>NC_060072.1:4890000-7390000 GCF_922984935.1 Meles meles | reverse complement strand
TACCATCGTTCCCTGAGGTTTGTAGTCCTGGGTGGGAAGGAGCACCTAAGCAGGCCTTTATACTAGTGCTTTTGAGCAGACTAAGATCCTCCAAAACGACGTGGGACTATAGGTGTTTCTCCTGCTGTGGCTCAACTGGCTGTAATGCTGGAGCATTCTCAGTTACAAATTTCAGGTGCCTTTGATTGATGGGACGTTTAAGTAAATGAGAAACAGCATTCATTCAGATGTGCTGTGTGCTGGGGGAAAAAATAATATGTAAGGGGCCTATTTTTGGAAACATCTCTAATTTGGATAGGCAAGGAAGCAATTAGGCAGACAAAAACTACAAGATCTCTGTTAATATATATCTGGTTATAGAAACTCTATAGCTAGAAGGTGGACTCCCTTCTGGAGCTCTAAATTCGAGCTTTTTGGTATAAGACTTCTTGACCATGTTTGACCACATTCTTACAGATCTTGCTGCGTTCCCTTTCTCTGTAAAGGTTAGTATGGGATTCCTCCTAGGGCTTAGAAAACAAAAATATATTCTTTTATTTTTAGAGGGGAAGAAAGGGCAAAGAAAGGGAGAGGGGGAGAGAGAGTCTTAAACAGGCTCCGTGCCCAGTATGGACCTAGATCACACTACCCCGAAATCATGACCTGAGCCAATATCAAGAGTCAGATGCAAGGCACTTGGGTGACTCAGTTGGCTAAGTGTCTGCCTTGCCTTGGGCTTGCGTCGTGATCTTTGGGTTCTGGGATTGGCCCGCGCCAGGCTCTCTGCTGCTTCCCCGTTTGTGTGTGCGCTTGCTCGCTCTCTGTCAAATAAAATTATTTATTCGACAGACAGAGATCATAAGTAGGCAGAGAGGCAGGCAGAGAGAGAGAAGAGGAAGCAGGCTGTCCGCAGAGCACAGAGCCCGATGCGGGGCTCCATCCCAGAACCCTGGGATCATGACCTGACCCGAAGGCAGAGGCTTTAACCCACTGAGCCACCCAGGCGCCCCTCAAATAAAATCTTTAAAAAAAAAAAAAAGTTGGACCCTTAACTGACTGAGCCACCCAGGTACCCCAACAGAAATATATCCTTAATGATTTTTAGGTGTTGTGATTGCTGCCTCCCCCTTCTGACTTTGTCTCTGGCAGTGCTGTTTGCCTTCATTTTTGTACTCTCAAGTGAATGTTCGCTCTTGGGATTTTTTTTTTTTTTTTTTTAATCTCCTCTCAGGATCTTAAATATTAACCTATATAAGGGTATTCCTTCTCAAGTTACGATTGAGCTGTAACTTGGAGTCAGGGCTGAGTATTAAATGGACCTGGGGATTCATAGAGAATGTTTTGCTATGTTTTCATGTGCCATCAGAAGACAGTAAGCAGGGCGCCTGGGTGGCTCAGTGGATTAAGCCGCTGCCTTCGGCTCAGGTCATGATCTCGGGGTCCTGGGATCGAGTCCCGCATCGGGTTCTCTGCTCAGCAGGGAGCCTGCTTCCCTCTCTCTCTCTCTGCCTACCTCTCTGTCTACTTGTGATCTCTCTCTGTCAAATAAATAAATAAAATCTTTAAAAAAAAAAAAAAAAAAAAGAAGACAGTAAGCAAATGCGTGGAGAGTCATGACTTTTTCTTGCACCCCTTCATGCTGCTGCCATCAGTAAAGCAAATCAATATTATGGGTACCTAATTTCTCTAAAAAGGAGTGTTTAGGGGCACCTGGGTGGCTCAGTGGGTTAAAGCCTCTGCCTTTGGCTCAGGACGTTGATCCCGGGATCCTGGGATCGAGCCTCGCATTGGGCTCTCTGCTTGGCGGAGAGCCTGCTTCCCTTCCTCTCTCTCTGCCTGACTCTATTCCTGCTTGTGATCTCTGTCAAATAAATAAATTAAAAAAAAAGTGTTTACACATGGAGTGTTTGCATGGACAAATACAGAATTACGAATAGTACAACTCTGTTTTAAAAGACGACTTCCAGGGGTGCCTGGGTGGCTAAGAGGGTCCTGGGATCGAGCCCCACATCAGGCTTTCTGCTCCGTGGGAAGCCTGCTTTCTCCTCTCTCTGCCTGCTTGTGATCTCTGTCTGTCAAATAAATAAATAAAATCTTTAAAAAAAAAAAAAAAAGACGACTTCTAGCAACTACATTTCAGTGCTGGGCCGATGTCAGAAGCAAATTTCTGCCTAAGTATTTAGGAAGCATTGTGAAGGAAAGCACCAGCATTTTTCTTCATTAAATGTTATTTACAGATCTGGCCAGTTATTCCCATTATAGTGGGAAGTTTTGTTTCCTTGTTTTTAGCTAACATATCTTGAGGTATGTTGATAGAATTGTAAAAGTTGAGGGGTTTTTTGGTTTTTGCTTTTACCACATGAAAATCTTGTTTGTGTGTGAGTATTGCTTTTAGTTGTTTTTGTTTTTAAACATTGAAGAAATGAGCTATTCATTAAAATTGCCAATTGAAGAGGTAATATATACATCTAGAACTATTCAGGTCAGCTTTTGAAGGAGTATTCAAATGTTTAAGTAAAACACCGTCTTTCGTTTCCCCCTCTCCAGTGATCATCACACTTAGGTTCCTTACATCCTTACATAAGTTGTGCTTCTGAAATACATACATATATAGTTGTTACCTACAGTTTTGGTTCTGATTTTTTTGCTTTTAACGTCATTTTACCCAGTGTCTTGTCCATACATGTATGAGTACACCTATAAGACAACGTACCAGAAATAGAAATACTAAGTCAAGAGTGTGTTTGGATTTTTTTATTTGTCAGCATTTGCCAAAGAGCCCTAGAATTTTTTTTTTTTTTTTTTCTGGTTTGTCATTTGTCTCTTTGCTCATGGTGATTATTTTATTTATTACTCAAGTTTCTAAATGTTGTCCTTATGGCTTCTGGGTTTTGGGTCTTTGAAAGGACAGAAATTTCTTATGATATAGTACTTTTATAGCTTTCTTTCTTTTGTTCTTTTTGTTAACTGATAATTAAAATAATTTCTTTTTGTCTTGACTTAGGTGCTAGTCCTATGGGAGTAAATGGAGGTGTAGGGGTTCAAACGTCGAATCTTCTCTCTGACTCAATGTTGCATTCAGCCATAAATTCTCAAAAGTAAGTTTTTTCTTGGTGGGCGCCCTGTGTTTTAAGCACTTGTTAGATTTCCTTGTTTGTTTTTTGTTTCCTTGATTTGAAGCTATCCTTGATGAATGAAGGCAAATATTGTATTTGAGTCCATGCTTTTGGCTTTCTATAATATTAATATTATTTCAAATAATATTATTTGAAGTTAAATCGATTATGTGGGGTAACCTATACCTTCCCTGGATATAGTAGGAAGTTGCGAGTATGCAGCTGCTTTAAAAATGAGCTTACTCTGTCCCAGAGGTAAGAATTAATCCATTACCCAGTGATTCCCTGGGATAAGTTGTGTCAAAGTAACAACTTAGTCTTAACAACGTAACACTTAAGTCTTCTAAACCTAAGACTTCATCCGCCCCTCCAGAGGATCAGGTGTTGTGAGTTAACTCTGCCTCACACAGGTACAAACACATACACATTATTTCTCTCAGATTTCTCTTATGTAAAAGACTTGTCATAGTGTGTTGGACCATTTGTACTCATCACTGTCCCTTCTAAACGAAATCTTATTTCTCCTACCTTCTTCACTAAAACTATGTCACAATTCCATTTTAAAGCCCAATGATGAGTGAAAATGCCAGTGTGGCCTCCCTGGGTCCTATGCCAACAGCAGCTCAACCTTCCAGTACTGGAATTCGGAAACAATGGCATGAAGATATTACTCAGGATCTTCGAAATCATCTTGTTCACAAACTGTATGTCTTATTCATAAAGACTGAGCATGTCTTATTTATAAAGAGTTACCATGTCAACATGCTTCCAATCCTGCCGGGCACTTAACCACAAGAGGGGTATTATTGATTTTTCTGTAGCCTGGCTGCTGCCGCTGATGCTTCTGCTCCTGTGGCTTTCTTGCTTCCTGTTCTCTGCTTCTCAGCCTGTTCCACCATCATTCGTAGGAGTCTTTCAGCTTTAACAGTGTATATACTATTCTACCTAGAGATGGTTTTCAGAATATTAGCTAAAAATTATTTTAATGTCCCTGCGTTTGCAAATTTCAAATTTTAGAAGCAAAACCATGTCTCAGTGCATTAGAAGTATGGTAGTGGTAACACTGTTTTCTTGTATCCCTAATAAAGCTCTTAAGATGTTGAATGGTGGCAGCTCTCTGTGGTCTTCAGGACCTCCAAAAATGCATGTCAGCGGTTCGTGAGATATCTCTGCACTGTTGGTTGTGGAGTTGATAAATGTCAGGCATTTAGCTTCTTTAAAGAAGCTTCGCTACTTCTTGTCAGATGAAAGAGGGGAAGGGATAGAGAGCATTAAAGTGTGGGGTGCCCAATATCATAAAAGTAGAGTTTGGACTTCGCTCATTGCAGAGCTTACACTGTGAGTGATGTCCAGCATTTTTTTTCTCCGAGAAAGCAGTCTTTTTTTTATTTCTCCTCCACTTAGTAGAAGGGTTTCCTTCATTCCATCCATATTTTTTACTGGTTTAGAACCATGTGTCCTATCTTTTATCTAAACTTATTTTTATCTTACATTAGCCTACCAAGTGTATTTTAAGTTTCATTTAGGAATTCAAAAATTCCTATTAGTGGAATTTGACAACAAGGAGAAAACTCCCAAGATTTTAACAAAATGAGTTAAAAAAGAACGAAATCGACTTATTTTGTGATATTCAAATTGTGTAACTATCATTACCTCCTATCAGGTAATAGATTATTTGGGATTGATCATCTGACTTGGTATAATTTTTTTGGTCCTATGTTAGAGTGACAGGGACCAGAGGGGATTTTTGCAGTGTCATTTCTTACATTCTGATCAGGGAAACCTTTTATTTACCTCAGAGACCATTTCATCTGGGCCAGTATTATTTTATATTTGAGTATATCCCACCCCTTTTTATTTTACTTAATAGGCACATGGTATAAAAATGAGAAAATAACTAATGAGGAAAAAGTTCAAAGTATTGTATATTCTGGTGATGAGAATGAGAAGTTGACATGATATAATAGTGGTAGAATTTTCTCTTCCTAGTGTTCAAGCCATATTTCCTACTCCGGATCCTGCTGCTTTAAAAGACCGACGGATGGAAAACTTAGTTGCATATGCCCGGAAAGTGGAAGGGGACATGTATGAATCTGCAAATAATCGAGTGAGCATCTGTTTTTCTATATAAAGTCAGAAGTGGACCCGTTCTACTTGTGTATTCTTCTTTGTAGCATGTACAAATAACAGTGTACGTCAGAGGATACCCTTTACCTATCCTGTCTTACTCTCCCTGTGCACAGTCAAGATAAAGCAATTTTCTAAAAGCGTATGTCATCAAGAATCTTACATTTTTCCTCTTTGTAATACAGTGTACTCGTGCGCCACTTTATCTGGGTTGTCCTTCTGTCAGCTTACAAAGTGGTTGAGCTGTTACCAGCTCTGTGCTGTGTTCACGGGAGTGCGGTGAATCAGCTGCTTCGTGTGTTCATCTCAAGTAGCAGTCCAGTTTCTCTGAGTCATTTGAACTTCGTTCTCTAAATTAGCAGTTTTTCAGAATACAGCGTGCTCATTCCACGGGCTGCAGATTGCCAGCATGTGTTCTGTAGACCTGCGTAATGAGAGGTCATGCTCTACTGTGTGGGCTCATCATAAGGCTGCTTTTCACGTGATGATTTCAAACATGAACTCACACCCAGAATGATCTAGGAAAGTGGATTAGGTGGTGCTTAGCAGAGGGGAGGGGTGTGCAATGGGGGAGACAGGTGATGGGGATTCAGGAGTGCACTTGTGATGAGCACCCGGTGGCGTATGAAGTGTTGCGTCACTCTATTGTACACCTGAAACTAGTATTAAACTGTATGCTGACTAACTGAAATTAAAATGAAAACTTGAAAATAGTTCAGATTTTTCCCCTTTGGGTTTCTGCTTCCCTCTTTAAATGACGTGAGTATCTGTTCTTTATTCATTTTTTTCTGTTACCTCATGGGAGCTCCCCTTTCTTTCTTATCTCTCTTTTATTCCCAACATTCACAAAGGCGGAATACTACCACCTGCTCGCTGAGAAGATCTATAAGATCCAGAAAGAACTAGAAGAAAAACGAAGGACTAGACTACAGAAACAGAACATGCTGCCCAGTGCTGCAGGCATGGTGCCAGTTTCTATGAATCCAGGGCCCAATATGGGACAGCCACAGCCAGGAATGACAACCAGTAAGTGCTTTTTGTGCAGTTATTTTTGGGGAGAAATTGGTAATAAAACGGTTTCTAACCAAAGTCATTAATTTTCATTGCTTGTGTACCTATTCTAGAGTTTCCTTCTTTTTTTTTTTTTTTAAGATTTTATTTATTTATTTGACACAGAGAGATCACAAGTAGGCAAAGAGGCAGGGAGAGAGAGAGGAGGAGGAAACAGGCTCCCCGCTGAGCAGAGAGCCAATGTGGGGCTCGATCTCAGGACCTCGGGATCGTGACCTGAGCTAAAGGCAGAGGCTTAACCCACTGAGCCACCCAGGCACCCCCTATTCTAGAGTTTCTGAACCACCCCTTTCTTTGCAAAGAAATTAATTCATTCCTTAGTAAAAAAAGTAACTGAACAGTATATTTAAGATTTCTGGTGATAGTAAGTACTTAACAAGTCTTGATAATCTGGCATCATTTTAGAAGCCCAGGATACTCTTCTCTCAAAGTGACACCTAAAAATGATAGCCTACAGGTTTATACGGACTTGAATAGGCATCCAATAAATGTGGGCCAAGCGGGTTCAAAGTCCCTACCAGCCTTCATACATCCTAAACACGAAATAAATGTTATTTAACATTGTCACACTTTCTTCTTGACACAATACGTTTGAAGGCTAAGAACTATTTATTTTTTTTACAAGCATTTAAAATTCATCTTGACAGTGTTGGTATTCTGGTTATAAGAGCCTTCTCAACCTAATGAATTAACCAGATACTCAAGTGTGTTATACATTCCCTTATTCATTCGCTGACTTATTACTAGATTTCAAGTAGTGAAATGAGTTTTATACACATGGTGAAGAACAACACAGGCTAGTTTGAATGCTATGAGAAAGGCGATGAGTGGGACAAGCTTGTATTGCTCGAGTCAGGGAACTCTCACTCCATGTGGACGTGCCAGCTGAGCCAGCAAGCACCAGCTCGTACATCAGGATTTTAGGTGGGCTGAAGAATTCATCTCCCTCAGGCCTTGAAGTAGTTAAAGTGGTGAATTCCTGGTTGCCACTGGCCTTTAACAGGCACTTTTGTTAAATGCAGTGTGCTGGGTACGTGTTCTCCTAGGGCCATGATGTGAGAAGAATTGAGAAGAGCAGCAGTGTTCCCGGCAGTGGAAGAGTATGCGTGGAGGTCCGCTGGCAAAGGAAAAGCAGCAGTTTTTTTATCTTTGGTTTCTTAAGATTTATTTGAAAGACAACCCAAGCAAGAGAGAGGGGTAGAGAGAGAAGCAGACAAGCGTGCTTGTCCCCCCTGAGTGGGAAGCCCGACGAGGGGCTCTATCCCAGGATCCTGGGATCATGACCTGAGCCGAAGCCAGATACTTAACCAACTGACCCTTCCAGACGCCCAAGCAGCTGGGTTTTTGTTGTTGTTGTTGTTCTCCTACCTACCTCCTAGTAGTAGGTAGGTAGGAGAACAAATGTTCAGAAACCGTCAAAACTAGAATCGAGTAGACTAATTAGGTGCTGATGGTCTAAACCAGGTTTAGGTATAGAGACAAGTGGGCAAACCTGAGATACTTGAGTGTGTGAGAGTTTTCTGAAGTTCTTTAGATACTTGAGCCAAGTCTAAAGTCTGCAGATGCTAAATTGTGGTCTTAACATTAGAGGGAAAGCAGTATGGTATATTGATGCAGACAGCAACAGACATTAATGGAACTGAATAGCCTCCAAGTATATGTTGACCTTTAGCCTGTATACTAAACCTGGCATTTTGTAGAATGAGATCCCTGCCTTATCCCACATGCAGATTAATTATAGAAGAATCAAAAATCTTAAATTTAAAAAAATTAAAAGTAGTACATAGAATGTATTGAAGAAAATATAAAATGAAATGAGAAACATCTTTAAACTAGATATTACCTAGAAGTTTTGAAGAAAAAAATGACAACAGAAGGTACCATAAACAATTAATGGGCAAAACGAAGCTCTAAATATTTTTAATATTAAAGGTGCTAACTTCCTTAGCGTATGACTCGGGGGAAGAAGATGAAACATGGGAAAAGAAAATGAAAGAACAGGTAAAATCAATGTGACATTTTTGGGGTCTTTAAAGGTTAAAGTGGGTATTGAAGACTGTACAGTAACATGGCTCTGGATTATGCTATTGGTGAAAATTGAAATTTTTTTCTTTTTTTTTTTTAAGATTTTATTTATTTGACAGGCAGAGAGACAGGCAGAGAGGAGGAAGCAGGCTCTCCGCTGAGCAGAGAGCCCAATGTGGGGCTTGATCCCAGGACCCTGGGATCATGACCAGAGCCGAAGGCAGAGGCTTTAACCCACTGAGCCACCCAGGTGCCCCTGAAATTTTTTTTTCATTCCCTTAAATCTAGTCATTACATTTCTAAAAATTTAATTTTAAGTAATGTACAGTTGCACAGAAATATTCACAATAACATAATTTTTACTACAGAAACATCCTAAAAGTGGCCCCGGTATTACATTGCTAAAGTAGCCATACAGCTGCACACTAGAATATTTTAATTGAGGCTTCTCCAGAGCATTCCCTTTTTACCCAAGCAGTTGGAAGATTGAACAGATTTGACTAACCATCTGGAGCCCTCTACTTAAAGGTGAAGGGCTAGGTGTGGCTGCTAAAGGAACCACTCTAAGGTAATTCCACCTGCCCTCGTGAGCAGGCAGTGCACCCTGAGGGGCTGCTCCCTATACAGAGATACATAATCAGGAAAAGTTCATCCTCTGGTCCTCGTGTAGATAATTAAAAGTGCAAGGGAAATTCATTATAGAAAACGTAAATGTTCATAGGAGAAATGAAAACAAAAAGGATGGGAACCAAACTGGGAAGGGTGCCTGGAGGGCTCAGTCGGTTGAGCATCTGCCTTTTGCTCAGGTCATGATTCCAGGGTCTTGGGATTGAGCTCGGCCTCTAGCTCCCTGCTCAGCAGGGAGTCTGCTTCTCCCTCTCCCTGCCTGTGTTCTCTCATTCTCTCTCTCTGTCAAATAAATGTTTTTTTTTAAAAAAAAAAAAAAAAGGAATACAAACTGGGAGAGTTGACAGAGTTTAAAGCCAGATTTGCAATTAAAAAAAAAAAAAAAAACCACAGAAGATAAGAATTAAAACAGCTTTATTTAAAAAGGTACAAAATATGGGGAGCCTGGCTGGTTCAGTCAGTGGAGCATGTGACTCTTGATTTCAGGGTTGTGACTTTAAGCCCCGCATGGAGCCGTAGAGCTTACATTAAGAAAAAAATTAGTAGAAAGATAACAGATACATAGAAAAAAAGATTTGAGAGATACTGTTAGATACTATTGCCCATTTTACCAGTGAGGAACTGAGGTATAGAGGTGGCCTGACTTGCTGTGGTCACACTGTTAGTGAATGGCAGAGCCAAGAATCAAACCCAGGCATTTTGTCTTCACAGTTAGCTCTAAACCATGAAGATATGTTAAATACAATCGTAATTAAAAAGTAATAAAAGGGGCTCCTGGGTGGCTCAGTTGGTTAAGCGACTGCCTTTGGCTCAGGCCATGATCTTGGATTCCTGGGATCAAGTCCCGCATCAGGCTTCCTGCTTGGCAGGGAGTCTGCTTCTCACTCTGATCCTCCCTCTTCTCATGCTTTCTCTCTCTCTCTCTCATTCTGTCTCTTAAATAAATAAAATCTTTTTTAAAAAAATCTGAAAACAAAACAGAACCAAAAAAAAAATGTGTGGGTGGCTCAGTGGGTTAAGCCTCTGCCTCTGCAGTCAAATGCTCTACCCCTGAGCTATACCCCCTGGCCTCTGCCTCTGGCTCAGGTCATGATCGCAGGGTCCTGGGATCGAGTGGGATAGGGCTCCTTGCTCAGCAGCAAGCCTGCTTCTCCCTCTGCTTGATGCTCCCCTTGCTTGTGCACTCTCTCTCTCACACACACAAATAAAATCTTTATTAAAAAAAAAATTTTAGGGTGTCTGGGTGGCTCAGTGGGTTAAGCCTCTGCTTCAAGCAGATCAAGCCCTGCTTCCCCCTCTCTCCCTGCCTGCCTCTCTGCCTACTTGTGATCTCTGTCAAATAACTAAATAAAATCTTAAAAAAAAAAAAAAACTACAGAGGTTTTTATCTTACGTTCTATGATTTCTGTGTATTGAGCATAGGTTATACACATAATTTTATAAATCTTGTATAACTGTGGATAAAAGAGTATGTGAATAAATGTTCAGAATTCTCTCCAGTGTTCAGTTTGTGTTTTAGTTTATTAAGAACAATATTAGGGATGCCTGGGTGGCTTAGTCCGTTGGGTGGCTGCCTTGGGCATGGGTCATGATCCCAGAGTCCTGGAATCAAGTCCCACATATGGCTGCTTGCCCAACAGGGACCCTGCTTCTCCCTCTCCCTCTGCCTGCTTGTGCAAGCGTGTGCTCACTCTCTCTGACAAATCTTTTTTTTTTTTTTTTTTTTTAAGATTTTATTTAGTTATTTGACAGAGAGAGATCACAAGTAGACAGAGAGGCAGGCAGAGAGAGAGAGAGGGAAGCAGGCTCGCTGCTGAGCAGAGAGCCTGATGCGGGACTCGATCCCGGGACCCTGAGATCATGACCTGAGCCGAAGGCAGCGGCTTAACCCACTGAGCCACCCAGGCGACCCGTCTCTCTGACAAATCTTTAAAAAAAAAAAACACACAGTATTAGTGGTTGTGTGATGATTTTTATTGTTAGTATAGCACACTTGCGGAAGTGACAGGGAATTTTGAGTTTTCCAATGTGTGGTAGGCTTCTCTTTAGAGCATAGTCTGCCACTAGCAAATCTGAGGTCCATGATACGTAGAGCAGTATAATACGTGAATTATTTAAGGTCAGTGTTCACAGCGGGTTTATGCACATAAAAACACATGGGGTACACATCAAATTTGGTCACTGAACAAAATCTGTGGCTGTCTCTTGGAGGTATTCTGCTGCATACCAACCAGAGATTCCAGATTAGTCAAACAGTAGCATGTTAAGTGCTATAGTAGCCCCCCCACCTTTTTAATTTAAGATACTACATTATTTTCCTGTCAACACTGAAGGAAAGCAGAATACTAAAATCATTTGGAGGCTTTTCTTATATTTTAGAACTAACATTTTCTTCGGGTTCCTAAGTTCATTGCTTTATTCTTTGGAGAGTCAGGCTGAATTTTTCATGATGTTACTAAAGATACTTTGTGAGGTTTTTCTTTCTTTTTCTTTTTTTTTTTTTCCTTTTCTCTCCTTCATTCTATCAGCCCCTCCCCTTTTTAATGGAAGGCCACTGGCTAAAAGATGGTTTTCTAGGGGCATCTGGGTGGCTCAAGTCGGTTGAGGGTCTGCCTTTGGCTCAGGTCATGATTCTAGGGTAGTGGGGAGTCTGCTTCTCCCTCTCCCCCTCCCCCCGTTCATGCATGCTCTCTCAAAAATAAATGAGTAAATCTTAAAAAGTAGAAAGATTTTCTAACCATTTCTCTGTTCCACTCTAGATGGCCCTCTCCCTGACCCCTCTATGATCCGTGGCAGTGTGCCAAACCAGATGATGGCCCGGATAGCTCCACAGCCTGGTAAGTTGTAAAAGCAATCCATGTAATCCATGTATCTAACCATGACTTTTGTTTTTCCTGAAAGTAACCTCGATGTCCAACATGGCGCCTAAACCCAGAACCTTGAGATCAAGGGTCCCATACTCTACCAACTATGCCAGCCAGGTGCCCCAACCATGGCTTTTTAAAACAGAGTCTCTGGTGTACTACAGGATTATTCTTGCCACCTTGCTTCCTGCCTCAGACCAGCAGCATGTATCATAATTACCTACTTGAGAACTCAGAGCACATTTTGGAGTTGGAGCCCAGGGAGGGAGAGGAAAGGTATTAGAGTACAGGTTGCCTGGCAAGTCAGGTGGCAAAGACATGAAGCATCCATTTAAAAACAACTGGTCGGGGCGTCTGGGTGGCTCAGTGGGTTAAAGCCTCTGCCTTCGGCTCAGGTCATGATCCCAGGTTCCTGGGATGGAGCCCCGCATTGGGCTCTCTGCTCAGCAGGGAGCCTGCTTTCCGCCCCCTCTCTCTCTGCCTACTTAGTGATCTGTCTGTCAAATAAATAAAATCTTTTAAAATATAAATAAATTAATTAATTAAATAAAACAGCTGGTCAAGGGGTGACTGGGTGGCTCAGTCAGTGAAGGGCCTGCCTTAGCCTTAGGTAATGATCCCAGGTCCTGGGATTGGGCCCTACTTTGGGCTCCCTGTTTGGTGGGGAGTCTGCCTCTCCCTCTCCATCTGCACACACCCCCCCCCCCACCCAACTTGGGCTGTCTTTCTCAAATAATTAAAATCTTTTTAAAGATAATAAAATAAGTAAAAACAACTCATCAAGGTGATTTTATTCCAGATTACTAGATTTTATTCAGAAAACAATATGTTAATTAACAGTGTCCTTCATTCACAGTTGAAAAGACAGGTTCCTTTAATTATCCTGATAAAATGTTACAGAATCAGAATTCATTCTTTAATTCTCCAATTCCATGAAGGTGTTCAGACCTAATATTTTGTACTTACAGGTTTGAATCAGTTTAGCCAGATGAGTATGTCCCAGCCCCCAATTGGACCCCGGCAGACCTCTCCTCTTCAGCACCATGGACAGTTAGCTCAGCCTGGAACTCTCAACCCAGTAAGTGTGTCGTCTTTGTGTAATCATTTTGGCCTTTACCTAAATCCTTTTTTTTTGTTTCTGCTTTGTAAACAAACCTTATAGTTGCTTAAACAGCTAACTATAAACAGCTAACTATTAGCCTTTAACTTTTGATTTTTTCTGTAATTCTATTTGGCCCTTATGGTACACATGATAAATGATTATATATGTGTTTTAAAGAGGAGAATAAGTAGTTATTTTTTTAAAGTGGAGTAGGAGAAAACTAAGCCATATACCACTGTTAGGAAGTAAATATTACAATCCCTAATTTGCATCCATCTCTTTTACCAATAAATTGTATTTAGAAATTTATCCTACAAAATTCATCACTGAGGTACCAAAACAATGTAATTTGGAGAAAATTCATGTTAGGATCTTGTATTATGTAGTCTGTTTTGAAAAAAGACTGTATCCTGAATGTACAGTCAGGGATTCATTATGGTTCAATTACAGTACATTTATAAATTGGAATGGCTCTATAACCAGTAATTTCAGAACTTAACATGGTGGCATAAAACAAGTTTCTGAAGTATATGTATTAGAGGATCCAAGATAGTTAAGAACTTTGTTGATTATAATCTGTATAAAATAAACACTAAGAAACCCATGGCCTCTTACAAAAAGAAAGCTGATAAGAATGACAGTCACCTTTCCCTGGAGTCTCAATATTAGTAGCCTGCCTACTTCGACGGTCGCCACTCTTCTGTCACGTGCATCAAACATAGAACCTATCCAGACAGAAACTGTCTCTTGCAAGAGTGATGTAGGGACAGTCGTTAGGTTCTAGGGACTGGAGAAGAGGGAGTCTGAGCATTCACCTCTCCTTATGCAAATTCTAAGGCAGTCCACCTTTCCATGTTAACCCCAACCCTTATGCTCTCCGAATTAGGTAGTGTCTTTAGTTCTTGAGCGCCAGACGGCCATGTTTTAATAATCTTAGATTATTAAGTATTTGGCCTTTGTTTTTCCATAATTGCTTTCTCTATTAAAGGCCTATATTTGCGGAGTTTTAGAAATGAAATTTAATAATCCTCAAGATAAAGCACATTTTCCACTAAGAGTGCCCTCACGTCCCCTTCCACTGAATCACTGTCCCCATTAGACAGCTGATACCTTGATTACTGTCACCATGGATTAGCCTTACCTGTTTCTCATCTTCATATAAATGGAATTATTCAAATGTACTCTTGTGTCTGGCCTTTTTGGCTCACCATAATGGTTTTAATGTTCATCTGCCTTGTTGTTTATTTCGTAATTTGTTGTTGCTGAGTAGTAGTCCTTTTAGGGAGTGTTCCACAATGTGTTCATTCTTTCTGTTATTGATGGGCATTTTGACTGTTCCCAGGTGTTGACTTTTATGAATAAAGTGTAAACACCCCCCCCCGCCATGAAAGAAATGAAATATAACAATCTTCAAATATTTGTGGACCGTGAGCGCCACCAAGTTCAGTCACAAATCTTTGTGAGATTTTAATTGTACTGATTATAGATTCTTACGGTCTGTGCTACTGCAACATCATGACGTGAACACAGACCTTGTGAAGGTGTATTTCACTGTCACGTAACAGTATGCAAAGAGTGGTTACCTCTGTACCTTGTCAGGTGTATATTGGAATTGGTTTGTCTGTAAACACCCCCCCCCCCCCCCCCCCCCCGTAATTGGTTTAGAGTAGGCTTGGGTCAGCTGTAAGGCTGTTCTCAATTATCTTTGCACGAGATAATTCAGTGTTGTACTTTCTTCCTTTTTTACCCAACTTTCCCTTCAGCAGAGCCACAGCAGTTGTGATTCTAACTGTAGTAGAATAACCATAATGAAGCAATTGATGCTCTGTGTAATGTTTTTTTGTTTTTCCCCCCATGCAGCCTATGGGCTATGGGCCTCGCATGCAGCAGCCTTCCAGCCAGAGCCAGTTCCTTCCCCAGACTCAGTTCTCAGCACAGGGAATGAATGTGACGAATATGCCTTTGGCTCCGTCTGGCGGTCAAGCACCAGTGTCTCAAGTAGGTCTCACAGATGGGGTTTTTCACTTGTTCTTAGGCGTCCTTAAACTTCTCTTGATCTAGGTTTTTACAGGAAAGGGTGGCAGCAAATAGAAGGTTTTTAAGTTTTTAAGAAGAGCGATTATGTACATATGGTATTCTGGACATGAAAAGACTATTGTGTGATAGAGCAGTGCTGCTAATTGTTACAAACTAGGAAAGAGATTAAGTTGATCATTGTAAGCATTTTTTAATAGTAGTGAACACTTCTTAAAATGAAATCTTAGAGTTGTAATACAGAAGGAAGAACTGGTTAAGGAGAGCATAGCCAGGCAGAAAATAAACTGTCCCATGCCCCTGAAGTGGCTGAGGCCCATTCTGTTGTGGGTTGTTTTGTTTTGGGGGATTTTTTGGTGAATTTTTTTTGAAGTCTACTTAATTAAGTACTACGTTGGTGGATTATGTGAAGTTTTGACACATTTTGAAATGGAAGCATATTGCGGTGTAAATATTTTCTTTTACTGTGCTCTCAAGTGCCGCCTTGTTCTGTTTCTCATTTAACAGGCACAAATGTCCAGTTCTTCCTGCCCTGTGAACTCTCCTATAATGCCTCCAGGGTCTCAAGGGAGCCACATTCACTGTCCCCCTCTCCCTCAGTCAGCTCTGCATCAGAATTCACCCTCTCCAGTACCTAGTCGCACCCCTACGCCTCACCACACTCCCCCAAGCATAGGGGCTCAGCAGCCACCAGCAACAGCAATTCCAGCCCCTGTTCCTACACCTCCAGCCATGCCACCCGGGCCGCAGACCCAGGCTCTACATCCGCCTCCAAGGCAGACACCCACACCACCACCAACGCAACTTCCTCCTCAAGTTCAGCCTTCACTTCCTGCGGCTCCTTCAGCTGACCAGCCCCAGCAGCAGCCTCTCTCCCAGCAGAGTACAGCAGCATCTGTTCCCACCCCAACAGCGCCGCTGCTGCCCCCACAGCCTGCGACTCCAGTAAGCAGAGAGTTGGGTTTCCGCAGAACCCTTTCAAATTGTACTATAATGTTAAGATTATTTATATGCCGGTTCTAGTCTGTATCGTGTTGTCTCCCCAGTTAAACTAGAATCTCTTTGCAGTTAGGGACTTTCTTTTCCTTCCTGTTCTTTCTTACTATAATTAGTACCTAGCGTAGAGGGAGCTCAAAGACTTTGTTTAGGTCTGACGCTGACCGTGGTATGTTTTGCGTTGTGTTCTGAGACTTAAGGGCGTGTAAGCAGGTGACAAGGGGAGAGAATCTGTAGTAGTCAGCACATCACATAACTTTTCTGTTTATTTAAAGAATCTTTTTCAAACAGTCTGAGCCGTAGTATTTGAGAGTAAATGAACAAAACCATAAATTTATGAGTGTCTGGTCCTAGCCAAGGTTAGAAAATCATGACCTAAGGTGAGAAAAGTATGGGTCTTGAACAGTCCATAGCTTCCTTGTGAGAGGTTCATCATGTACATAGCAGAAATCGAAGTTCCCATCTAATAGTTGCATCTTTTTTATTTTTTTTAAGATTTTATTTTATTTATTTGACAGACAGAGATCACAAGTAGGCAGAGAGAGAGAGAGGCGGAAGCAGGCTTCCTGCTGAGCAGAGAGCCGGATGCGGGGCTCCATCCCAGGACTCCGGGATCATGACCTGAGCTGAAGACAGAGGTTTTAAGCCACTGAGCCACCCAGGCGCCCCTAATAGTTGCATCTTTACTAATAGAATTCTTTGTGTCAAGGCTCAGAACTTTCTGCTTGCTTACTGATTCCTACATTTTAGTTCTCTGTCATGTTGGTGAACAGAAAAGTCCATGAATCATAACTACTTCATAAAACACCATAAGTCAGCAACTGGTTCATCCCACCCTCTGATAGGCAAGGAACAGTAGAATGCAGAAAGGAAACTTTTGATTAGGGTTCCTGAAAATTCTAACTACTCATGAGGTTTCTTACTGGAAGACCTAGGAAAAGAGATTACTGGTTATCCCATTAGAATGTGGTGATTCAAAATAGCCACTCAGTGTGGGAGTTCATTATATGTTCTCTACTTTTTCTATACCCTTGCAGATTTTCCCACTGAAAAGTTAAAAAACAAAACAAAACAGCTAGTCCATCCTTCTTTTCTTTCCATTTCTTTCTAAATGTGAGCTCTCTGAGGCAGTCATCTCTGAGACCCCAGCCCTCACACCCTGGCACAGGAGGACAGCTAGTGCAGAAACTGCTGCTGTCTCTCGCATGTACGGTCAGCCAGCCAGTTTTGCAAGTCCTCAGTCTTCTGTTCTAACACACGGTTTACTTCAAGGGAGCGGAGGAGGGCGAGTGCGTGAAAGCACCATAAATGAGTGTAATGAGAGGAGTCTAGATTTAGCTTGTTAATCATGCCATCCTGTTGTGGAGCTTAAACTCTGGTTGTATAATTAGCAAACTTTTTGTGTTTTCCTCTCTTTACGCCCAGCTTTCCCAACCAGCCGTAAGCATTGAAGGGCAGGTATCAAACCCTCCATCCACTAGTAGCACAGAAGTGAGTTCTCAGACCATTCCTGAGAAGCAGCCTTCACAGGAAGTGAAAATGGAGGCAAAGATGGAAGTGGAGCCACCAGAACCAGCAGATGTTCAGCCAGAGGAGATCGCAGAGGTGAGAGCAGGGCACGGGCTGCCTTGGTTAGGGCCTCAGACTGGGAACATAAATTAGCATTCAGATAATTAGGTCTCATGTCATTGGTTTCCAGATGAGAAAGGGTCTTCAGATATGTCTGCAGGACAGAGTAAATAAGATAATGATCCTGTTGCTTCCTGGTGGCAAGTCTTTGGAATACTAAAAACGTTTACCTTGTCTTTCAGAGTAAAGCAGAAGACTGTAAAATGGAACCCACAGAAACAGAAGAGAGAGGCACTGAATTAAAAACTGAAATAAAAGAGGAGGAAGACCAGCCAAGTACCTCGGCTACCCAGTCATCTCCAGCCCCGGGACAGTCAAAGAAGAAGAGTAGGTCTCTTAGGCTCTCTGTTCCTGGAGACAAGGGGGAAAAAACCCCAAGACTTGGAATAGAATGGGATCTGGCTTCTTGGGTTTGAGAAATTGATTTTAATGTGATTTCATTAAGCCTGGAGTCCATTTTGCCTGGTCTCTGGATTATTACTAATATTGGAGAAGACGTTTTCTTTTCTATAGGTGTAGTTCCTTCCTGCAGTCATTGGGTCAGGCGCACCCATCATTTCTTCAGGGTGGACTGGTTAACAACCTTTCAAAAAATTCTTTAACACCAGAGGAGAGAAATTGTTCCATATCCTTGACTAAAATGCAGGAAATAATAGCAGTGACCATAATACTGTTTGTTGTCAACCTGGGCACTAGCACGGTGCCACCTGCATTGTCTCCTCTAAAAACCTGACGGCATCTCTGCGTTAACTGATCCTGTTTTACAGGCAGGGAAAACCTGAGGCTTAGCAAGGTTAAGTAGCTTGCCCCAGCTTACTCAGCTGGTAAGTGAACCCAGGTGGGCTGATTCAGAGTCTCTGCTCTCAACCAGCTCTTAAATATTAATGAGTCAAGCCCAGCAAACAGCTCTGCTTCAGACAGAGTATTTCTCTCTTTAGTTAATTCCCACAAAAACTGATTTACCGACTACTGTAGAACTAGAGCTTCTCGTAGCTGTAATGATGCCCTCTATGGTAGGACTTCTCTCAAGAGAGGAGTCTGCTGGCTCCTCACAATGGCACATACAAAGTTTTTCTGTTAATATAATGCAGTTTCGAATGTTGGAGTCGAAAAATTATTTGTATTTAAATACGATTTATATAACTGAAGTGGTATTTTAATATAGGCTGTAAGAAACCCAATCTTATTATTAGAAATCTGTCTTTAAAATAGCTAATTTCGCAGGTTCAAATTTTGTGTCTTTTGAGTATAACCAGATATGAAAAACAAAGTATCCTCTCCTGTTTGTGCATTTTTTTTCATGGTCACCCCCACCATCAAGTGAAAAATATCTAAAGTACTAATAGATATCCCCTCATGAAGATAAAAATTAATTTGTAAATAGAAGTAAGAAGGCCTGTGCTGAGAGTGTTTTAAAGCCCAAGATTGGACCTTTAATGAATAGCTTCTTAAATAATAACTTAAATCCACTTGGGACACATCGTCAAATCTTTTTTGATCTTTAGGACACATTAACAACACACTGGGATGAAATTTGATCAGCTCAGTCCATTTTTTGGCAATAACAAATTAGTTTTCTGTTTAGACTTAAACCTAACATTTGCCATTAGGATGATATGTCCTCCTCAGCTCTAAAACACCAAGCTAAATTTAATGAGGGACTTTTCCCTCAGGGTTTCGGATTCCTTTCGCGTTAAGATAATACAGGTCTAATTTCTGACTTGTTAAATACTGTTACCATGAATGAGGCCTTACTTCTATTCTTGTTCTACAGCATCTCCTGTCCCTCCCCATCGCTAGTATATTTTGAAACGTTTGACAGGTCTGTTCATAAATTTTTGGAATGCTTGGGATTCTGTTTCTACTTGGTCAAGACTATCTTTTTTTTTTTTTTAAATACTTTATTTATTTACTTATTTGACAGAGAGAGATCACAAGTAGGCAGAGAGGCAGGCAGAGAGAGAGGAGGAAGCAGGCTCCCTGCTGAACAGAGAGCCCGATGTGGGGCTCAATCCCAGGACCCTGGGATCATGACCTGAGCTGAAGGCAGAGGCTTTAACCCACTGAGCCACCCAGGTGTCCCTGGTCAAGACTATCTTAACTGAATTTCTGACTGAAAAATTAGCTGAGTTATGAAGGGTGTTTAAAGTTGACTAGACATGGTGTTTTGAAGGCGCTACCTGATGTGGGAAATTAGAAGGAGGAAGTGTGTCCTAAGTGATACCTTCATGGAGATAACGTTAGGCAGATTTGTGGTTTGTGAGATATTTTTATGGCTTCAACTTGAGCATTTCTTCTTTTCCATAATTGATAACTAATTTCAAATGTGCTCTTAAGTTTTCAAACCAGAGGAGTTACGACAGGCACTGATGCCAACTCTGGAGGCGCTTTACCGACAGGATCCAGAATCCCTTCCCTTTCGTCAACCTGTGGACCCTCAACTTCTTGGAATCCCTGTAAGTATGTGGTGGTACTTTCAATTTTTTTTTTTTAATTTGTTAACAGCTTTATTCAGATATAATTCACGTATTATACAAGACACCCATTTAAACTGAGTAATTCAGTGATTTTTGTGTATTAACAGGATTGTGCAACTATGGCTAGTCTCTTTTGGATCATTTTCATCACCCCCAAAAAGAAACCCCATGTCCATAAGTAGTCACTCCCATTTCCTCCCCCCATCCAACCACTAGTCTACTTCTGTCTCTGTGGATTTGTTTATGGGCATTTCATTAAATGGAATTAAATAGTATGTGTTTATGACTGGCTTCATTCAAGGTTCATCCATATTATAGCATGAACCTGTACATCGTTCTTTTTGTGGCCCAGATATATCCCACTGTAAGGCCACATCACATTTTCTTTACCCGTTTGTGAGTTTGTAGACATTTGAGTTGTTTGCACTTTTAGGCTGTTGAGTGTAGTGCTGCTATGAATATTCATTCATTCACGTACAAAATTTTGTGTGGGTGTATGTTTTTGTTTCTTTGGGGTATATACCAAGGAGTGTGATTACTGGGTCACAGGTTTATTTATTTGGTAGAAAAGATGGACCAAATTAACTTCATCTGTTTCTAAATTTGGCCTTTCTACACCAGGCTGCTGGGAGCCTTCATTTGAGGTTTCTAAGTGGTGTTGAATAAGGCATTGGAGTGCTTACAGAGGCAAAGTTCTTAGGAACTTCTTTCTTCCTCTAGTTTTCTGTGACCTTAGATCACTGATATTCACTGGGCTTTGTTTTCTCATCAGTAGGCCCTTTTTAGTACTAAAATGTTAAAACAGACCATTTGACTTCTTGGTCTTTAAATGGATCACACATATACTATAGTAAGGAATCTGGAGTTTCAGTAGATCATCAGCCTACTATCTGGAAAGTCTATATAGTAGCTCTGTTACTATCTAGTAATTTAGAGTAATTTATAGTAATATAAATTAAAATAATATAATAATTACCTTATATATATAATAAAATAAATATAATATAGTAGTATCGAGTAATTTAGACTAGTAATTTAGAGAAGTGATGGGGTGCCTGAGTGGCTCATTCGGTTGAGTAGCTGACTCTTGATTTCAGCTCAGGTCATGATCCCAGGGTCCTGGGATCCAGCCCCGTGTGTCGGGCTCCGTGCTCAGTGGGGAATCTGTTTGAGGATTTGCTCTCCTTCTGCCCTCCCCCAGTTGATACACTTGTCCATGTGCTCTCTTTCTCTAAATTAAATCTTTTAAAAGAAAGTGAAGGGCATTAGTCAATTTCTTGGATATACAATCAGGTCAAAGACTCAGCTTTTCTGGAAAACTCATGATTATAATAGGAAGACACACCATGTACCTTAAAACATACTGAGACTGAGGTAATGTTGTTTGGTGCCACTTAACCTTTCTAGGATTACTTTGATATTGTGAAGAGTCCCATGGACCTTTCTACCATCAAGAGGAAGTTAGACACTGGACAGTATCAGGAACCCTGGCAGTATGTGGATGACATTTGGCTTATGTTCAACAATGCCTGGTTGTATAATCGGAAAACATCTCGGGTATATAAGTATTGCTCCAAGCTGTCTGAAGTCTTTGAACAAGAAATTGACCCAGTAATGCAAAGCCTTGGATATTGTTGTGGCAGAAAGGTAAGAAATTTTTCACCAGTAAGAAAGCTTGACTAATTAGAATCCTAAATCATCAGATTGTAAACTCACCTGGAATAGGACTTTGAATCATCTTCACCTATGGGTGCACGGTTCTGGCATGAGCTGGTTTTCCTGTGCATACCAACTCACATGCATTTCATCTTGTCTTACTGAGTTTTTTGCTAAGTGGTTGAAGGACATGACGGCCCCGCCCAGAGTGGTGAGCAGATACAGTACAGTCGTCCCTCTTTGTCATGGGTTTCCTTCCCGTGGTTTCTGTCAACCATGGTCCAGAAACAGATGGTACACCTTCTGACATACTAGCAAGAGGTCAGTAGTAGCTTTCATGCTACTTCGGAACACCTGCGTCATTGAACTCATTTCGCCTCTTCACCTAGGCATCATAGCATCACAAGAAGAGTGGGTACAGTACAGTAAGATATTTTGAGAAAGGCCACAATCACATAACTGTGTTTTTAGTATATTATTATTATCGTTCTATTTTATTATTAGTTATTAATCTCTTACCTGTGTCTAATTTATAAGTTAACTTTATTATAGATGTGTATGTATAGGAGCCAACATGATACTATATTTACGGTTTGGTACTGTCCAGGATCTTAGGCCTCCACTAGTGTGCTCTTTGCCCGTTGAGAATTGGGGCTGCTGCAGGATATGAAGAGTGGTGGTGGTTCCGTGTGTGCTCGTAGAAACTGAGCTAGCCCATTGTATAAATGAGAACTCGAGAATTCACTGACTTTTGTTTCTGAAATGCCAGTTTGACTATTCTAGCTTGTTTTTCAGGCCTGTGTACTATTTAACAAATGGTTTCTATTGCAGTTGGAGTTTTCTCCACAGACACTCTGTTGCTATGGCAAACAGTTGTGCACAATCCCTCGTGATGCCACTTACTACAGTTACCAGAACAGGTAAGCTCAACCATGTGTGGACCATGGTCCGCATATCCGTGTGTCCAGGGACCGCATGCGGATGGACCAGCACACATACACTCGTGGTTCATGTGTATCTTGCTTGGAAACAACTGTACAGCACAAGTTCTGGTCTTAGCATTCTGCCTTTGTTTGCAGAGTCAGGACAGCAGAAGGTAGCCTTGTTGTTGTCTGGCCCCTTATTTTTAGAAGGCAGGAGCCCAAATCCTCGAGAGCTTAAGCAACTTTGTGAGTGGTGGCATAGATGGCATTATATACCAGCTTACCACAGCCTGAGGCTAACTGCGAAAATTTTTAAATGAATGTCTTTCCTTGTCCATGAAATTGCTGCCATCTCCTTCCCAAAAACTACCCAAAAAGCTTGTACCAAAAGTTGTTAGCCAGCTATATCTTTTGGGAAATGTTTCGTTTTTGTGTGCAGCCTATCACTAAGTTGTACTCAGAGCAAATGAAAACAGGATTTCAGAGTTTTTTCTTGGCCTCTGTGAAGCCTAGAGGCCAATAAAAAGGGAAAGCTCCAAAAAATAGGTCTGCACCAGACTGTTACTTAAAATGTATTTTGAATATGACAGTGGATGGTAGAGTTCTAACAAATTAGGAACCTCTGCCTTATTTTTCTCCTGGCCAAACAATGGCTGTAATCATACAGATGGCATTCATTTATCTATCTTAAGCATGATCTGTCTCCTATTTTCAGTCATTAGCCTACAAATATAACTTGGGGCTCTGAGACAGTCATAACAAGACCAGGCAGTTAATACTCTTTAATAAAACCAACCCCATCGTGGTGGTTCTTGCTGGACTTGTGTGCTACAGTTGCATTTCTAGCTTTGAAAAAGTCACTTAAACTTTTTGTTTTGTTTACAAAAAGTTAGGTGCACTCTCCTAATGCTTTGTTGTAATCATTAGAATCCATAGTTTTTCACTGTTAATACCTAGGAAAAGTGAATCAAGTTGTCAAAGGCACTTAACGTTAAAAAAAAAAAAAAAGTGACAACTTGCATGAAACTTTCCTCATACTGCAGCCTTGACATTTGTGCCAATTTTGGATTTTCAACATCAGTGTGCAGTGTTTGTAGTCTTTGTACCTAAGGAACATGTAATCATGCGCCTGCGTGCACTGCACCACTGCCTGCCTTTGCCTTTTCAGCTGTCAGTGCGTGGCCACGATCAGTATTTAAGCTCTTGTGCAGAGTTTTCGTTGAAAAAAGATTTTTTTTTTTAACTTACGTGGCTTCGCTGGGATCAAAAAAATTTTGTGGATTTTTTTTCAGTCCGGGTTGTTTTTAGGTGATTGCTTCCTGGTTCTGTATCCATAGTGGATTTTTTGTTACTTACTTTGTTGTTGGAAATGGGGAGAAGTGTGTGATTGTTATGTTCCAGTAATAGAGCAGCAGTTCTCCTCCGCCAGTATTTATCCTTCCTCCTGTTGATTATGTTCATCAAGTAGCATTAATTACTAAAATGAGAGAATGTAGGTCTGTGTAAGTGAAACTTTTTTGTTTTATTTGCTGTAATCATTTGCTACTTGTGATCCCATTTGAGATATTTAATGCTAATCTGTGCTTTGCCTTGGCTTTCTGCTTTGTGTTGTCTTGTCTTGCTTTTGTTTTTTGTTGTCCTGCAATCCCTCATTTCTTCGTTTGTTTTGTGTTTTTTTTTTCTCCCTCATGCTTGTCCGTTGTCTGCACTTGGCTTTGATTGCAAAAAACAAAAACCAAAAAAACAAAAACAAAAACAAAAAAAAAACCAAAAACAAAAAACAAACAAACTGTGGGGCCCATAAATCTGCATCATTGAATGTCCTTGTCGCCGTTGATGACCTGCTCTCTGCTCCCGTCCCCCTCCTTGGCCTGCTGTGATTGGTGGCTTCGTTGCTTGGCTTGGGCTGTGTTGTGTGAACGGAACAGTTCACCCCAGTATGGCCTTCTTGCCGACAGGTATCATTTCTGTGAGAAGTGTTTCAATGAAATCCAAGGGGAGAGCGTTTCTTTGGGGGATGACCCTTCCCAGCCTCAAACGTAAGTAATTGCATTATTTTGGAAAGTGCTGTCTTGATGAGTTGTCAAGTGATTATCCTTAAGCTTCTAGTGGTCTTGGGCTACACTGCCGGTATAGTAGCTGTTTGCCACAGTTGGCTATTTCAATACAAATTAATTAAAGGAAATAAAATTCACATTTCAAATGTTCCATAGACATATGTGGGTAGTGGCTGCCATGTTAGTCAGCAAAGAGAGAGCACATTTCTGTCACAGCAGAAAGTTTTGTCAACACTGAGCTAGGAAATAGGTCAACACTGGATTGGATGGTCATTTTAGATATTTCTTCTATATGGAAACAGCTTCTCTCCTAAAAACTGAAAGGTTGTAGTGCAAGGGAACTTTGTTATTTAACTCTTTCAAGTTGGAGGGGAATTGAACAGATAACTTCTTTATGGCCTTCTCGTGTTTGGTTATCAGTACTGAAATCATTATAATCGTTGAGCAACATTCATTTCATATTAGGGGTTTAGGCACTTAATTAGAGTAGCTCAGAAGAAAGAGAGTTGGTTGGGCTTTTGCAGTCTCACAAGCTCTTACTGTGTGTGGCAAATGCCAGGACAAATTTGGAAACATAGCTTAAATTGGCTAATAGCTCTTCTGATTGCTAAAATGTAGTTAGACACTGTGTTTCAGGTGTGTACTGTTTTAGGAAGAAAGAACTGTTTGGTGTACTTTTAATATTCTTCAGTTCCTTCTTTCTGGTTTAACTTGTAATAAACAGAAGCAGTTCAGAACATTCCAAAAAGTGTGGAATTGTTACACTACTGGTGAAAAATAGGGCTTCTGAGGGAAAACTGGTTAATTTTTCCAAATTAAGTCTTGAAGTTGCACTTTTCCTTCAGTCACCGTTGGGCTGCAATATAGTAGAGTCGGGTGCTAGTCTGGGGAGTGGATGCTGGGTCCCCTTGAACCTTAAGGAGATTTTCTGACCCTTGGCTAAATAAATCAGGCTGACTAGCTCTAAGTAAGTTCCCCTGATGGCAGGAAAGGAAGGCAGCCTTACCATTGGTACGGTTGAGTGGCTTCCCACAAGATCTAAACCTTAGGACCATGTATTTCTGAGACTAAAGAGTATGGAAATCCCCTTCCAATTCTGTAGGTCTGTAGTGGGCCTGGGAGTCTGCGTTACTGACAAGCTCGTAGGTCCTTAAATGCTGCTGGTGTTCAGAACACACTTTGAAAAGCAAGGACTTTGGCCCTTTAGATCTAGACCATGTGTAGTAGGAAGGAGTTTAAGTGTGGAGAGAGGTCCTCTTTTCTGTTGAGGAGGAATCACTGCAGTCAGCGTTGGGCACCCTGAAGTTTGTTCTAGGTAGAGAAGGTTAAGACATAAGCTTTTGTATTTGTGAGGCTACGAGCAGTGTGTTGTGCTATTTTGGGGGGTTGGGAGGCCATGTGAAAATTTTAAACAGGTAACAATTAGTAACCTGAAGTACGTGTTTTAATATTGAGATTTTTTTTTATTAATATAAAACGTTATTTGACTAGACTGTCCTAAGAAATGAATATTAATTTTAAATAGGGGTTTGGCTCCTTCCGTATACACCATCTTCATAGCTCGGTGTAGGAGCTGTCTATGCTACAAATGCTGGGGGGGGGCACCTGGCTGTCTCAGTCAGGGGAACATGGGACTCTGGACCCTCAGGGTGATGAGTTCAGGCCCTATGTTGGGTGTAGAAATTACTCAAAAACAAAATCTTTTAAAAAGAAAAAAGGTATAAATACCTAATGATTACTAAGAGTAGTAAACAAGGTTTTTAAAATGAGAAGAACAACAAACTCCTATGTTTCCAGTTGTTAAGTTTTGCTGGTTTCTTCATTTCCTCTAAGGGGAAATAGATTTATTATAAAGTCTCCAAAAACATAGGCATTCCTTTATGTAAATGTACATTTTGCGGGAGCCTACAATGTACCTATTCAGTGTATCCTCAGTATCTTAGAAGATTTAAATAATCCACTTTTGCAAGATTTGTTCCTTTGGTTAGAATAGTAGTCAGATCGCTCATCTTTACTGCTTTTTCTCATTGTGTCCCTCTTTTCTCCTTAGCACAATAAATAAAGAACAATTTTCCAAGAGAAAAAATGACACACTGGATCCTGAACTGTAAGTGGTGCCTTGGATAGTCCATTTACTTTGATATTCCCTCTTCCTTTCATTCTCTGTTTGCATGGCCAGTGCGGTCTGAGAATAAATCTGTGCAACATACATCCAATTTGGAAGCGTTACAGTTAATATCATGTACATTTCACTAAATCCCCTGAATAGTTTGGGCCCAAGTGAAGCTCCCTCCTATCTCTGCTGAGTGTCATGTGTTCCTTCCCTGTGCTTTTTCAGACGTTTTCATACTCCCCTACTTTGTAGTGAGGCCACCCAGAAAGTACCGAACAGTCCTAGTACTCTGGACGCTCCTAGAATGGATAGAATGGTGTCAGACTTCTTCCTTTTTTTTTTTTTTTTTTAGTTTTATTTGTCAGAGAGCACGCACAAGCAGGGGGAGTGGCAGACTGAGGTAGAAGCAGGCTCCCCGCTGAGCAAGGAGCCCAGTGTGGGACTCCATCCCAGGACCCTGGGGTCATGATCTCAGCTACCCAGGCATCCTCAATGGCATCAGACTTCTTTGGAAGTTTAAGCAATAGTGATCTTTCACTTTTTACTGCCTACCCACAATTGTCACATTCGGGGGCACCTGGCTGGCTCGGTCGGTAGAGCATGTGACTCTCAATCTCAGGGTTTTAAGTTCAAGCCCCATGTTGGGTGTAGAAATTACTTAAAAATAAAATTTTTGGTGTGCCTGGGTGTCACAGTTGGTTAAGTATCTGACTCTTGGTTTCCGCTTAGGTCATCATCTTGGGGTCATGCAGTTGGGCTCCACACTCAGCAGGGAGTCTGTTTAAATTCTGTATCATGCTAACCCCCCTCGCCCCTAACCTCCTCCCCCACCACCGTGTGCTCCCTCTCAGATAAAATTGTCACATTCAGTGACTTAATTTCTTTTGAATTTTGCTCTGCCTGTAACACTGAAGAGCTTTTAAAAACAGTTCCATTCTTTGAATGTAATCTTGGCTATCTTGTCAGGAATAAGGGAAAATGTTGGAAAGTTTTGATTTAGTTAAAGTTCTGGTTTAATTCAAATTCTTCGGCTTTTCATTCCAGGTTTGTTGAATGTACAGAGTGTGGAAGAAAGATGCATCAGATCTGTGTCCTTCATCATGAAATCATCTGGCCATCTGGGTGAGACATTAGTATTTTTTCTAGAGTTTTTCTTTGTGAACTTTAGCAAGTTTTTATCATTGCAATGATTGTATCATTTTCAAAGGTACTGTGTGTGATCGTTAAAAGTCACTTTTAGGGGCACCTGGGTGGCTCACTCTGTTAAAAGCATCTGTCTTCATCTTAGGTCATAATCCTGGGGTCCTGGGATAGACCCCCATGTCAGGCTCCCTGCTGCTCCTTCTCCAGACTCTGCCGCTCCCCTTGCTTGTACGCCTTGCATTCTCTCTCTCTCTCTTTATCTTTCAAATAAATAAATAAAATCTTTTAAAAATTCTGAAGTTCACTTTTAAAACATTAAGCTAGAATCCAAAAATTTAGGTTTTTCTCTTAATTTGCATGCCTTGTTTTAATCCATATACAAGTCTGGTTTTTAAAATTCCTTGGTAATCATTACACATCAAAACTAAGTATTTTTGGAAGATTTATCAGTAGAGTTAAGAAATCTCTGGCACCTGGAAACTAGCAGAGAGTTATTAGAAGGAATTAAATTTGCCAGATTTTGAGTGCTGCTTATACTGGCTACAGTAGGAAAATTTTAAGATACAGAGGGTGTCCATGGGGCAGCTCTGTTTTTTACTCTGAGAAAATGTCATGCTGTGAATGGTTTACTAAATGGTGAAACGGGTTAGGATTTGATGTTTTCCGGGGGGGGGGGGGGGGGGGCGTTGGACAGTAAGTTATATGGCTATTGTCCAGTGAAAGAGTTTCATAGAAATGACTACAAACAGATTTCTGTAAACAAGCTGTTTTTGGGTCCCAGGTTCTGTTTCTGAATATTCTCCATGTATTTACTTAAGCTGCACATTGTCAAAGACTAACAACAGTAGATGGATTTTTGTGCATTGTGACGCTTGTTTACTACTATGGGTCACCATTCACTCTCCAGGGTGGAGTTGATACCAGCTCTGTTCAAGGTTGGGGGTGTCTGTACATGATCTCAGGGTGCCTGGCTGAAGCGTTGGAAGAGCTTGATTTTTGATCAAGACTCGTGATCTCACTCAGGGTCATGAGTTTGAAGGCTACCCACCCCTGTTGTGGGTAGAGATTACTTAAATGAATAAATACAAAGTTTAAAAAATATGGGATCTCTGTACTCTCCTGTGCTCTTCACTTTAATTGCTGATGCTGGTTTAGGGATCACAGGAAAGAAGTGGCTAATTAACACATTTCTAGAAAATAACATGCAGGGAAAAAATCAGTCATTTGATGTGTGTATGGTTTGTGTTCAGATGTGCCTTTTTAGTGTTCTCCTTAATGTAAAGAGCTGGGCAAGAGTACTTGAAAGGCTTACAGTGATTCTTGCAACTTAAGGTCAGTCAGTTGGTTAAGGAACACTCTTTTTTATTTTTTTTTCCTTAATGCTTTCTAAATGCTCTTCGTATATTGCTTACTTTAAGTCGTTATTATATATTTAGAAATATTTCTCCCAGTTTGTGTTTTAAATTTTAACTTTATACACACACACACACACATACGTATATATGTATATGGTAGACTTTGTTAACTAGTCTGTATTAACTTTAAATGTTTCTCTAAGCTACGTGTAAGCAGAGTCTTGGTTTACATTTTAGATTTGTCTGTGATGGCTGCTTAAAGAAATCTGCACGAACCAGGAAAGAAAATAAGTTTTCTGCTAAAAGTAAGTTTAATCTCAGAAGTAAATCCTGGCAATACTTTCCTGAAACATAGTTAAAATAAATTATCCAAGGGGCCAGGCAGCTGGTTTGGTCTGAAGAGCATGTGACTCTTGATCTCTGGGTTGTGAGTTCAAGCCCCACGTTGGGTGTAGAGATAACGTAAAGGATCAGGATTTGAAATGTGCAAGGTGTGTGTGGGGGGTTTTTTTCCCCTAAATTTCTTCATTTTGGGAGCCCCATGTAGAAATACTGTCCAAAATTGCCATCCCATGCGTGATTGCCTCGATTTGGTCCATATGATTAGGGCTTCTTGCAGACTGTCTCGCTTCAGGAACAGGGGGAGTGGTAGCCAAAGATTGTTATTGTACAGTTGAGATTACCACATTTTTTTGGTATTTGGTTTAACGTTATAGATGCCTTTGCACTTTTTACTGACCTACAGAATGCTTTTTTTCCTATAAAGTTTCTCATAATACCCAACCAATGCCATTTTTAAATATGACTGCAGTTGAGGCAAAGTGCATGTAGGTGTTCTATTTTTTAACGTCTGAAATTGGAAAATTTTCCAAATAAAAAGTTGGGTGGAGGGGTGCCTAGGTGGCTCAGCTGGATAAGCAGCTGCCTTTGGCTCAGGTCATGATCCCAGGGTTCTGGGATTGAGTCTTGCGTAGGGCTCCCCGCTCAGTGAGGAGTCTGCTTCTCCCTCCCTGCCTCCACACTCATACGCCATCTCTAGTAAGTAAAGTAAATATTTTTTTAAAAAAGAAGGTGGGTGGAAAACACATTAAATTGACTACCATGTCTGCTTCGACTGCACATGTACTAAAATTGGAATGATAGAGATTTGCATAGTCCCTATGCAAGGATGGCACACAAGTTCATGAAGTATTCCAGGTTTGTTTGTTTTTTTAAGGATTGTTTTCAAATATTAACCACATTGCTTTATTTTAACAAAATCAAGTTACCTTATTTGTGCAGAAATGATATTTGATATTGAAGCTTAAGAATTTTAACAGTCATAAATTGGCACCTTGGTTACTCCTGGACTTCTCACTGCATTTCTAGGGTTGCCATCTACCAGGCTTGGCACCTTTCTGGAAAACCGTGTGAATGACTTTCTTAGGAGACAAAACCACCCTGAATCAGGAGAAGTCACTGTTCGGGTAGTTCATGCTTCTGACAAAACTGTGGAAGTGAAGCCAGGCATGAAAGCAAGGTATCCAGTAATTTCCCCTTTCCTCTTGTGCCTAATGTAGCTACTGCTGATGATTCTGATCTGAATGAGATGTTTTTCTCTCCAATCTGCATGGTGTAGGTTTGTAGATAGTGGAGAGATGGCAGAATCTTTTCCATACCGAACCAAAGCCCTTTTTGCCTTCGAAGAGATAGACGGTGTTGACTTGTGTTTCTTTGGCATGCATGTTCAAGAGTATGGCTCTGACTGCCCTCCACCCAACCAGAGGTAGGACTTAACACAGCTGTCTTCCAATTTGAGTGGGAGTTGGAAGCATCATGGGCAAGAAACTTTGATGTGCTTGGTTTGGAAATGGAAATGCAAATTCTCGCTGCTCAGTACTGCTGTTCTGTGCTCTTGGCAATAAGGGAGGGGATACGAACAGCAGCCTGAAATTCAAAGTGGGAAACAGACAATTTTTTTTCAGAAAATGGGCTTAAATCTAGATTGTGGTAAAGCACCTTGCCTGAGAGGTGTGTGAAAGAATGTTAGGGTATGTTTAGAGTTTGTTTTCAGAACAAGAATGCCACCAGAATACATTTGGATCCATAAATACTAACACACTGTGCTTCGGGCACTACTGGGCACTAAGTCTGTAGTAGAGCCGTAGGCTCGCGAAACTCGCCTGAATGGTGCACAGTCTGGTCGCTTATCTGTGACTGTGATGTGCATTATCAGCGAGGTGAGAAAAGCGCAGGAGAGAGAGATTGTGTTTTTAACCACATGAGTAAGAATTCCTTATGTGACTTGACTTGGTTTCTTTCTCCCCACTTGATGCAGGAGAGTTTACATATCATACCTTGACAGTGTTCATTTCTTCCGTCCTAAGTGCTTGAGGACCGCAGTCTACCATGAAATTCTAATTGGATATTTAGAATACGTCAAGAAATTAGGGTAAGCGTACTGATAAGTGCTGTCTTTTAAAACAGCTCGAACTAATGACCACCATGACATAGGTTGAAGCATGGATGACTTCCTGCTCCCTTTTCTCAGTGTTGTCATTTGGGCAGAAATGGCTGTTGTGACCCTAGTTGGACTCATTCCAGATGAGTTCTGTTTCATTCAGTTAAGCTGTTAGGTGCAGTTTGATTGGACGGTTGTTACTCATTTAGGGCCAGAACCAAAACCAAACTAAGATCTGGGGCTACACAAATGAGTGTGATTCCTTAATGTTCAAAGTAAACATGTGCTTGAAAATATTCCCACTTCCCCTGGCATGTTCTTCCCTTAACATTTTGCATTCTCTTGAGCTCTTATCAGAGTGGACCCGCGTGGTTTTGGTTTGGTCTTGAAATGCAAACTGGGGACTTGGGGACCCAGGGCTAGCCTCCAACAAGAACTATGCATTGTGAGACTCACTGTAAGTGCTGTGGGTTAGGCCTGGTTCTGGTCTGATGCTGGCTTGTACAATTAGTATTGCCTTAATATTATTTCTCTACTGACCCCACCCTACAGCATTTTTTCTGGAATGGACAGTAAACTTTTCTCTTGAACATTCCCTCTCCGTGTTGTTAGATACACGACAGGGCATATTTGGGCTTGTCCGCCAAGTGAGGGAGATGACTATATCTTCCACTGCCATCCTCCTGACCAGAAGATACCCAAGCCCAAGCGACTGCAGGAGTGGTACAAAAAGATGCTTGACAAGGCCGTGTCTGAGCGAATCGTCCATGACTACAAGGTCAGGAGGACTTGGGGGGCAAGGACTCATCTGTTGATCTGTAGTCTGCCATTTGACCATCTTAACAGAAATCTTTTTGTTCTTCCTTTTTCAAAGGAAGAAAAACTCAGTTTTAAAAGTCTTAGATCTACAAATCTCTGTTTTAAAGACGTGATGAAAAACCTATTCTTAATAGGCCTTCATGATTAGAGGGCGTCTCATGATAAGAACTTGAACAGATAAGTTTCTTATCTGTTTTTACTCCCAGGGAGAAAGACGAGAACTGGCGGCTTCCCCAGGCAGCAGAGCAGAGCTGCCTGTAGCCAGGCAGTTTCCAGTATTTGTGGTTTGGGTTGTTTTGAACACATTGGGATGGGGGATGGGCACGCAAGGCAGGCAGGCCGGCCTCACATTGCTCTGCGAGCTATTAGCAGCTGTAGTGGAGGCCACGGTCTGATTGATCGTGCCTCCCCCCTGTGCCATTGGTCCTGGCAGGAAGATGTCCCACTTGTATAAAGGCAGGTAAACTCCCTGTTCTCACAGGCAGAGGAAAGATAGACCCAGAACTACTGACTTCAGACCTTGAGTTTTCACTGTTTAGGACTAAATGTCTCCCTGGGCCCTCAGTGAAATGTCTGCAGCGTTTCTTTCAGAAGATGTTGCAGTCCTTGTGTTTCTTGTGTCCACTAGCCGGGACTGCTTTTAAAAAAAAGAAAACAAATACCTATTTGTACCGGGGTGTTTTCACAGGATATTTTTAAACAAGCTACTGAAGATCGATTAACAAGTGCAAAGGAGTTGCCTTACTTTGAGGGTGATTTCTGGCCGAACGTTCTGGAAGAGAGCATTAAGGAACTGGAACAGGAGGAGGAAGAGAGAAAGCGAGAGGAAAATACCAGCAACGAGAGCACAGATGTAAGGGCTTTGCATTTTCCTTTCCAGCTTCTGCCTTGATTCTCGGGTATAATCCACAAGCAGGCTTCAACTTTTGACTCGATCTTAGAACTCTCAGGTGTGAAAGCTCTTTAAATTGGTCAAGAAATAATTGGCTTAGATAAGTTATTAATGTTCTGTTCCAGTGGTTTTCAAACTTTCTATCATCAGACCCGTGGATTTCTGGCAATGAAAGGAAGGAAGGAAACCTTGAAAAACTGATAGAAAATTAACTGTTTAGAGCACGGAGCTGGCAAAAGTGCTTTCCGTAAAGATCCAGGTTGAATATTTCAGGCTTTTTTTTTTTCTTCCCCCCAACACTACTTTCTGTATGTGTAGAGCATCCTGAGCCGTATGGAAACAGGCCTGGGCCAGAGTTTGCCAGTCCCCTGGACAGAATCTGGCTTTGTAGGGATCATCTGAGGAGCTTTTCCTGGTCAGACTTCCCCATAGTCTAGCTACCATGGTCTCTGTGGAGTCTGACCTAACGAAAGTCACTTTTAAGTAGCAGCCTGTTAAACTCACAGCCTTGTAGCTTGAATTCATTGACTGTCTTTTCAAGTTGTATTTTTACAGTAGGCCCATAAAATTCTAGAATGTTCAGTAGCCCACCCTTCCACTCCTTACTCCCTGTCCTCAAATCTGAAATAGGATGGATTGATCTGAGTAGTGTCTAAACTGTGGGGCTCTTCTAATCAAATAGCTAAGGCTACCATTGTCTTATTGAAGGGTCTTAGCATAGAGAGTCTTCACTGGAAGAAAATTAGCGCACAGACCTTAGTAAACATTAGTCTGCTGTAAAAGCTTAAAAAAGAGGGTCTGTATGGAAAGCGCTAATAGAATTAGAATCTCTAGTTTCAAAGAAAAGAAGAAGCCATTACCATTAGTATTACTCAGTTCAGTTCTTAACAAGAATGTTACCATTTGGGGCACCTGGGTGGCTCAGTGGGTTGAAGCCTCTGCTTTCAGCTCAGGTCATGATCCCAGGATCCTGGGATCGAGCCCCGCATCCGGCTCTCTGCCTGCCTCTCTGCCTACTTGTGATCTCTGTCAAATAAATAAAATCTTTTTAAACAAACATTTTATTGTCCCCTCTGCTAACCTGCAGGTGACAAAGGGAGACAGCAAAAATGCTAAAAAGAAAAATAATAAGAAAACCAGCAAAAACAAGAGCAGCCTGAGTAGGGGCAACAAGAAGAAGCCGGGCATGCCCAATGTATCCAACGACCTCTCGCAGAAACTGTATGCCACAATGGAGAAACACAAAGAGGTAAGATGTAGCCACTTGTGGGGAAGAAGCAGGGAAGGAGGTCTGAAACAGTGCCCCCCGTGGTTACCATGTAAGATGTGAGCACGGGACCATTGGAAATTCGGAAGGAAGAAATCATCCGAGGGGTCAGAAGAAAGAAAAGAGGGATAGGTAGATAGAGTGGGAGCTAAGAACAGGAAGGGATAAGGTTTCTTTGATTATTTCAGTGGTGTTGCATTGTGTCTCATGCATTAAAAGCATAAGCATAGTTTGTCCAACCCTGTTCATGACCCTCAGGGTTTCTGAGTTCTGGCGGGTGCCTGCTTTTGATGTTATCAACAACTAATAATTATTAGCTGTTTCGAGCAGTATTTCATGTCCTGAGATTCTGGCCTGACAAAAGTAGTTGGGAAAGGTCCCTAGAGTGTGTTATGATAGGCTTGACTTAAATTGTGCATCTAGTCTTCTGACTTTGTTTAGCCTGAAGCTGTTAGTAGTGGGTATCTATTGGGAATTAAAATCTAAGGTTGTCAGTTTAGCTTAAATTTGGGTATTGTCTTAGCTAGAGGGTAACATACAGTGGAAATAATCAAGAGGATTGTTACTGCAGGGCTGGTCGTAGTAAAGATTTCATAGGGAGTCACCAGGTGGTTTTATTTCTTTGCCTCTTTTTTTTTTTTTTTTTAAAGATTTTATTTATTTATTTGACAGAGAGAGATCACAAGTAGGCAGAGAGGCAGGCAGAGAGAGAGGAGGAAGCAGGCTCCCTGCGGAGCAGAGAGCCTGATGCGGGGCTCGATCCCAGGACCCTGAGATCATGACCTGAGCCGAAGGCAGCGGCTTAATCCACTGAGCCACCCAGGCGCCCCTCTTTGCCTCTATTTTGAGTGAGTTGGTAAAGGGATTCCCCACTGGTTAGATCCAGTGCTTTCCCGTGCATCACATATCGAAATGCTCTTCCTTGCTTTATGAGCCTTTCTTTGAGCCATAATGTTAAACCCAATATTGCGAGGTCAGACACACATCACAGTCGTCCCTTGATGCTTTTCACTTTTGGCATCTGTTCAAGAGGCGTCTCTACTCAGTGTGCGCTCTTGCCTTGTGTTCTTTTTCTAGAAATAATCTCATTTTACGCAAATATTGCTGCCCAAGTCCAAGTGTGTCTGCCAGTTCGCACAGAGTTTCGTCTCTGAGAAGCTGGCGGGATGCACTGGGCAGGGCAGCAGGTGCTCACAGGTTCTTCATCTCTCGAAGGAACCTTTGTTTTCCAGCTTAGTAAGAGTTTGTTGTTAGATACAACTCCGCGAAGCGCATGTGCAGCAGCCGTTACACTAACGGTTACGGAAGTTAAGAGTGGTTGTGTCTTTTCAAACTTCGATGAGCAAGAATTTGCTGGTTTCTGCAGCAAGGACTAAGAAGGTTTTGCTTTTTTCTTTCTCACCCCCCAAATTTCAGACTTACAGAAAGTTGCGTTGTGGATCCCCCGCTATGCCCCTCACTTAGATTCACCGGTGGTTAACATTTGGCTACACCTTCTTTCTCTGTAGTTCAGCAAGCACCTTCTAAGAAAAAAAGACCTCCTTTCCTTAACCACACTGTGGCTTCACACTCAGGAAGTCGCCCCTGGCGCCACTCTCTAATGTCTGGTTGTTAGGCTCCAGTCAAGGATTGTGTGTCCAGTTGAGTTACCGTTCTCAGTCCCGGCCGGCTTTCTTGTCATTGGTAACACGGGCCTTTTATTGAAGGTCAAGGCCCAAAGCCATTTTGTAGAACGTCCCTCAGTTTGGATTTGTCTGACTTGTTTCCTTGTGATTAGACTCAGAGTCGGCCGTGGATTGGATCTTAGAGTGGACCCTTTTGATTTGGAAGGGATTATTAAATAAGAGAATAAGGTGTCGATCTTAGGCCCTCTGTCGTCCTCCTCGGCGGAGAGACCAGAGGTTTCGAGCAGCCTTGCAAGCCTCCCTCCTGACTCACCTGTTTGCTGCTGTTGACCCAGCGCTGCGCTTACCCCGGAGTCAGACTGCGGTGGTCTCTCTCGTAGGTCTTCTTTGTGATCCGTCTCATCGCTGGCCCTGCCGCCAACTCCCTGCCTCCCATTGTCGATCCTGACCCCCTCATCCCTTGCGATCTGATGGATGGGCGGGATGCCTTCCTTACCCTTGCGAGGGATAAGCACCTGGAGTTCTCTTCACTCCGAAGAGCCCAGTGGTCCACCATGTGCATGCTGGTGGAGCTGCACACCCAGAGCCAGGACCGCTTCGTCTACACCTGCAACGAGTGCAAACACCACGTGGAGACTCGCTGGCACTGCACCGTCTGCGAGGTAGGCCCCGGGGATGGAGGGGAGAGGGGAGGTCTGGGTCCCCGAGAGGCAGCAGGAATGGACGTTACCACACAGGCCTGTGTTCAGTGCCGGTGGGGGGTCCGAGAGCAGCGCGGGAGGGGCTTGGCCTTGGAGTGGTTCTCTACAAGGCAGCTTTGGGGCCCTAGCAGAATGCAGGAAATGTGTGTGAATGACTTCCATCTGGGAGAGCTGACTGCACCCCTTCCCCCGCAGGATTACGATTTGTGTATCACCTGCTATAACACTAAAAACCATGACCACAAAATGGAGAAACTAGGTCTCGGCTTAGACGACGAGAGCAATAGCCAGCAGGCTGCGGCCACCCAGAGCCCGGGAGACTCTCGGCGCCTGAGCATCCAGCGCTGCATCCAGTCCCTGGTGCACGCCTGCCAGTGCCGCAACGCCAACTGCTCGCTGCCGTCCTGCCAGAAGATGAAGCGGGTGGTGCAGCACACCAAGGGCTGCAAGCGCAAGACCAACGGGGGCTGCCCCATCTGCAAGCAGCTCATCGCCCTCTGCTGCTACCACGCCAAGCACTGCCAGGAGAACAAGTGCCCGGTGCCCTTCTGCCTCAACATCAAGCAGAAGCTCCGGCAGCAGCAGCTGCAGCACCGGCTCCAGCAGGCGCAGATGCTCCGCCGGAGGATGGCCAGCATGCAGCGGACCGGCGTGGTGGGCCAGCAGCAGGGCCTGCCCTCCCCGACTCCTGCCACTCCCACCACGCCCACGGGCCAGCAGCCGGCCACGCCGCAGACGCCGCAGCCCCAGCCTCCTTCGCAGCCTCAGCCCACCCCTCCCAACAGCATGCCGCCCTACCTGCCCAGGACTCAGCCTGCCGGCCCTGTCTCCCAGGGTAAGGCGGCGGGCCAGGTGACCCCTCCCACCCCCCCTCAGACTGCTCAGCCACCCCTCCCCGGGCCCCCGCCCGCCGCCGTGGAGATGGCCATGCAGATCCAGAGGGCGGCCGAGACGCAGCGCCAGATGGCGCACGTGCAGATTTTTCAAAGGCCGATCCAGCACCAGATGCCCCAGATGACTCCAATGGCCCCCATGGGTATGAACCCACCCCCGATGACCCGGGGTCCCAGCGGGCATCTGGAGGCAGGGATGGGGCCCACAGGGATGCAGCAGCAGCCGCAGTGGGTGCAGGGAGGATTGCCTCAGCCCCAGCAGCTACAGCCCGGGATGCCGCGGCCGCCAGCCATGATGTCGGTGGCCCAGCATGGCCAGCCCTTGAATATCGCTCCCCAGCCAGGACTGGGCCAGGTAGGTGTGAGCCCTCTCAAACCAGGCACTGTGTCTCAACAAGCCTTACAAAACCTTTTGCGGACTCTCAGGTCTCCCAGCTCTCCCCTACAGCAGCAACAGGTGCTTAGTATCCTTCACGCCAACCCCCAGCTGTTGGCTGCGTTCATCAAGCAGCGGGCTGCCAAGTACGCCAACTCGAATCCGCAGCCCCTCCCTGGGCAGCCTGGCATGCCGCAGGGCCAGCCGGGGCTGCAGCCGCCTCCCCTGCCGGGTCAGCAGGGGGTGCACTCGAATCCAGCCATGCCGAACATGAACCCCATGCAGGCGGGCGTGCAGAGGGCCGGCCTGCCCCAGCCGCCGCCGCCGCAGCAGCTCCAGCCGCCCATGGGTGGGATGAGCCCCCAGGCTCAGCAGATGAACATGAACCACAGCACCATGCCCTCGCAGTTCCGAGACATCTTGAGGCGGCAGCAGATGATGCAGCAGCAGCAGCAGGGAGCGGGGCCCGGAATCGGCCCCGGGATGGCCAACCATAACCAGTTCCAGCAACCCCAAGGAGTCGGCTACCCCCCGCCGCCGCCGCCGCCCCAGCAGCAGCAGCCGCCGCGGATGCAGCACCACATGCAGCAGATGCCGCAAGGGAGCATGGGGCAGATGGGCCAGCTCCCGCAGGCCTTGGGGGCAGAGGCCGGAGCCAGCCTGCAGGCGTACCAGCAGCGACTCCTCCAGCAGCAGATGGGGTCCCCTGCTCAGCCCAACCCCATGAGCCCCCAGCAGCATATGCTCCCAAGCCAGGCTCAGTCCCCACACCTCCAAGGCCAGCAGATCCCTTCTTCTCTCTCCAATCAAGTGCGTTCTCCCCAGCCCGTCCCTTCTCCGCGGCCACAGTCCCAGCCCCCCCACTCCAGCCCTTCCCCAAGGATGCAGCCGCAGCCGTCACCACACCACGTTTCCCCACAGACCAGTTCTCCACATCCTGGGCTGGTAGCTGCCCAGGCCAACCCCATGGAACAAGGGCATTTTGCCAGCCCGGACCAGAGTTCAATGCTCTCTCAGCTCGCTAGCAATCCAGGCATGGCAAACCTCCATGGTGCAAGCGCCACGGACCTGGGACTCAGCACCGATAACTCAGACTTGAATTCAAACCTCTCACAGAGTACACTAGACATACACTAGAGACACCTTGTAGTATTTTGGGAGCAAAAAAATTATTTTCTCTTAACAAGACTTTTTGTACTGCAAACAATTTTTTTGAATCTTTCTTAGCCTAAAAGACAATTTTCCGTGGAACACATAAGAACTGTGCAGTAGCTGTTTGTGGTTTCAAGCAAACATGCCAGATGAACCTGAGGGATGATAGAATACAAAGAATATATTTTTGTTATGGCTGGTCACCACTGGCCTTTTTTTTTTCCCCTTGTGTGTGTGGTTCAAGTGTGCACTGGGAGGAGGCTGAGGTCTGTGAAGCCAACCACATGCTCCTGCCTTGCACCTCCAATAGGTTTTATTATTTTTTTTAAATTAATGAAAATATGTAATATTAATAGTTATTATTTACTGGTGCAGATGGTTGACATTTTTCCCTCTTTTCCTCACTTTATGGAAGAGTTAGAACATTTCTAAAACCAGAGGACAAAAGGGGTTAATGTTACTTTAAAATTACATTCTATATATATATAAATATATATAAATATATATTAAAATACCAATTTTTTTTCTCTGGGTGCAAAGATGTTCATTCTTTTAAAAATGTAAAAAAAAAAAAAAATTTCACCTTTCCTCCCCTCAAGTCAACTTTTGTGCTCCAGAAAATTTTCTATTCCGTAAGTCTGAGCGTAAAAACTTCAAGTATTAAAATAATTTGTACATGTAGAGAGAAAAATGACTTTTTCAAAATATACAGGGGCAGCTGCCAAAATTGATGTATTATATATTGTGGTTCTGTTTCTTGAAAGAATTTTTTTCGTTATTTTTACATCTAACAAAGGAAAAAATTAAAAAGAGGGTAAGAAACGATTCCAGTGGGATGATTTTAACATACAAAATGTCCCTGGGGTTTCTTCTTTGCTTGCTTTCTTCCTCCTTACCCTGCCCCTACCCCATACACACACATACACACACACACACATACACACACGCACACACATTCTGTAAAACTTGAAAATAGAAAGCAAAAACCCTCAACTGTTGTAAATCATGCAATTAAAGTTGATTACTTATAAATATGAACTTTGGATCACTGTATAGACTGTTAAATTTGATTTCTTATTACCTATTGTTAAATAAACTGTGTGAGACAGACACCTGACCTTGTGTTACTTCTTGCCGTCACATCTTTGTCTTAGAATGCATCCAGTTGAGTAAGTGCCTGATAGGTGGGATTCAGAGGAAAAAGCAAAAGCACTAGCTTTTGGAGCCTTACTAAACTATCACATAAAGTGAGTTCACAAAAGATTTTGATAAATTTCTCCAAAGCTCAGGGGAAAAGCCAGGGACCAGCAAAATGTCAGTTTCACCCATTTGGCGTGGTATTAATTAGCCAATAACAGCTTTATATAGGACCTTCCAGGGCTCCCTGTGGATGGATGACCTCATTGTCTTCTGATCTCTCTCATCTTACAAGATGAGAATAAGCACCTGAGAGGAATCCTATATCTGGCCAAGTCAGAAGAAGTAACTCCTTTAAACAGCGGCACTGAGTGTTACAGCAACAGTATGTTCCTGTCCTGTTACACTTTGGTTTTGCTACCTGCCAACCAAGGAGTCAATGGGGGATGAGGTTGTAAGAAAGGAAAATTTGTGGTAATAAAACCTGGAAGCCTAAGAGATTACAGCAATGAGTCTTAGTATATTGTGCTAGCTAGGATGAAGAGGTTACCGGTCTGCAACTGAATACTTGTAACAGCTTTGGCATCGTTGGACAGGCCTTGTCTTTGTCCGAGAGCGTCACACTGTAAGTCTACTAAGGGCTAAAGAAAGATCTTTGAGTAGCTTAATCCAACACCTATTTCTATTTTACATTGTCGCAACAAAAATAACCAGTATCAACGTGAGGTGAACTTGCACACTAAGCATTAATCAGAGACCAACCCAAAAAACGTGACAAGTGCCTACCAGCCTCCGGTCAGTGGTCCAGCAGATCCACTTGGAGCACCTGCATCATGTGCCAGACCAAATGGCACGCAAGGACAGGATGCAGCCCTGCAAGAAGATGGAAGGAAGCTTAAATGAGATAAAATGAAGTGTTGATGTATGTATAAGCAAGGAACAGACGGGAATCAGGGAAACCTACTGATGAGGAATTGGGTACGTTCTGGAAAGGACAGTATTTAAAATGGATCTTGAACGGCTGCCTGGCTGGTTCAGTCATGCAACTCTATTGTGGGGTCGTAAATTCGAGCCCTGTGTGTGGCATAGAATTTACTCAGTTAAAATGGATCTTGGGAAGATGAGTGGGAAAAGGTGGGAAAGAGTAAGGAGGAACTGCACCAGGAGAGAAGAATCAGATCCCGTCGGGAAAACAGTTTCAGCTCTACTTGGCTGACACCAGATTACAGAAGAGGGTGAATGCCTGTTACAAGGCCCCTATTTTCTCCCTGGTACTGGAGGCCCAGGATTGATCTGAGCCCCCAAGAGGGAAAAATACTCAAGAATTCTCATTTCCAAGCTCATATCCAGCTTTCACACCTCTAGCCTCCTTAGCTTAAAGACAGGTGGGTTGACGTGTTCACGTTTTCACTACAACGTTGAAAGAAAAGTGGGGGCAGAAGTAAAGAAATGGGGTGTGGGGGGGAAGCTGTTGTCATCTAGGTCAGAGGCAGTGATAGGGAGGGGGAAGGTAAGAATTCAGAGGCAGGAAGACAAGCTGATTTCAATATTCCTATGTATTTGAAAATTATCACCATGAAAAGTTGGGAAGAGCTGAAAGGAGCCACAGGTCTGCAGTTGAGCTGTTTATGATACATCAGTCTAGGAAATGGACCTGGGGAGGTGAGCAGTGTTCAGGTGTTCATTTACTTCGCTCACTGAAATCCTCCAAAACACCCCAGCGGATCAGTGAGAAGACTGCAGCTCCAGCGACATCTTGCTCGAGGTAACGCAGCCAGGAAATGGGTGACCTGAATGTCAAAGGCCTGAGGGGATCCAAAGCCTTTCTTCTGCATACCCTTCATCTCCCTTACCGCAGAGAACTCCTAGTGATGGCAGCAAATTAACACATAGGACACAGGGGCCCTGCGCGGAGCCAATGCAACACAGACTCAAAACTGAAAGGGGAGAAAGAAACCAAGGAATCTGAAAGGTAAGTTCCTCAGGCTTCTTTTACAAACAAGGAACCTGGTCTCCAGACAGATAAGGTTTCCTGGAGTGTTACATTCATGATGAGGTCACGCTATTTCAAGAGCACATAAGGCCAACCTCAAAAAGAACAAAATGTTTAGGAATAGATTTAACAACAACAACCAAAGAAAAGTGTAACATGTGTACACTGAAAACTAAAAACACTGAAAGAAATGAAAGACCTAAATAAATGAAAAGACATTGTTCATGGATCAGAAGCCTGGGAAGTCCTCAGTAACTTGTTAGGGAAGAGGTACTCCAAATCCATCTGGAGATTCTATGTAACCCCTTCCAAAATATCTTCGGGCTTTTTGCCTTTTTGGGGGGGGGGGCAGAAATTGAGATGCCAGTCCTAAAATGTATATGGAAATGCAAAGGAGCCAAATAGTCAAAACAATCTCTGAAAAAGTGTAAATTTGGAGGACTCATACTTCCAAATTTCAAACTTAAACTTCAAATCTACACTAACCAAGATGAGCAGTAGCATAAGGACAGACATTTAGATCAATGGAACCAAGTCCAGAAATAAAGCCATATACTTATGGTCAAGTGATTTTTTTTTTTTTTTTATAAGGATGCCAAGAGAAATCAACGCAGAAGGAATAGTCTTTACAACAAATGGTGCAGGGACAACCGGATATCCACAGAACAAAGAAAGAAGTTGGACCTCTACCTCACACCAAATACAAAAATTAACTCAAAATAGATCGTCAGACCAAACTATAAGAACTAAAACTACAAAAGTCCTAGAAGAAAACAGGTAGAGATCTTCATGACCATGGTAATCCATGACTGGATAGGACATCTAAAGCACAAGCAACTGGGGTAAAAATTGGACTTGAACAGAATTTCAAACTCTTGTCCATCCAAGGATATCAGGAAAGTGAAAAGACACCCCACAGAATGGCATCATGTATTTGTGAATTGTATCTGGTAAGAGTCTATGTATCCAGACTATATAGAAAATCTGACACTCAACAACAAAAAGACAAATAACCCAATGAAAACTTGGGCAACAGATTTGAAGAGTTGTTTTTCCCCAAAGAGGAGATACAAATGACCCATAAGCACATGGAAACGAAACCACAAGAAAAATACAGATGTGGGGCGCCTGGGTGGCTCTGATGGTTAAGTGTCTGCCACGGGCTCGGGTCATGATCTCCCGATCCTGAGATCAAGCCCCACATCAGCTCCCGGCCCTGTAGGGAGTCTGCTTCTCCCTCTCTGCCCCTCCCCCTGCTTGTGCACTTGCTCTCTCTCTCTCTCTCGTAAATGAATAAAAAGATATCTAGAAGAAGAAGAAGAGAAAAAGGAGGAGGAGGAGGAGAAGAAAAGTGCAGATCCATGGAGATGAAGACAGATACACGAATGCTTCAGCAAGGCTTGACTTTAAACTCGAGTTTTTCTCTTCTTCATTCTTGAAGCCTCCCCCTCCCCTGAACTTGTTTGTCTGTAGATCCTTTGTCCCAGGAACTCCCTTCTTATCAATGAGGACATCTCACTGATCTCAGTGTATACTTAGAAACGAGACTCAGATGGCTGTTGCCAGAGCTGGTCAGGAGACCACCTTGAAGACATGATGAACGTGGCTGGCAGCACATACCAGATTCCTATCGAAATGGCCCGATCCTGTATTTTCCTATAAAACCCTTCAGCCTTGTACCCCGCAGGCAGCTCTGCAGTTTTGCTGGGGTTTTTTGTTTTTGTTTTTAAAGTCGGTTCCACACCCAACGTGGAGCCTGAACTCACAAACGTGAGATTAAGAGTTGTGGGCTCAAAAAAAATTTTTTTTAAGTTGCATGCTCTACTGACTACGCCATCCAGGGGCCCCTAGTCTATAGTTCTGAAGACACTACTTTGTTGCAGCCTCCTTTGCCTGGCCAAGTAATAAAATTATCATTCTGCTTTGTCACCAAACTGTCTTTGTATCCTATTTCAGCACAGAGGAGCACAGAGGTTGGTATCGACAACAAAAAGATGCTTAACATCATTAGTAATTAGGGAAATGCCAATCAAAACTACAATGAGATACCATTTCACACCCACTTGGACGGCTAGGATCAAAGATACAGGCTGGTGAGGATGTGGAGAAAGTGGGACCTCACGCACTGCCAGGGGGATGTGAAAGGGGGCAGTCACTTTACAAAACTAGCAGTTCCTCTAAGTTAAATATTCAGGGGAGCTTGAGGGGCTCAGTGGGTTAAGCATCTGACTCCTGGTTTCAGGTCAGGTCATGATCTCAGGGTCATGAAATCAAGTTCCACTTTGGCTCAGTACTGGGTGTGGAGTCTGCTTAAGATTCTCTTTCTCCCCCTCCCTGAGCCCTCCCCTCATCCTCTCTCTCTCTCAAAAAAAGAATGTTCTTTAGGTTAAATATCTGTAAGAATGATTTGTACACTGCAGAAAATTTATCTCAGTAAATATCTATTTGTAACCTAAAAAGTAGTTATACATAGAGTTACCGTATGCCCTAGCAATTCCTCTCCTTGTTATAGCCCCAAGGAAACTGAAAATATATGTTCACACAAATATCTGTACACAAACACCTATGGCAGTATTATTCGTAACAGATGAAATAATAAGCAATTTAAACATCCATCAGCTGATAAATGGATATCCATCCAATGGGATATTACTCAACCATTGAAAGGAATGAGGTGGTGATTTACGCAACAACCTGGATGAACTCTAACCACGTGGTACTCAACGAAAGAAGCCAAACACGAAAGACCACATACTATATGGTTCTATGTATATGAACTACCTCAAACAGACAAATGCTCAGAGACAGAAAGTAGATCAGTGCTTGCCAGGGGCCGGGTAAAGGGGAGCATGAGGAGCGACTGCTGGTAGGTATGGGCTTGATTTGGGGGAGGCGAGAATGTCCCAGAATTGACGGAGGTGATGGTGGCACAGCCTGAATATACTAAAAACTCTGAATTGTGAGATTTGTTCTTTTTAAAGATTTTATTTGTCAGAGAGAGCACAAGCGGGGGTGGGCAGAGGAGGAATAAGGCTTCCTGCTGAGCCCAATGCAGAACCCTGAACCCAGGACCCTGGGATCATGACCTGAGCTGAAGGCAGACGCTTAACCCACTGAGCCACCCAGGCGCCCCCAAGCCTAAGATTTTTGAGAAGGAAGTTGATCACCCTTCTTCCTGAAGATACAGAAGTTCACCCAAAATTAAATACGTGCGGTTAACCTCCCAAATAGAACGCTAAACCTAAGTCCAGTCACTTCCCATTTATGAGGCGCGGAAGACCTACTGTGTATGATAAGCTCTGGAGACAGAAGAAGGAAGAACTAAACCCAAACCAAAATGAAGTGGTAGTCACAGTAAACTGTAAAGTGGGAGGTCTTGGGCTGCCTGGGTGGCTCAGAGGGTTAAGCCTCTGTCTTCAGCTCAGTTCATGGTCTCAGGGTCCTGGGATCGAGCCCCGCATCGGGCTCTCTGCTCAGCGGGGAGCCTGCTTCCTCCTCTCTCTCTGCCTGCCTCTCTGCCTACTTGTGATCTCTGTCTGTCAAATAAATAAATAAAATCTTTAAAAATAAATAAATAAAAATAAAACCAAAAGTCTTGGGTAACAACCTAAGTGCCAACAGGTATGAATGTGCGAAGAGGTAATGGTCTATACAGATGCGTAGAGCAGAGCGGTGTTCAGTCCTGAGAAAGAAGGGAATCCTGCCCCCGGTGACACGGGTGGACCTCGAGGCTGTTCTGCTAAGTGAGGAGAGTCCGAGAAAGATGGACACTGGTGTCGATTCTATGTAGAATCTGAAAAAGCCACACTTGCACACACAGACAGTAGAATGGTGGTCACCAGCGGCTCGGGGATTGGGGGACTCGGGGAGGTGCTGTTTAAAGGTGACCAGCTTGGAACTGGGAGACAGACACCTGAGTCCTGAGGATCTGACTAGCGGTCTGACTCACCAAGACTGTGGCAGCAGCTTCAACGGTGCCAACAGGCTAGCTCTTAACTGATCCCCCCACCAAAAAAGAACGAATTCTGTGACATAAGAGACGTCAGCTAAAGTTAAAGTGGCAATTAGCACATCGCTACATCTGCACACTGCACCGCTCACACATGCATACTATGATGTCAGTGATATTTCAATAAAAACGTATCAACAGGTTTAGTCCAATGACTGGGATGCGAACGCACCGGTCTGCGACCTACAACTTTGAAATGGAGGTGACCTTGTCCGTGCTGCCTCACCGAGCAGTTGTAAACATACACAGGTATTGCCGAGCCCGTCAGAGATTAGAACTCTTGTGCGCTGGTGGTGGGAATGAAAAATGGAACAGTGACGGTGGGCACAGGATACTGGTTCCTGAAAAGTTGTACATAACATTACCCTGTGATTCAGCCATTCTAATTCTGAGCATATTCACTAAAGAATGAAAGGCAGGGACTTGAGCAAATATTTGGACACCCATGTTCATAACAGCATTACTCATTATTCACCATGGCCAGGAGGTAGGCAGCAGCCCAAGGGTCTATCGACGAATGATGGGATAAAGAAAATGTGGTATGTCCATACAGTGGAACATCATTCCTTAAAAAGGAAGGAAAATCGACAAATGCTATGACATAGATGAACCATGAACTATGAAGACGTTATGCTAAGGGAAATAAACCAGACACAAAAGGACCAATATTGTAGGGTTTCACTATGTGAGGATCCCAAACTAGTCGAATTCATAGAAATACAAAGTAGAATGGTGGCGGCCAGGGACTGGGGACAGAGTGGACTACGGGATTATCATTTAATGGGCATGGAGTTCAGTTAGGGTTGCACAACAACGTGAATGTGCTTAATGCCACTGAAATGCACACTTAAAAATGGTTAAAATGGTCAATTTTGTGTTATGTATATTTCACAATAAAAAGATGACATAAAATCATGTTATTAAAAGTATTTTAGGGGGGCACCTGGGTGGCTCAGTGGGTTAAAACCTCTGCCTTCAGCTCAGGTCATGGTCTCAGGGTCCTGGGATCGAGCCCCACATTGGGCTCTCTGCTCAGCGGGGAGCCTGCTTCCTCCTCTCTCTCTGCCTGCCTCTCTGCCTGCTTGTGATCTCTGTCTGTGTCAAATAAATAAAATCTTAAAAAAAAAAAAAAAAGGTATCTTGTCAGCAATAAAGCCCTGACCCATACATTATTTTATTTCTTTCCTTCCTGGATGCCATCCATCAGTTAGCCAAAAAGGAGCCAACTATATATTATTACGTGTAAGGATGGTGGAGAGATTTCTAGCCATGAATTCTAGCCCTTCCTCCTAGTTCACACCTACTACAGAGCCCGACAGACAGTACTGCCAAAAGGAGGGGGCGAGATGGCAGCTTGGGTCCCCGAAGCAAACAAGATGATTACCATTTTGCATACATGGCCTGGTAAGAAGAAGCCCACAAAGTGAGGCACTGGGTCGTGAGAGTCTGGAATGAGACACACGCAACAGACCCCACAGTTCTCAGGGCTACCGGGTGGTCACCGGCAGAAAACCGAAGAAAGAAAACGGTGCATAAAGAGTGTACGACAGGGCGCTCCGATCCGGGTGCACGGTGCATGACGCAGACCCCCTGCTGAGCAGGATGCTGACGGTGGGCCTCGTGGGGGACACTTGTGACTCCGACAAACGGAACTTGCAGGCATGAAAGACACAAGGTCTGAAATGGAAAGTTAATGAATGGTAGTAACAGAGGATTAAATAGCGGCAGAAATTATGTTTGGTGAATTGGAAGATATAATTATAGAAACGTTACAACATAGAGAAAAAAGACTGGAAGAAATAAACAGAGACTCTGTGGGACAATATCAAGCATATGTGTAATTAAAGTTCCAGAAAAGGGGACAAGAAAAATATGTTTGGAAATAAATGACAGAAAAATTTCCAAATTTGTTGAAAACTGTAAGTTCATTCACAGATCCAAGAAGCTCAGTGAACCCCAAGCAGGATAAACTCATAGAAAATAATACCAAGACACATAATAATAAAATTGCTGAAGAACAGTGATAAGGAGAAAATCTTTTTTTTTAAGATGTTATTTATTTTCTTGACAGAGAGAGAGAGAGAGCGAGCACAAGAAGGGAGAGCTGCAGGCAGAGGGAGAGGGACAAGCAGGCTCCCCGCCAAGCAGGGAGCCCGATCCGGGGCTCCATCCCAGGACCTTGGGATCATGACCTGAGCCGAAAGTGGATGCTTAACCGACTGAGCCACGCAGGGCCCCCAAAGAGAAAATCTTAAAAAATAAAATAAAAACAGCCAGAAGATAATAAGACACATTATGGAACAAAGATAGATTTCTTAGGAGAAATTATGCAAGCCAGAAGTCAATGAAAAAAAAAGTGTCAACCTAAAATTCCACACAAGAGAAAATAACCTTTGATTTAGTAACTTTTGAAAGTCCATTTGAAACAGTCTATTGGCCTTATTATTTAGAGGTTTAAACATGAAGGCCAATAGACCGTTTCAAATGGACTTTTACTCTCATTTAAGTAAACTCTACGCCCAACAAGGGACTCAAACTTACAACCCCAAGATTGAGTCAAATGCTGTACCTACTGAGCCAGTCAGGCACCCCACAAATGGACTTTGATACGTTAGTAAATTAGGGGTGCCTGGTTGGCTCAGTCAGTAGAGGGTGCAGCTCTCAACCTCACAGTTGTGAGTTCAAGTCCCACATTGGGCAGGGAAGCCTATGTTAAAAAAAAATAAGAAGAATAAAAGTTCCTAAATTAATGCAAAAGATAATAAGTAAAGAGGAGAAAGTTTACAAAGAGCAGACAGGTAAATAGCAAGACCTAAGACTTAGATTCAACCATAATGATAAATTTTTAAAAGATTTTGTTTAGGGGCGCCTGGGTGGCTCAGTGGGTTAAACCGCTGCCTTCGGCTCAGGTCATGATCTCAGGGTCCTGGGATCGAGCCCCGCATCGGGCTCTCTGCTCGGCAGGGAGCCTGCTTCCCTCTCACTCTCTCTGCCTGCCTCTCTGCCTACTTGTGATCTCTCTCTGTCAAATAAATAAATAAAATCTTTAAAAAAAAAAAAAAAAAAAAAGATTTTGTTTATTGAGAGAGAGAGAGCATGCGAGCAGGGGTAGGAGCAAAGGGGAGAGAATTTCAAGCAGATGCCGTGCTGAGTGCAGAGCCTTACGCCCGGCTTGATCTCACGACTCAGGTCACGTCCTGAGCTGAAATGGAGAGCCTGTCACTTAATCAACTAAGCCACCCAGGCACCCCTTAACCATAATGATAATTATAGAAAATGTTCTAAACACTCCAATTAAAAGGTAGACATTAGGGGCGTCTGGGTGGCTCAGTTCGTTGGGCTCTCTGCTCAGTGGGGAGCCTGATTCTCCCCCTCTCTCTCTGCCTGCCTCTCTGCCTCCTTGTGGTCTCTCTCTCTCTCTCTGTCAAATAAATAAATAGAATCTTTAATTTTTTTAATATATATTTTTTAAGATTTTATTTACTTATTTGACAGAGAGAGATCACAAGTAGGCAGCGAGGCAGGCAGAGAGAGAGAGAGGGAAGCAGGCTCCCCGCTGAGCAGAGAGCCTGATGCGGGCCTCGATCCCAGGACCCTGAGATCATGACCTGAGCCGAAGGCAGCGGTTTAACCCACTGAGCCACCCAGGCGCCCTAAATAGAATCTTTAAAAAAAAAAAGATTTATTTGAGAGAGAGCATGAGTACGAGCACAAGTGGGGGAGGGACAGAGGGAGAGGGACATCCGACTCCCCACTGAGCGGGAGTCTGGTGTAGGGCTCTGCCTCAGGACCCCGACATCATGACCTGAGCCACAGTCAGATGCTTACCTGAGCCATCCAGGCGCCCCTAACAATTTCATTTTCTGACTGTTAATTGCTGGTATGTAGAAATGCAAGTGATGTTTGTGAACTTTTCTTGTATCTTCCTCCCTTGCTAAATTAGCCTATCACTTTAAATAGCTATTTTGTAGATTCTTTATGGGGTTTTTATTTACACCACCATGATACTGAGAATAAAACAGTTCACTTCTTTCTTTGCTAACCACTTTGTCTTTGATTTATTTTTTCGCTTTATATTGCTGCCCAAAACATCCAGTATAATGTTGAAAAGAATTGGTGAGAACAAAGGTTCTTGCCTCATTCCTGAGCTTACGGAGAAAACCTTTGCTCTCAATATAGTATGTATGTAATGTAATAGCTATTTTTTTTGTAGATTCTTAAGATTTTTTTAAGATTTTACTTATTTATATGACAGAGATCACAAGTAGGCAGAGAGGCAGGCAGAGAGAGAGGAAGGGAAGCAGGCTCCCCGCTGAGCACAGAGCCCGATGCGGGACTCGATCCCAGGACCCTGAGATCATGACCTGAGCTGAAGGCAGAGGCTTTAACCCACTGAGCCACCCAGGCGCCCCTCAAATAAATCTTAAAAAAGAAAATGAAATTTATATATTCTAAATAGGAGTCTCCTATCAGATGTGTGGTTTGCAAATATTTCTAACAGTTTACTGCTTGTTTTGCCATCCTCTTAATAGGGTTTTTTGGGGCCAGTGTTATAAATTTGATGAAAGTCCAATAATACATTTTTTTTCCTTTTACGGCTCATGCTTTTGGCATCATGTCTGAAACTCTTAGGTCTTGGAGATTGTCTCCTACATTACCATCTCAAATTGTATAGTTTTATGCTTCACATGTAAATTCATGATCCATTTTGGGTTTTGGGTTTTTTTTTAAGATTTTATTTATTTCTTTGTCAAAGAGAGAGCGCACAAGCAGGCAGAGGCAGAGAGAGAAGCAGCCTCCAAGCTGAGCAAGAAGCCCAATGAGGCACTTGATCCCAGGAACCTGGGATCATGACCTGAGCCGAAGGCAGTGGCTCAACCGACTGAGCCACCAAAGCGCCCCTTTTTGGGGTTTGTTTTTATACAGAGAGGTTTTGCTTCAAGCTTGTTTTGGGGGGTGTTTTTGTTGTTGGTGGTGGTGGTTTTGTGTTTTATTTTGTTTGGGGTTTTTTTTGTTGTTGTTGTTATTACAGATGTCCAGTTGCTCCAGCAGCCTTGGGTAAAAAGTCTCTCCTCAGGGCGCCTGAGTGGCTCAGTGGATTAAAGTCTCTGCCTTTGGCTCAGGTCATCATCCCAGGGTCCTGGGATCAAGCCCCGCATTGGGCTCTCTGCTCGGCAGGGAGCCTGCTTCCCTTCCTCTCTCTCTGGCTGCCTCTCTGCCTACTTATGATCTCTGTCTGTCAAATAAATAAATAAAATCTTTAAAAAAATAAATAAAGGGGTGCCTGGGTGGCTCAGTGGGTTAAAGCCTCTGCCTTAGGCTCAGGTCATGATCCCAGGGTCCTGGGATCGAGCCCCGCATCGGGCTCTCTGCTCCGCGGGGAGCCTGCTTCCTCCTCTCTCTCTGCCTGCTTCTCTGCCTAGTTGTGATTTCTCTGTCAAATAAATAAATAAAATCTTAAAAAAAAAAAAGTCTCTCCTCCCCCATCTGGACTACCTATGCATTTTTGTCAAAAACAAAGTTGGCCATATTTGTCTGGGGCTATGTCTGTGTTCCCTGCCCTGTTCCATGGGTCTGTATGTCTGTCCCTCTGCCAACACCACCTATAGCACTGACTGATGTAGCTAGAAATCTAAAATCAGGCAGAGTGATTCTTCGCACATTATCCTTTTTCAGAATTGCCTTAGCTATTTTATTTTTTTAAGATTTTATTTATTTTGATAGAAATTTTGTTTATTTGTTTTTGATGGAAAATGAGCTACACCTATATATCAACTGGGGAAGTTGCATCTTCTGGTCCAGGAGCACAGAATGCCTGTTTGTTTCCACCCCTTTGATTAATTTCATCATTGTTTTGTAGTTTTCAGCGTACAAGTCCTGCGCATGTTTTGTTATGCTTACACCTCAGTATTTTTCTTTTTCTTTTTTTTAGTGATCATAAATGCTACCTTACTTTTCTTTTTAAGGCTTTATTTACTTATTTGAGAGAGTGCGTGCATGCACACCAGAGCAGGGAGGGCAGAGGGAGAGGGAAAAGCAGATTCTCCGCTGAGCAGGGAGCCTGATGTGGGACTCGATCTCAAGACCTGGAGATCATGACCTGAGCCAAAGGGCAGACGCTTAACAGAATGAGCCCCCCAGGCCCCCCAGTGCTATTTTACTTTTTAATTTTGATTTTTTTGAAGATTTTACTTTTAAATAATCCCTACCCTAGAACTCACAACCCTGAGATCGAGAGTCGCTTGCACACCCACTGAGCCTGCCAGCACCCCTTGATTTTCACTTAAGGTTTTTTTCTTATTTGAGTCTCATTGATATATAGAAATACAATTGGTTTTTGTATGTTTGTTTTGTATGTTTGTCTTAGACAAGACTCATTTATTAGTTCCACTGACTTCTGGTGCTGTTGATTGCATGGGATTTCTACGTAGACCATTATGTCATCAGCAAAAAGAAATGTTTTATTTATTCTTCCCCTCTGATCCATATCCCTTTTATTTCCTTCTCTTGCCTCATTGCACTGGCAAAACTGGCCAGGACCATGTTGACTAGCAGCGGTGAGAGCGGACCTCCTTGCCTTGTTTCTGATCTTAGGGGAAAATTCAGTATTTCACCATTAAATATGATGTCGGTTGTAGGTTTTCTGCAGGCATTCTTTTATCAAGTTGAAAACGTCTCCTCTATTTCTAGTCTCCTGAGTTTTTATCATGATTTGGCATTGAATTCCTGCCAAGTGCTCTTTCTGTACCATTTCATATGATCAGATCATTTTTCCTCTTTCGCCTATTACTACGGTAGATTACATTGCCTTATTTTTTTTTTAAGATTTTATTTATTTGACAGAGATCACAAGTAGGCAGAGAGGCAGGCAGAGAGAGAGAGGAAGGGAAGCAGGCTCCCCGCTGAGCAGAGAATCCGACATGGGGCTCGATCCCAGGACCCTGGGATTATTATATGTGCTGCCGAAGCGAGCACAGGACCCTGGGATTATGACCTGAGCCGAAGGCAGCGGCTTAACCCACTGAGCCACCCAGGTGCCCCACATTGCCTTATTTTTGAATACTGAACTAGCCTTGTATCTCTAGATACAAACTTCCCTTGCTCACAATATGTAATTCTTATTCTTTTTTTAAGATTTTATTTATTTGACAGACAGAGATCACAAGTAGGCAGAGAGGCAGGCACAGAGAGAAAGGGAAGCAGGCTCCCTGCTGAGTAGAGAGCCCAAAGCGGGGCTCGATCCCAGGACCCTGAGATCATGACCTGAGCCAAAGGTAGAGATGCTTAACCCCCTGAGCCACCCAGGCGCCCCAATATATAATAATCCTTATACAATGCTGAATTCTGTTTGCTAATATTTTGTCAAGCATTTTGGAATCTGGGGACGCCTGTGTGGCTCAGTTGTTAAGCATCTGCCTTCAGCTCAGGCCACGATCTCAGGATCCTGGGATAGAGTCCCGCATGATTTTGGTCATGATTTTGGCTCAGGTCATAATCTCAGGGTCGTGAAACAGAGCCCTGTGTGGGGCTCCGCACTCGGAACGGAGTCTACTTGAGATTTTCTCTATCTCCTTCTCCCCTCCCCCGTCAATAAAATGTTCATGAGAGATAATTGTCTACAATTTTCTTTTTCCTTTTTTCTTTCTTGTTTTTAACTGTCTTTGGTTTCAGTATCAGGGTAATACTGGCTTCAGGAGATTCTGTAGAACTGGTGTTAATTCTTTTTTTTTTTTTTTTTAAGGTTTTATATATTTTTTTTTGTCGGGGGGTGGGGAGATCACAAGCAGGCAGAGGCAGAGAGAGAAGCAGGCTCCCTGCTGAGCAAGGAGCCCGATGTAGGACTCGAACCCAGGACCCTGAGATCATGACCTGAGCCGAAGGCAGCAGCTTAACCAACTGAGCCACCCAGGTGTCTCAGTGTTAATTCTTTAAACATTTTTCTGAACGCTCCAATGACACCGTCTGGACCTGGAGACTTCTTAGGACATTTTATGGATTCAATTTTCTTTTCTTTTCTTTTTTTTTAAAGATTTTATTTATTTATTTGACAGACAGAGATCACAAGTAGGCAGAAAGGCAGGCAGAGAGAGAGGAGGAAGCAGGCTCCCTGCTGAGCAGAGAGCCGGATGCGGGGCTCAATCCCAGGATCCTGGGATCATGACCTGAGCCGAAGGCAGAGGCTTTATTTAACCCACTGAGCCACCCAGGCGCACCATGAATTCAATCTTCTTAATAGTTATGGGACTGTTCAGATTATCTCTTTAATATTTGATGAAGTAAGGTAGTTTATACTTTTTAAAACATTGGTCTGGGGCGTCTGCGTGGCTCGTCGCTTAAGTGTCTGCCTTCGGCTCAGGTCATGATCCTGGGTTTGTGGGATCGAGCCCGTCATTGGGCCTCCTGCTCATAGGGTACCTGCCTTTGCCTTTCCCTCACCTTCTCGCTTGTCCTCTCTCTAGCTAATACTCTCTCCCTCTCTCTCAAATAAATAAATAAAATCTAAAAAAAAAAAAAAAAAGAATCAGTCCATTTCACCTAAATTGTCAAATCTGTGTGTGTGGAGTTGTGTGTGTGTTCTGCTATTATCTTTCTGACATCTGCAGATTCTGGAGTGATTGGCCCCATTTCATTACTGATCCGAGTAATGTCGTTTGTCAATATTGTTGATCTTTCCAAAGAAGCAGGTTTTTGTTTATTTCTATTTTTTTGTTTCCGATCTCATTGATATCTTTTTTTAACATTTATTTTTATTTTTATTTTTTAAATATTTTATTTATTTATTTGAGAGACAGAGAGAGCAACTGGGGGAAGGAGAGGGACAAGCAACTCTACACGGAGCACAGGGCCCAATGTGGGGCTCAATCTCAGAACCTTGAGATCATGACCTGAGCTGAAATCAAGAGTCCGGTGCCTGACCAACTGAGCCACCCAGGTGCCCCACTGACTTTTATTTTCAAGGAGGCGCCACACCCAACATGGTGCTTTGAACTCACGACCCTGAGATTAAGAGTCATGTGCTCTACTGATAGAGCCAACCAGGGGCCCAAGCTCATTGATTTTTTTTATCTTTATTATTTCCTTCCTTCTATGTTCTTTGGGTTTTTTAAGATTTTTAAATTGATTTCTTTATTTGATAGACAGAGATCACAAGTGGGCAGAGAGGCAGGTGGCTGGGGTGGGGGGGGGAGGAGGCTCCCCGCTGAGTAGAGACCCCCCCAACTCGGGGCTCGATCCCAGGACCCTGGGATCATGACCTGAGCCGAAGGCAGAGGCTTTAACCCACTGAGCCACCCAGGCGCCCCTTCTTTGGGGTTCTTTAAAATCTCTTTCTAGTTTCTTGAGGTGGGAGCATAGATCACTGATTTGAGACATTTCTTCTTTTCCAATATAAACAGTAAGTGCTACGAATTTCCCTCTCCATTCTGCTTTAGTTCTATCCTACAAATTTTGATGTTATATTTCATGTACAGTTTAATTTTTTTAACTTCCCTTGAGATTTCATCTTTGACATGTACTATTTAGAAGTGCATTAATTTCCAAGTGTTTGGAGATTTTCCTATTATGATTCCATTGATTCCAGGGGTCAGAAAGTATACTTGGTATGACTTCAACCCTTTTAAACTTGCTGATATTTGCTTTATGGCCCAAAATATAATCTATCTTGATTCCACAGGCACTTGAAAAAGAATGTATATTCTGTTGTTGTAGAAATACTGTTCTAGGGTGCCTGGGTGGCTCAGTGGGTTAAAGCCTCTGCCTTCAGCTCAGGTCATGATCTCAGGGTCCTGGGATCAAGTCTGGCATCGGGCTCTCTGCTCAGCAGGGAGCCTGCTTCCCCCTCTCTCTCTGCCTGCCTCTCTGCCTACTTGTGATCTCTGTCAAATAAATAAATAAAATCTTAAAAAAAAAAAAAGGAAATACTGTTCTATACTGTTTATAATGTCCATCAGATCCTGTTGGTTGATGGTGTTAATGAGTTCTACATCCCTTTTAATTTTATGTCTAGTTGTTCCCATTTGTTGAGAAAAGGGTGTTGAAGTCTCCCAACTCTAACTATGAAGACGTCTACCACTTCATATTTTCAACTTGTTTGATGGATGTACATTTAGATTTTTTTTTTTTTTTTAGAGAAAGGGTGAGACCTTGAGCCAGGGAGGAAGTGGGAGGGGGAGTGAGGGAGGGGGAGAGAGCTCCACACTCAGTGCAGGGCCCAAAACGGCTCAGTCTCAACCCTGAGATCATGATCTGAGCCAAAATCAAGAGTCGGCCACGTAAACAACTGAGCCACCCAGGTGTCCCTACATTTAGTACCCTGTCTTCTTGATACATTGACCCTGTCATCATTATGTAATACCACTCTCTTTCCCTTATTATTTCCTTTATTCTGAAGTCTACCTTATCTAATATTAATAGTCACTGTTTTCTTTTTATTACTGTTTACATATATTTCTTTTTCTATCATTTTACTTTCAATCTACAATTATTAAATTTAATATCCATTATGTGATATTTAAAATGTATCTCTTATAATGCATATAGGAGTGCCTGGGTGGTTCAGTCAGTTAAGTGTCCAGCTCTTGGTTTCAGCTCAGGCCATGATCTCAGGGTTGTGAGATCAAGCCCTCTGTGGGGCTCTGTACTAGGTGGGAAGTCTGCTTAAGATTATCTCTCTCGGGGCACCTGGGTGGCTCAATGGGTTAAAGCCTCTGCCTTCAGCTCAGGTCATGATCCAGGATCCTGGGATCAAGCCCCACATCGGGATCTCTACTCAACCACAAGCCTGCTTAACGCCCCCCCCTTGCCTGCCTCTCTGCCTACTTGTGATCTCTGGCAAATAAATAAATAAAACCTTAAAAAAAAAAAAGATTCTCTCTCTCCCTCTCCCTCTGCCCTTCCCCCTGCTTGCATGCTCTCTCACTCTCTCATCTATCTCAATAAATAAACAAAATCTTAAAAAAAAATAAACAGGGGCACCTGGGTGGCTCAGTGGATTAAGCTGCTGCCTTCGGCTCAGGTCATGATCTCAGGGTCCTGGGATCGAGCCCCGCATCAGGCTCCCTGCCTGCTTCCTCCTCTCTCTCTGCCTGCCTCTCTGCCTACTTGTGATCTCTGTCAAATAAATAACATAAAATAAAATAAAATAAATAATAATAAAAATAAACAGCATAAAATTGTGTCCTGTTTTTATTTTATTTTTTTTAAAGGTTTTTAAGTGGGGCTTGAACTTACAACCCTGAGATCAAGAGTCACACTCCAAAGACGGAGTCAGCCAGGCACCCTTAATTGGGTCATGCTTTTTCTTTTTTTTTTTTTTTTTTTTTTGGGTCACGCTTTTTCTTTTCCTTCTTTTTAGAGAGAGATTGAGTGTGAGCCAGGGGTGGGGGAGGCAGGTAGAGGGAAAGAATCTCAAGTAGATTCCCTACAGAGTAGGGAAGCCTGACAGGGGGCTCCATGACCCTGAGATCATGACCTGAGCTGAGATCAAGAATTGTACAGTTAACTGACTGAGCCCCTGGGTCATGCTTTTAAATCCATTCTGCTGGGGCCCCTGAGTGGCTCTGTTGGTTAAGCATCTGCCTATGGCTCAGGTCATAATCCCAGGTCCTGGAATCACATCCCACATGGGGCTCCTTGCTCAGAGGAAAGCCTGCTTCTCCCTCTACCTGCTGCTCCCCCTGCTTGTGCTCTTCTCTCTCTCTGTCAATAAATAAATACTTAAAATAAAAGATAATATATGATAAATCCATTCTGCCAATCTCTTCCAATCGGTGTACTTAGAAGGTTTCCATTAGTGTAATAGGATGTTAAGGCCCAAGTTTGCCATTTTTAAAAATTTTCTGTTCTCTCTGCTTTTCATTTCTCCTCTACTTTTCCAGCTTTACTGTGAGTTACCTGAATAGTTGCAGAATTCCATTTGAACTTATCTCTAGTGTTTCTTTCACGCATTTCTTTGTGTAGCTTGCAGTGTTTACTCTAGCAATTTCATTATATACACACAACCTGTAAAAATCTCCTGGTGTTGGTATTTTACCAGTTTGAATAAGTACTGAAACTTACCTCCACTCACACCCCTTTGTCTTACGTCATTCTAGTATCTCCCTCTACAAATGTTGAGAATCACATCAGGCAACCGTCAAGTTTTTGCTTCAACTATCAAATATACTCTCGAATACTCAAAAAGAGAAGTCTATGTATTTACCCATATTTTCGTTCTTACGGTGTTCTTTTTTTCCTTTCTGATGTTATAAGGTTCCATTTCTTTTGTTATTTCCTCTCTGTTTGGACAACGCTTTTTAGTCATTCTTTCCGGGTAGGTCTGCTGGAGACACACATTCTCTTAGTCTTTCTTCTTCGTTCCTATCTTGCCCGGCTGCCCCTTTCCTGGGCCTTTGGCTAGAGGATTTCTTTTTGTCTGTGCCTGTTGATGGTTCCAGGTTCCAGGTTCTGGAGTCTAGGCTTCTCCAGATCCAGTCTGGGAAGTGTGAGGCAAAAAGAAACTTGGGAACTCACCACCACGTCATTCCTGGGGTCCAAATCGCCCTATCTGGTCTGGTCCTTGTCTCCACCTTTCAGAATCTTCTTGTTTGTTCAGTATGTGGTTTCCATATACACAGTGTCCAGGGCTTTTCGTGTACTTAGCAGGGGAAATAGGGAAATTATGTCTACCCTATCTTCTCAGAAACAGAAGGATAGGAAAGTATTTTTTAATAGTAGTCTCTATAACAGCATTAAAATATGAAATACTTCAGAATAAATCTAACAAAACATATAAAATGCCAACACAGTGAAAAGTACTAAACACCAGTAAAAGAAATTTAAAAAGCCTAAGTAGAGGCGTGTGGGTAGCTCATTCGATTAAACATCAGACTCTTGATTTCAGCTCAGGTCATGATCTCAGGGTCCTGGGATCGAGCCCCGCATCGGGCTCTCTGCTCAGCAGGGAGCCTGCTTCCTCCTCTCTCTCTGCCTGCCTCTCTGCCTACTTGTGATCTCTGTCTGTCAAATAAATAAATAAAATCTTTAAAAAAAAAAAAGAAAAAAAAGAAAATGAAAAGGCAATTAATTTATAGATGGGAAGACAATATTCACAACACATATGATTGGTGTGATTGATAAGATTGTCACATAGAATAGATAAAGAAACCCTATGACTTAATAATAATAAGACAACTAACTCAGAGAGTGGGCAAAAAATTTATTTCGGCTTAGGTCATGATCCCAGGGTCTTGGACTCGAGCCCTGGATCAGGCTCCCTGCTCAGCAAGGAGTCTGCTTCTCCCTCTCTCTCTGCCCCTTCCCCTGCTCATACTCTCTCTCTCTCTTTCAAAATATAAATAAAATCCTTTTTAAAAAAAAAAAGTGGGGGGACACCTGGGTGGCTTAGTTGGTTAAGCATCTGCCTTCAGCTCAGGTCATGATCCCAGGATCCTAGGATCGAGTCCCACATTGGGGAGCCTGCTTCTCCCTCTACCTGCCGCTTCCCCTGCCTGTGCTCACTCAGTCTGTCGAGCTCTCTCTCGTTCTGACAAATAAATAAATAAAATCTTTAAAGTAATGAAAATTTTTAAAAGGGGTCAGAAGATTTAAACAGAAAATCCACATAACATATGTGAATGGTCAATAAGCAAATGAAAACCGCTTAATGGCGTTAATCTTATGGGGAATATGCAAATTAAAATGACAGTGAGATATATTATAAACCCACTAAAATGGCTCAAATTAAACTAAACCAAGTGCTGGTGAGCAAGCCAAGCATTGGCACAACTACAATTCTTCTCAATTTCTGTTTGGTGAGTGAAACACCAAACTCTGGAAAACAGTTTGATGGTTTTTTATAAAGGTGACCACACACTTACTGTAAGACCCAGAAATTCTACTCCGAGGTATTATCCCATTGGATATGCACATTCCTAGCAGCTTTACTCACAACAGCTCCCAAACTGAAAATAACCTTTATGTCGCCAGGGGAACAGACAGCCATACCTTGGAATACGACTCAGCAATGAAAAGAAACAACCTAATACATGCAAAACCATGGCTGACAGTCAAAAACTTCATGCTGGGTGAAAAAAGCCAGATACAAAAGCATACACTGTATGATTCCGTGTACGTGGAATTCTAGTAGGAAAAATCAGCATGGGGGTTTCCTCGGGGCAGGATAGCAGGGGTGAAGCGGGAATGACTGCCAAGGATAGGCAGGAACTCTTTGGAATGGTGGAAATATTATATGCTTGTCTGTGGTGGGGGTTACTCATCGAACTAGATCCCTAAAATGGATGCATTTTTAAAAAATATTTTATTTATTTATTTGACAGACAGAGATCACAAGCAGGCAGAGAGGCAGGTGGGGGGGAGCAGGAAGCAGGGTCCCCGCCAAGCAGAGAGCCTGATGCGGGGCTTGATTCCAGGACCCCGAGACCAGGACTTGAGCCAAAGGCAGAGGCTTAACCCACTGAGCCCCCCAGGTGCCCCAAATGGATGTATTTTATTGTTTATCCATCATATCGAAATAAAGTTGGCTTAAAAGACATTTAATTATTTTTTCCCTTATTTCCTTACATCTTTCTGCAAGATGTCATGCTGTCGGCCATTTCTTGCCTCTAAAACATTCTGCCTTCCTTAATACCATCTCTCCTGATTTTCCTTCTCCTTCTCCAATCACAGGCCTTCAACCTTTCCCAGACAGGTTTCATTAATTTTGGCCAACTTCCCAAGTTTTGTTTGCTTTGTTTTTTGTTTTTTTCAGATGTCTGCATGCTCTCTTAACACATTTCCCTGGCTGACTTCTTCTGCTTCCAAACTTTTATATTGATTAAGAACCTCTATTTTGGGGCACCTGGGCGGCTCAGTGGGTTAAGCCTCTGCCTTCGGCTCAGGTCATGATCTCAGGGTTCTGGGATCGAGCCCCGCATCGGGCTCTCTGCTCAGCGGGGAGCCTGTTTCCTTCTCTCTCTGCCTGCCTCTCTGTCTACTTCTGATCTCTGTCAGTCAGATAAAAAAAAAAAAAAAAAAAAAAAAGAACCTCTATTTTGGGCCCGGGACTGCCCCCTAAGCCACGGGCCCACACTTTCCCCAAAGACAAGAGAAACAGCTCCTCTTGGAATACACTAGACATTCCCAATTCCAAATGCCCTATGCTGGACTCATCCTGCTCCCTAAACACACCTTGAATGACCACGGGCCCTCAGCTGCTCAAGCAGGAAACTGCAGAGTCTTCCTGGCTCCCCATCCAGTACAAGTCTTGGCTATTCCATCCCCTAAGTCACTCATGAACTTGGCCCTTCTGGCCACCTCCCCTGGCCTGGGTCAAGCCCTCAGAGACTCTCTTTCCTCGTCTATCATAGTAGCTTCCAAACTAGTCCCCCAATCTCCAGACTTTCACCCTCAACATATCCCCCTCACCACAGCCAGACTAGTTTGTCATCCTCTTAATTAAAAACTTTTCTAGAACATAAATTACCTATTGGTCAGATCCCAAATTCCAAATTAGCATGGCATTCGCAATCCAGTCTTGCTCCCGTCCCCAGTATCGCCACCTTCCAACACCATCTTGCAACAACTCCAACATGCAGAGTATCACACTATTTCTTGTTAAAACATGCTTTGGACACCCAAAGAACAAACAATCCAATCAAGAAATGGGCAGAGGACACGAACAGACATTTCTGCAAAGAAGACATCCAGATGGCCAACAGACACGTGAAAAAGTGCTCCACATCACTCGGCATCAGGGAAATACAAATCAAAACCACAATGAGTTATCACCTCACACCAGTCAGGATGGCAAAAATTAACAAGTCAGGAAACGACAGATGCTGGCAAGGATGTGGAGAAAGGGGAACCCTCCTAGACTGTTGGTGGGAATGCAAGCTGGTGCAACCACTCTGGAAAACAGCATGGAGGTTCCTCAAAATGTTGAAAATAGAACTACCCTATGACCCAGCAATTGCACTACTGGGTATTTACCCTAAAGATACAAACGTAGTGATCCAAAGGGGCACGTGCACCCGAATGTTTATAGCAGCAATGTCCACAACAGCCAAACTATGGAAAGAACCTAGATGTCCATCAACAGATGAATGGATAAAGAAGATGTGGTATATATACACGATGGAATACTATGCAGCCATCAAAAGAAATGAAATCTTGCCATTTGCGACGACATGGATGGAACTAGAGGGTATCATGCTTAGTGAAATAAGTCAATCGGAGAAAGGCAACTATCATATGATCTCCCTGATAAGAGGACATGGAGATGCAACATGGGGGGTTTGGGGGGTAGGAGAAGAATAAATGAAACAAGAAGGGATTGGGAAGGAGACAAACCATAAGTGACTCTTAATCTCACCAAACAAACTGGGGGTTGCTGGGGGGAGGGAGGGTTGGGAGAGGGGGAGGGGGGTTATGGACACTGGGGAGGGTATGTGCTATGGTGAGTGCTGTGAAGTGTGTAAACCTGGCTATTCACAGACCTGTACCCCTGGGGATAAAAATACATTATATGTTTATAAAAAAAATAAGAAATAAAAAAATAAAACATGCTTTGGTTGAATTTTCTCTTCCCTGGGCTCACGAAGTTTCCTCTGTCTGGAATTCTCACTCATCCTTCAGGACCCAGCTCCATATTTCTGCTCCACGAGCATGCTCCTGCCCTCTCTCTGTGTTCCTAAAGAACTCAACTTCTGCCCAGACTCCAGCATATGAGCACATAGTACATTGTGTTAGAACTTTCTCCATTTGAGTGTGTCTCCCTCTGGACTGAGCTCCTAGAGAGTGTCAATCATCTTTGTCTCTCTGGGCCTAGAGCACAGAACACAGTGCTTGACACAGAGTAGCTGCTCAATAAATGATGGATGGGTGGATGGATGGATAGTTGGATGGATGGATGGATGGATGGATGGATGGATGGATAGATGGGTGGATGGATGGATGGACAGTTGGATGGATGGATGGGCAGTTGGATGGATGGATGGATGGATAGATAGATGGATGGGTGGACAATTAAATGAAGGAGTAAAAAAGGAAGCTCTTGGCCCCAATGGTTTCTATTTTGTAACACTATGCATCCATATACACACATTCACCTCACTTTCGATTCATTCCTTCTGAATATTCCTATGATTTTTTTTTCCTTCCTGTTATATTTTATGAACAACTAAAAATGCTTGTACGAGCATCATGAAATGTCAGCCTGGTCAAGCAGTTGTCATGGAAACAGGAGACTGACTGCACAAATAGCTCTAGAGACCTTGATGCTCTTCAGATCATCACTGTTTCTTCCTCCTCCCCCCAGCTGGTGGGAACACAGAGAACATCAACGAGGGCAGCCGCGGGTCAAAGTCAGAACTTTGAGCCTTAATTTTCCCCTACAACTGATGAATTCCAGGAAAAATCCTGAAGTCAGAAGGAGCAACAAAAGAGGAGGAGGAGGTTCAAGGACAAGTCTGGATGGTTTCCTTCTCAAGGGACTGACGCAAGGGCCAACTCAAAGTTCAGTGTCCCTGTGAAGACCACCCAACCCCACCCCCAGCAGACATTCTCAGTCCCTTCTAGGCTCTCCTCAAGCTACAGTGAGTCCAGAAGGAATCGTTCAACTCACTTAGGCCCTTCTAGTCTGCTATGACCTTAACATGGGTGGATTCACAGACATGTCCCATGTTACCTCATCTAGGCAAACCTCTGGGCCAGAGACCACTTCTTCTCTAGAACTCCCCAGAACCAGGCCGCCCATCCCAACAACCACTTGAACTTGGCACCACGCACTGTGTTTTTACACATCATTTCACTGAACTCTTGGAGAGGACGTTCTGTGACCGTGGAAAAGTTGCAGCTCTGCACTGTCCAGAACAGAGCCACCGGCCACCAGAGGGGGGGCACTGAGCACTTGAAAGGGAGGCCGATGAGACAGAAAACTGAGTTTTTCATTGTAATTAATTAAACTTAAATAGTCCTATGTGGCCAGTGGCTGCTGCATCACATAGCCCAGCTCTAGGTCTCCCTGAAAGGAGGATCATGATAACCCACATTTTGGGTTTTCATTTCAGTGAGTGAACCGGAGTTCTTGTGAGGTCTCCGCATCAGTACACAGGGGAAATGTTAGGGTTCTCCCAACCACTCAGGGAGCAAAAAAGAAATGCAAAATGGAATGTCCCCTAATGGATGAGCTCGATGATACAAAGTCAGCACAAGAAACAGCAGGTCCCGAGGCTACACAGACATCCATGACTGAGGTTAACAGGTCAACAGGCCGGTCAACAACAGCAAGAAAGAATAAAGGATGACTGGGTGCCTGGGTGGCTCAGTGGGTTAAGCCTCTGCCTTTGGCTTGGGTCGTGATCTCAGGGTCCTGGGATTGAGCCCCAGATTGGGCTCTCTGCTCAGCAGGGAGCCTGCTTCCCTACCCCACTCCTGCCTGCCTCTCTGCCTACTTGTGATCTCGCACTCTGTCAAACGAATAAATAAAAATCTTTTAAAAAAAGAGAAAAAAAGAATAAAGGATGGCCAGATACATCCACCCTGCTCCATCAAGAAAAGGCAGTGTCAGGACACCTGGGGGGTTCCGTTGGTTGAGCGTCCAACTATTGACTTTGGCTCGGTCATGATCTCAGGGTCGTGAGATCGAGCCCCATGTCCGGCTCCGCACTTAACACGGAGCCTGCTTGACATCTTCTAGGCTCCGTGTTAAGTGCGGAGCCGGACATGGCTTGACATCTTCTTCTCCCTATGGCCTTCCCTGAGCTCATGCTTTCTCTCTCTCCCTCTCAAATAAATAAATAACATCTTTTAAAAAGAGAGAGATTGAGAGAGAAGGAAGGCAGTATCATCTCAAACACACATCTCAGCCCTGGCAAAGGGGCAGCCCAGGCATACCCATGAGTCTTCAGGCTCCCAGAGTTTAAGGACACTCATTGCCAACCAATGCGTGTTGCACGAGTCCCACCGCAACGGCCAAATGACAATCGGGAGTCCCATTTGGCTTGCCTCCTGGAGAGCATGCTCGATCGATTCCCAATTTCTCTGTGTAAGTCCACAAGCGAGCGGCTGTTCACCAGCCTCTGCACCCACTCATCACGGGCGGGGGAGGAGGGTGCTGAGGACAGGAGGTGTCCTCCTGGGGCTGAGTCAGGTTTCTGAGCCCCCTACAGGCTGAGCTCCTGGCTAAAGACTACAGTTGTCTTGCTAGCGTGGCACATGTCCCCTAGTGGTAAACTGTCTCGGGCCAGCCTGTCTTTCCCGGGTCACCCCCCAGCTTTTCCACCAGTTACATTTCTGGTTTGAACTGCAACTGTCCATGACCCCTAGCACAGCCCAGGGCACGCTGCGAGCACGCAGCGGTGGCTTGAGGCCTGCCTCTCCCAGAAAGCGGCCCTGATCACGGGCCCACAGAGACCATGTTCCGGAGCCCTTGCTGCCACAGCACATCCAAGATCTGGCCACACACTGGTCCCGTGGCACACGCCACCGCATTCCTGCCCACTCTGTGCCCCGCTGGCCTGCCTTCTGAGCTCACCACACTCACCCGCGTCCAGGCGTGTGTGCACTTGAGCTGCCCGGGCCTTGCCCATGACCTTCGGCTCCCCGCTAGAATGTCACCTCCTTAACAGGTCTCCTGGCTCAGGCTGCAGTAGGCACATGGCTGCCGCCCGGCCTGTTGCCCTGTGTCCAGACTCCCCAGAAGCCTCTCACTGTCATTTTTCCTGTTGAGAGTTTGCTTCCATTCCAGCAGCTGGCTTAAGTCCTGGTAAGTCCTGGTTCTACTACCCACTAGCTCTGTGCTTTTGATCGAGAATAAAAATTGCAGCTAATTTCCTGAGGAGTGGGGCGCCTGGGTGGCTCAGTGGGTTAAGCCTCTGCCTTCAGCTCGGGTCATGATCTCAGGGTCCTGGGCTCCGCAGGGAGCCTGCTTCCCTTCCTCTCTCTCTCTGCCTGCCTCTCTGCCTACTTGTGATCTCTGTCTGCCAAATAAATAAATAAATACTCTTAAAAAAAAAAAAAAGTTCCTGAGGAGCTATGGCCTGCCAGACACCACTAAACTCCATTAATACTCCCCAAATCCCAATGAGGTAAGTGCTACGGTTACTCCAGCTCTATACCTGAGAACACTGAGCTGCCTGAAGATTAAAGAACTTGCCCGGAGTCAGACTGGGAATTAGTGACAGAATTACAAGAATTCCTCTGTACCACAGTGCCCTCATCTGGAACAGGAGGCTCACCTCTCAGAGGAGCGGGAACAGAGGAGATGGTGTCTGAGAAAACTCCCGTTAGCATCTCCTCTGGTGCTGGGGACTGGATGTCAGGGCTGTCTGGAAGCCATGAGCTGGTGGCAGCCTGCACACGTGTCTGTGCAGGGAAGGGTTCTCACGGGCGGAAGCATCGCTCGACTGGCCACAGGGACTTTGCACGTGCCAGGACTGCATAAAGCATATCACTGGGGACAAGGAAGGCCTACAGCCCTCTTGGATTTAGTGTGGATGGTATTTTGATCTGTGCCTCTGTAGGCAAAGTTATTAAATGAACAACTAATGTTCCCCTGGGGAGCAAATCAGTTCGGGAATGTGAACTCAATGCACACTACCCCGAGTGCCGGAGTTCTAATGTGACCTGGAACAAGAGAAGACCATAAGGGAGAGGAAGAACAAGAGACAGAGCTCAGGGAGCAGGAGGAAGCCAACGGATGGGTCTGACCTGAGGCAGAAGGGATCCATCCAGCAAGAACAGAAACAGAGTTAGCCACACGCCCCAGATGGCCATGGCACGCTGCGGGGGCGAGGCAGGACAGACGCCGGGCATCCGCATCTCCGCTACTTGCTGCATTGTTGCTTAAGCTGCTCTCGAGTCTCTCCTGGTAGAGGAGGTCTCAGGGAATAAGAAGAAAAGAGCAGGGGGGTGGACAGGGAATGGGACTCTGGGGACGCCCTGCTGAGAGGAGGCAGAGAGTCCGAGAACCACGAAGAAGGAGCTAAATGGCTGGAAAGGTAACCGGTGAGGGCTGCACAGACCACGGGCATTTCGAAGCCAACACGAACCCGAACGGTGGCTTGCACACCACTCTGCAGCTGGCGCGCACAAGGCAGAGAAATCAGACGGCAGCGGGGCAAGGACCCGGTGGCCCACGCTGGGAACCAGGAGTGAGGAAGGGGCTGGAATCAGAGCGGTGGGCAAGACGAGCGCACGGGGAATGCCCCTTCCTTCAGGGGATGCCAAAGAATGTCTGGGACACGCTCCGTCAGCAGGGAGCACGTGTCACGGTGTATGTGTGTTTCTAAATTTGTACCCTATCTCGTCCCAAAAAGGGTGAGAGGTGTTATAAAGAGTCACAGAAGATTAAAAATAAGTGAAGATTCCAGCTGTTAGTAATGGAAGGGGACCTCGTATTAGACTAACCCTATTCCCAGTAAGAGAAAACTCTAACGTGTGTGTGTGCATTTACATATGTGTATATGTGTATCATAAATCCATTTATACATGTGTGTGTATATATAAAATGATTTATAGGGGCGCCTGGGTGGCTCAGTGGGTTAAAGCCTCTGCTTTTGGCTCGGGTCATGGTCTTGGGGTCCTGGGATGGAGCCCCGCATCGGGCTCTCTGCTCAGCAGGGAGCCTGCTTCCTCCTCTCTCTCTCTCTGCCTGCCTCTCTGCCTACTTGTGATCTCTCTCTCTGTCAAATAAATAAATAAAATCTTTTAAAAAATAAATAATAAAATAATAAAATGATATATATATATGTGTGTGTATATATTATATATGAAATAATTTTTTTTAACAATTGGAAACTCGGGATGACTGGGTGGTTCAGTCTGTTAAGCGGCTGCCTTCAGCCCGGGTCATGATCCCAGGATCCTGGGATCGAGTACAGCATCCGTGCTCCTGGCTTACTGGGGAGCCTGCTTCTCCCTCTGCCTCTGCCTGCCACTCCCCCTCCTTTGCTCCACCCCCCACAAATAAATAAACAAAATCTTTAAAAGAAACTTTTTTTGAAGATACTGAAGAGGGACAAAAAACAGGCAAAATGGAGAAAATTCTACCCTTTTATATATATATATATATATATATTTATACATATATATATATATTTAAAAGTAAACTCTACACCAAATGTGAGGTTCAAACTCACAACGCAGAGATTAGGATCGCACATTCTACTGACTGAGACAGTCCGACGACCCAGAAAACTCTACCCTTTTTTCTTTTTAAGATTTTATTTGTTTATTTGACAGACAGAGATCACAAGTAGCAGAGAGGCAGGCAGAGAGAGAGAGAGGGAAGCAGGCTCCCCACTGAGCAGAGAGCCCAATGTGGGACTTGATCCCAGGACCCTGAGATCATGACCTGAGCCGAAGGCAGTGGCTTAACCCACTGAGCCACCCAGGTGCCCCGAAAACTCTACCCTTTTAGAAACAGACCACCCCTGGGTAAGATCCAACTTTGCAAAGCTTTCTCCCCAAAAGTGCTTCAGTCCATGGAGCAGGCCCTGGCAGGAGTTCCCACTGAAATTAACCATCTTAATAGCCTGAGCAGTCAGAGCCCAGAGTTTGGGGCTACCAGAGAAGCTACAAACTGAGCAGGTCGGAGGATCCTAGAAAGGAGGGAACCACAAAAGGAGCCCCAGAGTGCGTGAATGGCTCCCTTCTAGCCACTGGCTGACTCCGGAGCTGCACTCAGTGGGAAGATCCTTTGGTCCCAAGGGGGAGGCTGGAAGGCCAAGCAGAGGTTTCGGCGGCGACCCAGCAATTTAGAGTCAGTCCTGCCACTTTATAGGGGCTGTTAAACAGCTTGGCTTTCTACTGACACCCCAAAAGAGCTGCGCTTGAAGGGTACATCTCAAGACTAAGGGACTGATTCTACCATTAAAGGTAAAACCAGAGTGGGCTGCCCCAGTGAATCCTAAAACCAGGCCAGAAGGTCAGAGTGGTCTGCCAGGAGTTTAACCACCCACTAAAACATAACTCGACCCACCCAGACTCACTGCGACGTATCATCCACAATGTCCGTGACACGATGAAATACTGCAGAGATACAAAAAATAGGAAAATGTGATCTACTCCACAAAGAATTACCAGGCAACAGAAATAGGCACACAGACCACAGCAGACTGGAACTGGCAAATTATTTTTTTAATTCAAATATAATTAACACACATTATTAGTTTCAGTTGGCAGTTAAATTAAAAAAAAAAAAAAAACCTGGGGTGACTGGGTGGCTCAGTTGGTTAAGCATCTGCCTTCAGCTTAGGTCATGATCTTGGGGTCCTGGGATCGAGTCCCACATCAGGCTCCCTGCTCAATGGGGAGTCTGCTTCTCTTTCCCTCTGGTCCTACCCCCTACCCACTCATGCTCTCTCTTTCTCAAATAAATAGATAAAATCTTTTTTTAAAAAATGATTCTTTGGGGGGCGCCTGGGTGGCTCAGTGGGTTAAAGCCTCTGCCTTCGGCTCAGGTCATGATCTCAGGGTCCTGGGATCGAGCCCCACGTCGGGCTCTCTGCTCGGCAGGGAGCCTGTTTCTTCCTCTCTCTCTGCCTGCCTCTCTGCCTACTTGTGATCTCTGTCAAATAAATAAAAAAAAATCTTTAAAAATAAAATAAAATAAAAAATGATTTTTTTTTTTAAGTAGGATGCATGGAGCTTGAACTCGTGATCCTGAAATCAAGACCTGAGCTAACCAACTGAGCCACCTAGGTGCCCCAAAACAATAAGATCCTTTACAGTACCATTTGCAATCTCTCAAAAAGAAAGAGGAGGAGGAGGAGAAATATCTAGGGACAAATCCAATAAAATGTATGTAGGATCTTTGTGCTGCGAAGTTCAAAACACCAACGACAGAAATCAAAGAAAACCTAAATAAATGGAGAGAAATGCCGTATCTGTGGATTGGTAGACTCAACATAGATATGTCAGTTCTTTCCAAATTGATCTCTAGATTTAACACGCTCCCAATGATTATTCCAGTGCTGTTTTTCCATAGATAGAGAGAAACTGATTCTAAATATACGTGGAAAGACAAAAGAACTATAGTAGTCAATAATTTTGAAAGAGAAGAACAAAACTTCAGTTGTGATCTCTGTCTGTCAAATAAATAAATAAAATCTTTAAAAAAAATAATTTTGAAAGAGAAGAACAAAACTTCAGAATCCATGCCACCCGATGCTAAGACTTACTGTAAACCATAGTAATCAAGACGCTGTGGTTCTAGAGAAGAACAGACACGTGGATCCAAGGAATGGAACAGATTCCAGAAATAGATCCACACAAATATGGTCAATCGATTTTTCACAAAGGTTAATTCCGTGGGAAATTAAAGTTTTTTCGACAAATGGTATGGAAACATTTGGACACCCACACGCAAACCACCTCAACTTATACCCCACATCGGCTACAAGAATTAACTCCAAATGGGCCATAGACTTAAATGTAAAACATAAAACTACAAAACTCATTTAAGAAAACACAGGAGAGGATGCCTGGGTGGCTCAGTGGGTTAAAGCCTCTGCCTTCGGCTCAGGTCATGATCCCAGGGTCCTGGGACCGAGCCCCACATCAGGCTCCTGGTTCAGCTGGGAGCCTGCATCTCCCTCTCCCTCTCCCCTGCTCATACTCTCTCTCTCTCTTGCTCTCTGTATCTCTCTGTCTGTAGGATCTTTGTGCTGCAAAGTTCAAAACACCAACGACAAAATCAAACAAAACCTAAATAATGAATGAATGAATAAATGAATAAATCTATTTTAAAAATAAAAATAAAAACCAGAGGGGCACCTAGCTGGCTCAGTCAATAGAGCATGTGAGTCTCGATATCGGGGCCTTAAGTTCAAGCCCCACAATGGGTGTGAAGATAACTTAAAAATAAGTCAGTCATGGGGTGCCTGGGTGGCACAGGGGGTTAAAGACTCTGCCTTCAGCTCAGGTCATGATATCAGGGTCCTGGGATCGAGCCCCGCATCAGGCTCTCTGCTTGGCAGGGAGCCTGCTTCCTCCTCTCTCTCTCTGCCTACGTGTGATCTCTATCTGTCAAATAAATAAATAAAATCTTAAAAAATTTAAAAAAAAAAGTCAGTCAGTAATTAAATGAAAAATAAAAATTTTTAAAAAGATAAGAAATAACAAATATTGGTGAGGATGTGGAGGGAAAAAAGGTAACCTTTTTGCCATGTTGGTGGGAATGTAACCTGGTATAGCCACTCTGGGAAACATTATGGAGGTTCCTCAAATAACTAAAAATAGAACTAAAATAAACTCCAGCAATTCATGTGTTTATCTGAATTTCAAGTGTTTATCTGAAGGAAATGAAAACACTAACTTGAAAGGATATCTGTCCTCCATGTTCACTGCATTATTTAAAATATTTTGTGGGGCACCTGGGTGGCTCAGTGAGTTAGAGCCTCTGCCTTCAGCTCAAATCATGATCTCAGGGTCCTGGGATCGAGCCCTCGAACCCTGCGTCAGGCTCCCTGCTCAGCGGAGAGCCTGTTCCCCACCCCCACCTGCCTCTCCACCTACTTGTGATCTCTGTCAAATAAGTAAATGAAATCTTTTAAAAAATTTTTTATATTGTACTCTACAGTATTATTATACACAGTATAGGTATATTCATAGTATTTTGTATTATAATACAACAGCGTTATTTTCAATAACCAGGATATGGAGACAACCTTAATGTCCATTCATCAATGCATGAACAGAAAGAAAATGCACACATACATATACATACACATAAATACACAAGCACACATACATATATAGGTATGGAATTTTACTCAGCCATAACAAAGGAAATCCTGTCATCTGTAACAACACGGATGGATGTCGAGGGCATTATGCTAAACAAAATAAGTCAGACAGAAAACAGTAAATACCATGTGATCTCACTTACATGTGGAATCTACAAAAACAAAAACAAAACAAAAAACCTGAACTCATAGATACTGAGAACAAAGTGGTGGTTAACAGAGTGGGGGATGGGGGGCAAAAATGGGTGGAGGGGACCAGACGGTATAAACTTCCAGTTATAAGATAAACAAGTCCTGGGGATGTAATGTATGGCACGATGGCTAGGGTTAATAGTAGTGCCTGGCTGGCTCGGTTGGAAGAATATGACTCTTGGCCTTGGGATCATGAGTTTAAGGCCCACGCTGAGCATAGAAATTACTTTCATAAATAAAAACTTAAAAAATTACAATATTGCATATTTGCTAAAACTATAGATCTTAAAAATTCTCATCACAAGAAAAAAATTCATAACTACATGTGGTGATGATTGTTAACTAGACTTACGGTGATTATTTTACCAAATATACCTTATATCAAATCATTATGTTATGGGGCGCCTGGGTGGCTCAGTGGGTTAAAGCCTCTGCCTTCGGCTCGGGTCATGATCCCAGGGTCCTGGGATCGAGTCCTGAATCGGGCTCCTTGCTCAGCGGGGAGCCTGCTTCCTCCTCTCTCTCTCTCTGCCTGCCTCTCTGCCTATTTCTGATCTCTGCTGTCAAATTTAAAAAAAAAAAATTATAAAATAAAAAAAATTTAAAAAATAAATTCTAATTGGTTAGCATATAGTGTTAAGACTGGTTTCAGGAGGGGCGCCTGGGTGGCTCAGTGGGTTAAAGCCTCTGTATTCAGCTCAGTTCGTGATCCCAGGATCCTGGGACTGAGCCCTGCATCGGGCTCTCTGCTCAGCGGGAAACCTGCTTCCCCCTCCCTCTCTGCCTACATACGATTTCTCTCTCTCTCTCTGTCAAATAAATAAATAAATAAATCTTAAAAAAAAAAAAGTTAAACATACCCTTACTCACCTTGTAACTGAGCAGTCTTACTTCTAGGTATTTACCCTAAAGACAGCACAACTTAGGTTCACACAAAAACCTGTACAAGAATGTATGTAGCAGCCTTGTTCATAATCACCCAAAACTAGAAATTGGAATTAGTGTTCTTTTTCCTCTCCCAAAGTTTTTTTTTTAAGATTTTATTTATTCATTTAAAGATTTAATTTATAAATAAAATTTATTATATTATTTTATTTACTCATTCAGACAGAATGAGATCACAAGTAGGCAGAGCAGCAGGCAGAGAGAGAGGAGAAGCAGGTTCCCTGCTAAGCAGAGAGCCCGATGTGGGGCTCAATCCCAGGACCCTGAGATCATGACCTGAGCCAAAGGCAGAGGCTTAACCCACTGAGCCACCCAGGCACCCCTCCCAAAGATTTTTTTAAAATTGTGATAGAATATGGATGATATAAAAGTAAACATGTAACTGTTTTTATGAGTATAGTTCAATAGTGTTAGATACATTCACGTTGTCTTAAGACTACTGACCAGGACTTACTTCGTCTTGCAGATCTGAAACTCTGTACCCACTAAACGAGAACTCATCCCACCCCCTCTAGCTCCTGGCAAGCACCTTTCTAATTTCTGTCGCTACGCATTTGACTGGGTACCACATACAAACAGAATAATGCAGTGTTCGCTTTTTTCTGAGCGGCTTATTTCATTTAGTATAAGGTTAATGCATATTGTAGCATGTATCCGATTTTCCTTTTTTTTTCCAAATTTTTATTTAAATTCTAGTTGGTTAACATACAGTGTAAGACTGGTTTCAGGAGAACTTAGTGGTTCATCACTTATCTATAGCACAAAATTTCCTTCCTTTTTAAAGCTGAATAACATTCCCCTGTGTATATGTATATACACGAATACATATATATATGTGTTATATGTAATATATGTATAATATACATATAAAATGTGTGTATATACACATTTTGGAATATTATATAGACACACATTATATATATATGAATATACATATGTATGTATATATTATTTATTAAATTTGTCAATGGACATTTGGATGTTTGCACTTTGGGCTACTACAAACAATGCTGCTGTAAATATGGGTGTAAAAATATCTCTTCAAGGGACACCTGGGTGGCTCAGTCAGTTAAGTGTCTACCTTTAGCTCAAGTTATGATCCCAGGGTCCTGGGGCATTGGGCTTCCTACTCAGCGGAGAGCCTGCTTCTCCTTCTCCCTTTCCCAACCCTCCATTCATGCCCTCTCTTGCTATCTCTCTCTCACTCAAATAAATAAGTAAAATCTTTAAAAATAAATATAAATACATAATTATCTCTTCAAGACCCTGCTTTCAATTCTTCTGGCTATATACTCAGAAGTAAAATGGCTGGCTTTTTTCCATTTTTAGTTTTTTGAGGAACCACCATACTATTTCCCATAGCAGCTGTATAATTTTTCATTCCCAACGGCAATACAGATGGGCTCTGATTTCTCCACATCCTTGCCAACACTTGTTATTTCCTGTGGTGGTTCTGATTTGCATTTCCCTGAGTGAGGATGGGTGGTGCCGAGCATCTTTTTGTGCGCTTGTCGGCCATCTGTGTATCTTCTTTGGTGAAGTTCTATTCCAATACTTTGCCCATTTTTTAATTGGGTTATTTGGAGTTTTGTTTTATTTGAGTTGTCAGAGTTCTTTATATATTCTGGTTGTTAACCCTTATCAGATATATGACTTGAAGATATTTTCTCCCATTCCGTAGGCTGCCTTTTTTTTTTTTTTTTTAATAAACTCTATCCTCGGGGCGCCTGGGTGGCTAAGTGGGTTAAAGCCTGTGCCTCGGGCTTGGGTCGTGATTCCAGGGTCCTGGGTTCGAGCCCCGCATCGGGCTCTCTGTTCATCCAGGAGCCTGCCTCCCTTCCTCTCTCGCTGCCTGCCTCTCTGCCTACTTGGGATCTCTGTCAAATAAATAAAATCTTTTTAAAAAATTTAAAAAAAAAACTCTATCCCTAACATGGGTTTCAAACTTACGACCCCAAGTCAAGAGTACAATGCTCTACTGACTGAGCCACCCAGGCTCTAGTCTGTCTTTTCACTGTTGATCGTGTCCTTTGATAAACAGAAATTCTTAGTTTTGATGTAGTCCAGTTGATAAATTTTAACTTTTGTTTTCCTGTGCTTTTAGTGTCCTAGCCAAGAAGTCACTGTCAAAAGCAACATCATGAAAATTTCTTTTAAGACTATCTTAGCTTTTTAAAAAATAAATAAATAAGAATAAAACCTATGTATTTATTTATTTATTTGAGAGCGAGACTGCGCATGGGTGGGGAGGGGCAGAGTGAGAGGGAGAGACAGTCCTAAGCAGACTCCGTCTGCACTGAGTGGGGAGCCCAACTTGGCCTTGATCTCATGACCCTGAGCTCATGACCTGAGCCAAAACCAAGAGTAGATGCTCAACTGACTGAGCCACCCGGGTGGCCCTAAGCGTTGTGAAGTTTTAGTTCTTAGGTCTTTATAGTTCTATCTCTTGGGTCTCCTAAGTCTTTAATCCATTTTGTGTTAAATTTTGTATACAAGGTAATTCTTTCCCACGTGGGTAATCCAGTTTTCCCAGGACTACTTGTTGAAAAGACTCCTTTCCCCATTAAATGGTCTTGGTACCCTTGTTGAAAATTATTTGACTAGGGACACCTGGGTGGCTCAACTGGTTAAATGTCTGTCTTTGGTTCAGGTCATGATCCCAAAGTCCCAGGATTGAGTCCCACATGGGGCTCCTTGCTCAGCGGGGAGCCTGCTTCTCCCTCTGCTTGTGCTCTCTCTCTGACAAATAAATAAACAAAATATTTTTTTTTAAAGAAAAGAAAGAAAATCATTTAACCATATATGCAAGGGGTATTTTTCTAAGAGCTCTATTCTATTGGGAGTTCATGCTTAATGAGGACAGAGTTTTAGTTTGGGAAGATGAAAAATTTCTGGAGATGGATGGTGGTGATTGTCGTACAAAAAATGTGAATGTACTTAATGCCACTGTACACTTGAAGACGGTAAATCATGAAAAAATAAAAATAAAAAAGAAAATAAAAAATAAATAAAATGGTCAATCTTATGGGTATTTTACCACAATTATATAAAAATTCTTAATAAAATAAACATTTTCAGATAAGCAAAGTCTAGGATAATTTGTAGCCAGCAGACACTTACTCCAAGAAATGTGAAAAGAAGTTCTTCAGCTTGGAGGGAGAGATGAAAATGCAAACCTATAGGAAGAAAAAAGTACACTGAAAATGGCAAGTATGTGGGTAAATATAAGATATGATTGTTCTTTTTTAAAACTGTTTTAAAAAATAAGCTGGCAGATGATATGAAACTTTATGTGGAAAACCCAAAAGACTCCACCCCAAAACTGCTAGAACTCATATAGGAATTCAGTAAAGTGTCAGGATATAAAATCAATGCACAGAAATCAGTTGCATTTCTTTTTTTTTCTTTAAGATTTTATTTATTTATTTGACAGAGAGAGAGATCACAAGTAGGCAGAGAAGCAGGCGGGGGGCGGTGGGGGGAAGCAAGCTCCCTGCTGAGCAAGGGACCCTGAGCAAAGGATCCCAGGACCCTGAGATCATGACCTGAGCCAGAGGCAGAGGCTTAACCCACTGAGCCACCCAGGCGCCCCAGTCAGTTGCATTTCTATAAACCAACAACAAGACAGAAGAGAGAGAAGTTAAGGAGTCAATCCCATTTACAATTGCACCCAAAACCATAAGACACCTAGGAATAAATCTAGCCAAACAGGCAAAGAATCTATACTCAGAAAACTATAGAATACAGGGCGCCTGGGTGGCTCAGTGGGTTAAAGCCTCTGCCTTCAGCTCAGGTCATGATCCCAGGGTTCTGGGATCGAGCCCTGCATCGGGAGCCTGCTTCCTCCTCTCTCTCTCTGCCTGCCTGCCTCTCTGCCTACTTGTGATCTCTGTCTGTCAAATAAATAAATAAAATCTTTAAAAAATAAAAAAAAAAGAAAACTATAGAACACTCATGAAAGAAATTGAGGAAGACACAAAGAAATGGAAAAACATTCATGCTCATGGATTGGAAGAACAAATATTGTGAAAATGTCTGTGCTACCTAGAGCAATCTAAACATTTAACACAAACCCTATTAAAATACTATCAACTTCTTTCAAAGAAATGGAACAAATAACCCTAAAATTCGTATGGAACCAGGAAAAACCCGAACACCCAGAGGAATGTTGAAAAAGAAAAGCAAAGTTGGTGGCATCACAATGCCAGACGTCAAGCTCTGTTACAAAGCTGTGATCACCAAGACAGCGTGGGACTGGCACAAAAACAGACACATCGATCAATGGAACAGAATAGAGAACGCAGAAATGAACCCTCAACTCTTTTTTTTTTTTTTTAAGATTTTATTTGTTTATTTGACAGCCAGAGATCACAAGTAGGCAAGAGACAGGCAGAGAGAGAGAGAGAGGAAGAGAAGCAGGCTTCCCGCTGAGCAGAGAACCTGACACGGAGCTTGACCCCAGGACCCTGGGATCACAAACTGAGCCGAAGGCAAAGGCTTTAACCCACTGAGCCACCCAGGCACCCCTGGACCCTCAAATCTATGGTCAACTAATGTTCAACAAAGCAGGAAAGAATGTCCAAAGGAAAAAAGACAGTCTCTTCAACAAATGGTGTTGGGAAAATCGGACAGCCACATGCAGAAGAATGAAAGTGGACCATTTCCTTACACCACACACAGAAATACACTCGAAATGGATGAAAGAACTAAATGTGAGAAAGGAATCCATCCAAATCCTTGAGGAGAACACAGGCAGCAACCTCTTTGACCTTAGCCATAGCAACTTCCTCCTAGAAACATCGCCAAAGGCAAGGGAAGCAAGGGCAAAAATGAACTATTGAAAAAAGATGCATCTAAAATTAAAAATGTGATTTTTCTGTCTAATTAGTTAGCAAAGTTTATAATATAACCCATTTGTTTTCATCAATAGTATGCTAATAGTGGTTGAAATAACTTCTTGATCCATAATAATTTTTTTAAAGATTTTATTTATTTATTTGACAGATAGATCACAAGTAGGCAGAGAGGCAGGCAGAGAGAGAGAGAGGAGGAAGCAGGCTCCCTGCTGAGCAGAAAGCCCGATGTGAGGCTCGATTCCAGGACCCTGGGATCATGACCTGAGCCAAAGACAGAGGCTTTAACCCACTGAGTCACCCAGGCGCCCCCATAATAATTTTTAAATACAACTTCATGGACCCTGCAAATAAAAAACTATAACTTCAATTTAGAAAAATGAGCTATTGAGATTTCATCAAGATAAAAAGCTTTTGCACAAAAAAGGGAGACAGTCAACAAAACCAAAAAGACAACTGACATATCAGATAAAGGGCTAGTATCCAAAATCTATAAAGAACATATCAAACGCAACACCCAAGGAACAAATAATCCAATCAAGAAATAGGCAGAAGACATGAACAGACATTTTGGCAAAGACAACCAATGGCCAACAGAGAAATGAAAAAGTGCTCAACATCACTGGGCATCAGGGAAGTACAAATCGAAACCACAATGAGATCCCACCTCACACCAGTCAGAATGGCTGAAATTAACAAGTCAGGAAACGAGAGGTATTAATGAGGATGAAGAGAAAGGGGAACGCTCCTACAGTGTTGATGGGAATGTAAGCTGGTGCAACCATTCTGGAAAGCAGTATGGAGGTTCCTCAAAAAGCTGAAAATAGGGCTACCCTACGACCCAGCAATTGCACTACTGGGTATTTGCCCCAAAGATACAAATGTAGTGATCCGAAGGGGCACCTGTACCCCAATGTCTATAGCAGCAATGTCCACAAGAGCCAAACTATGGAAAGAGCCTAGATGTCCATCAACAGATGAACAGATAAAGAAAATGTGGTGTATATATATCCAATGGAATACTATGCAGCCATCAAAAACTAAAATCTTGCCATTTGCAACGATGTGGATGAAACTAGAGGGTATTATGCTAAGCGAAATAAGTCAATTAAAGAAAGACAATTGTATGATCTCACTGATTTATTATTAATATTATTTTAAGTAAGCTCTACATCCAACATGGGGCTCGAACTCACAAACCTGAGATCAAGAGCTGCAGGCTCTACCAAATGAGCCAGCCAGGCGCCCCAGGAACATTTTATATTTCCCTTATATTGTCCCTTGTGTCTTTCAATAGGTCCCTGGTAATGACTCATTAAAATAGCTTTGAGTACTTAGCATTATATAATTCCCACAATCCTCTTTTTGCCTCACTAAATGGGCTGTTCTACTAATGGGGATTCATAAACCTGTTTATTGCCTTCTAGACAGATTTTCCCCCCACATCAGACAGGTCATGTGCCAGTGTTGTGATAGCTGTGAGGGTAGTACAACTCACAGAGGAATAGCATGAACTCCCAGTAGTCACATCTATGAGGCACAAAAGTATCTACAATCTTTTTAATAGACTTTTAATTTTTAGAGTGGTTTTCGGTTCAAAGCTACATTGAGTGGAAAGTACAGAGATTTCCTCTACATCCTTTGCCCCCACACATCCATTGCCTCCCCCCATCAACATCCCCACCAGAGCAGGACACTTGCTCCATTGTGAACCTATACTGATCCTTCATTATCATCCAAAGTCCACAGATGACATGAGGGTTCACCCTGGGTGTTGCCCATTCTAGGGGTTCAGACAATCGTAGGATATATATCCACCAGGATGGCATCACATAGAATATCATCTACCCTAAAAACCTTCTGTGTCCTCTTCATCTCTCCCTCCCCCAACTCATGGCAACCACTCATCTTTTTTATAATCTCCATGGTTTTGCCTGTTCCAGATGTCAAACAAGTGGAATCATATAGCACGTCGTCTTTTCAGATTGGCTTCTTTCACTTAGGTATATGCATTTAAGGTTCCTCCATGTCTTCTCATGGCTTGATAGCTCATTTGTTTTTAGCAGTGAGAAATTCCCCATTATCTGGATGGACCAAAGTTTATTTATACATTCACCTCCTGAAGAACTCAGTTGCTTCCAAGTTTTGGCAACTGCTATGGACATCCATATGCAGGTTTTCTTGTGGACATAAGTCTTCAGCTCCTTGGAGTAAACACCAAAAAGCACAGTTGCTGGATGGTACGGTTAGATTACGGTTAGTTTGGTGAGAAACCACCAACTGGTCTTCCAAAGCCGCTGTGCCATTTTGCATTCCCACCAGCAATGAATGAGAGTTCCTGATGCTCCATATCCTCGAGAGCATTTGATGTTGTCAGTGTTCTAGATCTGGGGGCTCCAATACGTGTAAAGAGGCATCTCATTGTTGTTTTAGTTTTCATTTCATTGGGGTTACTTGGTGCAGGGCATCTTTTCATGTGCTTACTTGCTATCTGTTCTGTGTCTGTTAAAATCTTTGGCCCATTTTTTAATCAGGTTGTTCTCTTATCATTGCATTTTTTTTAAAGATTTTATTTATTACAGCAAGAGAAGGAACACAAGCAGAGAGAGTGGGAAAGGGATAAGCAGGCTGCCCACGAAGCAGTCCGGGAGCCCAATGTAGGGCTCGATCCCAGGACCCCGGGACCATAACCGGAGCCAAAGGCAGATGCTTAACGACTGAGGCACCCAGGTGCCCCTTATCATTGCATTTTAAGAGTTCTTTGTATATTGTTGATAATAATCCTTTACCAGATTTGTCTTTTGCAAATATTTTCACCCAGTCTGGCTTTTCATTCTCTTGACAATGTCCTTTGCAGGGCAAAACTTTTTAATTTTAATGAAGTCTAGTTTATTGGTTTTTTCTTACATGGATCATGCCTTTGTTGTACCTAAAAAGTTTGGGGTGCCTGGGTGGTTCAGTGGGTTAACCTCTGCCTTCGGCTCAGATCATGATCCCAGGGTCCTGGGATCGAGCCCCGAGTCGGGCTCTCTGCTCATCAGGGAGGCTGCTCCCCTTCCTCTCTCTCTTTCTGCCTCTCTGGCTACTTGTGATCTCTGTCAAATAAATAAATAAAATCTTTTAAAAAAAAAGTCATCACCATCTTCATGATCATCCAGATTTTCCCGTATGTTATCTCCTAGGGGTTTCACAGTTTTGCATTTTACTTGTAGATCTATGATCCATTTTAAGTTAAATTTTGTCGAGAGTGTATGGTCTCTGCCTGGATTCATTTTTTTGCACATGGATGTCCAGTTGTTCCAGCACCGTTTGTTAAAAAGACTCCTGGCTCCACTGTATTGCCTCTTCTCCTTGCTCAAGGAGTTGGCTGTTTTTATGCGGCTTTATTTCTGGGTTCTCTGTTCTGCTCCATTGACCCATTTCTCTATCCTTCACCAATACCACTGGCTTGATTACTATAGCCTTATAGGAAGTCTTGGAAGTTGGGTAGTGTGAGGCCTCTTGAGATAGGGAAACTGAAAGACTGCAGGGAAATCAGCTTTTTCCTCCTTTTCCTGCTTCTGTTCTTGCTAGGACCTACACCCCTACTTTTTACACAAGGCTCAGAATGCAAATAGTGCATCTCTTCCTTATAAGGGACAAGGAGTTGACAATTTCTCGGAATAGATGACATCTAAGGAAGGACCGGGTGAGAAGGACCAGACAAGCCATCATATGCATATTCCAGATCATTGGTACAAGACATCAACACCAAGATTCCCCAGCGCCAAGGAATAGCACCCAGGCCTCATCTAACTGGTTCCTGGTTGCTTAAGCAGACACATACACCAGACTATAATCCTCAGTAAAAACCCCTTTGCAGAGCAAAAATTTGAGCAAAGATGAAACTCTCTTTCTTTTCTGAGTTTCCCAGACATTCTGTCTGTACCTGCACTGTCTCTATACTTTCAATAAACTCTCCTCTTACCCGCCCTGCTGTCCCCATTTGATGTCTCCTGAACGCGTCCTGGGACTGTCCTGGCTGGTCCTACAGGACCCCCTCCAGATTCTCAGACCTGGCCTGCCTACATCACTCTGAATTCACTCTTCGATACTGAGTTGACTATTCTTTTTGCCTCTACATACAAACTTTACAACCTGTCAGCATTCACAGAAGAACTTGTGGGATTTTGACTGGGATTGGACTGAATCTATAGACCAAGTTGGAAAGAACGGACATCTTGGCAATATTGAGTTTTCCTATCCAAAAACACGAACTATCTCTCCATTTACTTAATTCCTCTTTAAGGTCTTTCATCAGAGTTTCATGGTTTTCCTCATATAGATCTTACATGATATAAATTTTTTAAATGTGACTGATGTGGGGGGGCTGGGGGGCTCAGTGAAGCATCCGACTCTTGATTTCTGCTCAGGTCATGACCTCAGGGTCGTGGGATGGAGCCCCACATCCCTGCTCAGCCCAGAGTCTACTTGTCCCTCTCCCTCTGCCGCTCCCCGTGTTCGCTCTCTCTCTCTCTCTCAAATAAATAAATAATCTTTTTAAAAATGCAACTGATGTATTTAACATGGAGTCTCTCCATGTAATTTCCATCTGTCATTGAGGTCAGGATCATATATGTCTTTAAGCAGCAGACGGCCCTGGTATCTGCAGGTATGGATATGAGAAATGGTCAAGAAGAGAAAGAAAATCTGATGGTTCCATTAGAATCTCAATTCTAGGTGTAGCTCAGCCGCTAACTTGCTGTGTGACTTCTGGCAAAACATTTCCCTTTCTAGGCCTTCATGAAGGGGTTAGGTTAGACCAGTGGATCCCAAAACTGACCCAAGGCTCAAGTCCCAAATATTTTTTCAATAGGTCTGGGGTGGGACCTGGAGAAATCTGTTTAATTAAAATCTTCTCTGGTGGAGCACCCAGGTGGCTTAGTCGTTAAGCGTCTGCCTTCAGCTCGGGTCATGATCCCAGGGTCCTTGGATCGAGCCCCCGTGTCAGGCTCCCTGCTTGGCGGGGGGGTCTGCTTCTCCCTCTCCCACTTCCCCTACTTGTGTTCCCTCTCTCACTGTGTGTCTCTCTCTGTCAAATAAATAAATAAAATCTTAAAAAAAAAATAATCTTCCCTGGTGTTTCTGATCTCTGGGATCCACGGATCCATTTGGAGTAAAGGAGGTTCCCGAATTTTCACAATCATGGGGCATCTAGTGTTTCCATAATCGTTTCATGACCTCCTAGGCCTACAGAAATACCTAGGGCGCCTGGGTGGCTCAGTGGGTTAAGCCGCTGCCTTCAGCTCAGGTCATGATCTCAGGGTCCTGGGATCGAGTCCCGCATCGGGCTCTCTGCTCAGCAGGGAGCCTGCTTCCTCCTCTCTCTCTCTGCCTGCCTCTCTACCTACTTGTGATCTCTCTGTCAAATAAATAAATAAAATCTTTAAAAAAAAAAAACCTACTAGTTCTGTTCATTAAGTACAGAAGTACAAACAAATTCAGTAAGTATTTATGTCCTAAGAACTTAAAGGCTGTTTGACACCACACACCTTCTCAAACCTTGGAAGCAGGATCCATTTCCTGTTTCACATTCATCTAGGCACAATACGTTTCTAAAAAAACACATTTTTCAAGATTTTATTGATTTATTTGACAGCGAGACAGAGAGACAGCACAAACGGAACGGCAGGCAGTGGGAGAGGGAGGAGGAGGATCTCCGCGGAGCAGGGAGCCCGATGCGGGGCTCGATCCCAGGACCCTAGGATCATGACCGCGGCAAAGGTGGCTGACTGAGCCTTTAACTGACAGCCCCCCAGGCGTCCCCCCCCCACAAAACTTTTTTTTATCACAACCACCACCACAACCTCAGCTTTGCACAGGCAGGAGGTTATCTAAAGGAATGTAATGTGAGCTTGCATTGAAACGGCCTCAAGCCAGCAGCTTTGTGCAGTATCAGACAGATGTCATTTGTGGAATGGGCTGAATTACGTCCTGACCCCTTTCAATTCCTCTGTTCAAATTCCAACCCCAGTACGTCAGACTCGGACTGTCTTTAGGGATAGGGCCGGTAAAGCTGTAGTCAAGGTAAAACCAGGTCCCGCAGGTGGGCCCTCACCCAGTCTGACTGGTGTCCTTGTAAGAAGAGACGAAGACACAAATGTGTGCCCACATTTGGTGAAATGACCACATGAGGGGCGCCTGGGTGGCTCAGTAGGTTAAAGCCTCTGCCTTCGGCTCAGGTCATGATCTCAGGGTCCTGGGATCGAGCCCCGCATCGGGCTCTCTGCTCAGCGGGGAGCCTGCTTCCTCCTCTCTCTCTCTGCCTGCCTCTCTGCCTACTTGTGATCTCTGTCTGTCCAATAAAGAAATAAAATCTTAAAAAAAGAAAAGAAAAAGAAATGACCACATGAGGACACCACGAGAAGGCGGCATCTGCAAGCCCACAAGCGAGGCCTCAGAGAAAGGAAAAGCGGCTGTCACTTGAATCTTAGGCTTCTGACCCCCCAGAACTGTGAGAAAATAACTCACGGCTGTTTGAGCCGCACCATCTGTGTTCTAGCAAACTAGCACACGCACACACTAGGGCCAGCTAGCACATTTTCCGGCAACATCATAAACATAAATAAACATTTCTGCCCTAATAACACACCTCATTCTTTGCTTCCGCAGATACCAATGTGCAGTCAGGAGAGAAGGCCTGAGGCCGGTGATTTAGGCGACCAGCTGGGAGGCGGTCGTGGTGTCTCGGAGAGAGCCAGTCAGGAGCTGGAGAAGGCTGGGAGCGGAGGGAATGCAGAAAAGCCGACATACGGGGATATATTTAGTGGTGAGAAGTACTTCTGCTTCAGGATTTGCAGATGGAATTGTGAGTGGCAGAGAACAGAACCTAGCTTTTTGTTAATAATATAGTTGTATTTGGATGCCTGGGTGGCTCAGTGGGTTAAAGCCTCTGCCTTTGGTTCAGGTCATGATCTCAGCGTTCTGGGATGGAGCCCCGCATGGGGCTCTCTGCTCAGCCAGGAGCCTGCTTCCTCCTCTCTCTCTCTGCCTGCCTCTCTGCCTACTTGTGATCTCTGTCAAATAAATACATAAAATCTTTAAAAATAATAATAATAATAATAATAATAATATAGTTGTATTTGTATCATGACTAGAGAATGAAAGACTCTAGTCTTAGAGTCTTAGAAAGACTCTAAGAAAGAAAATAGAGTCTTAGAAAGACTCTATTAAGAGCCTCAAAATGTCATGCCATGTCCAAGGTGCCGGGAAGCAGAGGGGAGCAAGATAAGGGGTCTGCTTTCTCTTAATTAAGAGGGTGGCTGTTGGGGCACCTGGGTGGCTCAGTTGGTTGGGCATCCGCCTTCGGCTCAGGTCATGATCCCAGGTCCTGGGATCAAGCCCCACACTGGGCTCCCTCTCCTTCTGCCTCTCCTCCTGCTTTCTTTTCTCTCTTTCAAATGAATGAATAAAATCGTAAAAAATAAAAAAAAAGAAGAAGAAGGTAGATGTTGTTTTTCACAAAACTAGAACAAATAATGCTAAAACGTGTATGGAACCACAAAAGACTCTGAGTAGCCCAGCAATCTGGAGAAAGAAGAGCAAACGGGAGGTATCCCAGTCCCAGGTTTCAATATACGCTCCGAAGCTGTTGTACTTGTAGTAGCACGGACTGGCACAAAAACCGACATGCGGATCAATGGAAAAGAGTAGAAAGCACATGGGTGGCCTGGCTAGTTCAGTTAGTGGAGCATGAGACTCTTGGTCTCAAGGCTGTGAGTTCGAGCCCCATGTTGGGTGTAGAGATTACTTAAAAATAAAATCTTAGGGATACCTGGGTGGCTCAGATGGTTAAGTATCTGTCTTCGGTGTAGGTCATGATCTCAGAGTCCTGGGATTGAGCCCCGCATTGGGCTCTCTGCTCAGCGGGGAGCCTGCTTCCCCCTCTCTCTCTGCCTGCCTCTCTGCCTACTTGTGATCTGTCAAATAAATAAATAAAATCTTAAAAAAAAAAAAGTAGTGTTTTCTACTGATTGAGCCAACCAGGTACCCTTGACTAATATCTATATTATAAAAATTTAAATAAGATTAACTAAATTAAAGATTAAAATATATATTCCAATATATATATTTTTGAAAGATTTTATTTATTTGAAAGAGAGTGTACACTCAGGTGCGGGGGAGGGGCAGAGAGAGGGAGAGAGAATCTCGAGCAGACTCTGCACTGAGCATACAGCTAGATGTCAGGCTGGATCCCAGGACCTGGGATCATGACCTGAGCCTAAATCGAGAGCCGGACTCTTGGGTTAAGCACCTGCCTTTGGTGCAGGTCATGATCTCAGGGTCCTGCGATCGAGCCCCACATAGGGCTCTCTGCTCAGCGGGGAGCCTGCTTCCCCTTCTCTCTCTGCCTGCTGCTCTGCCTACTTGTGATCTCTGTCAAAAAAAAAAGAGAGAGAGAGAGAGAGTCAGATGCTTAACTGACTGAGCCACCCAGGTGCCCACCCCGATTTAGATTTCAAATGATCAGTCAGGCTAATATGTGGAAAATAGGTTTTAGGTTGGCAAGTGAGGCCACTGGGAAAATAGACATCTACCAGGAACGCGGGCAGAAACTGATGCTGACTCATCTGGGGTGGCAGGCCGAGGAGGTAAGAGGGCAGATTTGGGATATGTTTCAGATACAGATCAACTAGGCTGGTACTTTATGTGGCAAGTTCTGCTGTACAAAGATCCGGATAGTCTGCCTGGACCTCGTCACAGGTGTTTAAGTTTGCAACGCAGACTTAGATGTGTAGCCCTAAGGCTTTAGATCACACGGATGCGGATTTGAACTCTGGCTCTACCGCTTAGTCACTGTGTGACTTCGTACAAATCATCTTCATAGCCTCCTACCCTGTAAAATGGGGATAAAAATATTTAGCTCAAAGGGTACATAAGATAAGGCGTATAAGCCCCTCGCAGAGAATCTGGCCACACAGGAAGAGCTCAGTGGATGACAGCGGTTAGCGTTTTTATCAGTTACTGGACACTTCCACAGTCATTCCAATTAACTAACTGCAACGGTTCTTTTCCTGGCCTCCCTGCTTCCATTCCAGCTGCTCCAATCCCTCCTCAACTTGACCGCTGACCTCCACCTACAGCACATCCCTATCATGTCACTGCCCTTTCTAACACAGTCGTGGCTCCCACCGCCCACAGATTAACACACAAATGTCTTAGGATAACAACCAAGGCCCTTCAAACTCGGAACCCTCCCTGCCCACCTATCTAGCCCCTTCCCACAGCCTGGCTGATAGCCACGTCAGAATTTCCACCTGATGCTTTTTCGTAAGTAACACCTACTTGATCCAAGGATCGGATCAATGGTGAGTCCCATATTAATCCCTATGGATGCATCTATCACAGGAAACCAATGGCATTTTCAGACTTAATTGTCATCAGTAGAAGAAAACGCTCCTCCAGTTCCGTTTGCCATGTAATCCCACATTTTTGCTTCACACCACTCTTTTGGAGACGTCAAGATTGGACCACGGGAACGGCTGCTGTTGGCAGCCCCCCAGCACCCGTCATAGTTAGAAAGAGAGCCGATAAACATTGCCATGGATTTACAAATGCTTATCTCCTGTCCTACAAGAGGGAGTGGGCTATTTTTTTTTTAGAAGCCTTGCTAATGGATTTCAAGGTGATCAGCTCAAACGAGCAAAAGGGATGGTCGGTTGTCATGAGGATTCAGTAAAATACTCGAAAGCACCTGGGGTGAGTAGCCGTTCATTACGTATCTGTTGACCCCGAACTTGGGTCAACAACCACATGAAAGGTGCGGTTTAGTGAAAAGTTGTTTTGGCACCAGGAGGACGGGTTTACTTAGCCTTCTTAAGCTTAAGCCTCAGTTCTTAAAAAGATAAGAATGCCTCCTGCCTTTTGCTGTGAGGATAAAGGGGGTTACAGGATAAATGAAAACACTCCGCCAGAAAACACCTGCCACACATCACAGACCTTAGGAAACACCGGGCCCATCTTCCCTTTCACAGGCCCAGAGAAAGTAAAAAAAAATAATAAAAGTCGCATCTCTCAGGAGACTTGTCAGCGCTCGTGGGGACAGACCTGGGTAGACCACTCTCCGCGTACTAAAGTGGGCGTGTGATAATTAACTCCCAATTAACTGTATACATCCAGAAATGGTATCACCAAATTAACTGCCATCATTTCATAAACAATTTAGGCTCCTTTAACTGATACTTAAAAATCCCTACTTACATTTCTCATGTTCATTCCAAACAATTTGCTAGGAGGTGGACCTGTCAATAGGAAGGACAAACTTATTACTATTTGTCACCAAGGCCCTCAAAATAATCATTACTCAGAAAAGCCAAAACAGTTGAAATTTTCTGTATTCAATCAACTCCCCATCCGACTCCCTCTCAGTTTGGGCTTTGCCTGGAGGACTCCCCATAACCCAGCCCAAACCGGAAAGAAACATTAATAGTCAAAGCTCCACTGTGGCCATTTGGGTTGCTGGGATAGAGATGCTGGTAGTTGCGGAGGGTTAAGAGATCCAGCAAAAGTATCATTCTAGGGGCACCTGGGTGGCTCAGTGGGTTAAAGCCTCTGCCTTCGGCTCGGGTCATGATCCCGGGGTCCTGGCATCGAGCCCCGCATGGGGCTGTCTGCTTGGCAGGGAGACTGCTTCCTCCTCTCTCTCTGCTTGCCTCTCTGCCTACTTGTGATCTCTGTCTGTCAAATAAATAAATAAATAAAATCTTTAAAAAAAAAAAGTATCATTCTAGACTAGTAGATGATGAGATCACAGGATGTTTGAGTTTTTGAGCTTTATGCCCATCCAAGGCAGGTATCCTGAAAAACCTGATTTATTCAAGAGTGATGCAAGGGTCACTGCTCCCTGATCTAACAAACCTCTCTAGGACACAATTCCTTCTTCCGTCCAAGAAGGCTAATAAAAAAGCTTACTTGGTGAGTTCATTGTGAGGCATTATCTACGACAACGTAACTGAAAGTGCTTTCCGCATTGCAAAGCACTACTTACAGATTGGTTATGAGTTTTCCTAAGTCGGGCCATTTTTACGGAGGAGGAAAGTGTGGCCTATTTAAGAAAAAATAATAATAATCAGGGGCGCCTGGGTGGCTCAGTGGGTTAAAGCCTCTGCCTTCAGCTCAGGTCATGATCCCAGAATCCTGGGATCGAGTCCCGCATAGGGCTCTCTGCTCCACGGAGATCCTGCTTCCTCCTCTCTCTCTGGCTGCCTCTCTGCCTACCTGTGATCTCTGTCTGTCCAATAAATAAATAAAGTCTTTTTAAAAAAAATCAAACTCTTCCCCAGGGTGATGAGGGCAGAGCTCGCTCGGTTACTGCCACTCACCAACCCTTCCCGGTTTTCAAAGCCCGGTTCGAGTACACGTTTTCCTCAGCCTGGCGCACTGGGCCAAGAGCCAAAATTCCCAGGTTCGCATCCCGGCTCTGCCTCCTCCACAGTCCTAGGGCACCTGCTTCGTGTCCCGTGTGCCTCGGCGGCCACCTGGAGAAGGAAGGGTGGTGACCGCGCCCGGCCAGCCTGGGTGCTTAATAATGGCAGTTACGCTTTGTCTGCCAGCTCATCGCTCCCTTTCCCGCTCCCCCGCGCACCGGGGTTGCAGTCAAAGCCGGGCACTTTAAGGACTCGCTCAGGGCAGGGCACTGTGCTCACTGCTCTGGCCCGGGCGCAGCCCCGCATCTCCGAGTACCTAAGACAAAGGGGGGAGGGGTCTCGCCGGCCCCCGCCCCCAGGGGCGCAACCCCGGGGCGGTGTCCCAGCCCCCAGCTCGATGGTTCCCGGAGGCCGGCTGGCCGCTCGGTCCCCGCGCCTCGGTCCTACGCAGCCGGCACGGACCGTCCCCCCCACTACCCCCAAAGCCGGGGCCCCGCTGTCCAGGCGAGCCCGCGCCGCGCTCCTCCCCGCTCCAACCAGGCTCGTTCGGGCGGGGGCTGCAGCCTCTCAGCCCGGGGCGGGCGGGTCGCCCGCGCGCGGGGAGGCGGGCCGCGGGGCGGGACCGGCGGGACGGCGGGCGGTTGGCGCTCGGAAGCGCGCGCGCGCGCCCCGGCCACGTGGCCACGGCCCCGCCCCTCCCCGCGACCACCGCCTCTCCCCACCCCCTGCACCTGCACCGCTGCCCGCCGAGCGCCTGGGGCCAGAGCTACCCTTTGCCGCCGTCCCATTTTGCAGACGAGGCGAACTGAGGCCTGCCCAGAGTCGCCGGTCGCAGGCCGGCGTCAAAGCGGTTAGCACCGTGCGGGCCTCAGGCCGGGGCTCGGAAAGCGCTGGGCTCCTTTCCTTTAGATCACATTGGCCTAGAAGCTCTATGAGGACAGGAACTGTGACGTCCTCTCTGCCCCCTCCCCCAAAGGTCTTGTAAAATAATTGGGGGAAGGCCAGGCAGAAGTGGATGATTTGGTACGGAAACGAGCACCCAGCCTGCATATTGGTGATGCAGGGGAGTTAATCCATCTAAGTTATGGGCTAGGGTACGAGAGGAGACCAGCTGCAGTGGAATCCAGGGGAGGGATGATGGGTTTAAGGGGCAGTAGAGCTAGAAAGAAGGGGAAATATTTGAGGTGGGTTTCGGAGAATTAATGGGATTTGCAGACAGATAGAAAGGACGGATGGAGAGGAAGGAATCAAGAAGTTCCCTGCGTGGTTTAGTAGTGCTATGTACTGAAATGGGGGAAACTAGAAGAGAAATAGGTATGGAGTAAGGGAATAACGTGCTCTGCTGTGTGGTTTATGACGCAATGGGCAGTTGTCATCTATAAAGATGGGTATAGGAGTCTGGAGCTCAGATGACACACACATGGGCTGGAGATGTGCATTGGGGGTGTATAAATGGTATTTACCATACTAAAAATAAACGACCTCACTTATGATGCGAAGTAAAGCGAAAAAAAGGCAGGCCCAGGGCAGAGTCCTGGAGAAGGTTCAGGCCCTGCAAGGGGGAGAGAACTGGCCAGAGAGGCAGGAGGAAGACCAAAGGGATCCTAAGAAAGGACAGCGTTTCTGGAAGGGCGGAATGATCAGTTGTGCCAAATGCTGCAGAGAGAAGAGAGGTGTGGTTGTGTTTAGGAGAAGTTGTATGTGAACTTGACAACAGTTTTGGTGGAGGGTGGGGACAGATGGAGAAGCAGAAGGGGAGGTAGTATGTGCAGACAAGACTTTCAAAAAATTGGGGGTGGAATGCAGGGACAGAGGAGGTGGGTTCGAGAGAGGAGGATTTATTTGTATAGTGGAGGACACAAGAACATATTTGTGTTACTATTGGGAATGATCCAACAGAGTAAGAGAAATCAACCGACCCCAGAGAAAGAGAGAGTGACTCACGGAAAGAAGGCCCTGGAAAGGGACGCCTGGGTGGCTCAGTTGGTTAAGCAGCTGCCTTCAGCTCAGGTCATGATCCCGGCGTCCTGGGATCGAGTCCCACATCGGGCTCCTTGCTCAGCGGGGAGCCTGCTTCTCCCTCTGCCTCTGCCTGCCACTCTGTCTGCCTGTGCTCGCGCTCTCTCTCTCTCTCTCTGACAACTAAATAAATAAATAAAATCTTAAAAAAAAAAAAAAAAGAAGGCGGCCCTGGAAAGAGGAGTATATGAGGTCCGCAGTTAAAGGCACGACTGACCAACCGAAAAGAGTACCTCACGTGCTACAGCGTGAGACCCAGGCCCAAGAGCTCTGGGGCAGAAGGAATGACCACGTGGTTCCAGGAGCCACTGTCGCTTAGCAACCTGTGTTCAGTAAGATGTTTCAACTGAATTCCTAATTAACGATCATTTCAACTTACTAACGGTTCCTGTCACTGGGGTGCACACTCTGCTTCTTTCCCTTTCCCAAAGTCTTCAAACTCTTTTGTTGAAATGCTCTAAAACTAAAAAAGAAAGAAAGAAAGAAAAGAAAAAGAAATGCTCTAAAACTGACGGAAAGCTTAAATTTCTACTTTCTTGTACTGTTGATATATGTATGCATCACGATGTGAAAACGGGACTCTCACGCAGTCTTGGAGGGTGCCAAAGAATGTGGGATACAGATCTCCAGTTCAGAGCTCTCCAATGAAATCCAACTGCCTTCTTGCCCTCTTCCCCACAGGCATCTCCAACTAAGTAGAATCCTTAATACCTTCTGTTCAACCAAAGAACCTCATTCATTCATGCCACAGTTTTTAACTATTAGAGACCACGCTTCCAGCATCTATCCATTTGACATGTGTTCCCAGAGTCCTTCTGGATTCCTCACTCTCTCCACTCTGTACAGTTAATTACTGCCTCCAAAACATCTCTCAAAAATTCTACTTTTCTACGTGCCCTCTGAGTCTGCCCTGGCCCAAGCCACCATCATCCTTCATTGGGATCGTTACAAGAGCCTTCTAACTGCTGCTTCTCTCAATCCCTCTCCAATCCATTCTCCACACTGCAACCAGAGAATGGTCTTTTAAAGCATAATCAAATCAATTTACTACCCCGCTTAAAACCTTCAAAGGTTTCCCATCACATTCTTCTGCCAATGAGCTGATCGCCACCCTCCCTAACTTCTGTGTTTCTGGAATGCCTTTTCCCCAATGACCTTCCTATCCTAACTGGCTACTTCTCATCAGGCAAGTCAGAACCCCTTCTAGGCACTCCCTTCTCTAGCCTCCATCACAGCACCCTGCCACGAACCTTCTCAGCTCAAGCAGACACTGCGTTTTCACTGTCTTCCTGCAGGAGGCAGTGAACTCCATGTGGTTGGACAGATATGTTCACCTGTGTCTTCCCAGAGCCCAGCACTGTGCCTGGCATGCAGTAAATAAATCTTTGTTGAACAGTATGATTTGTTATGAGCAGATTCCCTGCCTGTGAAGTTTATGGTTGTACTTTTTTTTTTTTTTTTTAAGTAAGCTCTATGTACAACATGGGGTTTGAACTCATGACCCCAAGATCGAGTTGCATGCTCTACCAACTGAGCCAGCCAGGTGCCCCTCTGGTTGTACTTTGGAAATTAATAAAAGATTAAGCAACATTTAAAGGGGATTCTTCTTGGCTGTTTTATTCTTCTAGTTGCTGCCCTTCTGGTGTCTAACAGGATGATGATAACCACCGTTGACTGTGCCCGGTGTATGGCAGGCAGGCACTGCTTGTTTCTTATTTCTAGTTCTTACAACCCAATGAGATGACCCTATTATTTCCACTGTACAAAGTAAAACCTAGACTCTGTTTATCATGCTTGATGTTGAATCTGGTTGGTTTGAAATATTTGGCTCATATTTCCTTTGAAATCATGGAATTTTTCAAGTTGAATGAGATTAACTGAATCCAGTTTATTTGATGAAGAAGGTGAGGCCCAAGAGGGAAGGCTGAAGTCTCCTCATGAAGGAATGGGGCCCAGAACCCTTTTAGTGGTAAAACAAAACAGTTCACCAGAGTCAGAACAGCAAACTACCTAATCCAGTGCTCTGCCTTTAAGAAGCAGCTTGTCAGGGGCGCCTGGGTGGCTCAGTGGATTAAGCCGCTGCCTTCGGCTCAGGTCATGATCTCAGGGTCCTGGGATCGAGCCCCGCATCGGGCTCTCTGCTCCGCAGGGAGCCTGCTTCCTCCTCTCTCTCTGCCTGCCTCTCTGCCTACTTGTGATCTCTCTCTCTCTGTCAAATAAATGAATAAAATCTTTAAAAAAAAAAAAAAAAAGAAGCAGCTTGTCAGGGTGCCAGGGTTAAAGCCTCTCTGCCTTTGGCTCAGGTCATGATCCCAGGGTCGCTTAGGGCTTTCTGCTCCGCGGGGAGCCTGCTTCCTCCTCTCGCTCTCTGCCTGCCTCTTTGCCTACTTGTGATCTCTGTCTGTCATATAAATAAATAAAATCTTTTTTTTTTTTAAAAGAAGCAACCTGTTGTAATCCTTCAAGTCTTATTATCTAGTATCATAAGACTTATCTAGATAAGTCTTATTATCTATCTCTTTAGTCACTGATCCTAGTATATGCTAGGATCTGTTCTCGGCTCTGGAAATACAGTAGAGAACAAGACAGGCTAAGTCCCTGCCCTTGTGCCGCTTACATCCAGTGGTGGGAGATAGACAATAAAGAAATAAACAAATGAACAAGATAATTTAAGACAGAAACAAGTGCTATAAAGAACTTTGAAATGGGTGAAGGGATACAGAGTGAGGGGAGAGAAAAGCTACTTTAGGGGCGCCTGGGTGGCTCAGTGGGTTAAAGCCTCTGCCTTCGGCTCAGGTCATGATCCCAGGGTCCTGGGATTGAGCCCCGCATCGGGCTCTCAGCTCAGCGGGGAGCCTGCTTCTCTTCCTCTCTCTCTGCTTGCCTCTCTGTCTACTTGTGATCTCTCTCTGTCAAATAAATAAATAAATCTTAAAAAAAAAAAAAAGAAAAGCTACTTTAAATAACGTCCCTCAGGAGGTGACTTTGAGCTGATATTTGAAAAATGAAACCCCAACCAGGAAAGAGCCACAGAAAGAATGTCCCACACAAAGAACATCAAGTGCAAAGGCCCTAAGGCGAATTCAAGCTTGGCAGTCCAGAACAAGAAGTGAGTGGACGGATGCAGTGAAAGGTGGAGACGGTAGTTCAGGAGCAGGTTGAAGAGAAAGCAAAGGGTCTTTCAGGGGCTGGTGGAATGTTTGAATGTTATTCAAAGTGCAAGGGGAAGCTAGTAGAGGTTTCTAGCAAGAGGATGAATATGATCTGGCTTATGATTTAAAAGATCACCTGTATGGATTAAAGAAGGTGAAAACTCAAACAGGGACCATTTGAGGGCTGTTGCAGTGAGCAGGTGGCTTCTATTTGCAGGGTAGTGGTGGACTACAGGCTATATTTTGGGTGTAGAACCAACAATGCTGGTTGATAGCATGACTATGGGATTGGTAGTAGAAGGGGTTGAAGAAAGAAAAAATCAAAGACTCTCACATTTATGTGGTGGACAGCAAACGGAGACATATTTTTAATATATTCAGCCTCCACTTATTACATTTAGATTTTTTTTTTGGTCTATTTTTTTAAGGTTTTTGTTTTGGTTTTAGTAATCTCTACACCCAGTGAGGCTGGACGCCACCACTCTGAGATCGGGTCCCACGCTCCTTTGACGGAGCCAGCCAGGCACCCCTACATTTCGATCTTAATTAGAGCGGAGCATAGCACAGGGAAAGAATTTGAGCTAAACTTTAAATGGCAAACATGTGCGATCTCGGAAAGAGCTACTGTTTCGTCTTTGATAGGGTGATTGGCTGTCTCCAGAGTTGAGCTCTTTGTAAATCTCATGGAAACACCTAGAACTGAGTGTTTAAGGAGGTTGTGGGACATCCATAATGAGTGAGGCGGAGTGCCTCATATTCGAGGTTTTAGTCAGGCGATGGTGATGGAGGGGCAGCGTGGCGGGATTTTGAGCATGCGAGACATTCATAGCGCTGGGCATAAGAGCATTCCAGTTTCTGCCTGAATTGGAAATGAGTCTCTCTGCGAGTCATCCTGGACCAAGGGCACCTTAAAATTCTTCTAATCAGGAAGAATGCGATGTCATTCCTGGTGCCTGGAACAGTACCTATGTGCTCAATTATTGTTTGATAAAGAATGGGGTAGGGGTGAGAGGAGGAGGTTAGCGTACAGAAATGAGGTCTGCGCCCGCTGCGGCAGGGCCAGCCCGCAGGGATTTTCACATCACTATAGCAACGTCCGCTTCCACAGGAGAACTACAAGTCCCACAAGCGCCCGCGGCTTCCCCGCCCCAAGGGGCAGGGGCGCGGGCCAGCGTGGAACCGGCTTTTCCTCCTTCCTGCAGTGTGATTGGCTCGCGGCTCTGGGAGGCGGCCAATGACTGCGCTGAGGAAGAGCCGCGAGGCCAATATGGCTTCCTGCACCTGGTGACGGTTGAAGAAACGGTGTTAGGTCTCATGGAGAAGACTCGGGGCGTCGAGGTGAGAGGGAAAGGATTTATCGTGACTGGGAAAGGGAACCCCGAGAACCTCGCACGTGGGGCCGATCTTTAGGCCTTTTAGCGACGGCTGGAGGGTGGAGAGTGGAAAGATGGATAAACTGAGGTAGTTAGGCTGAGCAGGGCCAGAGGCGATTGGCGTTGCCTTTTGCGCCCATACTGCCGGGGCAGATGTCTGGCGGGTAGTTCGGGGCGGAACAGCCTCCCTGGCCTCCCTGGAAAGGGAACTGGGTTCAGGATCTGAGGGCTCCTGAATCTTCTTTGTCCTCCCTCTCTCGTGGTCCTTTCTTGGGGGATTAGGGGGCCAGTGACATCCTGGTGGGACGTGAGGGAGAGGAAGGCTTCGTAAAACTACGTGTCTGGAGCGTTCCGGTGCATTATCGCCCACTATACTCACAGCAGTCCTGTGTCACTGTTTCGCTGTTACGGTTGAAGTAGCCGAGGCTCGCAGGCAGGTGGTGACTCCCCAGGAAGGCCCCACAGCTGTAAAGCGAAGGAGATGGGCCCTCAGCCTTGCAGGCTCCCAAACTTTTCCCACTCTCCTGTCACCTGTCGCCCACTCACCCTTGAGTCATTTGGCTTCTGGTCACCTTAGATTTAAGCTGGGTGTCTTTTCTGCCACGTCTGGGCGTGTAGTTGTAAACATAAAATGAAATCGCTCAAAAATTCTATAAGGGAGGGCGCCTGGGTGGCTCAGTGGGTTAAGCCGCTGCCTTCGGCTCAGGTCATGATCTCAGGGTCCTGGGATCGAGTCCCGCATCCGGCTCTCTGCTCAGCAGGGAGCCTGCTTCCCTCTCTCTCTCTCTCTCTCTGCCTGCCTCTCTGCCTACTTGTGATCTCTCTCTCTGTCAAATAAATAAATAAAATCTTTAAAAAAAAAAAATTCTATAAGGGAAGTGGAGGCGGAGAATAAGAGTCCGCACTTGCAGAGCTGTCACTAACTGCTGGAAACAGAAGTAGGCTTCACATATCCCCGTCTTCATTCTAGTCCTCTGAAGAAGGCTTGCTATCATCTCCGCTGTACTGATGAAGAAACAGAGCCGCAAGCTTCAGTACGTGGCACAAAATCACAGTTCAGTGGTAGAGCCAGGATTCAAGCCCAGGCAAGTCTGGTTTGAAAGCCCAGGCTTTTAGCCGGTAATCATTGCCAACATGTATCGAACCCTTGCTACATGCAAGTCACTGTTCTGAGCGCTATACTTGTATTAATCCTAATTTCTCCCTCAAAGCTTCTGAAAGCGGTGGTATCCTCATTTAGAGATGTGGGAACCGAGGCCGGAGAGATTGACTTGCTGTAGATCATACAGCTTGTCGGCTTCGCACTAGGGATGGTAGTTGAGCCCTGGTCTGGGACCTTTTCTCCTAAATGCCAGGTAGATTGATACACAAGATCTCATTTACATTTCACATCCTGTGAGCTAACTACTTTTCCTCTTTCAGAGATGAGAAAGTTGAGGCCCAGAGGGATTCAATGACTTGCCCAAAGACCACAGCTAGTCAGGAGCATAGCGGAGTCCAGAGCTCTGGGACATACCACTATGCTCTAACTAGTGTGCCATCTGTTTCCCAGATCCTCCTTCGGGCAGTCTGCGTTCCAAATTAACTTTTCTGTGGCTGTAATTGTTTCCGAATTGAGATTGTTTGGGTGTACGTATGCTGAAGAGGGGAGAATGATTTTCTAATATACATCTTCCCCAGAAAGTCTTCATGACATAACTTAGAGTATTTTCACGTCCTTGTATTCCATGTGAATCATGTTAAAATGTCCTCTTTTACAAATCCACAGGAGGAGCTTGGTGAATCCCAATACAATTTTCTGTCTTGTTAAGCTATTCTGATAAGTTGCAGTTAATTGTGATGATCCTGGTGTTTGCCAAAGGGGTATTTGGTTCTGCCTGACACGTAGCCCAAAGGTGTTGACCCAAGAATTGGAAAGTGAAATTGACAGCAGACCTGCATCCTTCTTCCTCATATGCTGGCCAGACCTGATTTCCTCCTACCTGGTTTGTGTCATCCTTCCCCTAGGAGACTCCATCTTCAGAACCTATGGAAGAGGAAGAGGAAGAGGAGGACGACTTGGAGCTCTTTGGTGGCTATGACAGTTTCCGGAGCTATAACAGCAGTGCAGGCAGCGAGAGCAGCTCGTACCTGGAAGAGTCAAGTGAAGCAGAAAATGAAGATCGGGAAGCAGGGGAGCTGCCCACCTCCCCCCTGCATTTGCTCAGCCCTGGGACTCCCCGCTCCTTGGATGGCAGTGGTTCTGAGCCAGGTGCTTTTCGAGTGTCCCCTGAAGACGGGGAGGTTTCAGGAGGCTAGAGAGGAAGAGGAGGATATAGGCCATGTGTCATATAGGCCAGCTGTCCAGGTGTAAAAGCTGTTTGATCTCATATCTAAGGGCCTATGAAAGAGATAGAAGTGCCCCAAGGGGCATTTCCTGCCGCTGCAGTCTGATTTGAAATCGTAATTTCCTGTGTTCTTTCATACGACTAATACTTATTTGGCACACATTAGATGCCAGTCATTAATATGGTGCTGCTTTTACATTGGTGTGAATAATGGTTGATTTTTAAGCCTAGATGTTGAGAAGAACACCTAAAATGTTCTGATTTACTCTCGGGGAAAGGACAAGAAATAGTGTGTGGGTTGGATGTGGTTGGTGGTGGGGGAGGTGGAAAATACAGAATAAAGTGACTTCCTGGGGAGAGAATTACTGATGAGAATCCCCATAGAGCATCTGGAAGCCAGTGAATTTCTGAGCTGTGCTGCTTGGACAGCTGCTGGATCCCTGTGTCAGGCCCGCAGTGTATGGACTGCCTATGAAGAGAGACGGGCTAGATGTCTATGAGGATACACCTGTCCCTTAGTGCTTGCCTTCTTCAGAAGAATGATCTAATACTCTGTTACTTGACTTTTCCTTTCCATCGACCTATCTTCTCTTCCTCCCCCTACCCCACCCACCCACCCACCCACCATCTTTTTAAAATCTTTCTCCCTTCTGTCTTCTTTCAGCCATCCTTTAGAATCTTAGAACTCTGGAACTAGAACAATTAGAAACCATTGAGTCTAGGTGTCTCTATCATGACTGTGTGTTAGGATCACCTAGGAGCTTTTTTTTTTAAGATTTTATTTATTTAGGGGCGCCTGGGTGGCTCAGTGGGTTAAGCCTCTGCCTTCGGCTCAGGTCATGATCTCAGGGTCCTGGGATCGAGTCCCGCATTGGGCTCTCTGCTTGGCGGGGAGCCTGCTTCCTCCTCTCTCTCTCTGCCTTCCTCTCTGCCTGCTTGTGTTCTCTCTCTGTCAAATAAATGAATAAAATCTTAAAAAAAAAAAGATTTTATTTATTTATTTGAGAGAGAGCATGAGAGGGGAGAGGGTCAGAGGAAGAAACAGACTCCTTGCTGAGCAGGGACACCCCCCCCACCTTCCCACCCCCATACAGGACTCGATCCCGGGACTCCAGGATCATGACCTGAGCCGAAGGCAGGTGCTTAACCAACTGGGTCACCCAGGCACCCCACCTGGGGGACTTTTAAAGATTACAGATGCCTATATCTTATCACGGGCCAATTAATTAGAATCTCAGGCTTGGGTAATTTTTAAGCTCCTCAGGTGATTCCAGTATGATGTCAGGATGGAAACACTGATCTTGTTCAGTCTCTTTATAGATGAGAAGAAAAGCCACAGAAGTTAGGTGATGTAGGTACTTTTTTTCTTCTCGTTTTCCTCTTTACAGACTTCCCAACACTCACTGTCGCCCTGTGGATTTTCCTTACCTCCACTGTTGACATATAGCCAGGCGATGCCCGGCAGCTTATCTTAGACAAAACAGATTCAGGCGGACACACACCTCCTGCTTCTGTTCCGGTCCTGAGTCCCCCCTGACGGGGGACTGGGACTCACCTGGTTATTGCACTGTTCCAGGTTTTGAAGGGCCCGTTACTTTGTTTGATTTGGGGTGATCGTATTAGGTGGGTCACGTGCTAAGTTCTTTTCCCAGCTGTCTGTGAGATGTGTGGTATCGTGGGTACAAGGGAAGCCTTCTTCTCCAAGACTAAGAGATTCTGCAGCGTTTCCTGTTCCAGGAGCTACTCCTCCAACTCCAAGAAAGCCAGTATCTTGGCCAGATTACAGGTGAGAGGCCGTCGCTTGGAAGACCCTTCCTGGGGTCCTGGGAGCCGAGACAGGAGCAGCCAATTGGCTGATGGCAGGGGGCCAAGAGGGCTTGGGAGGAGCTTGCTTGTGGCCGTCTGAGGTAAGTTTCCTGCTATTTGTTATGCTCTGTGATTTAGAAGGCAGAGGAATCCATTTATGGCGCTTGTTGAATTGCACATTTCTAGAGCTGCCCTCATTTCCCGTCTTCACTCCCGGCATCGTCTGATGTGTTTAGTATGTTTTATTTTTTTTAAAGATTTTTTATTTATTTATTTGACAGAGGGAGATCACAAGTAGACAGAGAGGCAGGCAGAGAGAGAGAGAGGGAAGCAGGCTCGCTGCTGAGCAGAGAGCCCGATGCGGGACTCGATCCCAGGACCCTGGGAGATCATGACCTGAGCCGAAGGCAGCGGCTTAACCCACTGAGCCACCGAGGCGCCCTTTAGTATGTTTTAAACAAGAGCCTTGGGGGAGGCCGATGCCCTTGGTCTTTGCTTCCTAGCTTTCATAAATGCTCTGAAGGGAAGCTAGGAGACAGGCATATATTTCACCAACCACAGCTGAGTTTAGGAAGTTGATGCCTTGTCTCTGACTCCAAGTCATAGGCAGCCACCTAGAAAGTCTTACCTTTTTTCTTTTTGTTTTGAGAGACTGAAGTAGTGAGTGGTGGGGGCTTGACGGGGGACTGCGGAGGGAGAGAGAGAATCTTCAGCAGGCTCCACACCCAGTGCAGAGCCCAACTCAGGGCTCAGTCTCACGACCCTGAGATCATAAGGAGCCAAAATCAAGAGTCGGTCACCCAATGGACTGAGCCACCCAAGCACCCCTATAAACGGAAGGATTCTTAAAGAGATGTGTTGTATAACCCACACGTTAGCTGAGAAGTGTGCTGAGGTTCAGAGACGAAGAATGACTTAGCTAAGGTGGGTCTGTTGGAAGAGCAGCAGAGCTGGAACTGGGCCGTGGTCATAGGTGCCTGACTCTGGTTTCCCGGTAACTGTGGCCACTGTCCACAACACTGGTTCTCAAACTTGCCTGCACATTTGGATCACCTGGAGGGTGTTTAAAATACTGATGCTTGGGGCACTGGGGTGGCTCAGTTGGTTGAGTGTCTGCCTTGAGCTCAGGTCATGATCCTGGGGTCCTGGGACTGAGTCCTGGGCAGACTCCCTGCTCAGCAGACAGTCTGCCTCTTCCCTGTCCCCGCTCTCCTTGTGCTCGCTCTTCCACTCCATGGACGGAGCCCGCCAGGTGCCTTCTGGACACAGGGACTTAAAAAAAATTTTTTTTAAGATTTTATTTATTTATTTGACAGAAAGAGATCACAAGCAGGCAGAGAGGGGGAAGCAGGCTCCCCGATGAGCAGAGAGCCCGATGCGGGGCTCGATCCCAGGACCCTGAGACCATGACCTGAGCCGAAGGCAGAGGTTTAACCCACTGGGCCACCCAGGCGCCCCTGGACATAGGGACTTAAAAGACCGCTCTCGCCGGGTGACTAAAACGTAGCTGAGCTTGAGACCCACTGCTCTGACATTTGAAATTCACAGTGTGCCAGGTCTTCTGCTTAGTACTTCATACAGTTTATCTCTCACTTTTGTGAGATAATTGTTTGTTGTTTCCCTCATTGCGTGGATTTTAGTCAGGGCATGGAAAAATCTCTCTCCTCAGTGAGCAAATAATAGTATTGTTAATAACTACAATTTGGGAGTACTTGCCGAGCATTTGGACTAAATCCAACCAATAATCTCTTAAAAATGATTTCTTTAAAATTCCTATTTAAGATTTTTTTTAAGTAATTTCTACGCCAAACATGGGGACTGAATTTACAACCCCAAGATCAAGAGTTGCATGCTCTACTGACTGAGCCAGCCAGGTGCCCCTTAAATTCCTATTTTTAAGGCTGAAACATTTTCAGTAACTTACACAGAGGTATACAAATGAAATTGAAGAGCCAGGATTTGATCCCAGGTCAGTGTGGGATTTAAACTCACATTTTTACTTCACTGATCTTTTTAAAATTATCTGGGGGTGGGGGGTGCCTGGGTGGCTCAGCGAGTTAAGCATCTGACTCTTGATTTCCGCTCAGGTCATGATCTGATCAGGTCATGGCTTGTGAGATGGAGCCCATGTCAGGCTCTGTGCTGAGGATAGTCTACTTAAGATTTTCTCTCGCTCTCTCAAAAAAGAAAAGAAAAAATTCTCCCTCTCCCTCTGTCCCCTCCCCCACTTTCACTCTCTGCCCCCTCCCTATAAAATAGATATTAAAATAAAAATTAAAATTCTTTGGGCCTTTCTGAGCAGTGCTTAACTTACAAATTAGAAACCAGACTAGTGGCCTTCACCTATGGGGATGCCCCCGTTGGAGCACCTGATGAAAGCCATGGACCTGTTCCAGAACATTCCTGTATGTGTACAAAAGGTTGCCTCCTGGCCCAGTTCACAGACCTCTCTGAAGCCCACTCTGCAATAAGTCTGTAGGAGCCTCAGAGGAAGGAGATGGCTGAGAGTTGAAGGCACGAGGGAAAATTCCTAGAGAGGAAGCAGAGGCTGAAAAGATAGAAAAGATAGAACGATTGTCCCTCCCTGCCCTACAGCTCCTCTGAGCAGGGTCCTCCCTGGTCGGAACAATAGCTAAGCACTTACTGAGTGTTGGTGTTAACGCAGTAACTCTCATCCTTGCCACGCCCCTCTGAGTGGAGATTGTTATTGTTATCCACTTGATTTGCAAATGAAAAAACTAAAGAGGAGTAACTGGACGAACCCCAGGGTTTGAACCCAGGCAGGAGCCCCGTTCTGGGCGATTGGGCTGCACACATGTTCTCCTCCCTCCAGGGAAAGCCGCCGACCAAGAAAGCCAAAGTCCTGCACAAGGCAGCCTGGTCCGCCAAAATTGGAGCCTTCCTCCACTCACAAGGGACAGGACAGCTAGCAGACGGGACACCAACAGGGCAAGACGGTAAGACGGCAGGACACGGGTGCTCAGGAAGCTGCTGGGGGTCGGTGGGAGTGGGGTGCCCGTTGTGGGGTGGCTCTGCCTGGGAGCCAGGAATGGGAAAGATGGGGCAGCTGGAGAGTGCCCTGGCCCAAGCCCCGTGTGGATTGCCATATCGGTAGGCGGTACGGAAATAACCCCAGAAAATCCGTTTAGTCACTCCTAAAGTGCCAGGACCCCTACTCTTGGTAATTCAGAAGCCCAGAATTAGCTTCTTTTCTCTTGTATTGCTTTTGGCCCTTTGACTTCTGTTTCCCTTGGGCAGTGGCGACCCCTCTCTGGTTTGGAGAGGGGTTGTGGGATAAGGAAAGGAACCTTTCTCTCGGAGTGTGTACAGCATGGTCTAAGAATATGAGCCTTAAGCAGCTCTGCTGTAGGTGGCCTGAGCTTCTCTCTGCAGCTGAGCTCCACAGGCAGGGCCGCTGGAGGGGCCTAGGTGCGCGCCCCTCCCACCCATTCAGATAAGCTGTGGCCGATGAATTTAAGCCCAAAGGTCTTTGGATTTCCTTCTGTTTTCTGGGGAAGAAAGATCAGACATTTCCCTTGAATGTTTCCTCTACTCCTGAGAGCCTGTCGCCCTTTGGATAAGGTCCGCCCTGTTCTGATGGCCTCTGGTGGGGCAGGTATGGGGCTGCCCCGGTGGGGAAGGACCTGTTTCTACAAGCTCATGGGGGCCAGGTTCCTAGCAGGGCTGCTGACTTCGAACTCTTCTCGTTCTCTGCAGCGCTGGTCCTGGGTTTCGACTGGGGGAAGTTCCTGAAGGATCACAGTTACAAAGCTGCTCCCGTCAGCTGTTTTAAGCATGTGAGTGCTCTGGAGAGTAGGGGAGGGAGAGCTGGGAACTCGGGCACTCGCCGCCCCTCTCACCCCTGCCAGCCTCCCGAGCATTCCAGGGCTGGGCCTTGGCACCAGGGAGCGAACAGTGGTGAGGTCTGGGTGAGCGCAGTCCAGCTTTGCCACTCGCTCTGGTTTAAATTTCTGTCCACCTTTTTTCCCCGGCGGCGCCCCACAAATCCTCACTGAGGCTTTCTGGCACCGTGCTCCCTCTGAGGTCCTCACTCTGCTTATTTACATAATGGAACTTTGTGCTAGAAATCCTTTTTTTTTTTTTTTTTTTTTTTTAAGAAACCCTTTCTTCCCCATTGTTGCCTGTTTTCCCACTGAAAGCTTGTTCTGAGCTGCCCTAGGCCCCCTGGGCCCCAGGAGGCAGGTGGGGATCCTTCTGGACCCCACTTCTGCCCAAAGCAGCATAGAAGAGTGAGGCCCCGGGGGCGGGGGGGCGGGGGGGGGAGCTGGGCCTGGACTGGAAAACGAGCAGAGACACTGCCCAGCATCCATGGGCCAGGGAGCCACCTCAGGGCCACTCCTGTCTGGTCTTTCAAGCCAGGAAGTGGAGGAGGAGGCCTCTTTACTTTTGAAGTCCTCTGACAGGGTCCCATCCTAGTAGTTGCTGAACTCTGGGGAGCGCTGTGGACAGTGGAAGGTTGGGAAGTTTGACTTCTCCGCATTGCTGGTGGAAGGCTCACCCCTTTCCCAGTGGGACGCTCTTTTGCCCTCAGTTTTCACTGCAGGGAGTTGCATCGCTCTTGCGTTCAGTGTACCTGATTCCATAGGCTCTGCCAAGCCGGGCCTTGTGTGCCTGGTGACTAGCCCTCTCTAGGTTCTGTGTGAGACCCCTTCTGTGGCCAGAGATGTGGGATGGCATAGCCCGATTAGCTCAAACCAGGGTGAGAAGGGAAAAAGGGTTGAGTTTCTCCAAAGGAGAATCAAGGTCCTGTTGGTGCCAAGTGAGAATTCGATAATGGGGAAGGCAAGCAGGAAGGGTGTGCTGGTGCATCCGAAGAGAAGACCGGTTGGAGAGGTGGAAAAAGAATGTACCAGAAGTAGTGCGTGAGTGCCAGCATGGTGATAGCTTAGAGACTGCTGCCCAGGCTTGAGTGACGATTGAAAGAGGTGGTATTTGTGCCAAGGACAGTCCCGCCGGTGGCGAGCACTAGGTGGTGGTAGGCCAGTGTCGTCCCTGGCGCAAAACTGGCACCGGTGTGAGGTGCCCGGGATGACAGAGTGAGGAGCTGGTCCTCTAAAGAGCAGCACTCAGGGCGACTCACTCGGGATGTCTGGCTGTCGCACTCGCCCTCCGGCCCCGTCCCCTCCTACCCCACCCCCAGTGTCTTCCCTCAGCTCTCCGGGACTCTGTCTTGTCTTTCTCCTGTCTTCATCCCTAGCCCCGGGCCTGGCTTGCCACATGCAGCGAGTGACATGTACCAAGGTGCAGAGAAGGACGTGATGGCTCATGAGGCCAGTCGCTCTCCCCTGTCCGCTTGGGCAGCTCACCGTCCCCCCCCCGAATGCTCTCGTGCCCGCACAGGTCCCACTCTATGACCAGTGGGAGGACGTGATGAAGGGGATGAAAGTGGAGGTGCTCAACAGCGACGCGGTGCTCCCCAGCCGGGTGTACTGGATCGCCTCCGTCATCCAGGCCGCAGGTGGGGACCCTCCTGCCACGGCAGGGTCTGGGTTTGGAGACTGACATCTCCGCATGGGTGCGGAGTGATGCAGGCAGAAATTGGCTTCATAACACAAAAACGCCCACCTACTAGAGTTCTGCCAATCCCTTCTTGGGATTCTCCTACTTTTCCTGGCTTCAGAGAGGCCACAGAGCATGGCAAGTTTGGAAATTGCCCTTTTTAAGGTTTTTTCCAGGAGCGATCGGGCTGCAGAAGGTTCATTCTTCCGGCTCTGCCGTCCTGCTCTCTGAGTACGGGGCGTGGTTTATTTTGACCGTGACTGTTGTGGGCAACAGGGATCCCTCTTGCCCGGAAGGAGTTCTTGGAATAGGCTTGAGAAGAGGGAAGGCATGAGAATACACCTTTCCCCATTCATCCCTCCCTCATGGGTGCCCTCCTCCTTTCAGGGTACCGGGTACTGCTCCGGTATGAAGGCTTTGAAAATGACGCCAGCCATGACTTCTGGTGCAACCTTGGGACAGTGGACGTCCACCCCATTGGCTGGTGTGCCATCAACAGCAAGATCCTGGTGCCCCCGCGGAGTGAGTTGATGAGAACATTCCCAGAGCCCTTGGTGGAAGGGGAACCCTTTGTCTGAGGTTAGACCAGAGCAGAACCCACTTGCCAGCCTGCTTCCTGTCCTCCCTGGTCTCAGAAGCCCCAGGACAGATCAAGGTTGTATGGTGGGTTTTAGAAGCTGTGAAGGCTGGCAGGACAAGGCAGAACTAAGTGGCTCTGGCGCCCCCTGTGGGTTGGAGCCTTGTCAGTCTGTGTAACCAGGATTCTGCTGTGTCTCCACAGCCATCCATGCCAAGTTCACCGACTGGAAGGGGTACCTCATGAAACGGCTGGTGGGCTCCAGGACACTTCCCGTGGATTTCCATATCAAGGTCTGGCAGTGAGCCCTTTGGGTCTCCTAACTGATCTCCTTCCTGCACCCTTGTTTCCTCTGTCCCTGCTACTCACTGGAGTGTTTTCTCAAAGACGCCCTTGCTTGCCAGTCTTCAGCAGCTTCACGTTTCTCCAGGATGTCGGTTGCTGTCTGCCTCCCCAGCCTAGTGTCAGCCTCGCCCCCGACCCAGACTCTGCTCCAGCCGTGTTGATCACGTTGCTTTGTCTCCTGTTTCCTCCTCCAGGCCTTACCTTTGCTCACAGCATTTTTCAGGAACATTCGTTCCATGGATTTTATTAAGTACTTGTGTACAAAGAACTGTGGGGATACAGAGCCTGTATTTAGGACTCTCCAGTCTGGCAGAGGAAACGAAGTCAAGCAGAGCAATCATAAAATAGCCTGGGTTCTAAACCAGGGGTGTGCCTCTGAGTCATCTCTGTGGCTTTCCATTTTTTATTTTTTTATTTTTAAAGATTTTATTTATTTATTTGACCGAGACACAGCAAGAGAAGGAACACAAGCAGCGGGAGTGGGAGAGGGAGAAGCAGGCTCCCCCAAGCAGGGAGCCCAATATGGGGCTGGATCCCATGAGCCTGGGATCATGACCTGAGCCAAAGGCAGACGCTTAACAACTGAGCCACCCAGGTGCCCCCTCTTGGCTTTTAAATTAAGTTTTACAAAACTTATCTCCTTGAAGAATCAATTTTCCCTTTGAAAAATTCAAAGGGAATACAAGGATACATAGTGAAGACTTCGTTTCTTCCTCCTCTAATACCCAGACCTGCTGTGGTGGGGCTTGCTCCCCTGGGGGCCTGGACTGTCTGAGGTCTCCTGACCTGGATGCGCACAGCTCTGGTTCCCACGTTGCCTGCAGAAGCGACAGGGAGCAGGCGTTGCAGAGCAGGGGCCTCCATGGCGCGGGCTTGAGCTGGCCCTGTGTCCTGAAGAGGAGCAGCTATTAAGGAAGGCTTCCTGGAGGAAGTGGCATTTGAGTTTTCCCTTGATGGGTAGGGTGCGGGTGGTCTGGAAGCCACGAGTGGAAAGTAAGTGGAAGAGAAGCTGGGCCCATCTCATCCAAGGCACGGGACACCTGGTGAAGATGTTGCCACCGTGAGTCCTAGTCTTAGCTGGTGGAGAGTGGTTTTATGTCAAGAAATGGTTCCAGCACCTCAAGGAAGCGTTCCCTGGTTTTCCGTAAAGTACAGATGATTTTTGCTCCATTCGAACTTGCTGGGTACTGTCCATTTGTTCTTTATTTCTCTGTTTTGCTAATTTATCTTTTCATACTCTATTTTTTATAAGATTTTATTTATTTGAGAGAGGTAGTGATGGTGAGCACGAGCACGGGGGAGAGGAGGAAGCAGGCTCCCCGCTGAGCAGGAAGCCCAGCGTGGGGTCTGATCCCAGAATGCTGGGATCGTGACCTGAGCCAAAAGCAGATGCTAAACTGACTGTGCCACGCAGGAGGCCCCATGCTCTCTTTCCAACAAAACTATAATGTACAACTAAACTATAATTTCCAGCAAAACTGTAACTACTCATAATGCCTTGCCCAGTGGACAGATTGAGCAGGTGGAACCGAGCACTCACTCTTCTCCAGCTGGCGCTTGTCCGAAGATGAGGCAGGTGACTGTGGGTGGCGTGGCCACCAGTGTTCCCAAGCTGGCCTCTCCTCCACTTTAAATAAAATGAGCTTGATTCTGGGGCACTTGGGGGGCTCAGTCAGTTAAGCATCTGGCTCTTGAGCTCAGCTCAGGTCTTGATCTCAGGGTCGTGAGCTCAAGCCCCACATTGGGCTCCATGCTATGCATGGAGCCTACTTAAGAAGAAGAAAAAAAGGGGGGGGTGTCCTAGTGGCTCAAGCCGGTTAAGCAGCTGCCTTCAGCTCAGGTCATGATCCCAGGGTCTTGGGATCAAGCCCCACGTCAGACTCCCTGTTTAGCGGAGAGCCTGCTTCGCCCTCTCCCTCTCCCTCTGCCTGCCGCTCTCCCTACTTGTGCTCTCTCTCTCTCTCTGTCAAAGAAATAAAATATTAAAAAAGAAAAAAGAAGAGCTTGATTCTGGTTCCATGTGAGCCAGTCAGCAAGCACACAGTGACTCACTGTCACTTACCAGTCCTGCAGTGGATACAAAAGCAGGGCCTCTGAGGATGGGGGGGAGGGGAGAGGGAAAAAGGTGGGAGGGTTGTAAGGGAAGCTCTAGTCCAAACCCAGTCTAGTTCCTTTGATGCCTACAAGGCAGTAAGTGCTGAGTAAAATGTTTAGCACACCCAGTGTAAACGTTTAGTACACCCAGTGTAAACGTTTAGTACCACCAAGGTCGGGTGTGTACTGTGTGTTTGTCAAGTGAGAAAAGTTGATTGAGCACTAACTGTTTGCCTGGTTCTGTGCTTGGAGCTGGGCCGGTAGAAGAGGGTCCTCCCAAACCTGGCCTCCATGCCTGCAGAGCTCAGCTTCCGGGTGCGACTGAACAAAGAAGCCACGAAAGTGGTGTTGGGCTGTGGGCTGCCCTGGGTGGGTGGCAAGGAAAGGAACATGTTGGGGAAGGCTAGGAGGGGAAGGTGGCCCAGAGGAACCCCAGCCCAGGCCTCACCCTGTGTCTCTCTCTGGAATAGGCCAATCAGGCAGTTGGTTTGGGCTTGTATTCCCGGCCTTGAGCTGATGTCTAACGGGTCTGTAGTTTAGGACTCTTAGCTTTGCCCGTTGGCCAATTTGTGACCTCGGAGATGCTCCCCCTTCTGGTGGGCTTTGACAGCACAGCTTAGACACCTGGGAGGCTCAGTGAGTGGTTTAAGTGTCTACTTGGCTCAGGTCATGGTCCCAGGGTCCTGGGATCAAGTCCTCCATCAGGCTCCTTGCTGGGCAGGGAGCCTGCTGCTCCCCCTGCTGGTGCGCACGTTCTCTCTGACAAATAAAGAAATCTTTTTTTAAAAAGTTAAAAAAAAAAAAAAAAAAAGCACAGCTTAGTCCTCACCTTGCCTAGGCTGGGGCTGCTTTTCCCGGGGCTGGGAAAGCCCTGCAGAGCTCACTGTTCCCATTTTCCTACCCCAGGCAGGAAAGCACTGAGGTCACAGTGACCTGAAAGACTGTCTACCCTCCTACCCCCTCATCCGTGGCCTGTCATCAGGGCTCTCCAGAACAGCTTGTGGGCATCTTGGTCCCTGTCCCTTGCTGGGGCAGAGTGCAGTAGCCATTCAGAGCTGCAGCCCAACGGGTTCACAGCTGTAATGAGACGTACGGAGTCCCCAGGGGCCTCTGCTCTCTGGACACGAGTGCGGAGCGTGCCCAAGGCTGGGCACGCCCCGTCTGACAGTCCAGCTCTGGCACCGATGAAGCTAGGTGGTGTGGGCAAGTCACCTGAGCCCTCTGAGGCACCTGTTTCCTTGGTCTGAAGTGGGTTTTATACCTCCCATCTTCCTGACTGACTGGCATTTTGGTGCCCACCTTGGAAGCCTTGTGCTGTCCCTCCGTATCATCCTGGGGAATCGGGGGCCAGGGTCGAACCTGATAGGACCGGAGGGCTCACCTGCCAGCTTCCTGGCTTAGGGATGGGTGAGTAAGGGCTGGCACAGGGAGGTGGCGGGGGGAGCCCCAGGACCCCAGCGGGCTTGTGCTCTGATGTTGCAGATGGTGGAGAGCATGAAGTACCCCTTCCGGCAAGGCATGCGGCTGGAGGTGGTGGACAAGTCCCAGGTGTCCCGGACCCGCATGGCCGTGGTGGACACAGTAATCGGGGGTCGCCTTCGGCTCCTCTATGAAGACGGCGACAGTGATGACGACTTCTGGTGCCACATGTGGAGCCCCCTGATCCACCCAGTGGGCTGGTCACGGCGAGTCGGCCACGGCATCAAGCTGTCAGGTCCGCTGTCGGGGCTGGGGCGGGAGCACCTCTGCACCCCGCAGCCCCCGTGTGGTTGGGGGTGGCCGCCTCCAGCATGTGCGTGGTGGTACCGAGGTCCAGAGGGTGCGTGAGTTGACCAAGGTCACTCCGTTTGTGAGGGTTTCAAATCACTTCGAACCTGGAGCCTACATGGCGTGGGAAGCATCTGGATCTTAAGGGTTCAGTAGCCCCTACAGAGAGCCCCTGACAGGTTCTGTCTTCTGGTCTAGGTGGGAGGGCGCGGGAGTGCCCAGACACAGATTAGAGCCCATGCAGGGCACCCCCCGCATTTCTGGGGAGGGGAGGGAGGTGGCCCTATGAGCAGTGTGCAATTCCCTTCTCCCCTTTGCTCCCCCACCATCTCCCCAAAAGAGAGGCGCAGTGACATGGCCCACCATCCCACCTTCCGGAAGATCTACTGTGACGCTGTTCCTTACCTGTTCAAGAAGGTGAGGCACAGCCCTCGGGCACTTCTCATCTGGGTCATAGGCACCCTCCAGGCCTCACGCCCCGCCGGGGTGTTCCTTTCCCCCGTTTCCTTCCCAGGCTTATGGCAGATGAGGCCAGCTCCCCCCACCCTCTGCCTGGGCCGCCCAGATTCTCCAGCTGCCCCATTCCTTTAAGGTTCGAGCTGTCTACACGGAAGGTGGTTGGTTTGAGGAGGGGATGAAACTGGAAGCCATTGACCCCCTGAATCTGGGCAACATCTGCGTGGCAACCATCTGCAAGGTGAGCCCGGGCCCGGCCCCGCAGCCTCTAGCGTGGCTTTTGGGAGCCAGCGAGGCGGCGCAGAGCCCTGCACTCGGCGTCCAGCCCCCGCTTCCCCGCTCTGGCTGCTCGGGGAGCGCTGCGCTTACGTGAGTAGGGGTCTTACCTGCTCCTTGCTCAGGATCGGCTTCCCTGTCACCTCCCTGGGGGGCCTTCCCACCGCCACACGCCCTCTTCAAGTGGCAGCCCCGCCAGGAGCCTTCGCTGCACGCCGCCTCCCTTGCTGCTGCGGCCCAAGCAGCAAATGACTATGCCTGAGCCCCCGGGGACATGCTGGTTTGCGCGTCTAGCCGGTCTTCAGGCTGGGCCCGTGTGCTCACCACTGAACACACTGGAAAAAAAAACAGCTGTAGTCCCTGTGGGAACAGCATTTGCTGTTTCGTGAGGAAGGTAGAGAACCCCACAAGTATGGGTTCTGGCGGAAGCAGAAGCACAGGGAAGGCTGAGTTAACCACCTAACTCTGGTTGGCTCCATCCGCCTCGTGTCCCCACCATAGCCTCCTTACCCTGGGATGGGGGGTGCTGTTCGCGATACCATGGTGTCTGCCTGCCCCTCCCCTCACTAGGTTCTCCTAGACGGCTACCTGATGATCTGCGTGGATGGGGGGCCCTCCACAGATGGCTCAGACTGGTTCTGTTACCATGCCTCCTCCCACGCCATCTTCCCAGCCACCTTCTGCCAAAAGAATGACATTGAGCTCACACCTCCAAAAGGTAAGACTGTCCTCACAGTTGGAAAGGGCAGAGTGTGCCCACGGGCCCAGATCCCTGTCCAAGCCCACACCACCAGCCGTTAAACTGGGCTGATTGGCTCCATGGCTGATGGGTATCTGGGTGAGCAGGGCTCCCACTTGTTCCTTTGGGCAGTGAACAACCTGTACTACAGGACCATGGTCTTATATAGCAGGTACCAGCCTGGGGAGGAGGGAAGAAGGCTGCTGGGGAGACTCTAGACTGGGTCCTGACGCAGCTATCCCGTTTGGCTTGTGCTCCTCTCCTGGACTCCCTCCCGCCTCCCCTGCTTTCCCTCCACATCTACGTTTTCTGCCCCACCAGGCTACGAGGCACATACTTTCAGCTGGGATAGCTACTTGGAGAAGACCAAGTCGAAAGCAGCTCCATCGAGACTCTTTAACATGGTGAGGAGAGCCGGGAAGCACGGGGCCTGGGCAGCCCTGCCTGCCCTGCCCATGGTCAGCGGTGCTAACTCCAGCCCCCTTCTTCCTTAAGTCTGGACTGCGGAGATCAGCCACTTTAGGGGAGAAATCCCAAACTCTGCCATAGGTATTCTGCCAGTCCAGCCTGCTCCCTTCCCCAGAGGGGCTGGTGCTGGGGAGCAGTGGGATCACTGGCAAGGGACTCTTCCCCACAGGCACTCTGGGCCCGCTCCTCCCTGGTTCAGCCCCACTGGGGCAGGGAGCTGGCTGCCGTGGTCACCGCGTCTTCCCCTCTATCCCCAGGACTGCCCCAACCATGGCTTCAAGGTGGGCATGAAGCTGGAGGCCGTGGACCTGATGGAACCCCGGCTCATCTGCGTGGCCACGGTGAAGCGGGTGGTGCACAGGCTCCTCAGCATCCACTTCGACGGCTGGGACAGCGAGTATGACCAGTGGGTGGACTGCGAGTCCCCGGACATCTACCCCGTCGGCTGGTGTGAGCTCACCGGCTACCAGCTCCAGCCCCCTGTGGCCGCAGGTCTGGGCTCTTGCGGCCCCGGGGGACTCTTGACTGTCCTTCTCTTTTTCCCTCCTGCCAACCACTCCCCCTGTGCCATGCCTGCCTCATTCTTTGGCACGAGACCGAGAAGTCTCCTGGACCACTTCTAATGAGAGATTGGCCCGTGGGTCCCCACCTCCCGCTCCTGACTTGTCTGTCTCCCTCTCCCTCTGGCCTGCAGAGCGCCTTCCTTGATCTTGCCCACTCTGTCTTACGCTCGTGCCCTTATGCACCCAGGTGAACCACCCAGGCCCCGCGGAGCAGCCCGGGTGACGAGGGTGGCAGAAAGGGACAGCTGCTCTCCAGTCCCTCCCCCATTCTCATCGCCCAACTTTGGCTTTCCTTCTTGGGGTGTCTCGTGTGTAAGGGAGGCTAGTGAGGTGTGGGCAAGGGGTCTCGGGGTGTGTCTACACCATGCCCTCTTCAAACTCTCCGCTTTCCTCTTCCCCTCGTCTTTCAACCACAGAGCCGACCACACCTCTGAAGGCCAAAGAGGCCACAAAGAAGAAAAAGAAACAGTTTGGGAAGAAAAGTAAGTGATTCTCCCAAGCGGCCGGGCTGGTGTGGGACTTGGGATCAGCGGGACCTTTGTCTCTGGGAGCGGGGGGTGGTCACCACAGCGGTAGCGCTCCTCGTCGTCCCTCCGTCTCCTCTCCTTTGCCCTTCGGCTCCAACAGGCCTGTCAGCCTGTGTCTTACGGGGCCCAAGCACAAGTAGGGAGCCTTCAGCCTCTGGGCACGGTCAGGGTCCCCGGGAAGAAAGGCAGGAGGTGGTATTTATAAGAGAGAAAAGGGGGCGGGATCCCCATCCCTGCTGCCCTGCGGTCAGAAGTCAGCAGGGTCCCGTCCGCCCCACAGGCGGGCACAACTGCTCTTTGGAAGTCAGATGGCCGGGAGGCCGGCCGTTTCTCCTCAAGCCTGTCGTTCTTCTCTTGGGGCCCTTGGGTGGGAGCTTCGGTGTCATTTCCTTAGGCCCACTCAGCTCTGGAGCCCTGTGCAGGCTCAGCTTGGGACGGCAGGTGGGGTGGGTAGGGAGGGGGGAGGTAAAGCCACCCTTCCCAGCTGCTGGTCTGTGGCAGTGGATGCTGTCCACGAGGGGGCACCACAGACAGGAGAGGTTTCTGGAAACAGGACAAGGAGGAAGGCATGAGGTCCCTGGGTAAGATCAGGGTGACATGAGGGTATGGAGCTGGTCACGTCCGCAGTGGTGGGGCTGGGAGAGTCACCGCGCAGGGGAAGAAGGGAAGGAAGCTCAGCAGACACCCCCGGGGCGGGGGGGCGTGGCTGGGACTAACCCCCTCGTGGACAGACGCTCTCTGAGGCTCGGGCACCTGCCCCTTTGCCCCATCTCCTCTGCTCCCCACTGGATGACCCCAGCCTTCGAGCCCCCGCCATGGATACAGCCCATGCTGAGTGTCATTCTGTCTTTATTCAAAGGGAAAAGAATACCACCGACCAAGACCCGGCCCCTCAGACAGGGGTCCAAGAAGCCCCTGCTGGAGGGCGACCTGCAGGCCGCAGAGAAGATCACAGCAGATCCTGCTCCCGAAGACAGTAAGAGCCTCCCGGGCGGGGTCGAGCCAGGGCCGGCCTGCTCGGGCGCTCAGAGGCGGCCCCTCTCCTTCCCCACCTGGGCACAGAAGAGGAGAGTCTAGTGTGAAGGGGCTTCTCCGGGCACCAAGCAGTCCTTCGTGGACCCCTGGGCCTGGAGAGCTTCCCGAACGCCCACCCCCGCCTCTGAACGCAACCGCACATCTCCAGCCGGGCCCTCTCCGCCGGCTGCCCCACGGGGGGAAGGTGCCATTCCCACCTCCCCGCTACGTCCCGAGGGCCCCTGCCTTTCCCGGGAGCTTCACGCCGCTCACCTGTTCTCCCACCCCCCCCCGCCCCTCCTCTTCAGTCATCGCCGTGCGCGTGAAGGAGGAGCACCTAGACACGGCTGCGCCCGACAAAGCCCTAAGTCCAGCGCTGCCCGTTCCCATCGAGAGCATCAAACAGGAGACAGACGACTGAGCCTTCCCACCACCAGCCTGGGCTCCTCGGGGGCCGCCGCCCTTCCCCTGCTGCTTTAGTCTGGAGACAGAGCATTTCTGCCTGAGTTCTGCCAGGAGCTCCAACGGCCGGCCCTGAAGGACTCACGCCCTCTGCCCTGCAGTAACCTCGCTGCGTACCCACATATCCCTCAGCTGTCAGGGGGCAGAGGGCAGCCCCCAGTCACACTGGAAGACGAGTCCGTGAAGCATATACGCGTGTGTCCTACAAGTCCCGTAATGCAGGCCTGGAGCCACGCTCTGGAGGGGAGGCCGTCGCAGGCGGGTGGCAAGCGGTGTGGGTGCCTGAGAGCAGCCTCTCCCCTCTGGGCTTGGCGCTCTGCTCCGGCCAGCACCCGGGGGAGGCCAGGGAACCCGGTGCAGGCAGCTAAGCAGCAATGACCAGGAGGCAGGCTCTGGTGACTTGTGAGGTGGCCTTAACCTGTTTTCTCTGTTGGCAAGAGTGCTGCCCCCGATCTCCTAAACGGAACAGTGGCCTAGGGGTGGGATGTTGTGCCACGTGGGGAGGCCCGGTGGCAGAGGGGGCAGCCGGCCTGGAAGGCAAGCCCGCCGTGCTATGAGGAGGCGCCAGCTGGAAGGGAGACCACCGCCGGCTTTGCGCTTAACCTGGCTTGGCTTTCACGGCCCCTTCTCCCTACCTGGGGCCAGATGTAGCGCTGCCTGTCACAGGGCTGGCTCAGGTGGCCCTAAGGGAGCCCTGGAGGGAGGGAGAAGAGGATGGCAGCACATGCTTCCTGGCCCTCTCTCCCTTCCTGTCCATCCTTCTTTCTGAAATTATGTTCTAGAAGCTCCCCCAGTGTCTGCCCACATTTCAGTTGCTTTTATTTTTCCCAGTTAGTCTCCTTGGAAACTGTCTCCTTCCATCTCTTCAGTGACTCTTCCTGGAACGGAAGTTGGAGGCAGGCTGACCTTCAGTCCTTGTCTTTGAGTAGAGACGTGCTGCCGGGTGGGTCCCCGTGTCGTCCTCAGGGTGCGGCTACGTCCTCTGGGCTGGTCCGTCAGGCTGCCGCTGCCCGTGCTTGCTGGGGGCGGCGCTGGTCATGGGTTTGCTCAGGACCCAGGCTCTCTGGTGTCACCCAGAGATGGGGTGAGCAGCCCAAGGGAGCTGATCTCCAGTCATTTCTTCCAGAGAGAACTTGAGCCTCACTCCTTTGCTAAAGGCACCAGAAAGCTCCACGTGATATAGAAACCAGGCCCAGAAAGTGGCCGGTTGGTGCAGCCTGAATTCCCCCCAAAAGTGACTAGATCTGGAACACAGTGAAGATCAAGAACAGGGGCCCAGCTTTCTCCTGCTGTCACTCACACGCACCCCAGACCCGCGGTGGTGACGGGTCAGTAGCCTCCCTCCCCAGGGGAGAAAGATGTCTTGGGCCTGCATTTGGGCCCGCAGGGAACCGGTGGAGCTCTCGCAGGCTCCTGCCCCCGGGGGAAGCTAGTGCCTCCTCCCGATCCACTTGGAGTTGGCGGGTCCAGTTCCCGACGAGCTTCTGGGAAAACTGGACTTGTACGCCACGTGACCTTCAGTTCCTTCTTCCTGAATGAAGTGATGCCTGCCTGTACCTGAGAGCTGAGTGTATCCTCCTCTGTCCCCTCATGGGATCGATTATGAAGGGTGGGTTCACCCACAAGCACAAGGAATAAACATCCTCATTTGAGCACCCCATCTCCGTAGCAACCACGCGCCCGGTTACCCTTCTTTACATTTCTGCTCTTCCGCTGGAGGAGGATCCTGAGCTCCCCCGAGGCGGAGCCCGAGCCTTGTCTGCCGCAGCGGCCTGGTACGAAGCCCGGATGAGTGTGTGACCTGAGAACACGGAGCCTGTGTTGCTGCAGCCGGAAGATCTACTTGATTGATCACAGAAGCGTGGGCTTCTGGGAGGTTTTCGCTCCAGGCACAGGACCAGCTTTGTACCTCACTTACCCTTGGAGAGAACCGGAGACCTTGGAGTCCAGTAGCGGGGGGGGGGATGGGGGAGAGATGGGGGGGGTTGGCTGTGAGACCGCCTAACGAAACGTTTCCGCTGCTCCATGACCTGCAGTGGCTCCGGCGCAGACGCGCACACCTTTCCTTCACTGCTCCCCAGTCTACACGCTGCTCTGCCCGAGGGGTGGGACAGGCGAGGGAACTGCCGTTGGGAACGGCCTCATACACCAGGTACAAGGGTAAACTCGTACACGTTTGATTTTCACAAGAACCCTGATGTACGTGTTGACTTCACTTTATGGGGGAGAAAAAGGCTTATCAGAGTTTAGTAACTTGTTCGCTTAAATTCACAACTGTTAGATGACAGCACTGGGATTAAACCCAGGGTGGTCTGCCATGTCTCCACCAGTAAGTCCTCGTCCACACTCGGTGTCCTTGCTGAAGCATCTTCCGCTTGCCAGACAGCACGCCAGAGGTTAGGTCTCGAAAGCATGATCCGTGCGTGGACCAGCCATGGCTGTGAGCAAGGTGAGCACGGCCTGGAGCAGGGCTCGGAGCCGTGCATGATCCTCGAGGTCAGGGTCCTTGTCTTTTTTTCTGGGTTGTTTTTTTTTTTTTTTTTTTTTTGAAGTAGGTTCCATGCCCAATGTGGAGTCTAGATCAAGGGTCTCGTCAGGCTATACTGACTGAGTCAGCCAGGCACCCCAGAGTCCCTATCTCCGTTCCTTTGCATTCCTGGGAGGACTGCCGCTTTCCACAAAAATGAAATGGCTGGGGCGCCTGGGTGGTTCCACTGGGTAAGCGGCGGCTTTCAGCTCAGGTCATGATCTTGGGGTTCTGGGATGGAGCCCCACATTGGGCTTCCTGCTCAGCAGGGAGTCTGGCCTTCCCCCTTGCTCATTCTCTCTTCCATAAAAATCTTTTTTTTAAAGAATGAAAAACTGGGCGCCTGGGTGGCCCAGTGGGTTAAGCCTCTGCCTTCAGCTCAGGTCATGATCTCAGGGTCACGGGATCGAGCTGGCATTGGGCTCTCTGCTCAGCAGGGAGCCTGCTTCCCCCCTCTCTGCCTGCCTCTCTGCGACTTGTGATCTCTGTCAAAAATCTTTTAAAAAGAGAGAGAGAGGGAAAGGAAAACCTATAGTTCCAGGGCTAGCATTTGGTGGATGACTTCCCTGTCCTAACGGGTGGCTGGATGGAATGGCCGCAGGTGTACCAATTCCTGCTGCAGCCGCCATATGCGGGAGTCAGGGCGGGGTCTGCCCTTGTAAGGAAAACCAAGCTCGGCATCCAGAGGAGCTCCCAGGGCTGCCGCTGTTAATCAGCACCTCGCCTGGTAGGAAGTCGGCACCACAAAAGTATCCGCAAAGATTAATGCTGCTTCCAGGTCTTGTCCTCTAAGGCACAACTGCTCACCTTCGGCTTGGGGTCTTTCTAGAGGTTCCTTCCTCCCAGCCTACCTGACTAGGAACATTTATGAGCTGTGTGCCCCTCCCGCAAAGAAGATACACCTGAGAATGAGACCTTACTTGGAAATAGGGTCTTCACGGAGGTAATGGTGTTAGAACAAGGTCATGGGGTTGGGCCCTAATCCAATAGGACTCCTGTCCTTCCAGAAAGGGGGAACTTGGACTCCAATCTCGCAGGAAGATGTGAAGGGACAGGGAGATGCCATGTGAAGTCAGGCAGAGACTGCAGCTGTGTGGCCACAAGCCAAGGACCATCTGGGACCACCAGAAGCTGGAAGGGGCTCAGAGGGATCTGCCCTACAGCTCTCAGAGGGAGCACAGCCCCGTGGACATGTAGACTGCTGAGAACAGTGAGCCAAAAGTGTCTGTTGCCCTAAGCCACCGAGTTTGGGGTACTTTGTCACAGCGGCCCCTGGGGGCTACTACACCACCTCCGGTCCCCAGGCACCCAGGTCCTGGGGATGCCGCTCCATAGGCAGGCCAGGCTGAGCCCTCTCCCTGTCTTACCAGGACCCACTCTTCTGTTCTCAGTTTCCCTGTCAGGACTGGCCTCTCCCCTAGACACCCTCCCAGTGCCCTCACCACACAGCAGGGGGCCCCACAGGCCGGGGTCCCCGTATCCTCACCCTCCAGTGTGTGCTGCACAATTTTGCTACAAACGAGGGCTCAAGTGAACATAAACGTCAGGCGGGTGATGCAACAACACAGAGCAGGGGCCAGCGGGAGGCGGTGGCCACAGCGACGGCACCCCTGCTCCTCCTGTCCCAGGGCTGAGCCAGGCCCCCCAGAGGCCAGGACGGGCTGGAATCAACAATGAGCCGCAAATCTGGCAATGGTGGCATTGCTTCTAGAATGCTGGCTCCGGGTATTCTGTGGCTCCTCAGAAAGGCCACTGTCCCTCAGGATGGGACAGTGTAGTCATTTCCTCACAGACCCACCGGGGCCCAGCCAGAGGCAGAAGAGGTGAGCGGGGACGATATCATGGAATGGAAGCGACAGAGTCGTTGTCCAGATCTGGAACCACAGGAGTTAGGACCGAGAGAAGTCAGACCCTTGCTACCCTGGGCTCTTCGGAAACCCACCCACCCACCAAGGCCTCCCCCAACCTGCCCCCAGGCCAACCTTGTCCGCTCTCCGCCGTCATCCCTTCATGGGGTTCTCCTGGCACTGGTCCTGGGGGCGGGCATCCGCTTGGCCTTCCTGGCAGCCCAGCCCGGGCAGGTGTCAAAGACAGCAGTTGCAGCCTTCACCCTCTGGCCGCGGGCACTGGGCGGGGCAGCGCACGTGGCTCCCACGCGTAGGTTCAGCCCCAGGAGCCACCTGAGGGCAGGAGAGAGCTCAGGGAACCCGCTGTGCCGCGTCTTCCTGGGGAGGGGGCAGCGAGGGGGTCCTCGGGAACTGGGGGGCAGCGGAGCCTGGGGGGTGAGGGCAGACTCTGGAGGGAATTCCTGGCTCAGACCCTCACCAATTCGGGGACTCCGAGGGCGTCCCTTCAATCCTCAGATCCCTTGTCTGTAAAAAGGGGACAGCAGTCATAATAAATAGTTCCAGAGCGCTGAGGGTGCTCCGGACACTGTTCAGATCCATCACTGTATGTGAGCTCACAGGGTCATCCTCACGAAGAACCCCCACGAGGTGGACACAGGTCTTTCCATCCCCTTTACAGATGAGGGAATGGCACAGAGAAGTCATGGGGCCCAGAGTCAGTCTCCAGCTCTGCTGGACTCCAGGGTTCCTGTTGCTTTTCTTACGAAATTAAAGAAGTGCCCACGGATATTTATTAGGTCCCGCCCCGCTGGGCTGGGAGGACGAGTGAGGGAATCCAGGCCCAGAGAAGTCCACCCCGAGCCCCATGCTCTTCTGGCTCCCTCAGGCCCGGCAGCTGGCTCTGGCAGGACCCTCCCCGCAGAAGATGCTCGGCGGCACGGCCAGGGTGCCCTGGGGAGAGGGTGGGGCCTGCCTGAGAGCCACTGGTGGGTCCCCAGCTCCCCGGGGGCGGGGGGTAGTGGAGGTGCCCACCTGTGCAGCGGGAGCAGCTGGCAGTCGCAGTGGAAGGGGTTGCCGCTGAGGTCGATGAGCTCCAGCTGGCTGAGGTGGGGCAGGGCGGGCGCGGCCTGCAGCCGGTTCCTCTGCAGGTGCAGGCTCCTCAGCCGCGGCCCCAGACCCAGAAAGGCCCTGGGGGGGATCTGCGAGGAGATGCCGAGCCTTGGTGTGAGCTCCTGCCAGGCCCGTCTCACCCCAAGGCCTGGGAGGTTGACCCATGCTCGCCCAGCAGGAGGGAAGCCGAGAGCCCGAGGTGGCCCAGGGAGAAAGGGCAGTGCAGGGATGGAAACCCTGGCTGGTCTGATCCCAAAGCGCCTGCCCTTGGCGCGTCACCAAACGTTCGTGGTTCGTTCTATACCCGAACACACCCTCATAATGGCGGATCCCCTTGGGGGCTTCAGCTCTGCCCTCAAAGCGCTCCAGAACCCCACGGACCCCCTTCCTCCTCGTTCTGGCAGTGCCCTCCCTGGTCGGCCTCCCAGTGTGGCCCTGGAATCCAGTCGGTCTGTCACCACACCAGAGCGCCCTGGGGGCGGGCACAGCCTCCGGCTCATCCCAGGGGTACCGGGGCCAGCCTCAGACCTGACTGCGGGGGGCAGCAGTGTTTGCTGAGGGACTGCATGCGGCCCGGGGCCTCAGGCTGCCTCCCCGCCCCTCCACTCCCCAGCCCACCTGCTCCAGGCCGCTGCCGTTCAGGAACAGGTGCTGCAGTGAGCCGCCCACCGGCCGGAAGGCCCCATCTGCCAGGCCTCGGAGCGGGTTCCCCGAGAGCTGCAGCTCCAGGAGGGCGGGCAGCTCCTCCAAGGCCCCGGTGGGCACCGCTTGCAGCTGGTTCCTGTCCAGGTGCAGCTTCTCCAGCTCCGGAGCTGGGCCGATCGCCCCAGGGGACACTTGGGTGATGCGGTTGCCGCTCAGGTAGAGCCAGCGCAAGGCGGGCAGGCCCGTCAGGTCCCCGGGTTCCAGGCGGTCCACGACGTTGCTCTGCAGGTGCAGGGAAAAGAGGCCGGGCAGGGCGCGCAGGGCGGCCCCGGGCACTTGCCCGAAGCGGTTCCGCTCCAGGTACAGGTAGCCAAGGCGCGGGGCCCCCTCGAGGGCGGCAGCGCTGAGGCCGGAGAGCTGGTTGTCCGACAGGTAGAGGTAGATCAGGCTGCCCAGCCCCGCCAGGGCGCCGGCCGCCAGCTCGCTGAGGCCGCAGTGCTGCAGGTGCAGCGACACGAGCCGGCCCAGGCCCGGGAAGGCCGCGGGCGGCACCGACGAGAAGTGGTTCCGCCTCAGGTCCAGGAGCTGCGTGTCGCTGGGGAAGCCGCGGGGCACGGCCCGCAGGCCCCGGCTCTCGCAGCCGCTGTGCCGGGACTCGGCGGCGCACACGCAGGCCCGCGGGCAGGGCCGGGCGGCCCCGTCGGCCTCCTGGGGGGCGCCAGGGGGGCCGCGGAGCCGCGCCGCCGCCCGCCACTCGGCCTCCTCCTCCTCCTCCTCCGCCCTGTCCCCGGGGCAGCGCAGGTCCGCGGGCCTCAGGGCGTCCAGGGCCTCCCCTCCCAGGCGCCGCGGCCCCCGGCACGCGCCGTCCGAGCGCACCCGCGCCCGCGCCAGCCACTCGAGCAGCGGCCGGGCCTCACAGCCGCACCACAGAGGGTTGCCCTGCAGCCGCAGCCGGCGCAGCTGCCCGGGGCCCCGCAGCGGGGGCAGCGCGGCCAGCTGGTTCCCGCGGAGGTCCAGGCTGCGCAGGCGGGGGCAGCGGGCGAAGGCCCTGGCGTCCAGGGCCTGCAGGGCGCCGTGGTCCAGCATCAGCTCCCGCAGGCCGGGCAGCGCCAGCCCGTCCTCCTCGCCCACGTAGGTGAACGGGTTGTGGCCCAGCTCGAGGCGGGCCAGGGCGCGGGCCTGGGACAGGGCGGGCCCGGGCAGGGCCTGCAGCTCGTTGTGGTGCAGGCTGAGCCGGCGCAGGGCGGGCAGGCCGGCCAGGGCCTCGGGGGCCAGCACGCTGAGCGCGTTGTGGGCCAGCCGCAGCCAGCGCAGGCGCGTCAGCCCCTGGAAGGCCATGGCCGGCAGGTAGACCAGCGCGTTGTGGGCCAGGTTCAGCGTGGCCAGCGCCCCCAGCGCCCCGAACGCCCCGGGCCGCAGCTCCTCCAGCCGGTTGCCCTCGAGCTCCAGCCGCTGCAGCGAGCCCAGCCCATCCAGGGCCTCCTGCGGCAGCGCGCTGAGGCGGTTGGACGCCAGGTTGAGCAGGAGCAGGCGGCCCAGGCCGCGGAAGGCGCCCTCGGCCACCAGCTCCAGCCCGCCGCGGCGCAGGTCCAGGTGGGTCAGGTAGGGCAGGTCCCGGAAGGCCGCCGGGGGGATCACCTTCAGCATGCTGCCTTGGAGGTCCAGCCTCTGAGTCAGCTGCGCGGGGAGAGGCGGCGGTTGGGGGGTGCCGAGGGGCGCGAGCACGGCAGGCCTCGCCGAACCATCGCTGCCCATTTACTTTCTCTCTTCCCCTCCCGCTCTTGACTCCACAGGGCAGAGACCGGCTCTTAGTCCAGCTTATCCCCGTTCTCTCTGGGCTTGTAATTAATTCAGTATTCTCACAGGGTTTGTAATTGATTCAATATCTTTTTTAAAAAAAAAAGATTATTTGTCAGAGAGCGAGCACGAGGCGGGGGAGGGGTAGAGGGAGAAGCCGGCCCCCTGTTGAGCAGAGAGCCCCATGTGGGACTCAATCCCAGGACCCTCGGGTCATGACCTGAGCCGAAGGCAGAGGCTTAACTGACTGAGCCACCCAAGCACCCCAGTTTATCTTATAAGTCACCTACTTGTTCCAATCATGTAGAATTTTAAATAGGTTGTTTCCCTAGTGGTGATGGTTATTCCCATTTTACAGATGTAAAGACTGAGGCTGGAGAGGAAAAGTGACAAGCTAAGATCTCCCAGCCAGGCAGTGGCAGATCCACTGGTGCCAACCCAGGCTCTTCCTGTCGTCCTCCCTGTCCCCCCTCACCCTGCTAACCTCGGGGATGGCGTCTGGCACCTCAGTGAGGTTCTGGTGCCGACAGGCGACATGCCGTCTGGGATTGTCGCAAATGCACATCTGTGGGCAGCGTTGGGCAGCTGTGTGCCAGGCTGGGCCCGGTGGCAGCAGCAGAAGCAGCAGCAGCACCAGGGAGACGCTCCGGGGCCTGGGAGAGGGAGGAAGGGTCAGTCGTTCACAGGTGTGCCATGCTGTCCACTCACCAAGCCCAGCTCCTGTTTCCAGAGCCCCTTGGATGTCTTCCTCCTTTGGCCGCAGCGAAGGCGTCATTACCGTTGCTCCATGCAGCAAAGTTTCTATTGTTATAGCCTTGTTTGACACTAGGGGAAACTGAGGCTCAGATCGGTGACCTGGCGAGTCTCTTTGGCCACCCGCCCCTCGGCTCAGGGAGGCCTTGCTGAATGTAAGGGTGACCTGAGGGCTCAAAGGGTGTGCCCAGGCTGTGGTGAGGCTCCTGGACCTCCCAGTGGCAGAGAGAGAAGCAGCCAGTGCCCCAGGCGCGGTGGCAGGGAGCATAGTGGCACCCACTGTGAGAAGATGGCCTGCGCCCAGAGGGGGACCCAGGCCGGGCCCGAGTGTGTAAGGCAAGGCTCGGCGGGGCAGGTGTTGTGGGGGCCGAGAGGCTCGAGGGGACGTCCTGGCTGGTCTAGTCACACTGGCAGGTGAGCAGGAGGCTTGGGCCTCGGTTTATTCCCCTTTCGTCCATCCGATGCCACCCACCAGCCCGCACAGGGATGCGGGGAGCTGAGGGACGGGCTTGGGCTACGCTTTGGGTAGCTCCATCCCCTTCCCCATCCATCTTCCCCCAACTTACCCATCCATCAGCCACTGGGAGCCCTTCCCTTCCCTTCACAACCACAACCACGGCCTGTTGCCTCGGGATGAGGCTGCCACCGGGGCTCTCCTGGCTTCCCCACACCACCCACCACCACCCGCCGAAGGGAACGTTCCACAATACAGATGGGCTTCTGACACCGCCAGCTTAAAAAACCTTCCAGCATCCCCCACTGTCTTTGCTGGCAAGTCCTGACTCCTGATCCCACCTGGAATGTGCCCAGACTCTCCAGGGTCGCCCTTGGCTCCCACGACACAGCTTCCTCCTCGCCATCTGTGACAGCTAAGTCCCCCTGCTCCTCTGTTCTCAGCCCGCATAGTGTCCCCTGGGGCGCCCTCGCCCGTGCCTGCACTGGCCCCGACCCTCAGCCTCCCCTCTGCCTGTCACCGTCTGTGTTCAGTTTCCTTGAGGTCCCAGGCCCCTTGAAGGCCAGGGCTGCTGGCATCCTCCCGTGGCTCAGGGTGGGATGGGAAAGGGGGGCCCTGTGGGGACAGATCCCTCAGGGGCAAGTGTCTGGGTTCAGAGGCCCGCTGAGCTCTCAGACAAGCCCCGAAAGACACGCCCATGGCGGTTCGCTGCAGCAGCCCCCCTCCCATTCACCCCTTCCTCAGAAACCAATTCGGGGACACCCCTGGAGACTCTCTCCCCCAGCAGATCCCAGAGCTCCTGTTCCCCGACCCGTCAGAGGCCCAGAGAGGGCTAGGGGCTTGCCTGCAGCCCCTCAGTTTCTCTAGACACCCCCGATGCCCCCCAGGGCCCAAAGACTCACCCCTCCATGCCGCCTCGCCTTGCACCGCCAGTCCAGCCTGGATGCCGCGGGAGCCCCCCTGTCGGGCCCGCAGGCCTGGCAGCGGGGACGGGGCTGAATGGGAGGCATTGTGGGCAGCCCAGCCTGAGAGGTGAAGGAGGGGCGGGCAGTGGCGGGAGAGGCGGCTGGAGTTACAGGGCCTCCTGCCCGGAGCCGGCTCAAGGCTCAGGATTGTGGGCCAGGCCTGAGAGCCCAGCTCGGACAGCCAGGTCCTGGGCCGGCTGGCAGGGAGGGGCGTCCCCGGGCCAGCCGGTGAGTCCCACACCTGGGCTCCCTCCCAGCTGTGGGCTGTCGGGTGGGGCTGCCCCTCACTGAGACTTCATTCCCTACGCTGTGAAAAAACCAGTATTAGTAACCAGCTCACCGGGGTGCTGTGGGGGTCCAGTAGGCAGCGGGAACATAATAGCTGCTGAGGAATGGTGGACTCTGGGGCGCCTGTGTGGCTCAGGGTCCTGGGATCAAGCCCCGCATTGGGCTCTTGGCAGGGGGCTGGCTTCCCTCCCTCTCTCTGCCTGCCTCTCTGCCTATCAAATAAATTAAAAAAAAATTTTTTTTTAAATGCAACAGGGGGACCTGGGTGGCTCAGTCAGTTAAACCTCTGACTCTTAGCTCAGATCATGATCTCAGGGTCATGAGTTCAAGCCCCACATTGGGCTCCACGCTGGGCAAGGACCCTACTTAAACCAAAAAAAAAAAAAAAAAAAAAAAAAAATTTTTTAATGCAACAGTTTATGTAAACCATAGCAAACTTTTATACATCTGTGACTGTTCAGATCCATATTTCGGTGGATTTGCATTCAGTTTGCTTGGATTTTTTTTGTTGTTTTGACCAGAAATAGTGCCATGCCACAGACTTGGCCAATTTCATGTCAGCGCATCGCGGTGTGTGTACTCTTCGGTTTTTTTCCATTCAGCATTCTGTTGGTGAGCTTCATCCGTGATGTGTATTTTAAAAATTCGATTAATTTTCATACAGCATTTCAGCACTGCATTCCATAAGTATTCCACAAGAGCGGCATGGGGGGAGGCCGGGGAGCCATCTGCCCCAGATACAGGGAACGAGGGGGTGTGCGGTCGCCAGGGAATTTAAATGCAGTGGGACACAGTTGGTTTGCTTTTCATGGTCATCACATGCTGGTGGTTCTAAACAATGCTGGTGCTAAAATATTCCTCCCTGCTCGGGCGGACCTCTCTCACCTCCGCCTTCTCGGTACCACATGGTGCAATGAATCCATTCCACTCTTGACGGACGTTTGGGCTGTTTCCAGGCTGGGGCTATTATGAGGAGGGCTGCTTACAATGTTTGCACGTTTTTGTTTTTGCTTTTTTTTTAAAGATTTTATTTGAGAGAGCGCGCGCAGGAGAGTGAGCGAGTGTGCACGAGCAGAGGGAGAGGGCAGAGGGAGAGGGAGAAGTGGGCTCTCAGCTGAGCAGGGAGTCTGAAGTGGGGCTCGATCCCGGAACTCTGGGATCATGGTCTGAGCCCAAGGCAGAGGTTTAACCGACTGAGCCATCCAGGGGTCCCCGTTGCACATCTTTCGGAGAACACAGCGCAGCCCATCGCTGTCGGGACAGACGGATGCGTGGAACTGCTGGCCATAGAATGTGCTTATTTTCGGCTTCAGTGGATATTGCTAAACAGTTTGTCCGAGGGTTTGCACCAATTTACACTCTTGCCAGCCGTGTAGGAGCGCCATGGCTTCACACGCTCACCGGGGCTGGCTATCATCTGTCTTGAACTTTTGCCATCCTACTGAGGTATAATAACATCAGATGATAATTTTATTTAATTTTTAAAAAAGATTTTATTTATTTATTTGACAGAGAGAGATACCGCGAGAGAGGGGAACACAAGCAGGGGACAGTGGGAGAGGGAGAAGCTGGCTTCCTGCAGGGAGCCAGATGTGGGGCTCGATCCCGGGACCCTGAGCTCATGACCTGTACAGACACCAAGAGCTGGACTCTTTACCAGCTATGCCACCCAGACGTGCCACCCGCCCCCCGCGCCCGCCCCACCGATGATGCCCTTGTGGTAAACAAAGTCCTGTTCTCACTGCTACACAGTATCCATGATGTGAATATCCTGCCGCCGCAAACCAAGGAGGCTAAATGCAGGTTAATGTATTATTTTTTTTACTCCCAAGGTCTTCAAGATACTCACCTACGCAAACTCCTTAAAGATCAGTAGTTTTGTCTTTTACATTTAGGATTTTTTAAATTGTGGTAAAATGTACCTTACATAAAATTTACCATTTTTTAACCCTGTCACTGCACAATTTAGTGGCATTACGTGCATTCACAATGCTGTGCAGACGATTACCACGACCCCTTTCCAGACACTTTTCATCATCCCAAACAGAAAAACTTTACACCCAAGAGACAGTACTCTCCTTTGTCTTCAGCCCCTAGTAACCTCTCCCCGAGCTACCCCTTATCAGGGCAATCACGTGTTACTTGTCCTTTCCTGTTTGGCTGCCTTCACTGAGCACCTTGCTTCAAGGCTCATCCCTGCCTGTGGCATGTGTCCGAAGTTCCCTCCTTTTTATGAATGAACAGTACCCCACTGTGTGTATTTTTGAAGATTTATATTTATTTTAGCGAGAGAGAGGAAGCAGGGGGTCGGGGAGAGGAAGAGGGAGAGAGAAACCCAAGTAGACTCCCTAGTGAACGTGGAGCCCAACACGGGGCTCGATCTCATGACCCTGAGATCAGATCTGAGCTGAAACCAAGAGTCGGACGCTCAGCCGACTGCACCCCCCTGTGTAATGATCACATTTCATCTGTCCCCGTTAATGGACACTAGGCTGCCTCCATCTCTTGGCTCTTGTAATGCTGCTGTGTACATGGGCCTACAGGTTATGGGCTGGGGTCCCCACTTTCCCTTCTTTTGGGTGCACGCACTAGAAGTGGGAGTGCAGGCAGCTGGAAGCCCTCTTTTCTCCCCCTGTTCCATTCTCTTCCCTCGCTCTCGCCCCAGAGGCAGCCACTTTCCTGAGGCAACATAACTTCACTGTAAAATGTGTCATTAACATTTTTTTAAAGATTTTATTTATTTGACAGACAGGGATCACAAGTAGGCAGAGAGGCAGGCAGAGAGAGAGGGGGAAGCAGGCTCCCTGCTGAGCAGAGAGCCCGATGTGGGGCTCGATCCCAGGACCCTGAGACCATGACCTGGGCTAAAGGCAGAGGCTTTAACCACTGAGCCACCCAGGCGCCCCGTCGTTAAAAATTTTAAACTATTGACAGTACACACTGTTTTGCAAACTTGTTTTTTTCAACCAACATTTTTAAGGTTTATTCACATGAATGCAGACAGCTCCTGCATCTCTTGTATTACACACTTTAACTGCTGCATTTAAAAAAAAAAAAAAATTTGGGGGGCGCCTGGGTGGCTCAGTGGGTTAAGCCGCTGCCTTCGGCTCAGGTCATGATCTCAGGGTCCTGGGATTGAGTCCCGCATCGGGCTCTCTGCTCAGCGGGGAGCCTGCTTCCCTTCCTCTCTCTCTGCCTGCCTCTCTTGTGATTTCTCTCTGTCAAATAAATAAAATCTTAAAAAAAAAAAAATGCTCTTTTACTTCACCTCCTTAAAAAAAAAATATGGCTCTTAGATGAATAGATCTGGATCATTTTGAATGTTTGGTGGATGACCGTGGTGTAATTGTCCTTCCACTCCGTCCTGTCCCCTGCCTTCCCTAGATGAACTATCTTGAGCGCTGGGCTCACCACACACACGCACATGCCTACACGCAGCAGCTTTTGAACCCTGTATGTACCGATTTTCTTCACTCACCGTCCTTCCTGATTCATCCACGGCACGGGCATCGCCAGAGTTGATGCGTTTGGGGCCCGAGTCATTTCTAGGTTCTTGTGATCAGGAGGTGCTTCCTGGGGATTTTTTTTTAATATATTATTTATTTATTTGACAGAGAGAGATCACAAGTGGGCAGAGAGGCAGGCAGAGAAAGAGAGGGGGAAGCAGGCTCCCTGCTGAGCAGAGAGCCCAATGTGGGGCCTGACCCCAGGACCCCGAGATCAAGACCTGAGCCGAAGGCAGAGGCTTAACCCACTGAGTCACTCAGGTGCCCCTCCTGGGACTTTCTAGTTGGAGCTTCAGAATGGAATTATTGCTGTTTTAGCCCCAAGCCACAGTTGGGCTCCCTTTAGTGAGATCAGCCTCGGGCTGAGCAGGCCTTTTTTTTTTTTTTTTTTTTAAGATTTTATTTATTTATTTGACAGAGAGAGATCACAAGTAGGCAGAGAGGCAGGCAGAGAGAGAGGAGGAAGCAGGCTCCCCACGGAGCAGAGAGCCTGATGTGGGGCTCGATCCCAGGACCCTGAGATCATGACCTGAGCCGAAGGCAGCGGCTTAATCCACTGAGCCACCCAGGCGCCCCTGAGCAGGCCTTTTGTACTCGAGGGTTTCATGCCGTCTTGGCCGAGGCATCTCTGATCTTGGAGATCCCAAGTCACAGCGCTCAGGGTCCCGAGGCCTGTGTCATCTCAGGGTTGCCTGTAGGTCTTAGAAGCGCTGAGTGAGGGGAACTTCCAAAGGCCACACAGCTCTCAACAGGCGGCCGAGTTAAAGGCTGAGCCTCGGGCCCTCCCCTGCACCTGCGGCTGTCAGGAGTCTTGAACCCTGAGCTGGTCTGAAGGACTGGGTAGGGATTGGGGCCTGTACCCGAGACCAACAGGACCCTCCGCGGTGTGTGGGTCCGAGCAGCAGGCAGCGCCGGCCTCCTGCAAGGTTCGGTGAGATCCGTGGTGCACTTCTCAGTCTGAACTGACGCTTGTGCCTTCCTAACCTCGGAGGCCACAGGGCCGGCACCAGGCACCCTGGAAGGGAGCACCAGGCTGGAGAACCAGCCCCGAAGCTCAGTTTCTCCCTCTGTTAAATGATCTGTGAGAAGTTCTGCTGGAGTCTCCAGACTCAGCTCTTGCAGCCCTTCTGTTTTAAGATCTATTTGAGAGCGAGCACGTGCGCAGGAGCAGGGGGAGGGGCAGAGGACCAGGGAGGGAACCTCAAGTGACTCCCTGCTGAGCGCAGAGATGGACGTGGGGCTTGAGCTCACGACCCTGAGATCATGACCTGAGCTGAAATCAAGAGTCGGATGCTCAACTGAGCCACCCGGGCACCCTGAAGACTTCCCTGACCTCACTGCCCACCATCCCTTACACTGGGCCACGACTGTTAGTCTCGTGCGCCAGACTGGGAGCCCCCCCAAAATTATGCCTGTGGCCCGGAGCTCAAAACAGGGCCTGGCGAAGGAGGGGGAGTTGGGGTTGGCCAGACCTGCCTTCTGCCCTATCGCCTCACGGGGCAGGGGGTCGGGGGCGAGCCATGGCTATCTCTGCCGCCACCCAGCCAAGACAGACGGGGCCTGTTGCCTGAGTGGTCCGTAGCCGGTAAGGAAATGCTGCCCCGTAGAAAGCCTGGAGGGACCCTCTTGAATTCAGTGGGAGGCACGGGCTCCCCAGGTGTGCCTGCTGTCTCGGGTAGGTGGTGAGGAGGGTCTGCTTAGTCGTCCTCTCACCACATGAGGCAAAGGGAAGGAAGGACCCCAAGGGAGGTGCCCTCCACTCCAGGCTCTATGGCCAGACACCCCATGGTGGCGTCCCAGGCAAGCTCAACCCTGTGACATGACCTTGCTAGCCAGACCCGGGGGTTCCTGACCGTGCAGCCAGTGAGGCTTGTGGCAAAATCCCGACGGCGTCTGGCTTAGCCTGGTCCAGCGACGGAGCGGTGCGGGGGGCGGGGGCACTGCAGCCCTGAGGCCCCGTAAAGGGTGAGATGGGCTGGACAGCTGCCACAGGCCCAGCTCCAGACCCTCGGCGCCCGGACCAGGAGGAGATCCTTCCACGCTCCCTAACCCCCAGGACTCGTGGCCCGCTCCGGGGCGTGAATGGCCCAGCTGTCCACGGGGAGCCGGCACGTCCGTGCCCCATGGGACGATACGAGCTGGGTGCAGGGGCGCCTCTGCGGATGGACGAACCCGTACGGACTGAGGTGGGACTCCAGGTACTAAGCCCCAACTACCCACCTTAAGGTGAAAGACTGCTCAGTCCCCACGCTTGCCACAGATGACTTTATTTGTGAAGCCCCGGGCACAGCCCAGACACACAAAGAGCGCAAAGGGGAAAACACAGAGTGTGGGGGGAGGCTCCGACGCAGTCCCCTCCACGTCCCGGTCCTTTAGGAGCCTCTGAGCCGCAGCTCAGGCTCTGTGGGCCCCCCACCCTGGGGGCCGGAGACCAGGCTTGGGCCTGCCAAAGAGCACCCTCCGGCGTGGCCCTCAGGCCAGTCACGGACATCTCAGCAGCAAGGCGCGGGCCCCACTGGGTCTGGAGCCCTCCACCCAGCAAGTCCTGCTCCGAGACCCCCAGGGTCTGCCACCGGCTTCTCTTCCTGTCCGCATGGCCGGGGAACCAGAGTCTTGCCTTCTGCGGACCGTCCCATGGGCCCACGTCCGTGGCAGTCTCTACAGTCCAGGCCGAGAGATCAGCCCAGCAGTGATGGACAGTGGCCACGGGACCAGGGCTTAGTGACAGGAAGCAAAGTCGGCCACTGAGCGAGCAGCCCCAGGCAGGACGGGAAACGCAGCCCAGCCGCGACACAGAGGGAAGGGATGGCAGACAGCAGCTCCCCAGGCTTTGGGGGCAGCCCAGCGGGGCGGGGAAGGCAAGGTGGGAGCGGACAGCCACCAGGGCCTCGGGCTGGAGGCGCGGATCAGCAGAGCGTCCTCAGACGGCAAGGAGTTTAATGGCAGAGCAGCTTGCAGCCCTTTCGGCGGGCCAGCTCCCCCCTCCAGTGGGGCCAGGGCCGGTCCCGTAGGGAGACAGTAAAAACCCCAACCCCGACAGGAAGCGTACACCTGCACGCGCACCACACCGACTCGCACGCTCGGGGACCGACACGACACAAGCAACAAAGACCCTCCCTGCCTCTGGCTGGCTAGAGTCCTTTATCCGCGTCCCTTCCCAAGTCACCGGTCCGGGCAGCGGGCTGGGGGGGGGGGGGGGGGAGGCTGGCTTCGCATCTAGACCTTGTACAGCGTCTGCAGCAGACTGTGGCGGGCAAAGGAACAGGACTCCAGGGCACCATTGGGCCTGTGAGGAAAGAAGAGTCAGTGTAGGGGCGGGAGGGAACCCACACAGCTCGGGCCGGAGACCTCAGGCTGCAGCAAGGCCACCTTCCCCACTGTGGAGGGGGATGGGGGCCGTTTCTGAGGCCAGAAATGCGCCAGACTCTGTTCCTCTGACCTTCCCGATGACCCTGTGGGGGAGATGTCAGGGGCCTGCCTTCTGTGCGCTGCGGGGTGGGCTGAGCGTGAGGCTCAGAGCGGCAGGAACCCAGGCCCTACTCTCCACGCGGCAGCCTGTGCGAGGGCCCTTCCAGTGGCCACAGGGCCCTCGCAGATAACGGGCTGGCCACTGTCACCGTCAAGATCAGGAATCTCACTACAGAGAAAGAAAGGAGGCTTGGCGAGTGTGGGGTGCAGCCGAGATGTGCGGCCCACAGATGCCTGACCAGACCCACTGGGCCAGGAGTCGAGGGAGGGGGAACATGCCTGTCACTCTGTGGTCACGCAGTCACCTCAAAGGGGGTCTAAGGGACAGCTTTTACCAATACCCCTTTTAAGTGGAACAGACAGAGGCCTGTGCTGGGGTGGGGCGCACAGCCTGCCACTGGCCAGCAGCGCCACAGGTGAGGGTCTCTTCTTGTGCGTCCACACCCAGCCCAAGGGCAACAGAAAGGCAAAAGGAACAATTCCGACTGGAGGCTGAAAGGAACCGGGCTTTGTCAGGTGGTGGCAGGCAGGGCCAGGAGATGCTCCACGGAACTAAGCCCCTGCTGTGGGAACAGGCACAGGGGCGGGGGGGGGGGGGGGGGGGGGGTGCACCTGGGGGTGGGGGACACGGAGCCGCAGCCAGGGTCAGGGCCTGCCCTGGACTCTGGCAGAGGAGCCAAACACTCAGCTCTTCGCCCAGCACGGGGCTCGAACTCATGACCCCAAGATCGAGAGTCACAGGCTCCACCGACTGGGCCAGCCAGGCGTCCACAGCTCGACCTTTCACCACGGCCACTCTAGCTGCCGCGGAAGGCGTGGCGTCGGCCACGGCGGCAGCAGGGGGGAGGTGTGGTGGTGGCAGGTGGGCAGACATATGAGAGGACGAGGCCCAAGGAGCACAAAGGACCGCAAGATGTCATGGTGGCCAAGAGGCCTGGCGCCGGCAGCCCTGGAAGCTGGCCGGGGATCCTCACCGCACGGAGCCAGACGACCCCGCAACACTCATTCACCTCCGCCAGGCAAGGACTGTGCTCTCTCCCCTGCCCCTGCCCACCTTCCGCCAAGGCACTGGATTCCAGGAAGTGTGGAGGGTCCGAGCCGCCAGAGACAACCTCATTCAACAGCTTGGTGGGCAAACAGGGAGACTAAGGCCTGAGGAAGGCCAGGAAGAGGCTGGGGCCACAGAAGACCTCCGTGAGCCTTCCGGGGGATGAGCCTTCCGACCCATCCCTCACAGGCACTGGGCTCTGAAGGCTGCTTGTTACCCAACGTGGCCACTGCCCCACCAGGGCCCAGGACCCTCCTGCAGGACAAGGCGAAGGTTTCCGGGCTCTGAGCATCTGGCGTCCGCAGGCGAGAGGCCCGCGGCTGCGGCAGGCAGGTGTGACAGGCCCCTCTAGCTTCAGCCCTGTGGCCAAGGGAACAGACACAGAACTGCTCCCACAGACAGCACAGCGAACCTGGGCCAACCCCTTACACTCTCCACTGCTGCTTCCTCGTGAGGAAATGCGGGGCCGCTCCATGTCCTGTGTCTCTCTCAGGGAAAGGCACCGGGGGAGACACTTAAACACAGATGCTGAGAGCCCCGCACAAGGGAAGCCTCCACGGGCTAGGGGTTGCACACGCGGGGTGCGGCTGCCCTGCGGGCTGCGAGGGCACACTCACTTGGTCACGAATGCCAGCAGCAGGGGTGCGAGGGCCTTGGGAAAGTAGTCCTGCTGCACCATGTGGTTCAGCGCCATCAGAGGGCCGTACAAGTTGGCAATGGCCTTGATCTTGTCTTCGCTCTGGGAAGGGAACACACAGCACGAGGCCGAGTGAGCTACGGGGTGGGAAGCCGCCCCCGTGGCTGAGGTGGAGCCCCTCATGAAGGGAGGGGGCTTAAACGACCCCCGGGCCTCAGCCGCACTCTGGTGTGGGTCGGGGTGGGTGGGGAGGCATGGCCCGAGCTGCCCCTGGCGTCCCCCCTCCCGCCGCGCGGCCGCACCTTCAGCAGACCCATGTGAATGAGGAGCCGGGTGACGAAGGCGTTGGAGTTGAAGGAGGGGGCGCTGAAGGCCTTCTTCATCAAGGCATCTGCAACGCAGAAGCGGCCATGGGGCAGCAAGTTTGGTGCAGCGAACGGCTGCCCGCCGGCCAAGGGCACGCAGCCCCGGCACACACGGGCTGGGGCCCGCCTCCTGCACGAGTCCGCCCAGCACAGGGCGGCAGACTGCGCTCACGGGTCCCAGGCTGAGGGGACAGCCAGCACCGAGGGAAAGGCTCAACCCGCCCGCTGTGACACTTTGCCCTTCTCGTCCTGACCTCACACACTGAAAAGGGGCTTGGGAACCTTGCATGACGGGGGCTGGCGGGGGTGGGGGGCGGTGGGGGTGGAGATGAAAGGAGGCAGATCACCCCGGGGGAGGTTCCAGCCACTCTGTGGGGGCAAAGGGGGTGAGCAGAGAAGGGAAGGAGCGGAGCGGTGGGGGGTCTCCAGACACTGTGAGGCTACGCGCTGCCAGGCCGCTGTTCTGGGGAACAGAATTCAGGTAATCTGTTCCCATCAATGCGCACGGGGCTGGGACCACAAGGAGCAGACTTAGGGGACCCACCGCCCTCGCCAGCCTACCCGGCCTCGCTCCCCACCGGCCCTCCTGCCTCAATGCCGCCCACGGCGCACCAACCCAGGAAAAAGCGCCACACGGAGTCCCACTCCTCTCTGCCCTGTTCCCCGTGCTGATTCCTTCCTCCCCTCCCTGCCTGACCAAGCCTGGCCCACCCGGCGGGGCTCACACGTGCGTGCTCAAGGTGGCAGGGGACAGTTGCTACCACGGGAGCAGCAGCGGGAGTGGGGTAGCGAGGGAGGGTCACGATCGCACGAGACCGATCTCAGGAAGCCCTGGGAACGCTGTGGGGAAAGCAGGCATCCTGCAGGCTTCCAGGTGGGGGGACTGCGCGGAGGCTCACAGATGAGGACAGAAGCTCATGACCTCTCCTCTGGGCGGGCCGCCCCGGAAGGGCCTTGGGGCTGTCACTATCTGGTCTTCCTACGGCGGATGCCACCTGGACGAGATCTAACTAGACATAACTGTACGGCTCTGGAAAGGCCTCCGGTCCCCCATCCGTAAAAGGTAAGACGGGACCGCAGCTGGCCTGCTCCATGGCAGGAACCCAACGAAAGAACAGGCGGAAGAGGGCAGAGAGCGGGGCACACATCAGCGCTGCGACCAGGGGCTCCAGCGACGTCACCTGAGCCCAGAGGCAGCCAGGAGGCAGAGCCAGCCACGGCCCGGCCAAACCGCCTTACCTACGGCATCCTGCACCGCCGTCCTCACCGCGGCTTCGTCCTTAAACACAGAGGACACCTTCAGGAAGGCAGAGACCACCTTTTCTGGGTCAGAGGTGTCAGTCTGAGGACACAGGAGACAACGGCTGGTCACGAGGGGCCAGAGCTCCAGGGAAGGTGTGCCTGCACACCGCCGCTGGCTGGAGGAGGCCTGTGTCCCGCCAGGGCCTCTGGGGGAGCAAGGATGGGTCCTACGTCACCCCGCGCTGTCCCCTGGAGCTAGGCACGGGCCTGGCCCACAGCGGTATATAGTCCACACAGCCACGGTCATTCCCATGACCCAGTGGGCCCCCTCGGATAATCCAAGCTGAACAGGTAATGCACAGACGACATTCACGAGCAAGGAAGCTTAACCTCACGGACGTGGAGACAAGGGGAAACAACCGAGTGTCCAGACACAGCACAGGCCTAAGTGCGACCCCCACTCCCGGGGACGGAGGGCACGACAACGGTTTTGCTGACGCATCTCACCAGGAGATAACGACTGGTATTAGAGGAAAAAGTGGGCCTTTCATCCCATGTATCACGGGAAGGAAGAAACGAACACAAATAAAACAAAAAGGACATCAGCCAAAATGCCGAGCGAGCTCGGAGAGCGGGCCCATTTAACTTCTCTGCGTTCATCACTTATGCCCATCAAAACTCTGGTTCCTCGTCTGTAACACCTGGTAATAGGGTCCACATGGCGGGCTGCCAAAAGGCTTCAATACCAGAACCATGTTGGAAGACTCAGGACAGTGCCTGGCAGACGGGAGGCGCCTGACAGCCGCCGTGGATATCCGGGCAGCGAGCCAACACGCAAGGCTGCAGCGAGGGCCCGGCAGGCACGTGGCCTCCGCGGGAGCCCCAGGAGGATAAGGGTGGGAGGCGGAGCCTAGGTGTGTGCGCACGAGAGAGTCCTGGGGGACCCCCCAACTCTCCAGGTGTCACCGGGTGCCGCGTGCCTGCCCGTTGGTGGCCCGCCCGCGCTCCCGCCGGCACATCATCTGCAGCCCCCGGAGGCAGACAGACATGCAGGTCACACTCACTCGTGTTTCTGTGGGTTTAAAAATCAAACGTCTATGTATCTACCCAGAGGATACAAACACAGTGATTTGAAGGGGTCCCTGTGCCCCGGTGCTTACGGTGGCAAGGGCCACTGTAGCCAAACTAGGCAAAGAGCCCAGCTGTGCATTGACAGATGAAGGGATAAGGATGTGGGATATATACAAATGGAGTAATACGCAGCCGTCAAAAATGCAATCTGTCACAATCTGCGATGACGTGGATGGAACTAGAGGATATTATGCTAAACAAAATAAGTCTGAAAAAAACAAATATATGATTTCACCCATATGTGGACTTTAAGAAACCAAACAGACGAATGTAGAGGAAGGGAAGGAAAAGTAAGAACAGAGAGAAGGGCAAACCACAAGACTCTCACCTACTGGGAACAAACTGAAGGCTGTGGGAGTGAGGTGAGAGAGGGGACAGGGTGACGGGGGTCGGGGGGTGGGCATTAAGGAGGACACTTGATCGCATGAGCACAGTGTTCCGTGCAACCGATGAGTCACTAAACTCTGCTCCTGAAACTAAAACACACACAAACACCGGGCAGCCCCCCATTCCCACTGGCAGCGTCCCCTCCCAAGCCCGGGCTCTGCTGGTCCCCGTCTTCCTGCGGCTCCAGAAACCGCAGCTCGCACAGGCTGGCGGAGCTGTTACCCACCTGCTGGGCTATCAGCACCGAGCTCTTGGGTCCGAGGCGCAGCAGCTTCTCCGGGGAGGGGAAAGCCAGGAACGTGGAGACGTCTGCGGGCGGCGGGGTGGACAGCACGGGGGCCGGCTCCTGAGGGACAGGGGGCACAGATGGCTCTGGAGAGGTCCGAACCCAGACTCCTCACCCAGAACGCGCGCCCCTCACTCTGGGGGCCTGAGGCTCAGAGTCCAGTCTTCTCCCTCCCGCTCACAGGCAGGCCCCTAAAGGCTGAGGGGCCCCCAGACGCTTCCCTGACTGGCTCCTAGTGCAGGAGCCTCTGGGGTGGGGGCGAGCCCCCTCCTTAGGCCAAGTAGCTCCTCCCTGGGACACAAAATGTCCCAGAAGTGACACAGGAGGCATGTGGGGGCGAAAGGGGACCCCACCAGGAACTCGAGTGGAGCTGGGGAAAGCACCAGAGGTGCCCGGCCATTGGCTCAAATGCTTTCCTAAACTAAGAAAAAAGCGAAATTCAACGTGAGCGCGGGGGTCCTTGTCCAACCCGTAGTTCTCCAGAAGCTGCACTTGGGAGTCTGTGAGGGAACAGACTACGGCCGTCCTGTCGACATCAGCCTCTTAGTGAAGCAAGCAGGACACCAAGTGTCCCAGTTGGGCCACAGTCTCCAGAACGGGGGGCTGTCCCTACGGGTCACCTAAACGGATAGGAAAAGAGTTTCTATTTGTGCTGATTTTTACCCTATTCTTTCAGAAATATTTATACGTGTTTTGTAAGAAACAGTGCAGCTGCATAACACACGCTATAACCCCGTCACAGTGCACAAACGAACGCCCCTGTGCCGGGGACAGTGTAAGCAGAGAACAGGACGGCCACACGGCCAAGATTTTCTTCTTTTACTCGCAGGCATGTGTGTTCAAAAACACTTTGCACCCAGGGTACCTAAGCGGATTCCACACCCACCACCCCGTGAAGACGCCTCGGGATTTCACATTCGAGGGCCCGGGCTCTGACCCTGGCAAACGACAAGGAACTCACTCCACTGTTAGGGTCCAGAATCTTCCTTGACGGTGTGGATGACTCCTCTCCTTGCCCCTGCTGCGGCTCCTCCTCCTCCTCCTCCTCCTCCTCCTCTTCATCTTCTTCCTCTTCCTCCTCTTCTTCTCCTTCCTCTTCCTCCTCCTCGTCGTCCTCCTCCTCCTCCTCATCGTCCTCGCCCTCGTCATCACTGCAGAGGGGAGTTGGCTGAAGCAGACCCTCCCTGCCCAGTGGCCTACGTTGGCCCCGACGCCGGCTCCACACCCCCACAGACCCAGGCCGGTGGGAGGGAGCCCGCAGAGGACTGGGGCAGCAGCTGCTCCCGGGGCAGGGGGCCACGTGGGTCAGCAGGGAGCCGTTCCCCCAGGGAAGCCCATGTTGTGAACAGAGAAGAACCAGACCTCATCCCTGTCCCGCATGGGCCCGGGTCCCACTGGGGAAACAGAGAAAAAGAAAAAAATGGTCTGTCACAGCTGAGGACTTGGCAGGAACACTGCCCAGGCTGAGGTCCCAAGACTGTGCCCCCCGTGTCTCAGTGCCCACAGAAAGCTGCGGCTGCGGGGGACGGGGAAGGGGGGCTTCTGGGACCGTGAGCCTCTTGAGGCCATCGCTGAGCCCCCGGTTCTCAGCGGCAGCACCGGCCTAGCCCTGAGGGGACACAAGTGAGGGGCTGCAGGTGAACGAAGGAGACCTGGGGGCTAGAAGGGCAGAGGGAACTGGGTGCAGACGGCCCGCACGACTCCCATCCAGATGGAGGAGACACCCCCGCGACCCCGGACCCCGCTCCCCCTCCATGTGGGCTCCGCAAACCCAGAACTCCCCGCACCGTGTACCATCTTTCTTTCCAGACCCTGCCTCCAAGTCTGATTGTACGAGCAATCCTGAGTGAGCCCAGCCCCCCGCTGCCCCGACTTCACTGCTCCCCACCTTAGCCTTCGGCTCAGAGCAAAGCTCATCCCTTCAGAAGCCCCCCGCAGACTCACCCGCACCAAAGGATGACCGTTCTCAGGCTCTTCCCGCCTCTTTGCTGAACACACACTAACCCAACTTTCCCGGCCCACCCGACCCGCCGGAACGAAGTCTGAGGCAGAAACCTTCACTGTCTCCTCGCACCCCTAACGCCTTGCAGAGCACCTGGCATAGACCGGGGCTCGAACAGCGGTTTCGGAGCGAATAAAAGCAGAACCACAGGCGCCATGGCTCACAGCCCCGTACCTGAGGGAGGCCAGCACCCTGGCCATGTTGAAGCCGTCCAGCATTTCCTGAAGCTGCTCGCAGCCGTCTTCTCCCAGCGTGTTGCCTGTTCACGGGCGGGACAGGGTGACAGGACGAAGGAAGGTCAAGAGGGGCAGCAGGGCCCACCTGGCGGGCCCGGGCCAAGGCCACCGCCCCTCTTACCGTTGAGGTCCAGCTTCTCCAGCTCGGTCTTGTCCGCCACGGCCTCGGCAACGGCCAGAGCAGCATCTCTCTTGATTTCACAGAACGACAAGTTCAGCTCCTAAAAATAAGAGGAAGGAGTGGAGGCAAACAGAACCACAGGCCAGGGGACCGGGTCCTACTGTGAAGCCTCTGTTTTCCCCACGGGAGGGAAAGGCAGGCTCTGTCCTCCAGCCGGGCATAGTAACACCCACGACAAAAATAATGCCATTTCCCTCGTGGCGTGCCGGGCGCTGGGTACGTTCTCTCACGCTGCACCCTCAGGACCTCATCGCTCCCTCCTCCCGTTGCAAACATGAAGAAACCGGCTCCTATCACACAGGTGACAGGCTGCGCAGCACGACAGGGGAGCGGTGGAAGGACTGAGCCACGAACCCGGGCCCACCCGGACTTCAAGATGACCCCAGCCGTGCCGCGACGGCAGCAACCCCGAGTGTGCGGGAAGCCCAGCCCCGCGAGGGGAGACACAGGCGGCGCCGGCACCTTCAGCTTGGGCAGGCCCCCGCGCACGGCCTCTGCGATGGCGACGGCGCCCTTGGAGCGCACCAGGCAGTCCCCGAAGTTGATCACCTCCACCTGCCGCAAGGTCTTCAGCGTCTGCGAGGAGGAAGCGAAGGCCGGGGTGAGGGCGAGGGCCTCGGAGAGCTCACGGCTCACTCTGTCTGTCGCCGCCCCGTCGTCGTCCCTCTCGCCTGGCCTTCCCCGAACTCCGTCAGCTCGTGTACCCTCCCGGCTTCTGGCGAACCTCCCTCCACCCTACTTGTGTGTTATGGCCAGAACCTTCTTGAAGCCCAAATCTGACCAAGTCGAACCCCCAACTTAAAACCCTACACACCTATTACTCATGGGAGAGCCTCGGCGTTAGCAAGGGGCCCCCACGCCCCGCCCCTCCTCCAGCCTTTAGACAAACCCTGAACCCTGGTCATTTCAAACCAGGACCAAGGGAACAAGCTCCCTCCCACCTCCGGACCTCCCCCACGCTGCGGATCCCTCTGCCCAAAACACCCTTCTCTGTCCACAGTCCATTTGCCCTGTACGACTTGATCAAAATGTGACCTCTTCCAGAAAGTCTTCCCAAAGTGTGACTTGAACTTCCTGTGTGTTCCCCTACCCTTGCACCCATTTCTGCTAACACCCCACAGCAACAGGACTAGCCTTTCGTGGGGCTTAGGGCCCTGTGAGGTCTGGCCAGCCAGCCAGCCGGGTTCTGGCCTTGCGCTCTCGCTGGCCTCTCCCCTCCCTCCTGGCACTAGGAGCTCCTTGGAGGCAGAGTCTGATTCAACTCTGCCTGGCCTGCACGAGGTACAGAGTTCAATTAACAATTGATGGAAAAATCAGTGAGAAAAACAGAGGCCAGGCAGCCTCTGAGAACAAACCCAGCTCCCACAGCTGGGCGTGGAGGCAGCTGAGGGAGGCAGTATGGACACGCCCAAACACCGCACAGCAAGCCTGTGACATGCACGCCACTCTGGAATGTTCAAAGTAGCCGGGCACATAGCTGGTGGAGGGGCAGAGGGGCTCACCTGCCCATGGGTGTGTTCAGAACGCAGCGGCCAGACCTGCTTACTTCCACCCTGACCCCGCCACTCCCGCCTTACCTTGGCCATAGCCACCGCACCCTTCTCAGTGAAGGTGTTGTCGTTCAGGTTGATGACACGCAGCAGGGGGTTGATGGCGAAAGCCTGGGCCAGGGCCGTGACGCCGGGGTGATTGATGCCGTTCTGAGGCATGTGGACCTCCTCCAGAGTCCCAATGATCTGTGAGGGGCAGGAGGGACAGAGCAGGGTGGTGGACTCCCGAGCTATCCAGCGGTGGGAAGGGGAGGGGCCGCCATCAGCTCGGGCCCAGATCTCAAAGCACAGCTTTGCACAGGGTTGTATCTGATCCTCTCCACAATCTCGGGAGGGAGACCGCCCTGGACTGAAAAGACTAGGCATCAGAAAGGCTAGTAAGTAACTCACGCGGGGTCACACTGCTCAGAACACAGGTTCCTGCATCACACACAGGTGTCCTCTACCCCGCAAGGACCCTGGGCGCTGGCCCCGGGGGCAGCCGCAGTCCGTCCCTGCAAACTGCATGCAGCTCCCGTGCCCGTCTGCTCGGGGCTCTCCCGCGCTATCTACACGGCACAACCGGTGCCCCACGTTCCCTCCGGCTCCGCAGCGCGGAATCTTCTCCAACCACCTGGCTCTCGTTCAGCCCAACCTTCCGACGCCTCCTCTCTGCATGGAACACTGCGTCCTCACCCGTGGACATTTTGACAGACTGACTCCTATGTTGTCTTCCTGTACACCTCTCGTTTTGGACACCCCCTCCCCAAGGAGGGCCTCCGGGAGCCCCCCGCCCCCAGGCACGGTCCAGCGCTCTTCTCTGCGCCCCCAAGCACTGTCCTTCCTCTCTCAGTGTTTCTCATCCTGGACCGTCGGTGCCACCTTCCTGTCTATCCCCACCAGCCTCCGAGCTCCCAAGGAGAGCCACGTCCCAGCCTCTACCGCTACCAAGGATTGAGGCCAGGCCCGCGAGGACGCTCCACGTACGGACCTTTTGTAGTTCCACGGTGCCCAGAGCAGCACGGGGGGTTCACAGATAAATGCAGGCAGGCCAGCGAGGGAACGTTACCAGTCAGGGCTTCTCGGTATCTCCTGGTACCAGACCCTTTGGGCCATCTGCTGCAGCCCCTGGCTCCCTCCTGAGCATACTTTCAAATTTTAAGACAAACCACACAGGACTACAAAGGAAATCCACTCGACTGGAAGAGAGTCCTCAAAATACCCAGAAAAAACCCCAAACGCGTGCTGCAGCAGTACATGCCCTCCTCGGTACAGAGGCACCGAGTAACGGCTCCCGCGGGCAAGCCCAGCGCTACCGCGATGCTGATGAGCGGCCAACAGAGGTTCCTACGTCTGTCCCGACTGTAACTTGATGTGAAAAATCTGTGATTTCTGTACTTGACACAGTCTCGGGCATTCTGAAAGCTGCTGAGATTTACTCCATGTTCCTGATTCAACGTGACACGACATTTTAGGGACGTGAGTGGTTGTCAACCACGCAGTCTCCCCCATCCACGCTCAAAGACTCCCTGAATTCTACCCACAGACTCGAGACAGCCCAGGGGCCCTGCGCGAAGAGCCGCGCTCTAAGGGCAGTTGAGGACGCCTGCCGGAGGCTCGCACTCACACAGCACACCATCTTCCAGCCCGCCAGGGACGGCATCGCGGCGGGGGGCGGGGGCTGGTGCAGAGAGGGTATAACCTTTGACGGCACAGTGCTCACAAGGATGGCAACCGGGCTGCCCCAGCTCTGGCGGCAGCAGGAGCTCCCTGCAGCCAGGGGTCCAGTAAGACCCAGGGCACCTTCCGCTGCTATGCGCCCTCTCTGCCCGAGGTGAGCTCCGGCAGGGAGACGGTGGGGAATGCCGCTCCGGCCTGAGTGTGGTTGATGCTGTCTAGGATACTGTTTGCCAAAGAAAACGCTTAAATTGGGGCGCCTGGGTGGCTCAGTGGGTTAAGTCGCTGCCTTCAGCTCAGGTCATGATCTCAGGGTCCTGGGATCGAGTCCCACATCGGACTCTCTGCTTAGCAGGGAGCCTGCTTCCCTTCCTCTCTGCCTGCCTCTCTGCCTACTTGTGATCTCTGTCTGTCAAATAAATAAATAAATAAAATCTTAAAAAAAAAAAAAAAGAAAGAAAACGCTTAAATTAAGAGAAAAGAAAGAGTCCCACGTTCCCAGCGCCGTGGGGCAGGCGTGGCCCTCTCGCGGAGCTCACGGTCAAGGTCTCAACAGTGTCCCGGGGCTGGGGGCAGGGCACTGGGGCAGCTGTGAAGGGTGAAGGGGGAGAATGGGAGGCGAGGCAGAGGGGTAGGGCACCCGAGCCACCACTCCCTGCCACCCCCTCTCAAAGGTAAGTCTGACGACGCCATCTCTGTGCCCCACCCAGCCGAGGCCAGAGACATGGACCCTCCGTGAGCCCAGGCTGCCATCCCACTCACTGCTCGGGCACCCCGCTGCCACTTCTGAGCCCAGCAGGCCTCACGCACTGATCAGAGCAGCCCCACAGTCTTCTCGAACGCTTCCAGGGAGCCGCCGCATGACCGGGACACTTTCGGACGCGTGACCGGGGTCCTACCCCGCTCAGAACCAGCCGGCGGGTGCCGAGGGGGACGCGACTCACCCCAGGCCTCCCAGCTCAACTCCAGAGCTGCACGTACACCAGCTGTGCCACCCCGCGAAGCGCAGCCTGTCTCGGGGCGCGGCAGGGCCAGGTGGGCAGGAGCCACTCACCCCGAAAGCGTCCGCCAAGGCAGTGGCTCCGTCGTTCTCCAGACGGTTTCTCCCGGCCACGAAGACCTTCAGGCCCAGCGGCTTGCCTTGGGCACTGGACTTCCGGTGACACTCGGTCAGAGCCGCTGCTAGGATCTGGCGGGGGGAAGGCAAGAGGCCCAGCCCTGAGGCAGGAAGCCCCGGTTTTCGACATCCCACGCCAACTACCGGTGGCGGACCCGGGGACGAAGAACGGCTCAGAGGCACCACGTCATAGCGCACATGCGCCCAGCACCTTACAGCCGGCACCGTGTGCGCGTCCCACTACCCTGTGGGGTCGAGCCTCGGGTGAGAGGTGGGGACACACACCCGGGAGGGAGGGAGACACCAACACGGAGAGGCCAACCGCAAGCCAAATCCTGCGGAAGGGGCTTCCCAGTCAGCTCACTGTACAGCCAGAAACCCTCTGTGGCGGGGACGGTGGTGATTCCCACTTTCCAGCCGGAGAACTGCAGGCTCCGAGAGGGACGGGGACATTCCTGTGGTTGCTAAACAAGTGGGAGACTGTGGACCAGAGCCCACACCTTCTGGCACATCTTCCACACTGCCCAATGCCTAACGGGAGCCGGCCGAGACCGTGGCTCTGTCTTGCGCCTCGGACACACGGCTGGGGAGGTGTCAGGAGACAGCGTGTACCTGGTGATACCCACAGAGCAAACTGCTGGCTGGTTGCTGGGAATCCGAGAGACCGTGGTATATAAACGGGACAGTCACAAGAAGTACGGGAGAGAGGCAACGTTCGGAGCGCGCCTCCTGGAGCACCCGCGCTCTCAACAAAGGTACTCTCACACCTTCTCATTTCAACCACAACTTGAGCCTAGAAGCAGGTGGTACTGGCTTGACTCTATAAGCAAGGAAGCCAAGACTCAGAGAGCTAACTGCACCGCCCAAGGTCCCACAGCAAACGGGCAGGGGAGCCCCAATTGGCAGCGACGTCAGCCTGACGGCATAGCTCCCCGTCTCTGGGGGCCAGCAGGGCCAGAAGGGCGACCACCAGCCTGACCCCCGGTGGGCGGCGCACAGGCTCAAGACTGTGGGCTTCCGCTGTAACCAGCCTCCTAAGAAACCTCTGACGAGGCAGGCACCACCTGCACCAGGGGATCCCATCCTCCCCGGTTCCTTCTGGGGCCACCATGGTGAGGCCACAGCACCTACTAGAGTCCAACCTGGGGACTCTGGGTCTGGAGAGGCTACATCTCATTCCCAGTGACTCCTTCGGGCCCCTGCAGTCCCGTGTGTGTGTGGCACACAGGCCACAGTGAACGCATTCCAGCGGGAGGGACCAGATTGCGCGGGACCGAGAGACCTTGGCGCCTGCAGCTCCCAGAAGGCACGGGTCAGCAAGGCCCGCACCCACAAGATGCGACAAGAAGTTCTCACTGAATCAGAGTGTGGGCAGTAAAGACAAGCACAAGTCAACTACCAGAGGGGAGGGCGCCTGGGTGGCTCAGTCAGTTAAGCATCTGCTTTCGGCTCAGGTCATCCTCCCAGGGTCCCAAGATCGAGCCCCGCATTGGGCTCCCTGCTCAGCGGAGAGCCTGCTTCTCCCTCTCCCTGCTGCTTGTGCTCTCTCTGTCAGATAAATAAATAAAATCTTAAAAAAAAAAAAATCCAGGGTGGAGCTGGGCTGCCAGGGAGGCTCCCCTGACCACAGGGTTCAGTCTTTGTCCCCGAGCCATGCCACACTCCTAGGCAGCTCTAGGAGCCACAGTTCCCCTGGCTGGCCACGCGGCAGAGGAGAGCCGATGGTAAAGCTGGGGCGCTTCCCAGGCGCGTCTCCAGCTCCCTCAGCACACCCTGCTCTAGGCTGGGCTGGACCTATTTTCTGTGCTGATGACAACATTTTAATGTCTTCACACACGTGCACAGCTTAATGCCCAATTAGACGGGGGTGGGGGGCATGGGGCTGGCGCGGCAGGCTGAGCCAGCCGGCACCCTTGCAGGGGAGGCCGCTCTGGCTCCTCAGGCTGGGGCACCAGGAGCACAACACCGGCTCCTCTTGCTGCTCTGACGGGCCCGAAAGCAGGTTCAAATCCCTTCGTCCCAGCCCAGCGATGCCATCTGGGGACTTGACCCAAGATTTCTAACCCCAAATCCACTGAGGTAGAAACACGGGAACAGCATCACCCCCTTCTTGGTGGGAGAATCAGGGTAATGCAGTTAAGACATCTTCAAAGAGAAGATGTCCCCAGTTGCTGTAGGTCCCCGTGTCCCAGCCCTTTTCTCCTTTTGGTCAGAACGTGCAGAACCCTGAGTGGGGTTGGGGGGATGGGAATTGGCCTTTCTAGCGTCTGGGCCTAAAGGAGCCAGAATGGACGAGAAAAGAGAACCAGCTGGGCTGGGCTCCCTCAGAGCAGGCTCCAGGAAGAGATGCCTTTCCACACAGACCAGCTGATCGGCTGGCAGGATGCGGGAGGCACCTCGGGCAAGGCCCAGTCCAGGAAAAAGGTGAGCTATGCCCGGCCTAAGCGGTTTCTCTTCCTGGGCTCTCTCCCCTGCGCACACGCCGGGCCTCACGTGGCTCTGCACGCCGTTCCGAGGGCACAGCCGGTCTGGGATGCCCCAGCCCAGCGCTCTGCAGAGCCAGCAGACACTGCCTCTGTGTTGCCAAGACAACGCGAGAACTGGGGATGGTTGCTAGGCAACCCCACCCTCCAGGCCTCCACCTCCTCTCCCCACTAGCCACAGGCTGCTGCCTTTGAGGCCTTTCTCCTCTGGAGAGAAAAGCACGGGGCCAGCCATCCCAGATGGCCGCCTCGGGCACATACTTCCTGCTCCAGCGCAGCAGGGGAGCCGGCAGGCAGGCAGGGAGGGAGGGAGGGGCCCGTGGGGGAGGGCCCGCCGCACCCACCTTGCCGCCGCCGATGCCCATGCCACAGTTGTTGAGCTTGAGCTCGTGGAGGGTGAAGCAGGCGGAGCTCTTGAGCAGGGCCTCAAAGCCTCGCACGCCGTCGGGCCCGAAGGCGTTGTCGCTCAGGTCCAGCTCCACCAGCTGCGCCCCGGCGGTGATGAGTCCCTCTCCTAGTGAGGTCTGGACACAGAGAAGGTTCGGCTCAGTTTCGCGGACCCCTCCCAGAGGCAGCTTCTATGCCAGGTCCCCCCTGCCCTCAGCGGGCACCCAGGCAGAGACACAGACCATTTCACTACAGACTGTCCCTATTTTACACCCGGGACCAGAAACCCTGAGGAAGGCTCCCAGCTCAGGTGGGGCGTGGGGTCTGGTATACAGGGGGGTGGTCAGAGAAAGCTTCCTAGCGGAGACGGCGCTTGAGCTCAGGCTGAATGAGAATCAGTCCACCAGACATGAGATTCCAGCCAACGGTACAAACGTGGACAGAGACATAAGCGTGAGGCAGCACGCTGCGTGTCTGGAGACAAGCAGTGGCCTCCCGAGGAGGCTGAGGCTGGAAGGAAAGAGAGGAATCACATGAGGCTGGAGTCCTGGATGTAAGGCCAAGGACCATTGAACCTGAGCCTGAAAGCTCTGAGGGCTCTGATGTGGGGGAGGGCTACCGAAGACACATCCCCCAAACCTGAGGAGGGCAGACTGGAGGCTGAGAGCCCGCCCGGGAGTGGGAGGCAGTGATCCAGGCAGCAGAGGAGGAAGCTGGCTGGCCAGGGTTGTGGGGGACAGAAGAGACGAAACAGCCTCAGGTCGGTTCTAGGTCCCACAGAGGGAAGGAGGCCTGCACTTCAGGGCACGGGCAGCAAGGAGGCAGGCCCCGCTGATGCCCCCAGGGTTCCTAGTGGTGACTGGGCAGATGGGTGCTCATCTCCAAGCCGCAGCCCAAGACCAACATGACAGGATGCTACGCTCTCCTGGGAACCTGCTGGGCTGGGTGAGAGACGGGTGAGGACAGGTGGCCCTGCCAGAGACTGGAGACAGAAATGGGGCTGGCCGTGCATCGTGCACGGGGTTCCCAGTGGGCAGAGTCAGGGCGGGGAGACACTTCCTGCCTCGGCCACAAACAAGAAAGCGGAGGTACTTTCCAGTACCCTCTCCACCACTGCCTCAGCAACAGAGGGCCATTCTCTGGCTGCCCCTGCCCACGGAAAGCCCAGCCCCGGTCACCTGGCCCCACTGGCCTCCCGCCCTCTAGCTGCCAGGGCTTCGGAAACCCTGTGTGTCTGCCCTACCTTCTCTGCATCTCCTGCCTTTCCCTGGCCCCAAATTCTCTTGTTCCCCTTTCTAAGACTCACTCTGGTCACTGGTAATACAGAGATAAGAATACCTCCCTCATGGGCACCTGGGTGGCTCAGTCATTAAGTATCTGCCTTCAGTTCAGGTCAAGATCCCAGGGTACTGGGATTGAGCCCCGCACTGGGCTCCCGGCTCGGTGGGAAGCCTGCTTCTCCCTCTCCCACTCCCCCTGCTTATGTTCCCTCCCTCGCTATCTCTCTGTCAAATAAATAAAATCTTAAAAAAAAAAAGTCTCTCAAAAATGGAGAAACTTAAATGTTAAAAATCAGGTAAAACAATGCACACAGGGCCCATCGTTCCTATCTCCCAAGTGCATTTTCTTCACCCCCTCTTCTAACTTTAAATCCTTTTACTTATAAACCCCCAAATGAACTTACTTAACCTACACCCTAAACCCTCCCTTCACCTGGTTCCTATTCACCCTTTGAGGCCAGTAACTAACAGAACCAGCTCCCAAAGGGCTACCTCAATCCCCCAACAGAGGAGCCCTCCCTCTGGGGTCCCCATTAGGGCACCTATCACTCCCTGAATGACCCGTAGTTGTTTACTGGACTGAGATGCATCCTCATCACATCATTATACCCACTTATTAGCTTATTAACGAATATATTCATTCATTCATTCATTTAAATGGAAGCTCTATGCCCAACATGGGGCTTGAACTTGACCCGAAGATGGAGCCATTTGCTCTACCATTGGGTCAGCCAGGTGCCCCCAGACTAAGGTGATTTAGAAATGAAGGTGGTCCCTGGGCACCTCGGGAACCACAGGGCTGGCTAGAGGCATGGAGGTCTACGAAGGCAGCCCCAGCACCACCAGGATAAGAGACCTAGTAACAGACACTCATGCCAATAACTGACCAAGAACCTCACCCTGAAGGCTGGGCCCCATGTTACTGAAAGGCTGTCTATTACCTGCCTCTTTCCTTGAGCCCCAGGCCAGCCACAATCTGCTCAGTGACACCCCCTCCACACCCACCCACCCCCCACCCAACCCCAGTCTGGGAACCGGACCCACCCACCCACCCCCCACCCAACCCCAGTCTGGGAACCGGACCCAAGCCAAGCTGAGTCCCAGGAACGGGGAAATGGAAAGCAGAGTGGATGGAAGCCACCCACCATGAGAAGCGAAGGAACAGAGCAGTGCAAAGGTAACAGGGAGAAGAGTGCAGGGAGTGAGAGTCACAGTGGAGTGAAGCCACAAAGCTCGGGAATGAACCCCGGAACCCGGGGGCTCTGCTGCACGGCCTGTGACTGGGCCCCGAGGTCCCAGAGGCCCGGCCCCTCCCCTCTGGCTCTGTCACGGCCTGGACATCCACCGGCCTGTCAGGACATGGGCAGATGCTGTACTTGCCTGGCGTCCGTTCAGCATCTCAGTCCCCCACAGCGTGAACAAGGTGTGAACACAGACCTGGGAGTTACCAAAGGGGTCACGGTGCCCAGAGGAGGGGCCCGGTGGCCCGGTGCACCTACCAGAGCCGGCGGGATCTCGGACCGCAGTCTCCCGGTGAACATGTCGCCCCAGTGGCATCGCTTCGGAAGGAGAAGGAAGAGAGGAGTCAGTGGAGGCCCGCAGAGGTGGCCTGCAGGCGACGCCTCACCCGTGCAGCCATGGGCTGCTGAGCGTTACAATAACTGACCAAGAACCTCACCCTGAAGGCTGGGCCCCATGTTACTGAAAGGCTGTCTATTACCTGCCTCCTTCCTCAGTTTCCCTCAGGAAAGTTGGCTTTCCTCAGCAGAAAGCTGGTCCAGCTCTGGCTGAAGTTGGGGGTACCTGGAGGCCCCAAAGGCCACACAGGGCTCAACAGAAGTGTGGGGAAAACCCTAATCTGCCCAACCCTCTCGTTTTTCAGGAGAGAAACCAGGCCGAGAAGGAAGAGACTGGCCCCAGGCCCCAAGCAGGCCAGTGGCAGGGCCAGAGCCAATACGCCAGACTCTCTGTTTCCAAAACCAGTTTCCCATGCGCTGTGGGCCCAAGCGACACGTGACAGGATTTGGGCGGCAGAGGTGGTAAGCAAGCAGTACAGGGAAACCAGCAGCGAGGAAGTTACTCGTTTTTCAAGGCTTTTTTTGTTTTAAGTAATCTCTCTGCCCAACACGGGGTTCACACTCATGATCCTGAGATCAAGAGTCTCCTGCTCTACGGCCTGAGCCAGCCAGGAGCCCCCCGAGACTCTTTCCAGCCCTCCTGATCACCTCCAGAGGGCGGTCTTGCTTTGGGGCTGGTGGATCTTGCCCACCTCTCCACTTCTGGCTCGTCTGCCTTTTTTTTGTTTGGTTGTGTTGTTTTGTTTTAAAGATTTTATTTGACAGAGAGACAGCCAGAGAGGGAACACAAGCAGGGGGAGTGGCGGGGGTAAAGCAGGCTCCCCAACAAGCAAGGAAACCTAGGCAGGGCTCCATCCCAGGACCCTGGGATCATGACCTGAGCCAAAGGCAGACACTCAACAACTGAGCCACGCAGGCGCCACTTGTCTGCATTTTGAAAAAAGTGTGAACAGGCCTCATGCCCAGAAGGTTTAGGAGACAACCTTTAGGTGATGAGAATTTAATAATGCTATTTTGTTACTTTTATGGTAAAGGATACCATCTTCCATTTACAGAAGGGATCATGTTTGCTTTTGAATTACATCAAAGTGAGCTGATTTAAAGAAAGTATTGGGTCGGGGCGCCTGGGTGGCTCAGTGGGTTAAGCTGCTGCCTTCAGCTCAGATCATGATCTCAGGGTCCTGGGATCGAGCCCCGCATCGGGCTCTCTGCTCAGCGGGGAGCCTGCTTCCCCCCCGCCCCCCGCCTGCCTCTCTGCCTACTTGTGACCTCGGTCTGTCAAATAAGTAAATAAAATCTTTAAAAGAAAAAAAAAGAAAGAAAGTATCGGGGAAGTCCACAAAGGTGGCGGCCCTACGGCTAGACTGTGAGACCACGCAGGCCAGCGCAATTCGGTCTCTAAGCACACAGCCCTACCCTCCAACTCAGGCAGCTCTAGCCTCTCCTGGGAATCTGGGAATGATGGAAGCCAGAGAAAGCAACTTTCCCCTGAATATCCAGTCCTTCGAACGTATAAACTTAATCCAACCTTAAGTACCAGGCAAACCAATTTCTGTAGAATTCTCAAGGCCTCCAGTAAAGCAAATCACCAACACACACGGAGCCTTAGGACACAGTCTACCTGGGACTGCTCAGTGAGGTACACCTGAATGCAGGTGCTCAGGGCCAGGACAGGCAGCCAGAGCCCAAGCACTGGAACCCCTAACAACTGGCCTCTCACCCAGAAGCTTCCCCAACCTGGCTCTAATGGGCCAACAGTCAGCATGGGGTTTTGGGGCACAAGGACGAGGTTCCAATTCTGACTTAACCTGACTCCAGGCCTGCCACTCCCCACTCCCCATCTTGGACCCCCAGTATCCCATCTCTGAAATACAGCATTTGGCCTCAACAATCTCTAAGTGAGAGTAGTTACTGCAGAGCTATGAGGCTGGGCTGTCATCTGGCCCCAGTCCCAGCCCCCTCCTGACCCGTGTGGCTCTGGACCTCACCTCTCTCATCTGTCAAGATCTAGCTTGCGCCTGTGTTCCAACAGGAGAGAGAGCATCTTCTCGCGCACCAGCACCCTGGCCAGAGCATTACTGGGGTCAAGGGTAGCTCCCACCTGCCCCGGCCCTGACCCAGCGGGGGCAGGGTGACTCAAGGTCCTGGGCCTGCACGGGATGACACAAAACGCATGCAGCACTCTTGCGGCCATGCTCTCTCGTGACACAAGCCTGCATCTGCTCACCACGGCAACCTCACAGGGAAGAGAAAGGTTTCGTCAAGGAGCCCAGAATCAGAACGGAACTTGGTGCAAAGCCACGGAACACAAGGTGGCGGTACTGGGCTTGAACCCAGACCCTCAGATGACAAATCCCAGCTCCTGCAGCCTCCAGGCCCGGGCCACATCTCCTCCGTTCCTGCCCTTCACTGGCCAGTGCGGAGGGTCGAGGTTTTTCCTAGGAAGATGTCCCCGTGTCCGCTCAGGGAAACGACAGGCCGTGGGCAGAAGATGCACCACTGCCCTAGCTACCGACCTGACCGTGATCTTCCTGAGGAAACAAACAGTAAGGGCTGCCGCACGAGCCAGCTCCAGGGCCGCACTGGGCGGATCCACGCCACCTGCCCCGGCCCTGTGTCCTTCCCTTCAGCCACCGCAGCGGGGCCAGGAAAGAGCGGCAGACTCCAGAGGGTGCCCCGCGGCTTACTGACCAGCATGAGCATCTCGGGCTGTCTACTTAGCTCCTCCGAGCCTCCGTTCCCCTGACTTACAAACAGACCCAGTCTTTCTCATCTGGGGTGCCCCAAGGACTGAGGACACGTGTCCTGCGTGCACTGAGCACCATCTGCAAGTCGGAAAAGCGGGTCTCCCCCACCCGGGCCTCTGCAGAGGCTTTAACGTGTTGCTGCCCACCGGGCTTCCTGGGAACGGAGAGCACGCAGGGACTCCCTCCCCCATGACATTCGAAACACCTGATACCCCAACTCTTCTCACAGAGCGTTTTGAGGGACTGCTGTTTAGTGGGACCCCCTTTAGGACACAATGGAATAGAAGGATCCCTGTGCTGGCCAAAGGGGAGCACCACTTGGATCTAACCTTTAAGAAAAAATCCGCCGTTCGGCATGAGGAGCGCAGCACCTTCCCAACCACCCCCGCCCCCAGCCGCTGAGCGGAGGCCTGGCCACTTCTGCCCAACACGCGGCTCTTCAACGGGCACTGTTTGCTCTGGAGCTCCCGGCTAGGAAGGCTCAGTGCTTGCCAGAAAGGCCCCATGGTCCAAGGTACTGGTGGCCCAAATCTGGTGGCCAAATCTATAAAGCTAGCTGAAGGCTCGCTCTGTCCAGTTCGGCTTCTTCCCCCTTCATCCTTCACGCGGGTTACCCGACGAACCTCTGACATTCCTGTCTGTCACCAGCGGATCCGAATGGATGCATCACACGGGGAGAGGGGCCCTGGCCAGGGCTGTGCTCTGGGAAGGCCAGGGCTGTGCTCTGGAAAGGCCAGAGCAAAGGGAGCTATTCATGGCCACCACCACCAAGGCAGGACCTAAGAGGGTCTGGACATAGGCAGGGGCTGTGGTGGCTTGAGTGGAAGCGTGGCCCCAACCATTCTGGGCCTGTTCACCATGCGGACCTCACCTTCAACTCTGACTTCTTCTCCAAGGCCTTGGCGATGACCCTGGCTGCCTCCACACCCACCGTGTTGCCCTCCAGGCGCAGAGCCTCTAAACCATCAAAGTCTTCGATCTCTTTAATCACGTCTTTGGCTGTGAAGGACCAAAGAACAGAAATTTAGATTTTGGGAGTCACGAACAACTGAGGGAGAACAGAGTCCGGCCACGACCTCTTCACTCACAATTCCAACAGCAGTAATGGGCCTGCCGTGTGCCGGGCCCTGGCTTGCAAAGGAGAATCAGGCAGGCTCGCGGTCTAGCAGGGGGCATGACTAAAAAGAAAATTCCTCTGTACTGAGTATTAAAACAGGCTGGGATGGAAGGCTTGGGAGCCAAAGGAAGAAAGACACTGGCCACATGGGGCAAAGGGGCTTGGGGCACCTCATGGTGGCATGGGTGGAACCTTCCTGCACAGGGAGTGCACGGGGCCAAGCAGGGAAACGGCACCCAAGTGAGACTCCAGCAGGTACAAAAACAGAAAGGCTCTCAGTGTTACATGATTCATGTGTGGGGCGTTCACTGCTGTATTGTTTTTGTTATGATGAAAAGGTTAACTCACTGGAGTACATTACACAGTTATACTGACGTCATTATGAATGGTGCCACAGGTGTTTGCCTGACTTGGAAAATATCCATGTCATAGTGTCAAGTGAAAAATGAGGTTTTCCATGGGTGTTTGGTCTGATCACACTTTCAAAATGTTATACCTATTAAAATACATAAATAAAACAAAAAAATAAAATGCTATATATTCTACCTTACACATCCACATACACACACACACACACACACACACACACACACACACACATCCCACAAGTTCTAAAAGGATAGAAACCCAATGTTAAAACAGTTTTGTCTCTAGGTGCTGCAATTATGGGTGTGTCTGTGCTTTTCCATCAACTGCTCAGTTTATTCCTAACATATCAGGTTATAAAGCAGCTTTTAAAGTATCTCTAATTGGGGCGCCTGGGTGGCTCACTTGTTTGGCATCTGTCTTCAGCTCAGGTCATAATCCTGGGGTCCTGGGATCGAGCCCCATATCTTGGCTCCCTGCTCAGCGGGAAGCCTGCTTCTCCCTCTCCCACTCCCCCTGCTTGTGTTCCCTCTCGCGCTGTCTGTCAAATACATAAACAAAACCTTAAAAAAAAAAAAAAGTATCTCTAATTATGATCCGAATTGTGAAAGAAAGAAAGAGAGAGAGAGAGAAAGAAGGAACTCGGTTATGGTTAGAAAAAAACTAGGAAAAAAACGCACCAGAATTAATAGTAGTTGTATCCTGGGGGTGAGATAATGAAGATACGGGGTTTTTTTGCCTTCTTTCAACGTTTCTGTATTCTATAATGAGCACATGTTAATTTTACAACCTAAACAAGAACACACAAGATGCACGAGACAAAACCCATCTAGCCTGGCTGGCACAAGACAGAGTGGGGTGAGGTGGTGGGGAAGAGATGGAGATGTGCACAGGAGAGAAAAGTTGGACTTGACCTTTTAGGTGACAAAGGCCACAGAGAGGGTTTCAGAAAGGAGGTGATGTGCAACCTGTAAGGAGCTCGCAGATCAGCTGTCCCGGTGGAGCCTGCGCACACGCCTCCCTCCCCAGGCTGAGGCCGCCAGCAGCCAGCAGCACCTCCCCAGGAAGCCCTGCTGAACTCCCAGGCAGGTCAGATCCTGCTCAGCAGGTTTCACAGCTCTGGTCTCCCCGCAGACGCTGTCTGCTCCAATTTTACACTCTCCGGAGTGATGACTTATCATTACACGGAGACTGGGTTCATATGCCCCTCCTCACTGGGTCACGAGCTCCAGCAGGGACTTTGCCTCCACTCACCACCATGGGACACAGAGAGGAACGCTCAGCCTTCTCCCCCACACCGTCTTGTCGCTGCTCCGTCTTTCACAACGGAGTACGTTGACACACAGAGAGCACGTACACGCCTACTGAGGTCGCACAGCCAGAAGGTGGTGACCAGCCCTCATTTTCCTTTTCTCATTTCACAACCAGGAAGGCTGGACAGGTATGAGCCTCCTATTTTCTAAAAAGGGAAGCTGAGGTTTAAAGGAATGAAGCAACTCTGGCCAGAAATTCAGGAAAAGGGCAGAGCTAGGTTTCAGCCTGGTCTTCTGAAACTCTACCCATGTGCTCCTCTCCAAATCCTTCTGTGCCCAACTGTGGACTTTACGCAGCACTCACCCCATCCACACCCCCTCAATCCCTCCCCCCTGCCGGGTTCCAGGTGCCCAGGTGTCCTCTGTAGCTGGCGCGAGGGCTGAAATAATCTCTCAGCCCTTCGGACGACCTGCTCTCAAACGGAGCCCCCCCAACAGCCGGAGACCGGCCAGCTGAACAAGGAGGGCGGACAGCTGCTCACGGGGACGTCCGGGCAGTCCCGAAGAGCCAGGCAACAGAGATGCCAGGGCCCCGAGGGAAGACTTCTGCTGAGCGAGTGATGCAAGCACGGAGAGGTCAGCCCTGGGGAGAGTGACAGGCACAACGCAAGCTGGAAGAAAAAGCATCAACAGGGGACCAGAAGGGACAGGAAGGTGGGGATCAGCACTGGGTGGCCTCTCTTACTTGTTTTCAATCCTAATGGAGTTTTTTTTGTTTTTTGTTTTTAATTTTTCTTATTTATTTGACAGAAAGAGAGAGACAGCGAGAGGAAACACAAGCAGGGGGAGTGCAAGAGAGAGAAGCCGGCTACCCCCCAAGCAGGAAGCCTGATGTGGGGCTCAATCCCAGGACCCCAGGATCATGACCTGAGCCAAAGGCACACGCTTCATGACTGAGCCCCCAGGCGCCCCCAAATGGAGTTCTGTGGGACTCAAACACCGGCCAGGGCCGCGCTGTCCAGACCAGAGGTCGGGAGGCCAGGCAGCAGAGCCTGCTCTCAGCCTCCACAACCTCACACGGTGACAGGTTCCAGGTGTTCACCACGCAGCCGAGGAGAAGCAGAAAGGCTTTCCTTTGGTCCTTAAATGACTTACTGGGGAGAGAAAAGAGCCTTGTTCTCATCATCAGTTTCACGGCTTTCTCACACAGGCCTGTGCCCTCTCCTGACTGGGCCGGCTCACTCGCAGCCAAGACGGAGGCCCTTTCTGGAACCAGGATTGAGCCGCCGGGCTCCCGCACACAGCATCCAAGGGCCTCTGCACGGGGCTCCCTCTGGCATCCCGATTTCTTCTCTCCCAAGCCCACCCACGGGTCTCAGCTCCCGTGCCTAACTCACGTGGTCCTCCCTGCCTCTAGGGCCCTTTCCCCTCTCTTTTTTTTTTAAAGATTTTATTTATTTATTTGACAGAGAGAGAGATCACAAGTAGGGAGAGAGGCAAGCAGAGAGAGAGAGAGAGGAGGAAGCAGGCTCCCTGCCAAGCAGAGAGCCCCATGCGGGGCTCGATCCCAGGACCCTGGGATCATGACCTGAGCGAAAGGCAGAGGCTTTAACCTACTGAGCCACCCAGGCGCCCCCCTTTCCCCTCTCTTAAGGACAGTCCACACCCGACCTCATCCACGGAGACTTCCGGGGCCCTCTGAAACCAGACGTGAGCCCTTTCCCTTCCTACTCCCGGGCAGAAGCTCCTCAGAGGCTGGGATTGTAGCTGGGCCTCCCTGGTGACCTACAAAATGGAGGCGGCAGGTCCAGCCCGCGCCGGTGAAGTGGCGATCCGCCCGGGTTTTGAGGCCAGACAAGCTTGAGCTCTAACCCCAGCTCCACTGACTCTACCTGAGCCCTTAGGCAAGTCCTGTCTCTCACTTCGCTGGGCTTTCATTTTCCAATCTACAAACTGGGGAGGAAACTCACCTCGAGGACTTTCAGGAAAATAAAATGAGATTCTATTCGCACGGCACTTAAGACTGCCGACTCGGCATTCGGCGAATGGCATTTCATAGCAAATTCGTGTTTCCTGAACTGAGCTGAATGTCTACTGAGAAACACAGGAACAGACAGCTGGACCTCTGTTAAAACCCCGGCTCTGCTATGTACCAGCTGTATGACCTTGGGCAAGTTAGGTCTTCCTAATCGTTTTTTCTTCTTTATAAAATGGTAACATTGCCACCTCCCCCCCGCAGGATGGTGCATGACCGAAAGTGACAAGAGCAGGGGGGAGCTCCATAAATGTTAAGGCCCTCTGGAGATATTAGGAATGTGCACGGCCAGGCTCCCACCAACCCAAGGACTCAAGTGGCTTCTGAGCCAGTGCAGGGGAACAAGCCCGCCTACACTCCCTGACAACCAGGCAAGCCCAGACCAGTTTCCCTGGTTGGACCCGAACCTCAAGAGGCCTCGCAGGTACTGACGTAGGTGCCTTCACTTCCAAACGCCAGGGGATTCAGGGCTGACGAGTGTTAGCCAGGCGCTGTGGCTAGGGATGAAAAGGCAGGGTCTATGTTCTTGTTCCTAATTCCCTCCAGTCCTCGTTCCGCTACACAGGCAAGAACATCCATCCCTCTCCCAGGGACATTCAGGTACATGGACCAGACCTCCAAGAAGGTCCTACCTCTGGGGAGGGCAACCAGTACTCCCAGCCCAGCCTGGGATCACGGTGGTAAAGGTCTGAAGACGTCAGGGGCTATATCCTGAGACTGCTGTCGTGGTCCCTCATTGTTCACTATCCCTTCCCACTTGCCAACCTGAGCTGTCACCAGCGAGGATGGCCTCCAAAAACACGACGACCAGCAGGGAAGCCTGTACGTGCTTGCGGACACATCATCTCTGAGCCTCGCTGTTAGATGGGCCCAACGATATCTCACAGAACTACTAGGACAAACAATGGGATAATGTAGCTAAACAAGCCTGAGCCCGAGTAGAGTGAGTGGTCGTTTGCACACTCCCTTTCCTCCCCTGGGCCAGCCCACACGGGGACTCACCATCTTCTGCAGTGTTGAGTTTGAGGCTCTTGCCCTTGAAGCTCAGCTGTCCCCCGGCCACCTGGGTTTTGGCAAGCGTCTCTGCTAGTTTGGCAATGTCTTCAGAGGCCATGCTGGCCACGTTGCTGGGCTCCCCTGGAAATCTGCAAACTGAGCAGGGCAAAGTTTCATTAAAAGAGAGGAGTCAGGGCGCCCGGGTGGCTCCATCAAGTGTCTGCCTTCAACTCTGGTCATGATCCCAGGATCCTGGGATCGAGCCCCACATCGGGTTCCCCACTTGGCAGGAAGCCTGCTTCTCCCTCTCCCACTCCCCCTGCTTGTGTTCCCTCTCTCACTGTGTGTGTGTGTGTGTGTGTCTCTCTCTGTCAGATAGATAAGTAAAATATTAAAAAAAAAAAGAGAGAGAGAGAGAGAGAGAGTCTTTCCTGGCGCCCCCCAGCTGGGGAGGACAGGGCAGGACATCAGCTATTTCAGGGTTTTGTTCCCTCTTCTCCTACTATGAAGACTCCAACAGCTAAACTATTGGGAGAAATAAAAATAGCATTAAGGAAGGAACAATTCTAGAAAGGTGGAGAAAGTGGCAAGAATGTAGTAAAATCACATTTTAGCCTCTGGAAAGTCACTATCTTACTTTAACTCCTCCCCTGCCCAAATGCCCAGCTGGGACACCAGGTATAGCTATGTGAGTTGCCCGTTTTCCGGGTCCCTTGTGAATGGCAGTGGAGTCCCTGACCAATAGCAGCAAAGAGCGCCAAGCACACACCTGCCTGATCATCCTGGCTGCTCCCTGTTTGAGGGTCCCATTCCTCAAACAGAACTAAGATGGCTATGGGATCCAGGTCATCCATCCCAGGAAATGCCCCACCACCCACGCTGGCATGTCTCTGGGCGTGGGGCACAGGGGTCAGCCCACTGCACAGCCAGTTTCAACCTTGGCCAGGAGACTGGGCAACCCATGGTGGCCAGACCTCAGGGGTTCCTAGGAAACCAGAGGTTTCTACATCACAACAGCCACCATCACAATAGATCAAGGGCAGAGTTCCTAAAGAAAGGAGCTTCCAGCCTGGCAGAACTCAGCAGACTGGCAGAAAGGACCACTCCATTTTCCTAAAGGGGAAAAGGCAGGTAATCAGGGAACACCAAGGAAGACGGATATGGGGGCCAGAACTTGACCCACAGAGACTTCTTCTTATCCAGAACATGTTCTTTCCCAATCTATTCATCCTTAAGATACAATTGTGATGGCCCCCAAATCCTCTCATTCTCCCCAGGCTTCCGACAGTCAGCGTCCCACCTCCTTCTCTTTAACTTAGCCCTGATCACCCTGGTTTGTCTATCTTTAACCAGGAAGCACGAATTATTCTTCTGGGTAAAGAGGCGTCTTTTCATACATTCAACAAACATTTACTGTGTACTACTATGTTCTACACTTGTTCCAGATACCGGAAGCACAGCAGTGAATGAAAAAAAAAGTGCCTTCTTAAAATAAGTGTTCTTTCTCTCTTTTTTTAAGTTTTATTTATTTACTTATTTTAAAGATTTTATTCATTGATGTGACAGACACAGCGAGAGGGAACACAAGCCGGGGGAGTGAGAGAGGGAGAAGCAGGCTTCCTGCTGAGCAGGCCCATCCCAGGACTCTGGAATCATGACTTGAGCCGAAGGCAGACACCCAATGACTGAGCCATGCAGGCACCTCTTAAAATTTTATTTTTTAAGTAATCGCTATGCCCAATGTCAGGTATAAACCCACAACACCAAAATTAAGAGTCCCAAGCTCTAACAACTGAGCCAGCCATGCGCCCCTTAGAACACGTGTTCTCCACAAGATCCGCAGTATCTTAAAACAATGATAAGAAGAAAAACAAACAGAGAAGATGGTAAGGAGCTTTCTGGGGGTTGCAATTTAAAACAGACTGGTTAGGGCGCCTGGGTGGCTCAGTGGATTAAGCCGCTGCCTTCGGCTCAGGTCATGATCTCAGGGTCCTGGGATTGAGCCCCGCATCGGGCTCTGTGCTCCGCAGGGAGCCTGCTTCCTCCTCTCTCTCTCTGCCTGCTTCTCTGCTTACTTGTGATCTCTCTCTCTGTCAATTAAATAAAAAAAAAAAAAAAAAATCTTTAAAACAGACTGGTTAGAGGAGTGCCTGGTGGCTCAGTTGGTTAAGCGACCGACTATTGACCTCAGCTCAGGTCTTGATCTCAGGGTCATGAGTTCAAGCCCCATGTTGGGCTCCACACTGGGCATAGAGCCTACTTAAAAAACCAACCAGAACGGTTAAAGAAGATATTATTAGGAAAGAAACAACGACTGGAAGGATATCAAGGTCTGGGCCAGGCAGGTATCTGAAGGAAGAGCATTCCTGCAAACCAAATGGCAAAACCAAAGGCTGGGGGGGGAGCGGAATTAGAGGAACTGCAAGGAGGCCGGTGGGACTGGAAGGCAGAGAGGGAAGGAGAAATCAAGCAAGAAATGAGAAAAGAGAATCAGCAAGAGGCCAGGGTCACAAAGGCCATTTTAAAAATGTGGCTTTTACTCGGAGTGAAAAGGAGAGCCCGCTGGTGGGTTTTTAACCCAGAAGAGCAGGCTCTGACTGACGTTTTGACAGGATCACTTAAATGCAACCTAAGGCCTGGCATCTGGAAGGTGATCCAAAAACGAAGAGATGACACTAAATAAACATGAGCCTGAAACCCCGCCATCACTAGCAGTTCTGGATAGGACAAGAGAAATGGTGGTGGGGCTCCCAGGTACGCTCCTACTGGAACACAGACCTTCTCACCTAGAAAAGGGCCTGTTCCTCAGTCCAATACACATACACAACATCCACTTTGAAGACTGCCAGAACGAAGCACAGAGAGGTGCTTGATTTGCCCTAGGTCTGCAAAGGGTCAGTAAATACACAAACGGTCCTCTCCTTTTCGGGCACGAAAGTCGCAGATTTTCTCAGGTGCACATCTACCGTTCCTGCGAAGCGTCAGCAGTGACTCATGGCGATCTCAGGCGCTACGGCGTCAGCCCAGGCCCTCCGCGGGCGTGGGACTATGGGGAGGCGGCGACAGGGGAGCGACGCGCGTGTGCGGGCCTCAAATGACAGGCGGGAGGCGCGGGGGCCCCATCCGGGATCCCCGGAGGACGCGCACCGCCCCCAGTTGTCACCGACGCCAACAAGAGACGCCACTGCTGGCAACTGCGCCAAAGCCCTCTCCAAACCTCAGTTTCCCCATCTGGGAAAGGGGCCTGTGCCCACCCCCAGCACCCCCTCTCTCAGCCCCTCCGCGCTTGGCCGTGGAAGCGCAGGGGATAAGGCCGCGAAAACATCCAGAAGGCGCACAGGGGCGCCACACCTTCCTCGCCCAGATGCAAGGACGCGCCGCCCCCCCCCCATCCCAGGCAGGTGACGGGGAAAGGAAAGGGACCCCGACCCTTACCGTAAACAGGCGGCGCCGCCGCGTGGGACAACCTGAGCGCGCGCGTCCGCCCGCCGGGGGCGGGAAATGATTTAGGGTCCGGGTCAGGTCAGGTCGGGGTCGCCGCCTCCGAGCCCACGGGTCCCGATACCCGGCCCGCTCTTCCGTCAGCTCTCCCGGCAGTTCTCACCACTCCCGACTCCGACACCACCTGCTCCCCGCACGGCGGCGGATGATGGCGGAGGAGGAGGATTTTGAAAGCCGGCAGTTTCTTTCCTTCGATTTGATTTGTTCGAGGCCCAGGCCGGGTTTCCCTGCCCCCGCGCGCGTGGCCTATCGGGTATGGTAGTCGAGTTCTCCTGCGCGGGGGGCGATGGCCGCGGCAGAAGTGCGCCCACGAACTACCAGTCCCGTGATGCACCGCGTCCCAGCGCGCCACCGCCCTCTCCCTCTGCGCCCTCCCTTTTCGGCTTCTGGCTCTTTCTCCAGGAGGCCACAGGGCGGCGTGTAACCCCGGGCGCCCAGAGAGACTACAATTCCCGTCAAGTCTTGCGGTCCAGCCGACTCAGCCCTTCCGGAAAGGTTCACGCTCACCTATCTTTATAGACAAAGGCTAGTGCTCCTGAAGGCGAGGTGTTGGATCTGTTCAGCAAGAAACACGTATCCGTTTCCTCAAAGGAAAGCCTCGCCTTTTTAATCCCGTGAAATTGAAAGGCCATTCGAAGGCTTTCACATAAACAGCCACAAGTTGTTTGATAATTAAAAAGGGGAAAGGGCTATCCTATGTTAGAGAAGCTGGGACACCATCTTAACTAAGTGGTGCACTTCACAGTAGTAACACGACAAACCGACGTCCACCGCACACGTGCTGAAGCGATGCACTGAGAAGGACGCAGCGGCACCGTGCCGTCAGCAACGCGTAAAATTAATCTAATCCTGAGGAAACATCTGCCAAACCCGACTGAGTTACAGTTTCTTCCGCTGCAGTTAGAATAACCGGTCTGTACTCTTGCAAGAACGTCTGTGTCATGAAAGACTAAGAAAATCTGAGAAACTGTTGCAGATTTAAGAAGACTAAAAAAAGACATGACAACTAAAGGCAAACAGGAGTCGTGGACTGGATCCTGGACTGGGGAGGAAATTACTGTAAAGGCCAATATGGAGACAATTTAGCAAAACCTGACTGCATATTAGATGATAGCATTGTATCAGTGGTAAAGTTATTGGTTGTTGGGCGCCTGGGTGGGGCAGTTGGTTGCGCCACTGCCTTCGGCTCAGGTCGTGATCCCAGAGTCCTGGGATCGAGTCCCGCGTTGGGATCCCAGCTCTGCGGGAAGTCTGCTTCTCCCTCTGACCTTCTCCCCTCTTATCTCTCTCATAAATAAATGAAATCTTTTTTAAAAATTTATTGATTGTGGGGCGCCTGGGTGGCTCAGTGGATTAAGCCGCTGCCTTCGGCTCAGGTCATGATCTCAGAGTCCTGAGATCGAGCCCCGCGTTGGGCTCTCTGCTCCGCAGGGAGCCTGCTTCCTCCTCTCTCTCTGCCTGCCTCTCTGCCTACTTGTGATCTCTCTCTCTCTGTCAAATAAATAAAATAAAATCTTTAAAATTTATTGATTGTTATTACTGTGCTGGGTTATGTAAGAGACTGCCCCTGTTCTTGGGAATGTATGCTTAAATAATTAGGGGTGTGATATCAGCAACTGACCTACCAATAGTTCAAAAAATGTATATATATGTAGAGGGAGAGCGCGCATGTGGCCTGATGTTCAAAATAAGTGACTCTGGGTGAGGGGGTCTAGAGGGGGTTCTTTGAACAGTTCTGCTACTTTCCCCTAGGTTTTAATTTTTTAGGTATCAGAACACAAATAGCTTTTCTTTTCGCAAAGAACATTTCATCCATTATATAAATAACATGTGTTTGCTATAAATACTTCAACCAACATAGAACAGGATAAAGAGAAAAGTAAACATTACCCGAGAAACTCTAGCACCCAGAGATAATCACCATCAACATATGCAGCCTTCTCCAAAGTCACCTCTCACAACTTGGCCCACGCACATGATTTTTGCTTTACCTGCAGTTGAAAGTTAAATATATTACGTGCCAGATCTTTTCACACACAGTTAATTTAATCTTTACAACCACAAAGGAAGCGGGCATCATTGCCACCCCTTGCAGCAGAGAGATGAGAAAACAAGCTCTATACCCTGGTTCACACCACTCTTGAGATGTGGGTCCTCTTTCCACCCACCCTCTCCTCCTCTGCCTATAAGGCCCACGGCAAATGCCATCTCCTCCGGGAGGCTTTTTTTTTTTTTTTTTAGATTTTATTTATCCATTTGACAGATAGAGATCACAAGTAGGGAGAGAGGCAGGCAGAGAGAGAGAGAGAGAGAGAGAGGAGGAAGCAGGCTCCCTGCCAAGCAGAGAGCTGGATGCGGGGCTCGATCCCAGGACCCTGGGATCATGACCCGAGTGAAAGGCAGAGGCTTTAACCCACTGAGCCACCCAGGCGCCCCTCCTCCGGGAGGCTTTTCTACACCACTCTGTCCAGAATGAGTCACCTTCCTCTAGGCCCTACAGCAAGCTTCAAGTCCCCACAGTGACAGATTTGCAGCTCTGAGGGCTTTTTCACAACATGAATAATATTATTGGCAGCGTCCTTGTCAACCTGGGAGCGCTCTGGGGCAGGTACTGTGCCCATCTTGGCAGCGTCTTTTCCGGGATTCACTTGTCATAGGTGCTTCACGTTTCCTCATTTGAACTGGATTCCAGTCAGGGTCACTGGATGTTTGCTTAAAATGAGTCATCATTTGAGAAGGCTGAGATGCTCCCAATTAGGCCTGAGGCTATTCCTGTGCTGATTAGAGCTAGGACTGATCAAATCAGTCTGGGTTTTCCTTGGGGTGATCCCCAGCCTCCTTTTTCCAGTTTTTCTTTCTGATGCCTTCCTTGACCTTCTGACAGAGACCTCCCAGAGAGAAAAGGAGGGCAGACGGTAGAACGTCTTAGGTGATCTTCCCTGTCCTCACCTTACTGATGGGTCATAAGGTTTTCAAGTTTGGAAGGGAATTCTTAGCAGAAACAATGGCCTTCAGGGTGCGTGGCTAGCTCAGATCGGTCCATAGAGCATGCGACTCTTGATCTCAGGGTAGTGAGACCAAGCCCCACGCGGGGTGTGCATTCCACCGGGGCGTGCATTCCACTTAATTTAAAAGGAGAGAAAAGGAAACAACAGCCTTCAAGGGCTAAAGAGGCATTAGGAAGTAATGAGAGCCTGGGGCAGAGTAAATGTTCTGTCTAAACATGTTCACGTTCTACACTCAAAATCACCAAAACAGCCCAACATCACCCCTTAGCAATCCAGATTCTGTTTGTTACTCCTGAATCTAGATTCTACCTCAAACCACTTTAAAATGGGAAGACTGGGAGAAGGAGGTTATACAATGGTACACAGTGTCAGAGGAGTCCAGAGCCCTCAGCGCTTCCAAGCAATGCATTTGTCATCTCTCCTCTTTCCCCAACTCACTCTCTCTCCCTTTCAAGGTGTCACCTGAGAGCTAGTTTGCCGAGCCAGTAAATGGAATCATAGCCTTTCACAGATGGTTAGAGCCATCTCAGGCCACACCTATCTTCAACACTTCAAAGAATTGAGGACCAGAGAGGTTAAGTGACCTGCCCAAATCACACAGCAATTCAGACAAGAGACAGTAGGTTTTTTTTGTTTGTTTTAAGTAAGCTCTATGCCCAGCATGGGGCTTGAACTCATGATCCCAGTAATCAAGAGTAGCTTGCTCTACCAAATGAGTCAGCCAGGCACCCCAAGATAAAAAAAGAGCAGAAGCCAGATCTCTGGGGTCCTTTTCAACACACATGCAAAACAATTCATTCTGTGAGTACGAGGTGGGTATAAGGGGAAAGGAGAATGTTTTAGACCTTTCTGTCTCTTATGCAGCTTCTTTTTCTTTTGTTTTTAAAGGATGTTTTGTAGAGAAAAGCAGGCTGCCTCCGATTAGTTTGGTTTACTTTAACTGAGTGTTTTAAATTCCATTGTGGTGCCTGAGAACAAACTTAATTGCTAATTGTAAATGGAATAAATAACAATATTTATACTGGTACTAAGAGCTACTAAGTCTGCAGACTTGCCATTTAGTGAGATCAAAGACAAATGCCTGAATTATGCCAGACATGTGAGGAATGTGGAGAGAAATTCCCAAGATCCATCCGGGTGCCGGTGCTCACTCAGGGCTCCTAGAGAAAGGTGGTGGGCCTGGCCTCCCAACATTGCAGAGGAGTCTGCTCCCTCACCCCCAAGGGTCACCTCCCCTGGTGGGAAGGTGCTGCTAACAGATGATTTTGTTAAAGACCACTCAAACCACAGTCTCCCCTGGGTTCAAGCCCAGGGCTCCCCATCGGAGTACATGATCTTTTTGTTTATCTCTTTTTAATTTTTTTTTAAGATTTTATTTTTATTTATTTGACAAACAGAGAGAGATCACAAGTAGGCAGAGAGGCAGGCAGGGTGGGGGCAGGAAGCAGGCTCGCTGCTGAGCAGAGAGCCTGATGTGGCGCTCGAATCCAGGACCCTGGGATCATGACCTGAGCTGAAGGCAGAAGCTTCCACCCACTGAGCCCCCCAGGTGCCCCTACATGACCTTTTTAAACTTTGATAAATAACCATAATTAAAATAATTCATTCCCCCCACAAATAGTAATCGAGTATTTACTATGTACCAGGCACTGTTCTGGCTCTTGGAATCCAAAGGTGAGTGAGACAGAAAAGAATGTTGTCTGTGGAGGAGATTAAATTGTCCTCATGTTTCTGGAGAGTTTCCTGATACCAAATGCTTTTGGTAAATTATTTTCTCCTTTAAGAATTCTTTTGTTCCAGGGCGCCTGGGAGGCTCAGTCATCTGCCTTCAGCTCGGGTTTTGATCCCAAGGTCCTGGGATCAAGCCCTGCATTGGGCTCTGCTCAGCAGGGAGCCTTCTTCCTCCTCTCTCTCTGCCTGCCTCTCTGCCTACTTGTGATCTCTGTCTGTCCAATAGATAAATAAAATCTTTTAAAAAATAAAATAAAATTTAAAAATAATAAGATTGCCTTTATTTATTTGAGAGAGAAGGAGAGAACACAAGCAGAGGAAGGGGCAGAAGGAGAGAGAGAAGCTGACGACATGCTGAGTGGGGAGCCCCGCACAGGGCTCAGTCCCAGGATCCCAGGACCAAGACCTGCGCTGAAGGTAGATGCTTAATGACTGAACCGCCCAGGTGCCCCCAAATAAATAAATCTTTAAGAAAAATTGTTTTCTTTCAAAATGGAAGTATTTATTTATTTATTTAAGATTTTATTTACTTATTGGAGAGAGAGTGAGAGAGAGCATGAGAGGGGAGAAGGTCAGAGGGAGAAGCAGACTCCCCACTGAACTGGGAGCCCGATGTGGGACCCAATCCTGGGACTCCGGGATCATGACCTGAACCGAAGGCAGTCGCTTAATCCGTTGAGCCACCCAGGCACCTGGAAATAATTTTTAAATAAATACTTACAGGAATTTTAAAAAATAGTATAAATGCAAAAGAGCATTAAGAATAAAGTTAAGGGTCACCTGGGGGGCTCAGTGGGTTAAGCAACTGCCTTCAGCTCAGGTCATGATCCCAGGGTCCTGGGATCGAGTCCCGCATCGGGCTCCCCGCTCAGTGGGGAGCCTGCTTCCCTTCCTCTCTCTCTCTCTGCCTGCCTCTCTGCCTACTTGTGATCTCTCTCTGTCAAATTAAAAAAAATTTTTTTTAAATAAAAAAATAAAATTTAAAAACTTAAAAAAAGAAAGAAGAAAGTTAAGGGGCACCTGGGTGGCTCAGTGGGTTAAAGCTTCTGCCTTCGGCTCAGGTCATGATCCCAGGGTCCTGGGATCAACTCCCCCCATGCCCCTCCCATTGGGCTCTCTACTCAGCAGGGAGCCTGCTCCCCCCCCCCCGCCCCCTGGTCTGCTGTTCTGCCTGCTTGTGATCTCTGTCTCTCAAATAAATAAATAAAATCTTAAAAAAAAAAAAAGAATAAAGTTAAGGGGGTCGCCTGGGTGGCTCAATGGGTTGAGTGTCTGCCTCGGGCTCAGGTCATGATCCCAGAGTCCTGGAATCAAGCCATGCCTCAGGCTCCTTGCTTAGTGGAGAGCCTGCTTTTCCTCTGCCCGCCGCTTCCCCTGTTTGTGTGCGTGCTCTCTCTCTCTGACAAATAAATAAATAAAATCTTTAAAAAAAAAAAAAAAGAATAAAGTTTAGGGGCACTTGGCTGGCTTAGTCGGTTAAGCGTCTGCTTTTGGCTCAGGTAATGATCCCAGGGTCCTGGCATTGAGCCCTGCATCAGGCTCCCCGCTCAGCGTGGGGACTGTTTCTTCTTTTCCCTCCGCTGCTCTCTTTGCTTGTGCTTGCTCGCTCTCTCAAATAAATACCTAAAAGGGGTGTCTGGGTGGCTCAGTCATTAAGCATCTGCCTTCGGCTCAGGTCATGATCCCAGAGTCCTGGGATCGAGCCCCACATTGGGCTCCCTGCTCAGCAGGAAGCCTGCTTCTCCCTCTCCCACTCCCCCTGCTTGTGTTCCCTCCCTCTCTCACTGTCTCTCTCTCTCTCTCTCTGTGTCAAATAAATAAATAAAATCTTTTGGAAAAAAAGGAAAAGGATATGTGTTCCTTTACGGGCCGCTTGGGATGGTGGGATCACTTCAATTGCCAGTTAGTTCATTTGAGGCAAAATGTGGGGATCCAGCTGGCCTCAGCATCTTCCTCCACAACATGGGGGTGATGGTAACAAGTGGTAGCTAATCTGACCGGCTGTCAAGAGCGGTTCACTGTAAATTGTGCAGGGGGTATATTTATCAGATATTCTTATCCTCATTTACAAATGAGGAAGTTGATGCTGTGAGATTGCCCACGGTCACCCAGCAAGCAAGAGGTGGGAACTGGGACTCCCACCCACCTTGGTCTTCTAAATGCCGCCACCCAGCTTCTCCAAATCTCCAGGGAAGCTGCCTTTAACCCACGATCTTGGGTGACCCAGGGATTGATTTCCCATGAAATATCAGAATCCCCAAGGGGTGCTTGTTAGAAATGCTGAATCAGGGGGCACCTGGGTGGCTCAGTGGGTTAAAGCCTCTGCCTTCGGCTCGGGTCATGATCCCAGGGTCCTGGGATCGAGTGCCGCATCGGGCTCTCTGCTCAGCAGGGAGCCTGCCTCCTCCTCTCTCTCTCTCTGCCTGCTTCTCTGTCTACTTGTGATCTCAGTCTGTCAAATAAATAAATAAAATGTAAAAAAAAAAAAAGAAATGCTGAATCAGAATCCTTTTTTTAAGTATTTTATTCATTTATTTGACAGAAAGAGGTACAGTGAGAGAGAGCACACAAGCCCCGATGTGGGGCTCGATCCCAGGACCCCGGGATAATAACCTGAGCGAAAAACAGACGCCCAATGACTGAGCCGCCCAGGTGCTCCTGAGTTAGAATCTTTTGAGAGCCGGGGATTAGATATCTTCATTTTAAGCAAATCCTGCTCTGCAGTAAGTCCAAGGACCTCTGGACTCTGCTCTTCATTTTTTTTTTAAAGATTTATTTATTTATTTATTTGGCAGACAGAGATCACAAGTAGGCAGAGAGATAGGCAGGAGGAAGCAGGCTCCCGGCTGAGCAGAGAGCCCGATGCGGGGCTCTATCCACCCCGGGATCATGACCTGAGCTGAAGGCAGAGGCTTTAACCCACTGAGCCACCCAGACGTCCCAGCATCTGACTCTTGATTTCGGCTCAGGTCATGATCTCAGGGTCCTGGGATGGAGCCCGGCGGAGGGCTCCTTGCTCAGCAGAGTCTTTTCTCTCCCTCTCCCTCTGCCCCAACCCCTACTCATTCTGTCTCTCTCAAATAAATAAATATATACACCCCCAAATAAATAAAACCAAGCTTTCAGGATCACTGTGACAATTAAGTAAGTAGACACATCTCCAGGTTCTCGCCCTCCTTGCACTTACGACAGTGCGTTCAAATGTTAAAAATCGGTCCTACAGCGGCGCCTGCGTGGCTCCGTCAGTTAAACGTCTGCCTTTCGCCAGGTCATGATCCCAGGGTCCTTGAATCAAGCCCCAAGTCAGGCTCTCTGCTCAGCGGACCACCTGCTTTTCCCTCCCTCTCTGTCTGCTGCTCTCCCTGCATGTGCTCTCTCTCTCTCTGTGTGTCAAATAAATAATTAAAACCTTAAAAAAGGTTTGTCCCACCAATATATCCCCAGCTTCCAAGATGTGTCTGGCACGAAGGTTTGGGGAAGAGATAACATTTATAAGGTCTGCTGGGGTCACAACCGATCCTCAGTAATTAAAATACACCCGTGTACGTGTATGTACATACATACACACGTAAGTATGTGCGCGTGTATCTGTAAGTGCATGTGTGTGTGTCTGAAATTAAAAGGAGGAAAGAAGGACATTTGCGAGAACTCTCATGGGGTGTGGGATTCGTCTGGAATCAAGGGCGCAGGTAGTGGCAGCGAGGATGACCGGTCTTTGGAATCAGAAGCTCGGGATTCAAAGCCAGCCTGGGCCTGCCCGGCTCTCGGAGGCGGGTGCGGGGAAGGCCAGACAGCCCGCCTCTCTGGGCCCATCTCCCTTCACCTACTGGGTCTTCTAAGTACCCTCAAACCCTCTCCGGAAAGACTGAAACATAAAACAGCAGCCGACTGAGGGTCTGATGCTTCTCGGAGCCTCCGGTCCTCATCCGTGGGCTGGGGCGGGGGGGGGGGCTTTAGTGAAAGCACCTGGCAACGCGGGGGCCCCTCCACCTCCCGGGAAGGGCCGAGGCGCTGAGTTGGACCAGCAACGACTCGCCCAAGGAAAAAGCCCTGAAAGGGAAGGCCACGTTGAACGAAAATAGAGGTGGCTTCCAGGCAGGAGCTCTGCACCGGGCAGGGGGACTTCCCCGCCCCCAGGTGCGCAGCCCGCGCCGCCCACCCCGGGCGCGAGGCGAGGGCAGCCGCGCTCTAGGACCCGAGGAGGAAGAGCTGCAGGAGACGGTGCCGCCAGCGGGTGCTGCCGCGAGCGGCCGGCCGAGGGGCTGAAATGAAAGTAAAGCGCTCCGGAGCCACATGGACGGAGCTGCCGGGGCGGCGGCGCCGGGAGCACGATGCGGCCGCCCGTAATTAAATAGCATTTACTCTTATTATTACTAATAATAATAACGTAATCATACCTCTAGTCATAGCATACCATTTATCGGGCTCGGCGCAGGCCCGCGGGGAGCGCAGCCCGGCCGAGGTGAGTGCTGCGCGCGGCCCGAGCCCGGCGGGGCAAAGGCCGGGGCCCGACCGCGTCCCGGCGGCGGGCGCGGGAGGGCTCGGGGGCGCCCGGGGGCCGCGCCGGGCCGGGAGGAGGCGCGGGGGAAGCCCGGCCAGGCCGGAGCTGCGCAGGGCCACCCGCAAAGTGCATTTTGCAGAAATAAAGAAAGAGCCGCCAAATGCTCATTTCCTCCTTTTTGGGGCTCCCCCTCCCCGTCCCCGTGCCCTGCCCCAAAGTTTCAAAGTTGTGCGGCCGGGGGCACCTGCCGCTGGGTGATTTGGCCGCCCCTGCAGCTCCTGGTGGGGGGGGGGAGTGCCTTGGAATTTTCTTGTGTGGGGGGCTCCCGCCTCGGCGTCCGGAGCTTTGGGGTGCGCGGATGCTTTGCCGGCCCCCGCGAAGGGGGTCGAGGGGGCTGGCAGGGCGTTTCTGGCAGCGCGCTCCTTCCTTTTGTGTGCGCCTCGGTCCCGCAGCGCCGAGAGTTGAGGGGACCGCAGCAAGGGCCGAGGACCGCGGCCGCCGACGGGTCGCCTCTGTCGGCTGCGGCGGCCACGCGAGCCCGGGGATCCGGGGCCTGCGGCCCGGCCGGGGTGGGGGGGGAGGGGGCGGCAGGAAAGGGGGGCGCGGTCTGGGCAGGGGGGCATTTCCGGTCGCGAGATCCTTCCCTGGGCTGGGAGGCCTGAGCAGCGGGTCACTGTACCAGGAGCGCGCGGGGACTGCGGGGGTGCGGGGTGAGGGGGATGCAGCTCCAGCGCTTGGGGGCCCCCCGGAGATGGGCGCCCCAGAGTCACTGACCCAGGCCGCCGACCCCCTCCCGCCCTCAGAGGGCCTCCGGGACCCCCCACCCCCACCCCGCCCCGGCCCCGGGCCTGTTCCCACCTCTCCCTCCTTTCCTTTTTAAAATCTCTCCGCCTCGGATATTTACAAGGTGCCTGGCTTAAGGGTCTTGCGCAGAGACAAAGCAGTTTTCCCAGGAGGAAAACAAAAAACGAAAACGTAGAAACGTCCCCCTGCCCCTGATGGCTCTGGTAGCAAGCTGGCATCAATGGGGAAGAGTAGGGGCTGGGCCGGGAAAGGGGGGCTGGGAGTCTGGGGCTGGAGAAGGGGGTTGGTCCTGGACTGGGGGCCTGGGGGCCCACAGCAGCTTTGTGGGTGCTCTGGGGTTGCTCCCAGACACTTTGGTGGCTAGGTACCAGACTTTGAACCCCAACTTCTTACCATTTTCCTCAGCATCTGCAATTCATCCAGCCCCATGAAAATAGCAGAATGCAGATCCTTCAATTTTCACACAAATGGGATAATTATAGTACATTTAGCAACTGTTGGACACAAAATTCCAGCGGAATCTTAGTTCTACTACTGAGACTACTACTGCCCCTCTCCCCACGTACAACCATACCCACCAGAGTCTTCCTTCCCCATTTTGACTTGCCACAGAAATTGGACTGCGAGGTAGAAATGATGCCTGTCCAAAATGCTGTTGGGGCAGATTGGAGGCCCCGGGTTACCCGAAGCTGGGAAGGTGAAACCTGTTTCGAGGAGGGATGAGATCTGAGGATGGGAGAGAGATTTTGTGGTCCCTGAGCTGGAACCAGGTTTGTGTTCAACAGAGGCTGTGAATTCTAAGCTGTTGGCTTTTTGTTTGGGATGGACAACGAAGAATGCGGGCTGGGTGGATTATTGGGGGCTAAGAAGCTGTGTGGGAGGAGCTAGTGTCTAGGTATAAGAAAGTTAAGGAGTCCGTAGGTTTGGATTTGCGACTCTGAAATAATAATCGCTTCAATAGAACTTTTTCGTTTATAACAAAAGGGCTTTCACATGCGCTATAGCTCATCTGTGCACCATAGCAACCATGTCAGGCAGACGTTATTCAGTCCTCATTTTCCAGATGAGAAACCTGAGGCTTCTAGAATCGAATGTCCCCCTGGAAAGTCACATAGCAGAGCTAGGATTCCCTAGCTCAAGTGTCCGGACTCCGAATCTTCAGCCTCTCGCAGGGGCCCGAGGCTACCTTAGCAAATTAGTGTTCGAATGCCTTCTGTGAACATGGTGAGATGCTGTGGGGCAGGTTTGGGGTTGAGTTTGCCGCTTAGATTCTGGCTGGAAGGAGAAAGTCATCTCTAGCAGAACCCGCGAGAGGACCGAGCCCTGCTCAGGACTGGAGTCAATGCAGTGGGAGGGAGCGGAAGAGAGAGCTCTCTGGGTAACCTGGAAAAGTTAAGGAGGGCTTCCGGAAAGTGGATCTTGAGCTTGACAGAATGGGGAGGTCTGGCTAGGGGGAGAGAAAAGGAAGGGAATTCCTGGGATGGCCACAGTTGCTTCTGTGCTGGGAGGTTGACGGGTAGTCTGACTCTTACAGTGGTTCCATGACAGGGGATGGGCATTTATATCTCCATTTCACAGATGGAAAAACTGAGGAACACAGGATTCATGTGGCTGGCTGGATGTCAGCCAGCTGGATCGGAACCCAGGCTTATGTGACTGTTGAGTATGTACGACGGGATTGGTATCAGAATTGGCTCGCCTCCATTTCAAATGTGTAGACAAAGAACACAGACCAGGACAGTCTGATCTGGCAAACACAATGGCGGTGGGGGCTTAAGCCCAAAGACCAGCAGGCTCCCCGAGGCAGGGGAGTCTTACTGAACTCCCTTCCGTCCTGGGGCCTCATGGGGCTGGCCCAGTGAAAGTACTTAGAAGATTTCTGGAAACATGCCTGGAGAAGGCAGAATGGTGGAAAAGGAGGACTGGGCTCTGAGTGTGGAGTCCAAGTTCACTTCCTCAATGCCTGGGGGTGCTGAGCTTGTTGTTTGGAAAGGAGAAAGATATGGGTGATTAACCTGAGCTTCCCAAGGGCAGACACTGGGTCTGATTCACCCGCTGTGCCCCAGGCCTCAGTGGAGGTAGGAGGAGGACACATTCAGCCAATGTGCTGTCATACTGAGTTATACCCCAGTGTAGAGGAGGAAGGGGCTTTTTTTTGCCCTAGGTGGAAGGTCTTTCTAGAAGTGCCATTTGGACACTTGGGAGGTGGTTCAGAAAGGCCAGAGAAGGCATCTTGAGGAGAGCCCTTGGGCTCTCTGGGCCTCAATTTCCCTTTCTGAAAACAAGCCCTGAGGTTGGAGGGTGTGAGATGGTCACCTGTGGGGAGAAACCCAGTGCCCCAGGACCGGCGTGGGGCAGTCAGATGAGAGGAACTACACGTGGAGGGGTTTTCCATTTTTTAATCGTGTAGGCGTTACCCAAGCCAGCATTTCGTCTAGTCTGGCCCCGTTGTGAGTGGTTTTTTCCTAGATGAGTTTCCTTAATCTCTACAGCAGCCCTGCAGGGAAGCACTGTGATTGTCCCCATTTTACAGGTGAAGAAACTGGCCAGGGAGGTTGAGCGGCAGAGCCGGAGAGCAGACCCAGGCAGCCTGGCGCTTGAGTTGGCTCAGCGTGGGCCCAGGGACTGGGAGGGACGGGGCAGGCGGTGGCAACCTCAGATGGCAGAGGCGGAGGTGTCCCCTGAGGAAGTCTGGCTGCCAGCTGAAGCCGGAGCCTCAGCCTGGCCTGATGGAGCGACGGCTACGTGTCAGCTCCCAGGGGCCTTCACAGGAGCCGGCTCCTTTCATCACGTTTAGTGGCCCGTAGAAAACGGGCCGGCTTTCCTTTCTCTGTCATCACCAGCTCCGGGGTTCCTTCCTGCCTTATTTATTTTCCCAGGAAGTCTGTTTCTCGGCTAGCGCCCTGATGGCTTCTGCGGGTCCCCCCCCCCCACCCTGTCAGGCTGCGGGGGGCCACTGCCGCCTTCAGAACCCAGCTGGGGCTGACTTCAGTTCAGCTGCGGGGCCCTGGCCCCCACTCGGCGCTTGATGGCGGCAGTGGCACTTAGGGACACCGGCCACCACACCAGTAAGGTGCCGTGTACCAGCCCTGTGCTTGGCGCTTTCTGGGCCTTCTCTTACTGAATCCGCTCAACAACGCTTTGAGGCAGGAGCGAGTTTTAGCTGCCCCATTTTGCAGATGAGAAGACTGGGTCCAAGATCCCTGGGCTGCGGTAGAGCTGGGACACGGAGGGTCAGAGGGAGCCAGGCACTCCCCAGCCCAAGCCCACTCTGCAAGAGAAGTGCCTTCAAGGTATTTTGTTTATTTACTTAGTCATCTCTGTGCCCAATGTGGGGCTCACACTTGCTACTCTGAGAGCCAGGGTTGCATGCTCTCCCGACTGAGCCAGCCGGGCACCCCACAAGTTCTTTTAGTCTCCACGAAGCTCTTATCTATCCAGAAATCTCGATGATCTATCCAGAAATCTTGATAATCTATCGTTCGTGTTGTGCTTTGGGCCATATTCTCAGGAATTCTCTTGATACTCCTTTAAAAGGAAAGAAGTCCTTGTTCTGCAGAAGAAGAAAATGGAGGGGTCACCCGCCCTCCGGCTCTTCCTACCCTGTCCACACTGTGACTTGGAAAGGGACCAGGGTGTCACATTCCCTGGGACCGAGAGCCCTGTCTTCCGAAGTGCTGGGGTCAGCCAGCGAGCATCCAGTGATCACTTGCTGTGCGGGCTGTGGGGGAGGTTGAGGATGTGACCCTTCTGGGGTTTACAGAGGTTCACCCTTGTTCTCCGGAGCATCCGTGTCATGCCGTGCAGCACAGGAACTTAGGGCAGGGAGTCCAAAGTCCTGATTTTCATTCCCGGCCCCAGCACATTCTGGCTGCGCGTTCTGGGGCATAATCATATTGTCACTCTTGGCCTCACTCTCTCTCTCGCTTTTTTTTTTAAGATTTTATTTACTTATTTGACAGCGAGAAAGAGATCACAATTAGGTAGAGAGGCTAGCGGGGGGGTGGGGGTGGGGAAGCAGGCTCCCTGCTGAGCAGAGAACCCATGGTGGGGCTCCATCCCAGGACCCTGAGATCATGACCTGAGCCGAAGGCAGAGGCTCTAACCCACTGAGCCACCCAGGAACCCGGCCTCAGTTTCTTGTTCTGTGAAATGGCCTGACTGATTCAGTCCCATCTTCCCTGGGTATGCTATGAGACTCAAATGAAGAGAATTTGAAAACTCTAAAGACCAATAGTGTGATAGCATGGTTGTGGTGGCCATAACCTCCAGAATCTTCTCCACTGCCTACCTTGATCTAGGCCCAGACCACTGCAGTAGCCTGCTCACTCATTTTCCAGCTTCCCCTCTTTTCATCTACCCTCAATGCAGCAGCCTGATGGATCTTCTCAAGATTTAAATGGGACCTTGTCAGTCCTCTGCTAAAAGGCTTCCAGTGGCTTCCTGACACACACAGAACGCAGTGCTGGCTCCCCAGTCTGGCCTGCACATGGCTTTCTTTCTTTCTTTCTTTTTAAGATTTTATTTATATTTGACAGACAGAGATCACAAGTAGGCAGAAAGGCAGGCAGAGAGAGACAGAGAAGCAGGCTCCCCGCCAAGCACAGAGCCCGGTGCGGGGCTCGATCCCAGGACCCTGGGATCATGACCTGAGTTGAAGGCAGAGGCTTTAACCCACTGAGCCACCCAGGAGCCCTGCACATAGCTTTCTAATGAGCCTTACTCGTCCCCTCAAAACTTGCTTCCTACTTGGCTTGCCCTCACTCCAGGGGTGTGGTCACACTGGCCTTCTCTCTTTTCCTTGAACATTCCGAGCTTGTTCCCACCTTAGGGCCATTATCTTTGCTGGACCCTCTGCTGGTGCGCGCTCACCTGCCTTCTGTGTTCCCATGTCTGGCTCCTTCTTGTTTCTCTTGAATGCTGACTCCCTGAAAGGCCATCCCTCCCTGCCACATTTCCAATTTCAGTTTGCCCCTCTAACTCTTCTCTGTAGCTTTACTTGTCTTGTGCATTTAACATGGGCCTGTTTATTTGTCTTCCCACGCCTGGACCTCGTGTTCCATGAGGTCAGGGACTTTCTTAACCTCACTCCCCCAGCATCTGGCACATAAAGGTGCTCTGTGGTTATTTGTTGAGTAAATGAGTAATAGTAGCAGAGTGGTCCCGAACAGCCCTTGCCAAAAAAAGAGTGGCCCAGATAGATAGAAACTGCAAAGCAGGGGCGCCTGAGTGGCTCAGTGAGTTAAAGCCTCTGCCTTCAGCTCAGGTCATGATCTCAGGGTCCTGCGATCGAGCCCCACGTTGGGCTCTCCCCTCAGCAGGGAGCCTGTTTCCCCCTCTCTCTGCCTGCCTCTCTGCCTATTTGTGATCTCTGTCTGCCAAATAAATAAAAACTTTAAAAAAAGAAACTGCAAAGCACTTGGTGTTGACTGATCAAAAAGCACTTACGGAGTAATTTTCTAAGTTGCCAGGTGCTCTCTAACCACACGGGTGCAGGAGAAATGCAATCGTCTTGATTTCCTCCTGGATATGGGTGTTAGGGACGTGGTATGTAAATTTGCAAAATCGTCTTGCAAGTTGGGTATCATTAGCTGCACCTCCCAAATGACAAAACCGAGGCTCAGTGAGGTGCCCTCAAAGCTGGGGGAGGCGGGCTGTGCTGGGATTGGAACCAGGTCTCCCAGACACTTGGAGACAGAGTTGTGGGTTTGAACCGTTCCCGTGCAGTGTGGCCCCTAAGTTGTGAGCAGAAGGCAAGAAAGTCAAAGCCTTTTGTAACCAGAGCGCTGCAGACGGAAGGGTTCTGCTCTGCCACCTCGGTTGACTCTTGGTTTGGCTGAGAGCGGAGGCCGGAGGGACGTTTCCTGAACTTTGGTTTCTGTTCAAGGTAGCACAAAGAAAACAAACTGCAAGCTGCTGAGGCCTGTGGGCGGTCCATGTCTTGCGTTCATTCCTTGACAGGTGGTTTCTGGCGGAGCCCATGGTGGCCCTAGGGCCTCTAGCTCGCTTCCTCAGCAGCTGGGTGGCCCTGGGCAGGTCAGAGACACGCCCCCCAACAAGCCTCACTTCTGTTTAAGACTTTAGTTTTTTCAAGCCTAGCTTTTCTGTGGAAGGTGGGGATACCAGCACCTGCCTTTGAGATGATGGGAGGGACAGGCAGGATTCCAAGTTGTCTCTGTATCTTGGACCTGCTGGGCAGCCTGGGGAAGCCCAGGAACAGCCTCTCAGAAGACTGTTTTTATTATTACTTATTTAAATATTATTTATGATTTTATTATACAGTATTATAGTATAAAAATGCTATTATTTTATTATGATTATATTTATACTTATTATGTATATCTGTATATTAAAATAATGCTGTTTATTATTTTATTATATAAAATTTATTTATTTATTTAAGAGATTTTACTTATTTATTTGAGAGAGAGAGAAAACATGAGTAGGGGGAGGGGCAGAGCTAGAAACAGACTCACCGCTGAGCGCAGAGCCCGCCACTACACATGGCCGGGCTCGATCTCTGGACGCTGAGACCATGACCTGAGCCAAAATCAAGAGTTGGATGCTTCCTCCACTGAGCCACCCAGGCACCCCAGAATCCCGTTTTTAAGTGCATAAAGTAAAATACACAGGCTTGCAAAGGAAACAGTTCTGAAGTGTGGCTGGGCCCTTTTATCGACGCACTGTGTAACAAGACCTGGCAGCGAGTCTGATGGAAGCGCCGTCATTTTGAAGTTGGGACGAGCGCGAACAATATTTTGTTGTGCCTGCAACAGCTGAAATATGACAGGGAAAGAGCTGTGATTTCTAGCAGGACACTGTCGTAGCATATTGCCTACCTTCAGAGTTGAGGGAAATGCTATATACCAGGTAGGGGTTAGTGAAAAGAACTTGTAAATGTTTTTTGGTTTTTTTTTTCCCCCCATCCAAGTTCATGGCCCCTGAATACTCGCCGTGGGCCCCGGGTTCAAAACCCTTGCCATCAAAGGTGCATGACACCCAACACATAAGCTCTAGAAGTGAGCCCAAACCCCTCCTCTATCTCTTTGGAGCCCAGGGTCCTCAGGTGGACAGACAGGGTGCACCATGCCTTGGGGTAGGGATAGATGCTGACCTGGAATTCTGACTAGTGAGGTCGAGGATGGCGAAATGGAACCTTTGCTGGTCTCTGAGGAAGCTGTTGGGCACCTGGTGAGTCAGGAGGCGCATCAGGCATCTTTGGAGATGACGTCACCTCAGGTGTGTTCATGTGGGGTGCGGCAAGTCCGCAGTCTGCACTGATTGCTCCCTTTCCATGAAACCTGCGGTAGGTGAGGGCCAGGCAGGTGGAGTGTGGGATTAAGCTGGAGGCAGCCCATGGGGATGGGGGAGGAAGCGCCTTTGAGTTGGGAGGTAAGAGTGTGTGGGCTCCAGAGCCCAGCTGCCACGGCTCAAGTCCCCACTCTGTCACTTACAACCTGTGTGGCCCTTGGAGGTTAGTTCACCTCCTTGTGCCTTGGTCTCCTCATCTGTAAAATGGGGACGATAATAGTACTTTTTTACGGGGTGTAGTGAGTTTTTTTTAAAGATTTATTTATTGGAGAGAGAAAGAGAATGGGGAGGGGCAGAGGGAGAGAGAAATGTTAGCAGACTCCTTGCCGAGCTCAGAGCCTGCTTCAGGGTTCGATCTCACACCCCTGAGATCATGACTTGAGCCGAGACCATGTGTCAGACGCTTAACTGACTGCACCACCGAGGGGCCTAGAGAATTACATATTATATTTAAAGCTCTTCAAACAATACCTGGTAGGAGAAAAAGCTTCATAAAGGACTGAAATCAGCATCTTCACTGCTCTTGTACGCTGCCCAGAGACAAATCGGATGCAGCTTCTGCCTTCACGAAGCTCATGGTTTAGGGAGAGATGAGGACGGAAGCACACACTGTCGGTTAACTAGGGTGAGTGCCATGGTTGTGGTGAGCTTCAGGAGCTGCGTTAGCGTGGGGGTTGGGGAAAGAGTCTTCCTGCTAGAGAAGCCACCTCAGCTGGGCTTTAAAGAAGCACTGGACCCTAGCCAGGGTGGGAAGGAAGCAGTGGGTGTGAGGCCTGCTCCAGACAGAGCGGGCGGCTTGGGTCTGACATGGTCAGAGTGAAACCTTCCGGACCGGCCATGGGGCCGGAGAGGAGGCCAGGCACTCCCTACAGTGCTGTTGCCTGGGTTGAGCAGCTTGGCCTTTGTCCTTCTGGTCGCGGGTGACATGAAGGTTTTGTTTGTTTTTCAACTTTTATCCACAGGAAGTAGCAAAAATAGTACAAAAGGTTCTTTTCACCCAACTTCGCACGATGATGGTACACACGTTTACATTCTCAAAATGGTTCATGTTTTCAAAACCAGAAAATTGGTATTGGTACATCATGAGCCTGTAGAGCTTATTCATTTTTCACCTTTTAAAGACAAAAACGAAAACAGCTGCATTCATCTGTGTGTGCGCATGTGTGTGCCCGGAAGGGTTTTGAGCAGGGGAGTGACATTGACATATGTGTTGGACAAATACTCCCGACCACCAAATGGCAGCAGATTAGAGGGGGCTTGTTGGAGGCTGTTGGCAGGGGATGCTGAGGGCCTGAGAGCCGTGGTCATGGAGATGGTGGGAGGAGCTGCAGAGTGAACTGTTTTAGAGGTAATTGTGGAAGGAACTGGGGACAGAGAACAGGATGACAGTTGGAGCCATGACTGGAGTTTGGGGGAAATGGAGGAGGAGGAGGAGCCGGGGAGATGCTGCTGAGTTAAGTTTGGAATACAGTAAGTTGGAGGAGCACCCAACTGGGATGGGCACCAGGGAGGACTTTCTGGGCACGGAGGCATCAGAGCTGGGTCTTAACGGAGTCAACCTAGTTGACTAGGTGCGTGTGTGTGGGGAGAGGGCATTCCAGGTAGAGGCCCTGGGATTTGCATTAGCATGGAGGTCCTAAGCAGCCTGGGTGTTGGACATCTAGGTAGCACCACTCAGAGGGTAAGAGACATGAATCTGAAATATTGGGGAGGGGGCGAACCTGGCGGGAGGAACCGATTTGTGAGTCATCGACATGACTCATGAGGTCTTGAAATGTAAGAGCTCATCTGGGGAGAGCATGCAGAGTGAGGAGAGCAGGAGCACTGTCCCTTAAGTGGAAGCTCGGACACATTGGTCTTGAGACCTAAGCAGAGGAAGAGGAACCCCTAACAGAACAGGACCGATCAGAGAGGTGTGAGAAGGACCTGGTAGTTACTGCCAAGAGTCCCAGAAAAGGTGAGTGACAAACTGTCCCTCTGCTGGACTCAGCAACCAGGATGGAGGTCCCTGGGATGGGGAGGAGACTTGGTGAGCACCTTTGGTAGAGTGAAGGGGGAGTTGCTGGGATTTGGGGAGTAGAGTGGGATGTGAGGATGTAAAGACAATAGAGATTACTGTTCCACAAAACATGACCAAGAAAAGGAGGAGAGGTTGTGCATTATTCAGAAGGGGATTCAGAATCAGGGGAGGGAATTTTGGGGGGTGGAGGAGACTTGAGCATGATGACAGGTTGAGGGATCTTAGGGCTGGGTCTGATTGCTTAATGGGCTACAGAGATGGTGATGTGTGTGGCCCCAGGGCCAGGCTGCTGGGATTTAAGTACCAGCTCTACCATGTGCCAGCTGTGTGACCTTGGGGAAATCACAGAACTTCCTTGTGCCTCTTTTCTCTTCGGAAAAATGAGGATGATAGGCTCTCTCACAGGGTGTGCTGGAAGGTACTATGTATAAAGAGATCATAACATGCCAAAAAGAGAGAGATAACATGCTAGCTCCTAGCACTTGGTAACCCCTCAGCAAATGTTATAATTTTGGTTATTTCAGTGTCCGTTTTTTATTTATTCAACTCATTCATTCTTATCTATATAATGCCTGGGTTGGATGAATTGATTCATTGACCCATTTCTTTAACCACCATTTATGGAGCACTTGCTCTGCACCAAGGACAGGGCCGAGGCTTTGAGATTTTGAAGAGGCTGGTCTAATGAAGATCTGAATCTCTGAAATTCTGTGATCAGCAAACTGTTCTCAAAAGTGAGGGAAATAAGGGCGCCGGGTGGCTCAGTTGGTTGAGCGACTGCCTTCAGCTCAGGCCATGATCCTGGAGTCCCCAGATTGAGTCCCACATCAGGCTCCCTGCTGAGCGGGGAGTTTGTTTCTCCCTCCGACCTTCCCCCTTGCATGTTCGCTCGCATTCACTCTCAAATAAAGTCTTAAAAAAAAAAAAAGTGAGAAAAAGAAAAAGTATGGTTCTTTCATGGTTTTCAGGTCATTGGTTTGGTCTTTCTCCTGGGAAGAACAGCCCGTGGACAGTTGGGCAGAACTGAAAACACTGGGTTTGAAACCAGACTCCTGGTTTCAAGGCTCCACTTGGCCTCTGAGGCCTACCAGGTTGGCCTCAAGTCAGCCGTCTCATTTTGTAATTTAGATTATAAGGTTAACACTTGCTCTGTGCAAAAAATCCAAATCGTGCTGAAAGTGTTCTGTGTCCTGCTGCCGCTTGGCAGATCCCAGTCGCCAGAGGGAACCAGTTAAGTTGGAGACTGTCTTTCAAACGTCCTCTTGATGTAAACACACATTGCACACAGATGTGATCATACAACACAGAATGTTCTGGAATCTGCTGCTTTTTTCCTTCCTCGGCCATGAATGGCGGCATCACCATGACGAGGCATAAAACAGATTCAAATGCTGCATTGTGTTCCATGGTAGGGCATACTATAGCTCAGTGGATTAATTCTCTGCTGGTGGACGTTCAAGCTCCCTCTGGTTTTTCACTCTTTAAAAAAAAAAAAAAAGCCTGTACAAACATAACTGCTTGTACGAGGACTTTAGTAGGATAAATTCTTGGAGTTTCCGGGTCTAAAGGACAGGACGCTTTATCGTGGAGGAGGCTTTGGGCTGCAAGTAACACAACTCCTCCCTCAGAACGAGAGTGTATTATAATCTCACGTGATACGTGAGGCGGAGCAGTTCCAGATCAGCTGATGTACGGGTGGGACACCTCACTCAACCGCTTCGGCCTCTCTGTGCCGCCCTCTCCGTTGCGTGCGTCGCACTACACGCTGTCCTGCAGCGGCAGAAAAGGAAACCTCGGTTCCATTTTGAGTGTGAAGAAAACCCTTCCCAGAAAACCCTTGGCTGACTTCCCCTCCTCTCTCATTGGTCAGGGTGGTGTCACGTGCCCATGCCTAACCCAATCACTGGCAAGTAAAAGGGCCATTATGATTGGCTGAGCCCAGCGCAGGTTCACCTGGGAAAGGAACTGTCTGGGGGCTGTGCGGGGGGAAGGGTGAAGGGCAACTGGGTGTTCTGCTCTTGGTGGTGGGTGTTGCCACGCGGCTTCACGGAGGTGCTGCCAGGCCGCGCTCTCGGTGTACTTGCCAGGGTGGAGAGTGCCCGTTGCTCTGCCAGCATCCACCCGGCTCTCCTCTCATGGTAGCCTCAGAAGTGCGAAGCGGCGTCGTGTTGTTTATCCCGTGTTTTGTCAGTGCGTTCGAGTGTCTTTCCTTCCCGATTCATTTGGCTCCTGTGCATTTCCCGTTTATTTTCTTCGCCCCTCTTTTTACGTAATCATAATGATCATACAGTAGCTGTGGTTGATATTAAATGCTTATTCCGTGCCTGGCATCTCATTGCATCTTCGGGGAAAAAACAAACAAACCAAAACAAAACAAAAACACCGTATAAAGGGTGTTAGCATCCTTGGGGCGCCTGGGTGGCGCAATCGGTTAGACGCAGGACTCTTGATTGCGGCTGGAGTCATGATCTCGGGGTGGTGGGATCAAGCCCCGAGTTGGGAATCCCCACTCAGTGGGGAGTCTGCTTCTCCCACTGTTCCTACCCCATTCACGTGCTCAGGCCCATTCTCGCTATCAAATTTTTAAAAAAGGGGGGGGGGGGCGCCTGGGTGGCTCAGTGGGTTAAAGCCTCTGTCTTCAGCTCAGGTCATGATCCCAGGTCCTGGGATCGAGCTCCACATCAGGCTCTCTGCTCCGCAGTGAGCCTGCTTCCTCCTCACTCTTTGCCTGCTTCTCTGTCTACTTGTGATCTCTGTCTGTCAAAAAAAAAAAAAAAAAAAAAAAAAAAATTAAAGAAAAAAAAAAGGTGGAGGAGGAGGAGGAGGAGGTACTAGTGTCCCTGTTCCAGAGACGAGGGAAGTGAAACACAAGAAATGAAGCAACCTGTATAGTTAATAAGGAACAGGGCTTGGGTTTGAACTCGCTTGTGAACCTGGGTATATGATCACTCACTGTGCTGACATGCTGAGGGAATTGTTTCCTGTTGGTTCCTTCATTCATGGCTGTTTCTGGGAAGAACCCTTTGAGGTAAGCCCAGCTTGAAATTCCTAAATTATAAGAACATGGACCTAGAGTAGGGGGGAGGGGACTGCCCGGCCTGGTGGTGGGATCCTGGAAACTCAGAAACTCAGGCCTGTTTTCTCCTTGGATTTTTTTTTTTTCCTTCCTTTCTTCTTTCCTTCCTTCCTTTTTTTTTCTTGCACTTTTTTCTTTAAAAAGAGATGAGATTTGTTTGACTTACGTGCTTCTTCCTTTTCCACCATGTACCCTGACCAAGCATGCCCCACTCCATCCTCCTCCTCAAGGAACTGTTTCCCTCTTCAGCTGAAAACAAATGCTCTTATAACCACCATCTCAGTCAGCTGGAGATGCTCTAAGAAATACCATAGACTGGGGCGCCTGAGTGGCTCAGCTCAGGTCATGATCTCAGGGTCCTGGGATTGAGCCCCACATCGGGATCTCTGCTCAGCAGGGATCCTGCTTCCCCCTCTCTGCCTGCCTCTCTGCGAACTTGTGATCTTTGTCTGTCCAATAAATAAATAAAATCTTTAAAAAAAATACTGTAGACTGAGTGGCTTACACAACAGACATTTATTTTCTCACAGTTCAGGAAGCCAGGAGGCTGGGATTAAGGTGCTGGCAGATTCAGTTTCTAATGGGAACCCTTCCTGGCTTGCAGATGCCTGACTGCCTTCTCTTTGTGGCCTCCTCTGACCTTTCCTCCCTGGGTATGCAGAGAGAGAGGGAGAGCTCTCCGGTGTCTCTGACCCCACCCGATGACCTCATTGAACCTTAATTATCTTCTTAGAGGCCCTATTTCCAAACAGTCATAATGGGGTTAGGGCTTCAACAGAAACATTCAGTGCATAAATTCTGCCCTTTGCCCTCCCAAATTCATGTTTTATCATATGCAAAATGCATTCATTCCATCCCCACAGCTCCCAAGGTCTTAACTCATTCCAGCATCAACTTGAAAATCTAAGGTCCTAAGTCTCATCTAAATATCTATATCAGGTCTGGGCGAGACTGGAGGCCGATTGACCCAGAGTAAATTCCTCTACAGTTGTGAACCTGTGAAACCAGATAGTTATGTGCTCCCAAAAAGCAATGGTGGGACAGGCATAGGATAGATACTCATTCCCATTCCAAAAAGGAACAGTCAGAAAGAGGAGAGAGGTGAAATGCAATGGGGCAAATTCCATTTGATTTAAAGGCTTGAGAATCATTTTTGACCTGCTGTTCTTCCTTGCTGGCCCACCAGGGTGCAGCACAGCCCCCACATCTGTGACAATCGGTCACCCCCACCCCCACCCCCAGCTCTGAAAAGGAATCAGTGACCCCACCAAGGCAGTTCTGATGATTTGTGACACAGGGTTAAACTTTCCTTTTCTTGAAGGATAAAGCATGTTTGCCTCCAAATAGCTTTATGGTCCAGTCCTGTAGCATTCGAGAAGTCTAGCAGCTTTCCCGCATCCCATCATCCAGTCTTCTTTGTCCCCTTTGGTTCTAACTGGTAGTGTTTCTGCTAGTGTAATCCCATCGGGTAGCTAATTTGATATGTGCTTCATACCCACACTCATCTCCTTATCAAATGGTTGCTCCGGCACATCATTAGTGTTCCCTTCAGGACACGCTTCCTCATATTTTTGCAATAGGGATCGGCTGAGCGCTCTCCAGTTCTTTAACTTCTGGTTCCTTTTGTGTAACAATTTCTTCTTCCTGTCTTTTCTCTCAAATTTTACGATAAGCAGTAAGGAGGACCCATGCCACACCTTCCATGCTTTGCCTAGAAATCTCCTCTGCTTAGGGGCCCCTGGATAGCTCAGTTGCTTGAGCGTCTGACTCTTGGTTTTGGCTCAGACCACGATCCCGAGGTCGTGGGATGGAGTCCTGTGTTGAGCCCTGTTGGGCTCTGTGCTCCACGTGGAGTCTGCTTGAGATGCTCTCTCTCCCTCTCCCTCTGCCTCTACCCCTATTTGTGCTCAGTCTCTCTCTCTCTGTGTCAAATAAATAAATAAAATCTCGTTTAAAAAAAAAGAAAGAAATTGGGGCTCCTGGGTGGCTCCGTCGGTTAAGTGGCTGCCTTTGGCTCAGGTGTGATTCCAGGGTCCTGGAATCGAGCCCTGCATCGGGCTCCTTGCTCAGCAGAGAGCCTGCTTCTCCCTCTGCCTCTGCCTGCTGCTCTGCCTGCTTGTGATCTCTCTCTGTCTCTCTCAAATGAACAAAATAAAATCTTAAAGAAAGAAAGAAAGAGGGGCACCTGAGTGGCTCAGTGGGTTAAGCCTCTGCCTTCAGCTCAGGTCATGATCTCAAGGTCCTGGGATCGAGCCTCACATTAGGCTCTCTGCTCAGCAGGAAGCCTGTGTCCCTCCCCCTTCTGCCTGCCTCTCTGCCTACTTGTGATCTCTGTCTGTCAAATAAATAAATGAAATTTTAAAAAAGAAAGAAATCTCCTCTGCTAAATAACCACTTTCATTGCGTGCAAATTCTACCTCTCACAAGAAAATGGAACACAATTAATTAATTTTTAAAAGTTTATTTATTTATAATCTTTACACCCAACATGGGGCTCGAACTCACGACCCCAAGGTCAATGAGGTCAAGGTCAAGGTCACATGCTCAAGGCACCTGGGTGGCATAGTCAGTTGGGAATCCGACTCTTGGTTTCAGCTCAGGTCATAGATCTCAGGGTCAAGGGCTTGAGCCCTGCATCAGGCTTGTGCTCAGCCCAGAGTCTGCTTGAGACCCTCTCCCTCACCTTCTGCCCTTCTCCCCTTCTCTCTAAAATAAAGAAATCTTTTTTTTTCTGAAGATTTTATTTATTTATTTGACAGACAGAAATCACAAGTAGGCAGAGAGGCAGGCAGAGAGAGAGGGAGGAAGCAGGCTCCCCGCCGAACAGAGCCCAATGTGGGCCTCGATCCCAGGACCCTGAGATCATGACCTGAGCCGAAGGCAGAGGCTTTAACCCACTGAGCCACCCAGGCACCCCTTAAATAAAGAAATCTTAAAAAAAAATGCCACATACTCTCTTGACTGAGCCAGCCAGGCGCCCCACTAGAGCATAATTTATCCAAGTCCTTTGCCTCTTTATGACAAGGATCACCTTTTCTCCAGTTTCCAATAACCTGCTCTTCGTTTCCATTCGAGGCCTCACAGCAACTGCCTTTAACATCCTTATTTCCACCAGCCATCCCTTCATGGCAATCAGGGGTTTTTCTAGACGCACCTCAAAGCTCTCTCCTCCTCCCCCCAACATGCAGTTCCAAAGGTGCTCCATATGTTTCGGTATTTCTTAGAGCAGCATCCCTCCTCTCGGTACCAAAATCCGTGCTAGTCTACTCAGGCTTCGGGAACAAAATACAGGATCAGAGCCCTGCCTTATGACCTCTTTAACTTGACTTCTTAGAGGCTCCTCTGGTCCTTAGAAGACTTTATCTCCGAGTATAGTCCTGTTGGGGAATAGGGCTTCAACATATGCACTTGGTGGGGGACACAAACACTCGATTCGTCACAACCACCTATTAAAATGTTCTTACCGGAGGAAGGAAACTGCGGAGGAAAGGGTGGGGATGGTAGCGGCTTGCTGGGGCTGGGGACTTTTGCTCGCTTGGCACATCGTTTGTTATTGTTGTTGGTGGTGATGGTGGTGGTGGTGTTTTAAAGATTTTATTTATGTATTTGACAGAGGGAGAGGGAGAGAGAGAGCCAGAGAGCGCAAGCAGAAGGAGAGGGAGAAGCAGATAGGGAGCCCAATACAGGGCTCCATCCCAGCAACCTGGGATCTTGACCTGAGCCGAAGTCAGACACTTTTTTTTTTTTAAGATTTTATTTATTTATTGGACAGAGAGAGATCACGAGTAGGCGAGAGGCAGGCAGAGAGAGAGGAGGAAGCAGGTTCCCCGCTGAGCAGAGAGCCCGGTGTGGGACTCGATCCCAGGACCCTGAGATCATGACCTGAGCCGAAGGGAGAGGCTTTAACCCACTGAGCCACCCAGGCACACCTACTTTTTTTTTTTTTTTAAGATTTATTTATTTGATAGAGCATAAGCAGGAGAGTGGCAGGAAGTGGGGAGAGGGAGAAGTAGGCTCCCCACGGAGCAGGGAGCCCTATGGGGAGCTTGATCCCAGGACCCTGGAATCATGACCTGAGCCAAAGTCAGACGCTTAACTGACTGAGCCACCCAGGCGCCCCTACTTGGCACATAGTTAACGAGGCTGTCTGATGCCCGTCTCCCCAGGCCCTTTGAACCCAGGCTCCAGGATCACTGCGTGGCCTTCAACAACTTCCCTAGCCTCTTGGAGCACTATTTTCTTGCCTGACAGGGTTGTGGTGAAACTTGAATAAATCACATGTATTTAATGATGCCTCGTTTTCAGGTAGGACAGACTCAGACGCAGAGCTGCTTTTTTGCTCGAAACCTCCTGTGACTTCTCGTCTTTGGGGCAGCCACAGTGCTTGCCCCGCTGAGGAGACCTCATGTATGGTCTTTCCTGCTAATCTCTCTGAGCTTCCCGTTCTCCACTCTCACCACTGCTACTCTGCCCCAGCCACGCTGGCCTCCTTCCTCTTCCTCTTGTCAGTCTCTTTACCAGTCAGTGTCTACCTCAGGACCTTTGGATTCACTGTTCCTTCTGCCTGAACACTTTTCCCCACACCGCTTGCTCCCTTCCGTCGTTTCGATCTCTGTTCAGGTGTCAAAAATGAATGCCCTGTATAATTATAGCATCCTGTCACACTCTCACCTTTGTTTTTCCTTCACTACGTGTATCCTTCCTGTGTTCCATTATGCATTTATTTGTCATATCTGTCCTCCAGCAGAACAGACGCTCTGACAGAGGAGAGATTTTGTCTCCTTTGTTAATTGCTAAATCCCCGGGGCCTAGAAAATTGAAGGAATCCCCCCCCTTTTAAAAGATTTTATTTATTTATTTACTTATTTATTTATTTAAAGATTTTATTTTATTTATTTGACAGAGAGAGAGATCGCAAGGAGGCAGAGAGGCAGGCAGAGAGAGAGGGAAGCAGGCTCCCCGCTGAGCAGAGAGCCCGATGTGGGACTCGATCCCAGGACCCGGAGATCATGACCTGAGCCGAAGGCAGAGGCTTAACCCACTGAGCCACCCAGATACCCCGAAATATTTATTTATTTGAGAGAGAGAGAATGAGAGAGAGGGAGAGCATGAGAAGGGGAGGGTCAGAGGGAGAAGCAGACTCCCTGCTCCCCTTAAGGGTTCGCTCCATTGAACCTTCTTTTTTTTTTTTGGTAAGATTTTATTTGACAGAGAAAGAGACAGTGAGAGAGGGAACACAAGCAGGGGGAGAGGGAGAGGGAGAAGCAGGCTTCCCTCTGAGCAGGGAGCCCGATGCAGGGCTCAATCCCAGGACCCCGGGATCATGACCTGAGCTGAGGGCAGACACTTAACCGACTGAGCCACCCAGGCGCACCGACATCTCCATGGAACCTTCTTTTTCTTCATGCTGTAACAGTGTCCCCGCAGCCTGGTTTCCTGGCTGGACGGTGAGCCCTTCGAGGGCAGGAATTTTGTTTCTGTCATGGCCGAGTCCCCTGCACCCAGAGCAGGACTTGGCACAACGGAAGAGCCACCCACGTTTCATGACAGAATCGAGGGCGCGGTTGTGCTTTGCCCACTTCCCCCAGATCACCCAGGGCCACTGTCTGGCAGCCTGTCTGGTTTTCCTTTCCAGGCAGTGTGCTTTATGCTTTACCTGCCCTTCCATCCGGGCGTCTGGCACTTAGCAGGTACTCTGTAGCTCGTTTTCTGGGAGGGGCAAAGCCAGATAATGGTACCAGACCATGCAGCTGTTGGGGTGGTCTGTGCCTCTTCTGTCGCTGGCAAGGACCACTGGAGTTAGCAGCAGAAGGCCCTTTGATCGGGGGAGGTAAGCCCAGTATCTGGCATGTGGTAGGCACCCAGGAAATGTGAATTTCCTTCCCTGCTGCCACCTGTCTCTCTGCCTTCCTTCTAACTGTGGGACAGGCCTACTGGCTGACCCTGTGGGCAGCCTTGGAGTGGGCTGCAGCCTGGGCTTCCCCATCATCAGAGCTGGGCAGATTGCGGGATGCCATAGGGGATGGGGGGGGGGGGGCTCAGGTCAGGCGCTGTGCGCATGTTTCTGGACAGGTGTCCTGTAAGGACTGACCCTTCTCTCCCAAGCTACCCAAGAAATCTGTCATTCTCCTTCACATCCAGCTCAAGGAACACTTCCTGCAGAGCCTTCCCTGGCTTCCCCCAATGGGCCCATCTCTCCTTCCTCTCTGTGCCCAGGCCCTTTGCACCCACAGCTAGCCTGTACCGCAGCTGGTGACTCACCTGTCTTTTCCCTCCTGCTGGACCAGGAGTTCCTGGAGAGCGGGCCTGGGCCTGAGCCACCAGCTCATTTCGTAGCTCCCCTGCCCCCATGCCTAGCACCGAGGAGGGAGGTCATGGATGTTGATTGGACTGAAGTATATACCCTGGCTTTCCGGGGCTATCTCTGCCCTTGGCGCAGAGGAGACTGTCTCACCAATACGTTGCGGGAGTCAGAAAAATCTTCCCAAAGGAGGGGGCATGGTGGTTTCCTCTGCATCCTGGGTCCCTGTAAGACCTGGGCCTCCAGCTTGGTGTTACTTTATATTACTGTGAATTTTAGCGGTGGTTGTACTCTCGTTGGGGAGGGGGCGTGAAGGCCTAAGGCATTTGGATCTCTGCTGGGCATCCCTAGTTTATTAGGGCCAATCTTGCACATGGCGGCACTCTCTCTCTCTTTTTTTAAGATTTTTATTTATTTATTTATTTATTTATTTATTTATTTGAGAGAGAGAGTGTGAGAGAAAGAATGAGCATGAGAAGTGGGAGGGTCAGAGGGAAGCAGACTCCCCGCCCAGCAGGGAGCCCGATATGGGACTCGATCCCAGGACTCCAGGATCATGACCTGAGCCGAAGGCGGTCGCCTAACCAACTGAGCCACCCAGGCGTCCCGGCACTCTCTCTTTAAGCACCACTAGGGCCCAGCCCCTTGGGGCAGTCCTACCAACCTCTACTAGCCTGGGTGTGTTGCTTTTGAGATAAAATCTAGTTGCCAGCCCTGGCCTAGGGCCTTTACACTCAAGAGAATGACCTTAGCGTGGTTGGTAATAGACCCAGGAGCAAGACGTTGGAAGAAGCGTAATATTTTCACACTGAAGTCTTCCCCCGAATCACCCCACAGACACATCTGCCTTTTCTGGGCCACGAGTATGCACCAACACCAAGGACAGGCTTAGGTGCCTAGGAAGATGACCAAGGGGTTGTCTTTGACCAAACTGTGTCTTTGAGGAGGGAAAGCAGCAGTGTTTTTACTGATGTGAAGTCAGTAGGCCCGGGCCTGGCCCCCGCGGGCTGGCGGAGCCTCACTTTCCTCGTCTCTCAAAATGTGGCCCCAGAATGGCCCAGCCCCGGGCTCATCGGTCAGGGTCAGATAAAATGTGGGAGATGACAGGGATTTCATAAACAATTGAATGCCGCCTGCCAGTAGGCCCTCTCTCCCTGACACGGAGCAGCCAACTCCTGCTCACCCTTGAAAGCCCAGTTCAGACGTGGTCCTCTTTATCACTCTGACCCACGTCAGAATCCGAGCCCCCTCCCTCCCCACCACCTGGGTTGTTTCCTTCGCCCAGACAAGCAGATCAGCCTCCTCATTGCCCCCCACCTCCCTGAGGCCATCACTGGGCAGGGAGGAGCAGGGGTGGGGTTGGACAGGCTCTCCGAGCAGGGGTGCGGGGTGGACAGGCTCTCCGAGCCTTCACATCAGACCCGGCCTTCCCAAATGTAGCCACTTCGTTGTGCCTCATCACAGCCTCTTCTGTTCGCCACCGAAGTCCGGCTTGGGGTGGAGGCGGCGGGATGTCCTTCCACATCTGTAAGTCGGATAGAAGAGCTGTGGAGGGGTGGCACCCTGACCTTCTCCCCTGTATGTCATGGGTGTACAGCGGACACTGAACTGAATGCCCAGCATAGGACTTCTGATCCAAAAGCCCGCCCCTTGCTACGTGTCTGCCATCTCCCAGGCCCGGAAATGAGCGCCTTCTCTCTCTGCTGATCCTGTGGGTCGGTGCGGTCTGTACTCTCCGCCGTACGAAGCGGGAAACTGCAAATCGGGGCGGCGGGCTAGCCTGCTCTGGGATCGGAACCCTCTCCGCCGGGCATGCCCACAGCGTTGCTGCTGCGTGGGGGTTGCGGTAGTCAGAGAGGAGGACTCACGCCAGGCCGGGTGAGGAACCTTCTTTATACCGCCTGGGGCCGGGCATGTTTTTTCCCTTGGCCTTGGATTCAGATGTGGGAATTACCTCTTGGGATGGATATGGGCTCGTTTCCCTGAAGTGTGCGCGGAGTGTTGGGCGGAGAGGGGACTGGGAACACTACGCTCCGACCGCCCTGGTTTTCTGACGGAGCTGCAGGCTGAGCCAGGCTTCCGGAAGGCAATAGGCCAACTGCTCCCACACGGTGGGAGCTGGTGTGGGGACAGGGGATCAGCCGAAATTACAGCGAGTCATCAAGAGGCTCTAGGTGGGGGAGGGGAGGGTCTGTCCCCCCCCAACCCCGCCCACCCCGCCCTGAACCCAGTGATGGCCTCAGGGAGGTGGGGGGCAGTGAGGAGGCTGGTCTGCTTGTCTGGGCGCAGGAAACACCCCAGGTGGTGGGGAGGGATGGGGCTTGGATTCTGACCTGGGTCAGAGTGACAGGGCTTGGTGGTCGTGACCCTATGGTGCTGGTTGTCTAGGCCTGTAGGGGGTCTGCCCCCCTCTCACAGGTCCCCTGCCCTTGCGGCACCACACTGCATGGTGACAGGTGCACCCTTTTCTCTCCCACCAGGTGAGCCTCTCTTGCAGGGCCTTGAAGAGTCAGGACTGGGTCTCAGCTGTCGGTGGCTCCCCAGGCTTGCAGGGAATCAGAAGAAGGAGCATGGGATGGTCCCCTCGAAGGGAGGGGGAGAGACTCCGTGGAGGGGCTTGGCTTCCTAGGAGGGACGGAGTTGCCTTTAGAGGATGGCAGCGCAGGTGGGAGGAACCACAAGGCCAAAAGCCAGGAGTCAGGAAGGCCACCGCAGCCCGTTCTGGCTGGAGGCCCGGAGGAGCATGTGGGTGTGAGGGGACGAGCCCTTGTTTCCCAGACGAGGAAGCCGAGGACAGGGACACCAGCGAAAGGGCGTGCTTGGCCCGGCCCAGGCAGCCCAGGGCCATTACCGCCTGCCTCCTGCAGGAGAACAGGCTCACGGGTGTGTCCATCCCGGGAAACACTTGCAGGTTTCTGCAAGAGGGAGCAGCGGGGCTGAATGACGCGTGCTCCTGTGGTGGCTGGACTGTCGCTCCGCTCCGGGGGCTCTACCCGCGTTGTCTCTCGAATGCTCACGACAGCATTGCGACAGGAACTGCCATCAGCCCCACTTTCCCCATCAGGAGACCGAAGCCCGAAGTCACACAGAGCCTAAGTGCTGTCATTCACACCCAGGTCGGTCTGAGTCCAGAGCCCTGACCCAAGGCTCCGGCAGGGCAAGCAGGTGTCGGTGGGCATGTGGCGCTGGCCCAGGCCCTGCCCAGTGTGAGCAGCTGCTGTGAAGAGCACTGTTCTGGGAGCCTGAAGACTCGGTGCGGCTTCACCCCTCCCTGGGAAGAGCACGCGGGAAGAATGAGATTTGGGGAACTGAGCTCCCCTGATCCCACACTTCTTACCTCTAGAGCCTCATAGCCACCCTTCCAGGCGGGTCTTGGCAGCGGACGAGCAGCGCAGAGGAGAAAAGTGAGGCCCAGAGCAGTGCAGTGGCTGGCCCTCGCTCACAGCTCCGAGTGTGGCCAAGGACATGGCGTGTGGTCTGACAGGGCTACTTGCCTCTCACTGGTCAAGTGATCTTGGGAAAGAAACTTCTTGCTTTGTGCCTCCCTGTCCTCATCTGTAAAATGGGTTAGTGACCTCTGCCCTTCTTACGAGACAGGATTGTGAGGACATGGTTGAAGCAGACGGAAATAAAGAACAAGGAAGCGGGGGGCATCTGGGTGGCTCAGTTGGTGAAGCATTTGCCTTTGGCTTGGGTCATGATCGTGGGGCCCTGGGATCAAGCCCCATGTCAGACTCCCGGCTCAGCGGGGAGCCTGCTTCTCCCTCTCCTCCCTGCTTATACTCGCTTGCTATCTGTCTCTATCTCTCAAATAAATAAAATCTTAAAAAAAAAAAAAAAAGGAAGAACAAGGAAGAAAGGAAGTCTGCAAAGGTATTAATTTGACTTACTTCCTCCCTCCCCAAAGTAGCTGGGTGCTTTTCACACCTTTTCACATCTTGGTGCCCCCGCATGTGTCTGCACTCCAGCCCTCTGCTGAGGGAGCCCCCGCTTCTCGGCAGAGCCCGCGGTCCTCTCTCTGGAACCATTTGTTGAGGAAGAGAGCGAGGGCCACACTGCGGGGCAGAGCACAGAAGGGGCCTGTGAGTGGCCTGGACAGAAAGTGCTGGCTTGAGACCAGACAGCTTCCAGCCCCCTTCCCGCTTGGTGGTGGGAGTCCCAGGCTCAGGTTCTGACCCAGGGAAGGGCCCACATCCCTTCTGGGCTGCCACCAGGTGGGACAAGCTGAACTTCAGCGGGCCTTCTAGAATGTACATGGTGCCATGGAAGCTGGGTGGGGTGTCTAGATCTGGCCAGGAGCTCCTGGCCCCTGGGGGGGGGGGGGGGAGGGCTGCCCTAAAGAAGCCTGACCCCTAGCTGCTCTGCCTGAGCCTCCCTTCTCTTTAAGCAGCTCCCTCTGGAGCAGGCTCCGTGCGCCCGTGCAGCACCACACCATCCACTCGTTCTCAGCCTCGCCGAGCCTCTGTCTCCCTCATCCGGGGCATGGGAAATTCCCTCCATCTTGCCAAAATGGGGCACACGCTCTGCTCCCTGGCCTGGTACAGGCCACACCGGCTCCGGACGCGTGTGGGCTGTAAAGAGGGCTTGGTGGTGGTTAAAAGAGGGTGGCCTGGGTTCAAATCCTGCTTCGGGTGCCTGCGTGCCAGCTCATTCCCTGGGGCTCCCTGAGCTTGTTTCCACCTTGGTAAAATGGAGACAAAAATAACACCTGCCTCATGGCATTGTTCAAAGATTCCAAGAGATTCTTCTACAAAGTGCCTGGGTTTGGGGTGCTACATTGTAGCTCTAATTACCGGCATCATTTTGTATCTTGTGTATCTCTTCTCCTTGGACTGGGTTTCCTGGTAAAGCAAGGTTTTCTCCTTGACCTTGGGGTAGTCTGATGCAGAATTGCCGCCCAAACCGTGTATGAGGAAAGGCAGGTGGCCTCCAGGCAGCCCCTGCCCAGCCAAGGCACCGCACAAACCAGTCCAGCGGGGCGTGGGCGTGGAGGGCAGGAGCTGCATGGCTGGGTTCACAAGGTGTCTGCAGGCTGTGAGATGGGCCACGGCCCTTGGGGGCACCTGCGAAGTGGGATGAGTGTGGGAATGAGAGAGCCCACAGTGGGGTGGGGACGGTGACCAGCTCCCGGCCGCTGCTAACTAACGAATGGACTGCTCTCTCCCCCAGAGACTGATGGAGAGGCAGAGACGGAAGGCGGACATCGAGAAGGGGCTGCAGTTCATTCAGTGAGTGTGGGGCCAGCCGGGCAGGCTGGGTGGGCTGGGTTCTCTGATGGTTTCTTCTCCATAAGCCTTTGAAGCTCAGACTCCCACGTGTGCAGGGGAGCAAGGAGGAGGGACGTGCTAGGCAGGGGCTAGGGGAGTGTAGATCTGTGAACACCCCATCCATGTACACACACTCCCTGACTCTACTTACCTCCAGTCTTGCTCCGTCTACCATTTTATTTTATTTTATTTTATTTTTAAGATTTTATTTATTTGACAGACAGAGATCACAAGTAGGCAGAGAGGCAGGCAGAGAGAGAGGGAGAAGCTGGCTCCCCGCTGAGCAGAGAGCCCAATGTGGGGCTTGATCCCAGGACCCTGAGATCATGACCTGAGCTGAAGGCAGAGGCTTTAACCCACTGAGCCACCCAGGTGCCCCTCCGTCTACCATTTTACCCTCGCCCTCCACATATCCTGGCGCACTTCCTGTTAATTCTCCTGCTAGCCTGTGTACAGATTATAACCAATCAATCAATAAACCAGTTTCCACTGATTAAGCACAGCTCTTGGGCCCCGTGCTGGGCTCTACACATCCATCATCTTCTCAATCCTCCCAACAGCCCAGTGAAGTAGGGGGCCTTATTTCCATTTTGCTGAGGCTCCGAGAGGTTAAGAAACTTGTCTGCGGTCACATAACTATAAAGTGTTAGAATTCTAACCCAGATCTAGCTGACCCCAAACCCACATCTCTTTCCATTATTTGCCCCTCAGTACCCACAGGCCATGTTTGGGGTTTGTTTATTGGTTTGTTTTTCTTTCTTTTTTTTTTTTTTTTTCCACACAAAGCGTTTTTACTGATTTTTTTCTTTTGTTTTTTGGAAATAGATCCCCAGAGGCGCATTTCTCATGCCATTACTGAACTGTTAGCTGAAGGGCCCCTCACTTGCTCGGGTCCTTTCCGAAGCTGCAGCAGGCTCCCTTAGCAATTCTCTGTTTCTGGTTTTGTGGGATTTTTTTTTTCTTACATGGGAATCCCCACAAAACCAGGATTCACCCTTATCTACCCTCATACAAACTCCCCAATTTTGTTCTCTCACAGAGACCCTTAAAACATGACCTGCCTCTCTCCCACAGACTGGGCCCGTTGTCACGCACAACGGGTCTGCATGGTCCTGGTGGAGCGTGTGTCGACATTCACACACCGTCCTTGCTCAGGCCACGGTGAGAGCTGTGGTCCACCTTTCCCTCCTCTCTGGGCCCGTCTCCTCCCCTTAGGGGGAGGGCTTTGATTTGGGGGGACTGCTCAAAATGTATTCACAGGCCAGTCTGATGAACAAAGTGAATGTTACAAATACTGTCTTTAATTTAAGTCACTGGTTTCTGTGGAGCTGGGCCTTTGAGTCCCACATCCTGGTTCCCCCACTGACTGGGGGCTTCCCAAACCTATGAAGGGAGACCAGCCCCTGCCCTCCAAGAGTCATTGTGTTTGGGGTAGATGGCGGCTCGGTGTTCTCCTTCCCCTTTCCAGAGGGGAGTTCTAGGAAGGTTTAGCAATAGGGACAGCTTCCTGGGAACCCATATGTCGTCTCCTAAGGGATTTGCTTTACAAGATAACAGAGTAGGACCTGCTGCTTTTAAATTCATTGCGTTTTCACATACAGACTTTGTGCCCTAAGCATTTATTAGGCACCTCTGGGCACAAAGCACTGTAGGATCATGAAGTGGTTTGCACAGGTGGGGAGGCACCGGCTTGTGTGGAGGCTTGAACACCAGCATCAGGTGACCTTTAGGTCAGGGTGTGCCCCGCTGGAGAGGGGAGGCCAGGAGGGAGGGTAGTGATGGGGCCTGGCTGGGCAGTACAGGGAACGGTGATGGGCCCTGGCCCCCGACCGGTGGAGAGGCAAGTGAGAGAGCAGGATGTGAGCCCCACTGGCACAATCAGGGACATGCCCTTCCTACACACACAGGGGACATCGGCATCTCAGCACTTCTCTCACTCACTGGCTCAGGCTGCTCTTTCTTGCCCAGATGTTGGCGGCAGCTCTGAACAGCAGGGAGAGCCCAGCCCTGCACTCTGGCCCTGGCTCTGCCGCCACCCTGCTGGGTCACTGCCCCCTCCAAGTGTCTGTTTTCCCTTCCGTGCCATGAAGGACCAGGAGCCTGCCCTTCTCGCTGAGCTGTTCAGCCTGACAGGTGTGCCTCCGCTCTCCTGGGCTGGCGTTTCCTTCTGCACCGAGCGGGCATTTCGTTGACCCCAGCAGAGGACAGGGCGCCCACAGCCCCGTCTGCTTTGCTGAGGCCGGCGCGAGGGGTCAGACTCCGAGCTTACCTGGCACTGTCCGGGGTCCCGCGTGTTTTGCAGGAAGGAACAGGAGAAGGGCAGAGGCTGCCTAACCAGGGGGACCCGAGGTGGACTCTCGGTGCCACGTGGGGTCTGCTTTTGCAGATTTGGTGTGCGAGGCACGGTCGTTCCCAGGGAACTGGTTTGTTGGGAGGAGGACAGCCGGCTGGAGCTAGAGCCGGCCCGTTCTTTCTCAGCATCCGCGCCTGGGGAAGCCAGGCCGTGGCCCTGGAGTAAACACAAGGCCTTGCTCCAACCCTCCCATCAGAAATGGAAGGCCAGCCTGGTGTTGGTCCCCTTATCCCAGTCTGCCAGGTGACACCCGAGGTCCGAGCTAGAGAACTCCGTCCCGGGCATAGTCTGTGGTCTTTGGCTCGGGCTCCTGGGGCCTCCGTGAGTCTGAGGCCCCTGGGCTCGTGCAGACTTCGTACCCCTCCCCTTTTCCTGCTAGGTCGACACTACCCCTGAAGCAAGAAGAGTATGAGGTGAGTGTCAGCTTCCAGGCTGGGGGAAGGCAAAGGGGAAGGGCAAGGGTGTCCCGGGTCGGGGGTCGGGGGTCAGGGGAGCGAGAGAGGCCAAGTGCCAGGCCTCCGCCCCTGAGCCCCGTCTGCACCCTGCGCCCCCCCCCCCCCCCCCGGCAGGCCTTTCTGCTCAAGCTGGTGCAGAACCTGTTTGCTGAGGGCAATGACCTGTTCCGGGAGAAGGACTATAAGCAGGCCCTGGTGCAGTACATGGAGGGGCTGAACGTGGCCGACTACGCCGCCTCCGACCAGGTGGCCCTACCCCAGGAGCTTCTGTGCAAGCTGTATGTCAACAGGGCCGCCTGCTACTTCACCATGGTGAGCGCCCCGCCCTCCCTCCCTCTCCCCTGCCCCCCCCCCCCCCCCCCCCCCGCCCCGGGGTCCTGCCCACTGCTTCCCCCAGCTGCCGCCCCGGGGCCCTGCCCACCCCGTACCCCAGTGAGCCTCTGCAGGGCCGGCTCCCCCACGTCCTCCCCTGTGAGTCTCCCCAGCTACCCCCAACCCCAGCCGCACCGAACACTCGCCCGCAGAGCCTTCAAAGTGCTCCTACAAGAGACAAAAAAAACGGTTTGTAATGATACTGAGCCCCACCCTGGAGGAATTAAGTTAGGCTCTCAGGGTGGCCGGGGCGTTGGCAGGAGGAGGCTGGGCAGTCAGGGCTGAGAACGGCTCCCCTCATCGTGGGCTGGGCTGCCTCTTTTGGCAAAGGCCTGGCCTCTCCTGCTCCTCCCTCCTGTCTCCCCTGCCCCCTGAAAGCTCTGGCCTCCACCTCTTCCCTGTCCGGCTTGCTCCCTGACTCAGTCTCTCACCGGATTCTTGGGGAGGCTCTGCTGGGAGCCCTGGAGAGGCCCCAGTGACAGCTCCACGGGCCGGAGTGGACCGTCCCAGAGAAGCGGGTGTACCAGATGCCTGCTCACACCCTCGCCTGTACCCTGAGCTGCCTTCGTGCTTCTCCTTCCTCTCAGAGGTGCCTTATTACTCTCGGTCTGGGGTGCCCTGAGCCACAGGCAGGTGTGGAAGTAGATATGTCCGGAACACCACGCTCAACACTGAACAATTTGAAGGCCCATCCACTCCCGTGGCCTGCCCGTGCCCACGGGCGGCCCCTTCAGCTGGACGTACGGATGCCCTGGACCAGAGTATGAAGGCCAGAGCTGTTTCCTGGAGGCCTGGAGCCCTCCGCCTTGACCCCAGTCTTCCAGCAGCTTCCATCTCTGCAGGGAGAGGGGCAGGAGGCCCCGGGGGGGAGGGAGGGAACAGATGCGGACCTCTGAGCCGCCCGCCCCTCTCCGCAGGGCCTGTATGAGAAGGCGCTGGAGGACAGCGAGAAAGCTCTGGGCCTGGATGGCGAGAACATCCGGGCACTGTTCCGCAAGGCCCGTGCCCTCAGCGAGCTGGGGCGCCACAAGGAGGCGTACGAGTGCAGCAGCCGGTGCTCCCTCGCCCGGCCTCACGTGAGTGCCCGGCCCGGGCTGCTGAGCCTGCTTCCTCCCCTGGGGCGGGGCATGGACCCGCACACGCGGATACAGACCCGGGAGCTCTAGTTGTGTTTTCTCTGGCACTGCCGAAAACACAGCGTATGTATTAGCTCACCTCATCCTTGCATCGGCCCTTTGAGGTGGATAGTATTATTGTCCCATTGTAAAGATGAGGAGAGAGGCACAGAGAGACAGGAACTTACTGAGATCACAGCTTGGGGGCGGGGGCAGAGCCCACCCTTGAACCCAGGCGGTGTGATTCTAGAAGTTGGCATCTTTTTTTTTTTTTCTAAGATTTTATTTATTTATTTGACAGACAGAGATCACAAGTAGTCAGAGAAGCAGGCAGGTGGTGGGGGGGAAGCAGGCTCCCCACTGAGCAGAGAGCCCTATGTGGGGCTCGATCCCAGGACCCTGAGATCATGACCTGAGCCAAAGGCAGAGGTTTAGCCCACTGAGCTCACCCACTCGCTCAACTGAGTGAGCGAGCACACCCAGGCGCCCCCTAGAAGTTGGCATTTTAACCTCTGTACTATGACGGTACAGGGTTGCAGTGGGGACTGAAAGGGGCACCACATGTGCGGGGATCCTGATGTCAGGCTGTCCCTCCACGGGGGAGAGACAGGGGATGGACTAGTAGTGAGCCTCGCTTGGCCTGGCCCACACGCACAGCTGGGCGCGGGTCTCTCCCCCTTTTATTCATCCACTTAACAAGTGTTTACTAGGCACCCATGAAGTGCCCGGATCTGTGCCCTTCAGGGATCCACAGTCCACTGGGAGACATGGAAAAAGCCCTGGGGGCTAGGCCTGACTCTACCACTGAACCCCAGCGTGACCTTGGACAAAACATTTCCGTCCTGCACATTAGCTGCGTGTCTATAAAGGGCCCCTCCTACTTTATCCCGGAAATAATGGGCATGAAAAGGCTCAGTTCTGCCCAGCAGTGATCAGGATCTTGGAGGCCTCCCTCCCTGGAGGAAGTGGGCTTGAGTGGGGCCAGAAGAAGCAAGAAGGGCCTGCGCGGTCAGAACGGAGGGGAGGCCCCGTGCGCAGCGGCCCAGGATGTTGGTGTCAGAGAGCTGGGTTTAGGATTCTTTTTTTTTTTTTTTTTAAGATTTTATTTATTTATTTGACAGAGATCACAAGTAGGCAGAGAGAGAGGAAGGGAAGCAGGCTCCCCGCCGAGCAGAAAGGCCGAGCAGAAAGCCCGATGCGGGGCTCGATCCCAGGACCCTGGGATCATGACCTGAGAGGGTTTAACCCACTGAGCCACCCAGGCGCCCCTGGGTTTAGGATTCTAATCCTGAGTCAGCCATCTACCAGCTGTATCACCTTGACCACACACAGCTCAGTCTCTCTGAGCCTTGATTTGTACCCCCTGTCAAACGGGGGTGACAATACGCCATGCACGGTCGGGCTGTGAGAACGGAATCTGAAAATCAGACAAGGCACTTGGCACAATGGCCAGGCACAGTAAGCCCAGAAAACATTCACTCTTCTGATACCTTTTGTTTCTTACTCATGTTTCTCCAACTCAGTTTAAAGATTTTATTTATTTCTTTGTCAGAGAGACTGAGTGAGCGAGCACAAGCAGGGGGAGCAGCAGGCAGAGGGAGAAGCAGGCTCCCCATGGAGCGAGGAGCCCGATGCAGGATTTGATCCTCGGACCCTGGGATCATGACCTGAACTGAAGGCAGATGCTTAACCCATTGAGCCACCCAGGTGCCCCTCCAATTCAGTTCACAAATGAGATCCTTTCTAATGACAAGTAGTCTCTGAGCTGTGTAGCATTTCCTAGCTGGTCCACATCCGAGTCTCATGTCTACCGTGCACGGGCAGGCAGGGGAGGCATTTACCCTATATGTAATAGGGTATGGGTGTATGGGTGAGGCTGCTGGGGCCCAGCAAGGCCACTCACTTGCCTGAGGAAAGTTCCCAGGTGTGGACTTCTGACTCTGAGTTGGGGAACTCCCCCATTTTCCAGTCTTTGTTGGCAAATGCTGGCTGAGCTCTGCTCTATGCTGGGTGCTGGGGACCAGAGGTGACGACAACTCTGGCCCTGGGCTGTTACAACATCCTTGTTGCCCCTTTGGTGCCTGGACCGTAGTTGCCGTTCCTTTGTTTATGGTTGGTGTCCCCCACCAGACTGGAGCTTCCACGAGGCCCGGGCTATCTTCCCTGTGACAGTGTTGTCCCTGACTCCTCGCCCTTGCCTGCCACAAAATGTGCACGCCATAATACAGCCTTGGAGGGGGAAGGAATGTTGGATGCTGTTACTGAGCACTAACCGTGGGCCCGCCATGTTCCAGACTTCCCACATTCTCGCTCCTATGGGCCTGGGCACCACCCACATGTCCTCTCTTGCAAAGAGTTCTAAGACATTGCGTGGTTAAAGAAGCCAGTTGAAGAACAATAGGTACAATATGATCTCACTTATGTAAAAAAAAAAGGGGGGGAGGGAGAACATCCTCACAAAGCAAAACCGAGCATCCTTTCTAGGTCCATAGGGACATATGTAAATTCCTAGAAAAGATCTGTAGGGAAACAGATCAGAGCACGAGGCACACTCCCTCTAGGGAGGAGCCTGGGGTGGGGGTCGGGGTGGGGGTGATCCTGGGGAGCACTTGCTCTCTCTGCAGCATTTCAGCCCTCTACAGTAACATGACTGCTTGCTGAGTTTTGGAAATAAAAAGATCATCTTAAATTCCAAAATAGGGGCGCCTGGGTGGCTCAGTGGGTTAAAGCCTCTGCCTTCGGCTCAGGTCATGATCTCAGGGTCCTGGAATCGAGCCCCGAATCGGACTCTCTGCTCAGCGGGGCGCATGCTTCCCTTCTTCTCTCTCTGCCTGCCTCTGCCTACTTGTGATCTCTGTCTGTCAAATAAATAAATAAAAATCTCAAAAAAAAAAAATCCAAAATAAAAAAGTATTCCTTTCCCCTCCCCACAGTAAAAGGACAAAGGGAAGCCTGAGTTCTGGGTCAGCCCCACCATGTACAAGCTGTGTGACCTGGGCAGCCAGTGACCCCTCCTGGGGCCTCACCCCCTTGTCAATAACATGGGGTAACAGTGGACATCCCTCCCCGGGCCCCCCACCCCACCCCACACATATGTCCCACCATGGCCCGGGAGGGCTACACAGGGTCTCCAGAGAGACTAACCCGCTGTACCCTGTGTCTTGTCGCTCCAGGATGAAAGTGTAACTCAGCTTGGTCAGGAGCTGGCTCAGAAGCTTGGGCTTCGAGTTCGGAAAGCATATAAGAGGCCCCAGGTAAGGTGGGCTCTGGGCACTGAAGGTGGGCGCGGGTGGAGGTGGGGAGGTCTGAAGGAGGACCAGGCACCTTCAGGCAGAAGCGGGTGAGGGCGGCCAGGGCCGGCCCAGAGCAGTGAGGATTGATAACAGGTGATCTTCTCTGTTGGCTGAAAGCCCTGGACCGACGTCCAGAACCTTTTGGGAAAGGAAAGAACAGCCAAAGCGTGCAGTTCGCCTTAGATGTCAGCTGCTAAGACCTGTTCCCTCCCTTGCCCTGGCTGATCTCAACACCCAGAGATGACCTGAGTTGACACTGGTGTCCTTCAGCCTTGTGTTCTCGAATAACCTCTCTAGGGCGCGTCCTGGAGACACAGGCGTCTGCGTGGCTCTTTGAAATCCACGTGGCTCTTTGATATCCATGTTTATTCACTTGGCATATTTTACGTCGGAAAGCTGCATGGGGGAGAGAGAATGGCTCTAGAGTCATTTGTGACCTTGAGCAACTTAGTTCTCTCTCCCCTGGGGTTTCTGCACCTGGAACATCAGGACACTTATGCCTGCCTCGGGGGGGTTCGTGGGAGGATCACAAGGAAAGAATGTGTGATGTGGTGCCTGCCACATAATAAGAGCATGTATGTGGACGTCCTCTGCCCTGGTCCCAGTTACAGGAGGAAAATGCCCGAATCTGACCCCGAGACAGGGCAGGTCACTTCGGGCCGGCCTAGGGGCAGGGAGCCTTAGGGTAGGACCCTGCAGGGGCCTAGAGAACCCCAGCAGCCCGTGTTGGGGCCCCTCTGCTCCCCCCGCAATGGGACCCAGAGCATCTTCCCAGAGCCTTCATCTCTCCCCACTTCTCTGATCTCTGCAGGAACTGGAAACCTTTTCTCTGCTCAGTAATGGCACTGCGGCTGGAATAGCAGATCAGGTAGGATGGGGGGCAGGGGCCCGAGCCCCCTCCCTGCCGCCGGTACCAACCTGTCATGAGAGCTTCGGATTCCCTCTCTGGGGCATAACGACCCCAGCAGTGGGTTCAGAGCCGTCACACCGAAGGGCTGGGCTCCATCTGTCCTAGTCTAGGACAGTCTGTGAGCCAGACACCAGCCCTGGGAAGATGGGGTGACTGACCGCCTAGACCTGGGCCAGACTCACAGCACACCTCCTAAGAGGGGCCTCCTGGGACCACAGGGCCAGAGTGTGGGGACAGAGTTGGCGGGGGGGGGTGGCCTAGTCGCAATGACCTTTTGGCTTCCTCACCCTTCCTGCCGCCGTTGCTTTCCTCCCCAGTGGCCTCTCTGCATCTCAGCCTCTAGGTCTCTAATGTCCTCCCTCCGTCTACTTTCTCTGCCTTTCCATTTCCAGGACCCGGCTAGAGCACGCACCCCCACTGAGGCCCTTCCTGGTACCCCTGCCCAGGTGGCTGCTGGGGAGATGCACAGAAATGGGGGGCAGAGCTCAGACCTGGGGTCCCATGGGGACGAGCCCGGCCTGCTGCTGTGTGAGCTGTTCTTGAGCAGAACCGTTACCTCTGAGCCTCGGATTTCACACCTGTGAAATGAGGGTGTTCTGTCCCTCGGCTGGAACAAGGGAGCAGACCCTGCGAAGTGTGGCACCCGCGGGAGCCACGAGGAGCAGTTAGCATTATCCTAGCTTTTGGAGGTCCCCACTCCCAGGGCCGAGACCCTCGTACAAACCTGGCTTATGCTGGGGGCGGGGCAGGACCCGGCACACACACGACATGCCCATTGCTCACCGCGCATGCTCAGGTGGACTTGGAGGCTTTCTGGAAGACGAGACAGGCCCTTGGAGCACTGATGGGGGCTGGGGTCCTGCCTCTTTGTTGTACGTAAGGGGAGACTGAGGTACAGAGCAAGGAGGGGACTTGGTAAACATCGCACAGCGAGGCAGCTGCAGGCCTGTCTGCCTCCCGGCTGTTACGAGGCTTTCATTCGTTCACTCAGCAAACTCCCAGGGAACCCTTTCTTGGTCCTGGGCTGGGTACTGGGGTATAGCTGAGTCAGGCAGGCATATCCTTGAACTTGGGGACTTCCGGGTGCCCAGGGAGGCAGATATGGCTCTGTCTGTGTAGCATTGCTCATGAATTGTAACCAGAAATTTGGGGGCATATGTTGGATGCTGAAAAACCAACACAAACAAAAAACACATTTGGTCTAACCAAATGCCATGGACTGGGCGGCTTATAAACAACAGAAATTCATTTCTCATAGTTCTGGAGACTGGGAAGTCCAAGGCCAAGGTGCCGGCAAATTCGGTATCTGGCGGGGACCCGCATCCTGGTTCACAGATGGCACCTTCGAGCTATAACCTCACATGGTGGAAGCCGTGAGGGAGCTCCCTGGGGTCTCTTTTGTAAGGGCACTAATCCCGTTCAAGGGTGCTTCACCCTCATGACCTAATCAGCTCCCAAAGGCCCCATTCTTAATACTATCCCCTTAGAGGGGCGCCTGGGTGGCTCAGTGGGTTAAAGCCTCTGCCTTCGGCTCGGGTCATGATCCCAGAGTCCTGGGATCGAGCCCCGCGTCGGGCTCTCTGCTCAGCGGGGAGCCTGCTTCCTCCTCTCTCTCTCTCTCTGCCTGCCTCTCTGCCTACTTATGATCTCAGTCTGTCAAATAAATAAATAAATAATCTTAAAAAAAAAAATACTATCCCCTTAGAGGGTAGGATTTCAACATATGAATTTGATATATATTGAACATTTGGCAAATATTCAGACCACAGCAGTGAATGAGTAACTGAAGAATCGTAAATGACTTCGCAGTGCCTTAAAAGGGTACTGCTTACCCCTATTACAAAGAAGAAACCAAGGCCCAAGGAGTTAGATGACTTGTGTGAGTCCACTGAGCCTAGGGCTAGGTACGTAGTAAACAAAACATTTGTGGTTCCTGCCCTCAAAGCACTCAAGTCCAGGGTGAATGGATACTAGCGTGATAATTTCTGGTTACAAACCATCATGAGAGCTGTAAAGGCAAAGTGTGGGGAGCCACGGGCCTCTGGAATAGGGAGGCCTAGTTTAGATTGGGCATCGGTGACCTTTCAAATGAGACCTGAAGATTGAGGAGTAGGCAGGGGCACGGTGTGCTGGTAAAGCTGCGTTTCCGACAGGGGAGGGATGTGCAAAGGCCCTGAGGCTAGGAGGAGCTCAGAGAGTGGGAGGGACCACGTGGAAGGGAGGCAGGGCCCTAGTGGGGCTAGAATAGTAGATAGAAGCCAGACCACCTTGCCCCTGGGGAGGAGCTGAGTCTTCATCAGAGGAGTGTTGGGAAGGCGTTGGAGGGGAAGAGTATTGATTCTGTTCATTAATTCAGAAGAGATATATTGAGGGCTCCTAGGCGCCCAGCATAGAGTTGACCAAGGCACTGGATAGGCAACAGAGGGCGAACTAGCCAGGGAGCCCCATCTTCATAGAACTTACAGCGCAACTGGGGGAGACAACAAACAAAAAGTGATCAGTGCCGTGGAGATGGTTGGCTGGGGAATGCTCGGGCAGTTGGGAGGGGTTGCAGTTTTAAACACTGAGCAAGGAAGGCCTCGATGAGAAGGAGACGCTGGAGCAAAGACCTGCAGATGAGGGATGTGCCTTGAGGAGGTCTGGGAGAGGAGGCAGAGGGATTGATGAGTGCAAAGGCCCTGAGGCAGGCATGTGCCCAGTGTGGGGGGACAATAGCCAGGAGGCCATGGTAGCTAGAGGCTGGGATGCAGGGCTCCTCTTTCCTCTCGCCAAAGGTGATAGGGAGGCAGGAAGTCATTTCAAGATGATCTTATTCGGAGTTCCTAGATATGAAGGTCTCCTGCGTCATTCCTGGAGCTGAAGAAATGGGGGCTCCCTTTTGCTGTTTTCTGCTGATAGTGTTATAACAGCGCCTTATAGGACTGTGTTGCGGTGACCCTGGTTGGGTATGTGATGGGATGTTCCTGCTTCTTTCCTTTCCCACAGTGACTGCCCTGGTTAAAGCCACATGCCACTTGGGCTAGCCTCCCCTTCCTGTACCCTCAAGATGAACTCTGACAGACAGGCCTCTAGGTCTCTCCCTAGTATAGGGACCCTCCGTGGTTATTCATAAAAGTGTCTGTTTAAAAGTAATCAACTCCGGATCCTCTTGCCTGGCATTCAGGCTCCCCAGCAGTCGAGTTCCGACATCCCTCTCTGGCCCCACCTCCTACTCACGCATTAGGCAGGGTACGTGTGTGCATTTCTGCCGGGCTCTGCGACAGGCTCCTCGGAGAGCAGGACGGTGGGTTCCTCCGTTCTGTGCCTCCACTCGGCACCCCTTTGGAGGCAGACAGGTCAGGTCTCTGCAAACCGGTGGAATGACCTAGAGGAAATGATTTGTCTTGGAGCTTTGGGTTCTCCTCTGTGGAACAGAGATGATTGTGCTCAGTTCCCGGGGTGCTTGTGTGGACGACCTGAAGGCAGGCAGGGAAGCCAGCAGCCAGTTACTTGCTATGTGGGTGTCCCTAGCAGGGAAAGGCAGGGACAGATGAGCCTAGCAAGACGGGCTGGAGGTGGGTGGCGGGCGGAAGGCCCGGGGAGCCCTAGACACGCTGGGCAGGGAGATGCACAGCTGTCCCTAGCGTCGTTCATCTGGCCTCTCCTTCCCGCCTCATGTGAGAGCAGCAGCTCTGATCCGGCGCGGCAGCAAACACACCGGAGACACCGAACTGGCCATCTCTGCCAAGCCGGGGCCAGGCTCCAGGGCGTGAGGAGTGTTCTGTGCGCGTGGGGGTCGGGAGTGCACAGGGCTGGGGCTGGGGTCCGGCCGACTCCCGAGTCCGAAGTCAGACAAGCCCTTTTCTGGCCCGGGAGTGGCAGCTTCCCCCGACATCTCCTCCTTGCACTTGGGGGTGGGGGTGGGGGAGGCCAACACCGCAGGGCGCCTGGAGCAAGGGTGGAGCTCACTGGGCAGTGAGGTGCCGGCCCAGCCTGGCAGGAGGCAGGACTCCGAGTCCGTCTTGCTGTTGTCAGCACTGCCGCGGGTCCGTGGGGTGGGATGGCGAGCAGGGAGGCTCCGGTCCTCCTGCCGCCCTCGGAGGGCACGCAGAGGACATGGGGTTCCCCGGGGGCCTGCCAGGGAAGGAGGACTTCGGCGGGACTGTGCAGGACTCAGAGAAGGGGAGGATGTGCCAGGATTGAGGAGTGACTCGGGCCACAGCCAGAGGGGGACACGAGGCAGGGGAGATGCAGCACGCGAGTCCATCCAGGCCAACCTCTGGACAGGCAGAAAGCACTTCCTAAGTTCTATGCAAATGTCAAGTGATTTCAAGCTTGCAACAGTTCTAGAAGGTGGGTGACTGTACGATCCTTAATCTACGGGTCAGGGAGCAGGCCCAGGGAGGGTGAGCAACTTGGCCAGGCCCCAGAGCAAGCTGCAGCCCAGCTTTCCCTCTAACAGCAGGTGCACGGGGTGGGGTGGGGGGGCAGTGGGATCCTACCTGGGCTCCTTCAGCCTGGGGCTGTGACTGGGGCAGGGGACACTGGTGATTCCGGGTTTGGCACTTTTGTCTTTGAGCTGCAAGCTGTCCATGCAGGGCACGGCGGGGTAAAAACCAACCACCGTCCCCGGGGTATGGACCCTATCCTGTGATGGGCAAGGAAACTGAGGCTCAGAGGTTATAGCTCTCTCCTCGCAGGGTACCCCTCCAGCAAGGGGCACATGTGAGGCTTGTCTAACCCCGCTCTCCCTGCCTCCTGGCTCCTGCCCGTCCGGCCCTGGGTTTCATTCCAGCAATAGCCACAGGGTGGGAGTGGGGCGGGCACCGTGGCCTTCCCGGCCCATGTCGGCCTGACCTCTGAGTCCTTCCTCTCCACAGGGAACTTCCAATGGATTGGGCTCCATAGATGACATCGAAACAGGTAGTGTGGGGCGCCTGGGTGGCTCAGAGGGTTAAGCCTCTGTCTTGGGCTCAGGTCATGGTCTCAGGGTCCTGGGATCAAGCCACATCGGGCTCTCTGCTTGACAGGGAGCCTGCTTCCCTTCCTCTCTCTCTGCCTGCCTCTCTGCCTGCTTGTGATCTCTCTCTCTCTGTCAAATAAATAAATAAAATCTTAAAAAAAAAAAAAAAGGAAACAGGTAGTGTCCCTGATCTGAAGGCACAGGGCAGGGACGGGTCCCCAGGGAGGGCTCAGCCTGAGGGCTGAGGGCTCCCTGCCCTAGCAACCCCCTGAAGCATGAAAATAAATAGCGGGTCTAGGAAACCACACTCCCTCTCAGGGAGGAGATGGTCGGGGGGTCGACCACATAGTAGGGCAGCGCTGATCTTGTGTCCCCTGCCCCAGGCCAGCCCCTCCCCCAACTGGGAGTCCCCTTCTCTTCCTCACTGGCTTCCAGGAAGAGTGACAAGTGTCCCTTAGAGAGGGCGTGACTTCTCCCCGGGTAGAATAGTCAGGCCCTGAGCCAGGTCCATTCGAGAGATAGCACAGGACCGAAGGCCCCTGTCCTGGTCTGCGGTGGCCTTCCTTCTGGCGACTGAGCCTCCAGCCCCCGAGTCAGGCCAGCGCAGGCAGGGCTCCTGACAAGAGCTCGGAAAGGAGGGAAGGTGCTGTGTGAGGACCCTGGAGCCCCAGAGCACCTCCCCCCACCGCCGAGCAGGAGCCCCTCTGGCTACTGACCACACCCTCCCATCCACAGACTGCTACGTGGACCTGCGAGGCTCCCCAGCCCCCCTCCCCTCTACCCCCACGATGCCACTGTTCCCTCATGTTCTGGACCTGCTGGCCCCCCTGGACAGCAGCAGCAGGGCCCTCCCTGGCACTGAGAGCCTGGACGACTTTTCTGACGGGGATGTCTTTGGGCCGGAGCTGGACACCCTCCTGGACTCACTGGTGAGCCGAGTCGCCGCCTTTCTGCGCCCCGGAGCCCCTCCCCCACCCCGGACCCCAGCATATTCATCCTCCTGCCCCACAAGCTGGGGGTGGGGGGTGTCCCATCTCCATGTCACAGTTGGAGAAACTGAAGCCTGAGGATGGAAAGGGACCTGCTTGGGATACAAACATGAAGCTCTATAGAACGCACAACCATGGGGCGCCTGGGGGGCTCAGATGGTTAAGCGTCTGCCCTCAGCTCAGGTCATGATCTCCAGGTCCTGGGATCGAGTCCCACATCAGGCTCCCGGCTCAGTGGGGAGCCTGCTTCTCCCTCTCCTTCTGCCTCTCCCCCTGCTTGTGCGTGCTCTCTCTCTCTCTCAAGTGAATAAATACAATCTTTAAAAAAAAAGAAAAAAGACTGCACAACCAGAGGGACCATGAAGATCCCTGGCTCCACTCGTGGGATGGGTCGGGGCTGAGGCACAGAGGGTTGGCCTGCCTAGGGGCTGTGGAGCCTGCCTCTGCCCAGGCCGGGGTGGTCAAGTTCTCCTCCAACCGCTCCTTCTGTTCCTCACCTCACAGTCCCTGGTCCAGGGTGGCCTGCCTGGCAGCGGTGTGCCCAGCGAGTTGCCCCAGCTGATACCCGTGTTCCCCGGTGGGACCCCTCTGCTGCCACCTGTAGTGGGCGGCTCCATTCCCGTCTCCAGCCCCCTGCCCCCGGCCTCCTTCGGCCTCGTCATGGACCCCTCCAAGAAGCTGGCCGCCTCTGTGCTGGACGCCCTTGACCCTCCAGGCTCGGCGCTGGACTCTCTCGACCTGCTGCCGTACTCGGATACGCGCTTGGATGCCCTCGACAGCTTTGGCTCGACCCGTGGTGCCCTGGACAAGCCCAACTCGTTTGTGGGTGAGGCCTGGGAGGGCACGGGCACCCACCCCCTTGGCAGTTTTCAAAGTACCACGGCATCTCCAGTCTCTGGGGGGCGGAGCTGGGATTACCACTCAGTTCAGCCGAGGGCCAGGCCCTCTGTCCCCATCGTGGTCCAAGGCCACCGCCTCTGAGTTGCCTTGTGTCCTGCAGTGTTCAGCCCAGTGTGGGGCTGAGGCCAGAGGGGCTGGGTGTCTTGTTCAAGGCCAGACAGCGGAGCTGGGTTAGGCCTGGACTCTGGACTTGCAGTATAGTGCTCTCTGGCCAGCCATCTGGGGCCCTGGGGTCGCCGGGCTGGCAGGATCCCACAGGGATGATCCTGAGGCTGGGGGAAGGGCTGCCAGGCCACAAGCTCCTTCAGCACCACTCCGAACGGGGCACCAAGGGCCCAGGGAGGAAGCAGATGTGTCCGGGCCCTCGCAGGACCGGCTTTCAGACACTCGGACCTGGCCCAGGCCACTCGTGGCTCAGGGGGATTGGCGAGGCCGCAGCAGCCAAAGGGAGACTTCCTCAAGTCGCTGATGGCTGAGGGAGGTCTTAAAGGAGATGGTCCTTGCTGTCGGGGGGGAGCAGGGGACACAGGCTTGCATGACCGAGGGACTGGCCGATGAGGAGAGTCGTCAGCAAGAGGGGAGGGTGGGTTGGGGGCCTTGAAGAGCTGAAGCTGGTGTCAGAAGCCCTTTGAGCCATGCTGAGAGCTTGGGCTTTCTTCCCGGGGCAGTGGGGGCCACGGCAGATGTAAGACAGGCTGCTTCTGCTCGGGCTGGGACACTGCTCTGTCCCTGGGCAGTGGCCCTGAGGGTAGGGTCCGGAGATCAGCGCAAACGGTAGAGGCTGTGTGGCCTGGGTGGTTTCGACAAGTTAGAAATGCCTACGAGAAAGTCCTCAGAGAATTTCTCATCCCTTCGGGGCAGGGCGGGTGACCCCTGTGTCTTCTTGCCCAGAGGAAACCAACTCACAGGACCATCGTCCCCCAAGTGGTACTCAGAAACCAGCCCCCTCGGTGAGTGCTTGGCGCAGATCTGTGACCAGGTACCCTGTGCCCTCTCGGGTGGAGGGGAAGTGGGTGTGGTTATCCAGGGGGAGGTGAGCCTTCCGCATGGGGTGGGGTCTTGCACCCCCCCCAAGGAGAGGCGCCCTCAGAATGGATGGGCCAGAGATGGCTTCTGCCTAGCCCTTCCAAACTGAGCTGCATGCTGGGAGGGTGAGCTGAGGGCACGGCCCAACCCTTGTCTGATAGAAGAGGACATTGAGGCTCAGGGCTTAAGTCACTTCTCCAGGGTTAGGAGTCCCTGTTCTCAGGACTCATCTCATTCTGTTTAGGAGAGCCCTTGGGCAGGTAGCAGGCAGCCTGCCCTCTGCCCTCTGGCCTCAGCCTAGACACTCGCTGTCTAGTAACCTAACCTCTCTGGGTCTTGCTTTTTCCCCATCTGCTGATGCCCTGGGGGCTTGGGAAGTAGAGGCTGGGAGTGGGGAGGGGATGTGCATAGGCCCCAGCTGGGGCCATTCCCGTTTCTCTGCTTTCATGTTAGGCTTTTGCTCAAGGGAAGGTTCTGGGCCAAGATTAGTGTCACCCACGCACTCCCTCAAGGCCAGTTCAATCCCAATGTTACAGATTCTAGGATCATGTTATAAGGAATTTCCTTATATAAAGAATTCCCTGGCCAGGAGGGTAGGAGAAAGGGGTGGGTCCTGGGCTGCAGTTCTGCTCTTGGGTAGGATGGGGGGGTGGGGTCATAGAGCCCCCCCAACCTCTGGTGCCCAGGCTGGCTTCGGTGGCTCCAGCCAGGGTCCGGTGCCCAAGACGGCCAACCTCCTGTCACAGCCCGAGCCCTCCATGCCCAACACCGCCTTGCTCATCAAGAACCCCTTGGCTGCCACCCATGAGTTCAAGCAAGCCTGCCAGCTCTGCTACCCCAAAACAGGTAATGTGACGCCTGCATAGTCCTCTGCCCCTCCGCCCGGAGATACTGGGAATGCAGAATAGCCTCCCGGGGTGACAGAGCCCTAGTGTACCAGTCAGAGGAAAGTGTGGGAAAACAGGAGCCCCCCTGTGTATTTTGAGCGGGTGGGGAGTTGGGGGAAGGTGTAGAACATGGGGTTCTGGGGCTTTCAAAATTGCCACAAAGGCTAGAGGAGCAGAAGCTGGGAGTCTCCCCAGCCTTTAGGCTGCTCCTTCACAAGCCCAGGACCAGAGCTGGGTTGTGCTGCCCTCACACAGGGGTCAGGGGCTGCTGCATCACAGCCTCCCACAGCCCAGAGGCTGCTGCCCGGCCGTGGAGTGGCGTCCAGCTGGCTGCGGCAGGAACACGTTAGCCCACACCTCGTGCCACGTCCGCTTCACCGTCCACTTCTCCCATGAGAGCATCTCCCTGGGTGGATACAAACCTGGCCTGGAACCCAGGAGGCAAAGGAGTCTGGGAAATGCAGTTCCTAGATTCCCAGCCCCCAAATCCAAGGGTGACAGAAGCCGTTCACAGTAGACGCCCAATGCTTGGAGACAGTTTTCAGCACACCCGGAATCTTAGAATTCTAGTCTGAGACTCATTTGCCAGAATCCCGGACGTTTTAGTGCAATATTATTTTGGGAGGCCAAGTTTAAAAGTCTTAGCAGTCTAGAATTCTCCATCTCAGGGGTATGAGTTGACAGGACCTCAGAGGCTGTCCAGTTGTTGTCCACACACTGCAGGACCTTCCCCTCTACCCCTGGCCACATGCCCGTCACCCCTGAGAGTCCTCCCAGGGCGCCATCTTGCTGGATGGCTGGGCCCGTGACAAAGTCCTTCCTCACACGGACCTCAGGCTGCCTCCCCAGTCCACACACCCGCGGCCTCTCACGCCCTGTGAACTACGCAGCTGGTGCTGGCCCAGCCAGGTCGCATGGGGTCCTCACGGGGCTATTTCCCCATTGTCAGTGGGAGGGAGGCCCTGGGTCAGAGACTTGGCTGGAGCAGAGCTGGGAGCGCAAATTCAAGCAGCGCCCTTCCAGGCAGGATGAGAAAGGGACGGGCCTGCCCACTGCCAGGTGCTGTCTTCCCCATCCCTTCTAGAGAAACACTGAGAAGTCTGGCTCCCTGGGGAGTCCGAGTGGTGATGCAAGGCGGGTAGGTGCCAGAAAGGGGTCCTTGGAGGGGGCCCCCTGTCTCTAGGGAGCACTTGGCGAGGAAAGGAGGCCCAGCTGATGGAGGTAGGTTTTTAGGCAAGGGTCCAAGTCCCACTGCTTGGGTCTGTCAGCTGTCACCCGCCAGCCCTCCACCTGAAATCCGTCTCTGTCCACGTGTCCCCGCAGGGCCCAAGGCAGGCGACTACACCTACCGCGAGGGCCTTGAACACAAGTGTAAGCGGGACGTCCTGCTCGGCCGGCTCCGGAGCTCCGAGGACCAGACCTGGAAGCGGATCCGGCCCCGGCCCACCAAGACCAGCTTTGTGGGCTCCTACTACCTGTGCAAAGGTGGGTGGGCTGTGCGGCCGGGGGCCTCGCTCCTCTCACGCCCAGCCTTGGCTCTGCCCTTCCCCACCGGTGGGCGGAGGAGGACATTCGTCCAGGAGTCATCCCACAGCAGAATGAGCATCTAGGCCCTGCCTCGACAGCTCCACAGACTGGGCGAGAACATTAGAGCTGTTCCATTCCAGCCAAAGCCCCGACTGAGTGTGAGGGCCAGGCGGTCCGTGGAGAGTCGCTGCGGTCACGGCTGCAGGGTCCCGAAGGGCTGTGGGAAGGATGTGGGGAGAAGCCACATAAAGCACATAGCACTGGTATATAGTAGAGTAAAGGGATTGATAAATATTAGCTTTTAAATGTTATTGTGTTGCCGTTGTCCCCGCTTCTGGCTCACGTCGACACGGCCGGTATTTAATGGACGTTTGTCGCATACCGCTTGCCGACTTCGATTCCCCAAGCAGGCGTCTTGGAGCAGTCGTCACGGCTCTCTACAAACAGTCATGACATTGCTGGGCGCTTTCAGCGTCGCCCTTCCGTACCCACCATCCCGCATCCTCACAACTCAGGGCTGGGAAGCTGAGGCTTCAGGAGGCTCTGCCTTTGTCCCTCAACCCAGCCGGAGGCGGTAGCCCCAGGCTCTCTGGACCAGCTCGCTGTCCTCCCAGCAGTATCTTAAGGACATGTCGCTTCTGGGCTTGAAGGCCTCAGGCAGCTCTCCCCTGGCCAGTGTAGATGAAGTCCATACTCTCTGAGGCTTACAAGTCCCCCGTCTGTAACCACTCCCCAAACACCCAGAACCCGGACTCCTTTGCACACTTGATCTTGATCTTGAACTTGATCAAGCGGCACCCGGATCTTGGGAAGCCGTTCCATACAGGGTTCCCCACCCGGTGCAGAGCTGGTTCGGGCACAGAGCAGCCAGTGGTGACCGTCTGTCCATTGGGTCCCTTGTCCTTGTGTGCCAGCAGCCTGGCAGAAGGGTGGGGCAGGGCAGACTTAGAGTGTGAGCAGGGGAGAGAAAGAAAAACCGTTTCCACCACCAGGAGAGGTCCTGGGGGCTCTGCGGGCTACCGTCCCGCCTGGCAGAACGTGTGTCCTGTTGCCTCTTTGCAGACATGATTAACAAGCAGGACTGTAAGTACGGGGATAACTGCACCTTCGCCTACCATCAGGAGGAGATCGACGTGTGGACAGAGGAGCGGAAGGGCACCCTCAACCGTGACCTTCTCTTTGACCCGCTGGGGGGCGTCAAGCGCGGCAGCCTCACCATCGCCAAGCTCCTTAAGGAGCACCAGGGCATCTTCACTTTCCTCTGTGAGGTACCCGCACCCCCGTCCCGCTTGCCTGCCACCCCACGGTCGATGGCACAGACAGCACTGGGGAGGGGCTCCCTGGAGTGTCAGTCCTGGCACCTGGCGGTTCGGGAGGCGTGACTTGAGAATCAGGAGGTCCTTGGACTGCCAGAGAGGCCCATAGGACCTTGTCTCGCTAAAGAAAAGAAAGAGAGTCCTGCCCGCTCTTTCCGGATGGCCATCAGAGGCCAGGGTGGGCACCAGGCGCTGTACTCGCCCTCCCCACACCTCCTTGTCCAGCTGTGCGGGCTCCGATGCCCAGCACGTCTCCCTGCCCACTTGCCTGCCTGTATCCAGGCCGTCCCTTCTCCCTGGAGCGCCCTCCCTGTGTTCCCATATCTTGGACGCTCTGAGGCCCAGCTCTGATCCCAGCGGCTCTGCCAAGTTGTCGTAAATGCCTTCCCCGGAGCTGCCACAGCGGACCCTGCCGGCCCCCGGCTTCCCTGCCTCATCAGAGCGTGATGAGGGCAGTGTCAGGGTCAGATCCCTCTCCACGTGGAGCCAGAGGTCCGGATCCGGGTTGCTGGCCGGGTTGGTGCCGGTCAGCCCAACCTTGACCCAGTGCACAGCCAGCCCTCCCCCCCCGCCCCGCAACTCTCAGAGCAGGTGGACTGACCGCTCCCTTCAGAGCTCCCGGCCAACAGCTGCATGTACTTTCCAAAGCATTTGCAGTTCTGTCGAGCCCTTTCTGAGCTTCCCAGTGCGCCTGTGGGACAGCAGGCAGGGTCACCCCAGTTTCCAGCTGAGGAAAGTCAGGCCCAGGGACCTAGAGTTACACCCTGCCCCAGGCATCTGGAGTGGTGGGACCGGAGAGTCACAGCCCAGGTTATCCAGGGGCCAGAGTCAGAGAGGCGGGGGCCACGGAGCCTGAGGTGCCCTTTCTCACTCCCCTGACTTAGAGCAGGGCTAGCAGGGACCCAGTCTGCCCCTCCCGGGGTGGCCGTGCTGGGTCCCAGCCCCTCTCCTCCCCGGGCAGATCTGCTTTGACAGTAAGCCCCGGATCATCAGCAAAGGCACCAAGGACTCCCCGTCGGTCTGCTCCAACCTGGCTGCCAAGCACAGCTTCTACAACAACAAGTGAGTGGGACCCACAGCCTGGGCCCGGGAGCAGGGGCCCACAGAGAGCCGGGGTGGTTCAGATCCCTGGGGAGCAACTGATGATCTAGGGTGCCAAGGCGAGGTGCAGAATTTAGGGCTCAGAGCCAGCATCTTACAGTCTCTGTTGTACTGATGGGGCTTGGAAGTAGCTCACTCAGTAGGCACGTGAGAGGCCACTTCTCTGACTCCCGTCCAGTGCCTTCCACTCTCGTGACATTGGCGGCAGACAGTGAGCAGGAGGAGGGTCTGGGTCAGGCCTGGCACCCTCCTTTGCTCCCTCTGACTCCCCTCGGCTCCGCCCCTACATGGATGACTGGAGCCCGGGGCCCTGAGTCAGACAAACCTGGGTCCCCTCCCAGCCTGGTCAATGCCTGTTTCTTGTCCTGTGGCCCTCGGTTTCCCTGTCTCTAAAGCTGATGATGATGCCAATCTTCTAGGGTTGCTGTGAGCATCGTTGAAATCCTGTCCCGCAAATCTAATATATTTGACTTGTGTTTTATCTCAACTACCAGACCGTTCCTTCTGTAGCTCAGGAGAGCACCCCTTCCCCCCAGCGGCTCAAAATACCCTATCATCTTTGTGTTCTCGCTGCGGTTCTGTGGGTTCCGTATTTTCCTTACTCCCCTCCAAATCTGGCTGGATTGCAGAATTATGGTTTGTGTGTGTATGTGTGTGTGTTTAAGATTTTATTTATTTATTTGACAGACAGATCACAAGTAGGCAGGGAGGCACGCAGAGAGAGAGAGGAAGGGAAGCAGGCTCCCTGCCGAGCAGAGAGCCCGTTGCAGGGCTCGATCCCAGGACCCTGGGATCATGACCTGAGCCAAAGGCAGAGGCTTTAACCCACTGAGCCACCCAGGTGCCCCGTGTGTGTCTTTTTTTTTTTTTAAGATTGATTGATTGAGGGGCGCCTGGGTGGCTCAGTGGATTAAGCCGCTGCCTTCGGCTCAGGTCATGATCTCAGGGTCCTGGGATCGAGCCCCGCGTCGGGCTCTCTGCTCTGCAGGGAGCCTGCTTCCTCCTCTCTCTCTGCCTGCCTCTCTGCCTACTTGTGATCTCTCTCTCTCTGTCAAATAAATAAATGAAATCTTTAAAAAAAAAAAAATTAAAAAAAAAAAGATTGATTGATTGATTTGAGAGAGCATGAGTGGGAGGGGCAAAGGCAAAGGGAGAGAGAGTGTCAAGCGGACTCCACGCTGGGCGGGAGCCCCACGCGGGACTCTGGCCCACGACCCCAAGATCACAACCTGCACAGTTACCTTTATGATTATGAAATACAAACTAAAGAGCAACAAGAAATAAAACTGCTGTCCCAGAGGAGGTACTGGAATACTGCTTCTCTGGTTCTGGGGCATCAGGCTGGGAACCTGCTCGTCTTCTGCCCCCACCCCCACCCCCCACCCCCGCCGCTGGCACTCCCGTCTCACAGCCTCCTAGCAGGTGGGATCTGTGGCCTCCCGCTGGCAGCGCCGCCTTGGAGCTGGCCCTGGATTGAGGCCAGGAAAGGAACACACTGCCACGACGGCCTGAGTGTAGGACCCCCACCTCTTGCCTACTGTGCTGTCCTGTTCTGGAAGCCTTTTAATAGGGCAGGAAGCCCCACCCCTTAGGCTGGCGCCGCCGCCGTACCTGGGACTGGAGGGAGAGGGGAGGGGGCTGCAGCCTGCATCGTGCCCCTCCCCCCGCCCTCTGCCTGCCAGGTGCCTGGTGCACATCGTCCGCTCCACCTCCCTCAAGTACTCCAAGATCCGCCAGTTCCAGGAGCATTTCCAGTTCGACGTGTGCCGCCACGAGGTGCGCTACGGCTGCCTGCGGGAAGACAGCTGCCACTTCGCCCACAGCTTCATCGAGCTCAAAGTCTGGCTGCTGCAGCAGTACTCAGGTGAGGGGGCTAGGCGGGGGGGCGGCCAGGGGGTAGGGGAGAGGCACAGAATTGGCCCGAGGGGAGATGGGCCAGCCCTGGGCAGGTGGCAGAGGGAGGTCACAAGGGGCAGTTACTTGGGGGGGGGAGGGGGGCTCTGCAGGAACTGTCCCCCCCCACCCCCCAGACATCAGGGAGGACACAGAGGACGCAAAGGCTCTGCTCTCAGGGAGCTTCCCACGCCAGAAAGGTCTTGGGTTTATCCCTAGCCGGGCGCTGCCAGGGGAACACACGTAGACAGGGAGAGGAGGCAGAGCCCCCATTGCCTGGTTGGTCACCAGTGGGTCACTTCCCCTCCCTGGGTCTCCATTTGCCAACCCCTGAGAACCGGTGATCGTACCCTCCACCTCATGGCGCCTGGGCGGCTCAGTGGTTACGGGTCTGCCTTCAGCTCAGGTCCTTGCTCTCCGGGAACATCTGCGATCTAGAAGTAAGGGCAAGGCAGGCCGTGTAACGAGTAGTATAAATCCCACGTTCCATCTGTTCTAGGACACAGGTTTCCTCCACTGTGTGCTGTCATGTAACTTAGCAGCACTGTTTTGGATGGAACATAAAATAACGGTGCATCTAACCATTGATGTCCTCTTAGAGTTGATGAAACAGGGTTATGTAATTTCAGACGTGCTCAGTGCTGAGAGGAAAGGAAAGCAAAGCAAAAGGCTGGAGGGGGGAGACTCAGGCTGGGGCATTTGGGATAAGATGGTCAGGGAGGGCATCCTGGGGAGGTGTTGTTTGAGCAAGGAAGGGTAGGGCGAGCATGCCAGGCAGAGGGAAGGGCAAGGCTGGAGACCTTGAGGCGGGAGCCAGCTTGGGACGGAAACACTGCCCGTGAGAGCGGAGCGGCTTAGTGCCTGGCGGGAAGAGGTTGGTAGGGACCCAAGTGTGTAAAAGTCTCTAGGTGGTGCATAGAGTCGGGATTGTTCTAAATAGGCAGGGTCTGGAGGGATTAGGGGGTGGAGGTATGTGATGGATCAATATTTTTTAAGTCGCTCTGGCTCCTGGGTGGAGAATAGAGGGGTGAGGGCGAACAGAGCGGGAGCAGGGAAGGCGTGGCCCTGGCCAGGGGGCAGTGGCAGTGGTGGAAGGAGCGATCCCCTTCTAGGGATGTGTTGATGGACCAGATATGAAATAGGAGACAAAGGATGGCATCAAGGTCACCGCAAGGTTTTTGAGCAGAGTAACTGGAAGGATGGGGTTGCTATGTTCTCAGAAGGGGAGGCTGTAGGAGGGCCAGGTTTGGGGAGAGGGGGCGTCCCATCAGGCTCAGTGTGGGACGTAGGGAGTTTGAGCTGCCTCTTGGACTTCAAGTGGAAATGTGGAGCAGGCAGCCGGATGGGGAAGTTTGGAAGTCACAGGTGAGGTCTGGGATGTATTTGGGACTCCTCAGCAAGAAAATGGGTGTCAAGTACGGTGCCTGGCCCAGAGTAACCCTCCAGTGACCAGCAGTCACCATGGAGCAATATTCATAGGACAAGGTCAAAAGGAAATCAGTCTGAGAAAGGGACTGGAGGAGATGGGAGAGGCTCCAAGCTGTGCCTCAGAGGCTGGGTTCCGCCATCAGCAATCGGACTAGGAAGGTCGGGACCACCAGGTTCGGGTGTCTGGCCCTTTGCTGACCTTCAGCGAAGAGCAGCAGCCCCTCAGCGAGCTAGTGAGCCAGGCTGGGCCAGGCGTGGAGCCCTGAGAACAGTGGGCTAGGGGCTGCCAAGCAGAAGTCAGGCCTGAGACCCTGCTGAAGGAGGGGGCTGAGTAGCCAGGGAGACCCTGGCATGAGGGCAGGGGAGTCACCGTGCCCTGCCGCAGGCCCAACACCTTTCTCCTGGGTGGAGATTTCCCCACTCTTGGCTGCCTGGATTCTCCTGCTCCCTGTGAGGACTTGGAGCAGGTCCTCCGTTTCCAACTGAACAAACAGGTCCAGAGAGGATGAGTGTTTTCCCTGCTCCCCATGTCTCTCCATGGCGGGGCCTGGCTGGGGAATGGGGCTCCTTGTGCCTGGGCCCGGTGGCACCCTGCCGATCCCCTGCTCTCTCCTCGCTGAGCTCCTTCACGGACGCCCGTGTCTGGTCCCGCTCTCCGCAGGCATGACCCACGAGGACATCGTCCAGGAATCCAAGAAGTACTGGCAGCAGATGGAAGGCCACGCCGGGAAGGCCAGCAGTGGCTTGGTGAGGCCCTGGGTTGGCGCTGGGGGTGGGATCCGGTCCCCGCGGGCCATTCTCCATCCCTGTAATGGAACCTCATTTCAGACTTACCCAGAAAATTATCAGAATGGTACAAAGAATTCCTGTGTACCCGTTTCTAGGTTCCCCAGAGAGGAACCCATTTTACCACATTCCACAATCGCTTCACCCTACGTGTGGTGTGTGTGTGTACATCCACACATCAACATTTGTGTGCAATTATATACATATCTTCTTCTGAACTGTTTGAGGGTGAGTTATAGACATGATACCATATCACCCCTAAATACTTTGGTGTCTGTTTCATAAAAATAAGGCCATGGTCTTACTTAATAACCACAGGACAATTAGCATCACAGAACTAACACTGGGATGATTTTTCAGATTATGGAGTCCTGTTAGTCAGGTTTTGTGAATCATCCCGAAATCCCAAGTGACACCGCATTCATTAGTTGTGTCTGTCTAGTCTCTCTCTCACTCTTTTTATTTTTTATTTTTTGAAGATTTTATTTATTTATTTGAGAAAGAGAGAGGGACAGAGAGTGCACAAGCGGGGAGGAGGGGCAGAGGGAGAAGGACAAGGGAGCCCGACTGGGGACTCGATCCCAGGACCCTGAGATCATGACCTGAGCCGAAGGCACATGCTTAACCGACTGAGCCACCCAGGCGCCCCCATCTCGTTTCTTTTCATCTAGAGCAGTCCCCCGGCCTCTCTCGTCCTGCACGGCATTGATGGTTTTGGAGAGCCGCTGTCTCGTATAAGGCTCACCCATTTGGGATTGTCTGATGGTTCCTCAAATCCCAGAGCTGGTGTTCTGTTCTCAGCTCAGTCCTCGGGAAGCCCATCACCACAGTGTGTCCCTTTGCTGGTGATTACTTGGTTAGACGCACCTGCCCTATAGAAGTTTCTCTGCTGTGAAGTTACGCTGTCCCCCTTCGTAATGCACAAGCGTCTTCTAGGGAGGGTCCCTGACACCCGTGTCAACATCCTGGTTTTCCTTCCCACGGGTCGTGTCACCCCCCCATCCGTCCCTGTCCTCACCTGCTCCTGAAGGAGTGAGCTGTGGTACTGTGGCGTTTGCAGGTGGGGAAACTGAGTCTCAGAGCATGCTAGAGACTAACCTGGGGGCACACTCAGTCGAGTAAATGCCTGGTTCTCTGACATCGCTCTGCTCCCCCCCCCCACCCGATTCCATTCCCACCACCCCTAAGGATGCCTCACCCATAAAATGGGGATCATAATCCTGCCTGGCGTGTCCCGCGGTGAGCATGAGGGTCACAGACACTGACCAGGCTGCAGCTTGCCGAGTCCCTGTGCTGCACTGGGCCCCGTGCTCTCCCCAATCCTCCTATCGTCCCCAAGAGATGGGGACCACTATAACCCTGGATTATAGCGGGGACAGGACGGGTGGTCTCGGGCCCAAGAGATAGTGTGGGGTGAGACCTCCGTGCCATCCACACATGAGGGACACCCCCTTCCCCAGGCCAGGCCCACCCACTGGTCACTTTGGGAGGAGGCTGGCCCCCTGGCCCCCACTGAGGCCAGCATGGGGGTGGGAGTGAACCAGGGAGCAGGGCAGGCTGGCCCGCAGGGCTGCGTGGTCCCCTGGGAACATCTACCTCTCTCTCTCTCTCTCTCTCTCTACCCCCCTAGCCTGTCTTTCTGCTCCTTTTTCTTTCTCTTCCCGCTCTCTGCTTGCTCCCTCCTCTGTCCCTTCCTGTGCTGTCCTTTTCTCCCTTCCCCCCTCTCTGCCATGTGGTTTGGTTTTTGTTCCTGGCCAGGATCCCGGCTGAAAAGCAGTGAGGGGCTTGGCTTGGACCTCCAGTGTTCCCTTCCGAGAGGACTGAGCCCTCACTACCTCTCACCCCTTCCTCCTCCTCACAGCTGCCGCCAGGGTCCCCAGGTGTCCCGACAGCCTTCCACCCCCTCTTGCTGCCAGGGGCCCCTCCCAGCCCACCCAAGACGCCCCCCTTGGGCCTAGCTCTGGAGCAGGGCTTCTGTGCCAGGCTTGGCCACGACCAGGGCGTGCGGCGTCTTGTTTGCTTGCCATCAGAGGGTGGGGCCGGCAGCCCTGCGAGGCCTGTGAGCCCGGGTAGAAGCTGCTCGGGCCCCGTGCCCATGGCTCTGCAGCTGTGCCGTCCCACAGAGAGGCGCGAGCACCTGCCTCTCGCCAGGTTCCTGTCCTCAGGCCACTGACCCGGGAGTGACTTAGCAGCCTCCCCGAGCTTCGCTTCTATCCGGTCACACCCACCCTCCACCCCGACCAGGGCTGCAGCAAGGAGCCGCTGAGGCTGTAGCGTTGTGAAAAGGGAAGTTCAGTGAACCGGCAAGGCTGTCCATGAGGCCATCCCCACTTACCTCATCTGTGAAATGGACTATGCCAGGCACACAGGGGGCTCCCGTGGTGGGGGACGTGTGTCCTCCTCCAGCCTGCGGGGAGGAGAGCTGCCTGGAGGCGTGACCCCACACCTGCGGTTCCAGGTCACAGGAGAGGCAGTAGGTTCGCCAACATAGCTGCGTGAGGGGGTCGAAGGGGGCAGAAGCCAAGCCTGCTTGGGCATTTTTCCCACCTTTCACCCCCACCCCATCCCGGGGTACAGGAGAGTAGGCCGTCCTGCCTGCCAACGAGAGGCTAGAGAAGAAGGTGGGCAATGAACATGGTGGGGCCCGAGGGGGTCCAGCGCTGCCCGGAAGTCTGGGCCACCCCAAGGCAGGCTCCTGTGTGAGTGGCTTCCCGCCCGGGCCCTGCTGTCCCCCAGGCCCGGGCCTCATGCCAAGCTGAGCTGACCAGCACGAGGCAGTTTAGGTCGTGCGGGAGCTGCTAGGATGGGCAGCTAGCGCTCCAGGGAAGGCTTCCTGGAGGAGGTGGGGCTCGAGCTGGCTTTTGAAAGTTTCCAAAATCGGCCTGAAGACGTCCAGAGGAAGGGCATTCCGGGCGGAGGGAACAGCACGTGCAGAAACATGCCAGGCGCAGGGAGATGCCAACAGCTCCAAAGAGCAGACCCAGGGGACGAGCCAGGCAAGGCAGAGAGTGGTCGCGGGAACCAGGGGTCCCGTCCCAGGCCTGGCTCCCACACTGAGGCCGGGGGTGGGGTGGGGTGGGGTGGTGCCTAGCGTGGGGAGGTTACTTCCCTCTGGGAAGTGGTGCTGGGCTGGCTTATTCTAAGGCTCCGGGTGGAGGCCACCTACGGGACAGACCCCAGGCGTGGATGACTCCCAGCCCTTTTCCCCCACAGGGTGCCCCTCGGACACACGGGCCCAGCACCTTTGACCTGCAGATGAAGTTTGTGTGTGGCCAGTGCTGGAGGAATGGGCAGGTGGTGGAGCCTGACAAAGACCTCAAGTACTGCAGTGCCAAGGCCCGGCACTGGTGAGCCGGCGGGGGGGCTGGGGGGCCACCGGTGAGCCGGGCGGGGGCGGGGCCTGAGGGGCGCCGGTGAGCTGGGTGGGGGGGGGGTGCCCAGCAGAGCTGCACAAGGGAGGAGGCCAGGGCTGTCCCCCAGGCCTCCCCACAAGCCCCCCTCTGTCCTGCAGCTGGACCAAGGAGCGGCGGGTCCTTCTGGTGATGTCGAAGGCCAAGAGGAAATGGGTGTCCGTGAGGCCGCTGCCTTCCATTCGCAACTTCCCACAGCAATACGATGTGAGCGCCCGGAGCGGGGAGCAGGGTGGTGGAGGGAGCTCAGGTGTGGGGGCCCCAGGAGGGCCTGCCTGCCGCCCGGGGCTGCGCAGACGGCGGCAGGACTCAGCCGGCTCTCCCCGCCTTGCAGCTCTGCATCCACGCGCAGAACGGCCGCAAGTGCCAGTACGTGGGGAACTGCTCCTTCGCACACAGCCCGGAGGAGAGGGACATGTGGACGTTCATGAAGGAGAACAAGAGTGAGGGCAAGAGGGGCGCCTGGGTGGCTCAGTGGGTTAAGCTTCTGCCTTCAGCTCGGGTCATGATCTCAAGGTCCTGGGATCGAGCCCCGCATTGGTCTCTCTGCTTAGCGGGGAGCCTGCTTCCCTCTCTCTCCCTCTGCCTGCCTCTTGTGATCTCTGTCTGTCAAATAAATAAAAAACCTAAAAAAAAAGAAAAAAAAAAAAGGCGTGAGGGCAAGAGTGGGCCCAGTGCCCCCGCGGTGCCAGACCCTCTCCTCAGCAGGCCCAGGAGCACCTGCTCCCTCTCCCTTTGCCACCCCAGACCGTACCCTCTCTGCGTCTTCTCTTGCTGACCGGGCACCCCAACAGCAAGGCCTGGGGTGCCCCCAGCTCGCAGGTCCAGAGGTGGGGGGGATCGGGGCAGAATGGAGGGAGGGTCCCCTCCCACCGAGCACCTCTCTTCCCCTCCAGTCCTGGACATGCAGCAGACCTATGACATGTGGCTGAAGAAACACAACCCAGGGAAGCCGGGGGAAGGGACCCCAATCAGCTCTCGGGAAGGGGAGAAGCAGATCCAGATGCCCACAGACTACGCTGACATCATGGTAACGGCCTGCTTTGGCCCGGGTCTGAGGCTGATCGGGCAGGGCGTGGGGCGGGCCCGGCGTCCCTGCGGAGGTGGGGGGTGAGCAGGCCGGGCCGGGGGGCAGGGAGTGGGCACCCATGCGGCTGTGCCCCCAGATGGGCTACCACTGCTGGCTCTGCGGCAAGAACAGCAACAGCAAGAAGCAGTGGCAGCAGCACATCCAGTCCGAGAAGCACAAGGAGAAGGTCTTCACCTCCGACAGCGACGCCAGCGGCTGGGCCTACCGCTTCCCCATGGGGGAGTTCCGGCTCTGCGACAGGTGCTCCCGGGGCGGCCGCGGCCACGGGGCGGGCTCGGCGGGACCTGGCGGGCAGCGGGGTAGACCTGAGATGAGCCTGCGTCCAGCCCTGGCTCTCCCTGGCCTGGAGATAGCAGCGCGCAGAGGGGGGTGTCCCTCGAGGGGACAGCTGCTCCTGGGTGTGCGAGCGTGGGGGCGGGGCGGGGCGGGCTCGAACTGCCAGACACACACACACACACACACACACACACACACACACCCCACCCCACCCCCCGCCAGGAGCCCTGGGGCAGATCCCAGAGGGGGCTGGGACGGGCCAGCTTTCCTCAGGACCCAGGCGCCCAGGGAGAGGCTTGTCTTCGGGGGAGGTTAAGCCGAGGGTCCACGGCTGGTGGTGGAGAGGGTGCGGGGCTTGGACAGTGAGCCTCCTGCTGCCCACAGGCTCCAGAAGGGCAAGGCCTGCCCAGATGGGGACAAGTGCCGCTGCGCTCACGGGCAGGAGGAGCTCACCGAGTGGCTGGACCGGCGTGAGGTGCTGAAGCAGAAGCTGGCCAAGGCCCGCAAGGATATGCTTCTGTGCCCACGGGACGACGACTTTGGCAAATATAACTTCCTGCTGCAAGAGGATGGGAACACCGCCGGTGCCGCCCCGGAAGCCCCTGTGGCCGCCGCTGTCACCGGGGAGTAGGGCCAGCGCTGGGCCCTCGGGTCCAGGGTCAGTCCTAGGGTCAGGGGCAGGGGTGGGGACAGAGGGCCTGATAGGAGGGCCAGGACAGGCTAGGGCTGGGGGTGGGGGGCCGCCCTCCTCAGGCAGCCCCCGGCCCCCTGGGGCCCTGTCCATCCTCTCTGCCCCCACCACCTGTGTGCATACCCAGGTGCACGTGCTGCAGCCCTAAGCGGTCCCAGGGTCTTCATCCTGCTGGAACCCCGGGCAGATACCCCCCAACCCCCGGCTCTTCTGGTTGGGGAGGGAGGGGCCTGGCCGACCCCTCCAGCTTCAGCCTACAGCTTTAACTTCTGTCTGGTCCTAAAGGGGGCCCAAAGCTCAGGGCTGGGGAGCCTGGGGTCCCCACTTGAATCTGCAGCGGGAGGGTCCTTCTCCCTGCCCCACCCAACCCCCCTCCTCACCTCCCCTGGAGGGGAGGGCAGATCAGGACACAACCGAGGGCTGGAGGCCCCAATTAGCTTTAAAATGCAGCCCCAGGATGGAGCTGGGAACACAATACAGGTCGCTTGCCCTCTGGGGCCTCAGTTTCCCCTGTGGTTAGAAGAGTGGGAGGGGCTGGGCTTGATGATCTCTGGAGCTTCTCCAGTCAGGCCACCAGCCCAGCCCTCCTCCTGTGGGCCACGGAATGTGGACTGTAGGTGCTCAGAGTCCTTGGAGGTGACGCAGCCCAAAAGCCCTTACTGCAGAGAGGGAGACTAAGACCTGGGAAGGACGGGTGATCTGCCAGGCTCTCCAGCCCAGGGCACGAGGTAGAGCCTGGAGGCGAACTGTAGTCGAAAGGTTAAAGACCAGATGTCTGCCGGACCCTCCAGGCTCTGGGCAGGTCCATGACAGTCTCCGAATCAGTGTGGCATTGGGTCCCAGGCGGCGCCCCCCTGTGGGCTGAGGAAGGGAGGCTTAGGGGGCTGGTCATGTCAGCACCCTGCAGAGGGACTGTCCCCTCCTTAGGATGGTGGTAGGGAGTGTAGCAGCAGGTTACTTCCCACGCCCACTCGGGGTACTGGTAACGGGCTGGGCACCCATGGACGCACCTTCTGCAGGATGACCTGGAAGGAAGGGGAAGTGTGGGGGTCAGGGAACACGGAGAGAAGGGAGATGACGCTGGGCACCCAGCATGGCCCTCTCCCTCCTCTCCCCAGACCTAGACGTACAGTTGTGCCTGTCTGTCCTAGCCTTCCCTGATTCCCTGCCCCGCCAGCTGCCTGGGACCTCAGCCGACCCCCAGCCCCTGCCCCTAGCCACTAAGCCCTGTCCCATCCGTCTCGTCTGACTTGTCTGCGTGCACCCCTTCCTCTGCATCCCACTCCCCATGGGCAGACCCAGCCTCTCCTGGTTCCCAAGGACCAAGACATTCCAGATTGTCCCACGCGGTTGGCACAAAGAGTGGGGCCCCCCCGGAAGGAACCGGGGACCACAGCTGGAGTCAAGGGTGGGGGTTAGACGGAATGGAATGCCCCTCATTTCTCCTCGAGCAAGGATCGATAGTGAGCGATGATGTGATTCCGGGCACCCGGGCACAGAGAACCCTGTTCCTCTTGCCGTCACTGCCCAGCCTTCCCCAGTAACCAGTAAAGGCATGCACCCTTTCCTCTCCCTGCCCCCTTCCCCCAGCGGGCCGGCACCCCGGTGCAGGCAGTGTGACTGGAGGGGAGGAAAGACCACACCCAAGGTGAGGGCCGTGGCCGTGAATGTCGATGACACTTGTTTTCCCTGATTGTGGTGTTGCAGTCTGTTGTCACCAGCCTCGTTTTTAGTGTGTATATATGTGGCCCCGTGATGCATATATACACAGGTATTAAATATATCGCTCTATATAATATTATATATGTGTGTGGTATCCAACGAATGACTTCTAATGAGGGCTAAAGATAAAGAATTTGGCCAGAAAATGCAGCCATCCTGGTGTAATTAAGAGGGGTTTTTCAGATGCAGGGACTTAGAGCCGTGGGTTGGAGGGGGGTTTGGCAGCGGGGGTGGGAGGGGCCCCGCCTGGGCCTGGTTTCCAGACCATTCTGGCCTTGCTGGGAGAGAGCAGTGGTGCTCCAGGAAAGGAAATGATTGGTATTTGTCTCCCGTCCGGAAGAATAGGATTAGAGTCCAGATTTTTCTTCTTCGACCTGTTATCCATCCAGGGGCCCTTGGGATCTGGGGCTCCCTGGCCTGGCCAGAGATGGATTCCCCACCCCCCGCCCCCGGGTTGGGGAGAGAGCAAGAGGCAGGGAGTGTGGTGGACAGGAGTCCACTTTGAATGATGAAGGTGATTATTTCAGTCGTGACCCCGACTGGGAGGCTTGGAGAGTTGAATCAGGGGCCTGTGCCCACTGCCAGCAGGCAGACGAGACTTCGAACATGGTGGGGTGGGGGGCAGGTGCCCCGACGTGAGTGTCCCTTTGGGGTAGGGGAAAAGAGGGATGCTGCATTTCTCAGCTGGGCAGTAATCAATTTAATGGTCCTTTTAAAATGTCTGTGTATTAAAAATTTAAGAATACCACACTTTAATATTAAATATTCATAAGGTCTAGTATCTTGATAATAATGTAGATGTTTTAATAACAATTTTTGTCCTTCTTAAAATAAAATGAAAGAAACTTGATTCTTTTAGCCTTTGTTCTAGAAAATAAACATGTGCACTTTGACCTTCCCCCCCGCCCCCCGACCCGAGGTGTCGCTCCTGTTCCTCCCTGCCTGTCCCTTGTGCCTGGGGGCCTGGGCTGCTTGGTATCCGTGGGGCAGAGCTGCCTGGCGCGCTGGGCAGGCCTAGAGGCGGACATTCCGAGGGGTGGGGGCAGAAGGTCTGTGTCCCTGTGTAAACAGGACAGCCCTGCTGACCCCAGCTCAGGCAGCGGGGACAAGCTGTACTGTGCACAAGTGGGCCCAGCAGCCACCCTTCGCCCTGCTCCAGCCTGCCCGCTCCCAGCCCTCCGCTTAGGGCCGTCAGAGGTACTGCTCCCTGCTTCCAGCAAGGGCACCCTCTTGAGTTCAGAGGGCTGGCTCTGTGCCCTTTCTGGGTGTGGCTTTTCCAGAAAAGTATGGGGCCATGCCATGCTTCGGAATAGGATTCTGACTGCACCAGGGACTCCTCAGGGCCCAGATTTCTCATCCTTAAAAAGGGAGAGCGTATTAGATTGGGGATTCTCGAGTAGGGGAAGCCCGTCTCTGCTGGGGTGAGAGGTGCTTTTCCAGATCTCTGGCATCGTGCGCATCGCGGGTGATGGAGGGGAACCCCGATGGGAGGGCCTGCACGTATTCAAGAACGAGCCCTCACCCCCCCCGGCTTGCAACTACAGTGTGGAGTGGCACCGGGACAGGGGTCCAAGGCCTGTGACTTCTCCAAGGTAGAGTCCTTTGGATCAGATATGCAGAGGGGCTCAGGGACTTGGTGAATGTCCAGATGAGCCAGAGGAACCACCAACTTGACCGAGCGCCTTCTGCGCGCAGGCACTGGGTACGGCGTGTACGTTCTCTCCTGCGGTCCACGTTTGATGTCCAGCTCTTACAGATGTTCGGCAGAGGTTCCAACGACCCTCTAAAAGGAGACAGTAAAACAAGAACCACTGGGAACTGAGTGATTGGCAAAGGTCCCTTCGGCACTGATATGCTGGGGTTCTCAGCACCCCTGGAAACACCGTGACAACCAAAGTGGCCCAGCAAGGTGCCACCCCGGGAGGAAAAATGCAGGCCGGTCCTCGGGCTGGAGAGATCATGAACCTGTATCCAGACCTCCTCGAACTCAGAAAAATCAAAGAAAGTAAGAGAAGCAGGACCTGGCGGATCAAATTCTGAAGTTCTCTACATTCCCCTAAAATCTCTTCTGGTCCTCCTTTAGCTCAAGGGGCTAAACAGTGAGCACCCACTCTATCTCGGGTCCTGGGAACACAGTTCCTGAAGAAACGTGGCTTCCTTCGACCCCACGGTCTGCCAGGGGATACAGACCCACGAGGGAGAGTGTAGGAAGGTAGGACAGGCACAGGGGTGGGGGGTACTTCCAGGGTGTCAGATCCAGGGAGGGCTTCCTGGAGGAGGCAAAACCAGAAGAGAGGCTTGAAGAGATTGCTGTATCACTGTCGTCGACGTGCACATACTGTCCTGCATCTGTCTTTTTCTCTGTCGTATTTCACGTGTGCGTCTCCAAGCCCTGGTGAAAGCTACGGATCCCTTCCTCCATCAAGGGGCCGGAGCTGGCTTGAGCAGCCTCCGGTTACTGAGCCCTTGTATGTTCTGGTCTTCACGCCTGTGGGTAAGGGCGGCAGGGAGCCCCCCACCCCCGCCGCCACCACCATGGGCCCCCAGCAGGCTCCTCCTCCCTGCCTCTGGGGAAGCTGCTGCTAGGGAGGGCCACCTGGGCAGGTGGGGTGGCTGTCAGGGACCTGCAGGCGGGTGGGGGGAGCTCTGCGCCTCTCTAGAGGAAGCCCTGGAGGGCTCTGCCAGAAAGCACGTCCACAAAAGGGGGGGAATCTACAGCGGGTGTCAGACCTCTGAGCCAGGAAACCGAGGTGCAGACAGTCCCAACATTGCCGCCTGGAGGTCCCTTCCAGAGGTCTCCAGGTTTCCCTGCAGGCTCCCCCCTCCCTGTCTTCCCCCTCTCCAGCTGCCTGACCCAGCAACCCGCCGAAGTCGCCCCTGTGTGACCACAGGGGACGCTGCCAACTGGATACCCCGGGTGCAGAGGAGGGGCGCCACATGGGCTGACTTGCAGTGGCATGAAAATCCCCTAAGGGTAGGGACCGCCCGGCAGGGTTTGTCACAAGGTCTAGGCTGGTGCCAGGTATGCAGTGAGCACTCACGCACCGTCTTAGATACTTAGTACATTTGTACATTGAAAGGGTTCTGCAGAGGGGCGTCTGGGTGCCTCAGCCGGCGAAGCATCTGCTTTTGGCTCAGGTTATGATCCTGGGGTCCTGGGATCGAGCCCCCCCAGGGTGGGGCTCCCTGCTCCATGGAGAGTCTGCCTCTCCCTCTCCTCTGCCCCTCCCCCCCGCCCCGTGCTCTCTCTCTCTTGCTCTCTCAAATAAATAAATAAAATCTTAAAAGAAGAAGAAGAAAAGTGTTCCGCAGAGTTCACGAGGACAAAATGTCATTCGGCAGGTGGCTTATTTCTGAGACAGGTAGGATTTCCTGTTGCCTCTGGAATAGTGCAGTCTGTAGGCGCCCACCCACTCCACATTCGTGGTGAACTGGTCTAGCACGCGAGGGGGTTCTTGGGCCAGGAGGTGGTTCAGTCAGGCCCAGCCTGAAAATCCAGGTCAGCCTGAGGCAGCCAGCACCCCAGGCCCACTTCACCCTCACTGCCCAGTGTCTCAGAAGCAAACGGCACTGGAAGGATAAATAAGAAACTAAATTTGTGGGGAACCTGGGTGGCTCGGTGGGTTAAGCCTCTGCCTTCGGCTCAGGTCATGATCTCAGGGTCCTAGGATCAAGCCCCGCATCAGGCTCTCGGCTCAGTGGGGAGCCTGCTTCTCCCTCTCTCTCTCTCTCTACCTGCCTCTCTGCCTACTTGTGATCTCTGTCTGTCAAATAAATAAATAAAATCTTTTAAAAAAACAAACAAACAAAAGAAACTAAGTTTGTTTATGAGGAAGAGGAATGGGGAGGAAGGACAGGAGTAGAAATCAAAAGTGTTGAGCTTTGCGCCGTATAATGATTTTTGTATTCAAAACTTGAAATTAATTTGTAATTAATTGGGGGAAAGAGCATGGTTGGGGGAGGGCTAGTAGGAAAGAAGGGAGGGTGATCAGAGGACAGGCAGAGGGCTGTTGGGGAGAGGAGCATCCAGAGAGGTTCCTGGAGAATTTTTGCTTCTGTACGAAGCAGTTTTGGAAAGCTCTAGAAATCATCTACATGGAGGGAACCAAGTGCTTATTGCATCCAGTTTGGAGTGTCAGAGACATGGAACTAGAGCTGAAAGGAGCTTCAGAGGTCACAACACTGAGGAGATTGGGAACTGAGATCCAAAAGAGCCGGGCGGCTTGTTTCAAGATCCCACATCGGTGTGTGGCAGAATCGAGAGCCTGACCCCAACCCCCACCCCCACCCCACCAGCCAAGTCTGATGTCACGTCTTCGGTGGAGGGGGACATGCAGAACCTTGGCTTTGACCACACATTCAGGTGGCCTGGGGACCACAGAGGCCAAGGTCTTGGTGAGAGGGACAGAGAGCAAACAGCCTATTGCCACCAAGGTCCACAGGACAGGCTGGGAAGCAGAACATCACCCGAGAGGAGTCTAAGCCGGGTTTGCAGAGCTGCTTCCTCTCGGGGGTGCCTGTTCTGCCTGCCCACCCAGGGCTGGTCTGCCGGGCACCTGCCTCTGTTCCCCTCCCCGGAAGACTAAAGGAATCCCAGACTGCAGCTTTCCTCGCTTCTTTTAGGAGAGCAGGCTTCAGGCTCTGCAGATGGTGCAAAGCCCCACTTACCCACACCCCGTGCAAACCCCCGTGGCTTGCAGGACACACGTGCCTTGCATACAGGTGTCAGCGCCAAAGCATGCCAATGCCCCTCGAGGCTCACAGGCTCGGCTCGCAGGTAAATGCATGAGGCCCCTTCCTGTGCGGGTGTGTGCTAACACAGAGTATGTCTTTTGTGCTGAGCTGCCTGGGGTGCTGGGTGTCAGGTCCCCGCCCACACTGATTCCCAAGGCTGGCCCTGCCCTCTGCGGCGCTGGGCCACCAGCACCCCCCAAACCGCCCCCCCCACCCTGCCGAGTGTGCCTGAGTGTGCAGTGCACGCTCGCTGTGGGCGTGGAGCCATCTCACTGCTCTCACCTGGCAGGCCCTGGATATGGCTCCCAGCCTGGGGGAGAACTTCCCTTTGCAAAGTTAGATAACAGGCCGGGCTCTCCGTCAGAGGATTGGCGCGGGGGCTCCACGTGCTGCGGCTGGCGCAGGGCCAGGCCCGCCCTGCCAGGCAGCGGGAAGGGAAGGCCTGGCTGCAGCCGGAGCTGGCGGGTGGCCGAGCCGGGGGTGGACGGGTGGGCCGGGGCCTCTACTGCCCATTGGCTGCCTCGGGCTCCCGCCCCGCCCGCCTCCAGAGCCTGCGGCTCCCGGGCCAGCTCCTGCCTCTCTAGCTGCTTCTGAACTCCCCCGAGCAAGCACCTCCTGCCGGGCCATGTCGAGCTGCGACCGGATTGGAGTGGCCCCTGCCATGGACATGCCTGAGGTCCTCAAGTCCCTGCTGGAGCACTCTCTGCCTTGGCCAGAGAAGAGGACAGGTAGGAACGGGGGTGGCCTGCGTTGGCCGTCTGCCCAGGTACCCTGGAGCGGGGGCGGGGGGGGACAGTCACAGGCACCGTGGCAGGACGGGCATCTCCAAGCTGGGGAGGGTCCCCGGCTGGTGTCTGCCCCTTGCTCCTCCCTGGGCAGGAGCAGGGCTGGGTGCAGAGAGGGACACAGTGGGGAGTGTCCCTGCCACTCGGGGGCCGCCTCCTGGGCCTGCTAGCTTTGGGAAGCTGCGGCCAGCGTGTGGCCACTGACAGGTGCCGTGCTCACGTGGGGCGAGGGCAGGACCAGAGCGCCCTGCTGGGACAATGCGCTGAAGGCTGACTGTTGATTAAGTTCCCTCCCTCTGCGTGTTGGGGTGGCGGCGGACTGGCAGAGTCTGTGGATCTGGGCCGTCTCCCGTGTCTGGAGAAGAGCCCTTCCTCCTTCCTCCGTTTGCCTGCTTCAGCTCCCGCTCGCTGGAGGGCTGAACCCCGGGATGGGATGGAAGCTGTTATGTAACAGGACCACAGGCTCGCAGCCCCGGTTCCTAGGAGACACAGGCAAACACGGGGCCGGGGAGCCCGCGGCGGAGGCCGTGGACAGAGGGCCAGAGCCCGCACCAGGTGTCTCCTGAGCTCTGCCCTGAGAAACAAGCCCCTGGCCAGACTTGGGGGCCGGCGGGCTCAGGGAGCTCCCTCCTGATACATAAATCTCCAAATCTGTTCTGTTCTAAGATGTCAGGGGCTCCTACCCGGGTCCTCAGGGCTCAAAATTCACATGCACCTTTAAAGGCGTCCGCCCGGCTGTCCTCGGCTGCGGGAGTCTGACTTGGGAGCCCCACGTGTCCCCGCAGGGGAGCTTTCTCGGGCTCTCGCTCATCCTGCTGTGTCTGTCTCATCACCAGAGCCTGGCTGTCCCCGCAGGACTTCCTTCCAAAGGACTCTTAGCCATTCCCAAACTCTGGAGCTAGAGGACAGACACCACAGGCCCTGCCCTCTTTCTTATCCCTTGGGGAGGGAGGAGGTGCTGCCCGAGCGGGGGAAGGTGGCCCCCCGAGCTCAGGGCACGGTCCCTGCGGGCTCTCTCCCAGAGCTCCGGGCCCAGGCCCCTCAGACCACACCCTGTGGTTTGAAGGCTGGGACAGTCGGGCCACCCCCCAGAGGCAGGGAGCCTAGAAGCAGTTCCTATGCCTCTGTGGCCTCAGGACCCCAGCTGCTCACCAGGAGAAGCCCATCTTCTCAGGGGACCCTCAGCTTAGCCTGGCAGAGAAGCCGCAGCTGACTTCTTAGCATCTCTGAAGAGCCGTGTGGGTGGGTGAAGTTAGAAGTCCTTCCGAAGGCAAAAGGTTTCCTTTTTGCTCCAGGCACTCAAGGAAGGTAGGGTGTCTTGGGATGGCCCGGCGCATGCACAGAGACCAGCTGGTGGCCAGTAGCTCTGTAGGTAGGGACAGCTCTCAGATGGACAGAAAAGGGTTCTGGGGCGATTCGGGGTGCTGCTCCTTGGACCAAGATAACAAAGCTTTTGAAATGTGGCAGCAGCTTCTGGCCTCGGGTTCCCAGCTGGTCCTTGGGACCAGCCGGAAAGTCTCTGCTGCTTACTGTGGGTGGGCAAAGTCGGGGTCCAGCAACTGAGGGGACTCGCCCAGGTTCTCAGGCAGAGCCTCTCCAAGAGCTGGCAAGTTCTGACTGATGATCAGTTTGTCTGGTATGGCTGGGTTGGTCCAAGGGTCATGAACCAGAGCCCCATGCCGCCTCTTATCACGTCCCCATGTGGCATCTTACTGAGGGTCAGAAGCACGGGGTCCCATGGGAATGACAGATGCCAATGGGTAGATAAGATGAGGGGATAAAGGTTGAAGAGCTAAAGGGGTTAGTGTACCCCACATGCCTGCTGCCAACCCACCAGCACCGCTTTTCAAAGCTCCCAGACTTTCCACAGCTTCTTTTTTTTTTTTTAATGATTTTATTTTTAAGTAATCTCTACACCCAAGGTGGGGCTCCAACTCACAACCCTGAAGTCAAGAATTGCATGTTCCACCGACCGAGCCAGCCAGGTATCCCTCTCCATATCTTTTATAAAAATAAATGTATCTACCTGAAAACCAATATCCCTTGGCTAAAAAAGAAAAATACATATACTACACAGAACTAGAATTTCCAGCAGTCATGTAGCAAGTACTTTATAAGGTCTCTCCCCCTGGGTCCCCCGGCCCTGGCATCTGACCTCAATGGGAAGAAGACAAGAGAAACAGCTAGCTGCCCCCAGAAAGCAGGCCTGTCCTCAGGATTGCGCACCTTTTGCTTTGGTGTGAAAGGGGTGGTTTCTGCACAGGAGACTGAGGCCTGTTTACAAACTCTCCACTTTCTCCAGCCCAGTGACTGCCTCAGCACACGTTTGGGTCACCTGAAGAAGGTATCTTGGGTCCCGTGTGAAGGAATTTTAGAAGCAAGCCATGCAGAGTGTGCGAAATCCCAGGTGCGCCCTCACGAGCCCCTGCTCTCCCTGACGCCTCTCCCTCCAGGTTCTAGTTCAGAGACATTCCCTGAGATCCAGCCTCGGGGGCCCCTCTCCCTCTTGCAGCTGCTGGGCCTCCCCCAAGCGGCCTGTGCAGACCTCCACTTCTTTCTGGTCCCCCTAGTCAAGCCGACTTTCTCTAGCAGAGCTGACCAGACGGGAGCCTCCCTTGGCTTCAGGTCACGCTGGCCACCTGGTGGTCCTTCACTCTGATCACCAGTTTGACTGACTTTCCTGAGGGAACACAAATCATGTCCGGTGAAAGAGGGTGTCTGGACCCCGAGTTCTGACTCAGTTTCCCCTCTGTCTCTGGTTCCTGATTCCTAAGGATGATTCGTGTTTCCACTGCTGCCCCTTCTCCAGGGGATCCTCTTCCGAGAGGTGATTCTGTTCTGTTGCACATTTTCTCACCTTCTTCTCCAGCTTCTGGAAAGACCCTGCTTCTCTCGACCACACTGTTAGATCTTTACACCCTATCCTTCCGTCAACATGTGGGGCCTCCACTGCTCTGAGGCTGGCCCCCAACTTTTCTGCCAGCTTTGGTCGCTCAGGCCTCTTTTGCAGGGAGCTGTGCGGCAGGAACCCACACCCGGAAGTTGAACAAGGCCCTCACTTGGAGGGGGGCAGGCAGGGTACCCGCCGCAGAGAGCTTCTGGCTGGAATCCCTTGTGAGCCACCCAGCAGGGCATCCTTGACAGGTCCCCACCCCCAACCCGTAGAAGGTACAAAGCATGCCTGTTTCACGGGTGTATTGCCAGGATTCGATGACTTACCCGACGAGGAAACCCTTTGCAAACTGTTTTCCCCACGAGAGACGAAGCCACTGGGCCTGGTATTCTGCGCCTTCCACCAACATCATATTTGTAATCTGACCCTCCATTCTCCTCTTTCCACCCTCCTTCCCACCCATATTCTCCTTGAAAGAACTGGGTGTTGCAATCTGTGGGCACACACACACACACACACACACACACACACACACACGGCTGTCTCCTTGGAAACGCGTGCTGAGGCTCCTGGGGCGTGGTGCCATTGTCTGCACACACACCCCCCCACCCCGGTGCCCGCCGAGCTGACCAGAGCAGGAGCTGAATAACGCTAGGGCAGAATCAGGGGTGCGCGAGAAGGGCCTGGGCGTCCTCCCCTTGGAGGACTCAGTTAAGCCGGCCAAAAACCAGACTCATTGCAGCCTGGGCTGTCCTGAGCTTGGCCTTGGGAAAGGTCCATGTGGTTGCCTCCATCCCCAGCCTGGCGGAACTGGAGAGAAACTGAGAAAGTGTGAAGTTTGCTTTCAGGGAAAAGGAGGGCACGGGGAGGGGTGGGGGCATCTTCAGGGATACCAGGCATGTTAGCTCCTTTAATCCAACTACTCCTAAATGGGGAGGAAACGCACCCAGAGGGATCAGCTGCCCTCCAGGCCAGGGTGTGGACCAGCCTCTTTTCTAGGCTCCCACGTTAGGACTCGAAGCCTTCTTTCCTATTTGTTTCCCCACCATCACCGATACCTTGAAACGCGATCAGTTCGTTCCTGGGGATTGTGGGGAAACTGACAGCTGTGTCCGAAACTGACAGGCTGCCCCTTGCCAAGGGTTTTGGATCTCTATGAGCCTGACCCAAGGCTAGGCTGCCACGGGAATGAATCCCGATTCTAAGAGCCACCGGCTCCTTGAGTGTGAGCGTTTTCATTACCATTTGTGAAGTGGCTTTGCAAAGGCCTTATGATTAACCATTCCATAATGAGGAGATGGAATGCTCGGGAAAGGGAGGGCCATACACTTATCAAAGCTTCCACCCCAGCTCTGCCCGCTGTCAGGCTCCTTCTCTCCCACCGGATTCCCCAAGATCTCTTCAGTCATCCAATCGCTTACTGAGTGTTCGCTACACTTGTGGCTAGAGGGTGAATGAAGCAAACACTGCCCCCTCGCGCCATGTTTGCCTTCCGGTGGAGAGAGACAGGCAGTCAGTGGTGAGGAGGGTCAGGGCCAGCCTCTCTGAGGGGGTGACATTGGGACAGAGGCCCGGAGAGTGAGGCAGAGTGAGTAACACCGAGAACTTTCAGGCTGAGGAAACAGCACCTGCAAAGGCCCTTTCCTGGGTCGGGAAAGACACGTGTTTGAGCAATAAAAGGCCACCATCGCTGTCAAAGGTGAGCAAGGTGGAGAGAAGGAAGAGGTGAGGTTGGAGAGGCCCACAGAGGGGAGAACCTGCAGGGCCTCGAAGATCCGAAAGAAGAGTGAAGCTGTCTGTCCTGTCCCTGCCTGCAAGTCCCCACCCCGCCCCCACCCCCACTCTTCTTGGGGAAGCAGCAGGTGGGGAGGAATGTTCCCAGAACAACCCAAAATGCAATTAGACAAGAGTTAACTTCAACCGAGCACTTGCTAGGTGCCAAGTGCGGTTCTCGGCAGCGTGCCTGAATTGTTTGCCTTCGAAATTCAGGCACAGAGAAGCTAAGTAACTTGCCCAAGGTCACACAGTTAGGGAAGTAGTCAAAGTAGGAATTAAACCCAGATGGGCTGACTCCAGAGCCCATCCACGCAGTGTTCCCCGGAGAAACCATGGTTGTCAGGAGCTGTTGAGACGTGGCAGAGGTTGGAGGTGATGGCGTCTCTGGAAATGGCACTCTTGGGGCATCTCTCCATCTGTAATTCGAACCCTGGGAGTGGACAAGAGGTGAGCCAAACAGGAAACTCGTACTGAAGAGATGGGCAGGAGTTAGTGAAGAGCTCCACCCACCACTTCTCCCCTAGAACACACTGAGACCAAGGTACAAACCACAGCCCAGAACTCCGCGGCCACAGGTATGCGAGCTATGGGCCAGGCTTGTGCTGGGGACTTGCCATCACGGGTGGCTCACATTTGTTATTCCAGGTTCCGCTGTGAATCAACACAGTGACTGCGATTTCATGTTAATAACGTTCCAAATGTATAGGGCTTGGCTGTGAAGGATTTTGTCAACCTTCCTACCAGCCCTGCCAACAAAGCGAGCCAACAAATATTTACTGAGTTACTACCCTGAACCAAGTTTTGTGCTCTCCTGCGTTGGGCGAGGCCCACAGATAACTGGGCTTTGTGGAGAGCTGGATGGAAGCCTTCTCACTGTCCTGCTCTTACCTACACACACCATATGCTCCGTAAAGTCAGAAGATTGGAAGAGGTGCGGTCCTACTGGATGCCGACTCTGTGGCCAAATGGATCTTTGTGGGACCATCTGGCCAAAGGCTCCTGGGCTGGAGTTGTAGCTCCTCTGAAATTCAAATTTAAATAATAATACTCTGAATGGCATCATGGCTTAATGAAAAGGCACGTGTTCTGCATATGCTCAATTAAGTTTTTTTTTAGTAAGTTTTTTTTTTTTTTTTTAAAGTAGGCTCCATGCCCAGCGTGGAGCTCAACGGGGGACTTGAACTCACGACCCTGAGATCAAGACCTGAGCTGAGATCAAGTCTGACTGATGCTTAACCGAGCCACCCAGGCAACCCTCAATGACATTTTTAATTGGGGTTGGTTAGCAGGTTTCTGAAACACTAAAGAGAACTTAAAGCCAGTCTAGCTCTGGAAAAGGGACATTTCACATCCATGCTCTGCTGTAGCTTTGACTCTAGAACTCGGCTTCCCAGAATAATTCTACTCCTGACCTGACACGACCTGAACGAAGGGGAAGTGCGGAGGCCCACCCACTCGGTGACATTCACCGTTCAGGCGGGCACTTGAGGTTGCTTCTCACACATTATCCTCATAACCGCTCTGTGAGGTAAGCACATCCACCTCGGTTTCTGAGAGCCAAATAGGAGGCTCAGGAGAAGTCACTTGCCCAAGGCCATGTGGCTAGTCACCAGCTGAAGGGTGACCCAACCCAGGCCTGCCCCCAAGTCCACAAATTCAACCGCTGCAAAAGTCACTGCAATGGGGCGCCTGGGTGGCTCAGTAGGTAAAGCGTCTGCCTTCGGCTCAGGTCACGATCCCAGGGTCCTGGGATTGAGCTCCGCATCCAGCTCCCCAACCGGCAGGAAGCCTGTTTCTCCCTCTACTACTCCCCCTGCTTCTCTCTCTCTCTCTCTCAAATAAATAAATAAATCTCAAAAAAAAAAAAAAATCACTGCATTGAAAACCCACCACTAAAGAACACCGAGGTAACACTTCACACCTTTACAGTCTTAACCATGTAATGACATATTCTTGGGTTTTTTTAAAGAGTTTATTTATTTGACAGTGAGAGACACAGCCAGAGAGGGAACACAAGCAGGGGGAGTGAGAGAGGGAGCAGCAGGATCCCCGCTGAGCAGAGAGCCCGATGCAGAGCTCGATCCCAGGACCCCGGGATCATGATCTGAGCCGAAGGCAGCCGCTCAAAAATTGAGCCCCCCAGGCGCCCCGACATGTTCTTTTTATGGAGTTTTTTTCTTCGTGGGGCTCACACACACTATGGAAATCACCTAATTCTCACAACATCTGTTCCTCCTCTCTGAGAAGGGGTGAGGTGAGGCTGTTGGTACCACTTTACTGATTGATAGGAAACAGGGTAGACAGACACTCTTACAGTTCTCCTGTCAGCTGGAGAAGGAAGCCCGAGGTGTAAGGGCTCTCACCCCAACTCCAGGGTGGTGCTGCTGAACGCTGCCAGCCCACAACGTAACTAAGCTCCTAGCTTGCAAGCAAGCACGGGAAAGGGCATGTCTGTAATGTTCCTGCAGTGTTTGTGACACACCATTTACCCTGTGGTTATCCAGGAGAAAAGAAAGAAAAAAAAAACAACAAAAAACCTTTCTGGGGAGTGTCAGGACATGAAAAGAGAATGGAATCAAAACTAAGTTTTATTTTTTTTAAGATTTTATTTATTTATTTGAGAGAGAGAGCACAAGCTGGTGGAGGGGCAGAGAGAAAGGGAGAAGGAGACGCCCTGCTGAGCAGGGAGCCCCATGCAGGGCTCGGTCCCAAGACCCCCGGATCATGACCTGACCTGAAGTCAGACACTTCACTGACTGAGCCACCCAGGAGCCCCTCAAAACTGAGTTTTAAAGTCCCCACCTGCTTGTCTTGCTTCTCACAAATGTCACTCGCCTGTTACGTTAGTTGCTCCAGGATGGGTGGTAAATGGAGTTGGCATTATGCCTTTTGGATAACTGTAGCTTACAAAGAAATCTGAATCTTTATTCCTTCCTACTATACCCACCCCTGTTATAAAGAAATGTTATAAAGAAATGTTATAACTTTCCACTGTTAAATGATCACAAACCCTCCTCTAATACCTTGAAAATTGTTTCCCCCTTCAATAATGTCATATTAGCCAAGAAAATAGACATTTAACTCTACTGCGACAAGTCTCACCATGGCCAAACCAGCCTTTTTTTTTTTTTTTTTTTGAGAGAGAGCGGGGAGGAGAAGGGGGAGGGTCAGAGGGAGTAGCAGGCTCCCTGCCAAGCAAGGAGCCCGATGATGCGGGACTGGATCCCGGGACTCCAGCATCATGACCTGAGGTGAAGACAGTCTCTCAACCAACTGAGCCACCCAGGTGCCCCTAAACCAACCATTTTTTAAAGGGGTTCATGTCAATTTCCTCGGGGTACCCTTTGAATTTTTTTTTTTAACACTCTGAAATTTGTTTCTGAAAACCTCTAGGTCAGTGTCTCCTAAAGATACCTTTAAAAAAAAAGATTTTATTTTTTTTTAAAAGATTTTACTTATTTGACAGAAAGAAAGACAGCAAGAGAGGGAATACAAGCAGGGGGAGTAGGAGAGGGAGAAGCAAGCCTCCTGCTTGGGTAGGGAGCTCAACTTGGAGCTTGATCCCAGGACTCTGGGATCATGACCTGAGCTAAAGGCAGATGCTTAATGACTGAACCACCCAGGTGCCCCTTAAGATTTTATTTTTAAGTAATCTCTACATCCAATGTGGTACTCGAACTCACAACCCTGAGATCAAGAGTCCCATGCTCCACCAGCTGAACCAGCCAGGTACCCCCTAAAGATATCTTTGTTTAGCCATGTACATAATTCCCACAAACAAGTCAACAGATTTTCCGTGCAACAGTTTAGTATTTCAACTAAACAGAATCAGCGTACACCACAAGCCGCGGATTTGTACCCATGAGTTTTAGTAAAATTATGAAAATTACCATCTGTTGCAGGTTTACAATTGTGCAGTGCATTGGCTTATGGAAACCCCAAAGGTAGACCCTGTCCTACCTCCATTTGATATACCGGGAAAGGTGGCCTGGAGATGTGAAGCAATTGGCTGGAGGTACGAGCCAGAAGGCCACCAAAGTGTAACGCATGTGGCCGTAAGAACTTGAATTTGGAGTCAGATGGCAATGCCCTGTCCCAGCCATCTCCCAGAATCCCTTCAAACTTCCTGTTTTCCAGGCCTGCTCAGGGGCCCAACTTCTTCTTCTTCCTTTTTTTTTTTTAATAAGATTTTATTTATTTGTCAGAGAGAGAAAGAGAACACAAGCACAAGCAGAGGGAGGGAGAAGTAGGCTCCCTGCTGAGCAAGGAGCCCAACGCGGGACTTGATCCTAGGACTCCAGGATCATGACCTGAGCGGAGGGCAGCCACTTAACCACACTGAGCCACCCAGGTGTCCAGAGAGGGGTAGGGGGTGGGGGGCAACTTCTTTTTCCTCAACTCCCAGCAAAATTCTGATTGCATCAGCTGGATAGCTTTCAGGCAGGCTGTTGTGGGTCACGCACCTACACCATGCTCCAAGGCCAGCGCTCTGCCGTTCCCCAGCCTGACTACTGGATGGCCCAGGCTGCTTGGTGAGAAACCAGATAAACAGGCCAAAGCCCCTCCCCGCCCCCACCAGGGGAGTTTAGACACGGAGAGTGGAGTACTGTTCGGGGCAACGCAGAGGGTGATTTGTACTCTAATAAGGTACAAAGTTCTGGGCGCTCTTTGGGATTAGCTTCCTCTACCGCCTCCGCCATTTGTGTACCCGCTCACATTTTACACTTTTACAGGTTTCCGGAGGCGTTCCTACGAATATTTGTGTTTTAAGAGGACGTTCACCCACAAAGTGTGTAATCGGTACGCTCTGTAAAGGAATTTTGTTACTTCATTTTTCCCTAGGAAAAGGAAGGGAAAATCCTAGAGAGGAACAGAACTGCAGAGCTGTTCAGGATTTTACAGATTAGCCCAACCCCTTCATTTTATGGATGAGGAAGCAGGCGCAAGTGAAGCCACTGGACTTTCCCAAGGTCGTAAGCTAGTAAGTGGGAGGAAGGAAGCTTGTACCCGGGCCCTGGCGCAGGGCCGGCCCTTTCTCTCCACCCGCGGGGCTCAAGAATGCTCCCGCCACGCTAGTGTTTATCTGGCTGCCACGGCTGCAGCAGAAACCGGGATCCGTGGGGAACCTGACACCCCCTCCTGCACCCCCCACCCCAGCAGCGGCCAAGTGAGCTCGGGCCAACCCAACGGGCAGCGTCTGACGCCTTGCCCTCAGCCAACCTCTGAGTCGCGGAGGAGGAGGGGCGCACGCTGGGTTTTGCGTCCCTGTCCCACGACCCTGGGCCGAGGCCCCGGAACAAAAACGGCCGCCCTCCTCCTCCCCGCCGCAGCTCCGCACGTGCTACGCCTCGTGCGCCGCCCCGGGCCCCGCCCCCGCCCTCCATTGGCTGCACCGCGCCTTCCTCCTCTTCTCCCTCCCCCCCCAGACTCGGCTGCGGCTCCACGTGATCCGCGGGGGGCAGGCCGCGCGGCTCGAGCGGGCGATTTGATAGGTTCCCCCGGCCGACCTGGCCACGCCCAGCCCCGCTTCCTTTCAGGGGCGCGTCCCGGAGGTGGCGAGATTGCAATGAGAGTGAAGGGGGAACGGCTGCGGTGGTCAGGGAGGAGGGCGGGGGCTATGAAGAGGGAGGCGAAGGTGAAACCGCGGGTTGAGGGAAAGGGGCTGCTGTCGAAGAAGGCCCATGACGCTGACTCCAGCAGGCGCCAATCAGGTGACACAGGGGCGGACGGGGCGGGGTCTCCGGCGTTGCTCCTCACCTGGCCCCGCACGTGCCGCGCTAACCCCTGCGGCCTAACCAATCACGGCCCGGAAGGCTGCGCCTGCCCTCTTTACAGGGCGGACCAATCCGAAGCCGCGATCCGGGGACGTTGGCCTGGCCTCATGAATAATTAATATACCAGAGCCTGTCCGCAGGCGGGGTAGGGATGGAGGGAGGTGGGGGTGCCGCTGGGCGCCTGCGCAGTAGCTGCCCCTGTCGGCAGCTGCTGCGGGTCGCACGGCTCTGGCCCATCGCGGGGGGCGGGCGGGGGAGGCGAGGCGCGCGAGCAGAGCGCGGGGCACGATGTCGGACGCGGGCGGCGGAAAGAAGCCGCCTGTGGAGCCGCAGGCGGGGCCGGGCCCGGGACCGGGGCGCGCAGCTGGGGAGAGGGGCCTGCCGGGTTCCTTCCCCCTGGTCCTGAAGAAGCTGATGGAGAACCCCCCGCGGGAGGCGCGCCTCGGTGAGGGGGTCCGTGCGCGCCTGGGGGCGGGGTTTATGCAGGGGCGGGGCCTTGCGAGGGCGGGGCCGGGAGGTCGGAGGTCAGGGTGTAGTTGTCCTGCGGAGGGGCCTGGAGGGCGAGGCGAGGGAGGTGGGAACAGAAGGTCGGGCCGAGTGGAGAGAGGCTAGGTCAGGTGGGGGTTGGCGGGGAAGGGGCAGGAGGGAGGCGGTGGGGCGGGGGTCGCACTGAGGAGGTTCATTCGGGCAGCCTCCCGGCGCGCGCGACGTGTGTAGGGGTTACTGAGGAGGCCGGTGGGAGTCGAGGCTCCCCCTTAAAGGATGCTCCAGGGCGCCTTCCCTGGGGATGCGGGCATCAGAATCACTTGGGATGCTAGTTTAAAATGCTGGTTCCTGGGCCCCACCCTTCGCCCCCGAATCTGCGGCTGCTGGCACGGGTATCTGCCTTTGAAGGAGCACCCCACCTCTGGGATTCCAAAGTGCACTAAAGTTTGAGGAGCGCAGATACATGGTGGCGGATTGTCTTTGTGTGTGGACTGCCCTGCACCTGGGAGGAGGACCTCTCTCCATCCCTGCGTGTGCGGATCCCCAGCTACTGGGTGCACACGGGAGATTTGCTCTGCTGCTGAGGTGGGGGAGGGGTGTCAGGAGAAGGGAGGTGAGGCGCCTTCCCAGGGAGAGGTTGGGGCGAGGCAGGTAGAGGGAGGAGGGTCAGAATGAGGCCGCTGTGACACCTTCACCCGCCTGTTTGGGGCTGACTCTAGACTTTGGGGCCACTGTAGCGGAGCTGGGCTGCTGCTTGTTTCCTAGGCCACAGAGGTCCCTGGAGCCTGTGCGGAAAGCAGGTTTGGCCCTGGTTTTTTGGACTGAGGGCGGGAGGTTCGGAGCACAGGAGGAGTGGCGCCGATTGTGAGGGTTTAGGTGCGTGGAGCTATGCTTTCGGTCTGAGATCTTTGAATCTCTAAGTACCATCAGTGTAGTTCAGGGTTTGGGAAGGAGTAAGCCTTCTGTGAATTGCCTGTCTTGAGGAATTACTTTTCTTTTTGAAAAATGCTGTTTCTCTTCGTTTCCGGGATGTGTTCTGAGGTTGCCATCTCTGGGGCTGCCACTGTTGAGTTATAAATAGCTTCTGCACATCAGGTAAGGCCAGGCTCTCCCCTCTTGCTTTGGAACCTCATGTCCACAGACCCTTTTCTTTGTTTTGAAGGCAGTTCTTTGTTTCAGATGTGGGGATGAGACAAGCCACTGAGACAGGTGTACACATCTCTCAGGTTCTTATTCAAGATTACCAAGTAGCAACCATTGAAAACAGTAATTCTACCTTACATTTGCATAATGCTTACAAAGCGCTTTGACATAATCTTGTTTAGTCTTTCCTGTCGATCCTGTAAGATATTATCCCCACTTCCCAGATGAGGAAAGCTGAGGCCCAGAAGGTGAGTATGCTTCCTCAAGGTCACCTAGCTAGGCCTTACAGCTCTCCGCCTGGTCTGGTGCTTTTTACTGTATCACTGGCGTCCACTGATATCCATCCCTGTGACCTCTGTGATGGGCCTAATCCTTTACCATCTCCTATAATTAAAACTCCGATTATAATTTATTTAAAAATTAGGAAAACACTGATTTAAAATATTCTTGGGTTGTGTGACTGGCTCACACAATAGAACACGCAACTCTTGATCTTGGGATCTTGAGCTCAAGCCCGACGTCGGGCATAGAGCTTACTTAAAAATAAATTTAGGGGTGCCTGGGTGGGGCAGTCGGTTAAGCATGTGACTTTTGGTTTCAGCTGAGGTCATGATCTCAGGGTCCTGCAGTTGAGCCTGGTGTCGGGCTCCGCACTCAGGGTGCTGTCTGCTTGAGATTCTCTCTCCCTCCACCTCTGCCACTCCTGCTGGGGCTCTCTTTCTCTCTCTAAAATAAATAAATCTTGGGGTGCCTGGGTGCCTTAGTTGTTAAGCATCTGTCTTTGGCTCTGGTCACGATCCCAAGGTCCTGGGATCAAGCCCTGCATTGGGCTCCATGCTCTGTGGAAAACCTGCTTCTCCCTCTCCCACTCCCCCTGCTTGTGTTCTCTCTCTTGCTGTCTCTCTCTCTGTCAAATAAATAAAATCTGTAAAATAAATAAATCTTTAAAAATAAATAAATTTTTAAAGGAAATTTAAATAAGAGAATAAACATTTTAAAAATATATTTGTTTAATTGCTTACGCCAGATAAAACCTGGAACTTATTGTTACTTGTCCTTCAGTATGGCTGTTTTTCTGTTCTTCCCTTTTCCTGCCTCCTCTGATCCCCATGATCCCACCGACATGGGTCACAGTCGTTTCTGAACAGAATGTAGGGTCAGTATCTTAGAGGAGAACAAGGAGGATATCTGGCCCACCCAGCCCACCAAAGCTTGGCTTTCTTACTTCCCATGTGGTTTTAAACCAAAACTTGGTACAGAAGGCAGTTGTAACAATTCAGGTTAGAAGCCGTGACCAAATTCTGTTTGTCAAAACCTTTACCTTTTTAACACACTGGGTGTGTCCTTTTTTATTGGACCAACAGGCTGATTTTTGGCTGACTGTGATCTAGGAGTCCATGCATGACTGGTTTATTTCCAACATAATCATATTTGATTTCTCTTTTTCACTTCAGAATCCAGAGTTCAAAGTTGTCTCCCTCAATTTGAAAGCCCATTATGAACTTGTCATGATTTTATCTCTTGATTCCCTGATTAGCCTCCCTGTCACTTTGATTTCCTTCTAACCATGTCACATTTCTTTCATCTTTTTTTCTTAATCTGCCCTTTCTTACATACCTCTGTACATAGCTTTTCGGCTGGGACAATTAGGTATGTACCGGTCCCCACTAATTGATTAGTTTTGCTATGAATGGGAACAAGCTTTTTTAAATTTTTTATTTATTTATTCTTAATTTTTTAATAAACTTTTCTTCTTCAACTCCACCCTGTCCTTCTTCCCAGAAAACCTGCCTTCAGTCTTCTCTGCTTATTCAGGGATAGCGGTCTCTTGAAATGGTTGCTCTGAAAAAGGTCCTGAAAAGACAGCTCCAAGCCCTCTTTATCCAGTAAACCTGAAGGGAGTCAGTTTGCAAACCCAGCATTTTTCATTCAGTATGCACGTTTTCCCTCAGCTTGCTCCTGCAATGGTCCTTGAGATGTAGAAATTAATCAGATACAGTCCCTGCCCTCAACAAGCTCACAGGAATAGCGAATGCCTGCTGTGTGCCAGGAACCACACAAGACACTTTCAAATGTTGTCTCTCGGGGCACGCCTGGCTGGCTGAGTCGTTGGAACGTGCGAATCTTGATCTCAGGGTCATTAAGTTCGAATCCCACATTGGGTGTAGAGATGACTTAAAGATAAAAATCTTAAGGGGCGTCTGGGTGGCTCAGTGGGTTAAAGCCTCTGCCTTCAGCTCAGGTCATAATCCCAGGATTCTGGGATCGAGCCCTGCATCGGGCTCTCTGTTCGGCATGGAGCCTGCCTCCACCCCCCCCGGCTGCCTCTCTGTCTACTCGTGATCTCTGTCTGTCAGATAAATAAATAAAATCTTTAAAAATAAATAAATAAGGGGCGCATGGGTGGCTCAGTGGATTAAGCCGCTGCCTTCGGCTCAGGTCATGATCTCAGGGTCCTGGGATCGAGCCCCACATCGGGCTCTCTGCTCCGCAGGGAGCCTGCTTCCTCCTCTCTCTCTGCCTGCCTCTCTGCCTACTTGTGATCTCTCTCTCTGTCAAATAAATAAAATCTTTAAAATAAATAAATAAATAAATAAAAATCTTTTTAAGAAATGTTATCTCTAGTCTTCACCGAAGAGGCTACTTTATCCTTATCTATGGTGGAGGACGCCGAGGCTGGGAGAGGTTAAGTAACGTGGCTAAAATCGCACACCATAGCAAGTGGGTGGCAAAGCTGGGGTTCAAGCCCGAGGCTGGTTTACTGTGGAGAAGCTTGGCTGGAGGGAACAGGACAGAACACCAAAGTTCTTGGTCTGAAGAATCCTAAAATATCCTTTCCTAAAATATTACTAAGATAACAGAAACTCCATTTCCTCCCTGAAGCCTCTCTCCTGTAGCTGCCCATGCCAAAGCCTATTTTGAACTAATCCTGGGACCACATTAGACCCCAGAACTTGTGGAGAACATTCTGGGAAGGCCAGACCTGGGTGAGGCCATGCAGCCATCTCTGAAGGAGACCTGTGGGCCTCGGTCAAACAGCAGGTTATCACTGGAGAGCAGAGCGAGCTCTCAAAATTGATGGTCTGGATTGGGGCTCAGATGGAGAGGAGTCAGCCCCGAGAGGCCCACAGCTCACCTCCTGAGATTGCATGACCCCCTTGTGTGATGTCTCATCACAGATTTTGTGTCTGCAGATAAAGAAAAGGGGAAGGAAAAGCTGGAGGAAGACGAGGCTGCGGCAGCCAGCACCATGGCCGTCTCAGCCTCCCTCATGCCGCCCATTTGGGACAAGACCATCCCTTACGACGGCGAGTCTTTCCACCTGGAGTACATGGACCTGGATGAGTTCCTGCTGGAGAACGGCATCCCCGCCAGCCCCACCCATCTGGCCCAGAACCTGCTGCTGCCTGTGGCCGAGCTGGAAGGGAAGGAGTCGGCCAGCTCTTCCACGGCATCCCCGCCATCCTCCTCCACGGCCGTCTTCCAGCCCTCGGAAACCGCGTCCAGCACAGGTGGGTGCCTGGCCACCCGGCCCGTGCGGAGAAGCCCGGTTCCCGCCAGGGCCGCTGAGTGCGCACACCCAGTGAGGCCTTTCTCTCAGAGGAGGTCCTGGTGGGCCTGCAGCGTGGAGAAAGCCTCGGCACCCCACCCTGGAGCACAGTCCCTGAGGCTGGCGGTGAAAAGAGCAGCCACAGCACAGTTGGGGCCTTGCTGTGGGCCGGTGTGCTGCAGGGGACTGGGCCAGTGGAGTGAGCCCTTGAAGTCTGAGGCTTTACAGGATGGAGATCCCGTGCTGCTTTTCCTCGGCTCTGCTCTTTCCCTCCACATGCGCTCTGCCAAAGCTTGCTGGCAAGCTCAGGCAGTAGTAATAGTAATAATAATAATAATAATAATAATAATAGTAGTAGTAGTACTATTTATTTAGTTAACATTAAATAAATGTTAGTAGCTAACATTTATTTAGCACTTACTCCGTGGCAGGCATTAACACACAATCCTCACAAGAACTTTACGAGGTTGATACTCCAATACCTGTTTTGCAGGTGAGGAAACTACAAGTAACTTGCCCCAGGGTCACACAGCTGGTAGGTAGTGAAAGCAGCCAGGATGCCTGACCCCGGAGCCAGGTACTGCTTAGGCACTGTCCTGCTACCAGGACAAACATTATCTCCGGGACTCTCTATTCTCGCGTCTCTCTTCTGTTGTACTTCTTGTAAAGTGGTGGGCGGTGGGTTGGTTTTCATGCCCTAGACATGAACCCTTCAGAGGAGGCATGGCCGCTGTCTCTGGGGGCCCTACAAAGTTCTTTGCAGGCTCAGTTACAGGCACACACAGGCTGATGGCTCCCAAGAAGGATCCCAGGAGCTGGTGTTGGCACCCAAGGGACCCACCCCCAAGGAATTCTCATGCTCTAGTTTTATTTATTATTTAACTTTTTATTATGGAAGCACTTTCAAATACAAAAGTAAGAGACTACTGTATGAGCCCTCATGTAACCATCACTCGACCTTTCCTAATTCTTTTTTTTTTTTTTTAAAGATTTTATTTATTTATTTGACAGACAGAGATCACAAGTAGACAGAGAGGCAGGCAGAGAGAGAGAGGGAAGCAGGCTCCCCGCCAAGCGGAGAGCCCGACGCGGGACTCGATCCCAGGACCCTGAGATCATGACCTGAGCCGAAGGCAGCGGCTTAACCCACTGAGCCACCCAGGCGCCCCAACCTTTCCTAATTCTTAACTCATAATCAATCTTGTATTCCGTAACGTCTCCCAGTCTCTCACCTCATTATTTAAAATCAAATCCTAGGGGCTCCTGGTGGGCTCAGTCAGTTAAGCATCTGCCTTTGGCTCAGGTCATGATCTCTGTGTCCTGGGATAGAGCCCTGAATTGGGCTCCCTGCTCAGTGGGAAGCTGGCTTCTCCCTCTCCCCCTCCCTGCCCCCTGCTCATGTGCATTTTTTTCTCTCTTTCTTAAATAAATAAATAAAAGCTTTGGGGCACCTGGGTAGCACAGATGGTCAAGTGTCTGCCTTTGGCTTGGGTCATGATCCCAGGGTTCTGGGATCGAGCCCCACATTGGGCTCCCTGCTCTGCAGAGAGCCTGCTTCTCCCTCTCCCTCTGCTACATCCCCTGCCTGTGCTTTCTCTGTCTCTGTCAAATAAATAAGTAAAATCTTAAAAAAAAAAAAAAAAGTAGGGGCGCCTGGGTGGCTCAGTGGGTTAAACCTCTGCCTTCAGCTCGGGTCATGATCTCAGGGTCCTGGGATCGAGCCCCACATCGGGCTCTCTGCTCAGCGGGAGCCTGCTTTCCCTTCCTCTCTCTCTACCTGCCTCTCTGCCTATTTGTGCTCTCTCTCTCTCTGTTAAATAAATATTTTTTTAAAAAGTAAAAATGTTTAAGACATAAATAAAATCCTAGATACTATGTAATTTCATCTGTACATATTTCAATATGTATGTAAAATGTAAGGGTTCTTTTAAAAAGCATAATGAAACTACCAGTTTTATATAAGAAATTGACAATATATCCATAAGCTTTCAAATTTCCAAAAAGTTGTCTCAGAAATGTTACTGTTTAGAGGGGCGCCTGGGTGGCTCAGTCAGTTAAGTGTCTGACTCTTGATTCCAGCACAGGGCATGATCTCAGAGATCAAGCCCCACATTGGGCTCTGTGCTTACTGGGGAATCTGCTTGAGTTTCTCTCTCTGCCCACCCCATGTGTGCACACCCACTCTCTCTCTCTCTCAAATAAATATATCTGTAAAAAAAAAAAAAAATTTTACAGTTTGTTTGAATCAGGATCCAAACGAGACGCACAGATCTCATTTAGTTATGTTTCTTCAATCTTTTGTAATCTTTGGGATCCCCTCTTCTTTTTTTCTTTGCAATTCATTTGTTGAAGACATTGAGTCATTGGTTCTGTAGAGTTTTGTACACACTGGATTTTTCTGTCTGCATCCCCGTAGTCCATTTCACATGTTCCTCTGCGCCCTCCCCCTTTTTTTTCCCCTGTAAACTGATTAGATCTAAAGACTTCAGCTGATTCCAGCTGAATTCTTGTTTGAGGGCCGCTCATTTCTGTGCTCATCAGCTTGTCCCGGAAGGCCGGGTCCGTGTGTGGGTAGGGGGCAGAGCTGGAAATGAGTCCTCATTTTATGCCTTAGGCGATTTGCCTAAGGTAGCGTTTGCCTCTGACACGTTGTTGTTGTTTTAAGATTTATGTATTTATTTTAGAGAGAGAGTTGGGAGGGGGCCGGACACAGGGAGAAGGAAAGAGAGAATCTCAAGCAGACTCTGAGCTGAGCATGGAGCCCGACGTGGGGTTTGGTTCCACGACCCTGAGATCATGACCTGAGCCAAAACCAAGAGTCAGAAGTTCAACCAACTGAGTCACCCAGGTGACCTGATTTTGTTTCTAAGTAAGCCTTCTTAATGAAACTTTTGGCATACAAAAGTTCCCATTTCACAGCCCAGGGAATCTTCACAGAGTGAACCCACCCATCTAACTACCGCACAAATCAGGATATAGAACACAGTTGGTACCCCAGAAATGCCCTGTGACCCCCGAATCAGTCATGACTACCCAGAGATAATCACTCCTTATCTCCATCACCAAAGGTGCACAGAATTGTATATTAATTGTATATGTGTATATTTTATATATTACGTTTGTTTTGCCTATTATAATTATGTTCATAGTCTGATATTTATAGGTGCCTATAGCTAGCATTATAACACACATTTAAATTATATATTTATAAAAAATACTTATGGAGTACTCTGTGGCAGAAGAAAACAACAATACAGGTAAAGTAAGTTTTATATTGAAGAACTGTACACATGGTAGAAACGAAAGGAGAGTTCCCGCTCCATCTAGCTGCTTTTCCTCAAATTCGTGAGGAAATTTATTTCGTACCTACAGCAGTTTGTTCATTTCACTCACTTGAATGACTCCCTCGTCTGACCATACCACGTGTCTCCATTCTGTGGCTTCTGGGCGTTTGAGGCATTTCCAGTTTTATGTTATGCACAGCCCTGCCGTGGTCATTTACACGTGTGTCCTTTGGTAAATAACATCTGTGTGCTTCCGTGGGGCTGGGTCATCAGACACATAGACGTTCAGTCTTTGTAGGTTCCGCCGCACAACGTACAGAGTGGCTGTGGCCGTGGCTGCCCATCCCAGCAGGGTGTGGGAGTCCCGCTTGCCTGGCTCTGGCCCCCTGGCTGTTCGGCTTGTGGCTGTAGGATTTGGCAGCTGCGGCCTTCCCACCCTTACCACGTGGGTCCCTGGTCATTCTCTCTCCTTATGTCCAGCCCTTTTTGTAATTAACCCTCTCTAAGAGGAGCCACTGAGTTTATGCACACAAGCCAGTGAAAGACCATCAGGTCACCTATCTGCTCAGAACCCTCCAGTGGCTTCTCCCATCTCAGGCTAAAAGTCAGAGTCACTGGCACTGTTGACATTTGGACCAGATAATTTTTTTTTTGCTGGGGTGGGGGGAGGGGCAGGGCTGTGCATTAGAGGATGTTTAGCAGCATTCCTGGCTTCTACCCACGAGATGCCAGCGGACTCGCCACCGCCCCCCCCCCCTCGCCCCCGCCACCGTGTGGTCACACGTCTCTGGCAGGACAAAATCATCCCCTATTGAAAACCACTGCTTTCTGGGTATTAAAAGGTCTGCATTTTGTGTTCTGGACCTGTCCTGTTACTCTTTCCTCCCTTCCTTCCTCTTCAGCTACAGTGGCTGCCTCTGGGTTTCTTGAATACCGCCGCCTGCCTGTGCCCATCCCCGTGCATCTGATGTTCACTACTGCTGAAATGTTCCCCGAACAGCCACATGGCGTCCCGCACCCTTACAGATATTTTTAATTTATCTTGTGTAATGTCAGCCTTCCCCCGCTAGAATAACATTCCACGAAGGCAAGGATTTTTACTGGTTTTGTGCAGATTTGTCTTTGCGAGGACAGTTCCTGGCACATGGTAGGTAGTTAACAAATATCTGTTGAGCAGGTGTTTTGTGTACTTCTGCCGGTAGCATTGGATGAGCCAAAGGTATGTTTTGTTGTTTTTTTATGACTTACCTCCAGTAACGCACAACCTTTGAATTCTGAAAGTGCCTTTCATCCAATGTCCACAACAAAGTGGCAGCCAGAAAGGGGGGGAAAGAACAAGGATTCAGAGTCAGCCAGACCCAGACTCAAACTGTCGTTCGGTCACTTACCGTCTGTGTGACGCTGGGACAACCAGGTTGTGTCTCTGAGCCTCAGTTTTGTTATCTATAACAGAGGGTTAACACCTGTCTGCCTTTCAGAGTTGTTCTAAGGCTGAATGAGCACTTTGACTGATGTGTCTCGAGGATTCGAAAATGGAAGCTATTTCATTGTTCAGCCTGTGTCCCTAGCCCATAATAGTTCACAGAGAAATTCAGCTGTTTCTCATTATTTGAGAACTTGAAACCGCAGGAAGTTAAGGGGGTATAATGACTTAATGTTTTGCTTAACATTTCTGGGGGGAAGAAAACAATCGGAAAATCCTGTCTTTTTTGAGGGCCTCCGTTTCCTTTTGAGCATTTTGTTCCTACGGGAAAGAATTCTTTCCATATTTGTGTTCTTGGGTTGAATCACTTATGCCAGCTTGGGGGCTGATGCTGTGGTGGTTTTTCTGCCCTGCATGTGGCAGCGGCTGGGGCAACCTTGAGATTCAAGCAGGTATCTGGGTGTGGGGCGTGAGCCTTTGCTGTCCAATGGACTCTTTCGGGACCACCTGCCTCTGTGTCTTTCAGAATCCTCCCTGGAAAAGGAGAGGGAGACACCCAGTCCCATTGACCCCAACTGTGTGGAGGTGGATGTGAACTTCAACCCTGACCCTGCTGACCTGGTCCTCTCCAGTGTCCCCGGCGGGGAGCTCTTCAACCCTCGGAAGCACAAGTTTGCAGAGGAGGATCTGAAGCCCCAGCCCATGATCAAAAAGGCCAAGAAGGTCTTTGTCCCCGATGAGCAGAAGGTAAGCTGATACCTGAGCTGAGCGGCTGTGCTGCCTCCCAATTTGATTTTACGCAGAGGAGCCTCTCTCCTTGTGCCGTTTGGAAAGGCAGGAGTTCAGAGCACAGAGCCATAGCCTGCAGCAGTTGGTAGAAAGAAAGGGAGTCAGGTAACATTTGGCCCCGGTGCGACTCCCTGTAGCTTCTGTCTTTTCTTACTGGCCGCCACCATGGTGATGTTCCCACTTCCCTGGCTTTGGCCCAGCCTTTGGGCAGGAGCTCGCTAGGCCGCAGGAGCTGGGGTTGAACAAGCCCTTGCTTTGAAGGACAAAAGATGGTTGTATGTTGCCATCCCCAGGGAGGAGCAAGCAGCTTTTAAGCTGATGCTTTTGTAGGAACTCGGAGAGTGGGAGGGAGAGGAGGATTTTATAGTCTTCCCATCCTTTCTTACGGAAAACTCCAAGGAACCTATTTCCTCCAAGCTTTGGCATCAGGCAGACCCGGGTTCAAACTCCACTTTGCCACCTAGACCTCACCAGGCCTCAGATGCCTCATCTGTGGGGCGGAAATAACCATACCCGCCTCTCAGGAGGTTTCTGAGGCTTCAGTGACCGTGAAGACGGTGGACATTTGTGTGGTCCTTACCGTACGCCGGCGCTGTCATGGGCCCCTTGGACACGGGAACTCGTCTACTCCCCAGACAGCTCTGTGTCATGGTCACTGTTACTGTCCGCATCATAAAGATGAGGGACAGGCGACAGCGAGAGGCCAAGGGGCTCACACAGTTCCCCCGCGAGGAAGTGGCAGAGCCAAGACTGCAGCTCCGGGAACTAGACGCAGGGCACAGGCCCTTAGTTGTGACCAGAATGCTGAGGTGAGGCGAGGGTGTGGACGGTGCTTTATCCTGAAGCAGCCCAGAGCCGGTGAGCAGCGAGGCCCCTCTCCTCCCCTGCGTATCCCCTCTGGCGACCTTGCTGCTTGTCCCACCTTCCCGGGGAAAGGGGGAGCCCCTCGGTGTCCTTGGCACTTGCAGGCTCCTTCCCTGGGGTCCGAGCTTTTGGCTGGCGGCACCAGGTGAGTTTCAAGAGGAATCTGGGGTGCAGGGTGCTGGCAGGAGGGGAAAGGTTGGGTTTCCTCATGGGGCAGGAGGAGACACCCACGGGGGGACACTTGCCCACAGGACGAGAAGTACTGGACGAGACGCAAGAAGAACAACGTGGCGGCCAAACGGTCCCGGGATGCCCGGCGCCTGAAGGAGAACCAGATCACCATCCGGGCCGCCTTCCTGGAGAAGGAGAACACGGCGCTGCGGACGGAGGTGGCTGAGCTGCGCAAGGAGGTGGGCAAGTGCAAGACCATCGTGTCCAAGTATGAGACCAAGTACGGGCCCTTGTAACCCGTGCCCCCGCCGGGCAGCGCTGCCTGCACCTCAGACCTCTGCCTGGGGGCTCCCTGAAACCCCACACACGCGTGGAGACTTATGACTCGTCATGGTCGAATGGTGGCACACCTGCTCCAGGAGCGTTCACGTTCAAGTTCATTATCACATGGCCAGCGCACGTGGCGACTTCTCTGGGGGGCCAGCCTCCTCCCCCGTGGGGGTGCGAGAGAATCTCCGTAGACGGGTGAATCAGCCTTAGTTTCTGTTCTCGGATGTCCCAGTTGAATCGGAAGTGGACCTCTGGGGTACAGATCTCCTTTCACAGGGGGCTCAGGCTTCCCTGACTCTCCCTCGGTCTCCGGCCTGGGCCATTGAGCCTGTCTCCACGGAATGAGTCGTGATCCTTGTCGCCCGACGTCTTCTCAGGTAGCGGGGCGCATTTCAGGTGGGGCGTGTCTGCACCCACCTCCCCCTCCCCAGAAAGTCTTTGAGAGGCACATCCGTTCCCATCTCCTTCAGAGGTAGAAAGAGCAGCTCCTCCATAGTGGTCCCCCGGGGCCCAGGCCACAGGAGCAGGGTCTCTGCACGGCCTGGGGTGGGGTGTGGGTCTGGGGCCTGCCGCAGAAGCGCACCCAGCCATTCTGAGCTCCCACACCCCTTTTTTCCTGTGGCTCCGAGGCCTCCAAGCCAGGGAGGAGGCTCTGGCGAGGGGCCCTCCCCGAGTATGATCTGCTTCGGAGGAGGGACTCCCAGGGTGGCTGGTCTCCCAAGTCTCGACCACAGTGCAGAGGGAGGCCTTTTCATCTCCTCTTACCCAGGCCACTCGTGGAGGCCACCTGAAACTTTTTTTGTCCCACCACAGTGGGCCTTGGAACCTGCTGTTTCTGTTCACCTAGTGACCATGCTCAGATCTTGGATTTAAAAGGAACCCCCCACCCCTTGCCTAGGAAGCTTAACTTCCTGGAGCCAGGATGCCCCTTCGCATGGTGTTTAAAAAACCGGCCTCCACGGCCCCGTACACTGTGGCTGGAGAGCTGGGGCATGTTTCCCAAGAAGTTCCCCCTTTTTCTTGCTCTGCTCTCCAGTGTGGGCCAGGCCAGAGTCGTCCACTTTCCCTAAAAACAGAAGGAGGGCTTCCCAGTTCTTGTTTTGGGATCTCTCCCCGATGCGAGCTGCCCAGAGTGTCCGCCCACAGGACCCGGTGAGGGGTCACAGGAGTCACAGCTCAGCTCTGGGGCCATTTGGTCGGGCTAGGGGCCCCTGAGTCTGTGTCCCAGGAGACACCGGCCACCCACCAGAGCCTGGCCGCCGCGTGCAGGGGGGAGGTCCTCGCAGCTGCGGCCCCACTACCTCAGCTGCTCCTTTCTCGCGTGTCGGCGGACTCAGTCCTTCGGCTGTACCTGGAAGATCACTGAGGAAAGCCGTGGAACCCTCTGCTCACTGTGGTCAGCTGGGGCACCTGGAGATGGGTGTATTTATTTGCTCAGGGCAGGTAGCCTGTGGTAAAGAGGGGTCAGAGGCGACGGGCGCACTTTGTCATGCTCACCACTGGCTTTATTTAAAGTGGTGACTCTGAGTCCTGGGCCCTGACCCCAAAGACTTTTCCTAACAGATGTTAAGACCGGGGGAAACCATGCACTGGTCATGGGCCACACCCCAGGGGAATGCCACGGCCCTCCGGGGACCTGCACACCTGCCCTTCCGGGTACTTGACAAGGGTCCCTGAGGCCAAGGGAGGCCACCCCCTCCCTCCCAATTTTGACTTTGTGGTTCTATAAAAACCGTGTTCACTCTCACTCTATTGTAACCACAACAGGGCCGTTGCATCCGGCATGTCCGTGTCCTGCCCCGGGCAGCTTGCCCGCCCGGGCACTCTCTGTCTGGTCTGGCTACCCACCAGTAGGGCAGTTCTCATTTTGTGATCGGTAGAAGAGCCTCCAGCTTAAATGCTCTTCATTTTCTTTGACCAGAAAGTATACAGTTTGTGTTGTGTTGTGTTGTGTTTTAAGGATGGACATTTAATCTCTGGTTGGTGTCCATGTCCCCCCCCTCCACCAGCGGGTGGATGATGGACTGATGTCTCTCCTCTCTGTCTCACCTTCTGCCTGCTCAGCACCCCCCTTTTCCTCCCTGCCAGGCAGTGGGTGTCTGGATCCTTCCCAAAGTGCTCACTTGGAAAGAGTGGGGCTGCTGGCCTCGTTCAGAAGAGCTCCTTGAAGTCAGGAGCCTGACAGGGACAGGAAGGGGGCGGGGTCCACAGAAGGGTGACATTTGGGGGAAGAGGAGCGCTCAGGTAAAGCGTGTCTCCTTCCTAGGCCTAAGAAACGGGTGCTTGGAGCAGGAGAGGGCTGCTGCCTGCTCAGTATCTGTCCGGAGTTGGGAGTCTCCTTGACTCCCTCCTTGGGGCTGACAGCCAAAGAGTGTGGCTCCTGTGCTCGGATCTGTGACGTCTCTAAGGAGCACTGGAGGCCAGCGGAGCCGGTGTGAACGGCTTCGGCTTCCCTTCGGTTCACGATCGCGTGGGAAGCGCTCGCCTCCCTGAGCTCCCTGTCTTCAGCTTCGTGGCAGCCTCGTTGCAACCTCAGAACAGACAAATCATGAATGAGCTAGAATGTTGAAAGAATAGACATAATAAATGTATATCTAGATATAGAAATATATATATATTTAGAGAGAGCTTTCATGATGGCTAGCACCTTGTGGAGGACCTGGGTAACTCTTACCCTTGGCCAAAGGAACGGGTTTGCCTGTCCGGGTCCTGAGGTTGGGGAGGGCACTGGGCAGTGACCCTTGACTCTGGGTAAGCACCGCCCTGCTAAGGGGGAGGCTGCTGGGGCCCTGGGCAGGCAGCTCATACAGTCCTCCAGCCTGAGGCGGGGTGGCAGGCCTGGGAACCAGCAGAGGAGGGCCCCGTTGTGCTGGGCAGCTCTCGATCCACGGCCCTGGGAGCTCTGCTCCCTGTAACACAAGGGGCCAGGAACCCCTGGTTTTCGTGGGAAAGCCCCACCCCAGAGCTCCTTTAACATCTGTTAATTAAGTGCAATAAATTTTTCTAGAAAATGGCAAAGATGACTTCCAGGTGGACATTGCTCTCTTACGGTGTTGGGCATGCCAGAACACCACTGGGTTTTATTTTTCTAAGTGCACGTGGTAGAGTGTGTGGGGCTGTGCGTCCTCCCCTGGGAGCTGGCATTCCAGCGGGCCCCTCTCCCCTGTACCCTTGCTGGGGGAAGGAGGCAAGGAGAAACCCCCTCTTCCCAGCCAGAGAGGGCAGAAGCAGACTGTAGCCCATTGGCCTTATGTGCGTGTGTGCGTGCGAATGTGTCGCTGCTGGTGGGCTGGAGTGACGTGGCAGGGAGGGAAGCCGGGAATGTGTCCTTTTCAAAACAAAATTAAATATTTTGAGATGAGAACTGTGGGACTGTCTTCTCTGTCCTCCTCCCCTCTTCCCATGTTTCCTCTGCCTGTGTCCCAGGCACCCCTGCATCACCAGCTGGCTCAGCTCGGCCACTCTGTGCCTCAGTTTCCTCATCCAACCCACAGGAGTAATTCTGCCTGCTTACCTCATCGTGTGTTGAGGAAGGACAACCAACTGAGCCACCCAGCGTCCCAGGGAAGGACAAATGTCACATTCAGTCGGAACAAGGAAAAGTGCGGTACAAATGCTAGAAAGACCGGGAACTGCTCAGGAAAAAAGAGTTCCCAAGCAGGAGACCCCGGACAGCAACGATGTAAAAAGGAGAAAGTACAAAGAGGGGGGTCCTGGGGATGGGACTCGGGGGGTTTTCCTTCGCTCCTTTGGTCGAGTTTTCCGTCTGTGGTCCAGGGATCCCAGCAATTGGAAGATCCGTTGACACACAAGTGTGCGGCCCCTCGCGGGGCGCCCATGTGGAAGCTACTGATTCGCTCAGCATTGGCATCCCCAGGTCCCCTGCTCAGGGCTGGCCCGGGGTGCCCGGTGGCTCTCGTCGGGGGTGGGGACAGAATAGGGTGCACCACCCCGGGCAGAGCCGGCTGCACATCCTGCCACCCCCTCCCCTACCTGTACCCCGCCTTCGCCCTTCTACCTGTGCTCCCTGTTGTCACTGAGGTTGGAACTAGGACACCAAGAAGCCGGGGAAAGCAGAGGTAACGAACAGAGCCTTCGGCCCGTGGTGGAATCTTTAGGCAAAGGCTGTGTGTCCCGCCTCCCCTACCCCCTACACCTCCTCAGGGTCTCCAGCCCGCTGCTCCGTGGTTACTAGCCCTGCGCACAGCTGATTGGTCAAGGAGGGAGCATGTGACTCAACTGGGCCTATCACATCCTTCCCTGGAATTTGTCAGCTTGAGGTCTGTTTCTCTGTGGCGGTGACCTGCTCTAACCCACGGCATTTTCTACTCTGCGTACAGATGTTCCCACCCAAAACAGGATTTTGTGCAGCCGTGGGAACCTAGGGGATTTGAGCTCAAAATATGTCAAAGCTACAAGATCTCTGCCGAGGCTGTGGCAGGTAAGAACACAGGCTTTGGAGTTCATCCTGGGTTCAAACCTGGCCTTCATCACCAGTTTAGGGTGTGATCTTGGGCAAGTCTGGGCTTGGTATTTTTGTTTTCAATCTTAGAATGGGACACCAGCTTCGCAGGCTCCTGGATGGGGCAGGTGCTCAGCACTTGGCTGAGGCACTGAGGTCACGGAGTAGAAGGTGCTATACCCAGAGATGAGCCCCTCCAGTCCGGCATGCACCCCAGCTGCGTGGCCTGGGGTGAGTCACTCCACCCCCGGGGGTGATTTCTGTCTCCGTACAAGGTGAACGGGCTACACCGATCATGTGTGAGTGCCTAACCCAATGCAGCTCTCCCTCCCACGTCTCTGGAGGACAAGCTTCCGAAGCTGGACACGTGCCTCCTTCCTTGACTGTACCCAGCCACCAGACAGCCCTCATGCACCTCCCCGAGGCTGTGCCAGGCCGGCCCAGCTGGCGGCTCCTGACGTCAGCTGCTAATCCGGGAAAGCTGCCAGCCAGAGATAGGGATGAGCGGCAAAGGAAATTGGAAATAGGTTTGAAGGTGGGGGGCCCTGGCCCCCAGCCCCCAGCCAGCCCTTCCTGTGCTCCCATCAGCTTCTTCAGCAAACCCTCCCAACCCCAGAGGCTGATGTCCCGACATGGTGGACCTGGGCCACTGCTTCTCTGTAGCAAGGGCTGGGGCCGTGCAGAGCGCGGCGCTCCGCCTCCTCCAGCTCCGAGGCTGCAGGTGTCTCTAAGCTGGGTGTGTGTGGAGGGGCACCACTCCAGCTTGGATTCTGGGCTGACTCCAGCTCGTCCCATGTGGGCTGCAGAGAAAGCAGAGGAAGGCGGAATCTCAGCCAGTCTCCGAGCCCAAGCCAGGAGCATCATTCCTCACTGCTCTCCTGTCATCTCAGCCTCACGGCACCTAGGATGTGTGTCCCATTTTACAGAGGAGGACACGGAGGTCATAGCCACTGAGTAGCTGAGCTGAGAGTCCAGCCCAGACCTGGTCGCTCCTAAGCCCCGCTGTTCTGCCGTGTCGGTCATCTCCCGGCCGAGGGGCTGGCGCTGCCCGCGCCCATCCACCTGGGAGGTACATCCCCGCTTCCACCTCCCCTGGGCCAGCGGGGGTCAGCCAGCCAAAGCAGCCAGACCAAGGCCTGGTCTGACATCTTCCCGTGGCCTGTAAGCCACCCCGAGCAGCAGCAAGGAGGCCAGGCGCAGCTGCTGTCGTGGGGGAGGAAAGACTGATCTTTGTCCCACACACGGGACCAGAACCTTCGCAGGGACTCCCACTGGGCTAATGTGTTAACTGAGGTTTGGAGAGGGCACATGACTTCCCAGAGGCCATACTGCTTCTCCTCCCCACCCCCCTCCCAACCCCTTCCTTGGTCCGCATCCAACCCTGGAGCAATGTCTCTCTTTCTCCCTCCCTCATAGCATGTCCTCTCCTCCTGGGTGCCAGGGTCAGAGGCTTTGGACAAGGACCTTACAAGTTATTACCTCTAGGCCCTCCTGGAACGGATAGGAGAGGGGCCCAGAGAGGGAAAGGAGCTATCCATGGTCACAGGACAAGATGAGATTGGGACTAAGGGACCTTGCAGCTCCGTATTTCCCAGCTCCCTGAAGTCACGCGGAAGCTGGGTGTGGCCCCTCACTCAGGGAGGGCGCTGGCTGTTCCTACGCCTACCTGAACCCCAATTGTTCACAAAAACCTGGGCTCACGTGCAGCTGGCCTCATCCCAGGTCCATCTCCAACTTGCTGTGTGCCCTCCTGCAAAGCACATCCCTCTCTGAACCCCTTCTTCATCAGCGCCATCACCTTCCTCGCAGACTTGCCGCTGCCTGCAGTTCTACCATTAGAGAAGCTGGCTGGAGGCCAGAGAGAGAGAGAGAGAGAGGAAGGGAGAGGCAGGAGAAGGGGCTGGAAGTCAGCAGGGCCAGGCCACTCAGCGCTGAAGAGCCTGGCTGTTCTGCTGGGGGCTGAGTCCAGAACTGCTCTGACCCATGTCTGTGGCAGAGCTGGGCCGCACTCCCCCCCCCCCCCATTACTCTGTCTGAGAAGCTGCTGGCCTGAGCTCAAATCACCTTGAAATCCTACCCCGAGAGCCTTGCTGAGGCCCCACGTGCGAGCCTCAGGGGTGTGACCAGAGCCAAGGAGAGGCACCCAAAGCTGGGACTGGAGTCCTGGGCCAGGCGCCAGGGCCCAACTTACCGACGACTCACTGTGGCCCTCCTTGTTCTGGCGTCCGTTTCCCCATTTGCCCGAGAATGCTCAGTACTTGGGTCTCAGGACTGATGTTCAGACTCCATAACATCACCAGGCCTTTGTCCGTGCTTGGGCAAGCCCAGCCTTCCCTTCCCTCTCTTCTCTGCCTCACAAACTCCTAGTCATCCCTCCAGGCCCCAGTCAGCGGTCACCTCTGCCAGGAAGGCCTCACCAACACTCTTGGGGACAAGTTACCCCTCTTGCATGATTCCACACCTCCTTCTGCAGGCTTCCAGCCAGGCCCAGACCCGACTTCACACTCAAAGTAAGGGGCCTGGGGAGTTACAACACACAAAATCCTTAGAACAGAATCAGGCAACCCACCCTCTGTGTCTCCAGCCCCATTCTCTCCCTGAGCTCCCGACACTTACCCAGCACCGCCACTGGGAGGTCTCACAGGCATTGCCCCAGAACCTGCCCAGAGGCTCCTGGTCTCCCCCCAAGCTGGTCCTCCTCAGTCTTCCCCATACACTAAAGGGCCCCACCATTCCTCAGGAGCTTAAACCAAAGCCTGATTCCCTGCTGTATCTCCCAGCCCATCGGATCTGTCCACATGTCCTACCCATTCTAGAATACAGTGTCTCCTTACTACCCACGGCCACCCCTGGCGTCTGAGCTGCTTCTGTGTCCTGCCCCGATAGTGGCCGCATCCGACCCCCATTCCTTCTGATTTCCTCTATTTCCAATGCACTCCCTCCTCACGACATCCCTTCAGGTACCTCCCATGGGCCACGGCTCCCATCACACTCAGAAACAAATCGGAACCCCTCCCCACAGCCCTTGACACGCCCTTCCCCCTGCACAGGCTCTCGCCACTGTGCCCTTGGGCTCCTCCTGGGTCACCCCCAACTCCTTCCCGTCTCAGAGCCAGTGCACTTGCTGCCCACCCTGCCGGAGTGCTGCCCCCCAGGTCTTCTCGGCCTGGTCTCATTCTCCATGCCTGGCCTGCCCAATGCTGGGCACCTGGCAGCTGCTCGCTAAATGGCTGCGGAACCTGCGGAACAGGGCGACAGGAGCAGGGCCGGGTGTTGGCGGGAGTGCCGTGTCACCACCAGGTGGCGCTGCAGACACGTCCCTGGGCCGTGACCTCGGGTCCAGCCTCCGGATTTGTTGTCCAAGAAGCCTCCCCGCCTCCCTCCCGTGCCAGGCAGTGCTGTGGGCCACCAGCCGACTCGGCCCCCGCCCTCCCTGTCCTCGGCGGCCTCGGGCGGGCGGATGTGGTCCAGGGGTATCCACAGAGGGAGGGAGGGAGGGAGGGAGGCCTGGCTGCCTCCCAGGGCCTGCACTTCTGGCTCTTTCTGGGGAGGGAGTGGGTGTGTTGGCATGAGGGGGCGGGGTGGGGAACCGGAGGCTCAGCCAGAGCAAGGGATCTGGGATGAGGAGTTCTGGATTTGTATCCTCCCTCCTCTAGTGCTCTGGCCGCTTCTGACAAGCCTGGTCCTGTCCCTGAGCCTCGACTTCCTCATCTGTCAGCAGGGGATAAAATGTGAGCAGGGACTGAAACCCTGTGTCAGCCCGAGGTGGGCTGCTCTATCAGAAGGAGGCAGAGGGGCTTTTGCGGGGGCCTCCCCAGTGATGCGTGAGTGGATGGTGTGTGCATCTGGGGAAGAGGCAGGTGGACAGGAAACTGGCCAACCGGGGAAAGTCCCTAGGGCCTCCCTTGCCTTGAGCCCTGTGACCTGAAGCGTGTGTGTGTGTGTGTGTGTGTGTGTGTGTGTCAGAGTCCCTGGATGTCTGAGTGAGTGTGAGTATGTCTGTGTCTAGGAGCCCATGGCGGGGGATGGGCAGCCGCTCACCTTGGCCGAGGAGGATCAGGAATTCCAGGGAACCAGGGTCTTTCATCTCCCCTCCCTGAGGGGCCCTCAGGGCCTGGAGCATCTACTCAGTACCAGCGATGGGGCCCTAAGAGGGCACCTGGACACCCCACTTCTGTCCCAGCCCCCCACGCACCTGGTAACTGGATCTTCTCTCTCCATCTCTCCCCAAGAGCACCTGCGCTGCCTGATTTGCATACATTTGCATTCAGACCGCCCAGGCCCTCCTTTCCTCAGATCACAGCGTAGTTCTCACTCCAGTCAGCCGCATCACAGACGCTGCAGACTTCCTGTGGGTGAGGGGCCAAGGGTTATGCTGGAAGGGCTCTGTCCCCCGGCCCGCCCACATCTTCATGCAGTCAGCCTGGCTCTTTCCCTCCCTAAGCACTCACTGTGTACAGATGTCTTATATACCCGTTCGTTCTGTCTTCACTTTAAGGTATCTTTATGCCCATTTTACAGAGAAAACCGAGGCTCAGAGAAAGGAAGTGACTCGGCCCAGTTCCCGCAGTAAGTGGGACTGGAAGTCAGTTAGCTCTGGTGGACTTTTGCACACCCGCTGGGGTGTGGGTATGGGAATGGGGGACACAGCCTCTCTTGGCTCCCTGCCCTCTGGGTGACAAGCCATCTGCCTTGCCACCTGGATCTTGGCCTTTTCACTCAACTGACCCCCTCAGGAGATGGGCGGTGGTAGTAATGGCAGAAGACACAGGGGCCGCTGAGGTTTTGGGGGTTCCTGAGCTGGTTCTGGCCTCTCTCCACACACCCACCCAGTCTGGTCAGAGGTTTTCTCTACAGTTCCTTGTCCCAGACCAGCTGAGCTAGCTATCCCCCAACTCCTGATGGCCCTGTCCAGACACTGAAGAGGTCGACCTTCCAGGTCCAGGCTTCAAGGTGAAGATTCAGTGACTATTTGCTTTGATAATAATAATAATATCACCTGCCATCAGTTGAACGCTCGCTAAGTATCCAGCCTGTGCTGAGCGCTTTCCAGGCAGTCTCTCGAAGCAGTATTTCCTGCAACTAGAATTGCACCCTATTATTATTATTTTTTAAAAATGTATTTATTTGACAGAGACACACACAGCGAGAGAAGGAACGCAAGCAGGGGGAGTGGGAGAGGGAGAAGCAGGCTTCCCGCCGAGCAGGGAGCGTGATGTGGGGCTCGATCCCAGGACCCTGGGACCATGACCCGAGCCAAAGGGAGATGCTTAACAACTGAGCCACCCAGGAACCCCAAATTGCATCCTATTATTATCCCCTTTTTTCAGGGGGGAGAAAACTGAGGCACAGAGAGGTGAAGTGACTTACCCAAGATCACACAGCTAAGAAAGGCCACAGACTGGTTTCAAACTGAGTCTATCTGGGTCTAGAGTCTGTTGCGCTGAAGTGAACAGTCAAGAAATGGATATTCTAAGGGCTTGTCCCTGCTAGTCGCTGTGGACTACAAAGGGGTCTTAGACCACCAACCCCGGGCTGGACTGGTCTGGCCAAGGCAGGTCCATTTCATGTCATGTGGACTAGAGGACAGAAGCCCCCTGGATTCCAGCCACTGTGCAAGTCACTCTTCCCCTCTGAGCCTCAGTTTCCCCATTTGCTGAAGAAGGTTCTAGGCTTGCCCAGCCTCCCAGGCAGCTTGTGAGGATGGGGTCCAGGCTGTCATCGTCAAATGGATTTTTCCACTAGAACCTGATTTTCAACCACAACCGTACCCGCAAGGCCAAAATATGAAGCTGATAAAAGGGGTGTTTCATCAGCATACATTTCTAAACTCCGGGTGCTGACAGGTCCTTTGTCTAAAGTCAGTTGAGAAGGTAAGTGTGTGACCCTTGTGAGGGGACACACATCCTGCTTGGGGTGTCGTTGAGGGCCGTGGTGCCCGGAGCTACCGCAGCACCCAGTCTCTTCCTGCAGCTTGTCTGAGCTACTCAGCATCAAGGATGCCTTTCCTGCAGACAGAAAACCAGTTTTTAAAAAATGAATTGAAATTAAGCTCTGGTGACAGCCATCCAGCCCAGCCAGGGGTTCCAGGTGTCTCCAGAGCCCATCTGATGCTGGGGAGCCCTGGGCAAGCCCCTTGCCCTCTTTGGGCTTTAGAAGGCACAGGAGGCTGGGGTCCACCTCCGGGGGGCATTCTGTTTACCTCAGCAAGTCTGGAGTTGGTGATCAGAGACACGTGGCCGATGACCAGGCTCCCCACAGCCCCTCAGTAGCCTGGCAGGTGCAGCTACACATGTGTGTGGAGAAAACCTTCAAGGCCTGGCCTGGGGGCTCAGCTGGGATGTGGGAGACAGCTGGGGGTGGGGGTGAGGTGGGATGGGGAGGGAGCAGGGAGTTGACCATGCCCTGAGAGTTTAAAAATAAAAATAAATCCTGTCTGAGCGCTATTCCCTCCAGCCAGCCCCAGCTTCCAGGCCCTGCTGACATCACCAGGGCACAGGATGTCCTTGGCAGGCCTGAGGGTGGCAAGGGGAGGGCGGAGGGGGTCCTGATTTGCCCTTTCTGTTATCTGCGTTTGGGGAGAGCCAGCCTGGCTTGTCCCCAGGGCTGCCAGGGATCCCTCCTCACCCCACACTTGAGAACATTCCATTTCGCATCTGAGAAAACTGAGGCCCCAACTTGGAGAGATTTGGCTGGTCCAGACCTCAAAGCCAGCAGCGCTAGCTCTCAGGTGGTGGTTCTGGAAGTCCGGTGAGCAAGAGATGGGGGACCATTCGGGGAGAGGTCTCACTCGGAAGGAGGGCAGGGGGCGGCACCGAATGAGCAAATGCCTAGCACTGTACTTGACATTGTTCGGGAACAAACGAGCTCCTCCTGACCATCCTCCGCCTCTGCACCTCCCTCGCACCCTGAGGAGGAACTGGCAGGGATTCATGCCTTTCCCATTTTACAGATGAGGAAACTGAGATCCAGGGAGACAGAACCACCCACTCTAATCCTCACAGCCAGCATGTCATGCCCATCTGGGATGGAGTCCAGCAGCCCCAGCCCGAGCTGCTAACGGAGAGGGAGCTAAGGTGGAGCCAGGGTGGGCATAGGGGATGGGGGAACAGGGGCGGCCTGGATACAGGGGAGGGCTGGAAAGGAGACCCTGCCGCCTCTGCTGTTGGGTGCCAGATTCATTGGGCCTCCCTCCCATTGCTCTCCTCCTCACCCCTCCTCTATGGGCTTCCTGCCCCCTCGCACTCAGGACAAAGTCAAGCCTGGTCAAGGCTTCCCCTGCAAATTCAGCCTCATCTCTCATCACGTACTTGACACACTCCAAGCCTCGGCCTCCAACTGCTTCTAGATCCCTACAGCAACTGCTATTTCGGGCCTCTGAGCATTTGAACAAGCTGTTCCGGCTGCCTGGAATGCCCCCTCCTGTGTCTTCCTGGGGAACTCCTATTCATCCTTCAGGGTTCAGCTCTGAGCCATCCTGCTCATCAGACCAGAACCCTGATCCTGACGATTGCTACGTCTGCTGCCCACCTCCCCTCTGGACCCACAACTCTTTAAGGGCAGGAACCATACTGTATTCCCCTTTCCGTGCCAGTGTTTGGCTGGTGCTTGGATGAAGGAATCCAACTGGGTCCTGAGCCTGCTCGTTTCTCACCAGGGACTTTGTCCAAGTCACATCCCTTCTCTGAGTCTTGTAAGGCGGGGACTAAGACCACTTTGCAAGCTTGTTGGAGAATGGTGGGATCTCCTGGGTTCCTTAGTAGGCATTAAAGGGCTTTACCGGTGTGGGGGGTGTTGTTCGACCGCCACAATTCAGTCTCTGGCCACAAACCGAAGTCTAACCGCCCCCCCCCCCCCGCAAGGTAGGCCCCTCACTTGCTTTGCCCTTTCCCCAGCTGCCCATCAGATCCAGGCAGGGGCAGTCCCAACCTGCCACCCTCCTGCTGCTTGCTTGCCCCCCCCCGCCCAAGGCAACCCCAAGACAGCCCCTCGAACCTCAGAAAGCCTAAGATTCCCCTAGGAAGCCTGTTTCAAATGCTGAGTTCCAGGCCTCATGACCAGAAGGACCACTCGGAGGGGCCTGGTGTAGAATCCCAGAATCATCATTGTTAAGAATGACGGTGGCCCTGACCCGGCTTTTGCAGCCTCCTGAGGGCAGCATGGAAGCCCAACACGATGCCCTGACCTGGGGCAGGCGGGGAGAGCCAAGGCCATCATGGAGGGGCTGGGGGGTGCGGGCGAACTCAGGCGGTAGCTGCCCGCAGCCTTTTCTCCCTTTACCGGGGCGGGGGTGGGGTGGGGACGCGAGCAGGCCCTAAGGCAGGGGCTTCGGCAAGGGGCTTCCTCGGCCTACAGGCCAAAGGCGGACCCTCCAGGCGGCCGGTGCTGGCCGCACTCCGTGCGCGTGCGGGCCCCCGGGCCGCCGCCGTCGCCGCCTCCCATCAGCGCCGTCTGCTGCGGAGCCAGACGCGGATATAAATAACAGCGAGTCCAGGCCGGATGAAGTAAGTGCGAGCGGAGGGAGGCAGGAACCGCCGCCGGGGAGCGGGGGAGGCAGACGCGCGCGGCGGGGAAGGGGCGGCGCGGGCCCGGGTGACCTTGGAGGAGAAGGGCGGGGTCTCCGGGCCCGGAGGTGTGACGTCGCCCGTCCCGCGGGAGCGCAGGGGCGCTGCGGGGGTGCCAGGCCTGGCCGGGAGGTTTGGGGCGCCGAATGCCGGCGCTGGGGAGCCAGCCAGGGGCTCCGGGCCCAGAGGGCTCGCCGGCCGGAGAATGGCCTCGGCCCCCGCGCACGCCCCGCGCCGTCTCAACCTCACTCCGCGGGTATCCGCTCGCGCCCCTGCCCCCCGCCCCTCTACGTCCCCGCGCCGCACCCGAGGCTCTGGCGCGCGCGGAGGGGGCAGTTCTAGTGTCGGAGGACGGAACAGCCGGGCTGTTCCTAGGAGGGGCCGCCCCCATTGGCTGCCCTGGCCCGCCCCGCCCCCCGCGCCGCCCGTTACGTAACCCTCCTCCTCTTCCCCCCTCCCGCCCCCGCTGGGATTGGGGGCCAGGAAAGGAGAGGCCTCGGCCCCTCCCTGGGCGCGGTTCTGCTCGGCTCGGCGACCTCCCCCGCCGCTTCACGCCCAAGGGGAAACTGAGGCCGTTGTCTGGCGGGGCCCAGCGAGTTGGGTCCCTGCGGGGCTGGGGTGACCATGCAGGCTAGGATCCTTGGGCTTACAGGGCAGCCCAGACTATGCTGGGAGCCTCAGCGCCGCCTCGGGTCACGACTTCCTCCTCTGTGCTAAGGTTCCCTCCCTGGCCCGGACCTTAGGGCACCGCCCCCCCCCCCCGCCCCGCCCCGAGGTGCCTTCCACAGCTGCTCCCCACCCGCTTCCACTGTGCCAGGGCCACAGTGTAACTTGAATTCTAGTCAGACTGATACCCAGTGGTGACTGGTTCCTCCCCATACCCCATACGGGTGACCTAGGGTGGACTTTGCCTCTCAGAGCCTCAGTATCCCCACTTTTAAACTCGGACTGCTTATGGGCCCTCCTTCTAGTGTTTTAGTGAGTACTCAGCATGGGAACCGTGAACTGCCCTAATTTCTCCCCTGATCTCCTCCCAGGATCTGGCTGGTGCAGGACCCGAGCCCAGCATTGGGCTCCTAGGCAGTGGGCTCGCTGTGGACCTTGGCCTTTGCCTAGGGAGCACATGGTCCAGGCCTGCCGTGTGTTCTGGCCCGCTGCTAGAGGCAGGGCTGGTCCTGGAGGGCGATGAAACAGGGGGGGCCTTGCCTGGTACCTTCTAAGAGCAGATTTTGGGATGAGAGAAGCATCTGCCGGGCCCTTCTGTGTGCTGCTCAGACACAGTGGGAGCCTCGGTCCCTTCATCTGCCAAACGGGGACGGTCACACGTCTCTCCTTCCTTTCCTGCTCACCCTCTGCCAGGATAAGAGGAAAAGCCTCTATCCCCGTTCCCAGTTACTGGGCCGGGACTGTGGGTTTCTTGCTCATTTTACCTTCCAACAGGTGAGAATCGGTGTCCTTTTACAGTTGGGGAAACCAAGAGTAACTCCTCCAGGTAGGGTGACCGTCCTGGCTTGCCTTAGATGCAGGGGCTTCCTGGGACACAGCTCTTTTACCGGGAAAACTGGGAGTCACCCTGCCTCCAGGACACACACCCCACAAGGTACAGTGTCTGAGTCCAAAGTCTGGCAGTCCAGCTCCCGTCTGCATTTCCCTCTATCAGTATTTGCTAAATGAATGAGCGCATACCTCCCGCAGTGGTCCCTCAGCCTTTGCCGGGCACCTTGGCTCGTGTATCAGGACAGAGTTTGGACTCTGCCAGAAGTGTCCTGTGGGAAGTGAGTATGGTCTCTGGGTTCAGCTGCTGGATTCCTAGGATCCCCCTCAGGGCCTCCGTGGTTCACCTTGACCTGAGGGAACCCCCAGGGTCTGCCCATCAGGCTCTTACCCTTGTTCCTGCGGGGGTGAGGAGCCACTTGCTAATACCAGCTGTGTTTTGCTTGCCGGAGCTCAGTTTGCTCATCTATAAAATCGGGGAGATAAAACCTGCCTGCGGGTTGCTGCAGGGATTCAGGGAAATGTGGGTTAAGCTCCTGGCACACAGGAAGCCCTCCATGCATCCACGTTAGGGCTGCCTCATGTGGTTAATTTCAGCCCAGGACTCCCCCCCCCCCCCCCCCCGCAAGCCCTTCCTGGGTCAGAGAAATGTCTTAATGTCTTAAATGTCCTCTGTGCATCCGAGCCCGTCTTTCAGCTGAAGGTCTGAGTTTCAGAGAGTTTGCCACCTGCCGAAGGTCACAGCCGCAGGGGGCAGGGCCAGCATTTGCCGGGCACCGTACCCTTGCAGAACTTAGCTCAAGTGACCGCAGCCGGGAGTGGCCTGGGGAGAGACTCAGGCAGACGTTAGGGAGGGATTGCGGAGGCCTTCGCAGGGAGCCAGGCCCTCTCATCTCCCGCCCAGACAGGCTGGTCCCCTCCTCGCCCAAGGGGACAGGTCAGGGTGTACGGGACAAGCCCTTTGCTCAGGCCAGGCCGCTCCCCGCCCCCAGTCGGCCGGCTGCCCGTGCCCTCTGCCAGCTCCTGTTCCCTGTCGGCCAGCCAAGCCGTGAAGCCGTCCAGGACATTGTGTCCAGAGAGAGGGCCAAGCAGGCCCCCCTACCGGTGGCCGATGACCTCCCGCCCTGCCCCTCCGGGCCTTGGGCCAGCCTGGCCTGTCCCGCTCTGTGCCCATGTGAGCTGGGCCCGATCGGTAGCCACCCCCTGTATGGCTAAGGAAGCTGAGCTGCAGAGGGAGGCCCGATTCTGGCAAAGCCAAGGGAGCCCGCTGAGGCTGCCCCGCTTGGAGCAGGAAGGGGCTGACGGGCAGCAGCAACTGGGGGGGGGGGGAGGCAGTCCCCGAGGGGCAGGACCCACAGGGGACCCCTCTGGTTTTAGCCAAAACGCCACCCCCCGCCCCCTCCCCTGGCTCAGAGCCACTTTCCCTCACTTTCCCCTACCTAGTGTTCCTAACTTGTCCCGCGTTTTGTTTCCCTGAGGAAATTTCTCTACAAGCCTCTCGTTTGTGTATCAGGTATTGTTGATCTTTTTTTTTTTTTTTTAAGATTTTTAAAAAAATTTATTTGACAGAGGGAGAGAGATCACAAGTAAGCAGAGAGGCAGAGAAAGAGAGGGGGAAGCAGGCTCCCCCCTGAGCAGAGAGCCCAATGGGGGGCTTGATCCTAGGACCCTGAAGTCCTGACCTGAGCCGAAGGCAGAGGCTCAACCAACTGAGCCCCCCAGGCGTATTGGGTATTGTTGATCTTGCCCTAGAGACTCGGAGCCTGGTGAGGGCAGGGACTTTGTTGTCCCCGCTCCCTCTCCAGGGCCAAGAACACAGGGTTTTGCACGTAGTAGGTCAACCTATATTTGTGGAACGGACAATCAAGTATTAGCTGTGCCCTTTAGTCACCAGAATAAAAAAGAATATATCCATTACCCCCCAAAGTTTCCTTGTTCCCACTTTTAATTCCTTTCTCCGGTCTCTTGCCCTCCTCCTCTCCTGCCCCAGGCAACTACTAATCTGCTTTCTGTCACTACAGATCAGTTTGCATTTTCTAGAATTTTCTATAAATGGATTCAAATAATATGTTGGTTTCGTTTGTTTGTTTTGGTCTGACTTCACTCATTTTAATATTTTGAGATTCATTCATATTGTGTGTATCAGAAGCTCATTTCTTTTTGTTATCGTGGAGTGTTCCGCAGCGCAATGTCCTACGTTTGTTCGACCTTAACCCCTTGAAGGAACGTGTGGGTTGTTTGCCGTCTGGGACTAATGCATAAAGCTGCTGTGAACATTCGTGTGCAAGTCTTTGTATGGACATTCATGTTTCTTACAGGCGAATAATTAGGAACAGAATGGCTAGATCCCATTGTGTGTTTAACTTCTAAAGAATCTCCCGAATTATTCTACAAAGTCGTTGTAACATTTTGCATTCCCACCAGCAGTGCATGAAAGTAACTAATTCTTCCACATCTTCGTTAACACTTGGTATTGTCAGTCTTTTAAAGTTTAGCTGCTTTAATAGGTGTGTTTATTGTGGTGATAGTTTGCATTTTTCTAATGACTGATGAACAATTTTTCATGTGCCTATTTACCATTCATATAACCTTTTAAAAGATTTTACTTATTTATTTAGAAAAAGAGAGACCGCGGGAGGGGCAGGGCGGAGAGGGAGAGATCTTTTCTATTTTTTTTTTTTAAGATTTTTTTATTTTAGGATTACCATGGTGGCTCAGTTGGTTAAGCGTCTGCCTTAGGTTTGTGTCATGATCCCAGTGTCCTGGGATTAAGTCCCGCATCAGGTTCCTTGCTCAGCGGGGAGCCTGCTTTTCCCTCTGCCTGCTGCTCCCCCTGCTTGTGCTCTGTCTCTCCCTCCTGCATTCTTTCTCAGGCAAATTAAAAAAAAAAAAAAATTCTTTTTTTTTCTTTAATTTTATCTGAGAGAGAGAAAGAGCGGGGGGAGAGGCAGAGGAACAGGGAGAGAATCTCAAGCAGACTCCATGGTGAGCGCAGAGCCCAACAAGGGGCTTGATCTCATGACCCTGAGAACATGACCTGAACTGAAACCAAGAGTTCGTTGCTCAACCAGCTGAGCCACCCACGCCCCACCTAGGGAGAGAGAGAGATCTTAAGAAGACTCCAAGCCAAGCGTGGAGCCTGACATGGGCTCGATACCACTACCTGAGATCATGGCCTAAGCTGAAATCAAGACTTGGACGCCCAACTGACTGAGCCCCTCATTCATGTATCTTCTTTTTTTTTAAATTAAAAAAAATTTTTTTTAAAGATTTTATTTATTTATTTGACAGACAGAGATCACAAGTAGGCAGAGAGGCAGGTGGGGGGGGAGAAGCAGGCTACCTGCTGAGCAGAGAGCCCGATATGGGGCTTGATCCCAGGACCCTGGGATCAAGACCTGGGCTGAAGGCAGAGGCTTTAACCCACTGAGCCACCCAGGCGCCCCTCCCATTGGTGTATCTTTTCTGTGAAGTATCTGTTCAGATCTTTTGCCCAGTTTTGTATTGTGGTGTTATAATTGAGAGGTGTTTAGTTTAGTTTTTGTTTTTTTTAAAGATTTTATTTATTTATTTGACAGACAGATCACAAGTAGGCAGAGAGGCAAGCAGAGAGAGAGAAGGGAGGAAGCAGGCTCCCTGCTGAGCAGAGAGCCCGATGAGGGGCTCGATTCCAAGGTCCTGGGATCATGACCTGAGCTGAAGGCAGAGGCTTTAACCCACTGAGGCACCCAGGTGCCCCTAGTTTTGTTTTTTTTTCTTTTTTTTTTTTTAAGATTTTATTTATTTATTTGAGAGAGAGACACGCACAGCGAGAGAGGGAACACAAGCAGGGGGGAGTGGGAGAGGGAGAAGCAGGCTTCTCGCTGGGCAGGAAGCAGGATGTGGAGCTTGATCCCAGGATCCTGGGACCATGACCTGAGCCCAAGGACTGAGCCACCCAGGCGCCCCTTGTCCTTTATTATTTATTTTTTTAAGTGATTTTTTAAAAAAAGATTTATTTGTTTGTTAGAGAGAGTGTGCACAAGCGGGGAAGCAGCAGGCAGAGGGAAAAGCAGGCTCCCCGCTGAGCAAGGAGCCCAATGCAGGACTTGATCCTAGCACCCTGGGATCCTGACCTGAGCCTGAGAGAGACACTTAACCAACTGAGCCACTCAGGCATCCCTGTTTTGTTTTGACCTATAAAATTATATTAGTTCCAGGTGTATAACATAATGATTTGATATTTGTATATATTGCAAAATGATATAATTGAGTTTTGAAAGTTCTTTACAGATTCTCTATAAAACACCTTTATCAGGGGCGCCTGGGTGGCTCAGTGGGTTAAGCCTCTGCCTTGGGCTCAGGTCATGATCTTAGGGTCCTGAGATTGAGCCCCAGGTCGGGCTCTCTGCTCAGCGGGGAGCCTGCTTCCCCCTCTCTCTCTGCCTGCCTCTCTGCCTACTTGTGATCTCTCTCTCTCTCTGTTACATAAAGAAATAAAAAGTCTTAAAAAAAAAAAGAAAAAAAGTTCAGTGTACCAGTTTTTTCTTTTATGGATCATTTTTCAGGAGTCAGAGCTAAGACCTCTCTGCCTAACTCAAGATCACAAAGATTTTCTCTTCTGCTTTCTTTGAGGCGGTTTTAGGTTTATTTGCATATTTCTGCCTTTGGGATATCTCCGTGGCTTCTCGAAGGGGATCCTCTGCACTTGCTGTGTCCTTGGCTCTCACTTCTCCTCTTCTGAGCCTTGTTCCTCTCCTCACCTCCCCAGTGACAGCCTGGAGCCCTCCCAGTGCTCACTCTGGGTGTCATCTTACCAGCCCATGCCAGAGCACTTGGCCCGTGTTCTGTGTCGTAACTTCTCACTCACCAGCTTCTGCCAACCCTCTGAAGGGCCTTGCCGGGCTGGGTGGGAGCCTCCTCTGGGCACTTGTGTCTCCCTGGGCTTCCTTCTGGCGTGAACATGATCAAGGGGTTGAAGTCATAATGACCCAGGTCTGTCTTCCATCACCAGATGTATCCCCCGACCTCCTCCTGCAAGCCCATGACGGGCCTCTCATCCGTGTCCAGCTCAGAACCTGGCACGAAGATGGGTTCCAGGAAGGTTTGTTGATGTGTGAGAGAACAGTGTCTTACTCTCTCTGCTAGATACAGATGGGGCAACCTGGGGGCGAGAGACTTAAATCTCATATATATATTTTTTAAGATTTTATTTATTTATTTGACAGAGAGAGATCACAAGGAGGCAGAGAGGCAGGCAGAGAGAGAGGGGGGAAGCAGGCTCCCCGCGGAGCAGAGAGCCCGATGCGGAACTCGATCCCGGGACCCTGAGATCACAACCTGAGCTGAAGGCAAAGGCTTAATCCACTTAATCCAGGCGCCCCAGATCTCATATTTAAGATAATAACCCGACTCCCCGTCTGGGCTCCAGGGCCTGTGGGGTGGCCCTGAGGACCTCTTGACCTGATCTTGAGCTACTTGGCCTTGTTTACTGCTGGCCTTTTGGTTCTCTAAAGGAAAGGCCTGTTTCTGCCCTGCTCCAGGAAGGGGCTGACCCCTCTGCAGCTCACTCTGCTAATTCTCTTGTAATTCAGATCTTGGGTTGAGAGCTCCCTGCTGGGGAAGGCCCCTTCTTCCCCAGACCAATCTAAAGGTCACTAGCTATCATCCTTGGCTGGGATTGTCTTTATGACCTGTCCTCAAGGTCTGACATTTTCTCATTTATTTGTGGTTAATAGAACATGGTCCTCGGGCGAGCAGGGATTTTTTTCCCTGCTGTTCACCCTTATTTCCCTCATGCCGGGAACAGTGTCCAGCATGTCTGTGGGCTCCATGTTGTGTGGTGAATAGTGAATGCTGAGTAGAGCCCGTCAGGGCAGAGGTAGCCAGAGGACCCGGCTGGCTGAGCGGCGGGCCCCGGGCCTCTTCTCCAGGGCCCTTCTGCTTGCTCAGCCTGCCACATCCCAGTGGTATTCTGATCGGGTCCTCGGGCCTTGCACAGGAGGTGGGTGGGGGGTCTCAGCCGGTAGCCGTGTGGTCCTGGCCAGGACCTAGCCTGTTACTCTTCCCTCCCCTCCCTGGGAAAGGTGCTACAGCACAGGGTCCTTGTCACATCTTCGGAGCCACTGCGACAGGAAGAGGTGTTGGCCCAGGGGGTGGTTTAGCTGGCCAGGGCCCCCCACCCCTGCTATCCCTCCCTTGTCGTACAAGAGGGACAGATGTCAAGAGGAAAGAGAGGTGTTCAAGGTTACACAGGACCAGGAGCCCACTTCTCTTGCTGGCAGGGACATCCCCCAAATTAAAAACCGGGGATCAGTAGGTTCCTATAGCCCAGGGGTTTGGAGACTTCCTGGCTGGTTCCAGCCTGTCCTTTGGCCCTGCCCAGGAAGGACTTGGCCACACTGGCCGGGCCCAAGGGGAGGAGGAGGGAGGGCGAGAGTGTGCCCCTCTGCCCCTGACTCACTCAGAGGACCAGCCAGTGGCATCCCCTTGGCCTGCGGGCGGGCCCTGAGTCAGGCAGGCCGTGACCCACCGAGCAGGGCTCTCCTGACTCACACCAACCCGCCGGTCCGCTCTCCAGAGGGAAACTCCCAGGAGGTTTCGGGTCACGGGTCGAGGACCCGTCCCATCCCAAGGCCCAAGGCTGGGGCCCTGCAGGGGACAAGAGGCATTGAGCATACTTTGTGGCACTGGTGGGGGGGGGGCAGCGCTGGGGGACAAGCCGCTTCCTACCCCGGCAGAGGGCGGAGCGGCCGCCAGCCTAGTCCCTGCTCGGAGGATGGAGTTTCCTTTCGCGGCCCAGCCTGGGCCTGCTGCGGCGGGGTTGGGTTTCGGCGTGTTTGCTGGTGAGAGGAGGCCTCTGGGAGCCGGCGGGTGGAGTCTGAGGACAGACAGGAACCGCCCCCGGAGAAGGTGACACCTTGTTCCCTCTGGGCCGGCTGCTGTGCGCAGCATTTTCCACTCATTATTTCGTTCGATTTTCACGAGTGGTACAGTTATTACCCCCGTTTCAGAAGGGAGGGAACAGAGGATCCAGAGTAGGCGAAGTGGTTTGCTTGAGGTGGGATTGGAACCCGCGTCTTCTCAGCGGGTAGAGGAGTCTCTCCCCTGATGGCTCCCCCGGGGGGAGCCTGGCTAACCTGGGCTCTCTCTGCCTCCTGACCCCCGCGTCCTCAGGCCCCCGCCCCGGGCACGCCTGTCCTGTAACGGCCGTCTCACCGGTGCTCCCAGGGCAGACCGGGGGTGTTCGTGGAGGGTTTGTCGAGTGAGTAAATGAGACTTTCCTGAGGAGCTGAATCTCCTGGAATACTCTTTCTTCCTCTGGTAGGGCAGGGGCCTCTCAGGGCAGAGCTCTCCGGAACGTGCACAGGGAGTGGGAACGGGTCACCATGGGCACCTGTTGTGACAGGACCTGTGCTGGGTACTTCGGTTCTGTTAGCATAAGTGGGAGCCAGTGGGAGCCGGGCCCTGAGTCCCACAGGCAGGCTGGCAGCTTGTCCATGGGGTCACAGGGACGGACTATGCTTCTCCCTCGCAGGACAGGGGAAGGGGAGACGCACCGTCTGTGCGTCAGACAAAGGCCTGGGCATCCTGGACAGGGGGCTCCCTCTGCTCGATGTGCTCCGTGGGGGAAGTGGCTTACGGGGTGCAGGGGGGCCAAGCTTCAAGAGCTCCTGCGACCCTGTGCAGAGGTTAGAGGCCTGGCCTGAGAGCTTCTGGGCCTCGTTGACACTCCCGGATGGGGAGGGATCAGTGTTGGCCTGTCTGGGAAGTGACGGCCACTGATGGCCCAGAAGAGCCACCAGCCCCTGTGCCAGGCTGGGGGTGGCAAGGCAGCCCTCCCACCCCCGCAGGGGCAGCGACCCTCTTCTCCAGCAGCTGCCACCGCTCTGTATGTGAAAATGTCCCGTCCAAAAGCTCGGCTTCCCCAGTGAGTCTTGTGCATCCAGACTTGGAGCCCCGTTCCCAGTGGTAGGCCGGAGGAACACCTGTCACCAGGTTGCCATGGGGGGAAAGGAGATTCCTTGAATCCCCGGTCGCCCTCCTCAACCTGGGGGCCCGCAGGGCTGACGTGAACCACGGCCAGGGAGAAGGTGCCCCTGAGTCGTTTCCCCAGTGATGGGCCCTGCGAGAGGGAGGCGGCTGAGCTCTTCCCCAGCCCCACGCAGGCCCTCCTGCCCCTATGACAGCTCTGCCAAGTGCCGGCCTAGAGAAGGGCCGAGAATCCAAGCCCGGGGTTCGGGGACAGAACCTGATTTGGGTGGGCTCTTCTCATCCTTACCCACTTTTGAATGGTCTGGGGGAGGTAGAACCCTAGATGTAGAGCAGGTGGGAGGCTGGTCCCTCCCTCGGCTTCCCAAGAACAGGCCATTCCTGAAAAAGCCGGGAAGCAATCACAAGTCTCGGCTCCGGTCCTGGCTCCCCAGCCCATCAGCAGAGGGAGCGTGGGCAGTTCCCAACCTCCGGGAACCGGTTTCCAGGGTGGAAAAGAACCCCTCCAAGTGGGGACTCTGTGCCCGGGATGACATGGTAGGGGGTAAAAGGGGCCCAGGGCACCGAGGCACCCCGAGGCGGGAGGTGTGGAAGACCAACGGTCTCTTGAAGCTCACAGGGGCCCCAAGTAAAACGAGCTGGGAGCAGGCAGCGGGCTATTATATATCATGCTTTTAATACAAACTTAAAAAAATCTGGAACAATATAAACTGTACAGATTTGATCAATCTTTTTGTTTTGTTTTTAAACTAAATCTCTAAACACACCAATGTCCCATTCCAAAATATTGCACAACATTCTGAATACAAAACGCCTGATTGTATTCCTCCTTCACTAAAGAAAACAAGTTCATTACCCTGCTCCCCCAAGCTCCTCTCCACATTGCCTCAGTGCCCTCCTTCCCATCCCTAGGGGTCAAACTAGAGAATCTATAGCTCACTGCATTGAGAAAAATACATCATTCCGGGCTAAAAGTTTACATTCTTTACAAGACGGTCCACCTTTTGATTTGTTCCTGGGAAAGAGGGGCAGACAGAGAGAGGATAGGGAAAGGGGAGAAATAGGTTTAATTCTCCTCTTTTTTTTATTTTAAAGTTTGTTTTTCCTGAAAAAATATCTGTTTCTCTCCTCTTTTTAAGAAAAAATCTTGAAAAGAAAAAAATTACGTTTTTTACGTTAGAAATATACATATATTATATATACCTCTTACATTTTACAAATGTAGCAAATTATTCAATACAAACGGACACCAAAAAATGTAAAAAATAAAAAAAAAAGTTTTCCTACGAAACCAGGTAAATTAGTGCAGGTTTTTGTTTTTGTTTCCTTAAAAAAAATAAAATTGAAGCAAAAATGCCTAGATTTGAGACGAGACAGACTGAACTGGGCCCAAGAGTCCAGCACGGGAGTCCACGCTCCCGAACATACATTTTTCTTCGTATTTCAAAAGACACTAAGGGGTTGGTCTCCCCTCTCCCTGGATGTGGTGAGAAACAAGCCGACCGGGGGTGGCGGGTACCTGTGTACGTGAGTGTAGGGGAAAGGGGGCCGGAAGAGGGCATAAATAAGGCAGCATCCAACCTTTCCCAGAGAGCAGCCATCTGCCTGGGCCTGTCACCTGTGTGGGAGCTGAGGGCTAGGGAGAGGGAAGCCCAGACTGGGCTGGCCCCTGAGAAGTCTAGGGGACAGAGGATACTGGGCGGAGGAGCCAGGGCGTTGCCCCGCTGGGGGAGGTAGAGCTGGTGCCCATTGCAGGGGGAGGAGACTGGCAGTGTCTGTCTGGGCCGGACCCACTGCCACGGCGGTCGCCCCACTTGGGGACACTGAGGAGGGTAGGGTGGGGTGCCGAGGGCTTTGGTACTTTTTGGTGATGGGCGGCCCTGATGCCACGCGGCCCACCAGCCAAAGCATCACGGCGAGCGTGGAAGCTGGCTCACGGGGGTCAGGTGGGAGAAACTTCTCTCCCGGCAGACACGGGAGCCGCTGCGCTCCCGTAATCCACGCATACCACCTGCGATGGCCAAACCACCTGCCCAAGCCAGCCTGCCCGAGAGAGACCACTCCTCACAGCATCGAGGCCCAGTGGGCTCGGGTCGGGCGGTGAGGGGACGGCAAGAGGTACCAAGAAGTTCTCACGCAGGCAGGGGCAGAAACATACTAAAATAACATCTACAACCAAAGGACTAAGAAGTCTCAGTTCAAGGCTCAGGACTGCGCACTCCAGGCTCGGACCCCAAACTCCCACCCCCAGGGTGCGCAGGTGAGCGGCTCCCTCCCTGGGTGAGGGTCATGCAACAGGAGGATCTGGGTCTGGGGACTTCTCTTAGACATCAGGGGCTGGAAGGCTGGCATTCCCTCAGCCCATCACAGCTATCTCCCCCCTTTTTTGGTCAAAAATAAAAGTGCAGATCCCTCCGCAGTCTGGAAACCGGTTCCTTCTGCAGTCTTTTCCCCTGGGAGTGTCTCTGGCTCAGCCAACACGTGACCCACCCTACAAAAGGCCTGACAACCCACCCGCCCGTTCCCCAACCTCCTACCGTAAATAAGCACTTCCCACAACCTGGCATCATGTTGGGGCGGGGGGTTCACATGGCTTGGAATCCTTTAAAACAGGACAGCAAACCGCGCACGCGCACGCCCCCGCCCCTCCTTCCCCACAACCTCAGGCCCAGGGAAGAAGGGGCTGCACGAGAGGCCCCAAGTGTCAATGGCTGGGTCTCCAGGGCCGCAGTGGGGGTCTGGGCCGGGGGTGGTGGTGGTGGTGTGGGGCCACAGGACAGAGATGAAAGCAATTCCACTAGACAGAGTGCTAACCTCCCCGGAGCCACAGACATCAGCTCTAGCGGGAGGGTGTCCAGTAGACAAGCCAGCGGCTCCCCGCGGCTCAGGCCTGAGAGGGAGCGGGGGCTGGGGTCAGACCTATTTGGGTGGCAGGGCCCAGAAGGCCTGCTGAGGTTGGATGGCTTTGAGTGAAAGCAGAGCTGGGGGACAGAGGCAGTGACACAGGGCAACCTCTCCCTGCTGTGGGCAGGGTCAGGCCCCAGCTGTGGCCCTTCCTTCCCTGTGAGCTTGGACACACCAATCCTAAACCAGGCGTGTGAAGGAGAGGGAGGGAGCAGGGAGCAGCAATTCACATCTGGACCATTCTTAGCACAGGAAGCCGCTAATTAAAGATGTTATATAGAAAACTACACGTAAAAAAAAAAAAAGAAAAAGAAAAAGAAAAAAATATAAAACCCAAACCAACCAAATAAATCAGAGACAGGCAGGGAAACAGCAGGGGGTTGCTTCAGGAGCCCCCTCCCACTCCATGCCTGGGCTGGATCTTTTTTTTTTTTTTCTAGAAGCCAGAGTGAGAAGACTGGAAATCTTTTTGTGTATTTTTCTTTTCCTCTTTTTTTGGCCTTTCTTTTCCTTTCTCTCTTCTGTGGTCGCGGGCGGTCAGTTGGCCAGCACGACGGGCTGGAAGGGCTGGCCGGGATACTGCATGGCGTTCAGGTTGTAGCTGAGGCCGTCCACGAAGGGCGTCTTCTCCAGGAAGAGGCTGTTGGCGCCGCCCCCAAACACCTGGGCCACGTCGAAGCTGCTGCTGTTGCACGAGCCGGCCCCGCTGGCCCCGCCGGCCCCGCCGCCGTCGGCCCCATCGAAGAAGAGGCTAGGGGAGCCCCCGCCGTTGTACACGAACTCCTTGGCGTTGGGGGAGAGCTGGGACTGAGGGGCCGGGGTGGCCGTCATGAAGTTCAGCGAGTGCAGGGACAGAGACAGGCTCTTGTGCTTCAGCAGGCTGTTGGTGGGGGAGCGGGCCAGCTGGGGCTGCGGCTGGGGAGGCTGGGGGCCGCTGGCCCCGCCGCCCGTCATGCCCCCGCCGCTTGCGGCGCCTCCCCCCTTCTTCATCTTGGTGGAGCCAAACTTGGTGGCCGCGAAGGAGGCGGTGGTGAAGGTGATGGGCTGGGCAGAGCGGGGCATGAAGGTGGGGCTGGGCGACTGGCCGAACGACGGCGACGGGGAGTTGGACAAGGAGCTGTCCTGGCTGCCGATGGGCACGAAGACCTGCGCATCGGGGTTGAAACTGCTCTTGAACTCCTTGTCCAGCTCTGGGGCGACACAGCCCTCGCTGTCATCCAGGTACAGCACTTTCACGGCCCCCTTCTCGCCGATCTGGTAGGACACTTCGAACGGGTCAATCCAGACGCTCAGCTCCTCGGGCACGTTGGCCCGCACATCCTCCACGGCCAGGCCACTCCGCCGGGCCGCCAGCTCCACCACGGGGTCCACGAGCTCCCCGATGTGAACACAGCGGAAGCCAGAGCCCTTCAGGGGCTTGTCAGGGTACCAGTGGCCTTCGTATTTCTTTTTCAGGAGCCGCTCCAGCTCCTCCCCGAACAGGTCTGCCCGGCGCCGGGGCAGCTTGTTGTACAAGTAGGAGATGATAAAGTTCAGGGCCACTTTGATCTCCAGCTGCATGGTCCCCTCCGAGGCGGCAGATCAGCTCCGGGCACGTGTATGCAAGCCGAGGGCAGTGGCGGGTGACGGAAGGTAGGCAGCCGTGGGCTCCAGACAGCTCTGTGAACCGAGAACGAAGGGCATTATGAGTAGATGTGCAGAAAGCCCGGTGGGGCCGGGAGTGGGGCGGGGGGATCATGGCAAAGGATAGAAGAGCACCAAGTTTAGATCATGCAGACTCAGGGCCCCTTTTCTGCTCCACTAGGGACTGGCTTGCTTGTGTGGCTGAGGACACGCCACTTTCTTCTGAGCCTTAGTTTCATCAGTGACATAAGGCTACCACGAAGAGTAAGTGAGCTCAAGGATGTAAACTGGCTCACACCAAACCTGCTATGTAGAAGACACTTGATAAGATAAGCTATGGTTTTGCACGGAATTCTACGGAAACAGGAGTGCCATAGTTTCCACTGTTTTGAGAATCCAAGTCACTATACAACTGCTATCAAAACAAAACAAAACACAAAAAACAAGACCCTAATTCAGCTGGAGAAGGGGAAGCTCTTGCTAACTCATCTCCATAATGTCTCGGTGAAGTTGTGATCCCGAATGGTCGCAGGCCAAGATGTAAGCTCAAAGTCCTTAGTTTTTCTCCGTAAGTGGAAAGGGCTATGGGTCCCTGAACAGGAGGCAGCACTGCCAACCTTTCACCGGGGGCTCGGGCTCCAGTCACATCCAGGCTGTCATCCTGGGCCCTGTCGCCGTACGTGCTCTCTGGCTCCCTCTGGGTTTGCAGAACTGATGTAAGAACACAGTGTGACCAGAGGGTGCACGTCCCCCCAGGCAGCCTTCAAGAACGGAGAACACGATCCCCAAGAAGTCAAGACCTGTTACAACCAGAGGTGTGGGCCAACAAGGGACTGCTGACCAGGGACTGTCTCAGGGAAACAGAGGAAATAGAACGGAGGCAAGGCCCCGGAGGTCGAGAGAAAGTCCTTAAGCGCAGCACTGGTGTGGCCTGAGGGACTCTCTGGCTTTTGGCTAGGGGGTAGGTGATGAGGGTGGCAAAGAGAAGAAATTTTCCACCACCCTGCAGCCTCCAGCTGGGGACTCATCATCACTCAGTCTCCTGGGGACCGTCTGACCACCTGTCCTTGGCACCAGATCAGACTTCTCAAGTGTTTGGAGATCCCGGGAGAGGAGACAGCCCAAGATAAACACTCAGATTGTTATTTTGGGATCCTCTCACAGCCGGCTCCCACAGAGGTCAAAAAGGTTTACTCCTGAGGTCTGGGCCAGCCTCATGTCTCAGGAAGATGATCTGTAAAGTCCTGAGAGCAAGTGATCCTCATCTCTCACTTTCTCCAAAAGGGCAGCTCCAGGGTCACGCGGTGGGAAGACTGAGAAGGACCCCCTTCAAGGGTCAGCGGGGCTGGAATTTGCTCCCAGCCAGGCCTCTGGGTGGGAATGTGCTGCTGAGCTCAGCGAAGAGACAAGACTAATCCAGGATCCATCAAGGGCCTCTTCTGCCCTGTGACAGATTTGGAGCTGGATTTTGATTAAAATCCCTTCTGGGTCCTGCACAGAGTATTCAGGGGCTAATTCAAGGCTTGGGGGTCTTGAGGTTTTTGAATACCTGGCTCAGCTCACTTTCTTTGAATTCTCTGGACTGGGGCCATGGCTCCTAGGGGTACTGTTAGGACTGGATCCTTGGGCAAAGCTCTCTTGGGTGAATATCAGAGAAAAATGGCGCATCATAGGACCCTGGCTAAGTCTAACCCCACCCTCATTTCAGGTCTGAGCAGAGGGTCACAGAGAGGCCATGAGCACAGATCAATTACAGAAGGTTTAAAGAGAGAGAAACTAAACCGTAAAGCTAGGGGGCTTTCTGCTTATAAGGATTGGGTGCATCACCAGATTTAAGGCTGGCCACCAGGGCTACAGGCCTCCCCCAAGAGGAAGTCTACGAGGGCCACGGCAGCCCTCCAGAGGTGTCCAACATGGAGGAGATTAAAAAGTTGTGAAAAGGGGCGCCTGGGTGGCTCAGTGGGTTAAGCCGCTGCCTTCAGCTCAGGTCATGATCTCAGGATCCTGGGATCGAGTCCCGCATCGGGCTCTCTGCTCAGCGGAGAGCCTGCTTCCCTTCCTCTCTCTCTGCCTGCCTCTCTTGTGATTTCTCTCTGTCAAATAAATAAAATCTTAAAAAAAAAAAAAAAAAAAAAAGTTGTGAAGAAAGTTGGTGCTGGTTCCCCAAGGATGGGCCTGGAGTTAAAGACAACGTTTTCGAAGTGTTTCTGAAAAGGAGAACGGGCTTCAGTACGACATGACCCTTCCCCAAAGCGCCACACGGCCTCGTGGCATTACCACTCACACGAAGGGGCTCCTACACCTTTCTAGGCCTCCTCAAACTTTGCTGCGTACATGCCTTACCAGTCAACCTCCCCTGAAGTGTTCAGCCTCAAATGGAAGCATTTTTATTTATCTTTTTTTTTTTTTTTAAATTACCTTTTACTTAGTTAACATACAGTGCAGTATTGGGTTCTGGAGTAGAATTCGGTGGTTCATTGCTTACATACGACACCCAGTGCTCACAAGTGCCCTCCTTCCTCCTCATCGCCCATCTAGGCCGCCCCCCCCCATCAAACCTCAGTTTGTTCTCTTATCATTAACAGTCTCTTATGGCATGTTTCCCTCTCTCCTTTTTTTTTTTTTCTTTTCAAAACGGGAGCATTTTATTTTTTTATTTCATTTTTTTTAAAAGATTTTATTTATTTACTTGACAGAGAGAGAGAGATCACAAGTAGGCAGAGAGAGAGGAGGAAGCAGGCTCCCTGCGGAGCAGTGAGCCCGATGCGGGGCTCGATCCCAGGACCCTGAGATCATGACCTGAGCTGAAGGCAGCGGCCCAATCCACTGAGCCACCCAGGCGCCCCTGAACGGGAGCATTTTAAAATGCAGGCCAAAGTCATTGGGAAATAAGCCTCCCACCCCAAAACACAATAGAACCACTGTCATCAGCCCTGCCTAGCTAACCATTTTCTGCAGCATAAGCAACCAAGGCTGCACACCAATTTCTACCTCAGTGATGCTGCCACACAAATAAGGAAGCATATAATGCCATCTTTGCCTCTTTAATTGGAGAACAGGCCCGGCCAGATGGCTGTGGGGTGGAACCTTTCAAAAATGCTGGACAACCAGAATGAGATTTTCTGCTCTATCAGCTCAGGCTCTAATTTTGACTTCAAGAAGCTTATGGAACAGAGGATTAAAGGACGGGTGCTGTCCTGTCTTTAACTAAAGATAGGAGTGACCACTCGGATGAGTTTGTTCATCCTTTTTTTTAAGGCTGTGGACAAATTCTACACTCATATAGACAGCTTAGTAGTAACTACTCTTCAATACAAGTAAGAAGTGGATTCAAGTTGAGAGGGAAGAGAGGACTCTAAGATCTTCTCCAACCTTGGCTCAGGTGCAAACGGCCAGAAAGGTGGCAAAAAGTAAAAACAAGAACAACAGCAACCAAACAACCCCCGCCCCCCAAACACATCAAAGACAGGAAAGTGTTTAACAACAGCAACATTGACCTTTTGTTAATGTATCAAAAAGGTGCAAATGTGAGAGTCAGTTCTGTCCAATTTCATTAGAATCTAATCCTCCTTCACTTTTTACTCCCAACAGCAAAATTAATGTGGGATTCAGATCCCTTGTGCTGACTTGTGTTTTAAAGAGTGCTTAAGAGAAGGACAAAAATGGGGTAAGAAAGGTGGCTGCTGCAGTCAATGACACGGTAATGGAGTTTCCAGAAAGAGTTTATGACAAAAATGCGAAGGTTAAGAAGAAAATCAGTGGGGTTGCCTGGGTGGCTCAGTGAGTTAAAGCCTCTGCCTTCGGCTTGGGTCATGATCCCAGCATCGTGGGATCGAGCCCCACATCCGGCTCTCTGCTCAGCGGGAAGCCTGCTTCTCCCCCTCTCTCTGCCTGCCTCTCTGCCTACTTGTGATCTCTCTGTCAAATACATAAATTCTTTTTAAAAAAAATTTTAAAAAAGAAGAAAATCAGTGTTTTAAAGGGGAAAAGGAGGGATAATGGTGAGGGAACTCCTCGGGTCCCAAACCATGTATACCTATAAAAATATCCAGGCACCTCAAGTCTTAACATCCAATGCTCCTACAACCAAGCACTATCAGAATCAAATGAGTTTGGAAAGAGGAGTCGGGATGAAGGGGTCCTTAATTTTGACAAGGCCACCAGGTGTCGCAAACTGGATCCCAGGGAGTGAGAACCAGGTGGGAGCACCTGGCCCCACCCGCCAGTGTCAGAGGCAGAGACCCAGACCAGCGGGTACGCTTGACGGCCTTCCAGGGCTTGTGCGGACGGACCGCAACACCCCGTAAGTCTCGACCACGCCCCTCAAACATGGACCAGGCAAACCCAACTCTTCTGACTAAGAAGGCCCCTTCTGGGGCACTCGATTCCTGTGAAGCCAGGAAGACTTCGCTGAACTCCAACGTAGGCCGGCAGTGAAGGCACGCCCTGCACTCTGGGAACTGTAGTCTTCCGACACCTCACGCTCAAATCGGAGCAAGTGACCTACTTTCTCTGCACACTACACTTCCCTGCGTGCTTTGCGAAGGTTCAGCCAGCGAATTACGCATGCCTGGTAAGGGGAGCTGGCCGAGGTCCGAAGGACCGAGGAAAAGTTTCCGATGCACATGCGCGCTGTGGTGGACGCCCCCCACCCCGCCCACCGCCTAATACATTTTATATAAATTTACCCATAAGGCCTACTCCCCGTATTGTACCACCCCACCGTATTCACGTCTTGGTCTCAAGAAAGGCAGCACTGCACCCCTCTTCACAGTCTCCCTTGGCTGTTCAATTAAGGATCTCCATCTAATGAGTTTTTTTTGGGTGAACACGGTGGGCTGGGACAGATAAAGGTCACACATCCCTCCACCGCCCCCCCCACCCCGCCCCTGCCGCTTAATCTGTATTCCTTGGGCTGGGTGGTCTCCGGCTGGAGTTGCTGTAGGGACGGTGAATTCAAAGAGGAAAAAAGCCTTTTCACTTAATGCCCGGCGGGCTCAGCTCCAGCACCCCGACAGCCAGAAAAGGCAGAAACTAAACCCAGTTCTTCCCTCCTCTCAGCCAAAGAAATTCCCAGTTAAGCTGCGGGGAGGGGCCGGGCCGAAAATCAGAAGGCCCAAAGCCAGCAGGGCCCAAGCCTCACCCCTCTTCTAATCCAAGTCCAAGTAACTAGACCCAGCTAGGGAAATGGGAAAAGGTTCCGGCGAGGGAAGGAAAAACTGCATCTGACACCCGAACAACAATTCTAATACTTGAAATTGTTTGTGAGTCTCCTCCCATTGCAAGGCCTGCTCTATGACCAGACTTACCAGATCCTCGGCAAAGCTCCCCTACACGGTGTTAAACCTCCCTAATCCTTCCTCCCACACAAGCTGCTTTCCCCCACTGCTTAAGAGGGGGATGGGGACAGGCGCCCAAGAAAGCAATAGGAGTGTTTTTCTGCTGGAAAATCAAGGATGAGGGGGTCACTCCCAAGGTAGGGTGGATAGGAAGGAGAAGAAGAGAGGTTGGACACTGAGCAAGGCAGGGGAGACCCCCTCCGCTGGCCCAAGCTGAAGCCTGCTGTATAGGGTTCTGGTTCCTCTGCGGGGTGGGAAAAGGCCAGCCAGCTGCCCCTCCTCCTTCTGCTCTCTTCCTCCCCTCCCTCTCTGGTCAAGGGCACAGTCCATCCTCTGGGCAGGACGAGAACGGGCTTGGAAGTAGGGCTCTTCCTCCCAGGCATCTCACCGGAATCAACCAGAATCCACTCACTGGTATTGCTGTAAAGGCACTTTCCCCCGCCCCCCGCACAGTTTTCCCTTAAAACACTAAAGCCAAAACGGTAAATTCTGGCTCAGCGGCCGGAGGACAGTCACCACTGACCGGTCCAAAAGGGGATGTCTACCTTCTATCTCTCAGCTCCACAAGGCCAGAAATAAACCCTATTAATTATCACCACCCCCTTCCCAGCACACGGGAACAGAAGCAAAAAACAAGGCCTGGATCCCCGTCCTTCCTCTGATTTATTTAATGGTGATGGAAGTTATCTTTTACGGGTGGTACAAGGAAAAATCTAGCGAGTCTCTACGATACGAGGGGGGCGGAGAGGGGAGGAAATGCACCCCACCCAGGAGGGGGCCACACTCAGAACACCGAGCAGAGAGGAGCACCGGGGAAAGGGAGGGGGGGTTCTATAGGGGAGATGGAAGGGGAAAGGAAAACGTTAGCCAGTCCTTGGGGTGGGGGCACGACAGCAACGTGCAGCAAAGCAAAGAGCTGGAGTGGGACGGGGGTGGGAGAAGGCGTCTCAGGGGTCCCCGCCGCCCGCACGCCCCCCGCTCACTCACTCGGGTCTTCGCGGTGGCTGGGCGGCTTCTCCCTCCAGGGTGGTCCTGGGCGCGGGGCGGATGTCGCTCTTCCTTTCTGGGCGCCGCTGGGCAGGAGGCTGATGGGTCCTTTTCTTCGTTGAGGGTTGGGGTGCAAGTGAGGGAGTTTTGGGCTATGACTCTCAATAATAATTCTTTCAGCTTTTTGGAGGTCAGGCTCGGCGGAGAGGGGACGGAAGGCGGGCGGGCGGGCCGGCCGGCGGCGACGGCGCGGGGATGTCGGACCGGGGGGCGGCTCGTGTCGCGGGGCGGAGGACGGTCCGGGCTCTGGCCAGCGGGCGGTCCTGCCCTTCTGGCCCCGCGTCTCCCAAACCACTCGCTTCTCTCCGGCGAGGACCCGCACCTTCCCGCGCCCCGGCCCGAAGTGAGCAAAGTCAATGAAAAGTTTCACCCTTAGCAACCCTGCGCACGGATCCTGCTTCCCCACCCCTGCGTGATGCGTCCCTCCGCCCTGCAGGGGCGGGGCCGGGCGCCGGGCCGGGACTACTTCGCAGCCCGCCAGGCGGCTTAACCCCTCGCGCCGCGCGGTCCCCTGCGCCCCCTGCCCACCTGGGGTTCCCGGGGACCCCCCCTTCCGCTAGCCGTCCTGTGGCCGGCCTCTTCTCACTCAGATCCCAGCCCAAATGCCAGCAAGGCCGCCTTTAGCCGGTCTGATGATGTCCGCCTCCCCGCCCCATCACGGCACCGTGCCATTTATTTTCTTCATGCCCCAAACCACTCTGAAAGCGTGCTCATCGGGTACAATGTTCCCCAGGTAGACAGCGAGCTCCGGGAGGGCAGGTCCTGGACTGGAACCGGGTGGTTCACTTTAGATGTGTGGGATGATGGATGTCGCGGGGAGGGGAACTCCTTCCCCCAGCTCCCTTGGGCCCTGCACCTGCCCCAGCGCGGGTCCTCCGGCGCGTTCCCCGGGGCCACCTCGGCGAGTCCCTCCGGGTCTGAGCGTATGACTGGCCGACCACCCCCATGGCTCTCGCACCGCCCCAGTTATCATCCCTTGGCGGGAGCGGGAGCTAAAGGGATGGCGCGAGCTTGGAAGAGATTTCGCTCCTTTATTAACTCAGGTTGGCTCGAGTCTTCCGAGCGCCCCCTGCCTCGGCTGGGGATGCTAACGTCGAAGGGAGGGCGAAGGGGAAACGGGGGTCTGGGCACGCTGAGCGGGAGGAAGGGGAGGCGAGGAGAGGCCGGTAGGCCGGGGAAAGGAGCCTAGCGCCACATAAACCTTCTACTTGTCACCTTCGGCTCCCCAATTACCTCGCGGCCGGAGAAGGCCAGCGCCGCCGGTTCCGCGCAGGCGCGCTCGCGCGCACCCGGCCCGCCCCGGGCGGGGCTCAGCCTTGCTGCGCGTCTTCTCGTTTGCAACCTCCGTACAGAGGACTAGAGAGAGCCGCGTTTATTCTATGTAAGAGCCCCCGCCGGCGGGTTGTGGCGCCTGCCTGTGCCAGGGGCCCCGGGCTCACGCACCCGACGGGCCATGTGGTTGCAGACCAAGGGCCCCTGGCCCTGGACGGGCGCGCCAGGTCCGCGCGCTCGGCCACTTTGTGACTGCGGGGCGCGGAGCTGAGGGTAGGGTGGCCTGTGCCCAGGTGAGGTCACAGGCGGACCCGACTGCCAGGTGGCGAGGAGCGGAGCCTCTAGGAGCTTGCGCGTTAAGGCCTCTGCCCAGACGCCCATTCCCCAATTCTCTCCTCAACCCCCGACCTTTATTCTCATTCCAGACGGTTCCAGCCCATCGGCAGTCGCCGGACCCACGTGGGGTAGCGAAATTCGAAAGTTTCCAGCTACTAACAGTTTGCATGTTCCTCGGTCACTTTTCCTGGCAAGGCCAGAGAGCAACGGTAGTGTGGGGGTTTAAAAGCGCTTTCCTTGACTGCAGCCGAAAAACGCCGGACTGGAGGGCAAACTCCAAGGGGACAGGGAGGCTCGAGGGAGCCTTCGACCGAAGCCCCCCCATCCCCCACACTGTGAGCGCTTCAACCCCTGGGGCACCTCCAGGGACTACTTGCCTCGTGCGTCAGCGGGTGGCAGAGCGTCACATATACGCCCCCCTCCGCTTTGCCCTACTCCTCCCCTTCTTTCTCCTCCCTCTCCACCTCCCTCCCGTCCCCACCTCTCCCCGCTCCTCCCTCGCTCTCCCCTAGCGTGTTCCACGCGAGCAGTGAAACCCGGCCGACCCACAGGGTGCCAGAGCACTGAAGAGCTAAAAATATAACCGGGGTGCTAGCAACAGCCTTCCGGTTGGTCGGCGAGCGGGGAGAGGCGGCTTCTGATTGGGTTTCCCATCCCACCGCTAGGATTAAGAACGGGGGCCAAAAGCACTGGCGCCGGGCCCTTGGGAAAAGTGTGCGTTTGCGCAATGGGGCGTTGCAAAGGATGCTGGTATTTGAAGTCATTAGAGGGAGCAATGGTTTTTGAATCCCAATTGTGTCCATCAACCGTGTTATCTTGATTTAATGGTAACAAATCTCTTTACATCATCAAACGTGCTTTCTTGTTCTTAAAGTGGAGATCTTGTGAGGATTAAATATGATACAGGATGTAAAGCGTGGTTCAAATAGTTATTATCCTTAATTTTTTTTTATTTATTTATTTGACAGAGATCACAAGTAGGCAGAGAGGCGGGCAGAGAGAGAGGAGGAAGCAGGCTCCCCGCGGAGCAGAGAGCCCCATGCGGGGCTCCATCCCAGAACCCTGGAATCATGACCTGAGCCACCCAGGCGCCCCTGGTATTCTTAATTTAAAGGTAACCGTTCAGGCCAGATTGCCTCCCGCATACCCTGTGCACGGTTCGCTATGTATTCCCAAGCAAGAAACCTTAGTATACAGAATGATGAGAAAGAAAGGCTAGGGTGAGCGGAAACGAATTCTCCTAGGGCATCTCAGGAAGGAAGAATGGAGTCCATATCAGTAAATAAAGGGTAGACATCTCTTACCTAAATTTAGTGCAGGCTGAAGGAGGGCTCACAGAGTATCTGGACAGAAGGCATAGGATTTCTGCGTGTTCGTGCTTTTGTTCTAATTTCCCCTGCAGTGCTGGAGACACACCAGCCTGAGCAACTTAACTGAAACAAAATTGAGAAATCCAGCCTCCTTGGCAGTTGGGAGCTCTGGGTAAAGGGTTGGCATATATAGGAAGAGATAAAGTAGAGGGGCAGGGGCACCTGGGTGGGCCAGTGGGTTAAAGCCTCTGCCTTCGGCTCAGGTCATGATCCCAGGGTCCTGGGATGAAGCCCCGCTCAGCAGGGAGCCTGCTCCCCGCCCCCCTTGCTTGTGATCTCTTTCTGTCAAATAAATAAAATCTTAAAAATAAATAAATAAAATAGAGGGGCAAAAGGTAATCACCATTCTTAACTGCTGATGTCTCCACTTGTCATGTGGTGAGGAGGAGAGAGGACGTTTTCTCTCCTTGGTGTGTGACTTCATCTTGCTAGGGCCTAATTGTGAGCTTAATTCCACTGGAGCATTCCACAGTCCCCTCCCATTTTAGATAATCATAGGTTGAAAGGTACACACTGTGTTTTCAGCTTGGTGAGCTTCAGAAGCAACTCCCCTGTCTGAGAGTAAGTTTCACAGATGTTTTGTTGCCTTGACAAGTCAGGCTGGTAATAATTAACCCCAATTAACTCTGAGGGGTGAGTCACTCATACACGCATGCCAGGGTGAACAATTTTGTACTTCCTTTGGTGTTATCTAAGAAAATAGCTTCTCATGTTTGATTTTTTCAGATGCCCTGATCCAGCTGGGCAGAAGCAAAGACAACCCCAACAAAATTGGCTTCGGAGAAGTATCTGGATGCAGGGCAAATGTTTCGCTCTTTATTCACCAACAAGGTGAGAGAACAATTAAAAACTAAAGGTTTGCTAGGACACTGAAACTGCAGTGTTCAAAGAAAGTAACATTTTAACCTTGGTGGTAGCCAGCCACTTGGGATGGAGTTGATAAGCCCCACATCAGGCTTTCAGCCTGCTTTGCAGGGAGGCCTGCTTCTCCCTCTCCCACTCTCCCTGTGTTCCCTCTCTCGCTGTAATAAATAAAATCTTTAAAAACAAAACAAAACAACAACAACAAAAAAACCCAAACTGGTTAATCTTAAAGATTTTATTTATTTATTTATTTTAGGGGATGTGGGGGAGGGGCTGAGGGAGAGTGGGTGAGAGAATCCGGAGCAGACTCTGAGCTTAGTGCAAAAGCAGCTGGGGGCCTCGATCTCACAACCCCCGAGATCATGACCTCAGCCGAAATCAAGACTGGGCCGCTCAACCACGGGAGCACCCAGGCACCCCTAATCCTAATTTAGAAGCTGCTAATTGGCAGGCCAGGGTCCACAGCTGGTGGACGTATTGTCTTGGTGTATACTAACACATTAACATTTATTTATTTATTTATTTAAAAGATTTTATTTATTTATTTGGCAGAGAGAGATCATACGTAGGTAGAGAGGCAGGCAGAGAGAGTGAGAGGGAAGCAGGCTCCCTGCCGAGCAGAGAGCCCGATGTGGGACTCGATCCCAGGACCCTGAGATCATGACCTGAGCCGAAGGCAGCGGCTTAAACCACTGAGCCACCCAGGCGCCCTAACATGTTTTTAAAAGATTTTACTTATTTGACAGAGATCACAAGTAGGCAGAGAGGCAGGCGGGGTTGGGAAGCAGGTTCCCTGCTCTATCCCAGGACCCTGCCTTCATGACCTGAGCTGAAGGCAGAGGCTTAATTACCCCTGAGCTACCCAGGCGCCCCACACATTAACATTTTTTTTTCACATATTAACATTTTTAAAATGAGTTGACATTTGGAGCGGCTGGGTGGCTCCGTCGGTAAAGCGGACTGCCTTCCGCTCAGGTCATGATCTCGGAGTCCTGGGATCAAGTCCCACATGGGGCTTCCTGCTCAGAGGGGAGGCTCCTTCTCCCTCTGACCCTCTCCCCTCTCCTGCTCTCTCTCTCACAAACAAAATGAGTCGACATTTAAAAATTGGGAGATTGCACAAAGATCTTTCCACTTGCTACTTCTTCTGAATTCATAGGATCTGAGCATCCAAGCTGGCAATTGCCTGGAGTTGAATGGCAGCTGCCTGCTTTAGGCCGAGCCTATACTCTTTGGTTCCCCAAGTCCTCACCACTCTCTCGGATCCCAGACACTGAGGCCAAGGGTAATATGCCACCTATCATCTCATCCTGTGGTATTGGGGTATCTTTTACACCCCTCTGTTTTCACTCAATTATACTGCTCACTCAGACTCTTGAATTTGTGACCCATTTTTCAGTTTCATGTAATAAATAATTGAATGTTTGCCCTGCAGTGGTGGGAGAGGCGGAAGGAGTTAAGGATCTTACCTAGTTCATTGTCGTTAAACTCTGGGTTGTGATTCACAATCGTCAGTGGGGTCATGGAATCATTTGGCTTAGTGGATTTCAGACAAATTTTAGAATAGGATGGAATGAAATGAAAATATTGGAGTGTGTTTACATAGTAAAGATTGTTTCATGAAATTTATTGCTGTTAAATGCGTGTACTAGGCCTGAATAGTCCAAGTGGGAGAGATTGAACAATCTCCCAGAACAATCTGGGGTATGGTGCATCTGGAAACATTCATGAGCTGTCAGGAGCTTAGAAGGAAGAGGTACCCAGTTGGCTGGCTCATGTGATTGTGGGAGGCTATTTTGAACAAAGGAAATAGAGAGCCAAGAGGACAGGATATGGGCAAGGAATGTCCCTTTAACTGCCTGATGGAAGAGCCAGAGAGAAGTGAGATAAGGAAAATCTTGGGGTTGGGGAAGAGGGAACCATTTTGAGGTCCTTCCATGCCAGGACTTAAATGCTTACCTATGAAAAAGTAGGAACCCACTGTAAAAAGAATTACCATTTATGTGAAGACTTCCCTATTAAGGGTAAGGAACTTACAAGGTCATATTTAATCCTTACAACCTGAAGAGTTAAGCCTTGTTAACTTTATTATTTATTTTTTAAAGATTTTATTTATTTATTTGACAGACACAGATCACAAGCAGGCAGAGAGGCAGGCAGAGAGAGAGAGAGGGGAAGCAGGCTCACCACCGAGCAGAGAGCCCAATGCGGGACTCAATCCCAGGACCCTGAGATCATGACCTGAGTCGAAGGCAGAGGCTTTAACCCAGTGAGCCATCCAGGCGCCCAACCTTATTATTTTTTAAAAGGTTTTAGTTATTTGAGAGAAAGAGAAAGCAAGCACAGAGGGAGAGGGAGAAGCAGACTCCCTGCCAAGCAGAGAGCCCGACACAGGGCTGGATCCCAGGACCTTGAGATCATGACCGGAGTTTTAAGGCGGACGCCCAACTGACTGAGCCACCCAGGTGTCACTATCCTTATTTAATAGATTAAAAAAGAAAAGAAGCAAAGAGAGGCTAAATGATTCACTAAAGATCGACAGCAGAGCAGAATTCAAGTACAGGTCTGATTATAAAGCCCACACATTAAAAAATTATATATTTATTTGACAGAGAGAGTGAGGACAAGGAGGAGGAGTGGGAAGGGGAGAAGGAAGCAGGGAGTCTGATGTGGGGCTCGATCCCACGACCCTGGGATCATGACCTGAGCCGAAGGCACATGCTTAATGACTGAGCCACCCAGGCGCCCGGGCCCACACACTTCTAATTACTTTTTTACAAAAAAGAATTTTTTATAAGATTTTATTAATATATGTGACAGAGATCACAAGTAGGCAGAGAGACAGGCAGAGAGGAGGAAGCAGGCTCCTGGCCAAACAGAGAGCCCAATGCAGGGCTTGATCCCAGGACCCTGGGATCATGACCTGAGCCGAAGGCAGAGGCTTTAACCCACTGAGCCACAAAGGTGCCCCTAAAAAATTAATTTTTAAAAAGATCTTATTTATTTATTTTAAAGAGTGAGAGAGCATGAGTGGGGCAGGGTCAGAGGGAGAAACAGACTTCCCGCTGAGCAGGGAGCCCAACATGGGACTGGATTCTGGAACTCCAGGATCATGACCTGAGCTGAAGGCTCTCAACTGAGTTAACCAACTGAGCCACCCAGGTGCCCCACTTTTTTTTTTTAAAGCAAGAGCACATGGAATAAGTGTAATGTTTAAAGGAAATTAAGTACAGTATACTTGAGAAACTGGAGGACACCCATGCTTTTTAAAACCTAGAAATGAATATCAAATACTGAATATGTAATAAATAATAGTAATACCGTAAATCTGGGAAAGGGCACTGCTTTCTCAGGCTGACCATGATGAGTTCAGTTATTTCAACTAGACCAAGTAGGTAGGCTTATTTTTTAGGTAGTGCTTTTTTCTTTTTAAGCGGTGGGGAGGAGTAGAGGGAGAGAATCTTTTTTTCTTTTTTAAAGATTTTATTTATTTATTTGACAGAGAGGGAGGTCACAAGAAGGCAGAGAGGCAGGCAGAGAGGGCAGGGGAAGCAGGCTCCCCACTGAGCAGAGAGCCGAATGCGGGCCTCCATCTCAGGACCCTAAGATCATGACCTGAGCCAAAAGCAGAGGCTTAACCCACTGAGCCACCCAGGCACCCAGAGGGAGAAAATCTTAAGCAGGCTCCATGCCCAGCATGGAGCTCAACATGGAGCTTGATCTTCCAAACCGGAGATCATGACCTGAGCTGAAATCACGATTCTGACGCTTAACCAACAGGTAATGCTTATTTAACAATGGAGGAAAAAAAATAATTAAAAAAAAATGGAGAAAAACACTTAATAATTTTTAAGACCATTCTGATTTTTTGTAGACATACACAGTTGGCTGAGATCATTTTCTAATTTTCTCCACAGAATTGTATAGTGTTAGAGGTTAAAATTCGTTTGTAAGTTATGTTTTCCCAAGAGCAGAGAATTTGGTATCATTATTATCCTAATTTTTAAAATTGAAGAGGACTGAACTTGGAATTCCAAAATGGACAATTAGGGATTTGAACTTCAAGGTCATTCACTTGGTCACAGGTGTTCTGAACTCATTCATTGTATTGTTCTCTTGGCCTTGGAAAGGAAACAAACCAAGAATGGGATTATGAAAGTAGGGGACAGAGGAGCAGAGCTCATTAGAATTCACTGGGTTGAAGTTGAACTTGCCCTATTAAGCAACGGAGCATGGAAGTGGTATGACCTTGAAATTGGGTTTCGTCTTAAACCTGCAATACCTTTCAGAGGTATGCTCACGGAGGCTGAGGGAACACAGTGCAAGTGGTGTTTTGCTGAAACTAAGGAGTAGCTTTTGATAAATTTGCAAATGCAAGATGTTACATGGACCAGGGGGGATAAGAAGCAAAATTTTTTTTTTAAAGATTTCATTTATTTATTTGACAGAGAGAGAGAGATCACAAGTAGGCAGAGAGGCAGGCAGAGAGAGAGGAGGAAGCAGGCTCCCCGCAGAGCAGAGAGCCCGACGCGGGGCTCGATCCCAGGACCCTGAGATCATGACCTGAGCCTAAGGCAGCGGCTTAATCCACTGAGCCACCCAGGCGCCCCAAGAAGCAAATTTTAAAAGTTGATTTGTCTTTATCCAGACAAAACGTCTTGACTTACAGTACACATTAAAACTAAAATTACTGGGGCGCCCGCATACTGGAGAGCCCGCATCGGGCTCTCGGCTCAGTGAGGAGCCTGTTTCTCCCTCTCTCTCTGCCTGCCTCTCTGCCTACTTGTGACCTCTCTCTGTCAAATAAATAAATAAAATATTAAAAAAAAAAACCACTAAAATTACTTTAGGATCAGTGACAAATTCTAACCTGAAAATTCCCTGGTCTCTACAATTTTGACACACCGTAATCCCCCTGACCCACACTTTAGGATTGCTCAGAGAGTTCCCCAAACCCATTGCCCGTTCAGGTTGCTTCCCCCACACAAATGTCCTTATCTGCCCACTCCACTCCCTTTGCCTGCAGATTCCAATATGTCCTTCCAAGCCCAGTTTCTTAGCCAGTTTGACTTCAGTTACTCATTTAATACTGGGGAGCTGTTGCCTGCTGGGCCGCAAGGTTGGTTACTGCCACCACGGAGCCAGCCTAATGGGAGACTGTCCGTAACCACCAAACACCGGGGCGCCCTGGTGGCTCGGTGGTTAGGCATCTGCCTTCGGCTCAGGTCATGATCCCAGGGTCCTGGGATCGAGCCCCGCGTCGGGCTCTCTGCTCTGCGGGGAGCCTGCTTCCTCCTCTCTCTCTGCCTGCCTCTCTGCCTACTTGTGATCTCTCTCTCTCTGTCAAATAAATAAATGAAATCTTTAAAAAAAAAATTTTGCTTCTTATCCCCCAGGATAAGCACGCCAGGAGGCGTGCTTCTCCCTCTCCCACTCCCCCTGCTTTTTGTTCCCTCTCGCTGTGTCTGTCAAATAAATAAATAAAATCTTAAAAAAAAAATCACCAAACACTATCAACAAAATGCTATGGTGCTATGTGGGATTACAAGAGGAATGAACTTAGACTGGGGTCAGGAGAGGCATTATTTTGAGGAAATATTTAAGGGCCGAAGGACGTGTAACAGCTGGACAAAAGGGGCACCAAGCATTAGGGAGCGCTTAATAGGTAAAAAGTACTGAGCGGGAAGGAAACCGGCAGTTGAGGAACTGAAATGAGCCCCAGTGGCTAGACTGTGAGGAGCAGTAGGAGAGGAGATGGGAAAGCTTTACCGTTACCCGCCTTGGCTATGAACTTCCGCTGGTTTTCCAGAGGTGCCCCCAACCTGGGCTAAGGACCTTCCTTTGTGCATCCTCCTTGAGTTATTCTAAGATGTTTCTGGCTGCCTTCATCATGAAAAAAAATTTTTTTTTAATTTTATTTATTTGACAGAGAGATCACAAGTAGGCAGAGAGAGAGGGAAGCAGGCTCCCTGCTGAGCAGAGGCCCATGGGGGGCTCGATCCCAGGACCCTGGGATCATGACCTGAGCTGAAGGCAGAGGCTTTAACCCAATGAGCCACCCAGGTGCCCCTCATCATGAAATTTCTTGAAGGCAGAGATTATTTTATATTTTAATTTTTGACCCTCAATATATCCCAATTAATCAGGGGTTCTGTTGATTCTAACCAAAGCTCTGACAAATGGTCAGAAGACTGTAATTTTTTCTTCCTTGGCTTCGCTGCTAAATTTCAGTGTCACTTGGACTAAACCCCAGTATTCCTCAGGACTCAAAACCTGTTTCAAGTCCATGGTGTCAAAGACCACTTGAGTTAAGCCTCAAATTATGTTTGTGCCTCTTTCGGATAACCTGCTGATGACCTCTAGTAGGCAAAACGTATAGATGTGTTAGGGTAAAGAGTATGTCTGGATTTGCCTTTATCCTGTGCATTTACTTAAAAAAAGGTGGGGGGGAGACAAATACATAACTATATGTCCACTTTGTGTAACGAATCAACCAATTTCTGTTCTCTGAACTCATCAATTTGAACACATTTTGTCTCATTCCTGCGACCATGATCAGAAGTCATTTCTTCAGTTCAAATTAAAGTTGAACAGGAAGAAAAAAACAGCTTTTAAAAACAACCTTGATTTATCTGTAACAAAGGGCACCGATGGTTCAGAATCCCTTCCAGCAACACTAAGAGAACACGGTGGTTGATGAATCCCAAGTCGTCTATCCTGAACACAAATTCCTGGGTGCCTAAAATAAATTCCTAGAGCCAAACTTAAATGGGGACTGTGACCGAGTACCAGAAAAGAAACACCTGCTTTATTAACACAACAGCAACAGAAAGGGTTTCCAAGTTCTTAGAAGGAAAATAACATGAACAGGCAGCACCTGCTAAGTGTTACAGACTCAGCGCCCACGCTGATTGTTCGAGAGCTGCCCCCCACCCGGCAGATGTCTCCTCCATCAGGGCTGCTGCCAAGAACAGGCTTCTCACTGCGGTAGCGTCATCGTTAATTCCTCAAACAGAAGACCGAGATGGTATCATTCCTGTTTCAGAAGCTCTTGGTGTTAAAGCAACAGCAGCAGCAGCTCTTGGTATAGAGAGAACATAGCCATTTGGAAAACACGCTTGTTTCTTGAGTTCAAGAAAACCCATGAGCCATTCCATCAATTTTTCTCTGCTCTGGTCTGCCACAGTGGGGTCTGAAGATTCCTTTTCCGTCGCTATCACGTGTCCGGGTAGGAGGAGGAAAATGGAGGGGGGCCCGTGGATGAGGGCTCTCCTCCCTCTACGCTGGTGGTGGTCGCTATCTTTTCTGGCAGCTGCAGCAGCTGGGATGGGGGCGGAGAGGCCACCCACCAATCACCTCTTCTTGAAGCCGTACTTTTTGCGTTCATAGAAGAGATCGGTCTTAGAGCTCCCCAAGTTGACAATCTTTGGGCAACCATCTCTCTGGAAAATAGGATAGAGAAGTTGTTAAAAGACTCTGAGTCTGAACTGAGAGGGACTGAAGATAAAAATAACTTTTAGGGGGCGTCTGGGTGGCTCAGTGGGTTAAAGCTTTTGCCTTTGGCTCAGGTCATGATCTCGGGGTCCTGGGATCGAACCCCGCATCGGGCTCTCTGCTCAGCAGGGAGCCTGCTTCCCTCTGCCCCCGCCTGTCTCTCTGCCTACTTGTGATCTCTGACTGTCAAATAAATAAAATCTTTAAAAAAAAAATAACTTTTGGATCAGTGGGTTTGGCCATTTACCTTATCTGTTCAGTTATCCTAGTCAATCATCAAGAGTTTATTCCACTCTCCAGCCAGGGAGGCCTACACTTAGAATGCTGGATTCTCAGCCCACCTCTGTCACTAATATGATGTAGCTGAGGTAGAATTTAACTGTTAAGATTCCAAAGGGTTTTCTTCGAGTGAGAGGTAAAAAACCTGTAATGATCCTCTACAGATCAAGCTTTCTAGCTCTCCTCCACTATCTCAAGAAAGAGAAGACCACCAAGGCAAAAAACCTACAGGCTTTAGGAGATAGTACATTACATGTCAAATACCATAGGGCTTGATGTGTCTTTATTAATTCATTTCATTTGACACACGGTCTTGGGGGAAGACTGCCCCAAGGCTACTAAAGGGTCTGTACTCTGATTTGTAATGACATGTTCCCCTGGCCATTCTGTGAGCTTGAGTGGTTTCAGTGAAGCCCCTGGGAAGCTGTGTTCTGCAGAAATGATGACTACGTAAGTTGCTCGGGGATGATGGGAGAATTGGGGAAGATGCTACTAGAATAAAACCGTCACAGGCCTGATTTTATTAAAAACTGCTGTCAAAGGAGGTTGCTCCCTGGGACACTGGACTTTAGAATGAATTAACTGATCAAGTTCTTAGACGTCGCATTTCTAACTTAGGTGATACCTCTTTTGGGGGACCAGTATCAACCCCATACAAAAATCTCTAGGAACACACAAAGCCAACAATAACATCTCATTATTTTCTAAAAACATGTAGTATGTATTACTTAGAGGACTGCCGTCTGACGAGTTTCAGTGTGCTGAGGGAGCCAGGGAGTAGGCCCAGCCCGACCAACAGCTCCCGATGTGAACTCAGGCTGTGTAATCTGTACTGAAAGTTCTGGTACAAATGAGGGTGAACCTGCCTCTTATGGTGGACGTGGCCCGGGTGCTCTATGCTCTTTATCCTTAGAGATGCTATGAAATTTTGTGCTAGGATAGTCTGTTTAGGCTTATTATTGCCTTACTGACTTATCCCCAGATTCTACCAGGCGCCCCAGCTAGGGGATATTTGTAAAATACTTGGGGTGGGGTGCCTGGGTGGCTCAATGGGTTAAAGCCTCTGCGTTTGGCACAGGTCATGATCCCAGGGTCCTGGGATCGAGCCCCGCATGGGGTTCTCTGCTCAGAAGGGAGCCTGTTTCCCTTCTTCACTCTCTGCCTACTTGTGATCTCTGTCTGTCAAATAAATAAATAAAAAATCTTCGGGGGGCACCTGGGTGGCTCAGTGGGTTAAGCCGCTGCCTTCGGCTCAGGTCATGATCTCAGGGTCCTGGGATCGAGCCCCGCATCGGGCTCTCTGCTCCGCGGGGAGCCTGCTTCCCTCCTCTCTCTCTCTGCCTACTTGTGATCTCTCTGTGTCAAATAAATAAATAAAATCTAAAAAAAAAAAAAAAAAAATCTTCGGAAAAAAAAAAATACTTGGGGCACCTGGGTGGCTCAGTGGGTTAAAGCCTCTGTCTTCGGCTCAGGTCACAATCTCTGGGTCCTGGGATTGAGCCCCACATCGGGCTCTCCGCTCAGCTCTGCCTACTTGTGATCTCTCTGTCAAATAAATAAATAAAATCTTAAAAAAAAAAAAATCTAGAGTTGAAGCTTAACTGACTGAGCCACCCAGGCAACCCAAGTAATATTTTAAATCCAACACTTATCATTACCAAAATACAACACACCAAATGGAAATCTATACAAACTGAAATGTAGGAAAAGGCAATTAAAAAAAATTTGAGATCAGAAAAACACAATAACTGGGGCACCCGCGGGGGGGGCTCAGTCAGGGTCTGCCTTTGACTCAGGTCATGATCTTGGGATCCTGGGATCACGCCCATGTCAGTCTCCCTGCTCAGTGGGGAGTCTGCTTCTCCCTCTGCCCTTCCTCCCTGCTTGTGCTCGCTCTCTCAAAGCAGCAAATCTTAAAAATAAAAATACAATTACTGAGGGGCACCTGGGTGGCTCAGAGGGTTAAAGCCTCTGCCTTCGGCTCAGGTCATGATCCCAGGGTCCCGGGATCGAGCCCCGCGTCCGGCTCTCTCCTTGGTGAGGAGCCTGCTTCCTCCTCTCTCTCTCTCTCTGCCTGCCTCTCTGCCTACTTGTGATCTCTCTCTGTCGAATAAATAAATAAAATATTTAAAAAAAAAAAAAAAAAAAATACAATTACTGAAAGTGGGCCCACATCTTAATTTCTTGCAAATGATAGCAAAGAATTATGAAATAGGTGCTTGTGGCAAGATCTGCTTTATTAACTGAAATTAAATATGTTGTTGTTTTTTAAGTTTTGTTTTCTTTGTAAGTAATCTCTATACCCAACATGGGGCTCAAATTTACAACACGGAGATCAAGAGTCTCATGCTCTACTGACTGAGCCAGCCAGGTGCCTGTTTTTGTTTTTTAAAGATTTTATTATTTATTTGACAGGCAGAGATCACAAGTAGGGAGAGAGGCCGGCAGAGGGAGAGGGGGAAGCAGGCTCTCTGCTGAGCAGAGAGCCCAACGTGGGGCTCAATCCTAGGACCCTGGGATCATGACCTGAGCTGAAGGCAGAGGCTTTAACCCACTGAGCCACCCAGGTGCCCCTGGGTGCCTGTTTTTTTAATTTAAATTAAAAAAAAAAAAAGAGAGAGATTTATCTTTTTTTTTGGGGGGGGGATTGACCAGGAGCGGGGTGGAGAGGGAGAGAGCTTCCTCAAGCAGAATCCCCACTGAAGGTGGCGACTGACCTGGGGCTCGATCCCAGGACCCTGAGATCATGACCTGAGCTGAAATTAAGTCAGCCACTTAACTCACTGAGCCACCCAGGTGCCCGTGTTTTGTTTTTTTAAGTTAAACTCTACTGCCCAACATGGAGCTCAAACTCAAGACCCTGAGATCAAGAGTTACATGCTTTACTGAGCCAGCCAGGCCCCCACATGTTGTTCATTCTTTTGACAACTGTTTGTGAATAACAGTACTGTGAAAAGCACACTGCACATTCGTTGGGACCTTAACAATAGTACCATGTTTTCCATCTGAAAGGCCTTTAAGCTCTCTATAACTGCATCCATGAAGTAACAGGGATATTACTTCCTTTTTGGAGAGAATTCCCCAATGCTACCCACATGTTTGCAGCAAAAGCAAAGACTTGAACATGGACTTTTTCCCTCCTAGTCTGGTATTTTTACTACTCGGGCTTCCCAGAGGCAAAAACCAAAACCTTCCCATGGTTTAAGAAGTTGTAAGGAGGAGGGGTGCCTGGGTGGCTCAGTGGGTTAAAGCCTCTGCCTTTGGCTCAGGTCATGATCCCAGGGTCCTGGGATGGAGCCCCACATCGGGTTCTCTGCTCAGTGGGAAGCCTGCTTCCTCCTCTCTCTGTCTGCCTCTCTGCCTACTTGTGATCTCTGTCAAAGAAATAAATAAAAGCTTAACAACAACGACAAAAAAGAAGTTGTAAGGGAGGTAAATTTCTGAATTAATTTTGAAAAGTACCAAGTTTTATCTTTTTTTCCAGTCTAACGGCTCTGCTATCACTAAACAGGGGGAAGGGAATGATGTAAATAGCGAGAGGGAGAGGCACATCCTTGACCACCCTGAGAAGAGTAACACAGTGCACTGGTTTGAGGAAATGCTTTGACTCTGACCATTCTTAAAGGTGTTGAAACCATCTTCGATATTAGCAGTTTGTGTTTATCCTCACCCAATGAAATCTTATTCCTTAGGACTTAATTTCTCTCTTAGAGAGAAAATATAATTTGAATTTTAACTTTTCTCTTGGGGGGGGCAATAGTGAAATGAGAAACCTGAGAAACGGGGAGCCGGACAACTCGGGTTCTAGGCCTGGATCTGCCACTGATTAGCCATGTGACCTTGGACCAAGCTGCTGAACATCTGGAAGCTTTAATTCTCTCGTTCGTATCACAAAGCCCTGTTGGAAAGGAACATTCAGCACAGCTTGGGGCACACAGCAAGAGCTCTACGAATGTTAGTGGCTATTCTCCTTGTCTTCCGGTTGGGAGAGCTGACGAAAATGCAAGTAAAAGAGATAAATCGAGGGGTAAGGAGACATCAGATCAGTAGGACGGTGCACTGTAAGAAACTACAAATGAGTCCTCTGGCAGCAGTGGCCCCGACAAGACTCCTGAGTGTTCTTGATGCTGAAAAACTAAGTGAGAACACCCAGTTAGTCCACGGGTCTAATTCCCTTATAAATTATGAAAATGGCAGGAAGAAGAAGGAGGATGAGAACTCTGGCTTGCTTTGATGGCAGGATTTCTGCCTAGGAAAAAAGTCTGAGGGACTTAATCTCCATGAAGATCTGTAGGCTGAGAGGCTGGATCATGTCACTAAACTGCTCTGTGTCCTTTGGAAACTACTGCTGAGTAAACGTAAGCTAGACACCATCTCAAGTATCCTCAGAACACTCCTGTACGTTGTGAAGTAGACGGAGTGATGTCTAGAATAATTCTCAGGAACGGAACGAAGCACAAAGATCCAAAGGTATCAGTTCACGCACCACATGCAGACAAGTCAGACGGTAATTAACCTCTATTAAGTGCTCTGGTTACAAGCTTATTCCAGACAAGAACTCCAGCTACAACCATGCACACGTTCAAAAAAATGTTGTCCTTATGGACTCTAGCTAGTTAAGAACTGTTCATGTTTTCTCATCGTTGCTGTTGCCGTCCCGTGGTTTCACTGCTTACAGACTATAAATATCAGATACTTACTGTATACCAGACACTTTACATGGGGCACTACTAGGGATGGCTTACAGAGGAAGCACCAAAATGGGGACCATGCTTGTAATACATACCAGACACTATACCAAGAACGTGGGAAGAGAGAGACAAATAGTGAAACCAAGGTCCTTTCTCTAATGGCGTACAACCCAGTTGGTGGGTCAGATGGATAAAGATATGCTTTTGACACACAAAGATAAATGCAAATCAGAGTTCAGGACAGGGTAATGTTCAAATCACCAATTGAAATTATGTTTTTGGGATTTTATCTATGTCCTTTCTCACCTCCCTAAAAAATCTGAAGACGTAATGGTGTAAGAAATAGTCTCATCTGGCCAGATACGTCCCCCTTCCTGGGGCTAAACAGGCTCCAAATACACAGACTCAGGAGGCTGGGTGTTTCTGCTCAACATGGGCACATCCTCCCAGAAGCACTTACGAAAGGATGATAAGGTGTAATGGGGACACCATGAGGTTTAGTCAGACAATCTGCGCCTGCCATTTAATAGCTGGTGACAGACTGTAAAATGGGGATCACATGGGACGCCTGGGTGGCTTAGTCAGTTAAGTGTCTGCCTTTGGCTTAGGTCATGATCCTGGCTTCCTGGGATGGAGTCCTACATGGGGCTCCTTGCTCAGCAGGGAACCTGCTTCTCCCTCTGCCTGCTGCTCCCTGTTTGTGCGCGCGCGCGCGCGCGCGCTCTGTCTCTGATAAATAAAATCTAAAAAAAAAAGGGGTAACAATAATCCCTATTTAACACAGTTCTTGTGAAGAATAAAGGATGACATCTATAAACTACCTACTGTGTACGTGGGAACGTTAAAAATTATGTGTCTTTTTTTTCTTTTAAGATTTATTTGAGGGGCGCCTGGGTGGCTCAGTCAGCTGAGCATCTGCCTTCAGCTCCGGTCTGGATCCTACCAACCAGCCCCGCATCCTGGAGCCTGCTTCTCCCTCTCCCTCTGCAGCTCCCCCTGCTGGGGCTGTTGTGCAGGCACGCACCTGTGTGTGCACACGAGCACCCTTGGTCTCGCTGTCAAGTAAAATCTTACAAAAAGAGAGAGAATTAAAAACCAAAGACTTATTATTTGACAGAAAATGTGCCCCCATGAGAGGGGGGAGGAGCGGGGGGGGCAGGGGCAGAGAAGCCTCAAGCGGACTTCCTGCTGAGCGCAAGCCTGACCCCAGCTGGATTCCAGGACCCTGAGCTCATGACAGGAGCTGAAACCAAGAGTTGGCTCCTCATTCTACTGAGCCACCATGGCATCCCTCATCTATCTTTTGCCTTACCCTAGATTTAGGTAACCAGGGACCTTCTATTAGTGATACTATTATGACACTTAAAAAATTTTTTTTAAAGATTTTATTTGTCAGAGAGAGAGCACAAGCAGGAGGAGTGGCACAGCGGGCAGAGGGAGAAGCAGGCCCCCCCCCACCCCCCGCTGATCAAGGAGCCCAATGTGGGACTCGATCCCAAGACCCTGGGATCATGACGTCAGGCAAAGGCAGGCGCTTAACTGACTGAGCCACCCAGGCGTCCCACGTTATCCCCATTTTACAGTCTGTCACTCAGCTAATAAATGGTCCTGGGATCATGAGCTGAGCCGAAGGCAGACGCCTAACCAACTGAGCCACCCAGGCGTCTCCACACTTTTTAGTGTGTCATATAAAAGAAAACAAGCAGATTCATAGTCCCCACCCTCTAAGAAGGCTCCTGCTTCCAACCTAAACAAAAAACAGTAAAACTTGCTTTTATTATAGATCTAAAAGCGCCCTATCCTGGCATTTGACTAAAAGAACTGAATAACTAGCCACCGCCACTACACAATGTCAAGGAGCAAAAACGTCATGAGACAGAATCACAATCCTGCACTATCAGCCCAAAGGCATTCTTTAGCCAGTTAAAGTGGAAATCAACTTGAGGTGTCCCAAATTCAACTGTCACCACATCCACTCAATCTTTCACGATAGGAAAGAAAATGACTGAGCAGCTATTACATACTGTGCACTGTGCCTGGACTCACAAAGGCAGGATATTGTTTCTGAAGAAGGATAATCAGAGGGGCGCCTGGGAGGCTCAGTGGGTTAAGCCTCTGCCTTCGGCTCAGGTCATGGTCTCAGGGTCCTGGGATCGAGCCCTGCATCGGGCTCTCTGCTCAACAGGGAGCCTGCTTCCCCCTCCCCTCTCTGCACCTGTCTCTGCCTACTTGTGATCTCTGTCAAATAAATAAGCTGTTAAAAAAAAAAAAGAATAATTAGAGAGAGACATCAAAGGAGTAGAGAGAGGGCTCTCCAAATTGCTGATGTTGACAAAGTTTTTGCTTCTGTTGCATTTCAGCCCTTGATGCAAAATAACTGCCTTTTATTGGACGACACCCAGCTGCCCTCACAGAACTTGAGGAAATTATAACCTGCGTGCCTAGCTGAACATAGTAATCTCTACGGGCCATAGGAGTTGGCCCTGGTTGGCAAGTTACTAAATAAAAGCAGCAAAGATCAGATGGAAAGCTTAGCGTACACTCACATCCTTCTCCTGGATGGTGCACTCCTTACAATAATAGGCGTCCGAGACTCCAGGGCCCCCGCAGATCACACAGCGCCCCTGGTAGGAGCCATAATTACACTCGTCACATATGCGCACCAGGGTGCAGGGACGCACGTAGGAGTCACAGATCACACACTTGCCATCACCTGGGAAGAAGAGAGAATGGAATTACGCCCACATACAAGTACCTCCTTAAGTCTACTGCCCTGCTCCTGCTATGGGGAAAATACAGTGGTCTCCACCCGCTAATGACTTTAGGACCCTCTATTTGGGTATTCCAAAACTCAGCTAACCCCGCGTCCATCTCAATCCCTTCAACGCGAAAGTGAACCGACTAATATAGAAAGAGGTTAGAACATCACCGCATAGACAAGAAGTCTCCATCATTACTGGCAAAGAACTGTGTATGGGTCGTTTGGGGACAGGGTCAGGCTATCTCCTGGCCAAAGCTACAGATTTTCTCGAAAACCCAAACATAGGGGCGCCTGGGTGGCTCAGTGGGTTAAAGCCACTGCCTTCGGCTCAGGTCATGATCTCAGGGTCCTGGGATCGAGCCCCACATCGGGCTCTCTGCTCTGCCGGGAGCCTGCTTCCTCCTTTCTCTCTGCCTGCCTCTCTGCCTAGTTGTGATTTCTCTCTGTCAAATAAATAAAATATTAAAAAAAAAACAAAACCCAAACATAATGTTTAAAATGTGCAAGTTTGCAATGGAGAGATGGAGAGGGCTTTGGCTGCAGCCTGGTACTCAATGTTCACAAACTTCCAGGCACATCTACCCAAAACCCTCTTTGTGGCACTGCCGGAAATGCCCGTCTGCTGGCTTTACACAAACTGTGAGGGGAAGGAGTGGGGTGTTTCACTCACATTTTTCACACAGTCTTCCGATGGCTGCAAGATCAAAGATGGTAAAGACAATTAGAATTGATTTTGACGAAGAGGGGAAAGATCCTCGAGTCTCCGGTGGCGACACAGCAGGGACTGCAGTGAGCCCTAAGGGCTCCTATCCATCTACCCCTCACCGTAAGCTTCCATCCGAAGCAAACCCAAACCCTTCTCGGACCGCTCCCAGGTCCTGGGCAATCTGAGCTTCCTCGGACCTCACTCCGGCCGCCCGCCTGACTCCCAGCACGCGCGCCCCCGCCCCCTCTTTGCATCAGGGACCACAAATGCGCGCGCTCCCATGCTACCAACCGTGAGGCGGGAAACGTGGCGCCTCGAAGACAAAACCCTAAGGATGAGATGGGAACCTCTGACCACCTCCCACCCCCCAGCTCCTGACACCATCCCCACCCTGACAGCCGGGGGCAGGAAGCTGCCTCACCAACACCAGCCTGTTTGCGGCAGAAAATCAAATCCGGATGATGTTTAGCCATAGCTCCAGCGCAGGCCGGCCACCGGAAGCTTAGAGAACTTCCGTCCGACCTTTAACCTCCATTTTCCAGCCCCCCGGTCGCCGTGATTGGTTCTCCAGGTTTCATCAAGACCCGCTCGCGCTCGCTCGCACGCGCTCGCTCTCGCGTGATCTAAGCCTTAAGTTATAAAATAGAGGAGTTTGGGTCGGGGCTTGGATGCCAGGTCCTGGCAGATGCATGGAACTCATTAAAAAAATTGCCTTTCCCAGATTTGGATGGAAGAGACAACTGAAATTTGCCCTTCGATAGCACATCTGTGTGTCTGGTATTTTCTTCCGCAAGTGTTTTTATGCAGCTGTTTTCCTCTAAGGCCTCCGTTTCTAACACGGGAGCTCCGCCCAATGAGCTCCCGGCGCTCTCGTCCCTCTACCGAGGCCCCGCCTTTACCGTTACGCGTCTCTCTTCCAGGCCACGCCTCTGCCCCAAAGCTTTAAATACGCCGTGGTTCACGTCATCTTTACGCGACCTCATCTTTGTCAGTGCACAAAATGGCGCCTTACAGCCTACTGGTGACCCGGCTGCAGGTGAGCGAGCTCAGGGCCCTCTGGGTTCACGAGGGCGGGGAGCCTCCTACTGAGCCTGCGGCTGTGGGCGAGGCAAGGCGAGGCGGGCCCGACCTCCCGCAGACTTTTCGTGGACCTGTCCGGGCCGCGGGCCTAGCGCGGGTGTCCGCTCCTCCCGCGCCCGAGGTCAAGGCGTCCCCGGCTCCGCTCTCCCAGTCCTGTCCCCGCCCCGTAGAAGCGTAGGTCCGAGCAGCGGCTGTCAGGTGAAGAGTGGAGGCACCCCTTTCTGAGGACTCCACTCCGCTCTCTTGTAGGGTGTCTTTCCGTCCCTCAAGGTGAGGACAAGGTGACTGGGGGGCGCGGTCGTTGTGGAGCCCGCTAGGCCCAGAGTCTGAAGGCCTCACTTCTCATCTCTTGGCAGCAGAGTCCTGCTAGCCAGGGGCTTCTACGATTGCCAGGCCCGGAGACTGTAGACGAGACTGGTGCCCTGTTCCATTTCCAAAGGATCCTGCGGAACATACAGCCAAGAATGCGAGGGGACTTTCTTGGCCCGGACATAGTAAATAGTAATGGTAGCAGTAGTCTCTCATCTTTGCAAGATTGCAAGACTGTTTTAGTTCCTCATCTTATCATTTGATTCATATAATCATCTGGTGATATAATTCCCATTGGATAGGCTACAAAACTGCTAGAAAGTAGGTGAAAGTTTGTGCTCTCTTGAGTGTCACCGAGGTGCTGTTTGGAGCATCTGCCCTGTTTACCCTTTTGTTCTTGTTCATGTCAGCCTGTCTTCTGTAAGCCAGAGTGTGATCCTTGAGCTGACACTGTATTTGTGAGAGCACAAGCATAGAGTATTTTGAGCTCAGTTGCTTTTCATTTAGGAGGTAGGAGGATAAAGAGACTCAACAGTTTGACCTTGACTCTTCTGTTAGGAACCATCTAGAAAATTGACTGTCACTGCCAGATGGTTTTCTTCACTCCTAACTTGATAACACTAGGAAGGTGTTATGGAAGGTTTCAATGTCAAGCATGTATTTTATTAATAAAAATAAAGCAAGCAATAAAGTAGACATTCTCTGACAACCTTTTACATTTAACTTTGTGAATCTGCTTTGAATCAAGTGGTATAGCTTTGATTATAAAATTAAAGAAGTTATGTGCTATACTCTCAGGAAGCATTGTGTTACTAGGGTTTGTTTTTGTGTTTTTTAATCACATCGCTTAAATTTTATTTATTTATTTATTTTTTGTTAAAGATTTTATTTATTTATTTGACAGACAGATCACAAGTAGGCAGAGAGGCAGGCAGAGAGAGAGGAGGAAGCAGGCTCTCCGCTGAGCCGAGAGCCCGATGTGGGGCTCGATCCCAGGACCCTGGGTTCATGACCTGAGCTGAAGGCAGAGCCTTTAACCCACTGAGCCACCCAGGTGCCCACATTGCTTAAATTTAGACCATATGGTTTAAAACGAAATCATCATTTGTCTTAAATACTTCTGATCTCTCAAATTTGGACAAAGACAAGCGGTTTGCCCTTATTTTCTCTTTAGAACTTTTGATTTTCTAGGTTAATGATGTAGAAAGAAAGGTAGTTGTTTTTTTCCTGATCCTGCTGCCCCATGATGTAGTGAAGTCAGGCAATATTATTTGATGGTTAAATGATTACAGATTTAGTGATCTTGGAAGAGAGGACAATATCACAGTATTTTTTTTTTTTTTTTTTTTAGATTTTATTTATTTACTTGACAGAGGTCACAAGTAGGCAGAGAGGCAGGCAGAGAGAGAGAGAGGGAAGCAGGCCCCCCGCTGAGCAGAGAGCCCGATGCGGGACTCGATCCCAGGACCCTAAGATCATGACCTGAGCCGAAGGCAGCGGCTTAACCCACTGAGCCACCCAGGCGCCCCAGTATTTTTTTTTTTTTCAAGATGGAGGTCACTTTTTTTTTTAATATTTTATTTATTTATTTGACAGACAGAGATCACAAGTAGGCAGAGAGGCAGGCAGAGAGAGAGAGGAGGATGCAGGCTCCCTGCTGAGCAGAGAGCCCGATGTAGGGCTCGATCCCAGAACCCTGAGATCATGACCTGAGCCGAAGGCAGAGGCTTTAACCCACTGAGCCACCCAGGTGCCCCAGTATCACAGTATTTTTGAACTGAAAAAGGATTTTGGAAAGCTTTTAGTGTTAGGCCAGTATAGAAAGAGATCTGGGCCATAGTTCATATTCTTTCCTGACCCTGTGACCTTGAGCAAATTACTTTTGGATTCTAGTTTCCTCACCTGACAGATCACTGGGGATGATCTTCATTGACAAGTGCTTATGGAGTACTTGGTTCCATTCAGATTGTTATGAAGTGATAAGAAAATGGAATGTATTTGTTTTTGATCATCGTGTAGTCCATCCTCCTCTTTTACAGATGGTTAACCTAAGACCTTGGGAGCCTGGGTGACTTCCAGTAGCAGAGTCAGGGATTAAAATCCAGGTGTCCTTGTTCATTCAGCTAAGATGAATGAAAAGCAGTATACCACACTGCCTCTCAGTAGCCAAGCTATCTTAATTAATGACCTGCTAACACTGTCCTCTGAGAACCTTGTAAATTTACCTCTTTTGTATTTAGCTACATTTGAGAAGTGATGGTGCTGCTTTCGTTGTCATGTCTGCAGAACCCTGTCCATGCATTCAATTGATTCCAACCTCATTCCGTGCATATTCATTGAGTACCCACCACTTGCTTCAAATACAATGATAAGCAAATCAGACAGTTGCCATTCTCGTGGAAGTTCTACTCTATTTTTCTACCATACTATATTCTATTATATAGAATGTGTTTATATTATATAGAATGTGTTTTCCTGCAGAGGGCCTTGAAAATCTTTCTCAGCCAAAATATTTTTCTCCTGCCCTTAGCTGGACCAAAGGTGAAGGTAAATACTAGAATGATGGCAGTTTCTACTGCCATTAGGAGTACCTAACATTTATCTTACCGTGTGCCAGTAATCCCACATGATGCTGTGAGATAAGGCAGACCTATTGGCTCTAATAGACGAAGAAACAGGATTGGAGAAGAAACACAGTATGATGCTTAAGAACTGGGTTCCGGGACTCCCCAGCCATGACTGGGCAGATTACTTGACCTCTCTGTACCTGTTCCCTCACCGGTAAGATACAGATAATGATAGTACATCTGGTTTATTTGATTATTGTATTATAGTTGCAAACTAGAACCCTCCCTGTACCTAGTAAGGGCTATATAATTAAGTGCAGTTAAGCTAAGTAACATGAAATAAACCTGTGCTATACTGTTTCCCTTTGGTGTCAAGACTCAGCCTATCCACCAGGGTACTGTTAATGCTTCCTTACCTGAGAACAGATTTCCTTAAGTTGAAAGTGTTCCACTGTTTGTTTGTTTGTTTTAATTTTTTTTTAAGATTTTATTTTATTTATTTGACAGAGAGAGAGATCACAAGTAGGCAGAGAGGCAGGCAGAGGGAGAGGAGGAAGCAGGCTCCCTGCGGAGCGGAGAGCCCGATGTGGGGCTCGATCCCAGGACCTTGAGATCCTGACCTGAGCCGAAGGCAGCGGCTTAATCCACTGAGCCACCCAGGCGCCCCTGTTTTAATTTTTTTTTTTTTAAAGATTTTATTTATTTATTTGACAGACAGCGATCACAAGTAGGCAGAGAAGCAGGCTGCCCCCCCACCCCCCCAAGCAGAGAGCCCAACGCAAGGCTCGATCCCAGGCTCAATCCCTGGCTCGATCCCTGAGATCACGACCTGAGCCAAAGGCAGAGGCTTTACCCACTGCCACCCAGGTGCTCCGAAAGTGTTCCACTGTTTAACAGTGCCTGCCACCAGCTTGTAAGGTTAGAAACAGAGAAAAAAAATGGAGGTCAGCATTTTGAAAAGCCCCATTTACTCTCTGGTGTTTATTTTTTATTTGTGTGCACACAACTGTGGATGGTGGATAAAAGGGGTTGGGTGCTTGCACATCTGTTTCTTAGGTCTTTGGTTTTGCCTTGAGGTGCTGAGTTGCTGAGTTCCTCATCATGTAACCTCACATGCAAATCCGAGATGGCCGTTAACTACAATGCAGTCTGACAGATTTGGCAGAAGTTAAGTTCTCTATCAAGTACCAGGTTAAAACAAGCACCACCATCACCACCTTGGGAATTAGGAAATGGGTCATTCTGGTTGCATGTCACTGTAGTCCGGTCTCGGGTATCCCGTAGTCAGCTGGTGACTGGAGTTGAGTAGATGAATGAATGATTGAACGGAGGAGTAAGCAAACTTCAACAAACTTCGAGTCTAAACTTTGGGCAGAGGGATTAGAGTCACCATCTTGAGAACTAGGGGAGCGCATTGTTGCCTTTTGAACTAGCTGTTTCCAAAATGTTCATTGAAAGCTTCAGTATATGGCTAACACTATTCTAGACTCTGCGAGTGCAGCAGGGAACAAGAATAGTGGCTCTTATCTTGTAGTTCTGGGTGAACAGAAGATATACAAGTAGACAACATTGTAGCTACTAAGTGCGACCAGAAAGGTAGAATAGGAGCCTGTGGTAGAGAGGGTCAGCGTGGGCATGTGACATGGCTTTAACGGGGGTGGGTGGCAAAGGCCCTGCAGAAAAGGTGACATTTGAACTGCTACTTAAATGACAAGAAGGCAGCCTTCCGTATTGTTGTGGTTTTTTTTTTAAGATTTTATTATAGGGGTGCCTGGGTGGTTCAGTTGTTAAGTGTCTGCCTTCCGCTCTGGTCCTGATCCCAGGGTGCTGGGATGCAGCCCCGCATTGGGCTCCCTGCTCAGCGGGAAGCCTGCTTCTCCCTCTCCCACTCCGTCTGCTTGTGTTCCCTCTCTCACTCTCTCTCTCTCTCTCTCTCAAGTAAATAAAACCTTAAAAAAAAAAAAACAGATTTATTTGAGAGGGAGAGAGTGTGAGTGGGTGAGGGGAAGGGCAGAGGGAGAGGGAGAAGCAGACTCCCCGCAGAGCAGGGAGACCAACGTGGAGCTCAATCCCAGGACCCCGAGATCATGACCTGAGCCGAAGGCAGTTTGCAACTAGATGCTTAACCAGCCCTTCAGTGTTCTGGGAGAAGAGATTTCAAGTAGGAGCAGCATGTGCAAAGCACCTGATACAGGTATGAGCTTAGTGTGTTGAAGATAAGAAATAAGGATCATATCGGGGCACCTGGCTGACTCAGTTGATGGAATGTGTGACCCTTGATCTTGGAGTTGTGGGTTCAAACTTCATGTTGGGTGGAGAGATTACTTTAAAATCTTTTTTTGTCTTGTTTTAAGATTTTATTTACTTGTCAGAGAATGCATAAGCAGGGGGAGTGACAGGTAGAGGAAGCGGGAGAAGCAGGCTCCCCATTGAGCAGGGAGCCCAATGTGGAGCTCGACCCCAGAACCCTGGGATCATGACCTAAACCAAAGTAGGCACCCCTTAAAAATAAAATCTTTTTAAAAAGAAGAAGTAAGGCCAGTGTGGCTGAGGAGTTGAGAGGAAGGTCTAAACAAGAGGTAGGGGCCAAGGTCATGTAGGCTTGGGTTCTACCCTAGGTGGAACAAAATCCCCTGGAAGGTTTTGTCCCCCCCGCCCCCCAGGAAAGTTTTAAACCAGGGAGTGACAGGATCTGATTTATGGTTGAAGAAAATCATCCTTGTTGCTGCATGGATGGTGAACCACAGTGGGACACAGAAGGTAGGGAGACCAGTGCGGGCTGTTGGAATCATCCAGGGAGTGGTGATGGTATCTGGGACTAGGGTTCTGGTAGTGGGGATATTTTGGATCCGTTGGACGTGGAGTGTGAGGGATAGGGAATTATTAAGGATGACTCCTAGGTTCGTGGTCTGAGTAACTGAAGGATGGGTGAACCTGACTTTGGTAGTTATATGTTTGGATAGTACTTGTAACGTGGCCAAAGTTCGTTCATAAATTCGTGATCCTTCCATCAGCTCTCAACAAATACCCGTATTTCACAGGTGAGGAAGCTGGATGGGGTCAGGTGTTTTGCCCAGGGGTCGTCCCTCACTTGAGTACGAGCATCATTTCCGAAATGAGCACTGTTCTCTCTGTTGAGGCCTTTTTCTGTTACCTGGTGCCTCCCAAAGAGCATCTGGTCAGTATTTCAAGTGAGTGTTGATGCTTGAGTGGTCTTTGTTGGCTCTGGCTTTCTTTGACACACTTGTTTTTCCCTGTACCTTGTTTGGAAAGCAGGGGTAGCCCCTGGGCCTCTCAGTATGCAGGACAGGAGGGACTACAGGAAGGCTGCTTGCATTCTTTAAAAAGCACAAAGAATATCAGAACCCTGAGAGAGACTTCCTCTGCCACGGACTTGCTGTCCTTACCCTAACCTGTGGTTTCAAGGTTTCAGCCCTCTGTAGCCCTCAGGTTATACATTTACAAAATAGGACTGTTAATTGCTACCCTCCATTAAGGGTTCTGAAGGCTTAATAATATTTGAGAAGTTCTTTAAGCTCTAATACACTGTAAACATTTGTGAATAGTTTTTGATGTTATTGTAGGAATAGGCCCTTTGAAAAATATACTTTTTTTTTTAAAGGAATATGTCCTTTCTAACATTGAAAACAGGGGTAAATTTTTCCCTGAGATTCTTTTTTGTTGTTGTTGTTAAAGTTTTTTTTTAATTTGACAAAGAGAGATCACAAGTAGGCGGAGAGAAAGGGGGAAGCAGGCTCACCGCTGAGAGAGCCCGATGCGGGGCTCCATCTCAGGACCCTGAGATCATGACCCGAGCTGAAGGCAGAGGCTTTAACCCACTGAGCCACCCAGGCGCCCCACCTCAGATTATTTCTGAATGAACCTATAGACACTGTTCTTTATTTCGGGGGTCCCAGAAGGCATGGATAATGGTTTTCTTGGGTTCATTCTGCAAAACTTGGATCAAAGGAAAGGGCACCAGTTTTGGAGCGAGGTCTGGAATTCCGTCTTTGCTGTGGGGCCATGGACAGTGTAGTTAACATTCTAGAGCCTCAGTGTTCTCATCTGTAAAATGGGCTTATTAGTACCTTCTCCCTCCTAGAATAGTTGTGAGTATTAAGTAGGACTGTATGTGTAAAGTTCCCAGGGCAAATCTGGTGCAGGGAACGGGCCCTTGGTAAATGTTAGTCTCTGTCTCTGGCCCTGGAGATGGCTTCCAGCCTCCATTGCCTTGGCATTTATCCTGAGCTCTTGTGTTTAAAAAAGACTAGCTCATTAAGCATCTGCTTTTGGCTCAGGTCATGATGCCAGGTACTGGGATGGAGTCCTGCATCAGGCTTCTTGCTCAGCGGGGAGCCTGCTTCTCCCTCTGCCTGCTTCTCTCTGACAAGTAAAATCTTTATTAAAAAAAAAAAAGACTGGCTCTAGGGAAACTGCTTATACCTCCCCTAATCTCCATGGACTTCAGGTATGTGGTAGTTCAGGGAAACCCTTCAGGTGCTGCTGTGAGCATTGGGAGAAGAGGTGGAAATGAATCTGTCGGCTTCCCGATTTTATTCTCTAAGTTGAAGTGCAACTTTGGGAAAGTGAGCTTTACAATTACTTTTGTAATATATATATATATATATATATATTTTTTTTTTTTTTTTAAGATTTTATTTATTTATTTGACAGACAGAGATCGCAAGCAGGCAGAGAGAGAGGAGAAAGCAGGCTTCCCGCGGAGCAGAGAGCCGGATGCGGGGCTTGATCCCAGGACCCTGGGATCATGATCTGAGCTGAAGGCAGAGGCTTTAACCCACTGAGCCACCCAGTCGCCCCTGTAATAAATATTTTTTAAGATTTTATTTATTTATTTGAGAGTGAGAGCAAGCGTGGGAGCGTGAATGGGGCGTGGGCAGGGGAGAGGGAGAAGCAGACTTCCCGGTGAGCAGGGAGCCCGATGCGGGGCTCAATCCCAGGACCCCGAGATCATGACCTGAACCGAAGTCAGATGCTTAACCGACTGAACCAACCAGGCTCCCCACGTTTGTAGTATTTTCATCTTCAAAGTCTGGGTCCTGGGAGAAGTTGGGCCCAGTGGGAGTATTTCTGCTTCTATCCTGCAGAGAGAGAGACTGGGGACAGCTTCTGATGGGGAGCTTGAATTCTGGGGCCGGCTGCAGGAGGACCCAAGGGGTCTCAGAAGCCCCTCTAATCCCCCGCACTTTGTGCTGTGTCGCTGGGTTCCTTCACCTTCTGCTGGACATTCGTGTTGTTCTTAATTGTTCATTGAGGGAGCTGTAGAGCTGGTTTAAGACAGGGGCCCTGCCTGTGGAAGAGCTCATAGGCTGGTGAGGAGGAGGCCACTTCCCAACTTCACAGCACGCTGGCCTGAAGCAGGGAGGGAAGGGGTGAGCTGGGCCATCGTGGAACTTAGGTGTCTTGGGGACGTGTTTAGTCTGTGCCACACGCATCGCTGGTGTTAGAGATACCAGTCGCCGAACTAGGTCTTATTTTACAAAGACTGCCTCGTTTACCCTTCACAACAGCCCTAAGAAGCGGATGTCTTTAGCCTGAGAATCAGAGGGGCTGAGCGGCTTGTCTGAGGGCACAGCTAGTGTGCGGCCCGGCCAGATTTTGAATGCAGATTTGTTTGCTTGCAGAACCCAGGCTGTTGACCACTCTGCTGAACTGTTTCCTCAGAGTACTCCCTCCGGGGGCTGGAGAGTCGAAAGCAGACCTGTGTGGAGGAGGCTGAATGCAGGGGACACAGTTCAGTTGGCTCCCTGCCCTGCTCGGCTCTATGTTTATTTGGGGCCTTGATTGCCTCCTGCCCCAGATACCAGCCAGGCCTCAGAGGGCGAGGCCAGAGGGCTGAGCCCCACAGAGGCAGCTTTATTCCTTGCGGGAGCCGCACAGGCCGCCTACTGAGCTCGCAGAAGCCGCCCTTCCTGAGTGTGTTAGCGGGCAGCTTGCCCCGGGGACTGGAATCGGGCTCAGATTTGTATGCAGTTCACAGTGTGCCTGGCGTCTCTGCCCCTGCCACCAGCAGCAAAGGACAAGTGGGCCGATGAGTGAATCTATCAAACAGTTCCTTAAAGAACCCCTCCCTGGCCTTACACACGCACATGTGTGCACGCCCCCCCACGCACGCGTGCGCAGGAGCGCCAGCTGACTTGGAGAAACACAGCTCCCTGCCCCCTTCCCAAGCCTCTGAAAAGGACTGCATCACCTTTTGTGCCTGCCAGTTGCCTAGCAACCAAGCTAGCTGATTGTCTCCTGGGGGAGGGGGGGAATTGTTTAGCTCTGGAGAGGAGGCCAGCGTCACCTCCCAGGGGTGGGAGAGAATTGTTCCAGGCAGCAGAGGTGTGGGAAGATGCTACTGCTTCGGAGGGTGCTGGCTGACAGGCATTCCTTGTGGCCCACCTAGCCAGAGCCTGCCTGAGGCTTCCCTGCCGGAACGGCCCAGCTGTTCCAAGCTAACAGCTGTGAGCCTGAAGGCTACTGAAGGTCATGGTCAGAGGAACCAGGGGTCTTACCCTGCTGAGACTGTGAAGTCATCCTGCTGTTGAAATGGGCTGCCTTGTAAGGTAGCGCGTTCCCCCACCCCTGGGCACCGGTTGGACGGCCTCGTGTTAGGGATGCCCGGGCAGCATGAGAGGATAGAGGAGACCTTTTCAGTCCCATTGCTGCGATGTGCGGCCCTGGTGCTTGGGACCTGCTCTGGGGCCCCTGGTCTTTGTGAGCTAGGAAGGGGGTAGAGGACGTGGTGGGAAACAGCACCGCTTCGTCGTTTCTGTAATACACAGGCAGGCAGTGGGTTAGCCGCAACATACCCTCCGGGGAGAAGTGAGTGGTAGCCTACATGTACTGAATGCTTGTCAGGAATCCAGACTGAGCTCTGTGCTTTGCTTATATTTTTTTTTCCTTAAAGAATGTAGTGTATTCATAAAAATAGTCATTGTATTCATAAAAACCCTCTTTCCACTCCAGTCCCCAAAGGCAAACACTGATAGGAATTTTGTGTTTTATCATTCTAGATTTTTTTTTCTCTACATTTACAAGCAGTATATTCTTTGTAAATCTCACAAAAACCTCTGCTCTTTTACCCCATTTTATAGAAAATAAAGAAAACTGAGGCTCAGAGAGGTGGAAAACCTTGTCTGAGGTCCTGTGGCTAGGGGAGCCGAGATTGTAAGCCAGATCCATCTGGCTTTAGAGTGGATGCCCTTTCTTTGACTTGGCACGGGTTGGAGTGTTTCCACAGTGGCCCTCGACAGGACTGCATGGGGTTGGTGGCCGCTTTGTCTCTTGCTGAAGCAGCTTCCTCAAGAGACCAGGCATCTTCTAGGAGCCCAGCCTGTTGGGACAGCTCAGCCACTTCTGCTTCTTGGCTTGCTCCGAGTTCTGGTGCTCAGCGACATGTGGCTCCCGAAGGCAGTGCTGGCACGTGCCCTGCCTCACCGGGTGGATGAGAGGTCAGGCTGGCCTCCTGGCCGAGAATATGTCGGTCTCTTTGGTTTGGACTGTTCTCTTGATACAGACGGTTCCAAGGGAAGACTTGTGTCCTTTGGGAAGGGAGAGTAGCATGTCTGACCTTGGCCAGTTGGGAAGGCCGGAGTTTGGAGTGGGTAAGCACATAACGTGCCACGGCGTGGATCCCCTTTCCGAATGCCTTGCTTCTGTAAATGGGCGTGGCCAGCTCAGCACCTTGGCTAGAGGCACTCACAATGTGAATTTGAAAGCATGATGAGGCGGCTTGTGTTCAGCTTGTGGCTGTGCCTTTGTCTCTCTCATCACCAAGTATTTTTTCAACTTCTGTGTATCAGATATTGTTCTAGGCTCTGAGTATGCATGGTAACGTGACTAGACAGGTTTTCTGCCTTCAGGGCGCTTACAGTTTAGTGGAATTTACTTTCTCATCTGCCTGAGTCTCCCATTTTCTCCCTGTACGAGGGACTGCCTGGCCTGTAACAATCCCACTTGGGCACACTTGTTGGGAAGGTGATAGAAGATAACTTTTGTGATCTTGCCTGGCACAGTTTTGTTTTGTTTCTTTTCATTTCTTGCCAGGCTCCCCACTGGGGTCCACTTTGGGTACGTTTCCTCCTTCAGAATTTGTTCTGTGTCCGTAAATGCAGGATCAGCGGTGCCCCCCTTACTCCCTTGGAGCCCTGGAGATTTGGATCTTACACAGTAAGGGAGGGGCACTACCGAGACCCAGGAGCCAGACTCCACCAAAGACACTTTGGTTTAGCAGTTGGGACCAGTAGCCCCCCCACTGAGGGCTGGGCCTGCCTGGCTCTTGGGCCAGAGCAGAGGCTGGGAAACACTTTCTGCAGCACAGTACCACTTCTGTACCACAGAAGACCAGGGGCCCTGTAGGTTCCCCGCTGGGTGACCTTAGGCCGGCCACTTCCTGTCTCTGGGCCTGTGCAGCTTCAGGGCAGTTAGGGAGGCTGAGCTTTGTACAGCAAGGTTTAGCAGAGTAGCTGGCACAGAGCAGGTGACCGCTGACAGCTGTTTACTCCGAAACAGATCTGTGAGCATCTGGCTGCTATGGGAGACTCCCACCCAAGTGTAAAATTAGGGAGTTGTTTGGTAGCAGCGGAAATGCCGTGTGGATGCTTAGACTGTTGAAGACACGATTAAGGTTTTCAAGGATTTGAAAGGCTGAAATGTGGAAGAGTGACGAGGCTCATTTGATCTGGTTCCAAAGGGCAGGACTAGGAAGTGTGGCCTGTCATGTGTCAGGCACTGGACTGGGTACTTCCTGTAGGTGCTTTCGTTGAGCCCTGACTGCGGCCTGGGAAGGTTGGCCCCACTTAGAGGAGAGAAGGTGACCGTTAGATGCTAAGTGTGGCCTCTTGGCGACAGAGTCTCCAGTGCCGGAATCTGAGTTCTGATGTGACTGAGGCATGTTTCAGTTCAGTATAAGAAGCAGTTGTTGCGGTTGGAAAGTATTAGAACTGTCCAGCAGTGGAATAGGCTTTCTGGAAGAAACGGAGCTTCCCATCCTATTCAATCAGGGGCTCAGGGAGGTGGCCCAAGAGAGGTTTCTGCTCAGCCCTGCTCTAGGCTCCTTTGTTCCAGAGGAAGTGGAGGGTGAGGACTTAGTGAAAGTACCCCTTCTAGATAAGGGCCTGGTATGTACCCATGAGAATTTCACAAGACCTGAGACTTGGGCTCCAGGTATGGGAAACAATTTTCCGGTTTTCTGGTTGTTGCAACATCTGGGTTGGTGGGCCTTACGAGTGATCTCAGGAATGTTTCTGGGTCCCAAGGCCAGGTGGAACTGAGCATTTGAGTATGTTTTGCTTTTGGATTTAGGAAAGAAAAACAAAATCTTAGTAGGTTATTTTATTTTTTTAATATGCCCACAAATCATCATCCTTCTTTAAACAACACTGACCCAGGGGTGCCTGGGTGGCTCAGTTGTTGGGCATCTGCCTTCGGCTTGGGTCGTGATCCCAGGGTCCCCGGATTGAGCCCCGAGTTGTACTCCCTGCTGAGCAGGAAGCCTGCTTCTCCCTCTCCCACTCCCCCTGCTTGTGTTCCCTCTCTCGATGTCTCTCTCTCTCTCTCTGTCAAATAAATAAATAAATAAATAACAAACAAACAAACAAACACACACTGATCCAGACTACTTGACCCCCAACCGCAGTGGTTGGCATATTGTAGGACTCAGTAATACCTGTTTTGTTTTGTTTTGTTTAAAGATTTTATTTATTTATTTGACAGACAGAGATCACAAGTAGGCAGAGAGGCAGGCAGACAGAGAGGAGGAAGTAGGCTCCCCACAGAGCAGAGAGCCCGATGCGGGGCTCCATCCCAGGACCCTGGGATCATGACCTGAGCCGAAGGCAGAGGCTTTAACCCACTGAGCCACCCAGGCGCCCCAGTAATACCTGTTTTTAAGGTAAAATTGATTTCTTAACTTTTTTCTTGTTTATGAAGGTAATTACCCATTGTAGGAATCTTGGAAATACAGAAGTATAGAGAATATCATAAAAGTTACCTATAAATATTTGTAATACCCCACCTTTACCCAGAGATAACGACTGTTAACATTTGGTATATTTCTTTCTAATGTTTTTAAATGTTTACAATCCAGATTAAAAACATGTACAATAATATGTGTATTTATAATCATAAAAGCAGCAATGAGGACGTTCTTTTTTGTTTTTTCCTAAAGATTTTATTTATTTGAGAGAGAGAGAGAGAGAGAGAGCATGTGCAAGTGCAGGAGCTGGGACGGGGGACAAGCAGACCCCCCGCTGAGCAGGGAGCCCAGTAGGGGGACTCGATCCCAAGACCCTGAGATCGTGACCTGAGCTGAAGGTAGATGCTTAACTGACTGAGGCACCCAGGTACTCCAACAATGGGGACATTCTTATAAACATTTGACCCCCCCCTTTTTTAAGTAATCTCTACACCCAACATGGGGCTCAAACTCAGAACCCAGAGATCAAGAGTTGCATGCTTCACTGACTGAGCCAGCCAGGTGCCCCTGAATACTCTTGATAAATCTGGAATCTTTCTTTCTGCCAGCCCTTTCCTAAACTTATCTCCTTCCCCAGGAGTAACAGCAGATCAGTGTATGTCCTCTTTTTTTTTTTCTTTTAAAGATTTATTTATTTATTTATTTGACAGAGATTACAAGTAGGCAGAGAGGCAGGCAGAGAGGGAGAGAGGAGGAAGCAGGCTTGCCGCCGAGCAGAGAGCCCAATGTGGGGCTCGATCCCAGGACCCTGAGATCATGACCTGAGCTGAAGGCAGAGGCTTTAAACCACTGAGCCACCCAGGCGCCCCAGTGTATGTCCTCTTAAGTGCATGCCTGTGAACATGCAGTACATATAGAAACAATGTTAAAGCAATTTGCTGTGTGTTTGATCTATAACTTAACAGTGAATCTTAGAGATTTTTCCTAAAGTGTTACAGTATTCCACAAAATGGATAAAATGTAAAATGGGGAAAAAAAAAAGAAGAAAAAATGGATAAAATGTAACTTAAAAAAGAGAACATTTAAGTTGTTTCTAATTTTTTTAAGATTTTATTTTATTCTTTAACGATTTTATTTATTTGACAGAGAAAGAGAGATCACAAGTAGGCAGAGAGGCAGGCAGAAAGAGAGGAGGAAGCAGGCTCCCTGCTGAGCAGAGAGCCCCATGACCCCAGCTGAAGGCAGCGGCTTAATCCACTGAGCCACCCAGGCGCCCTTAAGATTTTATTTTTAAGTAAATTCTCCACTCTGTGGGGCTCCGCCTCACAACTCCAAGATCAAGGGTCACATACTCCCCCAGCTGAGCCAGCCAGGCACCCCTAGGTTATTTCTAATTTTTTTTTTTTGAGATTTTATTTATTTGACAGAGAGAGAGAGGGACAAAGAGGTAGGGAGCGCAAGCAGAGGGGTTGGGAGAGGGAGAAGCGGCTTTCCGCCAGGCAGGGAGCCCAACGATGCAGGGCTCGATCCCAGAACCCTGGGATCACAACCTGAGCCAAAAGCAGATGCCCAACGACTGAGCCACCCAGGCGCCCCTATTTCTAATTTTTTAAATATTTTGCTTCATGGGGCAGTGAACGTTCTTGTAGCTGCTGCCTTGTGCGTGTGCGTGCTGCAGGGGTGCCTGGGGAAGCGACTTACTCAGGCACAAGTGTACTGAATTTTAGTAGCTGTTGCCAGTTCCCACTGGCGAGACTTCACTAGTGTTCTCAGATAGCAAAATTCAAGGTCATTCTTTCCTCTAGACCCTTGCCAGCACTTTCTGTTATAAATCTTTGAGATTTTTGCCAATTACTTTTATATAATGGCGGTGGAGGGGAACAGTCATGTTCTTTAAAAAACATCTGCCTTTGTTCTTCTGCCTTTTTTTTTTTTTAAAGACCTTATTTATTTATTTGACACAGAGAGATCACAAGTAGGCAGAGAGAGAGAAGCAGGCTCCCTGCTGAGCAGAGAGCCTGATGCGGGGCTCGATCCCAGGACCCTGAGATCATGACCTGAGCCAAAGGCAGAGGCTTTAACCCACTGAGCCACCCAGGTGCCCCTGATTTCTGTTTCTTTAAAAATATTTTTCTGATCCTAAAACTAATGTACGTACAGTATTAAAGGTTCACACATGAATTTAAGAAGTTCAGATGTCTCCGTAATTTCACTCTCCAGGGAGAGCTGCTGGTAACAGTTTGGCATTACTTGATTATGATTTTATTTGGTTTCTTTAATTCATTTCTGTCCAGATCTGTACTTAGAATTGCCAGGGGACACTTGGAGGGTTCGGGGCTTGGGCTTTAGAGCTAGGCTGTGTTTGAATGCTGGTGTTACTGTTCACTATCCGTGAGAACATGGGCGAGTTGTCACCCTTCTCTAGCGCTCAGTTTGCTCATCTGTTAAATGGGGGCCATATTATTACAAGAGGTCTCTTCCTCCATGCAAAGCTCTTACAACTTGGCACTTGGTGGGAAGAGTTAAACATTGCTACTGATGGTCTTTGCTTAGAACCCTGTTCAGTGTGGATATGGTGGGTTCGGTGGTGCCAGGGACTGTGAGGAGGTGTAGATTTGGCATGGAATGGGTGTTTGCTGCCTCTCTTGGAGTCACTGTGTACTTAACACCGCTGGGTACCTGGTGTCAGGCCATGGAGCCCTCTGGGAGCCGTGGTGGTGGTGGCGGATAGCCCTGGATGAGTTTCAGGGAGTCTGTGAAATTTCATTTTTATGTGTTTTGTAAATTTGCTTTATGAAATGTGTCCTGCTCTTTAAAATGGCTGGAAAAGGGTGCCTGGGTGGCTCAGTGGGTTAAGCCTCTACCTTCGGCTCAGGTCATGATCTCAGGGTCCTTGGATCAAGTTCCCCATTGGGGCTCTTTGCTTCTCAGGGAGCCTGCTTCCTCCTCTCTCTCTCTGCCTGCCTGTGATCTCTGTCTGTCAAATAAATAAATAAAATCTTAAAAAAAAAAGGCTGGAAAAACCCTAGTAAATGCTATTTTTTTAATCTGCTTGTAGCGTTTCACATACTAATTGCTATTTGAGAGGACCCCTTTTATGCCCTTTCTTAGCTCGCATAATACACAGCTGTTCCCTTTTTCTAAATGAGGACCCTGAGATCATGACCCGAGCCGAAGGCAGTGGCTCAATCCACTGAGCCACCCAGGTGAAGTGTTAGGAAATGGTAGAGCTGGCTTTGAAGCTGGGTCTTAGTTCTTTTCAGTGTGCTGGTAGTAAACCACGGGTTATACTCTGAGTTTTAGGATAGTCAGCCACACCCAAACTGACCTTCCACTATTTCCTGCTCTGTCGGTTACATCCTACCCTTCTCTGTGATTAGTAGCTTTTGCACACTTGACTTAATGATTCTGTATCTTTACGTACTGCGTGTCTCTTCCAGTGTCTTCCAACTCCCGTGCGTCCTCCCCAGCCCTGCTCGAAGCCCTGCCCTGGCTCCCCAAGCTGAGGTTATTGCTCCCTCTGCAGCTCTCCCACTTCTGGCCTGTGCTTCCTTTTGCACAATTGGTTACATTTACCTGCTCATCCTGATCAGAGTAAGGTATCCTAGCTTAGGGACTGTCTTCCTCTTCTTGCTGTCTGTTCCTGCTGCCTGGCACATAGTGGGTGTTCAGGTGTCACAGTGGGTGTGGACACCTCTTTCCTAGAGGAAACAGATTACAGGATAAGCCACCATCAACCTGTTTTCCTTTCGCCTCTCTTGGGTTCATGACCTACATAGCAGCCACAGTGATTTTTTTTTTTTTTTGTAATGCAAATCTGATCCAGTCATGATCCTGCTTAAACCTTCTGTGGCTTCCCACTGCTTTTAGGAGCAAGTTAAACATTGAACATGTCCTACTGTAAAGCTCACACACACAAGACAAGGTCAAGGCCTGAATGATTGGATTGGTACAGGTACAGTGAGGCGCTTTCATGTACAGACAGTTCATTACTGTCACAGACAACAGAAGAACAAGCCAAAGGTGCCAGCTCCCTGGGTCCCAGTCCCGCACACCAAAGCTGAAGGAGCCGATGACTGCACAGGCGTTGTGGGTGCCCTGTTGCAGCTCAGTGTGTTTACATTCTGCAGCTCTAGTCTGAAGTGTCTGGGGCAGAGAGCTTCATACATCATCAGATTCTGGGAGACAGGACGAACTGTCTCATGATAGTCTCCCAGGGGAGATTAGGAGACGGGTGGGAGATGGCCTCACAGCAGCTCCTTTAGAGGTCTCCCATCTTGTGTTCCGGGGGATCAGAAGGTTTTCCAGCAAGACTCAGACAACCTGTGGTTCAGGGTTGCTAGGGTACTTTTTTTCTACCCCTACAAGGTCCCTCAAGATACATGGATCCCGTTTACCTCTTAGCCTTATTTTCTGTCATTTTTGCTTACTTTGCTCCGGCCAGGCTGGCTTTCTGTCTTCATTCAGTTACAGGTGGTTTCCTGCCACAGGGCCTTTACACATGCTGCTCTGTGGCTGTTAGGTTTTCTTGGACTCCCTCTCCTAAACCCCTTTTATTTGTCTGGCTAACTCCTATAATGTTTCAGTTCCAGATTAAATACTGGTTTCTTGGGGAAGCCCTTCTCCCCGTCAGGTTTAGGTTGTCCCACTTTCTACTGTTATAACTGATTAACTTTTCTTTCTTTCTTTCTTTTTTTTTTAAGATTTTATTTATTTATTTGACAGACAGAGATCACAAGTGGGCAGAGAGGCAGGCAGAGAGAGAGGAGGAAGCAGGCTCCCTGCAGAGCAGAGAGCCCCATGCGGGCCTCAATCCCAGGATCCTGAGATCATGACATGAGCCGAAGACAGAGGCTTAAACCCACTGAGCCACCCAGGCGCCCCTAACTTTTCTTTCATAGCCTCTCTGATGTAGCACTTGTGCTTCTGAAATCCGTGATTCTAGATGAACTATTTAATTACCAGGGATCTAGAGGGGTGTGGCCTGGGATAAGAATCCCACTGCCTAGTGGACATCTCCACCCCGCAGTGTCCTCTCCATATGCAAACTCCTGATCTCACCCTCAAGCCTGCCCTTCTGTTGCCTTCCCCATTTCACTGCTAAGCAACTCCATTCTACCAGTTACCCAAGCCCCAAACCCCGTGAGACGTTCTTCACTCCGCTCCCACACCCCATGGCCATTCTGTCAGCAAATCTTGACTGTTACTACCTTCAGAATATATGCAGACTCCAGTCCCTTCCGACCGCCTCCACCACTCTGACTCTGGTCCACATCACCGCCGTCTTTCACCGGCTGTTGCACTAGCCTTTGACCTGGTCTCCCTGCTGCCTTCTGTTCTACACGGAGCAGCTGGAGGGATCCTTGTGAAGATGTCGGAGCATTGATTCCTGTTTAGAATTTTTCATTAGCTCCTCGCTCAGCGTAAAGTCAGAATCTTTACTAAATTCTGCTAGAACCTGTGCAGTTTGAATCCTTGCTGCCTCTTGAGCTTATCTCTTACCACACTTGCCTTTGTTTATTCTGCTCTGGCCACACTGGCTTCCTTGCTCATTGTTTTGTTTTGTTTTTTATTTTAAAATTACCATTTGCAGTATACAGTTCAGTGGCATCAGGTAATTCACATGGTTGAGCAACCATCACTGCCATCTATCTCCGGAGCTTTTTTATTTTTTAATGACCTGAGCCGAAGGCAGAGGCCTAACCCACTGAGCCACCCAGGAGCCCCATTTTTAAATTTTTAAAAAATATTTTATTTATTTATTTGACAGAGAGAGAGAGTGAGAGCACAAGCTTGGAGGCAGGGAGAGGGAGAAGTAGGCTCTCCGCTGAGCAGGGAGCTAGATGCAGGACTCGATCCCAGGACCCTGGGACCATGACCTGAGCCAAAGGCAGCTGCTTAACCAACTGAGTCACCCAGGCGCCCCATCTTTTTTTATTTTATTATTTATTTTTAAAGATTTTATTTATTTATTTGACAGAGAGAGACACAGCGAGAGAGGGAACACAAGCAGGGGGAGTGGGAGAGGGAGAAGCAAACTTCCCGCTGAGCTGGGAGCCCAATGTGGGGCTCGATCCCAGGACCCTGGGATCATGACCTGAGCGGAAGGCAGACGCTTAACAACTGAGCCACCTAGGCACCCCTATTTATTATTTTTTTAAAGATTTTATTTATTTATTTGACAGACAGAGATGGCAAGTAGGCAGAGAGGCAGGCAGAGAGAGGGGGGAGGTAGTCTCCCTGCTGAGCAGAGAGCCCAATGTGGGGCTCGATCCCAGGACCCTGAGATCATGACCTGAGCTGAAGGCAGAGGCTTAAACCACTGAGCCACCCAGGTGCCCCGTCTTCGTTATTATCCCATACTGAAACTGTCCCCATTTAGACACTAACTCCCTATTTCTCCCTCCCCCCAGCCCCCGGCAACTACCATCTACTTTCTACTCTATCAGTTTGATTACTCTCAGTCCCGCAGATCATACAGTATTTGTCCTTTTGTGACTGGCTTAGTCCACTTAGCACCCTGCCCTCAAGGTTCATCCATGTTGTAGCACATGGCAGAATTTTCCAGGCTTTTAAAATTCCTTTTCAGGGATGCCCGGCTGGCTCAGTCGGTGGAGTGTGACTCTTGATCTCAGGGTTGTAAGTTCGAGCCCCACATTGAGTGGAGAGGTTACTTAAAATCTTTTATTTATTCCACCGACTGAGCCAGCCAGGCACCCTCAAATTCTTTTGCAAGGAATATTCCGTTGTATGTATGCGTCACACTTGGGTTGCTGCCACTCTGGCTGTTGTGAGCAAGGCTGTTGTCAACGGGGGTGTGCGAATCTCGCTCTGTGTTCTTTGAACACAGCAGTTACCACCTCACTTTAGAGGTCCCTTCGATTTTCCGTAGGGGATGTTTTTCTTTCATTCTGTAGGTTGGCTTGTACCTTTTGTCAGGTCATTTTTCCGTGACACCTTCTCGTTCCCCACTATTCTGTTTTAAATGGCACCCCCCCCGCCCTGTCTCATTTTCCCGTTGCTCCTGCTTCCTTACCTCTCATAACACTTAGCAACATCTGACTGAGGTTTTACTCTTTTCTGTGTCTCTGTCTCTTTGTCTGACTTCCTCTAGGGCCTGGGAATGTCAGTTCCAAGAGGGTCATTTTGCTTATTGCTGTATCTCCAGTGCCTAGAACAATGCCTGGCCCCCATAGCCACTCACTAACTATTTGATGGGCAGACGGATGAATGGGTGAATGAGTGAGTGAGGTTCGGTGGTAGGAGGGAAGAGGGACAGAGAGAACGGCAGCAAAGACAGATGTTTTTTCCCCAGTCAGCTGTGCTCACCACTTCTCATATTTCTGGCTGCTACTGCAATTCTGTGGGTAAAATTAAAATCTTAGCTTTTTCTTCCACGTGTCTTCTCCAGTGACTGTACCTGCCCCCAACAGGCAGGTATGCTCTGGAGAAGTTGCATGACACAGAGCACCAGAATGTGTACACGGAATTGACGGGATCAATGTGGGGTTGCAGCTGTTAAACCTCTGCAAGTAAGGGTCCCGAAACACCACCTTCCCTAGCCGTGTGGCAGCAAACCGTCATCCTCTATCAGCATCCCTCCTTCAAAGAAAGGGCTTTTTAATGTAAAGGTATAGGAAGGCAAGATTCAGAAGAAAAAACGTTTTAAATTTAATAAATTGGACTTTATTTTTTTCAAAGATTTTATTTATTTGGAGAGAGAGAGCACAACAGTGGGGTGAGAGGCAGAGGGAAAAGCAGGCGCCTCGCTGAGCAGGGAGCCCATTGTGGCGCTCAGTCCCAGGACTTTGGGATCGTGACCTGAGCCTAAGGCAGACGCTTAACTGACTGAGCCACAGGTGCCCCATTAAATTAGACTTAAAAAAAAAAAAGAAAGAAAAACAATACTTGCTATGTTGTCTTTTATTTTTCCGATTTTCTTGGTGGAGAGTTGTGTGCAGAGAGGCACCAAGTGGCTGGCGGAGGCTTGGGTGCCTCTGGCGCCATGCACTGAACTGAACGCTGTAGAGAGCCTGACTGTGCTCAGCACGGGCCCGGGGCGACCGTGAGCGTCATTCTTCGGCTGTTTGGCTCGGACGTTTGTGACTTTGTTTACACATGATCTTAGCCAAAAGGCCGAGAAGCGATGTGTGACTTTGTTTAAATTGTAAGCTCTATAAGGTGTTCAGATTGCCTGTCCTGACCTGTCATCAGGTTATGAAAATAATGGGGTGCAACTTGCCTTCAAGGAAAGATAATCTAAAATGCTAAAGGAAAAAGGCCAGACGCAAAGAGCCCCGACCTGTATGACGTATATGAACTATAGCTAGAATAGTTAGAACAGGTCAGTGGTTAGTGGTTGCCAGAGGCTGGGCAAGGAGAGCGAAGGGAATAAGGAGCAGCTGCTGGATGGATACGGGCTTTCCTTTGGGGGTGATGAGCGATTCTGGGACGAGATAGTGCTGGTTCCACTGTGTATGTGCCCACCTGGCCCCTTTGATACTTACGGTGGTATATTCTATGTTATGTGTGTTTTACCAGTGTATAAACAATAATAGAATAAAAAAGTATTAGTCAGAGGCGCTGGATGGCTCAGTCATTGGGCGTCTGCCTTCAGCTCAGGTCATGATCGCAGGGTTCTGGGATCGAGCCCCACATTAGGCCCTCTGCTTGGCAGGAGGCCTGCTTCTCCCTCTCCCACTCCCCCTGCTTGTGTTCCCTCTCTCGCTGTGTCTGTCATAGAAAGAAATAAAATCTTAAAAAAAAAAAAAAAGTATTGGGGCAGCTGGGTGGCTCAGTGGGTAAGCCTCTGCCTTCAGCTCCTGTCAAATAAATAAATAAAAATCTTAAAAAAAAAATTAGTAGAGCATATGACTCTTGATCACAGGGTCATGAGTTCGAACCCCACACTGAACGTGGAGCCTACTTGAAAAAAAAAGTATCAGCGTGCATTGCACATGGTGTGTCGTTTAGTGAAACTCGTTTTATTTTTATTTATTTTTATTTTTAAAAATATTTATTTGACAAAGAGAGCACAAGCAGGGGGAGCAGCAGGCAGAGGTAGGGGGAGAAGCAGGGTCCCCACCGAGTAAGGAGCCCGATGTGGGGCTCAATCCTGGGATCATGAGCTGAAGGCAGACACTTAACCAACGGAGCTGCCCAGGCGCCCCATGAACCTTGTTTTAGTCACGCCACCCTGGCAGTACCTTTGGCCTGGATCACAACATAAAACGTATTTTGTGTGCGTGTGTGTTCTTTTCTTCCCTAGTACAGATGCATGTGCTCTGACATTGCTGCATCTTCCTCTGGGCCTTTGGGGAGCTCACGGGCTTCTCCGAGAGCCCGCGTGCTGGGGAGGGGGAGGAGTATTTATAGAATCTGCGCCAGAAAGAACTTTGTAGAACATCTCGTCCAGTGGTTCCCAGACATGGCAGCAGCATGAGGGTGACCTGGTTGTCTCCACCGACGCTTAGGCTCCACCCCAGGTGATTCTGACCGACAGGTCCAGGAGTGGCATGGCCTAGAAGCTGAAACCTCTCAGGTGGCCTTGAGCCACGGGAATGATCCACTTCTCCTGTTTCATAGAAGTGGAAAGGGAGGCACAGAGAGACCAGATTATGATAAGGGTACCTAGGGACTGAACTAGGAGGCCAGATCCCTGGACTCCCGTGCCTGGAATGTTCCCTCTCATCACGTGGGGGCTTTCACTGTTCTGTCTGCACACGGGGAAGTGCCCCATGGGGCAGGCTCACCCTGGCTCTTTGGCCGTCTGAGCGTGGTGCCCTCACTGGAATGTTGGATTGCAAAATTGGAGTTCAGGGACAAAAATAGGGGACTTCAGCTCTCTCTACGCCAGCTGAAGACAGCTTGCTATCAATCTCTTTTCCACACATCACCTTAATACAGATTTGGGGAATTATAGGAGAAAATAATTTTCCCTCTTAACCCAAACATTTTTTTTATGATGTTAGTGCATTTCCTTTTGGTCTTTTTTTCTCCCTGTGAACATGAGTTTTATAGCATTATAGTCCGTGTGTTCGTAAACCTGCTTTTTCATATATTATTGTATCATAGACAGTTTCCTGCGTTGCTACATAGTACTTAAAACTATCATTCCTGGGGTGCCTGGGTGGCTCAGTTGTTAAGCATCTGCCTTCAGCTCAGGTCATGATCCCAGGGTCCTGGGATCGAGCCTTGCATTGGGCTCCCTGCTCAGCAGGAAGCCTGCTTCTCCCTCTCTCCCTCCCCCTGCTTGTGTTCCCTCTCTCGCTGTCTCTATCAAATAAATAAATAAAATTAAAAAAAAAAAACCAACAAAAAAACCAATCATTCATGTTTAGAATTATTTCTCCAGGGCAAGTGTTTCAGGTACAGAATTGCTGGCTCAGAGGGTGTAGGTGTTCCTTTGGGTTTCATATTGACAAGCTGCTTTATGAAAAGATGAATTTGCTTTTACTCCGCAGCAAGCAGCCTGTAGGAATATTTATCTTTTGGCTTTGAGCATTTAATTTTTTTTAAAAAAGATTTTATTTATTTATTTATTTATTTGACAGGCAGAGATCACAAGTAGGCAGAGAGGCAGGCAGAGAGAGAGGGAAGCAGGCTCCCTGCTGAGCAGAGAACCCGATACGGGACTTGATCCCAGGACTCCAAGACCATGACCTGAGCCGAAAGCAGTGGCCCAACCCACTGAGCCACCCAGGCGCCCTTGAGCGTTTAATTTTTAATAAAAATTAATGTTGGTTATATTTTTCTAATTATAGGAAGTGTTGGAGTGCCTGGCTCAGTAGGTAGAGCATGCAGCTCTTGATCTCAGGGTCAAGAGTTTGAGCCCCACGTTGGGGGATAGAGATTACTTAAAAAAAAAAAAAAAAAGAAAAAAAATTTAAACCATAATTGGTATCTTTCTCAAAATATTTTTTTGTTATAAATATTTACACATAAGGAAAAGTTGGGGGCGCCTGTAGCTCAGTCGGTTAAGCATTTTTGTTCGGCTCGGGTCATGATCCCAGGGTCCTGGAATGGAGCCATGTGTCAGGCTTACTGCTCAGTGGAGGGTCTGCTTTTCCCTCTCCCTCTGCCTCTCCCTCCTGCTCGTGTGCTCTCTGGCTCACTCTTTTCTCAAATAAATAAATCTTAAAAAAAAAAAAAAGGAAAAGTCAAGAATAGTAGCAAGAACATCCATATACGTACCTACCCTCTTCCTTATTAACAACAGATTCCTGTAAATTAACTTGCTGAAACAAAGGGTTTTGCACATTTAAAAAAAAAAAATGACACAGAACATTGTTGATTGTCAAATTGCCGGTAAATGATTGTGCTGTACCACTCCACAGTCAGCACGCTTTCTGCACCTATCTGCCTTGCTCGTTCTTTTTTCCTGGTTGCAAAAGGAACTCCTAGATATCATGTCACATTTAAAAGTTACAGAAAGGGCACCTGGGTGGCTCAGTCCTTAAGCGTCTGCCTTCAGCTTGGGTCATGATTGCAGGGTCCTGGGATCAAGCCCTGCATCGGGCTCCCTGCTCAGCGGGAAGCCTGCTTCTCCCTCTCCCACTCCCCCTACTTGTGTTCCCTCTCTCGCTGTCTCTTTCTCTGTCAAATAAATAAAATTTAAAAGTCTTTAAAAAAAATAAAAATAAAAGTTACAGAAATACTTGGCCTAGAAAGTAAAAGTGCCCGTAGTTCTCATCCGTAGAGGTAATTGCCACGCATAGTTCAGACATTTCCCTTGTTAACATATCTACATGTGTGAGTGATGATTTATTATTCTGTAGACATGAGCTCTCATAATACTATCTTGCTACTTATATTTTTCCCCTGATTGTATCATGGAAGTTTTTTTCTGCCAGTAAAGGTAGATCTACCTTCTTTTTTTTTTTTAATTATGGTAAAATGTATGTAACATAAATGTTCACATTTTAACCATGTGTAAGTATTCAGTTCGGTGGCGGTAATTACCTTCACAGTGTTATGGAACCACCACCTCTAATTCTTTTTTTTTTTTTTTAAGTTTTTAATTATTTAAGTAAACTCTACTCCCAATGTGGAGCTTGAACTCAACATCTCAGAGATCAAGAGTCACAAACCAGCCAGGCACCCCTCAAGTTAATTCTTTTTAAATAGCTGTAAGATGGCGTTCCTTGGTAGATGAACCAGAATTTATTCAATCAGTGCCCTCTTTTGGGACAGTTGGGTTGTTCTCAAGAATGGTGCTGCAGAGAATGGCCTTGCCTGTCTCAGTGCTCAGTTATGTGAGCATTTTTGTGAACTAGCTTTCTGGAATTGAGGAAAGCTGGTTAAAAGGCACAAACATTTTACATTCCAATAGGTATTACCTAATTGTCTTTCAGAAGTGCTGAACCTGGGGGCCCCTGGGTGGCTCTGTTGGTTAAGCCGCTAAGCACCTGACTCTTGATCTTGACCCCGGTCTGGATCTCAGGGTACCGAGTTTAAGCCGTGTTGGGCTCCACGCTGGGCGTAGAGCCTCCCTAAGAAAAAAAAAAATGTTGAACCTGTTTGTACTCTAACCAAGAGCATCTGAGTCTGGTAAATTATTGATTTGTTAACTGTTTGCTCTCACAAGATTAACCAGACCTGCTCTGTATTTAACCCTGTTCAGTATGGTTCAGTGGTCCAGCAGAGCAAGTCTTAGTTTAATTGATATTTATGTAGCACGTCCTGTGTATCGGACCGCGTGCTCAGTCATGGGGTATTTGTTATGAATAAACAGACACGGCCCTCGCTGGCGGAACTTACAGACTAGTGGAGACAGATGCCATCTCACAAATGAATGTCAAGAAGTTATAAGGGGGCGCCTGGCTCAGTGGGTTAAGCCTCTGCCTTCAGCTCAGGTCATGGTCTCAGGGTCCTGGGATCGAGCCCTGCTTCGGGCTCTCTGCTCAGTGGGGAGCTTGCTTCCCCCTCCCCTCTGGCTGCCTCTCTGCCTACTTGTGATCACTCTCTGTCAAGTAAATAAAATCTTTAAAAGAAAAAAAAATAAGTAGTAAGTAGGCATAGATGATAGGCGTTGGTTGGGCTGGGAGTTCAGGAAGGATTCCCTGTTAATTCGGAACTTGAAAGTTGAGTAGGAGTGACCTAGACAAAGCGCAGATTGGGAATGAGGGTAGGCAGAGGACATTCTAAGCTGCACAAACAGCATGTACAATGGCCCTGTGGCAGATCACTTTAGAATTTTACTGGCCTGCAAAGTTCAGCATGTTTGGTGCCTTTAGAAAGGCACATTCTGGGGGCGCCTGGGTGGCTCAGTGGGTTAAGGCCTCTGCGTTCGGCTCAGGTCATGATCCCAGGGTCCTGGGATCAAGCCCCTGGTCGGGCTCTCTGCTCCACCTGCCTCTCTGCCTACTTGTGATCTCTCTCTGTCAAATAAATAAATAAAATCTTAAAAAAAAAAAAAAAAAGAAGGCACATTCTGAATGACTGAGACCAAGTAGATGAGACCCCATAAGCAGGAAGGATTTCAGAGGGATGAGGGACTTTTCCTAGGCAAATTCTGACAAAGTACAAGTCATCTGCAGGAGAGAAGGAAGAGATACATCGAAAGATATCAGCTTAGATTTTTGGAATAAGTTGGCGAAAGCTGGAGGGCAGGTAACCAAGGAGAAATTATATAGCCACTGGAATGCATTAGAAGAGGGTCAGGAATGCCAAAGGCCCAGACGAGCTACTCTTCCGAAAAATGTCGACCTGCCAAAAGAGCCTTTAAAAACTGTGTTTGTTGGGGCACTGGGTGGCTCAGTCAGTTAAGTATCTGACTTTGGCTCAGGTCCTCATCCTGGGGTCCTGGGATCGAGCCCCACATTGGTCTCCCCACTCAGGAGGGAGTCTGTTTCTTCCTCTCCCTCTGCCCCTCCCCACTGCTGGTGCTCCCTCCCTCTCTCTCTCAAATAAATAAATAAAATCTAGGAAAAAAGATCTGTGTTCGTAGTAAGCAAACAAAGAGACCCTTCTGCCAGCATCCAGAGAAGGAACACAGCTTCACATTTCATTCTGCATCTGTCTCCTTTTGGAGGAAGATAACACAAGGACATGTAATGAACAGGATCTGTGCCAAAAGCCAGCATATTAAATAGTTATTGGATAATAACACTATGAAGTTTATCTCCATTTTCTCTCTGGAGGAACGAAGTAGGGAAGGCAAAATAACTTGTCGAAGGCCATAGCAGCTTAGTGGTGCTGCCGGGCTGAGCAGTCTTGAGTACAGATCCTCAATCCGGACCAACCATCACACTGCACCACCTTCAGTGAGAAAGGGTGGGCTGTGAGGGGTGAGAGAATGGCAGAAGCCCTAGGGGAACGGACCGGACCCATCTCTGGAGACAGACCTGAACTTGCATCCCAGATTCCCTGCTCTCCACTTACCAGCATGTGACTTCTGGCTTAACCTCCCTGCTCTGCAGTTCCCACATCTGTGAGACCAGAAGAGCAGTGACCTGGCCCTGTTGTCATGGGAATTCAAAATTAGGCACAGAAAGTGCTAGGCACAGAAAGTGCTTGGCACAGAGCAGGTGCTTAATAAGTAACAGCTGTTTTATTCTTATTCCAGGGGGTGGGGGGGTGGACATATGGCGATCACCCAGAATGTAATCTTCATTTTACATGTGAGATTTGTGGGGTTCGTGAATGAGTGATACGTGATGTCCTTGCCTTTGAGCCCCGTCTCTGGGGTAAGCATCTTGTGATGTGGGGCTCCGCAGAATTTACACGGGACGTTTCATGCACGTCGGCCTCTCACAGCCCTGAAGGGGGACCAAGGCTGAGATTTCACCTCTTCTGGTGTGAAAAACCAAGGCCTTAAGGGATGAAGTGAATTGTGTGAGGGTCTCACAGCCAAAGAAGCATCTTTTACTTTTTGGGGGGGATTAGTAGTTAGTTTAGTGAGCGTGAGTACCGATTTCTGCAGGGAATTCGACCTGTCAGGCAGGGAGTCCCTAACAGCAAAATAAACAAGGCCTTAGTGACCATGCAGTGAGGTGGCTGTTGGGGCCGCGTTACTGGCTCAGTTCACAGGACATGTGGCTCTGGATGTCAGGTCGTGAGTTCAAGCCCTACACTGGGCATGGAGCCTACTCGAAAGAAAATACAGTTGGGCAGCTCTTGCCATGGACGAAAGACCGGCAGAGTTGCTAAATAGACCACTGTTGACCCGACCAGACGTGTGCCGTGGGGAGCCCAGCCTGGAATGGGTCCCGTTGAGGCTTGGATGAAGGGCCTGGGAATTGTGCTGGTTTGTGACTGACACGCACTGGGCAGGCCGGCCTGTCAGGACACGGGGTGACTGACCAGGGCTCCTGTAGACTCCAGGGGCAGGAGGCAGATAGAAACCGATGATGAGATTAAATCAAGATGAAGGTAGAGCTTTGCAAAGAAAACCAAGCCTCCAAGTACCGCGCGGCTCTGCCGTCTAGGAGGAAGATGGCTTGTCGGGTGCTAGAGCGTCTGGAAGCCAGTGTGTGTCCACGGTGAGGTGGGCTCTCATAGGCTGGTCGCAGCCTTGAACAAAGGCTTTACCCTCGGCCCAGGGCAGGGTAGGGCTGTTGCGGGACTGGGAAACCTGCCATGTAAAGGGATGGTTGAAAATAACTCTGGGTCCCCTTGGCCAAGACGAGATACTAGAGAAGATGATAGGGTGCGGTGACTTCAAGGAGGTGAGGGACCCCACCCTGGAGACAGAGTCATTGACATGGGTACAGTGTAGGAGTCTGTATTTTTTTTTTTTTTTTAATTTGACAGAGATCACAAGTAGGCAGAGAGCGGGGGTGGGGGGGTGAGGGGGGTGGGCGGGGAGCAGGCTTCCCGCCGAGCAGAGAGCCCAGTGCGGGGCTCGATCCCAGGACCCTGGGATCATGACCTGGGCTGAAGGCAGAGGCTTTAACCCACTGAGCCACCCAGGCGCCCCGGATTCTGTATTTTTAACAGACTCAGATGTTAAACATAACAGAGATGGTGATGCCTCTGAGGTCTGGGAGCCATCGTCCTGAGGAAGAGAGCTGGGTTCCGGAGGGCGGACGCCGGCTGGAAAGCAGACCGTGCGAGGACGCAGAGCTGGGCTGAGCGTGCCGGAGAGGACTCTGAAATCGTGCAGGAGTGGGTTGGGTGGTTGTGGTTGTGCAGGCTGATAAGCTCCTGGCGTGGGGAGGTGTGTGTGGGTGGCGTTCTCAACTTAAAAACATAAAGGGACCTTTATAGAAAAAGGGCTTTAAGGAACATGCGAGTTGTTCGGGCTTCTGAAAAAACATATTCGCTCCTTGTTAGTATATAAATCTGAGCCATCCCATGCGGCAGCTTCATTTTAAGTTCATTAAAATTGAATAACATTGAATGCTCCTGAGCATCACTCACCGCACCCCAGGGTGCTCTGCAGCCCCATGCGGCTAGCGGCCAGGGTACTGGTTGTGCGGATCTAGAACACGCCCGTCGTAGCTGGAAGTCCTCCTGGCCAGTGCTGGCTGTTGTGCCCAGATGTTTGGAAAGCAGAGCCCATGGCGGTCAAGGGCTGAGCAGGCGGTGATTTTCTCTGCTACTAACAACAGAATTCACCTCCGTTTTGGAGGGAAGGCTTAGGGAGTTACATAACATGCCCAGGGCAAGGGCAGGTAAGCGGGTCAGTCAGGCTGGAATCCAGTCCTGCTTGCTACTCTGTGGCCTTAGTCACTTGTTGCAAGCCTCAGTTTCCTCACTTGGAAGATGGGCTAATCATAGGCGACACTTCACTGGATGGCCGGGAGGTGGAGAAGGTGTAACGCTTGCAAAACTCTTAGCAGAGCTCTGGCACCACTGGGCGTTGATAATTTTCTCTTATCCATTACTGGTAGTCTCCGTGAGAACATCTGATTTTGTCCCTTTTTTCTCCAATTAGCATTGTTTCTTTCTTTCTTTTTTTTTTTTTTTTTCTTTTTTTGAGAGAGAGAGAAAGAGAGCATGAGGCGGGAGATGGTCAGAGGGAGAAGCAGCCTCCCCGCTGAGCAAGGAGCCTGATGCGGGACTCAATCCTAGGACTCCAGGATCATGACCTGAATAGAAGGCAGTCGTTTAACCAACTGAGCCACCCAGGCGCCCTGGCATTGTTTCTTAACCCTAATATTTTTGGGGGCACCTGGGTGGCTCAGTCATTAAGCAGCTGCCTTTGGCTCAGGTCATGATCTCAGGGTCCTGGGATTGAACCCTGCATCGGGCTCCCAGCAGGGAGCCTGCTTCTCCCTCTCCCACTCCCCCTGCTTGTGTTCCCGCTCTTGCTGTCTCTCTGTCGAATAAATAAATAAAATCTTTTTTTTTTTTTAAAGATTTATTTATTTGACAGAGAGAGATCACAAGTAGACAGAGAGGCAGGCAGAGAGAGAGAGGGAGGGAAGCAGGCTCGCTGCTGAGCAGAGAGCCCGATGCAGGACTCGATCCCAGGACCCTGAGATCATGACCTGAGCCGAAGGCAGCGGCTTAACCCATTGAGCCACCCAGGCGCCCCAATAAATAAAATCTTTTTAAAAAATTAGTGCAGCCAGCAGGGTGGGGGTGGTTGGGGAAGGGGCAGAAGGAGAGGGACAAGCGGACTCCGGGCTGAGTCTGGAGCCTGACACAGGGCTCCCAGGGCTCGTTGATCCCACGACCCTGCGATTGCGACCTGAGCTGAAATTGAGTCGGATTTTTAACCGACTGAGCCACACAGGTGCCCTTTTATTCTTATTTCTAAGGAACCTAAAGCTTAGGACAGTTAATTTATAGAAAGAGAGAGAGATCTGTATGTGGACATTGGAAAGGTGTCTGAGGTATGTTGACAAATGAGAAGAGCGAGTTGCAGAACAGAACAGCTTGTGTGGCTTCTCTTACGGGGGTAATAATAGAAACTGTGCCAGTACTTTATGTAACTGCTAATCCCCACAGTAGCTCTGTGAGGAAATGAGTGCTTAGGGTAAATTGACCGAGATGACTTCATAGTCACTGGCCGCCAGCTTGAGCCGCGCTTTCCCCATTCCCCTGCTGTGCAGGGGCCCCGGGCTGCTGCCGCCCGTGTTCTCCCGGCAGGCTGTGCGTGCAGGCTGTTGAAGTCTTTGGATGCGCGGTGGGTGGTTTCTTCATACCAATCCCCTGAGGCAGATAGTGAGGATCCCCTGGGAGGGGGCAAGGGGTCTGCAGTCTGCACTGGAGAGGACCCTCCTGCTGGGGCGGTCCGGGGGATGGTGGTTGGGGTATCGTTTCCTGATGGGGTATGCTCTCACTGATGAGTGCACCTGTCTTGGCTCAGATGCCAGGGTTGGCAGAGTTTGGATCTAAATGTTCCGGTGACGTAGAGAAGGGGGCCTGGGGTAGTGACTGGAGCTTTGCCTCTTCCCTTACCCGTCAGTATGACCCGCTAGACCAGGAGCATCACCTAGAAGGAAAGCAGCCATCCCTTTCCCTCTCATTTTTGGGGTTCCTTTATTTTTCCGCGATCACAGTGCACCCTCTAAAGGTTGTTGCAGTTTAAAATGAACTGATAGGGGCGCCTGGGTGGCTCAGTGGGTTAAAGCCTCTGCCTTCGGCTCAGGTCATGATCCCAGGGTCCTGGGATCAAGCCCCGCATCAGTCTCTCTGCCTGGCGGGGAGCCTGCTTCCTCCTCTCTCTGCCTGCCTCTCTGCCTACTTGCGATCTCTGCCAAATAAATAAAATCTTAAAAAATAAATAAATAAAATGAACTAATACAGACCTCATCATAACAGTCCCTTACCTATGACTGCAAAACAAATCGCTCCCCCCATTTAAAGACTTAAAACAGTCAAGATTTCTCACTCACGGTTTCTGTGGACCAGAATTTGGGAGCAGCTCGGCTGGGTTTTTCTAGCTTGGGATCAGTCAGGAAATTGCAGTCAGGTGTTGATCAGGGTTGCAGTCACCTGAAGGCTGGGCCTTGGGCTAGAGCACTCACATGCGAGGTGGTGCTGGTTATTGGCAAGAAGCCGCAGATCTTCTGTGAGTGGACCTCCCTGGTCCTCCCCAGCCCTGCGCAAATGTCTGAACGCAGTGACTGTCTTCCCCCAGAGCAGTCAGAGAGGGCTGGGCAGAAGCTATCCTTTATTTAATTTTTTTTTAAAGATTTTATTTATTTATTTGACAGAGAGAGAGAGCAGGAGAGCACAGGCGGGGGAGCAGCAGAAGCAGAGGGAGAAGCAAGCTCTCCGCCGGGCAGGGAGTCAGGTGCAGGTCTCGATCCCAGGACCCTGGGATCATGACCTGGGCCAAAGGCAGACGCTTAACCGACAGCCACCCAGGCGCCCCAAGAAGCTATTTTTTATGATGGCTTTATCCTTTAGCCTTTAGGACCAGTCTTGGAGGTCACATGGCCTCACGCCCCGTTGTAGTCATTAGAAATAAGTCCGTCTGCTGCACGTTTAAGGGGGCCTCCTTTGAAGGGATGAGGCAACATCAAAGCTCATGCACAGGGTTCCCCTCATTTTTTCAGCCATTCAGTAATTATTTCTCAAGTCTACTGTGTCCCAGTCCAGATACAGAAATGTAAGACAAATAAGGCTTGGTCTCAACCCTCGAGGAGCGTGTCGTGCAGGTAGAAGGACAGCTATGGTTCGGGCAGTGCTTTACAGACTTAGGAGGACTTTCTCCTATGTTTGTATTTAACCATCCGGTAACCCGGTGTGATCTCTGTGGCCAGTGGTAACCCTACTGCCCGTCTCCTCCGGGGCTCAGATGATGGGGGGTTTCTTAAGCTGATAGACCTTGACTTTGATCCCAGCAGTTCTGAGTTCGAATCTCTTGCACTCTCTGCTGCCAGGGGCTGTGTTCCGTAGCTGCTGGGTCATCCCCTGCGTCAGAGGAGGGCACTGAGGCTGTAGTCCCTGGGGAGCTCTGGCTACTTCCTCGCTTTTTTCGCCCCACGGAGCCGTCCTCCAGGGCAGACAGGGTCCTGAGTACTCCACTGACAGTCACTGTTGTCTTTCTTCTTGCAGAAAGCCCTGGGTGTGCGGCAGTACCATGTGGCCTCAGTCCTGTGCCAACGGGCCAAGGTGGCCATGAGCCACTTTGAGCCCCATGAGTACATCCGCTATGACCTGCTAGAGAAGAACATTGACATTGTTCGCAAACGGTAAGGCGGTGGGGGGCGGGGGGCTGTGGAGACTGCCCCAGGGTGCTGCTTCTGCTTCCTGCCCCTTTCAGGCAGCACGGGAGGTGCTTGGCAAAGGATGGCTGGTGATGGCGATAGGATCGAGGCCTTTGGGGTACGAAGTTCCCTGCCGAGGAAAAGGCATTGCAAATTGGTGATGGGCCTTGGCCTTCTCTGCCAGGGAAGAATCCACCGTCAAGGAGCCTGGTGATTTGGGCTCTGCATAGGGAAGGTCTCAGACGCTCTTTGGTGCTGTAGCCTGAACCTTCCAACAGCCCTTTCCAGGGCAGACCACTGACCCTGAGCCAGCCCCCTGGGATCCGCCAGGCCCAAAGGCTGCAATCTGTATTTCCTCTTCGGTGTACAGGTCTCGAGAAGCGCTCAGGCTTGAGACCCAGAAGGAAGCTCAGGTGCGGTCTCGAGCATATCTTTTTTTCTGGGCGGCTCTTTCCTCATTTGCTGGAATGGTGGCCACTTCGCACTGCTCTCCTGTGTGCCAGGTCCTGCGGCAGACGCTGGCACCGGAAGGATGCACGTGACCCACAGGAGGAGGGAGGGGAGTGCTGGTAGTACATAGCAACCGGCACCGCCCCCGGAGCTCGAAAGACTATAGACGGGACTGGGCGCTTGCCTACCCGGTGACCATGACCCTGGGATTAAGAGAGAAAAATGGGAGTATATCCATTTATAGCCAAGGAACAGGCTCGGGTGGAGAAGCCGCTTGCCCAAGGGCACACAGTGAGTGAGCAGTGGGACCTTGTGTCCCTGCCCTTGTCCAATGCTCTGGCCACCATCCCACACTCCCTCTCTGCTGCCACTTGGCCTCCTCTTTACTGGTGTCCTCATTTCGGTTTTGAGGGGGGAGAGACTATCACAGTCTTCATCTCCAGCAGCCTTCGGCCAAGCGTCCCCTGATCAGAGTAAGAACTCAGGAATGGCTGTGGGGAAAATAGCTGCCTGTGTCTAGTTCGTTCTAGGCCCTTCACATACCTTTCTTTTTTCTCAGCAACCCCTATAGGTTGTTGTTTTATCTGCCTCCCCATTTGCTGATAAGGAAATTGAATGTCAGACTGGGGAAGTACCCAGTCTGAGGTCATAAATCTGTTGAGTAGTTGGACCCAAACTCAGCCCAGGTCTGTCTGGCCCCATTGCCTTTCGCTGTTTGTTCTGGCATTGTGGGTTTCGTCTAGGGTGCCCAGTAGAATCATCCTGGAAGCTTTTTCTTGTGTAAGATTCTATTTATTTGAGAGAGTGAGAGAGAGCATGAGCTGGGGGAGAGTCAGTAGGAGAGGGAGAAGCAGGCTCCCCCCTGAGCAAGGAGCCCGCTGTGGAGCTCGATCTCAGGACCCCGAGCTGAAGGCAGATGCTTAACCGACTGAACCATGCAGGCACCCCACCTTGGAAGCTTTTATTCATCTACTTTTAAAAGATTTTATTTTGGGGGCACTTGGGTGGCTCAGTGGGTTAAAGCCTCTGCCTTTGGCTTAGGTCATGATCCCAGGGTCCTGGGATGGAGCCCCATGTTGGGCTCTCTGCTCAGCAGGGAGCCTGTTTCCTCCTCTCTCTCTGCCTGCCTCTCTGCCTACTTGTGATCTCTGTCTGTCCAATAAGTAAAAAAATCTTTAAAACATTTTATTTTTTTAAAGATTTTTATTTATTTATTTGATAGACAGAGATCACAAGTAGGCAGAGAGAGAGAGGAGGAAGCAGACTCCCCGGTGAGTAGAGAGCCCGATGCGGGGCTCGATCCCAGGACCCTGGGATCATGACCTGAGCCGAAGGCAGAGGCTTTAACCCACCGAGCCACCCAGGCGCCCCAGTAAATAAAATCTTTAAAAAAATATATTAAAATTTTATTTTGGTAGAAGATTTTATTTATTTTATTTTGAGAGAGAGCAAGACAGTGCATGCACGGGCAGGGGGAGGAGCAGAGGGGGAAGGAGGGAGGGGGAAAGAACTCAAGCAGATTCCGCCCTGGTCTGAGAACCCCATCTGTGGCTGAATCTCAAGACCCTGAGATCATGACCTGAACTGAAACCAAGAGTTGGACGCTTAATCAACTGAGCCACCCGGGCGCCTCTAAAAGATTTAATTTTTAAGTAATATTTCCACCCAGTATGGGGCTCGAACTCACAACCCCAAGGTCAGGAGTCCACCAATGGAGCCAGCCAAGCACCCCACCTCAGAAACTTCTAGAACTACCGACACCTGGGCCCCGATTCCGATTCAGTTGGTTTAGGCCTGACTCCTCCAAACATGGTCCGTGAGCGAGCAGCACCAGCAGCACCCTGGGAGCTGGTTGGAAGTGAGGCTGTTCAGAGCAGAGGTCAGTGGATGGAAGTGTGAAGAAGGCCGTCGAAGGCCGGGGCACGGGCAGAGGGACTCTGCCTCCACCTTGTGTTCGTGACAGAGGGGCCCAGTTCTGTTCTCGGGAAATCAGGTCTCTGTCAACCAGTAAAGCCGAGGGACAGATGGACGCAGAGGCCCCGTTTGGCCATCCCTAGTTAATCCTTAAGGAAATGCAGCCCTGAACTCGCCCTTCGGCTTTTGTCATTGTCAGGCTTTTTTGTACAACTGTCAAGGTCTTTGGTTCTAAAGCCCATGTGCTATTTTTCGTCTCCCCTGGGGCCGGAAAGGGGCTGTGCTCCGTGCCGTGAGTCACTGCCCGTACCCCAGCCTTGCCGACGCTGCCACAAAAGGGGGGCAGGCTGTACCTCAGGTCCGTGCTATTTTTACTTGAGGTTCTCATGACTGCAGAACCGTAGAGCTTTCCAGAGTTGCCGGTTGCTCTGCTGTTGTCCACAGAGCCAGCTCCGTAGGCAGCTCTTGCTCTCGGGACTGGATCAGTGTGGGAGTGAGGGGCTGGAACCCAGGCCGTCCGAAGGGAGTGTCTCTGCTTTCCCAGCAGAGTCCTAGTGGTGCGGGCCCTGAGAGTGCGAGTGATGGAGCACTTTCCGGAGCCTGGGCCTGGTTCTGGCTTCCAGGTGTTCCGGAGGGAGGGATGGCTGGGTCGCAGTGCTTGGCTCCTGGCCTCCTGGCTCTGCCGCTCGCTGGGTCGTCCCCCAGGCAGTCCTTCCGCCTGTGGCAGGACGGGCTCCCTGTCCACGTCTTGAGGAGCCAGAGGCTTGCGTACATTAAGGCACTTAGAGCCATGCTGAGCTAAAAGGATGTGCTGTGAGCAGATGAACCCGAATGAAGACAGGTCACTGGTTGCTCGGGGTATGGGGACAGGAGATGACAAAGGGCCACAGGAAAACTTTCGGGGCTCATGGATGTGTTCTTATCTTCATTTCAGTGGAGCGTTCACAGGTGTGTACGCACGTCAGGACTAACAAATTGTTGGGGGTGGGGTGCGCCTGGGTGGCTCAGTCGGTTGAGCGGCTGCCTTGGGCTCAGGTCATGATCCCAGGGTCCTGGGATCGAGCCCCGAGTTAGGCTCTCTACTGGCCTGCTTCTCCCTCTCTCACTCTCACTGCTTGTTTCCCTCTCTCGCTGTGTCTCTCCCTCTGTCAGATAAATAAAATCTTAAAAAAAATAGTGATCAGTATGCTGGAAAAACGGGTATCCTTAGAAAAAAACAGCCCCGTCCACTTCTTGGGATATTGTCACTTACTCATCAAGTAATTTTTGGAGCACCTGGTGAGTGCCGTGTGCCAGCAGGACCGCAGCGAGCAAGACAGATTCACGCCCACTGGCATGGAGCGCAGGCGCCCTGGCCGTGCCCACCATCAGGGTCGCCACGGGGCAGAGAGGGCGTGGCTGTGGGTGGGCTGGGGCTCGTGCAGCCAGCACGCCTCCCTCTCCCCCCAGATTGAACCGGCCTCTGACGCTCTCAGAGAAGATCGTCTATGGACACCTGGATGAGCCGGCCAAACAGGAGATCGAGCGGGGCAAGACGTACCTGCGGCTGCGGCCCGACCGCGTGGCCATGCAGGACGCCACGGCGCAGATGGCCATGCTGCAGTTCATCAGCAGCGGCCTGCCCAAGGTGGCCGTGCCGTCCACCATCCACTGCGACCACCTGATCGAGGCCCAGCTCGGGGGTGAGAAGGACCTGCGCCGGGCCAAGGTGAGCTGAAGGGGCACCGAGGGCCAGTGTGTGTGGCCTGGGACGGGGGGGGCAGAGCCCTCGAGCTAGGCTCTTCGGTATAGTCTTGTTTGAAACATTTTTGCTCTTTTCGAACTCTGAAAATACCATTTGCTTATTGTGAGGATGACAGAGAAAGCCTTAAAAAAAAAAAAGCCCCAAAACTCCCAAATCACTCTTAATCTTCCCACATGAAAGGCATATTTTTGTGGTCATTTTTCTGTCCTGTTGGGGAAATCATGCAGCGACCAGGTTCTGGTACATCTTGCTGGCGGCTCTGGGGAGGGCGACTGAAGCTTCCCCTCCGGCCAGCCTCAGCTGTACCCTCACCCCCGCTGTTGGCTGATTTCTGAGGACCCCAGCCGGGAGGCAGGCGGATGGTGTTGCTGTTTGTAAATCCGAGGGGGCCGAGGCCCTGTGCAGGGAGCCCCCCGTCTTGAGTGCTGTCTCTCATTGATTGGCCTCTTTGGGGGCTCTCTTCTGGGAGTTTGCTTCACGAGGTGGAAACAGTTGTGTGCCCCGTGGAACAGTTTTTTCCCTTGACTTCTTCCCATCCCCCCGTATGAAATGAGATTGCCGCTCCTTCCCTCCCGCCCCTGCCTGTGGTACCTTTGTGTGTGGCTGCCCTTGACCACAGCAGATCTCTGCCAGCTCTGGGCGCCACCTTTTCCGCCCCCTGCGCTGGAAGTGGACACCCCTCTTGGGGGGCCGCTGGCAGGAGCTGAATGCTGGCAGGGCTGCCGCTGAAAGTGCTCCGGCTCCCAGGGTCAGCACAGCTCACAGAACCTCTCAGGCCCATGGGAAACATTCTTGTTTTCCCACTCGAGCCTTCCCTTCCCACCCTGGTCAGCCAGTCTGGGTCCCGGCTGCCAGGAGCTCTTTCTCTGCTCCGCGGAAAAAGCCCAGCCTGCTGGCCAGAGGTTTCCCAGTTAGCAGCAGCTAGGGGTGTTGGGGGGCAATGTTATAGGGGCCCCTGTGGTGCCGGCAGCTGGCTGTGGCCAGGAACAGGGTCCTCTGCAGACCACCGCCTTCAGGGTCTGGCCCTCCCTTTACTTTATGGATTCCGAATCTACCTTCTGGAAATGCGATTCACAGGATCTCGGGATTTCGGTGTTTACTGACCACTAGTGATGTGCTGGGCGCTGCGCTAGACGCTGGGGATGCAGTGTGAACGAGACAGGGGCCCTGCCTTCATGCATCTCAGAGGCTGGTAGGGAGACAGACGCTAGACCATCACACAAGCAGGTCATTGCCGATTCGGATGTATCTTACAAAGGGGAGACAGGATTCTGAGAGCGTATAAGAAAGAAGTATGATTTAGACTCTGAGGGGAAAGGGACAGCCTCTTGGGATATGAAACTCGCACAGGTAAGCTGTATTAACTGGAGGAAGGACACTCTAGGCAGAGCAGTGTGTATGTAAACCCCGAGGCAGGAAGCACCTTGACGCGTTTGTGGAGTTGAAAGGGGGCCGGTGGAGGGGAGAGTGGCGTGAGGTGGATGGGGGCCGGCGGCCTTGAGGGCCATGGGCACCATCCCCGGAGTTCCCGGAGGGCTTGAGCAGAGGAGGGTTATGGTCAGATTTGCATATATTTGTGGAGTCCCTGTGGTTGGGGATCAGAGTGGCAGGGTGACCTATCCAGGGTCACACAGCCAGAGAAGGCTCTAGGCTGAGTTCAGGCGGAGACTCTGCTCCACCGTTCTGTCCCCCTCCACCGCGCCACCACTTGCCCAGACACGAGAACACGCGCTCCCACTAGCACTCCCACAACCAAGGCCTCCTGCCGGTGGTGTCACTGTTATATAAGTGACTGATTTGAATGAGAAAGCTGTCTTAGTAATTATTAATCAAGCGATGGCTCCAGGGGCTCAAGTTTTTTGTGTGCTATTTGTTTGCCTGGCGCTACTGATGGAACTCAGAAGGGTGCATGGTTGGTCTGGAGTTTAAATGAAGGAGACTGTGTGGCCTTGAGGGTCTCTTGTGAGGGCCGGGCAGCTGACAGTGAGTCCCTCTGCCTTGGAGCGTGCGTCTCCCATGCCCAGAGGCCAGCCCATGTCACTGCCTGGTTCCTCCTTTGGGACTCTGTGCAGTCTGCCCCGTCCCTTCCCTTTTGTGACTGGAGCCTCCCCTGTCCAGGAAGATGCCATGTCTTCCAGATAAACCCTGAGCTCACATCAGCTGTGCTGGAAAGCCTTCCCTCCCCACTGAGGAAGCCACGTTCCAGTTCCAGGCAGAGTGGGCACGGCCTGTCCTGTCGTGTTGAAATCTGCATTTTAGCACATGGTCCATCAGAGTCTTTCATTTGGGGACCATCAAATAAATGTATTACCAAATCCTGAGCACCTAGAACGTGCCAAGCGCTGGTGTTCCTAGATGTCCTCTTCCTTATAAGGGAGGTAGCTCTATCTTGTTTTGGAATGTAACTCTTGGGTTATGTGGCTGCACAGACCTGGTTTCAAACCCTGGGGTTTAATTCTGGGATCTCCAGCAAGTTAGGTCATCTTTGAGCCTCTGTTTTTTGCATCTGTAAAATGGCCTCGAAGACAGTGCCTTCCCTCTTTGGCGGGAGGGACTGTGAGCATGTGTAGTGCAGTGGGCATTCAGTAATGTCAGCCAGGGTTGCCGACGTTGCCCTAAATGAGGCATCCGAGGCTTGGGTGGAGAAACAGCCCCTCGCTTGCCCCTTGCGTATGCTACTGTGGGAGTGGACCCCACACTTAATCCCAGGTTTCCCTTTGACAACCCCCTTCCCCCAACACCATATCCCAGTTAGACGGTCCTGTGGTGGTGTGCCCCTCACCGCTGGCCTTGACGGAGGACTTGAGTGCCAGAGGGACTGTTGGAGATGATGTAGCCAAGTTCCTTCTACAAATAAGGAAACTGAGATCAGGGTAGAGAAGGGACTCGTGCCAGACCCACTCCCCGGCCAGGTGTCACAGAACTGTTTCTGCTCCCTTGCCTTTCTCCCGAGGCCAGCCAGCTGAGACTGGCCAACATCCAGGCCCTTTCGGAATTACTGGTGGAAGACCTCCAGGAGAGGGCCTGTCTTCACAGCACCAGCATTTCAGAGTCGGGTGGGGGGGGGGGAGGGGGTCAGCAAGGGTCATCCCAGACACACACTGGGTGTTACTAATGTTCTGGTTATTGATTTGCCTCAACAGGACATAAACCAGGAAGTGTATAATTTCCTGGCAACGGCGGGTGCCAAGTATGGTGTGGGCTTCTGGAGGCCTGGCTCCGGGATCATTCACCAGGTAAAGCTGGGCTTGGCCTGCCTTTCTGGGGGAAGGGCCCTTAGGGAATCAGAGAGCACCTCCTGGCCTACAGGAGCAGAAGGCCGGAGGCGCAGGAGAGGGGAGGGGGGTTGTATTGTTTTTTGTCTTGGTTTTTCCCACGAGCGTTACTCCGTGTTGTGTGGACAGCTGACGTCTGATGGGCGTTCTGTGCGCTGGCACTAGACTGAGCACTTGACAGATAATAACTTACGTCATTGTTCTCCACACTCTACGAGGTGCCTCCGAGGGTCTGGCCCCAGAGCCAGAGCTTTGCCCCGTGTGCCGCAGGCGCGCCTCCCGTCACACCAGGCGTTCCTCCCCGCTCGGTGCACGGAGCGCTCCTTAGGGTCTTTCTGGCCCCTCTGGCCCCTGATTCTGCAGGATGGAGGTACCCGAGGTCACATGGCTATGTTAGCCAGGGATTCTTCTGGGGTTTCCTGAGGGATGGATGATCTTTTGATGGGCGATTTTGTCTCTGCGAGTGCAAGCGTGTGCCTGTGTTTCTGGGGAGATCGGGGCTTCACTTTCACCCAAGGGGACTGATGTCTGGGGTGTGCACTGGTTTGCGTGTCCATTTGCCGTCCATCCTGGATGTGTGAGGCTTAACTCTCTGCACCTTTCCAAGGTGACCCTTCTCCCCACCTCTGTCCCAGGCCTCCTTCAAGACGAGCTGAGTCAGGCTGTAATCTGACCCTGCTCCGGCGCTGCCCCCCTCCGAAACCAGAGTCCACGGATCACTGCTCTGCCCTTTCGAGCCACTGCCCTTGCCAGGAAGGGACTGCCTGGGAATGGCAGGTCACAGCTGCCTGCAGGGCATAGAAGGCCTCTCTTGGCGGCAGGGCTGGGGAGTCAGGGAAATCCAACTTTGGACTTTCATCGTGAAGGGCACCCTAGTCCAAGGGTCTCCCTTTCTACCCCGTTAGAAACACACTGGCCGCCAGCTAAGTGTACAGCGTGATATATTTTTCCTTTATTTTAAATTGCTATTTTAGTATTTTTATTATTTAAAATTTTTTTATTAAAATATTTTATTTATTTAGACAGGGTGATGGGAGGGGCAGAGGGAGAAGAGAATCTCAGGCAGGGGCCACACTGAGCCTGGAGCCCGACCTGGGGCTTGATCTCAGGACCCGGAGATCATACCCGAGCCGAAACCAAGAGTCAGTTGTTTAACTGACTGTGCCACCCTGGCACCCCGGTTTTTAATTTATTTTTTTTTAAGATTTTATTTATTCATTTGAGAGAGAGCAGGAGAGGGTGCTCATGTACACACGCAGGGGGAGGGGTGGAGGGGAGGGAGAGGCAGACTCTCCACTGAGCAAGGAGCCTCCATTCAAGGACCTGGTCATGATTCAAGGATCATGACCTGAGATGAAGTCAGACGCTTAACCGATTGAGCCACCCAGGTGCCCCTAATTTTTTCCTTTAAAAAGAAGATTCTCTTGAAGTGTATGATCTCTGTGCAGCTCCGGTTTTTCTGTCCCCCTCGATGTCAGGCCATCAGCAGCATTCATCCACCACGTCCAAACCAAACCTTAACCCCTTCCCTCCACCTTGAATGTCCTGTGCCCAGGCCCAGCACATGCATCCTCCTTATCTCTGCCTTTTGGTTACCTCTGAAGGGCCATTGCCCTCGTTCCCGGCATTAGAGCCCCCTTGTGTGACCCTCTGTGGGTCCCCTCATGTTATGACCCCCGTCATAACGTGCTCTGGGGACAGAGACCGCACTTGGCCGAGTCCTCTGTAGCTCTGGGCCTGGGGCCAGGTGGGTACAACTAGGTCCTCGGTGTACACACGTGTGGATGGATGGCGAACGGACACTTCTCTTCCTCTCCTCCATCCATGTCCAGCTGCCTGTGGAGGTCACAGTCACAGCCAGCCTCATGGCGACACTCTGTACAGTCCTAGGGTCTGCACTAACCCCTTCCTTTTGGACAGGGACCATGTTGGTGGTCTGTACTGTGTAGACCACACCGAATTCTGTGTGTCTGCTCTACATGGATCAGACCTGCAGAACCTTGAGGGGCCTTATCTTAACGAGTTGTTTTTTTTTTTTAAGATTTTATTTATTTATTTGACAGACAGAGATCACAAGTAGGCAGAGAGGCAGGCAGAGAGAGAGGAGGAAGCAGGCTCCCTGCCGAGCAGAGAGCTCGATGCGGGGCTCGATCCCAGGACCCTGAGAGCATGACCTGAGCCGAAGGCAGAGGCTTTACCCCACTGAGCCAGCCAGGCGCCCTTATCTTAACGAGTTTTAAACTTTGGCTTATGGCTGGGGCCACGAGGCTGGAGAAATGAACCGGTTGAGCAGTGTCCTGTCCAACAGCTGTTTGTCCAGGATTTCCTCTCTGTTGGCCGTCTCTCCCGGCCAGTTGCCACCCTCCTGGGGAAGGAACCAGCCCTTCTAACTGCTGGCAGTCCTGAGAGGCAAGACCCCCTCTCCTTGCTGAGTCTGCTGGAAGACCTGTAGCCCAGCGCAGGGGCCCTGGGGTTTCTGTAATGTTCCATGGAGTCTGTCCACCATGAGGCAGGCCCAACTGATCATGGAGCCTTGCACGTCTCTGACCTCCTTTCCCCTTCCCAACATCCGGGTGTGTGCTGCAAAACAATAAACAGAAATACCGCCTCTCACTGTGAGCACTACTGGCTGTTTCTGTCGACGCGCAAACAGGTCTGGAAGGTGAAGTGGCTTGCCCAAGGTCCCACACCTACCAGCAGGCGGTGGGGCCGGGGCTTTTCCAGCAACATCCTGTGGGCTCTGACGCCTGGATGGGGGGCAGGGCTGCTCTGGGGTAGCTGCGCCTCTGGAACCAGGTGTCTGGGGAAATGCTCACTGCAGCACCTTCGCAAGTTGGGCGGAGGCCCCGGATGAGGGCGCCCCCTTGCGGACACTGGAGCCGGTCCTGAGGGAGTCCTCTCCCCTGAGAAGCCCCGTGGGCGCGTGCCACGCGAGGTGGGGAGTGGTGTCAGGAGCTCCTGTGGACAGCCACACCTGTTGCAGAACACATTCCTTATCCCTGCTTGTCTGGTTCGCACCGTGAGTCCACGGTCAAGGCGGTACAGGCGTTCTTGGTACCGTGTCACAGACATGGATACTGGGGCACGAGGAAGCCCTTGCAAGCCCCAGTCAGACAGTCCAGGACTGTGGGAGCTGGTCAGGAGCCCGGCTCCCTGTCTCTCTTCCGGCCACACTTGAGAGGCCCTGTCCTGGAGGGGTGCCTGGGAATGGCCCAGGGAACAGCTTTGCTGACCCCTTTGGTCCCTACCTCCGTTTTCTGATGAGGGCTTTTAGGCTGAAGATCTTCGGGTCTTTTTCAGATCATTCTGGAAAACTATGCATACCCCGGGGTTCTTCTGATTGGCACTGATTCCCACACCCCCAATGGCGGGGGCCTGGGGGGCATCTGCATTGGAGTCGGGGGTGCTGATGCAGTGGACGTCATGGCCGGGATCCCCTGGGAACTGAAGTGCCCCAAGGTGAGGAGCAGGGAAGGCTCTTTCGGGGGTGGCTGCAGAGCGGTGGGAGGGGGAGGCGCGGGGCCGCTGAAGCGGTGAGGGAATAGTTCAGACTTCAGTCTCTTTGCGAGAGGCAGGGTAAATAAGCGGGAGTGGGAACCCAGCAGGCAGACCCTTCGGCTTCCCGGTCGGAGCATGACACATGGCGCCTGTAACTGCTGTCTCGCTCCGCCTGCTCAGGTGATTGGTGTGAAGCTGACGGGCTCGCTCTCCGGTTGGACCTCCCCCAAAGACGTGATCCTAAAGGTGGCGGGTATCCTCACGGTGAAAGGTGGCACAGGCGCCATCGTGGAGTACCATGGGCCTGGCGTGGACTCCATCTCCTGCACCGGTGAGGGGGGCGGCCACGGCACGCCGTCGTCAGCCCGTGCTGGGCCTGAGCACGCGGTCGTCGGCCCGTGTTGGGCCTGACGGGGCCTAGAGTTGAGCCACGGAAGCAGGGAATGGCCTTCCCCTGAGAATCCATCCAGTCTGGGAGACTTGGATGGACACCTAGAGGTGGAGAGGGTACTGTCTAGTCAAGGTCACTCAGTAAACTTCAGCTGCCATGGCCCCGGGCTGCCTAGGGTGATGCAGAAAGGGAATCCCAGAGGTGGTGGTGGGAATGGGGAGTCAGAGCCAGGGCTTCATTCATGAAGCAGCCCCTCCCACATCTTCCCGGGACCCTCACTCGTTTCCCTGGAATTAGACTTACCACCTACTAGACTCCCAGACCAAGTAAGTAGGAGCCAAAGCATCTTCGACCCATCACTCCAGGTGACCTGGCTTCAGTGCCTGGGTGCTCCGGGATGTAGGAAGACTTGGAAAAAGCCTTCCAGGGAGTCCAGTCCAGACTTCTCAGCTCCACGGCAGCCCCACGGGGCTTGTACCCCTCCAGAGATGGGGGCTCGGTCTTATAGGGAGCCCTTACAACATTGGACAGCGCAGTTTGGAACCCAGTAACAATCCTGTCCCCATGCCCCAGCAACCGCAGGAGACTAGTATCCTGATACAGTCAGGACATCTGTAAGCCTCCCCGGTTCTGTGTGAGGGTCTGTGGTCCAGACAGTGGACGTCCTTCCAGTCTTGTTGCTGGAAAACCTGAGACCCAGAAACATTTGCACCCAGCACCGCAGTGTGGCGGAAGGAGGGCAGGCCTGGACGCCAGGCAGGCGGGCTCGACCTGAATGCCAATGCCAGCACCTGCATTCGCTCCGTGGCCTGACCTCCGACCTCTCCGAGCCAGCTCGCTCGCCTGCAAAATGGCCACAGTAACAGCTGGGCCGTCTGGCCAGGTCAGCCTTCGGTACACCGTGACCGTCCCATCTGCCGAGCGGGACCGCCAGGCCCAGAAGTGGAACCCGACTGGGAGGGGCTGAGTCTTTCGTTCTCTTCGCTGGCCCTGGTGTTAAGCCTGGGCGGCGAGGGACGAGTCTGCTGGCTGCCACTAGATGGCTGTGTGAGCAAGGGAACAGGTGACACCAGCTGTCCCCGGGGAAGATGTCTGTGCCCACCCAGCAGGTGTGTAGGACCCGTGTCCAGCTGCCCCGCCCCCCTCACGGGCTCTGTTTCTCTCCAGGCATGGCGACAATTTGCAACATGGGCGCAGAAATCGGGGCCACCACATCAGTGTTCCCATACAACCACAGGATGAAGAAGTACCTGAGCAAGACAGGCCGGGAGGGTGAGCCCGCCGGGCCGGGGGAGTGGCGGGACAGTCGTGGTGCAGGGAGACCTTTGAGCTAAACCTTTCCCTTCGGGGCCGGAGTCTTTAATCTAGTGTTTCCAGACTGGCTTCACATGGGTGTGGAAAATTACGTGTGTGTGTTACTGTTGCGGAGTAGGGTGTCTGCAGCTCCAGCAGCTTCTCGAAAGGCCTGGCGTCTAAGTTTGTGATCCCTTTGCCTTGGGATTGGAATGGAGTTCCACCTGAAAGGATGGCCAGGCCCAGGGTCTTTTTGGTCTGGCCCCTGGTGCCCCCTACAGGAAGCTCTGGAAATGACATGGTTCTGTTTCTGTTTGTGATTCCTGCCCAGTAGGAGGAAAAACATTTGGAACCAGAATCACTTTGCCAGTCTCCCCCACGATTTCCTTGAAGTTCTAGCCTGGCTTCTTTGAAGCTCAGGGGAAGAAATCGGGCCCATGGAAGGGGTCGCCGTGAAGGGAGATGAACAAGGGTGGCTGGCAGAGCGAGAGGCCAGGGATCGTGGGGAGAGCTTGTCCAGTTGCTTCTAGGCGCTGAACACATGGGAGTGCTGCCTGGCAGTCCCGTCCCTCTCTTTCCTATCAAGTACCTTCTTCAAAATTCAGTGCTTCTCATTTCCAGGAAGCATTCCCGGACTCGGAACCTCGGTTGTTACTTCTGTGATCCCTGTTCCCGTGTGTCTGTTGTATCGTCATGTAACTTCCAGCTCACTGATCGCTCCTCCATTAGATTGCGCGCTCCTTGAGGGCAGGGACTGTGTCCTGTGCTGTTTTCATCATTTGTTTGTTTGCTCAGTCAGTGCCGTGGCCCGGTTTAACAGGTGCCAGGGAACTGGCTTGAGTGGATGGGTGTGTGTGTGGATGGATGGATGGATGGTTGGGCGGTCTCATGACCAGGTTCTGTCCCGCATGCTTTACTCTCCCTCCCTCATTGGTTTCAGACATTGCCAAACTAGCCGATGAGTACAAGGATCACTTGGTACCTGACCCTGGCTGCCATTACGACCAACTGATTGAAATTAACCTCAGCGAGGTGAGGAAGGCAGTTGGCTCCAAGGAATTTCTGTGGGTGGCGAGTTCAGGCCCCATCTGGGGACTCCTAGGGGACCCTGCCTGCATACCCAGTAGGGCAGTTGGGCCTGTGGTTCCCCAGTGCCCCTGCAAACTGCTGTCCCCTCAGGCTGCGGTCGGGTGGGAGAGGTGGCTGTGGCTGGTGATTCAGAAACTGGCTCAGTTTGCCTCCACCTCGGCATTAGCAGAATCCAAGATTCTGCCTTGGAGTTTGCTTTGTTGTCTCAGTTCAGAGGTCACAGCCCAAGATGCCCAGGCTTGGGCAGTGTTTGGCGCACTGAGACCTGCAGACCAGAGTGAGCATCTGGAAGGCCGGAGGAAAGGAAGTAGCCAAGTAGACTGGTTGAGGGTTTAGGCCGGTCTTTATGAGTTCCGGTCAGAATTCCTGACCCTGCCAACTTCAGCCTGTGACCTTGAGCGAGTTCCTCAACCTCTTTGGGCCTCACTTTATCTTGTGTAAAGTCTCAGTTGGCCATGGGACTTAAATTCACTAATTCATGTAGTAATAATTGGGCACATTGTACTGAGAGCCGCGTGCACTTTGTCAAGTTTTTTTGCATTTATTGGTAAGTATTATCATAGACAAAGCACCTGGCTTTAAGTCTGCTTTTGTGCTGAGGTTGATTACAGAGCACAGCGTAGGAGACAGACTCATGATGCTGATGTCCTTCCTTCGTTCCATGCTCTTGCCATCTCCTACGCTGTGACCTTGAGCGACCTTGAGCAAGGCACGCCACCTCCTTCATCTGCACGGAGATAATTTGCACCTGGCAGGGTTGGACGGATCCCGGAGCTGACACATGTACCCAGCCCACCGCTCGGGTGTTCCTGGGTTTGAGCTCGAAGTCAGCCTCCCGGGTCCTCCACGAGGACCTGGGAGAGAGGGAACCACGCAGCCTCTGGAGAACAGTCTTAAGATTTCCACCCCCCACGAGTTGTTCTCCGCCCTTTCTGTTTCTTCAGCTGAAGCCTCACATCAATGGGCCCTTCACCCCTGACCTGGCTCACCCTGTGGCAGAAGTGGGCGCCGTGGCGGAGAAGGAAGGGTGGCCCCTGGACATCCGAGTGGGTGAGTAGCTCCCACTCTGCCGGCTTCGGAAGGCTGGGACCGGGGCCTGCCCGGGGCTGCAGACGCCTGCCTGCACCAGGGGCCACTTCCTAAAGGTCCCAGGCGCTTTCTGAGTCTGTTTCTCCTGTAAGGCTTTTTTAAAAAAAATTGCTTTTTATGTAATAACAAAAAGAAGTATGTGCTCATTGTAGTGGATATTCACAAACAAATGAATTTTTAAAACTCCTCGTCTTCACCCCCCAGCCAGAAACCAGCTCGAGGAGCTCCTAGAAGGGTTCTTTCCACACTTGTGTACATATCGACGTGTGTCTGCTTTTGTCTTATGAACATTTCATCAGCCCAACCCCGTTGCCTGATTTCCGTTCACGCGCTTCACATGTACAGACACGCTGGCGTGTCATTGTGACTGGTCCCTGCTCTTGTCACTGGACAATGTGACTACAGCGTGGACCACAGAGCCAGGTGGCGTTGGGTACCACAGAGCTGGGTGACCCTGAGCAAGTTATGTTACCCTCCTGTGTCCCCGTTCCTTTTCTGGAAAACAAGGGTGATACTGTGTTTACTTGTCAGTGCGGGTAGGGTGTGGGGGCCAGTTAACGCGGGCAAAGCGCTTTCCACGGTCTGTCGTAAAACAGTGTTCACACTCAGCGGTTGAAGCAAATGTGCAAAAAAACGGTGATTTCATTAGAAGCAAAATCGCTAAACTGATGAGTAAGACTGTCTTGAGGTCTCTCAATAACACGTCCCAGTCTTTGACTTTTTGAACAATCATAGATTTGGAAAAAAATTCTTTTTCTCCCTGATTATAAAGCAATTAAAAAAGGAGAGAATACTCAAAAAAGTATAAGAAACTTTTTAAAAAAGATTTTGTTTATTTATTTGAGAGAGCGGAGAGACCATGAGGGGAGAGACTCAAAGGGAGAAGCCACTAAGTGGGGAGCCCGATAGGGGATGCGATCCCAGGACTCGGGGATCATGATCTGAGCTGAAGGCAGTCACTTAACTGAGCCACGCAGGCGCCTCTAAAAGAAGGAACTTTTTTTTTTTTTTAAAGATTTTATTTATTTATTTGACAGACAGAGATCACAAGTAGGCAGAGAGGCAGGCAGAGAGAGAGGAGGAAGCAAGCTCCCCGCTGAGCAGAGAGCCGGATGTGGGGCTCGATCCCAGGACCCTGAGATCATGACCTGAGCCGAAGGCAGAGGCTTCAACCCACTGAGCCACCCAGGCACTTTTAACTATCTCCTAAAAGCCCTGATCCAGTGTGGTCACGGGTGGTATTCCGGAGTGAGCCCTCTGACTCGTCACTGGCCACATCGTCTTCCCCTTAACGGCTGGGCTGTGGAGCAGCCTGTCCCGTGTTGTTAGAGCCGGACTGCTTCCAACTCGTCTCCGTTAAGAACAGCCCCAGGTCTGGATAGTCGAGGTCAGGTGGAGACCTCTGGTCCTGACCCCTGGCCCCACCACCCACAATGCACCAGGTCTGATCGGCAGCTGCACCAACTCCAGCTATGAGGACATGGGGCGCTCGGCAGCCGTGGCCAAGCAGGCGCTGGCCCATGGACTCAAGTGCAAGTCCCAGTTCACCATCACACCAGGCTCTGAGCAGATCCGTGCCACCATCGAGCGGGACGGCTATGTGAGTGCCCACACACCCTGCCCCTGGCTCCCTCTCCCCACCGCTGCACAACGTGGCTTGTCCGCTGGGACCGGCTGGGACGGGTACAGGTCCCCCCCACAGCTGCCCCGGGGCTCCAGAATGGCTCTTCATCACTCAAACTCCTGACCCACTGTTGCCCTTCAGCCATCAGCCTGCCTCTGACCGTGCCCGTCCTCTCTTTGCAGGCACAAATCCTCAGGGAAGTGGGCGGCATCGTCCTGGCCAATGCCTGTGGCCCCTGCATCGGCCAGTGGGACAGGTGAGAGGCTCACCCCTGATCGGACACCCGTTGGAGCCCCAGGTATTGAGGGGGAGTGTTACTGGGTGGAGAGAAGAGACTCAGACCCCGGCCTCTAGCTTCGGGAGCTACTGCACATTAGAAGACTTTTCTAGGAAGGACTGGAAAGTTGGGCTGGAAGTAAAGAGAAGGAGCAGCCACCTGGCTGAAGCCAGACGCAGGCCAGGGGCTCTGACGGAGCCATTTGAACGGAGGCAGTGGCCCCCAGTCAGGAAACTCGGGCCTTGGTCTGGTCTCTACCTGCCTTATGTGTGTCCCAGCAAACCTCTGTGATCTCCCCCGCTCCCTCCTGTGTCTGCGTGAGTCAGTGGTCTGCGGGAGGAGGTGGCTGTTTCGGGGTCTTTCCATGCCCTGTTCTCGGTTATAAACCAGGCGCGATGGGCTCGGTGACAAGGGCAGACACGCTTAATTTAGCCCTGTCTCCTCTGGCCTGGCAGGAAGGACATCAAGAAGGGGGAGAAGAACACAATCGTCACCTCCTACAACAGGAACTTCACAGGCCGCAACGACGCGAACCCCGAGACCCACGCCTTTGTCACGTCCCCGGAGGTGAGCCTGCCCATTGGGGCCGTGACTCGGGACTGCCTCTGCGGCCCTGCCCCTGGCTGGTCGGTGGGCGATATGGAGCCTGTGGGGCTGCGGCGCGAGGGTTGGCATTGCAGAGCGAGGGGCTGTCTGGGTGGAAACCAAGAGCCCCAGGCCTCAAGCGTCACAGTTACGGTCACGAGCCGGTGCTTGGAATCACTGCCCGGGAGAAAGGGCAGCTCTGCCTCTACCCAGTCATGTGGGCTTGGCCGTGTCACTCTGCCCTGTGCCGAGGGTCCTGTCAGGGTCACAGGATGAGGATGGAAAGTGCTAGACCGTCTCCACCGGGAAGGCGGCCTCTGAAGAGCGCTGCGCCGAGTGCTCGGGGCTCAGCGGGCTTTTAGCCTCAGCCGTCGTCAGCGCACGGCCAGGCTTTCTGGCCTTTGTGTCTTTTATGGGATGACTGAGTAATCTCTACACGCGATGCAGGGCTCCAACTCCCCGCCCCGAGACGGAGTGACACGCTCTGCCGCTGAGCTGGCCGGGCAGTTTCTTGACTTGAAGTGAATGTTCCAGAAATACTTGTGTTTGCTAAAAATGACTGGAGAGGCGGCACCTTCCTTCTGTCTTCAGCTGCCCGTTGAAGATTTTGTCGCAGCAGCGTGTCTGTGAGGGGAGGAGACTGCCCCCCGGAGGGTACAGAGGCCCAGGCCGTGGCCCAAGCCCCCAGAGACGTTCTTGCAGCTTTGGCCTCTGGGGAGGACTTATATGGGGAGGACTCAGGTGTACCTGCTCCGTGCTCCGTTTCCGTCTGGGCTCCTGCTGGGGGGATGGTGACAGGAGTGGTGTTGGCTACTAATCAGCAGCGGGCCACCTCCATTCCAGATTGTCACAGCGCTGGCCATTGCGGGCACCCTCAAGTTCAACCCAGAGACTGACTTCCTGACGGGCAAGGACGGCAAGAAATTCAAGCTGGAGGCCCCAGATGCGGACGAGCTTCCCCGGGCGGTGAGCAGGCGCCGCTGCCCTGTGCTCTCAGCCGCTGTGGGCTGGGCGCCTTGGGGCCCTGCCCCTCCCGGGCACGCAGGACCACCCTGGGAGTGAGAACGAGGCAGCTCCGTGCACCGGAGGGGAAGGCAGGGGACACGGGAGGCTGCCTTCTACAAGCGCCTCTACGTGGGGACTGAGGACTCAGCCCCCGAGCACGTCCCAATCTTCTGCAGGAGTTTGACCCTGGGCAGGACACCTACCAGCACCCTCCCACGGACAGCAGCGGGCAGCGAGTAGACGTGAGCCCCACCAGCCAACGCCTGCAGCTCCTGGAGCCTTTTGACAAGTGGGATGGCAAAGACCTGGAGGACCTGCAGATCCTCATCAAGGTCAGCGATCAGCGACGGGGCGGGGGACGGGGGAGGACAGCCCTGGCTGGCCCAGGCCCTGCCCTCAGCCGGAAGGGCTGAGAAACCACAAGTTCTCCCCTGGGCCCCAGCGGGGAAGGTCAGGCCTGGGGCGGGGGCCTCCACAGCCCAGTGTCCCTTTCTCTTCCGCCCCCTGCCGGGCTGAGCTGGGTGTGGCCGGTGGTGTCTGGGGTGCTTGGCGGCACTGGTGAGGGCCACCAGCAGCGGCCATAGGCAGTGGGTGCGGTGCAGGGAGGACCAGAAGGGCACCAGGTCTCCACACCTCTGGGGCTTGACCACAAGGGCTCCAGAAGCCATGGAGGCCTCTGCTCCCTCGGTTGGGCGTCGGTTGGCCTGGCCTGTGTTTGGGAGCCAGGCAGACGCAAGCCTTTGTGGTGCGCCCAGAGGCCTGGGACCCACGTCAGCCATGATGTCCTGCTATTGACGGGGGCCCTTCGGCAGCGGCAGCCAGTGTTAAGCCCACGTGATAGATAAAAGCGGTCACCAGCCAAGACACCTCCTCGGGCTCCTCTGCGTCCAGCCTGAGGTCCGTAGCCGGTCTTCCTGCCGGGGCTGCACTTGCCTGGGGGCCTGGGTCTGAAGCCTGAGTGAGCAGACCTGCCTGTCCAGCCCCTGCCCCTGCGAGTGGCCTGTCCCAGACCACTCACTGAGCAGTCCAGGGCCTTCGAGGGGTTGGGGACGGTCTTGCCTGAGCCCTTGTGGTCAAAGTGTGGCAAGGCCAGGGCGGCAGACTGTGTGTCTAAAGCCAGACCTGCTGTCCTCGTCACCTTCCTGGGTCGCAGTTGCTGGGCCTGCTGCCAGCCTCTAGAGGGCTTCTCCCTTCCTCCGCCTCTCTCGCGCCATGCCCTGATCTCTGTCCTCTCTTCTCACAAATCCAAGGTCAAAGGGAAGTGTACCACTGACCACATCTCGGCCGCTGGCCCCTGGCTCAAGTTCCGCGGACACCTGGACAACATCTCCAATAACCTGCTCATCGGCGCCATCAACATCGAAAACGGCAAGGCCAACTCCGTGCGCAACGCTGTCACCCAGGAGTTCGGACCTGTCCCTGACACTGCCCGCTACTACAAGGTGGGTCCACATCAGTGATGGAAGGGGTGCCCCCCCCGGAGCCCACACCAGTAGCTCTGCAGTTGAAGGGGGCCCTGGTCCCATGGGGCCCATCCTGTGTCCCCCCATCGATACCCCTGGGCTCTGCTCTCACCCTGTGGCCTTCCCCCCAGTCCTGCCTCTGTCCTGAGCACCTCCCCAGGCCCCTTGTAGAGTCAGGGCCCACATCTGATGCCCTCTGTCCCCTCAGGGCCTCACTGGGGCCCGATTCACCTGATTTCCTAGGCAAGGAGGGGCCTCTCTAGCCCCCTGACCTGTGAACATCAGGAAGCCCAGGGACAGCGGGGGGGGGGGGGGGCAGCGTCCCTCACAGTGGCCTCACTTGCCTGACAGAAACACGGCATCCGGTGGGTGGTGATCGGAGACGAGAACTACGGGGAGGGCTCGAGCCGGGAGCACGCAGCGCTGGAACCTCGCCACCTCGGGGGCCGGGCCATCATCACCAAGAGCTTTGCCAGGATCCACGGTAAGGTGGAGCCTGGGTCCAGCCAAATCCGATCGCCCTCACCAGCAGCCTGTGGTCATCCGACCCCCCCCAGCAGTGGAGGCAGGCCTGGAGCCACGAGCCTGGTTTCCACGCCGTGTCCACGGCTCCCGTTTCCCACCAGTCTCCATCCCTTCCGAGTTCCGTTGAGTCCGGGGCCCACAACTTCCTGAAGTGGGAACTTGCTTCCAGACTTGCAGACCCAAGCAGCGGAAATCCACTGGTCAGAGGATTTTCTGACTCTGAGCGTCTGCGGGGAAGCCAGCGGAGACCCCAGCCGCTGGGAGAGGCTTGGGTGGAAGGTACTCCGTCTCCGGGGCTATAGCCGCCCCGGTCCTTTCAGTTCTGCGCAGTTGTCTCCAGATGGCAGGACCAGGTGCCTCTCTGTCCCAGCGCCCTCGCTGGGGTTAGAAAAGGAAGCTCTTAGGCTGGTGAGGCTCCCCGAGCAGAGAAGCGGGGACTGGCACTCTATGGACCCCATGTGTCCTCTGCCTTCTAGAAACCAACTTGAAGAAGCAGGGCTTGCTGCCCCTCACCTTCGCCGACCCAGCGGACTACAACAAGATTCACCCCGTGGACAAGCTGACCATCCAGGGCCTGAAAGACTTTGCTCCTGGCAAGGTCAGGGGCCGGGGAAGGAGGGCGGGTCAGGAACACCACCTTGCTTCTCCTCCTCCACCCGTTTCTGGCCCCAATTGCTCCTCCCATGAGTCTTTGTTTCAGCTGGAAGGGTCCTTAAATTCTCCAGGGACCCCCCTTTGGAGGGAAGAAAGTCCCTTCCTAGAGATGGGTGGAGCCAGCTTAGCCGCCCCCCCCCACCCCCTTTAGCTCAGGCCTGGCACTCAGGCCAAGAGCCGGTGCAGAGCGGGACCCTCTTGGCCCTGGGAGCTATGCCATCCACGTCTCACTGTGGCCACCCCAGCCTGGGCTGGCCCCCGGCCCCCGAGGTTCACCTCGAGTGTGCCCCACCTTGCAGACCCTGCAGCAGAGCCCAGGGCCATGTTCCTAAGAGCTCTACCTCCCCCGACTCCCTGCAGCCCCTGAAATGCATCATCAAGCACCCCAACGGGACCCAGGAGACCATCCTCCTGAACCACACCTTCAACGAGACCCAGATCGAGTGGTTCCGCGCCGGCAGCGCCCTGAACAGGATGAAGGAGCTGCAGCAGCATTAAGGCCCGGCCCTGCACCCCGCCCGCCTGCTCCTCCGACTGGCTCCCGGTGCCGGTGTGGCCTGCGCCTCATCAGAGCCGGATCCGCCCCGATCCAGCCATGGCTTCCTGCCCCGAGATGATGTGGTCAGGCCTCCTGGCCTCCCCGCCCTCAGCCCGCCCAGTGACCCATGGTTTGGGGGGGTGTCTTAAAAGAATGTTCCAGCCCCCCTGCCTTCCCATTTTTAGTCTGATTCAGACCTTGAGCAGCTCCATTCAACTGTATTTATTTTTATGACGAGACTCCCATCTAAAGTGTTCTCCTGCCTCATTTCACTGGGGGCTCAAGGATTTTAAAGAAACTTTTGCTCTTGCAAGGAAAATAAGAATCCAGACTCAGTGACTGTCCCTGTGTGTGAGTGGTGGTGTCCCTACTGTCACCGACTCCATGGCTCAGGGTGGGTCTTTGTAGCCGGTAGGCAGAGCCCCCCCACCACCGCCCCCGCTAGTCACACCACAGCGGACCCGCCACTGCCATGAAGGACACGTGAGACGGTAGCTTTCCTGTGTCTTCTCGGCCTCCTCTACCTGCCCCCCAGCATCCGCACAGCCCCCTTGGGTGCCAGGAGGGTGGGCCGAGATGGCGCCTCCCCTGCCCCTGGGCACGGAGTTACCCCTCCAGACACCCTGAGGGGGGCCCAGATGCCCTCTTACAGGCCACCTCCCCCAAGGCCACGGCTGGGCAGGGATGTGCACCGTCCCCTGCCCTGGGGCACAGGTGGCGGCGGGTGTCGTTCTGCAGCTGCTCCCCACACCCACCCCGTGGAGACGCTCCACGGGCAGGACCTACACTTCCGCCTGTGCAAGCAGAAAGGGCCAGAGCAGGAGGCGGGCTCCGAGGAGGGCCCTTCCTCAGTGCGAGACTTGCCTGACACAAACACCGTGTCCCGTGGCGCCATGAAGCCAGGCTGCGGGTTCTGCGGGAGCGAGAGAAGAGGTGGGAGGCAGCTGGCAAAGCCCTTCTGCCGAGTAAACAAGGCGGTGTTTGCCCTCGTCCGGGGTTTGGTGTCGCCAGGAGGCCCACAGACGGTTCCTGGTGTGGCAGTCACAAGTGACCGCTGTCCTGCTGGGGGGAGGGATAACACAGCTGGTCACCAGCCCGGACCTCGGGCCACCTAAGCCCACGGCCTCCACTTTCCTGACGGGGCTGGCTTGGCTGAGAGCAGGCCCCCAGCTTCGCCCGCTGGTGGGGGAAAAGGCGGTTGTCCCTAAAAGGTCAAGACTTGACAACACCGAGCAGCTACCCAGGCCAGCCTCTCGCTCAGTCACTTTAGAGAGCCACCAAGCTTCGCCCAGAGCCCCGCCTGAGGCCGACACTCGGTCCACCCCCAAGCCCTGCCAGGGTGGTGTGGGGGCAGGGGGGTGTCACCTACAGAAGTGAACCGGGAGAGGAAGGACGTGGGGTCCAGCTATGGCAGCTCGGTGACCTTCGATCACAGAGACAAGGGTGGATCTTCCCTGACGATACCGTCTGTTTATTAAAAGTCTGTGCTGTTGCCAAGAGGCAGCGGTCCAGAGAGACGGTGGGAGTTTGGGGGTAGCTCCGGCAGGGGCGGGGCCAGGCTGGCGGGGCGCACCCTCTGCGCCTCGGCATCTGTGGGAGCAGCTGTTGTCCTCCCCGCTAGCTGCTGGTCCACCAGGAGAGAAGGCCCAGGCCCGGCTCACTGATGGATCCCTGCGGGAGAGAAAACGGGCCCATTTCATCTGCCTTCAGGGCTTGGGCCCCCTTGAGAGGTGAAGGGACTGGTGGGGCCAGCACACACCAGCCAAGAGGATGGGGGGACATCAGGGGCCGCCCCAGCACTCCGGGCTGGCACCCCGGAACACAGCCCATCTCCCCTCTCCCGCCCCCTCTCCTGAGGCCTCTAGGGAGAGCACTGGTTCTCTAAGGGCATGGCCTCTGACCTCAAGGCCTCAGCTAGGTCTGGTTCCCTTCCTCGCCCCCAGGCCCTGCCCAGACATGGGCACCGGCAGGCTGGGCCAGGACATGCTCTCAGTCCGGCCAGGAAGGCCCAGTGATCCTGCGCCCCAGCCACCAGACACGTGTGGGAGGGGTGCCCTTGGCCACCCAGATTTTGACAAAAACCACCCGCAGTGCACATTACCCAAGGAAACCCTACTAGCAGGGCCCAGAAACGTGTCCCACTTCGTCCTGCATCGCTGTCGCTTCGTGAGGGTAGACGACCCAGGGAACCCCAGTCAGATCTGGTCATGGCTCCCCTGCTACCCCGTGCACAGGCCTGCTCCGTAGGGGAGCCTGACAGAGGGTCACCCCTCCCTCCCGCAGCCCCACCATCGTGCCTGACCTCTGACACCTCTGACTCCCAGCAGCCTGGTCACCCGTGTGGGCTCCGTCCTCTGGAGTCAGGAGCCTGTGGCTCCCAGTGTTAGGCCGTGCCTGGCCTCTGACACAGGATCCCTAGGGCGAGGTGACTAAGAACACCCCAGGGACCTGCACCCTGGCCGGGGAAAGGACCCAGGCCGGGAGCCCCAAGTCAACACCCCCGGAAGCCGCTCCCGGCCTGGCTTCTCCAGTGCCCCCCGCCCCCCGCCCTCAGTCTTGGCCGCGGCGTCAGCGTCTCACCACAAGCGTGTACGGAGGCTCCTTCTTCGGCAGCTCCTCGCTGGACGACGCGGCCTCGGCGGAGCTGGGCCCGGTCGGGGACGTGTCCACGAAGCTCTCGTCCACCACCCGGAAGCGGATCTCCTCGCCCGTGTCCATGTACAAGTCGTGCGCGCCCTCCTCGGTCTCGTACTCCCACACCCACACCTGCTCGGCCTCGTCGCTGGTGGGGGCGCAGGGTCAAGGCAACAACCAGGCGGGAGGGGGCCCATGGGTGGGGGGGGTTCCTGCCCCCGGGGAAACCCGATCGGGGAGATCACCTTGGCTGGGGTGTCGAGGAGAGGCGGGCCCACGGCCATACCACACGCGAGCGGCCAGGCTGGGCAAGATCCGGGCCACGGAGCGGAGAGAGGGAAGGCTGGGGGGCACGGGCTCCCCCACCCAGCCCCACAGCCAGGTGGGGACAATCCTCGGGACCCCAGAGCAGGAAGCAGGCTCAGCAGCAGAGCGAGCCCCACCTCTCAAGGCCTCTTGCGGCCCGGGGTGCGCTCCCTGCCAGGTCTGACTCGGCCCCTGTGTCCTCTCGGGGCGGCTGCCACGCTTGGAGTGGCCGTGCCTCGGGGCCCCCAGTCCACAGGGACTGGGGCAAGGCCTACCCTTGCAGGGCTGCAGTGAAGAGGGCAGAAAGCAGGTCACTGGAAGGTGCTTCCTGCGGGACCCGCCCAGGGGGCCTGGAGACGGGGGGGGGGGGGGGGGGGGGGGGGGGGCGGTGGCAGGAGAGCCGGTGGGAGCAGGGCAGTGTCCCCCGCACCCCTTCCCGCTGCGCCCTGAACACACAGCACAATGAGCTTCCTGGTGCTTGGGAGGACAGCACGGCAGACGGAGGGTCACCCGCCTGAGGGCCCACGGCCCGCACGAGGCCCAGCCGGCCAGGACCGGGTTGCCTGACGAGCTCTGGGCCTGAGCGCAGCACCTGGACCTCCCGGCAGAGCCCGCGCCCTCCCTCAGCCAACACCGCGGGGCCACCGCGCCCTCTAGTGGCCGTCCCAATGCAGGGTCGCGCCTCAACCCCTGGGAGCCAGGGCCCCTACTGGGCCGCAGGGAACACAGTCCTGACCAGATGGGGTCCCGTCCAGGGAGCAGTCTCAGCGAGGACGCCCCGGAAACACACAACCCCAGTGCAGCTGGGGCAGGGCTGGGGCAGGGCAATGGGGGAAGCCAGCAGAGGGGAACAACCCAGCCCAGGACCAGGCAGTCAGGCCTTCAACCATGTCCACACAGCAGGGAGGGGGCAGGGAGCGAGTCAGGGCAAACCTCCCCAGGGCAGGGATCTCCGAGATGGTCCCTGAGACGACAACCTAAGCCAAGCGAACAGCACACCCCCTACAGGGCCCGGGCACGGGCAGGTCAGCACCACACACGTGCAGGCCCGGGGCTGGGGGTGGACACACAGGTCAGCAGGGTCAGATCACAGGCCCCAAGGTCACCCTGAGGAGCGGGGACTGTCCTTTGCAAAGACCTGAGCTCCCCTGTGACCCACTTTAACCTTGGGAGGATACAACTTGGCCGGCTGCTGCAGCGACTCAGGGGGAATGAGGATGTCATCGAAGAACCCTAGAGAGACTGGGACGTATGAAGAAAGTGACAGCATGGGACCGGGGCGGCTGTCGCCATGGAAATCTGAGCCCCCCACCCCGCTCGGAGCCCCGCGCCTCTGCCTATGCCTTTCAGCCCCCAAAACCTGCAGCGGACACCACACAGAACAGGAGCCAGAGGGTGCTGGGGACCCCGAGCCCCCTCTGGCTGCTGCTGTGCTCACCCCGAGGTCCTCACGGTGAAGCCCGGAGCTGGCCGAGGCCTGCACTGAGCACGAGGGGGCTGTGTATCGCCCTCCCTCCCGGGCTTCCCTGACAGCTTGGAAGCTTCTGCCTCTGCGTCCGACCCCTCCCCTGACCTGCGGCCCAGCACAGAAGCTGAAGGGAGGCTTGCTGCTCTGGCCACTCGCCCCAACGTGCTCCCAGCTTCGTCTGAGGAGTTGGGGCCGCCGTTACCGTGCACTCCCTCCGGGCTGCAGCCTTTGATCTTGCCGATCAGAATCTCATCCAGGAAGGGGTGGAACACCACGTAGCGAAAATGGACTGGAAGTGAAGGCAGAGTGTCAGGGGCGAGCCGGCAGGTGAGGGATGGCCGCTCGGGGGCGGCCCCGGCTTCCCATGTTGACCGGACTCGCCAGCCCGCTGACCCGGAGGCCCTGCGGCTAGCTGGGAGTCTACTGAGCAATCCATACCCAGCACCCCGGGGGTCCGGACCCACCAGTGGAGCTGGAGGGACCCACGCGCTGTCCGCTCAAGGCCACAGCGCGGCCCCCACAACAGGCCGTGGAGAGCTGGCCCCCAAGCCCACCTGACAAGTCACTCCTGAGCCCAGATTCTGGGCCGCGGACGACTCCAAAGTCAGCTCGACCCTCCCTCTAGACTCACTCCCTTAAATTCTAAAAAGGACAGAAGTAACTGGCAGAGCGAGCCGGGTTCAGGATCAAGTTCACTGTCTCCCTCTGATGTGAAAGTTTGCCGCAGGCCAGCTCTGACCTGGAACAGGAAGTTGGAAATGCTCTGAAATGGAGGGGGCCGTGGCGGGGCAGAGGCCTGGGGCCAACAAGAATGCCTCTGGGGGTTCTCATGCGCTGCCTTTGGTGGTCCCCACCCAGAAGATGGCAGGTCAGGTCTGTGCCCACATCACAGACGGACCCCCAGGACGTGGCAGAAGCCATTACCTTGTCACTCCTGCCCCTGACACCCCCCAAAGGGGTGACCAGCACTGGCCTGAGGAGAACCGTGAGGCCACGTCCTGCCGGTCACACGGGGCCCATCGTGGCCCACCCGTGTCGGCTGTCACATGTCCCCGCTGTGAGGACGGGGAAGCAGCTCCGAGGGCTGCGTCACCTGCTCGCGCCACACAGCTCTTCCGCCCTGCTGTCCCCGGGGAAGACGCCGAGTCTGCCGAGTCTTTCCGGACCACCGGACAGGGCACAAGGGGACTCTACCTTCCTCGGTCAGCTTTCATCCCCACACAGGCTCCCGCCCGGCATCCTCAGCCGCCCGCTCTGCCCATCCCGCCCTCAGGCCAGTCGGGCCGACGGGGCCCCCAGGTCCCTGCCAGGCGGCCTCTCCGGGGCCCCGCCGGGCAGGAAGCATGAGGGAAGAAGGGGGGGGGCAGCTGGTGTCGCCACCCTCCCGGCGACCAGAGCCGCATGCTGACCCTGCAGAGAGCAGCTGGGGGCAGCCAAGGGTCACTTATCCACAGGGTGGAAAAGCCCTGACCCCCACGTGACCCGACGTTCAGTTCCGCTTACCAAATGTCCACAGCGCCTCTGCCGAGTCTGTGCCAGGGCCAGTGCGGGCACCGGGCTTATGGGGACAGAGCAGCACGTGGGCTCGCGCCCAGGGAGCTCTGGTCTGGAACCACCACACAGGGTGGCCAACCCAGGCGTCCATCGACAGACGAAGACAGAAACGAAGAGTGTCCCCACACAACGGAACACCACTCAGCCTCCGGAAGGGAGCAGACACCCGCCACGACGGGGATGAAGCTCGCGGGCATCGCATCGCACGGAATAAGCCCGTTGCAGAGAACCACATGCCGCGTGATTCCATTTACACGAAACGTCCAGAAGCAGCGAATCCAGAGACAGAAAGCAGGTCAGTGCTGGCCAGGAGCTGGGGGAGGGGGAACGAGGAGCCACTGCCGACAGGTACGGGGCTGCTTTTTTGAGGCGGGGAAAAATGTCCTGGAATTAGATCGGGGACAGCTGCGCAGCTCTGTGAATATCCTTAAAAGCTACTGAGTGGTAAGCTTTAAAAGGGTGAATTTTATGGCAAGTAAATTAGATGCCCATTAAAAACAAACAGGAGGGGCGCCTGGGTGGCTCAGTGAGTTAAAGCCTCTGCCTTCGGCTCAGGTCATGGTCCCAGGGTCCTGGGATCGAGCCCCGCATCCGGCTCTCTGCTCAGCGGGGAGCCTGCTTCACCCCACCCCGCCTGCCTCTCTGCCTACTTGTGATCTGTCAAATAAAACATTTAAAAAAAAATAAAAATAAAAACAAACGAGGCTACAGACCAGCAGGAGAGCCGGCCGGCCAAGGCCGTACTGGGAGCCGCGGGGTGCGCAGGGGGCAGACGGGAGCCAGGAGAGGCAGCCTGGGCGGGTCTGCAGGACCAGCGAGAGGAGGACCTGCTCTCAGGTGCGGGCTCGGGCCAAGGCCCGGGAGAAGCGGGGCTGCCTCGGGATGCACTGAGTGTCTGCAAAGGGCAGACACGAGATGACGGCACCTGCCTGAAGTACCCCGAGTGGCCAAATTCACAGAGACGGGAAGTACAACGGTGGTTTCCAGGGCCTGGAGCAGCGGGGAACCGGGAGCGACTGCGGAAGCGGGGCAGAGCTTCGGGCTGGGAAGGTGACAAGGCCGGGGGTGGCCACACGGCCATGACTGTACTCGGTGCCACTGAATTAGCACGAGAAATGGTTAACACGGTGAATCTTGTATTTTAGCACAACTTACAAAAAGAGAAAACAGAACAAAGCGAAGTCTGGGCAGAAGAGAGTCTGCTCCGGAGGTCCGAGCAGGTGGGGGTGGCGGGGCAGGGCTGGGGGGCTCTGGGGGGGGGGGCAGGCCGGCTGGCTTGTGGGGCGAGGGGAACACGGCACCAATGCCACGTCCAAGCACTCTAAGTGACAAGAGCTGGGGCTGCACACCTGGGCACAGTGTCACAGTCACGGACGCTGACGGCCTGCGAGCACCTTCTGAGAGAGGAGAAGCGATCCAGCCCGGGGAGAAGGCGTACAAGGCAACAAGCAAATGAAGCATCCTCAACGCAGAGGGGGGTGGCGTGGTGCCGGGGCCTCCCTCCGCGTGCCCCGGCCACAGCCCTGGGGGGGGGGCAGCAAGGTCAAGGCCAGGGATGGAGGTTCAGCCTGGAGGCGTGGCCATGGGTCCCCACAGCAGAACGTCACCCTGCACGGCGCTCCGTGACCACACGGGCTTCACGGCTCCAAGCGCTGACCCCATTTTACAGATGATGAACCTGAGGCCGAGACTGGCGGAGTTACCTGCCGAAGGCGGGGGCGGGGGGGCCAAATTCAGGTCCATGTGACATGCCTGACCCTGGGCCCTAATCCTCACACCTCATTCCCGAGGACGAGGGGGCCCAGGGCGCACTGCGGGTGGGGGGTGGGGGGGCAATGAAAACCCACAGTGAAAATCTTACACCAAGTGGCAGAAACAACCAAACCAAAGAACAGAATTTCCTCAATTTCAACTTTCTTCTCCCAGGTTTCCTTGAAGTTCTGGTGCCTCTTACCACTCGTCCCCTGGACAACTGTCTTAAGTCAGAGGCTGGGCTCAGCTCCAGGGCACCTTCCTCTGTGAACAGAGGCCCCGTGGTCTTGTTTTCACGTCACCTGTTTTGTTTTTCCACTAGGTGCTCCTAGTGCGTACAAATTCAGCCTGTTTCCTGGGGCTGTCCACAGAGCACCGTGACATCTCCATGAACTAATTACGTCCCTGGATTCCTAGACACAGACACCAGGCAGCCTCATGGCACTTTCGGGAATGCTCGACAGCTCCGTGCCCAGAGGCTGCCCAGGACGGGCTAGGGCTGGGCTCCTGACACTTGGCCTCGTGTGAGAAGCCCCGGGCTCCTTGCTAAACCGCCGTCCGCGGGCTGCCAAGACCGTGAATCAACAGCTCTGAGTTGATGCTGAGCTGCAGGCCTACCCTCTGGGCAGCGCGACCCACCTCAGAGCCCCCTTTGCCCCCTGCTTCTGATCTGGCTGGGTTCAGGGAGGAGAGAGAACGCCCCATTCCCTCCCTGAGGACCCTAGCCAAGGGGACCGTCCCTCTACATGGTCCAGGCCTGGTAACCAACCCGCCCTGCCCTTCCCAGGGTGCACCCCGCTTTGCTACTGGACGGCAGCTCCTCCCATCGGGAGGCGGGGTCTATTTTCCCCTCCCTTGCCCCAGCCTCAGCCACGTGACCTGCTCTGGCCAATGGGCTATAAGCAGAGGCTTGAGAAGTTGCTTGTAGGCGGGACCAGTGGCACTAGTAGGAAGATGGGACCACGGGCTGCAGAGATGAGCCCTCCCCCGGGAACCCCCTCCCCACCAGCTAGTCTGCCAACCACCAGACACATGAGGCCATCTGCCCCCACCCAGCCAGGGATGCGACAGGCTAGCCCAGAAGAACCCATTTAGAGGATCGACAGAATCCGGAGAAACAGTTCAAATCTAGGAGCCACTGAGCCCTCACTGTGCCAAGGACCGATCCTAGGACATTTGCACATATTAATTTAGTATTCTTACAACAGTCTTGTAATCGAAACTCTATTGTCAACTACATTTTATACGCAAGGAAACAGAAGCACAGAAAGATTTACACACATTCTGCAAAGGACACAGAGGCAGTAAGTGGCCAAGCTGGGATTTGAATTCAGAGGCTTCACTTAACCATTATGTCCTAGTGCCCCGCAAAGGCCCCCGCCCTCAGCTAGCCTCCTCCCGAAGCGACACATGCACTCACCTCTGCTCTCCACTTTTTTTTTTTTTTAAATATTTTATTTTTAAGTAATCCCTACACCCAATATGGGTCTTGAACTCACAGCTCCCAGATCAAGAGTCACGTTCTCTACCAACTGAGTCAGCCAGGTGCCCCTGCTCTCCACTTTTAACCCAGCAAGGACCACTCCAAGTGCCCCCACCTCTCTGGCCGCCCCCCAACCAGACTGAGCAGCCTGAAGGCCAGGCAGAGCAGAGCTCAGTAATAAACGAGACCAAAGGGAGCACAGACACGGAGCCACAATCGCAGAGCAAGAGAGGCCGCCAGATGTCGGGCATCTGGCTCAGTCGTGTAGTGACAGACTCTTAGCTCAGGTCTGGATCTCAGGGTCATGAGGTCGAGCCTGGCATCGGGTTCCACATTCGGTAAGGCGTCAGCTTGGGGTTCTCTCCCTTTCCCTCTCCCACTCCCCCCCCCCCCACTGGCACATGCACACTCTCTCACGCTCACTCTCTCTCAAATAAATGAATAAAATCCTTAAAAAAATAAAAATAACAAAGAATTTCCTCACCCACCATTTCTTACAGATGAGGAAACCAAGGCCCAAATGGGAAGATTCTGCCCACTGTCACCTGGTCAGTTCCTGGCAGAGCAGGACTAGGCCTCAGGTCTCCCAATCCCTAGACCAGGATTCCCACAACCAAAAACCAAACCCAAGAAACCCAATGCCAAAGAGCAAAGGGCAGGGCGCCCGGGTGGCTCAGTGGGTTGAGCATCTGCCTTCGGCTCAGCTCATGATCCCAGGGTCCTGGGATCAAGTCCGGCATCGGGCTCCCTGCTCAGCGGGGAGTCTGCTTCTCCCTCTCCCTCTGCTGTTCCCCCACCCCGCTTTTGCTTATGGGCTCGCTCGCGCTCTCTCTCAAATGAATAAATAAAAAATCTTAAAAAAAAAAAAAAGAGGAAAGGGCACCCACCTTTGGTGTGCGATGCGCCATCCCCTGGGAACACGTAGGCGTCCTCCAGCTTGGTGATGTCAAACAGACAGATGCAGAGCCCCACGTTGTACACGACCTGTGTGCACCCGTGTACACACACACTGTGACACTGAGGTCCCGCTCCCCGGCATGCTCTCCTGAGACCCTCACCACCCAGGGCCGATACGATTACCCCCATTTTATAGCCAGAACTGAGCTGGGGCACCATCTGAGGTAACCATGGGTCGGGGCCTCCCAAGGGTGTGGAGTTCTGGAAAGAGCGGGACGTTTGTCACAAGGCAGATCCTGGTAACAGTGCGACAGTGCCAGTTCCAACACCCACTGCGTGACCACCAAGGTCCCTTCTCTGAGCCTCAGTTTCCCCCATCTGCAAAAATGGACCTCCGAGGCTGCAGGTTTGTTAAATAAAGAGGGAGAATGGATGTGAAGCCCCGTGCCAGTGTCTGGCTCACACGCTAGAAGTAATCACTGTCAGCCATGGGCCACTGTTATTAGTCAGGATCACTGATAACTAGGGAACCTCGGTTTAGACCTCCACTTCCCAAAGTCCCCAGATCCACGCTGGAACTCACAGCTCCGTGTCAGAGTCCTGGCTAATCCCCATTCTGCACACAAAGTAGGAGACACAGCCGTGGCCACAGGGACTGCAGCTGACAGAATGACACATGGCCAAGGGCCCGAGACTAGGCAGACAGTATCCCATGCCCCCTCCCCACTCCCACAGCGTCCAAACCACTGACCCGCTTGGCATCATCTTATCTGTCGCCAGTTTCACCACCTCCTAATTAGAGACCCTGCAGACTGTCCCACGATTAGCAAGAAGCTCAGAGAACGCAGCGTCTGGCTGGCTTCGGCAGCACAAGATCTGTGCCCTTGGCTGGACCATGGACCTCTTCTGTGCAGCCTCCTCTCAAATGACTCAAATACGGAAGACTCATCTCGGGGCGCCTGGGTGTCTCAGTGGGTTAAGCCTCTGCCTTTGGCTCAGGTCGTGGTCTCGGGGTCCTGGGATCGAGCCCCACGTCGGGCTCTCTGCTCAGCGGGAAGCCTGCTTCCCCCTCTCTCTCTGCCTAGCTCTCTGCCTGCTTGCGATCTCTTTCTCTGTGTGTCAAATAAATAAGTAAATCTTTTTTTAAAAAGGGGGGGTGCCTGGGTGGTTCAGTGGGTTAAAGCCTCTGCCTTCATCTCAGGTCATGATTCTGGGGACCTGGGATCGAGCCCCACATTGGGCTCTGCTTGGCGGGGAGCCTGCTTCCTCCTCTCTCTCTGCCTACTTGTGATCGCTATCTCTCTTTCAAATAAATAAATAAAATCTTTAAAAAAAAAAAAGAAGAAGAAGACTCATGTCAACAGGTCACTGAAGGCCCCAAAGGGACTTCATTTCCTTCTTGGACTTTTCACAGCTCCTCTTACCACGATGCTCACACTTTATCCTGCCACAGACCCCCTGGCCTTCTAACTCACAAAGCAGCCAGAAGCCATCCACTAAGGACTTCATGAGTTCTCTCCACCAACAGCTCCCCAGATCCATACACCTCCCTTCTATGACCTCACTCTAAGGAAGGGACCGTGTAAGGCCAGCCAACCTTGCTCTGGCTGCTCCTTCTAAGCCTATCACTTCCTGCTGGTCTACGGATGAAGACCAGAACCACCATGAGATCGTGCAGGCCCCGTGCAGCTTGGTTCCTGCCCTGTACCTTTCCAGTCTGCCCTCCCCTCTCTTCCTCTGCCCAGGCCACACCAGCCTCCGCCATGTTATGATGGGTGAAATATCCCCTCCTGCCACAGGGCCTTTGCACATGCTATTTCCTTTGCCTGCCCAACTCTTTTCTCTGCACAGCCCTATCCCACCCTCAAAAATGAATCCCCTCTTCGGCATCATCTCTCAGCTCAAGCTCAAATGCCACGTCCCTAACAAGGCTGCTCTCTCCCTCATTGTAGGCAGAGTTCTCCTTGTCAGAGACTTGCGAAGGCCTGTCCTTCACAGCACTGACCTCAACTTGTCATCCCATACTCAACTGTGGGTCCCTCTCATTCATATCTGCTCTCCCCACCATACCGCAGGGCAGAACCTTGTCTGATTCATTCATTCAGTCAACAATTACGGAACATCTGCTGTGTGCCAGGCTCTGGCCAAATATGAAGGTACCATGTGGGGAAGAAGACAAAGGTCCCTGCCATCGTGGGGCTGGCAAGAAAAACCTTAACCATCTAAGAAGGAAAGAGGGATACGACACAGAGTAACTGAGGGGAGGGTGACTTCAGAAAAGGCAGTGAGAAGGCCCCAGACCAGCGGTCACTAAGACATGCAGGGCCTAGCACATAAGAGGTGCACAAACACTTTTCTGCAGGAATGAATAAATAAACCTCCTGACCTTAACTCTGTCCATCTTCACGAAAACAGTGTGCGACTAGGCAACCATTATTATTTCCATTTTACAAAGGGAAACTGAGGCCCAGCGAGGTAAGTCACCTGCTCAAAATTGCAAAGTAATCTGGCAGTGTGGAATCTAGCATTTCCCAGTCAGAATGGCCTTTTTCAACCCCAGTTTCTTTTTTGATTCCCTCTAACATCCCATATGCAGGGGGATTACCCCTATCGCTCCTACAGGTGAAGAAACCCGGTTCCGCTACTTGCCCAAGGCCAAGGTTTGGCACGACCAAGGCCAGGCTGCAGAGGACAGGTGGGCAGTGCTGGGCCCTCCGGTGCCAAGGCCTGTCAGCGACCCCGTCGGCCCAGTACCTTGTTGGCCAACTTTTTGTTCAGCTCCTCCGCAATGGAGTCGTTGAGCTTCCTTTCAAACTGCCACGGGGGGATCCGCACAGTGTCCACCATCTCCACCAGGACGAACATGCCGGCCCGCGCTGGGGCCCTGGGGGCGGGAGGGTCAGTCACGCACCGTCTGGGGCCGAACCCCCTCCGCCCCGTCCCAAACGCTGAGACACCCCTGACCACCACCACCAAGGCCGGCAATAGGGCTGCGCGGTAGGGCACCCGGTGCCCCGTGCGGGGCGTCCTCGGCTTCTGCAAAGTGAGGAAACTGAGGGAGAAGCCCTTACTCGGGTGGGAGGGGTGCGCGCACCAACCGCACGACCCCACGCTGCCCCGCCACGAGCCACGCTCCGTGGCCACGCACCACGCTCCCACACGCAGCCGACTTAGGGCGAGGTTCCGAATCCCGTCGCTTCCGGAGAACAGACCAATAAGAAGCCTTCGCCCGCCCCCCGACGCGGCGCGGGGCGGGGCGGGGCGGGGCGGGGCCTCCCCTTCTGCCGGGGCGGAGCTGACCGTCCTCCGACCGCGCTTTCTGGTTGCTAGGCGACCTCGGAGCGTTCCAGACTTCACCTGCTGGGCGGATGCTTTGCTCTCTTATTCCTGGTCTCGGGTAGTGCTCTGCGCCACAACCAGAGAGATCCTTCCAAAAGCCGGCACAGGATGCTTAGACCCCTCAGTACCCCGGAGGTGGGAGAATTAACTGGAAAGGGGCAGGCGGGACCTTTCTGGGGGTGATAGAAATGTTTCCTATCGGGGCGCCTGGGTGGCTCAGTGGGTTAAAAGCCTTGCTTTAGGCTCAGGTCAGATCGCAGAGTGCTGGGATCAAGCCCTGCATCGGGCTCTGTGTTCGGCGGGGAGCCTGCTTCCTCCTCCTCTCTCTCTCTCTGCCTACTTGCGATCTCTGTCTGTCAAATAAATAAATAAAATCTTAGAAAAGAAAAGAAATGTTTTGTATCTTCTTCTAAGGGGTGGGTTTCACAGGTGTATGCAATTGGCAGGGGTGCCTGGCTGGCTCGGTCGGCAGGGGATGCAACCCTTGATACCAGGGTCTTGAGCTCAAGCCCCCAAGCTGGGTATAGAGATTACTTAAAAATAAAATATTTTTAAAAACCCATCAAACTCGCAGTTAGGATCTGTGCATTTAATTGCAGATTACATCTCAACTGAAAAGTGGCAATAAATTGGGACCAAAAAACAACCGCAGTAGTTTCCCATTAAACTAATAATAAAAAAATAAACTAAATATATAAAAATAATAATAACTAATAATAAAGTCCGAAACTTGGCTGGCTCAGTTGTGGAGCTGGTGACTCTTGATCTCCAGATTGTGAGTTCAAGCCTACACCTTGGGTGTAGAGATTACTTAAAATAAATAAATAAACTGGGGCGCTGGGCAGCTCAGTCAGTTAAACATCTGACTTCGGCTCAGGTCATGATCTCAGGGTCCTGGGGTCCAGTGTGTGTGTTGCTTTTCAGGGAGTCTGCTTGTCCCTCTCCTTCTTCCCCTCCCCGAGGCCCTGCTGGTGTGCTCGCTCTCTCTCAAATAATAAATATCTTAAAAATAAATAATTAAGTCCAAAACCTTTATGGTCACTCGCAAGGCCCTGCAGGATCTCACCTCTACCCACACCTCTAGCCCCATTTTGCTCTCTCCCCTGCTGCCCCTGCCATCCCCACTCATCTTCCTATGATGGGTAACATGGGCTTGGGCTAAGACAATTCAGCAGCTCGTCCGAGATCGCGGGCTGTGGTGCAAGCAGGCCCATCTAAACCTCTGCACTGCCTCTTAAAAGTTGGCGGGCTGTGGAAATCTACTGCCGTGTGTTTAAACCAAATAAAAATTTGAGAACTTAAAAAAAGTCTCGGGGTAGGGGCGCCTGGGTGGCTCAGTGGGTTAAAGCCTCTGCCTTCGGCTCAGGTCATGATCCCAGGGTCCTGGGATCGAGCCCCGCATCGGGCTCTCCGCTCAGCGGGGAGCCTGCTTCCCCCCTCTCTCTGCCTGCCTCTCTGCCTGCTTGTCATCTCTGTCAAATAAAGAAATAAAATCTTAAAAAAAAAAAAACATTAAAAAAAAAAAAGTCTCGGGGTAGAGGAGAGATGCACTCGGAAATGCACGCTGCTCCACTTTGCAGATTTTACACGTGTGGAGATATCTGCGTGAGGCTGGCTGCAGTGAGACTTAATTTGGCCTTCTCTGCATCCATATTTTTATTTTTAGGTCTGTCCGCCTCTCCTAGGGTTTGAGCTACTTGAAGACGGGGGAAATGCTACTTCAGCTCTTTAGTCCCATGATCCCCTAATATGGTTTCTAGGAGGCATTCAGGAGACTTCTTGAGGAGCTGATATTAAGTCTTTCCCTCAATCTCTCAAACCTTCTTCATTGCATTTCCGCTGCTACTACCCTGGTTCAGGCCTTTCCGTAGCTCTGCTAAAGCTTAGCCACACCCCTGGCTCCTGGCCTCAGTTACACTCGGTCTTGAAAACCCTCCCTTCATGAATATCCTCTGCCCACGGAAAGGTCTGGACCGAATGCAGCCTTTCTCTCCTGTCTGACCTCCCTTCTGTCCTCCAAGCACTGGAGTGGGGCAAGTTCTTTGAGTCCTACCTCAAACACTTCTTTACCTGGAAAACTCCTACTCACCCATCAGAACCCAAACACAATGCCTACCTCATTCATTCATTTCATTCATTCACACAACATACTGTGTGCCCAGCTTTGGAGAACCCCGGGTCCCGCTTCAGCCCAGAGGGGTTGCAGGGAAGAAGGAGAGAGGGATGGAATTTGAAGCTCTCAGAATTAAAAATATTTCAGCAGGGAGATAAGAACCGGTGAGATCGGAGACCTCAGCAGGGTCCGGATCACAGGGGCCTTATCGCTATAATATGCATTCAATTTAATCCTCACAACAGCTATATAGTAGGGTCTATAATTATCATTATCTGGTTTATCTCATTCTCATTTATCTCATCTCATTTTGCCTCATCTAAGGCAGAAAGAGGTTAAGTAGGTCGTACAAGGTCACACAGCTAATGAGTGGCAGAGCTGGGATTCCGGCTCCAGAGCCCATGATCCTAACCACTGGGCTGTGCCAGGACTTTATTAGCCCAAGGACGGCAAAGAGAAGCCTTGGATGGTAAGAACAGGGGAATGACAGACGCAGCAGCAGGGTGGGAAGGGGCTGGGGTGGAAACGTGAAGACCAGGGAGGAAGTTACTGGAAGGTTCCTGTGAGAGAAGGCCCCAGTAAGTCTGGTAGCCATGGAGCGTGAAGCTGGGCAGAGTCCAGAGGTTTCCAGGGGGTGGTCTCCGCCACAGGGTGGGTGACCTAGGGACGGAAGAGGGAGGAGCCAAGGCAGGAGGGCTAGGGGCCCTGGGGGGCTGGGGGGCCTTTCACTGAGATGGGAAACTGGAGGAGGGCCAGGCTGAGGGGATGGGGCTGGCCTTGCGGCGTTAGTGTTCTGGGTTCCCAGGCTTCTTTTATGGCATTCAGCTCACGGGACGGCAACAGGGATTTGTTGGCACGTTTGGTTTCCTCATTAGGAAAAACAGGGACCTGGCTTCTTTATTCATTCTCGGCGGTGTTCCATGGAAGCTGCGAGACGGCTTGCAGACGCGCACAAAGGCAGTTTGTAAGCTCAAGGGCAGCGGACCCAGCGCCGTGTCCCTCTGCGTCCTCCGGGCCTAGTCCTGTGTCCGCCTTGTAAATATGGGAACGAACAAAAGGCTAGTGAAATCACTGCTAAGTGGAGGAGCGAGGGAGAGACAGGGCTGGAAGCTAATCCAGGAGGAGGAGGAGAGAGCAGGGAGTGGTGAAGGGCATGGAGTTCCCACGCCACCGCACGGGGGCTGAGCGAAAGCCCGAGAACCTCTCAGCGCCTCAGCGGTGTCTCTGTAAAACTGAGATAATAACAGAACCGATCTCAGACGATTGTCTGTCATGGAGAACAGGATAGAAATGAGACAGGGTGCCTCACAGAGCGGAATAATACGAAGCCGTAAAAAAAAAAGGACGAGAAGGTTCTTTGTGTGTTGCTGTGGAATGAGATTCGGGATACACTAAGTATAAAGACGCAAGGCACAGTGCCGTGTGTATGGGACGTTCCTGTTTGTGGGAAAAGGGGGGAAATAATACTCTGTGGGCAAGCGGCTGATTCCGTGGGGGAACGGCTGAGGGTGGGAGGGAGGGGAGGGGAGGGGGCCGAGATTACCAAGCACCCTCGCCCTCTGGAATCTTCGATAATTAGGATCCTGGGACTATATTACCTATTCAGAATTTAAATTTAAATTGAAAAAGCAATTAAGATTTTTCACGTCTTAAAAACACCCCTCTCTCGGCCCTCCAGCTAGTGGCCCATTTTCTGCTCCCTTTAGTGGCAAAAGCGCTTGAAGGTGCCGTCCCAGCTGGCGGTCCCCAAATCCCCTCTAATCGTCCTCTCTTCGACCTGTCGAGTCCAGTTCTGGCCCCGCCACGCAGCCCACAGCGCTTTCTCCGGGTCACCGACGGCCTCCACGTGGCCCAATCCAGGGCTCCTTGTCAGCGCTCAGCAGCCTTGGGGCCCCCCTTCCTCCTTCCCACACTCCTTGGCTCCCAAGGGCCCCGAGCTCACCTGGGTCTTCCTTCCATCTCTGACTGTTGGTGGTCCCGCCCACTTTGCAGCCTCTTGTGGCCTCGAGGTGGTGATGAGCCCTTCCCCCGACCCAGGCACCCCCGTGGCTCCCTTGTGGCCCTCTCCCCGTGCTCCAGATTCCCCCCCTGCCTGCTGCACATCCCTGTTGAGCATCTCAAGTTTAGTCTGGGCTTGGGTCGCAGCCCCCATCTTCAGAAATGAACTCCTCCGTTCTTGGGTCGCTCAGGCCCAAACCCGGGGATTAGGCTTCCTTGTCTCTCACCACCTCCTCTAAGCACCTGTGAACAAATCTTGGTGTTTCTACCTCTGATGCATCCTGAGTCCAGCGGTCCCGCTCACCCCACTGCAACCCTTGGGGCCCAGCCCCCCTCTCCCCACACCCCTCCCCCCACACCCCTCACCGGGGCCTTTGCTTCAGCCTCCACGCTGGTTTCCTTGTCTTGGCCTCATTCCTCCACCGGCTCTGCTAAACACAGAAGCCCAAGAGACACTGTGAAAACCCTGGTCAGAAATTCTCGGTCCACCTCTCCAGACCCTGCAATGTTCCATCTCATAAAAGCCAGGCCTGGAGCACCTGGGTGGCTCAGTGGGTTAAAGCCTCTGCCTTCAGCTCGGGGATCTCAGGGTCCTGGGATCGAGCCCCGCATCCGGCTCTCGGCTCAGTGGGGAGCCTGCTTCCCCCTCTCTCTCTGCCTGCCTCTCTGCCTACTTGTGATCTCTGCCAAATAAACAAAAAAAAAAAAAAGTTTTTTTTCTATAAATTAATAACTAACTAAATAAATAAAAGCCAGGCTTTAGGGTGCCCCTCACAGCCCATGGGGTCCTCTGCCTCTCGCCTCTGTGACTGCACATCCCATTGCTGTGCCCAGCAGCTGTTGCTGACACCCCAGGCCCACTCCCCACTCGGGACTCTGCCTCTCCCCAGAATGGTCTCCCCTCCCTGCCTCGTGTCTTCATTGCTCGGCTCCTCCAGACCCTTGCTTTAATGACACCTCTGTGAGACTTTTCCTGACTCCCCCACCTCGAGTCCCCTCATTTTAAATCTCAAGCCCCCCCGGCCAGCAGCCCCCACTCCCTACCCCACTTACCAGTTTCCCGCAGCACGTGACCTGCTTCACCAGGTTCTTCTCTTGCCCCCTCCCCTTCTTGACTGCGACCTCTATGAAGACAGACACTCTGTCTGCTTTGTTCACGGTCGACCCCCCGCCAACCTAGAAAGGTGCACAGTCAGTCCAGGACAAACATTTGTTGGATGATTGAATGAAAGAAGGGAGGAAAGAAAAGATTAGCCCTGGGACACCCGCCCCCATGGTCTGGAAGCTTGCTGATGGTGGAGGGATTTGGCTCAGAGCTTTCCGGTAACCAGGGCCAAGAGGAAAACATTTTCAGTTACAATCTGGAAACTCACCAGGTGTCGGCAAGTCCAGATTGTCTCAGTTCTGAGCCCCAGAGACCTCCCTCTGGGTTTTTAGGAATGGAAGCTCTGATGAGCAGAACCAGGAACGATTCTCGTTTGGATGCTCTTTAAAATGTCCTTCCATCATGAGGGGCACCCCGTTGGCTCAGTCGGAAAAGCATGCAACACTTGATCTCAGGGTTGTGAGTTTGAGCCCCACGTTGGGTGTAGGGATTACTTGGACTCTTTTTTTTTAAAGACTTTATTTATTTATCAGAGAGAGGGAGAGAGTACAAGTAGGCAGAGAGGCAGGCAGAGGGAGACGGAGAAGCAGACTCCCCACGGAGCAGGGAGCCGGATGCGGCGGATCCCAGGATCCTGGGATCATGACCTGAGCCAAAGGCAGCTGCTCAACCGGCTGAGCCACCCAGGCGCCCCAAAAATAAACTATTAAAAAAAAAGTCCTTCCATGGAGGCCAGAAACACAGCCGAAGTACTTCTGGGAATAGTGATTCTAGAAGGGCCTGGAAACAGAGGCTCCTGGCATGTTGCTCTCTGTTCTGGCTTGAGCCAAAAGCAAAGTGCAAAAAATCAAGAGGTATTTATTGGGGGCCCCCGATGGGAAGCAGGAAACAGATGTGGGAGCTCATTCCAGGCATTGCTATGGAGAAAGGTCACATGCATACTGTGACAGTGAGTGACTAGAATTCTAGCCAGGACAGTCAGGGACGGCCTCACTCAGAATGTACAGGGGGAGGAGAGCCTGAATGTTGAGAAGACACGGGATGTTCGGGATGTTCGGGAATGGGTGTGCAAGGGAGGCCTGGCTCACAGCTCCTCCCAGCCCTGGGTTTGCGGGGCGGGGGGGGGGGGTGTTTCAGCTTGGCTGCTCTAGCCCTGGGGCCTCAGGGCGGGGTGCAGAGGGGGCCAGCTGTGGGCAGGGACCCCTTTCCCCATGATGGAGAGCACTTCCCAATGACTCGAGGGGACTTAAGCGTCAGGAAACTCTTACCTGCAGACCACAGGGTCATCTCCAGCCCTGGGGCCAGGGCCAGGGAACCCCTCCATCTTCCTCAGTCTCCTGCCTCTGTTGGTCATTACCCTGGACGAAGCTGTGAGGCCACTTGGGGTACTGTTTGGAGGCAGGAGCACGTCAAGCCTTCCTATCTCATTTCAGATGAGGAGCAGGCCTCTTGCCAGCCTCCGCCCCCCCCACACACACAGTGTGACCCCTGCCCTCCTCTGTCTTTCCTCATCCAGTCATATTAGTGACCTTTGGAACATGCAGCAGCCTTTCCTGCCTCTGGGAGTTCAGCCATGCTGTTCCCTCTTTGGGAAACACTCTTCCCCTGCTTTTTACAAGGCTGGCTCCTTCTCACCCTTGGGGATCAGCTTGCAAGGGCCCCTTCTCCTTCTCCAAGTGGCCTCTCTCAGCCCTCAGCGGGTAGATTCAGTCCTGCCTGTCTCCTTCTTCCCACCCCGTTTCTGTGCTGTCTTCATAATTCGTGGTTATACATTTATTCGTTTGCATACTTGGTACAACGTCTCTTCCTAGATAAGACATGAGCTTTATAAACTCAGGGCGTGTATCTGTCTGGGTCACTGCTGTGTTCCAGCCTAGACCGCCTGAGGAGTCAATAAATATTTGTCAGATGTTTGAATGAATGAATGAGGACGTGGTCAAAGCTGCAGAAATAGACCTTCTCTGGGAGAAGGGCAGTGGTTGGACTGGACAGGATGGCCGGGGGACAGGAAGAGAGGATGGAAAAGCCACTGTTATTTACAGTGCAAAATCACTAGAACTTGCTGGAGAAGAGTCCCATGGCCAAGGAGATGGGCATCCAGGGAACCGAAAAGACATCTCGAAGGCAGTGTGGTGTAGCAGAAAGAATGAGAAGGTAATGAAGCCAGAACTCCTGAGTTTAATCCCAGCTCGGTCACCAGCTGTGTGATCCCCGGCAAGTTTCTCTACCTCTCTGTGCCTGAGTTTCCACGTCCGTCCAACGGGTGGCACCCACGTCTTAAGGATGGATGCATCTTAAGGCATTCTATGGATTCAAGGCCGGGCCGGCCCAGGTCTGGCCCCCCGTGGGTGGGCTGGCAGCGGTTAGGGTTGCGGGTCACAGGGTGGGAATTGTGAGTCAGAGGGAATCAACAGGACTCGGGCTATTCTGCCCCTTACCCACCTCCAGATTCCCTGAGGCCAGGAAGGCTTTCGAGGAGATGAGCTTTTGAATTCTCAGCGTTTCACAAAAATAGCCTCGGCGGCAGAACCCCTGGTTTCAAGCAGACAATTTCTTTGTTACTCAGCGGCTGGTGGGTGGGTGGGTGGTACCACGGGCTGCTCATTTCCTGAATGAACAGCTGTGCCCTCTCCTCATTGTCGAGAATGATCATAACACTCCTTCAAACCGCGGCCCAGCCTCCTTCATTCACGGCTCTCAGGGTGCCTGGAAGCCCCCACGCGTGTCTGCCGGCGGCGGGCGGGGCCTCCAAGAAAGGCCGGCCACAAAGTGAGGGTCGGGCCCGTGGCCCCCGCTTTGTCCTTGTCCACAGCAGACCAGGCCTCGGGCTCTCCTCGGTGGCCTTCCAGGCCCTGCCTCCTGGCCTCCAGTCTCCTGTCCTCCCCCTCACCTCCCTCACCGCCCCGGGCCACACCAGCTTCCTCTCTGGATTCTGGCAAGTCTGGCTCCTTCTTGTCACTTGGGGTTCAGCTCAAATATCGTCCCCTCAGAAAAGTCCCCCCTGGCTGCTCCCCATTCTTGGCCCATCATTGGCTTGTAATCCACAGCTCGGCCACCAACAGCCAAGGTCCAACCTCCGCCAACTCAGGAGCCGTGCGAAGAGCCGGCCTTGGCATTGACGTTCCAACCCAATTCCCGACTCGGCTCTGATGCGCCGCTGGGGTTCCTGTGGCTCGGGAGAGAGAAGGCATTCCCCAGATGAAAGCACGGGGCCATTCCCCCCAGAAGGGACGGTGGGTGGTGGGCGGGGAGATCGCGGGCATGACCCCAGCCCTGGCCCTTCTCCCGGAGCGTGAGAACATGATGGGACCACAGCCTCTTCTGTCACTCTGTCGCTTCTGCGCCGGGTGACTCAGCGAGGTCCCCCATCTCTCCCTGCCCATTTCCTCATCCAGAGCTGTTACAAGCAGCATGTGAGCTGGTCCCCGTGCGGGCCCTTTGAAAACTATGATTCTCTGTGGAAGAGAGGAAGACCAAGAGGGAAGAGAAGGGTTCAAGCGGGGTGAGGTTCCACTGGGAGGGTTCTCAGTCTAGTGAGTGGAACAGAATCCGAACTCCAGGCCTCGGTGCGGACGGGCCACAAGGATCCCCACCTCTTGTGTAGGATCAGAAACCTAGACTGTCCGAGCCTGATTGTTCTGGGAGGTTCTGGAAGAGCAGGGATAGATGGCGGCATTGGGCAGCCCTGGGTTCAACATCCTTCTAGCCAGATAATGAACACGGGCAATTCCCTCCTCCTACCTGAGCCTCACGTCCTCACCAGCAGAGCAGGGGCGATGGTCATAACTGGCTGGACCGCTGTGGACCTTGGGTGAGGCAGAGCCTGCTGGGAAGCCCTCAGTGCGCCTTACTGGCTGTTGTTATTTGCATTTTTCTCGATCATTTCCTTTTTGACTCCCTCCTCCTTTTGATTTTAATAAAAGTTCGGTTGAAAATGCCAGCCTGCCTCAGAAGGATGAAGGATGTGTGCGGGAAAGCCTTCCTTCTTTCCCAGCTGAGGCCTAGGAGAAGGGGTGGGGAGGAACAGAAACCCCTTGGTGGAGGCCTCTCCAGCGGGGCCTGAGGCTTAACCGCAGACTGCTCCGGAAACACCGAGCACCGCTGGGAAAGGGCCTTCTTCCCTTCTTTGCAGAGAGGCTGCGGTGGATCAGAGTCGGTAAAAGATTTTCCCAAGTGATCACGGTCCAGGAGTGCTGGAGCGGAGATCCACACCCAGGGCCTCTCCGATGTGGAGACAGGGGCACTGGGAAGGACACAGGGGCACTGGGAAGGGCGCAGGGGCTGTCCGGCCTGGAGAGAGAGAGACAGAGAGAAGCAAGCTTATCACCCCTTAAGGGGCTTCTCAATTCAATTCAGTTCAGTTCAGTTCGACAGAAACACCGTCCACTGCGGGCCGGAGAAGGAGAGGAGCTCCTATAATTGCGGACAAGGATCTCTACCAAGCAAGGGGTAGACCTGAGCACAGTGTCGGTGCTAATGGAGGCCGGGGACACTGAGGATTCAGAGGGCAGAGGAAGGTCTGAGAGTCCCCCAAAACGGGGTTCGTCCCGCCCTTGTCCAGGGCTCCCTCAGAGAGAGCTCCTCCCCCTCCTCTGTTCTCCCAGACTCACCACTGCCCCCGGCCGGGACCCCGTGGCCTCCAGCACAGTCGCATGTACACCCCCCACACCCACACGCACGCACACACGCACGCACACATGCCCACCCACCAGCTCTCTAATTGCCAGGAATGCGGGCTGCCCCAGCTTCTCCCTCCCTCCCCCCGCACCCCCCCCCCCCCCCCCCGCATTCCTCAGCAGCTACTCCCACCTGGCAGGGCAAATTATACCCCAGCCTGGCAATAAAAGCCACTTTCCAAAAAAAGAAGCTTTAGTGCCGGGAGAGACGCAGCTAAAACTCCCTCACCCCTTCCGCGCGCCTGACTCAGGAGGCGGTGTCTGGCCCCGAGGCAGCGGGGCCCTGGGTCCCTTTAAGCAGGGAGTACAAATTCCCATCCCAGGCCCTCCCTCCTGCTCCTCCTGACGTCAGGAGGAGGGCGTGTGTGAGTGAGTGAGTGAGGGGCTCGAGGTGCCGCATGCTCACACACACACACACACACACACACACACACGCGCGCGTACACACAACACACCCTCAGACCCGGCCCCTGCTGGCCAGCTCCGAGGGCCAGAGAGAGGCAGAGCGCTGAAGGCGGCTGCGGGAGGCGGTGGCTGGACCTCGGCTGCCCCGGAGAGGTAAGGGACAGGACGGGGCGGCGAGGGCACACCAGCTCGGGAAACTGGCTTTGGCAGGGGCCAAGCAGGGAGGTAGGACACGACGGGGCTGGGAAGGTGGGTCCCTCCCCTGGGGCTGGCCCAGCCCCGTTCAGTTTACAGAGGAGGGTGTTGGAGGGTTTGTGGATGAGCCCACCCGGTCCTCCCTCTTCCCTCCTCCCTCCTCCCTCCTCCAAGCCCCCAGGGGAAGCTGAGGCCGTCTCTGTGTGTGTGTGTGTGTGTGTGTGTGTGTGTGTGTGTGTCTGTGTCTGGGACTTGTGTCTGGCCCAAGAGGCAGAGAACAGCAGACACCTGCCAAGCCGCAGCCTCCCGTCTGGGAACCGGGGTGGGGGAGAGAAATGACTGGGGAATAATTGTGCTCCTACCAGATGCCGTGAGGGGAGCTGCAGCAGGGGGCATGTGTCTGTCCCCCTGGAATTCGGGGCTGGGGCCCAGGGACCGACCATTTAGGGCAGGCAGACGGTTGGACCTGGAGCCGCTGTGTCGTCCTGACTCTATTCTGTCCCCACCGTGATGGGGATAATTGTGTTAATGGGCTTGGAGAGGCAGCTCCGTGTAATTATCTTCGCCTTGCAGCAGCCCCACCCAGAGCTCTGGCCTCTCCTGAGGCCACTCCTCTCCCCCGTGGGCTGGTCTCGCTCTGACCTCCACCCTTGCTGGGGTGCAACCCTGGGGCGGCGGGGTGGGGGGGTGCTGAGCTGCTGGCCCCCAGCTGCGGGATGCGGAGGCGGGGGGCCTCGGGGCAGCCTGGGCTAGCCCCAAGTCCTTGAGTGGCCTGCCCGGGCACAAGGAGTTCGGGCAGAGATAAGGGGTGATGCTGGGACCCGCAAGGGAGACAGCAGGTTCCTGCCAAGCTGCCAGCCTGCAGGCTCTTCCCAGGGAGAGGGGAGGGACGCAGAGCGAGAACAATAATAAATACAGAGTGTGAACTGCTGCCTCCGCTGGGGCTGGGGGAGGGGAGGAGGAAGTGCGCCCGGGAGGAGGGTGGGCAACCTCACGGAGAGCCTGGCACCGTGCCCACCTGGATGTGCTCCAGAACTGGGCTCTCGGTGGGGAGGGGCAGTCTGCAGCCCCCTGGGGAACGGGGAGCCAGTTCCCCAAAACTGACTCCATCCCAGAGGCCCCTCCAAATTCTGGATGTTTCCTTCACTCAGACTCCCCCCGCCTACCCCCACCATTTCCGTGAAGTCCTTTCCAGCATCTCCTTCCCATATCTGTCCCAGCCCTCTGGGTCTGTCTGCCCTCCACTCCAAAAGAAAAAAAAAAAGAACTGAGCAGGAACTGGTCACAGAGAGGCCTGGGAAAGGTCGAGGGACAGTTTGGGTCACAGAGTCCCCTCCCAGGCCTGGCAATGTTCACGGATGCCCACGGGCCATGGAGGGGCTCTGGAGGGAGAAATAGGGGAACCTACACAGCCAGCCTGCGGGGAGGGGACACCCACGGGCGGGTCTGGAGGCAGAGCCCCGAGATTGGCACCAGCAGAGGGCGCTCCGGGCTTGGGTGAGAGGGTCGCCTCTCGGGGTCACCACCAGCACCGCCAAGTCCCAGAGCCTGGTGGGAAGGGGGCTTGGAGCAGTTGGGGCCCGTGTCCACGCAGAGCAGCCAGGTAGGGAACAAAAAGTAGTGGGGGGCTTCTCCCCTGCTCCAAAGCCCATGGAATGATGGTCATTGGGGTGGCGGCTGGCACCCCGGAGAGCTCTGGGCTTTGAGGTCACACTGATTTGAGTTCAGCTACTCTAAGTGTGACTTTGACCAATCCTTTCCTCTCTCTAGGGGGCTCAGAGTGGGAAAGTGACTTGCTCAGGGTCACACAGCCTGGCAGAGATGGGATGTGAGCACGGCTCTTGCGGGGCCCATTCTGGCCTCTTTACCCTCACTGGTGCCCAGGAAGCCGGAAGGCCTTCATCAGGGCGGCCCCTCCCCCAGACAGTAGGGACATGTGACAAGGAGAGTGAGAAGGTCTCCATGAAGCTCACATACAGGCTGGGGTAGCCCCTAACCCCCATGCGCGCGTGCGCGCACACACACACACACACACACACACACACACGTGCGCACGCCACGCTGTAGGAGGGGAAGAACCAGGTTTAATTAGGTCACCCCCAGCTGCTGGAGCAGCTTTGGCACTGAGGTATTTTAAGGACTGTCTGGGTGGCTGGGGGAGGGGAGGGGCTGGGGAAGTGCCAGCTTCTGGCTGGTGGTCCTGAGGCTGTTTCCTCCTGCTCCCAGGACCACCCACCCTAGATAAGACCCCAGCATTGAGAAAGCCCTCCCACCGCCATCCAGTGCTCCGTGTCCTTCCCCTTTACAAGCCATCGTACCCTCTCCTGCCCCTGGCTGCTCCTGCACATGGGGGCTCAGAGCCGGGACACACTCACCAGGGGAGTTGTTTTTAGGCTTGCCACAGTTGGCAAGTGATTCACCCAAGGTCACAGTCTGAGTCGGCACAAAGCCAGAAATAGAACCCCAAGGCCTGACTCCCCAGTTTTTCCACACCCCCGTTCTTCCTTCACCAGCGGAGAGCAGGAGATGTCAAGGAGCTTTCCTCCCCCCTCCCACAATCTCAGGTGCAGAAAGCACCGCCCCTGACCAGCTGTGTGACCCCAGGAAGCTTCTTTCCTTCTCTGGGCCTCGGTTTACTCTGCTGAAGAATGGGGCTAATGACAGTCATTGTCACATAGGGGTGTTGTGGGGACCACCTGAGGAAATGGGGCCAAGGACTTGGCAGAGCACGGCCATGTGGCTGACGGTCTATGTGTGGTACCGTGCCTCGGGTCACGTTCGGACTTGCCACGCTGTGCCCTGGTCAGTCTGGTCCTCCCCCTGGAGGCCGGGGCTCTCTCCTCCCGTGCCTGTGGCCCCAGTGCCTGGCATTCAGTTTCCTTGCAGTTACGTGTGTGTTTTTGACAACCTCAGAGGACAGTTGGACTGACCTTCAGGAGGCATCTGGGCCAGTGATGATTCAAGCAGCAGAGGAGCAAAGTGAGGCAGAGAGAGGGTCAAGGGCAGGCCCCAGGTCACAGAGCACTGGGGGGTTGATCCAGTTGACTTTCCCTACTCTGCCCCAGACAAGAGACATTCGCACGGTCAAGAGAGGACTTGGACAGCCATTTCCTGCCCCGTCTTTCTGGGGTATCTGAGAACTGGAGAAGCCCCAGCACCAGGACGATGGTCACCTGCTGACAGGGCTGAGTCACACTGTATCACGGCCTCGCCTCAGGTTACCTCTGAACAGCCCTGATGTTCTGGTTTTACCTCCCCTAGTCCTTCTGTCCGCAGAATGGCCAGGTTTGGCCTTCACGCAGGGAAATGAAGACAAGCGTGGCCGCGAGGGTCGGAGCCAGAACACGTGGACAGGGAGACTTGCCCTCACAGGTGGACCGTTGATGCTCAGCTCCTCAGCCCCTCCCACATGCGGGACAGGTGCTACTAATAGCCCTCGGACAGATAAGGAAACTGAGGCTCAGAAAGGGAGGGTCACTGGCGTCCAGCCCAGGCCAGAAATGGTCCCGACCTGTCCTCGAACCTCCAGCGGCCGGCTCTGAAAGGGCTTCGTTCTGGGCCACACGTGCTCCCAGACACTAGGACCGAGTCCCCTGGGGGCTGGGCTTTACCCTGAATTGAAACAAACTTCCTTCAAACTCATGTGTTTCTCTGCTTTTGGAAGAGTTTATTTTCCCCTTCAGTTCTCAGGGAAAGGTCTTTTAGTAAAAACTCCAGTCGTGTTTTGGCTGAACCAGGAGCAGAATTTTTTTTTTTTTTTAAGATTTTATTTATTTATTTGACAGACAGAGATCACAGGTAGGCAGAGAGGCAGCCAGAGAGAGAGGAAGGGAAGCAGGCTCCCCGCTGAGCAGAGAGCCAGATGCGGGGCTCGATCCCAGGACCCTGGGATCATGACCTGAGTCGAAAGCAGAGGCTTTAACCCACTGAGCCACCCAGGTGCCCCCAGGAGCAGAATTTAAGAAGAGCACCATTTGCTTTCAGATGAATCTGGGCTCTTCTCACTCACCTGCTGTGTGACCTTGGGTGAGTCAACCCACCTCCCTGAGCCTCAGTTTCCTTAGCTGTAAAATAGAAACGATGGAAATTCCAAACTTTCAGGGCCCCTGGGAGATTTCCGAAGGGAAAGTGACCTCTGTAAAGAATCTTGCACTAGATACAGGATTCAGACAATAAAAGCCTGTCTTTACTGGTTCCTTTCTGCAGCAGCACCCTGGGGAGAGGGTCTGAACCGGAAGTTTGCTCTGTGTCCCCTTATTCTCTTCTGGCAGGGCCCAGAGAGGGGGAATCCTGTCCAAGGTTGCACAGCAACTCAGTAGCAGTGCAGGGCTCCAGAGTCAGATTACCTTGGTTCGAGCCCTGGCTCAGACATTAATTGCTGTGTGGCCTTGAGTGAATGACTTGGTTTCTCTGAGCCTTATTTCCTCCTCCGCAAAATGTAGTCATAATGGCAGCCACTGAAGGGGCGGCTGTAGGAATTAATAAGGGAGAAGCTCTGAGGGGCAGGGCAGGGACCTGGTGGGTGGGCAAGACCTTGGGAAACAGGAAAGAGGAAAGTGGGGATGGGCTTGGCTCGGCTCAGCTGGGGCTCTCCTTCTTCCCACTCCCTCTCCCCCTAAGCCCAATTTAGCAGCCCTGTCTGGGGGGGGCGACCTCTCGCCCAGCACCTGCTGTTCTCCCCCACACTGCCTCCCATTTCAACCTCACAGGAGCTCTGGAGGACGGGTTCTGGCACCCCCCGTTTTCCAGAAGAGGAGGGAGATGGGGGAGATCCCAGAGCAGCACCCTCTGCCCCCCTGGAGGGGGTCTTTTCTGCACCCCCAGCCCTAACTCCAAAGGCCAACTGTGGGCTGCTCGCACAGAGCCTGTGTTCGGGGTGGGGTTGAAGACCCGGGAGCAGCCAGTCCTGTGGGGCCAGAGGGCAGGAAGGCCTATCCCTGCCCATATTCCCTCATCCCCCTTTCTGTTGCCTAGTCCCATATGGGGAACCCATTTTGGGGAGGGGAAGGAATTGGGGCCCGCCCTCACCCCTAACCCTGGGTAATTAATCAATGTATCTCTCCCCCTTCCCTGCAAGAGGCTTTGGGTGGGTCGGGAGGCGGGGCTGGCCTGGCCAGAGCAGGGCCTGGCTCAGCTGTGTCTCCCTGGTAACGGCTATGGGCTGCCTCTGCCCCTCCTCCCCACGACCTCCCAGCACCGGCTGTCACCACCAAGCACAATACCAGCTCTGAGAAAACTGTAGTGAGCAGGCTGGGACCGCCCCGCTTTCTGGACAGAAGGAAGGGGAGCATCTGTCCACCTGCCACCCCTGCCCAGGTGCGGAGGGGACTCCCGAGCACACATTGTGGGGCCCCGACGTCTCTTGCTCTCCTGTCTCTGACATCGTGGGTAGTTTTACTGCCCGGTTTCCTTTTTGATAACAGCTTTATGGCGATATAACCCACATACCGTATGATTCAACCGCTCAAGGTGAACGAGTCAGTGGTTTTCAGTACAGTCACAGAATTGTGCAATAAGGCCATGATCAACCTCAGGACATTTTCATCACCCCGGAAAGAAACTGCACCCGTTAGAATTTACTCCCCGTGATCCCATCCCCCCCAATTCCTGGCAACCCCTGATGTCCTTTCTGTCTCTGCGGACTTGTCCATGCTGGACATGTCACGTGAATAGAATCACGCAACGTGCTTTCTTGTGGCTGGCTGGCCGGCTGCTTCCACTCGGCGTAAGGGTCCCCAGGCTTGTCTGTGTTGCAGCAGGGACCAGGACTCCCGTTCCTCTTTACGGCTGAACCATATTCCGTTCTGTGGCTAGACCACGGTTTATCCGCTCGTCTGTTGACGGACTTCTGGCTCGTTTCCACGTCGGGCCTGGTGTGGATAATGCTGCTGTGAACGCTCAGGCCCAAGTTCTTGTGTGATTGCGTTTCCTTCTCTCTAAAAATGGGAATAAAAATGCCAAACCTGGCCCGACCTCCTGGAGCAGGCTCGGAAAGGAAAACCCCACGTCGGCTTGAGGGGGCTGTGAGCAACCAGCTCTCCTGGGTGGAGAGGCATGTTGGGGGGCGGGGGGCTGGGGAGGAGGAAGGCGCCTCTCCGCCTGGAGGCCCGGCAGAACCAGCTCATGATCCTGACCCAGATGGGTCCCTCTTGCTGTGTGACCTTGAAGGGCGGCCAGGAGACCTGCCCCGCTGTTGGATCTTGTGACTCCTCCGCTCTCCCATCCCTTGCCACACTGTCTTTCTGGGCGATTCTGCCCTGGAAATTCTGGGCCGGAGCGGGGGTGGGGCACAAGATGGAGGCCAGAAATAGGGTTGCGGCTCCAGGATTTACCTCAGGCACTAGGGTCTTTGGGTGAGGGGGGAGGTAGTGAAGAACGGGGCTGAGGAGGTAGAGAATCTCGTCATCCTCTTTCCTGTACAACTGTAGATTATGATGGGGCCGCTGGGAAGGCCTAGGCTTAGCCAAGCGTCGCCATAGCTTGTGAGGGAGTGAGGCAGGGTTTATGAGCTGCATTATACAGGTGAGGAGACTGAGGCCAGTGGAAGGACTCCCCAAGGCTGGCGGCTGGTACGTGGCAGAGCTGGAGGGCTCCTGGTCCAGGTGTCCTGCCTGGCCCCACTGTGGCCCCGGGCTCCTTCCACAGCCTGGCTCAGTACACTGAGCCCTCCTCCCTGGGGTTCCACAGCAGCGGCTCTTAGGGTCTGAGACTTCCCAACCCCTGTGGGATGAGAACTATGTTCTCTTCCTCAGGAGAGGAAAACGGTGAATTTTTTCAAGGTCATCCGGGCACTTAGCGGGTGACGAGGAAATTTCTATTGATGAGCATTGACCATAGCCATTCATTGGGTCTCTGAGATGCCGATGTTATCACACACTCCGTCAGTGACCCCACAGCACCCTTGCGCAGTAAATATTCTCAATCTCACTTCAGAGCAGAGGCAGATAGGGCTAAAGCAAACTCACCAGCGTCCCAAGGGCTTACCACGCCCTGGCATGGAGAGCGTCGCTGAATCCTGACAGCAACCTCGCCGTGAAGTGAAGACCAGCACTAGCCCCATTTTACAGAGCAGAAAACTGAGTCAAAGATTAAAAGTGTTGACCAAGGCAGGCTGCATAGCCGGTTAGGGGCAGGGGGCAGGATTCAAACCCAGGTCACCTGGCTCCAGAGCCTGCACTGTCTCCTGGAACTGTTGAAGTCACCAAGTGACAGTGATGAAGCTGAGATTGGAGCCCAGGTGTGTGGATGTGAAGCTGCTCACACTTGGGCCAGACTGTGTTCCAGACCGTCACTGGCCGCTTTCCCCATCCCACCTCCCAGGCCCCCGGAGTTAGAGAACTGAGCCTCAAGCTGGAAGGACTTTGAGATTAGTTTTAGCTTGGACCATCCCTTGTGACCCAATACTGTGGACAGGGGACTTAAATGAGAGTTTAACTCTCATAGTTCTGGAGGATGGTGGCCCAAGATCGGGGTGCCAGCATGGTCTGGTTCTAGTGAGAGCCCCCTTCCTATAGACAGCTCCCGTCTCGCTGTGTCCCCACGTGGTGGAGAGGAGGCAAGCTCTCTGGGTCTCTTCTTCCAAGGGCACTAATCCCATCACGCCCCCCCACACTTCACCTGCCCCTAATGGCTTCCCAGAGGCCCCATCTCCAACCTGGAGGGCTGGGCCTGGTGTCCAGAAGCCGCTCAGTCTGGCCCACACTCAACTCTGCCTCTTTCTCCCCCTTCCAGACGGAGCCTGTGGCTGGTGCGGCTGCCGAGCAGGGCCAGGCCGGGCCCTGCCCGCAAGGACGCCCAAGCTCTTCACCGGCCCCTGCGCCCGGGAGCCCACCGGGCTCTCTCGCGGGACCCGCCATGACTTCAGAGCCCACGTCGCCCCCGGTAGTGCCCCCACTCCACTCCCCCAAGTCTCCTGTCTGGCCCACCTTCCCCTTCCACCGGGAGGGCAGCAGGGTCTGGGAGCGGGGCGGCGTCTCATCCCGGGACCTGCCCAGTCCTCTGCCCACCAAACGGACCAGGACGTATTCAGCGTGAGTACCTGCCCCTCACCCAGGCTCCGGGGATCTTTCCCCAGGACAAGGCTCCAGCCCTATCCTTGTCCAACCCCTGTCGTCCTCATTCAAGGACAGGGGAGCTGGGTATGGACCTTCCAGAAACTACTGTGTTCATTCATTCATTCATTCATTCATTCTTCACTCCACTAAGATCTACTGAGCATCTGACTAGGGCATCCGGTGATGAATAAGACAGTCTCTGCCTATAAACTGTCTATAATCCAGAAGGAATTTGTCTACAGTTCACATCCACCCAGCAGGGCAGGGAGAGAGGGCACAATGTCAGGCATCAGGGGGGATGAGGTCCTAGTGGGTTTGGAGGACGTGTTAGGTGAAGAAGGAGGTCGGGTGTTCAAGGTACATGGGTCAGCCTGGACCAAAACGGGAGCAAGGACTGACCTCTGGTGAGGGGTGGGTGGGCTAGACAGAGACCAGCCCTGGGCCTCTGGGGTGGGTCGCTGGCTGGGGTCACATGGGGGAGGCAATTTGGAGAGATCACAGGGAGACTGACTTGCCTTGGCCAAAGGAGAAATTTTTTTGATTTTGCTTTAAGTAAGCCCTACACCCAACATGGGGCTTGAACTCACAACCCTGAGAGCAAGAGTCACGTGCTCCACCGACCGAGCCAGCCAGGTGTCCCTAAAGGAGAGGTTTTGGATGGGACTAGTTGTGCCCTGTGTCCAACCCAAGGCTGGGCACAGAGCAGATGTTTGATAAATGATGAATGAGTGGGTAAGGGACAAATAAGTGAATAGGCTACAGTGACCTCAAGAGGTAGTGAGCTCCCCATTTTGAGAGGTATTCAAGTTTAGGCTGGGTCTTCTTCACTCAGAAGTCTAACAGCAGGAGCCCATGTAAACCTGAATCGTCTCAGGAGGAAAGGGTACTCTGCACAGAGAGAGGCACTGGCTGAGAGTCAGGAAACTTGCTTGCTGTGTACCCTGGGAGAGCCGGTTTCCCTCTCTGGCCTCAGTCTCCTTATTGTCCAATGGGACCATGACAGAGCGTTACCATGTGCAGTTTCCGGCCCGGGGAGGACTTTCCACAGCCCTGGGACAGGCTCTGCAGGCAGACATGGCCAAGGAGGGCTGTGGGAGTGCAGGGAGGGGAGTCCCCAGACCACAGCTCTAATCCCCTACTCTTACCTCAGGACAGCCCGGGCCTCGGCAGGCCCCGTGTTCAAAGGCGTCTGTAAGCAGTTCTCACGCTCACAGGGCCACGGCTTCATCACCCCCGAGAATGGATCCGAGGACATCTTTGTGCATGTATCTGAGTGAGTCCCTCCCCCACTACGTTCCTGGCTGGGCCCCTACTGCAGGGTCCTGGCAAGGCCTCTAGAAACGCCTCTTCAGGCCTGTACCCTGGCTGGCTGAAGTCTGTGTCCCTGGCATCTTTCTCCTCCTGTCGCTGGTGCGTGGGAGGGGGAGCAGGGGAAGGCTGGGACCAGGTGGGGAGGGGACATCCCGGCCCCAGGAGCCCCGGGAACTACTGGCTGAGCCCTGGGATCCGGCATCTCGGGAACTGAGAGGATTGGGCCAGCCCCTGGGTCTTTCGGCCTGGAAGGTAGTTGGGCTTGGGAGCGATGACTAGGCCTGGCCCCTGCCCTGGTGCCAGGCAAGACCTGGGGAGCACACGGAGCTTCTCTAGGCCTCCAGACCCGCCTGGCCTTTCGTGTCTCAATCCCCAAACAGCACAGACAAGGAGGAACCATTTCGGAGTCCCATTTTACAAATTAGAGAGCTGAAGCTCGGGAAGAAGAAGAAGGGAGGGGAGGCAGCCCTCAGGCCAGCCCGCAGCGGCTGTCTGGGCGCGGGGCCGGCTGCTGGGCTGACGCCGCTCTCCCGCCCACCAGCATCGAGGGGGAGTACGTGCCCGTGGAAGGCGACGAGGTCACCTACAAGATGTGCCCCATCCCACCCAAGAACCAGAAGTTCCAGGCTGTGGAGGTGGTGCTCACCCAGTTGGCCCCACACACTCCCCACGAGACGTGGTCTGGCCAGGTCGTGGGCTCCTAGGCTGGGGGGCTCACGTGTCAGCCGCCGGGCGGGTGGGGAGCCACACAGGGTGGATGGGCAGCTCGGGGCTCCAGGCCCCGCTGCACTGCCTGGCCCGGTCCCCTGGGAGGCCTCAGCATACGCGTCTGTCTGTCTGTGCTTGTGGCCGTGAGCACGTGCCTCCATCCGCTCCCCCCGTGACCTGTGACTGTTGCGTGAGCTGGACCAAAGGGGAGGCCCCGGCCCCGCCTCTGTTTGTCCGCTCTCTCCTTCCCCTCCCTGCCACATCTGCACAGGACCCCCTCGCCCTCCCGTCCATCGAGCCCGAGGGCCTGCGTCAGGCCTGGGCCCGGGAGGCAGGGGGCACCGGTGGGCCCCTGTCCCTACAAGGTGTTGCCCTCGCCTCTGCTCCAGGCCTGACCCAGGGACCAGACTCCGCTGTGCTCCTCACGCCTCCCACCCTGGGCTGGGGCCTCCCACGGTGGCCTGTAGCGTCCCGCAGAAGCCGGGCCAGCGAGAGCTCTGGGGGTGCCTCCCAGCCTCTGGCAGGGGAAGAGGGCAACCCGAGTCAGACCCCTCCTCACTGCCATGGGCCCATTCTCCCTTCCTTCCACCTGCTCTCTCCTCTCGGCATCCCGGAGAGGCAGGCAGGCAGGAGCTGAGGGCAGAAGGTGGTTTTGGGGTCTCAGTTTTGCCGGCCACGGTCCCTCTGCCTCCTCAGCCTGGCAATGGCTCTGTGAGCTCAAGGCTGTGTCCCCTCCCCTGGGCTGCACTGAGCCACGCCGCCACCACTCGGAGACACAGATCTGTGGAGGGGTGGGGGCACGTCTCCCCGGCTTGGATGGAACCATCCCCTTTGCCCTGACCCACACACTCTGCTGACGCTCTACCCATGCCCAGATGTGGCTGCTGAGGACCCCCACCAGACAGACGTGTGTCCCCTCAGGCAGGGCCAGGCAGGGGCACCCACAGGGTGGCCCTCAGCCCAAGACCACTAGCCCCGCAGTCCCTTGCTGGACCCTCTCCCTGAAGCTTCAGCCCTTACTACTGGCCCCCAGTAGGCCAGCGGCTGGGGGGTGTGGTCCCGATCTCGTGCATTGGGTCCCTTAAAGTGTGTGTCTGTGTGTGGACGTGTCTGTGTGCATTTGCTCTCGCGCGGGGGCGGGGGGGGGGGTGGTGAGGCCTGGGAGGCCAGAAAGGCTTTGCCTCCACAATCCCCGCCATCACCGCCACACTCCTTCGCAGAGAACACACCATCTGATGGGACCAGAAATGGGGGTCGAGGGAAGGCCTGCCAGGGACAGTGATGCTTGTGACACCGGGTCTGTGAGTAGAACAGGCTCGAATGCCCAAGATGAGGGCTATCTGTTTAGAAGGATCCCCAGTACTGCAGGTGCCCCGAGACCCGTGGGGTAGCGATGAGCTGGGGTACGTGCCCCACACCCCGGTCCCTATGAGGCCGGGGGGAGATCAGAGCTGCTGAGAAATGGAATGGCCCAGCCTGACGCCCTAGTCTGAGCCGGGGCTGTTCAGACAAGGCCCGAGGACTTGCCCCAGAGGAACAAGGACTCCCTGGCTTCCTTGGTGGAAGGTTTATGGGAACAGGTTAACTCCTGGGAGCCCCCCGAGACTCCTTCCTTTGAGCAGACCCCCCGCTTTTAGGCACTAGCCAGGCCAGATGATGTAACATCAGCGCCAGGGCTGCCTGGGAGGCAGGGGGCGGCAGTGCTCCTCCAAACCCATGGCTCCGCAGTGTCCAAACCGCCTGGACCCCCCCCCCAACCCCCATCCTTCCTAACACTGGCAATAAACCCTCAACTGTGACTCCGCCTGGCCCAGAGCTGCCTCCGTCTGTCTGGGTCCTGGGGGAGGCGCTTGGGGAGAGTGCCCCAAACTTAACCTATATTAAGGGCTTCAGTGGCCCAGGGTCAAGTGGGTCGAAGACTTCCTGTGTGAGCCGGCAGGGGGTCGGGGAGTCCCTGCCAGCTCTGCGTCAGCTCCCTCACCTACCAAGAGGTGGCTGGGACGTCGCTGGTTTGTGATGGGGCCAATCACGCATTCAGACAGAGCTGACACCGTACCTCGTTCCAGGAACTTTAATGTTTGAGAGAGAAAGTTCTGGCAAATACGCACCTTCCCCGGTGCTCTGCACCCTGCCTGGGACAGGCAAGCTGGGCGGGCTCTATCTCGTACCGACACTAGCACAGGCCTGCTGGCGGCGCAGACCGAGATCTGTCCTGTTCGCAAGCACAAGCAGCAGCTGTGGCCGGGGCCATCAAGGTGGAGGACGGAGCCGGTCCCCCCTCAGGCGCTGACTAGCTGGGGACGGCTGTCCGTGCGGACCCTGGCCCTGTCAAGGCAGGCCTTGCGGCAGGTCACAGGCAGCATCCCGAGCCACAGGAGGAGGGGCCCTGGCACCTCCCAACCCCCACCATCAGGGCTGGGGGCTCTCTTTAGGCCTGGGGGGAGCTCTCTGAAGTCCCTGGGAGCAGGCGTGGGCCCTGGTCACGCCTCACGCGCGGTCTCTGGGAAAAAGATCTCACGGCATCGCTGTACCGTATCCTGCGGAGAGACCACGCTGTGGCCGACGGTCCGCGGGTCAGCGTAGATCTCGAAGTCATTCCCACCCTGCGCACAAGGGAGGGCGGGAGGTGCTTCTGTATGTGGTGCCTGGAGGAGGTTCTCAGGGCTAAGGCCCAGCATGAGCCCTGCCACGGGGTCCCCTCCCCACACTGGCTCCTGCAGAGCTGCCTCTCCTCCAGCCCCCACAGAACCAGCCAGAACCCCCCCTTCTCAGCCTTCACCAGATCTGCCCTGACTTGCCGTGTGACATGGGACAAGCGTCCAGCCAGCTCTAGGCCCCAGCCTTCCAATCTGTGTAATGGGGCTGAGGAACACTAGCTGTTCTCCAGGGGTCTCCCGAGGGACGGTTCTGTGCCGCTGTGTCCTTGACCTGGGGGTGACTCGGAGTGGAAGGCACCTGGCCTGAGCCATACTCACGGGGCTGGTCTCGTTCCCAAAGAAGTGGATGGTGTCGAAGCTGTCCTGGTCCAGGCTGTCCAGACAGTAGCGCTTGTCCCAGCCCTCAGGGAAGACGTCAAAGCTGATCATGCCACCTGTGGGGGGTGGCAGACGAGGCTAACAGTGGGGTGGCCCACGGGGTGGACTTGGCCAAGATCATGCATTTATGCCTACGCAGAGCCAGGCTCAAGCTCCTCACCGAGAGCTGTGATCCTGGCGGGCAGAACAGGCGGTGAACAGGCCAGGCCACCTCAGGGCAGTGGGGTGGAGGGCCGGAAGCTCCCCCCGCCAGCGCTGCGGGGGAGAACTCTCTGGGAGGGGACACTGAGCTAAGGCCTGAGCCAGAGTGCCAACTGCAGGGAAGCGAGCACAGTCCCCAAGGCGGAGAAGGGCACAGAGTGTCCCAGTACCAGAGGAGGCCGGGGCAGTGCAGGGACGAGGCCATGCAGGTCCTGGGGTCCAGCATGGTCTGCTCTCCCGGGAGCATCCCTGGACACTGGACACTATGACGGCGGTGTTGGACAGCCAGAGCCTGAGAAGAGGCCGCTGGTGCCAGAGGTGTGAGCTGTGGTCAGATTCCAGAAACATTCTGGATGCAGGGCCCTGGGACTTGGGAAGGGGTGAGGGAGATAAACACTGAACGAGACACTTTGGTTTTTTGACCTGAGCAACTGGGTGAGAGGCAGGGCATGGCCTGGGTTTGGGTGGGGAGGACTGTGGGGCAGGAAGGCTTAGGCCGGGGCTGGCGGCTGGGCCAGGCTCTCAGACTGTCCACGGGATGAATGGAAGCACGTACCTCGAGAGAACCTCAGCCCTTTGCCAGCAAACTCTGTTTTCAGGGCTTCCACGAACTTCTCCCGGATCTTCTCCTTCTGCAGGAGGGAAGGGAGCACACTGAGGCTCCCAGGGCTGCTGTGTGCCAGGCCGCGTGCTGGGCACACAACTTGCCGGGGGCCCAGAGGCCTCCAGGTGGATATCATGATCCCCACTTTACAGATGGGGAAACTGAGGCTCGGGGAACGGCTGTGCCCTGTTCAAGGTCAGCCAGCCTCAGTGGCAGAGCCAGGGCCTGAATCCAGAAAGTCAATGACTGAACTTAGGGGCAGATCCTGCCCGTGAGGGGGGTGTGGGCGGGGTATCTGAAGGAGGCCCTGGAGCGGGGGCACGAGGAGAAGTTTGAGGGGATGGGCTCTGCCCAGCTCAACAAAGCTAACCAGATGCCAGAAATGAGTGTGAGGAGCCAAGAGCACATGGAGCCCTGTTACTACGTGGCCGTGGCCATGGGTACTCAGAGCGAAGGTCAGCAGGATGCCAGGCGCAGCCATGGGCCCAACCACATGGCGACGTGCGCCGGCTGGACACCTCCCGTGTGCAGGGGGCTGGGGGCCTCAGCAATGCCCAGGAGCCCCCTGTTGCCCCCCACTCCTCAGGCAGGATCTTGCAAGTCTGCAGCGTATCTAGAGACTCGGACTAAGGAGACATGCACTCAAGGACCCCGGCCTGGCCCTGCTGGGGCCACAGATGGAGGAGGCATGCAGGGCCTAGCGGGGCAGCACCCTGACTGCTGTCCTGGGGACCAGCGCCACAGGACGGAAGGTCCATGCAGGGCAGGCTCGCTGTGCCCAAAGCAGCAGCAAGAGCCTGGAGGGACAGTCAGCTCACAGGTGGCCTGGAAGGGAGCCTGGACACATCCTGGGGGACCAAGAGCCACTGAGGATGCTGAAGCCTGGGAGCAGAGAACCTAGGACTGCATTTCAGTCAGTCCACGTTGGGTAGGACTGGAACGGACCGAGGCAGGCAGTGGCCGATGGTTTGGGGCCTGAAGTGGGCCAGGGAGGACATGAGCTATAAGGCCAGATATGGCCAAATCTGAGGTAAAGGCAGGCCTCCTGGGTTCCAGGCCTGGCTGTGTGACCATGGGCAAGTCGCCTGACTTCTCTGAGCCTATTTCCTGAGCTAAAGGGTGGAGAGGTAATGAATGAATCCTACCTCCCTCTCCTAAAAAGCAGAGGTGGGATGTGAGCCCCCTGCCCACCATGGCCTTGCCTTCCCAGCAGGCAAGTGGTCCCCCAGGGAGGCCAGAGTCCCCACCAGAGGCCACTTTGTGGGCCCCCAGTTAGAGTTAATGGGGCCCCAGGCTCAGAATAAATGTCCCCACACAACCCAGGATGGGTGTACTTCCTATCTCTGGAGAACGAGTCCCCTGTGTCAAGTCTAGCCTTAGCAAGGACCAGCACTGTGACCTTGAGCTAGTCAGTCTACGGCCTCAGTGTCCTCGTCTAAGGAAAGGGATACCTGCCCTTGGGATCTGAAGGACCGAAGAAGAAAATAAATGGGATCCTGGCTGGGGTAGGTCACACAGGTCAGGGAGTCTGTGCCTTCTCCTCATACCGCAAGGGGGCAAACAAGAGCCAGAGAGACAAGAAAAGACCCTGGAAGCTGCTGGAAGGGTCAGTGTGTGCCAGACTTCCAACTCGCCCAGTCAGTACAGCCCATGGGATGGGAACTGTGCTCACCCCCACCTTACAGCTGCGCAAACAGAGGCACACGGTAGCTAGCAAAGCCACGTTCCAGGCTGCTCGGCAAGCAGGAGGTGGAGCTGGGATTGGAAACCGGGTGGCCTGCGCAGGGGCCATGTCTCAGTATGTGAGTGGGAGGGGTTCTCTGCCAATCGTCAGTCTTCACCACCCCAAAAGGAAAAGCCTCCGTGCCCGTGGGCAGTGCCTCCCCTAAGCCTTGGGACATGGACTGGGAACGGGGGCGGGGGTCAGTGAGCATCCCTGAGAGCCCCACCCACCCTCAGGGAAACCTCGGCAAGTCATTTCCCCTCTCTGAGCCTCAGTTTCCTCATTCATAAAATGGGACACCACCACCTGTTTCATTCATTCAGAAAATATTTCTCGAGCGCTTGCTACGTGTTGGGCACGTGCCAAGCTGGCCCTTAAGGAGCTTACAGCTTCTGCGGGGGAGACAGACAGTAACTGAGATTTGGAAAGTAGGTGAGAGAGTGCACTAGAGGGTGGCAATGGCTGCCTGGGGAGAAGCAGGACAGGAAAGGAGCAGGGGCAGGGGTGCCAGGTTAGATGGAATGAGAAAGGGATACCTGAGCAGGAGTGGAAGGGAGCAGGGAGAAGATAAGTACAGCCCTGAGGCTGTCTCCATCTCCACCTGCTATCTCCAGAATCAGCAAGGAGGATGGAGCAGAGACAGCAAAGGCCAGAGAAGCCCAGAGCCGGGCCAGCGGCAAGAGGCCTGGATGGCCTCACTCCTGGAAAGGCGGGGTGGGCGGTGCGGATGACACACAAAATGCAAGTCAGGGTTTAGCAGGGGCGCGTGTCCCGGAAGGTGAGAGAAATATCGGTATGTTCTAAGAAGAGATGCACAGAGAGAAAGCTGAAAAAGGGTGGGTGCGGGCTGGGCAGACCCCTCAGGGCTCAGGGCACCGGGGGAGGGGCTGGGGCACTGCCCAGTTGGCAAGGGGAGCGCTGAAAGCACTATAAGCACGAAGTCGGGGGAGCTGACATGCTTTAGAAGGTTCTCAGTGGCGTCGCTGGAGAACAGACTGGCAGGGGGTTATGAGCGGAGCTGCCTGGGGGGAGAGAGACACAGGTGAACAGATCTGAGGCCACTCGAGAGGCTGGCCCCCATGTGGGTGGGAAGGTAGAAATGATGCCCTTGGCTTAGGTAAGTGATGGCTGCTGATGCCCGTCACCAAGGGAAGGAAACCAACCACGAAGGAAAGACACAGGAGCGCCTAGACCATGGCTCCGGATGGGTGTCCCAGAGGGTATTGGTTGAGTCAGAACTACTGCGCCCCCCCCGCCCCGACACTGATCCATTTCGCTGATGAGAAAGAAAGGCTCAGAGAGGCTGAGTGGCCGAGGTCCGAGAGCCCAAGGCTGCGCGGCGGGTGCTACCTTGTCCAGCTCGGAGAACTCGATCCGCTCCTCCAGGGTGCAGCTCCGGCCGATGGGCGAGATGTTCAGCATGCCGTTCCGGAACTCGATGAAGGTTCCGCTGGCGGTACAGTGGCAGGAGGGAGGGCAGGGAGCCAGAGAGAAGGACAGCCCTGAATTCAAATCCAGCCCCATCTGGGACCACGGCCTCCTCAGACCTCACGCGGGACAAGAATCCACACAGTGATAAACCGGGGCCCCAGCGCCTGCCGGTGGCATCCAGGAGACCTGATCTTGTCCTCCCTCAGGCCTGGGACGGGGGTGGTGGGGCAGGATGCGGGCTGGGAGGGCTCACCGCTTCTTGGGCAGTCTGAGCAGGGCCATGTAGCGCAGGCAGAAGTTGATCAAGTCCTGCAGCAGCTCCTCCCCGAGATGGTTCTGGATGGTCTGGGCAAGGAACGCGGGGCTCTGAGGGCGGCGGGCACAGTGCCCTCCCCCGGCCCAGGACCGAGGCACCGGAGGCTGTGCCGCTATGGAAAAGTGTCGTAGGCTGAGGCCCTGGGGGGCACTGACCTGCTTGGAGAGCAGTCGTCCATGCTTATACTGCACGGTCCCATTCTCGGCAAACACATAATCAAACTTCTCGATGACTTCAGGGCACGTGGAAGCCGGGAAGAAAGAAAGACTGTGAGACCAAGCCCCCAGAGCCAAGTAAAGGGATAAAGCCCACACTGCTTGCTTTGGCATTCAAAGCCCATTTGTTCCATCTGAAACCTGCTTTTCTCGGCTCATCACCTTCAACTTTTTTTCCAAACAAGCCAACAAGTCGGTCACACCTCTGGACCTTTGCACATGCAGGTCCTTCTGCCTGGACTGCCCTCCCCCCTCCAAGATTCTGCTCCCTCCTCTGGCAGCCTCGGGAGACTCCCCAGCAGAGGGCGCCATTTTCGCTGTGCACCCACAGCCTCCACCGTCCAGGGGCTCCCGCTTTGTTTTATAGTTTCCATCACTATTCTGCAAGGGTGGCTGCATGGGGCAGTTTTCAGCTCTGGCTGCCACAGTAAGCGGCTGGAGGGGGCAAGAGGAGAGGCTCAGGGAGCACAGCCAGGAGGGGGCCTGGACAATGGAGGGGCCCTCAAGATGCAGAGGTGGGTCCTCAGGGAGATATTTCGAGACTTGCTGAGATGCACAAGGGGGTGGGGGGAAAGGTAAAAGTCAGGTAAATTTTCTAGTTCATGAGCTGGTGGGATGTGCCTCAGTTGTGCTGAGACCTGGAACTCAGCTGAGAACAGGTGCTCTGGGGCCAAAACAACTTCCCGGGTGACTTCGGCATCTTTCTCTGTTCAGTGGGATAACCGTGCCCACCCTGCAGTGTGGCCGTCAGGACGCAGTGAAAAGAAGTCAACACGTGGTCATTTTCAGTTAATGGCAGCCACTACTGACTTTAAACAGGAAACCTGAGACTCAGCAGAGAGAGCTGAGAACGTCAACTACTCCAGGGCAAGATTCTGCCTGCTTTGTTCCCCGCCCTTTCTCCAAAGCCTGCCACAATGCTAGGCACATGGCGGGGGCTCCCTGTGAGTCAGTGAGGGAACGTACCTGACTGTTTCCTCTACTCCCTCTGCCCCACAGAAGCGGGGCTGGGTCTTTGAAGGCGCAAGGGTCCGGGGACCTCCTGAACTCCCCCCACCCCCATCCGGACTGTGGAGCTGGCTCTGGGTGCTCCTCCTACCTTCGTCCCCATCTCCCAGCTGCTCGGCGATCTTAGAGTAGTCGGAGCCGCCCACCACACCGATCTGCACCCTACCACGCAGCTTCTGCAGGAAGGCAGCCACCTCAGGGTCAATTTTCTGCAGGGGAGTGGGGAGAGCACAAGGTTTCTGGCTGTCAGCAGGTCTGGGACCTCACTCAACCCACACGCAGTGCTCAAGGGGGCCCATGTTCCATCTGAATCTGAGGCAGCTCAAGGTTAGAACCCAGACCTGAGACGTCATAGATTCAAACTCTTGCTTAAGTCCCTCAATTGCAGATGGCTCTCGGGCAACTGGCTTTGCTTTCTCTGCCTTAGCGACTGTCCCATCTGTAAAATGGGGATCATAGTAGCATCCGGCTGGAGGCGGTCCGTGCTAAGATTAAATGAGATAGTGCATCCCGATCGCTTGGAAACAAACAAGCAATTCACTGGCTACTAATCACATGAAGATTCCCCAAGGAAATGAAAACTAATGAGTTATACTCCATGTTTTCAGGTTCTCGGCTATTTAAAGCCGACAATACCTATAGGGAAATGACCTCGTCAAATTCTGCCACTGAGAGTGTAATCTGGTGCAGCCCCTTTGTAGGGTAATTTGGCAAGAGAACTTAAAATGCATTCACCCCGTCCCCCAGAATTTCCACTTCTCTCGCCTGGGTGTATATGGAGGTTCACTGAGGTGTGGTTTATCATAGTGAAAACCTGCAAACAACTCCTAAGCTTGTCGACCCAAGGAGGGTAAACACCTGCTCTGAAATAGTGCCCTGTGGTTACAGAGCAAGGCAGGCCTGTGCTTCCAACAGACAACAATCCCTAAGACGTGCTGTTAACTGTCCAAAACAAGCAGCTCAGCAGAGTTTACCTGAGACTCTCTCTCTCTGCCCCTCCCCCTGCTCTCTCTCTTTCAAATAAATAAACAAATCTTAAAAAAAAAAAAAAGCAAGTTGCAGGAAGGCACACACGTATGACACTACTCATAAAAAAAGGCGGGGTGGTGGGGCGCCTGGGTGGCTCAGTGGGTTAAAGCCTCTGCCTTCGGCTCAGGTCATGATCCCGGGGTCCTGGGATCGAGCCCCGCATCGAGCTCTGTTCCGCAGGGAGCCTGCTTCCTCCTCTCTCTCTGCCTGCTTCTCTGCCTCATTGTGATTTCTCTCTGTCAAATAAATAAAATATTAAAAAAAAAAAAAAAAAAAGGCGGGGTGGGAGGTGAGCGCCTGGGTGGCTCAGTTGTTAAGCATCTGCCTTCGGCTCAGGTCATGGTCTCAGGGTCCCGGGATCGAGCCCCCCATCAGGCTCCCTGCTCAGCAGTGGTGGTGGTGGTGGGCAGGGGAAACTGCTTCTCCCTCTCCCTTTGCCCCTGCTTGTGCACTCTCACTCCCTCAAATTAATAAATAAAACTTAAAAAAAAAAGCCTGACAAAAACTGCTTAATATTTGTTCTGAGCCAACAGAGGTCTAGCTGAAGGTCTAGAAGGAAATCACAGGACAGGTAACCACCTTTCTTTGGGATGGAGGTGGGTCTGGGATCCTGACTTGGTCAGAAGGGACTTTAGCATCTCTGTTATGTTTTCATTCTTCACAAGAGAATGTGTTTGTGAATACGTGTATAATTAAAAATTAGCTTTTAGGGCACCTGGGTGGCTCAGTCGTTAAGTGTCTGCCTTCAGCTCCCATCATGATCCCAGGGTCCCGGGATCCAGACCCACATCCGGCTCTCTGCTCAGCAGGAAGCCTGTTTCTCCCTCTCCCACTCCCCCTACTTGTGTTCCCTATCTCGCTGTGTCTCTCTCTGTCAAATAATAAATAAAATCTTTTTTAAAAATTAGCTTTTATTTAAGTAATCTTTATACCACGTGGGGCTAGAACTTAGAAACCCCAGATCTAGTCACGTGATCTTCCGACTGGGTCCGCAGGGTCCCCTGGTAATTAACTTTCAAGAGCACTAAGGACAGGGCTTGGCATTAACTGGTGGACAGCAATAACACACATACGAGCTGTTGGGTCAGTGGAGCAAAGGGTCAAAGGGAGGGGTTGGGGCTGTGCCTTAGACCTTGCCACCCTCCCTCCACCGTCATCTTTCTCCCACCCCTGAGGACCCTGGAAGCTACTGGAGGCGGAGCAGCCTGACTTCTCCCTGTGCTCCCAGACCCTACCCCAGGGTCTTCCGGTAGGGAAGCGGGGGTGGGTGGCATTTAGGACAAGAGGGGAGGCTAAGACCTGGCTTCCCATCAGCCTCTGCCTTGCAACCCAACCCTATGGCTCCCTGCTCTAGGGGATCCCAGTTGTCCCTTATGGCCCGATTGGAGGGTGGAATAGCCTCAGGGCTGTCCAGAAAGAGGCCTGCCTATTTACTACCCAGCTGGCGAGAATCGGTCCGGGGGCTCATGTAGGGTGAGATCCAAAGCTAGGAACACTGAGCGCGGGTGGGCGGAGCCCAGAACTCCGTGGAGGTACGGAAGCCCTACCTGCCTCCATAACCGAGGGAGGGCGGGAGGTGAAGCGGCAGAGGAGCTTGAGACATCAGACCTACGCCCGGGCCTGGAAAGGTCCGGTGGGACGGCTTCACGACTCCCGGACTCTCACTAGATAGCGACTCTGATGCTCGGGTGCGCGCCGAACCCTGTCTAGAACCCTGGGCTCAGATGCCAGTTTCGGGCTACAGGTGCGTCCTAGAGGCGGGAGCCCGGGCTGGGAAGGCGGGGGCGTCGGGGGACCAGGCCTCAGCAAGGCGAAGCCTGAGCGGGGGGCAGGGAAGCCAGGTCCCCGCTCGCAGTCTCCTCCCTCCAGAATCACACCCGCTCCGACGCTCCCGGGCAGAAGGCGGACGCAGACATCGGGGGCTGCGACATGGGGGAACCGGGGCCGCATCACGCCCAGCGGGCGGCCCTGGGGCGTCAGGGGCCGAGGACCGCTGCATCCCACACTCCGTCCTGGGGTGTCCAGCGTCACCACTTTCGGCCTCTGAGCGTCCGCGTGACACTCCGACGGCAGCTGCTGAACGTCGGGGCCTTACCTGGCGAGCCGGCGTCAGGGTCCCGTCCACATCAAACAGGCAGAGGACGCGCTCCTTCCTGCGGGCGCCCTCAGCGGAGACCGCCATAGCTGCACCTCCGCGCGCGGGGCCGAGGCCAGGGATGCCGCCGCCAGAGCCGCTTCGGAAAGAGGCTAGACCAGGCGGGGCCTGCGAGGGGCGGGGCCACGGGGCCCGCCGGCGGGTGCCAAACCGGAAAGGGGCGTGGTCAGGGCGTGATCTCGGCGGGAGAGGGACAGCACGTTCGGGGCAGAGGCGGGGCCTGAGCTGGACTCAGGAAGGCTGGTTCTGATTGCACCGGGAGGGCAGGGGGCGTGGCTCAGGGCGGAGCTGAGCGCTACGGGTTGGTCGGACTGTTTCAAACCAAACGGAGGCGGGGCCTGGGCCCGGGAGGGCGGGAAATGATACAACCCGGAAGAGAGGAGCGGGGCCAGAGTCGCTCCGTCGCGGGAAGATTCTGATTGCATCTGGCCGAGAAGGGGCTGGACGGGGGCGGAGCCTCAAACCCCGCAGTGCAGTGCAGGGCGGGGCAGGGCGGGGCAGGGCGGGGCGGGGACGGGACTCAAAGAACCAGCGCTGTCGCGGACTCGCCCCGCCTGCCATCATCTGTGACTCACCCCCCTGTTGCTAATGCCTTTGCCCTACAAATCTCAAGCCTTAAGTAATCACCTGATGTCCTTTGCTCAGGCTCCGGACTTTGCCGGATGGCCTTCTGCGATTCTTACTCCCCTGCTCTCATTGTGTCCACCCCATGAGGCCCCCCGTTCATGGTCCACCTCCTTCAGGAAACCTTCCTGGACCCCTCTGTTCACAACTATTTAACATCCCATTGACGTTACGGTTTCTTCTAGGTTTCCTTCCCCCCTTCACCACTACGTGACTTTGGACAAGTCACCTCTTTGAGCCTCCGCGTCTCCATCTGTAAAATGGGAAGATTACCACCTACTTGAACGGTTGTTGTGGCACCTGCAAAGAAATAATAAATGAAAAAGAGCCCACATAGTACCTCGCACACAGCAGACCTACTTCAAAGGAGAATTTCTACAGCTGTACTTGGTATTGCTCCTGATTAAACAGCTACTGGCACATCAAAAGTCTTAAAAATGGGCAGACCTTTGAGCCAGCAATTTAACTCGTCGAAAATAAGGGAAAATTTGGAGACTGGTTAACTTAATTACGATCCATTTATGAGATGAAGAGCCATGAAGCCATAAAACCTGCATTGTAGAACATTTAACATGGAAAGAGCATGAAAATGGAAAGTAGCAGGCTGTCTCCAGGGACTGGTATCATGGTGAATTTTAGCGTTTTTCTCCCCTCGGAAATGCATCGACTGCAGCTTCCTCTTCTCCAAGACTCTTTTTTTTTGGGGGGGGGGAAGGCTTCCTTCCATACTGCCAGAGCCCAGCCCACCCCTGCTTTCCTCTCTGCTCCCCGGGGGTGTCATTCAGCTTGACGGTATGCCTGGATGGGCATCTTTGCTGCACCCACCATTCTTGCCCTGATGCCTGTGATTGGTCCCGGTAGTTTTGGTCATGCAAAGACTCACATCCACACACCTACGAGTGGCACGTCAGTGCACCATCCTTTGATAGTTGGGTTTTGTTTTTCTATTTTTGTCTCGGTAGCTGCAGTGGCCAGGGAAGATCATGGAAGGCAGAGTCAGAAAAAGTTTAATTTGGTTCCTGGTAACTGTAAGGACTTGGACTGGTCGCCTTTCCTGACCTGTTTCTTCATCTATATAATGGAGATGTAATCGGCACCTGCTAATGACTCTGAACAGTGAGATCGTAGTAATAAGGAGTAGTAGGCAAGCTAAGGGTAAGGCACAAATTGACATCCCGCAACCCAACTCCTCCCCGCAGTGGGGCAGTGGGATAAGAGTCACATTCCTCCAGGAAACTTCCAACTATTTTCATGTTAATGCCTTACTAGAGGGAAAAACATCCTTAGTTTGATAATAGCAAGGACCCCAGTATCCTGATGGTCCTCTTAAGCGATGAAAATCCCTTTTTCCTTACCCCCAACTCCCAAGTATAGAATCAGCCGGCACTCACAACCCTAGTGTAGCGCCTCTTTCTGCCCAAGGGTCCTGTCCCCGTGCTTTAATAAAATCACCTTTTTGTACCAAAGACATCTCAAGAATTCTTTTTTTTTTTAAAGATTTCATTTATTTATTTGACAGAGATCACAAGTAGGCAGAGAGGCAGGCAGAGAGAGAGGGAGAAGCAGGCTCCCTGCCGAGCAGAGAGCCCGATGCGGGGCTCGATCCCAGGACCCTGGGATCATGACCTGAGCCGAAGGCAGAGGCTTTAACCCACTGAGCCACCTAGGTGCCCCAGACATCTCAAGAATCCTTTCTTGGCTGTCGGCTTCTGAGCTTGCCGACATTCCAAAACTCCATCAACGGCAACGGTTACTTCTTGACCCCTAGACTGTGCGCTAGGCACCACACTGGGCACTCGACCGCGTATCTTCATTCATTCTCGGAGCGGCTGTAGAAGGTACTATTGTTGTTGCAAGATTTATTTTCCTTCAGTGCTCATGGTCCTCGGTCAACACCGCTTTGAAGAATGAAGACGCAGACCAGACGAAGAGTGGTGGGCAGCAGCGCAAAGTTTATCGAGCGATAGTACAAAGTTCCTAATGAGGGAGGAGACCTAAGAGGATTGCCACCAGACTTAAGTCTAGGGGTTTTCAGGGGCTTGTTCACGGGCTGGTATTTGTTTGTTTGTTTTTTTAAGATTTTATCATGTGCCAGGGGGAGAGACAGAGAGAACAAGTAGGCAGAGTGGCAGCCAGAAGCAGAGAGAGAAGCAGGTTCCCCGCTGATCAAGGAGCCAGATGGGGGACTGGATTCCAGGACGCTGGGATCAGGACCTGACCCAAAGGTGGCGCTCTAACTGACTGAGCCACCCAGGCATCCCCGTGATGGGCTGTCTTAATCTGATTAATCCTCCCTGCACCTACTGTCACCCAATCAGGTTTTTGTCATTTATCTGTCTTTTTTTTTTTAAAGATTTTATTTATTTATTTGACAGACACAGATCACAAGTAGGCAGAGAGGCAGGCAGAGAGAGAGAGGGAAGCAGGCTCCCTGCTGAGCAGAGAGCCCGATGCGGGACTCGATCCCAGGACCCCGAGATCATGACCTGAGCCGAAGGCAGCGGCTTAACCCACTGAGCCACCCAGGCGCCCCACATTTATCTGTCTTGTGGAAAAGGGTGGAGGGCTCCTTCCAGGGTGGGTGTAGAATCCTTTTAAGAGTGGTTTCCTTGTAGGGCAGGGGCTTTGGCGGGAGCCTGGACCCTGTGGGCTTTTCTTCCAACAATCCTTTATCACTGTTTCCACTTGGTGTAGAAAAACAGAAGGGATGTGTCCAAGGCTTTACAAAGCACCTGGCAGGCCCCCAGGGCTGAGACCAGCCTGGGCAGGTCAGGTGAGTGACCTGCCACAGGCAAAAAACTTAGGAGAACGCCAAAATAAATATAAAAATACATGGTATTTTAATTGAAATTTTAACAATATTTTAAAAAAATGAAAATTAATGCAAAAGAATCCATGATGAGCAGAATATCAGAAAAAAATGTAAAAGACAGGATCAACAGGGGCTTCTGGGTGACACGGTTTGTTGTGCGTCTGACTCTTGGTTTCTGCTCAGGTCGTGATCTTGGATCCCTCAGATCCAGCCCCAAGCTGGGCATCTGGCTGAGCGCAGAGCCTGCCTGAGATTCTCTCTCCTCCTTTGCACTTGTGCTCTCTCAAATAAATGCGCAAATCTTAAAAAAAAAAAAAAAAAAGAGAGACAGGATCAGTGATTGTGACCTGCCGAGGATCCATATTCAAGCTGGGCAAAAGAAAAAAAAAAAATCTGCCTTTTTTCCCAGGCCCTGTGCCAGAGTTTGGTTCATTCATTAAACAAAGGCATTGCGCTACATGCTGTTCTGAGTTCTGGGAACACCGTAGAGAACAAAACAAGGGCCCTGCCCTCAAAAAGCTTTTGTTTTCTGTTGGATACAGACAGCAAACAGAATCATCTCCATGGGAAGGGAAACCCAACTTGTTCTCCTGCCCTTCCTTCCTGTTCCTCCTGCTCCGTCGGGATCTGGTCCCTGGGACTCTGGACACTGGCAGGACCTGAGACCCCTGCCAGGGTCCGGGAGTGTAGAGCTGGTGGGTGGGGCTGGAGTGGCGTGATTAGTCTCTCATATCTCACAGCCAATACCTGTTCCACTGCCCGAGAATTCCTAAGACCTGATTGAATACAGATACTACCTGGGCCCGGCCCCCACGGCTGGGATCCAGAAGCTGTAGGATGGGGCTTCCCAGGGCAGGACAGGGTTTTGCCTCCTGTAGATTGGGTCCACAGCCATAGCACACCTGTGCCTTAGACCTGCAGTGAACTAGTTTCCTTACAAACACCTTCCACAGTCTCTTTCTGAATTCTCATCTCAACCAGAGGGAGTGGCCCTTGTGGCCACCAGTGTGTCCCTTTAAGAGAGAGGCTTGTCCCTGGCAACTGGTACTCAGGTGGGGCCCTGGAGTGGCCCTAGGGAGAGGGAGGAGTAGGACTGGGGGAACTGGGACTAGAAAGACCGGCCAGAAGGCATTTCCAGAGCACCAAAGGAAGCCAGGCCTAAAGACAGGGGGCCTGAGACCCTAACCCAGAAGGTTCCTGCTCAGGCAGGCAGGCTCTGACTCTGTGACGCCAGGCATCCGACTTGAGGTTTGGAGGTTAGCGCGGCTTCCATATCTGGTTTGGACACTGTGGCTCCTACCCTGGGTGTTTCACTTACTTTTGCCAAAAACCTTTGGAGGTGAGTACCCTTATGTCAATTTTGAGAGGTCGATACCGACACTAGCGAGGTGAAGCTGGCTTTCCAGGATCACAGTGCAACCAGGATTTACATTCCGTTCTGTTCCTCTAAAGCTTGTGCGTTTCCCTGTCCCCTTGCCAGAAGGCCAACTGTGAATGCGTGCTGAGTGTACGGGGTATGGACCCTCTTTCTCCCTGCCTGGAGTGTGACTTTTCGAGGGCGGCAGTCCCAGCTTGTGGGGCAGTCCTGGTGTGGTGTGTATATAGTCAGACTGACAGCTCCCTGGGGCTGCCCCGACACAGTGACCTTGGGCTGGTCCTTCCCAATGTCTGAGCCTGTTCCTCATTTACAAATGGGGCCGCCAGTGCCGGCCTCCCCCAAGCAGTCGGGAAGATGAGGGGCACAGGGAAGGAGATGTGCTACGAGAGGCTTTGCAAAGAACAGTGTGGGCTCGTTGCTGGTTCTAATTCCCTCTGGGTTCAGGGGCAGCGGGAGACTGGGGGCGATTGTGGATGTTGGCTTTTTTTCTCCGTATTTCAAAATGTCTGCTGGGGTTACATTGTTTTCACAATAAACAGTGCACGGAATTTAAACAGGTGGAAGGGCGCATGCTCAGAGGTGTTTATGGAGGGGGTGGAGGGCTGTGGCTGGGTTGGCACAGGCCCCCTTGGGGCCAAAGCCAGTGGGACACGGATGACACTGCCCACCTGGAGGTGGGGGGCGGGGGCGGCAGCCCTCCCTACCCCCACACCTGGATCAGCGCCCAGGACTGAGGACTTGGCGATTCACTCTTCATCTCTGCAACCAGACGCAGGGAGATGAGTCCCCACGGGGAGGGGTGGCAGAGACTATCTGAGCCACAGTCTTCATTCTACAGATGCACAAGCTGAGGCCCAGAGAGGGGGAGGCCTTCATTAGGGTTATTTGAGTCAAAGGCCTGAATCCAAGTCCAGGGTGTTTGTTTTTTTTAAAGATTTTATTTATTCATTTGACAGACAGAGATCACAAGTAGGCAGAGAGGCAGGCAGAGAGAGAGAGAGGGGAAAACAGGCTCCCCACCAAGCAGAGAGCCCGATGTGGGGCTTGATCCCAGGACCCTGAGATTGACCTGAGCCTAAGGCAGAGGCTTAACCCACTGAGCCACCCAGGCGCCCCCAAGTCCAGGGTTTTTAATGACCTGATCTCCCCTTCAATGTTGGCCCCCCAGGAGATGCTGGCTCTTTGCCAGGTCCTGGACACTGTGCTCCCAGGTGATCAGAGCCAGGCGCTACCCCTGGAGGGTGCCCTTGCTAGTGGGAGTGTGCCAGGAAGAGGGGAAGAGTCCACTCTGGGGTGGGGAAAAATCAGAGGAGGGTTTTGTAGAAGAAACGCTGGAGCTGGGCCTTTAGCTCCGAGTAGGGGACAGCTCTGCGGACAGGTGGGGAGAGGTGACCCGATCCAGCAAACCGGAACTGAAGGGGGGGTCGGAAGGCGCTTGCAGTGATAGGGTCCTGTACTGGCCTCAGGGTACGGGGGTTGGAGAGGCCCAGGGTCTGAGAAGGGCCTTGACGGGGTACCTGGGTGGCTCAGTGGGTTAAACATCAACCTCTGGGTTTGGCTCAATTATGAGATCGAGGCTTGTGTCGCTGTCTGTGCGGGGTGTAGAGGCGGCTTGGGATTCTCTCTCTGCTTCTCCCGCTTCTCCTCCACAGTGCCACCTGGTGTCCATCTTGCTCCCTGCAGCGTGACCTTGTAGGGGCTCTCTCCAGGGGTGGCATGGGGGTGGGGGGTTGAGGGGGGAAGTCTGTGGAGCAGAGATCTCTGCAGGGGACTCTGGGCTCCCAGGCAACGCTTCAGACCAGGACCAGTCCCACAACCCCTGCCCCCTTCCAAAGCAGCCCGGCTCCGTGGTCGAGGCGCTCACATTCAGAGATGTACCAGGCCCCTCCTGGGTTCTTTGCTACCCTCTCAGGCCAGAGCCCCTCTGAGCTTGAGGAACCATGGATCTCAAGGTCCAACCCGCCAGCCTGGGCGGACATCCTCCTACACCAGCTTCCCACGCCGGGGCAGGTCCAGCCCCCACGAGCGGCCTACTCTTACCTACTGGTTCCCTCAAGCTTTGGGGAACTTTGCTGGAACGTCCGCTCCTTAGAGCTTCCTCTATCCAACACCACCACCAGGCACCATCTCTCCCTCCTCGATGGTTCTCCTCCCACGTTCCGGGGCCTTAGAGGTCCTCACTACGTGCTGTGAGAGAACAGAGGCAGGCGGCACAGAGCAGGTCTTCAAACCCACAGGAACATGGGCAGAGATGTTCACAAAATCCAGTCCCTCGTAGGATGACGGAATTTCTGATGACTTTTTCCTCTCGTCTTTGTACTTTCATTGGTCGCTTACATTTTCTAAATATAGATTATCTTGTAAATCCCGCTCCCCACCCCCCCCCCCCGAAATACAAAGTCACTTGGGGAAAAACAGATTAAGAACTTTAAGCACACCGCAGAGTAAAGCTGGAGTAGCTCCGTCAAAGCTCGTGGGCGCAGGGCAAGAGGCTGACTGGCTCTGTAGTCATCGCAGCTCTGGCCGTTCCTGTTTCTGGAGTGGCCCATTCCTCCCCCTGCTCTGAATACCCTGGAATGGGGGGAGGGGGTGCTTCCTCTCCAGGCCCTCAGCTGATACACAACACACCTCACCTCTTCTCTGACTCCTGCACTGCCCCCCTCCCTGGTTTCCTGCTGCTCCTCTCACGCTGCCCCATCCCCAGTCTGTTCTTTCTTTCTTTATTTGACAGAGAGATAGAGAGATCACAAGTAGGCAGGGAGGCAGGCAGAGAGGGGGGAAGCAGGCTCCCCGCTGAGCAGAGAGCCCGATGCGGGACTCGATCCCCAGGACCCTGGGATCATGACCTGAGCCAAAGGCAGAGGCTTGGACCCACTGAGCCACCCAGGCGCCCCCCCCCCCCCCAGTCTGTTCACAACACAGTAAATCGAGCATGTCATTTTTTGACCTACAAGGCCTGGCACCATCTGACCCACCGGCCTCTCCGGCCTCCATACCTTCCGCCAACGCCTCGGCTCTCAGGCTCCAGCCACTCTGGTCTCCTTCAGTCCTTCCAGTGTTCTTGACACTTGCTGCTCCCTCTGCCCGGAATGTTCTGTCGCATCTGTCCTTTGTCAGTTAGGCCTCAGCTGAAACCTCGCCTTGTCACACGGCTTCCCCCGATTCACACACTCGCTGCCACCTGCTTTTAATTCCTCCCCAGGGCTGTGCCACCTCAGAGGACCAAACTTCTCTCCCCTTTTTGTCTCCCAACCTCCCCAGAATAGAATCCCTGCCAGGCAGGGGCCCTGTGGGTCCTGTTCACCCACTGCACCCCCAGCCCAGAGCCCGGTGCTGCTTCATACATGCTCGGGCTCTGTGATCTCGGAGCAGGCGCTCTTAAGGACTCCTGCCTCTGAACGTGCCAGCCATCACGGGGTGGGGGCGGGGGGAGAAAACAAGGCCAGCCAAAACCACCTACCCTGTGTGACCTCTGGAGAGCCAGAACCGTCTTCTCCAGCTGGCGTGCTGGAAAGACACTCAACGCCTCAACAGTGAGGTCTCACGGGGGTGGTGGTGAGAACACATGACTTAGACCCGAGGGCTCAGTCATGGGCCACATGGGTAACTTCCTTTCTCCGCACCTGTCTCCCCAGCTGTAGCAGGAGACCCGTAACCACATCTCAAGTCTGTCGCATGTCGCATGTGAAAGCACCTCGCATAGGCTCAGCCCGTGGAAGGTGTTCGCTCAAAGCGGGCGAGTACCAGGGGCCGGTCGGAGAGCTCTCCACCTACCCGGACACCTGTCCAGGGAGGTCACGGTAGCAAGGTAGGGAGAGATCCTTAGGGCCGCAGACCCAGCCGATAGCCAACATGAAACCAGGAGGGAACACTTCTTGGTGAGGTCAGATGTCCTCTGATGGCCCGCGTCCTCGGGGAAGAGCTCTGAAGCTTGGGCCAGCCGACGGGGCTCTGAGTCTTACTCTACCACGGGTCACAAGGTGATACTCGGCAAGTGGTCTTCTCTCTGGGCCCTTTCCCCATTTTTGCAAACCAATGGTGAAAGTCATGCATTCTTCCCTGCTAGGGTCGCTTCTTATCCATAAGGCTTACGACCAAGGAAAGGCAGACTATCCAGACTCAGCAAGGTTAAGCTCAGAGGCAGACAGAAGCCTGGCTATGTTGAACGCGTACCGTGACCTTGAGGCACTACACAAATGCGGCAGGCAGAAATGAGTTTATTGCATTATAGAAAAAACACCACAAAGAAACCAGCAAACACCTCCATACGAGACAGTTATTGGTAGTTTGACTTTAAGGGTGAAAAGGAATCTCAAAGGTACAGCTTTATTTTGGGGAGGGGTGATGGTCTCATCCGTCCTCTTTCCCTGTTCCTTTAAACCAATGGACCTGCATGGAGGTGCCCGCTGTATGATACGATTACACACGGCTCCGTTCTCACTCTGCTCACCTCGCACACCCGTGTGGAGCTAGCTGGTCACAATGAGCCCGCTCCTGGGGTTCTGGGATTGACCAAGACATGTGAGGATGGGGTTAGGGGTCGTAGCCTGAGCCCAGGCTTCCAAAATTGAGTGACAGGGGGACTTGGATGGGGAGAGAGAGCTTGGCTTCCTGGAGAGCTCTGAGAAGACCCCACAATCCCCAGGGCACAGGCATTGGCACGAATGGCTGCTGGGCATGACGGGAGGCTTTCAATGAACCGAGTGACTCAGTCTCTCAGGGTAGCACTTTGGCTAACTTCTCCTGGGCCTGGAATGACTGCTATTAGGAGTGAAGCCAGCTGAGCCTAGATATGGGGGAGAAGAGGGGAAGAGCCTGTGGTGCCCAGTGCCCTCTGGGTAGAGCTGAGAGTTCTGGGAGCAGAGGTCTGGAGCAGGAGCCTGGAAGAGAGGGCTAGGCGAGGCAAGCCGGAACAGGAGAGAAACTGGGTGGGAGGCAGGGCGAAGGCCTTCGCCAACAAGCTGCCCTCCTGGGAGAAATCCAGCCTGAAGCCCATTCTCCATGAGCCCAATTCTGCCAGCAGGTCCACATTAAGTACAGTCTCTGCTGGTTTCTGCTCTCCAAAAGGACCCTGGACATCAAAGCTGGTCACTGTGGAGGTGCCCCCGGTCAGGTCACAGAGCAACACTAAGGGAGAAAACCATCTTTTCCTCTCGCTGAGACCCCAAAGGTGCCAACTGCTAGGACGAATGGCGGAGACAGGAGGGGATGAGGCCAGAGATGAGCAGCAGCTTTCTGAAAAGCAAAGGCACCTGCTACGGGCCAGACCCCAGGAAAGAGAACATAATTCAAGTCTGAGAAGTGGCAGGAGCTGCGGCAGGAGGAGCCCACAGATGCCAGGGCTGGGACTCAGAGACCCGGCAGTTCTACGACCCTTCGCCACACTCACTGCCCAAAAACTTAAGAGAGGCACGTGAAAAAAAGGAATCGGAGAGCCTCTCCAGAGGAGAAACGTCCAGACTGTTCCTCCCTATAAGTTCCTGCAGCGGCTCATTAGGAAGGTGCCCAGGCAGGCTCTCAACAATGCATCCTTAAAGTCATACCAACGGAAATAACATGTGCCTTCAAAACACATTGAGGATAATGTAAAACATCTCTATTGGAAGCAATTCACAATTTTCTTGCCACCTTGATTCTGCATTATTATTCTTTCTACATCAGGGATATTTTCCTAGAGTAGGGAATCCTTCCCCCTTGGTCCCTAGCCGAACACTGCATATTGGTTTCGGCACTGGCGGGGCAGTGACGGCAAATAACCTACATTATTACTTGTAGACTAAAGGCCTGGGTCTCTGGCGCTCCAGCCCGAACCTCCACCATGACAGGCCAGCTACGCCGAGGAAGAGCAGCCCGCGGGCAGCTAGGCAGCTTCTCCAAAACTGATGTCAGAGGATTGGCAATCGGTAGGTGGAAGGAAGAATGGCTTTATCCTGTACTCTCTGGCCTGACACTTGCTGTCACTCTCCCTCGATCCTGAGGCTTCTGGTCGCTCCAGGCCTGGCCCTGTGGCCTTGCTTGGGGCAGGGAGGGACGGTAAGAGAGGTTGCGGCTACAGAGTTCACTTGGGTTGGGTCAGTCTTCCTGAAACGGGTCTCAGGTGCACCAAGTCCTTTGGTTCCTTTAAAACCCAGAGTCACTGCTTCTGGGATGTCACAACTGGTGCTTCACGGGTGTCGTAAAACCCACCCGGGTCTCCCAGGTGGTGACAAGTTGCGGAGAGCATGGGCGGTCTGTGGAAAGAGGTGCTAGGTCGGGGCTCCCCCAAACTGTGCCTCTCGCCTTCTGCTTAAACAAACCCCCTCCCTTTCTCCAGTGCGGAGGACGCTCAGGAAGCAGCGTCAGAAGTGAACTCACAGACAAGACAGCCTTAATAAATTAGTATAATACTATTAGAAGGGATGGCATTTTGTTCTGTTTCTTAGCAGCATTGTCCTACACGCAGCCTGGTGACATCCTTCCCTGGGAAATTTAAAAAGCCGTCCCCTGGTTGTTAGCTCTGATGTAAAATTATAAAATAGAAATCTGGTAGGGTTTGTTTTGTTTAAAAAGGAAAAGCCCCTGTGAGGCAGGGCGGTCCCATGCAGTCCTGTTAGCTTTGGCCGTTGGGTGGGCCCACGGGGCTCCCTTCAGGAGGCTGAATCCGGGGGTCCAGGAAGGTCCGCAGGGCCTGTCCGAAGGGCCTGTGGAGAAAAGAGACCCAGAGGCTGGGGTGGGTTGGGTGTAGACCATCACAGCTGCGCCCACGGGGGCAGGGGTGCCACCAACCAGGAAGAAGGACAGCACAGCCTCAGTTTTGTCACCTGCCCCGCAAGTGACGTTCATGGGGGGGGGGGCTCTCGAGATAGCCTGCTCTGCCCTTTTACCCTTGGGGTCCCCGCCTCAGTAGACGCCGCCATCTTCGCACCTTCACTGCTAGGTCCCGGTTAGCTTGGCGGCTTGAACTAGGCTGGCCACACACAGGGAGCTAGAGCTTTCTGACCTTTCTGTACCAGAACATTGCCAATACTGGAGTCTTGGAGATTTTCCAAAATTCCTACAACCTTAAATCAGGGACCCACGACACATCTCAGTTATTGGTCTTCTCTTTCTTCAGTGGACAGCGCCCTTTTTGAAAATCAAGTCCAGATTTGAAGGGAATGAAGCATTCTCGAGCATGAACAGATGAAACCAGGATATATTAGCCCTGATCCAGACAAGTCCTGGAACTCCACGCATCAAATAACAGCAGCAAGAACATTCCAGCTACTTCTCCTTGCTTAGGGCCCCGTAACCCAGATCCCTTAGCAACGCTTACTACTTCGGACCCATAGCAAGGCTGTGGGGTTCAACACACCCACTGAGGAACACGCAGGAAGGGCCAGGCCCGGGGGGGGCTCTCCCCACCAGGACACAGCAGTCCTGTTTCCTCTGCGAGTTTTTCCTGAGGGGTTCCTACCCACGCGTGGAAAACACCTCACCTTGCCGAGCCTGCTAAACCTGTCAGGACCTCTGGTGGACAGGGCCCCAGTTCAGGAGAAACTGAGTCAGAGTCAGCGGGTGGGACAGGGTCCTGGAGTGGGTAGAGGCTGCCTTAACATAATCAACAGCCAAGGTAGGAAGGGTATGATGGGTTTGGGTGTGCGTGCCCTTTTAGGGGACATTCGAGACTGGGACGCCGACATCAGGTGGGAGGGCTGACTGGGTGCCACAGAGGCCAGGAGGAATTTGTCTTTGAGGGCCTCAAAGAGCTCACGGTACAGAGGAAGCAAGACCAATGACACTTACAGAATAAGCCACCACACTTATGCTCCGATCTATCCTTTGCTTGTCCATCTGAAAGTGTTTTATATTCATGTGCTTCTGGGGAGCGGCCTGCCTCATGAGCAACGTGACAGACAGACGCCAGGATGGTGTGTCAATGCCCGAGCTAGATTCAAGCGGGTTCCTAAGCCCTGCGGTTGCAGTCAGGTCAGGGCAGAGCGGGTCCGACTCCAGGGAGGGTGAAGGTCGCACAGGTGGGGACCAGGGACTGAGGGAATGGTGGCCTCCCCTGCTGGCAGATGCCACCACGACGGGGCACACCACCCACGGGAGGATTCCGCTGAGAGCAGGGGGAGGGCAGACGTGGGCCAGACACGTGCACGGACCGTGGACAGGGGTTTCAAGGGCAGGGCCGGAGACCGAGGCCACTTACGTGGATAGAATTTCAGAGGGAAGGTCGGTGATGTAAGAAGGGATCTTCCGGCCGGTCAGGAACTGCACCACTTCGTTGGTGAAGGTGTTACAGTTGTTTTCAAAGACATTGTAGGACTCTCTCCTGTGCGTTGTGGGAAAGGTTCGGAGAACAGATCAGAGGGGCAGCGAGCACGTAAGTGCAACAATTCAACCCAAGTAACGGCAAGGCGAGCACAGCTGAGTACGAGCCCTGGGATTCTCCTCCTCTCTCACGCTCCGGACGGCTGCTGGACTTGCCACCGTGGACCGTAAGACCCCGATTTTGAAGGGAAGGAGGAAATGAAAATATATCGCTCCTCTACCGTTTCAGGAGAATCTTTGTATTCACCAAAGCAGAGCTCAAGGGTTACAGCTGAACACTTACTACCGCGGACTAAATAAAGCTTCTGGAAGAGAGAACCTGCGCAAGGTCGCAGGTCATCCCGACCCGTCCACAAACCCCGTTTTTGACTTTTCAGGACAAGGTACTTGCCCAGTGTGGGCTGCGAGCAGCAGCGGCTGATTTGAGTCGGGAGGAATAAATAGCCCTTCCTGCCCTCAGAGTTTCGGCACTTCAAGGTACGCTGGGACGGACTACCAGCCTCGAAGCAATGCTGAGCTCTCTCTGGGGCAGAACTGCCTTCTCTTCCAACTTACTCAGCCAGTTCTGGGCCAGACCTTGTGCTGAGCGCGCTAGGGGATGTAAGCTGGTGGCTGCCCTCCAGGGCCTGTTGTCTAGTGTGGGGACAGACCTGGCTAACCACCGCCCGTGTCTCCACTCACCGGAACAGAGACTCCCTCAGGGAGGAGAGGTACTCCTGAAAGAGTTCTTCTGTGACTTCCGTGCTCCCCACATCAACCACAGAGTCTGGGGGCCCAAGCAATGTCCCTCCCTAAAAGAGCCAACCCAAAGAAAGTCATTAAGTCACCATCTCCACTGAATTTTTTCATGTGGCTTCCCATGGAAGGCCACCAACGCTCTGTTCCAACAACGTTTAACTTTCAGAGCACCCAGGGCAGACAAAGAGTGTTATTTCCTATTGGATCAAGGCTGCGGTGGTTTAGAGCTTCCCGTCAACTCTCCACTGCCCCGCGCTGGCCATGTGGCTAAGAAGCTGGGCTCTTGGTTTCTGGCGGGGCCCGGGGAAGCCGAGTCTCTGGCCGGTCAGACCCCTTATGCTGTCTACGCCTCCGGTTGATTAAAAAAATAGAAATAAAAAAAAAAATAGAAATCCAGAACCTGAAGTCTCCCTTTGTCTCCAACATGCCTGATCCCAAGGGCACAACAGGATAACCAGAAATGGCCAGCACTGGACAGGCCTCTTTCTAGGCCTACATTTAAGTGTCTACAGACAGTTTTTTCTTGTGACCCACTTGATGTCCCTGGGAAGACTGGGAAAATGTGAAGGACTCTGAGAGACCGGGTGGGCTGGCAAATACTTCCACAACTCAGTCCTGTTCTGATCTGTGAGGATGATCTAATAATGGTGATAGGGAGTTAATGGGCCACGGAAAGCCTACAGAAAACCCTCTGCCGCGGGCTAACAGACTGCCACAGCAGACCAAAGGAGAGACTGAGGCCAAGGTGGAAACCGGCCAAGGGTGAAGCAACAGATCACTGGGGAGGACAGAGCTGGGAAGGGGCTGGGGAAGTAAGGGAGAGGACTCCTGAGCAGAGCTCCTAGAAAAGATCATTCATTCATGCAACAGCTATTAAGCACCTACTGTGTGCGTGACATTGTTCTAGGCACCGGGGAAAGCGTGGCGAGCAGGGTAACTAGGGTGGTCCAAGAATAATGGTCTCAGAATCGTAAGAGACTGAAAGGTCACTAGCTGAGTCCCTGTCGTTCACTCATATGACAAACATGCACCGAGAACTTACTAGGTGCCGTGCCTTACGCTAGACACTGGGGGTACGATGGGGACAAAACAGATCAGATCCTTGCCCTCATGGAGCTTATCGTCTAGCAGGAAGGCAGACAAAAAAAATCCCATAAACCAATGCATAACTATGAGCTGCAATAAGGGTCTTGCTGGAAAAATACAGAATGCCACCAGTGCGACAGGGGACCTTTCCAGTCGGACGGGTTTGGGAGGACTTGCCTGAGAGACTAACACTGAGCTCAGACCTGAAGGATGGAGAGGCAGAACAAGGTGAAGGATCAGGGAGGTGAGCTGAAGCGAGAGCTTAGGTTCCAATGTCCATGGAATGCTCCAGAAATGAGAAGGGGGTGGGGGTGGGGAAAGGCACCACCTGAAAAGGTCATGCGGAGCTGGAGACCGAGACCAGATCAGGGAGGGTCCGGAGGCCAGGCTAAGCTTGCTGGGTTTTATTCCAAGAGCAGTAGGGGAGTTCTGACAGAGCAGGGGAATACCAGGACCAGATTTTCATTTTGAAAAGATCACTTCGCCCCCCGGGGGGGCGTCCTGACGGAGGAGCAGCGGCAGAGGTCCTGCTGCGGTCCAGGCTAGCTGTGAGGGGGGCATGGACGAAGGTGAAAGCTCTGGAAACGGGAAGAGATGGAGAGAGAGAGAGAGACTGACTCAAGATACATTTACGAGGTGGAATTAACTGGGCTTCATGAAGGATTTGTTAGAGAAGGATTTGTTAGAGAAGGTGGCGAACCGGTGAGAGGAAGAAATCAGAATGCCTTTCCATTTAGGAGTATCAAAATGAATGGTTGCTTGGTCTCTGCTTGAGTACCTCCTGTGAAAACCCTTAGCTCGGAGAGAAATTTCTTGGAAAGGTGTATGGACTTTAGAGGCAGAGAGTCCTGACTTACACCCCGGTGCCACTTACTGGCCCTATAACTTGGGGCAACACACTTTACCTCTCAGAGCCCTCATCCTTCAGCTGAACACTGGCTGAGTTCCTACTATGAGCTGATCACTCCTACTATGATCACTCATACTATGAGCTGGGCACTGAGCTGGTGATGGGGACAGAGGGCGAGACACAGTCTCAGGTCACAAGGAGCTGACACACAGCTCCCTGCAGAGACTCAGGAATGGTTCATCTACCGTAGCACACTCGGTGGGACCCAGAGGGACCCCCAAATGCTGAGGGAGCAGAGAGGAGGCTAGGGAAGGGTATTCTTGAGCTGAGTCTTAAGGTAGTTACGAGGAACTAAGTCACAGGCCGACATCCACTGGGCTAGAAGCCAGACATACAGAGCGGGGACCCCAGGGACCTGAGACTGGGGAAGGGTGTGAGGGAAGCCACTCACTGGGGGACAGCTAGAGATGCCACCAACGCCGAAGTAGAACTCATCCTTGTGCACAACTATGGAGGTGTGCCTGCAAAGCAGAGAAGAGAGACGGTAAGCCAGAAAACGTAAAACTGGTCTCGGAAAAAGCAAACACCACCCTGGAAGGAGAGTAATTTCTGCCCAAGGATAGGACTTACAAGGTCAACAGCCTTATGAAACTAACCAAAGGCATAAATATCCTACAGTTTCTCATCTTTGGCACTATTAACATTTGGGGCTGGAGAACTCTTGATTGGGGGGCTGTCCTGTGTTTCTAGGAAGTTTAGCAACATCCTGACCTCCCCCCACTGGATGCCAGGAGCATCCCACCCCCCACCAGCTGTGACAACCAAACCTGTCTCCAGACATTTGTCTGGATTGTTCTCGGGGGCAGAACTGTCCTCCTGGAGAACCATTGCTATAGATCATGTCCGCAGAGGGGAGGCCCTGGATTCACCCTGATACTGAGAAACCGTTAGTGAAATCAAGCTCTGCAGACCAGGTATGTTCCCAGACTTTTAAAACTAACAGGAGCAGTTAACCTGAACCCTGCTGAGGGCCAGACCAGATGAGAAGTGTGGACCTATTTCGGGGGAAGGCGGTCATGTTACTTGGTCTGAGTCAAACAAAACAAAGATCATTCTGGTCATTCCAAATGTCAGCAGGCTCAGGAGTCCCGGTGCAATACTGACCTACGGTTTCCCCTTTATGGAACTGAAAACCCAGCTACCATCTTGTCCGACAGGGACGGATCGAGGACAGAGGCACCAAAGTGGACGAGTTTCAAGACAGACATGTGGGCCCTTGAGACTTCTGTCGTTAGAAAGCCTTGGCTGGGGAGTGGGCATGACATCATCCTGCCTTTCTTTAGAGCAGGGTTTCTTAGCCTCAGCACTACCGCCGTTTTTTGGGCTGGATAATTCTTTGCTGTGACGCCTGTCCTGTGCATGGTAGGATGTTTACAGCAGCAACTCTGGCCTCCACCCCCCCATCAAAAATGTCTCTAGACACTGCCAAATGTCCCTGGGGTGAGAGTCAGGGCACAAGATTACCCCTGGTTGAGAACCACCACCGCTTTAGAAGTTAGAAATTTGATGACAGGGAGTGCTGGGTTTCAAGCTGGAAGCCACAGAGACCTGAATCGCACAGGTACTGCTTTGTTTCAGTAACTAGCCAATCACTGTAGCGCCCCACCCAACTTACCAGATGCCTTCCAGTTGTTTCCCTGTGGAGAAAAGAAGAGATTTAGCCACTTGGGATCAGACTAAATGTCCCTTTCAGCCTGAGTCAATTCAGACCATCACTCAAACCCAGATTAACCCAGGGGGCACCTGGGTGATGCAGTCGGTTAAGTGTCTGACTCTTGGTTTCAGCTCAGGTCATGATCTCAGGGTCATAGGATTGATTTCTGCACTGAGTGCAGGGTCTGCTTAAGACTTTCTCTCCCTTGGGGCACCTGGGTGGGTCAGTCCTTAAGCCTCTGCCTTTGGCTCAGGTCATGGTCCCAGGGTCCTGGGATTGAGCCCCACATCTGGTTCCCTGCTCAGCAGGAAGCCTGCTTCTCCCTCTCCGCTCCCCCTGCTTGTGTTCCCTCTCTGGCTGCCTCTCTCAAATAAAATAAATAAATAAATAAATAAATAAATCTTTGGGTGGGGGCGCCTGGGTGGCTCAGTCATTAGGCGTCTGCCTTCGGCTTGGGTCCTGATCCCAGGGTCATGGGATTGAGACCCGCATCCAGCTCTCTGCTCTGTGGGAAGCCTGCTTCTCCCTCTCTCTCTGCTTGTGTTCCCTCTCTGTCATAAGTACATAAAATCTTTTTTTTTTTTAATCTTTTTTTTTTTTTAGAGATCACAAGTAGGGAGAGAGGCAGGCAGAGAGAGAGAGAGAGAGGAGGAAGCAGGCTCTCCGCCAAGCAGAGAGCCCAATGCGGGGCTCGATCCCAGGACCCTGGAATCATGACCCGAGCGAAAGGCAGAGGCTTTAACCCACTGAGCCACCCAGGCGCCCCATAAAATCTTAAAAAAAAAAAAAATCTTTGAGTTGGGGGGAAGAATTTCTCTCCCTTGACGCAAAACAAAACAAAACAAAACTCTCTCTCTCTCTGAAATAAATAATCCTAAAAACAAAAACACCCAGAATAACCTATTAAAAACCTCTTGGGAGACTTTCTAGGAATGCAGTTCTCCTCCAATAAGGTCCTCAGGTCCTGATACAGGTATGTCATGTTAACTAGAATGCAAGACAAAAAACACTGGTACAGATGTCCCCCAGTTTTGTGTCTGCTTTTTTTCCTCTTCAGGGTCAATTCAACTTGCCTTTTATTTTTACTTTTTAAATTTTATTTATTTATTTTTAAAGATTTTATTTATTTATTTCACAGGCAGAGATCACAAGCAGGCAGAAAGGTAGGCAGAGAGAGAGGAGGAGAGACAGGCTTCCCACTGAGCAGAGAGCGCGACGTGGGGCTCGATCCCAGGACCCTGGGATCATGACCTGAGCCGAAGGCAGAGGCTTTAACCCACGGAGCCACCCGGGTGCCCCAACTTTGCCTTTTTAATTTCTTTGTCTCACATATACAGACAACAGAACAATGGTATCAAAAGGCTACTATCTACTTCTTCATTGAGCATATGTGAGGTGAAATCCTTCAGGAAATGACAGAGCAAAACTTGACAAACGCCATCCATCTGAATAGTCAATCCAGATGTACTCTATATCCACATGGCAGAAACGATGTTAGGTATGGAAATGAAAATATGAACAGATCACTCTCCTGCCTGTAAGGAGCCCAAAGTCGAATGGAAAGAGAGACACACACATAACTAAGTAAAATACAATGTTGATAGGCTCTAATTATAGAGTGGTATAATTACAGAGTGCTAAAAATAAGATGTTACATATAATAAAGATAAGGAAACTTTACAAGCAGCAATTCAACCAGGGAACAAGAAGGGTCCGGAGTGGACCTTTCCGCCAGTGTGAATATGTATAGATGCACAGTTGTGACAAAGACAGGTTAGAGACAAGAGTGCAGCGATGGTGACAGGAGGGAAAGGGGCCAGCAGGGGCGCCGGCAAAGTAGGGTAAGCCCGGACAGAAGGCTGCCCTACACCGTGGGGGCATTCGTGGTTGTTAGGCTACAGAGTGCCTCGATCACATCCACGTTTTTATTTTTATTCATTGTTTTTAAAGATCTTATTTATTTATTTGACAGACAGAGATCACAAGGAGGCAGAGAGGCAGGCAGAGAGAGAGAGAGGGAAGCAGGTTCCCTGCTGAGCAGAAAGCTCCCCCACCCCCGCCCCCATGAGGAGCTCCATCCCAGGACCCTGGGATCATGACCCGAGCTGAAGGCAGAGACTTTAACCCACTGAGCCACCCAGGCGCCCCTGGATCCATGTTTTTAAAAGACATCTACGTCTTGTAAGAGAACTGTAGGGGCGCCTGGGTGGCTCAGTGGATTAAGCGTCCAACTTTTGATTTTGGCTCAGGCCAGGGTCATGAGACTGAGCCCTGCAAGGGCTCTGTCCTCAGCGGAGAGTCTCTTAAGATCTCTTTCTACCCCTACTCCCCCTCCCCTCTTGAAACAATAAAATAAAATACAGCATCACAGTGTATGGTACCCAGAATTTTGATAAATGGAGACTATACTAGGTACAATGGCCTTGGGGAGAAAGGTAAAGACCTCCAAAAGTTAAATTTTACCTTAGGGTTGGTGGTAAGATCTAAGAAGAGATTTCAGTATGTAGGGAATTAATATGAAATACTGTGTCTATTTTCAATACAAACATCTCATTCCCTGTTAGTGTTGCCAGGCTAAATGCAGTAACAAGGAAAAGAAAACGGAGCAGAGTTCCGTCTCTCCTTCAGTTAGGAGACCAGTGTGCTTTTCACTAAAAGACCTGCTACGTTGGCCCACAAGGCCCGAATGGACAGAGGGATTCAGGGCTGGGGTTCCTGGGGTAGCTCCCTAGCCTGTGGGGCAGGCTCTGCCCTTATCCAAACTGAGCTGAAACCCCACAGAGGTGATTGAGAAACAGACTGGATGCCGCACGGCACTGGTGACCCATTTAGGACAAGCGTCTTCAAATGCAGCTTCCGCAGACGTACGTCCTTGCTTATCCTGACTCTCAGTCATCCTTATTCTCACAACATCCTTAAGTGGTGGAGTAGGGCAAATATTCATTTATTTATTTAAAATCATTCTTTTTTTTTTAAGATTTTATTTATTTGACAGCTAGAAATCACAAGTAGGCAGAGAGGCAGGAAGAGAGAGGAGGAAGCAGGCGCCCTGCTGAGCAGAGGGCCCAATGTGGCACTTGATCCCAGATCCCTGGGATCATGACCTGAGCGAAGGCAGAGGCTTTAACCCACTGAGCTACCCAGGTGCCCCTGGCCAACAAAATTTTTAAAAAATCAGTTTAGTTCCACTTTCCAGTGGCTGTCACTTGACAGAGGAGACTGTGGCCCTTGTTCTTTTCCTCCCAAGAACAGGCTGCTGAGCAACTGCCCTTATGTTTCTCCCTGAACTGCTCCAGCGAGTACATTGGCATATCGTGGTTTCTCCTCCTTGCTTTTATGCCGGACAAACCGTGCCTCTTTATTTACCTGTTTGTAAAATGATGTTAATAAATATTTGCCCTGGGGCACCTGGGTGGTGTTAATAAATAAATTTATTTTATTTTATTTGGTGGCAAATAAATAAATAAAATCTTAAAAAAATTTTTTTGTTGTTGGCCGCACTGGGGCGGGAGTGAGTAGGAGGGTGGTGATTTGAGACTGAATTAGGTCACAGGGCCATTTTGGAACATGAATTAGGCTCAGTGGATATTAGCACTTTACAGAAACAGATTATTTTCCCATTAGGGTTTTGTCAGCAGGCCCAAGAGTGGGTGGGTCAGATGCCTGCGTATCTCCAAGCTTGCTGGAACATCTAGGGCACGGATTTCAAGGGCTATGAAGTATGCACATGAAAACAAATGGAAGGCAGGGGTATCAGTCCTGTTTCCCTCAAGAGTAACAAAGAATGCAGAGTGAGGTCTGCATTAGTCAGCATCCCACTGACTGTGAAAGAGGTGAGTTAGTATACATAAGCCAAGGAGAAAATACCGCATCTTGGCACATAGACGTACACGCGGACTGTAGGCCAGGCTCGAGATCAGCACCTGGAATACGGCTGGTGTTCAGCAAATGTCTGTTTGGTGATGGGGCAGCACGGGGCTCTGTGCAAGTAGCATTACGTCACTGGTATAAACGAAATGCAGCCCTAGCTCACCTCCCAAATTCCTCTAATGATAGTGTTTTTATTTATTCTGTTTTAATTCCAGTTAACATGCCGTGTTATTGATAGTGTATTTATTTAGTTTTAAGATTTTATTTTTAAGGAGTCTCGACACCAAATGTAGGGCTCGAACTCACAGTCTGGAGATCAGGAGCCACGTGCTCCACCTACTGAACCAGCCAGGTACCCCTGGAGAGTGGTTTTAACTGGCAATGCTTTTTTTTTTTTATTAAAACATTTTTTAGGTTTATTTACTTATTTTTAGTACTCTGCACCCAGTGTGGGGCTCGAACTCACAACCGTGAGATGGAGCGGCATGCTCCTCCCACTGAGCCAGCCAGGCGCCCTTAACTGGCAACGTTTTAATCTGCTGGTTGGCTCAGCATCTGCCAGATGACCAGCAACGCGAAGGGGTTAATGTCAATTTACAAAATCAGCTTGCTCTTCTCTGGGGCCACTGGATAAATATTGAATCTAGGTGGGAAAGAGGTAAAAGGAAACATTTGTATAACATAAGTGATCTCTGTGCCAATATTGTAAGGAAAAAAAAAAGGCTATTGGCAGGAGGGCTTTCCCTTCCTTCAGGCAGAGAAAGGTTATCACAAAATCAAATGCAGTATATTGTTAAAAACTGAGAGGGTATTTTATTATATTTATTTATTTTTAAGATTTTATTTATTTGACACAGAGAAAGATCACAAGGAGGCAGAGCAGCAGGCAGAGAGAAAGAGTCGGGGAAGAAGGGTCCCTGATGAGCAGAGAGCCCAATTCCGGGCTTGATCCCAGGACCCTGAGATCACGACCTGAGTCGAAGGCAGAGGCTTAACCCACTGAGCCACCCAGGCGCCCCCAAAAACTGAGAGGGTATTTTAATGTTTAAAAAAAAAAAGTAGGTTTAAAACTACTTGATATTCCAATGCTAGGATTCCTTGGAGCCAGTACAGGATTCTTTCCTTGTATAAAATAACTGACTTAGGAGCTCTCTTTCTCAGTACTGAGAGAGTTCCCTTTAACCCTTGCTTGTTTTCATTAGTCAGGCCTTGTAGCAATACTTTGAGGTAGGTCTGCAACATTCCCCCGTTCAGCCAGGCTATATTTACTGAACACCCGTCACTGTGCTAGACTCTGGATAAATCTATAGAGTTCTTGCCCCCAGTGGAGCTTCCAGTCCAGTTCTGGGGGTGCATGAACACTGATGAGGAAATAAGCAATTATAGGGGTGCCTGGGTGGTTTAGCCAGTGAAGCATCTGAAAAATTTTTTTTTTTTTTAAGATTTTATATATTTATCTGACAGAGAGATAGAGAGCACAAGTAGGGAGAACGGCAGGCAGAGGGAGAGGGAGAAGCAGGCTCCCTGTGGAGCAAGGAGCCCAATGCAGGGCTTGATCCCAGGACCCCTAGGTAGATGGTAGATGCTTAACCGTCGGAGCCACCCAGGTGCCCCAGCAACTGACTTGATTTCGGCTCAGGTCGTTATCTCAGGGTCATGAGATTGAGCTCCACGTTGGGCTCTGTGCTGAGTGTGGAGCCTGTTTAAGATCCACCCCCCGCCCAAACCACTGCCCTGCTGCCACCCCACCCTGCTTGCAAGTGCTGCTCTCTCTGAAAAAGAAAACAATTACGAAATAGAATGATGAATGCTATTAAAGTGGAGCATAGGATGTTATGAGCATATACTGGGGACACGTGACCAAGACTTGTGGGGTTGTATTCCTAGAGAAAGACATGTTAGTTGAGACTTCAAGGATGAGCAGAAGTTAGCCAGGCCAAGCAAAAGTATTCTGGCAGACAGCATAGCTTTTGAAAAGCTAACATGTGCTGAACCGGGGGCGCCTGGGTGGCTCAGTGGGTTAAGCCTCTGCCTGTGGCTCAGCTCATGATCTCAGGGTCCTGGGATCGAGCCCCATGTCAGGTTCTCTGCTCAGAGGGGAGCTTAGTTTACCCCTTCCCCCATTGCCTACTTGTGATCTCTGTCAAATAAATAAACTCTTTAAAAAAAAAGTTTTTATTTATTCATTTGAGGGGGGGTGCATACACGCAAGTGAGAGCAGGAGCTGGGGGAGGGTCAGAAAGAGAGGAAGAGGCAGACTGCCCCTTGAGCAGGGAGCCCCAGGACCCCAAGATTAAGACCTGAGCCAAATGCAGATGCTCAACTGACTGAGCCACCCAGGCACCCCTCAGAATTCATGTTTTTTACTTCATTACTATTGGTATTACAGAAGTAAGCAAAGCACTGAGTATAAAGTAAAATCTCGAATATTCATTAGATCGCATTCTGCCAATAAATAAATAAATAAATAAACAGGTTCTATATCTTTCTGTCTTTAAACCTGAGAACAATTTTGAGATAGGCTTCTGAAAAAAATAAAAAATAAACGTAACCCTGGGATACGTGCATGCACACAAAATTTTAGATTAGAAAACAATCAACAAACATAATGTATCCTTATCACAATTAAAAAAAAAACCCAAGCATCTCTGCATTTGTCTCTATGTTCTTGAGCACTGAAAAAGGTCATGAAATTTAAAGAACAGCCAAAATTATCAAGAAGAGGAACTTAAAGGACAATTATTATAGCTAATTATCTTAGACAAATGGTACATTATGAAAAAGAGGTGTAATCAGCTGTCTATTAGAACGCTAAGGATAAATCTGGGACCATTTCATAGTGAATGAAGGACAGTGCACCAGAAATACCTTCACGCAAAGCAATTATTCTAGCAGACTGGACACTGGACAGGATAAAGCTGTGGAGTCCACACTGTTTGGAGGAGGAGGGAATTCCACTAGGCTCTCTCCAGTCCAGTCATGACTGTAATAGAGCTAGATGGGGTCTTTTTTTTTTTTTTTAAGATTTTATTTATTTATTTGACACAGAGAGAGAGAGCGCGCACACGCACAAGTAGGCAGAGCGGCAGGCAGAGGGAGAGGGAGAAGCAGGTACCCTGGGCTCCATCCCAGGCCTCTGGGATCATGCCTTGAGCTGGAGGCAGCCACCCAGGCACCCCTAGATGGGGTCTTTTTTTTTTTTTAAATATTTTATTTATTTGACAGAGAGAAATCACAACTAGGCAGAGAGGCAGGCAGAGAGAGAGGAGGAAGCAGGCTCCCTGCAGAGCAGAGAGCCCAATGTGGGGCTCGATCCCAGGACTCTGGGATCATGACCTGAGCTGAAGGCAGAGGCTTAACCCACTGAGCCACCCAGGCGCCCCTAGATGGGGTCTTTTAATGAGGAACCATCATAACAAGAATACGGTACAACTGATGAGGCCACACTAATTTAATATGGCAAAATGAGTGCGATGAGCAATGATCATAAATCCATGATTATGAATGGCACAGAAACACTGAGCCCAGATTCTTTTCTCATCCAAATTTGAAACACTTGACCACAGATGCCTTTACGAACTTGAAAAATTATAAAGGGACACATTCCACAGTAGAGGTGATATAAGGAAATGATTGACAACATGAGTCCTGAAAGTCAGAATGCTTGTGTTTATAACCCGGCCCTGCCACTTACCAGCTGTGTGAGCAGGGGCTAGTTTCCTTTTTGGTGGGGGGTGTGGGGGGAGAGTCTCTTAACGCTTTATGTCTCAGGTTCCTCAAATGAAAAATGGAAGTAATCACAGGACCTACCTCACAAAACTATGGTGAGGATTATAACACACACAAAGTACTCAGAAAAAAAGAGTGTGGCTCATGGGAAGTTCTCAACAAATGCAAGCTATTAATATGCTTCTAGAAGTCATATAGCAAAAATCAGGGAACAAGTGGACTTTGTAAATGTTCAAATATATTTGAGAATGGGAAATCAATACACTGGGACATACCCAACTTTAAGGTTGGTGATGTCTGGACAGGGTGAACCAGTAAGGCAATGCCCATTTTCCAAAAGTTTCCAACTCTAGAAAGGAGTGATTATTAGCTTTGATAATCCTTTCATTACTTTTGCAAAACGCATAAAAGCAATATGGGGGAAAAGGGATAGAGAAGAGAGAATTAGACTTGCAGGCAAGGTGATGTTCTCAGAAATACCATTGCGGGCAGATGTGCCAAACTGGTGAAGTTCCCATTTTTGCCTGTGATCCTTCTAGGATTTCTCATCTATTAAAAAAAGTAGGGGGAGGGGGCCTGTCTGGCCCTCCCCCTTCAGTTATGGCAGTTTCCCCTTCACCCATGATACTCCACAAAGGCCTTCTTTCAGTTCCAGGACAAGGCCAGGCTCTATCCTATCTCCGGGCCTTGGCAGATTGATCTTCCTCATGCCTAGAACACCAGAACTCCCTCACCACCCTCCTGTGACTACTACTTGATCCTTGACTTCCAACTTAAGTCACTCCTTCTGATACCCTTAAAGTCAGGTTTCTCTTGTTACTTTCAATCTCAGCACCCTGTTTGCTTCTTGCACGGCCTAACACTTATCACATCCCCGGTGAGCAGCTCCAAGACGGCAGTGAACACTTTGCTCAATATATTGTCCTCAGTTAAGCTTAGCACATGGACTAGCACCTAGCAGGCACTCAAAAAACAATCTATTGAATGAATCACGCAGCAGTGATTCCTTAAGGGCATTTATAGCTATGACCAAAGTAACCAAATAATGGCTCCATTCCAAGAAGTTTAGTTAGAACTTGACTGATGTAATCTGTTAGTGATTAGCACCTTCCTCCATGACTTTGTAAGTTTTGCTTTCAACTTTGCCTTAGTCATTTTAACAACTGGTGATCTGGGCCCAAACTTCTAGCCAACAATGGCCTGGCTACATAACAATTATCTGAAGAGCTTATTAAAAATGCAGATTTTTGGATCAAAACTCCAGAAGATTCTTATTTAGTACCTGTGTAATGAGGCTCTAGAATCCATAAATTTAAAACCTCGCTTATTTTGAATAAATATATGTGTGCAGTACACAATTCGAAAGGTACAAAAAGTTTACAGTGAAGTCTTCCTTCTATTCCTGTCCTCAGGCATCAAGTTCCCCTTCCCATAAGTTACCACTGTTTCAATTTCTTATGTATTCTTCCAGATAATTATCTGCCTACAGGAGCATGTATAAATCCTTTGCTTTAAACACACCGAATATTTAAAGAACTGTTCCAACCTCGTTTTCTCTACTTCCATTGAACAAAACTTGTTGAAAGTGAAGTGATCTGTATTTTTTTTTTAAATTTATTTATTTGACAGAGAGAGATCACAAGTAGGTGGAGAGGCAGGCAGAGAGAGAGGAGGAAGCAGGCTCCCCGCTGAGCAGAGAGCCGGATGTGGGGCTCGATCCCAGGACCCTGAGATCATGACCTGAGCCGAAGGCAGAGGCTTTAACCCACTGAGCCACCCAGGCACCCCGAAGTGATCTGTATTTTTAACAAGCATCCCAGGTGATTCTGAGGTAAAGCCAACTATCAGTAACCACTCACTGGCCCAGAGTTAAGAGATTAAGCGCAACTCACTATGATACACCAGAAACTGAAGCACATTCAAAAGATGCCTCCCAGGGGGCGCCTGGGTGGCTCAGTGGGTTAAGTCTCTGCCTTCGGATCAGGTCATGATCTCAGGGTCCTGGGATCGAGCCCCGCATCGGGCTCTCTGCTCAGCTGGGGAGCCTGTTTCTCCCTCTCTCTCTGCCTACTTGTGACCTCTCACTCTGTCAAACAAAACAAAACAAAAAAGCCTCCCAAGTAGTCTTGTTACTTGACTTCGGTCCTCTTGACTTACCAAGACGAATTAAAACACTCTCTCTAATGAGTACATAAAAATAAGGAAAAACTAGCCATTCAAATGGATGTTGCCAAAGCTGTTCCATTTTTCAATGCCTGGAATCCTTTCCTGCCCAGAATCAACTGAAATCACAAACGCGACAACTTCTGTGTTAGAGGAGACCTTTCGGTATTTGGGTTATAATGAGGTCTGACGTGCAGCGAACTAGGGCTGATGTTCTCTCCTGGTCGGTAAGTAGTTAAATGGAGCACAACTGAAATACGTCCTTTACTAACCCTTACTGACACAACAGTATCCAGTTCTCCCCTAGAATTGGTTTCTAACCATCTGGACAAAAGCAATTCACTTAAAAACTGTTGAGAAGACCGCACTGTACTCGAGTTCGGGCTCCAGTAGCAGACCTGACCTCACCTCCATCTGGGAGCCATGGCTGGGCCCCCGGGCGGCTCTAGCTTCCTACCCCATCTACCCCAGAGACTGCAGAGAGTGTCCTTTTGACACGGAGGGAAGGCTCTCTAAGGGCCACCCGGGGAGCTCCGCAGTGTCCCCTCCACCACGAAGGCACCGCGCGGTAGGCATCCTCATCTCCCCTACGCCGGGGCGGAGGAAGGAGTGTAAAGGGCTCCCCAAGTGAGGCAGGGGAGCCGCCGGGCTGCAGCGCCGGCTCACCCCACGGCTCGCAGTGGGCAGGGAGAGGGCGTGACTCCTCCATCCCTTCCTCCTGGATTCAAACGCGAAGTCGGGAAAGTGGCGCTCCAGGCGCCCGAACCTCAGACCTCTCTCTTCTCCACTCGCGCTTTCCTGCATCCTCTGGGCCCCGCGTTCCCACCACGAGCCGTGGTCCAGGCCTCCCTACCTCTGCCGGCCGTCCCGGCACCCTCTCGCCCGCCCCCAGACCCCTCACCCAGCATGATGGGGCTGAGCCGCCGGGCCAGGCCCTTGGACAGGTCGTACACGTAGAGCTTCACCGGATAGAGATTCGGCGGCTCCATCGGGACCCGTGGCGGCGGCGGCCACGAAGTCCCTCAGGCACCCGGCAGCGGCTTGGACCTTCCCGTACCCGACGGGGGTGGGGAGCGGAGGGAGCGGGGGAGACCGAGCCCAGGCCCGGCCTGAGGGGCGGGGGAAAGGCGGCCCTGCGCTACACGCGCCCCCGCGCCCGCCACCGGCAACGACTACTGTGAGGTGACAGAGCCGGGACGGGCCGGGTCCGCGCGGAGGAGGGGGCGGGGGCGGGGGCGGAGACGCACTCTTGCGCATGTGCTACCGTCCCGATGGACGGCGAGAGGCGGGGTTTCGCGGAAGAGGGCGGGGCTTTCGCGCACGGGGTAGGGTTCGTTCGAGACAGTAGTGGAAAGCGGGTGGGGGAAGTGAGCGTGTCAACTTGAGGAGCAATGTGCGCACTATGCGTGATGACGTAACGGGCGTTGATTGGGCGCGCGAACTGGAGCCCGTGCGAGCGTGGCGCCCCGCCTTTTGTCCAAATTGATCTCTTCCCTGTTTCTAAGGTAGGCCGCTCGGGCTTTTGGCTTTGTCCCTTGCTTTCCGGCCGGGGCTGGCCTCAACGTGCTTCGGTCACTTAGTTTTGCGCGCCCCTCTAGCCTCCCCGCGAGGTAGCGTCAGCACGGAGTGTGCAGACCGGCGGGGTAGAGACAGATTCTGGTCCCCGTCCCCTCCTCCGTGGGAGGCGGCACCTGGCCTTGAGGCCAGCCTGCAGTGAGACCCTCTCGCTCCGCGTGGCTGGCGGAGGAGTTGGGGGAAATTTGGGGGCGGGATGAGCACAGTGGGTCCGCTAGAGGATCTAGTACCCTGGAGCAGGAATTCCGTAGGTCCAGATGGTGCTGGAGGCCAGACGGGACCTTCAGGTTGGGCTGCCCCAGCACCCCAGTCAGTCGGAGGGCCGCTGCCGGCCCTGAAGCGTCCCTGAGGGATAGCGGAGGTGAGGCTGCCGCTGGAATGATGCCCACGGCCGTATACTAATGCATCTCAGTTACTGAGAGCTCTGGAGGCAGCAGGATCCAGCATCCACATTCCTCACCAGTAACCTTGAGACTTTAGGGCGAATCTCATAGGAGCCTAGGAGTCAATATTTTTTAGGGATAAATTTGCTTCTGACTGATCATAACTTTCTTTCACCTCGTGAGCAGTAAACAATATGTCAGGTTGGGAGTCTTATTACAAAAACGAGGGCGATGAAGAAGAAGAACAAGAAGAGGGACTTGAAGCAGGTGGTAAGTGACTTTAACGTGTGCGCGGTTCTGCGTATAAGACTTTCCCTGTCTCTGCTGTCTAATGGCTTACCCTGCTCTCCCCAGAGAATGTCAAACGCTTTTCTCCCTTTGAACTTTGCAGAGCCATCCAAGGCTCTTTTATTCAAGTCCTACTCCAGTCTATGAGACATTCGTAGCCTTCAACTTTTACTGGGTTCTGATAGACATCTGTTGAGCTCCAGTCAATGACCCTGAACATTGGTATCTTTTGTCACCTTAGGTGGCTCAGGGAAGACCCTTCCTCACCCAGGAGAGTTGTTTTACTCATTGTAGGACCTCAGTGTAAAAATGTCTTCACCCTATAATAACTGCAGCAACCAAAGCGAAAACGTGAGCAACACAATTACAAGATTCATTCTCTCCCCATGGTCTCCATGTTTGGGAGTCTATGTTCAGGCAAGGTGGTAACACAAAGGATAAAGGAAGAGAAGTAAGGGGTACATGTAAGTCTACATACTGGTGAATTTAAGTCCTGGGTAAGAAAATTTTTACTAAAAGCGAGAAACATAGGAAACATATAAAAGAGAAAATTTGCTGTAATCTATATATTCTACTGCCCGAACACTACTACTGCCAGCATTTTGGCATTTTGCATATTTCCTTCATTGAAGGAAATTTCCTTTATCTTTCATTCTGATATTTCTTAACTATGTATGTCTGCTTTTCTTTGTGTCTGATTTTTTATAATCATAGTGAATATGTTTTTTCATTTTAATTTGCACCATTCTTCTTCCAGAAACAATTTTAAACTTAATTTTGTGTTCTGCCTTTTTTTCTTGATATATTATAGATGTATTTTCCCATGTAACTATATATATGTCATCTTTATAACTCGTTTTAGAGGTACTGTAATTTTTTCAGTCTGCTTCCCACTGGACATTTTAGTTACTTTCAAATTTTTTTTTTTTAAGATTTTATTTATTTATTTGGCAGAGAGAGAGAGAGAGACACACACAGCAAGAGAGGGAACAAAGCAGGGGGAGTGAGAGAAGGAGAAGTAGGCTTCCTGCTCAGCAGGGAGCCCGATGTGGGACTCGATCTCAGGACTCTGGGATCCTGACCTGAGCCGAAGGCACACGCTTAATGACTGAGGCACCCAGGCACCCTACTTTCAATTTCTTACTTTAATGAACAATATTGTGGAAAATTTTGTATAAGGGGTTTCCCATATCTTCTTTAGATTGCTAAGAGGTAGAATTCATTGGGTCATGATAGGATTTTTGTACAGACCATAAGAGACTCTTAATCTCAGGAAACAAACTGAGGGTGCTGTAGGGGAGGGAGTGGGAGGGATGGGATGGCTGGGTGAGGGACATTGGAGAGGGTACATGCTATGGTGAGTGCTGTGAATTGTGTAAGACTGATGAATCACGGCCATGTACCCCCGAAACAAATAATACATTATATGTTAATAAAAATAAATTAATTAAAATTACAAAAAATTTTTGTTTAGGGCTCTTGACCCATAATCACCATATTGTTTTATAGGTGGGCAATTATGTTTATTGTATTAAAAGCAGCAGTGTGAAAAAAAGGGAGACAACCAGACATTTTTTGTGTTTCTTTTTTTTTTTTTTTAAAGATTTTATTTATTTGACAGAGATCACAAGTAGGCAGAGAGGCAGGCAGAGAGAGTGAGAGGGAAGCAGGCTCCCTGCTGAGCAGAGAGCCTGATGTGGGACTCGATCCCAGGACCCTGAGATCATGACCTGAGCCGAAGGTAGCGGCTCAACCCACTGAGCCACCCAGGCGCCCTGTGTTTCTTTTTTTTTAAAGATTTTATTTATTTGAGAGAGAACACGAGAGAGAGATTGAGTGAGTGAGCAGGTGAGGATAAGCAGGGGGGAAGGGCAGAGGGAGAAGCAGGTTCCCTGTTGAGCAGGGATCCTGACTGGGGCTGGATCCCAGGACCCTGAGATTGTGACCTGAGCCAAAGGCAGACACTTAACTGACTGAGCCACCCAGGAGCCCCTATTTTTTGTGTTTTTATAAAAAACTCAGCATCACCTATGATGCCAGAAAGGAAAAAGGAACACCTGAATCTTGATGATGAATCCTGTCTAGGTCCTCGGTAGGAAAGAAAGAAGATTATGTCAGTTTATACCAAAAGAATGCAGTCAGCAAAATCCAGAAGGTGGAAAACTGTATGTCACACAACGTTCTGGTTCTTCAGCATATAAGTTATAAGACACAAAAACGGAGGAGTATCTATAGATTAAGAGGTTTCAAAAACTTATTTTTTCTAAGTAGGCTCCATGGCCAGTGTGGAGCCCAACTGGGGGCTCGAACTCACGACTGTGAGTTCAAGACTTGAGCTGAGATCAAGAGTCAGATGCTTAACTGAGCCACCCAGGTGCCCCCCGAAACTTTTTTTTTAAGTCAAAACTAGTGTTTAGGAATGTTCACTAGGATGATAAAACTATAAAGGATTAAGGAAATGATTATTGAAAGTCAGGTTAGTGGTTACTCTTTGGAGGAGGGGGGCATTGTAATGGGCTTTTTTCTGTTTGTTTTACATGAATAATAAACATGATAAATATGACCACAAGTGCAAACATTTTCTTCTATTTTTTTCCCCCCATAGGAGAATATACATACTCAGGAAGAGATAGTTTGATTTTCTTGGTTGATGGTTCTAGGGCCATGTTTGAATCTGAGGGTGAAGATGAAATGACTCCTTTTGACATGAGCATCCAGGTAAGACTACCTTCTATTTAATTTTAAAAAAGGAAAGAAGGAGAGGAAAAAAAGTATTAACACCACTCTAAAAATTATGGACTCTCTGAAAAATTTGTGAATAATCAGTGTTGGTTAGCCTCTCCCAGGATGGCTGCCTGTACTCTGAGCTAAAAAAAAAAAAAGGTAGCAGCGCCGGGGAACAGGCCCATTTTATTTCGTGTTTGAACTTCAGACCCTAGGAATACATTGCTCCCAGTTCCTGTGTTAGCCCTGGTGGTACAGAAGGGCTCCTCCTCCTGTAAAGATGTGTGTGTGAAGGAAGAAAGGATGTTCCAACAGTTATGGTGTTAAATGAGTCCTCTTTCCATTGGTATTTGGAAGCTGAGTATGACCCATGGCTGAAAAAAGACTGCAAAAAGACAAGCCAATTTAAAAATGGGCATAGGATTTGCAACGACATTTCTCTAGAGATCTGCAGATGGTCAAGAAGCCCTCAAAAAGATGCACATCTTTAGTCATTAGAGAAAAGCAAATTAAAAACAAAGCAAAACCATAGTGAGGTATCCCGCCCACTAGCATGGCTATATTTTAGAGGGGAAATAAAAGGATACTAAGAAACGTTGGCAAGGATGCGGAGAAATTGGAAACTGCTGGTGGGAATGTGAGATGGGTCAGCTGCTGTGGAAAACAGGATGGCAGTTCCTCAGAGAATTAGACATAGAATTCCCACGACCCAGCAGTCCCTCTCCTAGCTAATTACCCAATAGAATCAAAAATGGGTTCAGGTCCTGATTCTGTCGCTTACAAACTATATGAGGTCAGAAGAGCTGCTGAACCTTTTGGTATCTGTCTCCTCATCTGCGTAATGGAGAAAATAATAGTACCCGTCCCATCAGGGAGTAAATATTTGGTTTTGTTCTGTTTTGTTTTAAGATTTTACTTATTTATTTGAGAGGGAGAGAGAGCACAACCCAGGAGAGCAGGCGGCAGAGGGAGAAGCAGGCTCCCCACAGAGCAAGGAGTCCGATGCGGGGCTCGTCCCAGGACCTCGGGATCATGTCCTGAGCCAAAGGCAGACGCCCAACCGGCTGAGCTACCCAGGCGCCCCTTGTTCTGTTTTTTTAAAGCTTTATTTATTTAAGAGAGAGAGTGTGAGCAGGGGGGAGGGGCCGAGAGGGGTAGAGAATCTCAAGCAGACTCCCTGCTGAGCGAGGATCCCAATGTGGGGTTTGATCTCACGACTTGAGCCAAAACCAAGAGTCTGACACTCAGCCAAAGGCACTGCCCAGGAGCCTCAATATTTTTTTTCTTAAATAGAGGTATAGTTTACATAACATAAAATTAACCATTTTAAGGTACACATTTCAAAGATTTTAGTCATTCATAATGTTGTGTGACCACCACCTCTGTGTTATTCCTGAATGTTTTGAGTGGATAAACAAAATGTTTATACACGCCGTGGAGTACTACTCAGCCCTAAAAAGGAGTGACATATTGAGACCACAAGGTGAATGAACCTTGAAAACATTATGTTAAGTGAAGAAAGCCAGACAAAAGGTCACACATTTTGAGATTACATTTGTATGAAATAAAAAATACATAATCCGGGGCGCCTGGGTGGCTCAGTGGGTTAAAGCCTCTGCCTTCGGCTCAGGTCATGATCCCAGGGTCCTGGGATCGAGCCCCGCATCGGGCTCTCTGCTCCGCGGGGAGCCTGCTTCCTCCTCTCTCTCTGCCTGCCTCTCTGCCTAGTTGTGATTTCTCTCTGTCAAATAAATAAAATATTTAAAAAAAAAAAACCCATAATCCATGGAGAATGTAGGTGGGTGGTTACCAGGAATGGCGATGGAGGCAGAGGCACGGGGAGGGGAGCAGTTACTTAATGGTAAGAATGGTGCTTGCTTTTGGGGTGATAAAATTATTTCAGAACTAGACAGTGGTGGTGGTTATCCAGCATTGTGAATGTACTAAATACTGCTGAATTAATTAATTTTAAAATGGTTAATTTGGGGACATCAGCTGGCTCAGTCAGTAGGGCATGAGACCCTTGATCTTGGGGTTGTGAGTTCAAGTCTCACACTGGGTATGGAGCCTATTGAAAAATAAAATAAAAATGGTTAATTTGTTTATGTGAAGTCCACCTCCAAAAGATTACCATTTCTTTATAGAGAAGAATTATAAATTCTAAAGACTTAGCTGCATATATTATGTTTTATATTTTTAGAGTTTGGAGCCAAACAGAGGCTTCTGATGTTCTAATTTGTGTACAGACAGTTCCTGTAGTTGGCAAATCAGAATATCTTGTATCTAGAAAAAGAATTAATGGGAATAGTCCTTAACTTTAAAGCAGTGGTTGTCAGAGTCATCGGTAGGCCTTGTTAGCACGAATGCAGAGCCTTACCCCAGTATCAGAATTTCTGGTTCTGTAGATCTAGAGCTGGGACCAAGAATTTGCATTTCCAGCAAGTTCCCAGGTGATGCTATGTTGCTGGTTTGGAGATCACTCTTTGAGGAGGACTGCTTTTACCTTTTTGGGATTATGGCCCTCTTTTTTTTTTCTTAAGATTTTATTTATTTGATAGAGAGAAATCATAACTAGGCAGAGAGGCAGGCAAAGAGAGAGGAGGAAGCAGGCTCCCCACGGAGCAGAGAGCCCGATGTGGGGCTCGATCCCAGGACCCTGAGACCACGACCTGAGCCGAAGGCAGAGGCTTTAACCCACTGAGTCACCCAGGCGCCCTGATTATGGCCCTCTTTGAGGATTTGGCGAAAGCTATGTACCCTGTCTCCAAAAAAAGATCCACTTATACTTCTGCATGTAATTTCAAAGGGTTCTTGGAACCCTTGATGCCTAAAGGACCCGAAAGAAAATGTAGTACTATGTAGTAAATAAGTGAGACATTCACAGATGTCGATAATGTATTTGATAAGCAATGAAAAAATATTTTCTCAAAAAATTTTTTTTTGTATTTTTAATTCTTAGAACCTAAAAGAAGCCCTCACCAAAGTTTTGTAAATGTTTATAGACTGCTCAAAGTAGGTAAAGTGGAGGGGATGGAAAGTATAGCAGAAGGAACGTAGTGGTACGGTGACAGCTTTATAGGGTGACAGGTGGGAGCTACACTTGTGACGAGCAAAGCATGATGTACAGATTTGTCAGGTCGCTGTGTCGTACACCTGACACGGGTAACGTTGTGTTACAGCTATACTTCAATTAAAAGAAAAGAGTAGAGGGGCACCTGGGTGGCTCAGTGGGTTAAAGCCGCTGCCTTCGGCTCAGGTCATGATCTCAGGGTCCTGGGATCGAGTCCCGCATCGGGCTCTCTGCTCAGCAGGGAGCCTGCTTCCTCTCTCTCTCTCTCTCTGCCTGACTCTCTGTCTACTTGTGATCTCTCTCTGTCAAATAAATAATAAAATCTTAAAAAAGAGTAGATTAAAATACTTGTAGAAATAATTACTAGACAAGATTTTCCTAGAATACCGATATCTTTAATTGTGGAATTAAGCAAATTTTCTTCTAAAAGATGCTGTTAGGGACAAAAAGATGCTGTTAGCAGTTATGGACTTCCTGATGGGCCCCATCTACTTACTGTTAGCTTAAACCTTTCGCATAGGTAATTGTTTTACATAGGTGCCCTCTGTTTCTTGGTCTCAGGCTGCTTGAGGGAAGATCAGATGGGCCTGTCCAAACTCAGTCAGTTAAGTAAGTGACATCAGTGGGACTCACATCCAGGTTTTCTGATTCCAATACTGGGCTGTTTTCCCTTCTTTTTTTTTTTTTTTTTAAAGATTTTATTTATTTGACAGAGAGAGATCACAAGTAGGCAGAGGGAGAGAGAGGGAAGCAGGCTCGCTGCCGAGCAGAGAGCCCGATGCGGGACTCGATCCCAGGACCTTGAGATCATGACCTGAGCCGAAGGCAGCGGCTTAACCCACTGAGCCACTCAGGCGCCCCTGTTTTCCCTTCTTACAGCGGAATTTCCTCCCTCACTAATAAGTGTTTCCAGTTCTTTGATTTCTTACAGTAGGAACTACTTATACTTCTGTATACTTAACACACGCTGCCTTTGTTATAGCATAATACATATGCCCATCCCTCTCACTGATTCATGACTTTTCTGAAGGTAGGAGTCAGGCCTTAATGTAATGCCATGGACAGATTCAGCAAATATATTAAGCGTCTCCTATGCCCCAGGCACTTACGGAGTTTCAATTTTGTGGTAAGGTAAATATTAATTGAGTTTTTATTTTGATTTTATCAGTGTATCCAGAGTGTGTATACCAATAAGATCATAAGCAGTGATCAAGATCTCTTGGCAGTGGTGTTCTATGGTACTGAGAAGGATAAAAATTCAGTGAATTTCAAAAATATTTACGTCTTGCAGGAGTTGGATAATCCAGGTCAGTAGAGGCGTAAGATCAGCTTTTCCCTTAAACTGGAAGGTCACTACCCTGAACAGAGCAGGATGTGGCGAAGGAAGTAGATGACCTGCTGACTAAGAGTATGCTTTCCTGCAGAGGGGGGTTCTTCCTGGGATGTGCTCTTTGTGGGTTAAACACTTCTGGGGTGAGAACGGGACCTTGGCTCTTCTGTTTGCCATATAAATGGGGCATTAACTCTGTTCTGATTTTTCTGCCTGTTTGACTCCCTGTCTCTGATCAGGTGCGAAACGAGTGCTCGAGCTTGACCAGTTTAAAGGGGAACAGGGGAAAAAACATTTCCAAGACCTAATTGGCCATGGATCTGACTACTCACTGAGTGAGGTGCTCTGGGTCTGTGCCAACCTCTTTAGCGATGTCCAGGTCAAGATGAGCCATAAGAGGATCATGCTGTTCACCAATCAAGATGACCCCCATGGCCATGACAGTGCGAAAGCCAGCCGGGCCAGGACCAAAGCTGGAGATCTCCGTGACACAGGTTGGCATTTTCTCTGTTCTTTTCTGTTTTTTTATTTTTATTTTTTAAAGATTTTATTTATTTATTTGACAGATGGAGATCACAAGTAGGCAGAGAGGCAGGCAGAGAAAGAGGGGGAAGCAGGCTCCCCGCTGAGCAGAGAGCCCGATGCGGAGCTCGATCCCAGGACCCTGAGATCATGACCTGAACTGAAGGCAGAGGCTTTAACCCACTGAGCCACCCAGGGACCCGTATTTTTATTTTTTAAAGATTTTATTTATTTGACAGAGAAAGAGGGAGAGAGTGTGCACAACCGGGGGGAACAGCAGACAGGGGAGAAGCAGGCTCCCTGCTGAGCAGGGAGCCCCATGCAGGGCTCTATCCCAGGACCCCAGGATCATGTCCTGAGCCGAAGGCAGACAGTCAACTGACTGAGCCACTCAAGCACCCCATCCCTGTTCTTTTATTTTTATTTATTTTTTAAAATTAAAAAAATATATATTTTATTTATTTATTTGACAGAGATCACAAGTAGGCAGAGAGGCAGGCAGAGAGAGAGGGGGAAGCAGGGTCCCCACGGAGCAGAGAGCCCAGCGAGGGACTCGATCCCAGGACCCTGAGATCATGACCTGAGCCGAAGGCAGAGGCTTTAACCCATTGAGCCACGCAGGCGCCCAGCCCCATCCCTGTTCTTTTAAATGGACACTTAATCTTATTGCTTCTTTGTAGTTGATGTCAAACATTTCTTTTTTCTCCACTGAGTATGAAATGAAAGAATAAAATGAAGCTGGGGGAGACACCTATGTAACATTCCTACTGAAAATGATGAAGCCATTTGCTTTCTCTCTCTCTCTCTCTCTTTTTTTTTTTTTTTTGAAGATTTATTTGTTTTAGAGAGACAGAGTGTGTGTGTGTGATCGGCGGGTGGGGGGGAGGGCAGAGGGAACAAATCCCAAACAGACCGCCCTGTGTGTGGAGCCCGATTCCAGGCTCCAGGCTCCAGGCTCGAGGTCACGACCCTGAGATCATGACCTGAGCTGAAATCAAGAGTCAGATGCTCACCCCACGGAGCCAGCCGGGCGCCCCAGGGCCATGTACTTTCTAAAGGGCTCTACTAGAGTGAGCTTTTCTTGACTTTTCATGCTACCGTGCATGGTGATGGTTTGGATCAGTAAGTGCTCAGGGCACCTGGCTGGCTCCGTGTCGAGCATTTGACTTTTGATCTCGAGGCTAGGAGTTCGAGCCCCACGTTGGGTGTGGAGCCTATTTAAAAATAAAATAAAAATATTAAATAAGTTGCCCTTATAGCAGCAGATTCCCTTAGCGCGTCTATAAGTCCTGAAAGTGTTAATAACCCATCTAGTTCTTCGCGTATTTGGGCTTAACTGAAAAAAAAATTCTCGCTTGCTCAAAGTTGTTCTCCTTGCCCCAGGTATCTTCCTGGACTTGATGCACCTGAAGAAACGTGGGGGCTTTGACATATCCTTGTTTTACCGGGATATCATCAGCACAGCCGAGGATGAGGACCTAGGGGTTCACTTTGAGGAATCCAGCAAACTGGAGGACCTGCTAAGGAAGGTCCGCGCCAAGGAGACCAAGAAGCGCGTGCTGTGCAGGTGCGCTCTGAACCTGGGCCGGCCGCCCGCAAGGGCCCTGCCTGGTCGGGAGCACCCAGCTGCTTTGACAAAGCTTCCTGGCTCCTTACCTCTGGGCGGTGCCTCCTGGAAAACTCGCTTTATCTCAGCCTAGTATGTTTGCGTATGTGCTTCCCTTCCTCTGGCAAGAGCGGGTAGGCTAGTTCTCCGGATGAACCCGGCTCTCCACTTCCTTGGGGTAAACAGTTGTGGCCTACTGCTGTCCTCCCCAGCAGTCACTAGTATGTCGTCTGCTTGCTTCTCTGTAAATTGCGGATAGCAGAAATACCTGGTCTCGAGCAAAAACTCAGGAAGTGCTGGGTATTGTCACTGGTGTTGCGTTATTCTGGTTTCTTACAAACTGGAGATCAACAGGAACCAGCTTGTTACATTACCTTCTCTTTTTAAAAAATTTTATCTATTTTTTTAAAAAAGATTTTATTTATTTATTTGGCAGACAGAGATCACAAGTAGGCAGAGAGGCAGGCAGAGAGAGAGGGGGGAAGCAGGCTCCCTGCTGAGCAGAGAGCCTGATGTGGGGCTCGATCCCAGGACTCTGGGATCATGACCCGAGCTGAAGGGAGAAGCTTAACCCACTGAGCCAGGCACCCCTAAATTATCTTCTCTTAGAGAACTTTGCCCTGAGAGTCCCAAGGGCTCCCCCATGTTGCTTTCGAAAGGTTCACATCAGGCTTTTGTTTTAGACTAGGTTCCTCAACATAGGGGAACATGACCATTGGTAGTTTTTGAGGAGTTTTCAGGAGATTACTGACCATTCTGCTAGAAAACCCATGAAACGATTTTAGGGCAACCACACAGCAGCCCACTGCGAACGGCTATAGTTTGGCTGTTGGCTCTCTCCTTTGCCCCTTGGGAATGATTTCTTTTTCTTCACACAAACACACTGGCATCTCTTCTCCCTTCCTGAAATAATGGAGTATTGTTACTTCAATTTGGAAATCTAGCACATGCTTCGGTGGGGATGGCAGACAGGGTAAAATAGTGGCTAAACGTAGGTCGTGGAGCCAGGCTGGCTTGGATTGTAGTCCCGGCCCTTCTGCTAGGCAACCTGGGGCAAGTCATGTGACTTCTCTGGCCTTCAGTGGATGGGGGCAAACATGGTCCCTCCTCACAGGACGGCTGTATTGACTAACCCAGATAACCCAGGCAGAGTGCGTGGCGTAGTAATTATTTACAACTGTTAGTAGTATTCTTGGTGGTTACAGGATACTTGATCGGAACAATAACCTGGAACTGTTTGAGAACTAATAACGCCTTAGGCCTAGAACATGATTAATGTTCTCACTATAATCAAATGATGGACTTATTTTATCGCACGGTTATTGTGTGCCGGCACTGTCCTAAGTTCTTTGTTAACATACTAACTTATATCTTTATTTTTTAAAAGATTTTATTTATTTGAGAGAGAGAGCGAGAGAGAGAATACTGGCAGGGAAAGAGCAGGCAGAGGGAGAGGGAGAAGCAGACTGCCCACTGATCGAGGAGCCCACGCAGGGCTCGATTCCAGGACCCTGGGATCAGGGCCTGAGCCCAAGGCAGATGCTAAACTGACTGAGCCACCCTGGCACCCTTCTATTTTAAAGACAGAAAGAGAGGGGCGCCTCTGCCTTCGGCTCGGGTCATGATCTCGGGGTCCTGGGATCGAGTATCGCATCGGGCTCTCTGCTTGGCAGGGAGCCTGCTTCCTCCACTCTCTCTGCCTGCCTCTCTGCCTACTTGTGATCTCTCTCTGTCAAATAAATAAATAAAATCTTTAAAAAAACAAAAAATAAAAAGAGAGTGTGTCGGGGCCAGGGGGTAGGCAGAGGGAGAGGGAGAGAAGCAGACTCTCCACTGAGTGTGGACCCCCAGTGTACCTGACATAGGTACCTGGTCTCACATCCCTTGACCCGGAGACTGTGACCTGAGCTAAAATCAAGAGTTGGACCCTTAACTGACTGAGCCACCCAGGCACCCTAAAACAATCATTATTTTTATTACAGTACACTCTTTATCATTATTTTAAGTATTTAGCAATATATTCCGAAACTAATTTTTGTGATCTAGACCCTGAGATAGTATTATGGCAAACTCTACTGTATTTTTTTTTTAAAGATTTTATTTATTTATTTGACAGACAGATCACAAGTAGGCAGAAGCAGGCAGAGAGAGGGAGGGAAGCAGGCTCCCTGCTGAGCAGAGAGCCCGATGTGGGGCTTGATCCCAGGATCCTGAAATCATGACCTGAGCCGAAGGCAGAGGCTAAACCCACTGAACCACCCAAGCGCCCCGCAAACTCTACTCTATTATTTAAACATGTTATGTTTATATTTGAGGAATTTGGACTATTGGGGAGAAGGAAACAAGGCTTGGGTACCACAAAAGAATTTTAGCTAGGAAACCATAATCTTCCAGTCCATGGTTTTTTGTTTTTCTCTCCTCCAGGTTGAAGTTTAAGCTCAGCAAAGATATAGCACTCACTGTCGGCATGTATAATATGGTCCAGAAGGCTGTCAAACCTCCTCCAGTGAGGCTTTATCGGGAAACCAATGAACCAGTGAAATCCAAGACCCGGACATTTAATGTAAATACGGGCAGTTTGCTCCTGCCTAGTGACACCAAGAGGTCTCAGGTAGGCCTGTCTTCTTACTGAATTTTGTCCCATTGAAGAGTTAAGAGGGAAGGAGACAGTGATTAGCCTAATCAGTTAAATATTTTTCTTTGTACATCTTTATAGCTAGGCTGTTAAAACACAAAACCGTTCCTTTTTGGAACTCTGGAATCTAGATCTTTTGTTTTAATGATTTTATTTATTTATTTGAGAGACAGAGAGTGAGAGAGTGAGAGAGAGCAGGAGCCAGGGGAGGGGCAAAAAGAGAGGGAGAAGCAGACTCCCCAGTGAGCAGGGAGCCCAACATGGGCCTCCATCCCAGGACCCTGAGATCATGACTTGAGCCGAAGGCAGATGCTTAACTGACTGAGCCACCCAGGTGCCCCAATTAACTAAAATCTACAAAAAAAAAAAAAAAAAGATTTTATTTTTAAATAATCTCTACAGGCGACATAGGGCTTAAACTCACAACCCCAAGGTTAAGAGTTGCATGCTTTTCCAGCTGAACCAGCCAAGCACCCCAGTGTCTAGATCATTGATACTTTTTGACAGAGAGTTAGAACCAGTGTTTGAAAAAAATGGCAGCGGAAACTTTGGCCCTTGACCCCTCTGCGTTCTGCTTTAACAGTCGAATTCCTTGCTTGGATACAGTAGTAGAAAATGCTTTATCATTAACTAGGAGATGAGCTAGGGAAGCTGTTAGGAGTGAAGTGTACTGTTTTTTAGGGGGAGTTTTTTTTCTCCCCCAAATCAATTTTTTTCCCATGCTTTGAAATGATACACACATGCCTTTCTTAATCTGAAGGACGGACTAAGAATGCAGAACATTATCTTTCTTCGTTCTCTTAACTTTGTTTAATCTGTGGAAGGATTGGATGTCTAAAAATCAAATGAGTCATCCTTTTTAACTATGCAAAATGTGGGAGAGAATCTGAGATTTTTTGCCTAAGTTCAGGACCTAGAAGGATCAACTAAGTGACTAAAATTAAATATTATTTTGATTCAACTCATGAGATATTTTTTGGAGCACAAATCTCAGGCTGGAGTGTTTTGCCCTACTTTTGGAAGGAGAAGACTAGAAATTTCCTCTTCCATTTTGGAAGTAACTAGTTACTCATGTTGGTTTATTCATAGGCAATCGCTCTTCTAGTCATGGAGTTTCTTTCTTTCCTTTTTTTTTTTTTTTTTAAGATTTTATTTATTTATTTGACAGAGACACAGTGAGAGAGGGAACACAATAGGGGGAGTGGGAGAGGGAGAAGCAGGCTTCCTATAAGCCGGGAGCCTGATGTGGGGCTTGATCCCAGGCCTCTGGGATCGTGACCTGAGCTGAAGGCAGTCGCTTACCGAATGAGCCACCCAGGCGCCCCATGGAGTTTATTTCTTGATCCAGTGTGCCTTCGAAAAAACTTGAGGGCTCTGTTTTGTTCATTAAACTCAAATTTGGCTCTGTCGCTAAGTTCTGTTACCAGTCATATATCTAGGACCACAATCCAAAATTAAAGTTTGGAAGTAATACTTAATATGCACATTTGCTCAGACCTACCCCAATACCTGACATAGGTCTTCTCGATCAGTAGGCTTGGTTTGAGCTTCCTTTGTAGGTCAGGGACGATGCTGAGGGTTCGGTATATGTTAACTAAGGGAAGAGATAAATGCCCGAAGAGAATGGCCTTCGGCACCAGAGAGATGGTGGCTTAAAGCCCAATTCAATTATATAACCTGGAGCAAGTTATCAACCATCGAGACTCAGTTCATTCCTCTGTAAAGCAGTTTTTAACATCTACCGCCTTGGCTGGACACAGAAGATAAATTGCATGACGAGTGTAAGGTGCCTGGCAGGCACTCAGGAAATGTTCATTCCCTGTGGTAGCAGGAAGATGTCCTTGGTGAGCCATCTTCCTGTTCCTTAGAAGAAAGTTGATTTTAACTTGCTAGTGTCGTGTTACAGTCACTTTGCATCTCCACGTAGCCTGTGTATGTGGCCCTCGTGTTCCCCTTCCTGTAGAGCTATGGGAGTCGTCAGATTGTACTAGAGAAAGAGGAAACAGAAGAGCTGAAACGCTTTGACGAACCAGGTTTGATTCTCATCGGTTTCAAGCCCTTGATGATGCTGAAGAAGCACCATCACCTGAGGCCCTCCCTGTTCGTGTACCCCGAGGAGTCCCTGGTGAATGGTATGTGGTGTAGACCGAGGGTAAATGCAGGAGTCACAGAAGGCAGTCTTGCTTACAGCCTGAATAGGACGTAATAAGGGGGCATTCTGAAAGTGTTTCGTGCTCACATAAGTTGTGGAAATTTGGGACTAAACAAAGTTAAAGATACTTCTTTAGGACCTATAATACACTAATATGCTTTGTGAATATCCAGGAGGGGGATATGGAATTAGAATTTTTAAAACTTACTTCCTATGGAAGTCTTCCTTTGAGGCATCAGATGGAGAGTTAAAAAAAAAACAAAACCCAGTTTCTCCCTAGTGTTGGCAATTAAAGCTGCTATGAACTAGGTCATTGTGTTTGTGCTGTCCAGACCTAAATTCCTCTGTGCTATAGCTAACCGCCCCTGGATTTGACCTGGCTGGCTTTTATTAGTAACTGGGGCTTATACATTAGTCTAAAGATAGTGGAAGTGAGCTGATGTTAATAATTCACACTCCGAAATGGGTGTTTGAGGCATTTAATCTCTCATTGCTTTCCTTTCTCTTCCTTTCTGTGCCTCTGCCTTTCAGCTCTGGGCTCATTACACTTTACCTAATGAAGTATCATAAGCCCTTTTAAGAAAATGGAAGAGAAATCATAGGCTTGTAACCTGGGCTAGAGGGAAAAGAGGAGGAGATACATTTAGGATGCAGACTCCTGGGATGTTTGTTTTCCAGGGAGCGCAACCCTGTTCAGTGCCCTCCTCACCAAGTGTCTGGAGAAGGAGGTCATGGCAGTGTGCCGATACACCGCCCGTCAGAACATCCCTCCTTATTTTGTGGCCTTGTTGCCACAGGAAGAGGAGCTGGATGAGCAGAAAATTCAGGTGACTCCCCCAGGTATGTGGAAGAGATCTTTTCAGTGCTTTTGAACCTTGCTCAGACTTTGGAATCCCTTATAGGATCCTAACTCAGATCTGTTCAACCAGAGTCTCCAGGCATGGGGTCTGGGAAAGGTGTAGTTTTAGGGTTTCACAGGTGAATTTGATGCAGAGAGCCAGGTAAAACTGCCAAATATGGTTGTGCAGTGCACGGCATGTGCAACTATGCAAGGCAGCTCTGCAGCCACCATTAAAGAACTGGCTGCATAGGGACTGTTTGCAGGTTACTGACAGTTTATGGCGCAACTGCCGCACCTTTACTAAAAGCCATTGTTAGACACCTTTGCAATGTTTGGCGTTTGGTTTACCCTCTGCATATACTAAGGCAGTGAGGTATAGCAGAAAGACCATGGGTTTTGAAGTCAGACTTGACTTATTCTTATGTGTGGGAAAGTTTACTTTCTCTTGTTCCAGGCCCATCTCTGCCACTTGTTACCTGGCCGACTTGGGCAAATCATTTAACCTTTCAACTTATGTTCCGTATCTGCAAAGATGAAAATTCTGGAACATCTTACTTTTCAGGTTGTTTGCCATTTGAAACAAGTTAATAACTGAAAGTGCCTAAGACAGTAGGCCACGCTAATAAAAGTAAACTGTAAAGCAATTCTTCGAAAATGTTATATATATATCTTTTTTAAGATTTTATTTATTTATTTGGCAGACAGCGATCACAAGTAGGCAGAGAGGCAGGCAGAGAGAGAGGAGGAAGCAGGCTCCCTGCTGAGCAGAGAGCCCGATGCGGGGCTCGATCCCAGGACCCTGGGATCATGACCTGATCCGAAGGCAGAGGCTTTCACCCACTGAGCCACGCAGGCACCCGAAAATGTTCTATTTGTAACCCTGGTCATCAGGGTGCTGAGGAAGAGCTCTGTATGTCAGTCAGTAAGCGGCTGTCTCTCAGCTCCAGATTCCCCCCATATGCTCGGTGCTGCTGAGGCTGATGCTCTCCAGACCCAGTTTCCTCCTCCGCCCCCGACTGTCAGGCTGTGTCAGTAATGGGTGCTCGTGGGAGCCTCGGGCAGAGGAGAGCAAAGGAACTTGTTCCTTCCTCTTGCTCAGCGCTGTTGGCCTTGCCAGCAAGGGCCCTTCCCCTGGCAGCAGCCTCTGGTTCCAGTCCAGATTTCCGAGTCTCTCAGAACCTGTTACAGGAACAGCCTGGTAACCTTTCCTCTTTCCCTCTAGCGTGGGTTGGGGGTGTGGGAACCGAGGGGAGAGGCTGAAGCACAGAGGAGGGCCTCAGAAAGGGAGGGGGCGCTGCCCAGCTGGCTCGGGGTGTGTCAAGAGAGCCGGAGGCTGGAACCGACCGTCAGGCAGGTGAAGGGCCCTGGCGAGGAGCCATGGCGGGGAGCGAGGGCGGCAGGGACGGGAGGGCACACGGGAAGGGGTACTCCTCTCTCCCTGTCTGCTCTGCAGGCTCCAAAGGGAATCGGTCGGGCAGATGCTCACAGGGGTCAGTCGATAAAGGAGACGCAGGGGTGGCAGGGTCCCAGCCTCAGGGTCACAGGTCGTAGAAGGGCGAACTTGGAGTTGAGAGACAAATGACAGCTCTGTAACTGGAACCTTCCATAAAGGCAGATCTCAGAAAACGTTTCCCCCTTCCTCAGGCTTCCAGCTCATCTTCTTGCCCTACGCGGACGATAAGCGGAAGGTGCCCTTTACTGAGAAAGTCATGGCAAACCCAGAGCAGATAGATAAGATGAAGGCTATCGTTCAGAAGCTCCGTTTCAACTACAGGTGAGCGGTGGGTCCGTCTCAGGCTTTCTTCTGGAACTGTCTCCTGAGGTGAGAGGATTCTTTTACTCCCAGGCTGCTGCTGAGTATGGGGAGGAAGAGCATTTAGGTCCTTTCTCTCCCCATGTCCCACCTCCTCTCCTTCGTCTTGTTTTCGTACTTCCATGGCCCTGCCTCCTCCCTGTCTCTCTCTGCCCTCTGCTTCTCGGGACAGACGGGCAGGTGGTGTTTGCCTTTATTTTATTTTATTTTTTAAAATATTTTATTTATTTATTTGACAGAGAGAGAGAGAGAGATCATAAGTAGGCAGAGAGAGAGGGGGAAGCAGGCTCCTCGCTGAGCAGAGAGCCCGATGCGGGGCTCGATCCCAGGACTCTGGGATCATGCCCTGAGCCAAAGGCAGAGGCTTAACCCACTGAGCCACCCAGGCGCCCCGGTGTTTGCCTTTAAATTAGCTTTTGGATTCCCAACAAACTGAAAATTGGAGAAAAGTTGATTCAAGAGACAAGATTCCCCACTGTTTGATTTGGGCCGTTTGTCTCAGCCAGCCCGAGGCCTGAGCCGCCTCAGTCGGGTTTATTGAATAATTTTAAGTTATTTTCAACGTTTTAATGTATTTGTGCTATTCTGACTGTTTCTAGAAGTGACAGCTTCGAGAACCCGGTGCTGCAGCAGCACTTCAGGAACCTGGAGGCGCTGGCGTTGGATCTCACGGAGCCGGAGCAGGTGGTGGATCTGACACGTAAGAAGCGTCGTGGCGGGGCCCGTGGTTCTTTCCGTGGGAGCTTCTCGTAGCGCTCTCGCTCCGGACCAGAAAGGTGGCTGCGTTTCCTAGCACCCTGTCCAGACCTAGCCTCCTCGTTCCACGTCTGCACGATGTTCTAGAGCAGTGGAAGCCGCCGCAGAGCTGATTGGGCTGGTTCTGTCATGAGAGGGGAGGAAAGTGCCAGGCTTCTGAGACCTGCCTTTGAACGAGGCCACCTCATGACTCCGTGTTGGTAAAAGTAAAAAAAAAAAAAAAAGCCGTAACATTTATTGAGCGCGCACCGTGTGCCAGGCACTGTTGTCGTGTGTGTCGTTGACTCATTTAATTCTTGTGACTGTGAGGTAGGTGCTGCTGTCGACCTCGGTTTCTGGAGAAGGGGGTGATGGGCCGAGGCCCCAAGTGGTGGCCGGTGGATCCAGGTTTAGAGTCCGGGGAGTCTGGTCCGGAGCCCTTGCTCGGCCCCGCGGTGCCCGAGAGGATCCCCCTCGTTACCGTGCAGCGGGGAGATTGGCTTGGCCCCCTCAGTCGAGCCCTGAGCTCGCTGCCCATCCCTTTCTTGATCGTGATTCTCTCGCCTATTTCCCAAGAGCGCATGCGCAATTTGGGGATGTCAGTACATGCCCAGCAGGAAACAGACGGGATTTAATGAAGGCTTTTGACAGGGGTTGAAGAGATCCAAACAATTCATGTGGCCTGCTTAGCTCCCCCCTTACTAATGAGCGGTCTTATGCTAGACCAAGCGTCCCAGCTGTAAGAACTGTGAGAGCCAGCGCCCCCCGTGCGAGCCGGGTCTGGCAGGAGGGCAAGGCTGGGGTGACATGGCCCGTCTTGGTGGCCTTGAGGTGACTCAGGAAGGAAGCGGCCTGCTCTCCAGCAAGGTGGTGAAGGACGCGGGCTTTGGAAACAGCTGACAGAGATTTGAATCCCAGGTCTGCCACGTACCAGCTCGAGTAGGCTTGGAATCTCATTCATCTCCCTGAAACTCAGTTTCTTTACAGGGAAAATGGGGAGGGGACAGTGTGATGTTCCTGTAAGGGATTAAGCACATCTCGGTCCCGAGGCTCAGGAAGTGCTCAGGACACGGCAGTCCCCCGTTCCTCCGCGCGTTTTCAAAACCCTTTCCGCTGCGCTGATGTTTCCTCTGACTCCTCAGCTGTTGGTTATCTGGTCTGCTCCCACAGCCTCCAGCGTCCCCTCACTTCCATGACTCCCGAGCCTGTATCCCCAGCCCTGTCCTTTCTGCTTGGCTCTGGCCGGGACCGCAGCCGCCCTGCCCAGCGGCCATCACACCCTGGGACCCGACTCTCCTACTGCTCAGACATCCCACAGCTTTGCCTCTGCCCTTTTATGTTCTTCACTCACTTCTAATCTGGAGCACCCAGGCACCCAGAGATTTTTTTTTTTTTTTAATTCGACAGAGCGCAGAAGTAGGCAGAGAGGCAGGCAGAGAGAGAGGGGAAGCAGCATCTGTTTTGTTTTTTTTTTTTTGAAAGATTTTATTTATTTATTTGACAGAGAGAGATCACAGGTAGATAGAGAGGCAGGCAGAGAGAGAGAGAGGGAAGCAGGCTCCCCGCTGAGCAGAGAGCCCGATACGGGACTCGATCCCAGGATCTGAGATCATGACCTGAGCTGAAGGCAGCAGCTTAACCCACTGAGCCACCCAGGCACCCCAGCATCTGTTTTTCTAAAAAGTCCTAGCTGGGGCGCCTGGGCAGCTCAATGGATTAAGCCTCTGTCTTCGGCTCAGGTCATGATCCCAGGGTCCTGGGATTGAGCCCCACGTCGGGCTCTCTGCTCAGTGGGGAGCCTGCTTCCCCCTTTCCCTCTGCAGCTCCCCCTGCTTGTGCTCTTTCTGTCAATCTCTCTCAAATCCTTAAAAAGAAGTTCTACGTGGTTCCCAGACTGAGAACCAGAGTTCTCACAGATGCTTGTGTAGTCTGGGACACGGGGCTTCTGACTTGTCCGGTTTGGCTGTGACGTTGTGCCAGGAGCTCCCCTCAGTACTTAGCAGACGTGGCCACGTGAGGAGATGATGAGACTCGATCTCGTGTCTGCCCTGGCTGTGACACAGCTTACGTCACAAGCCCCACAAACCATCTCTAATGGTAAGGTAACACCAATACTGTCTTTCCCCCCAGAGCTATCTTGTTCCTTAGTAGCGGTCTTGGGGAAGGCCCCTGCCCTCCCAGTCAGCCACCACCTCCGCCCGGCTGCCTCCACGCCTCACGTTCCGTCTGTACGTCCGTCAGTTCTGCAGCTTCTGAGGTTGATGGGCCCTGCTCCCCGCCTTCTGTCTCACCCTCATTCGGTTCATAGTCCACACTCAGCTCCAGGGGAGTCTTTCTAAAATGCTAATGGGATCCTGTCACCGCCCTGCCCATATTCCTTCAGAGTTTCCCCCCTGTTCGCAGGATAATGTCAAAGGCCCGGGCAGGCATTCAGGGCTTCCATGACCTCGCCATGAATGCCTTCCCGGCCTCCTCGCTGGTCCTCCCCTCCTGACCTTCTGCCTTCAAGCCGTATGTCATCCGCCCTTTCTTGCCCCTATGCCTTCTGCTTGGAATTGTATCTGCCCGAGGAAGAGCACTCGGCTTTCTAGACCCGGCTGTGGAAGTCGTTCCTGACCCCTCCCGCGTTCCAGTGTTTCTCGTTCGGTCCCTTCATGGCATTGCCGCCTACTGCATTTCTGTTTTCACCACCTCCTTACCCTGACCAGACTGTAAGCCCACGGCGGGCACGGACTCTTATTTGAAACCCCACAATCCAGCCCCATTCGTGACTCTTAGCACTCCCAGCTCTATGGCCTTGGACAAGTCCTTCAGTCTCTTGGCTTTCCTCTGTAAAACGGGGAGACACATGTACCTACCCTCTACAGGATTAAATTAAAAAACAAGTTTAAAGCATGTAGAAGGGTGCCTGGCTGTAGTAAGTGCTCATTAAATGCGGTTGTTACAAGATACTTCATCAATGTTAGAGAGGCTTCACGAACGCAGTCACGGCCAGATCAGGTGGCTCCTCCTGGACCCTTCCCTGACTCCCCCCGACCCTACTCCGGTCCTCGCAGGCTTGGAACTGGACAGAAAGCCAGGGCTTGTGACTCACCTGGCCACTCTTCCTGTGTTTGGATTTTCTAGTGCCTAAAATTGAAGCAATAGACAAAAGACTGGGCTTCCTGGTGAGTGAGTTTAAGGAGCTTGTCTACCCACCAGATTACAATCCTGAAGGAAAAGTTTCCAAGAGGAAGCAAGGTGAGGAGCTGCGTTGTTTTTTAAAAGTTGACTTTATGGTCCTTTCACAGAGGATCATGTCCCTTCGGAAATTTCTATACAGGCCTACGCATTTCACACAAACATACATATTTCTATTCACATTGTTTTCTAGTTTATTTTGTTACGTAGCTACATACAGTGGGTACATCACTGGGCAGATGTTCACAGTTTAGTCAGCTGAAGGGCAATGCCATTCAGCTTTTTTTTTTTTTTTTTTTTAAGATTTTATTTATTTATTTGACAGACAGAGATCACAAGTAGGCAGAGAGGCAGGCAGAGAGAGAGAGAGAGAGGAATGGAAGCAGGCTCCTTGCTGGGCAGAGAGCCTGATATGGGGCTCGATCCCAGGACCCTGGGATCATGACCTGAGTCGAAGGCAGAGGCTTAACCCACTGAGCCACCCAGGTGCCCCCCATTCAGCTTTTCTTGATGGATATGCTGCAGTGAACATGAACCCTTGTTGCGTTCCGGTGTGAGCGGACCCACCACTTACCAAGGATAAACTCCTAGCGGTGGTATTGCTGGGTCAAGGTGTCGCCATTTAAAATTCTGATCGGAATTGCCAGTCGGCCTCTGAAAAAGCGATGCAGTTTATACCCTGTTGAAGAAAGGGTGCGTGTGTTTCCCTACATTTCTCACCAGAGCTGGACCTGATACACTATTTCTTTTTTTCATGAAGAATACTAGAGGGAAAACTATATTCTGTGTTCATTTGCAATTCTCCAGTTAGGAATGAAATGTAGTTTTGTTTTGTTTTTTTAATTTTTGATTGTTTATCCACCGCCATGCCCACTTTGAGATCACCTAGCATGATGTCTAAGTACTTTACACCCTTGGTAAGTGCTTTTTGAATGAAGGAAGGAATGAATGACTTACTCAGAGTGAGCACCAATTTTGGGTAAATTGTGGCACTTAAACTACTTTGAACTCCCTTCTTGGCGTGGGACAGTTTTGACTTTATGCTTAAATGAAGCTGCTTTAACAGAACACCCTCCAGGGGCGACTCGGTGGTGCACTTGGTTAACCGTCCAAATCTTGGTTTCAGCTCAGGTCCTGATGTTGGGGTTATGGGATTGAGCCCCATGTTGGGCTCAGTGTGGAGTTTGCTTAGGACTCTCTCCCTTTCGCTCTGCCCTTCCCTCCCGCATTCTCTCTCCTTCTTAGATAAGTAAATCTTAAAAAAAACCCCCAGAAAACCAAAAACCACCCTTCTGTGGTGTTCTAGGTGGACATCACAGCCTTATGGAAAATGGTTAACTGCAGCCCAGATCATAGGAGGGTCCCTGTGCAGTGTAGCTGGGATGCCCCTGGTGGCATTAACAATCACTCCTTCCTGATCTTTTCCCCCAGATGATGAAGGTTCTGGAAGCAAAAGGCCCAAGATGGAGTTATCCGAAGAGGATCTGAAGGCCCACGTGAACAAGGGCACGCTGGGTAAGCTCACTGTGCCCGTGCTGAAGGAAGCCTGCAGGGTGTATGGGTTGAGGGGCGGATTAAAGAAGCAGGAGCTGCTGGACGCACTTACTAAGCGCTTCCAGAACTGACCAGCCAGCCAGCCCCCTCCTTCTGCACTCTAGCCTGGCTGCCTGGTTTTGTTCTCATCGAGTTGAAACATGTTTCTCCTGAGCCAGGAAGAGTCTTCCTGTTATAAGCCAAGGACTTTACATTTATGAGATGTTCCGTTGCCGTGGAAGCAGCATAGCCTTCTCACTTTGCTGTGCTCTATTGTCTGAATAAAGAGCCTTAACTTTGTACTACATACTGTTCTTTAGCGTGACGCAGAAGCATGCGCCTGCCTCACATCCAAAGATCACTTGCCATTGGCTGTTAGCTTAATTTTCTCTCCCATTAGGAACATATCATCATCATAATGGAAGCAAATATCAGTGAAGGCAGGGGACAGTGTGACAATTAAGGACAGGTGGATATGCTTCAGGGATGACAAGCCCTAGCAATATTCATCCATGCTCTGGCCTCCCACCTGTTTTCCCTTTCATTGCGTCTTAATATAGATCTGAAGATCAGATTTCCTGAAGCAGTAAGTATGTAACATTTCTAATCCTGGTACCACTTGCTTCCTCAGTAAATAGCCCCCTTCATGCTGCTTTAAGATGTTAATGTGACATTCAGGTATATGAAGATATGTACATTTTCTTTTTTAAAGATTTTATTCACCTATTTGACAGAGATCACAAGGGGGCAGAGAGGCAGGCAGAGAGAGAGGAGGAGGCAGGCTCCCTGCTGAGCAGAGAGCCCGATGCAGGGCTCGATCCCAAGACCCTGGGATCATGACCCGAGCATAAGGCAGACGCTTTAACCCACTGAGCCAGCCAGGTGCTCCTATATGTACATTTTCTGTTGCCCTGAGGATTTGGGTACCAACATAAGTGAAGTGAGTTATTTCTCCTATTTTTCAGGGGAGCTGTAGTAAGACGAGGAGAGGTCCTAGGAAGAGGAGCAGGGTAGGGTGTCTTTCTCTTTGCGTCCCCTATCGCCCCCACATGCTATCCCTCTTCTGTCCTCCCTGTCCCTTTCCTGCTCTTTCTGCTCTACTGTTTTTGAAGAATTAGGCTGAGAGAAGCAAGGTAAGCATCTGGAAGGGTTTCCGTCCTCCAAGGATGGCTTGAGATTCAGAGTTCGTAGGTCCCTGTCACTCTGTCACTCTGTTGGAGTGAGCATCTCATGAGACATAGGAGGGGTCAAATTACTCTTGTAAGAGATTTTTTGGTTTTAGCTGCTTTGGTCTCTGAGGATTATAAGGTTTTTTTGTTTTGTTTTTACTTGGAAAGCAGATGTTATGTTCATTTGCCTTTCTCTCCTTGCGGGAGAGAGAACTTAATTCTCCAGTTAGAAGCGATGCTTTTGAGACACAGCAAGATGATGCAAAGTCATTTACTAGAGTCAGTGCTCGTTCTCGTTGAGAAATTAGTCCATCCCTCTGAAATGCAGCATGCTTGGAAACCCTAGGTTCTAGAGGATGTTACTAATACTACAAAGATAGATTTGAATCTAGGCTAGTCACAAGTAGGAGAGTAAGGATGAGTACCATTGCTGAGCCTTTGTTTTAAACCCTGGATTTCCTGGCTAGTGAGGAGGAGCCCTGGAGTGAAATCCAGGCTTTTCTGTGCGCTCCTGAGGGACCTGACTCAAGTCCACGCTCCTTTCCCTCAGTTCTGTTTTCCAAGTGTTGAGAAGGAAAGAGCTCCAGGTAGTGTGAGGTTACAGAAATAACCGTCTGAGGTCTGGGATACACATGATCTCTCTGAGGGGATTAGCCACCTTGCCTTCCCTGCTGTTGCTCCTCCAGGAGAGAAGAAATAAAAGCAAAGCGTCATTTGGTGGGGCTTCTGTAAGCTCCTAAATCAGATTTAGTGAATGTGCATCTTGGCTCCCTCACGTACATACAAGTGAGTGTGAGCAATTTCTCTGGCACTTTCGAGCCGCAGTTTCCTCATATTTATTATAAGAATGATAACCGCGGAATGGTGAAAATGAGAAAACATGCAACACGGGGCTTAATAGGAACTAGCTCTGAGCCGTCTAACCCCTCTGGCTGCAAACACGCTTCAGTCCACCAGGGGGTGGTGACGTTCCGGGGGTGGAGGTGGGGCGGAGAGCCCAGTGGCGGTATGGCCGCGCATGCGCGCCCCTGGCGGGAAGGGTGGGGGTCACCACGTCTTGGTGGATTGGCCAGCAGCCTGAGCAGGTGATGGAGCAGCGGTGGGCAGCGGCTGGAGAGCACGAATACCTCCAGCCAAAGCTACAGCAAGCGAAGGTATGCGCATGTGCATTTCTACTTCCAGGCCAGATGCAGAGGGAACATCTTCTGGTAGGTCTTGTTTTAATGTCTTATCACAAGATCAGAAGAAAAGTCAGGACCACAAACTCTGGGGAGAGATTAGTCATCCACTTCCTCTCCCTCCCCTCATCCAGAAATTGCAACCTCAGTTCCGTGCAGGGGGCGGGAACACACCCCGGCTATACTCAGACGACTATCCAGCCTTTCTAGTTTGAGCGCAAAGTGTCCCTGAATGTGGAATAATTCTTACTGTAACTGATTGTATCACCTGTGAAAGCCAGTCCCACGTGGGATTTACTTCCGGCCAGTCTGAAGCAGCCGGGATTTCCCTTGCGGGCCCTGCCAGCACCTCTGGTGTTCCGCATGACCCTGCAGTTTTGACATGGCCATGTTTATCTCTGTGCTGACTGCCCAGCCTCACCCCCTCAGAGTCACCAACCCCCACAACCTTAGTTGTCTGTTGCTGTGTAACAGATCAGCCCAAAACTTGGCATAAAAACAATGACTGCTTACTGATTCTTAGCATTTCTGTGCGTGAGGCATCTGCGGAGGGGATAGGCTGGCTTGAAGTCAATCACGAGGTTGCGTTCAAGATGTTGGTCAGGCCTGCAGTCCTCTGAAAGCCTGACTGAGGCTGGAGGAAGCACTTACAAGAAGGCTGATTAATCTTTTTAATTTTCTGTATCTTGTTTTGACATCTGGGACGGGAGGGTGCTTACAGGCTGGGGGAGAGACTGCCCCTCCCAAAGCTAGCTAGTTTGTGAGCACAGTTAATGATGTATTTACCAGCAAGCCTCTCATGCAAGCCAGACATCTTACCAACATTGTCCCTGCCCAAAATCATCTCAGAGCCCGCTCCTAGGCAACTCAAAGCCACTCTTAGAGCTCAAAGCCCACTGGCATTGTTCAGACGAGCGAATCCTAAGCTGTTTTACTCTGTCCTGCCTTGCGCCTTTGCCACGGAAACCCAGATAAAGCCTGGCTTCAGCTTTCCCCTTGCTCTTGCTTCTACCACCCAACTAAATCCTGGGTGCTTCCCTGTGGCCCTGTGTGGTGTGGCATGCCCCCTTCTCTTGGGAAATGTGAGTGGTACATTCTTCCAGTGGCATCAACCTCTTCTCCTCTTTAATTTGTACTCACCTCTGTAAACTGAGATCCTGTGCGTGCAGATGAGACAGAGGGTCATTGCCGTGGCTGGCAGTTAATGCTAGCTGGTGGCTAGAAGCCTTTGGACCTCTTCACAGGTTGCTTAAAGGACTTTGTAACACGACTATGACTTCCCTCATAGCCGGGGATCCAAAGACATGAAGGCAGAAGCTGTAATGTCTTTTTTTTTTTTTTTTTTAAGACTTTTTAATTTATTGATTTGACAGAGAGAGATATCACAAGTAGGCGAAGAGGCAGACAGAGAGAGAGAGAGGAGGAGGAAGCAGGCTCCCTGCCGAGCAGAGAGCCCAATGCGGGGCTCCATCCCAGGATCCTGGGATCATGACCCGAGCCAAAGGCAGAGGCTTTAACCCACTGAGCCACCCAGGCACCCCAGAAGCTGTAATGTCTTAAGGAACCTTGGAAGTCACATCATTCTGCCATGTTGGTCATGCAGTCCAACTCTGAGTTGGTGTGGGCTGAGGGCCCACAGTTCACAAGGGAATGAATTCCAGGAGGTGAGGATGACTGGGGCCCATCTTAGAGGCTGGCTGCCATTGGCTGTCATGGAAAATATTGACCGGCTACTCTTTTTCTTCCTTTGGAAGAGGACAGGCAGTTATACCCATCCACCTAGCCCCCACCATAAACAGATACATCTGCTAAGTCAGAGGTGCATACCTGATTTTTCAAAATGTAGCTTAGCTGATACTGAGAGGGACTCAGGGACACTAAGTGTCGAGAACAAGCTCCCCTTCCTTCCTCATCAGTCTGGGATTAAAAATAATGGAAATTTATTGTTTAGTACTTAACATGCTACAAATGACCTTTAGCAAGGTCATTATCGCAAATGTAAAAAACATTCCTTAATCGTGGGTCCTCTCAGGAAACTTAGGCTAAAACAGGAGTTGCTAACCAGCGTTCGTTTGGGGTCAGAAGACCCTTTCAGACCTGATGAAAGCCACTGGATTCTCTCCAGAATGTTTATATGCAAAATTCTGCAACCAACTTCATAGATGGCTGGATGGAAAATACTAGATGTCCTTGCTTGCATGTCTGGCTTTAGGAATTACTCGTTCTCCACTTTTGGAGCGTCTGTGTTAGGGCACCACCACGGGTGCTAGGGCATCACACAAGTTCCTGCTCTCTCATGAGGGTAATAATCAGAAAACAAACTCCTGATACTAGTTAAGGACAAGTTAAAAATCGTTATGTCGCAGCGCTGGGGGAAAGAGGAGAGATGAGGTAGTTTGTACCCCAGGCCCTCCATAAGTGATACTTGAGTCAAGGTTCGCATGCGGAGAAAGCCACCAGTGCAGTAAAGGAACAGCAACTGTGAGAAGTAGTTTTGGAGTGTTCGAGAAACCAAATGTGAAACACTGAGGGAAGACAGAACATGGCGAAGTGGCAGGCACAGGACAGGCAGCGGAGGCCACTAGGAGCAGGGGAAAAAAGAGCCAATTTTTCCCGCAGGATCGTAGACGAACACCCTGCCCTTCGAAGGCTTCCATTGTGGCTGTGGCAACTGGGCTAACACTCCAGGGTCAGCTGGGTGCTGGGGGTGAAGATCCTAGGAGCCCCTGCCCCACCCCACTCCTTAGGGCTCTAGTGGAGATGGCTGTTTCCACCTAGGTGGAGATCCAGACTTCCTGACGTTTTTGCATCCCCCGAATTACTTCCATCTTTTAAAGTATAATTATAATGTATGGGCACCACAAAAGAGAGTAAGCATCTCAGACTCCACCATCCACAAATATAAAACTGCTTGGGATGGGATAGGGGTACGTAAACACTGGAGTGAGCCGGGAGAAAAGGACTAGCCCGGCAGGCACAGAACAGGCCTTCGCAGGATGGGGTGGTTTCCAGGTTTCCTGCATATGCGCCCAAGCTGGTCAAAAAGACACTAAATAAAATCCTCACTCATCCGACCATTATGGTATCCAGTTATCTACACGTCGGGGAAAAAAAAACCAAACTCTTGCTGAGGGACATGGATCTTAAGTGCCGACCCTAAGAGAAGGGGTAGAAGAGGCAGGTGAGGTGGCAGGGGCTTCGATCAGCACCTCCCCCTCCCCCATCATCACTTCCCCCTCCCCCATCTAACATATGCCAAAGGCTACTAGGAGCCCTCATTCTGCAACGGTTCTCAACTAGGGTGACTTTGCCACCAGGGGACATCTGGCACGGTCTTGGAGGTGGGAGACTGGTCCTGACTGCTGGTGGGTAAAGGCCAGAGATGCTGCCGCAAGGTGGGCAGACAGGGCAGCCCCCTGTCGTGAATTCTCCAGCTCCAAAACGTCAGCGGTGCTGTGGCTGAGAAACCCTTTGTAGCCTGAGAGCAGCTCCTCAGTGACCAAGTCTGTACAAGACACTTGGAGCGACTAGAGATCAACCGAGATGCTGGCTTTTCCACACCTTCTTGGTACAAAGTTTATGAAGCTGTGACCATTCTGATAACGCTAAGCAGTCCTTCGTTCAGGCATTAGCTGGATACATACCAAGACTCACACTTATCTTTAAATTGGAATATGAATATATTTCTTTATTAGGATGCTCACAAGAATGACACGCTAGCACTGTCCTTCTGAAGTGGTAAAGAATACATACATCTGACCTACGTCGTGGCAGGAAACCAGAGTCAGGGCTCTCAGAGCTGGTACCAAGTGTCCACTGCAGACATCTCCATTCACCAGAGAGGATGCTTCCTTGATTCCTACGTCTCTGCTGTAGCTTCCAGTCAGGTCTCTGACTTGCCCAGACTTCTTCATTCCAGCATCAGCTGACCCTCTTTTTTCTAGCCCCTCTGGACTCCTTCAAGACCGACGTCAACTGCCTCATGCCTACCTGGCCCAGGCAGCCTCTGGAACTCTGCAGCACATCTCTTTGGTATGCTGCTGCCCCGCCACCCTCCGGGGCATGGCTGGGAGTTGGGGAAGAAGGGGAACAACATCACGTGACCATAGCAGACAGCAGGGGTATACTGGCAAATGACTCTTGGACATAACACCTAAGAACCTCACGGAATACATGCTTTCTCCCCAAATGATACAGAACTCCCCGAGGGCAAACACATATGGAATGATCCCGTACTCCAGGCACAAGGGATACAAAGTGAGTGGCGTGTGCATCCATCATGCCCTACACACAACAGGAAGTTGGCGCCTGAATGTTGGAACCACATCTCTATCCTGGCTCTTCTCTGCCTTTGAATGGTGTCGTCACTCTGTTTCCGCCCGTTTTCGGCATTAGTTCATTTTTCAAAAGAGGACAGGACGGCAGAGAGAGTAGAATAAGAGACCGGGGGTGAGGTGAGGGATTAATATATGAAAAACAACCTATAAAACAAAAGTAATACAAAAATGCAAACCCCAGATTTAGTACTAGAATACAATGAGAAGGGAGCTGGAGAAACCACATGCGGACACAGATGGTATGATACACAACCCCAGGGGGAGGATTCAGTGAGGAGTGGGGCAGAGGCCAGGGGTTTAGACTAAGAGCCTTTCGATGGACTGCTGAATGGACTGGATCTGCTGCTTCAGCTGGGAGCCTTCTTTGATGGTGACAGAACAGGCGATGACAGGCCTGGACACCCCGCAGGCCCGCCCCAGGGCCTGCTTGGAGCGCACAAACACGTAGGGCACATTCTTATCCTCACATAGCAGCGGAAGGTGCAGGATGATCTCCAGGGGCTCAGCGTCTGCAGCCATCACGATGAACTCAGAGATGCCTCTGTTGAGGGTTTTGGTGGCTGAGGAGAGGAGGACGGGAGGTCAGTAAATGACTGAGGGGGGTTGGGGGGGGTGGGCACGAAAGCTGTAACAAAGCAGTTTCCAAGAAAAAGAATTAAACCCATCAGTTCTGTGAACACACATCGTGAGACAGACCACTTCTTTTCTCTCCTTGGCTACCACACTTGCCCAAGTCACCACCATCTCTTGCCTGGTAGACAAGAACAGCTCTCACACAAGCTCTGGGTACATACAACACTTCTCACGCTCTATGATCAAGGAAGGATCCAGGGTTTTACCATCCCAGTTTGTCCTGAGAGTATTTCTGGAAAGCTCACACCACGTGCAACTTACCAAGCAAAGTCAGCACCCCACAGCATTGTTCAACCACTGTGGCCCAGTGCTAGGGCACAGTTTTTGTTAATGCTGGAGTACTGATGAGACTAGAGACTCTGGAGTCACAATGGCCATGTCCAAATCCCGACTCTCCTACCCATCAGAAGGTAAATGCTGCAAAATGTTACCAACTGGTGGATCTAAAATAGTTCTTAGTCCATTAACTTCTAGCATCTACTGCCAGAATGCTGCTCTTAAGTCCTTCCACTGGTTCCAATCAGGAGTATCCAGCCCTCTTTCCAAACTGGAAATCTAAGCCAGGAACAGCGTCTTTATCGCTCTACCTGAAGCACTCTCCGGCTGCCTTACCTTCATTGGCTCCTTTCCGAAGCTGCTTGTAGTTACATGATTGCTGAACAAGGTCCAGTAGTTTCTTGGTAAGGTGGGCATCTGCGAGGGGGTAGGCCTTCGGATTCACATCAGCCTCAGTCTGTGGAATGCGAATTGGGGCGGGGGGGGGAGTCATTAAAGCATCAGTTAAACCGAACCAGAAGTTGTTCCAGACAAGTCACAAAACACTTCAGTTAACAACTGAGAAAGACAGTGATTAGCTTGAAAAAATTTTAGCAATTACCCAGTCCAATGATGTACACTAAAGCTTATATACTTTTATATGCCTCTCTTTTCCTTGGTAATATTATAGCAAATGGATTACAAATAGGTTCTCTTGGCTCAGTATCCACTTGAGTCATACATATTTACTGAATCAAAATGAAGGTATAATTTATACAAATGTAGCACAGAATTTTCTCTCTCCGTTCCCCATTCAATATTCAAATCTTCCTCTGTCCTAAGAATCCTGGTTTCCGAAACATCTTTTCCCCTTTATCTGATCTGTTAATACATACAAAATGGCTGGTGCCAACAAAATGGTTGGTACCTCTACCAACAAGCTCACCAAGGTTGAAATTTCCTTTTGTTGTTAGAATATATCTGACTGGGGCCGTCTACATTATAGAGCATATATTCATCCACACAGACAGTATTATATTCGTTATTCCATTTTTTCCCTGTGGCTATCAATCTGATATACAAACTGGGTTCCTTTGTATTCAGCTTGCTTAAAGAACTAAGATCTTACTTTTCAAATCTGCAAAATATCTACATGTTTTCAAACTAAAAGCTATGTTAGTGAGCTAAAAGTGTTCTGAAAACTGGAAAACAGTAAAGCATTTATTCCCACCTTTCCTACACAGACTGTATCACAGGGTAACAAACAGATGCCAACATTCTCTTGTATCATTATTCCACCTAGTAAAGGACTGATTTAATCAAATCCCACCATCCTGCAACCCATATTCACCAGGTAATCAACTCAGACATAAATTAATGGATCCAGACACTGATTAACAGCCACCAACATCGTAAGATGCCATGTGATCAGTACCCCCCTTGAAGAACTAAATGTCTATGTTCAGGTAGTCTTGCCGGGGGGAAACAAATGGGAAGAAAAAAATCTGATCAAGCTTTTGATTCTAATATTAGATATTTACTGTTACGGAATTATTAAATTCAGGGGAATTATAATGGCGTTGCAGTTGCTAAAACTTATTTTACACATACTTTAAATCTATGAATAAAATGCTACGTCACTGGCTTTGCTTCAAAATAACCCAGGTACGGAACACACCGGGGGGCTGCTTATACCATTCCTTCCTCCTCACCCCCACCTCTCGAGTTTAACAATTTTCACGAATTTCTCATTTGTTTTCCCTAGGATTCTTTTTACAACTATTTTGCATATAAAATTCGGGAGCACTCCACGTTATCATCGCGAGCAACAAGCGGTTCGCCGCGGCGGTCGGGTCTAACCCTGGCTCTGGAGGCTGGACCGCGGCACGCGGCACGCGGCACCACAGTCCTAGGTGGTGACCCCGTGGGTGACGGCCCGGTGGGAACACTCACCATCGCGTCCGTCTCGGTGGTCTCCTGCCCGATACCGCAAGGACACAAAAATGACCCACCCGCAGGGAAGCCGGAAGTGATGTAGGGATGACGTCAGCGGAAGTGACATCAAGAGCGAGATTGCACCAAAACGGCTGGTCCCTAAACCACTGCAGTGGTCCCAGAATGAAGTGGTATAGAGTGAGGGCTGGAGATCCCGGGAGAAGCGCGAAAAAGGTCTTATAATTGGTCCGGTGTTCTCCATACATTCTAGAATCAGCCTCTCAAGGCCCATAAAAACCTGCTGGGATAATCTGATTTGCAGATTTGCTATAATCCCAATTGCGGTAAGACTTTTAGGATGCACAATCTATCACTTTATATATATACTCAGTACCTTCCTCCCCCCCCCCCCCCTTTAAAAGATTTTATTTATTTGACAGCGAGTGAGAAAACAAGCAGAGTGGCAAAGGGAGAAGCAGGCTCCCTGCTCCGCATTCGGGACTCGATTCCAAGACCCTGGGACCATAACCTGAGCGGATGGCAGACACTTAACGACCGAGCCACCCAGGCACCCCAACTCAGCACCTTTCAATAAGGCTTTACGATTTTCCCAGAAGGCTTAACATCTTTTAGATTTACTTCTAGATATTTCAGGCTATTTCTCACTTTGTTAAGAAAAAAATTCCCTTTATTTCCTACTGTATTAAGAATGTCTCTGAAACTAATGATCAGTTGGAAAACTGAATTTAAATAAAAAAAACTTTAAAAAAGAGTTTTTTCTTTGTTAAACAAATTGGTGTTGAATTCTATCAGATTTTTTTTGGTGCTGAGCTGACTCAGATGAAAAAGCCTTTTTTCCTTTAATTTTTTGAGTTTTTCTAATGTTAAACCAATGTTGCATTCCTGAGATAAAACCAACTTAAGTAGGCTTTCTTATTTTATTTTATATCCATTAGCTAATGGACTTCAGATTTCTTGGTGGGGAGGAATGATAAAAATGTTCTAAAATTCTATAGCAACGGTTGTACAACTCTGTCGTATATGAAAAACCACTGAACTATACACTTCAAACAGATGAAGAACTTTTTATAGTACATAAATTATCTCAATAAAGCTATTTTCAAAACCAGGTATAGGATTTTTCTGCATGAAAAAAACTTTAATTTTGTTTCTTTACTCTTCAGTTTTAAGAGTTTATTTATTTATAAAAGATTTTTTTATTTATTTGACAGAAGTGAGAGAGTACGCACAAGCAGGGGGAGCAGGAGAGGGAGAGGAAGAGGCAGGCTTCCATGCTGAGCAGGGAGCCCAATGTGGGGCTCGATCCCAGGATCCTGGGATCAAGACCTGAGCTGAAGGCAGATGCTTAATGGACTGAGGCACCCCTTAAGTTTTATTTCTACTTAAGTTGGTTTTTGATACATTTTTTCAGGCATTTATTCACTTCATCTCAGTTTCTATATTTATCGAAGTGTTTATAATACCCTTTTAATATCTGCAGATTATGTCTCCTTCGTGTTCGCTACCGCTTACTTATACCTCGTGTGCTTATTTTGTTGATTAACCTCACCAGAGGGGATTTTCCAAAGAAAATCTTCTGATTCTGTGTTCCCAGGAACAATCGGATCTATTTGCTTTTTCAATAATTTCTGCTTGTTTTGTATTTTGTCCTTTTATTCTTTTCCTACCTTTTATAGTTCCTTTCCCTCCAACTTAAGCATTTTAAGTTTCAGGTAATATTTTAGCTAATTCCTACATGCTCTGGTGTGTGGTATTCTCATTCTTTTTTTTTTTTTTTAAAGATTTTATTTATTTATTTGACAGAGAGAGAGATCACAAGTAGGCAGAGAGGCAGGCAGAGAGAGAGGAGGAAGCAGGCTCCCTGCGGAGCAGAGATCCCGATGCGGGACTCGATCCCAGGACCCTGAGATCATGACCTGAACCGAAGGCAGCGGCTTAATCCACTGAGCCACCCAGGCGCCCCAGGTATTCTCATTCTTGATGAGTGTTTTCAAATTTCCATTACAATTTTATTCACTAGATTCACTATGACCACTAGATCGAGTTTTTTGATGGTGTTATTCAAATCCTCTATTATCATACTGATGTTCTGGCTTTACTATCTATCATTTATATACTTAAATGCTATATAATTGCATTTTTATCTATTTCTTCTTATAATTATGTCATTTTAAAAAATTATGTCATTTTTATTCATACTTTATTTTTAAGCCACTTTATCTTCACAGATGCATTTCATCTTTTTTTAAAAAGAATTTTATTTACTTGGGGTGCTTGGGTGGCTCAGCCATTAGATGTCTGCCTTCAGCTCATATCACGGTCCAGCCCTCATCGGGCTCCCTGCTCGGAGGGAAGCCTGCTTCTCCCTCTCCCACTCCCCTGCTTGTGTTCCCTCTTTCTCTCTCTGTCAAATAAATAAATAAAATCTTTAAAAAAATTTTTTTAGGGGCACCTGGGTGGCTCAGTGGGTGTAAGCCTCTGCCTTCAGCTCAGGTCATGATCCCAGGGTCCTGGGATCAAGCCCCGCATGGGCCTCTCTGCTCAGCGGAGAGTCCGCTTCCTCCTCTCTCTCTGCCTGCCTCTCTGCCTACTTGTGATTTTTCTCTATCAAATAAATAAAATCTTTAAAACAAAATTTTTTTTTTTTAAATTTACTTGAGAGAGAGGAAGAGGGAGAGAGCAAGCAAGCATCAGCAGGGGAAGGAGAGGAAAGCAGATACCTCGCCAATCCCAGGTGCTGGGCTTGATGCCAGAACCCCATAATCATGACCTGAGCTGAAGGCAGATGCTTAACCAAAGGCGTCCCTGCCTTTCACCTTAAACCCCATTTCTATATGATGTTTACAGAGGCTACACCACACCTTTTAATTTGGCAAACATTTACCATTCTTTTTACTTTAATGTGTCTTAATTGGAGCATTTGGTCTCTTTCTATATTTATATAAGTACTGATGTATTTGGTTCAAATACTTCTTTTGTGCCTTCTATTTGTTCCAATTAATATGTTTCTTTTTCTTTCCTTCCTTTGGGTTTATTATTTTTTCACACTACTATTCCATTTACTGGTTTGGACTTTTTTGACTTATCAAAATCTAATGTTCATCAACAATAAAGGATCCAATACTTTAATTCAACTCCAAAAAGTGCTCGCTTCAGCAGCACACATACTAAAATTGGAACGATACAGAGAAGATTAGCACGGCCCCTGCACAAGGATGACACGCAAATTTGTGAAGCATTCCATATTTTTATAAGAGACTCTTAATCTCACAAAACAAACTGAGGGTTGCTGGGGGAAGGGGGGTAGGGAGAGGGTGGTGGGGTTATGGACATTGGGGAGGGTATGTGCTATGGTGAGTGCTGTGAAGTGTGTAAACCTGGTGACTCACAGACCTGTACCCCTGGGGCTAATCATACATTATATATTTATAAAAAAAATAAAAATAAATTTTAAAAAATCACTCCGAAAAATATACTTCAGAAAACTGTTACATATTTTTTTAAGATCGATTGATCGATTTATCTGTCAGAGAGAAAGCACAAGCAGAGGGAATGGCAGGCAGAGGTTGCAATGGGCTTCCTGCCAGAGCAAGGACCTGGCTGCAGGACTTGATCCCAGGACCCTGAAATCACCACCTGAGCTGAAGGCAGCTGCTTAACCAAATGAGCTACTCAGGCATCCCCATCAGGTATTTCCAATACAGTCCAACAACCCATCTCTGGAATTTAGGATTCTCAACTCCTAACCAAATATTAAATGCATAAAAAGGGAAGAATTCAGGAGCCCCCAAAACCATCAAAGAGGTCTCACCTTATCGTTTTAATTACAATCAACAATAAAACGTCGGCTCATACATAGTAACTGAAATTTGCTTAGTGTGTATTTATTCACCTTTAAATTTTTTCTGAGGGTTATTTAAATGGAGTGAAGGAATAAAATCATACTGCTAGCTAATTTTCATCCCTAACATGATCCCTTTGGTCTCCCTGTACACCAGAGAGCCAAAAACACCCCGCAGAGTTTTGATTTAACAATATACACTGCATGCTCGTTAACACCCTACCAAGTATTAGGATTAGCTGTTTTAACATGCATCATCTCATTTAATTTTTTTAAAAAAAGTTTTCTTATTTGAGAGAGAGCGTGCGCGCATGAGTGAGCGGGGAGGAGGGATAGAGAGAGAATCCCAAGCAGACACTACCCTGGGCATGGAGCCAGACCCGCTGCCTATCCCAAGATCCTGAGATCAGGACCCGAGCAGAAATCAGTAGTCGAAGGCTCAAAGCACTGAGCAACCCAAGCGCCCCTGCATTATATCATTTAATCATGAAAACATGCTCATGCATTGTTATCCCCCTTTTACAGTTTAGGAAAACTTCTCTTAAGTTCAGGTTGAGACCACCCTGTATCAAAACTTTTCATGGAATTGCATTCAAGCTCTAACCTCAGCCACGTCCTAGCTTCACGAAATAGAGGGTGGGGAGAAAGCGAGGGGGAAGATGCCCACGGGATCCAAGCTCCGTTGGAAGGATTAAACCTCTCCATGGAAGTGGAAGCTCTTTGCAAGCTGTTCCTTCCTTACCAAGTGCTAAACAAAACCAGCTACCAAGCTACAGGAATTGATTAAAACGTGGAGATCACCAACAGCTTAGAGAAGTTGCACGTGGTAATACCAGGACCTCTGATTTGGGAGACTACCGCCCCAGGGAAGCCTTTTCTCAACCCAGGCCGGGGTTCGGAGTCACTCCACATTTCCCGCAGCCCCCAAGCGCCAAAGGCTCCTCTTGTAAGTCCCTGGCACGTGTAACTCGCGGCGGGCGCAGACCCATGGAGACCTAGATCTTCCCCTCCTGAACATCACAAATGGGGAAGTGATGTAGAGCAGACTGATTCGAATCCTGGGTTCCACACCATCCTTAGCGATTCCCCCCTTCCCCCGCCAAAAAGGAGTCAAGTTTTCTCACCCCACTTCCTACTCTCCCCCACGTGGGTTGGTCTCTCTCCCACGTTGGGCCAGGCCTTCTCCACTCCCCCGACGCTTTCGGCCACGCGCATAGAGTGTTGTCAAGTACACCCGACCACAGCAGTTGGGACCCTGAGGCTTCCCGAGTTCAAACCTCCAGCGGGGCTGTTGGGGCTCCCACGACTGCCGAGTTCTAACTCGGGGCCGGGAGGCTGGGACTCCGCGGCCGTGGGAGGTCTAACCCCGGACCGGACTGTCTAGACAGCGAAAGTTCTAAGCCCTCGCAGTCCACTGAGTGACCGGAACCCAGAGTCTCCCGCTTCCCAGTCCCGGCGCCAGGAGCACGCACTCACCATAGCTGCGATTCCGCGGTCCCGCCACCCCTTGGAGCCCAGGCGACGTCAGAGCGGGAGCGCGCGCGCCTCTGCCGGAAAGTCGCGCCGGAGGAGTGGAAATGGCCGCGAGCGGCAGGAAGCGGAAGTGACGCCACTAAAGCGGGCGGATCTCGTCCTCTAAGGTCGCCCTATTACCGCGTAGGTTCTGGGCGAGGGGCTGTAATTTGCTATCTTTGTTTTCGTTATACTATAAATCTTTGGCAGGAACGATGAATTAAACTTGTGTACACACACGCACACACACCATCGGGTTTCAATGGTGTCATCGTTCCATTGCCTGTTCATCTTTGAGCACATTCTTGTGCTTTTAAAATCATCTTTTTGACCCTACACCGGTGAGGGAACGGTATGGAGAGAAGATGGGTAATCCTAAAAGTTTTCCTGCATATGTAGATATACTTTTTCAATTCTTATTTTTTTTTCTTATTTTTTTTTAAATTTGCAAGGCTTTTATTATTTTTCTTTTTTTTTTTTTTTACAGAGAGAGAGAGAGATTACAAGTAGGCAGAGCAGCAGCCAGAGAGGGGAGGAAGCAGGCTCCCTGCCAAGCAGAGAGCCCGATATGGGGCTCGATCCCAGGACCCTGAGATCATGACCTGAGCTGAAGGCAGAGGCTTAACCCACTGAGCCACCCAGGCGCCCCACTTTTTCAATTTTTAAAGATTTTATTTGAGAGAGAGAGAGAGAGAGAGAGAGAGAGATAGCAAGAGAGCATAAGCAATGGGGAGAGGGAGAACCAGGCACCTTGCTCCTGAAGTGGGGCTGGATCCAGGACTCTGGGATCATGGCCTGAGCAGAAAGCAGATGCTTAACCAACTAAGCCACCCAGGCACCCCCATATTTAGACATCCTTGTTAAAACACTGGTGAGAAATGTGAAGTCCACCAGAAATGGAATCCATTGAGTAGGGAATTCAGGAAGAAGAGCAGGTTTGGGGGTGAGGGTTGAGTTTCCGTCAGGCTGAGCTTGGAGATGTCATAGGACACCCACTTTCTTCTGCCCAGCATGCTGCTCCAAATCTCCATTATTTAAAGCTAGACTCATGCCTTGCCCCCTCCAAGAAGTCCTTAGGGCTTACTCATTTCTCTCCTACATGATGCCAAACACATCTTGGGACTATTTGGATCTCGCCAAAACTAGACCATTATAGGCTAGTTCCAGTTAATCATTTTGGGAACCTAGAGGTCGAGCCCTAGCAGGATCCGTTGGGAATCATGCAGCAATCTCTTCACTTTACAGCTACCAAGGCCCTGAGAACGGAAGCTACTTGCCCACAGTCACAGAGTGAGGCAGTGGCTGAATCAGAACTGGGCCTTGGGATTTTGGCTATTGGCCTGGATTACTTCCACCACATCTGGCTGCTTTGCCTGCCACAACCTGAGTTGTGGTACGGGGCAACAGAATGGGTTTGAACTGCCTCCAGGATGCCTGTTACAGCATCCATTCAGGATGGAACATGAATTACATAAAAAATGGCTCCACTGAACTTCACCTCATGCAAATCCTAGAAAAATTGTCAAAGAACAAAATTTGTCTCCAAATTAAGAAATGCCCACAGATGATTCCTGTGTAAGAGCAGAACCTGTGGCTTGGATTGTGCTGCTCACTTTTCGGATCCTGTTTATGTTTCCATATTAATGGAAGATACCAACCACCATTATTGGGGAATTAAACATCATTCCAATTTATAGTCATAGATGTGTCCTTATCATTTGCTTTTTAGATATCCTTTATAAACAAGTGCCAGTTGTTACTTGGCTTACCTGGCATCTAGGACCGTCATATCGCAGGTCTCCTCAGTAAAGACTAATGGGGACGTGAAGTTTTTAGTACTATGAGTAAAGAGACAGCACATCTCACGTAATTGTTTCCCAACTATATAATGACTCAGTTTCCAAATTCTCTTAAAGCTAGGTAACACTTTTGATTTTGCTGTTTCTCTTGCTAGTAAGTTCATAAATGTCGACATATGCTCATTATCAATCTGTCTTATAAATTTGTCCTTTACCACACTTCTGTGCTTAAAAACCCAAGTCCTTTTCATGGCTTACTAGGCTCCTCTCCACCAGTCCCCACCTGCATCCCAATGATAACAGCTCTACCCACCTTCTTTTTCTACCCTGAGAACACCCCAATTTCTTTAAAAAAAAGATTTTATTTATTTATTTGACAGGCAGAGATCACAAGTAGGCAGGGGGGGGGGGAAACAGGCTCCCTGCTGAATAGAGAGTCTGATGCGGGGCTTGATTCCAGGACCCCAGGATCATGACCTGAGCCGAAGGCAGAGGCTTTAATCCACTGAGCCACCCAGGCGCCCCACACTCCAATTTTTCTAACCCCGTTCAACCTTTGTTGAGAGAAAGAGCTCCACTGTTTTGCTAAGCTAACTCCAATTCATCACCTCTTCAGTGAAGCCTCCCTGATCACCCAGACCAGGTAACCGCCCCTGCGGGGTGGATCCACAGTCCTGTGTCCTTGCCTGTTACAGCATCTGTCAACCTCGCCTTTATTCAGTGCCCACCTTTCCAACCACACCAAGAGCTCCATGAGAGCAGGTCTTGTAGATGCCTTGGGTACTTTGGATACCTATCTGCTGGCACTATGCCTGCATAGAAAAGGCAGTGCCTGTTTCACTTAGGGATTTTTGCTGGCAAGCAACCAAAAAGGAGTTTGAGAAAAACTCTGTTGTGGAGCCCGTAGATTCCACAGGAGTTGGTTGTGAGAGCAGAAGCAGCCCTACAGTCTCAGTCCACTGTCGATGCCCTCCAGCCAAGGACTAGCAGGAACACACCTTATAATGTTATTACTTATTACATCAAGGGAGAATGCACATTGTGGGCAATGATAAGCCTTCTCAATAAGAGGGTGTTAGGAAGGATTTACTGTAGGATTTGTGTTGAAGTAGGTGGTTTTGGGAGGGTTCAAGGAATTGAGGGGTTTGCCCTAGGTTAGACGCCATCAGGCAGTGTCAATAATTCTGTGATTGGGCATCTTTTTTTTTTTAAGATAAGTAGATTTATTTATTTATTTTAGAGAAAGAGAGTGTATAAGCAGGGGAAGGGGCAGAGAGAGAGGAAGAGAATTTCAAGCAGACTCTCTGCTGAATGTGGTGTCCAATGCAGTGCTCAATCTCATGACCCTGAGGATCATGACTAGAGCCAAAATCAAGAGTTGGCCGCTTAACCAACTCAGCCACCCAAGTACCCCTATGATTGGGTATCTTAATAATCTTATCTACGGGGGCGCCTGGGTGGCTCAGTGGGTTAAAGCCTCTGCCTTCAGCTCAGGTCATGATCTCAGGGTCCTGGGATCGAGCCCCGCATCGGGCTCTCTGCTCCGCAGGGAGCCTGCTTCCTCCTCTCTCTCTGCCTGCCTCTCTGCCTAGTTGTGATTTCTCTCTGTCAAATGAATAAAATATTTTAAAAAAATAATCTTATCTACAAGGTGGAAGGAATAAAGTGGGGCTAAAGCTGTAATTGGTAAAGAAATAGCAGTCACCATATTAGTCAGAAGAAGGGGAATTTGGTGATTTTTGTGGTTTCAATAATGTTCATGTTTTCGTCTTTGTTCAAATGGGATTAAAGAGTGGTCTTGTTTTTTTGTCTTGATTATCACAGGGTGGTTTTGTCTGATGTTGATAATCTAAGAAATTGTTTATGTTGAGCAGGAGAATACCAAGACCCAGCTGTGAGTGTCAAGGTATCTCCTAGCAATACCAAGTCTTAACTGATAGAAACGGGCCAGTTCCTAGCTGTCATGGGCTGCTTTTCTTTCTCTTTTTCTCACCAACTTCCTTTCCCCACCTTGAATCTCTGATCTTGATATTTAGAGTCCCGGTAGAGAAAGCCTCGTTGGCCAAGCTTAGGTCACGCCTCCATTCCTTGACTGTCCTGGATCTATGAGAAAGTATCAGATTTAAGCTGGGCTGACATTCAGCCAGAATACATCATGTAGGATACTGTGTTCTTAAAATAGAGAAATACATCCCAACTGGTTGGCAAGTAGGTGATGCCCCTCTCCTGGGATGCTCAGGAACACTTATAATGCAGCTATTAAAGGGCTAAGGCCTGGCCCATCCAATTGGCTGGTGCCCTTTCCTACTCCACTATTCAATATTTTGAATATAACCTTTGGGTGAAAGACAGTCTTCAGGGTAGCATTTATTTCTCTACCAACATTGATTTATTCCTCTACCAATCCTGAGATGGGAAAAGTAACCCCCAACAGAAAACCAGCATACTGTGAACAAAGAGGAAGGAATGCTGGGTGTTCAAACAAGAACACACATGTTCAATACAGTGTTCATTACTAAATTTTTGGTATTGGATAGACAGATGGACACATGGATGAAAGTATCTGATTAGGAAGAAAGAAGTCATACAAACTGCAAGTTACATCACCCCATCACATAGGGAGAAATGTAATCTCTTCCCTCCAGAGGATGGGATATCTAAAACAAATTCTTCCTTTTAATTCCCTTCTGGGTAGTTTCCCAATGCTGTCCTTACCTGCACTGAGGGCATGTTAGCCAGCTCTGGTGCCGGTTCAGGGGCTGGAACGGAGGCTGAGGCTCCTTTGTGAGGTAGCCTCAGTGACAGGAGTGCTGTGAGGCAGGGGCTACCTCACCCCAAACTGGCTGAGTCAGCCACACCAGTCCTGCCCTCCAACTCCCTACCACCACCTGCTCACCTAGGCTTCGTCATGTTGCTGCCACTGCTGGGAGCCTGTGCTGTGGTGGGGCCATTCCAGGGCCCTGAGTGGGAGCCAGTGCGGGGCCTGCTCTCTGAGGGTCGCAGCTGCAGGGACCCTCGGTGCTGTGGCAACCTGCTTGTGCTCTGCCTCTTTCTGATCTGGCAGGTCCAGCACTATTGGAACCAGGTCACAAGGACCCACCCCAGCACGCGGAAGGTCATCAAGGTGAGGGGACCCCACACACCTCCTTCTCTCGGCACCAAGATTCTCTCATTCACTTGTTATGAGGACCCTGTTCTATGCCCTGTACCAGAGATAAATCACAAGGGGGAGCTTAAGACTGGTCAGGGAGAGCCTCACCAGACCGCAAAACCCACCAGTCACCCTGGTCTCTCCCCCTCATTCCACACATTCAATCCATCTACAAGTCCTATGGGCTCTACTTGGCAAACCATATCTCAAATCTGATCACTTCTGGAAACCTCACTGCTGCCCCCTGGGCAAACCCTCCCTCACATCTCCCCTACACTGTAGCACTGTCTTCTGCAGTTCCTGTGGCCTCTCTCATCCAAGCACAGACAATGTTCCACTCAGCCAACAGGATTATCTTCTTTCTTTCTCTTTCTCCCTTAAAATTTTAATTCAGGGATAATACATGTACATAGACCGCATGTGTACAGATCAATGAATTTTCACAAACTGAATACATCCATGTGTGGCATCCAGCCCGGAAACTTGCAGTCACAACTATGCTAATTCCTAAAAAATGGGACTAGTTTTGCCTGTATGAAATCATATGGTAGGTATTCCTTTGCACCTGACTTAAAATCATGCTTATGAGCAAGAATGAACTTTTCAAAATAAATCATACCACTTTGCCCCTCAAAACCCTGCAACAGCTCCTATAGGTACACTCCCTGTCAAACTCAGAAAAAAATTCAAACTCCTAACCTTAAGTCCAAGGCCCAACATGATCTGTCCTACATGTCTCTCTGACCCCATCTCCCAGCGCACTTTTCATTACCTGTTTCATTCTGGGCATAGGGCCCCTTGATGTTCTTATACACATGACCGTGTTCTGATCTCAGGACCTTTGCACTAACATCTTGCCTATCATTTCATTCAGGTTTCCAGTCAAATGTCACCACCTCTGAGAGGCCTTCTATGACCAGTCTGTCTAAGGGAGCTAGTCCCATACCCACTCTATTTTTATTTCCACCACTTTTCAATACCTAACATGTTGTTACTTGGTTATTGTGTCTTCCATGTCTGGAAGATAGCTCCCAACAAAGACTTTAGTCTTGTTCGTGTTGGTAACCCCAGCATCTAGAATAGTACTGTAAACTCTTTGTCTTTCTTAAATGAATGCCCTAAGGAGAGTGATTCCCTCTTTTCTGAGCCCAGTAGCCTCATCGGGATAATGGACATTGTCATTCTGATCTGTGAGCGTTAGATGAGACAATGTGTGAGCAAAGATGTTGCTTCTCCATTCTAAACTGCAGATGACACAGCAGAAGTGGAGAGTGCCCTCCGTGAGACATGACACTTGCTTCAGGATGAGCCCTGAATTATTCTTCAGTCCTGATAATTTCAACGACCCGGATGCTCATGTCCAGCAATGGGTACAAAAGAAGAGACAGGAATACCAGAGGGGCCTCCAGGAATCATGGACTCAATACCTGCTCTCTTGGCAACACCCATTTCAGGGCCCACCTGGGGATTTCCACACACCTACTGAGCCCTTCTTTTGCACCACCTCCCTTTCAAGCACCTGTATGCTCTCCCAGGACAGTTCTTGGGAAGCATGGCAGGTACCCTGGTGTCTCAGTGATGAGCGGACTCACCTGATTTGCAGGTCACTATCCCCTGCCCTGGACCGGCACCAAAGGATGGAGCAGCTGCTGGTCCGCTCCCGGGAAGAGTTGGTGTCACTGGAGCCTGTTGTCAGCCTGAGATCTCACCGCATACCCATGATTTTAGCTACCTCTCTCTCAAATTTCCCTTCATCTCAGAGGCTACAGTTCTGCTCCAGAGATTTCTTGCCTGATCCTTCCAACCAACAAGTGGGAATGTCCACCTGGGAGTCCTGGGGATGCCCACAAGAGGCCTGGGTACCAGGGAGGGAAAACCAGATGCTAGGCAGGGAGGCTCTGGGGTGGGTGAACCAGACAGAGAGCAGTGGGGAGGATGCTTGGGAGATTCAGGCAACTGGAAGGCAACTCCCAGTGAATTTTGAGATGGAGGATGGTGCAGAGACTGAGGTCCTGGCATGGAGAAGTCGAAGACGAGTAATAAGTAAAACCGATGGAGATATCCTTTCACCAGGGTCACAGAACCAGGACCAGATGGGAATTGAGAATAGAGCCGAAATTCAGGAACTAGGGAATAGGAACGAGAGGGAGGCTGAAGGTAAGAATCCTCCTGGAATCCAGGCACATACAGTAGAGCACCAGGACCAGTTAAGACGTAAAACTGATGCAGAGACTCAGACACCAGAATGGGGGAACCAAGATAAGAGTAGAGATGAGGATGTTGTAGTGACCCAGGCACTTGAGAAGAACAAGAAAGAGGCCAGAGGAGAGGATGAAGGAGAGACCAAGGCCCAAGAATTGGAGAAGCAGGACCAGAGTGGAAGTGAGGATGGTGAGGAAAGCCAGGTGTCAGGATGGGGAAAACAAGACGAGATCCAAGATGATACTCGCATAGAAATTCAGGCACAGGAGAGGAGAGACAAGGCCCAGGTTGGAGGTGAGGGTGATGTGCAAACCCAGGTACTGGGGAGGAAGAACCTGGGAGAAGTAACACAAGAAAAAGGTGTGGAGACCCAGGCCCTGGGGTGGGAAAAACAGGAATGCATTACACTCGAGAATGTTATAGGGACCCAGACCCCAGGGTGGGAAGAGCAGGATCAGGGTGGAAGTGAGAAATCTGGCAAGTTCCAAGCATCTAAGGAAGAGATCTGGAAACAACTAAGACATGAACTTCTAGTGGGGTGGAGAAACCAAGGCCTGAGAAGGGGGGAGGATGCTGGAGAAACCCAGATCTCTAGAAGGAAGAACTTCAGGGAGATAAGAGAGGAGGACTGGGTGGTGATCCGGGCGCCCTGGTGGGGAAATAAGAGACTAGTAGCAAGTAAAATTGACAAAGACCTTGAGATGCCTTGGGGGCATCTGGACCAGAGTGGAAGTGAAGTAGACAGAGAATGCAAGATACCATGTTGGGGGAATCAGATTGGAGGTGAACTTAGGGCAGAAACTCAGGCAACAGAGAAGAGAGATCAGACAAAAGATGGAGAAGAAGATGGTACAAATACCCTGGCTCCTGAGGCAGAGGACCAGGGACAATTCAGACATGAAACTCTTGTAGACACCCATCCACCAGAGAGGAGGAATGAGGAGCAGTTTGGAGATGATAACAGAATAGACATTCAGGCACCAGGGAAGAGAAATCTGAGAGGGGTTAAAGGTGAAGTTGGTAAAGAGACCCAGGAACTTGGGGAAGAAAACCAGGGTCAGTCAAGCAGTAAAATTAATGGCAAGATTCATACATCGGAGTGTAAGAATCAGGAATACATTAGAGGTAAAGATGGTGCAAACAACCAGGCATCTGAGCCTGAAAAGAGGAGAGAATTAACAAATGACATTGACGGAGAAGCTCATTCAGCAGAATGGAAGAAAGAGGAGCAGGTTGGAGATGAGAATGGTATAGGAATTCAAGCTCCAACGAAGACAAGCCAGAGAGAAGCTGTAGCTGAAAATGATACAGAGACCTGGGAACATGGAGAAGAAGACCAGAGCCAGGCAAAAGGTGTTATTGATAGAAAGATCCATTTCTCAGAGTGGAAGAACCAGGAGCAGACAGGAGATGAGAATGGAACAAAAATTCAGGCTGGAAGTGAGGATGCTGTAGAGACCCAGAGGCCTGAGAGAGAGAACCAGCAACAGTTAGATGGTAGAACTGGGGAGAGTCACTCACCAGGGAGGAGCAATTGGGAGCAGAGGGGAAAGAAGGAGGAAGATCAGACATTGGGGAAGAGATGTCAGAGAGAAGCTAGAAGTGGAGGTAGTGGAAAGACGCAGGGACTTAGCAGAGGTTCCCAGAGACTGATAGAAAGCAAAGCTGATGAAAAGAGCTGTTCATCAGAGGGGATGAACCAGGAGCAGACGGGAAGTGAGAATTGTGCAGACACTGAAATACGAGGGAAGAGAAACCTGAGAGAGACCACAGGTGATGATGGTACAGAGTCCCAGGCTTCAGGGGGAGATTACCAGGGACAGGTAAGAAGTGAAGTCGATGGAGAGATTCAGGTACAAGAGCTGGGGAACCAGGACAAGGATGGAGATGACACTGCGGAAATCCAAGATGCTGGGAGCCAGAGAGAGTGCAGAGCTGAGGAGGCTGGAGGACCTCACATTCCAAAAGGAGGGAACGAGGAGCAGGTCAGAGGAAAAGATGCTGCTAAAGACAATCTCCCAGTTGACTCTTCTGGGGGCGAGGGGCCTGGATATGCGGCCATGGAACAGCAACAGGCAGTGGGCTCTGCTCCCTGTCCTGAGCTGAAGCCTCTCCCCAGCGGCAGTCAACTCTCCCTGCATGCCAGTGCGGAGGGAGAGCATATGGTCAGCCAGAGCATGGCCTCTGCCAAGAAGCACAGAGTGAGGGTCAGGCTAGCCTCCCGGCAGGCCCCACCAGAAGCCCTGACAAGCCGACAAAACGATAAAAGGATGGATCCAGGGAGGACTTCTGGCCGGATGCGGCAGCTCCAGAACTTACATTCTGGAGAACTTCTGGCTGCTCCCCTGGGCCTGCCCTCTGCCCGTCCCTCTGTCTCATGTCGCCAAGCCTCCCAAGCTGCGGCAGCTCTGGTGGGTGTTCCCACTGCCCTCACTGTCCCGCGCAAGTGGCCAGTCCTCAAAAAGAGCCAACGGCTCCTCTTGGAGTCCCTCATGCGACGGAAGATTGCACACCTGAAGTGGGGCCTCCCCAAGCGGATCCTGGAGTCCCAGTTGCTCTTTAACAAGTTAGGACCATGCCCGCTACCCCGTGCTGGGATGAGGCTCCCTGGATTATACACAGCCTGTGAGCTCCAACGACAGCAGGAAAGGCACCATGAGGCCCAGGGCTGCAGGCCAGGCCTCAAGTCAACTGAGAGATCCCAGAGAGTTCAGCCCCCAGAAAGAAAAAGCTCAAAACTTCCTACACGGGCCAGGGCTCTAGAGAAATGTGGGTCACATGGGTGTAAGTCCATGGGCATTTCCATCCATTCTGAGAAGCCTGGGAGAGTCAGGCCACCAGGAGGCACTAGAGAACCACGGGACATTCAGGAAAAGGCTCCTAGAGCCAAGGCTGCTGCCGCTTACAGACAATCCAGGCCTGCAGCACAGTCTAGGAGCTGGTGTGGCCAAGAGCCTTCCAGTGAGAACAGCAGGGACAGGAAAGTGGTCAGGCCAGGAGTCTCCCAGACGGCAGAGATGGCTCCCTGCAAAGTGAGGACCTCATATTCAAGGGCAGGCCATGACGCCTGGAGGAAGAAGCGCATACCCCAGGAGGCCCCTAAGCCCCCCAGACTTAAATGTCAGCAGCTCACACACGGGAGAAGAGAAAGCCTGGAGGCTGCAGAGGGCAGAGGGGCTGGGCAGCAGCCTTCCTTCCGTTTCACAAATACCTCCAGCTTCAAACATAATTTCCACTCTGCTGCAGCAAGGTTGAGCACGACCCTTTTAAACAAGGTATCCTGGGCCCCACACTGGGCCAAGCCTCAGCACTCTGCCCCCAACCTGAGTCTGCGGGATCCTGATCCCACCCTGCTTCCCAAAGTGAGTGACCAACATACAAGGGAGGATAGCCCTAGAGTCTATATTTCTCTGAAGACAGACCTTCAGTCACCAAGTCATTCTTGTGCCGAGGCTGTTCTTCCCAAGACAGAGTGCTTCCAGGGCCAGGGGGAACCTGAGAACCTACATGGATCCCTGAAGAATCCATCAGCCCCCCAAAAGTTTGGTTTAATGAAGCGTTTGAGATGTTTTCTGCTCCAGCATGGCTTTAGAAAGTAGGCTGCAGGCCTGGGGTCCTCAGAATACATAAGAGAAGGCATGAGTTGTCTGCTCACCCTCAAAGCTTCTAATAAAATTGGTTATTTGGGCCCTGTGGGGTTCTGCTATTTCTGGCACATGTTTTCTGAGCATGGAGGCTGGGATACTTTGTAGGTGGGGTAGAAGCGAGTCTACTCTGTGGTATTGAAGGTTTTGGGAATGTGGGTCAACCCAATGTCATCATCTCCTAAACACATTCCTTTCCCTAGCTCCTCACAGTAGGGTATACTGAGGTTTCGATCGTGGTTCTGCCCTGCCCTGGTCCAGGCTAATTCTGATTGAGGTGGGATGCTCAGACTGTTTGTGGGAGGGGGGTTGCTCTGCACTGGACCCTGATATGCAAGTCTTTTGGTCACAAGGAAGGAAACTGATTATGGTGCATTCCCCAGCTGGAACTCTGCTGCCCATGAACATAGTTCATGGAAAAGCCATCCCCGCCCTCCACTTCTCAAGCACTGCCAACCATAATTACTTGTTGCCTTGCTTGTCTCACCAATGGGACATCCCGGTGATTATTTGTTTTAATCAAGCCTGAAGCTTCTGAGCCAAAAGACATGTCTTATGATACTTCTATAGGCAGCTTCAGCATGAGGAAGTAGATCCTATATCCTATATCCATGAAAGCTGGAGTTGGGAATTTAATCCAGGTTTTCTCTTTCCCTCTCCTTTATCCTCCCTCCCTTCTTTTTTCCCTCCCTTCTTTTCTTACCTTTCATTTAGTTTTCCTATTCATCGTAAAACCCATACATGCTCATTGAAGGAAGTTTAAAAAATTCAGAAAAGGAAAAATAATCCATAATCTTATTACCCAGTTACTGTGTTGATGGTTTTCTTGCTACACATTGCTACCTGTATGGTGTTTCTTATAGCAATTTAAGCCTATACCTCTACTACAGCACTTGCACTGTGATAGGCAGGCTTTCTAAGAAGGCTCCCAATGCTCCCTACCTCCCAGTATCCTTGCCCTTGCATATTCTCTCCTTGAGTGTGGATTGGATCTAGTGGGTCACTTCTGCCAGCTAGGATACAGCAGACATGATGGAATGTCATTTCTGAGAAAAGGTTATAAAGTCTGTATCTCCATTGTGGGCATTTCTCTTGTTCCCTTGCTTGCTCCCTGAGGGAACTCAGCCTCCACGTCGTGAACTGCCCTATGGGAAGGCACATATGGCAGGGTACCGAGGAGACCACTGGAAAACAGTTGTCAAGAAAGGGCGGTCCTCACTTAGACTTCAAGGAGCTGAATCCTGCCACCAAGCATGTGAGCGAGCTTAGAAGCAGATCCTTCAGCCTTAGAGATGACTACAACCTTGTGAGAGACTTTGAACCAGGGTCACTTAGCTAAGCTGTTCCTGGATTGCTGGTGCACACAAACTATGAGATCATCCAGGTTTCTTATTTTAAGCTGCTCAGTTTTGGGGGCATATTAGTTTTCTATGGCTATTGTAATGAGTTACCACAAACCTGATGTCCTAAAACAGCTTCTGGAGACCAGAAGTCTGAAATCAAGATATCAGAAGGCCCTCCAAAGGCCTTGAGGACAATCAGTTCTTGCTTCTTTCTAGCTTCTGGTGGTTGGTTCAGGTATTGGTTGGCTTGCTGCCTCTGTGGTCACACTGCCTCTTCCTTTTACTCTGTGGGTCTCTTCTCAAGACACTTGTCATTGGATTTAGGGTCTACTCTATGCTCCAGGATGATCTCTCAAGATCCTTGGCTTAATCACAACTGTGAAGATATTTTTCCAAACAAGGTAACATTTACAAATTCTGAGGATTAGGATGTTTTGTAAATCTACTCTGGCTGCTATAACAAAATACTACAGACTGGGTGGTTTGAACAACATAAATTTATTTTCTCACAGTTCTGGAGGCTAGAAGTCCAAGAATCAAGGTTCTGGTTGATTCAGTTTCCGGTAAGAATTTTCTCCCTGGTTTGCAAATGGTTGCTTTCTCACTGTGTCTTCACATGGCTTTTCCTTGGCACATGTAAACTGAGAGAGGAGAGATCTCTCTCTCTCTTTTATTTTTTTAAAAGATTTTATTTATTTATTTGACAGAGAGAGAGATCACAAGTAGACAGAGAGGCAGGCAGAGAGAGAGAGAGGGAAGCAGGCTCGCCGCTGAGCAGAAAGCCCGGTGCGGGACTCGATCCCAGGACCCCGAGATCATGACCTGAGCTGAAGGCAGCGGCTTAACCCACTGAGCCACCCAGGCGCCCCTCTCTCTCTCTTTTAAAAGAAAAATTTTATTTTTAAGTAATTTTTACACCTAACGTGGGGCTCAAACTCACAGCCCTGAGACCAAAGCTTACATGCTCTAAGACTGAGACAGCCAGATGTCCCTCTCCCTCTTCTTGTCACCAATCCCATGGGATTAGAACCCTACCCTTACAATGTCTTTTAACATTACCTCTTAAAGGCCCTCTTTCCAAATACAGTCACATCAGGGGTTAGGGTTTCAACATCTGAATTTGGAGGACACAATTCAGTCCAGAGCAGATACGGAGATATATTTTTGAAGGTCACCATTCAAATCATCACAGGGGGTCATTTGTTACACAGCAATAGAAAACTAACACTCTATTGCAATAATTTGATCATCTGTCTCCTTGACTAAACTTGAGGACAAGAATTGTCTTGTTCACTTTTGAATCCTCTAGCTCCTAGTCCAGTTTCTAGATCAAAACTTTGTCAAAAAGAATACATAGTTTGTTGACATTTTAAAAATATATAGGATAGTATTTAATGATATGGAGGATACATATGATATCTTTTTCTCTGGAGGAAGCGGTTCACAAACTTTGTATGCTACTGTTGTAAAAAATGTGTACACTTGGGGCGCCTGGGTGGCTCAGTGGGTTAAGGCCTCTGCCTTCGGCTCAGGTCGTGATCCCAGGGTCTTGGGATCGTGCCCCACAAGGGGCTCTGTCCTCAGCGGGGAGCCTGCTTCCCCCTCTCTCTCTGCCTGCCTCTCTGCCCACTTGTGATCTCCGTCTGTCAAATAAATAAATAAAATCTTTAAAAAATACATAAAAAAATGTGTAGACTAAAAAAAATACAAAATATTATTTTCTTTTCATTGTCTTCACTGAATATGTACTACTGCTATAATGTATTTAAAAACATGTTGAATAAATGTTGTTTGCTTATTTATTTTACATACTTCATATATAATTATATATCATATATATTATATAAAGATTTATATATAAATCTTTTGTGCACAGAATTTTAATGAGAACTAGTCCATGTTAATACCTACTTTTCTCAAACATTATTTCATAACGCTACATTGAACAATAAATCCTTATTTTCTGTACTATTTTGCTATGAAGTATTTTTTTTTTTTTGCACGCACACTGCTTCTGAATGTAGAAAACACCTCGTGAACTTACCTCCTTCACCATTAGCCAGTTGCTGGACACTCAGGTGCTAAATAAACCCTTGTAGATGGATAGACAGTTACTGCTAATACATGCAACGATGAACGATTTTTCCTCTGCAGTGTTCCTTGCGCGCTCACAAAGTCTCAAGTGCTGTGCAGCCGTCTGTGAAAGGGCATCTTAAGGGAAACGTCTTAGGCTCTTCGAGAAAGGGGTCACGTAGAGTTAAAATAATACTAACAGCTTTTAGATCCCTGAGATCGTTTAACTTTTTAATAGTAGAGAGAGATTACTTCCTTTCCGGCTTTCGCAAAGCTAACGATAGCTTCTTTTTAAGTATTTTTCAACCTATAGCGCGGTGAAGGCAAACGCCTACGAACTCAAGAAGGAAACTGCTTTGTCTTTTGCGGGACACTCGCGAGTCCTCGCACCTACCACACACTCTCAAGGGCCGCTGCTCCCGCGAGATTGCTCGCGCGAGATTACGTAGCACTCGGGGTGCGCACGCGCAAGGGGAAAGGGGCTCTTTCAAGTGCGCTTGCGCACACGCTGCGCGGGAAAAGGTGGTGGAGACATGTCTGTGAGGCACGCGGCGGCAGGCACTCCCGGGCCTGGAAGGGACGAGGACACGACGCTGCTCTTCGAGAGGGCCCATTACAGGCATGACCCGTGCTGGTTGCTGCCCGTGCCCCCACGCGTCTGTCTGGCCTGCATGGTGGAGCTGCTGCCGGAGCCCTGCGTATCGGTAGGAACAGAGCCTCTGGCATTTCCCTCACCAAACAGCCTTCCCTCGCCAGACCGACTCCCTAGAACCTGACGCACCTTCCCTGCACCGGGCCCAGCCGCTTTGTTAACTTGACCCCGGTAAGCAGGCCTGCTCCCTCGACAGGCCGGAGCTGCCTTCTTTGCTGTACTATCCCAGCCTCAGTTTACCCCGCAGGCCGTGCTGCTCGGAGCAGAGTGCCGCTTTCCAGACTAGCCCCTGCGCCTGGCTCTGGACCTCAACTGGGCCTATTCCTGTCCGCTAAGCCCGCCACCCCTCCAGGATGCGCTGGCTCGCATGCCCGCCTTCCCTTCCCTTCTCTGTAGCTGCTCTGCCCTTAGTTGCCGTGGCCATGTCCCACCGGCCAGGTGCGCGCGCAGTGGAGGCTCCTCATTCCCTTCCCATGCCGTAGCGTGTAAATGGGGGGGCTGCCTTGGTCTCTGTGATGGCAGGGGTGACGGGCAGAAGTTACAGCCAGGCAGAATGGGGTGAAGAGGAAGAACTTTCTAATAAGCAGAGCTGGCTGAAAAATGGACTTTTCCCCTCACTGCCTGCCCACCTCTCTAGTGAGTTTTTTTGGTCCATGGAGGCATCCAGGAAGACTTTGGGAGATCACTTTTCTCTCAAATTCATGAGAGGGGAATTCGTGCCTTGGAGGGAAGGGGAGTGGGCTAGATCAGTGGTTCTCAAGTTGTTGCCTTATTCTCAGGATGCCTTTACACTTTTAAAGTGTGTTGAGGACCCCAAGAGCTTTTGTTTATGTGGGTTGTATCTGCTGATATTTACTGTATTAGAAGTAAAAACAATTTTTTTGAAGATTTTATTTATTTGTTTGACACACAGAGAGAAAGATCACAAGTAGGTAGAGAGAGAGAGGGAAGCAGGCTCCCTGCTGAGCAGAGAGCCGGATGTGGGGCTCGATCCCAGGACCCTGAGACCGTGACCTGAGCGGAAGGCAAAGGCTTAACCCACTGAGCCACCCAGGCACCCCAGAGAGCTTTTGTTTATGTGGGTTGTATCCACTGATATTTACTGTATTAGAAGTAAAAACAATTTTAAAATACTAATTTAAAAATACTGCTAAGTCCATTACATATTAGCATAATTGGTTTTATTGCAGCAAAATACACATGACAGAAAATCTACCATTTTAAGTGTACAGTTCTGTAGCATAAGTAATTTAAGTAAAAATAATGATATTTTCCAAAACAAATGGTAGTGAAAGGAATGGCTCATTTTTGCAAGTGTCTTTAATGTCTAGCTTAATAGAAGATAGCTGGATTCTCATATATTTCTGCATTTAAACTGTTGTGTGTTACTTGTCATGTAATCTTTGAAGAATTTCACTGTATGCTTGTGAGAGAATAAGAGTGAAAAGAACAAACTGCATCTTAGTATTATATGAAAATAATTTTGATCTTTTGGATTCTCTGTAAGGGTTCTGGGCACCCTCTGGGGTTCCCAGGCTACCCTCTGAGAACTGATAGTTCTAGCTGATAATATTTGAGATTTCATTGAGACCAGAAGTTCTGAGGCTGCCATTCCTTGATAGCGAGTCAGACATAAAGAGATAAATAAGACGGTTAATAGAGGAAAATACAAGAAGGCTAAAAATTACTAGGATTTTAGTAGCTGGATATATTTATGGTCAAGAGCTGTTGGAATAAGGAGGGAAACTGGGAAAAAGGTTTTTTAGAGGAGGAAGCATTTGAATTAGGCTGGAGAAGATGAGAGATTTGGACCAGAGGCAATGGGGGAGCTTATCCCAGGAGGTAGGTATTAGCAAGGATGAATTTGGGGAGGTAATCAGAGTGTTTGAAAGGAAGTTGAGGGAAGTGAGATTGAAAAGCCAGGTTAAGATGAGTTCCTCCAAGCGTTTGAATCCAAGCTAGAGTGTGGACTTAATCCCAAAGAGAGTCCTCGAGATTTTTTGAGTAACTCATTTAGATCACTAGCTTAGTGAATTATGTAGGAGTGAAAGAATACATGAGATTTGCAATAGCACAGGTTAGAGGCACCAAGAAAATGCACTTTACTTTTTTTTTTTTAAGATTTTATTATTTGACAGACAGAGATCACAAGTAGGCAGAGAGGCAGGCAGAGAGAAGAGGAAGCAAGCTCCATGCTGAGCAGAGAGCCCGATTCAGGGCTCGAACCCAGGACCCTGGGATCATGACCTGAGCTGAAGGCAGAGGCTTTAATCCACTGAGCCACCCAGGTGACCCTGCACTTTACTTCTTACTGAATGCACTTTTTTTTTTTTTTTTTTTTAATTTTAATTTTTATTTTTTTTTATTTTTTTTTAAAGATTTTATTATTTATTTATTTGACAGAGAGAAATCACAACTAGGCAGAGAGGCAGGCAGAGAGAGAGAGAGAGAGGGAAGCAGGCTCGCTGCTGAGCAGAGAGCCCGACGCGGGACTCGATCCCAGGACCCTGAGATCATGACCTGAGCCGAAGGCAGCGGCTTAACCCACTGAGCCACCCAGGCGCCCCTTTTTTTTTTTTTTAAAGCTTTGGCTCTCACTAGTTGAAAGGGGGATGCAGTTCCTGCTCTTTCCTTGGGGCATACTCCCTTTCTTTTTCTAACTTTTGCTACTATCTTGAGCACTTTACACAGCTACTATCCAGTTCCCTGTACAGGGAGGTGAATTGAGTGTGAAGATTTATGTCCATGTTGAATGGAAGGATGCGTTTCTCTACCGACCTCTTTGAGGCTTATGCAGGGTCTCCAGAATCACTCTCCTGGACCGTTCAAGTGGAAGGGGCACTGACCTTGCATAAGACCAGCTTGGAGATATTTGAGTCCTGGGCTTCTGTTTTCTCATCTATAAAACGGTGGCAATAATACCTATTTTTGCTTGCTTCACCAACTTGTTAGGTTTAAACGAGCTAGTAGACAGAACAGTGATTTGTGATTAGTAAAGTGCTCTGTAAATACAGGGTGGTGGGAACCTTAGCTCATGTATAATCCTCTGTATGAACACATGGATTCCTGTGTGTAGTTGATGCCCTTTTTCCTACTCCCTTTAGGGATATAGGACCTTACTATTGTTTAGATGAACCCTTTGGTATTATTTTGCAATTATATTTAGAAACTACAGTTGTTTGGGTTCAGAATGGCTGAGACTTGGTTGTTACTGAATTTTTTTTTTTCATCTCTCCCAAGCTGGTGCGCAAGAAGCATGTGCTGTCCTGCTTCCGAGATGCTCTCTTGAGGCATGCCTCCCTGGTCGTGCAGCTGGTGGGTCAGGATCAGAGAATCTGTATTCACTTCATAAGCATGCTTTTTGGTGAGATTAGAAGGGGAACTTGGCATGAATTTTGTATGTATAGCATGTATATTTATTTTGGGGTTTGGAGAAGTGGTCTTGGAAAGACAATTTAGGTTTTTTGCCATTTATCAGTTTAATGTATTAGTAAATTATTTTGTCACATTATGAAGAAATGATCCCCTTTCTAAGACACATGATGTGTTGGATGGTAACTGGCTTTGCTACAGCCAGGTTAGTAAAAGTGTGAATATGAGTATGGGAAATGTGTGATCTTCAAAAACTGCCCCTCAGCAGGGTCAGAAGGTCCAGATGCATTGATCTGGTGTGACCCTGATTGAGTTATTTTCCCTCTTCTGTGCCTGAGATGGATTAAAATGTGCCTTCTTTTAATGTAATTATAATGTCCTATGGAAAGAGCCCTTTCAGGGAGGAGGGGAGCTAATTCATATTGGGTACTTTTCTCTGCTAGAGGCTTTTCAGGCTTTTAACTGCCAAGACAGTTCTTTAAGGGAGAGAAGATGGTCCCCAAGGCTAAAGGAAGGCATGGTTAATAATGGGCAGAACTGGAATTTTACCCCAGGTCTATTATAGACCCCAGAACACTTAGTTTTTATGCTGTGCCACACTGACTGTTTTTATCCTTTTAAAGCCAGAGTCGGTCACTGAAAGTCTAGGTGTTTGGTGTTGAGGATAGCATTTATCTGGGACATTGCTTAAAGCTGCTATTAGTCTAGAATTTATAGCTTGCCTCTGTGGGTTTGTTTCTCTGTTAACTCTTTACCATCCCCATCTCTTCTCTCTCGGCTCCAAGGGCTGTTATGCAATGTGGAAGATGGGAGTGTAGCAGACCTCTGTATTGAAGGTAAGGTGAAACTGTGTACCTAGCGTTCGAAGCTGAGGATATTAACCTCAATTGCAGCTCTGGTTATTTGAGATCTTGATGAAATAACTGCTTCATTTTAGAGACATATCAAGAAAAGTCAATTGTCAATCTGTGTCAGAAACCAGGGATACATAGATGGGTAAGACATGGTTCCTGCCCTCTAAGAGTTTACAGTCTGGAGGAGAGATTCGATGGCAAATAATGAGAGCTGAAGAACACTGTTAGAAAGGCATGTACAAATTCTCTTTTCATTCCATCCACATTTGTTGGTTAAAAGTTGTCTGCACATAGGGGACGGTAAGAGCTGTGGAAGTGTAGAAAGGGTGTGAGGAGTGGCATGCCTGTCTGGCTCAATCAGAAGAGCATGTGACTCTTGATCTTGGGGTCTTGAGTTCTAGCTTCATGTTGGGGGTAAAAATACTAAAATAAACTTTAAAGGGCTCAAGGAGAAAGAAGACAAGAGAATTGGGATAGGAAGATTCTTTCAGAAAGAGCAAGAATTGTATCAGTTAGGGTCTAGTCAAGAAACAGAAACCACACAAGTTATTTAAACAGGGAAAATTTAGGGGCGCCTGGATGGCTCAGTTGGTTAAGCATCTGCCTTCGGCTCAGGTCATGATCCCAGGGTCCTGGGATTGGACCCCATCTTGGGCTCCTTTCTCTGCAGGAGCCTGCTTTCCCTTCTCCCTCTGCCAGCTGCTCCCCCTGCTTGACTCTCTCTCTATGTCAAATAAATAAATAAAGTCTTCTAAAAAATAAATGAACAGGGAAAACTTTAATATAAAAATTATTAACTGGGTAACTGAAGGCAAAAGAGAACACCCAAGTTTTCACAGAGGTAGCAATATCATAAAGCAGCTCCCACCCTTAGGGCTGGGGAAACAAAAGGAGGTTGGAATTACTAAAATATAAATTTTCTCTGAGGAGGGGATGCTGCTTGACTGCTCCTGGGTCTCTGACCATTTAGCCTTGCAGTTAGCAGCTGTAACAGACCATAAGTTAGTGGATCTCTATATCCCTCTGACCATCTCTCAGTCTAGATAATGTGGACAAGTATACCACTTGAAGTTCTGACCACTGGCAGGAATGGGGAGATTTCCCTTCATTCAACCACTCTTGAGTGGGGCTATAATTCTAAAGCCATCCACTTCTGCTTGGTGCCAGAGTAACTTGCAGACCTTCCTCAGAACCCAAGAACTTTACTGAGGTGGTAGGCTCTAGAGACTGCAAAGCCAGAGAGAGAAGAGGGATTTGCTCCTTCCTCATAGTTTCCTGTTTGCTCCCTACCTTCTTCCTGTTTCTATTATCCTAGAATGTTTCTTTACCTTGGAAATGGCAGAGCCTTTCTGCAGCAGCCTCTAAATCTAATTTGCAACTTTTCCCAGCCTTACAGAGCCAGCCTCTCCTTCACTGCTTCCCAAACATACCAGAAGAAGCATCACAGTGATTGTATAGAAGGATGGATTTGGGGTTGAGAGATAATATTATAGGCAATTATAGGTGGTTTACATGCAGTAGCTCATTTAGTCCTAATAACCCTATGAAGTTGATACTATTATTATTTCCCACCAGAGGCATTAAGAGTCTTACTTAAGATGCTATAGTTAGTTGCTAGAAAAGGGCAATCTATACTATTGAGTCTGCCATAATTCTGTTTTCTAGTACATAAAGGAGCAAATTGTGAGGAGGAAAAAAGTAGAGTATAAAATAGCAGTTTTCAACCTTAGTTTCACAATAGACTCACCTGGTAGCTTAAAAAATATCCAAATGCTTAGGCTCTTTCTCTAGAGATTCTGATTTAATTTGTCTAGACTGAGAGTTGGGCATTAATATATTTTTTAAAACTTCCTAAGTAATTCTAATGTGCAGCCTAATTGTGAACCACTTATATAAAATGATGAAGAAGCCCGGAATCCTTTGGTTTAGATATATACACACGGTTTAATTGGGGAGATAGAAAAGACTATACTGGTAACACAAACAAACAACTTTGAGTAGAAGGGCTATGAAAGGCAACGTGTAGGCCAGGGATAGTCTTCTGGTTACTAATGCCACTGTGTCTGCTCAGTCCTTATCCAGCTTACAACTCAGCTGAAGTTAGAGCAGATCATTCATTGCCTGCTAGATGAGTGCCTCAGAGAGGTAAGTACATATCTGTGGGTTCTTGAGTACCCCTCAGAATCCTCAGAAATCAGAGCTGGGTGCAACCCTTTGGATAGAGAGTTGGGGAAGTTGAATACATACAGAAAGGGATCTGCATGATCAGTGAGTCAGTGGCAGAGCCAGAGCTCAGACTTGGGCCTTCTGATCCTGGTCTGCTACTGTTTGTAGCTTCCCTCCTTCCCTTTTCAGTCTTCCAAACGCTGCCTCTGTGCAGTGAAGTCCCATCTTTCTGATATAATCACCCCATGGCTATTCTCCATGTCCAAGTACAACATAGATTTTCTTGATTGATTTAAGGAAATATGTTTACTATGTCTTGGCTTGCTTGGTGTTTTTATTTGGTTTGAATTGTATACAGTATTTTATACTGAAGTCATTTGTTTTATCAGCATCTAAGGCAGGCACTGAGTAGGTATATTTAACCTGCGTTCTTCTTCAAGGTAGTCAAAGATACCAATTTAATACGTAGTTTTTGCATTGTGTTTAAGATTTAGGAATAATATTAGAATCACTTTTTATTTTTTATTTTTTGCAAAAGGAAGACAGATGTTTATTTTAATACCAAGAGCAACATGCAATTATAAATTATACTAAATTATCATATCATTAAAATTACTCTGCATATGATTGATATATCAGATTGAATTTATAATTATATTTATCAATACTTATCATTATGACAGTGCTACTTGGCCCTTTTGAGCACTTTCCATATGCTAGGCACTGTGTTAGGTGTTTACGTGCAGTATCTCATTTAGTCCTAGCAACCTGTGAAGTTGGTACTATTATTATTTCCTACCAGAGTAATTAAGAGTCTTACTTAAGATGTTATAGTTAGTCACTAGAAAAGGGAAATATATACTATCAACTCTCCCTATAAACCATTAAGCATAGGGACTGGCAAATAGTGCTCAATAATGGTTATGATAATGATAATATATATATATACATATTTAAATTAAATTTTAATTTTAATTTTTACTTTTATTTTATTTTTTTTGCACTTTTCCAGAATTCTGTCCTTATGATGTTCCCAACTCTCACACCCCAGTTTCTGGCTCTATAGGAGACAAAATATGCTAATTTTAATTCAGTTTAACTGTCATGTACTGAGCTAGATACTGAGCACTCATCTGACTCAGAGCCTTTCCCCAGGGTTTTCCCATTCCAATAGGGGAGACAGACACTTAGTTAAAGAGGCTGATTACTGATTGTGTTGAGAGACACATACAATATAGGCTTTGGTCTGGATAGAGCAAGATACATTTTGGTGGGAGATCTGTCCTGATCCTAATTTATGGGGTGGAATGTGTTCACTTTCTATAGCTGTGTAACATGCCCTCCATGAGAGGCAGCCTGGCCCCCCTGACCCTTCTCGGCAAGTTGGTGGATGCCATCCCAGCATTGGCAGACAAACTTGTGATGGAGCACAGTGAGTGACCTCTGGGGAGGAGCCGCTATTACCCTTTCACCCGGTTTGATCGCACTTCCATCTGGGGGTCCACTCAGTGTATACACCTGGGAAATCATTACTTTCCTTCTCTAGGATTTAATTTTCCCATCTGCAAAATGTACTCTACGTTGGCCAAGTCGAAAAAAGTAGGTCTTGACTCTGGTCGTGAGCCATTTTAATTCACTATGTTAGTACAAACTAATTAAATACCTATTTTGAACCTTCCTTTGGGTGAAAGGTGGAATTAGTTCTGCAATATAGAAGCATTTTTTTCTATCAGTAAAAAGCAAATAAATATCTCACAGATTGTTTACCCCAGGGTAAGTCACTGCACTTCTCTAAGATTTGCTTTTCCCTTCTAATTAAGTGCCCAGAAATCATTTATTATGGGGGATTATAGGGGATTGCTATGACTACCCTGCTGGGCACAATAGTCTGGAGTGTCATACCGCAGTTGACACACAGCTGGCGTACAGCGGACATACAGCAGTTTCATACTGTTTTATGGACAGGTGACCTGATGGAGCATCTGTTGAGAGGTTTGGTGTACCCCAATGAGGGGGTGCAAGCTTCTGTCTGTTACCTCTATGGGAAGCTGTACTCCTCACCAGTGGCTGCTGAGATACTTTTGGGCCATTTCCGGGAGAAGCTGTGTCCTCTCTTCCTTTCTACCCTGGATGGTGCCCAGACAAAGGAGCTACAGATCAACTGTTTGGGTAAGATATAGGTTTGGAGAGAAAAGAGAGAAAGCTGTTGAGGTTTTGCTTGAGGACTTGAGATGTTGGCTCTTTAGTGGTGGGGAAGTTTGGTGCCTTGCAAAGGATAGAAGTCTTCGGTTTGGAACAGAAGATGCACAGATGGTGACAGATGACTGGAGTTGGTGTGGCATCTTCAAAATTTTTGCCTTTGGGCGCGTGGGTAACTCAGTTGATTCTGCTCACGTCATGATCTCAGGGTCCTGGGATTGGCTCCATGTTGGCTCCCTGCTCAGTGGGGAGTCCTTCTTCCTCTCCCTCTGCCCCTGCCCCACTCATTCTATCTCCCTCACACTCCCTCTCTCAAATACATAAATAGAATCTTAAAAAAAGAAAAAAAATGTTGCCTTTGGAAGGAAAAGAAGAAGGAAAGTGGCACAACAATTTTCTACCTCAGGATTTTACTGCCTGTCCTAGTATGTCCTGTTTTTGCTGCCAAGTTATTCTTCACACTGCACAGCTCGCGTTGTCTCAGTTTCCTATTTGAAAAATCTTCTGTGGTATCTCTGGCCTCCAGGGTGGTGTGTAGGTATTTCTACTTGTTATTTGAGGCTCCTTAGGAGCCCCAGTGTACCCATTCAGCCTCTCTCCTGCTGCTTCCTTACATACGTACACAAGATCTATCAAATGCTTCTGAGTAGGGAGCTTTCCCTTTTTGGACAGAGCACATGGCCACTGTGATTGGAAACTGGGCGAGGCCTGTTCCAAAGCAGGATCTACAGGGAAAAACATAGTCTAAGTGACAATAGTTTCTTTTCACGGTTTAGGCCAAGAGCTCTGTTATGAACAGTCCAGTCACACATGGTGAGTGTTCATTTTGGCCCAGGCCCTGGGCCAGGCTCTAGGGTCATAAAGATGACCAAACCCAAGATCTGTTCTGAAGCAGCTCATAGTCTAGTATAGAAAACAGATGTGGACAATTAGAGCCCAGTGTGGTAAGTGTTGTCATGGTATTGGTACATAAAAGTGTGGGATTCTGTTCAACATTGGGTTAGAGGTCCTCACCAGAACAATGAGGCAAGAAAAAAAAAATAAAAGGCATCAAAATTAGGAAGGAAGAAATATAACTGTCTCTGTAGATGCTATCATTTTATATATAGAAACCCCCAAAACTTCACCAAGAGACTGTTAAAAACTAATAAATGAATTTAGTAAAGTCACAGGATAAAAGATCAGTTGTTTTTCTAAATGCTAATAGTGAATTATTTGAAAAAGAAGTTAAAACAATCCCATTTATAACAGCATTAAAAATAACAAAGTACTGGGGAACCCGGGTGACTCAGTATGTTAAGTGTCTGACACTGTCTTGGGTCATGTTCTCAGGGTCCTAGGGGCCTACAGGCTCTGTGCTCAGTGGGGAGTTTGTTTGCTTCTCCCTCTCCCTCTGCCTCACCCGCCCCCACCACTTGTGCTCTCTCAAATAAGTAAAATCTTAAAAACAACAACAACAAACAACCCACAAAATACTTAGGAATGTTTAAGGAGACAGGAAGAAGTTTCCAGAAGATGTCTGAGGGGCTACCTTGGGTGTACTTTGGTACCTATACTCCTCTTGCCTCACCTCCCAAAATTTTCGTTTTCTAGGTTTGCTGAAGCAGCTGCTGAAGTATGATCTCTTTGTGTCCGAGATTATGAATAAGTCTGCGCTGGCGGAAAGTACTGAGGGTGTTGAGGGGCCGCCGGGAAAGACCTCATTGCCTTTGGTGCTCAAAAAGGTGATTGTCCTGTGATTCCTTGTCTCTAGATTCAATAACAAGGGAACCCAAATGTCTCCTGGCCCTTGTATTACTACTATCTCTACTATCTAAGGTTTCCAAGGTGTTTTCTTCCTGGCCCAAACAATATGCTATTAGAGTACTGGATGTACAGTTGACCCTTAAACAACACAGGGGATTGGGCACTGACTACCCTTCCATGCAGTTGAAAATCCACGTATAACTTTCAACTCCCCCAAAACTTAATTACTAATAGCCTGCTGTTGACCAGAACCCTTACTGATAACAATCAATTAACACATATTTTATATGTTATATCTATTATATTCTTTATGTTTACAATAAGGTAAGCTAGAGGAAAGAAAATGTGATTAAGAAATTCATAAGGAGGGGTGCCTGGGTGGCTCAGTGGGTTAAGCCTCTGCCTTCGGCTCAGGTCATGATCTCAGGGTCCTGGGATGGAGCCCCACATCGGGCTCTCTGCTCAGCAGGGAGCCTGCTTCTTCCTCTCTCTCTTCCTGCCTCTCTGCCTGCTTGTGATCTCTCTGTCTCCGTCAAATAAATAAAATCCTAAAAAAAGAAATTCATAAGGAGGAGAAAATATTTATAGTACTGTACTGTATTTATTGAAAAAAATCCATGTGTAAGTGGCCTGTGCAGTTCAAACCCATATTGCTCAGGGGTCAACTATAGGCTTTATTTTAGTTGTGAGTCCTTATATACACACCTTCTCCTTAACATCTAGGCTGGCTGATAATGCAGAATACAGGCATCAACAGAAACAAAGCTATCTCGGTTATTTTAGGGATAAAACAACTTGCTAGAGCCCTCTTTCTCTGGACCCTGCATTCCCTTCAGCCTTGTTAACCTGTCTCTTCCACCCCACACAGCCCAGTGCTCCAGCCGTATGTAACTTCTCCCTGGCCTTGCGTGTGTCAGGACGTCTTGTTTCTGTGCCTGTGTAGATGCTCTTCCCCTTTGCCTTAAAACTTTTCCCCTCTCCTTTGTCTGTTGATTCTTCAAGGCCTGTAGGGTTCCCTTGTCCTCTTGGTTCCTTTAGGTAGAATGTGCCTTATGTCACAGCACTTACTTCACCATATTGTGGTTGTTCTACTGGGAGTTTCTTTAAGGCAGAACCTGATTTGGCCGTTATCTCTCTGCAGTGCTCAGCACAGGGCTTGGCAGAACTACTTATCCTCATCTGATAGTGGGGATATCACTGATTGACCAGATTGTGGGACTCCTTCTGCAGGAAGGAGGAGGAGCTCTGATCAGAAGTGGGAAAGGGCAGTTGGGGGTAGATAAGGTAGGTATTAGAAAGCCAGCGTAAATTGCTCCTCCTTGTTTCTGTGGGATGCCTCTAGAAGGGTCCACTCAGGGCCTGTGAACTCTGAAGAGCAAGTCCTATGTCTCTGAACCAGAAGATCTCATATTGGGTTCTTTTCTGTGCTCATTTTGTTGCTGCCATCAGGGAGTCCAAGGTACCGTCTAGTTAGAACATTTGATCTTAAGCTCAGCAGGGCACAAGCTCTTATGGCCTCACCGTGTACCAACAAAGCACAATGGTGGCAGGGACAGATGAGAGCACTTCTCTAGGGAACAGGGCTTTGTAGAGATAGGATTCTTGGTTTAGGGGTCCTGTCCTCCATTCACATATGGAGACAGTTCTTCTCTTGACAATTTTGGGTGATCAACATATTTTACTACAGCAACCAGCGAGGTTGTGGCTACGGTGAGATAAGGGAGGCACCTGCCTCAGGTGCACAATTTAAAGGGATGCTAAAAAACTCAGCAATCAAGACAGATAGTATTTCAGTGCAGTATTTTTTTTTTTAATCAATGCAAAAAATTCATAATGAACAAAATACCAAAATTTTAAATAAAGAGAAGACTGACATGTATTCTTTTACGGCTGTTCTGACATTTTTGTCAGCGTCTAATGCTACTCCTTCCTGCTTTGGCTGATAATCAACTTATTCTTCCAAAATTCAGGTCCCTAGAAATATATTGTCAAAGTTTGTGTCCCTGCTGTTGCAATGTTGATTCATTCATTCAGTCTGATACATACTGAGCACCAATGTGATATGTCAGTCACTGTGTTAGGCACTGGGAATATTGTGGTATATAAATAGATGAGTTCCTTGTCTTTGCACAGTCTAGTGGGGAAGGCAGGTTATGAACAAGTAAATGAAAAAGCAAAGTAACTCTTATTTTGCTACAAAGGAAATAAAGAGGAAACGAGATAGTGAGGAAGGCCAGGTATAGGCTGAGGGGTCAGGCAGGGCCTCTCTGAAGGGTCAATGCTTGAGCTGACACTTGAGGAATTAAAGTGAGCCGGTGACCAGTTGTAGCTCAGTGAAACTGAAAATAGACTAATGAATAAATAAAATAAGTAAGTAAGCCAGTGATACGAAGAACAGGTAGAAAAGCATTTCAGGCAGATAGAATAACAAATAAAGGCCAGAGGAAGGGGGACGTTTGATGTGTTCCAGAAGCAGACGGAGGCCAATGGGATGGCTGGTGGGTAGAAAGTGAAGTGGCCAGAGATGAGTCTAGAGATTAAGGAGGGAAAATCGTGCAAGTCCTGATGAGTTATGGTAAATAATTAGGACTTTTTTTAAAAAAAGATTTTATTTATTTTACAGCGAGAGAGGGAATACAAGCAGGGGAAGTAAGAGAGGGAGAAGCAGGCTTCCCCCAAGAAGGGATCCCCATGCAGATTTCGATGCCAGGACCCTGGGATCATGACCCGAGCCGAAGGCAGATGCTTAACAACTGAGCCACCCAAGCACCCTAGGCCCTTTTTTCTTTTTAAAGATTTTATTTATTTATTTGACAAGGTGGTGGGGAGCAGACAGGACAAGCAGAAGGAGCAGGAGAGGAAGAAGCAGGCTCTCTGCTGAGCAGGGAGACTGACTGACATATAGGGCTCAATCCCAGGACCCTGGGATCATGACCTGAGCTGAAAGCAGATGCTTAATTGACTGAGCCACCCAGGTGCCCCAATTAGGACTTTTTGTCTATTTTAATTTATTTTAATTTTTACTTTTAAAAAAAATTTTTTTTAAATTTATTTATCTATTTTTTATTTATTTATTTTCAGCATAACAGTATTCATTGTTTTTGCACCACACCCAGTGAATATTTATTCATTTGAGAGAGAGAGGGAGAGAGAACACCAGCAGGGGGAGAGGCAGAGGGAGAGGGAGAATCAGACACCTCACTGAGCAGGGAGCCTGACACAGGGCTTGATCCCAAGACCCTGGGACCGTAACCTGAGCCAAAGGCAGATGCTCAACCATGGGAGCCACCCAGATGCCTATAGGATTTATTTATTTTTAAGATTTTATTTATTTGATAGAGATTACAAGTAGACAGAGAGGCAGGCAGAGAGAGAGAGAGAGGAGGAAGAAGGCTCTCCACTGAGCAGAGAGTGGGACACGGGGCTTGACCCCAGGACCCTGGGATCATGACCTGAGCCGAAGGCAGAGGCTTAACCCACTGAGCCACCCAGGCGCCCCCTAGGATTTTTTTTTTAAAGATACATTTTCATAGTTAAGTTTGTGTATGATGGAAAAGTAGGATTGGAGTGTTTTTTTTTTTCTCAACATAATAAGGAATATGCACTTTAAACCAAGAATCATTGTTTTACTTAAGAGTTAAAGAGCATTTTTCTAAGATTTTTTTTCACATTTTTAGCAGCTCTGAAATTGGAAGACATTTTACCATCAATAGTGTGTCATAGTTTAATTATAGCTCTTTTTCTTTTAGTGGCATATAAAATAATGGTTTGCCTTACATCAATAGCATCTTGAAATACATGTCATTTTCTATATAAAAGAGAACAAGATAAAGATTAAGACTATTTAGAAACTCTTTCACATACTAATAGAAAAGCTGGTCAATTGTGTTCTTTTTTAAGCCTGACGTGACTGAGATGGGTTTATTTAAGCTTACAGCCCTCAGATGGGTCTCTACCAGGTATGAGCGTGACTTGGTCCTTTTCTTCTGAAGCTCTAAAACCAGACATACTCTCTTTTGTCTCATGTTATATGTTCTACTCACCATTTTCCCATAGGAGGCCAGTTTCTCCTACACTTAAAGTCCGCAGTTGCAGTTAATCCTTTCCCTGATTTTTTTTTAAAGAAGGTTTTATTTTTTTAAAAAAAGATTTTATCTATTAGAGAGCAAGCGCCCGCGAGGGAGAGGGAGAGAGAATCTGCAGCAGACCACACCTTGAATGCAGAGCCCAGTGTGGGGCTCAGTCCCATCCCGTGAGATCATGACCTGAGCCAAAACCAAGTCGGATGCTTAACTGACCGAGGCACCCAGGTGTCCCCTTTCCTTGATTTCTGAAAGTGTCACAGGACTCCTAATAGATATGGTGTCCAGTAGGAGTTTGGATGTTACTCAGAGTATAATGGAAATTCACTGAAATATTTTTTTGAAGATTTTATTTATTTATTTGACAGAGAGAGAGAGAGAGAGATCACAAGTAGGCAGAGAGGCAGGCAGAGAGAGAGAGAGAGAGAGGAGGAAGCAGGCTCCCTGCTGAGCAGAGAGCCTGAAGCGGGGCTCCATCCCAGGACCCTGAGACCATGACCTGAGCCGAAGGCAGAGGCTCAACCACTGAGCCACCCAGGCGCCCCAACACTGAAATATTTTGAGTAGAGAAATAACCTAATCTAAAATTTTAGTGGAGGAGGCATCTCTCCTGTAGGAAAACTCCTATATTTGGACGTGGCCGACCTGGGTTTCTGCCTTAGCTTTGCCGCTTATTAACTATGTGGCCTGGAGCAAGTGACTTAACCTCCATGAGCTTTAATTCCTTCTTCTGTGGGCTGAGTCTCCAAGACCACCCCGAGGTTCAATGATTGCTAGGAGGACTCAATAGATAGTCTTATTTAATACAGATGCAAAGCAAAATGGATACAAAGCAAAATCAGCAGAGGGAAAAGGCTTATGTGGTAAAGTTCCGGAAAACTAGGCACAGGATTCTGAGTCCGCTCCCGGTGGAGTCAGACAAGGATGCACTTTCTTCCTTCAGCAATGAATTGTGGCAGCACACGTAAGATGGTGCCTGGCAGGGAAGCTCGTTAGAGTCTCAGTGCCCAGAAATTCTATTGGGGGCTGACTAGTCACCTTGGCACGCTCTACCTAGCACATATCAAAATTCCAGACTCACAGAAGGATGGCAGGTATTCAGCATGTAGACTGCATTGTTTGTACAGAGAGTAGTCACAGAGTCACTATTACTGGTTCTGGGAGTGGCGGGAGCTCTCCCGAGATCCAGCTTCCCAAATCCAGTCAAAGATGAACTTTGCAGACAGCCATTTCTAAGGATAACAGCCTCATGCCTGCATTGTTAGTTCTTTTCAGCACACTCTGTAAAGTGAGACTCACAGTAGAACGGTCCCTTGATACCTTTCAGGCTTGTTGCAAGCATCAAAACCAGACGAGGGCTGTGAAAATACTTTTGTCAAGGAAGGCCCAAACCCTTCTTGGTGATGGTTTTAGTGTTCTTTGATGCCATTATGTTCTTTTGTTCTGTTTCCCACCCGCTGTTCTTCATAGAGACCCTTTCCATAATCTGTAGCTCTCCCCCAGCACCACCCTTGTGCCTGACGCTGGATGGGCCCTCTGTCACTGTAGCACTTTTCGTTGCCTGTTTCTCCAGCTTCTCCTCTCTAGAGATGAGACTCTGCAGGTGGCCAGTGCCCACTGTATGACTGCAGTGCTGGTCCACTCCCCTCTGAAGCATGCCCCAGCCTTCATCCATGCCGACATCCCAGGTAGGGAGCTCCTTCTAATCTTCTCTTCTGAGGACCGCAGAGTTCTGACTGGAGACCCTGGAGTCACAGCAGCAGCAGCAGCTGTCCTATTGGGGTTTTTTTGGTAATGCGTACTGGAGAGATAGGTTGACGGCAAGCTCAGTTGTACAGGAGAGACTCTGAGAATAAGGCCTCATTAAGTGAATCCTCTTGCTACAGATTCCTTATAATGACCTTGACCATCTAGGGGTAGCACCTAGTGTGGGGTGATGGAAAGAGGCCACATTTAGGTCCTCAACTTGGCTGTTTCATGGATAAGGAAATTGAGAATCAGAGAAGGGAAATAACTAGTGTCAACTTATAAGGCTAGTCACTGGCAGAGAAGGCTATGCAGTCAAGCCTTTCTGGCTCTAACAACTTCTCTCTGCATCATGCTGTTACCCACCCTGGGTTTTAAGAGACCTGAGTTCCAGTCGAACCTCTGCCATTAACAATAGCTCTTTCTGGGTCTCAGATTCCTCACCTGTTAAAAAGATGACGTTAGACCATAATCCTGAGGTCATTTTCCAGGTTTATCTGTGAATTCATGATCACATCTCATGGAGTGTGTGAACAGACGTAATAGGTGTGAGATGTTGAATAGATCCAAGCCCCTAGCTGTAGTGAAGGGATCGTGGTCACAGGACTGTCATTTATTGTTTTCTCCCCTCTCCCGGCCAGAGTTCCTCTTCGAGCACCTTTCCTCTTCCAGCGAAGTGCTTGTCTGGTCCAGCTACAACTGCTTGGTACTCCTGGCAGAAGAGCCACTCTTCTTTTCCAAGTGCCACACGGTGTACGGTTGGTAGTGGGAGGCCTACCCTAGCTCTGGTAGGGTGGTGGTCGGCACTTTTTTTTTTTTTAAGTAGGCTCCATGCCCAGTATGGAGCCCAGTGCAGGACTTGAACTCATAACCCGGAGATCAAGACCTGAGCTGAGATGAAGAGTCAGATGTTTAACTAACTGAGCCACCCCACAGCCCCCCCCCCGAGGGTGGTCAGTACTTTGAAGGTGAGTAGCAGTAAGAATGGTGGGGGGCTGGCTTACACCTTGGAGGGAGTGCTGGGTCCAGTCATTTCCATCAGCCCAAACTCATTACCAGATTCCATGTGCAAGCAGGGACATCCGGACAGTTCCCATCGCTGATTAGCAGAAGTCTGTTTGTTTGGCAAGAGAAAAGTACTCCTATTAGCCCCTGAATGAATTCCTCCTGTACCTTAAGAATAACTTTACTCAGTCTTGGATTCAGTCTTTTCCTGTCCTCCAGATATGTGTCCATCTAGTTAGTCCCTAAGTTTAGCCTATTCATTCTTTCATAGTTTTTTGAAACTGTCCCTTCTTCCTTCCTGGTGTTTTTTTTTTTTTTTTTTTTTTTTTTTTTGTCTGGGACTTTTTATATCATGTCTGGATTTTTAGACTGGACACATTCGGTCATTCATTTTATATTCTATGTTCCTGTACTGTGCCAGGCACCAGGCTAGGACTTAGAGATTTAGTGATACCTAGAACGTGGCCCCTGTCCCCTGAAGGGGAGAGAAATGCAAATGAGCCAATTAGGGCTCTGCCAAAGGGAAGTATAGGAGGTGTGGGAGCTCACTGGAGGCCCATAGCTCTGCCTGAATGGATTAGGGAAGGCTTCCAGGAGGAGTGGAGGTCTGACCCGATTCTTTGAGAAGGAATGTGAGTGTGTCTAGTGGAAAAGGCACAACTCAGTCAGTAGACATTTACTAAATACTTCAAGTACCAGGGACTATGCTATGTCTTGTGCTGAGTTTCAGGGAGACAGAGATGAATCAGATAATGGCCTGCCCTCGAAGATCTCACAGTCCCATCCCCTCCATTCAATCGTGTCAGGGCCCCTCCATGAGGGGCCACCAGCAAATATGTGCTGTCCAAAGCCTCTCACTTCTCCTGGGCAGGCCGTGAAGGAGCTACCAAGCACTGATCCCTGGCCTCTGTCATCATTTTGAGTAGGGATCGAGTCAGTGGTGAGGAGCCTACAGGGAAGCCTCCGGATGAACAACACAGAGCTGCATAAGCAGGGCCTGCTGCTTTTTGCCGAGATCCTCACTCGGTGAGCAAAGTGATGGGGTGTCAGGCCTGTAGGGGCCAGACTGGAGAAGGAAAGATGTGTTTGTTCTTGGCTGTGTCCATGATAGGCATTAACTTATTCATTGATCATTTACCATTTCTCAGGCAGCCAGAGGAGATTAAGCTGTTTACCAGCTCAGCCATGTGTAGAGATGCTGGCCGAGCTCTCCAAGAAGCAGTAAGCAGCCCTGTGCTGGAGGTGGCTGCTGAGGCAGTGAAGGCCATTTCCGCCTTTCTGAGGTGAGAGACCCAGGCAGACTGAACTTTCCACCTCTGTATGCCCCGTGGGCCAGGTCAAGCCAGGGAAGCTTCCAGGCAGTACTTGTCTTGTAGGTCAGGGAAATTTTCTTCAATTTTTTCCTTTCCAGTACTCTATTTACTCTACTGTCTTTCTAGAACTGCTGTTCAAATGTTGGATCTCGACTGGTCCTCTAATTTTCTTTGTTTTCTGACAGTTTTACATATTTTTGTCATTATGCAGTAGTTTCTGGGAAATTTTCTTGACTTTATCTTTCAACACTTCTGTGTGTCTTATTTTTTGCTTTCATATTTTTAATTTGGAAGAGTTCTTCCCAATTCCCTGTATTTTTTTTTTAATTTTTAATGTAAGCTTTACATCTAATGTGGGGGTGAGCCTCATAATCCTGAGATCAAGAATCACATGTTCCTCTGACTGAGCCTGCCAGGTGCCCCACTTTCATGTTTTCAAATAAAATTTTATTCTGTTTATTCTGTGGATGTAATTTTTTAAACATTTCAGTCTTCTGTTTTAGTCCAGAATTTGCCCCTATTTCCTTTCTACAAATTGTTCTTTCTGCCTGAAATGCTCTTCCTTAAAATCTTTGCACCACTGGCTTCTTCCCATCATTCAGGTCACATTCAGAGCATCGTTCCCTAACTGACCTATTAGGCTGTCATAGCACCTACCAAACATTTGAATAGTTCTTGTTTATTCATTCGTTTTGTGTCTGTCCCCACTATAATATAATGTCCAAGTGATCAGGGACCATGTCAAGTTTTCTCACAACTGTATGCCTCACTCCTGAAAGCGTATGAATGAAGGATGTCAAAATAGATGGTAAAACTAAGTGATCCTAGAGTCAGGATGGTAAAGTATTCCTTAGCAAGATGCTTGATATCTTAAAAAAAAGTAATGGAGAAAACTTGTATTTATTTGTGAAATAACTTTTACTTTATTTCCATGTTTTCCTTTCCAAAAATCTTACAAACTAATATATTCAAACAATAAAAAATAAAATATATAAGTTTATAATGAAAAAGAACAGTTCCCTGTCCCAGTTTCTAAAGAAAATGAATTGTAACTCATTTTGGTTTTAGTTCTGGTGATTATCTCCCTGCACCTAAACAATATGCTTATAATTCTGTCACTTTATCAATTTAGGACATTATTCATTGAGTCACCAATAAGAAAGATCAAGATTTAGATCCTATTATTTTGTCTTCTCTACATTTCCTTGGCATTTTTGCTAATTAATATTTAATTTCTTCAAATCTTTAAATGGTATACTTAAAACTTGTATTTCTTGTTTCCTCAGCTTCAAGTAGTATCTTTGACTTCCTCCTTGATTAGCTGAGTATATTAGCATCTGACTTTTCCTTTCTCCTCCCCACCTTCTCCTTCTCAGTGTTAGTCAGCTGTACCTTTAATTTTACATGGTCAAGGTTGTTAATATTTATAGTCTCTTCTGTAACCATATTTAAGTCTTTGTGATTTGACTGTAGGTGGGGTCTAAAAATGGAAACATAAAATAACATTTACATTACAATGATTTCAGTCTGTCTCTTTTCCCCCTCTTTCCCCGGATCTGAATCTCTAAATCTGGGGCATGAATCCCAGTGAGTAAACTGACAGGGTATCAAAGGCACAGAGGCAGAACAGTGTCAATTAGAGGTGCCCAGGTAGAACTGGAAGTCTCCCAGGAAGCCAGTGCTTTGGGGGACTGGTAGCACCTTTGAGGCAGGAGGTGGGTGATGTTTGAGCTGTGCTAAGCGGGATAAGAGATTTAGGTTTGTGAGTGGGAAAGTGTAGGGATTACTTAGGGTACAGTAGCTAGTCTGGCCAGCAGGTTGTGTGGAGGAGAGTAATACATGAAGAAGCTGGGAAAGCACGTTGGGTCAGAATTGTGGAGAGTGCCAAGTAGAGGGCTGGTTATTAATCTTTAGATGATTTTATTTTTCATGTTAATTTCCCAGAATGTTTACTGAAGTGATCCCTCTGAAGTAGAGTGGTTCAGTAGGTCTCTGGGAAGCCCAATTGGAAGGAGGAACAAGGAATGAGAACTGCTGAAAAGAATTTAAAGAAGGTACCCAGGACTTGACAATCACTGTAGGACAGAAAGTTTAGAGCTTCTAGAAATGAAGAAGGAAAGGGGAAATCAAAGCTTAACTATATACAGTGAACTGAGTGCCTGTTAGAAGGCCTAACAGATTACTCTCAGTGTTCAAAAAAGGCCCAGGGGATGAGGGTTGACATAGATTTCCCCTTAGTTATTGCACTGGCTTGAATAGCATCCCTCTAAAATTCATGCCTACCTATAGCCTGTGAATGTGACCTTATCTGGAAATGAGGTCACACAGTGTCAGCTGGTAAATCCAGAGACTGGTGCCGTTATAAGGAGAGGGGGATTTGGACATACAGTGTAATAGACACAGGGAAGATGGCCTTGTGAAGAAGAGGCAGAAAGTGGAATGATGCAGCTATGAGGCAAGGAATGACAAGGATTGCTGGCACCACCAGTAGCAAAGAGGCAAGACAGGATTCTTCCCTAGAGCCTTTAGAGGGAGCCAACACCTTGATCTCCGACTTCTATCTCCCAAAACTATGAGAAAATAAATTTCTGTCACTATAAGCCATGCATTTTGTGATGATTTGTTATAGCATCCCTAGGAAACAAATACAGCTACCTTATACCCTGTCGAGTGGTTATTCATTCATTTAACATCTTTTTACATTTTTCATCAGTTTATAAGGCATCTAGTTCTGTTCAGGTAAAAAGATACAGCTGGTCTCTGGCCTCTTGGAGTTCACAGTTAGACTAATCTATGACTCTTGCCTCCCTGAATCTATGGAATATGAAAGTTCAGATGGACCCTAAGTGTTACTTTCCACATTTATGCCACACTCAGAATGATTCAATCTCCAAAACTAGTTTCTAGTCTTTGCTTGTAATTTCTAAGAATGGGGAGCTTGCTCCACCTAGAATTTCCCCTTTACCTCTCTAGAGTTTGACTCGTAGGAAGTTCTTCTCTATTCTGAAATAAAGTCTGAGTTCTGATAATATTTCCCTATTGATCATGGTTTTCCTTGCCAAGGTAACAGCAAATTTGATCTCTCTTTCCCAAGAGAGCTTATTACTAATTTGAGGGTGGTGGCCATTTCATGTCTTCCTGCACCTTCGGTTCTAGATAGTATTTCTTTCTCCTCCATGAGAAAGCCCTCCGTCTCCTTAATAACATCAATGATAGTCCCAGCTGTCATTTACAAGGGCTTACTATCTATTAAGCATCATCATAACTGCTTGGCATACATTATCTAATTTGATCCTTAAAATAATTCTATGAGGAAAGTGCTATTACCTCTCATTTAATAGATGGCAAAACTGAGGGCTAGGGAAGGTGAGGACTATGCACAGAGTCACGCAGCTAGACAAGTATTGGAGCAAGGATTTTTATCAGATCCTAGACCCATGTTCTGATCCATCACACTGTCTCCCATTGCCTAAGAACATGAGGGTATCTTGGAATCCCCTTGCCTTACTCTAAGCTTGCCTTTGTCTCTCTGGCTGCAGGAAGGACCACCAGAGTGTCCCACCGGTGCAGTACAGGGAACTGCGGGCTTTGCTTGAAGCCATGCTGAGCCGCTGTGCCGATTTTTCCCAGACCCCGCTGAACAGGAGGCCCCTGGTCAGTACGCTGCATGCAGCCTGTTTCTTCTGGAGATCATGCTATGAGGTGTTTTAAGAAGATAATTCCCTTACCTTTATATACCTCTTTATAACTTTTTCTCATGCAAAAACATCTATAACGAGGTGTTATTTTTCTCCCCTAATGGCAGAGCTATGAAGCTTCATGATTGCTCTCCTCATCTTTGCAGATTTGGAAACTGAAGCCATAGGGTTAAATACTTTTTCTCTGAGGTCCGAAACTAGCGAGTATCTGAGTTTGGATAGTAAATCCCAGGGTGTTTGTACCCAGATCTACTATACTATACCTCTTTGTCTTTTATATCGTCTAAGCAGTTATGGTAAACATGCTCACAGAATGAGTTAAGGCTTGGTTTACTAGAATCTTGGAAAGTATCTGACCAATGTGCAATGTATTGAAATTGTTGGCTTTTAATGGCACACCACTTAAAATATCAGAAAGGATAAGGGTAATGTGAATGCTGGTTATGTCTTTCAAAATTAGCTTTGGAAATTAAGCTTATCACACCTGACAGGGTGGGATTTTTGTGTGTTTTGGAGCAACTAATACGGGCGTTAGAGCCAGTTAGGCTAATGTCCACCAGCTGGTGACAGCTTTCTGCATGTAATAGAACAGAGCCAGTCCTGTGGCTCACAGGGAGACAGATAGTTAATGTTCCCCTGCTGCCATTTTTTAAAGAGCTATTGGATGACTAGATTTGTGAGAATATAACCAAGATCCCCTGGAAAGGTTAGGTGTATGGGAACGCCAGACTCCAGTGCGGGGAGGAAGAGGTCTGTGGTCCTCCAAGCACAGTTTGAGACACAGAGTAGGTACTTGACTAAGAGATGCTCCCCTCTCCTTCTCACTTCAGGGCCATGCCTCCAGCAGAGATTCAGAGAGGGCCACTCTTCGAAGGGGAACGTTCCTTCTGAGCACTCTGGAGGGATTTAGAAATGCCTGCAGGTGAGGGACCAACCCTCTGTGGTCTGAGGCAGTATTGCGGAGGGTGGAGGTGGAGAAGAATCAGACTGAGGATGAAGTTCTAGAAGCAACACTTGATTTCTGATGCTTTGCTGCAATGCATAATGAGAGCAGCTTGGCAGGGGCAGAGGTTGGGGATGTGTGTGTGTGTGTGTGCACGTGCAGGGGTGTGTAGAGAAGGTTTGAGGAAGAGGAGCTAGAGTAGGAGGTCTCTAAAGATTCCCTCCTGGTGAAGTTTTTGTTACCGTTCAATGAGGTTCTGTCTCATTCAACTTTGTTACTCTTCCCAAATAACTTTGCCCAATAGGTGTTTGCTGAATGCTTGTTGGACTAATTTAATTTACAGTAACAAGTGTCTGTTGAGTCTACTCTGTGTCAGGCCTGTAGCTAGACAGTGGGAGTAGAAAGATAAGGTCAGATTGACTCCTGCCCCCAAGGAGCTTACAGTCTCTTGGGGAAGAGGCAGTTTTGTGTATGTATGTAGGATTCATTAGAGTGTCACAAATCTCGGGAAGGCATTCCTGGCAGAGAGACCCGCATCTGTAAAGGCAAAGAGATGTGAAACAGCAAGTGGCGTGGTGTGTTCGGGGAGGTACATGTGATAGGTCAGGAGAGTCCTACACTATGGGAGAGGGAGTGGGGAGCACACAGCTGGACGGGTGGCCAAGGACCAGGTCCTCTGTCATTGAGGCCTCTTGAATTTTCTCTAGATCTGATGATGGGGATACTTTCCCAGAACCCTGAGCTCTGGGAGGATGCTTCTGACCTTTATGTTGCATAGACAGTAGCGGATACACTCACATGTTGATTCCTTAGGTTGGCTGTGGAATTCCAGAGCGAGCCTTCAGCCCAGGAGAACCCATTCACAGCTCCCAGTGCCGAGAAGGAAGACACTTTGGAGGCCTTCTCCGAATTTCTTCTCACTGCCTGTGACTCCCTTTGTATCCCCATGGTGATGGTGGGTTCCCCTGAGCCACAGATAGCATGAAGTTTGGTAGGAGAGGGATTTGAGACTGAGCCAGGCCAAGAGACACAAGAATGCGGGTACTCACCTAGACCTTCTGACGGTCTTAGTGCTATTGTTCTTCAGACACTTTTCCTTTGGTTTTAAAAACAAAGTGTAGGGGCACCTGGCTGGCTCAGGCGGTAGAGTGTGCGATTCTTGGCCTTGGGGTTGTGGGTTTGAGCCCCATATTGAAATGACTTCAAAAATTTTTTTAAATCTTGGGGCGCCTGGGTGGCTCAGTGGTTAAGCCACTGCCTTCGGCTCAGGTCATGATCTCAGGGTCCTGGGATCTAGCCCCGCATCGGGCTCTCTGCTCAGCAGGGAGCCTGCTTCCTTCCCCTCTCTCTGCCTGCCTCTCTGCCTACTTGTGATCTCTCTCTGTCAAATAAATAAATAAATAAATCTTTAAAAAAAAAAAAAAAAAACCCAAGCCCCCAAACCCCAAAGTGTGGTATTTCATCGTACATTAACAAGAAAAAGTAGAAAGCAGTAGTAATATAATAAATAAGCAGTGTTTATGGCGTGATAAGTGCTTCATATTCATTACCTAATTCGGTCATCCCAGTGACTGTTGGAGATGGGTGCCATAACCGCCTCAATTTAAAGATGGGGTTGTCACGTTCCAGTAGTCGTAAAGCAAGCGTACGGCAGTGCTGAGATTCGAACCCATGCGTCTTTATGATGCGTGAAGAACAGTGGCGAGGGTCTGTGATTCAGGCTTCACTAAGGAACACACACATACTCTGTCAATGAAATTTGGCCACTCTGAAGAGAGACCTGAGCTTCGTTTTGAGCCGACTTGAGATGGGGGTGGTAGGAAGAGCTGGGTCCGGAGTGTCTGACGGCTTGGCTGACTTTGGGTGAGTCCTGCCTTCTTTGAGGTGAGCCTGCAGAGTGCCTTTTAGTCAGGGCGCCTCCGTACACCTACTTGGAACAGTAGGTGGCAGCAGGGAGGCATCCTCTGGTTCTGGAGGCAGCGACCTCTTGGAAGAAGCCTTTGAGCCGGCATGCGGGGGTCTTCAGGTGGGTCATGGTCAGGAGCCGTGGACTGCAAGCACGTTCTGATTGGCACTCACTAGCAGTAACACTTGGGCAGTTCACATTGGTTCCTCATCTGCTCTGTCCTCTTCCTTGACTTACAAAGTGTTAGAGTCAGATCTGGAACTGGATAGACTCTAAATACCACACTTTGGGGTTTGGGGGCTTGGGGTATTTTTTTTTTAAGATTTAAAAAAATTTTTGAAGTAATTGATAGAATTATATTATTCTTGCTTTCTACTTTTCTATATTTTATACATTTTCTTTAATGAGCATGTATTATATTTCTAAATAAAAACATTTTTTGTGGAGTGCCTGGGTGGCTCAGTGGGTTAAACCTCTGCCTTCAACTCAGGTGGGGAGCTTGCTTCCTCCTCTCTCTCTGCCTGCCTCTCTGCCTACTTGTGATCTCTCTCTCTGTCAAATAAATAAAATCTTTTTTTTTTAAGATTTTATTTATTTATTTGACAGACAGAGATCACAAGTAGGCAGAGAGGCAGACAGAGAGAGAGAGAGGGAGAAGCAAGCTCCCTGTCGAGCAGAGAGCCTGATGTGGGGCTCGATCCCAGGACCTTGAGATCATGACCTGAGCCTAAAGCAGAGGCTTTAACCCACTGAGCCACCCAGGTGCCCCAATAAATAAAATCTTAAAAAAAAATTTTGTTTAAAAACCAAAGGAAATATATCTATTAGAACCATGTCTCTGAGACCCCATTTTTTTTAAAGATTTTTTTTAAAGATTTTTTAGAGATTTTTTAAAAAGATTTTTAAAGATTTATTTAAGGATTTATTAATTAAAGATTTTTAAAGATTTATTCACAGAGGTCACATGAAAAATAAATGTAGGGCACCTGGGTGGCTAGTTGGTTGGGCGACTGCCTTCTGCTCGGGTCATGATCCCGCAGTCCCGGGATCAAGTCTCGCATCGGGCTCCCTGCTCAGCAAGGAGTCTGCTTCTTCCTCTGACCTCTCTCCTCTCATGCTCTCTCTCTCTCTCTCCCAAATAAATAAATAAAATCTTTAAAAAAAAGGAAAAATAAATGTGAGCAAGGTGCCTGGATGGCTCAGTGGGTTAAAGCCTCTGCCTTAGGCTCAGGTCATGATCTCCGGGTCCTGGAATCGAGCCCTGCATCGGGCTCTCTGCTCAGCGGGGAGTCTGCTTTCTCTCTCTGCCTGCCTCTCTGCCTTCTTGTGATCTCTGTCTGTCAAATAAATAAAATCTTAAAAAAATAAATGTGAAGATAGTTTACAAACTATATGATTATTATTGATGGCTATAGTCATAGAAACTTGAGTGTCAGGGAAGAGTGCCTGGCTGGCTCAGTAGAGTATGTGACTTGATCTTAGGGTCATGAGTTCAAGCCCTATGTTGGGTGTGGAGCCTCTTTAAAAAAAAAGAAAGAAAGAAAGAAACTTCAGCATCACTCTGCATTATAGTTTAGAAAGTACTTTTTTACACATCAGATCTTATTTGTTTCTGGGAGCTAGGTCTTGTTGTTATTACTGTCTTATTCCTTTTGGTACAGGGAGACCCAGAGAGGTAATGCGTTTTATACAACTTATTAAGTGGTGGATACAATCCTTAGATGCAGGCTTGTGATTTCAGGCTCCCTAGCTTTTCTTGGGCCCTTCAAGTGAAAGGGGTTAGTTTATTGTTGCTAGATTTAATGCCAGTTTTGCTGATGCTTTCTTCTTCAGAGGCTCAGTTCTGGTGGGCTGTGTTCTCCCTCCTGGTTCTTTGCAGAGGCACTCAGAGCAGGCCACCCACCCAAACTTGATGGAAGTTTTCCTCTCGATTCTGCACAGTCTGTTTGTCATCGCTCCCCACATGAAGGAGAAGTTCTCCAAGAAGCTCGGTAGGCATCAGGCAAGTGTGGAAGTCGGGAGGGAGGCGGGTGCTCGGAGTATTCAGAGAGCATAACCTGTGGGCAGGAGGTTTATGTGATCACTCAGAGTCAATATCTATATTCTGCCCAGTGTTGAGTGGAAGGCAGTACTATCCAACAACCGAAGGTCCTTAAAGTAAGTTCTCAGATTTATTGCTATTTCTCTAAGAATGTCAAGGAGGTTCCAGTTCCAGTCCCACAATACACGTCTTTCCATGTTGTTCTCCATACTTGATATTCCCTCAGACTTCTCAAGACGTTTAGCATCTCTGACGCCTGAGTGCTGAATGTCATAAGTACCCCCAGTCATTGTGACACCTGAAGTCCCATAGACTTCCAGATGCCTTCCGGGGGGGAACTGGCACTCTGTGTGAAAGCTGCTGTCTAGCTGTACACTGAACTGCCTTCTTATAATTGAACCCCAATGGTTCTTGATTCCCTCAGCCTTTTCCAGGCTTTCTTGCATCTATTTATTTTGTTCTCTCACCAGTCATTTTTTCCCTCTCAAGTGTAAAGCTTCCTTTCTCACTTGTCCAGTTGTTACCTGTAAATACTTCAATCTGCTGAATAAGTCCCGGAGTCAGAGTTAGAGTCTCCTTTATTTTCCTTAGTATTAGTGATGGTGAGAATGGGAAGGGGAAAACAGCCCAAGCAGAAAGGGAGTAGAGAGAAAGGGAGTAATAATTAACAACTAATGACAACTAACATTTATGACCCTCTTACTATTGTCAGACACTGTTTGTTTGTTTGTGTGTTTGGTAGAGAGAGAGAGTGAGAGCGCATAAGCCAGGGAGAGAGGCAGAAGAAGCAGGCTTCCAGCTGAGCAGAGAGCCCCTTGCTGGGCTTGATCCCAAGGACCCTGGGATCATGACCTGAGCTGAAGGCACATGCTTCATCGACTGAGCCACCCAGATGCCCCAGATACTATCCCCCCACCTTAAGATTTATTTATTTATTTTAGAGCACATGTGAACAGGAGGAGGGGAGGAGGGGTGGAGGGAGAGGGAGATAAGCAGACTCCCCGCTGAGCAGAGAGCCTACAGGTCTTGATCCCAGGACCCTGAAATCATGATCTGAGCTGAAATCAAGAGTCAGATGCTCAACCGACTGAGCCACCTAGGAACCCCCGTCACGTACTGTTTTAAGTGCTTTATACATATTAATTCATTTAGTTCTCAGAAAAACCCTAGAAAGTTTGTATTATGATTATCTTCATCCTATGAAGGAGCACACTGAAACTCAGAGAGGTTGAATAATTTTTTTTTTTTTTAATTTGCAAGGCTTTTATTTTTTTTTCTTTTTACAGAGAGAGAGAGAGATTACAAGTAGGCAGAGCAGCAGCCAGAGAGGGGAGGAAGCAGGCTCCCTGCCAAGCAGAGAGCCCGATATGGGGCTCGATCCCAGGACCCTGAGATCATGACCCGAGCTGAAGGCAGAGGCTCAACCCACTGAGCCACCCAGGCGCCCCGAGGTTGAATAATTTGACCAGGATTGCACTAGAGGTGGTGTACCCAGGATTCAAACTCAGGGAATCTGGCTCTGGAGCCTGCTTTCTGATTTTTTTTTTTTTTTTTTTTTTTTTTTGCTTCCTGAATTTTTATGCAATGCTTGCCTCTATCTTTATCATTTAAAGCCTTTCCCTTTCTTCCTGTCACATAGCAGATAGTCTACTATACAGTCTACCATATAGCATAGGTCTACCACAGAGGAGTAGCCAGGGCTCAGTCATGGAGGGCTTTGTTGGCCATGTGAGAAATTTGGACTTTATTCTAGAAACTTTGAGTCTTAAAAAAGAGGAGTGATAGGCTCAGCTTTCTGTTTTAGAAAGATCCTTTTTGATTTGGTATGAACCATGACTTAGAGGGATGCAAGACTGGAGAAAATAATTCAAACTCTTGTATTAACTCTGATGATAGGAACCAAGGCAGTATTGGGGGGGGGGTTGTGACGGTTGGATGTGGGGCAGAAGGGAGAGAGAACAGCTCAGGGTAATGCCTTGGCTTGTGGCTGCCATCTAGGTGGATGGTGCTGATTTTTATTGAGAGAAGTCTCACTGGGAGAGGTTTTGATTTGGGAAGGCAGCAGAGGATGTGATCAGTATGGGCTGGGATGACGATGTAATAAATCTAGTTTAAACTGCTTTCTGGTTGCTTCCCACTTCTCCCAAGCTTCTTCATCTTTCATACGACTAACCCTGGAACTGAAGGCAAGATTCCGCAACAGCCTGAGGTACGTTTGGTCTCAGGCAAAATTGGTGGCCAAGGGGCCAGTGTCCTTGACTGGACAAGTGGAAATTTCTGACTGGTTTATTAGTCATTGGACTGTGAGGGGATTGACAGTGTCAGAATTGCTCAGAAGCTGGTGGTATGAACCCGACTTGCTTCTGTAGCTTTTATTTAGTCTGGTTCTGCTGAGACATTCATTCCATGTGACACATGGATGGGCACCTGTTACGTCAAAACTGGAAAGGCTCTTGGTGATCATTTGTCTAACCCCTAATTTTACAAATGGGGAACTGGAAGCCCTTGAAGGTATGAAAGAAGTGTCCATGGAGAGTCCTGTCCTCGCTGCTGCCAGCCCAGCATTTCCAGAGGAGAAACTCTCTTGTTCAAAATAGAGACTTTAGTCTGTCTTGTTAACGTTTCTGCAGTAGCCTTTTCTTCCTTCCCATTTATGATTTGCCACCTGTCTCTGCAGTACTCGGCAGATCCCATTTGTTACTGCCTACAACCTGCAAGGCGACCACAGTGCGGTGACTAGGTCTCCTTGCATATCTCTGAATAGAACACCCAACCTTCAGGAGGGGATACAAATACAAGGATCTATCTGGATTCAGAGTCACAATTTTGGATGTGTGTAGATCTCCTTAATTACCTGTCTTGGGTTCAATAGCTTCCCTCCCCTAGTGCTCCCAAGCTCTTTCCTGGTCTAGGAGCACTTGTTTTTGTTGCTATGTTTTGTTAAGTCGGAGTTCGGTAGCCTTCCCTGACTTATTTTTTCAACTTTGAATTTTAGTCAATGCCTATGTGTCTACATTATAGCTGTGGCAGCAGGTTCCATATAAATTATTCACAGCTATGTCCAGAATTCTTCTTTCAGAGCCGTGGTTAGAATTTCATTGGGCTTTGGCACAAGGCAGTGGTGCCCCAGTATATGGCAAGGATAATGCTGTCCCAGCCAAAGTCACAATGTCCTCTCTTGTTCTCTCTTCCTTTCCACGCTCTAAGTCACTCAGCCCTAAATCAGGTATGTTCCAATTTCCTCTACTGCATGAGCCTCAACCTCCTCTCAGCTCCAGAGAAGACAGGCCCACCTTCCCAAGAAGGTAAGATGTTGTGGCTTGACCACTCCTCAGGTCCATGGTGATCTTTTTACACTCTGGATGCCTTTGTTGATTGGCTGGGTAGTGAGTTAATATCACAGTAATTATGACCTCTTTGCTAGAAGCTGCCAGAGGAACCACAGAATCATGGAATGGTAGGACTAGAGACTAACACTTAGGGAGGTGAGATAATAGAATCAGAAAACAAGAGAATCCAAGCTTCCTGGACCCTTAGACTCTAAGGTCCTGAAGGACTCCAGAGCTTATCAAGTCCAGTTCCTCATCCAGGCCATCTCCTCTGTAACATCCTTTATAGCAGAAGTTTCGCGCTCTGCTGGTTACCTCAGGAGATTTCTGCTCAAAATACTTGAAATGGCCTGTTCCATTTCTTTGTTTCTTCATTCATGAAATATTTCTTGAGCATCTGCTGTGTGCCAGGCTATTTCCAGGTGCTGGTGATAGAGTTCCAACATCCTGTCCTCATGGAATGAGAGAGGTGGACAATAAACACATAGATTCAATGTCAAGAATCAATAGGTTCTATGAAAACAAACTGGGCAAAAGGATAGAGGATGATGGGGGGAGAAGGTACATGTTGGATAGGTGGTCAGGGAAGGCCTCTGTGAGTAGGTGGCATGTTCGCAGAGGTCTGCGTCAGATAAAGGAGGCTCATGGAACGTCTTGGCCGGAGGAACAGCAGATGGGAGGGCTGAGAGCTGAAGTTTTTCCCTCTGCTGAAAGTCACTGAGCTTCGGCTCCATGCCAGGGAGGCCTCAGTGCTGCTGTGGATATGGTGATAGTTACAACATGTTCTCTGCCCCCATGGAGTTCCTCTATCCTAGACTTCTTTTGGTATAACATAAAACAATTTAATCATCGTATTATTCATTCATTCATTCAGCAACTATGATACCTTCTTTGTGGTGCTGGCTGTGTTTCCTCTTTATACATTTATTTATGAAGATGGGTCATGTCCCTCCATTTCCCAAACCTCACTCCTGTTCCTTTTTCTCCAGCACTGTGCCGAGAGAGACAGAATCTCAGGTGAACATTTTCATTCCTTCCAATGTGGCTTGGTTCCCAAGTCTCTCACTGTAGCAGCCACTCCTCTCTGTGTCGCGTCCTGCTCTCTGCCTGTTCAGGTGTGGTCTGGCCTTCAGAGACGCTAGCACAACCGCTTCTGCCATGGTTGGCGCCGAAGATTATGTCGGTAGCCACTGCACAGCACCTCTTGTGCTCACTGTGCTAGCCCCACTGCCGCTGACAGCATCCTCTTTTTTGGGGAGTAGGAGGAGCCCCACATATCTGCCTCCTTAGAGATTGAGGCCTTGTCAGATCTGAGTGCCAGAAGAACAGCAGACCTTACTAACATGCAGACTGCTCCTTTCTTTTATATATCAGGAGAAGGGGGGGTGGATGTGTGGAACTCTAGCATATTCGTTTCAGTTTTACAATAACGATTACAGTGTGCTTTGGTGCAAAAATCACTAAACTGAGCATTAGGAGACCTGACCTGGCTTTGCTGTCAAACTGCTGTGCATATTCTCCATCCTCATCCTCGACTTGGCCCTAAGTCCACTGAACTGGCAGGACAGACCCTTCACTTGACCTCTGACTTGGCCTCCCACTTTCAGCTGCTCATCCTCCAACCAGTTTCCATCCACCGCTGGAAAGATCTGTCCAAAAATCAAGTCTTACCATCCTAACACCCCAGCCTTCAGCTGGTGGTCCCCAAAGATCAGTCTGTGGGACACTGTCAGACAGTGATGAAGGTTCCTCTGATCCATGGTGAAATGTAAAAAATAAGGGTAATATAGTGAATTTTCTATGAAGTTGACTTTATTCAAGTTTAAGCTCTGAAGTCTTTTTCTTTTATACTCGTTTGGTATTAAAATACCCTTTCTTTTCTGAAATAGAGATTTCATAGGAAATCTATTCTCAGGATAAAAATCTAAATTCTTGACTCAGCATTCAAACTACAAATTACGTCACATCATTTTGGAACTCTTGACACTCCACATCTGTTCATCACTGGTTTGGTCAGACAGAATTCCTTGCCACACCCTAAGCATGTCCTCTTAAACCTCTGGGCCCCTGAACACCTTTCTTCCCATGCCTAGGATTCTCTGCCCTCACTTTTCTGCCTGTTTTCTGCATACCTTCCACAGTTCGCTCCTTTTTGAGCTTGTCCTCCCCACCCCAGGTGGTATGAGTCACGCTTGAATGGGACACTTGATCGCCTGTCTTGTTAACTGTCTGTCTCATTATCTGTCTTTTCTCAGCCACCAGCTCCGGGAGATAGGGCCTGTGTTTCACAGCCTGGCCTAGCGTAGCCACTCAATGAACGTTTGTCAATGAATGAATGAGTCAAGGATTGTATCCATGTCTTCCACATGTTTAGTGGAAGAACATCTTTAGTTCATCTTCCATCTTTAGTCTCTCCTGGCAGGTTGAAAGTTTTATAAAGGAATAGGAAACTCTGATTTCCTTTTATCCTGCATGAACCCTGCTACCCTGTGCAGTACCCTTCATGCAGGCGGGTATTTATGTGCTGGTTACCTGCTTTTCTGTGTTCTCCGTGTGGCTTTCTCCTGCCTCTTTCCTCTCCAGAACTCTCTGCAGCATCTGCCTTCCTGCAGCAGGGGCTGCCCCAGATAAGCAGCAGGAGCCTTGAAAGCCTCGCCTTCCTGTCAGATCGCCAGTACGTGGAGGGAACTGCTCGCCAGAGACAGTACAGCATCCTGCTCCTCTTCTACCTGGCCTACATCCACGAGGATAGGTCAGTGTTCGGTGCCAGTGGCTGGCAGTGGATCCTGGGACCCACATCTGTAGCCCAGTTTAGTTTGCTAAATATTCACAGACGCCTCTGCTCCAAGCCTGGTGTTGGGCACTGGGGACACAGAGATAAGTGAGAAATGGGTTTTATTCCTGAGGGGCTCACATACTGGAGGAGAGTTAAGGCAGGTGGGTAGTCACAGTGTTGAGAGCAGAGGCCTAGAGTGCTAATGAGAATTTTTTGGTATCCTTAAAAAGTATTGTTTGTGGATAGAAAAAAAAAATTAGTGGTTTACTTTGGTTTTAAGAATTACTAAACAGGGGGTGCCTGGGTGGCTCAGTGGGTTGAGCCTCTGCCTTCAGTTCAGGTCATGGTCCCAGGGTCCTGGGATCGAGCCCCGCGTTAGGCTCTCTGCTCGGCGGGGCGCCTGCTTCCCTTCCTCTCTCTCTGCCTGCCTCTCTGCCTACTTGTGATCTCTGTCAAATAAATGAATGGAATCTTTAAGAAAAAAAAAAAAAAGAATTACCAACAGGAGTGCCTGGGTGGCTCAGTCGGTTAAGTGTCTCCCTTCAGCTCAGGTCATGATCCCAGGGTCTTGGGATTGAGCTCTGGGTCCCTGGCGTAGGCTCCCTGCCCAGTGGGGAACCTGCTTCTCCCTCTCTCTCTGCCCCTTCTCTCCCTCTACCCTTCCTTTCTCCTTTCCCCTTTCCTCCTGTACCTCCCCTCGCCCCTCTCCTTCCTGCTGCTTGCACTAGCCCTCTCTCTCTCTCAAATAAATAAGTAAAATCTTTTTAAAAATTACTGTGCCGTTTAAGGGGCGCCAGGGTGGCACAGTCCATTAAGCGTCCAACTCTTGGTTTCAGCTCAGGTCATGATCTCGGATCCTGAGATCGAGTTCTGCATTGGGCTCTGTGCTAGGCATGGAGCCTGCTTAAGATTCTCTCTCCCTCTCCCTTTGCCCCCCACCACCATCTCTTAAAAAAAAAACCAGATTACTGTACAATTGATTAAAATTTCAAAATCAAGCTTAAAAAATAATTGTATTGAGGTAAAATTCACACAACACAACATCAGTCATTTAAAGTCAACAGTTCAGTAGCGTTTAGTATACTGGCATTGTGCAACCACCACCTCTCTCGTTCCAAAACATTCCCTTCGCTCCAGAATGAAACCTCACACCCATTAAGCATTCGCCCTCATGTGTTATTACTATCCGAGTGTTAAGTTTTTTTTTTTAAGATTCCCCATATAAGTAAGATCATAAAGTATTTTTCTTTCTCTCTGACTTATTTCACTTAGCCTAACGCCCTAAGGTCAATCCATGTTGTTATAAATGGCAGGATTCCCCCTTTTTCTGGCTGAATAGTATTCCACTGCCTGTATGTATGTATCACGTTTTCTTTATCCGTTCATCCACCAATGGACACGCAGGCTTTTTCCATGTATTGGCCATAGTAAATAGTGCTGCAGTGAACATTGTGGTGTGGATATCTTTTTGAGTTCAGAAGTAGAATTGCTGGATCATATGGTAGTTCTATTTTTAAATTTTTGAGGAAACTCCTTTCTCTTTTCCATAGTGAGTGCACCAATTTACATTCCTACCAACAGTGCTCATGTGTTCCCTTTTCTCCATATCCTTGCCAACACTTGTTTTTTTCTTGTCTTTTTGGTAATTGCCATTTAACAGGTATGAGGTGAAACCTCATGGTTTTGATTTTTATTTCCTTGCTGATTAGTGATGTTGAGCATCTTTTCATGTACCTTTGGAAAAATGTCCTTTGGATGTACTTTGGAAAAATGTCTATTCAGATCCTCTGCCCGTTTTTAAATTGGACTTATTTTTTATTTTATTTTTTGCTATTGAGTTGTGTGAGTTCTTTATATATTTGGATATTAACTTTTTTAAAAGATTTATTTATTTATTTACTTGACAGACAGAGATCACAAGTAAGCAGAGAGGCAGGCAGAGAGAGAGAGGGGGGTAAGCAGGTTCCCCGCTGAGCAGAGAACCTGATGTAGGGCTTCATCCCAGGAACCTGAGATCATGACCTGAGCAGAAGGCAGAGGCTTAACCCACTGAGCCACCCAGGCGCCCCTCAATTGGCCCTTTAACCTAACAGTAGATCTTGGAGATCTCTTCATGTTAGCTCATGTATTAATAGGTCTGCCTCAGACTTTTAGTAGCTGTACAATGTGTAAATTATACCTATCATCCATTTTATTTATATTTCTTAAATAAAAATTTTACTTTGGGATAATTATAGATTTATACAAAAGTTGTAAAGAATACAGAGAATTCTTCACTAATTTTCTACTGTTAACAAAACTATGGTTCATTTATTAAACTATGACACCAACCTTGGTACATTGGTATTTTTTCCCAATGTTTTATTGTGGTAAAATACACAAACATAAAATTTATGTCTTAGCCATTTTTAGCGTACTGTTCAGGGTTACTAAGTGCATTAATATTGTTGGTCTACCATCACCACCATTCATCTCCAGAACTCTTTTCTTCTTGCAGAAGTAAAATTCTTTACCTATTGAATAACTCTCCATTTCCCCTTACCAGCCCTTGGGAACCACTATTCTACTTTCTGTCTCAATGGTTTTAACTACTCTAAGTGCTTCCTGTAAGTAGAATCACGCAGTATATATCTTTCTGTGACTGGCTTATTTCACTTAATGCGTGTCCTCAAGATTCATCCGTCCTGTAGCATGTCAGAATTTCCTTCCCTTTTTATTCTTAATAATGCTCCGTTGTATGTATATACCACATTTTGCTTACAAATTTGTCCATCAGTGGACACTCGGATTGCTTCTGCATTTTGGCTGTTGTGAATAATACTGCTGTGAACATGGGTATACAAATATCAATTTGAGACCCTGTTTTCAATTCTTCTTTGTATGTACCCAGATTGCTGGAGCACCTGACAGTTCTAGTTGTGATTTTTTGAGGAAATGCCATGCTCTTTTTCATAGCAGCTGTACTTTTTCACATTCCCACCAATGACGCACAAGGCTTCTAATTTCTCCACATTCTCATCAACTTATTATTTTCTGCTTTTTGATGGTGGCCATCCTAATGGATGTGAGGTTATTACCTCATAGTTTTGATTTGCATTTCCCTAGTGATTAGTGACGTTGAGTATCTTCCCATGTGCTTATTGGACATCTGTATGTCTTCTGTGGGGAAATGGCTATTCAAATCCTTTGCCCATTTTTGAATCAGCAAGTTTTATTGTTGTTATTGAGTTTTAAGAGCTCTTTATTTACTCTGTATATTAATGTCTCATTAGATACATGATTTGTAAGTATTTTCTCCCATTCTGTGGGTTGCCTTTTTACTCTGTTGACAGTACCTTTTGATACATGGAAGTTAAAAACCTTCATCAGTCAAATTGTCTGTTTTTCGTGGTTATTATCTGTGCCTTTCATGTCATATCCAAAAAAAATCATTACCAAATCTGATGCTGTGAAGTTTTTGCTTTATGTTTTCTTTTAAGAGTTTTGTAGTTTTAGCTCTGGACCCATTTGGGGTCTATATTCTTTTAGATCATGTTAGGTGAGGGGTCATAGTCATTGTTTTGTATATCCAATTTTGCCAGGACCATTTCTTTTCCTTTTTTTTTTTTTTTTAAGATTTTTATTTATTTATTTAACAGATATATATGTATAGAGAGAGCACAAGTAGGCAGAGCAGCAGCCAGAGGGAGAGGGAGAAGAAGGCTCCCCGCTGAGCAAGGGGTCCAATGTGGGGCTCAATCCTGGACCCTGGGATCATGATCCGAGCTGAAGGCAGCTGCTTAGCCAACTGAGCCACCCAGGCTCCCCGCCAGAACCATTTCTTGAAAAGCTTGTCCTTTCCCCCATTGAATGGTCTTGGCATTCTTGTTGAATTTCACTAGTTTTTCATCTACTGTCCCTTTTCTGTTCCAGGACATTAGGTTGTGTTTAGTATTACCCATTTTAAAATGTTTAATTTTTTTAAGAATTTAATCTGATAGGTGAGAGATACCCATGCTGGAAAATTGAAAAGATATAATAGGGTATATGCCTTTTGTATTTTACTAAAAAAAGTCATTCCCCTTCTCACCCCTATTACCCTTGCATGTACAAGCATAGACGAATCCCTTCCCTAGAAACTAGCCCACTGAACATACCAGTTTAATGATAAAGACGAGTAGACTGTTGGCCAAAAAATGGATTGCTAAACCCCAGAAGAAGCATCCTTCTCTTTAATAGTGCTAGTCTAGCTGGTAGGCGCTTCATCCTTTTTTTTTTTTTTTTAAAGATTTTATTTATTTATTTATTTGACACACAGAGAGAGAAATCACAAGTAGGCAGAGAGACAGGCAGAGAGAAAGGGGGAAGTAGGCTCTCCGCTGAGCAGAGAGCCCGAGGTGGGACTCGATCCCTGAGATCATGACCCGAGCTGAAGGCAGAGGCTTAACCCACTGAGCCACGCAGGCGCCCAGACACTTCATCTTCTAGTTGTGAGTGAGGAGTCTCTGGCCCCTGACAGGGCTTTGTACAAAGCATAGGATCTCGTGCTATGCATGTATGACTATGTTTTGTAAGTATATGTAGCGTGTTCTTTGGCAAGGTGTCTTTAGGCCATGGACAGGCTGGGGCAGAAGGACAGAAGGCAGAGGGAAGATGTGGCAAGACAGGACGTGAAACAGCAGGATTGCCATTTCTGTCCTTTTCACTTAGACTCTCCTTTGTTGACAGGTTTGTCTCCGAGGCAGAATTGTTTGTGGCTGTGCAAAGCTTCCTCCTGTCTCTGCAGGACCAGGGTGAGCGCCCTCCACTGGTGGTCTTCAGAGCCTCCGTCTATCTGCTTGCAGTCTGCCAGGACAAAGACTGTGCCCTTGATGAGGTATGGGCAAAATGCTTGGGGCCCTTCCTCCTGCTGCACCCCATACATCATGGCTCCTTGAGAGACCATGATGATATCGAGAGAAGGTACATGGCAGAGAGAGAGATAGAGAGAGGAAGAGAGGGAGAGGGAGAATCTTGAGATAAAGATTATTATTTCCACTTTTTACAGGTAAGAAAATCAAGTCTTAGGTTAAAGTAACTTTTTCTAGGTCACACAATTAATTGATGGGAGAGCCGGGACTCCAGTTTAGACTTATCAACTCCCAAGGCATTTATCTTAGTACCACCTCTGGTTTGAGAAGGAGGAGAGAAGTGTGAGGTAGGTCCTTCTATTAACGGTTCACCAAACAAAGTGGGTTTCTGGGACCCAGAATATTGTTAATCAGGCTGATTTTGGATCGCTATGTTGTATGTATACAAGTTCTCTCTTTCAAGATTCTTTATAAATTCTTATTGATCAAGGACTATATCTGATTGATCACTAATCTTTTGCCTCTTTCACTGAAGATCCCTTCTCCTCCTTAGAGATGGACACTTCGGCCTCAACCTAAGGATACTCTTTTTTTTTTTTTTAAATATTTTATTTATTTGACAGAGAGAAATCACAACTAGACAGAGAGGCAGGCAGAGAGAGGAGGAAGCAGGCTCCCTGCAGAGCAGAGAGCCCGATGCGGGGCTCGATCCCAGGACCCTGAGATCATGACCTGAGCCGAAGGCAGAGGCTTTAACCCACTGAGCCACCCAGGTGCCCCGAGGATACTCTTTCTTCACTGACTAATAATTCACCTCCTTTTTTGTAAAGGTTTCTTAAAACTTTATTTAAGCAATCTCTACACCCAACACGGGGCTCGAACATGACCCTGAGATCAAGAGCCACATGCTCCTCCAACTGAGCCAGCGAGGCGCCCCGTTTTTTCGATTCCTGTTGAGGCAAACATGATGTAAGCAGACATTTGAATGGAAGCAGAAAGTTGTAGTTGAAGTGCATGAGTTTTCAAGTAAGATAGACCTAGATATACAATATTCCACTGTCTCTTTTTTTGGTGATCTTTGAAGCCACTTGTGATCATTGCCCACTATTAATTCATTAGGGGTTGCAAAAAAATAATACCTTAATTCTGTCATTCAGTCTTTGTTTATTAACTGGGATACTTGCATGAAAGGAAACTTCCTTTATCAACTACTCAGTTACTCTGAATGGTAGATTATATAGGAAGCATAAGTTGAATGTTTGGTTCTTTTAATTACAGTTTACAAGAAATGAATTGGTTTTCGAGCATTCCACAAAAGGGACCAAAGAGATTTTTTTTTTAGTGTCATTATGAATTCATGGATTTAAAAATATTTGATGTGTTTCAATCCACTGTAGTTTATTACCCTTTTGAAGCTCCAATTGTCCTATCTTTGATCAGTGGAAGCCTATTCAGGGTAGATCCTGAGGCCTTTTGACACAACCCTAGTACTCTTCGGCAGAGTTTGGGTTTTCTACTATGACAAGATGCTTTAAGCTTGTATATACTTCCTACTCTCGCATTTGCTTTACCCCAGTTAGGCTTTCAACTTTACCACATCTCTGGAAATGCACTTATCAAGGTCACCAGTAACAGATATATAAAGCCAGTAATCAATATTTGTCATTATCTTACTTGACCTATCAACAGCATCTGTTTTCTTTGAAACATTGCCTTTATTTGGCATCTAGAATGCTGTGTACTCCTGATTTCCTCCTACCTCTCTGGCAGTTCTGTCTCTCAGTGTCTTTTGCTGATTTTCTCTTATCTCCCTGACCTCCAAGTGTTGTCATGCCCCAGGGCTCAGTCTTTGATGCTTTTCTCTTTAAATTTTTTTTAAAGATTTTATTTATTTGTTTGACAGATGGAGATTACAAGTAGGCAGAGAGGCTGGCAGAGAGAGAGAGGGAGCAAGCAGACTCCCTGCTGAGCAGAGAGACCGATGTGGGGCTCGATCCCAGGACCCTGAGATCATGACCTGAGCCGAAGTCAGAGGCTTAACCCACTGAGCCACCCAGGCGCCCCTTCTCTTTAAATTTATTTCTTTGGTGATGTCATATAGTTGTATTTATATAACAATATTGTGTATTGTGTATTATGGTTTGATTCATGGCTGAATTAAAAAAGATGACTCTGGCTTGTAGGATGATAGACCAAAAGGGCACAAGGTGGAAGTGCGGAAGCCAGTTAGGTTACGGCAATAATGTGGACAAGAGCTAGTAGAGGAGGTGGTGAAGAGCATTAACTAATGGATATATTTTGAAATGGAGCCAGTAGAATCTTGGTGGATCAGTGTGAGCTGTAAGAATAAGAGAGAATAAAAGGATGTTTCCAAAGATTTTGGTTCTGATGGGGGCCAAAGAGTTGTCTGAAATACTAGAGGGAGTGAGCTGGAAAGAGAGGGGGTGGTGGTAGAGTGGCATGCTGGGACTGGGATTATTGAGGAGCGTGCAGTTCTTGGTAATGATAAGGCCTCGGGTCATGACCATGCATGGGCATGACTGACTGAGGCAAGTGGAGGAGATGCAAAGGGAGAAAGAGAACGTAGAGGCCATGTTTTGGGAACTAGGGAGGTGGGAGCAAATACAGCCTTGACCTGAGAGATTGTAGGGAAGACAGGTTTTTGGAAGAAGATCAAAGCAACTAGGTGAAGGGAACATTCAAAGAGGCACAGGACAAGGAATTTGCTGATAACTGAGTGAGTTCTGAAGGGCTCTATGGAAGGGTTTTGGGAACTGGGATTGAGTGGGAGATGAGAATAGAAAAGGGCATGTTTTGAGCCATATGGGATGATCTGAAAGTTCTGGGCTTCCTGAGGTGACTAATGTAAACAGGAGGAAAGGACATGACAGGAAAAGTCTGATAGTTTCAGGACTAATATTGGTGGTAAGATAGGATTTCGGGACCTCTCTCCTATCTACCAGTGGTGGTGTGGAAACTTCGAAGGAGCCCATGAAACTCTAGGCTTTCCCTCTACGGTATGAATCCATAAATGACATGTAACATGTTTTGCATGTTTAAAAATCATATATAAATATACAAATGGTAATATATAATCACAGCTTGATTTTTAACTCAATTCTGTTTTTCTATTTTTATATATTATTCATTCAGTATTTTTTGTTGTGGTAAAATACCCAAATAAGATTTATCATCTTAACCATTTTTGGTGTACAGTTCAGTGGCATTAAGTACATTAATTTTAGGCAACTACCACCACTAGTCATGTCCAGAACTCTTTTCATCTTATAAAACTGAAACTCTATACCCATCAAATAATAACTCCCCAATATGAATTGACCACTTGACATGTGTCACGTGCCATCTGGCCTCCTGTCAGGGTTGGGGTGAATCAAACATGTTCCCTGCTCTCAGCACAGTTTGGCAGGAGAAACAAAAATGTCCTCTACAAGCAGGTAATAACAGCAATGAATGCTCTCCTGGAGCTGGAGGACTGCTCGAGAGGTATGAAAACACACAGAGAAAGAGATTGTATCTGATTATGGCATCGGGAGAGGCTTCATTGAGGAGAGAATTAAGATACAAAATGGACAGTTTCCCAGTCTATCCCTTCAAGGAAGAAAGTCAAGTGTAGTGTGCCTTAGCTGAGTCATTTAGGAGACAGACTGGAGAGAAGCTCAAAAGGTAGACTTAAGTCTTTAACAATAATGCTCAAAAATGAAATTAAGAAAACAATTCCATTTATAATAGCATCAAGAAATAAAATACATTGGAATAAATTTAACAAAAGAAATATACTTCTGACTGCTGAACATTATAAAACATCATTGAAATTAAAGAAGACCTAAACGAATAGAAAGACGTCCTGTTTTCATGAATCAGAAGACTTAATAGCCAGTTAGAAGATTAAAAAAAAAGTTCTGGGATACAACATACAACATACTGACTATAGCTGATGATTCCGTTTTGGGTATTTGGAAATTGCTGGGAAAGTAGAGCTTAAAATTTCCGAACACAAGGAAAAAGACTTTTTAACTGTGTGAGGTGATGGATGTTAGCCAACCTTGTGATCATTTTACAATATATACATTTATCAAATCATTGCATCATGTACTTTAAACTTACACAATGTTATATGGCAACTATATTTCAATAAAACTGGGGGAAAAAGACTTAATAGTGTTCAAATGGCAATAGTCCCCAAATTGATTCAACACAGTTCCAATAGATTCAACACAGTTCCAATCAAAATCCCAGTTGCTCTTTCCTTCTTTCCTTCCTTCCTTCCTAAAATTCATATAGAAATGTAAAGGACCCAAAATAACTAAACAGTCTTGAAAAGAAGAATAAAGTTGAAGAGTTCACACTCTTTCATTTCTTTTTTTTTTTTTTTTTTAAGATTTTATTTATTTATTTGACAGAGATCACAAGTAGGGAGAGAGGCAGGCAGAGAGAGAGAGAGGAAGCAGGCTCCCTGCCAAGCAGAGAGCCCGATGCGGGGCTCGGTCCCAGGACACTGAGATCATGACCTGAGCTGAAGGCAGAGGCTTTAACTCACTGAGCCACCCAGGCACCCCACACTTTCATTTCAAACTAGAGGCCTCAAGGGAGATGCTGGAGACCCAGAGCAGCTCTGAGGTGGTGAAAAATAGCTCTTCGAGTCCATAATAAAAAATGGCCTCCACTAAGACTACATTACAAAAAATGAGAAAGAAACAGAATGAAAAGACTGAAAAATTAGAAGAGGGAGAGCCTGAAGAGTTTGTGGTGGATAAAATACTGGACCAATGTGTAGTGGATGGGAAAGTGCGGTATTTCCTGAAGTGGAAGGGATTTATAGACCGTACTTGGGAACCTGAAGGAAAGTTAGATTGTCCAGAATTAATGGAAGTATTTCTTAGTTCTCAAGAAGCTAGCTAAGAAAAAAAGGGTACAAAAAAAAAAAATCTTTATCTGACAGTGAATCTGACAATAGCAAATAGAGGAGGAAAGGGATTCTGCTGATAACAAGAGGCTTTGCCAGAGGTCTTGATCAGACTGAATAGTCAGTGCTACAGATAGAGGTGGAGAATTCATGGTTCTCATGAAATGTAGAGATTCAGATGAGGCAGACTTGGTGCTGGCAAAAGAGGCAAATATGAAGTGTTCTCAAATTGTAATTGCTTTTTATGAAGAGAGACTAACTTGGCATTCTTGTCCAGAAAATGAAGCTCAATAATTTTGAGGGGTTGCATTGCTTTTCTTTATATGTTTTTATATATACACTTATGTATGTGTATATGTATGTATATGTGTATAGATGGGCCTTGGCTTTTTTATTTATTAGTGTGAAGAAATCACATTCTAATGAAAAATCAGTTTGATAGGTTCTTTTTGAAGTAGTATTGGGGGAGTTGTTGGGGTTCTTTTGCCTCTACTAGCACTGGTTACTTTGAACAAATATAAGCTTTCTGTAGTTGCTCCCTGCATCAGGAAAGAATATTTGAGACCTTGGTATATTATTCCCCTGCATTCAAGAACACCTTTTCTAGAGACGCCTGGGTGGCTCAGTTGTTGGGCAGCTGCCTTCAGCTCAGGTCATGATCCCAGGGCCTGGGATTGAGCCCCACGTAGGCCTCCCTGTCCACTAGGAGCCTGCTCCTCCCTCTTCAACTCCCCTGCTTGTGTTCCCTCTCTGGCTATCTCTCTCTCTCTCTGTCAAATAAATAAATAAAATCTTAAAAAAAAAAAAAAGAACACCTTTCTAAATGTTGGGGAAGTCTTCATAGTTGTTAATCATAATTTGTGTTTAACTCCCAGATGCCCAGGGACCATTCTGGGTTTTTTGTTTACTTGGGGTTTTCGGTGTGTATACATAAAATTACATAGATAAATAGTTTCCTTCCCTCCCTCTCTCTCTCCCAGCCAACTAGCTTCCTTCCGTCCTTCCTTCCTCCCTTCAATTCATTCTTTCACATTTACCAAAACAAAAACAGCATTTCATAACCATGGGTAAGCCCATGTTTCTGGGATGCCATCATTTTCAGCACCTTAAGAAATAAATCGCTTAAAGTTAAATTGAAAATTCTTCTGAAACCTTAACCTTTCAAATTTTGTAATTATTTGGGTAATTTAAATATAATGGAAGCAATTTAAATTGGACAATGTAAAAGCAGCCATATCAGAATTCATATCCATATCTATAGTTATAGAAATGCAAGTTTATTTATAAAACCTCTGAAAGGAAAATTTTTTTTTAAGATTTTATTTATTTGTGAGAGAGAGCGAGCACAGGCAGGCAGAGAGAGAGGAAGGGAAGCAGGCTCCCCACCAAGCAAGGAGCCCGATTTGGGACTCGATCCCAGGACACTGGGATCATGACCTGAGCCGAAGGCAGCCGCCCAACCAACTGAGCCACCTTGGCATCCCTGAAAGGAAAATTTTATCACAACCCCCTCACCCAAATAAGAAAACTAGATAAGTGCTGGTGTATTTTAATTAGGTAAGCAAAACTTAGTTAAATGGACATTTAAAGTTTCCTTCTAGGGAACCATTCCTTTTCAAGAAGTTGAAATCCGGGGGCGCCTGGGTGGCTCAGTGGGTTAAAGCCTCTGCCTTTGGCTCAGGTCATGATCTCAGGGTCCTGGGATCGAGCCCTGCATCAGGCTCTCTGCTCCGCGGAGAGCCTGCTTCCTCCTCTCTCTCTGCCTGCCTCTCTGCCTAGTTGTGATTTCTCTCTGTCAAATAAATAAAATATTTAAAAAAAAAAAAAAGAAGTTGAAATCCCTGTGCTGTATTGGATAAAAAGTCATGATTCATGGAATGTCTAGACCTCATTCATGGAAACATAATCATAATCAGATGGTTAAAGATATTGGCAGTTTAGGATCTTCTGGAATAAATGAGTGAAAAGATTCCGTAATCTAAATTCTTGACCTGCAGGTGGTTTCTTTACTGCAACTCATTCCTTGCATGTAGGCCCAATCTTCTCAGTATTTGGGTTACTGGTTCTGCAGAAGCCAAGAAAAACAATAACTTTGTAGTAATCAGAATGTTATCCAACTATATATTGTTTACTTTATTGTGAATACTGGTGAATAGTCAAGAGTTTTATATTTCTTTTTAAAAAACCAGAATAATCAGGACTGTGTTTCTGACATAAAGATAGTCATCTAGATCAAAGGAATAGAATTGACAGTCCAAAAAGAAACCCACATATTTTTTTTAAAGATTTTATTTATTTATTTGACAGACAGAGATCACAGCTAGGCAGAGAGACAGGCAGAGAGAGAGGAAGGGAAGCAGGCTCCCTGCCGAGCAGAGTGCCCGATGCGGGGCTTGATCCCAGGATCCTGGGATCATGACCTGAGCCGAAGGCAGAGGCTTTAACCCACTGAGTCACCCAGGTGCCCCCCACATATTTTTTATAAGGATGCTAAGGCAATTTAGTGGGAGAAAGAATAGTCTTTTTCACAAACAGTGCTAGAACAACTGGATGTCCACATGCAAAAGTGTGAAGTTGGACACTTATCTCATAGTATATACAAAATTAATTCAAAATGGATCAAAGACCTAAATGAAATAGCCCAAACTATAAAGTATAAAACTCTTAGAATTGCATATTAAGGATTAAACATTGCTATATGTACAATGGGAGCAGGTAGGCTTTTGAGGGTTAATATACAATTCAACACACATGCCCTTTGCCCCCTCTGTGCCAGGCCCTCTGACAGGGGCACAGGTTAATCTGCATCAGTCTGTTTCCTCAAGCAGCTCAAGTCTAGTGTGGGAGGTAGACACCTACACTGATAATTACAACACTGCCTAGTAAGTATCATTATAGAGCTGGGTTTTTCATCCCTGGTGCTATTAACATTTTGTACAACATTATTCTTTTCTGTTGGAGGCCGTCCCGTGCATTGTGGGATATTTAGCGGCATCCCTGTTCTCTCCCACTAGATGCCAGTAGCACTCCCTAAATCAAGAAAGTACAAAATGTAAACATGTCCAAAAATCTCCTGGGGAACCAAATCACTCTAATCTGAGAACCACTGTTACAAGGTGAGCACAATGAGTTTTCTTTCTCCTGGAGTACTGAAATGCCAAGTACATTTTTCCCAGTTACGTCTTGGCTATGTTTGTTGGACTGTCTTGGGTCCTCTGCAAGATTTATTTAGTCCCTTTCTCTTCTTTCTTTCTTTTTTTTTTCCTTTGTCTCCAGGCTGTGGTCAGTGCCATCAGAAAATTTTTAGAGGACATCCCCGACCTGCACCTGGTTTATACCCACCACCCCCTCCTGCTCAGATTCTTCCTGTCGTATCCAGAGCTGATGAGTAGGTTTGGGCACCGTGTCCTGGAACTTTGGTTCTCCTGGGAGGAGAACAGCTATGAGGAGCTGGATGATGTCGCCTCTGCTGGACAGGCCCCGCTTCCTGCCAGCTTAACAGCCCTGTTCCACATGCTCAGAAGCAGCCCCAGTATCCTGCTCATTTTGCTAGTAGGTGACCACTTGCTCATTTCTGCATTCAAAGTGGTGGGTTCTTTCTCTCTCTCTGGGAGTTGGTTTACTGGGGTCAGGAGGCAACTGCCAATGTTGGTGTTTGCCTCTGGATTTATAGATGTTTCCATGTGAACTGGCTGGCAGGTGCCTGTTTTCTAGGAATCCATACTCTTTTCTAAGTCTAATGGAAGTTTGCTCACTGAGAGATCTGTCCCTCTGTACTCCTCAGGGGATAGAACTGTGAAATACTGACCCCAGTCACCATTCCCTCTCACCTCCCTGTCTTCTTGACATTAAACAAGGGCTTAATGTCAGAGGAGATCCTTGGGGCATGTTAATGGAGATGGCTGATTATAGAGGGACTGTGCTTTTTTTTTTTTTTTTTTTTAACCATGACTCACAAGATAACATTATATGCGCAACACACTCCCTTGGGCAAACCCCAAGTAACCCCAAGTTGTCAGAAATTCCAGTGCTTTTTTTTTTTTTAATGCATTAAAACATTCCTATAATTCCTATCAGGTATATCAGATAAGTCATCTAGCTGCCTATCATCTGCAATTTCTAATACACTAGTTTTAGCTCCATCTTTTCTTCATCCACTCAAGAAAGCATATTGGAAAATAAATTAATGAGAGTGACATAGTTTTATTATAGAGGTAGCCGCTAGAATTTGTTATTTATTTAAAAAAGAAAATCATCTGCCCCGTTTGACACTTTTTTTAAAAAAAAGATTTTATTTATTTATTTGACGGAGAGAGACAGTGAGAGAGGGAACACAAGCAGGGGGAGTGGGAGAGGGAGAAGCAGGCTTCCTGCTGAGCAGGGAGCCCGATGGGGGCTCAGTCCCGGGACCTTGGATCATGCCCTTAGCCAAAGGCAGATGCTTAACAACTGAGCCGCCCAGGCGCCCCCCATTTGACACTTTGTATTCAGTGAGTGATTACTAGTGGCAGGTGCCAAACTGAGGCAGCATAGGAGACATTTAGTTTAAAACCACTGATTTCAATGCCAGCTCACCAACTTTGCCCTTCCCTAGGCCAGGAAGAATGACAGCCCGTTAGGGAAGAGTGGGGATTCCTTTGATGTTCTTAATCACCAACAAACATGATTTATTGAGTTTTTTATTGGACTGACGTTATTAGAGTGACTGTGGTGAAAATAGCACCTTCATGTTGTAGACCTCACTCCTTAGGTATGTACTTCTGTCCGTAGTCACACATGCATGCACACGCTCCCCCCTCAGACTTCAGTCTTCGTCTTCCATCCCTGAGATCTCTCATCTTGTGAGGCCACATGTGTTAGCTTGATAGGGACCACATTCATGCTTTGGCTCAAATTCTTTCTTGGAGGATGAGGAAAGGAGAAGGAATGGGCTAAAAATAAAGCATCAATTATAGAGAAGGAAGGCAAGATGGGTGCCAGGAAGAGTAGCAATGGATGGAGCGAAGATACTGGATTTTCTTTGCGATGAAGCATTTAGGGATAGTTTCTCACACAGAGTAGGTACTTAAAAATATTTGCTGACCCATTGAATCAGGGTTCCGGACAGAAACCTCACTCTCAAAAAAAAGCAGATCTTCTGATAGAGATATTTATGGTACTTTTTCTTTCTTTTTTTTTTTTTTTTAAAGATTTTATTTATTTATTTGACAGAGAGAGATCACAAATAGATAGAGAGGCAGGCAGAGAGAGAGAGAGAGAGGGAAGCAGGATCCCTGCTGAGCAGAGACTACTTGATCCCAGGACCCTGAGATCATGACCTGAGCCGAAGGCAGCGGTTTAACCCACTGAGCCACCCAGGCGCCCCTGGTACTTTTTCTTTTTAAACAAAGAGATAGGTTTAGGGAGATTTCCCATAGGTCACAAAAGTTGAAATTAAAACCCAGATTTTTTTTTTTTTAAAGATTTTATTTTTATTTATTTGACAGACAGAGATCACAGGTAGGCAGAGAGGCAGACAGAGAGAGAGGAAGGGAAGCAGGCTCCCTGCTGAGCAGAGAGCCCCATGCGGGGCTCGATCCCAGGACCCTGGGATCATGACCTGAGCTGAAGGCAGAGGCTTTAACCCACTGAGCCACCCAGGCGCCCCTAAAACCCAGATTTTGACTCCCTGTGTAATGTTCTTCCCAGTTAACTGAGCTGACTCTCAGAACAAGAGAGAAAACAACCCTGAACCAATGTTTCGTCTAACAGGAGAGCTCTTTATTTGAGCAGTGGGATACAGGGAAGAACTGGACCTAGAGCCTGCCCCATAGGCCAGGGAGAGAATAGGACACAACGGACCAGTAGGACCTGTCCTAACAGTGTGGCAGTAAAGGCGAGGCAGAGTACCTGGGTGGCAGGGGGCAGGGGGGCAGAACGATGTCATATATTGCACAGGATTTGACAAGTGACCGTGTTGGGGGAGGGTCCTGCCAGGCCAGCACAGCAGCGTGCAAGTTCTCACTGTGATTCAAGGACACCGAGTGGTCAGGTGAAGTTTTGGAGCATGGAGGGTATGTCACAGGAGTTGAAGTTGAAGAAGGATAGGGAGGAGCAGGTTTTTAGAAACCTTGAGTTTAGTTGTACACTTTTTCTTTTATCATACATTTATTTGATACTTACTAGGCACTAGCCATTCGGATATGGTTGTTACTTGCCATTGAGGAAATCGCAGATGCTTGTTTCATCTGTCACCTTGTAGAGACTTCTAAACATCCCTGGGAGGAGAGAATCAAAATGGTGAAGCTAGGAAAAAACCTCAGGTCATGACACTGGGCTATGGGAGTGCTTCTGATTGCTCTGGTTTTCTTCTACTGGGACCCAGATGCTCACTGGTCCCTCCCTCCTTCCCTTTACTTCCCCTAGAAGTAGTTTTCTGCTCTCAAAACTGTCATCTCTTACTTATTCCTCTACCCATTGGCTTTTGCCTGCATTGCTACTTGAAACTGTTCTTAGCAGGATCAACAGCAATGTTCTTGCGACTAATTACTGTGGACTTTTTGGTTCTCATCTTACACGACTGTTATTTTTTCATGATTGCCCACTTTTTATTGACACACTCTTGGTTTTGGCAATACCAGCTCTCTTAATTTTTCTCTTACCTCTCTTGGTGCTTCTCCCAGTCTCTTTCATAAAAAGTTTTCTTTCTGGTTAGTGCTTGAAAGTTGATGTGCCTCAAAGTTTTGTCCTAGGTTCTCTTTTTACTCAGTGTCTTCTTTCTGGGCCGTGTCAATAATTCTCATGGATTTGGTTGCCTGCTGCTACATGCCAATGACCCAAATCTCTGTCTCCATCTGTGACCTTTCTCCTAAGCTCCAGACCCATATAGTGAATTAACTGTTTGACATTTCTGTCTAAAATGGAGCTCATTATCTTCCTCCCCCAAGTTTTCTTTCTCAGTCTGGGTCCTTCTAGGGTGGAGATCTCTCCTTAGAGGAAGACTACCCCGGGTCACTAGCTTTAAGGAGTGTAAGTACTTAAAGGAAATAAGCCAAAGAGAAAATGAATCTCAAGAGACCAAATTCTTTTTTTGTTTGTTTGTTTTTTGGTTTAAGATTTTATTTATTTATTTGTCAGAGAGAAAGATAGCGAGAGAGAGAGAGCACACAAGCAGGCAGAGGCAGAGAGAGAAGCAGGCTCCCTGCAGAGCAAGAAGCCCCATGTGGGACTTGATCCCAGGACCCTGGGATCAGGACCTAAGCTAAAGGCAGCGGTTTAACCCACTGAGCCACCCAGGCATCCTATGACCAAGTTCTTAGAGAGACCATGTCTCGGGCAGGCTGTGGCAGGCACTCCGCCCTTTCTTGTGGTGACCCAGTTACTGTCTTTGGATGTGAACCACCCTCCCTACCCCTCCTTCCTGGGCAGAGAAGAAGGAGCCTTGTGTTTTGCTGGCCTAGAGTTCAAAAAGAAAAATCTATCCCAAGGGCTAGATGCTACATAGGGACCCAGGAAGATGAAGACTTTTCTGAGCTTCCATTTCCTTGTGTATGAATTGGAGATAACATGTGGATAAATATATGGGGATAATATGTGGAAAGAGTATGTAGGGAAACCCTCCTGCTGTCCTGTACACAGTTAGGCTACAGTTTACTGATCATTGAATCAGAGAGAGAATGGTAATCTCAGAACAGCTTGTTCAATTGCTCAAGGTCATATGACTAATAAAGGTCATGACTGTGATTGGAGCCCAAGAGTTAATGAGCTTTTCACTAAATTAGATCCTGGAAACATCAGTGGTGAAAAAGAATAGCAAGGAACAACTTTGCTGTCTGTTTATACATATAATTCTTACCATTTCTCCCCAGCTTCTAGCCACAGGAGGGGAAAAGTGTCTAAAAATATGTGTTGGTACCAATTTCTGTTTTTGATATGGGTAATTAACAGCTGAAAACAAAGCTGTTAATCGCCACTCTTATCAATGGGTGGTCTTTCATGTGGGTTGTTTAAATGTGAAAAACAATGAGGTCACAGAAGCTCTGTTTGTTTCCTCCTTACCCATATCACCCTACTTGATCCCACTCAGAAATTTCTGGACAGCTCTGGGCAGGAGAGACTGCGGAGTAGACCGTGTTCCATCCAGAGCCTTCTGCACTGACGCACACAGTGGGGTGCACTCTCCCTCCCTGGCATCCACCACAGCCACCGAAGGCTGTGTAACCTTCTTCCTTTTGGACTGTTAAAATTTAACTCAGGGTCCTGAGGGACCAGCTCTCTGGCTAGGCAGCCAAGTGCTGGCGAAGGAGCAGGATCAGGGAATTGGCTTGGGGCCCTGTGACCTTGGGCAAATCATACCCACTCTAGGCTTTAGCCTCATACCCTGTAAAGTAAAACGGTTCATGTAAATGAACTGAGAGTCTCCCTAACCCTCCTATTCTGTGATCATCTCCTTCCAGAGAAGTTTTCTGAGTCCCTATATAAGGTGACAAAGATGAAGCCAAACTCATACCTGTTTTTCCTTAACTCATAGCGTAGTAGATTTTACAGTGCCACCGCTATCTCAACAGGCAGGCGACTTAATCGGCCTGTTTCCTCATTTGAAAAATTAGGGTGACACCTACCTAGAAGAGTTATGAGGATACAGATAATCCATCCACAAACATACAGCTGCAGTTTGAACATGTTGGGACCCCCCAAAATTGGGTACCCCAGTAATGGGTCCGTGATTAAAGGAGCGAGACTGATACAAAGCGAAGGTCAAGCAAAGCTTTATTTCGCGCCAAGCATCAGGAATCAGACCGACCGTCAAACAGACCGGTTGGGGTCACCCCTTACAGAGGAGACCCTTCCCTGCTTTCCAGACTACCTTTTATAGAGCAAAGGCCATGTGGTTGGGCCTAGCCACACACAGGTGGCTAACTGAATTACAATTCACCCCACAGTAGCCATGGAAACTAGCCCATCACCTAGGTGGCTAGGAGACAGTGTGCGCCCCCACTGATTGAATGTCTCCACCTGGCCTGACCCACCTTTGTACTTGGACTTTATTACCTGGGACTGGTTTCCGGGACTTGCCTCTAAGCTAGTTCCCCTGGGGGCGGTGGGGGGGTGGGGCAAGGTCAATCCAAGTTTTACAACAAAATGACAGTTCAACCGGGGTGGGGCTGCTCTGGCTGAAAAGGCCCTTACAAACACATTGCAGGACCTGACATTATTAGTCCATAGTTGAGCAGTCGCTGTTGATTTATAGTTGTTTCTCTGGCAGCTGTGGGCATTTGTGTAGCGCCAAGCCCAGATGCCCCGTTTCACCCAGTGATCAGCACATCTGGAGTATCTGGCTGGGTGCCCTGTAGCCATGTCTCTCTGTGCGTCAGCTGTCCTCCCTGGAAAGGGAGTCTGTGAGTGACCTTGGCTGCATAGCACCCAGCATGTTAGCCTGTCCAAAGGAATTGGCTTGTTTGAGCTGGTAGGTGCCAGGAGCTATCAGTAGGATGGTCTCTGGTGTGGCTTCTGACTGGCTTTGCCTGTAACATATACTCATTAAAATAACTCTGAAAGCAAGTAAAAAGTGATGTCCTTTCCTGCCTTCTGAACCCAAGGCCTTTACAGCTTGGGGCAGAAATAGCCAGATGCCGTGGAAGAGAAGGGGCCTGACCTGATCCTCGCCTCCCTTCCTGTGCCCTGAATCTGTCCTAACCCATCCTTTTCCTGCCCTGTGACATCTCCATCCCCCTCTCTTTTCCTCCCTTAAGGCACCTTCAGTTCCCTTGTCTGAAATAAGCTCTTCTTGACCTTAAAACTTACCTTTTCAGAGAGAGGCATCCTGGAAAGTAGAAACAACTTTGGGCTTGGAAGTAGGAGATTCAAATCTTAGCTGTGCCACTTACTGGCTTGTGTGACCTTTGGCATACCACATAATCGCTCTGAGTCTCAGTTTCTTCCTATTTGGGATGGACCTTTTCAACAGATTAGTACATAATAGGTGACAAGTAAGGGAGTGCTCCCTTCCCCGGGTTCTGTGACACCATCATTCTGGGTCCCTCCCCAGTTCCTCTCTTTTTCCTGTTCCCAACCATGATGTCTTCTGAGCTCTGGCTTCCTTTTCTCCTGCTCAGGATCTCATCTATTCCAGCCCAGTGGACACAGCCCGCAAAGTACTGATTGTCCTAAGGACCTTTTTGAGGAAGAATGAGGATGTCGAAGTGAGTGGTCTCATCCGAGGCCACTTCCTGCTGATCCTACAACAACTATTGATGGAACATGGGGCCTCTCCCTCAGGAGGTTAGTCTGGAGCTGTCAGGGGCATGTTTTGACCTTTAGCTCAGGAGTGGGTCTACTTCAGGAGAGAGTCAAGAGTTTTCTCTGGAAAATAAAAGTCAGGCCATTGTGGGATCAAGCTAAACTTTACCTCCTTCCTCTCATCAGAGACTGAGCACTCAGCATACTTGATGTATGTGTGTGTGCGTATGGAGTGCATGTGTTTATGTTTAATGTTTCTGTGTGTTTAGCATAAGTGGGTGTGTTCAGTCTATGCATGCATGTCCCCACCCAGCATGGCATGTGCTCAGAGCTGTTTGTCATAAGAATGGTAGCCTCCATTTGGGAAGAAGAAAGCAGGAAATAATGGGGGAGGCCAGGAAGGCAGCAGCAGCCTGCAAGTGCTTGGAAGGGGGTGGATCTGAAATGTGTTAGAAGCTGCTAGTGAGATCCAGAAGGATAGTTTCCAAATCTGGAATGGGACTCCCCGGAGTCCCTGGAGTCCAGGAAGTTTGATGTTTGGTGCAGTTTAAAGACACTGAAAAGGTTGGCACTGCTTTATCTTTTCCTATTTTTTAAAAGTTGAAATTTAAAATTTCCAAGTAATTAAGAGGAAGTGGGAGGAGAACTGTAGTTCATTTGATCCAGTCCTGACTGAGGATGAAAGTTTTCAGATAGATTTAAGAGGGTCTGGAGGAGCTGAGTCTTTCCTTGGCAGGGAAGGATAAGTCACATCTAAATGATAATAATGTATAAGAGCCATGAGATTTCATGGAAACATAGTTGAAAAAATGTGGGCATTGAACTCAGATTTAAGTTCAAGTCTTGACCCTGCCACTAACTGGCTATGGGAGCTTGGAGAAGTCACTCAGCCTCTCTGAGCTGTTTTCTTTTCTTTCTTTCTTTTTTTTTTTATAATTAAAGATTTTATTTATTTATTTGACAGATCACAAGTAGGCAGAGAGGCAGGCAGAGAGAGAAGAGAAAGCAGGCTCCCTGCTGATCTGAGGGCCCGATGCGGGCCTTGATCCCAGGACCCTGAGACCATGACCTGAGCCAAAGGCAGAGGCTTTAACCCACTGAGCCACCCAGGTGCCCCTGAGCCTGTTTTCTTAACTGCAAAATAGAAATAGTCCCTATTTCACAAGGGGGTTAAGTGAAATATTAAATTTCTGGTACCCAGCCCAGAGTTGGCACCCAATTTGTCAGTTGCCTCTGTATGGAAGGAAGAAGGCAGGAGGTAGGGGTAAATCCCAACAAACATTTACAGCGGGGTAGGGCATCTGTTTGACCTTGAGGTGATCTGAGTATTAGGTCTCCTGACCAGCCCTCCTTTTCCTCGCAGCCTCGGGGAACCTGCCATTGCTCCTGAGCCTCCTTTCTGTAGTGCAGCTGAAGGACACATCAGAACAAGAACTGGACAGCATGGCCGTGAAGCTTCTTCACCAAGGTGCCTGCGCTTGGGACAGCGCCTGAGGGCGCAGGGCTGGGCATGCTCCTTTATTCCATCATTCAGCCCTTTGGAAGAAGCTAGTGGGCCACTGTTCCTGTGAGCTTCCTGCTGTGGGACCTTTTAGATCTTTCTTTAGTTGTACTGTGGGAGTGTTTGGGAAAAGAAACACAAACAGAACGTTGTATGACAAGGCACAGCTCCGGAGTCAGGAATGCCTTGGTTTGTTCTCAGTCATTAGTTACGCAACCTTGGACAATCACCTGGCTTTCCGTTCCTCACCAGTAAAACCGTAGTACTTAGCTGATGTAGAGTTAAGATAAGGGAGAGCTAGATGTCGAATACTCAAATGCTTGGCACGCAGTAGACCTCCAGTGCAGCTCTGTGCAGGCTCCCTTTCCTGGGCACAAGCTCAGTTCTCCACCGCACTCCACAACGGACTCGGGATCCGATGATCCAGGTCACAGTTCCCTAGGCCTCTCTCACCTGTACTCAGACCTCATTGGGACCTTTCATTGCTGATTAATGCAGTTGCCGCTTCATAGGCAGGATCCTTAGGAAGATTTATTGAGGAAATACTGAAATCAATAGGAAAAATGGTGTGTCTTCAGTACCTGTGGACTGTCAGGTGCTCTGGCCACAGGTGAAGATGGTTCTTTCCCTGCCTGGAGCCCAGGCGTCCTCATGAGATGGGTGTCAGACTTAAAAAGGGCCTTCAGGCCTGGCCTGGTGCTGGTCCTCCCAGCCTGTCTATCAGGTCAAGTGTAACACTCAGCTGGGAGGGAAGACTGCCTGTGACAAAATCAAACCGCTGTCAGAAGGGCCTCCGGAGGGGATAATGACCTGAAACATACATGTGAAGTGTAATATACATTTATATATAACCCTTTTATTTGAGAGCATTGCGAGTAGAAGACGGGTGAGGGGAGGACTGCTTATCTGGTTGACCACAAGCCACTTAAAAGTCAAGCGTGTTGTGGCCGCCAAAGCAGTGAATGGAGACTTAGGTAGGTTTCATATTGAGGTGGTGTAGGTCAGGAAGCAAAGAGTGCCCAATCCCAGGAGGAAAGGGATATGTTCTGTAGATGTCACTCTACAGTGTAGTAACTACTCTGATGAGGGCTGAGGGAGCAATAGGCATCTAATCTTGCCTTGAGAAGTTACAGAGGGCTTCATGGAGGAGGTGAACTTTGAGCTGAATCTCAATCGCTGAGTAGGAGTTAAGGAGTTAGCCAGATGAGGGTGATGTGAGAGAGAATACGGCAAATTCAGGGAACTTCACGCTGATGTTGATGGAGTCCCCTGGAAAGGTGGTGAGTGTCCCATTGCTGGAAGATTTCAGAGGCTGGATCTTTTCCTGCTTCGCGTGGCGGGCTGGCCTAGATGACCTCTGCAGGCTCTCCAGCCTGGAGTCTTCTCTGGCATCAGTGCTGTTACAGGATGCCTTTTGATCACGTAAACTTGTGTAGTCTGTCCTGAGCTGCAGCTCTGGGCTGCTTGCCTTCAGGTTTGTTACTGTGTTTCTCTTCCTTGGCTGTATTACCAAGGACACTTAGTTTGAGCTTGGGCCCCAAGATGACAGACTGACATCTGAAATTAACCAGTCGAAGGCCATTATCTGTGAGAATTGTGAGTGCTCGTGTGCGTTGAATCCATGAAGGGCTACATGATGGGGCCTGGGGACTCTTGCAGTGAGCAAGCTGTGTGGGAAATGCGGCCCCGCTGACGTGGACATCCTGCAGCCCGCCTTCAACTTCCTGTACTGGAGCCTTCATCAGACTACACCAAGCAGCCAGAAAAGAGGTGCTGAGGCCCCAGCGAGGCAATGAATAGGAGGGGTGCTGGGCAGTGTCTGTGGCCTTTGCTGCCCGTAGTTTTTTCCCGCTTTGAAAATATATATCGGGAGGGGCGCTTGGAGTGCTCAGTCGTTAAGTGTCTGCCTCTGGCTCGGGTCATGATCCCGGGGTCCTGGGATTGAGCCCCATGTTGGGCTCCCTGCTCCTCGGGAAGCCTGCTTCTCCCTCTCCCACTCCCCTTGCTTGTGTTCCCTCTCTTGCTCTGTCTCTCTCTATCAAATAAATAAAATCTTAAAAACTATATATACATATGGGGAGGATGTCGCTGGGCCAGATGGTCATAAGGTCCTTTCTGGTTCTGATAACCTGTGGTTCTAGAATGAAGCTGGAACCCTTAGAGCCTAAAGCTGATCCTTTTGTTCATTCACCATGTGTGCGTGAAGTCCCCGTCAGGTGCTAACCACGATGCCGGCAGCCCGAGTAACTCATAGCCCTTACCCTGCCAACCGTCTCCAGCTGCTGCGGTGCTCCTTAGTAGCACGGCCCTGATTGAGCTTCTGGAGAAGATTCTGGTACTCACCTGGACCAAGGGGGCCTCTCCCAGCACCACACTCCTTTGTTCTGCCTGGCTGCTTGCTGCCTCCTTCTCTGCTCAGCAGCACGATGGCAGTCTGCAGGTGAGTCACTAGCCCCAGTGGCTTTGGGGCATGGGGTGGCACGCAGGGGAGTGACAAAGTCACTGAGTTCTGGTTCCCGCTCTGTGGCTTATTAGCTGAGTAACCTTGGCAAGATGTTTAATCTCTGAGCTTCAGTGTCCTTGCCTCCAGAATGGGGGAGAAGATGTCCATGGCTGTTGTCAGGTTGGTTTCTATTTATCCTACATGGGTAACCTTCATCCGGGCTGTGTTCTAGGCACAGAGGAATAAGAAAGAAATACAGCATGTACCCCACACTTGGGAAACTTAGTATTGTAGTCTTTAAGCAAAGCTTTGAAAGGTAAGATTGTACCAGGCAAAGATAGTGGAGAAAGGCATTCCAGGTAAAGAGAACAATTTGAAAAAAAGACACGAAGCTGCACAAATTTTGGACGTGTGTACATATTTGGAGACTGGTGAGATACCATGTGACTAGAATGTAGGGAGTGGCCTGTCAGAGTGGACAGGAAGGCAGAAGCCAGCCTGTGACCTTACAGTGCTAGGTGGTAAGCCGTGAAATGCCAGACATATGCGAGCTGCCATTGTGATTGTTGGGAAAGGTGATGCAGGGAACAGGGGCACAGTGGACGTATCCACAGAGCACCTCTTCCCTCTCAGTCCCTCCTCGCCCCCTCGTATGGGACCTTGTCCTCAGAGCGCCCTGCGTGAACTCCTGTGTGGGCTGCTCCACATCCAGGCGTCTCCCTCCTAAGCCTGACTGCTGCTGGCAGATAGAAACCGTCTTCTAGCCTTGGAGGTGTCTTTGCCCTGTGCCCTGCCCTGTGCCATTGAAGTGCCGGGCACTTGCTCATTTGTGTAGAAGTGAAGTCATTTTTAAAGTTTGGCCTCCAAAAAAACCCAAACAACAACAACAACAACATAAAGTTTGTCCTCTAAAGTGGCATCAGGCTGTGGGCAGATCTACACTATAATAAGTCTTCTGGTTGTTGCCCACAGCATCGATTTGCGACAGGAACATTTTCTGCTTTTCTATGTGAGGCTGTTTGGCCCATCTACCCCTGCAGTCACCTGCCTGTGTGGGAACCTGCACCGTGTCCCTGGCTCTCTGGTCTTCAGCTCACACCCAGCCAGTTACCTACTACCCACCTCCACTCTGAGTCCTCTCCACTGCCTTAATGGTTCGTCCTCCCCTCTGAAGTAGCCTATTCCGTCTCCTGGTCCCTGGCCTTTCCCTTGCTCCACATCTGCTGAGCCTGCAGCCCGTCTGCCTGCACTCTCCACGTGGCCGCTGACACTCTGCAGACCTTGGTCCTTCTGCAGCCTTACTTTCTGCCATTCCACCCTCCTTCTCTGTCCTCTGACCAACTGTTAGCTCCTCTCCAAATCAGCTCTGCTCTTTCACATCTCCATATGGTGGATGATTTGACTGATTGATTTTTTTTTTTAAGATTTTATTTATTTGACAGAAAGAGACATTGCAAGAGAGGGGAACACAAGCAGGGGGAGTGGGAGAGGGAGAAGCAGGCTTCCCACCAAGCAGAGAGTCTGACACAGGGCTCGATCCCAGGACCCTGGGATCATGACCTGAGTGAAAGGCAGGCGCTTAACGACTGAGCCACCCAGGCGCCCCTGAATGATTGATTCTTACTTAATAGCCTTTATTTTTTAAAAGATTTTATTTATTTTTTTAAAAGGGAGGAAGTGAGAGAGAGCACAAGCAAGTAAGTATGGAGGGGGAGGGGCAGAAGCAGAGGGAGAAGCAGGCTCCCCACTGAGCAGGGAGCCCAAAGCTGGGCTCAATCCCAGGACCCTGAAATCGTGACCTGAGTCACCCAGGCACCCCAATAGCCTTTATTTTATTTTATTAATTTATTTCTTTTTTAAACATTTTATTCATTTGAGAGAGAGAGAGCACAAGCAGGGGTTGAGGCAGAAGGAGAGGGAGAAGCAGACTTTCTGCTGAGCTGGGAGCCTGTTGTGGGGCTTAATTTCAAGACCTGGAGATCATGACCTGAGCTGAAGGCAGGTGCTCAACCATCTGAGCCACCTAGGCACCCCTATTTTATTTAATTTTTAACATTTTATTTATTTATATTTTCAGGATATATGCTGCCAAAGCAAGCACTATTTATTTATTTTTGGAGAAAGAGAGCAAGAACACACAAGCAGGGGGAACAGCAAGCAGAGGGAGAAGCAGGCTCCCCTGCTGACCAAGGGGCCCAATGTGGGACTCAATCCTAGAACCCTGGAATCATGACCTTAGCAGAAGGCAGCCGCTTAGCCACCTAAGCCACCCAGGTGTCCCAATAGCCTCTATTTTAAAGACAGTTTTAGCTGTACTGAAAGATTGGGCTGACAGCACAGAGTTCCCGAATAACTCCTATAGTTTCCTCTATTAGCATCTTATATTAGTGTGTCATCTCAGTCCCTTTGTACAAATTGGTTCTTCCACCTGGAACCTGCTGATTCCACTAGCTAAGCATTTTGGACAAACTGCTTTGTGTCAGACTGTGACAGATCCAAGCAGAGAAGTAATTCCTGCCTTGAAGCAGCGTGTGTTCTGGGTGAGGAGAGCAGAGCAGACTCAGCTTTGAACCCATGACTCCCAACTAACCCCTCAGTTTGGACAGTGCTTTGACTTTAAAGACACGTTCCCCAATGCTGAGCCTCAGCGGTTCTTCACAATAGTTCTGGAAAGATTGAAAGCAGGCGGCATTGTTCCCGTTTCATACATGAAGAAAGTGAGGCAGGCTGGGAGAGGGGCAGTGAATTCCCGTTGGCCACATGGCTGGCTAGTGGCGAGCCAGGGCTTTGATTCTGGGCTGTCTGGCTCCAGATCTAAGTTGGATGGTGGGCTGGAGTGGAGACTGAGTCACACATGAGGCCAGGGAGTTTCCCTGGTGGAGGAGTTCATTGATGATGGGGGAGATTTGGGAGAAGAAGGGTCCTCTCTGTACAGGCTAATTTGCCTCCTCACATTCCTGAATCCAGGGCTGGTGGGCTCACAAGACTGTGTGGTCTCCTCTGTCCCTCTGGATGCGGTAGGTGTGTGAGGGCACATAGGAGCTGTTGGGACAGGTTATTTTCTGCTCCAGCTGCCGGAATGTGGGAGGTGTCCCCTTAACTCTGCCCTACCAGGTTCACCAGAAACTGTCCGTGGAACTGGACCAAGTATTGAAGGTCCTCAGCTTTCCAAAGAAAAAGACTGCGCTGCTCTCAGGTATGGCCCCAGGGCACTCTAGCAGGAAAGGAAGAGCTTTTCCCTTAGACTGTGAGATGGGACCACTCTCCCCAGACCAGCCTGCGGTCACCCTATTATCATCTCCACTGTCTTCCCCCTGTGACAGAGCTAGGTGGGAGGTGAGAAAGGAGGAAGGAACTGAGGATAAGGGGTTCTTGCTTTCAGCTGCCATCTTGTGCTTCCTGCGGACAGCCCTGCAGCAAAACTTTTCCTCTGCCCTTGTGGCCCTGGTGCCTTCAGGGGCCCAGCCACCACCCGCCTCTGAGAACACTGTCCTGGCTCCACTGAGAATATCACAGGTGTTGTCCCTGGTCATTGGACTGCAGAACCTCTTGGTGCAGGTAAGGCCCTTGCTGAACGGGACGCCGTCAGTGGAGCCTGCTTCTCCCAGAACAACTGTAGGAAGAAGTAGCTGCTTTCAGGAACCTGGTGTTTCCTCCAGGATTGGGGGGTGGATGAATTGGGACTTTTAAAGTTACAGTGACAGAAATGAAACTCAAAATGGCTCATAACTGAGAAGGCCAGGGGTCAGCACTGGCTTCAGGCCCACCTGGATCCCATGGGCTCAGACAGTGTCACCAGAACTCTGTCTCCATGTCTTGGTTCTGCAGTTCTCTCAGCTTTGTTCTCACGGGATGGTAAGATGACCAACAGCAGCACCTTTCCAGCAACAAGAGACTTTCTCTTTCCCAGCAGTGGCCAGAACGGAGGAGTCTCATTAGCCTGACTAGGGTAATGTGGCTGGGCCACCCAATGCGCTGGTTGACCTGGCTTGGGCCAGTGCCCTCTCCCGGAGGCTGGGGCATACGGTCAGCTCCATAACTCGCCTAGAGTGAACATAAAAGAGGGATGGTTCTGCAAAGAAAACTGTTCACAGAAAAAGGAGAGAATTTCGTGTAAGCCGAAACAGTCGATGTCTACCTCATAGGGTTTTATGTTTCCTAGCTCAGAGGACTTTTGGAGATCATTGTTTAGGCAGCTTTCGAATGCTGGGAAGAGTGGTGGGGGCATGGAGATATGTCACGTTGTCTGCCTTTGAGGAGTGAGCATTTGGCTGTGGGCTGCCATGTAGACAAGAGGTGATAACACCATGTGGTCGGTTTGGGGCTAAGGGACAACTGCACTGTGGGAGTCCCAGGTATAACTAATAGGCTGGTGTAGGTTAGTGCAGAGCTAGCTGTCAGAGAAGGTTTCCTGAAGGAGGAGATTGAGCTGGGCTGGAAAGACCACATGACTTGTCTTTCTTCCCCAAGGGCAGGGGATTATCGGAAATGGCATTTATCTTGATGGCAGCACCATTTTGTTCTCTGGTATGGACTCATTCCCTGCCCCTGGCCTCGTGGCCTGCCTCCCACCCTTGATTCCCTAGGACTTTCTTTTCTTTTAAGAAGGTTATTGTGTATTATTTTCAAATAAGAGCCGGCCATCATAAGGTGACTGAAGCCCTAGATGTTTATGCTGTTTTAGTTAGACTTGGACTCTCTTTCCTTGCCCTTTGGAGCTTGTCCAAGGGAGACAGTCAGATCCAGTGTGATCTGATGGCAAGTCATTCATGGGACAAGAGGAGGGAGGTGGGGGGAGCCAGCAAATGAGTGAGACGAGTTGCAGAGACTTCTGGGGGTGGGAAGGGGGCCTTAATTTGAGTAGACTCTCTTTGGTTATTGCACATATATGATATGGCTGTGGATTGTGGGAGATTATATTCAAGGATTGATCCCCACTGGGCCTCTACACAGTATGGAAAAGTTGGAAATGTAAGGAGATAGAGGATGCTCCAGGAGTGGCCCTGTGCTGGCTCTGTGGTTGCTGAGGCGTGTTCTGCCACCATATCTATGCACAAGGCTCTATACCCTTAGCTCTCTCTGGTGTAAGTCCCATTTTCATATCAGTCTTTCCCAGGCTGTAAACTCCTTAAAGGTAGGAACTATGTCTGACTAATCTTTGTGTCTTGTTCCCCTTGTGGGTTCAAAGAAATCAGAAATCAGATGACAACCAAAACATCAGCTTTATTTCTGGTAAACACTATAGGAGAATGTAGCTGGGACTTCAGATCGTACTGGGATTTTTTCTGGTCTGGAGTTTTTCATGTACAGAAAAGGTGAAAGACTTTTTGTGGGAGTCCAAGTCTGACTAAACCAGCGTACACCCACCACCTAGACTCTGCCAGTAGCATTTTAGTATACTTGCTTTGTATCTATCCAAAAGAGCTGCTTTTAATTAATTAATTAATTAATGTTTTTAAAAGAGAGATTTTATTCTTATTTTATTTTTTAAAAGATTTTATTTATTTAAAGATTTTATTTATTTATTTGACAGGCAGAGATCACAAGTAGGGAGAGAGACAGGCAGAGAGAGAGAGGGAAGCAGGCTCCCCGCTGAGCAGAGAGCCCGATGCGGAGCTCGATCCCAGGACCCTGGGATCATGACCTGATCCGAAGGCAGAGGCTTCAACCCACTGAGCCACCCAAGTGCCCCTTTATTTATTTATTTGACAGAGATCACAAGTAGGCAGAGAGGCAGGCGGGGGCGGGGTGGGGGGAATGCTCCCTGCTGACCAGAGAGCCCGATGTGGGGCTTGATTCCAGGACCCTGAGCTCATGACCTGAGCTGAAGGCAGAGGCTTAACCCACTGAGCCACCCAGGTGCCCCTCAAAGAGAGCTTTTGAACCACCCTCTTTTCCCCCAGGCCATACCAGAAGCCCATAGGCAGGGAAATTATGTTTACATTATAGACACTTTGCCACCTGGCCATGATCTTAAGAGTTTAAGTTCATGGGAACATGACCTTTAATACCTTGATCCTGTCCTGCTGGCACATTAAATGTTAAGCTAACATTTTACCTATTAGAGAAATCTTTCCTTTGGTGAGGAGGAGCCAGTTTAATGTGGCAGGAAAGGCAAATGCTTTCTCTCCAATGTTTTTGAAAAGGCCAAAGTTCCTATTTTAACATTCAGAACATAAGAGAAAAATTACTCCCTTATACTCAACATCCAGCATAAGGCCTGGCACCAAATTGGTATGTAATGTTTGTTGAATGAGTGAATGAGGACACAGAAATGAGTATGTTATGGTTCTAGCCATCTAAGTACTCAGAGAGTGGGAAATACTAATAATTACAATTAATGCCAAAATGACCTATTATTTGAATCAAGAAAGTCTCTACAAGAGAGGTTGCATTCGAACCAGGCCTTGAGTGATGAAAAACTTTCCTCAAACCAGTAACCTAAACACAAGGGGGTCAGTGACTTCCCGTAGCACCATTACCATTCAGCTCTCCTGCCCAAGAGCCTGGATGTCATCCGCCTGTGACACTCTTCTGTGCCTCTGGCAGTTTTTTTCTTTTTTAATCCTGGTAAAATATTACATAACAAAATTAACCATTTTAATCATTTTTAAGTTAGAGTTCTGTGGTAGTAAGTACATTTACATTGTTGTACAAACACTACCACCTTCTTTCTCCAAAACTTCTTCATCTTGTCAAACTGAAACTGTCCACATCAAACAGTAACTCCCCACTGCTCCCTCTTCTCATCCCTTGACAACCACCATTCCGCTTTCTGTCTCTATTTGACTATTTAACTCTTCTAGGACCTCATATAAGTAGAATAATATACTATTTATCTCTCTGGAAGTTTTCGACTCTCCTCAGCAGTCCCTGGGAAGGTGAACCAAGTGTAGTAACTCATGAATTCCTCATGAAGAGGCTACTGGGTCTGTGTGGGGAGTTGCTCAGCCTCACAGTCACTGTCCCTGTCACAGCCTGGTGAACAGGACCAAGAAGCCCCTTCCTCCTTTCTCTCACTGACACATTCCTGAGAAATTCCCTGCCCTATTGTTTTCAGCCATAATGACCTTTCTGTCACTGCCCTGACCCAAGGAAGTATATGGAACTCATTATGTTTCTCTGTCCTTCCCCTTCCCCCAGGGCTGGAGCTAAACCTCCTTTGGACCCTTCCATAGGTTTGCTGTTTAAAAATAGTTCTTCATTTGTTCAATCATTTATACATTCAGCAAACATTATTCCATAGCAATCCAAGGAGGTCTCATTCTCTCTCTCTCTCTCTCTCTCCTGAGCTCCTGGAATGGTTTATTCACCCCTGTAATAAGGGTTACATTTATCATATTTTATTATATGGTCAGTGGTCTGCATTTCTGTCTCCTTCCATAAAACTTTTAGGCAAAAGCTTCTGATGCTTGCGGAGGTCAGAGGGAGCCTCACAGAGAAGGTGACATTGAATTCAGCCTTGAACAGTGTTTAGGCAGAGGTAGAGGGAAGGGCATTGCAGACAGGGAAGACGGCATGAGCAAAAGCACGTAATATAGAAGTGTGCGGTGGTGTGTGGGGGGTGGCAAGAATTAGAAGACGACACTGAGGAGCTAGGCACAGGTGATACCAGTCAGCACCTTATGCTCCAGGCCAAGAAGTGTTGAGGGGAGCCATGAAGGGCTTCTATCAGATTGAGTTGGTTTTGTTTTTGTTTTTGTTTTTCATTTTACTACTTGTTCTTTTTTTTTTTTTTAAGATTTTATTTATTTATTTGACAGAGATCACAAGTAGGCAGAGAGGCAGGCGGAGAGAGAGAGAGAGGAGGAAGCAGGCTCCCCGCCAAGCAGAGAGCCCGATGCAGGGATCAATCCCAGGACCCTGGGATCATGACCTGAGCTGAAGGCAGAGGCCTTAACCCACTGAGCCGCCACCCAGGCACCCCACTACTTGTTCTTTTATTGAAAATCTTTGAAGAAATTAACATGACACATGGGTTATATACAAAGTTAAGAAATAAAGTAATTTTGTTAAATTTTTTAATATCATGGAATGAAACCTTTGCCACATTTTTTTTAACTGACATGAATTTATTATGTAATTTTGTAGATGATTATTACAGGTGAAGTCAGCTGGTTTCTGTACTCCAGGTCTGAGACTGAAATCCAGGTTTTCCTGTCTGAGCTCTTATCTGTGCGTTTTATTAACATTTAATGTATTATTCGTTTCAGGGGTACAGGTCTGTGAATCATCAGTCTTACACAATTCACAGCACTTACCATGGCACATAAGCTCCCCGATGTCCATCACTCTGCCACCCCCATCACTCCCACCCCTTTCCCTCCAGCAACCCTCAGTTTGTTTCCTCAGATTAAGAGTCTCTTGTGGTTTATTTCCCTCACTGATTTTGTCTTGTTTCATTTTTCCCTCCCTTCCCCTATGAGCCTCTGTCTTGTTTCTCAAATTCCTCATATCAGAGAGATCATATGATACTTATTTTTCTCTGATTGACTTATTTCCTCTAGTTCCATCCATGTTGTTGCAAATGTCAAGATTTTGGGGGTTTTGATGGCAGCATAATATTCCATTGTGTATATATATATATACCACACCTTTTTAAAAAAGATTTTATTTATTTGACAGAGAGAAACACAGTGAGAGAAAGAGAGAGAGAGAACCCAAGCAGGGAGAGTGGGGAAGGGAGAAGTAGGCTTCCTGCTGAGCAGGGAGCCTGATGCAGGGCTTGATCCCAGGACTCTGAGATCATGACCCAAGCCGAAGGCAGACGTTTAACGACTGAACCACCTAGGCACCCCTATACCACATCTTTATCCATTCATCTGTTGATGGACTTTTAAGCTCTTTCCATAGTTTGGCTATTGTGGACATTGCTGCTATAAACATTGGGGTGAATGTGCCCCTTTGGATCACTACATTTGTATCTTTAGGATAAATACCCAGTAGTGCAATTGCTGGGTCGTAGTGTAGCTCTATTTTCAATTTTTTGAGGTACCTCCATACTGTTTTCCAGAGTGTCTGCACTATCTTGCATTCCCACCCACAGCGTAGGGGGGTTCCCCTTTCTCCGCATGCTCACCGACAACTGTTGTTTCCTGACTTGTTAATTTCAGCCATTGCGACTGGTGTGAGGTGGTAACTCACTGTGGTTTTGATTTGTATTTCCTTGATGCTGAGTGATGTTGAGCACTTTTTCATGTGTCTGTTGGCCATCTGGATGTCTTCTTTGCAGAAATGTCTGTTAATGTCTTCAGCCCATTTCTTTTTTTTTTTTTTAAGATTTTATTTATTTACCTGACAGACAGAGATCACAAGCAGGCAGAGAAGCAGGCAGAGAGAGAATGGAGGAAGCATGTTTGATGCGGGGCTCCATCCCAGGATCCTGGGATCCTGACCCGAGCCGAAGGCAGAGGCTTTAACCCACTGAGCCACCCAGGCGCCCCTCTTCTGCCCATTTCTTGATTGAATTATTTGTTCTTTGGGTGTTGAGTTTGATCAGTTCTTTTTTTTTTTTTTAAGATTTTATTTATTTATTTGACAGTCACAGATCACAAGTAGGCAGAGAGGCAGGCAGAGAGGAGGAAGCAGGCTCCCTGCTGAGCAGAGAGCCTGAAGCTGAGCTCCATCCCAGGGGAGCTAAAGGCAGAGGCTTTAACCCACTGAGCCACTCAGGCACCCCATGTTAAGTTCTTTATAGGTTTTGGATACTAGTCCTGTATCTGATATCAGACTGAGTTTTTGATCACTGGCAACCCCAGTAGGGAAGAGGGGTGGGAGGAGAAAGCCTGACGGCAAGGGGACTGTTGAGCAAGAGATTATTGCTGTGACTCAAGTAAATGACAGTGAGGTCCATTTCACACCCCCTGGGACAGCAAAAAACAAAAAAGATAGATAATGTCAAGTGTTGTGAGAATGTAAAGTAAATGGAACACTCACGGGTTGTTGATGGGAACGCAAAATGACCAAAATGACGCAGCTACTTTGGAAAACAGCCGGAAGTGCTTCAAAAAGCTAAGTGGGGAATTACTATATGCCATTCTACTGCCAGGTATTATGCCCAAGAAAATTGAAAGCGTTTGTCTACACAGAAGCTTGTATACAGATGTTCATAGCAGTACTCTTCATAGAAGTACAAAGAACCCCAATGTTCGCCAGCTGATGAATGGATAAATAAATTGCATATACAAATGAATACTGTCTGGCCATAAAAAGTAATGAAGTGGTCACATGCTACGACATAGATGAACCTTGAAAACATACTCAGTGAAAGAAATCAGCCATAAAAACCACATATGATATGATTTCATTTAGATGAAATGTCCAAGATAGGCAAATCTGTAGAGACAGGAAGTGGATGAGTGGTTGCCTAGGACCGGGGTTGGGGGGACAGGGAATTGGGAATAACTGCTAATGAGTAACGAGGTTTCTCCTTGGGATGATGAAAATATTCTGGAATTATACAGTTGAACAGCTCTGTGAATATACTAAAAACTGCTGATCTGTACCCCTAAAAAATGAATTTTATGGTTTATGGATTATATCTCATTAAAGCTGTTATTTTAAAAAGCGGTATCAATGGGTAAAGAATGACAGTACTGCATAAGCTAGTGTGCTGAGTGCTGGTCCCCCTTGATGTCTCTGGGCCAAAGCAGCCATGCAGCATCAGCACCGCTGATGGAGTGCTGGGAAGCGTGTGGAGGATCTGCAGCTGTCTGACCGAGGTGGCCCAGTGCAGTGCAGTGGAAGGAGCATTGGCCGGAATCACAGAGATCTGCATTTAGCCCCTGCCCAGCTCCTAACTCTGAATTCAATCTCTTATTGATTCTCAGTTTCTCTATCTGCAAAACAAAAGGAGTCTTTCAGCAGTAAGTGGTTTGGGCCTATTAGAACAGCTTCCATTCCCCAGGATTGGAGCATAGGAGAGATATGTTGGTTGTAGTGAGGCTGGACACAGTGTCCTGAGTTCATCGTGCTGGGTTACGTGGGGGAAAGAGGACACAGTAGTAGCAGTGGCAGGGTCCGAAGAAGGGCTGTAGTCATTGGTGTGATTTGCATGGCGCTGGAGTAGGGCAAAGCCAGGGCGAACTTTCCTTCTGCTTAGTTCTCAGAGGAGCCACAGGACTGTAAATCTCTGAATGTCTCTGGAGGAGAAATACAGTAGGTTTATTCTGAGTTTCTTTGGAGATGGAGACCTTGGCCAACAGGTGGAGCTGCAGGAAGACAGGCAGGGCCTTTTCTCCTGGCCAGGACTAACAGTAGAGCAGGCCACCTTGGGAGGAATGGAGAATAGTATCTTGTGGGGGGGGGGGGGGGGGTCTCGGAGCAGAAACCAGGTGTCTCCAGCAAGAACACCTGCTGGATTCCAGCCCAGCTGCTACATCTCTGTGGAGACTTGGGAAAGGGTAAGAGTGGGTATGAGTTTGTGCTCAAACTTGGCTTTGTGATTGGGGTGGGCATGGAATGTTGTTATCAGTTTGGAAATCAGTGAGCTAATTAGTTTTACAAGATGTGAGGTTTTGATCTCAAGGATCATTCCTACTAGAGCAGAGGTTCATGTCAGGTTAAGGTTCTAGGGGAGTGCAAGGTGGAGAGAGAACATTGACTGAGTGCCTACTCTTTGTAAGCACTTGACATATGTTATTTATTCATCACAACTCCTCTATAAGGTAGAAATGATCATCTCGGGTTTTTTTGGTTTTGGGGGGTTTGGTGTTGTTGTTTTTTTTTAAAGATTTTATTTATTTATTTGACAGAGATCACAAGTAGGCAGAGAGGCAGGCAGAGAGAGAGGAAGGGAAGCAGGCTCCCCGCTGAGCAGAGAGCCCCATGCGGGGCTCGATCCCAGGACCCTGGGATCATGACCTGAGCCGGAGGCAGAGGCTTTAACCCACTGAGCCCCCCAGGCGCCCCTGTTTTGTTTTGTTTTTTTAAGTAGGCTTCATGCTCAACGTGGAGCCCAGTGCAGGGCTGAGATCAAGAGTTGGATGCTAACCAACTGAGCCACGCAGGTGCCCCTCATCTCAGTTTTGTAGACAAGGAAACAGAGTCCAGAGATATTAAGTAACTTACCTGAGGTCACACACTTTTAGGTCAGAATTCAAGCCCAAGTCTTTTTGGCTACAAAATCCATGTTCTTTCGGTGTCCCAAGAAGTGCCTCTTGTGAATAGAAGCCATTGTTACCTGAGTAGTAGTACGTGGCTTTCCTAATGCCCAGTGGCCCCGGCTCCCACACACCGTTCAGCCAGTCCTCACTGGTATGTTAGGTAATATGGGCATGGGGTCAGAGAATGGCACTGGGCCACAGCTCTTCACCAGGTGGGGAAGCCAAAGCGTGCTGGCCTGTGGCTATGTGATCTTGCATACCTGGGAAGAGGCTAGAAATTCCCACTGGTTAAGAGTTAATTTTATTTTTTTAAAAGATTTTATTTATGTATTTGGGAGAGAGAGAGAAGGAGAGGTAGCATGAGCAGGGAGAGGGGCAGAGGGAGAAGCAGGCTCCCTACCAAGGAGGCAGCCCAACAAGGGACTCGATCCCCTGGGATCATGACCTGAGCTGAAGGCAGATACTTAACTGACTGAGCCACCCAGGTGCCCCAAGAGTTAATTTTAGATTGGAGGAGAAAGGGCACAAAGCCTAGGGTTTTATTCTAGACATGCCATTTACTGATATGTACAGGTGTCTTCTGGTCAAGTATTTCTTGCCCCTGGACCTCATTTTCTTAGCTATAAAATAGGTGAGTGGATTAGCTCAAACACTTCAAGCTGTGTGCCTTGGAGGCCATAGGGGCTCTATGGAGAAAACCCAGGGGTTGTTAAAGAGTGGGATGTTGTGCATTTCATGAGGTTTTGCTCTCGCCTGTTATTGTTTACTCTGTGCCAAGCACTGGCTGAACACTGTATATCCATTCTCATCCAACCCTCTCAGCAACCCAGTAATTTTTTTTAACCGCACTCAGCAAGGGTCACATAGATGGTGACTAAGCAAGGATGCAAGTCTAAGTCTGTCCCATATTCTTTTTTTTTTCTAATTTAAAATTTTTATCTTTAAAAAAACGTTTTATTTGGGACACCCGGGTGGCTCAGTCAGTTAAGTGGTTGTCTTTGGCTCTGGTTATGATCCCAGGGTCCTGGGAACCCTTGCTCAGAGGGGAGTCTGCTTCTTCCCCTCCCTCTCCCTCTGCCCCTGAGAGATCTCTCTCTCTCTCTGACAAATAAACAAAAATTAAAGAAGAAAAAGATTTTAAAAGATCAGTTTTTTTGAGATATAACTTACATGCAATAAAATTCACTAATTCTAAGCGTACAGTTCAATGACTTTTTTTTTTTCAGTTCAATGACTTTTGACAAATAGTTTTATAAACACTACTACCACCATGATCTAGAACATTTCCCTCACCCCAGAGGGTGCCGGTCTGTAGTCAATCTCTTCTCCCCATTCTTATCCCTTAGTAAACACTGACAGATTTCTGTCACTCTAGTTTCACCATTTCTAGAATTCCTACAAATGAAATTGTACAAAATGTGGTCTTGTGTGTCTGGCTTCTGTCACTTAGCTTAATGCTTTTGAGAGTCATTCATACTGTCATGTGTGTCAGTACTAAATTTCTTTTTATTGGTGAGTAGTCGTCTATCATATGGCTGTACCACGGCTGTTTACCCATTTACCTGTTGATTTGGGACTTCCAGATTTTTGGCTATTATGCATAAAATTGTTGTTAACACTAAAGTACAAGTCTTTCTGTGGACATAGGATTTCATTTCTTGTGGGTACATATCTAGGAGTAGACTCGCTGGGTCAAACGACATATTCGGTTTCTAAGTGCGTAACAAGTTACCACAAATGTAATGGCTTAGCACCGCACTATATTATCCCACAGTTCTCTCCATCAGAAGTCTGGGTGGGTTCGACCAGGTTCTTCGTTCAGGGTCTCATAAGGCTGAAATCAAGGTGTTGGCCAGGCTGGGTGCTTATCTGGGGGATCTGGGGGGAAAATCCACCTCTTCCTCTGGGGCCTCACCCAGCTCTTGAAGGTTGCTCACGTTCTTCCTTAGCCAGCCCCTCTGTCTTCACACCACCCATGCATGCTGAGTCCTCCTCACACCCCAGGCTCTCTGGTTCTGCCACCAGCCAGAAAAAACTGCTTTTCAAGGGCTGGTAGACGAGTTTGGGCCCAATCAATCTCCCTTTTGCCATATACCATAGCATAATCACAGTAGTAGTAACATCTGGGAGCAGAGGTCATGAGAGAGTCTTAAAGTTCTACCTACCATGTATGGTAAGTATGTTTATAAGAAACCATCAAACTGGGGCGCCTGGGTGGCTCAGTTGTTAAGCATCTGCCTTCCGCTCAGGTCATGATCCCTGGTCCTGGGATCGAGCCCCGCATCGGGCTCCCTACTCAGTGGGAAGCCTGCTTCTCCCTCTCCCACTCCCCCTGCTCGTGTTCCCTCTCTTTCTGTCAAAAAAATAAATTAAATCTTTAAAAAAAAAAAAGAAAGAAACCATCAAACTTTTCCAAAATGACGTCACCATTGTACTTTCCCATCAGAAGTATATGAGAGTTCCAGTTGCTCCACATTCTGGCCAACATGGTATTTTCGGTCTTTTTAATTTTAGCTATTGGTGAGTATTGTAACTTTATCTCATGGTGGTTTTCATTTGCATTTCCCTAATGACAGATGATAATGAGATCTTTTGGTATGCTTATTAGAGCATAAAATTTTGTTTGATGTAACCTTCTGCTTTTAAAAAAAAAGGTGGAAACCTACTGGTTTAGATAAACTGTGAGGTTCTTAGAAAGTCTGTAATCTGTGAATCTCTTAGTGGAGCCCAGGGCTTAACTCCTTTTCTGAAAGTCTCCCTCTCTTTTTTTAAAAAAGATTTTATTTATTTATTTGAGAGAGTGAGAGCAGGAGCAGGGCGGGAAGGGGTTGCACAGAGGGAAAGAGAGAAGCAAACTCCTCACTGAGCAAGGAGCCCAACATGGGCCTTGATTCCAGAACCCTGAGATCATGACCTGAGCCAAAGGCAGACGCTTAACCATCTGAGCCACCCAGGCACTGCTCCTTTTCTGAAAAGTTCTCTTGAATGTAGGTAGAATGTTGGTAAATCATCAGTATAAGCACTTGGCTCTGTGCGTGAGTTAGAGATAAAAGCAACAAATATTTCTTGATTATCTACATGGTTACAATCCCAAATCTGAAATTCTGAAATATAAATTGTTCTGAAAACCAAAATTTCTTTTCTTGGTTGGTACCAAAACTCACTGGTAGCAAAACCTGACACGAAGGGGTTTATTTGTTCGTTCGTTTGTTTGCAGAAGGACCCTCTGTTGTCCTATGCCTGTGTTGGCTGCCTGGAAGCCTTGCTTGACTACCTGCATGCCCGGAGCCCAGACATCGGTAGAAACCTTCCCCATTCTCTGATGTTCCCATACAGGTGGCCAGCCCCTGCCACCTTCCTGTCCCAGACTCCCAACCTCTGTTTTTTTGATACACACTCATTTTGTTTAATTCTTTCCATAACATGCAAGGTCATTACAATGTCCATTAGACAGATGAGGACACTGCAGTCCAGAGAGGTCAAGTAACCTGCCCAACCAAGGTCACAAAGTTCTGAAGTGGCACAGGCCTTCCTGTTGCCTGCTTCCCACAATAGTGGGATATGTGGTCTCCCTGAGCAGGCAGCCTAAGTGGCTAGAAGCCCAGGGAAGAAAGAAACTTCCAGTGGTCAATTGGTCCCAGGCCCTGCCGCTAGCTGAGCAGCCCCTTTTGGAGACAATAAAAGAAAGTCCTCTTCAGCAATGTTCCGAGACCTACAGAAAAGCAGCAGTAACAACCCAGGGTGACTGGTGTTTCCTGTAGCATCCCATGTGGTCTCCCAGCCCTGGAATCGGTTTTTGCTGTTTACGCTCCTGGATGCTGGAGAGAGTTCCTTCCTCAGACCTGAGATCTTGAGGTTCATGACCCTGGTAAGTGCAGAATGGATGGTTCTGTGGTGTGAAGGATGTTATGAGCTGTGTGGTCCTGAAGGGGCCAGGTAGAGGGGTAGAGAGCAGAGGGGCTGGGTGGGCCTTCACCGTCTATGAGGGCTGCTCAGAGAACTCCTCTAAACGCCCACATCTTCTCACCCCAAAAGACCCAGATACTCTTTCTTTTTTTTTTTTTTTTAAGATTTTTATTTATTTACTTGACAGCTATATATGGAGAGAGCACAAGTAGGCAGAGAGGCAGGGAGAGGGAGAAGCAGGCTCCCCGCTGAGCAGGGAACCCTACACAGGACCCAATCCCAGGACCCTGGGATCATGACCCCAGCCGAAGGCAGGCACCCCCCAGATACTCTTTCTAATTCATTTGCACGTGAAACATTGGCCAGGGCTTGTCTGCCACATCCAGATCCTGTGCTAGGGACCAAAGATGTCACCGAGCCAAATGCTCTGCCTTTTAAGGGTCCCCCAATCTAGAGAAGGAGATAGAAAAGGAAACTAATAGTTAAAACATGATGTCATGGGGCGCCTGGGTGGCTCAGTAGGTTAAAGCCTCTGCCTTCGGCTCAGTTCATGATCCCAGGGTCCTGGGATTGAGCCCCGCATCCAGCTCTCTGCTCTGCAGGGAGCCTGCCTCCCCCCGCCCCCCCCGCCGCCCTCTCTGCCTGCCTCTCTGCCTACTTGTGATCTCTGCCAAATAAGTAAAATCTTAAGAAAAAAACAACCCATGATGTTATTAGTGGCTCAGCAGAAGATATGCTAAGTGCCTGGCACACGGTGAGTGCCCACTGAATAAACAAAGCTGTGAGCCTGTGAACGGGAGTGAGGTGGATCAGTGAATAAGGCAGTGGTTGGTGTGGGAACACGGAGATGAGCACAGTTGCCCACTGAATAACGTGGGGGTTAGGGGTGCTGACCCCCTTACAGTTGGAAATCTGCGTATTAACTTTCGACTCCCCAAAACGTAACTACTAGTAGCCCACTGTTGACTGGAAGCCTTCCTGATAACATAAACTGTCAGTTAACACATATTTTGTGTGTTATGTGTACTAAATACTGATTTTTACAATAAAGGAAGCTAGTAAAAGAAAATATTACTAAGAAAATAGTAAAGAGAAAATACTTTTATAATACTGTATTGTATTTATCGAAAAAACTTGTGTCTAAGTGGACCTGTGCAGTTTACTCTGGCATTGTTCAAAGGTTGACTGTAATTGCTTCTGCCAGAGCCAGGAGGGAGAGGTGAGTAAGGATGCAGTAAGCACTCAATTAATGCCTCTGATGTTTTAACGAAATGGAAACATTCAGCAGGAAGGTAACATTTTAGCTGAGGTTTGAAGGATTAATAGGCAAAGAGGAGGAAAAGTGTTCCAGGCAGTGAAGTGAAATAGCAGGTAAATGAACACATGGTGGTGTGTTTGGGTAACCACACATAGTCCTTTTTGGCCATGCGTGTTTCGTGCAGGGCCAAGGAGTGAGGGGAAGGGTACTGAAGAGGTCAGCAGGGCCAACTCTCTCAGCGTTTCACAGTCTGCTTAGTTTACGACCCTCTCCTATGACACAACCCCACCTCTGCCCACCAACTCCGAGCTTCTGAAGGCAGGGTTCTCTGGGCTTCAGATCTGTGCCCCCGGCCCAGGGCCAGACACAGCAGGGGCACAGGAAATATCTGTGAAGGTGATACCAAATCCCCGTGCGTTTGGGGCTTCTCTCCCTGGCCCAGCTTGTGCGGTTCCAGAGCAGCAGTGTCCTCTCTCATGAGGAGGTGGGTCATGTTCTGCAAGCCGCGGCTCTGGCTGACCTCTCCACCCTGTCGAACGACACACGCCAGGCTCTGCGTGGCTTCTTCCTGCAGGTGGGTGGGAAGGGGATGCTGTGTAGCCACTGTAAGGCTAGACCCTCTATGCCGTCTTCTGTGTGGAGGATGGTGGGTCTGGCCCCAGCGGCTGAGGGGAGGACAGGAGTGCAGAGGGTGGAGGGTTGAGAGGGCCTGTGTGGAGCGGCTGCTGAGAAGGACTGTCTTCCCTGCCTTCTTCTCCCCCCAGGTCCAGAGCATGGGCCTCCTGGCTGATCACAGCACGGCCCAGACCCTGCAGGCCTCGCTAGAGGGCCTTCCCCTGAGTAGCTCCTCCCCCAAGCCACCCCTGGATATGCTGTATCCTTTCTTGCATCTGGGAGCCTTGGCCCGGGCAAGGTCACTCAGGCTGTGGGAGGCTGTGACATCATGCTTCAGAGGGGTGACGCTGTCTACAGCCCTGTCCTTGAAAGCATCTGCTTCAGTGAGAATAATAGTGATAGCAATGACAATGACTTATTCTTTTTTAAGTTCCTACCAAGGGCCACGCACATTACTCGCACTGTGTCTAATCCTCACCGAAGCTAGGGTGTTAACATAGATGTAACTTAGACCAGAGAGGTTAAATGATGTGCCCAGGATCACCCAGTAATAGCATCAGGATCTGACCCCCATTCGTCTGTCTCTAAAGCCACATTACCAAACTCAGGAAGGAGCCAGTCCGTCCCCAAGAGCTTTGGAGAAAGTTGCGCACATCCAGCAGATACAGGTGCTTCCCTCAGCCCAGTGAGGGGGTGATGTCCCTGAGAAAGCCTGAGGCTGTGGGCAGTGGCTAGAGGCCCTCTGGGGGTGGTTGGGGTGCCCCAGAGACACTTCCGTCTGGGTGCTCAATCTGGTGCTTCGTCCCCATCCCCACTGGCTACCTCCCTGGCTCTCCTTCCCCAGTGCCTGAAACAGTTCCCTGTTGAATAGCAACTAGCTACCCTGGTGTTTGGGTCCCAGCTTTAGAACCCAGCCCGCTCTTCCTAAGGGCACCTCTGAGCACTGGAAGTATGGTTCTCCCAAGGTTGGCGCCACTTTTCTGCTGTTTTCCTCTCATGTTTTGCTGCCAGTTGCCTGGGAGGGGTGGCTGTATCCCTGTCCCACATCAGAGACTGACCTTCGTAACTTGAACGCCCAGAAACAGAGAACTAAGACCTGGTGAAGAGAAAGAATTGTTGGGGAAATGGATGACATCTGTAGCCATTAACTCCATTGTTGAAATGGAGTCAGGAAATAAAATGATATACTCACATGTCTCTGTGGGCTCTCCAAAAACGTTTCCATCGAGACTTGTCTTGGCTCCCTGGAGCTGGTAACTCTGTCACTCAGATAGTGGACTGCTTCCGTGAGGAATGGATGGCCTCCTCAGGGACGGGGGGGGCCAAGATTTGTTCTGGTAACATGTAAGGAGCACCAGCCGGCTGCCTCAGTTGTACCCAGAAGAAAACCAGGCAGGCCATCCACGGGGCTGGAAGTGCAGAGAAAGGCCATGTGTGTGGTACCGGTGTGATCCAAGTGCTCTAAGAGGCACTTCACCTGCCCCCTCGCCTCACATGAAGGTGGAGAGGGGTGCAGTTTCCAGGCAAGGAAGTTGAGCAGGTCAAATCCTTCTGTGCCTCGCTGGCCCAGCCCCGCTGTTCCCTGGCTAGAGCAGGTTCCTTGTGTTTTTTTTCCGTGGGCCCTCCCCAGAGTTAGTATTTAATTACCACGTGTGCAGTTCTTTTAAGGTCTGCTCTCCACCCATGTGCCTGCTTCCTGTTCCCAACTCAGCCCCCCGCGCCTCTGGCTCCTTGTCCGCTTGCCGAGCCCCCTGTCCCCCCTCCCAGACCTGGGTGCCCGTAAGTGGGCAGCCCACCCAGCTCCTCGGGTTTGGCTGTACGGACCCTGCACAACACTGGTCTGAACTCCGTCCTAATGAACGGATAGGGAGGCCCCCGACGAACTAGGTTTAGAAGCTGGTGGACTGGAGAGGCGAGCAGGGGATGCACCAACTCCGCACTGCAGATGTCTTAAAAACAACAAACAGTGCTGGTGGTGACCCGCCAAACTGATTCTGTCAACTACAGTTTAAAAGATACTGTCAGCTTATGAAAAGTTTCGGTCAGGGCCCAGTCCGCTGACGCGCCCTTTGAGTCGGGCCCAGACCCCACGCAAGCTTAACTTCCACCAATCTGGACAGGGCGACAATCGCGCCCCGGTCACAAGGTGGGCGGGACAAGACTCGGGTTTGCCGCGCCGGGGTCCGGGCGGGGCGGGGCCGGAAGTGAGGTCGGCGGAGCGGCCGTCGCGGCCCGCGCTCATTGGCGGGGGCGCGCCCGGAGGTTCCTGCGCTGCTGCCGGCGCCTAGTGTGAGGTTCCGCGACTCTGCTGTTCGCCTCGTGGACCCCAGAGCCGGGCTGCGCACCGACGTCCTATCCGCACGCCTCTGTCCGCACTGACCTGCCTGGTAGGTGGGGCCGGGGGTCCAGGGAGGGCGGGCTCCTAGTGGGACTGGGGGGCAGGGACCAAGGGCCCCCGAACCTGCTGCTGGGGCTAGCGGATAAGATTCGCGGCCCCGAAGTTTTCTCGTCCGAAGGACTCGTTCTCTCCTCTGGGAGCCCCAAGGGCTCGGGTCGGCAAGCTGGGTCCGCGAGCCCGCGTAGCCGGCTCAGAGCCCGCTACCGCCATGTCCCCCTTACAGAATGGGTTCAGAGCCTCGTACCCAGCCGGGAAGAGCGCTGGGAACGCGCGGGGCGGGGAGCGGGATCGAGAGGCAGGGTCAGTGGGAGTACGGTAGAAGCAGCAGGATCCGCCTCCACGCGGTCTGCTTTTTCGGTTTCCCTTTCCCGCTTCTCTCCTGCTTCGGTCGTTACCGGCTGTCTGATAGCCCTGGCTTCAAGTTCTGTCCTAGCCCGCCTGGGTCGTTCTCTTGCGTCTAGAGCGTGACGTTGGAAGGCAGGTGGTCCTGGGCGAACTTGGACTACTCCTTCCCGTCCTGGAAGCTCCAGTTGTCTCATCCTCAGGCACCGGGATGGTTCTCTGAGTGACTTCTGCAGGCTCTGTCAATCACTGAGCGTCTTTCCGCTGGAGCAGGTGTCCTGCTAGTACGGTGGCAGCTTTGAGGTAGCCTTTGCTTATCTAGACTCTCATTAGCCCGGGAATAGCTGAGTGTCTTTGCACAATCACCTCACTTTTCTGTGCCTTGGTTTCCACATTGGTAAAATTGGGCAGCTGTCATCTGACCACTGTGTTTCATATTCCACCCCGTCAGCTCCCTTATCCTTTTGGGCTTGTTTTACAGGTTTATTGATTGTCCCTTTCCCCTACTGGGGACACAAGTACCGTGAATGCAGTGATTTTTGTTTGTCTTAGACACTGCTGTATTCCCAGGTCTCAAACAGTGCCTTGAATGTGGTACTTAAAAATTAATTAGGGAATAGTGCTTGAGTAGGAACAGGTGTCGCTTGTGGTGCCTGTGGTTCCAAAGTGAGTGAGTGGCAGGCAGCCTTCTTACCCAAGACTGTGTGCCCCCTCCTTTCCTGCCCCAAATTCCTTCTTCCATTCTTCTTCTTCTTTTTTTTTTAAAAGAATTTATTTTTAAGTAATCTCTACACCCTGTGTGAGGCTCGAACTTACAACTTCAAGATCAAGAGTTGCATGCCCACTGACAGAGCCAACCAGGTGGCCCCTTTCTGTTCTGCTGACAGAAGTCAGAGAGGGAGGGAAACTGAAAGTTTTCACATCTCTCCTGACTGCCTGGGCTTCTGTCACCAGACATCTTCCTGGGGTCCAGGATGGGGTATGTTGAAAGGGAATGATAATGACCAGACCCCTCTTCCCCAGGCACAATGCCTCACCCAGCCCTTTCTCCCTACTGTAGGTGGGTGTTTCACAGGTGAAAAAGCTGAGGCTCAGGCTGAGCAATTTGCCTCAGGGCCCACAGTCAGAGGCTGAGCCAGGGCTCCAGCCCAGAGCTCTAGACACCGACCCCTGTGCCCTAAGCGTTCCTATATTGCCAATATTATCTGTATATCCCTCCTACCATCCCACAGTGTTTATGGAGTGTCTGGTGGTCACAGGCCCCCAGGCTGAGACTAGTGCTTCAGGGCTTCCCGAAGCTGGGTTCTTGGTATCTGGAGGCCATGGCATGTCGGGAAGTTGCTATTCACCTGCACTCTTTCTTTTACAAAACCAAGCTCTGGATCTCACCTCTCTCTGGGTTACTTTCCTAGTCCTAGGATCTTGGATATGGATCTTCTTCAGTTCCTGGCCTTCCTCTTTGTCCTGCTGTTGTCTGGGACGGGAGTCACAGGCACCCTGAAGACCTCCCTGGACCCGAGCCTGGAGATCTGTATCCTTTGCCATGAGGTGGGGTTAATGATCTGTTTCTGAGGTTGTCTGTAAACAGTCTTTCTGGACCCACAAACGCTTGGATTTCAGGGCTGGAGCAGACCCAGTCTGTGGGAACAGAAGAAAAGGTGAGGTGTTCTAACCAACACTTGATCGAGTCAGTTCTCTTCTGAACCTCAGTTTCCCCGTATGTTGAATGGAAAAGGCAAGACATACTTCTTCTGAGGATTGTGTGTGTGCTTTGCATCTGGTGGGGGGAGACCCTAGGTGGAGACTTGGGCCCTGGCATCCTCAGCTGCCTGCTCGGGGCCAGACCTCAGGGACACAAAGAAGAGTCAGGACCAGTCAGTCCGTGGCTTTGAGGAACTCACAGAGCTCACGCTCTTCTCTTCAGCCAGCACTTTTATGAACCATGGTTGGGGAAGAGGGGCAGGGAGAACCATGGTGGTGTGGCTTTTGAACTGGGTCTTGAGAGTACAAACTCATGGAGGGGTGGGGGGCGGTGGCATCCCAGGTGAAGTGTACAGTGTAAGCAGAGAGGAGGTTCTGGAAATAGTGATTGGTTGCTGCAGGTGGCAGGAAGACCATGGGGAGGGTAGGGGGGAGCCAGGTCGTAAGGGTTGGGTTCAGGGTGTCGTAAGGGTTGGGTTCAGGGTGTCAGAATCTTACATGAAGTGGAGGCCTATGCCTCCCACCTTCCCTGGCGGTGCGGCGGGGGGGTGACGGGGGTGTCTCAGCCGTGGGCATCTCCAGCCCTTGCAGACACTTGCCGGTCGGGAATGGGGCCTCTGGACTGGGACCGCTGGATCGTCCAGGCAGGGGTATGGGTGCCAGGCCCCTTAACTTCATGCTGCTCAGACAAGAAGATGTTTGCGGTGAAACGGCGAGAACAGCTGTTGGCACTAAAAAACCTGGCACAGCTGAACGATGTCCACCAGCAGTACAAGATTCTCGACGTCATGCTCAAGGGGCTCTTTAAGGTGCGTGTGGGCGTGGGGCCGCTCCCGGCAGGCCCAGTCTTTGATCTGGGCACTGAAGGATGGGTAGGAGTTCGCTAAGGGCATGGTGTTCAGTGAAGGGGGACTACCTGCACAAAAGATTTGAAATAGGGTTTAAATAAATAGGGCCATCTGTGAAGGGCTCTGCAAAGCCACTCAGCCTGGGTGGGGTTCCCTCAGGTGCTGGAGGACTCGCGGACAGTGCTCATCGCTGCAGATGTGCTCCCAGATGGGCCCTTCCCCCAGGACGAGAAACTGAAGGATGGTATGGTCTTCCCAGTCTGACCCCTTCCCCCTCCCCACCACCTTGACCTTCTCTAGCTGCTCCTTCCCTCCTATTCTCATGCTTTTTTTCCTTTGGAAGTATCCGTTTAGACCACCTTCCAGGTGGTCCCCTTGGGTGTATGGATACTTAAACCATATTTCTCTGGTCATTTCTGGGCTTCAGAGCCAGTTACTGGATATATGCCTTTGTACTGTCCTGTGCTGGGGGCAAGGGAGACAGGGAGAAGCCTCTGCCTATGACCCCACCTCAGGGATTCTTGCCTTTTCTACCATCCTGACCCTTGCCGTAGCGAAGGCGAGGGTTGTTCCCGTTTATAGGAGAAAAAAACCTAAATTCTATTGAAGAGAATGGCCAGTGGGGGCAATTCAGAGTGCTCTTTACTACTGTTTGAAAGCCCCAACCCCCTTAAATCCTTTTTGAGACAGGATGGGAAGAATAGATAAGTAAAATAATGTCCTGTGTCCCTTCATCCCCTCTTCTAAGAATTGTTCTCCTGGGGTAATTCCCCCTCCCCCGCGTTAACCGGTCATATTCTAACAATAAAACTTGTTAGATTACACTGTCTGAGAGAGGATGGAAATAGCATTTATATATCAGATGGTGGGCACTTTACAAACACCATCTCGAGTCTCCGCTCTAACTCTGAGGAAGGTACTATTGCCCCCGTTTTCCAGATAAAAAGAGAACAAGGGGTTTGCTCTTGCAAACCTGTAAACCAAGCTAACTCCTGAGTTCTTTGAGGTTTAAGGCTGTCCTGAAACCCAGAGGTTTCTGTTCACCAGACTTGGACCCAGCCTGGCATATCTTTGGAGGAGCCTGCTTATCTCTCTGTGTGTCCTGGTGGATGCTGGTAGGAGCTGCCTGGGCCTTATCTGCAGGGATGGCTCAAACAGGGACTTCACCAGCAGGGCTGGGAGTGTTCTATTTCATGGTAGCCTAGGTGGGGGGGACATGATGCTTAGTCTGAACTTAGTCTGAACTGATCTGTTGACCAGAGGAAGGACATTAGAGGGAAAATTGGTGAAATTCAGATAAGGGCTAAGGATGAGTGTCGGTGTTAATTCCCTTGTTGAGATACCTGTGCAATGATTATGGAAGATGATGACGTTAGGGGAAGCCAAGTGAAGGAATTTCATGATGTATGATGGAAGTCTAAAGTTATTTTAATATAAATCTCAAGAGGCATTTGGAATAAAATAAAGGGGCGCCTGGGTGGCTCAGATGGTTAAGCCTCTGCCTTCGGCTCAGGTCATGATCTCAGGGTCCTGGGATCGATTCCCGCATCCGGCTCCCTGCTCCGTGGGGAGTCTGCTTCTCCTCCCTCTGCTTGTCCCCCGAGCTCGTTTGCAGGCACGCTCTGTCTCTCTCTCTCTCACTCAAATAAATTTAAAAAAAAAATCTTTTTAAAAAGTAAAAGTAATATAAAATTGGAAAGATTAAAAAAAAAGAGCAAAAAGCCCCTCACGTGTTCCCCGGTGATCCTAATAGACCTGCCCTTGACATGCAGTGCGGTTGTGCTAACACTGCGGCCTGGCTCTGGGTATTTGGAGGCCAAGCTGGGGAAGTCAGGCCCGGCCACGCCTCACGTGACACGTGGGTCTTCATGTGCAAATGGCACCCACCTCTCTGGTCCCCACAACACCTGAGATGCAGGGGAAAGAGCATGGCCCTTGGAGTCAGACCTGGGTTTGCAACCCAGCTTTGCCACTCACCCACCATCTAGCCTCAGTTTCCCGTCTGTACAGAGGGAAGAGCAGTCGCATCTTCCCGGAGGTAGTGTTGAGGATTCAGTGACCTGGTGGTCCCTGGTGGACATAAAGCCATTAGCGGGCACTGCACACGTGGTCAGCCCCTGCGGAGAGCGGGCACAGTTCCCTTCTCTGCTTCTTCGGTTCTCTGGGGGGTGGCTGGGGTGGCCAGGCAGGCCGGAGAAGAGTGTCTGCCCAGGCCACTCACCAGGATCCTCTCGCCAGCTTTCTCGCAAGTAGTGGAGAACACGGCCTTCTTCGGTGACGTGGTGCTGCGTTTCCCGAGGATTGTGCACCACTACTTTGACCACAATTCCAACTGGAACCTCCTCATCCGCTGGGGCATCAGCTTCTGCAACCAGTCGGGCGTGTTCGACCAGGGCCCCCACGCGCCCATCCTTAGCCTGGTAAGGACTGGCTGCGGCAGAGGAGGTGTGGGGGCCCTCTGCCTGGTGGTGTACCGTGAACCTCGCTTCTGCCTTCAGTGGGGCTCGAATGTCAGCCCCGGGTTGTGTTTTCTGTGATGAGCCTCAGGGCACCCTGAGATCCCGTCTCAAGGGGTTCTGTGCTGACCTGGGTCCCCAGGGGTCATCGTCTCTTCCACATCTGCCTAAGCCTTGGGCGTGGGTCCCACGGTGGAGGGAGTGGCCGTGGGTAAGGAGTCAGGAGAAGGCAGAGGATGACTAACTCTTCCTCATCCACAGATGGCCCAGGAGCTGGGGATCAGCGAGAAAGACTCTGACTTCCAGAACCCGTTTAAAGTAGACCGCCCAGAGGTAAGCTGCTAGAACCGATGGCCATGTCTACTCTGCCTCTGCGGGATCATGGGCAGCCAGGTCATGTAGGGGCTGGGGCACCTTGAATGGAGCATGAGGGCTTTCGACTTGGAGCCAGACATACTTGGGTCTGGATGCACGTCCCATCGCTTATTCCTTGGTGCCTTTGGGCAAGCCACTGCCCCTGTCCTAGCCTCAGGCTCCCTGTCTTTTCACGGGGTATGGGGCAGTCAGAGGCTGTGAGCACACCCATCCCTTTGTACACTAGGCATGCAACATCAAGTGGACACCAGGGAGGTCAGGCCATGTTTCTCCGCCCTTGAGCCTCTGAGGGGTGCAGGGTAGGGTGACAGATGGGGACACATAGCGTAGAGGGGAGGAGGGAATCAGAGGTGACAGGGCAGGGCAACAGAGGCAGGAAAGGCTGGAGGACTGGACTTGTCAAATCACAGGCTTTCCTCTGGTATAGGGAAGAGTGTCAAGGTCCATGAGGGTCTAGGCTTTAGCTGCTCCTGCTTCATGGATGGTGACAGGTCAGAGACATCAGAGTTCATTGCAGCAAAAGCAATATGTAGACTGTTGGCCTGGTCGTGTGGGTTCCCCTTGTTCCCCAAGTCACCTAGGGGTGACCCAGGGGCCCAGGCAGATACCGTGCATGTGGTGGGTTTGCATGAAGCCGAAGAATACCGAGTTTGGGATAGTCGCGGCCTTCAGAATGAATAGAAGCAGACCTGCTCTTTGGGGAAAGTCATCATGTCACCCTTCCAGGTTGTTCTCTGCAAGCCATCCTGACAGAAGGCCCAGACAGGGTGATCAGGGCTCTGGTTTCTTGGGGAACCCAGTGAGAATATGCAGGGCTGCGCAGGGCCGTGGTTGGTTGCCTCCCCCATAGTTCACCCCTCAGCCCTCTTGGCTTAACTTAAATTTCCGCATGAACGTGCGGTTCAGTTCTGATTGATCTGGTAGGTAGAGGCTAGTATCACGTATGTTCAGTTGGTCGCGTACTGCCATTTGATTAAGGCTGCCATCAGCGGGACGCTGAGCAGCGGGATGAAGCCAGCCTGGTTGATCTCATCCCCCCAGCGTCACAGACTCAGCCAGCTATGATAAGTTCTGTGCGGGCCAATAGGTCTTATCTTAGATCATCAGAATGTGGTCTGAGGCCAGTCAGTTACCCATTACCATCCACGCAAGAGTTTAGACTGACCTGCTGATCTTTGATGTTATTGTCATTAATTCCAGGGAGCAGTAGATGGACCCACAGCAGTCCTCGTCCCCAGTAAAGGGACATTCTTCTTTTCTTGATTTTAGAGTGTGTGCACACGCTTGTGCTCGTGGGCAGGGGGAGGGGTGGGCAGAGGGAGAGAGAGAGAATCTTTTTTTTTTTTTTTTTAAGATTTTATTTATTTATTTGACAGAGATCACAAGTAGGCAGAAAGGCAGCCAGAGAGAGGAAGAGAAGCAGGCTCCCTTCTGAGCAGAGCGCCCAATGCGGGGCTCGATCCCAGGACCCTGAGATCATGACCTGAGCCGAAGGCAGGATCTTAACCCACTGAGCCACCCAGGTGCCCCGAGAGAGAGAGAGCCTTGAGGAGGCTCCACGCCCAGCATGGAACCTGACATGGGGCTCCAGGCTCCATCTCGCAGCCCTGAGATCATGACCTGAGCCGAAATCGAGAGTTGGTTCCTTAACCGACTGAGCCACCCAAGCGCCCCAGTAAAGAGACATTTCATGGCCCACTGTCTCCCACACGTTACTACTTGATTTGAGTCATCATTATATTATTGGCCTGAGCCCTGAGGGCAACGTCCCTACGGAGCTGCAGCCTCAGTGGCCCTACTTGGTGTAATGGAAGGTCACTCAGGCGTCAGGAGAAGCAGACGCATTTGTATCTGTCGGATTAAGCAGGCCGTACTGCGGAGTGTGTCTGCACAGGGTCCCTTTGGGAGCTGCCTTTGATGGCATCAGGCGCCTTAGAGTAGTTCACTACTGACCATGTCCCTGTGAGTTCTCCTATCACAGGGTTGGGAGTGACACACCCAGCAGCTGGTTAGATGGTCGGCTGCAGCTGCCCCTCGGCTTGGGCAGCCCCTACAGTTGTTGGTCAGGTGGTGCTGGGTCTAAGAGACCAAGAGGAGTCATCGTTCCCTCCCCAGATGCTAAGATTGTTGCCACGAAATCAGGGTGTCACATCCCAGGACCTGTAATTCCACTTTTTCTCCAGTCATCCGCTACTCTCACCTGGACCTTTGTTTCATCCGGAAGGATCAGCTATGAATGGGACAAGGGCATTTTTACAAAACAATCAGAGACACATTGTGTCTTCCATCTTGGGCCACATGGGCCACCGTAGAGGGACTTGGAGGGAGCATACTCAACCAAGTGGTCGTTATCCTAATGATCTCAGGTCTGCCACCCCGACCAGCACCTCTAGGTCGTAAAGCCAGAAACACGGAGCCCCCTGCCCTGTGCCCCCGCCCACAGCGGCAGGTTTGCTGTCGCGTCCGCACGACCCAGTGCAACTGGGCAGCGGAGTCTCGCTCGGTGTTTTGGTTCTGGTTGGTCTCATCAGAGAGTGGGCCTTAGGATGGACATCAGACCAACTGAGCTGGACTGTTAAACCGCCCACCACAGTTTGTTTCCATGGTTTGTGGCCCCAGAGAGGAATGGTTGTCTTTGATCTGCCCGTCTGTTGTCTTCTTTTTTTTTTTTTTTTTAAGATTTTATTTATTTATTTGACAGACAGAGATCACAAGTAGACAGAGAGGCAGGCAGAGAGAGAGAGAGAGAGGGAAGCAGGCTCCCTGCTGAGCAGAGAGCCCGATGCAGGACTCGATCCCAGGACCCTGAGATCATGACCTGAGCCGAAGGCAGCGGCTTAACCCACTGAGCCACCCAGGTGCCCCGTCTGTTGTCTTCTAAGTGGCAGGCGGGACGACTAGGATGCTAATGACAGTCAGTAGAAATACAGTGTGCGTGGTGTTCAGAGTGTCATCTGAGCGAGGGTGATGGCTTCATATTCGGATCAATATCTGACCGGCCCTGGTGGCAGTTAGTCTTCCAACATCGTCACTGGGACTGGATGGCCAGTAGACACAGTGTCCGGGGTTCCCGAAAGCATCCCCAGGTTTGATGAGGACTGAGTGTGTGGTTGTGCTCACGGTTGTAATTTATTGCAGCGAAAGGATACAATGCAAAATCGGGAGAGGGAAAAGACTCATAGGGTGAAGTTTGAGGGAAACCAGGTGCCAACCTCCACGAGCCCTCTCCCAGTGGAGTCCCCCAGGAGCATACGTGTGACACGTGAGAAATTGTCAGGGAGGCTCGTTAAAGACTCAGCTCGGGGTGCCTGGGTGGTGCAGTCGGTTAAACGTCTGTGTTTGGTTCAGGTCATGATTCCAGGGTCCTGGGATTGAGCCCAGTGTCGGGCTCCTTGCTCAGCAGGGAGCAAGGAGCTTCTCCCTCTCATTCTGCTGCTCCCCCTGCTTGTGCTCTCTCTCTTTCAAATAAATAAATAAAAATCTTTAAAGAAAAAATAAAAAAGACTCAGTGCCCAGAGTTTTTATTGGGAGCTGGTCACTTAAGCACCCTCTGCCCAGTGCATTCCAGAATTCCAGACTCCCAGGAGGAAAGCAGGTGTCAGCATAAACCACACTGTTTACAAAGTAGGCTCAGTGAGCCACTCATTAATTAGGGCGGTGGGAGCCTCCCCCGCCAAATCCAGGCTTCCAGACACCAGCCAAGATCCCACCTTAGGAGCAGTCCTTTCGAAGACTAGCAGTGACGTTGGCTATGTTAACTCTTCTGGACGGCACGATTAGCTCTCAATTTAGGTGAACGATCAGTGGGCCCAGCATGAGCATTTAGGGGAACCTCTGAGTCAAGGGCCCTCTTGAACCAGTGGCTTTGCTTCAGGGAGCGGAGTGGGAGATGGGGTTTCCCTACCAGGGTTGCTGCTATCCCCCCGTCACGTAACGTTCCTCGAGCTTGCCTGCTTCCGTGACAACCCTGATCAATGGCGGGTGTAAGAACAGTCAGGGCATACCCAGCAGGAATATGCAAGGACACTCAAGGTCATGGCAGATTGCCTTTCCCAGGGAGGGCCACCCACAGGGAAGCCTCATAGCTGTGACACCAGCTGTCCTTGCCCCCTGGGTCATGAATGCCTCTGGCACAGGAGGAGGGTGAGACCATGAACCAGAGAGAACGGGTTCTAGGATAGATGTCCTAGTGTGCTCTGCTTGGAAATAACCATAGCAGCAACATCTGTGCCTTACTTGTCATTGGCTGGGGACGGTCTCAAGCTTTGACTCCCTGTTCGGCCTCCAGTGTGGACCAGTCCCACCAACAGCAGCTCTCCGCATGCACTCGCCATGCCAGGGAGTACTGTGGAAGTCCTCGCCTGCTGCTCATGTACCCGTCACTGCAACAGCCCGGCTGCCCCTGCCCAGACAGGGCTGGCCCTCTCCCTGCTCTTCCTGTGCTCACGGTCTGTTGGGGAAGGCAGCAGGGAAACTGTCCTGAACTTGCGGGATCACCACACTAGGGGAGGAGGGAAACATGGTGAGCTGTGGAACCCCTACCAGGGAGCCTGACCCTGCCGCAGCAGGTGGGCGGTGGAGATAAATAAGACTCTGGGATAAATAAGACTTGAGGGATGGACCAGCCTGGGGAGGACCTTCCAGGCAGAGGGACTAGTTAGTTGCACAAAGGCTCAGAGGCCTAGCACATGCATTTATCATTCTGTGAGCATCTCCTAAATCCCAGCCACTAGAGAAGCCGACAAACCCTGCTCTCTTGGGACAGAGTCAATAAAAAACGTATCATATGGTAGGTGGTGGAAAAAAAAGCAGGGGAATGTGGGTAAGGATTCAGGGATAAGGTCTGTGAAGATATAATTGCTACTTCATGGGACTCAGACACAGAAGGCCTTACTGAAAAGACCTGAACAAGGTGAGGGAGCCAGCCGTGTGTCTGGGGGAAGAACATTCCAAGCCGAAAGACCAGCAAGTGCAAAGGTCCTAAGTTGGAAGCATATTTGGGGGAGGGGAGGATGTGAGAAGATAAGGTCAGAGTAGGCCAGATCACAAGACCCTTTGCGGGGTGGAGGGAGGGTCTTCTCAGGGGCTTTGGCATTTCCTCTGAGACACATGGAGAGTGGGGTAATGGGCTCTGAGTAATGCCCTTTAAGGGATCAGCCTGGCTGTGGTGTGGGGAGTAGTTTAGGGGACCAGGGTGGGAACAGGGACACTCATGAGGCTATTGTGCTTGTGCGTGTGGTGGTTTAAATCAGGGTAACAACAGTGAGGATGGTGAGATTCTGGTTGTTTAGAAGACAGAGCCGGTAAGATTTGCTAAGGAAGCAGATGCGGCATGAGGGACTCAGTAAGAAGGACTAGAAGGCTTCCGGCCTGCGCGCATCGAAGACTGGGGCTGCTGTTTTCTGAAATGGGCGGACTGCGGTGGGACCGGGTTGAGGCCTGGATTGGAGATCAGAACTTTGTTTCTGGACCTGGTGAGCATCTGAATGAAGATGTCAAGGAGGCGATTGGAAGTTCGACTCTAGATTGGCGGTTGAAGCTCGGGCTACAAACGCAAGTCATGCTGTGAAGGAAGGTACGGAGAGCCACGGCACAGGTCCTGTCCCATCATCCCAGGGCAGATAGAGCAGTGACCAGAGGGGTGAGGTCTGGGATGTGCTTGCAGGTAGAGGTGTGAGGACGGGGAGAAACCAGCAAAGAAGTCCCAGAATGACAGTCAGCGTGAGAGTAGCAACCCAGGAGAGGATCGTTTCCTGGAGACCCTGTGAGGAGAGCGTAGCAAAGAGGGAGTAAGCAGCTTGTAGAATCGCTGGGAGGCTGAGAAGCATGAGAGCATGAGGCCTAAGAACCGGCCCCTGGGTTTAGGACCATGGCCCGTAGCCATCAGAGATCCTAATACAAGCTGTTTTGGTGGAGTGGCCGGGACAAAGACCAGATTCGAGAGAATGAGAGGCAAGGAGGTGGGCACAGCAAAAAAGAAAGAAGGGCTTTCTTTTCAAGGGGAGCAGACCAGTGGGAGAGGAGCTGGAGGGCGTGTGGATTCCAGGAGAAGTTTACATCTGGTGGGAGAGACCAGGCGTGTTGATGGGGACAGCGCGTTAGCCGGGGAGAGTTGATGGTGCAGGGCCAGGAGGAAGTCAGGCAGGGGAGAGGATCTGGGACCCGGGGGAAGGGTCAGCCTTGCCTCCAAGAGCAGCGTGGGCACAGAAGCAGCTGGGTTGGTGGGTGTGGAGGTGGGAGCTCGTGGACGTGGTCTGGTCAGTGCCTCTGTCCTCTGGCGATGGGGCTAGCGATAGGAGAGATGGAGGGAAGTAGATGAGTTTGAGAGAAACTTAGGTACAATGAGCTGGGCCTTGGCCAAAGACTCTGTGCGGAGGGAGAGAGGTGGGGGTGTAGAGCCCTGCTGTGCGCGAGGACAGGGACACTGGAAGAGGACTGGGTTTTGGGGAGATGGAGTCATGGCAACCTGGGGCACATCGGGGACATCCTAGCGGCCTTTAGATACGGAGATGCCGGTTTGAGTGGTAACTAACACACCTAACAGAAGCCAGGGCTTCAGACGAGCGGGTCTGCGGAGAGCAGAGTGCCTCCACTGAAGTCCTCCTCCTGCCCTGGCTCGCCCTGGGTTCCTCTCTCCTTGCCGGGACCACCATCCATGCACCCCGGGAGCCGTGAGCCTGGGCACTACCATCTTCTTTTCCACCCCCTTTCCAGGCTCTGCCAATGTGACGTCTGGCGCGCTGCTTCCTGTGTCTGTACCCCCATTGCCTGGGCTTCTCTGCAGCTTGTGCCCCAGCAGTGGGACGTCTGTGGCCTCCTGCTCTCGCCGGCTGCCTTCCCTGCTTCAGGGGCGTGGCGGGGGAGAGGGTGTCTGTGGTTGTCTGGGGCACTCAGCTCCCTCACCCCGACAGGAGGAGCCCCATGTAGGTTCACACCTCAGCACCTGCCCTCTGCCTGGAACATCCTTTTCTTCCCCCACCCTGTCTGCTTGGGGAGCTCCTGGTTATGTTTCGAGACCCTCTGAGCAGCTTTCCCCAGGCTCATTGAACTGTCGCCTTGTCTGCGGGCTCCCTGAGGGTAGAGCGTGTGTTTAGGCCATCTTCCTGCTGCCACAAGCCCATGGCACCCTGGCTCAGCGCAAAGCCTTCGCTGCTGGTAGACTAAACCAGACTGCTTTGTTCTCTCAGTTCATTTCTAGCACCGACCCTTTCCAGAAGGCCCTGAGGGAGGAGGAGAAACGCAGGAAGAAAGAGGAGAAGCGGAAAGAGATCCGAAAGGGCCCGCGGATCTCAAGATCCCAGTCGGAGTTATAGCTGGGAGCAGCCCAGGGCTCAGGAGGAGGCCAGTCCGGAGGAAGAGACAGAGGCATCGATTGGTGGTGAGAGCTGGCCCGTGTGAACGGGGAGGTGGCGTTTGCTCAGCCCCCCTGGAGCCGGCTCTGCGCCCTAACAGAAGTGACTGGGCCACAGAGGGCTAGATTTCCTTCCAGGGGCCTCCCTGGAGAGGGTGTCAGGGGGATCTTCAGAGGATGCCATGCTGCAGCTCAAACCATCTCGAGATGCCGAGGGAGGCTGGAAGGATCCCGGGCTGGACTCTCCCTTTGGGTCAGGACCACTGGCCAGCTGGCTGCCGCCCTTCATGAGGAGGCAGCAGCGGGGCTCTGAGCCACTTGTAGAAGTGCCGTGCCTGCCGGTCCCACCGTGGCACTGAGCTGCCGGGCACAGGTCCCAGCCCCTGCAAAGACACAGTAAAAGCCAGCAAGTCCTCTGGGCTAACGGAGGCTGGTTTGGGCCGCAGGGAGCTGGGAACCCTTTCATGGGGCAGAGGCCTGGCAAAACAGTGAAGCAGGGACTTGGCTTAGGTCTCCTCTACCCTTCAAAGAACTGTCCTTCGTGAAGAACCGTCCCAGGGTTTAGCCAGGGACCTTAGAGCAATATGATCCCTGTCATCAGATATTGGGGACAGTCCATGAACAGGTGCAGGGTAGAATCCATGTGTCGTCTCTGGCAACCCTAGGAGGCCCTTGGGCTGTGGGTGGGGGATGTCGGGGACAGGCTGTAGCTCTGCAGGAGGTTGTGCTTTGTCATGGCCAGGCTACCCCAGGCTGGATTGGTCAGAGGGCTCCCCATGGCAGAGACCAGGGGACACAGAGCAGGGAAATTAGGCCCTGAATGGGCAGCTACCCTTTAATCATGTCCCTCCCAGGCAGAGGAAGGAGAGGCTCTGGGGGGAATTCCAATTCAGTCTCTCTGACTTGCCAAGCTAGGTCGGCATCTTAAGAGGGGAGAGACACATCCCAGAACCCTCCAGCACCCCCACACTGACAGAGTCCAAGAGACGGAGTCTTGTCTCAGCCCCTCAGACTTGCTGAGTGACCCTGGCGCAGCCCTTCCCTGCGCTGTGGCTTCGTTGGCAAAATGAATTTGACAATGTCTGAACCCTCTGTCCTGCCCTAAACTGCTTCTCTGAGGCTGGGGCCCAGCTTCTCAGGGACAGATGTTCTCTGATGGTTTTTCTATCATCCTTTAGGTTTGCTGAGCATCTCTGTAGGCACAACAAAAGAGACGGCCCTATGTTAACCCTTCGTCACCTCTGTCCCATCTGGTGCCCCTATCCTTCTAGGCTCTCCATCTTGGTTAATTCCTCCCTCTCCATCCTCAGATGGGCCCAACTTTTCCCATCTGACACCTTCAAAGAAAGAAACGGAACCCACTCTGCTCTACCTTTCTCTTTCCCTTTGATGCCATTGTTGTGGTTACTAGTTCCGGAAACTCTGCCTCAAGACTTAACTGCAGGCAGAGCCTTCTCACTTCCTTGTCAGGAGGTGTAAAGTCCCCAGGGCACTTGTCCCTCTTCCTTGCACCAGGGTTGGGTCCTGTGGGCAATGTGCCATCAACCAGATGTACCAGCCCGCGTGGGAGTTGTGCTGGTGGAGGTGGAGGCCGCTGGGACCAGAGGGAGCAATGGGACAGGGGATGGGTTGGTTCTAGTGACCAGACTCGACTAACACCAGGGGTGCCCAGGGGTGGCAACAATGACATCTTTAGTGGTGTTTTCAGCCTGTTCTTGGATATTGTTCCTGTTTGCTGAGCTTCCGAGTCCAATCTGAGGCACCCCTGGAGGGTCTGGGAGCCCCCTATATCCTCAGAGGCAGGGTTTTTCAACAGCGGCACTATTTACATTTCGGGCCAGGTACTTTGTTGTGTATCTGAGGATGGGTGCTCTGTGTGTTGAAGGATATCAGCAGCATTCTGAGCTTCTGCCCACCAGATGCTAGTAGTAGTCTCCAGACATTACTAGATGACCCCACGGGCAAAATCTCCCTGGTCCACAGCCCTTGTCCCTCCCTATGCCAGCCCCTCATCTTCCTCTTGCTGTCCTGTCACTGCCCCCAGAGAGATGTTGTTGGAACCTCTTCGAGATGATCCTTCCAGGCTTCTGGGCTGCCATGCTGTCCTGGTTCTCTGTCCTCAGTCTGAGTCCGCTCTGTCTCTTCCTGATTCTTCCTCTTTCCTCACCTGCCCCTTAAATGGAGCTTTTTAATTTTTATTTTTTTAAGATTTTATTTATTTGTGAGAGAGCACAAGAGCATGAGCAGAGGGAGGGGCAGAGGAGAAGCAGACTCCCCGCTGATCAGGGACCCTGATGCAGGGATTCCATCCCAGGACCCCAGGATCATGACCAGAGCCAAAGGCAGACGCTAAACTGACTGAGCCATCTAGGTACCCCCAAAGCATTTTATTTTTTACGCTTAGTCTCTCCTCTCTGCTCTTTTCTTTTTTGGGAGCTGCATCCTCTGAGACCTCAAAGCTAATGGTACTTGCCCTCTCCCCACTGATAACACTCAGTCCTCATGTTTCAGCTTATCCAAAAGCAAACTTGTTTTCTATCCCCAAGCCTAATCTCTCTGTCAAACTGTGGGGTACACATTCTAATCCTGGAGGAAGTGACAACTACATCCTGAAAGATTGGGGGAGGTGGGAGAAAGTAACAGGCACTCGGAGCAGAGGCCGAAGGAGGGAGGCATCGAGGGCAGTAAGTGAGGAAGCATATTCAAAGTTTGCTTCTCCGCCCTGGAGTGATTGCCCCGCCTGTGGTGGATTTCTGCTTGTATGGTTGCCTGGTCTGTCCCTTTCCAGGTGAAGAACCCAGGTCCTGAGGAGTGACTTGTCTAAGGCTGCTCCGTCCCTGGGAGTCGGACTCTGTTCTCCCACCCAGGGCACGGTGCCAACTGGAAGTGATGTTGAGTGAGTTGGGACCCAGGGCCATTGGGAGAATACCAGTGTTTTTGCGGAGGGTGGGTGTGGTGTAGTCGTCTTTCTTCTGCAGTTTCTATAATTTTTTTTTAGAGCTTATTTATTTATTTATTTGACAGACAGAGATCACAGGCAGGCAGAGAGAGAGAGGGGAAGAGAAGCAGGCTCCCCACCAAGCAGAGAGCCCGACGCGGGGCTCGATCCCCGGACCCTGGGATCACAATCTGAGCCGAAGGCAGAGGCTTTAACCCACTGAGCCACCACCCAGGCGCCCCTCTTCTGCAGTTTCTGCTGAGCCTTCATTGGTGCTTCCTCTGACCATTTTATTAGCACCGCAGCCCCTGGGCAGGTTCAGAGAGGAGCTGTGGGGACGGCGCGGAGTGACAGGTGCTGTGCCCCCTCACCTGACCTCCTGCTGCTCTGTCAGCCCTCTGCAGCGGCTTACTGAGGCTCTGTGTTGGGAGAGCACTGGACCGAAGTGAGTTAGGGTACGGGAGCAGACAGTCACCTCTCAGTGTGGGGGGCCCCTGTGAGAGGCCCTGTCGAAGGTGGCAGGCCCAAGTCAGTGCTTGGTCCCAGAGCAGAGCAGCAGGGTCTGGTTTGCCATTTCAGGGTGAGACTAGTCTGTATAGTCTGCATGTGAACAGTGAAGAAACATTGTCCTTTTTCCCCCCAAAATAAGTCACTCTTTTTTCTTATGTTATACATGTTCATTATAAGAAGTAATTTAAACAGTACTGAAATAACAAGAAGAAATAAAATTCCCCCTAAACCCAACCACTCGGTAATCATGACGGACTCTCGGCTGTTGGACCTCTAGCCTTTTAGCCCTTCCTGTGAATACAGAGATCCCTGTGTCTTCAGTTACCGTAGCTCTCGTGTATGGGCACATTCTGTGTGCCGCAGCAGCTCCTCCTGCCTCAGGGCCTTTGTCCGTATCATCTGTTGCCCTGGCTACACCAGATGTGATTCTTTTTGGTTTTTTTTTCTTTTAAGATTTTATTTATTTATTTATTTATTTATTTATTTTTTTTAAGATTTTATTTATTTGACAGACAGAGATCACAAGTAGGCAGAGAGGCAGGCAGAGAGAGAGAGGAAGAGAAGCGGGTCTCCGGCTGAGCAGAGAGCCTGATTTTGGGGGTGGGGTGGGGGGCTCCATCCCAGGACCCTGAGATCATGACCTGAGCGAAAGCAGAGGCTTCAACCTACTGAGCCACCCAGGCGCCCCACCAGATGTGATTCTTAAGAATTTTAGATTTTATCTTAAATGTCTGAATCCTTCATGAGTTGCCTCACACCCAGTACCTTCCCTTGATTACTTGTACCGTTGTCTGCTTTTCACATTTGTTTAATGTCTGTTCTCGTCATTACTGGAAGCTCCCGGAGGGCAGGAATTGCTTCTTTTCTGCCTGTCAGAAATGTTCAATAAATATTACGAAATGAATGTGCAAATGATTTCATTTAATCTTCCAAACTGAGAGGACCCTATTTTCCCCGCATTTTAGATATTTCAAAACTGAGGCTTAGAGTAGTTAAGTAGGCAGCCCAAGGTCACACTGCGTAAGTGGGTCCGTGTGTTTGCCCCCCAGGGTCTGTGTGCTCACCTCTTGACCCCAGAGCACCAGCTATCTCTTAGGAAACTTACTTTTCCTTTTTAACAGTATACTGTGAGAGTTGTCCATAGGGAGACATTTACGTGCCCAATCTTGGCTGATGCCACGGTATCCCACTGTGTGGATGTACTGTTCATCCTCTCCTTTATGAGGCTTCCCAGCTCGTCCCAGTTACGGGGAGGACTGTGATGAGCGTCTTTGAACTGAATATTTGCGCACTTGTTTGAGCGCTCATACTTTTATTCCGCAGGATGAACTCCTGTTAGTCTGCACATTTGTTTACGTCGCGACCAGCTGCAAGATGGGGGCAAGGAGGTGCTTGAAGGAGCGGGAACCTGCGGGCGGGCGGGCTGCGCGTCAGAATCTGCGGCACCGTGCAAACGCTCCTGCCCGGGTCACACCCCGGGGGGCCTGTGGTCCCGGGCACTAGCACTGCTGCTGAACGTCCGCAGGCGGTTCTGAGCTACCCCCGCGAGGGCCACCGGAGTTGGCGGGTGGCTGCGACAGGTGCAAAGGCGTGGAGGTTGTAAAATGCAGTCCGCGGCCCGCGCCGAACCTCCATTTCGGCCTTTGTAAGGGGCTTGAGGGGAACGCGACTTGAATGATCCAGACTCCTCCGGGCCGCAGTGTTGGGGGGCCAGGTTTGATTCTACCAGCTCTCCCAGGCAGGTTGGGCGGGGGAGCCGCTGGGAAGATGACGTAATGTGCTCAGAGCGCGCTCCGGGGGCGACCTGCAAGCGGGGGCGGAGAGTGTTAACCCTTCAACCCCCAGCCGGTGGATGGAAGAGCTTGTAGAGGCAGACCCAACGGAAAAGTGAGCGGCGCCTTTAAGCCTGGAGAGGAAGGTTGGGCTGAGGACCCAGAGGCTTCTTTTCGCTTTTGCTAGGAGCCCGCGAGGGGTGGGGCCTCGCTATGCAAATCTAAGCTGCTGATCGATGACGCGCCATCACCCCACGCGCCGCTTCGCGAGCCGATTGGCCACGAAGAGCCTGGTCCCATTGACAACAAACAAGGGGGCGCGCGGCCTGGGGGCGGGGCCGCAGGGGGCGCGGGTTGGGGCGGGGGAATCCCGCCCCGCCCCTCCCGCGCGGCGCAAACATGGCGGCGGTTGGCACCGGCCGGTGAGGCGGTACCGGGAGGAGGCTGTAGGGTGTCATGGGCGGTGGCGGCGGCACCGCCCCCGCGTCTCCCTGAGCGGGACGGTTGTGGGGGCCTCCGTGCCGAGCCGGGCGATGGACGAGAGCGGAGAGCTGGGCGGTCTGGAGACCATGGAGACGCTCACAGAGCTGGGCGACGAGCTGACCCTGGGGGACATCGACGGTGAGTGGTGGGTGGGTGGGTGGGAGTGCGGGGGCGCGCGGGGAGGAAGGGGTTACGACAGCGCGCGGGTGCGCGTGCGCCCACCCCCCGCGGCCCTGGCTAGCGCGGGAAGAATCAGCACGCGCGGTGGGCCCGGCGGAACCCATCCCTTTGGAGCGCTCCGGGTTTGGGGCCCCGCCCGGCTCTCGGTTCTGCGGCGCCGCGTGTCCGGAAGCAGAGCGGGGGTCGTGGGGCCCGAGCGCGGAGGCGGGGGCGTCGCACGTGTGTCCTGCGGGAGCGGCCTGAGGAGAGCAGGCGGCCGCCGCCTCCCTCGCGCGCCTACACGCGCCGCGCGGGGTCCCGCTCTCCCGTGGCTCGAGTTCCGCATCGCACCTGTCATTCCCCGCCCGTCTGCGGGGGCGGCTGTGGGATCCCCGAAACCGGGTCCCCAGGTTCTGCGCTCTCATCTCTGGTCTTCCCAGGGTTGACCCGCGGCCGGGTCTCCTGGCGCTCAGGGAAACTTTGGGCAGGAAGCGGCTGCAGAAGCAAGTTGCTGATGAAGCGAGCGGTGGCGGCGGAGTGTGGACGCTTCTCCCCGGGATGGAGACCCGGGCGCTCCTGCTGTCGCGCTGCAAAGGGAATTGAGCAGCGAGAATTTTGAGTTGTGGCCCTTCGGGGGACAGGCTGGGGAGCGGGTAGCCTTTGTTCAAGCGACGTTTACAGCGAAGTGGAAGAACTGGTAGGAGCCCAGGGATTCTCCCTTGCAGTGTTCTCAGTTTTGCGACCATGGGAACGCAAAGTTTGGAGAGGGTCAGCTACTTGCCCAAGGTCAACCAGCTGGTTTCAGAGCCCATTTCCTGAGCTAGTGTTTGTGTCACTGTATCAGGCTTTCACCTGACCCTTGGGGGTGAGGAGTCCAGGGAACAGGTTAATAAACATAATAGTAACTCTCAGGAGTTGGGCTCTTTTGATGTTCTAGTTCCCAGTCTTTGTACGGTTTCACTTACTCCTCACTACAGTCCCATGGGAGACTGAGGCCAGATGTTTGCTTGTCTAAGGTCACTCACCTTAGACTGCCCAGAACCCATGCTCTTAACCACTAACTCACGTGCATTGTGCTCTTGAGTTTATAAAGTCCAGTCAATGTCTGGGATTTCATGACGGTCTTGCAGGCAGAAATGGCGGCTCCATCCCCATTGTACAGATGAAGACACTGAGGCAGCAGAAGATTGTCTTCCAGGGGAAGAGATAAGTCGCAGCAGCTAATTGAAAAGGATTCCCTTCTGTGACATTTAACCCCTTGGCTTGTCCTTGCCTTCTGTTTCTGGTCATCCTGGCAGTGAGCTAAGACCCTTAATTGAAGCGCCACGTCTAACCACAGATTTTTCCACTACGTGCTCCTAGGTACAGAGATGTGTTAACAAATGGAGAAGAGAGGTTCTTGAAACTCAACAAGGGCAGCTAACATGTTTTGAGCATTTATGTGGCAGGCACTGTGTTAAGCACTCCTACATGTTAATGTTCTCAATCCTTAATAGTTTCATCAGGGTAGATAACGTCTGTTATACGGTTCTCATCACCTTTGAGATCCTGAAACAGAGGTTCAACAGGGTTCATTAACTTACCCAAGGTTACCTGGCCAGTAAGAAGTACATTTAACTAAGGCTGCCCATCAGCAAGCTCCCACGAAGAAATTCCTGTGCATTTTGCCTTCTCATTCTATAACTGATTCCTATTTATCTTAATTTGTAATGTGTTAAATTTCCTAGTGGTGAAGTATTAGCCTTTCCCCTGTAAATTTCTTTTTCTTTTTCTTTTAAAAGATTTTATTTATTTATTTGACAGAGAGAGGTCACAAGTAGGCAGAGAGGCAGGCAGAGAGAGAGGGGGAAGCAGGCTCCCCACCAAGCAGAGACCCCGATGCGGGGCTCGATCCCAGAACCCTGAGACCATGACCTGAGCCGAAGGCAGAGGCTTAACCCACTGAGCCACCCAGGCGCCCCTCCCCTGTAAATTTCTGAGTAAAATATATATTCTGGAAATGACCACAGTGGTTTAATGGCTTCGCAGGTCCCCATACCAGATTGGGGAAAAAAGGACTTCCTGTCTTAAAATGGTCAGCAAGCATTCAAGTGCCAGCTCTGGTCTCTAAGCTGTAGGGAACATGAAGGATAGGAAAGAGAATTTTATGGCCTCATGGAACTTAAGATGAATAACAATAAAACTGTAATGCTGAGTACAGAGTGGCTTGCAGTAAGTGAAAGTCAACATTGAAGGAGCTTGGTAAAGACTGCCACACCAGGAAGACGACTCCAGGGAGGTAGCCTTTCATCGGGGTCTTGGAGCACAAGAAGGGTTGGGTGGGTTGAAGACCAGTGATCTGCAGCTACAAATGTTCCTGTATTCTTACACATCCATTCCCCAGAATGTCCGCTCCATGAGGGCCTGGTCATTCTGTTTCCTGCGGCTGTTTCTTGCATTTAGAGCTAAGTATTTGTGGAATGCCTGAATGAATTTAGTGACCTTGGGCTAGGGAGGATTCTGAGCTGTACTAGACACAGCCCCTGGGGTTGGGTTGGATCAGTTGCTTCTAGGAGCCAGTCAGGTAGGGAAGAGACTGGATATGAATACATATACTTACTTTCGGTGGGGGGTGGGTGTGGGGGGGGGGGTTGGTATTTGCAACCTAGAGCTGTCATGCCTGTTTCCAGGAAGTCCAGGAGGGCACGAATGCTTCACTGGGCAACATCATTCTTGCTATAATCCATGAGGGCCCTTCAAGGATGTGAGTCCAAGGAGGTCACATGCATTCATTTATTCAGCCCATCTCTCCAGTGGCTTCTCAGTACCCCTGTGATGGACAGAGTGCCGAGGGTCGCTTTGAACAAGACATACTCTATCTCTTCTCTCTCAGGGAACTTAAATTCTTGAGGGAGGAAACAAGCAGAGCAAATAACTAAAATGAACACTCCTGGCAGGACACGTGAAAATAAAATAGGGGCGCCTGCGTGGCTTGGTGGGTTAAAGCCTCTGCCTTCAAATCAGGTCATGGTCCAGGGGTCCTAAGATCGAGCCCTGCGTGGGAGTCTCTGCTCCGTGGGGAGCCTACTTCCCTCCTCTCTCTGCCTGCTTACTTGTGATCTCTGTCTGTCAAGTAAATAAATAAAATCTTAAAAAAAAAAATAGGGACGCCTGGGTGGTTCAGTTGGTTAAGTGTCTGCTTTCAGCTCAGGTCATGATCCCAGAGTCCTGGGATCGAGTCCCGCATCAGGCTCCCTGCTCAGCAGGGAGTCTGCTGCTGCTGCTGCTTTTTTTTTTTAAAGATTTTATTTATTTATTTGACAGACAGAGATCACAAGTAGGCAGAGGCAGGCAGAGAGAGAGAGGAAGAGAAGCAGGCTCCCCACCAAGCAGAGAGCCCGATGCGGGGCTCGATCCCAGGAACCTGGGATCATGACCTGAGCCAAAGGCAGCAGTTTTAACCAACTGAGCCACCCAGGCGCCCCAGGGAGTCTGCTGCTTGCTCTGCCTGCTGCTCTCTCTCTCTCTCTCACTCTGTCTCACTCTGATAAATAAATAAAAAAATAAACAAACAAACCCATGTTACAGAGAATAACCAGGGCAGACTAATTTAGACTGGGTAGGCAAGGGAGGCCTCTTGGAGGAGAAATCTGTCCTCTCTTTTTCAAGGGATGCCCAAGTTGGGATTTTTATGTGATATATCCACATTTTAAAATGTTGGCTCAGAGTGGGTTTTGTTTGTCTTTTTAAAGAAACATACTGTAGGGCCAACAAAGAAACCTGTTGTGTTACTGGATCTCCAGTGTTTCATGGCAGGATGCTCTGTTGTCCCAGGTCCCAGGCCCCTGATGATAGATTATCTAGAGCACTTTCTTTGATGGCAGATAGCTGTGTTATGAGAAAGTGCCTCCTGTATTGTGATAAAGCAGGTCTTCTGGAAAGGCAGAAAGGTGAGATATTTTTCGACTGGGATCAGGAAAGGCACAGTGACGAAGGTGTCCTCCTCATGAGGCCCCGAAGGGTGGGTGGCAGCATCAGCAAGACAAGCACACGGCAGAGAAGGATCAAGCTGCCTTGGAGATAAAGGGTTACTGGTGAGTTCTTGGACTCTATGGTGTGTGTAAGGAAAAGGTAGAAGATAAGTTCTGAAAGGTGAGTTGGAGCCAAACTGCACAGTCTTCATACGGGATGCATATGTATCGTGGAATGTGGAGAGGGAGCTGCTGAGTGAGTGGGGTGATGACACCGTTAAACACGGATTTTAGGAAAATTTAAGTGTGGTGATGGGCAAAGAAGATTGGAGTCAGGGAGACCAGTTAGGGAGAGCTGCCGGCATCCAGGTATGAAATAATGATAAAGGGGGCGATGGGGTTGGGATAGGAAGTGGCCACTATGCCAGTTGTTGGACATAACAGGATGGGACCTCAGCAGAGACCTCACCCTGAAGGCAGAGCAGAGGTGGAGTTCTGAGATCCCATCCCAGCTTCGATCCTGGGGCATTGGGCAAGTGCAGAAGCCAGCAGGAAGAGCTCGTTTGGGGAGATGATAAACATCTGCCTTAACTGGGCAGAAATTGAGGTGCTGGTGGCTGGGAAATCCACTAGGAGATCAGAGGCCAGTAGTCAGGAGAAGGTCAAAGTGGGGATAGAGATGGAGGGGTAGTCACTGGAGTTGAGGCTGGAGGTGAGAGAAGGTAGAACTGGGAGGTCCGATCAGGTGAGGAAAGTGTAATAAAAACTAAGGGAAGGAGAGCTTTTCAGGGAGTGGTTAGTGGGTGATGGGGGTAGTGGTGCAGAGGACATGGAGGATGGCAAGTCCACGAAAGAAGTCATGGGATTTGGCAGTTAGAAAGTCGACATTTGACAGAGCAGTCAGATGAAGGGGTCCAAGTCTAGATAAGCCAGAAAGAAGTCAGGAGTGCGTGGGTGATGGCAGTTAGAGACAGCTGTTTCCTTTGGAGGAGGTCGAAGAAGCTTTTCAGTGAGCTCGTTTACTTTGTCTTTGGGGACTCGCCCTGTTCTGGACACTTCACCCAGATGGAATCCTACAACGTGTGGCATCCTTCACTTGGCCTGATGGCCGGGTTCATCTGTGTTGCCTCGTGTGGAGACATCGTGTTTCATGTATCCATCAGTCAGTGGATGGACATCTGGGCTGTTTCCACTTTTTGGCTGTTACAGATGAAGCAGCTACGAACATTTGTGAGCAAGCTCTAGTTTGGGTGGAGGTTTTAATTTCTCTTGGGTTTGTATGTTTCCCTGGGCTTATAATAGCACTAGTTACTCATTTGCTTACTTTCCATGTCCTGGCAGTTAATTCAGCCCTAATTCTTGGAACAGAAACTCTATCAGTAGGGTGTTAGTTGCTTTGATCCCCCTTGTCACCGTCTCTTCTGAAGCCCTCCCTCTTTTTTGCATCTGAAGTTTGGCTAGTTCTACCATCCCGCACTTATCATGGGATTACTTTAGCCCTTACCCTGGGGGGTGATATTGAAGCCCCTGTTCCCTAGTTGTTGTTGTTTTTACTCCCTAGTGTTTTTTTTTTGTTGTTGTTGTTTTTAAGATTTTATTTATACATTTGACAGACAGAGATCACAAGTAGGCAGAGAGGCAGGCAGAGAGAGAGAGAGAGGAGGAAGCAGGCTCCCTGCCAAGCAGAGAGCCCGATGCAGGGCTTGATCCCAGGACCCTGGGATCATGACCTGAGCGAAAGGCAGAGGCTTTAACCCACTGAGCCACCCAGGCGCCCCTACTCCCTAGTTTTGATGGAGCTCATCCTCTGGTAGCTTCCTGGGAAAGAGTACATTAGAGGTAGATTTAGGGTGAGGGGGCCTTGTGTGTCTTAAAATATCTTTATTCTAACCTCACGCCAATTTGACAGTTTGGGTGAGTTTAGAATTTTAGGTTGCACCCAGTTTTATATCAGAAGTTTGAAGGCCTTGCCTAATTGTCTTCTAGCCTCTGGTAGTTGAGAACTTGGATACCATTTGCTTCCTGATCCCTTTTGTGCCATCTGTTTTCACTGCTGGGAGGTTGTAGGATCTTTATCCTTGGTGTTCTGCGTTCCTTGGTGACATAACACTGATGTGACTGAACTGTCAACCACTGCCTACTTGGGGGGCTCTGGAGGGCTCACTGTGTCAGACGCCTGCCTTCATGCAGACCTCCTGCCGGTAGCCCAGCCCCCAGCCTGCCGAGGAACTTCCAGTTTCTGAGCCTTCGGGTCCAATTCCTGAGCCTTTGGGTAGCGCCGCCTTGTCCTCTGCTGTCTCTCTCCCTTCAGTCCGTGCCATCTTTGCCAGAGACCGAGACACGACCGAGCACTGAACAGGTGCTCTGTAAAGGTGTGTCTCAGAAGGCTGGCCCTTCAAGCTCAGGGTGTTGTGTCGGCCCCCAGCCAGGTGTCCCCATGGATGGGGAGTTTGGAGTGGCCGACCTGATGAGCCAGGCTGGCGTGTGGGGAGGGTGTGGCCAGCGCAGCCCTGGGAGGCTGAGGTGCCCAGAGGGGTGGAAACACACTGCACATTTCTCCGGTGAGTCATGGTTGGGGAAACTGTTCAGTGAGGTGAAGCGCAGGTCTGCTTTTTACCCATGTGCAGATCTTTTCCAGGACATACACTTTGTTTTGACACTTGACTGTACATCCCTTTTGCTCATGTTTGGGTTGAAAGAGCTACTGTTGCTCACAGCTTATTTGCTTTCTACCTGATTTTAGCTCCTGATCTCATCTTGTTCCATTTCTTGGGACATAAAAGTTTTTTGGGATTGCTCAGACCACTGAACCAGTCTCCTTGGGTTTCTCCTCCCTGGATCTCTTTGGCTGTGCCCTTGACAAACACTGTTCTGCATTCACACCCAGGCCTTGGGCCTGTTATTGAACAGTCTTTTCTGTCGTTCTCCTACTCAGCTCATGTATTGGCGTTTAAAAATATATATTTGTGTGTCTGTATCCACTGGATCTTTTCTCTCCTCCAGTTCATAATTTAAAAAGTTCTTGAACAACTTGATTCAAAAAAGGGCTTTCTGACTATCAGACTGTCTGTATCTTCTGGATTCTGGCTGAACTTTACTAATGTGTGCACAAATTGTTACATTTTCACATACGGGTTCCTAGGCGTTGAAAGAGCTGACGTGGGAAAGCCATATAGTCCAGTGTGATCCACCCGAATAGGCAGGCCTTAGCACACCCACCTCCCGTGGGACGTTTGGATCATTTGCATCTTTCCAGCAACATAAATGCTACTGTTCTGAACAGGTCGGAGCAAGTCATCTCAGAGTCAGTCTGTTGGTGCCCGTTTCCCAACGAGGGCCTCCCATCACTAGGTGGGTTAGAGCTCCTACACACTACCATCCGTGGCCCTTCCGGTTTGGAAACTCTCCAGTACTAAACATTACTGTGGTTACTGTGCTGACTGTCTCTTACTTGGGAAAGATCTTTATTTCTTCAAAAAGACAATGTGTTCACATGGCGAAATACAAAAATGGGAGAGGGGACCGGGAAAAGTCATGCTCCCAGGCCTGCCCCCATCCACGTAGCACCCACCGGCTCTACTTCCTTGCACGTCGTTCATTTGGTAGTTTCTTTTACCTTCTTCGGAACTTCCTTAAGGCAAATAGAAGAGATAAATGTGGATTTTAGTATTTGCTGCCTTTTTAATTTCTGCACAAATAGGTAGCATGCGGCAAGCTCTGTTCTTCCTCGCCTTTGCCTTTTCACTTAACTATGTGCATTGGAGATCTTTCCCGTCTTCACTGCTGTGTGATTTTCCATGGCATGGGTGCCATGCAATGCGTTCATCCAGTCCCTTTTTGATGGACATTTGAGGGTTTTTTCCAGTCCTGCTATTAAGAACAATGCTGGGGCACCTGGGTGGCTCTGTCGGTTAAGCATTCAACTCTTGATCTCACGGGTCTTGATCTGAGGGTTTTGAGATCAGGCTCTGAGTTGGGCTCCACGCGGGGTGTGGAGCTTGCTTAAAAAATAATAATAATCGGGGCGCCTGGGTGGCTCAGTGGATTAAGCCACTGCCTTTGCTCAGGTCATGATCTCATGGTCCTGGGATCGAGCCCCACATCGGGCTCTCTGCTCCGCAGGGAGCCTGCTTCCTCCTCTTTCTCTGCCTGCCTCTCTGCCTACTTGTGATCTCTCTCTCTGTCAAATAAATAAATAAAATCTTAAAAAAATAATAATAATAATAAAATTTAAAAAACCCAAAACAGTGCTACAGTAACTAGCTTTATAAATTTATAATTTCACACATGTGCAGGCGTAAGTGGGGGATAAAGGATGGAAAGTGGAATTGCAGGGTCCAGGTGGGGATGGGATTATCTACATTGGATGCCACGGAACCCAAGGGTATCAAACATATAAAAGGAAGGGGCAGGAACTAACATTCTGTTCTGGCCCCGTGTGTTTGCAGTTTTGAGAAATCCAAGGAAGCTGCTGTCCACAGCGGTTGTACCAATTTACACCACCACCAGTGCGTGGAAGAGGGCCTGTTTCCCCCCAGTGTCCTGGCAGAGTCCAAAACTCTGGTCCCGTTATTCCGCCTGCCTTTGCCAAACGTGCCATTTCAAAGCTCACGCCACTCCCTCTGCTCCCGGTAATACACACATGCAGACCCCTTTGTCCCAGCCTCGCCGTGCCTCACTTGACCTTTCTGTATTTGAGACCACTGGACAGCCCATGGGTAGTGACCAGCTTTCTGAATGGTCACCTCCTGGGTCTCAGATGTTCCCTTTGCTTGTCCAGGACCCTTGTGCTTGTGAACTCTGCCACTTTTGGTTTCTTGGAGTGATCCTTCATTGGGTTGGCTTGCTCTCTTTTCTTTTAAAATTGCTCCTTGGGGTGCCTGGGTGGCTCACCCTGTTGAGCGTCCAACACTTGGTCTCAGCTCGGGTCTTGATATCAGGGTTGTGGGTTTGGGCCCCTGTGTTGGACTCTTTGCCTAGCATGGAGCCTCCTATTAAAAAATGCTCCTTAATGTGGAGCAGTTCCACTTTGGGGCACTTGAAAAATGATTTCTTGTTTTACATTGTTTTGCTGGGACTCTTTTCTCTGTCTGGGCTCTCTTTAATGTAGCTTCACAGTGGCAGCCCACGGTGCCCTGAAATTTCAGTGCGTCCTCTTAGAAAACATTTTGGGGGCTTTCCATCACTATAAACGGTGTTCTGGAAGTTGCTTCCTTTCGCTGTAATTCTCTTAAGACTACTTTTCACCAAAATCAGCAGACCTTTTACGCAGTACCCTTTGTTCTGAATAGCTCAGTTCTCATATTACCTTCCTTTGAACTTTAAAAGTCATTGGTGCTCTCTAGGAGAATGTGACTCATCTTTTTCTTTATTAGTTATTGACTGTCCCCACAGTTGCCTCTACTTTTCTGTCCTTCACCAGGTTTTGCAATCGCTGTGTCTAGGCAGGCGTGCAGTTGAGATCTTTACAGGACCTGTGTTAGGCGGGGGTCTGGGTACAGCTCTGATGAGGTAAACAAGCAAGTGTGTGTGACCCTTTACCTACATTGCCTCCTAGTGTGTTTTTGCTTTTAATCCTTCCTCCCAGTTCTGTGGTGTGCTACAGACAAGAAACTGAGGCCTAGATTACACAACTTGTAAGTGATAGAATGGTGACCTCACTCCAGACGTGTCTAACTCCAAAGCCCATGTACTTTTCCTGTATCTTGGGCTACATCTCTGTCTGATGTCAGCGAACTTCCTGGTTGCAAACACAAGCTGGTGTGGTGGGCGAAGGCCAGAGAGACCTTGGATTCTCTGCTCAGGTACACATTTAGGAACATGTGTTTATCACGAGGGGTCTGCTGTGGGCTTGAACTTCAAGTGACTTCCCCTGGGTCCTGCAGCACTTCTCAGAGCCTTGGTTTCTGCTGTAAGGTAGGGACTGGAGATGTCTACGTCACAGGTGCTGCAAGAAGTGAACAAAGCACATAAAAGGAAGAGGACAGGACCTGACATGCCCTTTTGACTGTATCTGAGAATGAAAGAGGAACTTCACTTCGCAGGTTGACTCTTAGGACCAAAGGGCCTTTTTTGTCATACAGTTTTGGAATGTTTATTTCTTCCTTTTGAAAGGGCTTTTGTAGTGTGGTGGGTGGGACACAAAGGAGCAGTCACAGAGTACAGGGTAAAATGTTCCATTTTCGGACCACAGGATTCAAGGGTTAAACTTGGTTGACATTGTGGATTGGGGGGGGGGGGCGGGTATTGTGGAATTTTTTAAAGAGTAGCAGGATCCCAGAGACTGGGGCCTCCAGGTAAGTCTCCCCGGGGAACAGCCTCTGTTTAGAAACTAATCCTAAACCATTGACTGGCTTGGAAACTGGAAAAGCACAGCCCTTTCTGCAGTACTTAGGCCCTTTGGAATTGCTAAAGAGTATGTGTCAGAATGTCCCTTATAATCTGGCTTCCGCATCTGGCGGGTGGAACTGGTCTGTTGGGTTCAGAGTCTGGTTTGGACCAGAGGTGAAAATCCGGCCGCAGACCAGATGCAGAGCTGCCGTGTTAAACTGGTGTCTCCTCAGCTGGGGCCTTTACCATCCCACAGCAACAGGGGGAGACCGTGCTTCTGGCTAAGTGTGAAATTTATGGTGAAGCCTTGTAATTTACAAAAGTTCTGTGGTTACATGTGTCTTCCTGACAGTGCTGTGAGGTAGATGCTTGCTTTTTATTCCCATTTTGCAGGTGAGACATTGAAACAGAGAGATAAAATGAATTGCCCAAGGTTTCCCATGCTGATGGGAGTCGGGAGTTGAATTTGGGCCTTCTAACGTGGGTGCCCATACTCTTTCCTGCCCTGTGGGAATGAGGTGGGAGGTATCCTGACTCAGGAAGCCTGTCTTAGGAGACCCTGCTCTGGTCAAAAGTCTTTAAAAATTTTTTAAAACAACTTTTTAGGGGCGCCTGGGTGGCTCAGTGGGTTTAAAGCTCTGCCTTCGGCTCAGGTCATGATTCCAGGGTCCTGGGATCCAGACCCCCATGGGCTCTCTGCTCAGCAGGGAGCCTGCTTCCCTTCCTCTCTCTCTGCCTGCCTCTCTGCAGATTTATTTATTAAATAAATAAAATCTTAAAAAAAATAAAATAAAAAGATTTACTTATTATAAATAAATAAAATCTTTAAAAAAAAAACACAATTTTTTAAACTTGTTCAGACCAATTCAGCACGAATGAGTATCCAGTATATTCGCAGCAGTGTTAGACTCTTTGGGGTGTTGGATATGAAGGAAACAGTCCCCACTTTCAGGGAGCTGACCTCCGAACAGCCGGATTTAATACAAAGTGAAATGCAGCCGAGGCCATGGCAGAGAGACAGACTCCCAAGTTTTTTTTGAGCACTAGCGAAAGGAATTAGCAATATTGTCACAGGGACTTTAGCATTTGAGCCGAGATGTGAAGGATGAGTGAATAGAACTTGAGAAAGGAGAAGTGTCAGGGTGTTCATTTTTGACAGAATTGGAGCAGAGTTGGGAATAACTTGGCATGTTCTGGGAACATGTGATTCAGCGTGGCCAGAGTACAGTAGAGGACTGAGGTTCTTAGACAGCAAAGTGTCTGAGAACCCACAGATCTGGGTTCCATCCAGGAGGGGCCCTAAGGAGTGGAGTGGTGGGATCAGAGAAGGTTTCTTGTGGAGGCACCGTGCAAGCTGGGCTCTTACAGCTAAGGGGGCGGGAGAGAGGAGTCACGTTCCAGACTCAGGGAATAGCCCTTTCAAAAGGCACTTGGGCGTGTGGGGTTGGCAGGCTACCATCCTGATAACTGTTCCTTATCTTTCTCAAACACGGTTTTGATCGGGTCCCTCCTTCTGCTGGCGTCTGTGTGCTCTCCATCAGTCAGGAGTCTTGGTGATAAGCAGCGGAAACTGCCTCTGGCTAGCGTGAAAGGAAGAGTTTACTGGAAGGACACTGGCACACGGACTGACCAGGAAAGCTACAGAGCCAAGCTTGGAAAACGGGCCAGAACCAAGGGATGCGCAGCTGCAGAGCTCAGCTGAGGCGAGCCCAGGGACTCCTGGGGGAGGACCCTACTGCTTTCCGTGGCAAGAGCCATGCACCTGGTTGGGGGTCTGCGTGAATCCAGGCTGACTGGCAGGAAGCCTGACCTCCCACCAAGACCTCCCAGTGGGGGTTCTCCACAAAGAATATCAGGGTGCTGGTGGGAGGGTCAGCCAGATGACAGACAAACAACAAAAGTGGCAAATGTCCACTACATTTTCTGTGCCTCCCCTGGCCTCCACAAGAAGAGCCAAATGCCTTAGGGTGTCGTTAAGGCCTTTCCCTACTTAATTGTAAGCAGCCGCATCTGACCTCTCTGTTCCATACTCTCCATTGCAGCGGCTTGCAGGGCATTTCCTGGTGCTGTGGTTTTGTTCAGTCCGTTTCCTTTGCCTGCAATAACCTTCCTTCTCTCTGACTCTTAAACTCTTCATCCACTGCTTTCCAGCCCGGATCAGTCCTGTCTCCACTCCCTGACGGCTCTTTCTCTGTGAGGGGCTTTGCCATTCTTGCCCTTATCTCACTGGATGGGAGTTGGTTGGCTTTCTCTGTCTCCGCTGTGAGACTGGGAGGTGGGAGGGGAACCAGCCCTTTGGAGTCCTGGCTCTGGGCCGGGTCCCCTGCGAGGTGCTCAGCGGCCTCCAGCGCCTAGCAGGGTAACCCACAGGTACAGTGCAGGGGGGGCGGGGGGGGTGTTGGTAGCATGACTTAATAACCTGCTTTGCAAGTATTTGTTTTGTCCTTAGTCTTAGGGAACTTGGAGGGTGGCCGTGAGTGGGAGGATGGGATGGTGGGTTATTGGGGTCTTTCACCTCTGCCTGGCTGGATTTAGGACTGAGCAGGGTTGAGATCCCATGCTATGGAGACTCTGCACCTGGGAGTCGGGAGGGTGGTTCTGCTTGCGCCCGATTTTGTGGACACTTGGTCAGCTGGCGCTGTGAAGTGTGATGCCCTTGTCTTCCAGAACAGGGCGGTGGGGGATGCATTCCTGGGAGTCTCACTCTCCATCTTGCTCACCTTTCAGTCTCTTTCCAGGAGAGGGAAAGCCTTGCCTCCCGGTGCAGGGCGGGGCAAGTGACTAGCTGGAAATGCAGGAAGACCAGAGCTGACAGTCCTTCCCCTTCTCGGTGCGGGGTGTTGGCTCTCATTCCTGATGAGGCACTTACCGAGCCTCTGCCTCTGCCTGCTGCCGGGGTCTGTCTGGTGAATTCCCTTCAGTAATAGAACCAATGCATCAGTGCGGCATGGTGGCTGAGAACTTGACCTCAGATTCTAGCTCCACCACCTGATTGGGTGACATTGGACGAGCAGCTTAACCTCTCTGTGCCTCATTTACCTTGTCTGTTAAGTGGAGGTGATAATGGTGTCCGAGTGTTGTGGAGATGAACGGAGGGAATCTGTGCAAAGTGCTTAACACAATTGCTGACAACTAGTAAGAGTTTCGGAAATCTTAACAATTAGATACTATTTTTATTAGCGCTGCCACTAATTGGCTCAGGTTTTTTTCTTCTTAATTGTTCTCAAAGTCTCTTCTTAACTTCTTCCTAAGAGCAGGCATTTAAAAGTAATAGGTGGAATAAGAGGAACAGCCTTTCAGAAGTGGGGTGCCAACAGTCTGATGCCTCTAACTGGGTGTTGAGTAAGGACTGCCTGGGACCCAGGGTGGGGCGCTTGCACGGTGTCGAACCTGGTTGCTGACTTCAGGGTTCTGAGCCCCGGCCGGAGGCTGGGCGTGCACAGGGAGGGAATTCCAGAGAGGAAGGCCCGCAGTGTGGTTTTGGGGGACCTCTGGGGCAGGGTGCTTGTGAGAAGAGCACAGGCTTGGGAAGAGGAAGGGGAGACTGCCACTCGCTCAGCCACCTGCCTGCGACCGTGTGCAGGCCACCCCTCTTCCCCCTCTTTGGACTTGGACTTACTTCTTCCCGTGTGATCACCACCACTTTTCAAGAACTTTTATTTCGGTGCTGTTCTCCGCGCTTTACACACACACTCTTTTTTCAAAGAGTAGCTGAAACCGCTGCCTCACAGGGTGATTGGAAGGTTACATACCACAGTACGTGGGGGCGTGCCAGCGAGAACAAGGGGGAGGGCAGTGCTGATGGGGTTCTTTTCCAGTTTAAAAAAAAAATGTTTAAACTTTGCGTATAAATATGTACTTACACACAAACAGGAGATAAGTAGTAAAAATCAACTACAAAAGATTCTTGGGGCGCCTGGGTGGCTCAGTGGGTTAAAGCTACTCTGCCCTCAGCTCAGGCCATGATCCCAGGGTCCTGGGATCCAGCCCTGCATCCAGCTCCCTGCTCTGTGGAGCGACTGACCCTCTCCTGCCTGCCGCTCTGCGACTTGTGCTTTCTCTCTCCATCAAATAAATAAAATCTTTAAAAAGAAAAAAACATGTACCTCTTGAAGGCTTTTTAATTTTGTGTTTGGCGCATAACAAACTCAGTTAATGTTTGTTGAATGCATGTCTTAACTGATGTGTCTTTATTTGTTTTGTATTTTTCAAAAGAGAGAGAGACTTCTAGAAAAAGCATCTTATCAAGGCAGAAAGTCTCATTTGGAGAATAAATGTAATCATTTGAGTAGGAAGGAATGCTCACAGAATACAAATAGCCAGGCAAAAATATCTCCCCTGTTCCCCCAGTGAGTCAGTTACATGTGTGCTTACCCTGAGATTAATCTTCTGTTAACATTAAACTTAGTATTGGAAGTAATGAGATGGCTTACATAAGCACCCCCCTCTACACCTCACCCCTAAATTCTCCTTACTGTATTGTCACTCCAGGTCTCTCTTGCATCTCTCTTACGTTTGTGATGAACACAAACGTAAAATCCAGGAAAGGTTGTTTTATAGGGAAAATAGTATGCATAGAGGAGAGATTCAGATAAACCAAAATCTGATCTCAAATCAAATCTCGGTTCAGCCACTTTTTATCTTACGGGACTCAGGCAAGTAATTTAATTTCTTTGAATCTTATCTTCCTCATTTATTAAGCAAAAGAATAGTACTGGTCTTAGGGTTTATATAAAGGACGAAGTAGGTATCAGTGAGAGCCGTTACTATGTTGTCCACCTAGAATCACCGTGAAAGTAATTTTAGTCATAACCACCTGTGTACTTTTAAATAATATATAAATATGATCTCTGATTAGAAAATAAGTTTATTAGCTTCATCACTGAGTTATTTTTGCTTTTCAACATCAGTAGTGGTTTAGTGCCTGGGTGGCACAGTCAGTTAAACATCCCACTCTTGGTTTTGGCTCGCGTCATGATCTCAGGGTGGTGAGATCGAGCCCCACATTGGGCTCTGTGCTCAGCCTGGAGTCCGCTTAAGTTTCTCTCCCTCAGCTCCTCCCACTCATGCTCACTCTCTCGTTCTCAAATAAATAAATCTTAAAAAAAAAAAAAAATCAATAGTGACCACTGACTTTTATTCAAGGGTTAAATTAGAATCTGACCTGGAGATGGTGCCCTTTCGTATTTGTTATGGTTAAAAAAAAAACAAAAAACAACACTATGAAAGAATCAAATACTTTTTAATGTCCTGGACACATTCATACATATATGGACGTGAATATATATTTATAAAATGTGTATGCGCATACACATGTGTGTGAAACATACACACAGCAGCGTTTGAATCATTCACATGCCTACAAGAAACTGAGTCTCAGGGAGATTTCTTTTCCAAAGGCTGTACAGCAGTTGCATTGCTAGATTCATGGCCTGGCATGGCTAATCTGGTCGCCAGGTTTTCTTCAGCCAGTTCTCTTTGAATTATACTTGGGAATCCCCTTTTGTTCGGCCTTCTAGTTGGTTCTTGGTTTAGCTTTTTGACATCCTGCTTTTCTCCCTTACTGTGATTCTTGGCCACATGTCCTTCACATAGTCCTCAGAGGTGGCCTGTTTCCCAGCGTGGACCATTTTCTAGAACCTCGTATATAACCAGAACTTTACATTTCTTTTTTTCTTTTTTTTTTTTTTTAAGATTTTATTTATTTATTCAACAAAGAGAGAGAGAGAAATCACAAGTAGACAGAGAAGGAGGGGGAAGCAGGCTCCCCACTGAGTAGAGAGCCCAATGCGGGGCTCGATCCCAGGACCCTGAGATCATGACCTGAGCTGAAGGCAGAGGCTTAACCCACGGAGCGTCCCAGGTGGCCCAACCAGAACTTTTCTTTTAAAGATTTTATTTATTTATTTGACAGAGAGAGAGATCACAAGTAGGTAGAGACGCAGGCAGAGAGAGAGGAGGAAGCAGGCTCCCCGCGGAGCAGAGAGCCCGATGCGGGGCTCGATCCCAGGACCCTGAGATCATGACCTGAGCCGAAGGCAACGGCTTAAGCCACTGAGCCACCCAGGCGCCCCCAGAACTTTTCTTGAATCAGCATTCTGATTCTCCTCATCAGTTGGTGAAGTTCTCCAAGTTTGTTTTCCAGCTATTTTGATACCGTCCTCACAAGTCAGAATTCAGTCTTAAGTCTGTGCTCAGAATACTTAATGTGTGCGTGATGTTGTGGGCTTCTGGAGAGGCCAACGGCCTCCCCTGTACAAACGAGCAGGAGCAACTACCGGGCCGGAGAGGCTCCCCTTCCTAGAGCATTGTTGGAGGACTTGCTGTGGCATTTCCTTCTTTGATAAGGAGAAAGACCAGGTTCATCAGCGCAAGCTATAGAACCTGACATGATTTGACCCTGCCTACCTGCCCAGCCCGGGGTCCTGCCAGTTGTCCATTCTCTTCAGCAGCCCACCGTGCTAGCGCTATGCTTCCAAGCCTTGGCTTGGGAGATTCCTTGGGCCTAGAATTCACTTTGGGTGCCCATCAGCCTTCAGTCTAGCTCCCCCAGGAAGCTGTCGCGCTCACACCTGCCCCGCGTCCTCCTCGCCGCTGTGATTATGTCACTTCACCTACTCATTGAGGTCAAGGAGTTTTTCTATCCTCTCTCTAGGCCGGCACACAGTGGGTGCTCACCACGCTTAAATCCTTTTGCATGTACATACCCACTTCACCAAAAGTGGAAGCTTTACAGAAATTGCAGATTTGTCCAGATTTTCCAGGATAACCTGGATTTCAAAAATATCTTGTCCCATTGTGAGGTGATATGTCCCTTCCAGTTTTGGTTCAGAAAGCACAATTGCCATTTTGACAGATTGTGTGAAAGTTGCTTTGGGGAGCACTTCAGGGAATTGATGCCAGTGCTTTAAACTGCCGGAGTGGTGAATGGTTGAAGAGGTGCGGGGAGTGGAAGATTTTGTCCATGCACTTGTGAATTACAAAACATCAAAATAACATTTAGAAATACAGCTTACTATATTTAATGTGGCAAACTAAAAATGTTTATATGTGAAAAACCTACTCTTACCCTAAGACATCATCAGCACATATCAGAGATTTATTAACATTATTAATGAAAACACCATCAAGATGTCAAAGCTGGGTCAAAGGAGAAGGTAAAGGAGATATTTATGTAGTTTTTAAAAAAAGGATGCAGGAATAAGATTGCAAATTTAGTTGCAAAACTGGTTACTATCTTACAGGGCAATAAAAATAAAGCCTTCGAGTTTATCTTTTTTAAAATCGTTCACAGCTTACCAGTTTTCTGTTACATGAACATCTAACTTTACAGAATGTGGGTCCAATCTGTGGTAAATAGAAAGTCAGACAAATTTATGTCTCTAGAGCATCAGATGAACTTGATGCAGTCAGGATAGACATGACTACCTCTAGTATGACTCTAAAAGAACATTTTTTTTTTTTTGCCTTATTTTTAAGTTTCAGATAATTTTCCTTTCCCCCCCTTTTTTCTTTTCTTTTCTTTTTTTTTTTTTAAGAGAGTGTGTGCAGGTGTCGTTTGGGAGTGGGGCGGCCCAGAGAGAGATAGAGAGACTCATAAGCAAGCCCCACGCCCAGTGCAGAGGCAGGGCTCAGTCTCTCCACCCTGAGACCTGAGCTGACACCAAGAGTGAGATGCTTAACCAGCTGAGCCACCAGGCTCCCCTCAGATCATTTTTCTTAACAAATAATTCACAGCTGGTTTCAAGAGCTCAAAGGTGGCTGGATCTGAGGTAGAGAAGAGTCCCGGTTGAGAGTAATCCTTAAGTGGTTTTGAAATGGAATTGTGAAATTCAGACGGGAAGAGGGTGGTAAAGAGCAGAAAAGGTGGGGCATGGGAGTCACGGAGAAGGCTCTGTTCCCTAACCCCGCCAAAGGCCTGTGCAGAAAAGGGTGTGGGTATTTTCCCCAGGTGAATGATGAGCTAAGGTGAGTGGGAAGTGAAATCCCTTGGAGTGGGAGGGAGCAGTCGGTAGGAAGCTCTGACGATTGTGTTTTAGAGTTTTGATTTGATTTGAAAGATTGTTGGACCAACAAGATACTCAAAGAAGACAGTTGTTACTGGGTAGGAGGTTGCGGTTGAAATCAAGGCAGAGTATGGAAGTTAAGCAAGGAAACTCTGATACTGCGAAAGGAGGCCTGCCAAAAGTTCATAGTAACCTTCTGGCAGAGGAAAGAAACAGAAAGAGCAGTTGAAGGTCGTGCTTGAAGATCATTGTCCTGGTTGAAACTGGGAGCTGCTCTGGGGACCTGCTGTGCCGGACAGAGGAGGCAGGACTGGCCAGCTCAGCTGGGACTCTGAGGCTGCCCCTAACAGCCAGCCAGGCAGGCAGGCAGGCAGGGAGAGAGCCAAACAGAGCAGACCAGAATACCATTTGAGAATGACTTCGCTGCCCTTTGTGCTTTCCTTTTCTCTTAATTTTCATCTCTCTCGTTATGTAATATTTGATATATGCAGTGATACATTTGTGTGTGTTATGCAACACAAGTGTTTAAGAACCCCCACCTCCCTGCCCAATTTTCCTTCGTGGTTTCTTTGTAAGTAAAAAAGAGTTTACTCATCTCTCGCCTAAAACATAGGATGCCTGAGTCACTAGTTTGCCATCCGGCGTCACTCAGCCCTCCTCCGGACTCCCTGTCCCCCAAGAAGGTGACCCAGAATTCCCTCTAAGTACATGATGCTATCCCTGTGCTACGAGCTTCTTCGCAAATGTGCCCCCTGGTGTTTGGAATGGTTTTAGGCACCAGTTTTCCTGTTAACCATTGTCCCTATGCTCCTTACAGTCTTGATTTCAGGGTTTCTACGCAGAAGGGTGTAGTTGGTCAGTACAGCTTCTGAACCGCTCTTCTGGTGACCTGAGGGGGGGGTAACTAATTTTTCAGGTCCTGAGAAAGCAGCGGGGATTACACATAGCAAAATGGTGGAAAAAAGAAAAGTTATCTTACTGTTGACCCTCAGGTTTGATACTAGTCTGCATTTGATTTTTTTTTTTTTTAATTATTAGAAAAAACAAATCCTGGGGAAGGGTAGGAAGGAAGGAGGGAAGATAGGATCATCAGCTTGAATTCAGGATACTTGTTTCTTTCTTTCTTTCTTTCTTTCTTTTTTCCCCAGTATATTTGTTTCTTAAGAAGCTTGCTTATTGGGAATAAACTTCTGTGCTTCCCTCCTTCTCAGTCAGTGGTTGTGGTCATCTGATTTCCAGCAGCCTACAGATACCACATACCACATTTATTCGGTGTTCTTATGTCGTTGGGCAGATTAAATGAACAATACTCCATGAAGAAGGTTTAGGTGAATATCCTTCTAATCTTGGGGATGCGGGACTTTTTCAGCGTAACACAAAAACCATGTCATTTCATTACACAGTATTAGCATTTGTGTATGGGCAGTTCTCCTGTAACGCAACGTATCCATTCCTAAAAATCCCCACACTGAGCAAAATCATGTAATGCAAACCACAGCGTGTGAGGGAAGTGGGATTTGGTGACAACACTCAAAATCTTCAGAGGTAACAAAATGAACATAAAAAGACTGGAAGCTAAGAACCTAATAAAACAGCTCAGTTTTACAGGTACTTAGTGGGTAAGAAACACAGAAATACCACAACAGATAGGACCCCTTACCTTAAAAAAGATCTGAGGTTTGCTCGTGGAAGTGGGCGTTAGAAGTTCTAGCTTCCGAGCTTCTGTGTAGTGATGGACGGAGGGCAGTCTACAGTCCGATGGAAAGTTCTGGTCCCGATGTGGATGGTTATGGTTCGTAACACGCACAGTGTCCTGATGAAGCTGGCGGATGTTTGAGGTGTACGCCGGTGCTGATTTCGTGTACTCCTGTGTGGCTCGTTTCAGCTATGTTTTTGCATTTTCTAGTGTTTCTCTCGTGCATAAATAAACACAAAATTCACGATAGGCCCAAATTGTTCCCTGATAAATCCAAATGCATTGGAACAAATTCAAATTTTCAAAACAAGAGTCCAAGCAAAACTGACTGTCAAAAAACCCTGCCACGAATAGCATATGCACTAGGCATTCCTGAGGGCCAGCCTGTGCCTTAGAGTCTGGGCACGCACTCACTCAGCGTCCCCGCCAGGTGGGTGTAATTTCAGCCCCATTTTATAGGTGAGAAAACTATGGCCCAGAGAAGTAAAATTTTAAGTTACAGAGCTAGGGCATGATAACTGAACCCCGTGCCATTTTTTTTTTTTCTCAGCAACTTTGTCTTTTTAAAGATTGTATTTATTTATTTGAGAGAGATTAAGAGAGAAGAGCACACAGGAGCCGGGCAGAAGGGGTAGGGAAAGGCAGGGGGAACAGAAGGAGAGGGAGAAACAGACTCCCCACTGAGCAGGGAGCCTGATTTGGGGGGAGGTGCTTCATCCCAGGACCCCGCAATCTTGCCCTGAGCCTGCGCTTAATTGACTGAGCCACCCACGTGCCCCTCTTTGTTCTCAACAAATTTAAAGGAAAATACAGTGGGTTGTATGTCAGCTGCACATCAGTAAAAAGAATAACATTGTGGCGGATATTTGCACATGTGTAAGGAGGATATACCCACAGTGCATGAAATTTTTTCAGATCAGTAAAAAGAAACAAGCAGCCCAATAGAAAACTGCACAAAGGTCAAGAGCAGGCAGTTTACAAAGGGAGAAATACAGATGGCCAGTAAAATTGGCAGGGAGACATCCAGCCTCATTTAGCGCTCATTCATGCAAGCCGAAACAGTTTGATGTCATTCTTTCGCCACTGTCTGAATGACAGAAACGGATGTGGGGAAATGCTGGCAGAAGCCTAGATTGTTACAGCCTCCCCGAAGCACATAAACCTGTCCTTTGACCCCACCATCCATTTCTAGAAGTCTATCCCAATCATCCGATCAGTGGGAAAAGATTTTTGTAAGAGTTTTAACACTGGGGGCACCTGGGTGGCACAGTCGGCCGCGCAGTCGGTTAAGCATCGGACTCTTGCTTTTGGCTCATGACCTCAGGGTTGTGAGATCGAGCCCCACGTCGGGCTCCATGCTGCTTGAGATTCTCCATCCCTCTCTCCCCTACATAAATAAATCTAAAAAAAAAAAAAAAGAAAGAAAAAAGAAAAGTTGTTAATGCTAAAAAATGGAAAATAGCCATTTGTCTTCACTAAGTGGTGAAATTCTAGGGTGTCGGTACCATATGCTACAATGCATACCGCGGGACTCTCCCAGAGAACGCTGTCGTAGCCGTGGTGGCTGACGCGGAACACTTCCCCTGTCTGACTGAATAAGGGGGGCAGGGTGCAACAGCATCTTCAGTGCGACCCCAGTTGTGTAAAACTGTCCCTACACACACACATGCGCGCATACCTGCGCGTGCAAGCAAGCCTTGCCTTAGGAAGGACACATCGAAACGTTGACAGTAGGTGTCTCAGGGAGGTGGAATTGCGGATTTTTTTTTTTCCTTTAACTTTATTCCTAAGCTTTTTCCATAGTGTGACTTTTATGATCTTAAAAAAGAAAGTTATTTTAGAACATTACCTGACACAAGGCAGTAACAAAATATAAAATCTAAGAAGAATAAATGACCTTTGTGACGTCTCTTAGCGCCTGTCTGGGCTAGGTAGCAGGTGCCCAGTGAAGGATTGTCGCCTGACTGACTGCAGTTTGGAGACTGTGTTACCGCATTTGGGGCTTTAGACTCTGTATCCCCGGCCAGGATTAATCTGCCCAGATTTTGGGTCACCTTCCTCTCAGGTGAGGCTGCTAGCTGGGCCATGCAAAGTGCTTGGTGGTTGCAAGCTCCTCGAAGTGCACGTGAACTTGGGGGCTCTGGATGAGGCTCTGGACTGGGTGCAGCGCACAGGTGGCAGCCGCAGCCTCTGATTTGGGTTACGAGCTTGAGCCTCTAAAGAGATCAAAACCCAGGGGTAGTTTCTTGGGGCCCACCTTACTTTATTAAGCAGACTTATCCCTTACTTTAAGCAGCAGCTAAAAAATGGGACTGTGGCTTGTGTGGGGAAGGTAACCGCTGGGAGCACCCTGCCAGGTAAGCTCAGGTTTGCAGGCCTAGGGGCCTCCCAGGAGGCCCACGTCTGGCCTTCCACTCTAGGGACTGCAGCTGGTCGTGCAGGATCTGGAACTTCCATTTTCAAAGTCCCGTAAAACCTGTGCCTTCTCCCACGCCTCTCTTTTCTGGGTTTCATGGCCCTCGGCGGAAATGAGAGCCGGTGTCATCGTGGCACTCCAGTGACTGGAGCAGCAAACACAGGCATTAGGATCTTCCCACGGGACGCCGCGTGGAGCGTTAGAGCAAAACTGCACCCAGGGTGGGCTTTCCGCGCCTCGGTTCTCCTGGCCTTGTTCTGGCTGGCAGGGCGTCCCCTCCTCTGTCACTGCAGACCAGATGGGGTCCCGGGAAGGCCCAGCGTGCCCTGCTGGAGCGGGGGCTCAGGGAGCCTCTTCCCATTATTTCTTCCTTCAAATGCTTGATCTTAAGGGGCCCGTCTGCGCCGCTCAGCCCCATGCCTCTCCGCCTGGCTGCAGATAACACCGCCGGAGCTTGTCGTGTGTGGGTTGGAAAGGATTTCTTTTTTTAATTTAAGCCATCGCATCCCATCTGCCTACACACTTTTAACCTGCTTTGTGAACAAGCTTTGTGACCTCTGCTGGTTATTTCGCTGTGCCAGCCCATGTCTTTCTCCATGAAAGGTTTTGGAGAACACTCGACCAGCGAGACAAGTGGAGCCAAGTGCCCAGGAGCTCGGTGCTCCGGAATGACCACTGCCGGCGACCTTTATAAAGGTCTGCCTCTCACCGAGCACTCCGCACAAATGACTGTCAGTCCTCACAACAAAGAAGCCACGTGTTCTTAAGGCAGCCTTCTGTGGTGAGGAAGCCAGGGTGTGAGAGGTGACTTGCCTACACAGCTGTGTAGGTGGTACCGTGAGACCGAGCCGGTGCCAGAGTCCGTGCCCCATCTGCCAAGCCTCTGGCCTCTGTTGCCTTGTGCCCTCCTTAGCTTTCCATGGATTGAAACAGTCAGTCAGGGAGTGATGTTTTTTGGACTCACAAAGCAGGCCTCTGTGTTGATTCCCCAGAGTAAGACCTTTACGGGAATTCTGGGAAGCTCAACAGATGATTCGGTTTCTCTTAAGCATCTCCTTAAAACTTTTTGTAAATCTTGCATTGTGCTTGGACTGTGTCAGCAGTAAAGTGTGTTTTGTGTAAATTCTGTGCGGACTTGAAGGACGTTTCTTAGTTTAATCACGCACAAGGACTTGCTGGGTCCCAGTTACAGTGTCTGTGGCAATGTGCCCATTTCTCCTTCCCACACACAGCAGGCTGAGTGTCGGGGGGACACCGCAGCGTTGAGGTGTTGGTAAATAATACTGCTGCACAGTGTAACCGTCCACCTGACGAGATGCCGTTTTGCCAGCAGGTTGAACTGACCAGACGCTGCAAGTACTAACCGCTGAGCTTCAGTCGCCGATGAGCTTCCCCCAGGAGCTTTCTGCTGCCTGCCCTAAGGCTCTTCAGAGCCCAGACCCATTACTGTGCACGGGCCACACACTGTGTTAGAGACCTGGGAGGCTGGGACGGACTTGGTGGTGGAGGTTTGGGGGAATGAGAAGAGGTGGTGTTTGTTTTTGGTTGGGGGTATTTTGGTGGCTAAGTCAGAGCATCGTGTTTCCTTGAATGTTTAGCTAAGGAGGAGGGTGTACACTTCGGGAACAAGCAGTAGCTTCTTGGGAATGTATTAGAGACAAAAGGGGAAGGAATGGAAGCAACATGAAGAACCATAGGTCTGAAAATAGCTGCCACACAGCCGAGGCCCCAGACTTCAAATGGGGACCAGCTCTGTGGGGAGGCAGGAGTCATGAGAGGTGAGTTTTAGTTGTGGATTAAGTTGGGTTTTGGTAAATTTCAGGGAGGATGAACGAGGGGAAGAGGCCCCGAAGGCAGGCTTGAGGCCCTTTGGGCTGGGGACTTAGGGCCCCATGTACTTGGAACATAACCCAGAGGTGGACACATCCCTCTGGTCCCACAGACTCCTTGCTCAGAGAGAGGGGCCCAGCCCGAAGAGGGCCAGAGTGAGCCCCCTCTAAAGCGTGGGGGCTCCGACCCAGCTTTCCGGCAGCGCGTGCCACTGCCCTGTGGTGCAGTGGGAGAACATGCAGCCGGGAGACAGAGAACTGGTTCTGACCCTCGCTGTGTCCTGATGAGCTGGAGGGCCTTGGACAAGTTATTTCCCTGTTCTGGGCTTCAGTTATGTTTCCATCCACTCCATCCCTAAAGTTCCCTAACTCGGAGGCCATCAGCTTCATCATCCTTGAGTGTTCCCGAGGGTGCCGGCAGTGCCCAGGGCTACATCCTTTTTGGAGAGAAGGCCGGGGGCCTGCCTGTGGCGAGCGGGGACTGCTGCCTGGGCTGAGAGCGGATTGGGGGTCTGGCACGACTTTGCAGCCAGCCCCTCCTGACCCCTGCGCTCGGGCTGTGTCCGGGGGAGCAGAGCTGAGACTGGAGGTGGCCTCACACCTGAGGCTGCTGAGCTCAGCGACTCCCGCTTTCCACCCCAGGGTCCCCAGTTGTGAAATGAGACAGGCAGTAACCTCCAAAAGCAATACTCACCTAGCACAGAGGGAGCTTCTGTTTGGCCTGATACAATCAGGAAAGTTGGTAGAAAGGGTCTGGAGGTACGGTGGGGAGAGAAGAACTTCAAAGGCGGGAAGTCCTGTGCCCTTGTCCCTTGGCCGTCTAAGCCCATAGGTTGCCTCCTGAGAGGTCCAAGAGGGTTTCCTGACCCACTCCTGCTCTGGTCCGGGGAATGCTTTTTGCTTTGCATGCCTCCGTTTCTTAAGCAAATTTGGAAGTTAATAGATCTTTTGGATGGCAATAAAATTACTCCTTTTTGTTTATTCACAGAGATGCTGCAGTTCGTCAGCAATCAAGTTGGAGAGTTCCCTGACTTGTTCTCAGAGCAGCTGTGTGGCTCCTTCCCCGGTGGCGGTGGTGGCGGCGGCGGCGGCGGTGGTGGAGGCAGCGGGGGCAGCAGCAGCGGCGGCAGCAGCAGCAATGGGGGAGCCGGAGCGGGGGACCCCTCGATGCAGCGGTCCTTCAGCCAGGTCCCTTTACCCACCTTCTCTCCCTCGGCCGCCTCCCCCCAGGCGCCAGCCCTGCAAGTCAAGGTCCCCCCCAGCACGGTGCCCACCCCGCCTCGGGCCGCTCCCGTGCTCCAGCCTCGCCCCCAGCCCCCGCCGCCGCCCCCCGCGCAGCTGCCGCCACAGACAGTGATGCTCACCCCGACGTTCAGCACCGCTCCCCAGACCAGGATCATCCAGCAGCCTTTGCTGTACCAGAATGCAGCCACCAGCTTCCAAGGTGATTGACAAGTCAGAGAGTGGAGTGATCGCTTGCTTCAGAAGTTTCTGTGCCAGTTTGCAGATGCTTCTGAGGTCAAGGCTTCTGCCCTCTTTGGGGATGACCGAGTCTGAATGAGTTTGGGGTCACTGGCGGCAAGGACAGGAATAGTTCACACTCTATCTCTCCTCAGACACCCTAGTGTCTGTCATGCCTGCTTTGAGGACCCTTGGTGGAAGCATCTCACGAGCAGAGTAGACACAGGGCCGTGCTGGTAACTAGAGCTAGAGGCTTGAGTGAAACGAGTCCAGAGACTTAGCCAAACACCAGCCAGATCCTGGCAGCTGGGGCTGGAGAACCATTCATTCCGCAGACATCTCCTGAGCAGCCACCGCAGAGAATATGACTTAGAGCAGGGGCTCCGGCTGCGCACGGCAGGCCTCACACGGGCCTCAGTGCGTGCGAGTGACCCTCCGTGTCATGTTACACCCCGTGGCTGTGCGGCCGGGAGCCCCGGGCGGGATACTCTGAAGTTCAAGGGGTCTGACGGTTCTCCAGTGGGCTTCTGAGGGCTTACGGGCTGCGGAGAGGCAGCAAAGCAAAAAGCGGCGTCAGTCATCCCAGAGTGCGCTTTCTCTTCCTTCCACGAGAAGGAATGAAGCCTGTTGCGATGGTAGGTTCCTTGGATTCTGAATTCCCTCGCTGGGTGCAGTCATTGGCCAATTAAGCTCCCCGCACCTCCACCCCAGCACTCAGAGTAATAAAACAATCTGTTCCCGTTCCCTCAGAAATTGCTGCAGCCCTCATGGAATGTTCTTGTTCTCTAGACCAGCCTGCAAATGGCTGTGCACGTCTTCTTCAGCAGCAGGTGGGGAGTCGGGACCGCTCTGAGGCACCCCCCCCCCCCCCTCGCTTGTTGCTGTAGCCACAGTGACGGTGCATTTCTCTTCCGCGTGACCTTTCCCTCCTCTTCTCCCAAGTTCTTCAGCCTCAAGTCCAAAGCCTAGTGACATCCTCCCAGGTGCAGCCGGTCACCATCCAGCAGCAGGTGCAGACGGTGCAGGCCCAGCGGGTGCTGACGCAGACGGCCAATGGCACGCTGCAGACCCTCGCCCCGGCCACGGTGCAGACGGTCGCCGCCCCCCAGGTGCAGCAGGTCCCGGTAGGTGGCCGCTGAGAAGTCGGGGAGGCCCAGGTGGAGGCTGGGAGCTGGCCTTTGGTCGAAGAGGTGGTGTGCGTACTACGAAGGACCAGCGGCATGTAAGGGAGCAGCATTTGGGGTGCCTGGGAGGCGCCCCTGAGCCGGGTGTGGAGACCTGGCTGAGACCGCCTCTGTGGACATACATACGCCGGCCTTCACGCAGACTCAGACTGTGGAGGTGGTTTATTCTAGTGACACACAGAACAGGCATAGAACTGGAAGGAGATGTGCCGAGATGTTTATAAGTCACATATTATAGTGGACTGTAGTCACTAACAAGGTCATTTATCTTTGGGAAAAAAAACACCCAGATTTTTTCCTAGCTTTCCTGAGTTTGTCCAAAATCAGACCCCCCTTCCTGTCCTCTGTCTCCGCCCCCCCCCCCCCAATTCTGCCCCTGCCAGACCCTGGCACTGCTTTTGTCAGACCTTCCAGTCTTCAAACCTAAGACCCTTCAGCCCTACTCTTTCTCCCTCTCAACCCCGCCATCAAGCTGTGTTCTCGGTTTGAGGAAAATGTTACGTTTTTGTTTTTTTTTTTCATTCTTTCCTGGAGGGAGTCTGTGTAGTAAGAAGCTAAGGAAAAACAGGAAAATAATACTGCCTTCCTTTCTCCTTTTCTTCCTTCTCCATCCAGGTCCTGGTACAGCCTCAGATCATCAAGACAGATTCCCTTGTCTTGACCACACTAAAGACAGATGGCAGCCCTGTCATGGCCGCAGTCCAGAACCCAGCCCTCACCGCCCTCACCACCCCCATCCAGACAGCTGCCCTCCAAGTACCGGTAAGAGCCGCCTTCCTGCCTGCCCTCCCCCCTCCACCCCCTCCTCTCTGGGAGGTGTTGGGCCCCAGAGATGTTAACAAAACCTCTACAGAATGGGCAGGGGCAGAACCCCTGTGGAATGTGTCAGATTGCAAATACCGCCCCCTTTTAGGGTTTTTTTTTCCCCCCTTGAGAAGTACCATCAGTGCACGTAATGTGGGAGTACTGGCGACTCTGAGGGAGGAGAGAGGAGTCGCAGAGTATCCCCGGTTCCTGGGGAGCGGCTTCACCCAGGGCTGTCTGTCTCTAGGTCCCGCTGATGGGGGTTTGGCTTCTGAGGGAGCCCAGGCCCACCAGGCAAGGAGGGGCTGCAAGGCGAGGGACAGGGAAGGCCCCGTCCTTGGGCTGCAGGGTCACAGCCACGTCAGCAGCTTATTAGCAAAAGAGTCCGAGAGAGTAAGAGGTGATCAGAATTTGAGAGTAAGCTTTATTCATAAGAGCCAAAAGGTGGAAACAACCCACATGTCCGAAAAGAACCGTGGCTACATACAACTGCCGAACCTCAGAAATAGTACGTTGAGCAAAAGATGCCTGTCCCAGAGGAGCTCACGCTGGGGATGCCGGTGCATGAAGTTCGAGAAGAGGCAGAACTAAGCTGTGGTGTTAGAGGTCAGAGCAGTGATCACGAGTGGGGGAAGGGGCAGGTGGGACGGGGAAGAGGCACCAGAGAACTTTCTAAGGGGATAGAAATGGTCTGTGTCTTGGTCTGGGTTGTCTTGGTTACACACGTGATACCCGTACGTGAAAATGCATCAAGTTGGGGCACCTGGGTGGCTCAGTGGGTTAAGCCTCTGCCTTCAGCTCAGGTCATGATCTCAGGGTCCTGGGATTGAGCCCCGCGTCGGGCTCTCTGCTCAGCGAGGAGCCTGCTCCCCCCGCCCCCGCCTGCTTCTCTGCCTACTTGTGATCTCTCTCTGTCAAATAAATAAATAAAATCTTTTTTAAAAAAATGCATCAAGCCATACACTTAAAATGTGTGCTTTTTATTATGTGAGAATTATTTCTTAATGGTTAATGAAGTTCACTGGCCATTTGGATATTGAGGCCATTTATTAAAGAAAATAAAACTAAAATTGGTAAAAATAGAAACAGGGAGAGAGCAGAGTTGAGGGAAAAAGGGGGAGCCTCTACTGTTGGCCTGTTTATCTACTGGAACGGCTCTAGCCCTTCTGCCCTTGTGCTCTTTGATGGCCAGATTATATAAGGAAATACAGCAAGTGACTTCACTGTCACGTGAGAGGAAAAGATACATCCTGCGCCAGGAGAGACCTTTCCTTGAGGCCAGAATGATCCAGTGCAGTGGACTCGAGTTCACAGGTGGCTCGTGGTTTGCCAGCAAAGCAGGAATCCTATGATTTGTTTCGGATGCCCTCAGATCAAAGGTTAAAACATACTTACCCACGTTAATCCCACTGTGGTGTGATTTGTTGACGGGGGTTCTGAAGGGGGTGTAGGAGCTCAGGTACCGTGGCTCCTGAGGCTTCGTGGGGCCTGACTTGGTTTCAGCCACAAGGAGTGTCAGACCAGGCAATGGCACAAGGCCAGCAGCAGGTGTCTGTTCTGGGATTGCTTTACTCCAACTAGCCATGGGGTAATTCTGCCCTGTGTCTCTGCCTGTTCTAGACTCTGGTGGGCAGCAATGGGACCATTTTAACCACAATGCCTGTGATGATGGGGCAAGAGAAAGTGCCCATTAAGCAGGTACCTGGGGGAGTCAAGCAACTGGAGCCCCCCAAAGAAGGAGAAAGGCGAACGACCCACAACATCATTGAGAAGCGGTACCGCTCCTCTATCAATGACAAAATCATCGAGTTGAAGGACCTGGTCATGGGGACAGATGCCAAGGTGGGTGCCGAGCAGCGACCATTTCACATGCCGTCATCTCCCCTCTCTCTGTCTTTGCCGTAGGAATTCAGGAGAACCCACGTCCTAGTGAATGAACATAAGGATGGTTAGAGGCGCTTTCTTATTAAAGCGTCTTGGGTTTTGTGTTTTTCCAAGATTATAAAACATTAACCAACATAAGGGAACTGGTGGGGGTTGGTAAGGCAGCAGCCTGCCTGGGCCTTTGCTCTGCAGTGACCACAGGTTCCAGTAGCACAGGCGGAGGGATCCATGCTGCAAGCTGGCGGCCAGGTGCAGGGCTGGGCGTACCTTGGGGTTGGCTGGTGGCGTTGCTGACGTAGGTTGAGTTGTGTTCATGGGTGGTTAGCAATAGTTCTGCGTTTTTAGGGAAGAGTTCTGCGTTTAGGGAAGGGTCTTTAACCAGCAGCAAATAAGAGGGAATGGATTGTTCGTTATTTCAGGTATTTCAGTGAATTTGTCCTCCGTCACATATGTTTTTTAACCTGTTATCTGTTTGTCTTCATCATCTCTGTTTTGAAAGGCAATTTTATTTTCCTTATTAGCCTATAGACCGGAAACGTGCCAATTGAACTTTCCTTAAGATAGTTAGCCAACAGTGCTCTGGTATTTTTGTTGTTTGCTTTCTTTAAAGTTTGTTTTGGTTCTAGGATTATTATAAGAGAAGCTAATAATCTGTATTTTGAGCGTCACTGTGCACCAGACTGGGGAGGGGGGCTACTGTCTGTACAAGTATTATTTCATTTGCCCTCACTGCACCCCTGTGACTCATATATCATCATTATCCCCATTTTAAGGACAAGGAAAGCAGGGTTCAGAGATCCTGAGTGACTTGTCCTGGGTCGCACAGCTAACCAGTGAGCGAGCCAGCATCGCAGCCCAGAGCCCTGCTTTCACCCACAGGCTCTGGGCCTCAGCCCTCTCACTGTGTAGCCTGCAGGGAGGCCACTGTGTTTTCACTCATCTTCCTTCCCAGATGCACAAGTCTGGCGTCCTGAGGAAGGCCATCGACTACATCAAGTACTTGCAGCAGGTCAATCATAAACTGCGCCAGGAGAACATGGTCCTGAAGCTGGCGAATCAGAAAAACAGTGAGTGTGCTCATCGAAAGGGTTATCAGACCTTCTACTTGTAGAAGTCCTGCGCTGGGCCGTGCGGAGGGCCCAAGGCCGTGTACAAGGCGCCTTCAGGGGTGAAACGGGAGAAAGGACCGTGGGCCCCTCCCCCAGCCCAGCCCTGGCCTAGGCACCAGCGCAGGGTGGGGGGGGCTCTGGAGAAACAGACCATTTGTCAGATGCGGTTTTCTTTGCAGAGCTCCTGAAGGGCATCGACCTAGGCAGCCTGGTGGACAATGACGTGGAGCTGAAGATCGATGACTTTAATCAGAATGTCCTTCTGATGTCCCCTCCGGCCTCTGACTCGGGGTCCCAGGCTGGCTTCTCCCCTTACTCCATCGACTCGGAGCCAGGAAGCCCTTTGTTGGATGATGCAAAGGTATGAGCTTTTGAACTCCTCGGATCCCTGGAATCTCTCCCATTTCTCCCAACTGAACTGTGGAGACGCTGCCAAGGGGGGGCCAGGCCAGGCGTTGAGAGGACCAGGGAAGGAGAATAGGAATTCTCTGACGTTAGGTCCTGCTGCGTCCCCCACAAAGTCCGCTTAACTGGTTCAGTGTAGTCCAGTTTAAGTGGTTGGTCCTTGCTGCAGGAGCCCGTCTAAGAGGAGTAAGGGCCAGATCCAGAACGGGTACACACGGCAGCTGTCGCGTTGCCTGCGGCGCCTCGTTGCATCCCTCACTCGTAGTAGGCCTGGCAAGACCATTGTTTGAGGTTGTTGAGTCAGTATAGGGCAAGGCTGCCTCTGGGTCCTCTTCTGGAAATGATTACAATTTGCAGCCTGACAAGTAACATTCCAGCCAAGGGCCATTAATCGTCCAAGAAAGCCCCTGGTGATTGTGGTTTAATGGAATTAGCCAAAAGAGGCTCGAGCCTAATGATCTAGCCCTTGGAACTGGTGGAGGCTACTGGCAAGATCCGACTTCGAAAGCACAAACTTCCCTTCTAGCCTGTTTTGGATCAAACTGTTTGGAGTATCATGTACCTAATTTTACTGAGGAAGCTCTATTCTTGAAGTACTTTATAAATGTGATTCTGTTTGGTAACAGAAGGCCATGTGATATATACATTGAATTAGCTAGGCATCTGTCATCAGAAGAAATTTTCAGATGGCTTTAAAATATTGAAAAGGAGGGGTACCTGCACGGCTCAGTTGGTTAAGCATCTGCCTTTCAGCTCAGGTCATGACCTTGGAGTCTTGGGATTGAGCCCCTCATCGGGCTGCCTGCTAAACAGGGAGGACTGTTTCTTTCTGTCCCTCCCCACTGCTCATTCTCTCTCTCCTCTCTCTCAAATCTTTAAATATTTTATTTATAAATATTTACTTATAAAATAAATATTTTATTTATAAGATAAATATCTTTAAAAATAAATATTGAAAAAGAGTGGTGTGGTATGTGTGCACTGAGAGTTGGAGGAGACTTGGTCCCAGGCTTCCTCCCTGCCTCTCCCTAGACTCCCTAGGCTAGGCAGGGCTTCTGCCTATAGTCCTCCCTCTGTAAGACAGGGAGGGGGAAAAAAGCAGTGTTGTAGTTTTACAGCAGGCAGAGTCCTGTAAATTGATTCATACTGAAGTTGTATGGTCTTTTTTTATTTTAAGATTTTATTTATTTGAGAGAAAGAGCACAAGCAGGTAGGGTGGGGAGAGAGGGGCAGAAGGAGAGGGGAGCAGGCTTCCCATTTAGCAGAGAGCCCAATGTGGGGCTCAAATCCAGGACCCTGGGATCATGACCTGAGCCAAAGGCAGATGCTTAACCAACTGAGCCACCCAGGCCTCCAGTTGTATGGTCTGTAATCAGTTCTATTGATGTTTATTTATTTTTAAAGATTTTTATTTACTTTTTTGAGAGAGAGAGCATGAGCAAGGTGAAGGGCAGAGGGGGAAGCAGACTCCCCACTCAGCAGGGAGCCTGATGCGGGGCTCCATGCCAGGTCTCAGGGATCATGACCCGAGCCGAAGGCAGACGCTTAACCTACTGAGCCACCCAGGCGCCCCTGTTGATGCTGAATTTACATGCGTAGATAGAGCAGCTGTTTTATAGTAGCATAAGGCTCTAGCGTGCAGTGTGAAGAGTTCGCTTACGTAAGTGTCGCTGTAATCACGATACGGAACATTTCCCGCTCCACGAAGCTCTTTCGTACACCGTGGCTGGTAGTTCCTGCATCCCTCTCCAGCGCCAGACAACTACTGATCTGCTTTCTGTTGCTCTAGATTAGATTAGCTTGCCTGTTGTGGAATTATACAGAACCCTGCAGAATATTCTCTTGTGTGCTCTATTTTATAAGCAGGACTCCTCTGCCTTTGGTCTTCAGAACGTGTTCTTGTCCCAGGTGGCAAGAGGATGAGTGTGCCAGTGTTTGAGAAGCAGCCGAAGAGCTGTGGGCTTCTTTCTTGCCTCCTGCTCTCTTCCTGTCTGACTTCGTAGTCTTGACTTTAAATCTCACAGTCTGACTCCAGTACATAGAAAAGTACAATGCCGTAAAACCCCACGCAATATTCATTCCAACCTCTCGGCCCTGCTTTGAAGGTCAAGGATGAGCCGGACTCTCCGCCGGTAGCGCTGGGCATGGTGGACCGCTCTCGAATTCTGCTGTGCGTCCTCACCTTCTTCTGCCTCTCCTTCAACCCCCTGACTGCCCTGCTGCAGTGGGGAGGGGCCCACGGCTCTGACCAGCACCCGTACTCAGGCTCCGGCCGCAGCATCCTGTCCTTTGAGTCAGGTAGGTAGAGGGCCCGTTGTATCCCCTAAGCACGGGTGGGCTGCTGCGGCAGGGGACAGGCCCTGTGTGTGCATGCTGCTCGGCTTGTCCACCGGGTCCCAGAGGGCTTTTGTACCAGGCCTGCCAGGGATTGGCATAAGTCACATTTTGGAAGTAACAGAGCAAGCCCGAGTTCAGTCACTAAGAACAAAAGAAATCAGGAACCCACGCTGCTGTTACCATTGGGCTTGGGGATCTGGGGAGGGAAGTTGTCCCTGTTTGAAGGAGGATGTGGTATTTTTGCCCAAGTCTTAAAACGGATGGTCTCACCCCACCTTGACTAACAAGAATTTTTGTTATCTTTGCTATCTAGCTGTGGCTCCCGGCTCCATAGTGACAAGGGCTACAGGGTCCTATTTAGGTTACAGAACTGTCCCACATTTGCCTGGGGTGCGGAATAAGGTTATGTCTTATTCCTGTGGAAAGCGTTCAGACACTGTTCCTAAATGAAGCCATCTTGTTCTCCACACTTCTGAAAATGTGGTGGAGGGCTCTAACCTATGAGATGCGGGGGTCAGTTGGAGGGCCTGCCGTCCCTTCGTACTGCTCACGTGGGCTCCGCTGAGACGTGCCTCTTCAGGTTCTGGAGGCTGGTTTGACTGGATGATGCCAACGCTCCTCTTATGGCTGGTAAATGGTGTGATCGTCCTGAGCGTCTTCGTGAAGCTGCTGGTCCATGGGGAACCGGTGATCCGGCCCCATTCACGCCCCTCGGTCACCTTCTGGAGACACCGGAAGCAGGCAGATCTGGACCTCGCCAGGGTAAGTTCTGCAGCTAATAAACAGCGACTTCTGCTGAGCACCCTGGTGTGTGAAGTGCGCGGGCGGGTACTTGTGGGCGGCAGGAAAGGACCCTGTCCCTGCCGGCCACACGGCAGCAGAGGAGAGGCCCCCTGTGTGCAAGTGATTCCACGGACACGAGATAACGTGTAGTTATCGTAGTGTGTGTTACGACAGAGGAGGAGGAGAGTGCCCTGGGAGCCGCGGCGGAAGGGACGAGTTGGGCTGAGGGAACCTGGGGCTTGAGCCGAGCGGTCGGGGCAGGGGCGACCTTCCAGGTGGAGAGGTCATGAGTAGATGGCTCCTTGGGGACCAGCAGGTCGACAGTGTGTCTGGAGTACAGGATACATTTGGGACAGGTGAGGGCTAAAGCTGGTCATGTATCTTGGGCCCAAATTGGAGAGATGGTTGACTAGTAACTGATCTGGGGCTTTTTTCCCCCCAGTTCTCTAGAGAACCAGGAAGGTTTTTGAGCAGGGAGATAAGCTGCAAGTTTATGGGAAGGATTTTGGGGCATCTCCCAGCATCGAAGGAAGAGTTCAAAGTCACGTCTCAGAGGAACAAGAGCAGGAACAGTCCTCGGCTGCAGTACGCCATGGGCCGACTCTCCCCTCCCGCGGGCTGCAGTGCCCACCAGGGAGAATCGTATCGAGTAGCCTGGAGCTGCCAGCCAGGCCGAGAGCTGTGGCTCCTGGACTATAGGTGTGGTTGTTGGAGGCCTACCGCCTGCAGCAGGCCTGGTCCCAGAAAAACAGCATTCCAAGATGTATACCGTAGAGGCATGTTCGGTCGGTGTTTCGTGACTGTCATTGTGGCAGCCACAGGAAGCATGGGTTGCAGGAAGGGGCACGGAAGCAAGTTAGGGGCTCTTGGAATAGACCGGATCGGAGGCGGTGAGAGCCTGGAATGGAAAGGAGAGACTGATTCAGGAAATACTGAAGATAGGAGGTAGAGTGGAAGTGACGTGGTCCGGGGTAGGGGAGGCTGGAGCTGTGGTGGCTTCTGTCTGAGCCTTGCTGCTCGGAAGTACGGTCAGAGGGTCCTGGCAGTGAGAAGGGGCCGGGGGCAGGGCTGAGGTGCATCCGGACCAGAGTGTGTTGGAAGGCGCCCATCAGCCGGGAGAGGGGTGCTCCCCTTGTACAGATCAATCCACTTCCCGTGATGATGCCGGAAGGAAGTGCCGCTGTGCCCACTGCAGGACAGGAGAAGGGAGAGGACAGTTTCCTTCTGGTTGCTGGTCATGAGAGAAAGAGATCTTTGCTACAGGCCCAAAGACTCTCCATTAGACCCTCTCAGGTTGGCATAGAGTAGTTTATCGAGATCCTTGGTTCTAGTCGAGTAGCCAGGTGTTTGTCTAAGACGGTAGCTCTCAGACCTAAGCAGGCAGCAGAATCGCCTGGAGGTGATTAGAACCCTAGAGCTTCTGATTCAGCAGGTGTGGGGAGAGTGGGGCTAGAGCACCAAGGATTTGCATTTCCAGCAAGATTCCAGGGGCTGATGCTGCTGGTCCCCAGGAACCACACTTTGAGAACCGAAAAGCCTAAAAAGTCACATAAGCCTGAAAGATCATTATTTAAATCCATCTTTTCATCTTACGTGTAAAACTACTGTGGGAGGGGCGCCTGGGTGGCTCAGTGGGTTAAAGCCTCTGCCTTCGCCTCAGGTCATGATCCCAGGGTCCTGGGATTGAGCCCGGCATCGGGCTCTCTGCTCAGCAGGGAGCCTGCTTCCCTTCCTCTCTCTGCCTGCCTCTCTGCCTACTTGTGATCTCTGTCAAATAAATAAATTTTTAAAAATCTAAAAAAAAAAAAAAGCTACTGTGGGAAATTCTCAATAGTGTTTGCTCAAAGACCACAGTACAATCCCAATTTAGTAAAAAGGCCAGGAGAAAATGCATGAAAATGTCAGTAACCATGGGAGGTAAGGTTACAGGTGATTTCTTCTTACCTTTTCATTGCTTTCTGAATTTTCGCAGACTCTTCAATGATCATGTGTTACTCTGACCATCTAGGGAGTGAAGGGAAAGTAAAAGTTTTTGTGGTGAAGTGGGCTAGGTGTCTGACCCTCGGTTTCAGCTCAGGTCACGGGCTCAGGGTGGTGAGACAGACGCTGCATGGAGCCTGCCTCTCGGCATTCAGCAGAGAGCATCTGCTGAAGACTCACTCCCTCTGTCCCTGCCCCCCTCTCTAAAATAAATAAGTACATCTTTAAAAAATAAAAAAAGAAAGCAAAATGAAAAGGCCACAGCGAGATCACAGTGAACGACCCCCCCCCCCCCCACTTGCTGCCTTACAGGGGGATTTTGCGGCCGCCGCGGCCAACCTGCAGACCTGCCTGTCGGTGCTGGGCCGGGCCCTGCCCACGTCCCGCCTGGACCTGGCCTGCAGCCTCTCCTGGAATGTGATTCGCTACAGCCTACAGAAGCTGCGCCTGGTGCGCTGGCTGCTGAGGAAGGTCTTCCAGCGCCGGCGGGCCGCCCCTCCGGCCACCGCGGCAGGCTTCGAGGACGAAGCAAAGGCCAGCGCCCGGGACGCGGCCCTGGCCTACCACAGGCTGCACCAGCTGCACATCACAGGTGAGGGGGGGCCGCCCCCAGGCCATCTCCCCACCCCGGCCTGGTTTGCCTGCTCTCTGCCCCGGCCGAAGCCCTTTTCACGCTGCTCTCCTAGAACACCCAGACAGACCTCCCACATCCGTGGCTGCAGATGTGGCTCGTTACCATAGCTCATTGGTTTAAGGCACATGCGCTTTCACATTAACCTCTGTACACTTGGGCCGTGTCCTTTACACAGTGGATGGTGTGGCTCAGTTGGCTCTGTTTTTCCCTTACTGGTGCTTAAATTAATAGTAGACTTAAAACGGATGTCACCATTTCATTCAGCAAACTCCTGCCCTGATAACCGGCAGGCAGGTCCGCAAGTGAGTTCCGACGGTGGACGTAGCGGAGGGCCCGGGCTTCGGTTGCAGGGCGGGAGTTACTGTTGAGGGTTTCAAGAAAGGCTTTCTGAAAAGTCCCGGCTTTGCATGACAGGATAGTTCGCCAGCCGCGTGGAAGGGGGTGTGCCTTCCAGGCAGTGGGATGACTCTTGAGAAGAAGAGCTCGGTGGTCTTAGAGCCAGCCGGGCACGGAGGGGACAGTGACAGGAGCCAGGCAGTGATGACGCCGTCAGATTCTGAAGTGAGCAGATCTGCTCTGCTGGCAGGTAAAGGTGGGTGGGCAGAGGATGGAGGCCAGATGGGAGCAGATGCGGCTAGAGACGAGGGAGGGGGGCGGGAGAACAGGCGGAGAGAGAGCAGAAGCTCCCATTGACAGGAATTGGGGGCCCATGGGGCGCCTGGTGGCTCAGTGGGTTAAAGCCTCTGCCTTCGGCTCAGGTCATGATCCCAGGGTCCTGGGATCGAGCCCCGCATCGGGCTCTCTGCTCAGCAGGGAGCCTGCTTCCTCCTCTCTCTCTCTGCCTACTTGTAATTTCTGTCTTTCAAATAAATAAATAAAATCTTAAAAAAAAAAAAAAAAGAATTGGGGGCCCAGTGGACATGAGGGTCATGAAAAGGGCGGCGAGGACGGTTCTCCCGTTTCTTGCTTGAGAGTCTGGGGAAATGGTGTTGCTGCCAGCAAAGGGGAGGGGAAATGGCGGAAGAACAGTTTTCCAGGGAGAAGGGTGGAGTTTGGTTTTGGACGCTTGCCTGTGAGAACTGGAGGGAAATGATGGCATGGCGGTGGGTGAGCTGGACCCGTGGCCCGAGAAGGGGGCTTGGTCTTTGTCCTTTAGTGAGAATGAAAGCCGAGGTTGCTGATGAGAGGCCTTTGGAAGGGGACCCTCAAGGAACCCAGAAAAACATCACATATCGTGAGCAGGCCAGGCGAAGGATTCAGGTGAAGGCTGCCTGAGAGGTTTGGTGCTGGGGGAGCGAAATCAGGGCTCAAGAAGGGAGGTTGCTACGGGGATAACAGCGGAAGGTCAGAAAGCAGCAGTGGTATGTGGTAACAGGAAGGTGATGGAAATGCCCCGGTGAGGGAGCTTCAGCCCAGAAACGGGGCGCTAGCAGGCCCCAGGTGTGGAGTGAATGGGGGATGAGACCTGTGGGGTCAGCCGTGGGGTTTGAACACCTGGGATCGTGGTAGAGTTCCGGCAGCGGGTCCCTGTCTGCAGACCCGGCTTCGTTCTTCTCTCCCCTCTCAGAGTACACTCAGGGGATGGAACCAGCTCCCTCCCAGGTCTCTGCTCAGGAGGCTTCGTCCTCCCAGCTGTCTTGTTCTGGAGAATTCCACCTGTGGTGGTTTGCATCACCCATTCCCTGCGCATCTGCTGAGCACTCTGTGGGCCTGGCTTTATCCAAGGCACTGAAAGGACAGGTGACTAAAACCTGGTCCCATCATCGCCCTCCACCTTCCCTCCCCTGAAGAGAGAAAGCCAGATGCTGTCTCCTGGGGGAGAGCGACACCTGATGTCCATGCAGGACAAAGTGTAGGGGCTAATACAAAGGTGGGGGAGGCAGGGTGGCCCTGGATGAGGAATGTGGGGCTGACGAGGTCAGGAGGCCTGGCTCGGCCACTGTCTGGACCTTTGACATGGGTCCCCCTGAAGCACAGCCTCCCCGAGCCAAGCTGGCTTGTCCTGGTCCCTGCTGGCCCGTAGCAAGGACCAAAGCGAGCAACAGTGTGATAGCCTCATGGCCTTGATGGGCCCTCATGTCCGCACAGGGGCACTTCCACCCGACTTCGGGGTCACGCCACGTAAGTCAGCCCTCACACGGAGTGTGTAGGAAGCCCTCCTAGCCTTCCGCCTGCTAACCCAAGACGTGTCCAAAGTCATTGCCGTTTTGTTACTTACCCCTCAAAAAGGGTGTACTTAGATATTATGCGTTCTTTCACAATGAAAATAAATCCACATCATTTTTTTTCTTGTTGTTTTTTCCATTTTTATTACCTCTCTCCGTGTCTGGAGATGCAGGACGGTTCCCAGAACACGGTTGTGTCTGCAGAGCGTCACAGGGCCTACCTCTGAGTCCTGTGCAACGACCTGCAACGAAGCATAATTCCTCCCATTTCCACAGCCTGTGGGCCACATGGGAGCCACTTGACGTGCATTTCCTTTGGGCCCCAATAGCCTGTGAGGTGAAAAGGAGCACACAGCTGCTTGCTCACGGAGCCTGGCTTCCCAGCCGGGAGCGTCTGATGACAGAGTTCGAGTACCTTCTCCAGTCCTTGTGTTCTTGCTTTGATTACACTGGAGCACACAGAAAAAGAGCTTGGTCCGGAGGAACCTGTCAACTCAGTGTCTGTTTCTGCCTGCCACAGGGAAGCTTCCTGCAGGGTCTGCCTGCTCCGATGTACACATGGCTTTGTGCGCCGTGAACTTGGCCGAATGCGCAGAAGAGAAAATCCCGCCGAGCACGTTGGTTGAGATCCATCTGACGGCCGCCATGGGGCTCAAGACCCGGTGTGGGGGCAAGCTAGGCTTCCTGGCGGTGAGTACCCTGCAGCTCCCTCCTGCAGACCAGTGCGAGGCGCGCCTCCCCGGCCAGGAGCTGAGATGCAGAAACAGGTGTGGGCCCTGCCTGCTGGGGCTGACTACCTAGACGGGTAGATACTGAGTCAGTGGGTCATTTCACAAATATTGAGGCACGAAACAAAGCAGGCCCACAAGATAACAAAACCCCTCCTGGCCCTTATAAGCATAAGCAGGACATTTCGGTGCCTGAAATAAGAAGATGGATTTAGTGAGACAGTGACCCACATTCTAGGGGGTTAGATATATGCCCCTTCTGTTCTTTGAGTGGTCATAAAAATTCTTGAGATTTTTATGGTTGTGTCTCCTGGTGTTTTTAGTCACACAAAATGTAGTTAGTGCGTATCTTCTATTATTCTCAGTCCAGAAACGGAAAACAGTGCATGTCTTCAAGGAGCTCAGGTCAGACCCGGGGCAGGAAAAGCTATTATCAGGCGCCAGCATTGTGCCCGGCATGGGGCCAGCCTTGGGAATTCACAGTCCTTGTTTATCAGCTGGTTCCCCACGTCTGCTGACCTCGGGCTTTCTCTTACTCCGGCAGAAAGAGACGTTTTGTGCGGTGCCCACTTTGAGTAGGCTGCTGAGTACATGCGCTGTGTTCAGCACAGAGCGATCATATCTCCGGCCGTAGCTCAGTCATGGCACTGATGAGCTGATGAATAGGAACGTGCCCTTTGGGGACACTGATGTTTCCTGAAGTGTGTCACCCTTGTCTCGGTGACAGAGGACATGGGAAAGCCCCATGTACTTTCTGTGTCTCAACCCTATTTCAGCAACCTTAGATAAGATGGTCATTCAGGGGGCGCCTGGGTGGCTTAAGTGGGTTAAGCCTCTGCCCTCGGCTCAGGTCGTGGTCTCATGGTCCTGGGATCGAGCCCCACGTCTGGATCTCTGCTCAGCGGGGAGCCTACTTCTCCCTCTCTCTCTGTCTGCCTCTCTGTCTACTTGTGATTTCTCTCTCTGTGTCAAATAAACAAATAAAATCTTAAAAAAAAAAAAAGATGTTCATTCAGCAAATGTTACCGAGTCCCTGCTCCAGACCAGGCATTCACTGGAGCGGAAGCACAGTGCTGTCAGCCAGGCTGGCAGGGCATCCAGACAAGGAACAGGCCTTAAGGACCGTGGGTGAGTGCAAGGCTGGGGCTCACTCAGCTGCCCAGAGAGCACGCTGCCCTTGACCCAGGGTTAGGGGAAGGCAAGGTGGCATTTCTGGGCAAGGCCAGTCGAGGCTGAGGGCAGGAGGCATCGGCTAAGGCTGCTTCCCTGTCCCATTTGTTCGTCCTGGTGCTCTGGGCCCATGTCATCACACTTGTAACTTCTCTGCCCCCAAAAAGTGTTTTGAAGACACTAATTGCATCAAGATAACAATTGATATATCTAGAAAAATGTGTACATTTTAATGTACAGCTTGTTGGATTGTCGCAGAGTGAGCTCACCCATGTAACAACTGCCCCGATCAACAAGTAGGACTTGCAGGGCCCCTGGCGGGCTCAGTCGGTGGAAGACACGACCCTTGATCTCAGGGTTGTGAGTTCGAGCCCCACGTTGGGTATGGAGATCGCATAAAAATAAAATCTTTAAAAAAAGAAGTAGAACTTTCCCATCACCCTCAGAAGCTTTTGCAGGCTTTCACTCACGCTGCCCCCTACGAAGATAACCATTATTCTGAATTCTGGCACCAAATCTGCCTCTTACTTGTTATTTCTGTAAACTTTTTACTGAAGTATAATATGCACGGAGAAAAGTACACAAATCACAAATAACAGTTCCGTGACTTCACAGAGTGAATATTCTCACACAGCCAGCAGACAGATCGAGAACAGAGCATGACCAGGACCCCAGAAGCATCGTTTGCCGTCAGCAAACTCCCCCTACCTACCCCTAAGGCCTCCAGCCACGGTAGCCACCATCCCGGTCACCGCAGGTGACTTTATGAAAGGAGAGTCGCACAGTAGGTGCCGTGTGTGTCCAGCTGCTTTTGTGCAGGGTTGTGTGTAAGATTCGTTTGTGTTGTTGCACAGTGAGATCGTCCATTCTATGGCGAGACCTAGAGATGGACTTCTGAGTTTCCTGTTCGTGGTTATCATGAACAGTGCTGCTGTGAACGTCGCTGTGTGTGCTGTGGTGAGCGTGCGATTGCATTTGTAGGGACGGTGCTGCCAGGTCAGCGGCTCCGACGGTGTTCGGCTTTAGTAGACTGTGCCCAGCAGTTTTCCCGAGCAGCTGCGCCGGTTTCCACTCCATTAGCAGTTTAGGAAAGAAAGTTCCAGTCCCACCTCCTCACCAAACACATGATCCCGTCATTCGTGGCCTTTCTGATATCTGTGGTATCTCATAGTTTTCATTTGTAATTTCCAGGGAATTAACAAGGTTGAGCACCTTTTCGTTGGCCACTTGGCTAATCTCTTTTGTGAAAACCACGTTCAAGTCTTATACCTATTTATTTGCAATGTCTGTCTTTTTATCGATTGAAGTTCTTTATTCTGGCTTTAATGCTTTGTGGGATATGTTCTTTGCATGTATCTCCTTCTGTGGCTTGCCGGGTCTCTCTCTTTTAAAGATTTATTTATTTTAAGACTAACTTATTAACTTATTTATTTGAGAGAGAGCGAGTATAAGCAGCAAGAGGGGCAGAGGGGGAGAGAGAATCTCAAGCAGACTCTGTGCTGAGATCGTGACCTCAGCCAAAACCAAGAGTCAGATGCATAACCCACTGAGCCACCCAGGCGCCCCTGTTTATTTTAGAGAGATAGTATGCGTGAGTGGGGGCCGGGGGAGAGAATCTCAAGCAGACTCCATGCTGAGCACGGACTGAGCTCAGTCTCATGACCCCAGACGGAGCCAAGAATCAGATGCTCAGTGACTGAGCCGCGCGGGGGCCCCACCTAGTCTCTCTCTCCCTGGTGTCTGTTGATGAGCACGAGCTCTTAATAGTCATGAAATCAGACGATCAGTCTTTTCCATTACAGTTGGTGACTTTACGTCCTGTGCGGTGAATCTTTGCCCTGTCTCAGTTGTGAAGACGCTCTACTGTATTTCTTATTTCCAGACCTAAGTCCAAAGCCACCTGGAATTGACTTTTGTGTGTGAGGTGGAAATGTAAGGTCTACTTTATTTCTCCATATGCAAATCTCCCTGCCCCCAGACTCTGTTATTAAAATGACTGTCCTTGGGATGCCTGGGTGGCTCAGTCAGTTACGCCACTGCCTTCGGCTCAGGTCATGATCCCAGGGTCCTGGGATCGAGTTCCGCATCAGGCTCCTTGTCCAGCAGGAAGCCTGCTTCTCTCTCTGTCTCTGCCTGCTTGTGCTCTCTCTCTGACAAATAAATAAAGTCTTAGAAGAATAAATAAATAAAATGCTGTCCTTGCCCCACAGCACCAAGTCGCACTTCTGTCATCAATCAAGTGTCCGTGTGTAACGAGTCTGCTTCTGGATGCTCCAGTATGTTCCATTGCACCAACACCACATGCCCCTAGTGGCTGAATCTTCTAGTATGTCTTGATATCCGGAAGTGTCAGCCCTCTAGCTTTAGTGACTAGGTTTTGCCCTCTTACCTTCCTGTGTAAATGTTGGGATCATCGTACCATCCCAGAAGCCCCGCTGGGGTTTTGATTGTCCTTACTGCCAAGACGCAGCTGCGATTCTGAGGGACTCAGCCCACTTGAGGAGGGGGTGTATGTGGCAGCCGAGGATCAGAAAGATGGTGCCCTTGAAACTGTCCCTGCCGGGGCACCCGGGTGGCTCAGTCGGTTAAGCAGCTGCCTTTGGCTCCAGTCATGATCCCAGAGTCCCGGGATCGAGCCCCGAATCGGGCTTCCTGCACGGTGGTGAGTTTGCTTTCCCGGTTCTGTCGCTTGTTTTTTTCCAACTTGGGCCTCTGTCTTCACGGCCTCCTTACTCCACGGAGGCTCCTGGTACCAAGGCATGGTTGCCTGGGGGCATCCAGTTGCTTCCCACATTTGCAGTTATGGTGCTGCGGGCTGTGTCCCCTCACGCCGTCCTCACCCGCTTGCTTGTCCCAGTCTCTCCTGAGGTGAAATCTCTAGAAGTGGTGGTGCTCGCTCCGAGGGCATTAATACCTGGAACACCATCAGTATGGCCAGAGTTGGGTTTTCAGTAAGGCTGGGCAGAGGAGAGGAACTGATTTTCTAGGAAAGGAACCAACCCTTTCATGGATTGGCGTCTCTTGAGAGGGTCCAGACTCAGACCCAGACAGTCCTTCCCTGAAGAGGAAGAAGCTTTGAATTCAGTAGAATATATTCATTTATTTATCTTTAAAGATTTTTATTTATTTATTTGACGGAGAGAGATCACAAGGAGGCAGAGAGGCAGGCAGAGAAGGCGGGGGGTGGGGAGCAGGCTCCCTGCTGAGCAGAGAGCTAGATCCTAGGACCCTGAGACCATGACCTGAGCCAAAGACAGAGTCTCAACCCACTAAGCCACGCAGGTGCCCCAGTCAAATATATTTAGCTAGCAAATGAGTCGGGCTTTGAGGGCAAGCAGAGGGCTGGCCTCTGAAAATGGTTTAGACAGAGGCACCCTTTGTGTCTCAGTAATGTTTTTCATGGTTGCCTTGGGTTAAAAGAAATACCTAACAGTTCTGTTTTTATTAATTAGTTACATACAGAAAATTTTTTTTTAAGATTTTATTTATTTGACAGAGAGGTCACAAGTAGGCAAAGAGTTGGGCAGAGAGAGAGAGAGAGGAGGAAGCAGGCTCCCTGCCGAGCAGAGATCCTGATGCAGGGCTCGATCCCAGGACTCTGAGCTCATGACCCACGCCGAAGGAGCGGCTTAATCCACTGAGCCACCCAGGTGCCCCTAGGTAAAGACATCTTAATACACATTTATGTCTTAACAGTTTAGTAGTTATTGAAGAAATAGATACAAAGCTGAAAAAAGAAATAGTATTTTTGTTTAAAGATTTTATTTATTTATTTGACAGAGAGAGATCACAAGTAGACAGAGAGGCAGGCAGAGAGAGTGGGGGAAGCAGGCTCCCTGCCAAGCAGAGAGCCGGACGCAGGGCTTGATCCCAGGACCCTGGGATCGTGACCCGAGCTGAAGGCAGAGGCTTAACCCACGAGCCACCCAGGCACCCAAGTGCTTGCTTTTTATTACAATAGCCACTTAAAACTCACCTTCATGAAGATGTGACATCCAATGGGAGACCGTGCAAGCTCACATCAAGACTTCAGATTACCACCACTTAGTAGTTTACGTGGTGTCTGACTCGTGTTGGGCGTGGCTGCATTTACTTCAGAAACGTGAACTTGCCCTGGTGCCCCTGCAAGTTCCCTGGGTGCCTTGGGGTGCCTCGGCACATGGTTTGAGAACCATAGGGTGAGCCTGGTGTGGGAGGGACACTGTGGAACTGGGCCTGGCCAGGGACTGCAGGGTGGCTCTCGGGATCTGAGCAGTTCTGAGTCTCCTGCCACAGCTGCTCGGTTTGGCAGTGAGCAGATGAGTTAGAGGGGACGGGGCTCCTAGGCCGCAGCCTGGGGGGATTCTGTCTGTAAAATTTAGGGAGGTTATCATAGGGTGATAATGCCAAGAAAAATGATCACAGGGTGAGATGCTAAGGAAATTAAAAGAGCAACAGAAGTCATTCTTTCAGTTTGCCTCCTAGAAATTATACTGTGGATGATTGTACCCCAGGATTTATATGTCTTATTACTACAAACCGCTAAACCCCACCTCACACACACACACACACACACACACACACACACACACACACACACTAAGATGTCTTAGAACTGAGGTTTTCCTGCAGTATTAAACTTAAGGATTTTCTCAGTCATTCTTTGGGTTCCTTTTGCAAAACCGCCTAATGAGGCTTTGTTTTTGCCTTTCTTGCTGATATTTGGGATTTTCTGAGGGACCAGTTGTTTTTTATTGTTATTCTGTTTTTAAAAAGATTGTGTTTATTCATTTGAGAGAGAGAGAGGGAGAGCATGAGCAGGGGGAGTGGGAGAGGGAGAAGCAGACTCCCTACTGAGCAGGGAGCCTGATGCGGGGCTCGATCCCAGGACCCCAGGATCATGACCTGAGCCAAAGGTAGACACTTAACCGACTGAGCCACCCAGGCACCCTGGGACCAGTCGTTCTCAGTTTCCCCTGGAACGGCCCTGTGCTCCCTTGCTGATGAGGCAGCCGTGAGAAGGTTCTCTGACTTCAGACTCCTTGGGGTTGCCAGCGCCCCACGCCCAACCTCTTGGCCCTTTCAGGCTCCTCAGTGCCATTACAGGCTCAGATTCCGCGGCACGTTGTTGAGGGTCAGGTGAAGGTCGTGGGATTCCTGTGCATTTGTTCTCCAGTATCCCGTCTCGAATATGGCGGTCAGCAAAGAGGAGGGAAGGTCATGAGTGCTGCTGGCCCCGCCGTTAGAGACTCCGGGGATGTGCTGTGACCGTGTAGGGGGATCTCTGTAGGGCAGTTGGGCGAGGCCGTCCAGGCCGTTTTCTCTCGGATTCAGGCGGCACTCTCCAGATTCACCCCCACCGCCCCCACGAGAGTCTGTCATCTCGGTCTGTGTGCCCCGAGTAGCACTTCGGTGGTACTATTTCTGACCTGACATTCGAGTTGTCTGAAGCGTTACATTAGCTGATGGCTGCTTGGAGCCCAGTAAAGGTCAGCACCATCAGACTGAACCAGACAGGGAGGCACTGCCCTCATTGTGGAGGCAGGGGCGGAAGTGTGAAGGTTAAGTCCGCGAGCCTGTCCCAGTGGCCCCCCGGGTTTCCTGAGCTCTGGGTCTTGTGCTTCTCCCTCCCTCCCATCCTTCCCGGCTCAGCTCCTCGTTCACATTAGCCTGCACGGAGTGGGCTTTTGGGTTGGAAATCGTGGATTTTAGAGTAGAAATATCATGTCTCAGTAAATGACAGAATTTCTGAAAACATGGCTGGACGGCCGGCCTGCAGCTCTTCCTGGAGGCCTGGAGTGATGAGACCCCGCAGGCCAGGAGCGGCCCGGGAGACGAGGGCACCGGCTTCGAGGGGCCCAGCAGAGAGGGTCTCAGAGTCTCTCCCGGTCTTCACTCACAGGCTGGTGTTCGCGTCAGGGGTTCCTCTAGGCCTGGTGCCGCAGTCTCTTTAGGGGACTAGAGAAAGCCCTTGCAAAGCCAGCTTTGGGGAGAAAGACAGCAGCCGTAGACACGCATGCCTGCGTGGATCCTTGGACGAGCCTGGGCGCTACCCCGTCACTCCAGTACTCTCCAGCGTTGACGGTGCCAAAAATAACAGTTCTTAGCTGCTTGCTGCGTGCCTTTACTCTTAATACTCAGAGGTTAAAGAGATGAAAAACCAGTCAAAACAGAACACTCTTTTGCCTCAAAATATTCTTAAGGATAAGTAATTAAAATGCCGGATCAGGAAAAGTCCCAGGATCCGGGGAGGGGTGGGTGTGAGCCACCTGGCTTGGCCCTGTGAGGCCCTCACAGGGCTGAGGGTGGACACGCAGCTGCAGAGCCTCCGTGACCTCTCCTCTATGAACCTCCCCTCCTCACCTCTGCAGGCTGAACGCCAGCAGGGCCAGAGGGAGATCGCACGAGGGTGAGGCCAGCCGAGCAGGGCAGGGTGCAGCGGGGGCTCTCCACGTGCCCTGAAACTTGTTCCCCGCTCTTGCCGGTCACCAAGTCGAGCTGGCTCCCCCAGAGCCACTTGCCCTGGTTTCGGTGGCGTTTATGTCCATGAAGGTGAGGGGCCCGGCCCCCCTGCCGATCGTTCCCCAGCCTGCCTCCACCACAGTGGTGCTTTCCGGTGGCCCCGTGGTGGCTGCAGCTGGCATCCTGCCACCCTGGAATCACCCCCTGTCCTTGTCCTTCTGCAGAGCTACTTCCTCAGCAGAGCGCAGAGCCTGTGTGGCCCGGAGCGCAGTGCGGTCCCCGACTCGCTGCGCTGGCTGTGTCACCCCCTTGGCCAGAAGTTTTTCATGGAGCGGAGCTGGTCGGTGAAGTCGGCTGCCAAGGAGAGCCTCTACTGTGCTCAGAGGAACCCAGGTGAGAATTTGGCAGCCATTGGGGATTGGAGAAAGCCACGAGAGCCTCCAGGACTTCGGGGGACTGTGCTCCAAACACACGGGGACACAGGTGGTCTCAGTCTCGTTCTCCCCAAAGCTCAGGGACGTCACAAACCTGGCTGGCCGCTGAGCTGGGTTTGCAGCTCGCCTCTCTCTGACATTCAGAGCCCGTGGCCCTTACCTCCATTACATTGTTCTGGGTGCTTTGGAGACACAAAGCACCGTTGCCGTTCACTGTGGCCCCAGCCCCCCAGTCCCACTGGAAAGCAGTCGTATACGGAGCAGTTCGAGAACAGTAGGCGACGGGCAGTCATCAGGTGCTCAGAGTGGTGCCAGGGACAGGGCCGCAGGCGTGGAGATGCTGGCTTGCTGTCCCTGGTGTCTGACTTGCCCCACTCTCATACTTGAGCGGCCCATGGCTTTCTGCTCCCTGCGTGCTCTCCCCTCTCTAAAGTGGGAGCATGGGGAGAGAGGGGCGTGGTCTGCAGATGTGGCCCAGGCACGAGCTTCCACTATCTTTTTTTCAAAAAAATAATCACTTACGGCTCAGTGCAAGAATGGTTCACGACACCAGAAAGAAAGGATAAAAGTTAAAGCCATCCTGAATCTCGGCTCCATCCCCACGGTCTGCTTTGTCTACACTGCCGACTTGCACAGGCTTTCTCACCTCGTGGGGGCTCTGTTTCTAGGCCTTACTGCCCAGAATGGGTTCCCCATCCTTGTCAGGTGGCGGCCGCCCCCCCTGCACGGGACGGGAGGGAAGGGGCCGCTGCTACCCTGCTTCGGGCCTGCCAGTTGGGAACTTGGCCATGACCGCTGTTGCAAGCATACGAGGCCACTTGTTTAATCAGCGCAGCCAGACCGTCATGCGCCACAAAGTTCTGGAAAACAGGAGCATGTCATGTCAAGGCAGCGCCCACCACTTTGTTGTCCTCTGCTGAGTGTCCGCCTTCCCGTTTTCTGTTCCCTGCTGAGGCTTGCGGCCCCAACCTTGAATGGAAGTCGAGTACCGCCAGGAGACACAGCACTGTCCTATCTCACGTCCCCCCACCTTCCAGCTATCGAATAGGGTGCTCCGGGGCTTTGCTGGAGAAGGGGTTCAGTTCCCATTTGGACAGGAGAGCTGTTTCTGGGGTTCCTCTCCCCATCCTCTGTTTTCTCAGCAAGGCCAGAATGGCCTTAGGAGAACGCCCTCTGACCCTTTTGGCCTTTCTCCTCTTCTTCAGCGGACCCCATTGCCCAGGTCCACCAGGCGTTCTGCAGGAACCTGCTGGAGCGAGCTGTGGAGTCGCTGGTGAAGCCTCAGGCCAAGAAGAAGGCTGGAGACCAGGACGAAGAGAGCTGGTAATGCTCCTAGGACGGGCCCCTGCCTTGGGCATCTGCGAGGCCCACACGCCTGGCTGGAAACAAACCCCAGTGTAGGCTCTGCGGGGCAGTCAGATGACTCCTTGGTGTTTATTTCCCAAACCTGGCAGCCCCACGAGGGTCCCATGGGATCTCTGACCTGACCTCTTCATCCTTTACCCCTGGACCGAGCGTGCCGAGATTTGAGGAGGTTGCTGTGCTTTTTGGGGTGGGGAAGGATGGCCGGTCAGGGACATGGGAATGGAATGTGGAGGGCCGAGCAGAAGGCGGACGTCTGGGGGATGTGTGCCGAGCAATTTCTTATTCCTACAGAGCAGTGGAGCGCTGTCTTTTCTTCTCAGAGTAAGACCTGCAGAGCGGACAGGTGGCCAAGTCACTGTCCCACAAAGCCCAGGTCCCAACTGGAGTGTACCTGAGTGGGGGAAGGGAGGCCAGTTCTGCCCCGTGACATCAACAGACTGGTGGGAGGAGAGGACATGTGAACTAGGCCTTGAGGGGAAAAGTCCGGTTTTGCTGGACAAGGGATGAAAGAGAAAGGCTAGAGCATCAGGAGCAGCCCAGGGACACGTGAGGAAGGCAGGCCTGTGGAGACTGGGAACAGCGCTGGGGGCCGGGCTCAGAGTGTGCCTGGCGCGATGCGGGAGAAGGGACCAGAATGGTCACTGGGTCTTGGAACTGGAGCCTCGAAGCCAGGCATGAGGGTGGGCCGACTGTCCATTCTGACGTACACTGGGGCTGTTTGTTTTCTTTCTAGTGAATTCTCTAGTGCTCTGGAGTACCTGAAATTACTTAATTCTTTTGTGGACTCCGTGGGGATTGTGACCCCGCCCTTCTCCAGCAGCTCCGTGCTCAAGTCAGCCCTTGGTAAGCGTCCGCAGGTCGGCTCTGCAGGCCGCGTGTTGCCGATTTCCCTCCTTCTCAGCCTGTTGGTCCCGGGGCCCCGCGGCAGCTACGAGTGTGTGCTGGAGAGTCTTCTCTGGATCTGAGGCGTGTGTCTGTGGCTCGCACGTAGCCCAGCTCATAGGTGCGCCCAGCTGGGTGGCATTCTGAGGACAGGAAGTCCTGATTCTGGAAGTGGGACGGCAAGCAGGGGGATATCTTTCCTGGGCCCTGGCCGAGTGGGGCAGGAACTTTCCCCCAACACCCAGACTGGGCAGAAGGGGTCCAGACACCGGGGGCTGGTGGTGCCTCACTCTTGGATGCCCAGGGGCCCCAGGGCTGCTTTTGGGTCTGACACTCTCTGCTGTAGAGACTTTCATCCGGGCATCTGTCCTGCTCTGCAGCTGCCCGTTGGTCGAGCCAGTGCAGCCCGCTGACTGAGCTGGCACCAGAACATTCTTTGCTTCTGTCCCTAGACTGCTGTCAGGTGATGGCATGGCAGGCGTTTCTGACGCTGCTGGGCGAGGGGGGCTGCCGGACTCTCTCTGGCCATTCTCCCTGGGGAGGAAAAGATTCCAGAAAAGCAACCGCCCCTGACCCCTGACCCCTGACCCCGTGGACAGTCTTAAGAAAAGCACAGGCTCGGGACACCTGGGTGGCTCAGTTGGTTAAGCAGCTGCCTTCGGCTCAGGTCATGATCCCAGCGTCCTGGGATCGAGTCCCACGCGGGCTCCTTGCTCGGCGGGGAGCCTGCTTCTCCCTCTGCCTCTGCCTGCCACTCTGTCTGCTTGTGCTCGCTCTCGCTCCTCTCTCTCTCTCTCTGACAAATAAAAAAAAAAAAATCTTAAAAAAATAATAATAATTAAAAAACAGAAAAGCACAGGCTCTTCGGTCTTTTATCTTAGGCTTCCGCCCCGCCGCCCCCCCCCACTCGACATGGCGAGACCACCAGCAGCTGAGAAAACTTGAGTCTCTGAGAGGAAAAGACTAAAGATTGTAACAAGAGCCTTTTTTTTCTTAAAAATATTTTATTGATTTATTTAACAGAGAGAGACAGATCACAAGTAGGCAGAGAGGCAGGCAGAGACCGGGGAGGGGAGCGGGGAAGCAGGCTCCCCGCTGAGCAGGGAGCCTGATGTGGGGCTCGATCCCAGGACCCTGAGATCATGACCTGAGCTGAAAGCAGAGGCTTTAACCCACTGAGCCACCCAGGCGCCTCCTAACAAGAGCCTTTCATTGCGAACATTTGGGAAGCCCTTGGAGATTCAGGTTGTTTCCAGCATTTTCCTTAAAAACTGTACTACAGGGGCGCCCAGGTGGCTCAGCCGGTTAAGCACCCGACCCTTGATTTTGGCTCAGGTCATGATCGCAGGGGGCTGAGCTCGCTCCGCGGGCGTCTGCTTCAGATTCTCCCTCTGCCCCTCCTCTCTGCTCGCACACTTGCTCTCTCTCTCTCTGTCTCGTGCTCTCGCTCTCAAATAAGTTAATCTTTTTAAAAATTACACTACAGTGCACATCTTTGTTATTCTTTTTTTTTCCCTCTGTCTGGGGCCAGTTTTTTTGTGACAGGTTGCCCAGAATGGGATTACTATCTTCATAGGAGTGAACATCTTTAAGACACTTGATACAGGTTGCCAGACACTTTCCAAAAGATAGTGCCGGCTCATGTCCCACCAGAATTGTATAAGGGGACAATCCAAAGGTCCCCAGCCCACGGCCAGAAGGTAACGATGGCTCGTGCTCACGGGAACTGGGCACAGGCAGCCGGGCTGAGCGCCGTCAGTCTGGGGGTGCTGGAGTCACGTTTGGTACTGTTCCCTTCTAGGTCCAGATGTCGTCTGTCGGTGGTGGACGTCCGCCATCACGGTGGCCATCAGCTGGCTCCAGGGAGACGACGCGGCTGTACGCACTCATTTTACTGAAGTAGAGCGTGTCCCCAAAGCCCTGGAAGTGACAGAGTGCGTAAGCCCCCTTGACCGGTTACTTGCTTCTGTCCGGGGCACTCCCCGAGGCCCGCGTGCCAGGCTCACTTGTCCGTGTGAGCAGGAGCGAGCGGGTCTGAACCGGGGTGAACGGTCCGGCAGCCTGGGGACTACGTGGTAGACGGAGAGAGAAAGTGAGAGGCAGGGAGAGGGCGGCACGGAGACACCGAGCTCGGCAAGCACCCGGTCTGTGCGGTGTTGCCCCGGCGGCTGTCTGCTGATTCCCGGCGCCGCCTGCCCATCCCCCGCGGAGCCGCAGGCTGCAGGGAGAGCAGTGCGGCTCCTGGCATCTTCGGAAGCTGCTGGTGAAGCCAGGCAGTGCGATGGTGGCTCAGGGCTTGGGAGGGCCCTAGGATCCTCTCGTGGGCTAGCGTGGTATCGTTTCCTTCCAGCCGTCTCTCAGCCCTGCATGAGCTCTGTCACTCAGACGGCCCTGGGCCCATAACACGAGCGCAACCGGAGAGCTTTTGACCTTCCTATTGGGGGACTCAGCGCCTGCCTCTTAGGGGGCATTTGGCCCACAGTGACACTCCACCCTGCCCGCTGACTCTCTGGCTGTTGCTGACTCGGTGTCCCTAACATCTGCAACTCCAGAGAAGTAGTAAAATGCTCCGAGACAGGAAAGCCCCACCAGGTCTGGTCCTCGGAGCCAAGGCTAGAACATTAACTGTCAAGCAGACCAGGAACCAGGAGAGCAGGAAGGAGCCGAGAAAAGTGGGTCTAGGCAGGGTCTCTGAGGTAGGTCTGACACCCCCGTTTCATTCAGGTGACCTGTTTTTTAAGCACCCTGACCAGTCAGCCGCCTTGCGCTCTGCCCTGCATGTGTGCTCTCCCAGCCAGTGGCTGAGGACAGGGCAGGTCAGTCGTCCGGGGTCCCCTCTTGTAAGCAGCAGAGCCCTGGCGTCCGCCCAGACCCTCAGCAGACGCTCCTCCCCCCGAATTCAGTCCCTCTGGGGTCCCTCTTCATGGATGATGATGCTCGGGGGCCCCCTTCCAGCCCCAGCCTCTCCCCGATCTGCTCTATGAAAAGAAGCTACGTGTCTCGAGAGAGTTGAGCACCCAGCTTCTGAGGGAATGACCCCTCAGAGAGCAGCTGCAAATAACGGAGTCATACGTCATGCCGCCACAGGTGGCAGCAAATGGTGAGGAAACTGAGGCACAGATGGTTTGTCAGGTGCTCTTTTTTTTTTTCAAGATTTTATTTATCTGATAGAGATCACAAGTAGGCAGAGAGGCAGGCAGGGAGAGAGGAGGAAGCAGGCTCCCTGCTGAGCAGAGAGCCCCATGCGGGGCTCGATCCTGGGACCCTGAGGTCATGACCTGAGCCGAAGGCAGAGGCTTTAACCCACTGAGCCACCCAGGCGCCCCGTCAGGTGCTCTTTAGTGGCATTCCTGGTGGGTGAGCCTGGTCTCCCATCCTTTCCTCGCCGACACACATCCTGTTCCCAGGTCTCCCTCCCCCTTTCCTGGTTCCATTGTTTATTGAGTAGATGCTTAACTGAGGGCCCTCTTGGTGGCAGCTGCGTTCTAGGCTCTGAGAGGCAGCAGGGAACAGGAGAACCAGTTGCGGCCACAAGCAGATGGCGGCGGCCAGGCCTGCGCGGCCACTTCTGTGGGCAGTTGGCGTGACTGCCTTCACCAGGCCAGTCGTGGCTTCTGGAAGCGGCCAGCACGTCTTTTCACCCAGAGGGGTTCTGGGCCAGAGGGAGGGAGGCCCGCCTACCACAGGTCGGTGTGAGGGTGACCAGAGGTGGGTATAAAGGGCCTGACCCCGTGGGCGGTCAGAGGAGGCTGGGAGGGGGCAGGACAGGATAAGGCAGCCCAGGGGCCACCGTGGATGGACTAAGTCTCAGGAGACAAGTTGGTAGAAGGGGCGCTCCCCTGCGTCCACGTCAGCAGAGACACAGAAGTAGGAAAGGAGAAGGAGTTGGGCTCCGGGCGCCTGCCTCCTGGAGCAGTCAGAAGCAGGTGGGGGCCCAGAGCCATGGCTTGGCTGAGAAGGATCTGCCCTCTCTCCGCTCCCCTTATTTCCTTTCCTCTAGTCACGCTGGCCCTGGGTATTCTCCCATCATCGGAGACTCGGGGCCTTTGCACATGTTGCTTCTCTGCCTGGAATCCTCTCTAGAAACCCACACAGCTCACTCCTCGGTTTCCTCAGGTCTCTGCTAAAATGTCCCTTTCCCAGAGAGGACATCCTTGACCACCCTCCGTCCTAAGATGCTGCCTTCTTCCTCTGCTTGGCTTTCCTTCCTGGCGCATCTGCCGCCTGGCCTTGCATCCTCCGTGGTCGGTGCCTGTTCTCTCTGACTCGTCTAGAAAGTGAGCGCCCGCAGGCAGGTGCTCGGCTTGTTCATGGCTGCGTCGCCAGGCCTGGGGCTCTGCCGCCCCCATCCCGAATGGAGGAGGTGCTGGGGCGTGGGGAGCCCCTCCACCCCCATGCAGGGCCGGCGTTTCGGATCGGGAGCCATCGTGGCAGCATATGGAGTGGGCGTACCTGCCCGTGGCCAGCTCAGGCCCCGCCTCCTGGTGCCCCGGTGACCCCCACTGACCTCCCGCCCCTCCCCTTCCTCTCCCGGCCCAGGAGCCCCCTGGTGAAGGCTGTCCTGCACACCTGCAGAGCCATGCACACCTCGCTCTCCGGGAAGGCGGATGGGCCGCAGAGTGCCTTCTGCCACTGCGAGCGGGCCAGCGGCCACCTCTGGAGCAGCCTCAACGTGAGCGGGGCCGCCGGCGACCTCCCCCTCAACCATGTGAGTGGGCGCTTGTCTGGCCCCTCAGGGAGGTGGGCGGCGGTGGTGGGGAGGGACACTCCAGCCCAGCTGAGTTTACGCGGCCCGTGGGGCCATCCGAAAGACGAACCAGGCCAGCAGGTGCTTGTCCCGCAGGCGTCGCCTCTGGGCCCAGTTGGGGTCCCTTGTAGGCCTTCGGGCAAGCGTGTCTCCGCCTGCGCTTCGGCTGGGTTCCCTGAGTCCCAGACCCTGCCGGCCAGGGCTCTGCGCTTCCCCCCGGGCAGCTTGCGCAGGGCGCCCAGGCCGCCACAGGCCAGCCTCCGAGGGGCCGCCCGCACGCGCCCGCACGCGCCCCGGCCCGCCGACCGCCCCGGGCACCTCCGCGGCCGCACGCACGCCTCCGAGCGGGCAGCTGCGGTGCATTGTAGTTGCATTGCATGTTCCGGCCGTACCCGTGCAATGTTTCCACAGTGCATCCCAGAGGCCTGCCTGGCCCTCGGGACTCTGCCTGCCTGTGCCCCCTCCCAGGGGCCCTGCTGTCCCTGCGGGATTGCCCGTCCCACTGGAGGGGAGGGGAGGGTAAGGGGGTCCACAATGAGAAGGGAAGCATCGTCTGCTCCCTCGGGAGCCTGGTTTCCACCGCACAAAAGGGAGGGATGAGCTGTGGCCTGGAGCGTTCGGCTCTGAGACCCTCACTGAGGCTTGGTCCCCAGCGGCTGCCCGGTGGTCTCCGGTTACTGAGGCGACCCCAGGAAGCGTGCCGGCCCTGCAGGACGGGCAGGGTGTAGAGAGGGCCTGAGAGCAAAGCCCACGGAGGAGCCACCGCTCACATTGTGCCCTTCCTCCGTGGTCCCCGGTGGAGTTCGTCTTCGCTAGAGAACCAGATGGTGTCGGCTGGGTTTGGGGAACCGGAGAGAGGCCATGGCGCCCTCGGGGCTGGGGTGCCCGGGTGGTAGTTCTCTGGGAGAACGGGCCGAGAAGGAGGAGATGCCACGGAGCCTGGCATCTCTCAAAGGACAGAACCCAGCCCCAGGCTGCTCCCCCGTCCACAGGTGCTCCCCCCGACGCTCACGCCTTAGAAATGTCAGGTTCTGTCTGAAGAGGAAGGCCTCACCCGTGTCCCCGGAGGCTGTCATCAGCCAGAAAACACTGTGGCAAAGGGTCAGGACACAGAGCAGGCACGAGGCAGGGTCCAGGGTGGGTCCAGTGCCCTGGCGAAGGGGCAAGAAGGGAACGTCCTGGGGGCGTCCGTCTGAACCCGAGGACTGCGTGTGACCCCGCTCAGAAAGGACTGAGTCACGTGACACGAGACACGTGACAGTGTCTCCTCACTGTCATGGCTCCCTTGTGCTGACGGGAGCCAGGCAGGCGGCCCGGCCTCGTGGGTGCCGTGCAGACGACAGTACGTGAGGCCCCACTCGCGCGGGGTCCGTGCACCAGCGGCTGGCATTGACAGAGCCTTCCAAGGCCGGTGCAGGACACACACACACACACACACACACACACACACACACACAGCGCTCTCATGTAACACAAACAGCCTTAGGTGCCCATTGCGCAGATGAGGAGACTGAGGCCAAGAGGGTCAGTCGTGTGCTAGTCGGTGGCAAAACCACAGTTGGTTTAGGTTTGTGGGTCTAAACCCCTGCGTTCAGCTGCTCGTGGTTCTGCCTTCTCTCACGCCTGTGTCCCCAGCCCCAGGGACCACCCGGGCTGAGCCTTGACTGCCTTGATGTGAGCCTCGCCTCCCCTTCCTCCATCTCCTTCCGTTTCAGGCCCTTCCATCCCAGGGGGGCAGGGCCATGCGCCTTCTGGGGGTTTCAGAGGTCAGGCCTCCCGCGGGGGTGAGCCTGTGATGTGGGACGAACCTGTGCCTCCCTGTCAGACCGCAGGGTTTCATTCCTGCCCCTGCCACGTGTGTCCCCGACACACAAACTAGCCCCTGCCCGGGCCTCCCTTCCCCACCTGCTGCCACAGAGAGGACCAGATGCCCGGAGCCCGAGCTCACCCTTGAGCCGCTCTCTTGTTCCCTGTGGCGTGTCTTCCAGGCCGCTGCCCCTCTGGGACCCTCCACTCCTCTGGGCGCTACTGAGTGAGGGGCTGGGGAGCCGCCGGATCCACGCCGGGATCGCTGTCCGGGCAGCAGGCCCGTCACCTGTCTCCTCCCTCGGGGCTCACTCCACAGGTGGTCCAGCTGCTGACCTGTGACCTGCTGCTGTCGCTGAGGACCGCTCTCTGGCAGAAGCAGGCGGGAGCCAGCCAGGCCCTGGGCGAGACATACCACGCGTCGGGGGCCGAACTGGCCGGCTTCCAGCGGGACCTGGGCAGCCTGCGCCGGCTGGCACACGGCTTCCGCCCTGCCTATCGCAAGGTGAGGCCAGGATGCCCCGCAGGGGAGGGCCGGGGGTGGGGGGGCTGGAACCCGCTGGGGCGCCAGTGTGGGGTTGTGGAGTTTGTCCTCTGAGGTCTGCCGGCTCGCCTGTCAAGCGCCGCACCTGGGGCCGGGGACCCCCTGCTTCTTCTTGTGTTAGGCGAGTCCCTGCTGGGCGCCCGGCCCTCGGGCATGGCGGTGAGCGGCCCAGCGATCGGTGGTCGCAGGCGGAGGCCGGTGCAGAGCGCCCCTCACCCACCCAACGCGAGGCCGGGAGGAGCTCCTGACCCTGGGATGGCTGGGGGACACGGAGAGAGCTCTACTCTGGTTTTTCTCGCTGGTGTCAGTGACTGAATCTCCCTAGAACTTCATTTAATTCTTTTTCGGAGCCCCTGGCGGCTTTGGTTCTGCTGCCTGACTGCACGGAAGGTCCCTTGCCAATGGCCACGGGATCTGAGGAGTCTGCGGGGGCAGTCGTATAATTGGGCTTATTGGACCCAAATAACTTTGTTTTATTTTTATTGCTAATTAGAGTAATGCACTCAACATGTTTTTGCCTGAATTACTTTCTAAAAACTCAAGTGAGAAGGCCAGAAGTGTCCATGAGGGGGGAAAGGCACGAAAAAGCCAGGCTGCCTTCCCCTGGGCCCTCACAAAGTCACACTGTGACTCCTGCGTGCGGTGAGCCAGGACGGCCAGTGGACCAAAAAAAGCACACTTAATCACCGGTGACCCACCCTCCAGCGGGGAAAAGAGGACGTGTGCCCCCAAGGTTCGGGCCCCCGTGGTCTGCTCGGGGCCTGGCTGGCATCAAAGGCCTCCTCGTGAAGCACCATTTCCATCCTGTCCCCCACACTGCTGACACTCCTTAGTGGCTTTCCTGGGTGGCCCTCAAGACCCTCCCCACGATGGAGATATTATAAAGGAGCCTTGAGATCCTAAGGAATTACAGACCTCGGCCTTGCCTCCCATTCCCCAGTGACTCAAATTTACAGAAGGGCGGCACTTTGTGGCCTCTCTTTTTGAAGAAACTGAGGGAAATGGGGCCCCGCCCCCTCACCTCGGCCAGTTTTTGGGTGGCCAGTTTTCAGGCGGGAGGCAGCCCCCCAGGACTCCAGGCTGTACCTAGGCCTCTCGGCTTCCAGCCCATGGAGCGTGTCCGTGCGCTCTTTGTCTCCAAGAGAGGGGAGCGGTCCTTTGCCCCTTTCTGGGCTCAGTCTCACACTGCCCCCCGCCAGCCAGCCTGCACCCTGCTCCCCACTCCTGCTGCTGCTCCCAGTGGCCGGCTGGGCCTGGAGGTCAGGACAGAGGTGGCTTCCAAGGGGAGAGCAGGGAAGGGCTGTGGTGGGGTGGCCACTGAGATGCCGGGAGATGGGTCTGCTGGGGTCGGAACAGGTGTGTCCCCTGCCCCTCCCCAGGTGTTCCTGCACGAAGCCACCGTGCGCCTGATGGCGGGAGCCAGCCCCACCCGCACGCACCAGCTGCTGGAGCACAGTCTGCGCCGGCGCACGGCCCAGAGCACCAAGCACGGTGAGTCGGCCGCGGGCACCCCAGCTCTGGGCCGGGGCGGGGGCCCTGGAGCCGCACTGTGGGGTGCATCTCAGCCCCACCCCCGACCTCTAGGCTCGGGGTGCTAGCCGCATGCACTGCGGGTCATTGTGAACCAGGGAGGGCACAGAACTCTCCTCATTGGCGGGGCGGGGGGCAGGGGGGTCTGAGGTTCAGTAAATGAGCCCCAGCAAGCCCTTGGGACAGCCCCTGTGTCCTGGAGGCCTCCCAGTGAGGGGTTCCTCCACGTGTCTCGTTCCCGCAGGAGAGGTGGACGCCTGGCCCGGCCAGCGAGAGCGGGCCACCGCCATCCTGCTGGCCTGCCGCCACCTTCCCCTGTCCTTCCTGTCCTCTCCGGGCCAGCGGGCGGTGCTGCTGGCCGAGGCGGCCCGCACCCTGGAGAAGGCGGGTGACCGGCGCTCGTGCAACGACTGCCAGCAAATGATTGTCAGGTTGGGGGGCGGCACAGCCATCGCCGCCTCCTGACCCCTGGGCTCCGCCCACTGCAGCCCTCTGCCCCCCTCGCCCTCCTCCCTCTGTCTCTCGGGTCTCTCTCCCTGCTCTCTGTCTAGCTGTCTCTCTCCCTGCTCCCTCTGGGAGCTGTGGGGTGAGCCTGGTCTCCTGAGCCTGCCAAGGCATTTGGACCACCTCAACCTGGTAGGCCCCTGGGCCGAGCCCCAGAATCTGCTGCGGAGAGAGGCCCGTGGTCCAGGAGCCCATGGATCTGGGAGAGGAAAGCAGGAACTGGGGAGCTCCCTGACTTGAAAGCAGCGGGGGCGGGGGGCTCCCAGTCTGCTTGGCCTTTGCCTCCAGCCCTCCACAGCTCTGCTCTCCCCGAACATCCCCCTTCCCTGCTTCTTGTTTTTTATCAGGCTTTCCCCGTGGGGGACATAGGTCTCTGGGCACCAGAGCGCTTCACCCTTGGCACTGGGCCCAGCTCGCCCCCTTCCTCCTTTTTATACAGATGTTTTTATATCCGTGTGCTGGGGTTTGCCGTGACTCGGGGCTGAGCTGCTGCGGCATCTTGATTTCTCTCCTTGAGTCTGTGTCCCCTCCCCTGTGCCTGACAAAGCCAGTTCATTGTTTTCTCTTTATTACACAGGACAGCCAGGGAAGGAGGGGAGCCCGGCCCTGGGGAGGCAAGCGGGAGGCAGGGGGCAGGCCTGGGGTTGGATGAAATAATGTTGGCATTATTTTTTAATTTTTTAAAAATAAATGGTATCTTATTTAATTGTCCTGTTCCTTCCCGCTCCCCCACCCCCTGGGATGCCAGCCCAAGTTCAGGGTAGGCCCAGGGGGCTGGAAGAGATGAAGCTACCCATGGGGCCTGAGGACCGGGGGCCTCAGTGTGGGCTCTCACTTCCCGCCCGCCCTAACTCCTCCCTCCACAGTCTCTTTATCCCTAACTCTTGACCTGAAAATAAGCCCCGGTGGCAGGGACCAGCCCCCAGCCCCTCCCCATCCCTTTCTGGGGAGGACACTAGGACTAATGCCCTCTGCCTTGACAGGGGTCCTGGGAGGAACAGTGCTCCCTTTTCTGGATCCCCCTGGCTGGGTGCCTCCCCTGAGGCCGTTTCTACCAGGACCCAAGGACTGCCTGAGACCCTAGAGTCTGCTGCGGGGCCGAGAGGGGCTGCCTTCCCTCGCTCCCCGCCTGTGCTGGGGGTGTACACAGCAGGGGCTCCCCCTGACGCCAAGTGCAGGCTGGAATGGCTCAGCTTGGACCCTACCCCCTTTCTGTCTCTGCTGCCCACACACACACTGATTTGTGGCCCCTGCCCCCCCCCCGACCCCCAGGTGGGCCAGCCCTGTGTCATGTGTATATACTGTGCCTTTTCTCATTATTGTTTAGGGGTGGGAGGGGGTGTTTTTTCACGGAAAAGGGATACACCTGTGGTTTCCTTGATATGAAGTCATTCACTGTGTCCTGGATGTAGGTTATTCAATAAACACAGATTGGTACCACCCAGCAGGAGGTGTGTGAGGGTCTGTGGTGTGACCGCTGTGATGACAAGCCAGGCCACGGCGTGGCTTGGCTTCTGAGGACAGTCTCTCCCTCTCTGCTGAGAGGCCCCTGGAAGGTTCCAGTCGGAAGGAACTTCCTCGCCCCCCACACACACCAGCCCCTTCCTTCTGATGCCCGCTCCCTGGCACATGCTCCCGGGGCCGGGACAGAGCCTGGGGTACAAGGGCGGCTGGAGGTTCCTGCTGGAGGCGGAGGTCCCTGTGGCCGGGACACAGCTGGCTGCTCACAGCAGCCGTGGTGTTGGAATTGGGGTGCTAAGCCCGTATGTGTTCACCCCTCAAGGATCCATCTCCCCCCTTCGGGGGTGCTGCCGTTCGGTTTCCCCTTCCCGGCCCGCCGGAGGGACTTCCCATCCAAGTCCAGCTCCCTCCGGTACTTCCCAGCTGGGTCGCCTGGGGCAGAACCTCACCTCCGCTCCACTCCCATGTGTGCACGACGACGGGGATGACAGTCCCCTCCTTTGACAAAGTCCCCATAGACCTGTTGGCCACTTTCAGTGATGGGATAAGTACCAGTTTACAGTTAAGTGCCCTGTGCGCCTGCGGAGGGGCAAGACCACGGGGAGCGGTGGGTGGGAAGGGGAGGAGTCCGAAGTGACCTGGGGAGGAGCCCAGGTCTGTGACCTGGCCCGGCTGAGAAATGAGCCACACCCCTCTTTGAAGGGCACAGCAGGCCACGCCATGCCAAGGGCCAGAGCAGCCAGAAGAGGCCCAGCTGTAGCGCTTTCGGTGGTGGCCCTGCCTGTAGCCCCAGCCTGGCCCCCCCGGGATGGAGATCTCGGGGCCTTGGGACTACAAATGCCCCCACCTCCCAACAAAGCCTAGTCGGCCTGTGTCACCAGGGTGGGTGGCTGTGGGTGGCCGATGCGCCGGGGAACCTGTGCCTTTTGTGAGTCTCTGCAGGCTCCGTGACTCAGCACCCACCCTCCTCCCCCGGCTCTCTGCACAGCTGCAGGATAGGCCGGGGGCACCCCACCCCCAGTTGAGGGTGTGAGGACCGGCTCCCCTACAAGCCACAGGAGTCCTCACTGCAGGCAGGACCACGGACTCTCGGCTTTGTTGGGCCTTCTGCGGCTTCTGGGCCTGGGATTCCTCAGAAGCCAAGAGAGGGCCGTGGGCCCTCCTCCAGGTGAGGGGCTGGGGGCTGGGGGCTGGGGGCCCGCCGGGGCAGTCCTGCCGGCGGGGGGGCGGGACAGACTGCCTGTTCCTCCCGAGCAGCACCGCCCCACCCCAGCCCTGCCTGCACACGCATTTGTACCTTCCCGCTTCCCCAGACTGCCTTGCCTGCCCTTCATCTGACGCACAGTAGCAGAAGACAGCAGAGTCCTTAAACTGCTCAGCTGGGTGACCTTGACAAGCTATTCAGGTCTCAAAACCTCAGTTTCCTCATCTTTCAAGGCACACACCCACAGAGCTTCTGTAAGGATTAAATAAGAGACGCAGCAACAGATGGTGACCGTTGTTCCTAACGGTGTACCATGCCTAGGCTACACGGGAGGGAAACTGAGGCCCAATTGGTTGGCTTTGATAATGTCCCACAGTGAGGGGCATAACCCAGACCTCAAACCTCCCCAACAGTCCCTGGCACAAAGAAACTCATACACCCAGGCTGCTGGCCATGCCCTGAGACACACAGCGAGGTACCCAGGCCTGCCTGGCAGGAAGGGGGAGAGCTGGCCTAGCCGAGCGTGTGTGAGCACCCCCCCTTGGGGACACTGCCAAGGCTCTGTGTCCAGCACCCCCATTCGCTTTCCCCCCAGAGCAGCTACTGGGAGGAGGCTCCCCCATCCTGAGCACCAGCTGTCCGCTTGGCCCACTGCCCACACCCATTAGGGGGGGTGGCCCTGGACCAAACTGGCCAAGTGGCCTGCAAGCCAGGTGCCGGCTCAGGGCCAGATTATGTCAATGAGGATCAGCCGGGCTCGACCAACTCAGACCAACTGAAGACGGAGAGTGAGTGAGTGGCTGGAGGGGGGACACCTCCAGGAAGGGGCATGGACCCTCCATGGGGCCTCAGGCCCCGACAGGCCTCTCCCCTGCGCTCTGGAGCCCTGTGATGGCTGGGGCGCAACTCCCACGGCTCCCACTGGTGCGGACATTAAGCTTGGCACCCAACCCTGACTACCCTCTCCAGCCGCCTCTCCCTGGCTCCGGAACACTCGCCCGCAGCTCTCAGAAGCCGTCCTTTGCTCTTGCACACGCTCTGCTCCGACCGCCGTCTGTCCAGTCAATGACCAATGCTCCCACCATCGGCGCCTCTCACCGCCAAGCTGGGGCTCCTTTATTCTCAGGGATGGGAGCCACAGAAAAGGCTTTATTTACACGAGGAACCCGGGCCCTAGGACCCAGAGAACAGAGCCACTGGCTTTAGGCATTGGGCCCCTTCTTAGCCCTGCAGGCTCCAAGGCCCCAGCCAGTTTGGGCAGGCATAAGGAAGGGCTGGCCTTCCACGGCCCGCGCCCCTCCTCCCCCGGAACCGGCCCAAGGCGCCCCCCAAGTCAGACGAGGGACCCCGGAGATGCGATGGCTCAGGAGAAACCAGCGGCCCCGTCTTCACACGGTGACCTCGGCTTTGCTGTTGGTGCTCAGGTGCCGGGGTCCGCGGCCCGCGCTGCCGTAAAGGCCAGGGGGCTGCGGGCTGAAGGCCTCGGGGAGCTTCTCCACGCTGAACTGGCGCCAGGGCGCATGGCCGGGCCGACGGGGTGCGGGGGAGGCCTGAGCCGCCAAGTGGCCGCGGGGGGCGGGCCGGGCCTGACGGCCGGCGACCCAGGCCTTGTAGTGGCCCGACCGTGCGAGGCCGGCGGGGGGCGCGTAGCCCGGCGGGGCCCAGGGGCAGGCGTCGAGCAGCGCGGGCAAGTCCTCGCGCGGCCGCGGGACCCGCGCCGGGAGGGTCAGCGGGGCAGGGTCGGTCGCGGGAAAACGCTGGTAGAAGTCCTGTGGGGTGGCTTCTGCGGGGACAGCGGGGGCGAGCCAGGGAGCGAGGTCAGCCCCGGGAGGCGGGCCCCGAGCGACTCCGGGGATGGGGTCAGGGAAAGGCCAGGCCGCAGGGGCGGGGCCTCAGCGTTTTGGGGCGGAACGGGGCGGGGCCAGGCCTCGGGGGCGGGGCCCGGCGGCTTGGGGGCGGGACAGGCCGGGGACCCGCCGCGGCACTCGCGGGTCTCCACGCCCCGGGCTCGGCTGCCGCCGTGGGGGACTAGCCGGGTGGCCTGGTGAGGGGACGGGAGGCCGAGGCGCGGGAGCCGACTGGCTGCGTAGGCGCGATAAGGACGCTGGCTGGAGCGCCGACCCGCAAGGCTGGGAACCGCGAACTGCAACCCGGACCCTGAGCCTTGCTGTCATCTGGGAGCTTAGATACCGGGGGTGCAGCGCCCGGCGCTCCCCGCACGGGGCTCCCCGGCCACTCACCTGCGGCCTTGAGCCCGGCTGCCTTGAGGGTGGCGTACTTGGCGAAGTCGGGCTGCAGGGTCATGCTGCCACTGCCCTGCAGCCTGGGGCCACGCGGGGGTCCCGGTGTTGCTGACCCCAGGGGCACGTTGTTGGGGCGCTTCTTATCTGGAACGGGAGAGGGAAGGTGAGACCCGGCCTGCTGGGTGAGTCTTTGTCCTCGCCCCAGCTGCAGTTCAAGGAGAGCTGGTGCTTGGAGGAGACGGAGAGAGGAACCTGACTCTCCAGTGCCTGGGGCAGGGGCCTGGCTCCGAATAACGTGGATGACCCAGCCAGCCCTGAGCGGCTGCGGCCCAGTGGATGACTCTCCAGCATGTTCAGCCTGGGCCAGGCACTGAGTCCCAGCACCTGCTCCTCATGAGATGGAGTTAAGGTCTGAGAATCAGAACCCATTGCGGGGGGGGGGGGGGGGGGGGGTCTCACCAAGAGACCAAGAGGGAGGCTCCAGCCTGGAGAAAAAGGCCCACAGGAGTCCACAGGTTGGTGCCAGGCAGTCCCCTTGGGTATGGAGCCAAGGCCTGAGCCGGGGATCCCTGAGTCTGGAAGTTGCAGGACACCAAGCGGGTCTCCCTTCACCAAGGGGAGCTGACCGGCGTGCCCAGCCCCCACTCACACACCTGCAGAGGCCACAGCTCATTCCAGTCGCCAGACAGTCAGCTAAGGACCTCTTCCCTCTCAGCCCCTGCCTTCTGCCGCTCCCAGGCCCTGTGCCCGTCCCCCAGCTGACACACCTGCGTGGTTGGGGGAGCTCCGGGGGAGGCCGTCACCCATCTGCACCTGGACACAGCTGCCCAGAGGGGGACCCAGGGCTGGAGGCGGTGGCTCCTGGGGGTCCGGCTGCTTCAGAAGTTCTGTGAGTGTCCTGTGGGGAAGAGGGATGAGAAGCAGCCCTCCCAACCTCCTGCTTCCCCACTCGCCAGGCAGGGCCTCTCCAAGGCCAGCCGCCACACTCTGTCACTCTTTCGGCCTCTGTGGGCTTCCCTTCTGTCCTGCGCTTGATCTCACCCATCTAGTTTCCACATCTGGTTCCCCCAACCTGGCCACTTCCAGGGCAGGTCAGGAAACTCTAACGGGGTCACCCTGCTTCTCAAAGACTCCCCGCTCCGAGGGTCCGTTCATCAAGACCCCCAGGGTTGGCCTCCTCTCCCCATGAAATCTCTGCTGGTGTACCAGGTGTACCAGGCTGTGGACTTGGCTCACACCAGCGCCGGCGCCCTGGGCCGGCAATTCTCCTCCATCTCCTTCTGCAAAATTCCTACTCATTCTTCAAACCCCACCAGAATCCCTCCTCTTCCAGGAAGCCTTCTTTACCTGCCAACCTAACTCCCTTCCTGCAGCAGGGGCTTCTGCTGGGTCCTGGGACAAAGCTGCCACACAGGCACAGAAGGGAGGACAAATAGATAAAGGGTGGGAGGAGCCAGGAGATCCCACAGTGGCAGCCCCGCACCCAAGACTCTGTGACCTTGGGCGGCCACCTCCCTGGTACCAGGACACCCAGTCCCGCCCAGGTGTGATGGCATCTGACTTTGCCTTCCCTGCAGACAGCCAGACCCAACCTCCCACCTAGCTGCCTTTGGCGCCCAGAATCCATGGTTTTCTTCTGGCGCAGTCTGGCCCTCCCTCCTTCTGGGGCTGGGGGCTCAAATGGCTGAAGCACCGAGAAGCACTAGAGGGGGGCCCTCTGGGGTAGGGGCTGTTTGGCTGCAAAGGGGCAGGAGCTGATGGTCACGCCCCGCCCACTCCTCCGCTCTGCACTGGCTCTCCCGGAACACCTGAGTGATTGCCATGCCAGGGGGGTAGAGGGGGCAGGGGTCCCGCACACAGCCACACAGAAGCTTAAGCTGGGCTCCAGACCTCCCAGGAGAAGCAAAAACAGGGCACATGGGAGCTGGAGCCCAGAGAGAGGAAGGGACTGGCCTAAGCCACACAGCACATCCCGGGTGGCCATATCTTTCCGAAGCATCACCAGACCCGCTTCCCGTGCCCTGTGGAGAAGGGGGCTCGAGGGGCAACGTGCCCGCTAGGTGGCCCAGCACCCCCTCCCTCTGCACCCTCGCGGCCCTCGGCTCCGCTGCCCCACTCTCAGTCAAGGCGCTGTCTTCTCCTTGCCCAGCATGAGGGGCTCCGAGCTCAGGACCGGCCCCCAACCGCATCAGGACCCAGGATGAGCGCCTCAGCATCGCCACGGAGCCAGGGCTCCAGCTCTGCCCTGCAGCTGTCCGGCAGACAGGGGTGCTGGGGAACGCCTAGGAAGCCCTCATCCCCTGCCCCTGAAGTCTGGGAAGTGGGAAGCATCCACACCTGGCCTCCCCAGGCATGGGGGCGTCTCTCTATTGTCACCTCTGATACCAGCCTGTCGCATACCCAAGGGAGCCCAGATCTGGGTGAGGAGGGCACAGGCCCCAACACATGGTGGGGCACGTGAGCGCGTCAGGGTGGGGGTCGAGTTCCAGGGCAAGGACACAGAGTCCCCATTAGAGCCGAGACCCCACTTGTAGACCCCACTTCCCACAAAGCTCAGACTCAGCTAGCACCTGGCCTGGCCTCAGCAACAATGAATCTGTGTCCCCCACATTTCCAGCGCCTTCCTACACCCGGAGAGACGCTGACCCCTGTCGGGGATGGGATGGGTTGTGTATGGAGTGGAGCGGGGTGGCGGGTGGCGGGAGGCCTTCTCCCCAGGGAAAGAAGGTCAGGCCTGAGTCACAGCTATGGGGGTGGGGTGGAAGGGCGGGGGGAGGGGGGAGAGACGCAGGAGGGGAGAGACCCGAGAGAGCTACAGAAAATGCCCCTTCCCTTCCCTCCGATGGGCGACCGAGACGCCCATCGCTACATCAACCTACGCTACCCCGCACTGGTGGGGCTCAGGCTCCAGGCCCCCTCTCTGGGGTGCGCGGTCGTGGCACCCTCTGTCCAGGGCGGCCAGCCCTCCCGCCCACTCCGGAGGCGGCGGGAGCCGCGGGGGAGGAGGGCTCAGCACCCAGCTCCCTCCGGAAGGTCAAGGGGAGACGGTATCAGCTGTCTCCCTCCACGAAGTGGGGGTGGGGGGAGTCACAGACCTGGAGACAGACACAGGAAGGAAAACCCGGGAGGAGGGGGCTGCCGAGAGGACGAGAGTTTCCAGACGGGCGGGACGGATGAAGGAGGGCGAGGGGGCGCCCACCGGTCGGGAAGGACCGTCCAGGCGCGGCGGGCGGGGGACCCCGGGCCCGGGGCCGGCGCGCGCTCACCTGGTCACCGTGCGCCGCGCGCGGGGGCTGTGCGCCCTCTCCAGGCCCAGGCGCGCCCCGATGCCGGCCAGCACGAGCAGCGCAGCGACGCCGCACACCGCGTAGACGGCCGTGTGGCTGCGCTCGCGGCCCGGGTCCCGGGGCGCGGCGGCGTCGCGGGCACGCGCGGGCGGCCGGCCGGTCTGCACCCAGGCGGGCGTGTCGTAGTTGGAGCAGCGGCTCTGGTCGAGGCGCCGCGGCCCGTCGTGGCAGCAGAAGCGGTAGCCGCACGTGCCGCAGCAGAAGCTGTAGGCGCCGGAGCTGCAGTTGAAGGGCGGGTCCCACTGGCCCATCACGTCGTAGTAGCCGCGGCAGCGGTCGCCCCCGGCCGGGGCCGCCGTGCCGGGCTCCTCCGCGGGCTCCTGCGCCTCGGGGGCCCCCGCGCGGCCCGACGGCGGCCGCGCCAGCAGCAGCGCCAGCCCGAGCGCGAGCCGGAGCCCCGGCGGGCCGCCGCCGCCGCCGCCCCGCAGCCCCCGCGCCCCGGCCCGCTCCATCGGGCCCGCGCCTTCGGCTACAGCGGCCCGCGCATGGCGGCGCGCCGCGGCTCCCCGCCGCCCGGCCTCCGGGCCGGCTCCTCCGCGCCCTCCGGGACCGCGCGGGCCCCGCCGCCCGGGCGCCGGCTGCGGCGGACGCCTCCCCGGCGGTCACCTTCCTCCTCGGACCCCGGAGCCGGGCGGCCACGGCCCAGAGCTCGCGGGGCCGCCCCTCCGGTGGGCGCGTCCCCCGCCGCCTCACTTTGGAGCCGAGCCCGCGGTCCTCGCTCCGGGCCGCCCCCCGGGGCCGGGCGGCCAGTCCTCGCCCGCGCGCGGTCCCCGGCCTCTCCCCGGCCTGGCGGGCGTGCGCGGCCCGGGCCTAGCGGGGGCGGCGGGCCGCCCGACTCCGCTGCCTTCCCGCCGCCCGCTCCGCGCTGCCCGCGCTCTGGCTGCGGCTCGGGCTCCGCGCGGGCTCGGGCGGGCGGGGGAGGGAGGGAGCGAGGGGAGGAGGGCGGGCGGGCGCGAGGCAGAGCCGGGGGAGGAGCGCGGCCGCCGCGAGGGGAGGGAGGGGGCGCGGCGGGGCCCGCACCGCCGGGGCGCCCCCGCGGGGACCCTCCCGGAGGGCCTCCCCGAAACACTCCTCGGAACTGGGGGCTCCAGGGCCTTCAGCCGATGCTCTCGGGACTGGGACTCCGGACGCAGGCCCGCGTGAGTGCGCCTCGGTTGTACAGGTGCGGGGACTTAGGGGACCGAGAGGTGCCGGGAGGGTCGTGGCCGCTCCCACCCCTTCTTCCTCCTTCCCATCCTCTCCGTCGTTCTGACCGGGACAGAGTGTGACAGGTGGCAGGCCCTTTCCCCGCTCTGCGCCTCGATTTTCCCGCCTCTCGAATGGGAAGGAAACCCCGAGCAGAGCCGCGCCACAGGGCCAAGTATGGGTCGTCTCTGCGCCGCCTGGAGCGCAGCGTTACCCCTGGGCCGTGCGCCCTGGTCCCCAAACCTCTTGGACGCCGGATTGGGGCCCTGGGGTGTCCCCACCTCTACGGCGATGGGCATGGCCTGGTCCGCGTCCTCCCGGGATCTCTTCGCTACCCCAGGTGTGGGGGGTTGGAGATTGGGCTGGACCCTGACTCCGCTGCGGGGGGCGCGGCCGGGCCAGGGGGCGGGGCCATCGGCGGACCCTCCGCTCGGCCCCACGAAAGCCGCTCAGATGCCCCCCGCCAGCCCCGGGAGAAGGGGGAGGAAGGCGGTTCGGAGCTTGGGCTTAGCACGGAGCCGTTCCATGGTGTTTTCGAAGCCGAGTTTAACTGGAAAATGTGACCGATCCGGGGCACCTTGCTTCTCTCTCTGCCTCAGTTTCTCATCTTAACATCAAAAACCCTTCGGGGAGGTGGGTGGTGGGCAGATTCATAATCCACCCCTTCCAGGAGGCAGGGGCCAGTACGGTGCCTCCCACTGTCCAGATGGGAGCACCAGGAGAACAAGGGCTGGGCGTCCACTGCGCCCCAGTGTTCCCACACCGCGTCGTATCTGCTGAATGAATGAATGCATGCATGCATGAACGAATGATGTGACTTTAGCGGCTAGTTTTTGTAAGATTTGGGCTCCTAGGGTTCTCCGGGCTCCTCTTTGCATGGTGTCTTCTCAGAGACTGGGATCAGCTTATGAAAATGGAGGAAGTAGAGGGGGAAGGAGAAGGATTTACATTTAAAGGAGGATCAGGTCCGCGTGTTGTGGAGATGAAGGGCTGACAGGCTAATTTCAGGTATTAATGCCGAGAGGCCCTCCCTCCTCGGGGTCATTCCTCCTGCCCTGTCCAGAGATAGCCTGCTCCCTCCTCCCCATACAACACTCCTCCGAGCCATCTGGAAGACCCTACCCCATTAGAAACTATCACAATTTTAGAGACAAAGAAAATAGATGAGCAATGAAGTGAAATCGCCTTAATCCCATCACCAGGGACAACTGAGGCTAAAATAAGCCCCACTTTACATACTGTTTTTTAGTGACTCCTTTTTAGTTTACTCTGCGCTGTCAAACTTTCCATTTGTTATTCTGTTTAGAACTTAGTTGCTATATTCCTGGTGCAGCCATTCTTGGTCCCTGGGGGCTCGGGTCGGGGGTGCTGTCCTAGAAAGGGACTCCATGGCGCAGACTTCCCTGTTTCTATCAGTGTCCCCACCATGCCCTCGAGTTAACCAGGGCTCTGAGGGGGACTGCTGCTTCCCCTTTTCTCACCCTATGGCTGGACATTAGGTTTAAGAGGCTCGTCTCTGTCCCCCTGGGACTGTGGCCTCATCCCAGCCCTGGGTTATGTCCCTTCCCTGAGCCCGTCTCTTACCCCACTGTCCTGGCACCACTGGGCGCCCCCCTGAGATTCCAGCCCCTGTTGCTGCCATCAGGTCCACTTAGATCTCTATGTGTGCATATCATATATGGTTATAGATCATATATATCGTACATAGGTCATATATATCATATACAGGTGATATATATGCTCCTTTGTCCATTGAAGGCGCTGGATCCTGAATTACAGCCCCTCGCCCGCCAGCGGATGTCCAGCCTCCAGCTCCTCCCCACATCCAAGGCTTCCTCCTGGTCTCGGGCTGGCTCCGTGGTCAGCCAGTAACCACAGATGCCCACATCTACCAGGCCAATGCCAGACACTTATATGCCCTCTCGATATTAACAAAGAGCCTAGGGGCAGGCGGTGGGGGGGGGGGGGGGAACAAATGCAGAGACAGATCAGGGCTGACTGACTGAACCTGGACCTGGCCATTCATTCGGCCGGCGCTGCCTCTCGGGTGCCTGACCATTCGCTGACCATCTGGAAATGGAGCAGCCCAGCTAAGGAGTGACCCCTTGGCCCAGGCTACCCTCCCTGGACCCTGGGGTCTTTCTCCTCAATAAGGTACCAGAGCACCCGTCTCTCGGCTCCTCTGCCTGCCCCCCCAAGCCTGTGTCACCAAAAATCGCCCATTGATCCAGGCTTAAAATAACCCCTGGCATCTGCAGCGGGCCCCACGGGGCGGGCAGAGGAGCTGTGTCTCTGTGCCTGAAGGGCACCCGCCCCGCCCCCAGCTCTGAGCGCTGGCAGCTTGAGCGTGAGGGTGTCTGCGTGTGCTTCCGAATGTGAGCGAGAGTGCGTGTCTGGGGCAGCCTGGTTATGAGGCCCTTCCTTCCACCATGGACATGTGCGTGCACGTGTGTATGTGTGTTGGTGTGCGTAACCTGGGGCACACGTGTTCTTCCTGGTTGAGTCCTTGCCTGGTGCCTGGCTCTGGCTGTGCAAGTCTCAGGGTCCTGACAGGTCATGGACATTAGGGAAGGCCCCCGGGAGGGGCCTCAGTGTCCCCATTTTGGACTGAAGGTCAGTGACCAGTCTGCCCAGCCCTGGGCCAGGGAATCTGGGATTTCCTAGAGACAAACCCAAGACCCAGAGAGCGGAAATGGCTTGCAGTAACTGGAGCACAGCCAGGAAGGACCAGGGTCTGACTTGGAACCTGAACTGTGAGTCTCAGGCCTATTTCTGACCAGTTTAATACAAAAAAGAGAGCAGCGGGAAGTTCCGGCCCAGAGGCCAGGCAAGTGTTCCTACAGCCTGATAACACACTCCATGCCTGACGATGCCTGATGCGCCCCGACTCCTACAGGAGCCCCCTGTTCCCAGCCCCAGGCCGTTCCCTGTCCCCAGAATGCCTTTCCAGCCCCTCACAAGGACGGCTCCCACTTATCCTGCATTTTGGAGACAGACTAAGGCGGGTTGGGATTCCCGCTCTAATAGGACCAGCCAACCTTTCTAGGCCTGCTTTCTTTCAGCTAGCACCTCTCTGGCCGGGCCAGGGAGAAGCCAGTCCCCCCCAAACCCCATGGAGAAAGACGCAGGTACATGCCGTCCAGTGGGAGCTCCCACCACCACAGCCCACAGCGCTGAGACGCTGATTGCCATGGTGGGTGCCATCCGCAAGCCTCCACGGTCCCATTCCGCTTCCATTTCTTCCGTGATAGAGGGCTGCCCAAAAAGCAGATGTTCTAGAGAAAGATGGAGTCCCTGCTGGCACGGTGCCGGGAGCAGGTTGGGAGGGGAGGGCCCGCGGCTCCTTTGTCTCCCTGAGAGGCAGCTTGTGACTCAGGCTCCAGCTGCCTGTGGGAGGGAGGGGGCACCCAGGCTGAGGTCCCGAGGGAGCAACATGGGGGGGAAGTGGCGCTGGGAGCGGGGACTTAGCCTCCAGTCCCAAATCCTGGAGCACCCTCTCCCCGGAGCTCCCCTCCCCTGCCTCAGGGAGTCGCGCTGCAGGCATCACAGCTGGAATTCCCTGATTAACAGCCCCCCCAACCTTCCAAAGGCCCCAGTGAATATGCAGATCTGGCTGGCCACTAAGTCCCTACGACGGGAATAGATTCAGAGAGGACAGATCTCAGCGGAGGCCACACAGCGCGTCCCCCAACCCCGTACAGCACCCCCGCCCCCGCCCCCGTCCCCGTCCCGCCGGCCTGCGGGTTCCTGGACACAATTCTGAGGCCAGCTCCCAGCCCACCGCGGTTTGGGCGCCCCTCGGCATAGACGCCTCGCTCCAACGCCGGGGCCATGCCCTGCATCTGGCCCGGGATGCCCGTGAGGACCGGAACCCTGCGCGAGGGTTTGGAGAAGGCTCTGGTGGTCTGGGTCCCGCCGCACGTCGGGGGCCGCCCTTTCTCCTCGCCCCTTGGCCTTCAACCCCCTCCTTCTACTTGCCCCGGCCCCGCCCCTTTCCGACTCCCCGGGGGCTCCGCCTCCTTCAGCCCCGCCTCCCTCCCGACCCCGCCCGCAGCCGCGCCTCCAGCCCCGTCCCCGCCCGCTCCGTCCCGCGGCCGCGCTCTCGCAGCTCGGCGGCGTCAGGTCTAGGTGCCTCCTGCTGGGCTGACCGCGGAAGCTGCGGAGCTAGACTTTCGCCTGCCCCGGAGTCGTCGCCTGGATCTCAGATTCTCTGCAGCTCAGGGGAGGTGCAGGAGATGTTCAGAGGCCCTCTGGGCCCCGGGACCCCCATAGCGTTGCCTGGGCAGCTTCTCCGCCCTACAGAGTCCCGGGAAAGAGGGTGGGCCTGGAACAGGGACACCTGTGTCCTCCCCGCTCCTCCCCGACCCTCCTTCCGCGGGACCCCAGGCCGTCGTTCCTACCCCAGACCCACCGCCACCCCCGGGTCGCTGGGGAGCAGGTAGAGACTGGAGGGAGGGCAGATTCCTGCTCTGGGTGGGCAAGAATGGGACCTCAGCCGCCCAAAAAAGAGCAAATGGGAGTGAGTTCCCACCCTGTGCCCAGAGGAGTGCCAGAGGGGTCTGGTGAGACACTAAACGGTGGGGTTGGAGAAGCACCCCGGTTCCCTGAGGAGGGATGGATGACCCCCAAGAGCCGAGGGACAGGCAGGAGCGCAGGAAAGGTTGTGACAGCGCCGCCGGGCACTCTGAGGTCAGGGTACCCCCCTCTCCAGCTCCCGTGCCCCTGGGCCCTGCTTCTTGACCCTTTTCGACCGTCCTCTCCTCTGCACCTTTGCACACGGTCCCCTGGACCAGGAATGCCTGTTCTCCGCTCCATTCCAGCAGGAGAAGTGGGCAAGGCTCAGGGCGGACTTCCTACTGTCCAAAGCACTCCCTAGATGCCGGTGAGTCAACCCCTCTGCCCCGGGCAGGGATCGCCCTGTCCTGTTGTTATGTCCCGCTCCTTCTCTCCCATTGGACCAGGACCTAATGGGCCCGAGGCTGACCTCCAAGCATTGCCCCGAATGGCGCTGGCCCAGAGCAGGTGTGTTTGGATCTGGTGTGACCAGTGGAGCAGTAACCAAATGGGCGAGTGGCAGGAGTGGGAACTGCCGAAACCAGAGCCTCAGACCAGCTCTGGGAAACTCACTTTCCAGAGGAATTTCCGAGGGCTGGCGATGCCGGGCAGGAAGTGTCTCCATCCCAGGGAACGGAGGCAGAGGCCCTCTAGACCCTTCTACTTGCCGCATGACCTCTTTCATCTCCGAAGGCGGCTTGGCCCTTGGGCTCCATTTTGGAGAGGAGGAGGCAGGCTCAGAGGGAAGGGCTGTGTGGGGCTGTCCTTGCGGAGACCACGGGAGGCAAGGACTCAGGTCTCTCCTCCCAGGCCTCCCCAGCTGGGCCTCCCCACCCCCACCCTGACCCCGGAGCCCAGGGCTGCTGGGCAGGAAGTGAAAGGTGCCTGCAGGAAGCCCCAGGAGGAACTGAGACTTGAGCCAGCGCTGGCTCCACCTGCCCGGGCCCTGGGGACTTCAGGGAAACCAGAGCCTCCTTCAGGAAAAACTGGCCAGAAACCCAGGCTTGGGGGAGGGGGAGCTGCTTCCCTGTGTCCCCACCCCAACCAGCAGTTCTTCCAAAGTCCATCTTGGGTCCCTTTTAAAGCAAAAAGAGACCAGTTGGGGAGAAACATCTTTGAGGAGGACGAAAGCAAGTAGTCAAGCCCGGAATGGATTCCTGGAGTCCGTCGCCCCCAAGGAGGGCACCTGGGCTAGTGACCTTCTGGGCAGGGGCGGGAGCCTCTCTGGCCCAGCTCCCCCACGGTGGGCAGACTGTGGCTTGGGCCAGATCCTCTCTTTTCCTATCTGCAAAATGGGATATCTAGTCCCTGTTCGCGGACATGAACTGGTCCAGATTTTTAGGAAATCAATTCAACCCACAGGGGCCATAAAAAAAAACTCAGGCAAAGGTTTAGGTCAAGCAGGCAGCGTTACCTCAGCTACCGTAGTAAAAGCCCAAAACAACCAAGTACTCAAGTGGGTTGAGTTGAAATGTTGAAAACCTTGTTGGTGAAGTGTTGAAAGACCAGACAAAACTCACCAAATATGACAGCCAAGGTACGAATTTATACGTAAAATGATCACAGTCACTCAGGCTTATGGGTCATTTCTCCATGGACTCCACCCTGGGTCACTGCCCTGAAGTTTCCAAAGCGTTTACAAAGTATTTGTCTCGATTTTTTTCTAATAAAAAAAAAAAGAAACTTTTTTAAAAAAGCGAACAAGGGATGCCTGGGGGGCTCAGTCGGTTAGGCGTCTGACTTAGGCTCAGGTCATGATCTCAGGGTCCTGGGTTGGTGTCCGAGCTCCATGGGGCGCTCCCTGCTCGGTGGGGAGTCCGCTTCTCCCTCTCCCTCTGCCCTTGCCCCACACTCATCCTCTTTGTCTCTCTCCAATGAATAAATAAAACCTTAAAAAAAAAGAAAAAAGCGAACAAATACCCACGCCCCTCCTCCAGGTGCTGTCCTTAAGATCAAAAGCTGTCACTTCATTGAAGGCTTCTTAGAAAACACTTCCTGAGACCCAGAGCCAGAGACTGGAACCTCCTGAGTGGCGGGGCCCTTTCCAGGGGGCTGGGGGAGACTGACCCCCTCATTGCCCATGTCTCCCCCCCGCCTCTGCTCCTGATTCTTCTCCAAGGAACCTCCCTTCTGTTATTTGCTAGATGGCAATGATGCCAAGTCTCCTCCCTCTCTGGGTCTCAGTTTCCTTATCTGTAAAATGGGGGGTGTGGACAAGGATCTTTTCAGGTTCTTTCAAGTCCTTCTCCTCAGACAGCACAGCGACAGGCCTGGAGAAACTCTTTGCATCCAACACCTTACCCGCACCCCCACCCCGCCCCGATTTTTCAGAAATGGAAACCGAGACCAGAGGGGAAGCTGGGGTTTGGCTGGGACACAGTGGTACCAGACGTTTGCATGTCTGGACCCCAGAGGGGTTTTACCCACCTGTTTTACCTCCAGGACCCAGCCCCCTGCTCCAGTAGAAAAGGTGAGTGGGAGGCAGAGGGGGCCAGGAACAGCACAGACTCCCCAGCACCCAGATGAAGTAGACTGGAGGTCTGGGCCCATGCTGGGCCGGCTTCCCACCCTCCTGCCAACTGCCAGCCACCTGAGCTTGCCCCAGCCACCTGGCAGCTTTCAGAGAGGGGCACCTGGGATGAATTCAGGGAGGGAGTGGCTTAGGAAGAGTTAAATTGGGTTAAAATTGCGTGTCAGGAGAAGCCGGTGGCCAGGAAGGGTAGGTGTCTGCCAGGCAGCTCTGGGAGAGGTGAGCAGAAAGGCATCAGATGCATGGAACAGAACACGGCCAAGGCCCTACAGTGGGACAAATGGGACCCAAAACTCCATCTTCTAATTCCTAGTCCATGTTCCTTTGGAGGGTGCTAAACTGTGACAAGCTCCAAGGACTGTCCAGGACAGAGTCCGGGTCAGGAGGTTCTAACGCTGTAGGAGAGCCGGCAGGAGAGGCAGTGCCTGACCGAGTACGGCGTGGTCCGCAACTCGAGGAGATGGTCTCAGTCCCAGGCCCCAAAGCAAGGGGCGCTGCTGTCAGAGGAGCCATTCCACTGGAGATGGGGTGACCCCGGGGGCTGGCACAGAACGGCCGAGTGACCATAGCACTTGGGGCCTAGTGCTTCAGGAGGGCAGGCCATGGAGAGAGGGAGCTCAAGGGACATCAGGTCCAGCTGGTTCAAGGCCACAGATCTGCTCTGGCTTCTGAATAAAGGAGCCCCTTGGTGGTCCTGGGCCTTTCCCTGTGTACAGCTGAGCGCGCCTCGGAGACAGCTGGGACTCCAGGTGGCCTCTGAGAGAGAGGCTTGGCCGTGTGCCTTCAGCGTGAGCCTGCAGTCCAGCCCCAGGGGGGCATTGGAGACTTCCTCCCAAGGGCAAGCCTGGGGCTCTGGAAGCTGCTACCGAGGTGAAAAATGGCATTGCAGGTCCTAGATGATTGGGCCAAGCTCAGGGTTGGCCCTTGGGTACAGATACCTGAGAATTAGCACAATCCAGGCTCTTTGTTACAATCAAAATCATTCTGTATTAAATCCTGAAGCAAACCCGTCGGCTGGTTACTCCTTGCTGCCGTTTGCGTCGGGTAGAAGCAGGACAGCTGGGAGAGCACGTATTAAAGAGAGACGTCCCCCAGCTATAAATTAAGCGTCCTCCCACCTGATCCTTCTAGATTCATTCTGGTGGATGGTGGCTTCCCTGCACTCAGAGAAAAACCTCCTACGCCGTGTGCCCCAGCCACGGGAACTCAGCCACAGCCTTGGAGGGCCGCCAAAGATGGTCTGCTTTTAAGCCAAACGCTATGGTGAGGTAGGGCCGCCACGCCTGCCGCCTGGGGTCTGTAGTCTGTGGCTCTGCGGGGGTTAGCGGGGGAGCAGCGTGGTTCCCAGAAAAGGGGCAGGTGGGCACAGGGGGTGAAGAGCCGAATCCAACCTCCAAGCCCCTGGCTGACAGCCCACCGGGAGGACAGGGGCCACCTCCTGCCCCCTCCGTCGCTACTGCTGCTCAGGGCCGGCTGTCTTGGTGGTCACCAGCTCAGTGGAGCCCAGCTCTGTGGCTGGCACGGGGACGCTGTGGGCAGGTGGGCTGTTGGCTGCATCTTCTCTGGTTGGAGGCCAGACGGGAGCGGTGGCATCAAGGGGTCCCGGGGGGAGGATGGTGACATGGTCCAGGGTCTCTGGTGGGCGGGAGGTGGGGAATGCAAGGTCAGGATTGCGTCACAGCCTTTCCCCACCCCCGTGCAGGAAGCCTCACTGGAGGGACAGCCCTGGACGGAGCCATTAGTCCCGAAGCTCCTCTGCAGGGGTGCGAGGGGCGGCAGGGCATGGGGCCTCGGGACAGGAAGTGCAGAGCGGGCTGGCAAAATGGGAAGTGCGGGCGAAGGGAGAAGCGGGGGACCCTTGGCTCTCGGGCTCCCCAGGGCTCTGGGAAGCCTGAGTCGTGTCCCTCCCCGGGGAACCGACCCGCCCCAGAGCCCGGCCCCCGCTGCAGGCCTCCTCGCGCCCGGGGTTGGGGTGGGGAGCAGCCTCCCTCCCAGCTCCCAGGCCCCGCGTTACTTACCGCGGGGGTGCGGCTCCGGGGTCCCTGGGGGAGCCGCCGCGCGCAGCCGCCGCCGCCGCCACCGGCAGCCCAGCAGCCCCACCAGGACCAGGGCCAGCGCCAGGCCCAGCAGCGCGGGGGCGCCGAAGAGCAGCGCGGGCAGCGGCAGCGCCGCCTCGGCCTCCGCCGCAACCCCCGGGCCCACCGACTCCTGCGGCTGCAGCGCCGTCCCGGACGCCAGGCTGCTGCTGGCCCCCGCTGCTGGGGGAAGCGACGGAGAGGGAGGGCAGGGGGCGGAGGGAAGAGACGGCGGGGGAGGGGAAGGGTCGGAGGGAGGCGAGGCTGGGCCGGGAGGCGAGAGAGGGCCGGGCGGGTGGACAGGGGGAGGGGAAGACAGGGAGCGGTGAGGGCCACGTGGGGACCACAGGCCCCCAGGCAGGCCCCCTGCTTAGAGCCCCCCCATCAAACGGGCCACCGCGCCCCTTCCCCCCCTGAGGCCGGGGGCCAAGGGGGAGAGACCATGCTAGCTGCTCCTGGGTGCCGGCGGGGCTGGTAGGGGGACCCTCTCTCCCCCCACCAGGACGGCCCTGCTGCCCAGCTGGCCGACTGGGTGGGCTCTTACCCGGTCTCGGTTCTGGCGTCCGGAAGAGATTGCAGGCCACACAGTTTCGGAGCAGAGGGTCAAAGCACTGGGCCTGGACACACTGTGTGGGGGCCGGGCCGTCCCTGCCCCTCCTGCTCCTGGCCCCTCTCCTCTTGCTGCCCATGTTGCCTCGCCGCCGGCGCACTGAGTCTGGCTTCGGCGTCCGGAGGAGGAAACCGGGAGGGGCCGCCACCCGCTGTGCCCCGCCCCACCCTCCTGCCTGCTGGGGTGGGACCCCAAGGCCCTGCACCCCACACCTTCTCTTTCTACCTGCGGTTCCTCCGTTCAACCGCTCAACCATCACCCTCAGACGCTGGCTGGGCGGGCCCTGTGCTGGGCTCTGGGACAGTGCTGGGGGGCAGACCTGGGCCTGCTCTTGGCCAATAGAGGTTGGGGCCCCGTAGACAGGACACAGACCTCAGGGTGGCCTCCTCTGTCCTGCTCCCCAAGGGCCAGCTCCAGCCCCAGACAGCCCCCGCCAGCTACACCCTCCCCTGGGGCTCCTTCCTGCCCTTCCCAGGCAGAGCTGGTTCCTTTCATCAGATGCTTCCTGAGCGCCCAGTCTCCCAGGGAAAGACAGTGTCTCCCAGCAGCAGCCACGGAGCGGGGCAGGAAGGCTCTGTCAAGGAGGCAATGCTGGGAAGGTGTTTGCCAGAGGGAGCGAGGTCTAGGGGAGCGTGACAGAGGAGGACAGAGCAGGAGCCCAGAGAGTGCTGGGTCGGAGGGCTGGGCTGGGACCTCAGTGGAGGGTTATGGAGTTTGACCCTGGCTGAGGGCACCAGGGGACTCTGCGGGGCTCTGAGCAGACAGTGCCTAGTCGGAGCCGCGTGAGAGTGAGCAACCTCTGGCCGGAGCAGAGGGCACGGCTGGGGAAGGGGAGGGTAGCCGAGGGTCCAAGGGCACGCAGCTGTCTCCAGATCCTGGGCAGGAGGGAGACTTAGATCAACAGATGAACAGACTGACAGACGAGGGCCCAGAGGGCGGCTGGCCCATCCCAACTCCTTCTCCCCAGGCTATGTGTGTCCCGGCCTGCTTGCCCCTGCGTCTCACCGAGGTCCCCTCTGTCTGTCCTTCCTCTCCAGTGTTTGGGTTTCCCCACTTGTCTGTCCCCCTCGGTCTCTCAGATTGAGTCTCAGACACACACGCAAGCCTTCCTGACGTCTGCTGTCCCGGCCTTGGGGACACCAGGGTCCAGGGCAGGGGAACCATCTCGAAGTTGTTTAGGAGGAAAAAAGTGATACTGTGGAGTGAGGGGAGTGAGGCTGGGCCCCAGGTTTCTGGGCTCGAGGAGCCCTGGCCCACTGCCTCTCCGGCCCTTGCCCACGGGCCAACAACTCCCTGGCAGGAAGGTGTAGGCGTCAGGCAGCTGCAAAGGAGAAGTGGGCCTGGGGCGGTGGGTGTGAGTGTGGGTGTGTGGTGAGGGCGTGGGGGGGGGCCCGGAGCCTGGAGGGGAGCGGCGGAACCCCCACCCCCATCACTAGCGGAGCCTGTACATGGGACCGGGCGCCTCACGGAACCCTCATCCCATCGGGCGGAGCAGAGAGTCTTGCGGGAACTGGGAATGAGGAACCCGTCCCTAGGGGAAGGTGGGCCTGTGGGGCCAGTCTGGGGTCACTCACAGGAGCTACTTCTGTGTCGGCTGGGCAGGCCCCGTCTCACTGGGGCCTGCACGGGCTCCCACAGAAAGCAGGGGACGTGGCCTTCAGGGGCGCTAGTCAGAGCGGGGAGAGGGACTGTTTCCCGGGGGCCGCCTGGGGGCCGAATGGGCCACGTACCCAGGACAAAGCAGGCAACAGTGAAAGGTGTGTGTGATTCGTGTCAGCGGCGTGGGGACACACGCACCTTCTCACTCGCCACTTCTGAACGGGAGGCAGAGGGAGGCCTCGAATCTCCACCTCCCGGTTAAGAGAAATTTCCCCGACAGACCAGCATGATAAATGTTAAATTCTCAGTGTATTCCTTATTTTGGTTCACATCTCTGAAGTGACGATTATTAATTTCTTTATTCATGTTCTCTCCATCACTTTTTTTCTGAAGATTTTATTTATTTGACAGAGGGAACAGGAGCTGGGGGAGTGGGAGAGGGAGAAGCAGGCTCCCCGCTGAGCAAGGAGCCCCATGCGGGTTCGATCCCAGGACCCTGGCATCATGACCTGAGCTGAAGGCAAATGCTTAACCGGCTGAGCCACCCAGGCGCCCCATGATTTCATTTTTTTTTTTTTTTAAGTAATTGCTACACCCAGCGTGGGGCTCGAACTCAGGACCAGAGATCAAGAGTCTCACACTCTTTGACTGAGCCAGTCGGGCGCCTGAGTTTTTATTTTAAATACTCTGGTATCATGGCCTCAAAGGTACTGAGCAGAAAAGAAGGGAATTTTTTTTTTTTTTTTTTTTTTTTAATTTTTATTTCTTTGACAGAGAGAAATCACAACCAGGCAGAGAGGCAGGCAGAGAGAGAGGAGGAAGCAGGCTCCCTGCCAAGCAGAGAGCCCGATGCGGGGCTCGATCCCAGGACCCTGGGACCATGACCTGAGCCGAAGGCAGAGGCTTTAACCCACTGAGCCACCCAGGCGCCCCAAGAAGGGAATTTTTTTTTAAAAAGGGTTTTATTTGTTTGACACAGAGAGAGAGAGATCACAAGTAGGCAGAGAGGCAGGCAGAGAGACGTGGGGAATCAGGCTCCCCGCTGAGCAGGGAGACCGATGCGGGGCTCGATCCCAGGACCCTGAGATCATGACCTGAGCTGAAGGCAGAGGCTTAACCCACTGAGCCACCCAGGCGCCCCAAGAAGGGACTTTGTTGCTGAAAAACCCACCTAACGAATGTCTCTCAGTGTTCTCACGTTTTTGCTTCCTGGTGAATTGTTTTACAAGATAATTCATCTGGGGTCTGTCAGGGAAAAGGGAGTCTCCCATGATCTTTGTCCCTCGAATTCCCCTCAAAACACTCTCCCAGTAAGTCTGACACAGGCGGTGTCGTGACAACTGGTTTCCAGGTGGTGAAGCAGGGACTCTGAGGGACAGAGGATGACCCAGCCCGTCCCGGGAGCCCGGACAGGGCCTGTGCCCAGCCGGCTGTGAAGCGTGGCCTGTGCCCTTCATGCCTCGGGGACGGGGTGGGGGAAAGGAGGAAACTCTGCCATTTGGACAAGCTCGGTGATAAGCAGGGGCAGTCCCGGGGGACAGAGGGGCCCGGCCCCCCAGATCTAGATGTGAAAGTGCTCGGAGACCCAGGGCGCACTCCTTACGTAAAAATTATTTTTATTTGCAATTCTGTGAGTAATACCTGAACACATTCTCACGAAAAAAACCCTCAAACAACACAGAGGTCTGTGAGTAAGACGGGGCATTTCCCTGCTGTCCCCAGAGGGAGGCTGTTCTCCCTTTGGACTTTTTCCTCCCATCCTGTTCTGTGCCTTTAAATTCTCAGGTAAGTGTCTGCAGAAAAGCAGGGTTTGTGATTCACAAAAAGGGGCCACACAGTGTGAGCTGTTCTGTGGGCTTCCCTGCCCGCCTCAGCCCTCAGCCCCGTGGACCCCTCCTTCGTCTTTTGTCATATTTTGTCCCGGGAGTGGTCAGGGGCCCCAGAACGGGGACTCCCTTTGTCTATCTCCTGTACCTAGCGCTGACACCCAGGACGCTGCTACAAAGTCCCCCCCCCCCCCGGAGGAATGTGGGGACCCTGGGACGAGGCACAGGAGAGACAGAGGCTCCATACAAAGCCCTCGCGAGGTGGAGAGCCCCCAGCCCTCTGCCCTCCACTCCAGACTCTCCAAGGGCAGGTGAGGCCTTTCCATGTGGTTCTAGAAACCCTGTCCAGGTTTTCACAGGCCCAGGCTGCCTAGCCTCAGGCCTTCATCTCCCCGCCCCCCCACCATGCACACATACACGCGCACGCACATGTGCGCGCACACACGTAAACGTGCACACATACCCACACACAGTCCAGCAGCCCAGGGGGTTGTGGTCCAGGGCAGCCCAGCCGTTCTCAGCCTGGCCCTGGGATGGGGGACACAGTCCCACCTCCTGGGGCTAGGCCTGCGGGTGGCAGGTGGGAGCCTCCCCAGGCGTTGCAGGGACAAGGGCCGCGGGTTCTGGGCCTCCCTGCAGGCTCCTGGCCCTGTCTGACTGGTGCACAGGCCGACTCTGCCAGCAGACGCCGCCATTCGTTCAGCAAACACTTTCGGAGACTTACTCTGCACCAGGCACTGTTCTAGGTGCTGGGGAGAGGGCAGGGAGCCACAGAGACGAAATCCAAACGGGGGAACCGTGTAGTAGGTGAGGGGCTGAGCAGTGCTGGGGAGAAAAATTCAGGAGGGAAGGGTGTCAGGGAGGGCCCGCGAGTCAGGCCGGGCCTGGTGAGATTTCCGAACAGAGGGAGGCGGGTGAGAGTGACCCCCCGCACCCGGGATGTCCGGGGAGGTACAGGTGAGGCCCAGGGAATGGCACAGTGACCAGGAAAACGGCAGTGCCCAGTACTACCTGACCACCTGCCGGCCGTGCCCTGCGGGAGCCCACACCCCTTGCCTCAGCCCCGTGGGGGAAACGGCAGCAGGATCCCACTTTACAGAGAGGAAAGCAGGCTCAGGAGGATGGGGGACGAGCCAGACAGGCCCTCAGTCCCTGAGCTCTCCCCCCGCGGCTCCCGGGACACACGCATCGGTGGAGTCCCCTCCCGGTCAGCAGGTGGAGGGGAGGTCAGGTGCAGCCCTCCGGGGGCCCGTGGCCAAACCCGGCCGAGGACGGCCAGGTGCGGGGAGCCCTCTGGCCTCGCAGGGCCACTCCGTAGCCAGACCAGGCACTCCCCGCAGTGTGAACTCCCAGGGGCCCCCAGATGCCTTTAGTGTTCCTCCGGATGTAAGAGGGTGGCCCCTAGATGGCAGGCCGCTTCCTGGCCTCCTCTCCGGGTCAGGGCCACTGGGACTCCCTACTCTCCTTCCCTCCCAGAGTTGGCCCTCAGCAGCCCGCAGTCCACCGGGTCACACTCAGGTGGGACTCAGAGGTGGGCAGGTGCTGACCACCCACCGCCTTGTCCTCACTCGTCACACCCCAAGCCTCAAGTCTCCAGGTGTCTGTGAGCAGCCTTCCCACACCGGGTCTCTGCTGCGCCCTTACAGCCCCAGGGGAGACCGAAGGAAGGAGGGCCAGTCAGCAGGTGCGCCCTGTGGAGAGGGTCCCTTTCCGCTGGAGCCCTTCTGGGAGGCCTGGCCCGGCCGGAGGTGCGGGAGGGGAGGGGCGGGCTGCAGCAGGCCGATACTCCAGAACTCGCCGGCGCTCCACCGTGCCCACCACGCCGCAGGGCACGGGCGGCCAGCCCTGTCTGTGCAGGCCATACACGGGGCACGCACGGGGTCGGGCTCTTTGGTTTCTCGGAGACCCATGAGAACCTCAAGAGGTTGTGAGGACAGGAAGACAGGAAGTGAGCTGCCCCAGGTCCCACGCAGGTTGGCCACAGACCCCAAGGCAGTGAGACTCAAGGGCTGGGCCCTTTCCCACTGCACCACTTCCCCTCTGTGACCAGGTCGCCCTGGCACAGCCCCAGACCGAGGCTGCCCCTGCCTCCGCTTGCCGAGGGCTGAAGGAGACACCGGTGCCCTGCTGCCGAGTCCCCTCCTCACTGGGGGGGCTCGGCCTCCTTGGCCAGGGTGGGGAATAGCATTAGATCGGGGCCAGGACACAGGCCCAGGCCGTCTCCTGCGAAGGAACGGGAGCCCCCTGGGGTGTGCCCAAGGAACAGAAGAACCTGTGGGCTGACCAAGCCCTGCCCCGTACAGCGGGGCCCAAACCCTACTCTTTCCTCCGTGCGCTCAGGAGCCGGCAGCTCGTGGGTCCAGCAGAAAGGCATCTCCTACAGGGGCCTCAGGCCGCCCCCCGTAAGCGCCGCTGGGACCGTCTTGTGACCAAGGCCAACCTGAGCACTCTGACACTGGCTGAAAGTTTTGTGTTTAAGATACTGGCTTCCGGGGCGCTGCGTGGCTCAGTGGGTCAAGCGTCTGCCTTGGGCTCAGGTCATGATCCCGGGGTGCTAGGATCGAGCCCTGCATTGGGCTCCTTGCTCAGCGGGGAGCCTGCTTCTCCCTCTCCCTGCCACTCCCCCTGCTCTGTCAAATAAATAAAATCTTTAAATAAAATAAAATAATGGCTTCTCCTTCTCAGTCCTGAGTCCACTACAGATAAGGAAACTGAGGCTCGTGGAAGATAAAGGGACCTGCCTCGGGTCACAAGATCCCTAAGAAGCCAGGCACAGCCTCTCCTAGCTGCCCCGACCCCCACCCCACCGCAGCATCAGGCAGCCGTTCAGGCGCCACGGAGGCGGAGAGACTGGCCTTCCTTTACTTCTCCTGCTTGAACTGCCTCCCAGCGTCCCTGGCCTCCGGACAGTACAGAGCAGCTGCACTCCCCAGCCGGGGGAACAGGCCTGGGAGGGCTGCTGACCGCCCTTCAGGGGCTGCTCAGCCCTGCGGTGAGGCAGAGGCAGGCTCTCGGGTCCTGGGCCGCTGCCAGGCTCGCCGGAGCCGCAGCAGTGACAGGCTGGCGTCCCCGGCGCTGGAAGGCGCTCCGATCCCTGGCTGGAGTGTGGTGCCACTTCTCTGGTTAAATGGCACCAGGTGGCAAAGAAAACATGGCACACGGACGGTGGGGGGGGAGTGTGCCCGTGCTGCTGAGGGGGAGGCGAAGGGGGAAGGGGAGGGGCCCCCCTCGTCTCCAACAAAGGGACGGGCCCAGCAAAGGCAGGGAGGCCGCGTCTGCGCTGCCCTCCTCTCCTGCCTGGACACCGGCTCCATGGGCTCCCAGAGACCTCCCCTCCTCCCCCCGCCCCCCCGCACTGCCCACTGCCCTACAAAGCCCCACCTTTCCGGCCCAGGCTGCTGAGGAGCTGAAGACAAGGCTGGTTCCTAGGAGGCACCGGGCCTCTGCGGATCCTGCCCATCCCCTCAGAGACGAGCGCACACTTTTACACCTTCCGCTCTCACCTCGGCCTCGTCCTTCAACCCTGGACGCGGCCACCTCACCGGGGAAGCTGGCCTCCCTTCCCCCGGGGAGCCCCACGTTTGCAGTCGTCCTCTTTCCGGTTCGGGCACTGCTCCTACCCTGCTCCTCGCCCTCTCCTCCCCCAGGCCTGCCCCTGTCCTGAGGTGCGGACCCCAGCACGCGGGAGCGGCTCCTTGAGACTGCCCTTCCTGACAGCTGCTTTCTCCGGCGCAAGGCCTGCGTGTCGACCACTTCTGTGTGGACGGCCAGGGCCTGCCCAGCAGAAATGCCCGAAGCTTTGTTCAACCATTAGGCACCTAGAAAACAAGTGGAGGGCAGAGCAGGGGAGGGGCTGGTGATTAGCTGTATGACATGGACATGTCTCTGGCCGCAGCATCCTGTCGTGAGCGGAAGGAGGGAAACAGTATTGACCTCGCAGGTCTGCTGGGGGACACAGGAGTGGCCGTGTGAGGAAACTAAAGTGTGCGGCGCCCCACTGTGTCACGGACACTAGGGACCTCAGACAGAATCATCGCAGCTGGGGTTCTCAGTGGGTCCCCCGGGGTTGGCCTCTAATCAGCCAGCCGTCTGGCTGCTGGACCTACTGAGCACTAGGGGTGCGGCGCTGGGCCAGGCCTGAGCAGGAGCCTGTGGTGGGGAGAAAGGCAGGGATCCCCTCATGAGTTTCAAACTGACCCCACTTCATGGAGAGCAGGGGCTCCAGCTGTGACGGCAAAGTCGAAGCCGAGGCCTGAATTTGGAGGCAGGTCCCTGCATGAGCCAAATGGGGGTGGGGAGCACCGTCACGGTCTAAGGGAGCCCAGACCCGGCTCTCCTCCTGCGGTCTCCTCCACCAGCGTGTGCCCAGCTGGCCACCGGGCAGTGGCAGGAGCCCCGGCTGGCTGACCGGATTTCTGGATTCCAACCCTGGCGCTTCTGCATATTCTCATCAGACCCAGAGGAGACGGGGAGCCATGGTCGCGGCACAACCTCTGGCCGCCAAGCCGGGAGCCAGCCCTCCAGACAGCCTCTCTCACATAATTCCACAAACGTGTCAATTCATAAACAGTGTAATTCCTGGGTTTGCACCAGCTTTTGAACCCAGCTCTGTGGGATTTCACACAATAGGTACCGTTCACCGAGCACTTAGCTGGAACCGGGCAAGGCCTTACTTACTGCAAGGGATCACGGGATACACGGAACGCACGTGGAGGGAGCACGACAGCGGCAGGCCTGTCATTTCATTTGGTCCTCCCAACGTGACAATGTCTCAGTAGAACGGTCTCCATTACACACCTGGGGAAACTGAGGCTCTACGAGGCCACAGTGGGCTCTGGGAGGATGACAAGGCTAGGATATGGGGTCAGACGGGGTTGCAGAGTCCAAGCCCCTCTGCCTGACCCTCATAACTGTCCGGGTTCAGTGTCCTCATCTGCACAGTCGAGGTGGTGGAGAAGACCAGGGGTTTCCAGACTTATTTTTGAGCCGTGGATGCTTTGTTCAAACGAAGCCTGAGGCGGTGGGGCAGCCTGGCAGGTGGATGAAGACACGAGGCTCTGCTGGGCTCAGCACGGCAGGGCGGGGGCTGCCGTCCCACCAGCGGGGCTCCCGACTCTGGGCCGAGCAGGGAGCCGACCACGGACCCAGAGCCGGGCTGCGGCAACAGCGAAGTCCCCCGCACCAGACCCCAGGCCCTGGGGAGGGACAACTCGGTCAGGGGGACCGTGGGCCTCACAGGTCCTCCAGGGCGGGGTTCTCAGAGCTCCGCAGCAGGGACAGCAGGTTCAGGGCCGAGACACCGGGCACGTGGCCGGCACAGATCTGCAGCATTCGCACAAGCCGCTGTGCGACTGGGGCTCGGAAGCCGTCCACCTGCCGAGGGAGAGCGGAGGAGGGGGGTGAGCGGAAGCCGAGAGCGGGGGCCGGATTTGGGCACCACTGCCCATCGTGGCCAGGCCCCTGCCCACAGCCCGCCTCACCCAGCAGCTTCCAACTGCTCCGGCTCACAGAGCCCTCAGAGGTCCTCTAGGGACCAGGGACGCCACAGACAGTGACCCCTCCTCCAGGGGAGGCGAGGCTTAGCAAGCAGGGCTGGCCAAGGCAGGTGAAGGGTCCAGCGGCTGCCGGGCTGGGATCCGAACCAGACCCAGCTCCAACCGACGTCCAGGAGGCAGAGGCCCTGAAGACCCTTTACCTGGGCGTGGAAAAGAAGAGTGGACAGCGAGTGGCCCTCATGGGGACAGGGAGGTCCCATCAACAGGGTTCCTTTAACAGGGCTTTTGAGGGCAGGGGCCCAGAGGTGCCGTGGGGTGGGGTCAGGTAGGGCTGGCAACTGTCCCCGGGCCTGGCGCCAGCGAGCAGCAAACGAAATGCGACATCAGTGCCCGGCGAAGGCCACACGATGCTCGGTAGCCCTCCCCTGCCAACAGGCACCACGGGCATCTCTCATCGTCCTCCTCCTCCTCGAACTGGGGAAGGGGTTTTGCCGTCCAACCGGTCACCCTCACGAGGGACCGGGCACCCTCAGTGCTGCCTGTGCTCCTGTCACTTACGACTCCTTGATCCGAAGCCAGAGGCAGCTGTCATTCTCCCCGAGTCTCTCATCAGACCCTGGTCAGCCACAGTGCTCCCGTCTCCAGAATGCTCCTCACCAGCCCCCAGGATGCCACACTCGCCCCCCCCCACATCTAAGCTCTAAGTGCTGCCCCTGGCTTTGGCCCTTGCAGGGCTTCTCCCCCCCACCCCCCACAGACTCCCTGGGGACCTCATCCAGTTCTGTGATCTAAAACCATCTCAATACCCACGATGCCCAAATTACATCTCCAGACCCTTCCTCGGAATGTCAGACACAGGTATGTGCCGCCTACTCGATTTCTGGGTCGATGGCTGCCAGACACCCCGATCTGACCAGCATGCCATCCCTGAGGGTCCTCCCAACCTGTCCCCCCTGCAGTCACCCCATCTCAGCCAAGGGCACCGCCGTCCTAACAGCGGCTCAGCTGAAAACCCTGGGGCCATCCTGACTCTCTTTTCTCCCACGTCTCACACCCCGGCCACCCGCACAGTCGGTTGGCTCCACCCTGGAAAATGGCCCAGTGGTACAGGCCATCCTGCCTCCCCCTTCCCTGGGCAGCATGGAGCCAGGCCACTCCTCACTCTTCCAGAAACAGCCCCTGGGCCCGCCTCCTCATTTCTGCCCCTGCTTCTCTTCCATTTACTCTCCTCCCAACAGCTGGAGGGATCCATTTAAACTTGCATCACATAAATAGAAAAGAAAAAGAAATAAAACCCGTATCAGGCCCTCCCCACCCTCACCCCTGCACCCTCCCTGCAGCTCCTGTCCTACGCAGCCTGAAAGTCACCACCCTAAGGCCCCCCGAGGCCCTCCTGCTCTGGGGATGAGGTCACGACGACACAGTCACCACTACCCTGCCCTCTGCTGTGCTCTGGTCTTCGGCCTCGCAGGGGGGACCCTGGGCACACCAGGCAAGGCCCACACGCCAGGCCTTCGCACTTGGTCCTCCCGCCTCCTCCCTCCCGCGGTCTCGGCACCTGCCTTCCGATCGTCTTCAAGTCTGCCAAGGCCCCATTCACGGTCACTCCTGCCAACCCCACCAACCTTCACCGCTTTACCACCCGACACGCCACATGCTCACTTTCTAACACCCACGCCTTTTACTTCTTTGCTTTGTTCCCTCCACAACAGAGCTGGGGTTTTCCTCTTCCTTTTTCACTCTTTTGTCCTATGCTGCATGGCTAGTGCCTAGAACAGCGCTTAGCTCACTGGAGGTACCGAAGCAGTCTTTGTTGACGAAATCCGCTCCGAGTTCTGTGGCCTCCGCCCCCGCACACAGCTCCGAGCTGCTGCTGTCTCTCAGGCTCCCCGGCTGGCCTGCAGCAGCCTCCACCCCCAAGCCTCGTCCCTGGCCCGGCCTCCTCCAATCCACACACCACACTCCGGAGCTGTGGCCCCAAACCCAAGTCTGACCACCCCGGGGCTGCTGCGTCACCTGCAGGGAGGAACGACTTCATCCCACCGCCAGGCTTCCAGGTCTCGGCAAGTCCTTCTGCCGTGGCACACGGTGCCCGCGATCTAGCTCCCCTGATTCTGCGGGGGCAGCCGCAACGCCTGGCCCGTCTGTGTACTCAGGCAGCAGCCCTGGGCCCTATCAGCAGCGTTCGGAAATACAGGCACTGGGTCGATGTCCCAGCTTCTGGAATGTGTTTTTTTATGTGTAGAACAGGGCTGAAAATTCCTGCCGGGCAAGGCCTTAAAATACTGCGAGGCGCAAACTGAGGTATGTGGAGGGGGTGTGCCCGACAAAGGACAACACGGGTATGAGGAGTGATGACTGTCCAAACACCGGCGGCTTCCTCCGAAGGAATGCCGGCTTTAGCTGGGGGCAGGCCAGAGGCGGCCTCGGAACAGGCCATCACAGGCCTTTTCCTGGAGTCAGGCTCCCGGAGACCCCAGGACCTGGTGTGGTCTGCCACCTACTGGCCATAAGGGGAACTGCACCACACAGCGCAAGGTCCTGGGCACCGCAGCGGCAACGCCTAAGGTTTGAGGTACCTGGGCTGTGGGGCAAAGATTATGGTTCCCCTTTGGAGGTAAGGAGATGAAGGCTGCATGTAGGGGAAGTGACCTGTCCAAAGCCACACAGTCAGCAGGCTAAGAAGGGAAGGAGACAGCGGCTTGCCCATCTGCTGGCTCTCCCGTAGAACTTACTAGCTGCATGACGGCGCAAGTCGCCTCTCCTCTCTAGGTCTTGGGTTTCTGGGGTACGTTGTAAGAAAAGCCTGGAAGGGCAGGCACTTCGGGCATGGCACAGGCCTCACGGTCCTATCTGACACCAGCGTGCTGACTTAAATAGTCACCCAATACGAAAACCGGATCTGGGACAGAGTAGTGCGTCAGTCTTTATCGAGGCACTGAGTCAGGAGACCTGCCCCTCCCCTGGCGAGATGGAACTGTCCGCCGCTTCTGCTGGTAACAGACCCAACCCCTGCTCCTACTGCCGGCCTCTCCTGCCCACACGCATAATGCTACATTTCACGTAGAGCTTAGTGGGGAAAAAGGAAGTATTTTTTTTTTCTCATCCAAGTTCACAGATCCCCCGAATTCTACCGTCAGACCAGAAGGGCCCACAAACCCGTGGATAAGAGCCGCAGGTCTGGGTGCTGATAAGGGACAGGGTGCTGACTCGGTTCTCTCTGCGTTAGGTCACTTGGCTTTTTGGGAACAGGTGCAAGACCCAGAACAGAGCAGAAATGGACTTCAAAACCCATAAACACACCCCACAAGGAACTGAGCAGGTCTGGTACATGGGTGGGGTGGCCCAGGCCCTGGGAGTCCTCCGCTGACCACCCAGAGGAAGCGGCTGCTGAGCACTTTTAGCAAAAAGTCAGGGTTCATACTGCAGGAACAGAAGCAGGAGAGCGAAATGTATCAGCAAAACTGCTCCGTCATGCTCATGATTAGGATCACCCATGAGAAACCGCACAGAAGTGAGCTGGGACAGAACCGACAGCAGACACCCTCCAACCCTCCACCCACCCACTGCCCGGCCATCGCCGCTGCCTGCTGGGTGCCCTGCCCCGCGCTGGGGCTGGACCAGGCCTGTAGTCCGGGGGCATAAGGGGGGCAGTGGGCATTCCAACTGCAGGGGGGGACACGAGGCAGCCCTGGTTCGTGAAACACACAAGATGCCTGGCCTCACAGCACTGGCAGCCCAGCAGGGCAGTGAGACGGTAACGAGGACCCACACGCACATACACGAGAAAACAAAGCAACGCAAGGCACAAGCCATAGCACCTGGCATCTTGGAGGCGCTCGGGCTGAATGGGTATCATCGCCCTGCTTTGCGCCTGCGCCCCCCACCGCTTAGGCTGACTGTTACACCCGAGGTACAGTGAGCCGCGAAGCCAGGATTCAGAACCGGATCTTGTGGCCTCACATCGGGATCCCCTCGCTTGAGCACCTGACGACCCTCGGAGAAGCGTTCTCGACACACGCACGGAGCCCTGACAGCCCTCTCCCCGCACCCCCGCGATCAGCGCCCTCACCTCCAGGTCACAGAAGAGCAGGGGGCTCCGGTAGGCGCGGGCCAGCCTGACGACGGTGTTCCGGTGAACGCTGCAGTGACTCTCCCGGCCAGCTGCAAAGAAGCCGTGAGTGTGGCAGGCTGGAATGTCTGCCTTGGCGGCCGAGCCAGGAGGCACTGGGCAAATTCATTCATCACCCCTCTCCGGCCCTCGGTTGACTATACAACCTGCCTTTTGTCAAATTAGAACACAATTTGTTCTCAAGCTGGGAGGCCTTGGAGAGAGCGCGCTCTAGAAACAGGAGTTTCTTCATCTCGAAGATGAGGATGGGAACAGCCCCCAGGACTACAGAGATTCAGTGAATTCTACAGGGAATTCATCAATGCTTACTGAGCATAATCTGTACCAGCCGCCGCACAGCCCCGGGAGTTCACAGTTCTGCTGGGTGGGGGCGGACGGCGCAGACGTACCACCGGTGGAGGAGGGAGGGCGGGGAGTCTATGGGACGGACTCCCAGGGGCCCGGACTGCAGGGCCGGTCAGGGAGCTGTCCCCCACGAGAAGGGAAATGGGGGTTAGCGAGGCAAAGAGGAAAAGAGCATTCACGAGAAGCGGTAGGATATAGTCATTAAGGACGTGGGCTCTAGAAGAGGGCTCTCGAGGTAGGACCATGGGCTGTACTGCTTTTTAGCGATGGGCCTCGGGCAGGTTACTAAACCACACGGAGAGTGTCCTCAGCTATAACACGGAACGGCATGTGCCTCAAAGGGTTGAGTGCAGTGAAGATGAAGTACAGAGAAATGACGCTGTCCGGTATACAGGGAGTGCTCGCGAAAGGCCAGCTACTGTCAGTTTCGCTGCTAATACGACACAGTCTCCGGAACAGCAGGATTTGCTCAGAGAACTACAAGCCAAGCCCAAGAACGGGAGAGTGACAGGAGGATGAACCCAGACAGGAAGGCAGAAGGCCAAACTTTGTCTTCATGGGAGCTGGGATTTTACCCTAAAAGCCACGGGGAGTCCCCAGCTAACTCTCCGGAGTTATCTCAGCGGAATGATCTGCTCAGACCTGCTTTCGGAGAGACGGGCAATAGGGCAGATTCTGAAGCTCACGTTTTTTCCATCGTTCCCCCCCATCCCGCCGCCGCCCCAGGTCCCGGGGATCTGCATGGCTTCAGTGAGGAGTCTCCCCGGGGAGGGAAGGTGGGGAAGGGGAAGTGGGGGAATGGACTTACCACCCGTGGCAAGGAAGCCCACCTTCCCCAGGAAGAAGGTGGCGTCCACATGGCGCAGGGACTCCTCCACGTTCCGGAGGCTGGTGCGAGAAGACAGAGGACAGACCTTACCACTGAGAAGGCAGAAGGGCTTCCTCACCCCAGAGGGGCCGGAGATGGAGATGTAAGAGGAAACACTACAGGGGAATATTTTGTCTTTCACTTTAAGGACATTTCATTACGAAGTGACTCAAGCCTGTAGAACAATCCAACAGTGAATATGGATGTGATCAGCAGAAAGTAAGTCCCTCTCTAGCACCACCCTTCTGTCTCAACATCCCAGGCGTTACTGCTGCCCACACTTTGGGGTACAATGCCATTTGCATATGAATTTCTCATATGCAAATACAGGCAGTGATAGGTATAAGCATGTAGTTGGGTTTGGTTGGGTCCAACCTGTGACATTTTTTTGGAACGACCACCCCGTACACAGTCTATTTTCTAGGTGATGGACGGGGAATGCCGTGTGAACGTTTTTCCACATGTGTTCTCACACATGTAGACACGTTTCTGTAGGGAAGATGCTAGACGCAGAGTGGCTGGGTCACAATATGTGCCTTTCTAAAATGTACCTAGGTGGGGGCGCCTGCGTGGCTCAGTCGGTTGAGCATCTGACTCTGTCCGACTCTTGACTCTTGCTTCCGGCTCTGGTCATGATCTCAGGGCCCTGGGACAGAGCCCTGTGTTGGGCTCCAGGGGACTGAGTATGAAGCCTGCTTGAGATTCTCCCTCTCCTTCTCCCTCTGCCCACCCCCACTTGTGCACACACTCTCTCTCTCTCAAAAAAAATGTACCTAAGTATTACAAAATTGCTTTCCAATAAGGTGACAATATTTACAGTCATATCAAGTATATGAAAACAATCTTCTCCTCTAGGAAAAGGGCACTTTGGCCTGCTGGGCCAAGGGTTTCATTCATTGGTGTCCAAGGAGGGATAAAGAAATCTGTTGTCTCCTGGCCAAAAAGCCATCTTGGTCAGGAGGACCAAGCCAAGGTTTCAGCCTGAATGAGCAAGGCCTGAAGCACAGTAAGGACGGCTCTCTGCCCCGATGTATGACTGTAGAGCGGAATTTCCCCAGAGACAGGTCAGCGTCCCTTTCGAACCGGGAGGTCTCACCCAAAGAGCAGCAGATCTGCTGAGTCAGGACCTCTGGCAATCATGGCAGATCTCAGCCCTTTCTCTGCCCCACCATGGGCTCTAGCCCCTGCTCACCTGTTCCCCCTGGCTGGGCGGCAGGGCTGGATTTGATCCTGCCGCTGGGTGTTTGTTTGGTAGCTCTATGTCCCTGGTCCTAGTGTTTCCACCCCAGCCTTCCCCCAACCCCCACCTCGTGACTGGGTGTGTGTTTCGGATCCTGTGCCAGAGGTGCACCCCGCCTACCCTCAGTCGGCCATCCCCCAAGAGGGAGAGCAGACTTTCTACCGTATTCCCCAGGTCTGCTGCGGTCCTGGCCCCCAGGGCAGCCAGCACCACCGGGAGGCCAGGCAAGGCACCCAGCATCACCACTACTCATGCTCTCCTGGCTACGGCCTCCCACTACCCTGGGCTCCTGACCCTGGACTGGCCTTCACAGTCCTGCACACACCTTGTGTTCCTCCTACCCATTACATTAACCTTCTTCATCTAGAACCTTCTGCTGACTCCCACTTTTCAAGGCTAGCTTGTCCTGGTCACCACCACCGAAAGTCTACCCTGCCCTGAGTCCCGAGTCAGAGGTCTTGTTGGGACTCTCATAGCCCAACGCATTCTTCCTTTACAGGACCGACGCCAGATACTGTAATCATCTGTTCAGGAGTCTGGCTTCCTCCCCCAGTGGGCTGGGAACACCTTGGGGTGGGGGGTCTGCTTCATTCATGTCTGGGTCTGCCATCAGGGATCCAGAGAAGGTTGCAGAAAGCATTAGATAAATGACCGATGCCACCGCCGGAGTTTATCAGTGTCTTTATTTTTTATTTTTAAAATTTTATTTGAGATAGAGAGAGAGAGAACGAGCAAGTGCATGGCGGGGAGGAGCAGAGGGAGAAGGACAGAGTATCTCAAGCAGACCCACGTGGAGCACAATCCCAGGACCCTGAGATCATGACCTGAGCCAAAATCAAGAGTCCGATGCTTGAACCGACTGAACCACGCAGGCGCCCCTTAACCAGTGTCTTTAAAATATCATTCACTTGCCACTGGCTCCGCATCCTCACCCTCTGGGCTAACCCCAGGCAGCCTCTCCTTGTGTCCCCTGCTTCCCATCACCATCTCAGTACACCCCTAAGCCAGGTCTACCTGAGCCCTGACGCCCCCACTCTCTGGCTCTCACCTGTATTTGCTGTGAAGGTTGACCACGAACATGATCAGGTCAATTCGGGGCCGATTCACGTTGGAGGGCAGAGGGAGGGACCTTGCCAGGTGGCTGAAAAATGAGAAACTGCAGGATAAAGACAAACATACCCACATCACAGGGACCTTTCACATGCTGCCCTCCCTGGGGCAAGAGGCTGTCAAGGGCTCCTCACCTATTTCCCCGATGCTCTTGTGGACTAGACTCCTCAGGTGAGCATAGGGGCAGGGCAGAGCTGGTCCCATCTAGACTGACCCCTACTGCCAGAAGGCAGCTCTGTCTGGTAACCACCTTGGCAAGAGGGAGTCGGGACAGAAGGTGGCACAGCGCTAGCCAGCTACACTGCATGCTGGGAGGGAGATCAGGCTCAGAAGAGGGGTGTTAGACTGTGCGGATTAGGGGTTAAGGCCGAACCTCTCTGGAGGGCAATGGAAGTGGCTCAAATCTCAGGCTGCCCATGACCAGCTATGTGACGTTGGGTAAGTCACCCTTATCACTCGTCTGAGCTTGTTCCCTCATCAGCTTCTTTCAAACGCTGGAACGGGGCTGATTCGCCCAGTGAGGGGTGTTTCCCATTCCCATGGAGGCACACCCTGTGGACTGGGATCCTTCGTCAACATGAGCCCCTGGAGCCTCTCCAGCAGGGACAATGACACCCACATAATCCAGTCACTTGATTCCCACCAGCAGCTGTTTCCACTCTCCACCAGTTAAAAGAAGAAAAACAAGATACTGCTTCTTTAGTCAACTTTTCTCGAAATCTGGGGGGTATCTGAACTTTCCTCTGTGCCAAGTACTGCTCAAGCCACTGGGGATTCAGTAGGGGAAAAAGTCAAAGTCCCTGACCTCAAGGGGCGACCTAACGGTCCGCGGGGGTGGCAGCCCCGAAACGAGAAAACGAACAGGTGCACAAAGACATCTCCTGTGGTCACAAGAGCTGCGGGAAAACAGGAGTGCGTGACGGAGGGCGATGGAGGGTCCCTTGGCTGGGGACGGGTCGCGCCTCTGGGCCTGGCCCCACCTGCGCCCGCCTCTCTGGCTCCCCGCTCGCGCTCCTGGGCCCACCGTTCAGGCCACCGCAGAGCCATCGGCCACCCCCGGCCTCGGCTACTTACACCTTCAGCTCCGAGGCGCAGTCCTCCTTGAGCATCGAGTCGGCCAGCTGCTGCAGAAGAGCATCTTCCGTGCCCACCAGCTGCCCGGGAGAGAAGGTGGCCTCCTGAGGCCCGGGCGCCGCAGACCCGCCGCGGGGCCCGGGGAGCAGGCCACACACCGAACGCCGCGCGGCTCCCGGATCCCCGCTCGCGCGCGCACGGCGCCGTTTACCGAGACAGGGCTCGGCCGGGCACGGCTGGAGGGCCCAGTGCTGGCCGCACCACAGTCCTTCCCTCCCAGGACCCTCCCCCGGAGGGCGGGACCCAGGGACCCCGGTGACCACTTCGTCCGCTCCGCGAGGAACTCAGCCTCCCGGGACCCACCCCAGTCTCGCCGCCCAGCAGCTCCACCAATCAGAAACGGGGAAAGAGCCCGCCGCGCACGTATTGGTGGAGGCGTCCTTCAGCCTCAGCGGGCGATCACTCCCATTGGTTCGGAGTGTGGCTGTCCCGCCCACCACACCCCGGCCCGAAAGGCGCGCTCCAGACCCTGACAGAGCGCCCAGGGGCTGGCAGCTGAGGCGCCGCCAAGAAGGGAAGGAGGGAAGGCGGGCGGGGGAAGCGGAGCAGCTGACGCCTACCAAGATGGTGGCCGTGTTCAGGCCAGGCTGTTTGTCCAGTGGCCGCAACACCGACATTCCAGTCACGCACAGAACCTCCACTCCTGCCCCGCGCGCGGATCTTTCAAACCGCTCAGAGGTCCGCCCTTAAGCGAGAGACTGAGGGGCACGTGACCCTCACCTGGGCGGGGCTTCGCGGGGAGGGGCGGAGTCCTCTTAAAGGAACCCCGACCTCCTTTTTTGAGCGGGGAGCTCCACCTCTGGCCTCAGGCTCCTAAAGTACAGTCCCTGGGACAGGCCTTTTATTTCCCGCCTCGGAGGAAGAAGAATTTAGTGTTTCGTTTTCGTTCGCTCATGCTCATTCATCATATTCTTGATTCCTTCCAAGCCTGCCCCTCCCACGTCTTCCCTGGCTCAGCTCAGAACAAAACCTTGAGGCCACTCTTGGCTCCTCTTTTCACATCCCACATCCAATCCATAAGCAGGCAGAAGTTGACCACTTCTCACCTCCTCCACCCCCACCACCAGGACATGCTACCGTCATCTCTCACCCCGGACTCGTGTAACAACTTTCTTACTGGGTCCCCGCTTCCTCCCCAGGGGGGCTCTACTCCTCACAGCAATCAGAGCCATCCTTTTTTTTTTTTTTTTTTTTAAGATTTTATTTATTTATTTATTTGACAGACAGAGATCACAAGTAGGCAGAGAGGCAGGCAGAGATAGAGGGGGAAAGCATGCTCCCGGCTGAGCAGAGACCCTGATGCAGCGGCTTGATCCCAGGACGGAGACCATGACCTGAGCTGAAGGCAGAGGCTTAACCCACTGAACCACCCAGGGGCCCATTAATTTTTATTTTTCAAAAATTTAAATTTTGAATAAGATTATTTATTTATTTATTTATTTGAGAGAGAGAGAGAGAGAGAGAGAGTGCCTGCAAGTGAGCCTGAGCATGGGGAGAGGGAGAGGGAGAAGCAGACCCCGCACTGAGCCTGGAGCCTGATGCATGACTCTGATTCCAGGACCCTGGAACCATGAGCTGAAAGCAGACTGAGCCACCCAGGTGCCCCTATTTTTTTAATTTTTAATTTAATTTAATTTAATTTTATTAGATTTTATTTCTTTATTTGAGAGAGAGGGAGAGCACATAGTGACAGGGAGAGAGAGAAGTAGAGAGGGAGCTCAATGTGGGTCTTGATCCCAAGACCCTTGGATCATGACCTGAGCCAAAGGCAGACGCCCAATGGACTGAGCCACCCAGGTGCCCCTGCTTTTTAATTTTTAAGAAGAGCATGAGTAGGGGCAGGGGCAGGGGGAGAAGGAGATTCTCAGCTGAGACTGCCATGGAGCTTGATCCCAGCATCCTGAGATCATTTCCTGAGCTGAAGGCGGATGCTTAACTGACTGAGCCACCCAGGTGCCCCTAATTTTTATTTTTTAATTAAAAAAATACTTAGAGGGGCCTTTCTTAACAATCCTATCTAAAGTAGCAAGTCTTCGGGAGTCTGGCTGGCTCAGCTGGTAGAATTTGCCACTCTTGATCTTGGGGTTGTGAGTTCAAGCCCCACCTTGGGAGTAGAGTGTGCTTAAATTAATAATAATAAATCATCAAAAAAAAAAAAAACAACCAACCCTCCATTATCTTAAAAAAAAAGCAAGTCTCCCACATACTCCCTGTCTTCCTTTTTCTGCTCTATTTTTCTCAACAGCACTCATCTCCTCTTCGCATGTGGTCAAGAACTGCACAGCCTCTGAGATTGTACCATATTTACAAAGGAATAAACTGTTACTGTTTGTTATTGTTTAGTAATAGTGTGTTACTGTTTCATGGATGAAACTCCTGGGTAAGAGACAAAGGATTTTGTCTAGTGTGTTTCCTATTACTCGTGGTATAAACAGTAGCAGGTGTGTTTTTGTCAGTACCCATGTCCCCCGAGCCCTGTGAAGGACCTAGCATGGACCCTTATACACTTCACGCATAGGATGGCAGTACAGAAGGGGACTAGACTTTCACTCCTTTTATAGCAAGCAGCATACAGTTCTTTGTCCGGGGCATGGGGGAGACATCACCTCCTCCCTCAAGGTTGCTTGCTGCAAACACAGCCCTGAGAAATCGTCTGGGTAAAGAGCTTTCAGGGCCTTGCTCCCTTGGCCTTCCTGGCAGGAGCCCGCAGGAAAGTGCAGGACCCTGGTCCATTGCTTCTCCCAACAGTTGTATGATTACTTGCAAGTTGTCTTTCCAGCTACAGCAAAAGACACAGGAGAGCGGAGACTTTGTCATTTTGCCTGTCTGGGCCTTTAAAAAGTGCCTGGCCCCTGGGAGTCGCTCCGTGATTATTTGTTGAATGAATGGATGGATTTACATCCATTGATTAATTCTCAGCAGGGGTTCTTTCATTATTTCCTAGGGCGGACCCTTTACCCCACCTTGAGAATACAGATGAGTCAGGCGTTGTGTATCAGCTCTGGAGTGGGGGGAACCAGACCCTGATCTCACGGTGTGCTCCCTGCTGTGGTGTCTGGGAGAGCAGAGCCATACTCCCTGTCTAACCTACATCCTCCTCACTGCAGGCAAAAACTGTATCTTGCTTAGAAAGAGCTGGAAGTATATGGTTTCATGGAGTTCCTGCCCCAGAACACCTGGGCTTTGATTGCTGCTACACGGGGTGTGGAAGGGATGCCCCAAAAGTCCGATCGTAATGAGTACACAGAACATTAAGTAAAGTGAGCTGGGGGTAGGAGATGGACAGGAAGAAGCTGCTTTGGGTCAGGGGAGGCTTCTGTCTGCAGGTCATGTTTGAGCAGATGCCTGAATTCAGCAAGAGAGGAGCCAGTCAAAGATATGGAAGGGGCTTCAGGCAGGAGGGGTAGCAGATGCTAAGACCCCGAGCGGGAAGCATCCCTAATGAGGGAGGCCAGGGGCTCCTCTAAAGGAGATGGAGTCAGGAGACAGTGGGGAGAGAGGAGGCTGCAGAGGTCACCGAGGCCCTCAGAGTGCCCCGGAGAGACCCTGGCCCCCATAGCACTTTCTAGAAGGGGCTGAGCTGAGACCCATTCAATCAGCACGTGCTGAGTGCCTGCCTCCCGCCAGGCCTGGTGCTGGCGCTAGTGATCCAGGCACCAGAGATGCCATCCCTGCTCGGTGGCGGCTGGACCGATTACAACAGCCAAAGCAGCCCAGTTGCTGAGAGCCACCCCAGGGAGCCTCGGGGGCCCAGATGCATGAAGAGTCCCTGGGGAGCCACCGTTACACTTGCTGCAGAGGTAACGGTTGGCTGAGATGTGAAAGTGAGCTGGGGCTTGTCGCCGGGGCAGTGCAATAGAAAGGAGCTGCGTGTGGGATCCATACCGTGATGAAGAGAGCGGTGGGCCAGAAGGCCAGACCCAGGCCTGGAGGTTCTAATATCAAGAACACGTGGAAATGGCAGGGCCATCAGACACCCTCTGGGACAGTGTTTTTCCAATTGGTTTCTGTGGAGCTCTGGGGAGATGCCTCAGGGATATGCTGTAAGGAGCAAGGGGAAGCTGCGTGGGGAGGGTCCAGAAACCCCTCCCCATTATTTAACAGAAGCAGCTTACGCTTTATTCTCTGTTTAATATTGAGCTTCCCATTATGTTTTTTTTTTAAGATTTTATTTATTTATTTGACAGAGATCACAAGTAGGCAGGGAGGCAGGCAGAGAGAGAGGAGGAAGCAGGCTCCCTGCTAAGCAGAGAGCCTGATGAGGGTCTCGATCCCACACGATCCCACGATCCTGGGATCATGACCTGAGCCAAAGGCAGACGTTTAATGACTGAGCCACCCAGGCGTCCGTATGGTTTGATGAGTTTTGACCAGTGTGTCCACCTAGAAAGTCACCACCACCATCAGAGTAATGCACATGTCTGTTACCTCTGGAAGTTTCTCCGTGCCCCTCCCCCAACTCCTCTCTGTTCTCCCCCTCCAGACTGTTGAGAAGCACTGAGGAGTCTATGCTCACAATAGTCCCATACTGGAAACACCCCAAATGTCCTTCGGTGGTCGGCAGATAAACCAGTTGTGGTATATACTGACCAATGTAGCAACATCAGTTGAGAATCAGAATGATTGTGTTGAGTGACAGACGCCAGACACAAAAGTACATAATGTACGAGTCCGTTTACATTAAACACAAATACAGGAAAACATAATTTACAGTGATAGATATCAGTGGGTACCTTTGGGAAGGGGGTATTGACTGGCAACAGGCAGGAGGGAACCATCTGGGGAGATGGAAATCTCCTAGACATTTATCAAAGCTGTATACACAGGTAAACACCCACCACTTAAGATTTGCATTTTACTAAATAAGTACTCGTCTCATCACAATTCCCCCTGTGAATGCAAGCTCACTTCCCTTGCCATATATATCTGGAGAGGACCCACCACTCTTAAAGGGGTCCAGATGGTCCCAGAGCTGGCAGGGTGTGGACACCCTGAGGAAGTGTTTCCTTGAAACTGCTTTCCCGCCCTATAGGCCTCTGGGGTTGCTCTCTACTCTAAGGCCGTAGGCACTGATGTTTATGGAGTGCACACCGGGAGACTGACACTTTGCTGACACCCTGTTTATAGCACAGGAGGGAGGACCCAGGCTTGGGAGGTGGACCCCTTACCTCACCCCCACTCCCTAGCTTTGTCACTGAGCAGCTGCCTGACTTAGAGGGAGGAGAAGGTAAGCAGCCTCACGTCTGAGCTGTAGGTGCCTCATCCCCGATGGGCTCTCAACACCAGTCCAGGGGGAGAACAGAATGAAGCGGTGTGGGGGGCCATGCCTGGGACATTGGGGGGCTCACTGCCCGGGAGTCAACAACCATGTGAGGCTGTATCCCAGCCAGGGCAACTGTGGGGCTGATGAGGCAGAACCTGGAGAGGCAGCCCCTGTGTGGGATCCTGAAGGCCAGGCTAGGGCTCTGACTGGGGCATTGTCACTTCCTTGCTGTGTGACCTTGGATGACAGATAAATGAATTACTATGCATAAAACACCAAAAGCATGTCTACATTGGACCTAAGTGTCCAGAGTCTCTGCCTTGGTTCTTTTCTCTACAATATAGGATTCTCATTGGCTCTACTAGTCACTACTTCTGTGTACCCACCCGCTGGCTGGGGACCCTCATCTCTCCCTACCCCCAAACCTCAAGCCTCCAACCCTTCTATTTATCTCAGCTGGGATCCCCTCCTCTTCAAGCTCAGCAGACATGGGACCTAGTAGTAGCCTGATGGGTGGTTCCCATCCCTCCCCGAATTCTCCCAACCCTGCCCTGACTGTCATTTCTGTACCACGTGCACAGTGCGAGGGATCCAGAAGGGAAGGCTGGTTGCCAGGACAACGGAGGATAAAGCCCTGGTTCTGCCAGTCTGCTGATTGGCTGAGACACGTCCCGCCTCCCACCATCCTGAGGGTGGGGGGCAGAAGGAAGGGTCTTGATGGGCAGGGAGAGGTATCAGTGTGCCCTGCCAGCGCAGGACTTCCCCCTCCTGGCCCAGTCAGAGCCCTTAGGGCCTGAGGAGCTCAGTCTCCCACGGGGGACACTGGCCTCGCCCTTTCTCTGCCTCCAGCACCCACGGCGGCTGCAGATGGCAGTGTGTCTGGGGACAGCAGCTGCGACAGTCTGCAGGCCGACGCTGAGCTGCTCAGGCTGAGGTGGTGCGCTCAGCACAGAGCCCCCCTGGACAGGCATCGGCAGGGCATGAGGTGGGTCCGCGGGCATTTGGGGGAGGGGAAGGGGGCACCTGCCAATGGTTTGGGAGGCAGGAAGCTGGGCTCTACAGCCCTCAACCCTCACACTGTCCTGGATGGGACTTTGGCTAGAATGGCGCTGGAAAATTCCTTACAGATCATCTGGTAACCCCTCTCCCACCTCGTCACGGTGCGTGGGGAACCCTGAAGCCCAGAGGGGGGCGAGGTGCGGCCCCAGGTCGCACAGAAACCCAGCGAGTGATTTGTTTCAGCTAGGCTAGTCCCTGAGAATCCAGGAGAAGGTCCAGGGGTCCTCAGTCTGCCTGGGAATGCCTGGGGTTTTGTTCACAAGGATGGAGAGGTTGGGGGACTCTAAACCCTGCTCCATAGAGCCACGCCACTGCAGCCCAAGTGGCTTTGGCTCTGCCCAAGTCCTTCATTTTCATGTTTAAGCTGCAAGGAATCTGGGGTTCCTGCCTGTGGCCGGGCGTGGGGTGGGGTGGGGGGTGGGGCACGAATCTTTTGGCCTCAGTCAAGTTCATTTGGACCAGCCTTCCTGCTTGGGGTCCCCTCTTCCTGACTTCCTCTCAACCCAGCTGCACCAAAGCAATTTGGAACTCTCTCTCTGGCTCTCCAGAAAGGCAGATGCTTAGGAGAGAATGGCTAAGCCCTCTTCATTTTATTTCTCCATGAGTATGGCACCTTGAGACACTGTCTGTGCTTCAGAGGGGCCTGTGGGGACCCTGGGGGTCAGGGGCAGGCATCGGGATGGGTGTGGGACTGTAAGCAGCATCTCTCTCCGGGGGTCAGGACGTACCTTGAAGATCCACCTGGAAGTAGTAGGACAAGAGGGGCTGGAGTTTGGAGACAGAGGTCTGAGGAGCTGGGGCTTCTCTTTAGCTTGTCCTGGGGTCGTTCCATTCATCCCCTTTCTTCCTTCCCCAGAAGCCAAGGTGGGTCCCTGCTCATTTCATTCTGCTCAGATGTCTTTATGCACTCTGGAGGACTCAAACCTCAGGCCATCTCTGGGCCTTTGGGGCCCAGCTCTTAGTCACCTTCTAACCCAGGGCAAGTTAGTGAACCCCTCTGGGCCTCAGTAAAATGTAGACAGTAACACCTACCCCACAGGCCTCGTGATTTGTGAACACGCCCTAACAGGGCTGTCCTCTCCCGGCAGGCAGACGTGGGGCTCCTCACACTTTCCCCATTTTTACTCCTCAAGAAGGGCTTGAGGGTGGGTTAAATGGGTCCTACTCTATCCCATTCCTGGAAAAGATGGTCTGTGATCTGGCTTTTGAAGGATGAGTAGGAGCCCACCGCATAAACATGGTACAAAGGCCATCCCAGGGAAAATGAAAATGAAAAGGGCATCTCCATCCTATGAGAGATGGAGATTGTATGACTCGCAGGGACACACAGGGACTGACGAGCAGTTCCATAGGACAGCACATGGCCGGGGAGAGGAGGATGGGGAGGTTGGCAGAGCACAGCTGTGAGTACCTTTGGGCCATTCTAAGGGGTCTCGGTATATGGAACCTTCGTGAAGCACCTTATACCTGCCACCTTCCATTTTCCTGCTTTCCTGCCCCTGGTGGGCTGGAAATAACAACAGGCAAGACAAGGGCTGATTCCAGGCCATGCAGCTCGGTCCTAAATTCTCTTTAGATCTTACCTTGTCAAACATTCACAGTGACCTTAAGAAATGGATCCTACTTCTGTCCCCATTTTACAGATAAGGAAACTGAGGCCCAGAGAGTAAGAACAAGGAACTATAGAACACGTATCATGGGCCAGGCATTAATTCTGAGTATTTTACATAAATCAACCCATTGAACGGTCACAGCAGCTCCACGGTCCAGGTGCTATCTTCATGCCCATTTTACAGATGTGGAAACCCAAGGCCCATGTTTTGGGGGCGATGTTCACAGTCTTATAATTACGAAACTGGGCATAGGCCTGGGTTCGGGAACCTGCGCAGACCCTGTTGCCATCAACCCGGTCCCCTGGGGATGGGTGTTTGTTCAGATCACTTTTGCCAGCCACACCCAGCCAGGATGTGCGGGCGGCTGGGGACCCACTCAGCTGTGAGGGTCTGGCAAGAGGCGAGCAGCAACATCTACGACGGCACAGTCAGGGCCCGGAGGGGTGGCTCAGGGGAGGCATGGCCCCAGCTGTCCCTCACTGAGCCCTCGGAATCCCCCCCAGGCTCCCGTAGCCATGCCGAGAGCTCAGAGTTTAGGCAACTTGCCTGAGGGCACCCTGGCCTGTGAGGGATGGAGCCAGGTCCCGCCCTCAGCTCCAAGCGGCCTTCGAGAAGGGTGAGTAGGTCCCAGGAGGGCCCCTGTGATGGGGCAGCTCTGTTCTTGGCCCCGCGCAGGGGGCGAGCCGGAGGGTCCCTGCCCTCCACTCTCCCGGGTCTCAGCCTTCCCAGCGGTAAGGTGATGCTCCGACCTTCTGGCTCTGGGAAGCCGGCGCGGGTCCGTCCGGGCTGGCAGGTGGGACCAGGGGCGCCTCCGCCAAGCACTCACCGCCCGTGTCTCGGCAGCTGAGGCCGCCGCGATGCCGCAGTTCCTGGACTGGTTCGTGCCCGTCTACCTGGTCATCTCTGTGCTCATCCTGGTGGGCTTCGGCGCCTGCATCTACTACTTCGAGCCCGGCCTGCAGGAGGCGCACAAGTGGCGCATGCAGCGCCCCCTGGTGGACCGTGACCTCCGCAAGACTCTGATGGTCAGAGACAACTTGGCCTTTGGAGGGCCAGAGGTCTGAGTGGACCCCCGCCGGTGGCCCGCGGCTGGCACTGGGCGCCGTCCCCCGCCTCGCCCAGCCTGCAGACCCCGGGGCAGAGAGAGGACAACGCCTGGTCCTCCAGGCCGTCCTTCTCCAGCCTGGACCCTCCCAGCAGAGGCTTCCGGGTCTTCCGGGTGGACCCTGGCTGCACCTGTTAAGATGGGGCACCTTAAGGTGTCATTGCTGCTGGCCCAGGGCTTGCTCTCCGCCTCCTGCCCTCCCCAGCTCTGGGTTGAATCCCCCACTGACCCCCAGTGCCTTTGTGCGGCCCAGCCCTCTTGCCCCTCACTGCAGTCAGGCACCGTTGTCCCTGCCTGTTCCGAGCCTCGAGAGAGTCCCACTTCCCCACTGAATCCCTGGTGATGCTCAACGGCCCAGGCCACCCAAGGCACCCACCCTACAGCTTCCCATGGCCGACTTCAAAGCAGACCCAAGGAAAAGGCCCTTTTCGGAGGGGCACCTGCTTGGTCCAGCCCAGCCCCACGCCTCTGGACTCAGGCTTGGCACTGAGAGTATGTGATGGCGGGGGCAGGGTGTACGACCACAGAGGAAGGAGGGGTGTGTGTGTGCGTGTGTGTGAGAGAGAGTGTGTCTGGGGGGGAGGGGAGAGGCATGTGGGGGGAAGGGGAGATGCAGGTCTGTGTGTGTGACAGGCAGAGTGGGAGGTGGTACGGATAGGGCGAGTTAGTGAGCAGCCCTGGGGGCCACCAGCAGCAGCTTCCATCTCCGTCCCTCTGCCAGACTTTTCTAGATCTCCCCTTCCCCAAGGCCCCTGCCCTCCCCTCCCTCCCTGCCCTGTACCGCTCCTTCAGATACTGCCGCCCTCCCCACACCCACCCTAGCCCCACCAGGGAGCCCCTCTCCTGTGTGATGGGCAGTCTGTCTCATTCTCTTCCTCTGGAGCGCCCCTCTCAGTTTCTTGCAATAATAAAGACTTTTGACCATTTTTGCAGGACTCTCTCCTTTCCTGAAGGACAGATCATGTCTGTCACATCACTGGATCTTCAGAAAAAACTATAATAGTGCAATATTCCCCTTTTTAGGGATGGGGACACCTGTCTCAGAGAGGGTAGCTAAAGCAGTTTCTCAGCAGTAGCATTCCTGATGTGGTGGCCCAGACCATTCTTTGCTGTGGGAGGCTGTCCTGTGTGTTGTGGGAGGATGGGCATCTCTGGTTTCCAGCCACTGGAAATCGGTAACTCCCCCCCTCCATTGGGACAGCCGAAGCGGTTAGCTGAATACATGAGGTCGAGTGCCACTGAGAATATGAGTTCAGGCACAGAGATGCAAAACAACGGCCTTAAACCAAAGAGAATGTTCTTTCTCGCCCACAGCACAGTTCTCAGGAAGGTTGCTGGGAGCTGGTCCGATGGCCGGGTCTCCGGATGTTCCGGGGCCCGAGTTGCCTCTCTCTGGCTGCTTCGCTGTGTCTGGGATGTGGCCCAGGGTGGCAAAATCCAAGGGCCTCACCTGCACCTAGAACAGCAAGGTGGAGGGAAGTGTGTCCCCTCCCTTGAGGGACACTCGGGGATGGCCATACCCCCCATTCCCTTATATCCTACTGGTCAGTACTTGGTCATATGGCAGCTTCTAGCTGCAAAGGGGGACTGGGAAGTATATTCTCTTATTTTTATTTTTTAAAGATTTTATTTATTTATTTGAGACAGCGAGAGAGAACAAGAATGGGGTAGGGGCAGAGGCAGGGGAGAAGCAGACTCCCTGCTGAGCAGGGAGCCTGATCCCAGGACCCCGAGATCATGACCAGAGCTGAAGGCAGATGCTTAAGCGACTAAGCCACCCAGGCGCCCTGGGAAGCATATTCTTTTTTTTTTTTTAAAGGTTTTATTTATTTATATGACAGAGGTCACAAGCAGGCAGAGAGGCAGGCAGAGAGAGAGTGAGGAGGAAGCAGGCTCCCTGCTGAGCAGAGATCCCAATGCCGGGCTCGATCCCAGGACCCTGAGATCATGACCCGAGCCAAAGACAGAGGCTTTAACCCACTGAGCCACCCAGGCGCCCCTGGAAGTTATATTCTTTAGCTGGGTGGCTGTGTGCCGGTTTACAAAGTCTGCCTCCTTGAGAGGGAGAGAACACAGGGACACAAGTACCATTCCATTGACATAAGGTTTTCTTTTTTTTTTTTCCCCTAAGATTTTATTTATTTCTTTGTCAGAAAGAGAGAGACAGAGAGACAGAGAGCACAAGCACGGGGAGCAGCAGGCAAAGGGAGAAGCAGGCTCTCCACTGAGCAGGGAGCCCGACCCGGGACTTGATCCCAGGACCCTGGGATCGTGCCCCGAGTGGAACACAGGTGCTTAAGTGCCTGTGACTTAAGTGACTGAGCCACTCACGCGTCCCCCATTGTTGTAGGGGTTAGTCGAGGCCGCAGGGCAGCAGGCTGAGATTTCAACCAGATCCCCTGCCCCCCAGAGCAGGGCTCATCCCGAAGGAATGAGGGAAGGTGAGAGCTGTGTCTCTGGAGGATTGGGGCTGCTCTTCCGCTATGGGACATGCCCAAGGTCTTGCCCACTCTCGGTTGCAGAACCCGGCCAGGGGGAGGCCCGAGAGGCACCCGAGGCTCACACCCAAGTGCCTCCTTCAATTCTGTGCCCCTGGGGCCTCTCCGGCCTCCCCCAGCCCAGCCCTGTTGCGTCCGATTGTGGAGATTTTCCCCACGCGCTCCCGTACCAGGTGGCTGAGCCTCCCTACCGCTCACTGTGCCCTTCTTGCAGGCAAAGACGCCAATGTGAAATCATCTGAAATAAAAGGGTTTGGGTCGGGACTCAGGCTTGTTGGACCATGGTGTTCAAGGATGTCCCCAGGACCTGCCATCTCTCTGTCTGTCTCCCTCGGTCTTGATTTCCTTTGTTGGGGCTGCATTTTCCAGCAGACTTTCTCCTGGTGGCGGTCAAGTTCCCTGGCAGTCCTAGGCTTCCACGGCCTTCAGCACCTTGATTCCAGGAGGGAGCAGAAATCTTGTTCCAGCAAAAGCTCAGGGAGTGGACGCCCATTGCCCTCAGCCCCCGCCCCCGGAGGCACATGAGCTCAGGGCGTAGGGCGTAGGGCGCCCCGATTGCCAGCCCTCTCTGGTCCCCACTCCTGGACCCGGGTGGAGATAGCCTACTGATCACATGGTCCAAGGAGGGCAGGGGGTGGGCAGGGGCAGTTGCCTGAGGGAGGGAACAGGTCTTGGGAGGAAGAGAGAGGGACTGAAGATGTCCTATTAAGAGGAGGAAACAAGTGTGGAGAGATGTTAGCCACCCACCCGGAGGGCTGGACTGGCTGAGCCTGCGAGGGCCTCCGGCTAAATCTGGCCTGCAGCCAAATTTGGTTTGTCCAACACAGCGTTTTGGGGAAAAATGCAAATTAATTGGCAACATTTCTAAGTCAGGAGATTTCACATGAGAAATCTCTTTTCCTGACTCCTCTTTAAAAATAAAACTTTTGGCCACACTGGATTGGAAGCGTGAACGTGTTCAAGGTTATAAACGCTTCATCTCCCCAGGGAGGGTGTTGACCGTGACCCTGTCTGAGGCTTGGGCCATGGCCAGTCCTCCTCACAGGAGAGCTGCCTCTGCTGAGGAAGGCAGCAGAGCTTCTCATCCCAGGGCTGCCGAGGAGGAGCCTGGGGCTCAGAGAGGGTAAGGGGTTCTCGCCAGCCTTGTGCTTAAACTTGGGCCCTTTCCCAGTTCCCACGGCTTCTTACATAAATGCTTATTTACATCTGCTCTGCCCATAAAGAACACAAGAAGGTTTCAGTTAAAGAAGCCACACACATAGGGGCAAAAAGGAAACGTTCTGACTGACTCCTCCCGTGATACTATTGTCTCTGAGCTTCCCAGCAGCCAGAGGGAAAGAGGACACACTAAGAAGTCATTTTATTCTTGTTATGTGATAGAAGGGAGAGACATGGACTCTGTGAAAGACAAATTTCTGGTTCTAGATACTAAAAAGAAATGTCTCAAATGGGACATTAACACAACAGACTGTGTCCTCGGCATTTTTTGGGGAAGGGGGAGGATTGACTCAGACAGCAGAGCCTACAGAAACAGGCCATTGTCCATGAAGACAGGTTTTTCCTTCTGCCAGGACATTCCAAAGGACTATACTGGGAGCAACCTGGGGTCGGGACCTGACCAGAGTAAATCCTAGAAAACTGTTCATTTATATCGCACGTCCTTGGGCAAGCTTCCTTAGCTCCCAGACATACATCAGAATCCAGCCAGCATTTCTGTGCACCAGGCACTGAAAATCACAGATGACCGAAGCCCAGATGAATGTCTCCCGTCAGTGCCTGGCCCCGTGCTCAGCCCAGGGCAGGTTTTCCGTAGATGGCGCATTGTTTCTGTATCACTCCTGCCCTGCCTGCCCCCTGGGTCGTGGCAAATGTCGAAGGAGCTAGTTGGCAAGTAAGCACCCTATAAATACTGTGTGTCCTACAGCTATCCTCCCGAACCCCATGGAAGCCTGTCACATACCTGCTCTACCCAGCACTAGCCCTGCCGCCAAGAAATCAATGACAAAGAAGATAAAGTCTCTGAATTAAAAGAGCTCACACGCTGGAGGGGACAGATGTGTAAACAAATGACAGAAATGTCACCACAGCAAGGAGCTGTATGAGAAACTGAAAACAGAACCGAAGACTCTTGGGGTGGGGGTTTGTGAAGGAAAGCTTCCTGGAGGACACACGACTCAGCTGAGTTTTGAAGGATGAATATGAGTTTTCCCTGTCAGTAAGTGCAGAGCCATGGAGGTGAGGGGGAACCCGGTCCTCTCTGAAGTGTGAGGGGTGTCGCGTGGTTGAAGTCTAGAATATTGGTGAGTGATGGGAGGGGAGACTGAATGACCAGAAGGTGGTTTTTCACACAAGGCTTAGATCCAGGGAGAGAATCAGATGACGTTCCGCTTGCTACCTCCTCCAGGAAGCCCCCCCCTGATTCCACCAGGAGCTTTCCCCATTACAGCCCTAATCTTGTGCTGTGATTTTGTTTATGTGTTGGTGGAGAGGAGCAATGGCATCTCCTCATCTCAGCCCACAGCCTGCCTGGCACTGGGCAAGGCCTCCGTGAAAGCATGCTTGTTGGATAAATGGGCTGGTCTCTTTGGAAGTCTTGCCAGGGGCTACCCATCTGCTTAGCTACTGAGATTTTAGAAAGGCTTAGAGGCTTCCTGGGGGCCAGGGTGGGGGTGGGAAACTGTTGTGCAGGTTTTTTAATGCCTTGGGATGTTTTGCAGAGTCCCGAGAGCTTTCCTTTCCTACCATCTGGGAGCTGTCAGGCGAAGGTGGGTGTGTCTGGGCCAGGCCCAGAACAGGACAGGAGGCAGGAATGTGCAGGGTCCCTGCGTAGGAATGGTTGCAATGTTCGGACTCTGGCCCCGGGTGGGGGGTTGCAGCACAGGCTTCTCATTGTTCCACCCCCTCGGCTCTCCACTTTGGTCAAGCAGGAAGGGCTTGGAGAGGCCAGAGGCTAGCTTCGGGAGGAAGGCAGAGGCTTCAGGCTCCCTCGACAGACCATCACGCTGTCAATCAACACAGTTACGGAGAGCCTCCAGGGGGCAAAGCCCCTTCTCTGCCCTCTAGGAAGGGCTCAGAATCTGGAGACCTGGATGGCAAGCCACGGGTTGATTGTGTGAGTTTCCTCAAGCCCAAGTCTGCCTCCCTCTGTATCGGCAGCTGGAAGCAGGTGGAGCTGGTGGGGAAGTCACAGGAAATCATGAGGGCGAAGAAAAAAGGGAACCAGAATGACGAGGCTACAGTTTTAGTGGCTAACCTGGATTGAATTCACTGCACTTCTCACTATATACCTACGACTGCGCAAGTGGGTCATTGGTCCTGTTCATCAACTATTTCTGGCTCTTCAGCTCTCACACACAGTAGGGTTAGCTTCCTTACCTCCTTGTGGTGGGTGGGACCACGTGACTAATTCTGGGATCAGAAGTGAGTCCAGGCCAGGAGTGTGTGGGTGGCTCAGGCAGTTAAGCGTCTGACTCTTGATCTCGAGCTCAGGTCTTGATCTCAGGGTCATGAGTCTGGGCCCAGAGCTGGACCCCGTGTGGAGCCTACTGAGAAGCAGGAGGAGGGGGAGGAGGAGGAGAAGGAGGAGGAGGAGGAGAGAGTCTAAGCCAAAGCATTTCATAGCTAGTGCGCACTTCACCCCTCTGTCTGTCACAATGACCAGCAAGGCTCCAGAAGGCGCTCCATCAGCCTGGGTCCGTGGAAGGCCCCAGAAGGAGCTCCATCAGCCTGGGTCTGTGGAAGGCTCCAGAAGGCGCTCCATCAGCCTGGGTCCGAGGAAGATGACACAGAGCAGAGCCTCTGTGGATCCAAACCACAGTGGACATAAGAAATGAATGAGAAGGAAATCTTTGTTGTTATAAGTTCCTCGGGTTTTGGGACTGTTTGTTATCGCAGTATAATTTGACCCATCCTGACCGATACCATTCCCATTTTTACAGGTGAAGAAACTGGAGTTCGGAGACCTGGTGACCTGTTCAAAATCACACAGCAGTAGCAAATGCAAGACGGGGATTCTAGAGCCCGCACCGCTTGTCTGGGAGGCCACCCGGACACCACAATGATGTTTTGCTTGGGTCAGGGTCTGCTCTGAGGCTACTTCCAAGGCGTTGAGGATCATTCCTTTGCGGAGAAAGAACAGCAGCGCAGACATAAGGTCATTGCCACTGCGGACCACTAGAGGGCAGCTGAACCCAGGCTGTAATTACTGGGCAGGCAGTGCCCTCCAACCCTGGAGGACAGAGCAAGGCAGATGGGCCTGGGAGATACAGACTTGAGCCAGACTCTGCCTGACTCTCAAGTCCCTAAGAGCCTGGCAGGGAGCCGGGTGGGGGAATGCTAGATCTTTAAGCTGGAAGAGCCCACGTGAAAGCACCTGGGATGTATTTATTTGCAAAGGAAACCGAGCCAGAAGCCCAAGGGATCTGGTAGAAGCTGTGTAATGACTCGTTTGCCAAAGTGGGGGAGAGAATCCAGGACTCCTGACTCCTACTCAGGGCTTCCTCATCTCAGAAATGATGTAATCCAGTGGGGGTGACCAGTAAAGTCTCCCCCTACCCAATCTGTCCGGGCAGAACTGTGCTGTCCCCCCCGCCCCGCCCAAGCCACCTGTATTCTTCCTCAAATTGGCCTGGTCCCCAGAACCAGAAAGGAGGGGGAGGAACTCCGGACCCCTCCCCTCCCCCACCCACGGGGCTTCCAGCAGGTGTTGCCCCAGTAATCAGGCGCAGCCAAGTTTGAAAACTTAAAGGCCGAAAAGGGAGAGAATGGATGAAGAGGGGAAGGTCAGAGTCCACACGGTCACCATTCACTCCGTCATTTCATTCATTCACTCATCCGTTCATTCCTTCATTCAGCTGATGCTTGCCAGGGCCTCGGACCCAGAGAAAATAAGTTCCCCTGTGGCTAGCGGCTGTCACCCTGGATGGCACAGATACAGAACATTTCCATTATCGTAGAACGTTCTATTGGCCAGCACGGCTCCAGGAGCTCACTCGCGAAGGAGGGCAATCCCCAGGAAAACCGACCAGACCGCACAGCGTTTGTGGGTGGCGGTGTGCTCATCAGCCCAGAGCAGGTGACAAGGCGAAGATTACAGGAGGCGCAGAGAGCGGGCTTAGCCTGGTTCCTGGCTCAGGGGGAGTGCTCCAAGGATGTCCTGTATTGTCATTGCTGTATTACTCTAAGGACCTGTTTACATACCCATCTTCTTGAGCAGCCGGCGAGCTCCTTCCCAGCCTCAGCACAGTGCCTGGCATATAGTCAGTGTCCAGCAAACGGCAGCTATGATTAGCACGATCACTGTTATTACTGTTGCGACAACAGGGGCAGAAGAAGACACCCAGCCCACAGGGTGGGACTCCCGGGCCCAGACCTGGGTCATCTTCACGTCCTCAGGGCCTTGGGACAGGGTCCAGCTGGAGTGGGGAGGGGCTCAAGGAATGGTTGAAGCAGACAGTCCTGGCTGTAGCTTCTGGGAACTCCAGCTTGGCCCAGAAAAGTCCTCAGGTGGGTGGACAAGATAGCTGAGGGTCGCAGAGCTAAACGGGGGCGTGGAAGCAATGCAGAGAGAAACGAGGATGGTGCGGGGACCACCGGAGGGTGGCCGTATTTGGAGTGTCCTTAATTGGCTCCAAGAGCTCTAATCATTTGGTTTACAGGATAAAACTGTGTGGGTTCCCGTGTGAGAGCACCAGCTATGCTGAGGGAAACTTCGGAGGGAACCGGGAGACGTCTCTCAGGGGTCAGAGTCTGTGGGAGACAGAGTAGATTTAAATTTGGGGAGGGCAGATGACAGGGCGCGGCCCTCCCCCAAGATGCTCTTGAGTCCAGGGCAGCCCAGCCTGGCCATTAGGAGCCTCCCTAGGCCCTTCGGGATTCCAGAGGCTCAGAACAGCCATTCACGACGCCCACTCCTGAGAAGCCAGCCCCTCCCTGCCCCTCCCTGCCCCGGAGCCCAGCCCAGCTGTGGATGTCGCTGGTGGGACAGGTCAGGAGAGGGCTGGGCCCTAGGCCTGGGGACGATGGCCTGGAGGCTGAGCGGAGAACCATGAAGGGACCAGAGGGAAGAGGGCCCTGAGCTGGTCACAGTAGCCATCTGGGTGCAGAGGAGGGTTTCCCGGACTGAGGAACGCTGGACTTCACTTGTTCTCTGATCAAGGCAGGTGGATATTTACGTGTGTGTGTGGAGAGGGAGTGGATGGGAGAGGGCCAGGGATAGATGATGGGAGATAGGCTCCGTGAGGGGGTGGGGGTCTGGCGACATTGGAACAAGTAGATCTCAGAGATCCTATCCTTGGGCCTGCCCTCTCCGTGTGGGCATGCACACCGAGGGCAGATATTTGTGGGTGAGGCCGGCGTGTGCCCAGGTATGTGTGGTTGTGGATAAGGCCAGGAGAGCAGGGCCATAGGGCTGTGCTGAGTGGGGGGTGATGGAGGCTGGCACAGTCTTGGGTACAAACATGTGGCTGGAGAAGGGCTGGGGTATCACTGTGAAGACCCCTTGCTCCAGACCTTAGGGACCAGGCTTTAGGGTCAGTCCCTCTCCTGAGAACCCTTCTGACCAGCCCCGGCCTGCCCAGCCTGCTGTGTTGAAATCAACAGGAACAACTTCGGTCCTCAGGGAAATTATACGGAGCCCAGAGTGTGCGCTAGCTGGCCATCTGGGGGTCTTGAGGGCCACCTTGCGGGATAGCTCATCCACACAGACTATCAGCCAGCGCCCTCGACCCCTTCTCTCCCCACCTCCTGCTGGTCTGTTGTTTCTACCTCTGTGCTGGGCAGCCTTCTCCAGCTCCACGCCAGCCACGGGGTTTCAACCGTGGGTGTCCCTGCCACTCCCCTGGCCTCCACTTCTGTTCCCTTCTCATCCCTCTGTCACCCGGCACAGGAGTGACTCTTGCCACCGGCTGATCTGACTGGGTCATTTTCCTGGGCCGAGCAACACTGTGGCCTGGCCTGGGCCTGATCACTGCACCTGTGGCCTTTTGCTGCCCTGCCCGCCCCCCAACAGCCTAGAAGTCCCACAGTTGATTTTCAGGCAGATAGCACACCCCTCCCCTTTGGGGCTTCTGTGGGAGCCGCCCCAGCCTCCAGGCCAGCCTCCCTCCTCTGAGGCCAACGCCCACGTCCCGCTTAGCTGGGCCGGCTTCGCTGCCTGCTGCCTGGTGCCACGAGGGATGGCAGGTTCCCCAGGGGCAGGGACTGTGGCTAGTTCACTGTGAGCCCTTGTCACTTGGCTTCCCGAGCCTCCCCCTCACCGCGGCCCTCTTCAGCTTCGGCTGATTCCGGCTCCAGCAGCAGGCCAGCCCGGGGCTCTTTCCTGGTTCTGGGCAGAAGCCCCAGAGGCAGACGCTGTTCCCAAGCCAAACAGGTCATCCCTCGGTCTCCCACCTGGATGCCTGAACTCCTGTGGGTGCTGTGGGTGGGAACCCAGAGCCCTCCGGCCCCTCCTGGAAAAGACAGAGGCAGACAGACTTCCGATAACCACAGCCCTCTAGCTGGGGTCTCAGAACAAGGGCCCTTCAGACCTGGCAGTGTTTTTTGTTTGTTTGCTTCTTGATTTTTGTTTTTAAGTAGGTTTCTTGCCTAATATGGGGTTCAAACACAAAACCCCAACATCAAGAGTTGTATGCTCTACTGACTGTACTGACTGAGCCAGCCAGGCGCCCATGACCTCTAGGCATTTGTGTTTTGGATAAGTAGTATAAAACTCAAGCCATTGAGGATCCCACAATTTTATATCCCGATATATTAAAATTTTTTGGCCATACATTTCTTTCTTTCTTTTTTTTTTAATATTTTATTTATTTGACAGAGAGAAATCACAACTAGGCAGAGAGGCAGGCAGAGAGAGGAGGAAGCAGGCTCCCCGCGGAGCAGAGAGCCCGATGCGGGCTCGATCCCAGGACCCTGGGATCATGACCTGAGCCGAAGGCAGAGGCTTTAACCCACTGAGCCACCCAGGCGCCCCTGTCAATATATTTCTTGTAAAATATTTCTGTTGTCTCATTGTTAACAAATTATATTTAGAGATTAAGCTTTATATATATATATTTATTTTTTAAAGATTGTATTTCTTTATTTGACAGACAGAGATCACAAGTAGGCAGAGAGGCAGGCACAGAAAGAGGAAGGGAAACAGTCTCCCTGCTGAGCAGAGAACCCGATTCGATGTGGGGTTCCATCCCAGGACCCTGGGGTCATGACCTGAGCCAAAGGCAGAGGCTTTAACCCACTGAGCCACCCAGGTGCCCCGCTTTACATATATATTTAGCAATTTTTCCCTTGTTATATTTCCACCAGTTATATGGTGAATAGTTTTTAAAACTATTTCGTACCTTACTGACTGCATCATACGAAAATGATAAATCAGGCTTTACCCAACAATTACTCTGTAACATTTCATAGGATTTAAGTCTTTTGCATTTTAAAATACTGTCTTGTTTCATAAGACTTTGGCAAACACTGACAACTGCAAATTAATTTGCTACTCAGTAAAGAAGTTTTCATACTCTTTATTAACTAGGAATCAAAGAAATGCAAGCGGAGCCCCTCACACCCCGCTTGGCGCCTTCTCTCTGTTGATTGCCTCAGGGGAAGACGGAAGACCCGGATGGACCACAATTTTGAGATGCAGCAGCATGGCTCCCTCAGCCCCGCAACCCCTCTGTCCCACAGCCACTTGCTGGGGCGTCCTGCCCGCCCCTCAAAGCTCTCTGGAGGGGTGTCTCCCCTCGTCCCTGTCCTCAGGAAAACCATCCGTCTGGATGCCTTTCCTCAAAGCCATATCCCACAGGCTTCTGGCCGACCAGGCCCTGGAGCCAGGGCCCGGACTGGGCCCCCACAGGAGACCGTGCCCCGGAAGCTCAGCTCCATCTCCTTAACGCTCCGGCAGAACAGCCAGGCATGGCCCCTGAGTCCCCTACCTTCTCACTGGGAAGAGCTGCCCACCCCGGGCAAGGAGGCTGCCACCCATGGAGGAGGGAGGCTGCCCAGCCCGGGCTCACGATCTCTGACCCAAGTGCCGGGGGGCAGAGTCCACTCTGAAGGCCCGGGGAACCCAGGTCTGGCCAAACCCAGCAGGATGCCCATAGTGGAGAAGCCTCTGGTGAGTTCCTACCTGGCCCTACCGTTTCAATCCCGGTTAGCCCAGAAATCACCAGGTCCCGCAGGGCCAGGTTTGGTAGGTCAGAAGTATCCTGTCCCAGGGACTGCCCATGTGATTACCAGAGCACCTCCAGGAAGAGGCAAGCCCCGGGCCAGGGGTATCCCGAGACCCCGGTTGCATCTCCAAAGGGCCACCTCTACCATGGGTCCTGCGACGACCATGGATTTGGCTACTCTGGACACAACCAGGCTAGGCACAGGTAGACGTTTAGGCACAACGGTCACCAACAGACCTAACTTGACTGTCCATCCGGCCACACCAGACACATCCGGACGGGACCCAGGCGTGGAGTTGCCTTCTCTGGGCACCAAGCTGAACGCAACCGTAGACTTTGCTACAGCAGGCACAACCGAGCCAAGCACAGTCACGGATTGGGTGACCCCAGAGCCTGACAAGCCGGGCAAAGCCATAGCTACAGCAGGTCCAGCCAAGCCAGATCCAACCACAGAGGGCACAGCCGTGGATTTGGTGGTACCAGACCCAGTGAAGCTGGGCACAGCCGGGACACATGCAGACACGGCTCTGGCTAGAGCAAATACAGCCCGGCTGGACAGAGCAACAGATTCTTTGGCTTTGGACACAAGCAAGCTGGGCACCGCCATGGGGGAGATCACACTGGACAGAGTCATTAACCTGACCATATCAGCCACCTACCCGCTGAGGCCAAGCAGAAATACAGCCCCATCATGGGTCCATGCTACCGCAGATGCTGCCAGAGACAGGCCCGCAGAGCCTGGAGCACTGGACCGAGCCAGAGAAACCAAAGGTAAATGCAAAGAGCTTGGCTGGGGATGTACGGGGGTATTGTGGGGGGTCAGAGTGCGTTGGCTTGGAGATGAATAGGTGAGGAAAACAAGGTAGGACTGTAAGGTCAGAGGTGAACGTGCTGAGGGTAAAGACAATGAGACCAAGGGGTGGAACACAGGGGATGCACCCTAAGCTGGGTCCCCCCTGCCGGTCAGAGGTGAGGTTGAGGGAAGTCACCAGAAGGGAAGTTTCCAGGGTGACTTGTGCAGGAGCAATTGCGCTGAGTCCTTCCTTTAGCATCTTCCGTGGTGGAGTAACCAGGTGATCTGGAGTCATCAGGTGAGCTACAGGTGAGTCCAGCCTTCAAAGCGAACCACCTGTATGGAAATACAGACTTGCACGTCAAGAAGCGGTGATTTGTCCAACAGTCGTCCCTACAGTGCCTCTCTAGATAGGCACAGTGACCTCACCTGAGACCTTCCAAACGATGCACATTCAGCCTTTCAGGAAGATATCTGTTGCTGGAAAGGTGCCCCACCTGACCTGTTCTTCCTTGGTCCCCTTACCCCCAGCCCTTTTGTCCTGAAAGGTAAGTTGGAGACTTGTACGCATAGAAGTCCTGCATGCAGGATGCAGAGAACTGTAAATAGGTCAACATAAGGGCTAGAAGTTCATTCTGTCTCAGAGAAACCGGGGTTTCTTCCTTTTCCTCATCGTTCACTCTCTTTCCAACCAGTCTATTTCCAACTCTGACGACCTATGTCATTGGCACTTGGCTGGCTGTCCCCCTACTCTTCGACCCTCTGCCCCGGTCATGCCACAGTCCTGTCCTCCCTCCCCCCACCCCCACCCCCCCCAGGGTTGGGGGGTTCTCTGTTCCCCATGCAGCTGTCCTAGGGACTCAGGGATGTGATGGTGGCTCTTTATGCTAACAGTCACTGGTGACTCACCACCGGCTTCCCTCAAAGTCCAGCTCCTTTGCCCAGCTTCCAAGACTTTAATCTTTCCCAGCCTCCAGCTCTGTATTTCCATCTGGAATTTTCTCTGCTGCTGCTGCCCCCAGGAGCTGTGAGTTGTCCACCAGCACCATGCAGCTCTCCCGTGCTCGCTTCGGCAGCACATATACCATGCAGCTCTCCCCTCTGCTCCCCCTGACCACAGAGTGCCCTTCCCCTTTTCCCTTCCACCACCATTTGCCTTTCTGTCTTGGCCCTCAGCTGCCCCATGAACTCTTCCAAGATCCCTCTCCCCGGGATGACCGCCTCACAGCACCCAGTACTCTCTGTATACCCCAGCCCCCAGCTGTCTCCCCCACTAGGCCTAGAAGAGCCATCCTCATCCCTGTGCCCCCAGGGCCTGGCAATGAGCTGTCTATTAATGTTGAGTGCATGCATGAACATTTTTTTCTGATGGGTAAATTGAGGCTCAGGAAAGTTCCTGACCATCTCAAGGTCATAGGGCTCATCATCCAGAAGCCAGGCCTGGAACCCGGGTCCCTGTCTCAGGGCTCCGCAGGCGCCGGCGCCTGGGCAGAAACGCGCTGAGCCCGCGCAACATCCCCACCCGCGCGTGACCCGCGCGCGCACCGCCGCTCGCCGCTGTCACCGATCCCCCGCGCCCCCCCGCCCCGCCCCGGCTTGCAGGGTAAGAGGCTGGGAGCGGGATGGGGGGGGCGGGCGAGATCGAGACCGGGGTGCGGGCACCTCCCCCGGCGCGGCATCCGGAGCGGCAGGCAGAGCGCCCCCGCGCGCCTCCCGGGCCGCCTGCAGCCGGGACCCAGTACCCGCTCCCGCGTGCGGGCGGGCGGGCGGAGAGCGGGTGCGGGCGCCGGGGGAGGGGGAGGGGCTCTCGGCGGGGCCAGCAGGCGCGCGGGTCACGTGGTGCGGGTGGCAGCGGCGGCGGCGGCGGCGGCGGCGGCGGCGGCGGCGGCATCGGTGCGCGCGGGCAGGGGCAGCGGCGCCGAGCGAGCAGAAGCGAGGTCCCCGGCGGGCGCGGCGGCGCGGGGCGCAGGGGCGGCGCTGCCGGGCCGCGGGCCGGGCGGGTGGGCGGAGAGCGCGGAGGGGCGAGGCCCGGCTGCAGGGGCCCCCCACCCCCGGCTCTGCCCAGCGGGAGCCCGCGCCCCGCTCAGCCTTGCAGCCCCGCGCCCTGAGCATCTCCCCGGAGGATCGGAGACAAAGGAGGATTCATGTCCAAAGGTAGGGCGGCTGGCCGGGCCACCGGCGCCCGCTGGGAGGAGGCTGCGGCCCCGAAAACCCCGGCTGGAGATGCTGCCAGAGGGAGGGTGGCTGCGCGGAGGAGCCCACGCGCGGTGACATATGCGCGGACACACGCACACACCCCAAGGTGTACATGCCCGGAGAAACGCACACACGGGATCGCGGGGAGTTCTAGAGGCCCACGGACGTACAAGCAGGGACCCAGATGCGCGCAGAAAGCCCCACGCTGGAGCACACGCATACACAGGCACACCACGCACAGGTATCGGGGCCGCGGACTGCCAGATGAGAGACCCGTGCGGTGACACAGAGGCCCCTTCCCCCACACACAGGCGCACACTGAGACAGGCACCAGCTGGTGGTCTCCAAGGGAACTCATTGGCCTCCAGAGAACTGGGGTGGGGGAAGGGGGTGTCCCAGGGCCCTTTGCAACTGTGAATGGGAAAGGACCGAGATGTCTTAGGTGATTCGTTTTCTAAGAGCGGGGCTGGAGCTGGCGGTGGTCTTGAATTGGTCTGGAATTGCCTCTGCCGGTGAGGGTGGGGTCTTGGAGGCTGCTAGGGCTGGGAGCCGGGGAAGATCTCCAGCCCTGGAATGGAGGAAGAGACCCCTCCCACCCCCACCCCTCGCGGAGCCAAGGAGGCAGGTGCTATTCCGGAAAGATCCCCTCCCCCAGCTGCCACCTTCCCAACAGAGGGGTGGGGTCCCTGGGCCAGACAAAGACAAAGCCATTTATTTGGCGGTGTAAAAGAAAGCGCTGGGGTCCTTGCTTGGCTCGGGGAGGGGGGTGCTGTTTCTGTGGGGGCCTCAGCCAGAGCTGAGTCAGGTGGACAGTGCCTCTCCCTAGAGCATTGATGGGGCAGGTGGCATCTGGCAGGGGGTGCGGCTGACAGATCCCCCACCTCTCCAGGAAGCCTGGGAGAGCTGGGAGCTTAGGAGGACCCCAAAGGACCATCTAGGCCGGGTGGCACTTGAGCTATATCCTGCTGTGACCTTCATCCTTAGCTCATCCCACCCTTGGGGAACCCCTGTCCAGTCCCTATGGCAGGGAGAGAGAGGGTTGCTCTTAACAGAGTCTGCTCCCTTGACCGTAGCCTACCGAGGAGCCATTTGCTGGCTGGGGGTGGGGGTGGGTCAGCTGGTCTGCAAAGGGAGCAGCCTGTGAGGGAGAAGAAAAGTGATGGTTCTAAAGGGACATCTGGCTCCCTGCGAGGCATCTGTCCATCCGTCCATCCAACCATCCATCCATTGACATCTGCCTCCCTGCCAGGCGTCTACTCATCCATCCATCCATCAATCCATTGCTGAGTGCCTGTGTTATGTTAGGTTCAATGGGGCACAGAGATGAGTGGAGACACGACCCTTTCCTTGAAGAAGGATGGGCCTATGTTCAATGCCAGGTAGTTTGTATCCATGCTTCTGTATAACTTTCACAACAACCTGGCAACGTAGGTAATGTGCCCATTTTCCTGAGGAGAAAACTGAGGTTCACAGAGGTCATCCAGCTGGGAGTTAAGCCTGGGCCAGCTGCCCATCTGGGGTTGGCATGGTAGGACCAGGGCTGCTTTCTGGGCTAGGGATGGAGCTATGGAATTCCTCTCCAGAGCAGGATCGTCCTGTGCCCTGGGAATGGCGTGCTTGTCAGGCACCCTTACCACACAGTGGACCCTTGCGGGTGAGGACCTTGTCCGGGGTCCAAAAGTATCTTTGGCATGAAGTCTAGGGTTGGCTGGAGTAGGCTTCCATTTGGCAGCACATGAAATGTCCTGGAAGCGGGGCACCTGGTGGCTCGGTCGTTAAGCGTCTGCCTTTGGCTCAGGTCATGATTCCGGGGTCCCGGGATCGAGCCCCACATCAGGTTCTCTGCTTAGTGGGAAGCCTGCTTCTCCCTCTCCCACTCCCCCTGCTTGTGTTCCCCCTCTCTGTGTGTCTTTCTCTGTCAAATAAATAAATAAAAATCTTAAATTAAAAAAAAAAAAAAGAAATGTCCCAGAAGGGACAGAGTGAAGGAATGAACCTGATGGGTACAGGTTACTGGGGGGCGGAGGAAGCACAGAAGAGAGCCACGCGGATCAGGTAGGAAAGCAGAGGCTTTTCTGGAGGTAGGCCTTGAGCCCAATGGTGAAGAAGGAGTAGGTGTCAGCCGGGGGCTGGAGTGGGCAAGGGCCGTCCAGCAGAGGTTGTGACATAGTGACCCGCCACACGTTTGCGGTGCGCGTGGCTGACGGGTGGTTGCAGGTAGCACGTGGCTGGCATGTAATTGGCCTAGGGTTGGGAGAGGTGTGACTTGCCAGCAGGCACGCCTCACAGTGTGTGCACGGGTGCGAGGAGGTGCTTGCTGGTTCTAGAAGTTGCCTGGGAATCTGGTGGGCGGCCCCCTTCTCGTAACCAGCGTCCGTCTTTCGGAAAGGCTCTTTTAGGATGCTGCCGTCGACGGGCTCGAGCTGAGCCAGCCATAGGGAGGGCCCCTCCTTTACAAGGATACTAACAAAATCTCCGGGGGAAGTGGCCCGGGCCAGCCGTGGCGGCAGCTGGGCAGGGAAAACGGGGCACGGCCCCCGGTGCAGGTGTGCTGAGTAGGGCCCGGGAGCCACGTGCAGAGAGTGGAGGAGCAGGCCAGGCTGTGAGAGTCAGCTGCCGCAGGGCTGAGCCAATCTTGCGGCCCGCCTGGAGCCGTCCGGCTGGCAACAGCTTCCTGGGAAGCAGGAGGGAGCCACGCCAGGCCCTGGGGAGGTCCCGAGGCTTTGTCAGATTTGGCTGTGCCTGGGAGTGACAATGAAAGAACAGCTTCCCATTGGGAGAGAGAGTCTTGCCAGGACCGGTGGCCGGACCAGGTGGTGGGGTACAAGAACAGACTCCTGGCTGAGTCTGGGGGTGGGGGAGGGAGGCCCTCCTGTCCCCTCCCCCTCTTGCCCATCTGCTACTCCATCAGCTCTCCCCAGGAGCCTGGGACTCTGCAGGAACCCCAGGATTCCAGAAAGCCAGCGCTGGAAGGGGTCCTGGAGAGAGGGTGGAGTCCAATAGCTACACTGTGTAATTAACATCGCTTGCCCACGCCCCACCTCATTTGCCCTCCGGACAAGCTGGTGAACTTGAAAGGGACACAGGGGGCAAAGAGGGTCTGGAAGTGTGAGGGGTTATGCCGCTGCTTCTGGGCATCGTTGCTCACGTGATGCTCACCACAGCCTTAATCGCGATCCTAGCTTATAGATGAGGAAACAGGCTCAGGGGCGGGGCGGGGAGTGGTGATTTGCCCAAGTCCAGACATCCGGTAAGTAGCAGGGCCAGTCTCGGTCCACTTCACCACATATACCCATTTTATGGATGGGAAAATGGAGGTGTTCTATACTGAAACCTGCCCTGGGGGACATTGGTCCCCTGAGGAAATGCACAGATTTCCCTTGTGTGTGAACATGCCTGTGACCTGCCAGACCCAGAGAGATGTTGGCCTTTCCCTTCTAGGGAATGGCTCTGTCCTTAGCCTCCCCTTTCTTTTGCCACCCACCATCCCAAGAACACACTATGTCATCTGAGGCAAGTGGCTGCCGCAGGCTGGCTGTGTCTCATCCCCTCCCCACTGGTCAAAAGGAGAGATTACTTCTTCCCACAGATTTAAAACTATGGCTAGGATGGTGTCTGGGGCTTCTCAAGGCATAGACACCCCGACTTTGCAGTGGTGCTTATGGAACAGAGGGGACACTGAGGCCGGGGGCAAGAGTGATGCTTCTGTGGTGTGAGGGGGGAGCCCTGTTTGCTTCTATAAGACAAAGCAACCGAGGTCAGTGACAGTCCGTAGAACTTAGGTCCTGTATCCTAAAAGGTCTTAGCCCTTTATTTGAGGAAGCAGAACTTAGGTCAGAATAACCCCAGACATATCTTAGATCGGTGCTTCTCCACTAGGGTTAAGCTGTCCCCAGGGGACATTTGGCACTGTGTACAAATACTTTTGGTTGTCACAACTGGCATCTAATAGAGGCCGGGGGTGGGGCACTGAACATCTTATAGTGCACGGTCCCCCCCCCCCCCCGCCCGCCCGCCAGTAATTATCCAGACCCAAATGTCAACAGGGCCAAGGTGAAGTCCCTGGCTTAGATGCATAGATGTGCTTTGGGGCAGCGAGTACACCAGAAAGTGCCCCAGCAGCTGGAGAGGCTGGGCCCTGATCCCGATCTGGCATTTGACTTGCTCTGCGTCTTGGGGAAGTCCTTCTCCCCCACCCCTCAGGCCTCAGTCTCTCCATCTGTGACATGAGGGACCCATGCTGGATGACACCTGAGGTCCCTTCCAGTCCCAACTCTGTATGATTCTGTTTCAAGAGACTAAAACTGTGGCTTCCACGTGACTTCTGTTTTCCTCCAGCCTACCTCTCCCCCTTTGGCTTTGCAGGGCTCCCAGAGACCAGGACGGACGCAGCCATGTCAGAGCTGGTGCCTGAGCCCAGGCCTAAGCCGGCAGTGCCCATGAAACCCGTCAGCATCAACTCCAACCTGCTCGGCTACATTGGCATTGACACCATCATTGAGCAGATGCGCAAGAAGACCATGAAGACTGGTTTCGACTTCAACATCATGGTGGTCGGTATGGAAGGCCGTGGGGTCACTGGAAGCCATGCTGGTGGGCAGCACCGAGGATCCTGTTTCCGTCCCTAGGCTGAGCCTCAGCCCTGGCTTCCCTAGGATGAGCTCTTTCCAGGAGGAAAGATTTCACCGTTGATCCCAAAAGCCTGACTCTCTTCTCCCCAGAAGACTGGCTAATCCAGGGATGGGAACTGTGGGTAGATGGTCAGCCTGGCCCCAATACCAGTAGGGTGGACACAGGCAGCCTCTTAGCCATACTCAGCCAGTTTTCCGGTATGTGGCGTGGGGAACTCATCAGTGTCTTTCCCCACTGGTATCAGGTGGAGGGTGTGGTCTTCTTTCTCATCTTCTGTAGTGCTTGAAACCTTAAAGAGAATTTGCAGGACATTGATTGGTCACTAAGTGGTGTCACCAGGTCACAGCATGTAAGAGCAGGAAGGGACCTTTGCCTGATATTACTGAGATATTCACTCAATTGCTGAAAGAGAGACATGGAGATCTTTCTTTCTCCCTTATTTCATTCCATCAGCCATCAGGACCTGCTAGTTTTCCCTTGTAAATCTCTCTGAAGTCTGCCCATGTGCCCATGTGCCCATGACCACTCTGAGCTAAGCTAGGCCTCCCACCTGGATTGCCACAGTTCCCTGACTCAGTGCTGCTCAAAGATAAGGAGCTGGCTGGAGTTTAAACCATCTAGAAAGTCTTGCTGTAAAAAACAAAAAATCAGGTGAACTAAATAGTGTGTTTAGTGTTATGGTCAATTTATTTTCTGGTGCAAACTTCTTACCTCAAGAACGAGTAGCAAATGGTTCAGGGACCATGGCCCCGCGCCACACTTTGGCATTGACCCTACTGATCCTCTGTCTTCTTTCTGTTTCAAACCATTGTTCACCAGTGACTGAATAATTTTCCCAACCTGCAGAACTCATCAGGTCCCCCATTCTACTTTAAAACCTTCAGTAGATTTAAGGGCTTAAACTCCTAGCCTGGCTTGGTGCTCTCTCTCCATTCACTTCTTACCACTAACCATGTAGCATTCTACTCCTCATTGGTAAGTTCTGGACTCGGGGTGTTCTTTCCAGCCTCTGAACCTTTGACTCTGCCTTTCCCTCTGTCTAGAACCCCATTCCAGCTTCTTAGGGGTCTTTCAAAGTTTCTCTGCAGGTTTCGACTTACTTGTTCCTTCTTCCGAGAAGTCCTCCTTTATTCCAGAGAGAATGGATTACATCCCCTTCAGTTTGCTGCCGTAATACCCTGTACTTCCCTTTTTCATGGTGATTATGGCAACGTATCGTAACTACCCGCTTGTGTTTTGGTCTTCCTAACACTAAACAGCTTCTTGAGGGTAAAGATGTTGTCTTGTTTGCCTCTCTGCCTCCAATTCCAGCACAGCACTTAGCACTCAAGAGTACTTAGTGAGCAAATAACCTCAGAAATTATCCAGACCGGGAACAGTAAAGAGAAGCTGTGCAGGTTTCTTCTCTCCCCAGCAGTACCACAGGGAGAGACATTGCTGGTCAGTCCCGGCTCCCATTCAGGACTGAGCCCACAGGTAGCCTTTTTAACATATTGGCCTGGGTGGCTACTGTTGATTGATCAGTTGGAATGAGACATACCCCTTATCTGCTATCCCTGGTCTCATCCCGCTCCCTCCCTTGACATCAGTTGTCAGTAAGGAGACTAGAGGAGTGAACACGGCTAGTCCCAGGTGTTCAGGGAAACAGCGGTGTTGGGTCTGGAGCTTTCGGCTCTCATCGGCCCCCCAATATACCGCAGGCATGTTCTAGACCAGCACTTCTGACTTTACTGTGTAGGTGATTCATCTGGGAGAGTCTTGTCAAAGGGCAGATTCTGAATGATAGGGCTGGGGCGGGGCCTGGGAGCCTGCATTTCCTACAAGGGTCCAGGTGACGCTGGTGCCGTTGAGCAGATGTAGGGCCTGCTTGTGTGATCCTCGTGCATCGCTTCTCGGCCTTTTGGCTAAGATCAAGTGTAGTATCTGATCCTCGTGCACGTACAAGTTTGAGAAGCGCGGCTTGGACCAGTGGTTTTCAAGCGCCTTTTAGTTGCAGAACTCCTCCTTGGAAGGAAATCTTCGTAGACTCTGCAGACCCGTGTAAGACAGGTCAAAATGGGGTACCCAGGTGGCTCAGTTGGTAGAGCGTGTAACTCTTGATCTCCGGGTCCTAAGTTCAGGCTCCAAGTTCAGAGTGGAATGTATTTAAAATAAAAAAAAAAAACAAAACAAAACCCAAAAACAAAAAAAGAAAAAGACGGGTCCAAAGGGAGCACTCATGAGGGAAGTGGAGGTGAGGGACTGGTCCTGGCCGGTCAGCTGCCCCCTCCTCTCTCAGTGCCCTCTGGGGCATTTTTCTGGCATGAGGTACTAATGGTAGCACTAGAATGAGGAGTGGACACAGAACCAGGGGGTTCCTTGGGTTCAAGGCCCTGGTCTTGCCTTTCTTAGTTATGTGACCTTGCACGCATTTTATGTCGGGTGGGGGTCAATCTCTCTGGGATCACTTGAGCTGGGGATAAGGAGAGTTCTGCTAGGGGATTCCCAGGGCTGTGGGATTCAAAGGCAGATTTGGCTAATAGATGTGAACGTTTCGGATCCACTGAGGCAGCCTAGGAGGACAAAGTAGTTCCGTCATTCCGTTTCATAGTAGTAAAGACTAAAAGCTGAAGTCCAGCAGGCACAAAACAAGAAATCACTGCACTAGACAAAGGCAGAAGTTGTTTCCCCTCCCCACGGTCCTGGGGCTCCAGGAAGGAGAGAATGTGGAATCCAACTGATGTTGCCCCAAGTCCCTCTCCGGTACCAGGGAGGCATTCCCACCTGAGTGGGAGACCACTCAGTCCTCTGCTCCCCCCATGGGCCGTGAAGAGGGGGCATGGCCTGGATCAAGGCTGTAGAATTCTGTAAGCTCGTAGGAGAGATGGCAGGCTCAGGAGGTAGACACGGGTCTTCCCCACCGTGTCATCCTCCTCCTGTCTTGCGGCAGGTCAGAGCGGACTAGGCAAGTCAACGCTGGTCAACACACTCTTCAAATCCCAGGTGAGCCGCAAGGCCTCCAGCTGGAACCGGGAGGAGAAGATTCCCAAGACCGTGGAGATCAAAGCTATTGGGCACGGTGAGAACCAGGCGGGGACCCCTGTGGCCCTTGTTCGGAAGGCTCTCTGCCAGGGAGGGAGAGATGGGCCTACCGGGGAATGAGACAAATGGAAAGCAATCTCAAGACAGAAGAGAACAGAGGCCTAAAGTCCGTAGAATCAACTCCTTGGTCTAGAAAAGACAGGGGGGGATTAGAAATGGGGCTTGAGCTGAATGGTGCAGCATGGGTGGGATTCAAGCAGCAAGAAGCAGGGAAGGCATGCAAGGTGCAGGGAACAGCATGAACAGAGCTGCCGAAGCGGGAAGACCCTGAAATTGACTTTTCCCATAATTGGTCCTGAAGAAGGAAGGAGCCTGGTTCTCCCTAGATGGTAGCCAGCAGCGTAGCCAGCCTTAGGCCGATGACTGACCTCCCTGGTGCCTTTTCTGTTCACCCTCCAGTGATAGAGGAAGGCGGGGTCAAAATGAAGCTGACCGTCATCGACACCCCGGGCTTCGGAGACCAGATCAACAATGAAAACTGGTATATGTCTGCCTGCCTGTGAGATTTCTGCCCTGAAGACGCTGAGCACGGTGCAGATTCCTTCATATTGAGAACCATCTGCGCCCTCCCTGCTGAGGGGCTAAGTGGGAAGGCGCGCTAAAGGATGGGAGACGAGGGCTTTGTGAAGAGCCCCAGGAAAGGGCCAAAGCAGAGGGGATTTTGGCTGTGGGATTGCCTGAAGGTGGGAGCAGGGCAGGGCAGAGCCAAGGGGACCAGTGGCAAACATCTAGGCTGACCTGAAGGCTGTGGCCGAGCTTGGCCTGTGGGCAGTATCATAACCCTGCGTGACGAGAGGACACAGGGGAATTTCCAGGAGGAGAACACCTCCGGGAATTCACAGAGCAAAACAGCCATCAGCATCCTGCCACGGATGTAGATGGAAAGTTCCAGGCGGAGATTTGCTCCCAGATGGGGACAGAGACCATGGTTCCTCTGTGAGGATGCTGGGGTCTGCCGCACACAAGGCAGGGTCGCCAAACAATACAACTTGGAACAATCTTAGAAAAGTGACTGGTTGTCCTCTCCTCTGGTTATAGGCATGCTCCTTAAAGGAGAAAGGTAGTAACCGCGTTGACAACGGTCATGATAATGTGTTGTGGCTGTGTTGAATACTCTCTGTGTGCCGTTGCTGTGTGAAGGAGTCCTTCATCCATCCAGGCACGCACTGGTACTCAGAGAGGGGCTGAGACTTCCGCAGAGCCTCCTGGCTGATAAGGAATGGAGGTGGGGAGAGTGTGTGCTGCTCTCTGGAGTGGGGCGGGGTCCTGCAAGTTCTTCTGGCCCAGTCAGAGGACCAGGTCCCCGTGGGAGTTCTGGCTTTGCTTAACAAGGAAAGCTATCCATGGGGGCCTGAGGGAGAATGGTCAACAGGCCTTTCTGGAACATCCATCTGCTTTCTTCCCACCACCCCCACCCCGCACCCCCAGCTGGGAGCCCATTGAGAAGTACATCAATGAACAGTACGAGAAGTTCCTGAAGGAAGAGGTCAACATCGCCAGGAAGAAACGGATCCCCGACACTCGTGTCCACTGCTGTCTCTACTTCATCTCCCCCACGGGACACTCGTACGTACCAGTCCCTCCCCCTGTGGCCGTGTCTCGCTCCGGTTCGTGTCAGCTGTGGCCGTTCTGTCATGGAGAATCAACACCCCCAGATGGGCCCCGATGCCATCAGGGCCCTGTGATCGCCTGGACTTTCCCCCAGAGAGTGTGACTTTCCTACCAGGAGAGTAAAGCTGACCGAGCCCAGCCCCCACGCTGCCCACTGGTGTTCTAGCACAACTGTGCGGCGGGGGGGGGGGCGGTGGGCGGTCCGCATGTGAGCCCAGAGGGCTCCTCCTCTATGCAGGGGATCTGCTTTGCACAAGGCTGGGATGGGGGTGGGGATGGGCAGCAAGAAGAGTGAAACGGGGAGGGGCAGGGCGACTAGATCAGGTGGGTGTTTTGGGGGGGCATGGGGTCCAGCTGTAGGCATTTGGTGGGTGGACAGCCCAGCATGTCGAGAGATGAAGGCTGGTGACGAGCAGGTGTGCAGGAAGTCCAGTTGTGAGTGGCAGATGGGCCAAGTGCCAGTGTGGGATGGAGAGATCCTGGTGGGCAAGCAGGCGAGCTTCCATAACTGACTACTACGCCTAACTGCTGGGCCAGGGTTCAGTTCTTGAGCGGACGACGTGAGCCAGGCGGTCCCCCGATTTTGGGAGACCCGGGTACTTAGCAGGTGTTCGATGGTGGGGTCTAGGAACTCAATAAAAAGATTAGCTGTATTGCTCCCTAGATGTGGACTCATGGTAGAGCAAGCCAGCAGATAGCCTGACTTAGTAAGTCACCGGACTGGGAACTAGAGCCAGATGGGGGCCCCAGAGCCCAGGGGAGCAAGGCCCTCAGATGGCGAGGGCCAAAGCCCCCAGCTGGGCCCTGCAGGACTAAGGGTGGGCTGGGAGAAGGCCCATCAGAGGGGCTGTCCTGGGTGCCTGGCTGGCTCAGCCCGTGGGGCAGGCGACTCTCAATCAGGGGGGTTGTGAGTTCAAGCCCCATGTTGGGCATGGAGATTACTTAAAAAAAAGTGCTGTCCTCTATGGAGAATAAGATATATCAGTAACCATGACACAAGGACTTGAAGGGACATAAAGGCAGAGACGACAGTCCACGGCTATTCCCAGGAGAAAAAGATCCCCATGGCAGGAATGCTGTCCTGAAGGAGCAGTTTGGGCGGGATTTGAAGAGAAGGGGAGACCATGGTCTCTGCCCTGGGGGGCCAGACGGTTGCAGCCTGTTCCGCAGGCAGTGAGACTCTGGGAGCATGTCATGGAGGAGAGGGAGCAGCCCCTTGGCCTCAGCCAGGTTCCCCGCCCAGTCCCTCCCGTCCCAAGGGTGGCCCTGGCATGGTGGCCATGGCGGAGTGGGGGAGGGCAAGGTAGCTCTGACACCCTGCCTTCTCTGGGCCCCAGCTTGCGACCCCTCGATCTGGAGTTCATGAAGCACCTCAGCAAAGTTGTGAACATCATTCCGGTCATTGCTAAGGCTGACACCATGACCCTGGAGGAGAAGTCTGAATTCAAGCAAAGGGTGAGAAGGCCCCTCCTCCTTTTCCTGTCCCACCCTTCCTTCCCTTCCTCTGCTCCCAGCCGTGCCCTATCCTTGGTCATTATAGCCCCCCTTCCCACTCAGCTCCCACTGAACCATTAAAGAGGCTGGGCTGGCCGTGTCAAGGACCAATGGCAAAGACAAATTAGTAGCCTCAGGCTGCCTCCTTCCCACCCTCCAAACTTTCTGGAGAAGACCTCTGCATACATAAATCACCATGCAACTGGAAAGCACTCCTTGATGTTAGTTAGCGTGCTTGAGGGTCTAGAATAATTAATCACCTGTCCGCTAGTCTTCATTAATGTCTTCTATAAGCTCGTCCCCGTGCTGGATGCACGGGGATGGACATGGGTCTGCAAGTAATGCAGAAAGACATTTGCTGCCTTTGAGAAACTTGTCATCAGGTAGAGCACTGGGGAGTTGCTGGACGGCTTCCTGGAGGAGGTGAGACTTAAGCCAAGCTTCGAGAAAGGACGGACCAGACAGGCTTGGGGTTGAGCCTCAACTCTCTTCCCTGCAAACAGGAATGTGACATACGGCAGCATGAGCACTGCCCCGGGGAACCCCTACTCGGCAGTGCTGCTTGTCTAAACCCTAAGCTTCTGGACCCTGAGATGCGCAAGCCGCACCCCCCCAGATTCTTCCTCATCTCAGCCTGGGCTGTAGCAGCTGGATGACTGGGGCTGCCATTTAGGATCTTCCTGCTGCTCAGGGCCTTGGAGTTCAGAGATGACTGGATTAGCAAAGGCTGCACTCATCCCTTTGACTTCAGCGCACGTGTGCACACACACACACACTCACACACACACGTGCACACACAACCCCCCCCCCCCCCCCAGTTATCCCAACACTTGGCTACCTTGCTTCTCTTCCTTGCCCCTAGGTTCGAAAGGAGCTTGAAGTGAATGGCATTGAGTTCTACCCCCAGAAGGAATTTGATGAGGATTTGGAGGACAAGACAGAGAATGACAAAATCCGGGTGGGTGCCCAGGGCTCTGTTCGGCACACCAATGTCCCCCTTGGAACCAGTAGGATGTGGATTGTGTCCCCCTTCTGTCTTGCCACCTGCTTTTCCCCTTTTGAACCCTCTGCCCCACCTTGCCTGACCCAGACCAGAAGTGACATGGGAGAGGATGAGGGGTAGGGCCCTGGCCAGGACTGTGCACCCTGTACCCAGAGAGCCAAGGTTTGCATCCATCCCCGGGCTACCCCAAAAGCCTCTTCTCCCCCCACAGGGCCTGGAAAAAACAGGGTGTGGTTGATGGAAGAGCATGGGCACAAAGAACATCAAGCTGGGGTCCAAGGTGTCCGTGCTCTAGTCAGAGCCCTGCCTCAGTTTCCCCTCTATAAGATGCAGAGGTCAGGCTAGATGAGTGGCTTATAGGCATTCCCCCCCCCCCAGAGGAACTCTTTTAAAAAATTAAACATTAGACAGAGCTCTTGTTGAAATATAAAACATGAAAACAGAGCTGCTCTGACTCAGGGATGTGGGCACAGAGCTCTGTCTTCTCAGCTATCCCTGGGGCGTCTCCTGGGGATCCTTTTTTTTTTTTTTAATTTACTTGACAGACAGAGATAGCAAGTAGGCAGAGAGAGAGAGAGAGGAGGAAGCAGGCTCCCTGCTGAGCAGAGAGCCCGATGCGGGGTTAAAGGCAGAGGCTTTAACCCACTGAGCCACCCAGGTGCCCCTCTCCTAGGGATCTTAAGGCTTCTTGGGACTTCTACAATTCCTCTCAATTCCAAACTTTGACAGTTCTGGGATTTTTTTTTTAATATTTTATTTATTTGATAGAGAGAAATCACAACTAGGCAGAGAGGCAGGCAGAGAGAGAGGAGGAAGCAGGCTCCCTGCTGAGCAGAGAGCCCGATGCGGGGCTCGATCCCAGGACCCTGAGATCATGACCTGAGCCGAAGGCAGAGGCTTTAACCCACTGAGCCACCCAGGTGCCCCTCTCCTGGGGATCTTAAGGTTTCCTGGGACTTCTACAATTCCTCTCAATTCCAAACTTTGACAGTTCTGGGATTTTACATCAGAATTCTGAGTTCCAGTCCAGGCTTTTCTACGCACCACTATGACCTGAGACAAGCCACTTGCTTGCTTTGGTCTGGAGTCTCCTCTTCTGTCGGGATGGATAATCCATCTGAAGCCCCTTATCTGGTGTTGCTGAGGGAGGTAGTGGGTCAGTTAATTGAGAAAATCCACTGAAGAGAAGAAATCGCTTTAAAAAAATGGCATATGCAAATCTTAAATGTTTTTAAGACTTTCTCAAGTCTTCCTGAAACACTCAGCTCGATTTTCAGAGAAACCATTTCTCCACGGTCACACATCCTTGGCTTAAATCATAGTTTTTCCAAGAGCAAGTGGGACACACATCAGGCAAATGGATTTGGGAATTTATACAGCTCACTAGGGGGGAACAGAGGAGCCTACAGAGCTCCGGAGGTGGAGGGCGGCAGACACGGGCCTCTGCCTGCAGGTTTGATGGGAGGTAGCGTATAACATGTAACTTGACTATCACGTGGGTGCGTATCCCTAAAGAGCTGTCATTCTGTCCTAGCTGTTCCAAACCAAATCAAATGCGTTCAAACTCCCTAAAAAACACAAAGCTTTTTCTGGTTGAAGGAAAGCCGACCTAATGAGGTTAACCCGCCAGGCAGGGAGGGATGTGGCTAGGGCTGGACCCAGAACTTCAGAGTCCCTTTTAAGAGATACATGCCTTGGGGCGCCTGGGTGGCTCAGTGGGTTAAAGCCTCTGCCTTCAGCTCAGGTCATGATCCCAGGGTCCTGGGATCGAGGTCATGATCCCAGGGCCCTGGGATCGAGCCCCGCGTCCGGCTCTCTGCTCAGCGGGGAGCCTGCTTCTCCCTCTCTCTCTGTCTGCCTCTCTGCCTACTTGTGATCTGTCTGTCAAAAAAATAAATTAAAAAATCTTAAAAAAAAAAAAAAAAGAGATACACGCCTTGGCCTTGTCCATCAGTGGGATCACGGAATGGGCAGTGGAAATGTGTAGTTCAAGGCCAGAGGCCCAGGACCCGTGGGCATCCTGTCCGTGGCGGCCCGGATGGCCGGAGGCTGACATGCTTGTGTGTGGTTTGTCAGCAGGAAAGCATGCCGTTCGCTGTCGTGGGAAGCGACAAGGAGTACCAAGTGAATGGCAAGCGGGTCCTCGGCAGGAAAACTCCGTGGGGGATCATTGAAGGTAACTCAGTGCTCTTCTTGAAGAAAGGGGCGTTACCGGTACGTTATGCTTTACTCACTCAGCCTCTAGAGCTCAGGGCACTGTCCTGGCACGTCGGATATGAAACGAAAGCCAGCCAGACCCTGCTGTAAGGAGCTTACAGTCTAAGTGAGGAGATGAGTGTCAGAGGCAGGCAGCGGTCAAAGGCCGGTTTAACACCTGACTGGGAGGCCCCAACCCATGCGTCAAAGGAGCAGAGGACATGGAGAGACTAAAAAGCACTGGAAAACCGCAGAAAGGTTTTCACATGAAAGGGGACGTGATCTGACAAACCGCTACAGGGTGTTTCGGAGGTGGTCGTTTTGGTTTTGTTGTGGACGGATGTGACCTTGAGAAGGTCAATAACGATTCTGGAAGGTTTCAAAGAATTGCTTCGGTGATCTTGTTCAAGCATGCCCGCCCTCTGTGGGGAGCAGGGGAGGCGTGCCTGTCCTCAGAACGTGAGCCCCCGAGGGCCTCGAGCCTCAGACAGGGGAAGGGTCTTGCTTAAGGTCACACGACTTGTTAGCGGTTGAAACTGGGATTTTAGAGCTGAAGTTCAAGGCCACAGCTCAGTTGATTTTAATTCCCAAACCAAGTTCATCCCATTGGATCCCATTTTTTCTCGTGTGTCGATGAACCTGCGTTGAGATTTTTTTTTTTTTAATGGCATTTTCTCATCTGCCTTGAACTAGAATCGTTTATGAGGATGTCTGTCCTGTCCATTAGATCGTGGGACTAGAGCCTTCGTGTCTTAGTCCCCTTCTCCCACAACGCGCGGCAGATGGCTTGCAGGTAGTTGGTACTCAAATCTGTATTGAGTTAGAGTCGTCGTGTAGCGTGTGACCTTTTCTAAGATGGCTCGGCGGTTACATTTGGCGTGTGTTACTGTCTCCCAATCAGATCATAAGCTCCTCGAGGATAGGAATTGTGTCTGAGGCCTTGGGCCAGTTTTTAGAAGCCCTGTGTGACCTGCACAGAAGTGAGCCTGCTGGGTGTTGGTGCATTAATGAAATGACCACCTGTTGTTCTGTTTTGTTCACAGTGGAAAACCTCAACCACTGTGAGTTTGCCTTGCTCCGAGACTTTGTCATCAGGTGAGACGCGCCCGTTCCCTCAGAGGGTGGCTTTGCTTGTTGGTCAGGAGGCCATCCCTTCAGGTCTACTTCCTCTGACGGAGCGCTCTGCGCCCCATTCCTCATCCCATCATGAAGCAGAAGGGGCCAAAGAAGTATTTTTATCTTCTCTCTGGCCTGGGTCCCAGTCCCTGGGCTCCAGGCCGTGGGAGGGATGCACTGGCCTCAGGTGTGGGTCCGTCTCTTCCTCCTCCCACCCATAACCACACCTTCTCTCTCCTCACCCCGTGTCCTTCAGGACCCACCTCCAGGACCTCAAGGAAGTGACACACAACATCCACTACGAGACCTACAGGGCCAAGCGGCTCAATGACAATGGGGGCCTCCCTCCGGTGAGCGTGGACACAGAGGAAAGCCACGACAGTAACCCCTGACGGCCCTTTCTCTGTATCATCACACATCCCCGCTTTTCCACACACACATCCCAGTACCACCACCAACCACCTTCTTGCTTTCTACTCTGTCCCGCAGGCCTGTCTGGTGTTTGTGGAGTTTGTCTACAGTGTGTGTGTGTGTGTGTGTGTGTGTGTGAGAAAGAGAGAGAGAGAGAAAGAGTGTGTGTGTGTGTGTGTGTGTGTGTGTGTGTATACCTGCGCAGGGGTGAGGTATTTTCACTGCCTTCCCTGGAAGGTCCCTTGTAAGTTTGGTTCCTCCATGGCTGTCCATTATCTGTCTCCTTTCCTTGTGTCCCAGAACCAAGCTGTGCACCTCACTCAAGAGGTCTTGGGGGAGGTTTCACTTAAAAATGATGGGGAACAAGTGAGCCGCAGGTAACTCTTTCTTATCTCTGAACCGCCCACAACGGGGATGGCAGAGACTTCTCTAAGGACAGCTTTGGAGCTGGACCTGGTCGGGGAGGGGGTGGGAGGTGGCGGTCTAGGGAAAGGCTGGGCCTTCCTAGGGGTGGGAAGGTCTTAGGAGAGCAGAGTAGGTGGGAGCTGGGCTCCTGCAGAGAAGAGAAGTGGGGAGGAGAGCTGCACCCTTCAGTGTGTGTCGTCTCCGCTGTCGGAAACACACCACCTGTCACCGTCCGTCCTGGTTGCAGTCCGCTGCCTTCTACACGCGCCTCGCCTCACTCCCCTCTGCTCCCAGCTTCTCCCCTTCCCGCATTCCTTCATCCTGCCCCTCTCTGTGACTTCTTCCACTCGCTTTGAGTCTAATCCATCTTAGCTACATTCCTATATGTGGGATTTATGCCCAATCTACTTCCAAAAAGGACTTCAGGCCACCTTTAAAATAAAATCACAGCCAACCACGTGACAGTGCCCACCGGGGTTACGAGAGAAATCAGACCCACAGAGACGAGAGGGAAAGAAAGTTTCCACAGCGCATGGCAGACCCGTGTGGGCCCAGGCAGAGGAGGAAACACGAGTTACCCAGGTCCCAGTATCTGGTTCGAGAAGCACATGGGCTGGTCCAGTGAGACCACTTTTGGGCCCTGAGTTCTAGAAGAATTAGATCTAAAGACGTCTCAGGAGCAGTGCACAATCTTTGCCCTTTTCTGTGGTTTGGCTTCCGAGGCAAATGTGAGACAACACCTCACTTTTCTCCATCAGGATTCTTCCTCCCCCCAAAGTTGGCTTCTCTACTGCTCGCTTCTCATTCGTGCTTGACCCCCTCTGGGCTTCTGTTCTCTCTCACTGTGCATGTCTGTCTGTCTGTCTGTCTGTCTCTGCTTTTCCTCGCTTTCCCCCTCCTGACTCCTGCAGACACTCACAATCATACAGTCAGCCTTTTCTTGCCATTCCCTTCAGCTCTGCATTAAGGCCTAGATTTCCCCCATTGGTTTTACAAACGAGTTCCTCTTCCTCCTTTAGTGTGTAAGGTGGCTGAAACTTGGGGCTGGGGAAGCAGTTCAGCCTTAGGTACGGGAAAACACCAACTTTGCTGCCGTTTACAATGACCTCATACAACCTCCTGTTCCACCTCCGGGCCCAGCGCTCCGTGTTTTACTGGTCCACGACAAATCCCAGCATTTCTAGTCTCTTATCACTCAGGTGCTAGGAAAACACATAGACTTCAGATCAAGATTCAGTGGGCCAAAAGAGGTGGGTGAACCCCAAAACCAGGGACCCAAAACCTATGGTCTCAGTCTTTCCTGGAGGCTCTTTACCAGTGCAATACACATAGTCCCGCACCCACAAAGTCATTGCAGGGTAAGCACCTGGCAGGATAGGACGGCAGCAGGGTTAAAGCACAGAGGTTGCTACATTTCCACAGGAGAGGGACCCCTGGGGTACACGGTGGGCAGGCATGTATGCAGACGCGGGACTGGCCACCTAAGGCTGGCAGGGGAGGTCCAGTGGGGGTGGCGGGCATTGGAGAGGCTGAGTAGAGAATGACGCTTGGCACCCCTCCACCTTGACGTCAGCCTCTGCGGAGAAGCTGTGTTATGTGTCTGCTGCCAGCTGCTGGTCTCCACACCCTCAACCGTTCTCAACCCCCCCCCCCCCCTGCAGGGAGAAGGCCTCCTGGGCACTGTCCTTCCACCTGTACCAGCCACCCCCTGCCCCACTGCTGAATGAAGGCCATTTCAACCACTGCTTCTCCCTCCATTCCTCCCAGCTCTTATTGCTGCCGGGCTAGGCCCTTTTTTAGAGCTGTGCTTGCCCAGCCCACCACCGCCACAGCCCCCCTTCAGCTCTCAGCAGGTCAGAGGGGCCAGCTGTCTCTTTAGGACAGTTGCTTTCTCCCTGTATCCAAACCCCTCCCTGCTCCCACTGGAATGGAGTTCTCGCCAGCCCAGCCCTCCTCCATCGTCTGTATCAGCCGGTCCCAGCCCATCCGTAGGGGGAAAGAACTCATCAAGAGCTCCTTCTGCCCTGGGACACCCATATCGGCTACTTGTCACCATCTCCGAGGGGAAGTGGCATTGCTCCCTGTCCATTCATCTGCATGGGCTACTCTTGGCTTCCTTCAAGGGTCAAGAAAGCATCTTTTCTGCTTGTCAGATTTGTGGATGTCAGCCGTGTGAGCCCCAGTGTGGGACAAGGGTGTCTCCTTCATTGCTTACGGCTTATCTCTAATGATGGGTCACTACGGATGTGCGGGGCAGCGGGGGGGGGGGGGAACTAGGCCTAGGGTCATTTTACAATTAAAATCACCACTTGTACCTGGCCCAGAGTTCAGCTTCACACCTGCCCCACCCCGTAAGGCAGCCACTTAGAAAGAGTGGTGGTTTTCCTGGAGAGACATTTCGGGAATTGACTTCCTGACCCTCCAACTTTAAAAAAGAACTAAACACAGACACAAACCTCCAGAAACCCGTGGGATGTGAACTCTAGGAAGGAAAAAAAAAAAAAAAAAAGCACCCCTCTGTCCACTTAGCAATAAGAGGGATCTCTTCCCACCTACCCTGGCTACTCCTGCTACTTGCTACCCTGACCTTCACCCTGCTAATGTGAGTAATGAATTAGCCTGGCCTCAGTTGATCACTGTAGGCTAGTGGAAAATACCCAGTGGAGGGCAAAGCCCCCCATCAGATGCATGAATGTCTGCGAATGTTGGCTGCCACTGCCCCACATACTATGTCTGTATGGGATCCCCCCCCCCCGACCCGCTCACCCCCGCCATCTCTACCTGGACACTACTTTCTCAAAGGCTGGTGACTTGTGGGCCATTCATCTACAACTAAGTCCTGATGGAGCAAGAGGCCCAAGCCTAGGGGATGCAAGAACGACCCATTTCTTAAATGTTACCAGTCCCAGCCAACCTTCGGGTGATATTATGGTTAAATTTCCCAATTGAAAACAAGCCAACAGACACTCCGACTGGTTGTATAAATGTTGCTAGACTTTATGTGTTGTACAACTAAACATTGCTGTTTGAACAAGAACTGTCTGGCCTGTGTTTCATTTGTGCTCCTCACTCCTTGGCCAAAATCAGCCATTACAGGGTGGAGGGTGAGACAGGGACTGGCTTGGTAAGAAGCAGCCACAGGAATGATAGGTGGAAAACATTTCGTGAGATCAGTTTGTCTTCGGTTGGCTTGAGGTTGGACTTCAGTCATTATTCCACAGGGTTTTGTGTTCAGAAGGAGTGATGGAGCTATCATGGTACATCTTCAGGGACACTGTGTTCTGTATAGACCGTCTCCTTCAATGAAAACAAGGTTTATTTTCATTTAACTAATTCCCTAGCTTTTCCTTCCTTTCTCCAGAAGGCATAAAACCCAATTCTATGAAAGGAGTGGGCCCTTCGTGCGTGCCTGGAGACCTGCCTACTGTACAGTGAATGCTTAAAGAGTTAAGAATTCACATCTAAAGCACTAGCTGGTCTCTTGTCTTTTTCAAACTTAAACTTCCTCCCTTTGAGGTTCCTAATCTCTTCTGTAGCCAACAAATAGCACAACTTTGTCTCTGTCTTTCTGAATTTGAATGTGATGGCCATAAACAATTGTGTTTGGGGCCTCAATATTCTGTGGGGTGAATGCGAGGTATAGAAGCGTGGTGGGAGTTATTCAGGTAGAATGATGCGGACCAGGAGCAGAGCGGCAATGCCACACCAAGATGGACAGATGCGGGAAGATGGGAGTGATAGAGTAGTTCTGCCAACTTAAAAATCACAACTAAGAGAAAACAGTTCTTTTAGTTCCATTCTTTGATACAGATATGGACACTGAAGTCCAGAAAGCATAGTTGTCTTGCCCAAAGTTGCACACTTAGTTACCATGGCAAGAGGAGTACTCTATCTCGATGCTTGTTCTACAGCTTCACACCATTCCTACTGTATTGTATTTGTTCCAATAGTCTTGTGTTAAAAAAAAAAAAAAAAAAAAAGCTTGGGACACCTGGCTGACTGAGTCCCTAGAGCATGATCCCCAGGTCATGAATTCAAGCCCTATGTTGGGTGTAGAGATTACTTTAAAAAAAAAAAAAAAAAAAGCTTACAACCGATGACACCTCTTTCTTTGGCAACTGTTTTTTTTCTCAGTGGTACATTTAAAAATGATGCATCTTATAACTGGCAGCATTTTAAACTTGGTGAAATACGGTAATCCTGAAGCTGTTACCATCCCTTTGCTTGAAGCCCTTTGGTGCTGTTTTGCGAATTCTAAAGGAAATTAGAATATGGACAACAGTTTAGTCTTCAAAGCAATTCCAGTATAACGTATCCCGCCAGATCCTCCCAGTCGCGGTTCCGAGGAGGCCGCGCAGGGAGGATGGTTGACACGGGCTCTCTGGATCTTGGGGCCGGCGCAGACACCGCCGGACCCAGCTCACGCACCCGTTCCTGGACGCCGCCTCTCAAGAAACCGGCTCAGATTCCAGGCTTTTTCTGGTGGGGAAAAGTTCTGCTCGCCCTAGGAGAAGCGAGAAATCCTTCTGGACCCTTTCCCCAGGGCATTAGCCTCCTGACCCGGGCCAGGGGAGGTGCAGGAAAATCCTGCTTGTAAGTCCATTCCCGCGGGCAGCCAGCAGCCATGCCCGGGCTACGACGCAGGGACCAAGAGGACAGGTGTGGATCCAGGAGGCCACTCGCCTGCCTCTGAACCCTCCGCACTCCGGAGGCGGGGTCAGTTCCCCCCCCCCCCGTCCGCCCCCGCCCCACCCCCCGCCCGCTCCCCCGCCCACTCCCCCGCAGCCGGCATCCCAACGGCGACACCTTGTTCTCTGGCCACCGCCCCTCACGTGACCAGCCCCTTCGCCCACTCACCCCCCACCCTCGTCCTTGCGCCATAATCTCCGCCCTCCCTTCAAAGCCCCGCCCCCCGGCCTGGCGCAGGCCCCGCCCCTTCCCATCTGAGGGGCGGCAGGAGGGGGCCCGAAGGAAGATGGCAGTGAATCAGAGTCACACCGAGAACCGCCGCGGGGCCATCATCCCTTTTGGCGAAAGGTGCCTGAAGGGAAGCGGGGGGGACGGGGAGGGGTGCTGTCAGAGCCGGGAGGAGGCCGGCGGGCGGGGCCGACGGCTTGCAGACTCTCAGCCAATGGGGGCCTTTCCCGCCTTTTCCGGGCTCCGCAGGCGGAGCCCCGCCCCCTCCGTTTGAGCGAGCGCGCCCGGGCGGGCGTTTAGGGGCTCAGAGGTGGCCGAGGCTGGAGCGGGTGGCCTCGGTCAGGTAAATGGGCGGGTGCGCGGTGCGAGGCGCTCGTTGCCTCAGGAGAAAGGCGGGAACGCACTGGCAGTAGTGGGGTGTCGCGCCGCCCGTTGGGGTCGCGTGCGGCTGCCGTTGGGAGCGCAGGACCTCCGCGGGGTGACGGCGGCCTGGCGGGGGGTGAGGGGAAGCGGTGGGCGCACCCCTCCGGGGCTCCCGGCACGCCGCGGCGGAAGAGGCGGGAATGCGGCCCACTCTGACCGTCCCGCGCCGCGGGGGCCTCGCTGGCCCTCAGAACCTCCGGAAGCCCCGTTTCTATTCGCCCCGAGGGGGCGGGGGGCTGACTGCGCTTCCTTTACCGTGAAGATGCGCACCAGACCCCTAGGGAGGCGGACGCTGGCTGCGCGGCGCTTCGGGGTTCGCGCGGGGGCTGTGCGCGCGGCCGCCGCTCGCTCCCCTTCCCACCTCGTGCCTCGCCTCCACGCCGCTCCCCTGCTCGGTTCCTCCCGCCCAGCTTTCCAGACCCCTGCGCGGTGCCCCCCGGCTCGTGTCTCTGCTCCGCCTGGCCCTCGGTCACCTTTGCTGTCGGGTAGCGGGAGACTCTGACACCCAGTGCTGTGCTCCGGGGGGCTGCGCGTTTGTCGGGAAGATCCGCCCAGACAGTACCGAGTGCTGATGTCCAGATCTGTTTTCTCTGCCTCCGCCCCGAGAAAATGTTGTTGACAGATTCGTACGCGCGGTGGAGGCCGTCGGTCTTCCCTTGTAGGAGAGGATGGTGGCCCGCCGCGTGCGAGGTCTCCGGCTCACCCGCCCAGAGCGCTTTGACCTGAGTGCAGGTGGCTCTGTGCCCTGCAGTCACTTCTGCTCTGGTGTTTGGGCATCTTCTCGCTGAGCGTCGGGTCTGTCTCTCTGCTTTTCTGTGTGTGGCTCGGAGGCAGGGCATGAAGCATGTTTTAAAAGATTATAACAGAAACACTGATTTTATGGTCGTTCGAGTTACCTTGTTGGGGTCCATTCTGGGCTCTTGAATGCTTGATCATCGCCAAACACCTGTAAGAGCTTCGTACTCATCCCTGCTCTATCTAAAATGAAGATCAGCAGTGTTTCCCTTATTTCTCCGGGAATTTCTCAAACTGAAACAAAGAGAAGTAAATTGCTTGTACCGGGAGAGCTTGGATTGGGGTCTGATCGTCTCAACTCCACCTGTCCCTCAGAAAGCAAAAGGACTGCTTCTGTGCCTTGTCCTCATCAGAGAACACCCACCCTGTCAGTGCTCTGGCTTTTTTTTTTTTTCCCAGCGTAACAGTATTTATTGTTTTTGCACAACACCCAGTGCTCCATGCATTACGTGCCCTCCCTATTACCCACCACCTGGTTCCCCAACCTCCCCCTCCCCCACCCCTTCAAAACCCTCAGGTTCTTTTTCAGAGTCCATAGTCTCTCATGGTTCACCTCCGCTTCCAGTTTCCCTCAACTTCCTTCTCCTCTCCATCTCCCAATATCCTCCATGTCATTTGTTATGCTCCACAAATAAGTGAGACCGTATGATACTTGACTCTCTCTGCTTGACTTATTTCATGCAGCATAATCTCTTCTAGTCCCGTCCATGTTGCTACAAAAGTTGGGTATTCATCCTTTCTGATGGAGGCATAATACTCCATCGTGTATATGGACCACATCTTCCTTATCCATTCATCTGTTGAAGGGCATCTTGGTTCTTTCCACAGTTTGGCGACCGTAGCCATTGCTGCTATGAACATTGGGGTACAGATGGCCCTTCTTTTCACTACATCTGTATCTTTGGAGTAAATACCCAGTAGTGCAATTGCAGGGTCATAGGGAAGCTCTATTTTTAATTTCTTGAGGAATCTCCACACTGTTCTCCAAAGCGGCTGCACCAACTTGCATTCCCACCAACAGTGTAAGAGGGTTCCCCTTTCCCTACATCCTCTCCAACACACGTTGTTTCCTGTCTTGCTAATTTTGGCCATTCTAACTGGTGTAAGGTGGTATCTCAATGTGGTTTTAATTTGGATCTCCCTGATGGCTAGTGAGTGCTCTGGCTTCTTGTGTAGAAACTACGATATTTCTTTATTTTAATTTAATTTAATTTTTTTTTATTTGAGCATAGTTGACACACTGTAACATTAGTTTCACGTGGGCGACACAGGGATTGGGCTGCTCTGTAAATTATGCTAGGCTCACCGTAAGTGCAGGCACCATCTGTCACCGTACAAAACAGATTACAGCATTATAGTATTGACTATTCCCTGTGCCATTCCCTTTTATTCCTGTGACTTAATCATTCCAAACCTGGAAGGCTGTGTCTCCCATTCCCCTTCATCCATTTTACTCAATCCCCCCCGCACCATCCCTCTGGCAACCATGAGTTTATCCTCTGTGTTTATTCTTTTTGGGTGTTTCTTCGTTTTGTTTTTTAGATTCCATGTATAATTGAAATTATACGGTATTCTTTGATTTATTCCACTTAGTGTAATACCTTCTGGGTCCATCCATGTTGTTGCAAATGGCAAAAACAAAAAAAAAAAACCATTCTTTATGGCTGCATAATATTCGCGTGTGTGTGTGTGTGTGTGTGTGTGTGTGTGTGTGTGTGTGTGTATCACATCTTATCTAATTTTCTATGGAGGAACACTTATGTTACTTCCATATCTTGGCTGCTGTAAATAATGCTGCAGTAAACATAGGGGTGCATATATCTTTTCACATCAGTGTTTTCATTTTCTTTAGGTAAATGCCCAGTAGTGGAATCACTGGATCATATGGTATCTCTGTTTTTAATTTTCTGAGAAAACTCCATACTGTTTTCCACACTGTCTGCATCAATTTACATTCCTGCAGAGAGTGCACAAGCGTTCTTTTTCCTCTACATCCTCTCCAACACTTGCTTTTGTCTTTTTGATGTTAGCCATTCTGACAGGTGTGAAGTGAGCTTTCATTGTGGTTTTGATTTGCATTTCCCTGATGATGAGTGATGTTGAGCATCTTTTCATGTGTCTTTTGGCCATCTGTATGTCTTATTTGTAAAAAAATGTCTGTTCAGTTCCTCTGCCCATTTTTAAATGGGATCGTTTGGGGTTCTTTTGGTGTTGATAGAAATTACTTTTTAAAACAAGGTTGAGAAGAAGATTGGTGGTATTTTTACTTCTTTTGCCTATTCAGAATACACATTTGAGAATTTTATCACACTGTAGCTGTGTTCTGGGGAGGTTGCTTCCCCTCCTCCCCCAGCCAAGTTATAATTGAACATATAGGACTCTACTGGTAAATAGGGAAGACACTGAGTTTTCTTTTTTTAACAAATATTCTAAAATTGTGCAGATAGTACCATATGTGTTTATTGTAGAAAAACTAGAAAAAAAATTAAATTACCCCAGATTCCAACATCCAGAGCTTTTTACATTTTGGTATGTGTCCTTCTGCACTTCCTCCCAGGGGAATATGTACAACACCCCCACACCTGAGACTGCTTTGTAATTTGTTTTCCTCACTTGCCAATGTATTGGGAATGCTCTCCAGTATCAATACCTACATCATTATTTTCAATGACTGGTATTCCAGTATTCATGAATCTTTGTTCAAGCTCCTCTCCGGGATATTCAGGGTGTAATTTGTCATTGCTATAAACATTGCTTCAGTGAACACTTTTGACGACTTATCTTTGCCCACCTGTCACAATGTTTCTTGGGGATATGTTCCTGAAAGTGGAACAATGGAATCAGAGGATACAGACTTTTTAAAAAAGATTAAAATGTATTTTAAAAAATATATAAAGATTCTGTCAAAAATATTTTAAATTAAACAAATGTATATTGAAAAATATATTTTTGCAAAGTCATCCTATAGAATTTTATCAATTTATATTCCTCTCAATATTCAGCGTGACCATTTCACCACACCCTTGACAACGCCTGGTGTTAAACTTCACTACCTCTGCCAGTCTGAATAATTGAATCTTTTTTTTTTTTAAGATTTTATTTATTTATTTGACACAGAGAGATCACAAGTAGGCAGAGAGGCAGGCAGAGAGAGAGAGAGAGAGGAAAGCAGACTTCCGACTGAGCAGAGAGCCCGATGCAGGACTTGATCCCAGGACCCTGAGATCGTGACCTGAGCCGAAAGCAGCAGCCCAACCCACTGAGCCACCCAGGCGCCCTGAATAATTGAATCTTTTAAAAAAATTTATTGCTGGTGAATTTATTTTTTTTTCTAATTTTAAATTTTTTTTCTAATTATTTTTGTCTATTTAATTCTAAGGTTGTTGGCTATTTGATAAATTTTCTTTGTAAATTTCATTTTTTTTATTAACTTTATGATTTTGTGTTTGTGTGTGATAAAAAAATAAAATGAAATTTACCATATTAACTATTTTTAGAAAATAGAAATTACATATATATATATTTAAGGTGTACAACATAATGATGTGATATACATATACGTACTGAAATGATTTATACAGTCAAGCTAATTAACATATCACCTCCTCACAGTTACCATTTTCTGGGGGGTGATGCATGTGCCTGAAATCTACTCTTTTAACATACTTCCGATGTTCAATAAACTAATTTTTAGAAAAGATTTTATTTATTTATTTATTTATTTATTCGAGAGAGAGAGAATGTAAGAGAGAGCATGAGAGGGAGGAGAGTCAGAGGGAGAAGGAGACTCCCTGCTGAGCAGGGCGCCTGATTCAGCACTGGATCCTGGGACTCCAGGATCATGACCTACCAGAAGGCAGTTGCTCAACCAACTGAGCCACCCAGGCGCCCAATATACTCATCTTTTTTAAAGATTTTATTTATTTATTTGATAGACAGAGATCACAAGTAGGCAGAGAGGCAGGCAGAGAGAGAGGAGGAAGCAGGCCTCCTGCTGAGCAGAGAGCCTGATGTGGGCCGATCCCAGGACCCTGGGATCACGACCCAAGCTGAAGGCCTAGAGGCTTTAACCCACCAAGCCACATAGGTACCCACTATACTCATTTTTAAAAGAAATATTTTAGTTATTTATTTGACAGAGGGCAAGAGAGCACAAGCAGGGGTGGTGGCAGAGGGAGAGGGAGAAACAGGCTCCCCACCAGGCAGGGAGCCGGATGTGGGGCTCCATCCCTGGATCCTGGGATCATGACCTGAGCCAAATGCAGACACCCAACCCACTGAGCCACCCAGGCGCCCTTTCAATATACTCATTAAGTGTAGTCATCATGCCTACTGTACATTGGATCTCTAAATTCATTCATAACTACAAGTTTGTACCTTTTGACCACCATCTCCCCATTTCCCCCATTCCCTGGGTCCCTGGTAGCCACCATTCTACTTTTTGCTTCTATGCATTTGACTTTTTTTCCCTTAAGATTCTACATATAAGTGAGATCATACAGTATTTATCTTTCTCCAGGTTATTTCAGTTAGCACAGTGTTCTCAAGGTTCATTCATGTTGAAGCATGTGACAGGATTTTCTTCTTATGATTGAATGATATGTATATATAAATACCACATCTTCTTTATCTGTTCATCCATTGACCCACAAGTAGGTTATTTCTCTATCTTGGATATTGTGACTAATCCTGCTGTGAACATAGGAGTGCATGTTATCTCTTCGATATCCTATTTTCATTTCCTTTGGATATGTACCCGGAAGTGAGATTGCTGGATCATATGATAGTTCTATTTTTATTACGTTGATTGATATTCATATGTTGAACCATCCTATGTTCCAGGAATAAATCCCACTTGGTTATGTGTATAATCCTTTCAATGTACTGTTATACTCGGTTTGCTAGTATTTTTTTAGGATTTTTGCATCAGTGTTTTTTGGAGATGTTAATCCATAGTTTTCTTGTCTTGCATCTTTTTCTAGCTTTGACATCAGGGTAATGCTGGCCTCAGAGAAGGATTTTGGAAGTGTTCCCTTCTCTTCAGTTTTTGGGCAGATTTTCTGGAGGATCAGTGTTAGGTATTCTATTAGGGTTTGGTGAATTGTCAGTGTAGCCCTCTGATTCTGGGCTTTTCTTTGCTGGAAGTTCTTGGTGACTAATTCAGTGTTTTTACTTGTTATTGGTTTGTTCACGTTTTCTATTTATTCATGAATCAGCTCCTAGGAATTTGTCCATTTCTTCTAGGTTATCCAATATGTTGGCATACAATTTTTCATAGTATTGTCTTATCCTCCGCCTCCCCCCCCCCCCCCCCCCCCCCCCCCCCCCGTGGCTTCCGTTGTAATGTCCTTTCTTTCATTTCTGATTTTGGTAATTTGAGTCATCTTTTTTTTTTTAATTTTTTTTTTAATTTGACAGATAGAGATCATAAGTAGGCAGAGAGGCAGGCAGAGAGAGTGAGAGGGAAGCAGGCTCCCTGCTGAGCAGAGAGCCTGATGTGGGACTCGATCCCAGGACCCTGAGATCATGACCTGAGCCGAAGGCAGCGGCTTAATCCACTGAGCCACCCAGGCGCCCTGAGTCATCTCTTTTTTTAAGTAGTTAATCAAGCCAAGGATTTGTCAATTTCATTGATTTAAAAAAAATGACTTAGGGGCACCTGGGTGGCTCAGTGGGTTAAAGCCTCTGCTTTCGGCTCAGGTCATGATCCCAGCGTCCTGGGATCGAGCCCCACGTCGGGCTCTCTGCTCCGTGGAGAGCTTGCTTCCTCCTCTCTCTCTGCCTGCCTCTCTGCTAGTTGTGATTTCTCTCTGTTGAATAAATAAAATATAAAAAAAAAAAAATTTAAAAAAAATGACTTAGTTTCAATGATTTTTTTTCTGTTGCTTTTGTATTCTCTTTTTTGTTTATGTTAGCTCTAATCTTTATTTCCTTCCTTCTACTAGCTTTGGGTTTGGTTTGTTTAGTTTCTCAAGGTGTAAAGTTAGGTTGTTAACTGGAGACAGAATAGTTTTGATATCCTTAGCCAAATGGGCTGTGAAATTTCTTTCTTTCTTTTTTTTTTTTTTTAGATTTTTAAAATTTTGGGGCGCCTGGGTGGCTCAGTGGGTTAGGCCTCTGCCTTCAGCTCAAGTCATGATCTCAGAGTCCTGGGATCGCGTCCCGAGTTGGGCTCTTACTCGGTGGGGAGCCTGCTTCCTCTTCTCTCTGTCAAATAAATAAATAAAATCTTTTTTTTTTAAAGATTAAAAAAAGATTTTATTTATTTATTTGACAGAGAGAGACACAGCAGGAGAGAGAACACAAGGAGTGGGAATGGGAGAGGGAGAGGCAGCCTTCTGCCGAGCAGGGAGTCCTTGTACATGGGGCTTGATCCCAGGACCCTGGGATCATGACCCAAGCTGAAGGCAGATGCCCAACAACTGAGCCACCTCAGCACCCTGGTGTTGCGAAATTTCATTTGCAGTTTTTACCTCTTTTTAAGAAATTTGTTATTTCCACATTATAACATTTACCAACACGATGAAAATTCATTCTTTGTTTCACTGTACTGTACTTTTCACTGAAATTTTGCAGTCACTTTGCCATCCTTGTAGGACAGTGGTTCTTGGTCTGGGGTGATTTTGCACCCAGGAGACATTTTGGTTTTCACAATTTGGTGTGGAGGTGGGCTACTACTGATACTTCGTGGCGAGAGACAAGGGGTGCTGCCAAACAATCTACAAAGCACAGCCCATAACAACAAATAATTATCCAACCCACTCAATAGTGCCAAGATTGAGAGACCCTGTATATTATATGTTGACCCAAGGACATGACAGAATGAAATTGCAAAGAGTAGTCCTGCCTCCTGAATATTTCAACATGTCTAGAGCCAAATTTATGTTGCTACTTCCCAATAAGCTGCTTTTTCTGGCTTCCTTATTTCTTTGGAGGCAAAGATCACCTTTGATTTTTCATGACTTTTTTGTCTCCCAGATCCAATGAATTATCAAGCTCATGGGATTCTTTCTTCACAGTTTTAAAAATTTGATTATTCGATTTATTGAGGTTTTACACTTTATAATACATAAACCTACTTTTTTACTGAGATAAAGTTCATATAACATAAAATTTGCCATTTTAACCATTTTTTAAAAAATGGTTTTATTTTATAGAATTAAGACATGACGGAGTTCTTAGCACAGAAATATCTTTCTTCTCAGACACAAGGTATCATTCTTTCTTTTTTTAAGATTTTATTTATTTATTTGACAGAAAGATCAAAGTAGGCAGAGAGGCAGGCGCGGGTTGGGGGGAAGCAGGCTCCCCAGAGAGCCTGATGCGGTGCTCGATCCCAGGACCCTGAGATCATGACCTGAGCTGAAGGCAGAGGCTTTAACCCACTGAGCCACCCAGGCACCCTCCATTTTAACCATTTTAAAATGTACCATTAAGAGGCTTTTAGTATAGTCACAATATCATGCAATCACCACCATTGTCTAATTCCAGAACATTTTCATCACCCCAAAAGAAACTGTATTTATTAAGAAGTCACTCCACAGGGGCACCTGGGTGGTTCAGTGGGTTAAAGCCTCTGCCTTCAGCTCAGGTCATGATCTCAGGGTCCTGGGATCAAGCCCCGCATCGGGCTCTCTGCTTGTCAGGGAACCTGCTTCCTCCTCCTCTCTCTCTGCCTGTCTCTCTGCCTACTTGTGATCTTTGTCTGTCAAATAAATAAATAAAATCTTTAAAAAAAATAAAATAAAATTCAAATTGTTAAAGAAAAAAAAAAAAAGAAGTCACTCCACATTCCTCACTCAACCCAGCTCCTAAGAAACTCTGATCAAAAGTACAGGGGCGCCTGGGTGGCTCAGTGGGTTGGGCCGCTGCCTTTGGCTCAGGTCATGATCTCAAGGTCCTGGGATCGAGTCCCGCGTCGGGCTCTCTGCTCAGCGGGGAGCCTGCTTCCCTCTCTCTCTCTCTGCCTGCCTCTCTGTCTGCTTGTGATCTCTCTCTGTCAAATAAATAAATAAAATCTTAAAAAAAAAAAAGTACAACCAGACAGAAGATAATAAAACAATAGAGGATCTGAACAACACTATTGGACCCAATTAGCCCTAATAGACATGTGCAAAGCCCTCCACCCAACAACACATAATATACATCCTGGCTTTTTTTTTTTTTTAAAGAGTTTATTCATTTGACAGACAGAAATCACAAGTAGACAGAAAGGCGGGGTGGGGGGGGGAGCGGTTGCAGGCTACCTGCTGAAGAGAGAGCCTGACACGGTGCTGGATCCCAGGACCCTGAGACCAGGAACTGAGCTGAAGGCAGAGTCTTAACCCACTGAGCCACTCAGGCGCCCCATCCTGGGCTTTTTTTGGTGGAATTCTTTTGGTTACTGATTCAATCTGTTATAGTTCTATTCAGATTTTCTTTCTTATTTTTTTAAAAAAATTAATTTATTTGACAGAGAGAGACACAGTGAGGAGGGAACACAAGCAGAGGGAGTGGGAGAGGGAGAAGCAGGCTTCCCGCTGAGCAAGGAGCCCAAGGCAGGGCTCAATCCTAGAACCCTGGGATCATGACCTGAGCCAAAGGCAGCTACTTAATGAGTGAACCACCCAGGTGCCCCATTTTCTTTCTTCTTTAGTCCATTTTGGTTGTTTGTCTCTAGGAATTTATCTGTTTCAAATAGACTATCTAATTTTTTTTAAAGATTTTATTTATTTATTTGACAGACAGAGATCACAAGCAGGCAGAGAGGCAGGCGGAGAGGGAGGGGGAAGCAGGCTCCCCACCGAGCAGAGAACCTGATGTGGGAATCAATCCCATGACCCTGGGATCATGACCTGAGCTGAAGGCAGAGGCTTTAACCCACTGAGCCACCCAGGTGCCCCAGATCATCTAATTTGTTGGCATGTAATTGTTCATATATTCGCTCATAATCCTTTTTTTCCCTATAAATTCTGTGATAACATCCCCACTTTCAAATTTTAGTAATTTAGGTTTTCTTTCTTTTTTTCTTAGTCTAGGTAAAAGTTGGTCAATTTTGCTAATCTTAAAGGATAAAGTTTTGGTTTCATTGATTCTTTTGTTTCTATTCTTTATTTATGTTCACTATAATCTTTATTATTTCCTTCCTTCTGCTAGCTTTGGGTTTAGTTTGGTCTTGTTTTTATAGTTTTCTAGTGTGGAAAATTAGATTATTGATTTGCTGCTCTTAAAAAAAAGCAAGCATTGGGGCGCCAATGGAATATCTTTTTTCTTGGAATATCGTTTTTCATCCTTTCACTTTAAACCTATTTGTGTCTTCGGATCTAAAGGAAGTCTTTTGTAGACAGTGTATAGTTGTATCATATTTAAAAAATGTATATTTTGCCAGTCTCTGACATTTAATTGGAGAGTTTAATTCACTTACACCTAATATAATTATAAGGAAGGAATGAACTTCTGCTCCTTTGCTATTTGTTTCCTCTATGTTTCAGTTCCTTCATTAATGCCTTCCTTTGTGTTCAATAGATATTTCCTAATATACTATCTTGATTCCCTCCTTATTTCTTTTACTGTTTGTGTTTTAGTTACTCTCTTTGTGGTTGTCCTGAAGATTACATTTAACATCTTGATTTATAACACTAGTTCAAATTAATACTGATTTAGTTGTTTTTTAGAGATTTTATTGATTTACTTGAAGGAGAAAGAGAGCAAGTAAGAGAGATAGAGAGCATGAGTTGGGGAAACAGAGGGAAAGGGATAAGCAGATTCCCCACCGAGCAGGGAGACCTACACAGGTCTTGACCTCAGGACCCTGGGATCGTGATCTGAGTCACAGACAGACACTTATCCGACTGAGCCACCCATGTGCCCCAATACCAGATTTTAATTCTATGCAAAAAATTTGTTCCTATATAGTCTGTCCCCTTATACTATTATTGTCTCAATTTACATTTTTATACACTGTGTATTGATCACTGTAGATTTACAATTATTATTTTATGTAATTGCCTTTTAATTCATATAGGAAGAAATGAAGAGTTCCAAACCAAAAATACATTAATACTGACTTTTATGTTTACCTATGTAGTTGGCTTTACCAGTGTTCTCTGTTCATTTGTAAGGGTTTGATTTACTGTCTGTGTCTTTTTATTTTTATTTTTTAAGAGAAAGGTTGGGGAGGGACAGAGGGAGAGAGGGGGAGGGACAGAGGGGGAGAGAGAGAGGCAGGGGGAGAGAGAATCCCAAGCAGGGGCCACACACAGCATGGAGCCTGATGTGGGGCTCAATTTCACAATCCTGAGATCATAACCCGAGCTGAAATCAAGAGTTGACTCTTAACTGACAGCCTTCCAGGTTCCCCCCTACAGTCTTTTTGTTTCAGGCTGAAGAACTTCCTTTGGCATGTCTTTTTTTTTTTTTTTTTTAAGATTTTTATTTATTTATTTAATTGACAGAGAGAGATCACAAGTAGGCAGAGAGGCAGGCAGAGAGAGAGGAGGAAGCAGGCTCCCTGCGGAGCAGAGAGCCTGATGCAGGGCTCGATCCCAGGACCCTGAGATCATGACCTGAGCCGAAGGCAGCGGCTTAATCCACTGAGCCACCCAGGCGCCCCTCCTTTGGCATGTCTTATAGTTCAGACCTACTAGTGATGAATTCTCAGTTTTTGTTTACTTGGTAATGTTTTAATTTCTCCTTAATTTTTGAGGGGTTTGATTGACAGATTTTTTTTTTCCTTTTAGCACTTTGCATATGTCATCCCACTAGCCTCCATAGTTTTTTTCTTTGCTTTAAAGATTTTATTTATTTGAGGGGTGCCTGGGTGGCTCAGTCCATTAAGCATCTGTCTTCGGCTTGGGTCATGGTCCCAGGGTGCTGGGATAGAGTTAATTCCGTGTTGGACTTCCTGCTCATTGGGGAGTCTGCTTCTCCTCTCCCTCTATCCCTCCCCCGCCTGCTCATGCTCTCTCTCTTTCCTGCTCTCTCTCAAATAAATAAATAAAAATCTTTAAAACATTAAAAAAAAATAAAAGATTTTATTTATTTGAGAGAGTGAGAGAGAAAACACAAGCAGGGGAAGGGGCACAGGTACAGGGGCAAACAGACTACGCTGAGCAGGGAGCCCAATGTGGGGCTCAATCCCAGGATCCTGGGATCAGGACCTGAGACAAAGGCAGCCACTTAATCAGTCAAGCCACCCAGGCACACCTGCCTCCCTAGTTTTTGATGAGAAGTCAGCTATTTGTCTTATTGAGGATTCTTTGTAAGTGATGTTCCTTTTCTCTTGCTGCTTTCGAGTCTCTGTATCTGGTTTTCAGCTGTTTGATTATAATATGTCTTGATGTGGGTCTTTTTGAGTTTATCCTAGTAGGAGCTTATTGGATATGTAGATTCATGTATTTCATTAAATTGGAGGAAATTTTGGCCATTATTTCTTCAAATATTTTTATGCCCCCTTTTTTTCCTCTCCTCTCTTCGGGCAGTCTCATTATGCATTTGGTTGTAAGCTTGATTTTGTCCCACAGGTCTAACAGACTCTGTTCATTTTTCTTCATTCTTTTTCCTTTCTGTTACTTGGGTAGTAACTGTTATTTTTAATTGACCTATTTCAGGTTCACCAATTCTTTCCTTTGCCTGCTGAATCTGCCATTAAGCCCACCACTATTGACTTTCTCACTTTACTTATTGTAATCTCCATCTTCAGAATTTCTATTTGTTTCATTTTTCTATTTCTATCTCTTTATTGATATTCTCAACTTTTTGAAACATTGTTCTCATTATTTCCTTTGGTTATTTTAGACATGGTTTCCTTTAGCTCTTTAAGCATACTTAAAATAGTTTATTTAAAGTCTTGGTCTTGTGGGGTGCCTGGCTGGTTCAGTCAGTAGAGCATGTGATCCTTGATCTTGGGGTTGGGAGTTTGAGCACCTTGTTGTGCTTAGAGTTTCACCTAACAGACAAACAAACAAATAACATCTTTGTTTAGTTAATCCAATGTGTGGGCTTCCTCAGTACAGTTTCTATTAGTTTGGTTGTCTAATGTTCACAGAAAAACCTATGGGCCATACTTACTTGTTTATTTGCAAGCCTCAGGATTTTTTATTGTTGTTGGAAACTGGGCATTCTGAATATTATAATTTGGCAACTCTGTAAATCAGATTTTCTCTCAGGGTACATTGTTGCTGCTTGTAGTTATTGTTTGTTTAATAGCTTTCTGAATTATAAATCTTATAAAGTTTGTACTTTTTGTCCAGTGTGGTCACTGAAGTCTCTTTTATGTTAACTTAGTTGCCAACTAGTGATTTGACTCTTTCCTTATAAATCTGTACCAAAAAAAAACAAAAACAAAATCTCCCTGCCTTTGCAGATGGGGTCTGCCTATATGTTTAGAGCATGTTTTTGTCACTCTGCCCTGTAGTTTACAGCTCTGTCTTAGCTTTCACTTCCTGCTTGAGAAGAGCCTTATTGTCAACCAGAGGTAAAAGTTTTGGGCCTTCTCAGTTTTCTTCTGAGCATGAATCCAGCCCTGGGCAGAGATGCATATGGCTTCCTAGAGTTTCATGAATATGTTAGAGCTTTTCAAAGCCGTTATTCACTAAAGCATCTCATCAGCCTTTCCTCCCTAACTTTTCAGTTTTGTTCATTTGCACTAAGTGTCATCTTTGCCCCAGACAGCAGCAACTAATACATTTACATTAAACTCTTTTTGATAAATGCACCCTGGGTAGTCACCTGGGTAGTGCCTGAATTAGGCACACACACTTTGAGCCAGCCCCTCAGGGAGCTACCAGACAAGTTAAAACAACCACAATTCTTTGAGAATAAGGTGTGTTCTGCTCTCTTTGGTACTTGGCACTTAGACTAGGAATGTGGATTATTTTATTTTATTTTTTATGTTTATTCAGAAATAGTCTGCTTTACCAGAGTTTCAGTGTGAGAGGGAGAAGTGGGCTTCCCACTGAGCAGGGGGCCTGATGCAGGGCTTGATTCCAGGGTCCCGGGATCATGACCTGAGCCAAAGGCAGATGCTTAATTACTGAGCCACCCAGGCACCCAGAATGTGGGTTATTTTTAAGGTTCTTGCCAAACTGGGGATTGGTGGATGGTACCAGGGTAAGTTAAAGTGTCATAAAGCTCTCTTACTGAGACTCAGCTATTTTTTTCTTGATTAAACATTATCTTAGTTGCTATAAGGTTTTGATTAGATTCCAGAGTTCTGAACTGAGTTTTGGAGTTCCCTATTTTTTTAAAAGATTTATTTATTTATTTGAGAGAGAGAGAGAGAGGAGATGCAGAGGGAAAGGGAGAGAGTGTCCTAAGAAGACTCCTCACTGAGTGTGGTCCCTGACTCAGGACACAATCCCATACCCTGAGGCCACAACCTGACCCCAACCAAGTCCAACATTCAACCAGTTGCACCACCCAGGCACCCCTGGAATTCCCTATTTTTCCTGACATTTTTTCTGGCATCCTATATTTTCATTGTATATGAAAAAGCCCTTTTAATCACCACACCACCACCCAGTTCCAGTTCTTGTTGCTGCACATCAGGAATATTTTAGGGATTCTTTTTTTTTTTTTTTTAAAGTAATCTCCATACACAGCAGAGGACTTGAACTCATGACCCCAAGATCAAGAGCTGCATGCTCTACTGACTGAGCCAGCCCAGTGCCCCTTAGAGATGCTTAAAGTGGTGCCTCTCGTATACCACCCCCTCCTTGATCATGTGACTAGCCTGCTGAGACAGCTGTCGCTCACAGTTTCTCCCCGCCTCTTAAATGGTGTCTCCACCATTTAAGTTCCAGCATGGCTTTCCAGCTCTATCTCACTATTCTCCCCCACCCCAACACTCCCGTGCTCTTTTGCTGAATCCACACATGTAGGCTGCTCCCAAGTGTGCCGTTTGCTTCCCAACGCATACACCATGGATGCTGCTCTTGCACCCCCATTCATGCTGTTTGCTCCCTATCCGGACTGACCCCTGCCTTCACCTCTGCCTACTGAAACACTGTCCTTATCTTAAGAATCAGCTCCCACTTCAATCTTCCTATAAAGTCATTTTTAATCACTTCAACCAAAGCTAATCTCTCCTTCCACTAAACTGCTATGACATTTTTGTGCCAGTAATGTGCTGTTTGTCATATTAGTCCTTGCTCTATTATTTGTTTATTTTTTATTTTTTTTAAATGATTTTATTTATTTATTTGACAGACAGAGATCACAAGTAGGCAGAGAGGCAGGCAGAGAGAGGGAGGGAAGCAGGCTCCCCGCTGAGCAGAGAGCCCGATGTGGGGCTTGATCCCAGGACCATGAGATCATGACCCGAGCCGAAGGCAGAGGCTTTTTCCCACCAAGCCACCCAGGCGGCCCAATACTTGCTCTCTTATTTACATTCATGTTTTCATTCACGCATTCTGTCCATAAATATTTAGTAGCACCCACTGTTTGCTAGAGCTACAGTGGAAAGACATTGTCCTTAATGATCATAGTTAAGACATTGAACAAATAGGGGCACCTGGGTGGCTCAGTGGGTTAAAGCCTCTGCCTTCAGCTCAGGTCAAGATCCCAGGGTCCTGGGATCGAGCCCCGCATCAGGCTCTCTGATCAGCAGGGAGCCTGCTTCCTCCCTTCTCACTCTCTGCCTGTCTCTCTGCCTACTTGTGATCTGTCTGTCAAATAAATAAATAAAATCTTTTAAAAAAAAAGACATTGAACAAATAAGCACGTATGTATTATAGTAATTACTGCGAAAGAGAAGAAACCCGATAGGATTCTGTGAGTGAGAATAGGATGAGTCCAAGTTTCTCAGGTTAATAGTGAGGGGAGAACGTAACTGAAAAGGGCACAACATGACTAAGGAATCTGAAGCCCGCTTTGTGCCTTACCGTCTCTGTAAGAGTCAGAAAAACATTTCCATTACCACAGTGTTTCATACTTACTGCACATAAAGAATAAAAATTAGTGAGATGGTAAGAAGGTGAAGAAGAAGAAGAAGAATGTAAATTAGACAAGGAAAAAAAAAGAACCCGGAGCACTGGGGTGGCTCAGTCAGTTAAGCCTCTGACCCTTGGTTTCAGCTCAGGTCACAATTTGAGGATCCTGAGATCAAGCCCCACGTAGGGCTCCCAACTCAGTGAGGAGTCTGCTTCCCTTCTCCCTCTCCCTCCGCCCCTCCCCCTGCCTGTGCATGCTTTCTCTCTAAAATAAATAGATCAATCTTCAAAAAATTTTTTTTATTTTTTATTAACATAAAATGTGTTATTAGCCCCAGGGGTACAGGTCTGTGAATCGCCAGGTTTACACACTTCACAGCACTTATCATAGCACATACCCTCCCCAATGTCCCTAACCCCACCCACCTCTCCCCACCCCCTCCCCCCACCCCCCTCCGCCCCCGGCAACCCTCAGTTTGGAATAAATAAATAAATCTTAAAAAAAAAAAAGAAAAAAGAAATCAGTGATAAAAAAGGAGAAGAATCAGTGAGCAGTCAGAGGATAATATTTAATTTCCTTTATATTTCAATAAAATAATGGCAGCAGCAGCAGGTAATGTTTCTCGAGTGCTCACTCTGGGCTAGGAACTGTGTGTCATTTATGTAACTTTTAAATTGAGTGTTGTCTGCCCTTTCTTTTCTGCAGTGTCTTGAGTCAGTGTCAGGATGTAGAACTGTCCTTCCCACAGCAACCGGAGGGGTCCAGTGTCTTCTGCGGTACAAAGAGGGGAACAGTGTTTCTTACTTCATACCGGGTAATGCTCTTTCTACTTTGATTGGATTAACCGCACGTTTGTTTTCCTTAAAATAGAGAGAGGGTAAGCGTTGACTTTCAAGTGTTTTAAAACATTCACACTTCTGTGATTTTCCACGTTGAGGAATATGGGGGGAAATGGGGGATGTTTCTCAATTAGGCCAAGACGTCCAAGCAGCCTTGACCTTAGAATTGCTCTGCTATGTCTCAATCCGTGGACAAACTGTAGTCCTTCTCTGAAATTTCTTTCCTCTCCTAGGTGATCTTCGTGACTTCACACATGGTCAGTGACTCCATGTTTTCTTTTATGATGCCGTTTGATCTGATGAGTAACTGCACCGTTGAACAACCAGTCTTTACCCCCAACTTCATTAAAGGGATCATTCAGGCGGCCCCAGATGGTAAGTGTTCCCCCTCAGAAGTGGCTTTTTGTTTGTTTGTTTGTTTGTTTGTTCTCAAAAGCTTCCAGAAGGTTTACGATTCAGACTTGGCTCATGCTGGAATTCAAAAAAAGCTGCCCTGCTCCTCTAGTAGTGCTTCTGTCTCTGTCTGGGGCAATCCCCTCTGGCCAGCCGCGCCAGAACCTTAGTGAGTGTGTGTCATTTCTGCCCCCAGGTGGCTGGGAAGGACAGGCTACCTTTAAATTAGCCTTCAGAAAAGGAGGTGCCATCGAATTTGCCCAGATGATGATGAAAGCTGCCTCTGCTGGTGAGCAATGCTAATAAGGATTCTAAATGCTTTGGTGGGGCTTGAGGCCTGTGGAGGCGAAGTAGGACTGTTACCCACCTGGTCAAGACTTTGGCCTCTGAGGTCAGGCAGTCGGTAGCTGCACATGTATTTGGGAGGCATTTCCTGAGCCTCCCTACTACGGGACACGTACGGCAGCACAGGCTGGGAGCAAGATTAGTCAGTCCCTCCTTGTCTTAAAGGAGTTTGCAGTCTACCAGGTGCTTGTCCTCAGACTCCTGCATGACTCATTTTACCCGATAATCTCTTGTCCATGTAAATGCTGGTCTCATATCATTGGGTAGTCTCATTTTCCGCTCTGGAAGCCCCAGTTGCCTGAGCTCTTTGTCCTCTGTCGTGCCTTTTTGTCTTTTCTCCTCTCTGGTTTTGCCTTTGCTTCTCTTAGCTGTAGTTCCCATTTTCACGAGAAGAGGGAAGAGGTATTGTCAAGTGCTACAGCGCTGATCTAAAGTCTGTACCAGATAACTCTTTTCAGACTGTGAATACAAATAATCCTTTTATGGGGCACCTGGCTGGCTCAGTCAGTAGAACGTGTGACTCTTGATCTAGGGTTTGTGAGTTCAAGTCCCATGTTGGGTGCAGAGCCTACTTTAAAAAAATCCCTTAATGATATATTTTTATTTAATCTAGCTGTATTTCATACCCCTCCTCTCTCACTTTTGTGTTCCAACCTCATTGGACTTCTGTGTGCCTTGTTCTCTCATCTCTGAGCCTTCATGTTATTTGTTCTTTCTGGGTAATTTTATTTTCTTATCTATCTATCTATTTATTTTTATATTTTAAGTAAATTCTATATCTAATATGGGGCTTGAACTCATGACCCCAAGATCAAGAGTCACCTGTTCGTCTGACTGAACCCACTAGGTGCCCTGAAATTTGCTCTATTTGGAATGTTCTTTCTCTTTCTCTGTTGCCTCCAACTCCAACTCCAATCTCGCGGAGAGGACCACTATCTAGTTGAGATGCACACATACCCCACGACAGAGGCCTGGACAAAAGGCTGGGGACGCAGAAGGATGGAACGAACGTTCTAGCTCAGAAGGCTGATTGGATCATGATACTATACACCATAGTGAAGAACATAAGAGACAGTCTCCGTTGGCGCTCACTTGTAGATAGACTAACATTTATTGAACGCTTACCGTATAGTGGGCAGCGCTCCAGACCCTCCACACGTGTCAGTAATTGTAACCCTCACAAAAACTTATGATGTAGCTACAGTCATTATCCCCAGTCGATAACAGGAGAAACTGAAGCAGTGACGGTTATACAGTGTCCCAAGTCTGTACAGATAGAGAGCAATGGAGCTAGAATCCAAACCCTAAATCTCTTCTTGCTCTTTTTTTTGAACTTTTTAAAGAAAAATAATCTTATCTATGGAAAAGTTGCAAGAATATTGCAACAAGGGGCGCCTGGGTGGCTCAGTGGGTTAAGCCTCTGTCGGGCTCTCTGCTTGGCGGGGAGCCTGCTTCCCCCTCTCTCTGCCTGCCTCTCTGCCTACTTGTGATCTGTCTCTCTCTCTCTCTGTCAAATAAATTAATAAAATCTTAAAACAAATTCTGCAGCAAACTCTCATGGACCATTCATCTAGATTCACCTGTTATTAACATTTTCCCACCTTTGCTTTATCTTGTTCTTTATTTGCTTTGTTTCTACTAAAGTATTTGGGAATAAGTCACAAAGAGCATTTCCTTCATCCCTAAGTATTTGGATGTAAATCTCCCAGGAGCAAGGGTATTCTCTTATCTACCCTCAGTCTGCTTATCAAATTCAGGAAATGGAACATGGAAACAATGCTATTATTTAATATTTGGTTTATATTCAAATTCAAATGATTAACCCATTACTGTTCCTAATTCTGATAGCACATTCCCCTCCGCCACCCAGTCAGGATCTAATCCCAGATTACACATTGAATTTAGTTGTCCTGTGTCTTTGGTCTCCTTTAATCTGGACCCAGCCTTTCTTGAGAATTTCAAGGAGAATACAGGCTTATTATTTTGTAGAATGTCCCTTAATTTGGGTTTGTCTGTTTCCTCACGCTTAGGTGCACACCATGCATTTTAAGTGGCAGGAATACGATATAAGTGATGTTGTATATTTTTGACCCTATAGTCTTCATTCCTGCATCTTATTAAATGTGAGGCACATTGGAATGCTAGTGGCCAGTGGATTTGCAGCTCAGAGCTCCAAAGATGAACTCTGTCTTCTAGAGACTGATTTAGAAATCCTCAGCACGCAGGTCATCTCTGGAGCCATGTGAAGGATAGGATCCTTCAGTGACTTACGAATGGTATTCCAAGGGTCCTCAACAGCTCAGGGATGGGTAGGGAGGGGTGACCTTAATGAAGAATGCAAAGGGGCTGACTAAGGTAGGAGGAGATTTGAGTTTATTGTCCTAGAGGTCAAGGAAGGACAGTTTCAGGCATTACCGAGTGATCATTTGTCAGCTGCTACAGAGATGTTTGATAAAATGAAGACTGAAGGATGTGCATTGCATGTGGAAATTTGAGTTTGTTGGTGCTCTTAGCAAGAGAGAAATGCTAAAGAAGACAGGTGGCAGAAAAGCCATACATAGGAAACAGAGGAGTAAGAAATTGTTTTACTATTACCTTTAAGATACAGTGCAGGGGCGCCTGGGTGGCTCAGTGGGTTAAGCCGCTGCCTTCGGCTCAGGTCATGATCTCAGGGTCCTGGGATCGAGTCCCGCATCGGGCTCTCTGCTCAGCAGCGAGCCTGCTTCCCTTCCTCTCTCTCTCTCTGCCTGCCTCTCTGTCTGCTTGTGATCTCTCTCTGTCAAGTAAATAAATTAAAAAAAAAAAATCTTAAGATACAGTGCAAAGATACAAAGGCCAAGGAGCTCACACGCTGTACCTAACCAACAGCTCTTCATCGTCCAAAGGGCAGACAGCATCTGGAAGCCTGACACTGGGTAGCAAGGTGTCCTGGTAGACAGGGCACAGCCTTGTGGAATCCAGAGTCGGAGGCCACTTGGAAGTCCAGCTCCTCTTTCCTACCGGTGTCTGCAGAACTCAGAATAACTGCATATTGGTTCTTGAATTTGCTTTTATTTTTGGTCTCACAGTACTGAGGGGTCTTATTTTTAAGATTATGGACCAAAGATCAGGCAACTTGAGGGGATCCTCTTTGTGCTCTTGTTAAGATCTGCTTCTTGGGGCGCCTGGGTGGCTCAACTGGTTGACCATCTGCTTTTGGCTCAGGTCATGATCCTGGATCCTGGGTCCTGGGTTCGAGCCCCACATTGGACTCCCCGTTCTGAGGGGAGCTTCCTTTCTCTCTCCCACTCCCTCTGCTTGTGTTCCCTCTATTGCTGGGTCTCTCTCTGTCAAATAAATAAATAAAAATCTTAAAAAAAAAAAAAAACAGATCTGCTTCTTGGCCTGCAAAGCTACGGAGTCCCAGCAGTTATATAGCTACTTGGGAAGAGTTTAGGCAACGTACGTGAGCTTGGCCCACTGTTTTCTGGGTCTCATTATATCATGACTTAGGTGTGGGAGCCTACCCCCGCTCCCCTAGTAAGAACGTAAGATTGTGAGATGGGCTTCTTTGAGGTCTTTAGAATTAACTACCCATCATGCTTCATGATCTGGTTCCTTGACCCTTTGCAGAAGTCCCTTCCCCTCTACAGAGCTGACTTGTTGGGGCTCTTTGATTCTTGTTTTTACCAAAGACATGTCGAGTACCTGTTGTTTGCCAAACTCTCTATGAGATGATTAAGAACACAACAGTGAACAAGGCGAACATAGCCCCTAACTTTGTTAAACTTACAGTCTAGTGAGAGTCATACAAGAAATAAGCAAACCAGGGGTGCTGGGGTAGCTCAGTCAGTAAAACATCTACCTCAGGTCATGATCCTTGGGTCCTGGGATCTAGCCCCACTTCGGGCTCCTTGCTCAGCGGGGAGCCTGCTTCTGCCGACCTCTCCTTGCCACTCTGCCTACTTGTGTGTGCACTCTCTCTCTATATATATATATGTATCTGTCAAATAAATAAATAAAATCTTTTTTAAAAAAGGAAGGAGCAAACATATAAGTTAATAAAATAATTATTTCTGGGAAGGATATTAATAGGATATTGACAAGGAGGATAGTAGGGGTAAAGAGGACAACTTCAGATTTATAATGAATTAGTTAAGATAATGCTATCTCTTGAAACAGAAAAATCCCAAATTATCCATAGCTTAAGGCAGTAGATATTCCTGCTTATGTAAAGGACAGTCAGCAAGGATAATATGGGGCTCTGAACCACCTAGCCCTTTAGGGACCCAGAGTACTAGGGTCTTTGCCATCTTTAACACATGGCTTCACATCCCCTCTGGAGAGCTGGCAGGAGGGAAAGAGAGTAAATATTTCACCTGGGAAGCTTGCACCAGGGAAGCCCTGGAAGCGGTGTACCTTAATTCTGGTCACATGCCATAGGCCAGAAATAGTGTGGTAGGCCGATAATGGCTCCCAAAGGTATATCCATGTCCTAACCCTCAGAATCTGTGAATGTTGCCTTGTTTGGAAAAAAAATCCCTGCAGATGTAATTAATTTAAGGATCTTGAGATGAGGAGATCACCCTGGATTATCCAGGTGGGCCCTAAATGCCATCACAAGGGTCCTTGTAAGAGAGATGCAGAGGAAGATATACAAGAAGTGCTTTCTTTCTTCTGTATCACGTTGCCGTTACCTTGGCTTCCATGGTTGTGTCTTGCCAACTAGATGGAATCCTCACTTGGATTCTGAATATTTTTTATGGTAAGTGCTATGCTAGGCCCTGGATAAGCACAGGCAAATAAGACACAGTCTCTGCCCTCACAAAACATGTCCCAGTTCAGGACAAGGGAGGTATATATTTTTTATCTTGTATCCTGGGAGCATTTTTGGACACATATGTGAGATGATGGTTGATACTTTATTAATTATCTTGTTGATAGCTGCTTAAAAGAATTAAAAAGTCCCTGTTTTGCCAAACTTGTCTTCTCAGCTGCCAGAGGAGTTCCACTTGGAGGTGTAAATTACTGGTTCGGCTCTCCAGGACTGTACGTAGTTAGTGGGCAGGGGGGCATGATGTGCTCCCAACAGATGCCTTGTCCAGGTAAGGAGTGGCAGGGAAGTTCTCCTTGGGTGGTGGAAAAATATGCCAAGGGCTCAAAGATCCATTCATTGCTAGTTTGCCTCCAACTCTGCTATAGGAGAAATAGGAGACGTTTAGAGAGTTGGAAATGGTGGAGTCCATGACTTCGTTTCTAGACTCAAGCCCCAGGGCAGGTCAGCAAGTGACTGGGCTTCAGTTTGAGGCTTACTTGTAACTGTCATGCACACATATGGAGCAGACATGGGCGACTCCGCTAGCAGGAATCGTCACTTCCTGCTTATAGCCTGAGCCGGAAAATGTGCTCTTCTCCCAACGCCCCCACTTGCCATCTCACACAAGTATAGCCATCATGCTCGTGCCGGGCTCTTCAGCCTCACTGAGGACTCCAGCTTCATGCCCTGTGTCCTTTAACAGCTGTGACTGTCCACAGCGATTCTCAAATGTGGTCCACGGCCTACAGGTGGGCCGCAAAGGGTCTCCTAACAGGCCGTCAACAGGCCCCAAAAGGTAGTCCTTTCTTGGGTTCTCCTTGGAACATGGCATACATGTCTGCAGCTTTAGTTTTGTGTACAACTGATGTCACAAAATTACATCGTTATAGTTGTGTGGCTAAACATACAATAATTCTTTTAAATGCATTAGTCTCTGAGATGTGCCTGGGTGGCTCAGTCAGTTAAGCCTCTGACTCTTGGTTTCAGCTCAGATTGTGATCTCCGGGTCATGAGATCGAGCCCTGTGTCAGGCTCCGCGCTCAGCTGTGACTCTTCTTCAGATTCTTTCCCTCTCCTTCTCCTTTGCTCCTTCCTCCACTTTCATGCTCTTTCTCTCCTTAATACGCAAAATCTTTAAAATAAATAAATAAATGCATTAGTCCCTTAAATTATGTAGAAAACTAAAAATGGAATTACAAGCCATTATTATAAAATATTCGCTTTTGTAATTGCCCAGTGATTCAGCTTTACTGAGGTCTTTATCCCTCTAAAGACGGCTTTAAATTGTTGTCTGGCATCCTTTCACTTCACCTGGCAGGACTTCCTTAAGCACTTCTTACCGGGCAAGAACGAACTCCTTCAGCTTTGGTATTATCTGGGAACATCTTTCACATCTTTCTCTCTCACTCTTGAAGGAGTTTGGCCAAATAGAGGATTCTCGTTTGACAGTTTCTCTCTGGCCTCTAAAGTTTCTGATAGCAAATCTGCTAATTATCTTACTGAGGATCCCTCATATGCGATGATTTACTTCTCTCTTGCTGCTTTCAAGACTCTCCCTTTGTCTCTGTCTTTTGAAAGTTTAATTAGAATGTATCTCAGTGTGCGTTTCTTTAAGTTCATCTTACTTGAAGTTTATTGAGCTTCTGGATGTTTAGATTCATGTTTTCATCAAATTTGAGAAATTTACAGTTACTATTTGTTCAGATATTTGCTCTGTCCCTTTTTCTCCTCCTTCTGGGACTTCCTTCTGGTCTGCTTGATGGTATTCCACAGGTCCCTCAAGCTCTGTTACTCTCAAGCTCTGTTCACTCTTCTTCAGTGTTCGGTTTGTGTGTGTGTGTGTGTGTGTGTGTGTGTGTGTGTTTCCTATTCCTCAACCTCTATTGTTTCCGCCGTCTTATCTTCAAGTTAATGGATTCATTCTTCTGCCTACTCCAATCTGAATTTGAATCCCTCTAGTGATTTTTTCATTTCAGTTGCTGTACTGTTCAGCTCTAGAATTTCTTTTTGGCTTCTTGTGAAGTTTTCCACTTCTGCTGGTATTTGTGTTTGATGCATACATCATTTTCTTGACTTCTTCCATATTTTCCTTTCGTTCTTTGAGAATCTTTAAGATCATTCTTTTAAAGTTTTTTCTAGTTATCTCAAACATAAATGTGGATTGCAGCAAAGTAACTTGACAGCTGTCCATTCATTGACTCAGTTAAACCACTTTGGAAATGTAGCCAAGAAAATAAATAAGGTCCAGGTTTATTGCAATGTGAGTTAGAAAATTGGAAATGGGGTACCTTGGTGGTGCAGTTAATTGTCAGACTGTTGGTTTTGGCTTAGGTGATGATCTCAGGGTCCTGGGATCCGGTCTGTGCTCAGTGTGGAGTCTGCTTAAGACTTTCTCCCTCTCCCCTTCCCTGCTCCTGTGCTCAAGCTTGAGCATGCTTTCTCTTTCTCTCTCTCAAATAAATAAATAAATAAATAAAATCTAAAAAAAAAGAAAGTTGGAAACAACATACTCTCCTGCAGCAGGGAAATTAAGTAGCACCTATCCATGTGAGAAAATATTGTCTAGCTTTTAATGTATGAAATATGCTAATAATATAAAGGAAATTTTTATATTGTCAAGTAAAAAGAACCAGATAAAAAAATGTATGGGTGTTATGACTGTGAGTGTATAAAAATATTAACAGATTCTACAAAGAAATGTACCAAAATATTAAATTTTTTGTCTTTGAGAGTGGATTATAGACTACTTTGAAGTTCGTCTTTTTAGGGTGTGTGGGTGGCTCAGTTGTTAAGCGTCTGCCTTTGGCTCAGGTCATGATCCCAGGGTTCTGGAATTGAGCCCCACCTGCTTCTCCCTCTGCCATTCCCCCTGCTTGTGTTCCCTCTCTCACTGTGTCTCTCTCTGTCAAATAAAATCTTCAAAAAAAAATTCATCTTTTCTTTATTTTCTAAATACCTAACCCTCATTCAGCATGTATTACTTTCTTCATACTCAAACAAAATTTATTAAATAAAATATATCTTTGAGCACAACTATAAGTAATGTAGAGATATAACTGTAAGGTTATTTTCATGTTAACTTGAACCCCTCCAAAACAGGAAACGATAAAGCCTTCATCCAGTGGTGGCTAAAGGATCTGGCTTTAGCATTATTCTGCCCGAATTCTTTTCCTGTGTCAGTTCGCTTCTTCTTCCTTCTTACCTACTCCTTGTCCACTCTAAAAAATGCGTAACTGATTTTTTTTTTTTTCCTTTTCAGCCTGTCCATTTGTTGTCTATGGACCCCCACAGTCAGGATATGGACCCTCACAGGCGGGATACGGGTCCCTGCAGGCGGGATGCGCATCCGCACAGTCAGGATACGGACCCTCACCGGGGGTGTATGGAACCCCACAGGTGGGATACGGACCCCCACAAGCAGGATACGGGCCCCCGCCTGCGGGATACAGACCCTCGTCTGGAGTATACGGAACACCCCCTGCAGGATACGGACCCCTACCAGCTGGAAATGAAGCTTCACTGGCTGGAAATGAAAACCCACCCGCTGCTAATGAAGCCCCGCCTCCGGCATATGGAATTTCACCTGTTGGAACTAGAGCTGGGTCTAGCAGATTTATGGCAGCCCAGCCTGCTGGGTATGAGCCTTCTCTTCCCCCTCCTTCATCATCTTAGGCCCATCTACAATCTTTTAGGAAATAACGACTGAAGACTCACCAAGCAAAGTGGCCCTCAAAAACCGAAGTCTGGATAAGAAGGCGGACTCCGGTATGTGATTAAAGGCGTGTGTGAAGTACGGTGGCACCCCGAGGGAGGGCGGTCTTAGGGGAAGGATAAAGCTTGACTTCCATGCCTAGACTTTAGAAGCTGAGTCAACTCTTGATTAGACGGGCCAAAGGAAAAGTAGAATTAGAGCTAATTCCCTGATAATTTGGTTGACACTGGGCTGCATTTTTTAACATATGTGAGGGTGGGAAAATCTTCCTGCCTTTCTCCTCTACCCCACTCAAGAAACATTTATTATGCCGTTTTCCAGGCCCTAAAATATGTTAGAAATATCAAGTTGAACACAGCATTATTTAAATTATTGAAAGGATGGAACTACCTAAATTTCCAATAATGAGAGAGAATTTCATAAATCATGGCACATCCATGTAGTGGAATATTATGTGGCCATTGAAAATGTTATCTGGATGTAGGATACACCTTCTTTAAGATCAAAAACAATGGGACCATCTGGGTGGCTCAGTGGGTTAAGCCTCTGCCTTCGGCTCAGGTCATGGTCTCAGGGTCCTGGGATCGAGCCCCACATCGGGCTCTCTGCTCAGCGGGGAGCCTGCTTCCTCCTCTCTCTCTGCCTGCCTCTCTGCCTACTTGTGATCTCTCTGTCATATAAGTAAATAAAATCTTTTAAAAAAATCAAAAACAATGAAGCAATATAGGAAAGCAGTGATAAGGTTGATGATATCAAAATTTGGGACTTCCATGCGACCAAAATTAAAGCCAGGAAATAGAATAGGAGAAAGTTAATCTCCAACATGTATGTTAAACAAATAATTTATAGTCAGAATATATGAAGAACCCCTACAAGTCAATCAAAAAGAAAAATGGACAAAAGATGTAAATTCCCAATTAACTGAGGCAATAGAGTGGCTCAGAAACATTTGAAAAGATGTTTGTTCACCTTGACTCGTGTTAAGAAAATGCAACTTAGCATGAGAATTTTATCTACAAAGATTTTAATTGCAATGTTTGCAAGATTGAAAAACTTAAGTGTTGAGAAGGAACACGTGGGGAAAAGATTATTTGATACAAAACTAGTGAGAGTGTAAATTGGTATGAATTTGTAGAAGGAAATTTGGCAGTACCTTTTAAATGTTAAAAGGTACCTACTCTCGATTTAGTAGTTTCACTTCTTGGTATCTGTTCCTGAGAAATGTTTGTACATGTGTGCAAAGATGTGTGTAGGCAGATGTTATTACATTGTTTCTAACATCACAGAATTAGAAATAACCTATGTGTTCACTCATAGTAAATATTTACATAAACTATCGTACGTCTAAGCTACATGCGCAAAAATTTCTGTCTTAATGTTAAATGAGAAAGGCAAGTTGTAGGGGTTTTATACTACAGTGATTTTCAATCCCATCAGACTGAATGCCCACATAACAAACAGTTGGTAATGTCTCCTTTATATTACTGGAATGAAATTCGTAGACAGCTGTGTATGATTCCACACCATTTCAACCAAAATCAGTATATAATACCATAAATGTGATATAAAGAAATAATAGAAAACTAGTTTGTAGTAAAATTTTAAGTATTTTAATATATAAATGCTCAAATTCCACCATACTAGAAGACCACAAAGTAATCAGGTGCTCACCCCCGGGATACAGCGTCACCGAATTTGGAAATGCTGGGGATGCCAGCTGATCCGTGTCTGTTGCATTTGTGACTTGAAAACCATGCTGGCAAGGTCATTTTCCAAAATAGCCAATTCTTGACAAATTTCCAAAGAAAAGATTTAGTTTTTCCTTGATTTACACAGTGGTTGAATTCCTGAAAAGTTCTGTATGTGTTAAAATCATGTGAAACAGGGTTAGGATCTAGGCTTAAATGATTACAAGCCCATGTTTCACCTGTATCAATGGCCAGAGATTCATTTGTTGTTGTTTTTTTTTAAGATTTTATTTATTTATTTGACAGAGAGAAATCACAAGAGAGGCAGGCAGAGAGAGAGGAAGGGAAGCAGGCTGTCCGCTGAGCAGAGAGCCCGATGTGGGACTCGATCCCAGGACCCTGAGATCATGACCTGAGCCGAAGGCAGAGGCTTAACCAACACTGAGCCACCCAGGCGCCCGAGATTCATTTGTTTATTGTGAGGAACTGCCTTGTACTTTTAAGGATGTCTAGTATGCTTGACCCCTCACCTAGCGAATACCAACTGTGGCCTCTAACTGTGATAACCAGAAATGCCCCCACTTATGTCATAATTGCCCGCCGGGGGTCAATGCCTTCCCTGCTGAGATCTCATTCTAGACTATTCTAGACTATTCCAAGGGTTTCAGCCTCTTAAGAGCTCACTGTTCCTCCTACTTTGACCAACTCCCTGATTTAAGTGGTCTTTTCTTGCTTGCTTTCAGGTCATCAAGCCACCTAAAAATGGTGTCTTAAAAGTATTATGTCAAGTGTTTTTAGATAGATAGCAGAAGGGTTTCAGGAACTGTAGTGCACAATATTACCAGAAGCAGAAGCCATTTAAGTCATATATTTTTTTCTGTGTATATTTTGTATGTAGCTGAAAACATGCTGTACTTATAGTTTCACCGGATACTTTATATTTTCATAGGGTTTTTTTAACGGCTTTGAGGTACAATTGATACATTAAAAATTGTATATATTTAGTGTATTTTTATTTTTTATTTTATTTTTTTTAAAGATTTTATTTATTTATTTGACAGAGAGAGAGATCACAAGTAGGCAGAGAGGCAGGCAGAGAGAGAGGAGGAAGCAGTCTCCCTGCAGAGCAGAGAGCCCGATGTGGGGCTCGATCCCAGGACCCTGAGATCATGACCTGAGCCGAAGGCAGCGGCTTAATCCACTGAGCCACCCAGGCGCCCCTATTTAGTGTATTTTTAAAAAAGATTTTATTTATTTATTTGACAGCACAGTAGGGGAAGCAGCAGGCAAGAGGGAGAGGGAGAAGCAGGCTCCCGGGAGCCCTGCATGGGGCTTGATGCCAGAACCTAGGGATCGTGACCTGAGCCGAAGTCAGCTGCTTAATGACTGAGCCACCCAGGAGCTCCTTAATGTATAGTTTAATGAGTTTCATAGGCTTTTGAGAATTCTTCATAATATTGTTAGTGGTTACAGAATATTCTGACAGGGTTGCACCATTACATATTTTCTCGATCCTTATTTTAAGATATTTTAGTTGTTTCCAGGTTTTTGCTATTACAAACAACATTGTAATTAACTCCTCTTATATAGAGCTTTTAAAAAAATCTTGGATTATTTCCTTAAAAGAGGTTAGAGTTACTGATTGATCTTCATTGTAACAATTAGGAAACCAGATGCTCCTGTGTTGCCAAGGACAGTTTTTCCTAAGGAAGTGGTGGGTGTTAATGGATCTTAAGTGAAAAGGGGGGTTATTGGGGCGCCTGGGTGGCTCAGTGGGTTAAGCCTCTGCCTTCGGCTCAGGTCATGATCTCAGGGTCCTGGGATCGAGCACCACATCGGGCTCTCTGCTTAGCAGGGAGCCTGCTTCCCCTCTCTCTCTGCCTACCTCTCTGCCTACTTGTGATCTCTGTCAAATAAATAAATAAAATCTTTAAAAAAAAAAAGAAAAAGGGGGGTTATTGAGTCATATGTATTTGAAAAAGCCAGGTGAACAGATTTCTTTACTTTATGATTTCTTAGCACCCTGAATATACTAATGAACATAAATCCCTAAGAGGGAGAGAATTTAAAAATATACATATTTTTTAAAAAGATTTTATTTATTTATTTGACAGAGAGAGAGAGATCACAAGTAGGCAGAGAGGCAGGAAGGGAGAGGGGGAAGCAGGCTCCCCGCCAAGCAGAGAGCCTGATGTGGGGCTCGATCCCAGGACCCTGAGATCATGACCTGAGGCAAAGGCAGAGGCTTAACCCACTGAGCCACCCAGGTGTCCCATACATATTTTTTCAAAATTATTTGACCTTCGACTATTTTATTCACTAAACATTTTGGGAAAACTATTACTCAGTGGAACAAACATTGGGAAACACTTTCTGGAATGAGGGGATATTAGAATTAAAGTCCTGTAAGTCTCTGCAATATGCTAGCCCTTGAAATTCTTCCAAGCAATGAGGTAAGTCAAGGACCATTCTTTCCCTTCCAAGAAAAAGAGTTTCATGTCCGGTTTGTAGACAGCAGGGGATCTTCTTGAAGAAGGCAAATGTTGATATAGAAAGTAGCTCCGGATTCCTCTCAGAAATTACTGGCATAGAGTCATGGGTCTAGGAAGCTGGCGTGTCCGTAGCACAAGGGGTTGACAGTGTGCCCAGACAACTGTGATGAAGGGAAGAAGTAAAAAGGGAAACCGTAGGTATAACCCTTTTCTAAAGGTTCCAAATAGGTAACTTAGATCATATGGATCTTAAATGTGGGTCACAGGTTCCAGATCTCTTTCTCTTAAAATCTTTTTGAGGAAAGTGATAAGGATTTTTTTTTTCTTTCAGGAGTTTCTTCTTTTCTCACTTCTAAACCTCTCTACATGGGCAGAAGTGACAAGATGAAGAGGGAGAGATTCTACAAACCAGAGCAGGAGTAGGGTTCCCCTCATTCAGCTTTTCAGTTTCTGGAATGTGATGGTGAGTTGGGAATAGGGTCAAGGGGCGAGACCGCTCTTACGCCGGCATAGTTCTCTAAATAACTAATGTCTGGCAGACATATTCTGGGCTTAGAATTCTAAAAGAGTAGCAACTAGAGTTTGTCTTCTGCTCTTCATTGTAGGTGGGTTTTAAAAAAAGATTGATTTATTTGAGAGAGAGAGAGCATGTGTGGGTGGAGGAGGGGCCGAGGGGAAGAATCCTCAAGCAGGCTCCCCGCTGAGTGCACAGTCTGACTTGGCGTGGGGTGGGGGGGCTTGGTCTCATAACCCTGAGATCATGACCTGAGCCGAAACCAAGAGTCAGATGCCTACCTGAGCCACCCAGGGGCTCCTGTACCAGTTGAATTTGAAGTGAGGTCCAGTGACCTAGAAGGATTAGTGAGTCCAAGTCTCCTGAAGGTGGAATTTCATAATGTTCTCCCCTGCAAAGGGAACCTATTCACCTGTTTCACCAGGCTGCCCGAATACAACCAGAGGTTGTGAGTGTATAGAGCTGGGACCAAGCAGAGGCACAGGTTGGATCCGTCTGGGGCTATGTGACCTACTGCTCTTAGCTCCTGCCGCCTGGTGCCGCTGCTTCCCCAAAGACTCAGTCTTTCTATAGGAAGCACATCCTGGGCGCTCTGCTCCGCGGGGAGCCTGCTTCCCCCTCTCTCTCTGCCTGCCTCTCTGCCTGCTTGTGATCTCTCTCTCTGTGTCAAATAAATAAAATCTTAAAAAAAAAAAAAAAAAAGCAGCAGCACATCCTATTAAGAGAGCTCTGGGTCCTGTGTATTCAAAGGGATCTGGTTTTGCGCCGCCTATCACAAGTCCAGCGAGAGTTCAGCTAGGCCTGTGATGTGCTGAAAGCACTAACGCTGGGTCATTCAGCTCCCCACTGACATTTCTTAAAAGTTTTTTTATTTATTTGAGAGAGAGAGAGAGAGAGAGTGCACAAGTTGCGAGGGGGCAGAGAGAGAAAAGCAGACTCCCCGCTGAGCAAGGAGCCTAACATTGGGCTCATAGGGCTGATCCCAGGATCCTGAGATCATGACCTGATCCCAAGGCAGACGCTTAATGGGTTGAACCACCCAGACACCCCTCCACTGACATTTTGGATGCTTCCTTCCTGACTCACTCTCTGAGCTGTGGATTCTTTCTTCTTCCTGTCTCTTCCCCAGCTGCAATACAGAAACTGCTCTTGCTGTCTATTCTTTGTCTCTTCATTTCCTATTAGAAATAAAAAGGGAAAGGAAGAAGGCCTTTATCTCTGCACTGTCTGCTAGTGGACCCATGAAATAAGCATCTAAATATTCTCTCTCTCTTTTTTTTAAGATTTTATTTATTTATTTGACGGAGAGAGACAGCGAGAGCAGGAACACAAGCAGGGGAAGTGGGAGACGGAAAGCAGGCTTCCCACCAAGCAGGGAGCCTGAAGCAGGGCTCCATCTCAGGACCTTGGGATCATGATGCAAACCGAAGGCAACCGCTTAACCACTGAGCCACCCAGGGACCCCCTAAATAGTCTTTTTCCTGGATGAGTGGATGCTTGTCAGCCTGCTGCTGCAGAGCCTTCTGGCTTGACTGTCCTGGGGAATCAAGGGGAAAATGTTGAGTGGGTAGGATTTTCCAGGCCATAGATTAATATATGCAGGAAATATTGCGTGTCTTTGTTATCCTTTAATTTAGATCTGTTATCAAGATCCCCCACCACCATCTGCCTTGCTGGTGGACTCCCCCAAACTCCTGAGATTATGCAAAGGTACCCAGATCTTATGAGGCATCAAGATGCCAGGAAGCCCCTTGCAGGCAGCAGATTACTTCGGAAAGAGCTACTGCCCAGTCCTGGTCCCATTAAGTCTGATAGCTCGTTTGTTCCCTCCTGTCCCTGGACTCTTGGGTGGGGCCTGGCAGCTGGGTGTCAGAGGTCCAACTCCATGTACCATGTCACCCCTGAGCCCTGGGGAGCAGGACCCCAATGCCGCTCCTGGAGAGGCTCCAGTTCTTTCCCAACCTCTCAGATTCTCCAGCGCCCCCATCCCTTCTACTTCTTGAGCAGCCACTATAGTCCTAATCCCAGGATTTGGGTTTCCACAGAAGATGATAGAGAGCCTTTGCCTTCATGCTGACTTGGCTTTTCTTACCCACTGCCTGGCTGCTGGCTTAAAATCATGTATGTGTGACTATGTATAGGATGCAAAGACCCCATCCAAATTCGTACTGCACGGGTGCCCTAGCCGTCTGGTAGAAAGTAAAACATGGGGCATCCGTCCCACCTTGACCTGGGGGGCCTCTCGGGGAGGGGGATAGTGTGGCGCACTCAACCAAGGACTGCCGGAGGGTAAACGTTCTGAAGATTCTTAAATGGCCCAAGAAGAAGGGATTCTGTCTAAGGGAGAGGGTCTATAGATTTGACCAGCCATTTGATTAGCTATGCATTTAGTAGCTAATGTTTACAAATTTTGTATAATATTCAGTAATGAGCATTTATTATTGAAAATAAAACAGGTTTTTAATTGAACTGAGTGTTAATAAGTAGCTACTAATATTGAACCCAGTTGTTAAATTCTTTTTAAGGTCTAAATAGTCATTTGACAAATCATTTGACGAATCTCTAGCCCCAAAGCCACGGGGGCTAGACTTTTGCATTGTGAGAAAAAGCGGGGACACTTTCTCCTCCATCTCCGAGGGAGGTAACGGTCATCTCCCGAGTTTGGTGAGAAGTTACCAGAAAGTGCCTTGCTCTCCTCTTTCGCCATGTACGCGTCTAGAATGCTTTCTACCCGCCCCTCTCCCCGCTGCAATACCGTGATCCTTTTGGCTGCCTGGAGAAGTTCTGTTCATCTGCTCAGTCCCAACTCAAAGGCTCTATGAAACCTTTCTGAGCTTCCCAACCGAATTCAGATGTTATTTCTTCTTCTGTCCCACTCTGTTTTGTGCATGACTCCAGTAGAGAGCACTTTCAGAGGAAATTGTCATTGCTGGTTTATATGTCTGCCTCCGCCCTGAGCTGTGAGTTCTCTGAGGACATTTATTGGGCCAATAAGAGGGGACAAAGTTGTTTAAAATAGAGTCCCTGTCTTCTAAGAACTTACTGATCAGTGCTTTAGGGCAAAAAGGGAACTAGTTGTCAGGTAATTGTTTGCCTCACTCCGCTGCTCTTCTAGAGGATTCAGGGGAAAGAATTTCTGGTTACTGTTTTAGTATAGATTTTATTATTATTTAGGTATGGTAAAGCCAACGGATCAGGAGACAGCTGCCGTTGAGAAGATAATCTGTTACACTTACAGAGGCAAAGGCAGCAGCATGCCACGCCAAGGGCGCCACTAAGGAAAGCACCAGGGGTGAGGGGAAACTCTACCAGGGTCTTTACTGTGGTTTCCATGGGAAGGAATAGGCGAGGCAGGGTAAGCAGGTTTAGGATTGCACAGTTTGAGTAATTTCAGTGGGCTCAGGGGCAGAGAGGCTGTCCCTGTTTGTCCAGTACCAGGCCCAAGGGATGATTAGAGCAGGTAGAGCCTCATAAAAGAGGTGGTTGGGGAATGGCTCCAGAATGGTTTGCTTCCCTTTGAAAGGCACATTTTCTGGCAGCTTGTTTACCGTCTTTAGAAACTGGCTAACCTTGAGAGGGGCAGCCCCTTTAGGGGTAGCAAGTCCCCAGATGTCCAAGAATCAGACTACAGAAAATAAAAGATATGATTAATACCGTGATAAAACTAGGTCCCTGGGCTTCCTCAGTGGTTTCCCTAATGCTGGGGGGGAGTCTCTGAAAAACAGGGTGAAAAGTTCTTTCATCTGAGAACTCCCTTTCCAGAGTAATTACCTTTCTGCTGAGCTTGCATTGTTTCTGGTGAAAACCTGTGCCAAACCTGTTGGGATTGCTTGGGTGCCCATCTCCTCCATGACCTGTGAGCTTTTTTTTTTTTTTTTTTTTTTAAGATTTTATTTATTTATTTGACAGAGATCACAAGTAGGCAGAGAGGCAGGTAGAGAGAGAGAGAGAGGGAAGCAGGCTCCCTGCTGAGCAGAGAGCCCGATGCAGGACTCGATCCCAGGACCCCGAGATCATGACCTGAGCCGAAGGCAGTGGCTTTAACCCACTGAGCCACCCAGGCGCCCCGACCTGTGAGCTTCTTGAGAACAGGCTGTGTCGCATTGCAGGGACACTTAGCAGAAGGCGCTGCACAGAGTGGGTGTCCAATAAACATTTGTTGAAGGAATAAAGATGTGAAAAATTGTGTTTCTTGATTCATCACGTACACACACAACACATATATGCACCACTAAGTTCTGGCCGCCAGCTGAAGATTCTAATTTACAGGATGAGTGTTTTGTTTGGCAGGCTGTTAGAGAGAAGGAGAATTTCAGATTTTAGAGAAACCTGTCCCTTCTCTGGTGGTTGAGTTGAACAATCCTGAAGGCGTGGTTATGTTTCACCTCTTCCCACCGCACAGCCGTGGTTTATATGGTTCCTACTGGCCAAAGCCACGGCTGGCAGGGTGGTCCCACAGAACGTATCTGGTGTCAGAGGTCTTTGGAAGTGAACGAATGATCATTACTAAAGGAGAGTGCCCGGCAGTGTGCTAAGGCACTTCATAAGCCTGTCTCATTTCATCCCCACAGTAATTCAGTGAGGTGGGCACGGTTCATTTCCTCATTTCACAGCTAAGCACACTAAAGCTTGGTGACCTCAGGAAACCAAAGAAGCCACACCTGGTGAGTGGTGGATGCAGAACGTGAACTCGGGCAAACATGAACTCCAGAGCCTGCAACCCTAACCCCTGACTGAGGAGCCCACTTCTTAGCATCATCCTCTTTTCATCCCACAGGTGCCAGGCAGTAGGAGGTGTTTCCTTGCATGTGGTATACTTCGATCCTCTCTGCACATCTGAGAGGCCCTGGTAAGCTCGGAGTCCCTTCCTGGTTGTGGGCTTACATCCCTGGTGGTCAGAGGGCATCCAGTATGGTCTAGTAGGTCAGAGAGGGCTCAGATTTCTCACAGGGCCAGAAGATTTGTTCTAGATCCTCTGTGTCATGTAACTGGGGTGTGGGGATTGGGGAGCCCAAGGCTAGCTGCCCTCAAGTCAGCTAAGCTGGTGCGGGAAAAAGGGAATCCTGAAATCTTTGGTTTTTTTTCTTGGCCTCATGCCTTCCTCACAGGCCTGCATCAATGGCCTCAGTGATGCCCCTGAGTGAAGAGTATGTAGAACAGACTGGAGGTGAAGAGTTTGAGACAGGCAGTACTTATGTCAGATGGCTGGCCCATTTCTGAACTAAGCAAGCTCGCCGCTAGGCACTTTACAGGCATAACCTAGTAGGGTGAGTGCTTGGACCCCGGTCTCACAGTTTGAGAAACTGGAGCAAAGAGGGAAGCAAACTGCCTAAAGCACATAGCTGGCTAGTTAGTGACAGGGTGGGATCTGAACTAGGCTTTGCTTCTCATTTGCACACACTCATTTACTGAATTGCCTTTTGTGTTCCATCTCTGTGCACTTGGGATATCAGTGACCAGACAGACGTCCCTGCTCTTATGGAGCTTGCATTGTAGTGATACTGAGATGCAGTCAACACACTAGTTATGTGAAGTAACTGGGCATATCCTACTCAAACTGCAGGAGAAGCAAAGACAGAGAAGTTGGTAAGAGTTATAGGAAAGTACGGAGCGAGCTGTGGGAGGTTGGGAATTCCAGGGGGTGGCAGAGGGAGCAGACTTTAGCAGAACCTTGTCGAGTAGGTAATGTCTGAGAGGAGACTGGAAGGATGAAGGAGGTCAGGGATCCAGCCATGCAGATGCCTGCGGTAGAGTGTTCTAGGCAGAGGAAACAGCTAGTGTAAAGGCAGCTTAATTCTGGGGTGACTCCAGACATAGATGAATGTGAGAAGACTCTTTTCTCAGGGAAGGAAAATGCTTGAAAACGGACTGCAAACCAACTAGAGAGAGATCTGAACCAGTCCACGAAATACAGCTTGGGGATGGAGACTGATTTCTAGATTCTCGTTAGAAAACAGGCCTTCTTCCTGCCTATGTCCTGAGGAGAAAAAAGAAGCTAATGTAACCGAAGAGGCGGGAGTCACCCTGGCTTTACATCCTTGATTAAAGTCTGCTTGCTGTCGCAACACCTCTGCTGTGCCCTTGGTCTCTCTGTTCCCGAGGGCATCTGTGATACACACTGCCTGTAGCTGGTCCCGGGGGAGCACCCGTAGGTAGCTTGGACATGCCTGGACTCTTAGATTCCTGGCTGGGCTCTGCACTTGTCTTGCTTTAACGGTTCATTGTCTGGTTCCGAGACAGATGCATCTTCGTAGTGCTGATGTCTCCAAATCCCCTGGATGGAGTACTTGCCTAAATTGGGGAAGGAGGACTGCGATAACTTGTTGCGAGAGCTGGGGGCTGACCGCTTGTTCACTGTGCTGCCCAATATTGTGCTCTCGGCTTCCTAAGGATCAGTTCAGGTCAAGGACCAACTGAGGCAGCTTTATGCCAGCCCTGTGCTCTGAGGGATCTGACATGCCCTGAAGGGGGGCTACACAGACTGCTCCATAGAGAGAGAGAGAGAGAGTGTGAGTGTGTTTTACTATGTTTTGCAAGTTTCCACCCTGTCCTGGGCCCCACCCACCCATGAACTCTAGACTGGTAGCAGATGAGGACTCCACCCTCCGTGGTCTCCCCGGGGAGGTTGTTGGGATCTCTCTTAGCTTGCTCTGATGGTCTTAATTTCCTTGGTCCTCATACCTCTGTTTGGGCATTGACGCACCTCAGTTTGGGACTATTTTAGAAATATTTCCACTCGTGGGGCACCTGGTTGGCTCAGTGGGTTAAAGCCTCTGCTTTCTGCTCAGGTCATGATCCCAGGGTCCTGGGATCAAGCCCCGCATCAGGCTCTCTGCTCCGCAGGGAGCCTGCTTCCTCCTCTGCCTGCCTCTCTGCCTACTTGTGATCTTTGTCTGTCGAATAAATAAATAAAATCTTTAAAAAAGTTTTTTTTCAAGGGGGCCTGACATTTTTGTGAGTATTGACTCCAGGAGTCCTGCCAAGTCCTCCACAGTAAAGAGTGAAGAAAATCCTTTTGTGTTTCCAGCAGGAAGAATAGAAAATTAGCGATATTAAAAATACACCCAGAGCATTATGTTCTCCATAACAGGGACTGCCCTTAAGAGAAACTTCTTTTTTTTTTAATTCCCTTAAGAGAAACTTCTTAACTAGAGCCTAACTGACCCAGCCGAGGGAAACACCCAAGGCCAGCACTTAGCCTTTCTGCCTTAACTAAGGGGGTCGGGGAAACCCAGCAACTGAGAAGAACTTATGGAGGTCAAAGCCCATGGGCTCATTAAAAGACTGACACCTAATCATAGGACTATAGGATGCTTCCCTTCCCTCAGCACCATACCACCACATCAGTAGAGCCGCTGCGTAATAACAGGATTGCAAATGAAAGAATGGCACATCGCAGACCTTATTTAAGATGTCTCTAGGGAAATACAAAGACAACGGGGGAGGTAAAAATAAGAACACCAGAGGAAATTCATCTCTGACAACCTGTGGCTATAGTAAATGGTGAACACAGACTAGCTCCAAACCAGATAAACCTAAAGAGATAAACCTAATCTCTTTTCAGAGTATATCATGTCTGGCTTTCAGCATAAAACTGCAAGTCCTACCAAAGGACCAAAAACTACAACTCGGACAGTTGCAGTCATCAGAAGCAGACTCATAAATGACAGATATGTTGCAGTTATCAGAAAGGGAATTTAAAACGACCGATTAGTATGCTAAGAGCACTAATGGGAAAAGTAGACAACATTCAAGGACAGATGGGTCATGTAAGCAGAGATGCAAACTCCAAGAAACAATCAAAGGAAATGCTAGAAACAAAACAAAACAAAAAATAAAACACTATCACAGAAATGAAGCGTACCTTTGATGAGGTCATCACTGAACTGGACATGGCCAAGGAAAGAATCAATGAGTTTGAACATATGTCACTAGTAATCTCCAAAACTGAAAAGAGAGAAAGGAATGAAAAATATGGAGCAAAATACCCAAGAATGCTGGGACAATTACAAAATGTTTAGCATACATGTAAAGAAGAAAAAAGAAACGAAATAATGACTGAGAATTTTCCAAAATTAATGACAGAAAAGAAACCACAAATCTAGGAATCTTAAAGGATACTAAAAAGGATAAATACCCAAAAAATCTACAATTGGGCATATCATATTGAAATTGGGGAAAAAAAAAACACTGAAGACAAAGGGAAAATATTAAACGAAGCCAGAAGGGAAAAAGCTTACCTGTAAAGGAGCAAGGATAAGAATTACATCAGACTTCTCTTCAGAAACCATACCAGTAAAAAAAGAGTGCAGTGTAATATTTAAAGCATTCAAAGAAAAACAATGTAGAATTCTATATTCAGTAAAATTATCCTTCAAAAATAAAGAAGAAATACTTTCTCAAAGAAAAATTGAGGGAATTTGTCACCAACAGAGCTGCCTTGCAATGAATGTTAAAAGAAGCTTTTAGAGAGAAAGAAAATGATATACATTAGAAATTTGGATGTACATACAGAAACGAAGAGTGCTAGAGAAGGAATAAATGAAGGTCAAATGAAATCCTTTAGTCTTCTTAACTGATCTGACAGATAACAGTTTGTTCAAAGTATTGATAAGAACAACAACAATGTATTCAGTATTATAGCTTACGGATAAGTGAAGTGAATGATGGCAATGTTATAAGGAGGAGTTGGAAACACTCTGTTATGAGGTATTCTGTGAAGCAGTATAATGCTACGTGAAAGAGGACTTGGATTAGTTGTAAATGGATACGGCAAACTCTAGAGGAACCACTTTAAAAAGTTAGAAAAAAATAGTATTAATGATATTGTAAGAGAGAAAAAATGGAATCACATAAAATGTTTCATTAAAACCAAAAAAGGCAGAAAAAGTATAGAAAGCAAAAAACTTAAGAAAAAAAAGGAACAAGGACAATGGATGGAGGACAGTAAAAAAACATGATATATATATTGATCCGATGCTATCAATAATCATTTTGAATACTAACACCTTAATACACAAATCAAAAGACAGAGACTGATTAAAAAAACCAGACCCAACTATATATTGGCTGCAAGAAACCCACTCTAAGTATAAAGACACAGATAGATTAAGAGGAAAGGGATAGAAAAAGTTTCGGGGTTTAGTTGCACAGCAATGTGAATATACTTAACACCATTGAACTGTACACTTAAAAATGGTTGAGATGGTAAATTTTATGTGTATTTTACCCCAGTTTTTTAAAAAAGAAAAAAGAATGGAGTAAGATATACTTTGCTAACACAACCCAAAAGAAAACCAGGTAGCCATACTAATTTCAAACAAAGCTGACTTCAGAGCCAAGAAATTTATCTGTGAGAAGGAGGGTCATTATATAATGGTAAAAGGGTTAATTCTCCAAGAAGATATAACCATCCTTAATACAAAATTACCTAACAGAGGACCAAAATATATGAGACAAAAACAGAACTATAAGGAGAAATAGATAAATCCACTAATACAGTTGGAGAATTCAACACCCCTGTATTACTGACAGATCCAGCAGGCAGACAATCCGGGCGTAGTTGAACTAAACAAGCACTATCAAATGACTCGATCTAACTGATAACTAGAGAACCCTTCATCAAGTCATAACAGAATAGCGTTCTTCTCAAGCTCCCGTGGGACATCCACCTAGACCACATTCTGGGACACAAAACACAGCAAATCAAAAAAGTATAGAAATCATACATACTCTCAAACTGAAATGAAATTAAACAAGTCAAGAAGAGAAAGATGGGGGGAAATCCCCCAATAGTTGAAGGTTAAACAGCAGAGGCTGTCGGCAACCACAGGGGGCCCAGGAGCAGGCAGGGTGCAAGGTGCCCCTCTGTGTGCAGGGACAGTGCTATAGAGGGAGACCCGCACCCTAGCACCCCTACCCCTTGGGTGCTCCAGACGGGCTTCAGGGCTGAGGTAGTGCAGCGGTGGACCTTGGGCCCCTCCAGGGTGGAGTGTGGACCCCCTCGTGCCGTGGCCTGCACCTTCCCTCCCGCCTTCAGCTTCCCAGAGGCCCACGCACTCACGTGTAACTGCAGCTGCTGATGGCTAACGCCCACCTCCAAGCCGATGGGGCAGCTGTACTGCATCTCTAGGTCACCGTCATTGCCGCGGGCCATCCTGGTGGCTGCCGCCGCTGAGCCAAAACCCACCAGGCTGTGGAACATTGCCATCCCGGGGTGCTCTACCCAGTTGGCCCAGCCCAGGGTGCTGTACTTCCTCTTCCTTATGATTTTCTTAACATTCTCTTTTCTTTAGCTTGCTTTATTGTGAGAATATGGCATACGATGCATATAATGTACAAAATATGTACAAAAATAATGTACAAAATATCAGTAAGGCTTCCAATCAACAGTAGGCTATTAGAAGTTAAGTTTTGGGGAGTCAGAATTATAAGGGGATTTTTCACTGTGCAGGGGTCAGTGCCCCTAGCTTCCTCCCCACCCCCGTGTTGTTCAAGGCTCAACTATCTTTACCTTCCCAGCGTGTTGCCTATTTTCATATTTTCACATTACTAATTAGCATACTTTCATTGCAGTTTAAAGAACCCCTTTCAGCATTCCTTATAAGGCCCTTCTATAGATATTTTTAAAGATTTTATTTATTTATTTGACAGAGAGCAAGAGCACAGGCAGGGAGTGCGACAGGCAGAGGGAGAGGGGGAAGCAGGCCCCCTGCTAAGCAAGGAGCCCAATGCAGGGCTCGATCCCAGGACCCTGGGATCATGATCTGAGCCGAAGGCAGACACCTAACTGAGCCACCCAGACGCCCCTTATAAGGCACTTCTAGTGATGAACTCCCTCTGCTTTTGTTTGTCTGAGGTAATCTTCGTTTTTCTCTCATTTCTGAAGGACAGCTTTGCCAGGTCATTCTTGCAGTTTTATTCTTTTGGCACTTTGAATATATCATCCCGCTCTCTCCCGGCGTGTGAGGTTTCTGCAGAGAAATCCGCTGATAGCTTTATGGGGATTCTCTTGTAAGTTACAAGCTTCTTTACTCTTGCTGCTTTTTGTTTGTTTGTTTTTTAAAGATTTTATTTATTTATTTGAGAGAGAGTGTGTGCACGAGTGAGAGCGTACAAGCAGGGACAGCGGCAGAAGGAAAGGGAGAAGCAGAATTCCCATTGAGCAAGGAGACGGATGCGGGGCTCGATCCCAGGACCCTGAGATCATGTCCTGAGCCAAGGGCAGCCGCCCAACAGACTGAGTCACCCAGGCGCCCCTTCTCTTGCAGCTTTTAAGATTCTTTCTTTGTTTCTGATTTACAATACTTTCATCCTAATGTATGTTGGAGAAAATCTCTTAAAGTTGGGACTTTGGGAACTCTCAGCCATTATTTCTTTAAATAAATTTTCTCCATCTGCTTCTCCCTCTCTTTTCCTTCTGGGGCTCCAATAATTAGCGTTTTGTTTCTTCTGATGGCATCCTATAGATCATATAGGCTTTCTTCACTCTTTCCTTCTTTTTCCTTTGTTACTCTCTGACTGGATAATATCAAAGTTCCTTTGTTCTAATCACAGATTCTTTCTCCTGATTGCTTCATTCGACAGCTGATGCCCTCTGTGGCATTTCCCACCTCATTCAGTGTGTTCATCAGCTCCAGAGTTCGTTTGGCTCTTTTTTGGTATGATTTTGATCTCTTCTGTCTTTCTAGCTCTGATTTCTATCTCTATCTCATTTTATTTGTCTATTCTTTTCCTGATTTCATTGAATTGTCTTTCTGTGTTTTCTTGTAGCTCATTGAGCTTCCTTAAAACAGCTATTCTGAATTTTTAAAAAAGATTTTATTTATTTATTTATTTGAGAGAGAGAAAGAGTACAAGTGGGGAGAGGGAGAGGGAGAAGCGGGCTCCCCGCTGAGTAGGGAGCCCGATGCAGGGCTCAATCCCGATCCTGGGCTCAATCCCTGAGATCATGAGCTGAGCCGAAGGCAGATGCTTAAATGACTGAGCCACCCAGGCGTCTCTGACGGCCTCTGTTTTGTTAAAGCTCACGTTTGTGGTCTCTCCCCAGTCTGCAGACTTAGGCTGGCTTTCTGTGCGTGCTCACTAGCCACCTCCCAAAACTCACTCTTGCCACCATCAAGAGTTTGCACAGAAAATCATCCATAGGGTAAGGGGGTAAGACAGGGGCTCATGGGGGTGAGATGCGGGGCTCAACTGCTCTGAGCCAGTTGGACGGATCTGCAGGCAAGATCAACGTGTGGGCAAGGCTTCTTATTGGAGTCTGAAACACAGGGATCCACGTCCCTTTAATGCCTTCTGAGGATCTTATCTGTCACTCTCTCAGCCTTTTCCCACTCCCAAGTCACACAGCTCATGACTCAGTACTCTGGTCAGCGCGAGTGAGAAGAAGGTTCGTCTGGCAACTTGCTGCACAACTGGGGAAGCCATGTGCTCTCTCACATGCCCTTATTTTTGCCCATGGGAGAAATCAAGGGCCAAGAAACATCTGACTGGGCACTGAGCTACGCTCTTGGGGGAGGAGTGACATGTTCCTCTTTCCCTCCCCAGTGTGTTCACATTTTTATTTTCTTTCTCCAGTGGTGTGCTGGAAACCTGGGCTCCCACAAAGGCTCTCTTGTCTGTGGGGCTCTCTTGATTGTCTAAGACAGTGATCGCCGGCATCTCTCAGGCTGGAGCCGGTTCCCAGGCCCTGCAGGGTTCAAGCCGGGAGTAAGGTCTGCACACCTATTACCTGATGCACTGGTGGTCTAGACTCTTCCCTCTCGGGCTCTATGGGGTGTGGTGTTGAGTCCCACACCTTCCACGAGGTACTTTTGTCTGTGAATGAATGCCAACTTGTTGTTTTCGAGTTGGGATGTGGGTACGTGAGGGCTAGCTTGTTGAGCTACCCCACCTTTTAAGTTCTTACCCTTTACCCCGAAGATCCGCCTGACAGATTATATTCTTCTCCTCCTCCTTGTTCACCCTTTTGTGGATGGAGATGACATGGGGAAGAGTGAGGCTGGCTCTATTCCTGGAGCTGTCTGACATTCCGGTAAGGACGGCAGAAAAGTCTGGATAACATCACATGGGAAAAAAGAATATTACAATGTTATTTTGCATTTTACCAGGAGTCTGGAAAAAGAAGGAAGTAGAGAAAGACTCATTAATGGGAAGCTGACATCTGACTGACATCCATAATCCATAACCCCCAGCAGTGGCAGGAGGATGCCCATCCCTAACGACCCCAGCCCCATCTTTCTTCATTCCTCCTCTCGGGCATCCTAAGGCTGGAAGGTACGCACGTCTGGACTGGACTTCCCTTTGGTGTGTGTGTGTTGTTGCATTCCTGGGGAATGCCGCTGTCCTGTTTGCGATCCAGACTGAGAATGTTCTTAACAAGCCCGTGTGTTACTTTTAGCCATATTGGACCCTACTGATCTGGGCCTCTCCACAGCCACCACTCCTAAATGTTGGGCATCTTCTGGCTGAGTCTCAGGGATATACCTCTTTTTTTAAAAATATGGCAAAAAAACACATAATATAAAGCCTATCTTAACCATTTTTAAGTGTCCATTTCAGCAGTGTTAACTGTATTCACATCGTTGTGCAGTGGATCTCTAGAACTTTTTCATGCGAAACTGAAACGCCATACCCATTGAACACCACCCCATTCCCTCCTCTTCCAAACCTCTGGGAACTACCATTCTACTTTGTTTCTGTAAGACTGACTACTTTAAATACCTCTCGTAAGGATCACACAGTATCTGTCTTCTTGTGGCACGCTTATTTCACTCAGTGTATCCTCGAGCTCCATCCACGTTGTAGCATGTGGCGGAATGCCCTTCTTTTTAAAGGCTGAATAATATGTGTGTTGGATACTTTATTTCTTTGTCCTTTCATCCATCAGTGGACTTTTGGGTTACATGTCTTGACTATTGTGCTTAATACTGCAGTGGGTATGGGTGTGAGTTTTGCTGTTTTTGTTGTTTTAAAAAAGTTTTATTTTTAGGGGCGCCTGGGTGGCTCAGTGGTTTAGGCCACTGCCTTCGGCTCGGGTCGTGATCTCAGGGTCCTGGGATCGAGTCCCGCATCGGGCTCTCTGCTCGGCGGGGAGCCTGCTTCCCTCTCACTCTCTCTGCTTGCCTCTCTGCCTACTTGTGATCTCTCTCTGTCAAATAAATAAATAAAATCTTTAAAAAAAAAAGTTTTATTTTTAAATAATCTCTCCAGCCAACATGGGGCTCAAAATTACAACCCCGAGGTCAAGAGTAGCACACTTTATCAACTGAGCCGGCCAGGCGCCCTGGTGTGAGTTTTGTCTTTACTGAGATATAAGTCCCATAACCACAGTTCATTCATTGAATGTGTGCCATTCAGTGGGTTGTAGTATATTCACAGATACGTGCAACCATTACTGTAGTCAAGAACTTTCATCACCCCAGAAAGAAGCCTTGTACCCTTTCGTTGTTATCCCTTATCCCACCATCCTCCCCACCTGGCCCTAAGCAACCACTAACCTGCTCTCTGTCTCTGCACATTACCCAATCCTGGACTTTAAAAGGAATGGAATCAAATAATATGTGATCTTTTGTGACCAGCTTCCTTCCCTTAGTGTACGGTTTTCAAGGTTCATCTGTGTCGTGGCTCGTGTCAGTATTTGACTCCACTTTGTGGCTAATATTACATTGTATGATTAACCGTATTTTGTTTATTCAACAGGAGCTGGTGGACATTTTGGGTGGTTTCCACCTGTTAGCTGCTATGAATAATGCCGCTATAAACATCTGTGTGCAGGGTTTCATGTGGACATATGTTTTCATTTCTTTTGGATATATACTTAGATGTGGAATTTCTAGGTCATATAATAACCCTATATTTGATCATTTGAGAAATTGCTAAATCCTTTTTCCAAGGGGCTGTATCAGTTTTACATTTCTACCAGTAGCATATGAGGGTCCTAATTTCCCCATACCTTTATCAACAATTTTGACTTTTTTATTCTAGCTATCCTTTTAGGTGTGAAATGGTATCTTGTGGTTTTTATTTGCATTTCCCTAATGGTGAGTGATGTGGAGCACTGGCCATTTGCTTATCTTCCTTGGAGAAATGTCTATTCAGATCCTGTACCCATTTTTAAATTGGGTCTTTTGATTGTTGAGTTGTAAGAGTTCTTTATGTATTTTGATAGAGTCCCTTATATGACATGTAAATTGCAAATATTTTCTCCCATTGTGTGTGTTGTCTTTTTTCATGTAAGTAAATTATACCTACAGATTTCCCTCTGAGCCCTAGTTTTACTCTGTAAGTTTTGGTATGTTATGTTTTTGTGTTTGGGGTACATTGTATGTTCATTCTCATTCATCTCAAGTATCTTCCCTAGTCTGTGCTGATATGCTTCTGTCTTGCTGCTTTCAAAATTCTCCGTTTGTCTTTTGAGAGTTTGATTGGGTTCTGTCTAGGGCTGAATCCCTTTGGGTTTATCCTACTTGGAGCTCATGAATTTCTTGGATGTGTAGCTTAATTTTTGTCATCAAATAGGGGAAACATGTAGCCATGATTTTTTTTCACATATTCTTTCTGCCCTTTCTCTCTCTTCTTGAATGTTCGTGTGCTGCATGTAGGTCTCTGAGCCTCTGTTCATTTTTCTTTATTCTGTTCTTCTGTAGACAGGTTAGTTTCAATGGACCTAACTTTGAGCTTGCTGGTTCTTCTGCCTGGTCACGTCAAGTTAATTTTTTTTTCTCAGTTATTGTACTTTTCAATATGTATTTGGTTCCTTATTGTAATTTCAGTCTCTTTACCGATAATCTATTTAGTGAGACATCATTCTTATTTTTTTTTAACTCTTTATACATGGTTTCTTTTAGCTCTGTGAACAGATTTAAAATAGAGTAATCTAAAGCATTACCAAGCTTGCTGTTCGTAGCAATGTTCTACTCTGTCTAAACTGCAGACACTCTGGGTTATTGCAGGCTTTTGATTCATTTCCAGAGTTCTGTGCAAGTTGAATCTGATAATATGTGGCAAGGTTATCATTGCTTTTATGGAGGGAACAAACATTTGGTGGTTAATACTGGCCCACTTTTGTTGACTCCTTGCTTGCGTTTTGACTCAAACAAACTATAGAAAGATATTTTTGGGACAGTTGGCAAAAACTGAACACAGAATGGTTATTAGATTATTAAAAACTTTATTTTGTTGGCCAGGAAAATTGTATTAAGGTCACATATATTTTTAAAGACCGGCTAGAGCTACATAGTGGCATTTACAGTTTTCTTTGATTTACTTTCAAGTACTCCAGCTCACAAAAAGTACGTGTGGGAAGACAGCTATGAAATCTTGGCACATGACGGTTGCTGGAACTGGGGTAATGGGTACACAGAGTTCATCATTTTAGTTTTGTGTTTGAAAATTTTTATAATCTTTCTTAAAAGATGAGGTGTACCATTGGGTCCAAACAAGGATGTCTTGAACTGGGAAAAAATAATTGAGCTCCTAACTGGCCTTGGGGAGAAGGGAGTAAAACCACCCCCTGGAAGATAGGCAGGGGGTGATATCGAGAGCATGAATGCTAAAGAGATAGAAGCAATCTGGCAGCCCCAGGATAAAAGGACAAGTTATACCATAAGTGAAGACATGTAACCGTGTCTCAGTCTGGAGGGCAAATGAACTGACTGGTCAAGTCTGGGCTGACCCTAACCCTGACTCCCAACTCTGTGGTCTCAGCCACCATCCCTGCCACATCCCAGGGCAGTGGAAAAGACTTCCTAGGACTGGCCGAAGAATGCACCCCACCTGAGGCCATTCCCTCTAGGCTTGACTCGGGCTAAAATCGGGATCCAAAGCTGGAGCTCCGCAGGGGGTGACAGGCCTCCAGGGGAGGAGGCCGGCTTCTGACCCTCTAAGTGACCCACAGCCCTAAGACATCAGCTGGGAAAAGGGAGCTCTCTCTGATGACCCCAGACTCAATCAGTGAAGCCCCAGTGATCTCAATGACACAGTAAAACATGCAGTTCTTTAACCGTATTCCTGTAAAGGAACTCAAACCTGAGGGAGCGAGCATGGGAGAGCTAACCCAGAAGAGTCCCACAGGGCAAAAGAGCGCAAGGCCTAGGCCCTGGGTGCTCCCACTTTCAGAGCCTACGGGGACCCTACCTGCCTGCCCTGCCGCCAGCCTTCCAGATGGGGACAAGAGCCACCAGGGACCACAGGTGCCTTGTGGCCTTGGCTAAATGAATAGGGTTTGGGAAACAGGAACCAAAGGTAGGCAGCCAAGAACCTGCCATTCTTTGACCTTCCCGAGGAGGAGGAGCAGGAAGTACATTGTCGGACACAAAGAGCCCCTCGACTTGTCTTTGGACACAGCGGTGGGATCTGAACCTCCTCGGAAGCCAGGTTAGGAAAAGAGAAACCAAGGGAGGGCTGGGGGCACTGCCAGGCAGACGACCAGCTGTCGTGGCCCTGCGGGAGAAGGCTGGCTGACCGCCTCACTGGCAGCCTGCTCCAGAGGGCCACTGAACGAAGCCCTGCAGAAAGGGGGACATGAGCAGACAGGTGCTGAAGACAATGCAAAATCCTCACCAGATCAGGGTCTTCTGGCAGCAGGAGGGCTGAGGAGTGAGTCTGAATGGGGTGGGGGAGGGGCGCAGAAGACAAGGGGCTGTTGGGCAGAGCAGGGTGGCTCCCCGGGGAGAGGCAAGTCTGGCAGGTCTGCAGGTCACTTTGGAAAATGAAGAGCCAGAAGATGCCACACACCTTCCACGTCGGGTGAGATCTGAAACCAGCAGCCTGGGTACTGCCTCCCCCTCCCCCAGTCCCTCACTGAAGGTGCCCGTGGCCCCAGGTCCATACTGCAAGTACTCAGTTGAAGAACAGCTTTATTGGTAACCTGACGGAACCAAGGTTACCTCGGAGGTGTCAGCCTGTAAGGCCTTATCCACGCGGGAAAACCAATCACACAATTCCTGGGAGTTCCTGACAAGAGGTCAGGTCTCCACTCCTAATCATAAGACAAATTCCCAAATTTACAAATTTCCAAACAAATTCCTGATTTCAGAGTGCACAAAAAGGTCAGAGGGTTGTCAGTCCCCCTGCTTGTGGGGGCTCAGGCGGCTGGCTGAGTTGCTCAGTAACATCTGTGGGGCTGCGCGGACAAGATGGAAGCCAGGAAGGCCACGGAACATCGCCCCAGGACAAGTTTCCAAGAAGGTTCACACTTGGGCAGGGCACGGAACCTGGCCCTGAGACTGCACTTTGGGTCTGATGGGGCCAAGTCCCCGGGCGGGCCTGGGTATCAGAGAACCCCGCCTGCTGGCCTCGGCACGTGGAGGCTCGGTAGTCTGGGCTCAGCGACGCCGCCACAGCCTGTCCCATGTCTCAGCTCCTCAGTGCTGGGGCGTCCCCAGCTTCCTGATGGGATACAGGTACCACATCACCACCCCTGAGGGGTTGATGATCACTGTGAAGTTGGTTTGAGAGTGGAGGCCACTGATGACATCACCCGTGTAGACGTTCTGGGCCTGCGGTGGGAGGAGACATCAGCAAAACCACTATAAGAACAGCTGCACAGAGCCCCCCTCCGAGGGCAGGAAAGCCTGGACTTCGGCCTGTGGCGGGCTTCCGGGGTGCCCCAGAGAAGGGGGAGCACGGCACCTCCCATCACTTCTCCATTGGCAAAGCCAGCAGTTGCCCAAACACAGGCAGTGGTCAAAGCCCCAGCCCACGGACAACCGGAGGAACGTGCTGGCGAGGACAGACCAATAAGGGGACGTGTGCAGCTTCTGGGCCCAGGCCTTAATTATACGGAGCAGCTCTGTTTGCAGAGCCTGAAAACACCAGTGCAGAGAAGGGTACGGCCACAGCCCGACACACCTGCAGCTGCCCCTCGGGCTCCTGCCAGACCCCCAGGGCCCAAGGCCTGGGCGAGGCCCTGTTGGAGGCAGCAGCACCCCGGCAATGCCTTCCCAGGGAAACCGGCAGCCCTGCGGGGAGCAGGGTACTCACCTCATACGTGTGGGAGCTGTTGAAGTTGAGCTGGGCGAGGGAGGAGTGGTAGTGATACGGCATATCCGTCCGGCGGCTGAAGAAGACTAAGGCGCTGGCCGCGTTGGCCAGGGGCCGCATGAACACTTCAACGCGGGATTTCTCCTAGGCGCACAAGGTGGCTACCGGCTGGCCTCCCTGCTCAGGCAGGCCCTGAAATCCCCAGCCTTCCTTTGAAGGACTTACTCTTGCCTGACTCAACTGTGTGCCAGGCCCCATGCTAGAACCCAGAGACAAATGCTGTACGAGGTCCTGTCTCAGGCAGGGTCGGGGGCGGGATAGACATGGGCAGCTGCTGGTACCGGAGTGGAGGCCACTGTCCAGGAAGGACGCTGCACTCTGGCCTGAGCAGCCAGGAGGGCGAAGCCCCATCTTCCAGAAGGTCCCTGGGCCTGCTTCCACCATAAGCCCCTCCAGAAGGAATTAAGTTACCTCCTTTGGGCATCACCGATTCCGTACGTGACTTCTATAAGCTGTATGGATTTCTTTTAACTAGAGAGGGGAAGATCTGCGCAAACAGCACAAGGCTCGACTGTTAGGAGTTGAGTCCTACTGTACCATCTACCAATTCTGTGGCCTTGTGCTACTCAGACTCCTCAAGTATCAGTTCCTCATTTGTAAAATGGGGAAGGAGTATTCACCTTCTGAGAAAAGGTGCCAGAACGCCCAGTGCACATCGGTGGTCAGTAGCTACCAGCCGGCGCTAGTTCCGTACTAGTAGCACTTCACTCCTTGGCTCAAACAATTCCTAAGCTCTGGAGGGAAGCCCTAGTTCTCTGCCAGACATCACCGACGTGTGCACAAGTCTTATACTGCCAGATCGAGGGACCCCACTGTCAGTGTGCCCTTGTGGGGTGATGTGTCCCTTCCCCAGATCCCATGAGCTCTGGCTTTGCTCTCACTCAGGCAAAGGGGCACCGGGGGGAAGCGGGGACGGCTGGAGCAGCTCCCGGTAGAATCCTTGGCTGAATGCAACCAGGAAGGAGGGCTGAGCAGGTTTCAGAGGCCCAGCCCTCTGTGACCTCCGGCTTGCAGCCTTGTTCTCAGGGGAGCCCAGTCCCTCGGCCTCCCCTTCCCTCCCCCCACGCCCCAGTACCTTGCGAATCCTGCGTCCCTGGATGCCCAAGGGATCCTGGTTGATTTTGATCATGAGTGGGTTCTGCAGAATGTCCGCGTTCTGGGCTGAGATGGTGCGCAGGTCTGTGGACATGAAGAGGGGCGCTGCCAGCACCGTCCAAAGTGCCATCTGGGCCCGGGCTTGCTCAAAGCTGAGGCCAAAGTTCCCTATGAGCAGCTGGGGTCAGAGAAGAGAGGAGCGGTCAGCTCTGTCCTCTCCAGGGAAGAGGGCACAGGGCCCAATCCTAAACGTGTAGCCCAAGGCAAGAGATGGAGGAGGACAGCCTGTGAACACTTCTCAGCCGCATGGCCTTGGGATGAGCCGAGCACTCTCCCTGTGAGCCTCAACTTTTTATTTCACCAAGAATACAGGGTGAGCGGATGTCCTGGCCATGCCACACGTTGTTCAGATGATCCAGTGGGATCCCGCGGCCGAACGCATTTAGACACTGGAACACCAAAGTCAAGAAATAAAGTCGGGGGCGCCTGGGTGGCTCAGTGGGTTAAGCCGCTGCCTTCGGCTCAGGTCATGATCTCAGGGTCCTGGGATCGAGTCCCGCATCGGGCTCTCTGCTCAGCAGGGAGCCTGCTTCCCTCTCTCTCTCTCTCTCTGCCTGCCTCTCTCTCTACTTGTGTCAAATAAATAAATAAAATCTTAAAAAAAAAAAAAAAAGAAATACAGTCGGAGTGGCGGCCGCAGGTAGCCAGACCTGGACAGAATCCCTGCTCCCTCTCCTAGCCATCCACCTGCCCTAGCCACAGGCGACAGGACCAAGGGGGCCTTCCTGACCCCAGGGCATCCAGGCCACAGACTGGACACAAACAATAATGGCTAACGCAAGCAACACGCTTGGGTACTTAGTGATACCAACTGAACCACCGCTGCGTGTGCGCCAAACTGTGCCGAGCTTTTAAAGAATCACCCGTTTCAATACTCAGAACAGCCCTATATGAGGTGGCTACTCTTCTCATTTTCCAACTGACAAAACTGAAGCACAGGAAAAATTAAGTCACTTTCCCAAGGCTGAGGGGGAACCAGAACTCCAAAGCAGGCCAATCTGTTTCTCCAGGCGTCTATCTGGCCCACGTAATAATAGTATATACAATAATGTAATTATTATAATCATCGCTGGTAGTAAATGCTTGTTGGCTAAATGAAGAGACAGCTATAAAGTCGTAAGATAAATTGCAAGAAAATTTCGGTCATGGGGCTCTGAGGTAGGCACGAGGAACCGCCTCTGCCTGTCGAGGCTCTGCGGGCAGTACCAGGGCACAGGGCAGGGCAGTCTAGGGAGGGAATGGCCAGAGCGTGTGGGCTCTTCGTGATCTTTACACCCCAGCTACAGACGAGTTCTCAGGTTTCAAGAAACACAAGAACTGCCTGGGAAGATGGTTAACAATGGGCATTGCGAGGCCCTCTTCGAACATTCTGATCCAAAAGGTGGGGGTGGGGCCCTTGGGAAGAGAGGAAAACAAGCTCCCATCGTGAGGCTACCGCACTGGTTCAAGGACAGGTTTTAGAGGCACTGATCTAGAAGCTGGGGGTGAGCATCTAGGAGGACAGCACAGGGCAGTGGGGAGCGGGTCTGTCGTGGCCATCCCCCTCCATGCCGGTACCATGTCTGGGTCGTTCCAGTGCCCAGGGCCTGCCACCGGCTGCAGGATGTCCTGGTTGTCCACGAACCAGTCCAGGATGGAGAGCACGCTACTCCAGGAGTCCTGGATGTCGTCATAGTTGCGCCAGAGGTTGCAGATTTCTGCCAGCAGAGTGTAGTTCACCTGGATGTTGGGGGAAGGCGGAGTCCGGCACCAGAGTCAGGCCCTGCTTCCTGGAGGCCGGCACAGGGGCTGAGGAGCCTCAGCAGGAGACACGGACGGTGGGGGATGGGGATGGGGGCAGAGAACAGGCCCTGAGCCAGATCAGTATGAGGAAGGCCTCCCCTGCCCTCTTATGCCACCTGGGCCAAGCCCAGGGTATGGGCCCAGGCTGGTGCACCCATAACCCTCCCCCCACCCCTGTCTTCTCTCAGTGAGTCCCACCACCTGCCGGCGCTCTCCCTCCGGTAAGCCAGTCTGATCCCACCCTTTCCAGGGTCCTAGGTGCTGAAGGGCCCCTGGGGAGGTTCAGCCGCACCTGCCTGGCCTCACCAGCCTTCTGGACCTCCTGGGCCATTCAGTACCACCAGGGTTCTGCCCACGTGCTGGGTGACGTGTGTCTGCCCATGACGTGTGGTTCCTATGCCTTGGCCGCCCATCCCTTCAGTCGACCTCACAAGTGCCTCCTCTTCTCTAGACCCAGGGCTGGCTGAGGCCCCCTCTGGGGCACTTACAATCCTCTCCTAGACCCACAAATCAGCACATGGGCAGCTGGGATGAGAGCAGCCCTGACTGCATAGGGGCGAGGAGGCTTGGCTGTGGGGCGCACTGCCAGGCAGGTGCACAGAAAGGCTTACCTTTGGGGGAAGGCCCCCTTCGTAGGCTGGCCAACTGCAGGAGAAGGCAATGGGGCGGCCTGTGGCATTCAGGGCAGCTGCCATCTTGGGGTACCCTGGGGAAGCCCGACCCCCACATTTTAGGACTGAGGAGGCTCAGGAGAAAATCTGAGGCCTCAGCCCAAACCTCCTACCAAATGTGAGGAAACAGACTCAAAAGAGAGGCACTTCCTCTTTTGAGTCTCACTTCTTTGGTGGGGCGTGGTGCCAACCCATCTGTAGGAAGCCTGGGAGGCAGGAATCCCCCCAGCCTCTGGGTGCAGGGAACTGGGAAATGCTACCCCCTAGGGGCCGTATGGACAGACAAACTCAAGCTCAGCCAGGTGGGCACCTGGGAGCTTTCCATGGCCGCGCCCCCCACCCCCGGCCAGTTCTAGGACCCACCCTGGGCCCGTTCCTTGGGGGTCGAAAAGCAGCCATCCAACTTCAGCATGTCCACCTTCCACGCGGCAAAGGTTTGAGCGTCCTGAACCACCTTGTCCAGTGTGGTGCCTGGGTAGCCCATACAGGTGAAGTTGCCCATGTCCTCGTAGATGCCCAGCTTCAGGCCCAGGGAGTGAGCCTGCGGAGGGTTGAGGACACCGTGGGCTCGGGGGGGAGCCACCTCCCTGGCACATCTGACCAGGCCTCATTGTAAAACTATCAATGGCTCACCACTGCCCAAAGCAAAGGGTCTCAGTTTGCTGGCCTGGCCTCTGCCAACCACAGTCCTTCTCCCGCCGACACACACCTCCCATGGGCAGTTCCTGGCTTCTAGGCCTGGCTTCTGCCGCCCCTCTGCCCCAAATGCCACTTCACTTGTATGAGCTCAGGAACCGCCTCCTCGGGGGAATCTCTCCGAAATCCCAGGCTGGATAAGATGCCTTTCCTGGCTCTCATCCACCGCAGTGGGCCCAAGCGAGCTGTTCATTTATCTGCTTCCCCCACCAGACAGATTTTTTTCAAGCAGGGGGCTGCAGAACTGAACCCTAAGTGAAGTGGGGTCGATGGGGCCGAGTGCGGTCTGGACCCCCAGCTCTAGGGCAGGGCGGGGGTGGGGCTCACATAGTCAGCCAGGAAGGCAATGCCGTGGGGGAAGCGCTTGGGGTCGGGCACCAGGTTGCCTTTAGCGTCACGCCCGCCAATCCAGCAGTCGTCGATGTTGAGGTATATGTAGCCTAGGTCCCGCCATCCATCCTGTGCCAGGTGGTCGGCCATCTCCATGAAGAGCCGCTCACTGGTGAGAGGCAGGGTGGGGGGCAGCTCGGTCACCCCCCCCCCCCCCCCGCCCTCTTCTTCAGAGCTTTTCAGACTTCCCAGATAGTCTGAGTGTGAATCCAGGTTGTGAGAACCATAATCAGGGTGGAACGAAAGGAGTGGCTTGGCCCCCAGGCTTGCCCGACTGAGCCAGCTTTCACAATTATCTCCTTTCGGTGACCTCAGGGGCTGGGTCCACAACGATGTCCCTGACCTATCAGGGCTGACAGTCCCTACATGGGCCCCAAGCAGGTCACAGGCTGTCAGATGTCCCAGAAGTCACCTCTGGCTGCATTCTCTCTGGGATGGGGCTCTCTGGCCCTGCCCTCCTTTCTAGCTGACCCTCCCCTCTCTGCCCCACTCTGCTGGGTCTTGGGCGAGGCTCGTGCGGTGGTGGGCCTTCCTCACCTGATGCAGTTCTTCGGGTCCTCGTCACAGTTCGTGTTGCAGCGAAAGCGTTCCCAGGCCAGCCAGCCCATGGGTGGCTTCCGCAGGAGCCCATTCTCGAGCACCAGCACCTGGGCCACCAGGGCCAGCAAGACCACTGCAGGGGGGTCAGAAAGACGACGGTCAGCGGCTCCCATAGTAGCCCCAGACCTCACGCCACTCATGCTGTCTGGTCTGGCTGTTCAGCTCTGCGGAGGCCGCTGGCCTTCCCCTTAGGGGAATCGGTAAAGTAGATCCAGCTCTTCCTGCAACCGCTGGCTCCAGCAGTCACGGTGAGGGGCTTGCGGTGCCTGGGGCAGGGCGGTGTGTTCTGGGCCTGAGCCCCCCCTTGCTGGTGCCACAGCTGTTGTCGCTGGAGTTTGTAAAAACTCACATCTGAGGTTGTATCCTTTCTATACCCTGACCAGCTCCCCCCATTTACACAGGACTTGACAGAACCCTGTAGTCAGACTCCAGGTCTCCTGACCCCCATCCGTAGGTCTTTGCTCTCCACCACAGAAGCCCCCCCCCCCCCAAAGAGGCCTCATAAGGGCTTAAGGGGTCAGCCAGGTTGGACCTGCACCTAGCCAGCTCTGCCGGGTGAACCCTTGCCCCCTCGGGCCTGTTTCCTTATCTGTAAGATGAAGTTACTGTAACTGACTTTACAGGGCTGTTCTCTGCCATGTTGATAACACGGAAAATAGGACTTCTGCTCTTTGAGGGAGAGAGGACCGGAAAGGAAGAGGCTTCTTTGGAGGGAACTGATTCCTAGGTGGGGAGCATCTCCTTTCTGGTCCAGTTCCAAGAGCAAGAGGGACATGTCTCCCCACATACCCACATCAGGGAAGGAGGCCCTGAAACCAGAGGGCTGGAACTTCCTCCAGGTAGCCCCTACCCCCAACGGGTCACCTACCCTCCCCCAAACCACCCCCACGAGCGTAGGTACCTGTCTTCAGCAACATTGCTCTGGACTCAGCGTCTCCGAACCTGACCAGACCTGCTGCTTTTACCAGCTTTGTATGTTGGACTTCGGAAGCTAGGAAACGTTAGAAAAGCACTGGGGTCACTACAGCCTCGCTAGCTCTGCGGCCCTCAGCCTTGGGCGTGGATCCCCATCCGTCCCGAAGTCCCCTTCATTGCCCACCACCCCCGGCCCCCAGCCATCACTTCCCCGAGCGTGGGGATGCCTCAGAAACACTAACCAAGGCGTCTTAGACGATAGACCCCACCCTCTCTGTAGTGCTGGGAACCCCGAGCGCCCACGGGCGGCCCTCCGCCGGGCTGGGGCCACAAAAAGACAGCGATCCCCTCTGGGACGCCCGGGAAGAGCCGAGGCGTCGGGCTGGGACCAGGCTTCGGACTCCCACCGGGTCTGGGTTGCCCCCCCCGCCCCCAAGGACCGCAGCCCAGCAGCCCCAGAGCGGGGACCCTCCCCCAGAGTGCCCCGCTCACGGAACTCACCCCGCGGACGCCCCCAGAACGCCACCCGCTTCTGCCTCTGGGGGGCGGACTGCTGCTGTAACCCGATTTGCCTGCCGCGTTCCAGAGGGGGCGGAGCCTGACGGCGGCACGCCTTCCCCGGCGGAACCTATCAGAATCCCCCTCGCTACGTCGCGTCCCGCCCGCTGTGAGCCCAATAAGCCCTCCCCCGGGCCTCCCCAAGCCCCGCCCCCCTCGAGCTCGGGCTCTGAGCCCACCCCCGGCGGACGAGCGGGTTTAAGGACTGGCTGACCGGGCTACCACGGCTCCCGGACAGGGTAGTCGTTTCACCTCTGCGGGGTCCCTGAAGGCAAGCATAGTGCCCGGCACAGTGTACACGTTTAATAAATAGTATGGCGTGACTATCTGCTTTATTAAAAGGAAGTGAGGAGATGCCATGAAGCACGACCCCAAGTAAGCCACTCAAAAACGGTAGTCGAAGATGAAAAGGCATTAGGAGAAAGATGGGTGGGGGGAAGCATATCAGGTGTAGGGCACTGTTTTTTTGCAAAGCCAGGAGGCTCTCCTCCCCTACCTGACACTCCGGGCCAGCCACCGGTTGTACTGGCCCAGGCACGCATTCTGCATATTTCTTATCTTTCATTCATCAAATATTTATTGAGCGACTACTAGGTAGGTGCCAAACACTTTATTCTTGGCACCTTCGCTTGGACGGTCACTGGGCATCTCAAACATAACCAGCCCCAAACCGAACATCCCAAACGGAACATTTCTCAGGTAATGGCAACTCTCCTTTCATATGCTCAAGCCAAAACCTTGGAGTCCGCTTTGCCACCCCTCTCCCTCACTCCCCATATCCAGTCTTTTGGCAAACCCTGTTGCCCTCTGCCTTCCAAACCCACCTCTCATTACTCTCCCGGCGCCCATCACATCGTGCCTGGATCATTAGTTGCAGCATCCTGGTCAGCCGTCGGCTTCCACCTGCACTCTCTCTCTCCACAGCAGCCAGAGTACTCCTACAAAACACGAACTCAGTTGGGACACCTGGGCGGCTTCTATGGTTTCTATTATTAAATGAATTAAATTTAGTAGAAGAGACAGATAGCAAGAAAGGAAAGCGTGAATACAGGAGGGTTTCTATCATGACTAGTGAAAATACAATTCAGGGATGTGAAAGGGTAGGATACTTTCCATCGCCTGGTCAGGGAGGGGACATCTGAGCAGAGACCTAATTGATGTGAAGGAGCCCTGAGACGTTAGAGCCGAGGGAGAGGGACTCTAGCCTGCAGGAAAGTGTAAAGGCTAGCGCTCGGAGCCCGGAACCACCAAGTTCAGGGGCAGATACGCCGACCGCCGACCTCGCTGGCTCCCAGCCTCTGGTGCGTGGCTGAGCAGGCCTGCGACCTTCACTGCAGTGCACCAAGAGACCGACTCCAGGCAGAGCCTGGGGGCCGCGGGTGGGCGGCAAGGCCGCCGGGACTGGAGGAAGCAGAAATGGATAAGCCCCAGAAACAGAGATTCGAGAATTTCAGGGGCCGGGTGGAGTCGCCAGGAAGCTCGCCCGGGCCTCGCGGGCTGGATAGGAGCCCGCCCAGAGGAGGCGCCGGCCGAAGCCGTCCCAGGCTTGGCTCTGTGGGAAAAGTGGGCCGGGCGGGATGAGGGGGCTGGAGAGGGGGAGAGAAGGGCTCCGAGTTCTCCCGGCCGTGGGCTGGGTCCGAGGCCCGCGGACGGCCTGCGGCGGGGCCCTGGGTTCGAGGTCGCCCGCCGCTGACCAGCTCTGTCCGGGGCTCTGGGGCCTCAGTTTCCCACCCCCGGGTGGATCGGGGGCGGCTTCGCGGACCGCCCGGTGAGCCGCGGGAGGGGAGGGGCGCCGGGGGTAACTCGAGCCGCCCGGAAGGGGTCTCCCGGCGCCCGCGGCCACGTTCCCGTCCCGGCGCAGGCGCGGGGTCCGGAGCCGCGGTCGCCCCGAGCCGCGCGCGTAGCCCACCCCGTGGGCCGCCCTCCCCAGCGGCAGCGCGCCCGGCGGCGCGGAGGTGAGCGGGCCCGGCGGGCTCTGGAGGCGGCGGTCCGGGAAGGCGTGGCCCGCGGAGACGTGGCGGGGCAGCCCCACTGCGCGGACCGGGAGACTGAGGCGGCCGCCGCGGCTCTGCGGCGCTCGGCCGGGGACTCCCGCGGACGGGTCCGGGGCAACCCGGTGGCCCCAGGCCCCAGCCCGCCCAGCTCCTCTAACAAAAAACCAGGAGGCACGCGGCGTACCGGTCCCCGCGGGCTGTGCGGTCCGCGTCCCGCACCCTGGCTCGCGGCGGGGCCGGAGCACTGCCCCGCGGGACCTGGGGCCCCTCTCCGCGCCCCGGTGCGTGCCGGGAGGACCTCAGTGAGTCCCCCGCCTCCCGTGACCCGCCACAGGCACGGCCCCGCCCCCGAGGGCCCGGCCTGTTTCTCTCTCCAGGCCTTATCGGGACTGGTCCTTAACGTGACTTCTTACTTACTTAATTTTCCCATTCATTTATTATCTTTGTTTACAATGTCTCCCCGCTGGAATGCAGGCTCCAGGAGGGACGGATTGCTTAGTCCACTGCTGTCTTCTTGGTTATTTCAGTACTTTCTGAAGTCTTCATCTTGTTGGGCTGGATATGGGAGGCTACGCGGGCAGCCAAGCCGAGTCCCGCCCAGACGAGTCAGTCCTGCGCTAGACGTTCTGGGGTGGGGAGAGTGCGGTAAACAAGGAGATCATTGCGCGGGGGAAGGAAAAGAAAACAGAAGTGGGGGGCTACTCGTTGGGTCAGCTTGTGCTCAGGAGCACTTTAGAAACTCACAGATTAGGTGGCTTCAGCCTGCAGATAAAGCCTGGGCCTGCTAAAAGGGCAAAACAGGAAGCTGAGGACACTTAACTCTGACCTTGACTTTGGGTGTAGGGGACTGAGCTCTGCAAAGTGATGGTCAGTTGCTCTCAGGTGCCTGGTCTGGGTGGGCGGGAAGGTAGGGAGATTATCAGGGGTCAGGGGAGGCTTCCTGGAGGAGGCGGTGGTTTTACTGGGCCTCTAAGACCGAGTAGGAGTTCTCATCCTTTAGGATGCTGTGATGGGGTTTGACAATTGTTTTGCAGGTGCCCTAGGAACCACATAGTCTAAGGGTTAAACCGAGAGGCTGGATGAGAGGCCCCCGCCCTCTTGCTGTGAGCTCTGCTGGTAAGTGGGTCCCTGCGGAGACTTGCCTCCAGAAGGCATGAGGGAATCAGGAGACCAAGCTCTGCTTCTCACTGGCCATGCGGGCTTGCGCAGTTCATCTTCGCCGCTCTGGGCATCCGTTTTTCATGAGTCAGGAGGAAGGTTGGATTGGGTGTCCCTTAGGATCCGTAGGGCACCCGCATTCAGTGGCTGGGGTTGGCCCTACCCAGCCACACCCTGTGTTTGTACCACACTCTTGTATACTGGGCAGGTCCCCATGTAAGCCTCCCCCCCAAGCCCCCACCAGTGGAGGAATGGGGCTGGCTTGCCCCCCCCCACCCCCGCCTTCATCTGGCCCCAAAGGCCACAGATTCTTCACTAAAGGATAACTGCCATTAACGAAGGAGAGGCTGGCGGGGGCCCAGGAGGGTCACAGAAACCTTGGAGGTTTGGCTTCAGGGTTGGAGCTAAGGGACCTCTGGATTAAGGGATGGTTCAAGCAGTGATTTCTATGGGTTCGGGGTCCATCTCAGCTCAGCTGATGCTTTATTCTTTGGAGTTTAAAAAGCTGTTTCAAACCCCTCCTTACCCTCTGGTCTGGGACAGTCACATTATCCTTCTGAGTCCTCTGCTGTCCAGTTTTTTGCATGTTCCCCTCAACCACCCTTTGCGAGAAAAGGCAGGGACACAAGCCCATTTCACCGATGAGGACCCTGAGAGCCTGAGGGTATATAGCAAGTGAGTACAGGCCATGGGGCAGGGGCCCACGGGTCCTCAGAGCCAGCGTTCTTTTCCCAACAGGGGCAGAGAGGCTGCCTTCCTTTCTGACCTGTGGCCACCCATCTCCCCTCACAGTTCTTATGGGAGCCATGAAGCTGAATGAGAGGAGCGTGGCCCACTACGCGCTGAGCGACTCCCCGGCCGACCATACGGGCTTTCTGCGCACCTGGGGCGGGCCAGGGACTGCACTGACCCCCACTGGCACCGGCCGGAGGTGCTGGTTTGTCCTCAAAGGCAACCTGCTGTTCTCCTTTGAGAGTCGTGAGAGCCGGGCCCCGCTGAGCCTGGTGGTGCTGGAGGGCTGCACGGTGGAGCTGGCCGAGGCTCCCGTGTCCGAGGAGTTCGCCTTCGCCATCTGCTTCGACGCCCCTGGTGTGCGCCCACACCTGCTGGCGGCCGATGGGCCCGCGGCGCAGGAGGCCTGGGTGAAGGCCCTGTCCAGGGCCAGCTTTAGCTACATGCGCCTGGTGGTGCGCGAGCTGGAGAGCCAGCTGCGCGAGGCCCGCCACAGCCTGGCCTTGCATCGCCACTCGTCCTGGAAGGCCATTGGCAGCCACCGTAAGCCCCAGGCTCCTGACCGCCGGTCTCCAGGCCTGGAAAACGGTCACTGCCCGTCCAAGGATTGCAGCCCCGGGGACTCGGTTGAAGAAAGGGGCAGCAGGCCAGCAGGGCGGGGCTTGGTTGAGTGGCAGGGCCCGGCCAGCCTCTTCCTGGACAGGAGGCAGAGCCCCGCGTTCCCCCAGACCTCCTACTTTTCTACCCTGCACAACTGGTACGGCCAGGAGATCATGGAGTTGAGGCAGAGGTGGCTGCGGAGGGTCTGGGGGAGCCGGCCGGCGCGGGAGAAACAAGATGGGCCCTGAGCCTCAGCCCTTGGGGCTCTGCCCTTATCCTGCTGGTCAGGATTCAGTGTTTATTCAGTTTCAAGTGGCTTCTTCTTGAGAGGGTTCTTTCCTTCCTGCTTTTTAGTCCTTCTCCAGGTTCCAGTTCCACCCTCGTGGCTGGACGGGACTGAGGGGTCATTCCTTCAAGCCCCTTTATTTCCTGAGGCCCTTGGACTAACTGTGCTAAGAGCCACTCCTGATCCCGAACCTGGCCTGGGAACTCACTGACGGTCCCGCTGGTCAGCCAGCGCGTCTCTGCGAAGACCCTGTCTCTGCTACTCTCAGCAGCTCGATGCCAAGTCAAGGCAAAGTGACTGAGTGGAAAGAGCCAGCAGCCAGAGCCGCCTGACCCCAGGGTGTGGCCGCAGCGGCCGGATGGAAGATCCGGAGCCGGTCCAGACATCGCCCTCTGCCTGCAATCGGCCCCTTCTTGGCCTCTCGAGGCCTTACCAGGGCCGTTGGTACACTGCCCGGGGCCCGAGCAGGTCTAGAGGCTTCCGCTCAGCCCAAGACCAGGCCGCCGGGAGGCCGCCAGGGTCCGGAACCCGTTCCTGCGGGCTTGTTCCCGGGAAGAGGGGCTGGAGGAGCCCCCAGCCCCTGCGCCTTTTTTTTTTTTTTTTTTTTTTTCCCCATTTGCGCCTTGTTTTATACACAGACACTGCAGGCTTTTGTTGTCGTCCTTACGGTCACGGTGTTTTTTATACGAGTAAAACAGTTTTTACTACTCCCTTCGGCTCCTCGCGCTTATTTCAACAGTCACTTGCCCAGTTCGTGCGAGAGCTCGCACTCCCTGCCGATGTATTTCCGCTGGCCTCTGTACCGTGCACCTTGGCAAGAAACAGAATTCCAGAATCATCCGGGTAGTACAACTAAGGGGTTTGAATCGTATTTTTTAAGTGTTAAAAAGGAAAATCGACGGTCCGAGTGACTTCTCTCCCCAACCGCCACCTGCTCTGCCCAGCCCCGGCGCGCCACGGTGAGGGAACAATGGCGCAAGTGAAAAGGTTCCACGGCGACCGCTCCCGGGACCAGCCGGCCCGCCAGGCCCGGAACTAAGCGGCTACGGGGCGTTGGCTCCTCCTCCTCGTGACGTCACCACGTCGGGCGCGTGACAAACGCCTCTTTCGCACCGCAGCAGGAACTAGGCTGGGCTTCGCATCTGATCCCAAAAGCCTCGCGAGGGTGGGGGCGGTGCTCTCCCGGAGGGCGTCGCAGCGGCCGGGCGGTGGGGTCCGGGTGCCGGGCTAGGGGCGGAGCTGGGAGATGGCGTCCGGAGCGGCTCGCTGGCTGACATTGGCATCCTTGCGATCCGGGGCTCTCCGGAGCGGGCCGAGCTTGAGGAAAGGTGGTGGTGATGTCTCCGCCGGAGGAGGTGGCGCGGGTCGGAGCCTGGTACCGTCGAGGTCAGTCATCGTTACTCGCAGCGGCGCCATTTTGCCCAAACCGGTGAAAGTGAGTGTCTGCCTGGAGGCGGGGCGAAGGGGCCGCGGCCAATCATTATGGGGAGTGTGCGCGGGTCGACGCTGACTGATAGGAGCAAAGGCCAATCATACGACCGCCTTAGGCCGGAAGACGTATCAAGGACAAAGTTAGCGATGATGCGCTGCTAATTTTGACAGGTGGGAGGAAATGGGTCAGATCCCGGTGTGCGTTGGGCGCACCGAGACAGAGGATGGGGGGCGAGAGCGGAGAAGGACTGCACTCTGCACTAGCTCCTCGTGGTGAGCTAGCAGGGAGCGTGGTGCCCTAGTTCTCCAGGCCACAAGACTCGGCTGTGTGTGTCCGGTGTAGACAAATCACGTAACCACTCCGTTCTTGTCCACCTCGCAGTTGATGGGGTGGAATAAAGTTGTGAAAGGGCTTTTAGATAAAGGGTACGTGGGACAGAACTTCTGTTTTTATAAGTTTTGACTTAGTGCTTAATTCACGTGATTTGCTGTTTTGAGAGGTGGGCAGGGAGTTACTACGATCACTGTTCCCACGAATGAAGAGTCGGGCCAAAGCAGTGAAGCCCTGAGGCTCCAAAGCTAGCAGCGGGTTAGGTCCTGGAATTCAGGTTTCTGGCTGGCACAACCCCACCCCCAACCAGGTCCTGTTTTGCCCACCGCTGAATGCTGTCATCTGCCCCGAGTACTTTTTTTTTTTTCTCTAAGCAAAATGGAAACAGCCCCTTACATCAACCAAGTTTGCTTTTTGACTCCAGGGCGGTGTGGGAGTTAGAAAACAAATTCTCCTACAGTGAGTATGGCCAGTGCTAGCTTGCACAGACAGGTGAGTTCAGGACTGTTTTGTGGCAAGACGCAGGGTCCACGTTGGGGAAGAGCTGCCTTATAAAAAGGCACAGCTGGGAAAAAACCTGAAACTCCGTAGGAAAATATGAGAGGATATGTTGAAATTCCACTGAAACTCCCCTAGTCCACCTACACAGCTAGTCTTTCATGGTAAAGACATGCTCATTTTTCAAAACATGGTTGTTTTGAGATTTAATGTGAAATTAACCCGGGGAATCTGTTAAAGAACTGTGCGAAGTATCCTTTCACTGTACACGCACATCTAAGTTTTAGATGTCTAGAATGAATGCCTTGTACTTTTCTCTCTGGTAGCCACATTGATGGCCATAAAATAACCTTTTTTTTTTTTTTTTCTGTTCTGCATGTTTCCAAAGTCAAGTAGTTGTGTATTATGGGTCTGGGGTTCACAGGAGTGTCCCTTAGGGGCCAAGCCTTCTGTGGCCCCACGGAGTGGGCTCTGGAGCTCACAGCCACCTCTCTGACCCTCTGCAGATGTCCTTCGGCCTTCTCCGTGTGTTCTCCATCGTGATCCCCTTTCTCTATGTGGGGACGCTCATTAGCAAGAACTTTGCCGCTCTACTTGAGGAGCATGACATTTTTGTCCCAGAGGATGACGATGACGATGACTAACAGGTAAGACTTCCTTTTCTCCTACGTGGACCAGGAACAGGAAGGGGGTGGGGCGCCTGAACTCTGATGCAGTTTGCGCTGGTAGCAGTTTCTGGTCCCTTGAAGCAGAAGTGCAGACCTTCAATAAACTGATTGACTTCGCTGTTTTTACGTTGCCTTTGCTCTATGTTGATGAGGAAATCTTACCGATTTAAAAATTCACTGGGATGGGATAGGGCTCCTGGATGGCTCAGTCGGTCAAGCATCTGCCTTAGGCTCTGGTCATGATCTCAGGGTCCCAGGATTGAGCCCTGTGTTGGGCTCCTTGCTCAGCGGGGAGTGTGCTTCTCCCTCTCCCTCACCCCCTACCCCCTGCTTGTGCTCTCTCTCTCTCAAATAAATAAAATCTTTAAGAAAGAAAATTAACTAGGATCTCTTCCAACTGGATTGATCCCAACCAGGCTTTTTGTCTTTTATGTACCTTTGTTCTCTCAACCCACAAGTTTCTTTCTTTCTTTCTTTTTTTTTTTTTTTTTAATTTTATTTATTTGACAGAGAGAGAGAGATCACAAGTAGGCAGAGGCAGGCAGAGAGAGAGAGGGAGAAGCAGGCTCCCCGCTGAGCAGAGAGCCCGATGCGGGGCTCGATCCCAGGACCCTGGGATCATGACCTGAGCCGAAGGCAGAGGCTTCAACCCACTGAGCCACCCAGGCACCCCTCAACCCACAAGTTTCTTAACAATTTAATGCCTTACACACGCACCCCAAACAGCTTCATTCTCTGCACTGAAATTCAGAAACTGCAGGTCTTGACCGTGGCCAGCGAGGTCACCCACACTCTGCCCGCCCACACTCCATTCAGCTGTCTGGTGCTGGTGTCGGCTCCCCGTGCTTGAATATATGCTGCTTGGCCGCCCTTCTGTCGTAGCTACGGACAGTTCTGGCCCCACAGTCTGACAGTCAAGCATGCCGTGACCTGGTCACACCAGTTATTCAAGCCTCATCTTCCATATTCCCAACCACTCACCTCTCCCCAGTATTCACTGTTTCTTGAGTTACCCACATGCTTTCCCGCTCCCAAGCAGAGGCTCACTCTTCCTTCCAGTTGGAAGGCTATTTCGCACTACTCTTTAAGATTTTTTTTTTTATTCATTTGAGACAGACAGACAGACAGCACAAGCAGAAGGAGGAGGAGAAGCAAACTCCCTGCTCAGCAGGGAGCCCGATGCAGGGCTCCATCCCAGGACCTGAAGATCGTGACCCGAGCCAAAGACAGACGCCTAACCACTGAGCCACCCAGGCACCCCTGTTTCTCACTACTCTTACTTCCACCAATTCTTCATTGTCATTGATGAAGTCTTCCCTCCTTCCTGCATTTGAAAGTGACTGCCGTGAGGCGCCTGGGTGGCTCAGTGTGTTAAAGCCTCTGCCTTTGGCTAGGGTCTTGGGATCGAACCCCGCATCAGGCTCTCTGCTCAGCAGGGAGCCTGCTTCCTCCTCTCTCTGCCTGCCTCTCTGCCTACTTGTGATCTCTGTCTGCCAAATAAATAAATAAAATCTTAAAAAAAAAAGTCTTTAAAAAAAAAGGGAGGGACTGCTGTGCCCCTACTGACCAATATGTCTTGTGACAGTATTACATGCTTAAGCACACAGGCACACCCCCAACTTCTACTAGACTAAGAGTCTCTTCCTGGCAAGGAACACTTATTTTTTTAAAGTAAGCTCTACACCCAGTGTAGGGCCTGAACTCACGATCCCAAGATCAAGAGTCACGTTCCACCAACTGAGCCAGCCAAATGCCCCCGGAAGTGTGTTTTTTATACCTATGGGTCCCCAGTATCTGGTCTCTGATGAATGTGCAATTAAATATGTGAGTGAAGAAACAAACTGTCTTGCTCCTGCCTTGTTTGGTAGAACCTCTCTGGAATGCTTTTTGGTGTGTGGCCAGAGGCTGCTCTGTGCCCAGTTCACTGCTGCTTCGCTTTCTTACAGGACACGGAGGAGGTACAGAAAGGAGACAGCCCTAACTTAATTATGACGTGGTGATGCTCACAGCCTCTCCTCCTGCCCTGTCCAAAGGGCGCAGGGAAAGCCCTCAGCCTCCCAACTCCAGTGAAGCCTCCTGCATCGTCTGTGATCGCAGCCCAGATCCCCAGGCCCTGGGACGTTCCCACGAATGCGCTGTCCACTGAGCACAATCAGCTTACGAATAAACATGCTAAACGTCAGCTCGGTACGACTCAGTGGTGGCTGAACCGTCCCCGCATGAGTGACCCCAGCTGCAGTTTCTTGCAGTCCTTCCTCTGGCAGCTGGACGGTAACAGGCCTTTGATTTACAGCCCAAGATTTCCAGGCCCCCCACCCCACCCCACCCCCAGATCCACAAAGGTCATTACAGGCACCTGGGACCTATTTTCATTATGTACAAAAGCCCAACAGAAACTTTACCCTCAGTAGAGATGCACAGGATGACTAAAGCCTCGAGCTTTTTCGTGTTGAGGAACACTGGCGAGCTGTCACAGGCCAGTCATAAGCTGTGAGCGTTTACAACTCTTTGAGAAACGTCGTTACTAGAATGAATCTCTCAACACTTGGGTTCCTTAGATGAAAAGATAGTTAAAGGGGTTGGTGGTGCGGAAGAATCCGGGAACACTCAGGGTGGCCACCTGCCGAACCCCTCTCTCTCTGGCACTTAGGCTGGCCAGGGGAGGAAGCATCGAGAGCAGAGGTGAGCTCTTTAATGTGTGTTGACGTTTGGAAGAACAGTAGAAATATTTCTGCCCCGTGCGCACTGAACAGTGTTCCTAGCCGAGTGCCCAACAGGGTAGGAAGTTGATTTCATTTTCAGGACTGCTGCTTGTTGCACGGAGACAGGCGAGGCCTCATCGGAACCCAGGGGAGAACAGCCCGGCTTCGCAGCCTGACTTCTGCGCCTCCTGGTGTTGCTCTGATCTCTCTTCCGACAGCAAACACTGGCTCATTCTGGATAACCTGTGCCGTGACACCAAGCAACCCTGGGGGCTGTAGAAACATGGCTAATTGGGGGCATCTGGGTGGCTCGGTTAAGCATCCGACTCTTGATTTCCGCTCAGGTTGTGATCTCAGTCGTGAGATCGAGCCCCGAGTGGGACTCTGTGCTGGGCATCCCTGTCCTGAGCCCCCACCCCCGTCCCCTTAACAAAGTCACCCAGCCTGACAGCCAGAAGGATAGTTTCTGAGCAGATGGCCTCATCCTTCCTGTTTACTGACATGTGAGGCTCTGAGAAAAGAGAATCTAATCTGGAGGAAACACCACGCTTCAGGAAAGGGGAAAGAACAGGTGGTGGGTATACTAAGACCCCACTTGTTCAGGCAAAAAGGGAGACAGACTGCAGGAGAGGGACTCCCCACTGGCTCGCCAGTGGAATTCTATTAGGAAGTGACCATCACATACTGAGTTTATTTGCACTCTAAAATATTTAAATATCGACATGCACCTTTCCCGAGTGACTTCACGGGTCGTGGCCAACATAGAACTTGGACAGGAAATCCTTTGGCCTCGGCGCTTCTGTCTCATGGAAGAACCGCATGACGTGTGTCCGCTGCTTCCACACGTTGATCGTTTCCTCCAGTTCCATCTTGCCCTGCACACGTGGGGGACAGGAGTTCGGTCAGAGCGGCTGAGGGGAAGGAACGCCACGCTGGAGGCCACGATTCTGTTCTCTGCTCTGGCACAGACTTACTGAGTCACCTGGGGCAAGGAACATCCTCTGTCAGGACCAGTTTCCGCATCTGGAAAACGAGGTGGTTGGGCTAACTGACCTCTGCGGCCTTTCAAATACTCTGTAGCGAACCGATTCCAGGAGGGGAGACCTCCAGATCAACAGGCCTCTGCCCCAACTGCCTGACCTGACTGGCTGAATTTGGGTTTCCGCTAAACACTCGTCCTGTGGTACGTACTGGTCCTTGCTAAAGTTCACACTGATGACCAGAGAGGTCACAATCAGGCCCGGGATTTGACCCCATTTACCCAGGACTCCGCTGACCAGCCTGCCTCTTCCAGCAGCAGCCTGGTGAAGCAGTAACTTCAGAAACGAGGTTCGGGAAGAGTTCCAAACCTTCCTCTTTATGTCTTTTTCCAAAATACAAGCCCCAGAGCATCTGGGCGGCTTAGTAGGTTAAGCAGCTGCCTTCAGCTCAGGTCATGATCTCAGGGTCCTGGGATCAGGCCCTGTTTTGGGCTCCACACTCGTGGGGAGTCTGCTTCTCCCTCTCCCTCGGCCCCTCTCCCTGACTCGTGCTCTGTCTCTCAAATAATAAAATCTTTTTTTTTTTTAATTGTTTTAAAGAATTTATTTATTTATTTGACACAGAGAGATCACAAGTAGGCAGAGAGGCAGGTAGAGAGAAAGGAGGAAGCAGGCTCCCTGCCAAGCAGAGAGCCCGATGCAGGGCTCGATCCCAGGACCCTGAGACTGTGACCTGAGCCGAAGGCAGAGGCTTAACCCACAAATAATAAAATGTTTAAAAAATAATAAAAATAAAAATGCAAGCCCCGGTGGGTTTCTTCTTGAATAATCTATTTAATCAGGTGATAGCCACCTCTAAGTTCACCTGTTTCTTTGAAACACTAAGCAAAACTTACTGACCTAGTAGTTGCTTTTTAACCTCGGGAGACAAAACTGAACAGCTCTGGATAAGCCGGCTGTTCGTAAGCCCGCCAGGGAGGGTCACTTACCTTAATGACCAGAAGATCCACCACCCTGGGGTCTGTGACATGGGCATTCTTCATGAACATTTCTCGGACTTTATCCCGTCCTTGCTTCACAGTGATGTCGAGCTGGAACAAGTGCACTAGAGAGGAAACATGATTCAGGGAAGAAATTACATGGTGAAAACTGTTTTACAAAAACGGAGTCAGTGAACGCATACAGGTTGCCCATTCATTTCGTCAGCAGACGTCACTAGCCTGACCCTAAGCGAGGTGCCCGGGGCTGTAGAGGGGTGACACGTGCTCCCAAGGAGCTTAGCGTTTACTTGCGGAGCCCAGACCGCCCCGTCTGAGACGGCGTAGAGCACAGCGGAGCACAGTTCAAGATCCCAGCTCCATCACAGCACCTGCGTGGTCCTGCGGACGTAAACTTCTCCGTCCTGGAGCGTATTTCTTTCTGGGGGAGAGGAGGAGGATAATAGCACAGAGAACTCCAGAGCTGTTGGGAGGATTCCATGACATAAGATGCTTAGAACAGTGCCCGGCATGGAATAAGCTCTCAAAAAGGTTAGCTTTATTCTCAAAGAGAACGATCGGCAAAAGATGACGGGGTTGAAATTAACCAGCAGTGATGGGCACACAGGTCAGGGCGCGGGGAGCCTGCTGTGTGTGCAGGGACGGCTTCAGTCCAGCCAGCAATTACTACCACATCAGGTTACTCGGGGGAAGGAGGGAGCAGTCTTCGAAGTTAACTCCTACTCGTTTCTCAAATTCTGATCCGAGGGACAGCCATCCGTGAACGCAAACATAAAATCACAATACTCCGCAATCCCTGGCTAAGTCGATGCCTCAAAGAGTGGCACAGCCTTAGGGACCCGAGACTTCAGCTGAGGCACATTATGTCCTTTGAAAATTAGGTTTCAGTCATTCGTATTCTCACCCTCTGGCAGCCAGCCTTCAGTGGCTTTGCCGATGACAAGGGCACGAACAGGGCCTTGTGTGGTGGGCAGGATTGGGGCGAGGGGGCACATTAAGCATAAGTAAGGCTAGGAGGCTAGAATGAGCATGTGGTTGTGTGTTCATTTGGTGAGGACGCCTGGTGTTGTGGCCATTCCTGTGAAATGTCCACTCGTCTACAGAATCAGAACCAGCTCTGAAACACGAGAGCTATGGAGTGACTGAATGAATCGACAATCCAGTTTCAGTCTTTAATTATACTCAATTTAGAGCCAGCGACAGGAAAATAAAGTTCTGCTGAGGTATTTATACCTTGCCTTGCTGATCCCAGCAGGGAATAAGCACCCGCAGAAACCGAACAGGAGAAACCGCAGCCAGCTTTACAGGGACGTGTTAACAGAGGACAGGAAGTCACTCACACTGAAAAGAACTCCGGATCCAGGGGCGTGCTGGAGCAGGCTCTCGGGGAGCCTCTCTTCCCAATCTGCCTTCACTGACTTCACTTTGGTAGCTTAAAAATCAACCACGGCGGGAGTACCAGCCCCCAGAAAATCGGTAAATGCTATAAATCCAGGTTCCCACCAGTGTGTATCATAGTAGGAATTTTATTTTTTATTTTAGAAAGAGAGAGAGCAGGGGGAGGGGCAGAGGAAGAGGGGAAGCAGAATCCCTGCTGAGCAGGAAGCCCAGTAAAGCTTGATTCCAGGAGGCTTAATCCCAAAACCCGGAGACCATACCTAAGCGACCTGAGCCGAAACTAGGTGCCAGGTGCCTCTCATAGTAGGAATTTTAGAGAAGAGCAAAGAGAGGGACAGTAAGACAAAGAGATACAAAGACAAATGCAAACTAACAAGGATCCCGGGATTCAGAATCCTCCCATTTGTGGGGAGTGAGGCCTATGGCACCGTGGGTACTTGCCTGAAGTCATACGATTGGTCCCTGGCAAATGCAGGTCTGGATTCCAGGCTGTTTATTTTTATTTTACAGTCTGGTGTTTTTGAAAGGAAACGAGTATGAGGACTCTTCCCCTGCTGTCAGCGTGTAACCTTCCTGCATTTTTATCTTAGATCTCCACCCAACCTTGGGAGCTTAAAGAAACAAGGGGAGAAAAAAAGAAACACCAGGGGAGCTGGTGCCCATCTGCTCCCGTTCCTCATAATCTCCTGAACTACACACCAGGACGCTGCGTGTGTAAGTCTTCTTCCTTAGGGAGATGTTCGCAAGCACAAACGCAAAGTTTGGCTTACAATGTCAGTTCACAGGTGCCTGAATGCCCATCCTTCCCAAGTTAATAACCCTTGTCTCTGGAGAGACAAATTCCATAGCTTTGTCCTGATCTCCCTCCTCCCATCCCAACCCTTTGACCATGCCCCTCCACCAGAGAAAGGCTGTAGGAAAGCAAACAGCAACAGCCTAAGCAATCACTTGACAGATCCTTCTTTGGTTTAACTCGGCGCTTGCTGCTTAAACCAGCAACGATCCTGCCCACCAGCACCAAAGGCCGTGTCTGGAGGCATTCTGGGTTGTCTCACTAGGGAGAGAGTTCTAGTGGCATCTAGTGGGTAGAGGCCAGGGATGTTGTTAAAAATCCTACAATGCACAGGACCACCGCCACAACAATTATCCGGCACAAGTGTGCCGAGAGGCCCTGGTATAAATGAATTCCAACTGCTCTCCCTCAACTCAGCTTCTTGGCTTATTCTTTGAATTCTGAATATTGAAATTGCGGTTTTTGAAAAAACCTGAGGACTAAGGAAGGTATCAAAGTGCCCCTCTTGGTTGAAGGTGCCTTTTCCACCGCCTCTGCGTGTTTTTCCAAAATTACTGTCAAGGTTTTCCTGAGTCAGGAAGGCTCTGACACATCAAAAGGGAGGACACTGATATCCTCAGCTGTTTGCTCCGCTCACTTAGGGAGCATTCACACCAGGTACTGAGAGATCCTGAGATGGGAAGGCGGCGCGGTGTGCTGGAGAAGAGCACGGGGTCAGGGGTCAAACCAGCTGGTAAGGTCTCCCCACCATTATGAACTAGGATCTTGACTTGGGTACAACCTCCCCGGCCTGCTTCCTCAGCTAAAAAATAGGAAAGAAAAGAACCTCAGACCCAATTCCTTTATGGGAACATGGCAAAAATTGCAGACAACAGCTTGTAAACCACAAAGCTATTATAAATGTTAGTTATTAAACATTTCAGCACCTACATCTATTTTACATTTTAAAATACATCTATTGTAAGTATTAATGGCTTGGATATATGCCTGTCTTCCTGACTAGACCGGAAGGCCCCTGAGGGGAGGGCTGTTTTATTCACTTTTCTATCTGTGGGCGTCCAGAAGCAGCCCTATTGTACAAGAGATCCCGCTGAAATGGAAATTAAATAGTTTCTACGGGAAACCTCCTGTTTTGCAACCAGCGCACCTCAGTTAACACTTCTGCGGTAGAGGGCTCGGAAGGAAGGTAGTTCTGTCTCTGTGCTCCCATGCAAGGCCGCCACCAGCCAAGCAAAGGGCCGCTCACGCGTGCAGCGTAACTGGGTCCTGAGAGATTCAGGGAAAACTCAGCAGGAGCAAAGAGCCAGTGTACAAGCTGGACAGCCAGGGTCTGCAGTCTGGCTCTTCTCCTCACTAACAGTGTGATGAGAAGACAAACTCAGGTGCCTCCATTTTCTTATCTGTCGGACAAGGAAGCAATTAGAACCCACCCTCAAATAAGGCAATGTGAGGCATTTAGCACAGTGCTAGGCCATATGTATGCAAGTCAATAAATGTTAGTTGTTATATTATTATATATTTTATTAGTAGTAGTTATTATACTATTACTTATTCCAATTCTTGGTTTGGTTCCTCAGCTGGAGTCCCAATCATGGATAGCCTAACACCAGTGTAGACACAGGCCTGAGCAACTAACCACCTACGGACCACCAGCTACAGACCACCAATCCTCCCTATAAAGGCGGTACCACCCCTGTGCCTCTCCCCACCTGCCCCCCCCTTTTCAGGACCCTTCCGACTCTGGAATAATACTCAAACAGTATTTGAGGGCAGTTCCTGAGAGGACATAGTTTAAAAACTTCTGGACCCTGGCGGTGGACAACTGGGTCTGTCCTCAACTCAGCCATCGATTTTTTTTTTTTTTTAAGCCATCACAAACGATTCTTCCTGCATCTGGGACTTGTTCCCACCGCTTACTTCTCTCTGCAACAAGAAAGGGTTCTGGGCACTCACAGGATTCGGCTAGGCACACATTCTGTTTCCAAACATCTGAAATTGAATACACCCTCCTCCCCCGGCCTCAAACACAGGCGCGCAGACACTGGCTGCTCTCACTTCCCTATACCTGTTATTCACCTGCCCCTGAAAGCATTTGCATCTGCGGTCCCGTCCTGTCCCGAACCAGCAGTTCACTTAAGTTTCTCCCTCCACTGTATCCTGGGGTGTAAGTGCCGGTCATCAGCAACCTCTCAGAAAGACAGGTTCAGGACAGGGACACTGTGGAGCAGACCGGTGTCACACACCAGAAAGCCGAATTTTGCACAAATGCTCCTGCTGTAAGTAACAGTAATCATCATCATCATCATCATCATCACAAAACAACAGCAGCGGCGGCGGACATTCAATGAGGACCTAAGAGCCAGGGCTTCCCCTCAGCACTTTGGATAGATCACCTTTTTCATAAGGGCTACTCTCTGAAGAAGGCATCACCACGATGCTCGTTTTCCAGATGAGGAAACTGAGGCACAGCAAGATGAAATAATTTGCTCAAGGTCACACAGCCTGTAAGGGGCAAGGTCTGGGGGCAAGTCTGGGTAACTACCACACTCTATGGCTTCTCACACACGTAGGGAAGGGACAGCCCAGAGGGGAGCTCACTTACCAACACCCTCCCTCTCAGACCAGCAGTGGCGGTCCACGTTAAAACACGCTCCATCAATCAACAAAACAACAAAATACCAACTGCCCCTGATTTCCTACCGTCCTTGACGGTTTATTTCCCCTGATCTTTTCTCATCCGGGACATTGGGCAGTCTGTCCCCCCAGTGCTGAGGGGGGACACCGAGATAAGAAAACAGAATCTCTGCATCCGGGGACCTCGTGTTTCAATCCTTCCAGTGAACAGACTGGGTGTGGGGCATCTAAGTGAAGGCAGGGGACAGCGAGGCAGCAGGAGGCAGGTCATGCGGGGGGAAGGGACGGAGGTCCCAAGACAGGCTAGAGGCAGGCAGAGCTAGGGAGCAAGCTCGGGAAACTGTGGGAGAGGGCCACCTCACTTGGACTGGAAAAGGCACCACGGACTTAACTGGAGGACCTTGGGAAAGTCACTTCCCTTCTCTGCTGGTCCGTTTTTCCGTGGGGGTGTGGGAGACAGATGACCACTCAAGCCCTACACCCACTTTCGGCTCGCAGAACCTAACGGGCACCTGGAAATACATCCAGCAACCCTACGGCTGACTTTGGGTTCCAGATCCACCAAGGCTGGCTCTGGGCCTCGGGGGCATCACTTCGCCTCTAGGTGCCTCACATGCCTCACCTATAAAATGAGCCTGTCACCCACAGTCCCTCCCACGGACTCGGTAAGAATTACGGGGACGAAAGAGCCAACGCGCCCAGGGCGCCTAGAACCGCGGTTCGGACGCAGGGCACGGCTGCTTTTGAGTCCGGCGCCGCCGCCGGGTCGGGTCCACCCATGCTTGGGTGACCCTCTTCCCCTGAAGCACCCGGAGTCGCCTGTGCCCAGGTCGGTGACCTCAGCTCGTCCCGGGAGAAATGGGAGGCCAGGACGGCTGCGACCTTGGGCGGCTGCATCCGGGGCCCCGCTTGCGCCGCGGCCTCTCACCAGTGTTCGGCACCTCTCGATACCAGGCGCGGTACAACTCGCGCACCCTCCGCTTGGCTTCGTTCATGTCCCGACTAAAAATGGGCTTCACTGAAGTGGGCACCGTAGCAGCAGCCCGCCGGAGGCCGCTCGCCGCCATCTTGCTAAAGAAACCACCACCTGTGGGGGCGGCCGAAGGACGGAAGTCTTTTGTCATTGGCTAAACTGAAAGCCACGCCCCCAAACGCCACGGGTAGGCGGGAGGATAGCTGTAGGACTCTCTGATTGGCTGGGAAGACGCTGGGGGCTGCGCATGCCCAGACGCGGAACCCCCCCTCCTCAGCTGTTGGTGGTCCTAACCGTGGCCCAACCGCGCCGCCAGGGGACGCTCGAGCGCCAGGCTGGACGCGGAGCCGCAGCCTTGGCGTCCCCCAGCGTCCCGCCGCCACCAGCTCCCCGCGCTCGTTTGGTTGTGCCTGTGGGCGCGCGGGTCTCGCAGAGCTTCGCGGGTCGCTTTCCCCGGGCCGGGGCCACGGGTCCCCAGGGGCAGCGGAAGCCCCCACAGGGCGCCTGGGCTTCCTTGGCGCCGGCCTGGCCCCTGTGCGGTTTTTCTGCAGCATCATATTTGTTTCTCCCCCCGCCCCCCAATAAACCAACTCTTCGGAAGCGCGGTGCAGCCGTCAAAGCGCTTTCCTGGCCGTTGCCTTCCTGGCGCTTCTCCACGTCCCGGGAAGGTAGGCTCTATCATCAGCCCCGTTTCAGACAAGAACCTTTTCATCCTAACCCGTGCATCTCCGTGAGAAGCGGCCCAGAAACGTGGAGCCGGAGGCAGGCTTGCCTCGACCGTCCTGGGTGTCCCCTCCGTTGCTGGCATTTTTCTACTGAGGTTGTCATCTGGCCATCCCGGGGGGTCCGGAGGTGCTAAGGGAGAAATCACAGCTAACGCATGGCAGGCCGCACACTAGACCATTTTACCTGGTCTTCTTTAATCTCATGGATCAGAGAGGTTCTGTTAGCACCCCAGGAAACAGGTGGTGTGGGGTCTAGGTCACGTGCACCTTGTGAGGGTGCTGGGGGAGGGGCAGGGGGGCGCTGAGCTCAGCTCTGAGACCCCAGCCAGCACGGAATAGGGCCCTGCAACTATCCCAGGCTTTCCCGTTTCAAAGGGTAAAAGAAAATTCGATTTTTGTTCTTGCATTGCCTTTTAAAATGTATCTGCTTTTAAGTGAGTTACGCATTCAAAGGAAGCTTGCACCATATACGAGTTCAAAACATGATAATAAAATGGAAACCTTGAAACCTCAACCACAACCCCAAAAAGTGGTGATAGAGTTAAGATTTATATAAGCAGACTGTGCTCTTGACAGCCACTGATTTGAGTTCTCCAGGCACATAACTTGTTCATACATCACAAGACACCTGTGGGATCAGCACCTTTAAACCCATTTTACAGGTGAGAAAACAGACACAGAGAGAGGAAGTTACTGGACAGGGCTGGCTTGAGACCCAGGTAGCTGGCCCTGGAATCTGTGCTGTACGACTCACGGCACCTACATCATCCCCTCTACCTGTCTAATTCTAACCCCTCCATGCGCCTGCCTCCTCTGGGAGTAACCACTATCATGGATGTAGCGTTTAATATTCCTTTTCACTGAGAAAAAAAAGGGGGGGGCACCTGGGTGGCTCAGTGGGTTAAAGCCTCTGCCTTCGGCTCAGGTCATGATCCCAGGGTCCTGGGATCGAGCCCCGCATTGAGCTCTCTGCTCAGCAGGGAGCCTGCTTCCTCCTCTCTCTCTCTCTGCCTGCTCTCTGCCTACTTGTGATCTCTGTCAAATAAATAAATAAAATCTTTAAAAAGAAAAAAAAAAGGAAAAAAAGGCCGCGGAAACAACCCACAAACTGGGAGAAGATATTTGCAAATCATTTATTCTGTAATGTATTTGTATCTAGAATATATAAATGACTCTTACAGCTCAGTAATAAAAAGGCAAATAGCCCAATTTTAAAATGAGCAAAGATGGGGCCTCTGGCTGGCTGAGTCAGTTGAGCATCTGACTCTTGATCTCAGGGTCATGAGTCCAAGTCCCATGTTGGGCATGGAGCCTAGTTTAAAAAAAAAAAAAGAACCAAAGTGACAAGCCCAATGGCAGGAACTCTGTCGTTGTTGGTGAAAATAAAGAACCAGACAGCCACTTTGGAAGTCAGTTTTGCAAGTTTCTTACAAAACTAAACATTCTCTTACCATGCGATCCAGCAATCACGCTCCTCGGTCTTCACCCAGATGAGCTGAAAACTTTTGTCTGTCCAGAAACCTGCGCAGGGATATTTATAACAGCTTCATTCATAGTTGCCAAAATTTGGAAGCATCCAAGATGTCCTTTGGGAGGTGAATGGATAGATGAACTTTTGTACATCCACATAATGGAATATTCTTTAGCATTAGGAAGAAATAAGCTCTCGAGCCATGAAAAGACATGGAGAGGGGCACCTGGGTGGCGCTGTGGGCTGGGCAGCGCACTCTTGCTTTCGGCTCCTGTTTTGGTCTCAGGGTCCTGGGATGGAGCCTCGAGCTGGGCTCCATGCTTAGTATGAAGTCTGCTCAAGACTCTCCTTCCCTCCCCCTGCCCTCCCAATAAATAAATAAATAAATACATAAATAAATAAATATTTTTTAGAAAGACATGGAGGAAAGTTAAATGGATATTACTAAGTGAAAATAAAAAGCCCACCTGAAAATGCTGTATGCGGTATAATTCCAGGTCTATGGCGTAACAGAAAAAGACGAAATTGTGGAGACAATAAAAAGATTATTGGTTGCTATGGGCTGGGGAGAGGGAGCAAGGAATGGATAGGCGAGACTCTGTGATACTCTTTTTTTTTTTTAAGAGTTTATTTATTTATTTGACAGACAGAGATCACAAGTAGGCAGAGAGGCAGGCAGAGAGAGAGGGAGAAGCAGGCCCCCTGCTGAGAAGAGAGCCCCATGCGGGGCTTGATCCCAGGACCCCGAGATCAGGCAGAGGCTCAACCCACTGAGCCACCCAGGCGCCCCTCTGTGTGATACTCTGTGGTTGATAGCTGTCATTATACGTTTGTCCAAACCCGTAGAGTGAACCCTGCTGTAAACTGCGGGCTTTGGATGACAGGGGTGTGTCCACGGAGGTTCATCAATTGGGACAAAGGCACCATTGGTGGGATGGGGGGATGTTGATGACAGAGGGGGCTAGGGTTGGGGGGTAAGCGTATAGGGGAAATCTCTGTACATTCCACTCAATTATGCTGTGAGCCTGAAACTGCTCTAAAAAATAAAGTCTATTTTTTTTTAGTGGGCAAGGGATTTGGATAGCTATTTCTCCAAAAAAGGTACATAGTGACCAATAAACACCTAAAAAGACACTCAACATGGTTAGTCATTAGGTAAATGATAAAATCAAAACCATAACAAGAGGCCATTTCTTACCCATAGAATCCTAGGATAAAAAGATAATAATCAGTGCTGGTGAGGATGTGGAGAAATTGGAGCTCTCATACATGGCTGGTGGGAATGTAAGATGATGCAGCCACTTCAGAAAACAGCCTGGCAGTTTCTTAGAAACTCCAGTCCTGGAGCACCTGAGTGGCTCGGTGAGTTGAGCCTCTGCCTTCAGCTCAGGTTATGATCTCAGTCAGGATCCTGGGATCAAGCCCGGAATCGGGCTCTCTGCTCAGAAGGGAGCCTGCTTCTCCCTCTCTCTGCCTGCCTCTCTGCCTACTTGTGATCTCTGTCAAATAAATAAAATCTAAAAACAAAAACAACTCCAGTCCTAGGTATCTACCCAGAAGAAATGAAAACATTTGTCCATATGCAAATGTTCATACCAGCATTGTTCACAGTAACCAAAAAAGTAGAATCAACCCAAGAGTCCATCACCTGATGGAGTGTAAAAAAAAAAAGTGGATAAAAATGTGCGATATCCATACCATGGAATACTCTTCATCTATGAAGAACCTTGAAAACATTATGCTAAATGAAAAAAGCTAGAAACAAAACACATATTGTATGATTTCATTTCTATGGAGGGTTCAGAAAAGGCAAACAGGTTAGCGGGCGGGGTGGGAATGAGGAGTGACGATAGCATAAGGTTTCTGGGTTTGTTTTATTTACTTAAGTTCAGTTAGCCAACACACAGAATATCTTTAATCTCAGATGTAGTGTTCAACAGTTTATCATTTGCGTTTCTGTTTAGGCAGCGGGAGATGCTCCAAAGTCTGTGGTGTCGTGTACAACTTTGTAAACAGACTATAAAGTCCACTGAATTGCACACTTAAAATGAATGAAGGATAAATTTTATGTAAGTTACCTCTCAGTCAAGCTGTTGGGAAAGACGGCCCCTGATGATTTTTCAAATGTGTGAGGTCCAGTGTATTTTAATAATGTCTTCTTGCTCTCATTGCCTTAAAAAAGAAAAAAACCCTCTATTTGTCTTCGTTAAAAAACAATGATTTTAGAAAATCAGAAAAGTATAGCACAGCACAGAAAATAAATATCCTCTATAGAATTAGAAGCAATGCAGTATACAGTGAAAAGAATTTATTGTCTGTTCCTGATACTAGTTATAAGCTCTATATCAAGTTACCTTTCCCCCACGGTCTTTGGTTTCCACATCTGTAAAATGGGGATAACCGTGGCTACCACACAGGGTTGTGAGGATTACATGAGATAAAGTATGTAACGTGAAATGCTTAGAAGATGTTTGGTGCACACGGATGCTTGCTAAGTGTCTGCTCATCAGATTGTGAGAATCCTGTTAACTTCCTTTAGCCACAGTCCCTAGAACATGTTACACAGAGTAGATCCCGGCGAAGAAGAGTGAAGCAGCAATCTCGTGGGGGAGGGGTGGGGTGTGCGGCACATCCAGGGTATTTTCTTGATCCTGTGTTAGCATCTAAGACCCCAATTTTTACTTACATTGTACATTACACCCCAAATTAAGAAAATGTCAATATTCTGTAACAAAGAATGTTACTTTACTGGGGGAACGGTGTTAATATAGATGTCGGTTAAAGGCTAACCACTCCTCCCAGCCCCTCCTGCTACTGTCCTTGGTGCCCAGTAAATGTTAAATTGGGCTGAATGGAAGCCCTGGGCATTTTGGAGCCGTGTTCAGTCGACAGTGGAGTGACAACGAGATCCCCGAATCTCTTGTCCAGTGTTTCTCTTCCACTCCCTCCCTCCTCCCACCCCACTATTGTGTTGATTTAAAGTTTTTCCATCTAAAACAGTCAACATCTGCTTGTGTTCTTATTCCTTGAGACTACCTAGGGTCAGAGATAAGAGCAGAGGGTCTGTTGAGTTCCAGTGGCAGAGGGGACCATGGAGTCCCCAGAGGGAGGCAAAACCAGGAGCTGATTCAGGGTCCAGAAACAGCCACACACTGCCTCCTGCTTGGCCTTTCCTTTCTGGTCCCTAGAAAGAACAAAAAGCGGCTTTTTATCATTTTCCCTGTGTTATACCAAACATTTTAAATTAAACTTTTAAGATAATTGTAGATTCATGTGTTTAAGAAATAAAACAGAAGTCCGGGTATGGCCTTTACTCCGTTTTCCCCAAAGGTAACTTTGTAAAAGGATAGGGTAATAGAACAACCAGGATATTGACATCGATACAATCAAGAAACAGTATTCCCATTGCAAGGACCCCTTGTGTTTCCCTTCCCTCGCCCCCTTCTGAGTCCCTGATAAAGGGACTCCGTTTTGTCATTTCAAGAATGTTATGCTAGTGGGATCATACAGGATATAACCTTTAGAATAGGGTTTTTTTTTTTTTCTCATCAGCATAATACTTTTAAGATTCACCCAGGTTGTTGTGTGTATCAAAACTTTATTCCTTTTCATTTCTGGGTACTATTCTGTGATACGGATATCCCGAGGTTTAACCACTCCCCATAGAGGACATCTGCGTTATTTCCGATCTTAGGCTCTTATCAATGGAACTGCTACAAACACGTGTGTATAGTTTTATGCTATTCTGTGTCTTTGTTTCTGTGGTGTAAATGCCCAGGAGCGTAACTACTGGGTCATGCGTTTGCTGCCTATACTGTTGTTTCAGAAACTACTAAATTGTTTTCCAGAGTGACTAAACCATTTCACTTGCCCAAGAGCGGTGTGCAAGTGTCCAGTTCTCCACAGCCTGGTCTGCGGTGATGCGGCAACTTCTGTATTTCAGCCGTTCTGAGCGCAGTGTAGGAAATACCTCACTGCTGTTTTAATTCGCATTCGCCTTATGGATAGTGATCTTGAACATCCTATGCTCATTTCCCATTTTTAAATGCTCATTTCCCACCTTATACTCTCTCTACTGAAATGTCTTTTGCCCATTTTCTAATCAGATTGTTTGTTTACCTGTTGACTTTTATAAGAGTTCTTTATATATTCTGGATACTAGTCCTTTGTCTGATGTGCGGTTTGCAAATATTTCCTCCCACTCTGCAGCTTGTCTTTTCCTCTTTCTTTTTTTTTTTTAAAGATTTTATTTATTTATTTGACAGACCAAGATCACAAGTACGCAGAGAGGCAGGCAGAGAGAGGGGAGGAAGCAGGTTCCCCGCTGAGCAGGGAGCCCGATGCAGGGCTTGATCCCAGGACCCCGAGATCATGACCTGAGCTGAAGGCAGAGGCTTAACTCACTGAGCCACCCAGGCGCCCCTTGTCTTTTCCTCTTTCCAACAGGGTGTTTCACAGACCAAAAACGTTTAATTTTGATGAAAGCCAATTTATCAACTTTTTTCCTTTTATGGATTGTGCTTTTGGTGTCAAATCGAAAAACCCTTTGCCAAGCCCTAGGTTCAGAAGATTTTCTATGATTTTTTTTTCCCTAAAAGTTTTATGTTCTACATTTAAGTACCTGATGCATTTTGGATGAACTTTTGCTTAAGTGTTAGATTTAGATAAAGATTCTTTTTTTTTTATTTTTTTATTTTTTTTGCCTGTGGATGTCCAAATTACTCCAGAACCATTTGTTGAAAGCCAGTTTTTCTCCACTGAATTGCTTTTGCACCTTTTTCAAAAGTCAGTTGAGGAGCACTTACTTGGGTGGCTCAGTCGGTTTAGCGTCTGCCTTCCGCTCAGGTCAGGATTCCAGGGTCCTGAGATCAAGCCCCATGTTGGGCTCCCTGCTCAGTGGGGAGTCTGCTTCTCACTCTTGCTCTCCCTCTGCCCCTTCTCCCCCACTCACATTCTCTCTCTGTCTCAAATTAAATTTGAAAAAAATTTGTTTATTTATATCAGAGAGAGCACAAGTAGTGGGAGCAGCAGACAGAGGGAGAAGCAGGCTCCCCACTGAGCAAGGAGCCTGATGTGGGACTCGACCCCAGGATCCTGGGATCCTGACCTGAGCCGAAGGCAGACACTTAACCAACTGAGCCACCCAGGCACCCTTCCTTACCCAACGTTTCTCTCCCGGAACTCCTTTACTTGTTTCAGGCATGTTTATGATGGCTGCTTTAAAATCTTTGCAGATAATTCTGCCTTTGCCACCTAGCTGTTGGCATCTAGTGATTGTTTTTCTGTTGTTTCAGTTTACGCTGTTCCTTGGTTTTGGTATGATCAGTGATTTTTTTTTATTGAAACCTGGACATTTTGTGTATTATGGTATGAGATCCTGGATCTTATTTAAACTTCTTTCCCTCTTCCTTTCTTTCTTCCTTTCTTTCCTCTCTTTCTTTTTTTCCCCCTCTCTTCTTTCTTCCCTCTTTCCTTTCTTTTCCTTCCCTTCCCTTCCCTCCCCCCACTCTCTCTTTCTTTCTTTCTTTTGTTCTTTCTTCTTTCTCTTTCTTTTGTTCTTTCTTCCCTTCTTCCTTCCCTTCCCTTCCTTCTTTATTTCCTTCTTCCTTTTTTTTTTTTTTTTTTTTAAATGACACCACTCCAGCAAGGGAAATAGAGGAACTTCCTTGTTACTACAATTCAGGGAAGGAGTCCAGGTTCCACTCAGCCTTAGCGGACACTAAGGGGGGCCCCTCACAGTGATCAGCAGGAGTGGTAGTTCTGGCTGCCTGCGGATCTCCCTCTCCAACCTTTCTGGTCAGTAAGGGGCAAGGGGCCTCCTTACTGCTCCTCCCTTGTGGCTTTCACAGACACCATGGGAGCGAGGTTGCTTTCTACCTTGGTCAGAGGTAGAAGTCCCGCCTCTCCTCTAGGTCTCCTCTGACAACACTGAGTAGGAAGGGGGAGATGCACCAGGTGTGGTCATCCGAGCGCAGGGCCCCGTGTGAAGCTGGCTCTGAAAATAATCTCATCACTTTAGATTAGAGGGAGATCTCACAGGGCATGGGCCAAAGTCAGAGTCCTCGGGAGCGGGGAGTAGGGGGCAGGAATCTGGATTTTGGACCCTGCCACGTACACTCTGTGAGACCGTGACCTGCTTTCCCGGGACATTCCCAGTGTTCCTGGCCACCCACGGAGCCAGATCCAGAGAACATGGAAGAGAAGGAGGCATAGTCCTTGCCCTCATAAGACTTGGCACTACACAAACTCCTGGAATCTGGGTCAAATTCTGGGTAGGTGCTGAGGGGCAAAAAGCCTCAAGAATGACTTAGGATTCATTTCCCGCCCCCTTGAGTTGAGTTGACTATTAAGTTGTTATCGCAATATAGAACAACAAAGAAGTGTGCTCCTTAGATAAGAGGACGGAAGTGTGCAATTTCACCGTTCTTGCACGTATGCATTTGTGGGCTGAGCTTCGGGGAGGCGGTGTGTACACGGCTCCTACCATACCTGTTGTTTCGCATCTGCCTTTTCTTTCTCACGAAACGTCTCCAGGGTCATTCTCTCAGTTTCTCGCGATCTGATTCATTTTAGTTCTGGAAGGCATTTCTTTTCTTTCTTTCTTTTTTTTTTTTTTTTTAAAGATTTTTTATTTATTTCAGAGAGAGAGAGAGATCACAAGTAGGCAGAGAGGCAGGCAGAGAGAGAGGGGGATGGAGGCTCCCCGATGAGCAGAGACCTGGGATCATAGACCTGGGATCCCAGGACCCTGGGATCATGACCTGAGCCGAAGGCAGAGGCTCAACCCACTGAGCCACCCAGGCACCCCTGGAAGGCATTTCTTTCTTTCTTTTTTTTTTTTTAAGACTTTATTTATTTGACAGACAGAGATCACAAGTAGGCAGAGGTAGGCAGAGAGAGAGGAAGGGAAGCAGGCTCCCTGCTGAGCAGAGAGCCCGATGCGGGGCTCGATCCCAGGACCCTGGAATCATGACCTGAGCCGAAGGCAGAGGCTTTAACCCACTGAGCCACCCAGGCGCCCCTGGAAGGCATTTCTAATGTGGATATATCATATTTTGTATTTCAGCTCTCCCCTAGTCAGAGATCTGGGGGGCTTCCAACCCTGTGCTGTTAAAACATGGGGCACCCCCGTTCGTGCCTCACCTAAGCCTACCTGGGTGGGTTTTTCTCGGGATCAGGTAACCAGAGGTAGACTGGTGGAGGCAACAGCTATGTGCCTTTTACGTAGATATGGCCAAATTGCCCTCCGCTCCCTGACTGAAAGTACTGGTTTCTCGCCCCCACTTCGACATTTAATATTATCAGTTTTAGAGTTTTACCAACTTGAGGGGAGAAAATGATAGCCCTTTTTTCTTTAATTTTCATGATTACTAATGAAATTGAGTGGCTTTTCATGTGGCTGCTTCTGTTTCTTCATATTCTTTGCCCATTTTTCTATTTCACTGTCCCGCTGATTTGCGGGAATACTTTTTGTAGTGTCCATATTTAACGCTTGCCATATGTACGGCAAATACCCCCACTTCTTGTTTGTTTTCAACTTTGTTGATGGCTTGGTCATATAGGAGTTTAAGTATTTGTATAGTCTAAGAATTATGAGTCTTAATTATTTTTTAAAAAACATTTTATTTATTTATTTGGAGGGGGAGGGGCAAACGGAGAGGGAGAGAGAGAAACTCAAGCAGACTCGTGCTGAGCTCGGAGCCTGATGCAGGGCTCGATCTCACAACCCTGAGATCACAACCGGAGGTAAAATCAAGAGTCGGATACTTAACCGACTGAGCGGCGCAGGCACCCCCACAACCCGCCTCTTATCTGTGAGATCTCTTCTACTCCAAGGTTGGAAGCATATTCTTTCAAAAAATACTTTGATGGGGGCGCCTGGGTGGCTCAGATGGTTAAGCATCTGCCTTCAAGCCCCATGTCTGAGCCGCATGTCTGGCTCCCAGCTCAGCAGGGAGCCTGCCTCTCCCTCTCCCTCTCCCCCTGCCTGTGCCCTATCTGCCTCTCTCTCTCTCTCTCAAATGAATAAATAAAATCTTTAAAAAAAAATAAAAACTTTAATAGGGACGCCTGGGTGGCTCAGTGGGTTAAGCAGTTGCCTTTGGCTCAGGTCATGATCCCAGAGTCCTGGAAACATGTCCCACATGGGGCTCCCTGCTCAGCAGGGACCCTGCTTCTCCCTCTGCCTGCTGCTCCCCCTGTTTGTGTGCATGTTCTCTCTCTCTCTCTCTCTGACAAATAAATAAAATCTTAAAAAAATACTTTAATAGACTCTTTGAAAGTTTTTTTTTGAAAGTGGAGTGCTGTTTGTCTATAGGGGGTCATGAAAACACATCGCTAGTTGGGGTGTACTTGTGGTTAGACGTTAGGATGCTGGGGCTCCCCATTCCTGCTGGGTGCTCGGTACCAGCCACCGAGCCCTTCTCTGGTCAAGAATCCTCACACCCCGTGTTTGATGCCTCTGTATTGGTCTGCTTGCCACAGGTTGGGGGGAGAAGAAGTCCGTCACCTTTTTGCCTCCCATGAGTCCCCAGCCAGTCATCCTGATCGGGCTCTGTCCTTGCTCCCCAGTCCTATCACTCTGACAAACAGTCAGAGACCCCCAGAGACTTTGCACCTTCCACAGTGATGCTGTCTGCCTGTACTTTGGGCTTGCGTGTCCTCTGCCAACCTCCTCCTGTCTGCCTTCCACTTTTGAGGGACTCCTTATAGCTCCTAGTGTAACAGACATCCCCTTTGGCGTCCAGTCCCATTATGGATTTATTTTTTTTTTTAATATTTTATTTATTTGACAGAGAGAAATCACAACTAGGCAGAGAGGCAGGCAGAGAGGCAGGCAGAGAGAGAGGAGGAAGCAGGCTCCCTTCAGAGTAGAGAGCCAGATGTGGGGCTCGATCCCAGGACCCTGGGATCATGACCTGAGCCGAAGGCAGAGGCTTTAACCCACTGAGCCACCCAGGCGCCCCTGGATTTATTTTTATATCTATGTTCTTTACCTCTGTGGTGTGAGGTAGGAGCGAGAGGCTGTGTGCAGGTGGCAGGCTGGTGTCTGGGCCCATTGACCACTGAGAACCTTCCTATTGTCCTGACACTGAAGGCTGACTCGGCTCACCTAGATTCTTGAGTCAGTCATTTCCCCTCAAAATTCTTAACTCCACTCTCCTCTGACAGACAGTATTGCCTGTGGCAATTCTGATACCCTTTTGAGTCTTTATTCTTTTTAGGCAATCTGGTTTTTTTCCCCTCTGCCTTAATGTTTTCTTTTCTTTTTTTCCTTTTTTTTTTTTTTAAGATTTTATTTTTAAGTAAGCTCTACACCCAATATGGGGCTTGAACTCACAGCCCCGAGATCAAACCTCGCTTGCTCCACTGACCAAGCCAGTGCTTGCTCGACTTCCCTCTTAATGTTTTCTTTATCCTTAAAGTTAAAAAATCTTTAAAAAATCTTTTAAATTAAATTAATTAAATTAAATTAAATTTTAAAAAATTTTAAAAAATCTTACCAGAATATGTATACTTAGTGTTACTTTTGCCTTATTTGGTTCATCTAAAAGCGTGTGATTAAGAGTCAAGGCTTCCTTCACTTTGAAGAACATTTTTATTTCATTGCTTCTAACTCAACTCTCTTCCTCCTGTTATACTCATTCGACTATTCCACCTTCTAGGTTTGTCTTCCATATCTCTTATCTTTTCTCTCAATGTTTCTATTCTTTATAGAAGAATTTTGCCTCTGTGCTCTGGGAGAATTTCTTGGTCTTTTAATGCACTTATTCAGTTATTTTTTTTTTTTGCTTTTGTTCTTGTTTTTTTTTGTAGTATCCAACCTACTATTCACAGTTTCCATGATATCTTAAAATTTAGAGGCATCTGGCTGGCTCAGCTGATGGAGCATGCAACTCTTGATCTCGGGTTTGTGAGTTCAAGCCCCATGTTGGGTGTGGAGATTACTTAAAAAATAAAATCTTTTTTAAAAAAATCAACTTTGGGGCACCTGGGTGGCTCAGTGGGTTAAAGCCTCTGCCTTCAGCTCAGGTCATGATCCCAGGGTCCTGGGATCAAGCCCCGCATCAGGCTCTCTGCTCAACAGGGAGCCTACTTCCCTTCCTCTCTCTCTGCCTGCCTCCCTGCCTACTTGTGATCTCTGTCTGTCAAATAAATAAATAAAATCTTTTAAAAAAATCAAATTTAACTGTTGGCCTATATCAGGATAAATTTTTATTCCTGCCTGCTGCAGTTTCAAAGATACACTGTCTTCTTGGATATTGTTGAGAATACAAAATAGGACATTTCTAGCTTTCTTCTGTTTTGGAGGTTAACTATTGCAGAGGAGACCATGGATTGCTCTGAGTCATGGTGCTGAATTCCTCCTTCTGGCCATTTCTTTTCGCATGCCCTTTTTTCTGTTTCTTATCCTTAGAAATATCTATGTTTGTTCTGTTAGGAGTTGAGTGGGTTCTTTTGAAGATTGTGTGAGTACCTGTTTTAAATGTTTGAAGAATGTTTACAGTGTTTGAAGTCTGGATGAAGAAAAAAATAGAAGAGTTCATTTAACTTTACTCTTTAAAAAAAAAAAGATTTTATTTATTTATTTGACAGAGAGAGACCACAAGCAGGCAGAGAGGCAGGCAGAGAGAGAGAGAGAGAGGGAACCAGGCTCCCTGCTGAGCAGAGAGCCCAGTGCGGGACTTGATCCCAGGACCCTGAGATCATGACCTGAGCCGAAGGCAGTGGCTTAACCCACTGAGCCACCCAGGTGCTCTAACTTTACTCTTTTTTAAAAGAGTTTATTTCATTTGAGAAAAAGAGAGAGCACCTGAGTAGGGGGAGCAGCAGAGGGAGAAGGAGAAGCAGGCTCCCCGCTGAGCAGGGAGCCTGAAAAGGGGACTTGATCCTAGGACCCTGGGATCATGACCTGAGCTGAAGGCAGATCCTTAACCAACTGAGCCACTCAGGCCCTAACTTTACTCTTTTTAAACCCAACTTTATTGATGTATAATTGGCATATTGGTTTTTGGTAATAGATACTTGTGAAACCATCATCACAATTAAGAGAGTGAGCGTATCTGTCACCTGTAAAAGCTTCCTCGTGTGCCTTTGTGATCCCTCCCTCCCACTTCTCCCTCTCTGTACCTCCATCCGAGACAACCACTGATCTGCTTTCTGTCTTGAAAACATATTTGCATTTTGTAAAATTTTAGATAAATGGAATCATTCAGTCTGTATCCTTCTTTTTTTGGCTTCTTGCACTCACCAAAACAATTTTAGGATTCCTCCTTATTGTGATGGGGATCAGCAGTCCATTCCTTGTAGTGGAGAGTGTATTCCGTTACATGGATAGGCTGAAATTTATTTATTTACCTGTTCGGGGATGTTTGGGTTGTTTCCACTATGGAACTATTGAAAATAAAGTTGTTATGATTATTTGTGTACATGTCGTTGTATGGAATACATTTTCTTTCTCGGGTAAATACCTAGAATGGGATGGCAGGTAACACGGCAGGTGTATGTTTTTATTTTTTTTATACTTTATTTATTTAGTTGACAGAGAGAGATCACAAGTAGGCAGAGAGAGGCAGTCAGAGAGAGAGGAGGAAGCAGGCTCCCCACTGAGCAGAGAGCCTGATCCCGGACTCGATCCCAGGACCTTGGGATCATGACCTGAGCTGAAGGCAGAGGCTTAGCCCACTGAGCCACCCAGGTGTCCCTCTGTTTTTATTTTTAAAGAAACTTCTGAACTCCAAAAACTAGTTATATCATTTTACATTCCTCTCAGCAGTGGTTGAAAGTTCAGTCATTCCACTTCTCATCAACAGTCAGTCTCTTTAATTTGAGGCCATCTTTAGTAGGTATGGAGGATATCTTATGGTTTTTTATTTTAAAGATTTATTTGTTTATTTGACAGACAGAGACCACAAGTAGGCAGAGAGGCAGGCAGAGAGAGAGGAAGAAGCAGGCTCCCCGTTGAGCGGAGAACCCGATGCGGGGCTTGATCCTAGGACCCTGGGACCACGACCTGAACTGAAAGCAGAGGTCCTAACCCACTGAGCCACCCAGGTGCCCCTATCTTATGGTTTTAATTTGCATTTTCTTTCCGTAGTGACCAGTGGTATTGAGAGTATTTTCATGTGCTTATTTACCATCTGTTTATCTTCTTTTGTGAAATATCTGTTTAAACCGTTTACCTATTTTATTTTAGTTTTTTTTTAAGATTTATTTATTTATTTATTTGACACAGAGAGAGAGAGAGAGAGAGATAGCGAGAGAGGGAGCACAAGCAGGGGGAGTGGGAGAGGGAGAAGCAGGCCCCCTCCGCCAAGCAAGGAGCCCGACATGGGACTCGATCCCAGGATGCCAGGATCATGACCTGAGCCGAAGGCAGATGTCCAACTGACTGAGCCACCCAGATGTCCCTTATTTTAGTTTTTTATTTAAGATTCTATTTATTTATTTGAGAGAGACAGAGTTAGAGACAGAGAGAGTATGAGCAGGGGGAGGAGCAGAGGGAGAAGCAGAATTGCTGCTGTGAGCAGGGAGCCCAATGGGGGCCTCCATTCCAGGACCCTGAGATCATGACCAGAGCCAAAGGCAGACGCCCAACCAAGTCACCCAAGGACCCTATCTTTTGCCCATTTAAAAAATCAGTTGTTTTGGGGGCACCTGAGTGGCTCAGTGTGTTAAAGCCTCTGCCTTCGGCTCAGGTCATGATATCAGGGTCCTGGGATTGAGCCCCACATTGGGCTCTCTGCTAAACAGGGAACCTGCTTCCCCCTCTCTCTCTGCCTGCTTCTCTGCCTACTTGTGATCTCTCTCTCTCTCTCTCTCTGTCAAATAAAAAAATCTTTAAAAAAATCAGTTGTTTTCTTATTATTGAGTTTGAGTGTTCTTTGTATATTCTAGACAGATCTCTATATTAGATATATAATTTGCAAATATTTTCTCCTAGTCTGTAACTTATCTTTCTGTTCTCTTAATAGTGTCTTTCGAAGAGAAGATATAAATTTTGATGAAGTCCAATATATTAGCTTTTTTCCTATAATGGATCATGATTTTGGTGTTATATTGAGAAATCTTTGCTTAATCTGTGGTCACAAAGATTTTTTCCCATGTTTTCTTCTAGAAATTTTATAGTTTTTGGTTTTAGATTTAGGTCTATGATTAATTTTGAGTTATTTTTTGTACATGGTATGAAATATGAATCCAAGTCCACTTTTCTCCATATGAATACCCAGTTTCTCCAGGACCGTTTATTGAAAAGACTTCCCTCCAGTGAATTACGTTTGCACCTTTGCCTCAAACCGATTGACAGTACCGAGGCTCTGCCTCTGGACTCTCCTGTTTCATCTCTCTTGACATCAACAATTTCATATTGTCTTGATTGCTGAGCAACTTTGTTTTTTTCAAAAGTGTTTGGCTATTTTAGGTCTTTCACATTTCCATATGAACCTTAGATACAGCATATTGGTTTTAAGAACTAAAAAAATTTGCTGGAATTTTTATTACAATTACACTGAGTTTATAGATCCACTTGAGGGTGGAGTTGACATTTTAACAATGTTGAATCCTCCGATCCATGACCATGGTATACCTCTTCACTTACGCAGGCCTTCTTTAATTTCTCTCAGCAGTGTTTTGTCGTGTTTAGTGTACAGATCTCGCACACATCTTTTGTCAGATTTTTTCCACACATTTCATATTTTTGATGCTATTATAAATGGTATCTTAAAATATTTCAATTCCCAGTTGTTCATTGCTATGATATAGAAATATAATTGACTTTAAAAATTTTTAAAGATTTTATTTATTTATTTGTCAGGGAGAGGGAGAGCACAAGCAGGGGGAACAGCAGGCAGAGGAAGAATCAGGCTCCCCTCTGAGCAGGGAGCCCAACATGGGACTTGATCCCAGGACCCTGGGATCATGACCTGAGCTGGAGGCTGACATGTAACCAACTGAGCCACCCAGGCATCCCTAACTTTTTAAATCTTTAAATATAGTTTATTTTTTTTTAAGATTTTATTTATTTATTTGACAGAAAGAGAGATCACAAGTTGGCAGAGAGGCAGGCAGAGAGAGAGAGGAGGAAGCAGGCTCCCTGTGGAGCAGAGAGCCCAATGTGGGGCTCGATCCCAGGACCCTGAGACCATGACCCAAGCCGAAGGCAGTGGCCCAATCCACTGAGCCACTCGGGCGCCCCGTAAATATAGTTTATTTTTTAGGCAGTTTTCTTTTCTCAGCAAATATATTTTATTTTTATATATTGATCTTATATCCTTCAACCTTGCTAAACTATAGTAACTTTTTGTATGATTCTGTAGGATTTTATACACAATCATGTTTTCTGCAAAATAAAGACAGTTTTACTTATTCCTTTCCAATCTGGCTGACTTTTACTTCTCTTTCTCTGTCTCTCCTATTCTCTCTTTCTTTGTATGTTAAATTTTGTAGCTCATTGAAGGGAGGGGTCATCTTTTATAATGGCTGATTATGATTATCAAAATTGAAAAACATTACTTTAATCCATGAATAACATTATGATATCTTTGCAAGTGAAAGGTTTTTGTCTCATTTGCAATTTGCCACAGAAATTGATGGAGAAAAATGTTACAGCTCTTTTATGCAATGGACACAAGTAGTATTATATAAGATATATATTTCTGGTATATAGCTGAATCCTTGCAGTAATAAGGCTCTGACTCTGGAGATCTGTTACTCAAAGTATTGGGTTTGATGACAGGAAAAAAAATTGACAAGTGGTAATAAGGCAGATTTTCAAATGTTAGGTTGGTCATTGGACTAGATTAGTCAGGGTGGGGTAAGTTAGATATTATGCTTTATTGTTAATATCTTTGCCCTTTTCAGGAATATGGTAGGTTTACTAATGGAGAAAGGGGCAATTTCTTCTTCCTTTTGATTGAGTTCATTGTCTAAAACTTCCAGTATGTCATGTAGAAAGGATGAAGGCAGACATCCTTGCCTTTTTCCTGAACTTAGGGGGAAAGCGTTCGCTATTTTACCACTGAGTATATTGTAAGCACTAAGTTTTTCATTGATGTCCTTCATCTGGTTGAGGATGTTCCCAGTTCCTCCTAGTTTGCTGGGAGGTTTGTTTGTTTTTTTCCCCAAGAACAGATGTTGATTTTATCAAAAATTTTAAAGCATCTATTGAGATATTCATATGCTTTTTCTTTTTTAGTTTGTTAATATGGTGAATTATATTGATTGGCTTTTGAATGTTGAACCAACCTTGCATTCCTGAGGATAAACTCCTTTGGTATTATGTATTATTCTTTTTATATGTTAGTTTCAAGTCAAGATTATCTTTTTAGACATATTTTTTAGAGATAATCTTTTTTTAAAAGATTTTATTTATTTGACAGAGAGAGAGATCACAGTAGGCAGGCAGAGAGAGAAGGGGAAGCAGGCTCTCCGCTGAGGAGAGAACCCGATGCGGGGCTTGATCCCAGGAGCCTGAGATCATGATCTGAGCTGAAGGCAGAGGCTTAACCCATTGAGCCACCCAGGTGCCCCTTAAACATATTTTTCTAAAGATTTTATTTACTTGAGAGAGAGCACAAAGGAAGAGGGAGAAGCAGAAACCCTGGTGAGCAAGGAGAGCCCAACATGGGTCTTGATCCCAGGACCCGGAGATCATGGCCTAAGCCAAAGGCAGACACTCAACCGACTGAACCATCCAGGCACCCCTCAAGTTAGGATTTTTCTTCCTTCCTTCCTTCCTTTCTTTATTTCTTTCTAAAGATTTTATTTATTTATTTGCCAGAGAGAAAGAGAGAAAGAGAAGCACAAGCAGGGGGAACGGCAGGCAGAGGGAGAGGTAGAAGCATACTCCCCGCTGAGCAGGGAGCCCAACGCAGGACTCCATCCCAGGACCCTGAGATAATGACCTGAGCTGAAGGCAGACGCTTAACCGACTGAGCCACCCAGGCATCCCTCAAGTTAAGATTTTCTTAATAATATTTGCCTCTATGTTTATGAGGGATGTTGTCCTAGTTTTCTTTGTCCAGTTTTGATGTCAGATAATGGTGTCCTCATACAGTAAGATAGAAAGTGTTCTCTCCTCTTTTTCAGGAAGAGTGTGTAGAATTGGTATTATTTCTTCCTTGAAAGTTTGGTAGAATTCACTAGTGAAGCCATATACATCTGGAGTTTTCTTTGTGGGAACGTTAGGTAAATTTAATGTCTCTAATAGATATTGTGTTATCAGGTTATGTATTTCTTCTTGCATGAGCTTTGGTATTTGGTTTCTTTTAAAGATTTTGTCCATTTCCTCTATATTGTCCAATTTATTGGTATGGCATGTTCATAATATTCCCTTACTACCGTTTTGCAATGTATAGAGTCTGTGTCTTTATTACCTTCATCATTCTCGATATTGATCTTCTCTCTTTTCTATTGCATCTTTTTTTTTTTTTTCCTGGTTTAGTCTATTTACAGAATTAGACATTTTGTTGACCTCACAAAACCAGTTTTTGGTTTTGTTGATATTTTTCTATTATTTTTCTGTTTTCTATTTCAATTATTTTCACTTTAATCTTTTAAATTTTAATTCTTTTTTTTAAAGATTTTATTTATTTACTTGACAGAGACCACAAGTAGGCGGAGAGGCAGGCAGAGAGAGAGGAGGAAGCTCCCCACTAAACAGAGAGCCTGATGCCAGGCTAGATCCCAGGACCCTGGAAGCATGACCTGAGCCGAAGGCAGAGGCTTTAACCCACTGAGCCACCCAGGTGGACCTTATTTTAATTCTTATGCTTAATTTGGGCTTTATTTGCTCATCCATTCCCAGTTCCTTAAAGTAGAAACTGAGGTAATTCATTTGAGACATTTGTTATTTTCTAATACAGCTATTTCTAGTGCTGTGATTTTTCCTCTATGTACTGCTTTAACTGCATCCCCACCATTCTGATATTTTTTCATTTTCATTCAGTTCAAAATACTTTCTAACTTTCTTTTAGATTTTTTATTTCACTCGTGTGTTATTTAAATGTATGTTGTTTAGTTTCTAAATATTTGGGGATTTTCCAGGGGTCTTCCTTTTACTGATTTCTAATTTAATTCCATTGTAGTCAAAGAACATACTTGAAACTTTTTTTTTCAAGGCTCCCCACCCAGTATGGGGCTCAAACTTACAACCCCAAGATCAGGAGTCAAATGTTCTACCAACTGAGCCAGTCAGGTAGCCCCTAGAGATGACTTTAATATTTTAAAATTTTTGAGGTTTGTTTTGTGGTTTAGAATATGGTCTGTCTTGGTAACTATTTCATGTATATATGAAACTAAGCATTTTTCAGTTTTAAGCATCCATACTTTTTTTTTTTTTTAGATTTTATTTTTTGAGAGAGAGAATGCATGTGTGAGCTGGGCAAAGGGCATGGAGAGAGGGACAGGGACAGAGAGTTTTGAGCAGATTCTGTGCTGAGTGCAGAGGTGCAGAGCCAGACTCAGGGCTTGATCTCAAGACCCCAAGATTATGACCTGATCCGAAACTAAGAGTCAGACACTTAAGTGACGGAGCCCCCCAGGTGCCCCCATAGTTTTGTAATTATTATTTAGTTACATTCATAGTAATTTGGGGGATGGTGTCAGTTATTGTCTTGAATCAGAAGATGTCTGCCTCCCAGAGGCAGGCTCTGTGTCCTATTTGCCTTTCTAGCCCCCCAGCATTTCTCCTGGCCCCAAACGGAAGCTGAGCAGACACGGGCTGAACGGCTAGGGGGTGCTCAGAAACGGTTAGACTGTGTTCTTGTTTTTGACTCAGAAAATATCCTCACTGTGCCATGTGACAGGACGGAGTCACACCCCTTTATGTCTTTGTATCCCTACAGGACTTGGCACGTCGCTTGGCACACCGAAGGCGCTCGGACAGCGCGGGCGGCCCAAGATGGGACTAGAGAGATGGCTACAGAGGGCTGCCTCCGACGGGTGGGGCCTCAAGGCCGCCCTGAGGCACCTGGCAAGCTGCTCCGGCCACAGTTGGAGGGGCTGTCCTGTCACAAAGCCCCCTGAGACGTGATGTCACACACAGACACCACTGTCCTTGCAAAAGGGAGGGGCTGGGCCCCGGATTCCCAGACTTAGCTGGGCTCCCGTGCCCTTCACACGCTCAGCCCCGGAGCCAGACGGGAGGCGAGGAGGACACTGTCTGGACCGTGGTAGGGTCGCTGGGTGCTCTGCAGACCGCTGACATCATCGCGGTTGGCAACTTTGGCAAACAGGCTCGAAGGTTGTCCTCAGTAAGGCTCCCAAGCAGGTGAAAATTGTGTTTGCAGCTCTCAGCTTCCCTTTGCCACATCCCTTCCCACCTGGCACTCCCCTTCCCTTCTTCTCTCCCACGGGACCCATTGACTCTCCTCTCTTCCTCTAGACCGCCTCTCAGGAAAAGCCTGATAACTTTGCTCACACTAAATTATAAGTGACTAAAAAGCTTCCTGGTGAACACATTGCGGGCGGGTTTCTCCTAGAAGGTGGTCGGGAGAAGGGAGGCGCACAGGGCCCTGCAGAGAGGGGAAAGGAACCAAGCCTGGCAAAGGCCCCCAGGATTTGGTGTGGCCCATAGCGGACTGGTGACCTTGGTGGGAGAGTCTGGGAGGTTTGCAGGGCCAGGAAGAGATGGAGGCAGCTGTGGGGTGAGCGAGGCCGAGAGGAGTGAAGACACCCAGGACCGACAGCTGGCGAGCTGGGCTGACGGTGGGGGCCGTTACAGTGGTCGCTGGGGAAGGGATCTGGTTCAAGGGAGAAGGCATTTTTTTTTTTTTTAGTTTTTTTTTAAGATTTCATTCATTTATTTCACAGAGATCACAAGCAGGCAGAGAGACAGGCAGAGAGAGGGGAGGAAGCAGGCTCCCCGCTGAGCAGAGAACCCAACGCGGGGCTCGATCCCAGGATCCTGGGATGGTGACCTGAGCTGAAAGCAGAGGCTTTAACCCACTGAGCCACCCGAGAAGGCATTTTTTTTAATGGGAGAGAGGAGCTATGTGTGAAATGCTGATTAGGAGCCTGAAGAGAAGGAAAGGCTGAATGTATCAGTGAGAGATATGGGCCCCGAAATGCCCAGGCGGGAAGAAGACCAGACGGAACCAAGCATGGAGCACGGAGTGGGGTGACCCAGAGACCAGAGGGCAGCCGTCTCCCTGAGGTGGGAGCAGAGATGGGTGGGTTTGGAGGCAGAGAGTGGAGGAACTCCCGTCTGGGGGTGCCTGAGTTCCCCGCTGAGAGTGGAGCACGTGGACGTGGGCGTGCAGGGCTGAAGGGAGATTCTGAACTTGTCCCTGGGGAGACTAGGGAGGTCCCTGGGGAAGCGGAGGCTTCCCAGGCTACATGGGGTCTGGCTCACGTTGGAGACCTTGACTTTACTGTGCCCTTGACTTGTATGGAGTTCGACCCTGCCAATGGGATTTCAGACGGAGAGGATCTTTTTGAGAGACTAGGGTTTTCCCCCAGGACTCCCCAATTACAAGAGTAAATAATAATGATTAAAAACTAACACTTTCAAATATTTCCTGTTACACGGCATTTCTGAAATAAGTAGCTACCTACATCTGGGGTCATTTTACACCAAATGTTCAATAGAGTGATAACCTTTTTCCTTCATCCTAACCCAACTCCCTTTCCTCAGCCGAGTTCTCTGAGAACTACCTTTCCAGCTCTGAGGGCCTTGAAAACTAACTTTTGTTTGGGACTCTGAGGTCTTGGGAGAAATTCCTGAGCATTTCAGTTCCCAGGGCTAGCTCAGTCTGTCCTAAGTTTAGCCGCGGTTGAGCCCTGCGGGTTTGAGTCCTGGCCCTTCCCCGATCCGTCTCTGGCCCATCGCGCTCCCTGTAAAGCCACCCAGGAAAGGAACTCGGGATCCCGGGCCTGCGCGAGGCACTGACTGGACCCATCTTTTTTCTTAGACTGAAAATGGTGTTTGGACTGGGCTGCCAGAGAGAGAGGTAAAGTTTACACGGGCCCCGCCACAGTGCCTCGAGTGACCAGGGTGGGGGACCCCCACTTGGGTCTAAGAGGGAGGGAAAATAGGGTTTTCTAATTCCCCTTTCCTTGACTGTTCCGGTATCTCTGGGACTCAGTGTTGGGGTGGAAGGCCTGGTCCTGGCAGGTGGGACCTGCCTGTTCGTGTGCACGCATGTGTGCGAGTGCATGCGCGTGTGCGAGTGCATGCGTGTGTGTGAGTGCACGCGTGTGTGTGTGTGTGTGCGTGCGCGTGTGTGAGTGCATGTGCGTGTGTGAGTGCACGCATGTGTGCGAGTGCATGCGCGTGTGTGTGTGTGCGCGTGTGTGTGCGCATGCACACAGGGACCCGCTGTCCCAGCAGGTCAAGGTGCTCTGGTTGTCCCAAAGGAGGGGGCCCAGAACAGGTGGGGGAGTCTGGGGATGCAGTTTCTGATCGGAATTGTGGGATCTGTCAGTCCAGAGCAGGGGGACCTTGGAGGACCTGGGGAGGGTGGGGAAGATCTGATCGGGCACTGAGTGGCTGGGAAGGCACGGTGGACCCAGGGGACAAGTGCAGAAGGAAAGGAGAAGGGATGTGCTCCAGGCTCCGAGTCTGGCTCTCAGCGGAGGCACAGAGCCTGCCCCCTCCCCCATCCCCGGGCGGCGGGAAGCCCCCTGGAGTCCGGTTACAGCTGAGGGATTTATTCACCCGCAGTGTCGGGACATGCACGGGTGGCGTTGGCCGTGGGGTTTGGAGTGGGAGGAACCCGGTGCCCCCCACCCGGCGCCGCAGTGAGGGCACGAGGTGCCCCAGCTTTACCCTCAACTCCGCTTTCCTTCCAGGCTCTACAAGCCCCTGTACATAGCACACCTCTTCATTCTTGCAGGTAAGGGCCTGGGCACTGGGGCCATGGCGAGAGTTGGGGGGGCCTGGGGGGGTGCTGGTTCTCACCTCAAGGTCGCCCCACTCTCCAGCTGCCTACCCCCCCGGGCTCCCAGGGACTGGCCGTGCTGCTCAGAGTCAGGGCTGCCCTCTGTCCCTTTCCTTCCTCGGTACCTTCCCAGTGAAACAGATTTGAAGCCACATTTGATTCAAAAACCCATCCTCCCCCCTCCCCAGAAAACCCACGAACCAGAACCCGCACAGCCTCATGTCCTGTAGCAGTGACCTTCGACGTTGGCCTGCACACCAGTAATGGGAAATCGCATATCCTCTCATACACTTCGATACCAGTTCAGTTTGAAAGGAGGCGATTCCTGGCATATTGTAAATCCTGGCGTCGTCATGTGATCGTCTTGCTCTTAAATGTTTCACTCAGTCTTTCTCCACCCGCTGCAGGTGCGGTGTACTACTATTTTCAGGGGTCTGTGGGGAAGACAGCCCCTGACCATGACATGGCTGAGGAGCCCTCGCAGGTGAGCGCAGCGGAGGCCGGGGTGGTCTCCCCGTCGCCCGAGTAGAGGTCACGCTCCTTGACCTCAACTGTTAACCAGCTGTGTGCGTGTGCACGCGTGCGTGTGTGCGTGCATGCGTGTGAACGTGAGGGCTCTGCGGAAACTGGTTGTGTTTCTAGCAAAGTGTCCAGACTGAGGCTCCATCCCTCGCGGGCTGGCTGTATAGTCACCTCGGGGCGCGGCGGCCGTGGCCGTGGCCGTGGCATCCACAAACCAAAAGGAAGAGACAGTCCCTCATTCATGTGAGTAGCTCTGGAATGCGGCTCAGTGCTCATATGTGGACGGGGTGGCGGGGAGCAGGACTCCCGCCTGGGGTTCATACTCTCCTCCATGTCCCAGAGCTAAGAACCCAGTGCAGAAACCCCTGCTCCCAGGCCTGGGGGCACGCTGGACGCCCACCAAGGGCCGCACGCCGGACTACATCCCACGTCCGTGTGCTCAGTCACTGTAACCCTCACAGGAGCCCAGCGGCTCGCACTTCAGGTAGACGGGAAGCAGGCCCCCAGGGGACAGTGACGAGCCAGGCTGCCCGAGCTGACGGGCCAGAACCACATCCTTGATCTCTGGAGGCCTCCCGCTCTCTGCACGGTGCCGTTGGGAAGAGGGGATTCCCGCAGAGACAAGGGCGTCGGTGACTCAGAAGCACCGAGAAGTATATGCTACACCTTTTGGGGCTGACCATTCGGAGGCGGCGAGCCCCTAAGAAGGCCCGTGTCGGCAGGTGCCTTGGAGGCCACGGAGTCCAACTTGACCTGTTTCCTTTGTTGTTATTGTTGTTTAAAGTAACTGGTCACATTTCCACCGAAAAAAAGTTTCAATGTCATCAAAGGTAGGCATGTATGCAGTTTGCTTCTTCGAAGTTTTAAGACCCGAAACCAACAAATGGCTGCCTTGTGCCCCGCCCACAATCCCCACACCCCAGGGTGGGAGGCTTCCCAGCCTCCAACCTTTCCAGCGGGAGCCTTTGATTTTTTCCTGTTTCTAAATAGCAAAGCTCATCCTGCTTTGTCTTGAATTTTCAGATTTAAACAGTAGCCAGTGAATTCCCCCCCTTTTTATAAAGATTTTATTTATTTATTTGACAGACAGAGATCACAAGTAGGCACAGAGGCAGGCAGAGAGAGAGGAGGAAGCAGGCTCCCTGCTGAGCAGAGAGCCTGATGCGGGGCTCGATCCCAGGACCCTGAGATCATGACCTGAGCCGAAGGCAGAGGCTTTAACCCACTGAGCCACCCAGGCGCCCCAGCCAGTGAGTTCCTACAGTGGAAGCGGAGGACTGAGGTCTCGGAACAGCTGTCCGTGTGCTGCCCCTCCGACACACACGTCACCTCCCTCCAGCCTTCCAGTATGGCTACAGCCGGGCTTTTGGATCATAAAATTTCTAATCTGAGGAATGACATTTTCTGTCGTTAAAATCTTTTAAATAACATGGCTGCCATCTTGGTGATTTTTCTATCATTTTGCCTTTTAAGTCCCCCTCCACTGCAGTGGGCTCATTGTTGGCACCTGGGTAACCCCCACCACAACGGAAAAGCAGAGCAGTTCCATCCCTTCGAAGAATTCCTCCGGACTCACGTGCAGTCAGCCCTTCCCCCACCCCGACATCCAGCGAACGGTTTTCTGTTCTGATAGTTTGGCCTTTGCAAGATTGCCCTGTAAGTGGAGACATCTGCCTGTCGTCTGGTCTCCCACTGACTTTGGGGCAGCTGAGGCCTCTCTGGGCGCGTGGGCGGCAGCAGCTCGTTCCTCCTCCTTGCTGGGCAGGTGCCCTTCGTAGAGGGGGTGCTGCAGTTTGTCTGCTCAGCACCTGAGAGAAATCTGGGTGTTTCTAGTTGGGAATGATCACAGATAAAGCCGCTAAGCGTCATAAATGAAGCCTGGGTGGCTCAGTCCGTGTAAGTGTCCAGGTTTCTGCTTAGGTTATGCTCTTGGAGTCATGGGATGGAGCCCCTGCATCAGGCTCCGCGCCCAGTAGGGAATCTGCTCCAAGATTCTCTCTCCCCTTGGCCCTCCCCCATTCGTGCTTTCTCTAAAATAAATAAATAAAATCTTTTTTAAAACCCCACTATCAATATTCATTTATAAATTTTGTGTCAACATCGGTTTTCCCTTCCCTTTGTGCCGGCAGCGAGGCTGGTGGGTCCTGGGGTCGGCGTCCGGTTGGTTCGGTAAGACCCCAGCACTTTCAGAGGGGTCGAGGCCCGTTCTGCTCGGTCACCAGCCCCGACGGCGAGCTTCCAGTGGCTCCACACCTGCCCCAGCACTCGCCATGGGTTTTTGGTCATCTGGGGGCATCTGTCATCATTTCTATCAGACCAGCAATGGAGGGCTTGCATTTTGCCACCGTGAGAACGGTGTTCTGAGCTGAGTCACCTCGTGTACCCTGGTTACTCTTCTTGGTGTATGATTTGGGTCTTGTCTCTTTTTTCCTTAGTTTTCTCTCTACCTACAATTAATTTCCCCAGGCTCCCCACCAAAACTCTCAATCTCCTTGCAGTACATTTAGACAAATTAGGTGCTTTATCTGATGGTCTCTGCAGAGCTGTAGCTCCCGGAGCCCTCCCTCCTGCTGTCCCCACACTGACAGGATGTCCTGGAGGTTCGCTGCTCAGCTGTCCTGGGACCTCCCTTTCTCATCGCTCTGGGGGGCCCCTGTCACCCCTTTATTTTGATGGAACACAACCTCTAGGGGAACCTCTGCTTCCTGGGGGGTAGTCTTGAGATATCACGTGTCTGAAACAGTCTTAATCCGTACTTGACTGAGAGTTTGGGTAGGTATAGGATTCTAGACTGGAACTATCCTTCTCATAGATTCTGAAGATTCTCATTGTCTTCTGGCTTCAAAGACTTTCAAAGAAAGGTCTGAGAAAAGTTGAATTCCTAGAACAGACTTTTTTCTTTGTATTTCTGGAAGTTTTTTGTTCCTGGTCCTCGGTGTTCTGAGATTTATTGATGACAAAATCTGGGGCTGATCTCCGCCATCCATTGTCCTGGACACTTGCTGACTCCTTCTCTTCTGCAAACCCGTGTCCCTCACGTTTGGGAAATTGTCTGGATGACACGGGGATGTGTTTACCTGGCATCTCCCCCTGCCCCCTCGGCCTGCTGGCTGTTCCCTCGCAGAAAGATCTATGAGGGGCACCTGGGTGGCTCAGTGGGTTAAGCCTCTGCCTTCGGCTCAGGTCATGATCCCGGGGTCCTGGGATCAAGCCCCGCATCAGGCTCTCTGCTCAGCTGTGGGAGCTCCTGGTCTCTTCTCTCTGTTCTTTCTGGGAAAAATTTTTTTTTCAACTTTACCTCCTACATTTTGATTGGATTTTTCATTCCCATTGTTCTTATATTTTCGTTTTCAAGAATTAGAGGTTTTTGGCTATTTCTGTTTTAGGGCCTATTCTTGTTTCATGAATGCCAAGTTTTAGCTTTCTAAGGACGCATAGTTTTGAGGTGTCCGGTGTCTGTGTGTGTGGGCATCGGCAGTGAATTAGCCTGTCACCTCAGCCTTCCCTCCCTCCTCGCTCTCCTTGTCACACAGCTTGAAGGGGAGACCTTAAGGCCGGTGTGGGGGCCGATGGATAAGTGCTACCCTGGGACCACTCAGGTAGGTCAGGGCCGGGGGACCCCACTTCCCCTGGAGGGGCCTCCTGGGCAGGTGCAGTGGGAGGACCGGCCCCTCCCGGTGTGAGTCACTTCTGTCTCCCCCCTAGAGACGCAGAGTCAAGAGCGGGAAGAAGCGAGCCTCTGAGGTAAGCGAGGCCCCCTTCTGTCAGAGCTCCATGGGACGCAGAGACACCCCTGCTGGTGGCAGGGGAGTCCCAGGGATGGTGGCAGCCCCCTCCCCCCTTCCCCGTTCCGAAACTTGCTGAGAAGGGAAGGGCTCCCCTGGGAAGGTGCGGAGGACGGGGCAGGAGGGTGAGGCGCTCCGAGGGTCCTTCCGCCCGTGTCCCCCCACCTCCTCCCTGCAGGCCATGACCCCCAAGGCAACGGGAGGACTGAGCAGTGCTGCCCCCAAGGAGGAGACTGAGCTCTGGTCTCAGCATGACGGGGAGGTGAGGCCCCCAGAGGAGGAAGTGGCCAGCCTGGGCCCCATGGCCAAGGAGGTGGCCGAGGAGCAAGAGGCGGCGGGGACCCCAGGCTGGGAGGTGAGGAAGCCTGCTGCCCCCACAGGAACATCCCCAGCATGGGCCCTTCTGCGAAGCCCCAGAGTGCTGGCGGGGGGCCAGGGGTGGGGGGGATGAGGAGGAGAGAGGGGAGGAGGGCCGTGTTGGGGAGGGAGATGGGGTCCAAACTGCCCGCCCAGCAGAGGAAGGAGCCGCAGGGGGCGGAGCAGCAGCAGCCCCGGTGGGAGCTGAGGAGTGGGTCTGACCCCGCCTCCCCTGGCCTCCCCGTCTATGTAATGTGGCTCCTGTCTCGTCCCCCCACTGTGTCCCATCCTTCCCAGGAGAGCAGAGATGTCAGACAGGAGACTGCGGCATACCCTCCGGGTAAGACGGCAGACCCCAGGGACCCTGCAGAGCTCCCCGGGGGGCCCGGCTTCTCTCAGGCCTCCAGCCCTGCACCCGGGAGGGGAAGGAAGAGGCCCAGGTAGCCGATGCCCTGTCCTGCCTGAAGGTCTCCGCTGCCTCCTGCCTCCTTCCCGGTTGGCAGGAACGGGAGGCCTCATCCCCTGGGCCTTCGGTCAGTGTCGGCCTGTTCCCCCAGCGTCAGAGGGCGCCCCGGCCCTGGGGACACGCCGCCCCAAAGGGACCCACAGGGCACGCCTGTTTGTGCTTTGTAGAAGTGTCTGAGGAGGACAGCGAGGAAAGGCCTGGGGGCTGGGTCCCCCAGCTCCTGCGGAAGCTCTGGCTGGACTGGTTCCCAGCCCCTGACATCCCGAAGACGCAGAACCACGAGTGACCGAGTGTCCAATAAACCCGGAGACTTGCTGCTTCTGCCGGCCCAGCCGCTTCCTTTCAGGGGCTTTGTCTAAACGCAGCGATGCCCTGTCCACCCTCCCTGCCCAGATGAGCTGCCCCTGAGCTGCCCCCACAACTGCCGGTCCTGCGGAGAAGCCCCCCGACCCCGTGCCAAGGGGCAGAGCAAGTTCCCCGAGGGTGGAGAGCTGGGGAGCTCCATGGCGTGACCGCACTCGGAAGGTGCTGGGGGGCCCCCCGTCGGGGGTGCTGTTGGGTACGGGGCGGAGGGGTGTCCTCTTGCGAAAGAGGCGCCCTGACCTCTCTGGTCCGCAAACAGTTCCCTAAAGGCATCAGGGGGTCTGCCCAGGACCTGGCTAAGCGGGTGCCTCCCGGGCGCTCAGTCCAGAACCGGCCAGTTGTGGGCATGAGCACAGGGAGGACAGCAGTCCTGCTGTCGGCCGGGGTCCAGGCTAACGGTCACAGCCCCGGAAGTCAGAGCAGGGCCACGGGACCCAGCAGCTAATCTGGTACAATCATCCCTTTGGGGTAGGGGGAAACAGAAGCCCAGGACAGGCAGGAACTGGCCCAGGGCCACAGAGAACCCCGGCAGAGCAAGACTGAAAGCCAGGGTGTCCTCCTCCAAAGTCGCCACGTGGCCGCCGCCTCCTCTGGCCATTCCACTGTCACGGGGGTCCGAGGCCGACCCCGGTCCCTAGGATACCTGGGGCCCCCAGGTCTCACTGCCTACCCTGGCCAAGTCTCCTGAGAGCCTAGCTTGACTCAGCCACTCAGAGGACCGTGCCCGAGGCCGGAGCCCCGATGAGTGTCCTCCTTCTGCTCCAGCCTGGCTGCGAATGGTAACTTCTTGGCGGGTCCTGGACGCAGGCGTTCCTGAGGAGCTGGGAAAGGCGTCTCACCTAGCTTGGGGTGACTGAAAGTCTTAGGGAGGTGGCTCACTCCTGGACTGCCAAAGGGTTCCCAGGGAAAGTTCTGGCACCAGTGGACTGAGCCCTGGGTGTTCACCTGGCACCCCCCTCCATGGCCATCCCTGGGTTCCCCCATCTTTGGGGGCGTAGTAGAGGAAGGGGACAGAAGAGCTGGTGCGGGGGCGCCTGGGGGGCTCAGTGGGTTACAGCCGCTGCCTTCAGCTCAGGTCATGATCCCAGGGTCCTGGGATCGAGCAGGATCTCAGGGTCCTGCGTTGGGCTCTCTGCTCCGCGGGGAGCCTGCTTCCTCCTCTCTCTCTCTCTGCCTGCTTCTCTGCCTACTTGTGATCTCTGTCAAATAAATAAAATCTTAAAAAAAGGAAAAAAAGAGCTGGTTCTGCTGGCGGAGCTGCTGGCCCATGGGGTGGTGGGTGGGGCTGGACCCGAGAGGTGGGTGTCCAGGCTGAGCGGGGCCCTGCCCACCCCCACCAGGGCCTGGCTGAGGGCTCTCAGCAGCCCGTTCTAGCTCTGTCTGGCATGAGCCAAGACCTAAGGACAGACAGACGTCCCTAACCCAAGTCGCCAGTATTGGGTCCCCGTGGGTAACTAGGGGTAAGCTGTGATCTTCTGACCCTCAGCATCCCCATCTCTCAAATGGGATCACAGGCAAGGTCAGGATGGCTCAGGCCGGGGCAGGGCCGGGGGCTGGCCCTGGGGAGGCTGTTCAGGCCCCATCACCGCCGGGGGGGGGGGGGGGGGGGGGGGGGGGGGCGTCAGGGGTCCCTGGAGGGGACTCGGAAGCCAGGATGGAGCCACCCAACCGGTTGTTTATTGGCACAGTGGGGCCGTGCTGAGAAGCCAGTGGGGGTGCTTCCTCCCTCTAGCGAGGCACAGCGCAGAGCTGGTAGGGGGCGGGGGTCACCAGGAAGGAGAAGGTGCCGTGGTCGCTGGGCGGGGGCTGCCCGGGGGGCACGGAGAAGAAGAAGCGCTGCAGGAGGCGGGTGAAGAAGAGGAAGAGCTCCATGCGGGCCAGGGGCTCCCCGAGGCAGACGCGGCGGCCTGCGGGAGTCGGGGGGTGCGCCGTGAGCCCGCGGGCCTGGGCCCCCCCCACCCCCCGGCCTCCCTCCGGAGGGGCGGGCGAGTCGGGCAGCCCAGGGACCTGCGGAGAAGGGCATGAAGGCCTCCTGCTTGACGAATCGGCCCTCGGCATCCAGGAAGTGCTCGGGGTCGAACCGGAAGGGCTTCTTCCAGGCCTCCTTGTCCTTCAGCACCGACGACAGGTTGGTGATAAGTCTTGTCCCCTGGCAGGAGATGCCTGGCATGAGTGGGATCTGGGCGTCCCGTAGCCCAGACCCCGCCACCAAACACTACGCACGGCACACGCCCAGACTCTTCCCAGTAACCCCTCGGCCGGAGAAGCTTCTCGGCACCCTCTCTGGGCCCACGGCGGGGCTGAGTGCCTCACCACCCACGGGCGCCCACACTGTCACCGTCCCTGTGCCCAGGCTCCTCCAACACCCTGTGGCAGATTTTAGTTCGTCTTCCCCAGGGGACTGGGGGCTCTGAAGGGACAGGGCCAGCCCTGCTGCGGCTGTCGCTCCCACCGCTGCCCAGGCTGGGCTACCCGCCGTCTGCGGAAATGCGGACTGGGGGTCCAGACCCCCCTCCCCCGGGACGTCAGCCGTGCTGGGGCTGCAGGCCGGAGGTGGTGCTGAGCTCGCGCCGGGGAGCCTCGCACGCCTACCTTGGGAATGAGGAAGCCCTGCACTTCGATGTCTCGGGTCGTCATGTGGGGCACGCCCAGTGGCACGATGTCCCCAAAACGCTGCACCTCATGGACCACGGCCATGGTGAAGGGCATGTGGGCCTGGTCCCCCATCTCCGGTTGCCGCGCCTGCCCTACCACCTCATCTATCTCCTGTTGGACGCGTCCTGGACAGACGGGCACCCCCACAGCGGTCAGAACCCGGGGGTCTAGGCTCCAACCTCTGCCTGACTCCCGAGGAGGGCTGTGCCTACGAACGGGCAGCTCCTACCTCCGACAGAGCCCAGCCTCTGCTCGGGGCTTTGGTGGGGCAGAGGGGGTGCAAATCAAGTTCAAGAGGCCCCAGCCTGTCCCTCGCCTCCCTCGTCCATCCCACCGGGCCCCCAGCGTGGGCTCACGCTGCACGTCCGGGTGCAGGATCATGAGCAGCAGGGCCCAGGTCAGCGTGGTTGAGGTGGACACCATCCCAGCCGCGAACAGGTCGGATGTCACCATGCTCAGGTTCTCGTCATTGAAGCTGCTCTCGGGGTTCCCCTTGGCCTGGGCCATGCGGAGAGGGTGAGCTCTGGGGCAGAGGGAAGGCGCCACCAAATGGCCTCCCAGCCCATGGCCAGCAGTAATCACTGATCACCGGCTGATACAGGGCGCCCCCTCCCTGGGCCTTGATTCACGGGGGCGCTCAACCCATAACCATCGTCCGGGACACCTCACCTTTTTCACCTCATCCAGGAAGGCGTCAGTCAGGTCTCGGGGTGGCTGGGTCGGGTCCCGGGTTGTCCTGTGCTCCTGGACTAGCTCATCTATCAGGGTCATGAAGGCCTTCTGTGCTGAGAAGACCTTGCCAGCCAGCCCGGGGATGTGCAGGAGCACGGGGATGGAGTTCAGGACCTGTGCGGGCCACAGATCGGGGACCTTCCTGTGCCCAGGTGTTCGCTTGATTAGTCAGGACACCGCCTCCAGGGTGTCCGCTCAGCCTTCGGCCTCCGGAGTGTCCCCACCACTGACATGGTTCCTTCGTAACTTCGGCCTTGATCCTTTTTCCCGGCCCGGGGCCCAGTAGGATAAATCTAAAATCTCCGTCTCATGGGCTCTAGTGGCTTCCAGTGACGGAGGAGCTAAGATTCCGTAGCCTTCTCGCGGCCCCGCCGTCTCCCTCCGCTGGGACTTCCCCCACCTCCAGGCCTTGGGCCTTGCAAGGGCTTCTCTCCCGCAGCCCCTCCCGACGCCCTCCTCCCGGAGGCCGGGTTTAGGGCGAGGCCTCCTCCCCGGCGCCCGCCCCGCACCTCGCGCAGGACGCCCTGGTCCTCCTCCATGCCCGCGCGCAGCCGGTCCAGCAGCTTGACGAGGCGCGGGTCGTCGTACTCGAAGCGGCGGCCGTAGGTGAGGGAGGAGATCACGTTGCTCACCGCTTTATCCACGAGGGCGCCGGGGCTGAAGGGGCGTCCTGGGAGGCGGCAGTGCGGGTCCGGGGCTCGCCTCCACCGCCCCTTCCCCGGCCCCTCCGTCCGTCCCCGGCCCCGGTGTCCCTCGGCCGCAACTCTCACCGGCGTAGTCGGCGAAGGCTTCACAGAGGCACGAGGCCTCCTCGGCCACCCACTGCTCCAGCGACTTCTTGCCGAGGCCGAAGTTGCGCAGGGTGGACAAGGAGAAGCGCCGCTGCTCGCGCCACTCGCGCCCGTAGCGCGCCATGATAACCCCTGGGGGCGGGGCGGGGGGCGGGGCCATGGCGTCTCCGCCCCGCCCTTTCACGAGCCCCTGCCCCGTTCACAGCCACGCCCCCTTGACACAGGCCCCGCCCCCTGCCCGCCTACCCCCAAACTTACTCCCCACCCCGACTAAATCGCGCCCACTTTGACACCCACTTCCTGCTGGGGCAGGTCGCTCTGCCTGACCTCTCTGCGTGCCAGCTGAGGGCAGGTGCTGGCCCCACTGTGCTCTGCCCACTTGACTCCCTCGCCGCCAGGGAAAGTCCTGGCCCGCCCCTGCCTCGCCCACACAGACTCCCCATTCCCGCCCACTCTGACCTCCTGTTCCTGCTCCCCGGAGCCGGGGTCCCACGCGGTCTCGGTCAGGCCCCGCCATTATCCTCCCGCGTCCCACCCAGGCCCTTGGCACCAACTCCATCCTCCACCTGCCGCCCCTCCAAACTTCGCTGCCTCTTCCCTGCACTGGACGTGCACGATCCTGCCCCCGCGTGGGCCTGCCGGAGTTTGAGTCACTGCTGGCCCAGTTCCGGCCAGTCCCGGTCGGCCCCCCTCCTCCGCTTGCCTTGGGAGTGCGGCTTGAACCCCAGGTGCTCGTAGATGGGCATCGGCGGACGGTCGGCTGTGTCCTCGCTGTGGTACACCAGGGCCTCGCGCACGGCGTCCAGGCCATTGAGCACGACCACGGGGGTCCAGGCCAGGTGCAGGGTGAACACGTTCCCGAAGCGCTGCCGCAGCTGCAGGCCAAGGGTGGAGGGCGTTGGTCAAGCCGGGTGGCCACCAGGCTGCTGGCCTCAGTCTCATGGCACCCAGGCAAGCTCGGCCTGGTGACCCGCGGGGTCACATTCTCTCTGGAGGGGGTGCTGATGCTGGATCACACCTCTTAGCTATGACTTTGCAAAGGTGACCAAAATTGTCACTAGGCTGTTAGGATCCCAACCCAGGTGAAGAAACTCAAGTTCATAGAGGTGAGCCCTGAGGCCCAAGGACCCTCAGACCCAGAGCTGAACCTGTCCCTCTCCCGATGTCAGCCTGTTTCCTGATTTAAATGGGGCTCATGTCCAGATTTCTTCCCCCTGATGTAATCAGAAGGGACCAGGTCACATAATTTTAAGTTCTGTCCAGCTGGATCTCAAATCTACTGCCAAGACCACACTGCACTCCAGGCCTTTGCTCTCTCTGACCTTTGTTTGGAAAACCCAAACTGTCCTTGAGGCACCAAGGCCCTCCCCGGGGCAGCCCTTCAAACCTGCCTCCTCTTCTCAGCCCAGGCCCTTGTGCAGCCGGAGGCTTCACCCACCACCTGCTGTCTGCTGCTAGGCGGGGTCCCAGGATCTCTCCGCCCCAACCCCCCGCCTTCGTTACCTGGTCGAAGTAGCAGAGCGTGTTCTGGAAGTCCATCTGCAGCAGGTTGCCCAGCAGGGGCAGCGGCACGGGGCCTGGCGGGTAGCGTGCAGCCCAGCATCTGCGTCTGTGCATCAGGTCCACCAGGAGCAGGAAGATGGCCACGGCCACGGCCAGGGGCCCCAGCGTAATCCCACTCAGCAGCCCCATGGTTGCCTCAGTGCCCGCTGGCGTCCTCTGGCACGCAGGTGTCCCTCAGCACACCAGGGACCCAGGACCAGCCAGACAGGGCGCTCTCCCACACTCAGCGAGCTCATCCAGCCTGGCCCTGCTTTCTAAAGGGAGCGGAGACTGGCCTTTGCCCTCCGCCCTGAGTCAGCTTGTCAGGGTGATTGCATTGCCAGAGGGTACGGGGAGGGGCCAGGGAAGGTCAGGTGCAGGGGTGACCACAGGAGTCCGGTCCCTCCTGGCCTCTCTGGGTGCTTCCCCAAGCTAGTGAGGTGGGGGTAAGGGAGAGATGATGAAGACCCCCCCTTCACCTGACTGCAGGAAAAACCGGGGTCACTGCACTTGATCCTGCCACCCAGCCGTCATATGGAATCACACCCCATAATATGGTTGCCGCCTTGTCCCCAGAACACGTCCTTGCCCTCACCTGCCTCCTCCCGACTGGTTTTCGTCTCCCAAGTTCATTACTGGCCCTTGCCCAGTGCTGTAGGGAGGTCACAATGATCAGAGGGACCATGTGCCGGGGGGGGGGGGGGTTTGGGGGGGTGGCGTGGAAATGAAGTTCTCGGTTTCCCCTCACTTCACACCAGTTCACTCAACACGCACAGAGCCACACAATCACTAACTGCTCATACGTTCACAGGCACTACCCACAAAACCACATACACACTACACACAGGCACCACTTACACACACACACACTCAGATGCAACCAAGTTCCCTAATTCCCAGTGGCTACCTGGACAGACCCCAACCTCCTGCCTCGAGGCCACCCGCAATGGTACTGAAGCCCCCCACCGGGTAGGCTGCTGGCCCAGCTTCCTCAGTTCTGGCCTGACCTTGGTCTAGTGAGTCCGCATCTGGGGCTGGGGAGGCAGCTGGGTTGACAAGAGCTCCCTTGTCGCCCAGACCAGCCAGTTCAATGGCCGGGACGCTTTTCCCTAAGTTCGTTACACAATTGGTCCTGGGACCTCCTAGCATCACCCGTGATGCGTCTCCTTGGGCCTGTCCACTTTCCTGACTTGGAGAAACGGGGCCGGGGGTGGGGGAGGGCTGCCCTTCTGGAGGGAGCTGCTGCTGAGCTCAGGCTATGAGGGTCGCTTAGAGAAGATGCGTCTCTGTCCTCTGAGGAGTGGGCCTGCTTCCTCCTCATTCGTCCTTGAACATCAGCTGCTCAAATTCATTCTGGAAGACGAGGGGATGGAAATCAAACGGGACACAATTTCTTTACACCCTCGCAGGAGTCCCCTGCTGAGAACCCCAGGGAATGAATTCTCAGTCCCCCCTGCCCGCCCCGTATCGGCTCCTCTCTCTCCCAGACCCCGTCCCCCTGGCTCCAGCACCGTCCCTTCCAACCCCGACTCCGGGGTTGGAACTCTGGAAAAGAGGCGAATCTCTGTACCACCTGCACCGGTGTCTGCCGCCTCCAGGCTGGAGTCCTGCCTACCAGATCCTTCCTCTTGCCCAGCCTCTCTGCCCCTCCTCTGAGCCAGACCTCAGGCTCCTTCTTCAACAATGAGAGGGCTGATTTGAGGCTGAGTTGTTAAATCGAGGCTGATGGGAACTGAGGCCAAAACCGGTCCAAATGAGAAGGTCCAAGGACCCAGAGGGTGGGGAAGAGGCCTTTCCTGGGAAGGCGTCGGGCCCCCTCCCCCATCCCAGGGGGTGTATGAGGCACTCCCGTTCTGGAAACAGTTGGAGCACTCTCTCCCAGGCTGACGCAGGGCCTGGAGGAGGCATTCCCCACCGGCCTCCCATACCACCCCCCCCCACCCCGTTCTCTCTCCCTCCCCAATGGTGGGAGGACCAGGATCTTCCCGGGGCGCCTCCTAATACTCCTGACTCAGAGATGCCGCTCAGACATGGCAGCCCACGGGTGTGGCAACGGCTTTCCAAAGTCTGCAATTCCTGCTTGATTGGTGAAAGCTGCTCCCTTCCCGAATGTCCACATCCCTACTCTCCTGCCAGACCCAGGGCCACAAGGCCTAGCGTGCTGGGGCCCAGCCGGGCCTTCCCCACACCTTGCCTTGGCCAAGCACTGGGTGGGCTTGAACCCTGTCACCCCCGCTGCCCCCCCATGCCAGAGGTGCCCTGTGCCGGGTGTTGGGCTAAGTATGGCAACGCGTGGGGAGATGGTGGTGAGACTGCTCCAGCGTGCTCGGGGCCCAGAGGAGGCGTGGCGGGTCAGAGAGCGGCAGTGTGGGGACTGCTTGCAGGGTCATGGGGACATTGACCCCGGGGTGGCAACACTTCATGGAGATTTTGGCTGTTTTGAACCACAAGCCAAGGTGACCTTGCAGCGGGACCAAAGCCCCACAAGACCCCGTGCGCGGTGGGTGTGGGGCAGCGTGAGGGGGGCCTTGCAAGCCAGGCTGAGGACTCGACTGGGAAACCGGGCTCTCTGGGCTTCCGGGAGGCAGGGAGTCCACTTTGGAGGCCACTCAACAGACCGGGAGGGCGAGACCCAAGGGTACACTGGGGCCTCCCATCTGCCTCAGCTGACCGTCCCCGAGAGCAGCACAGCAGGCAGGACGGCCAAGGGTGTCATATCTGCCTGTCGTCTTGGCGGCCTTTCCCAAGCGGTCACCCGAATGCGTCATGAAGGGCGGTGGCCTCCCCGTCCAGGATGGGGAGGCCATGAGGGAACCTGCCATCTCGAGGCCTGTGGCCTTTTGCCATCACTGGGCAATTCAGCTTCGTGGTCCCCAAGCACCGAGGAGACAGAATCTCAGGTCACGTCAGGTCGTCAGAATCCTAGAGCGGCATCAGGGGTCACGCCAAACGCACGCTCTGAGTTATGTATACAGTTTGGACGTGAACTTCTCCAAGGGCCAGCACGTTACTGCGCTTTAGAAACACACTGGGCCCACGTCCGCGGGTGGTGAAATTACTCTGGTGAAGCGGAAGGACTGACTCCTGGGGCCACCCCTGGTCACGGTCGTGGTCACGGGTGTGTTCACCTGCGCAGGGGTGGGTCCTCTGCCCGGGAGGGACACCAGCAACACGTTGGGCTGGCAAGGGTCCCCCATGCCGCACCAGGGCTCTAGAGAGTAGGTAGGGAGCCGGGCACCCAGCAGGGGGCGCTGGGCACATGGGCAGCCTCTTGCTAGTCTTGCCCCCTCCCCCTCCCCGAGTCACAGCAGCGCCCAGAGGAAGCATCCCCCAATTCCCGCTCCTTCCTGGGAGCAGAAAGTTAAAGCAACCGGAATCCAGCTTGCCAGGGGTGGTGGCAGCGCAGGGCCCGCCCGCCGGCGTATTTTAAGGGTGCAGGGCTTCCGCTGGCCGCAGGAAATGTTCTGGAGATTCCGTGCATGACCACGTGAAAATAATTAACGCTACGGAACTGTGCGCTGGTTAAGACGGTAAATGTCATGTTTTTAACCACAACTTAAGAAGTTACATATGGAAATCACCCTTGCATACCTATCAGAACAGTCAAAATCCAGAACACTGACACCACCAGAGCCTGGTGAGGCTGTGGAGCGAGCACCTTTCACACACTGCCTGGTGGGGACGCGACAAGGGACAGCCGCTGCGCAAGCCAGTTCCGTGGCTCCTTACACAACAAGAGCTTCTTACCACGAGATCCAGCCAGCTCCTTGGTATCGACCCCCCCACCCCCCCGGAGCTGAGAACCGATGTCCACACAGAAACCTGCACACGGATATTTATAGCAGCTTTATTCATCATTGCCCAAACTCGGAAGCAACCAAGATGTCTTTCGGTCGGTGGATATGCGGTAGTACATCCGGACAATGGAACATTCTTCAGTACTAAAAAGAAATGAGCTACCAAGCGCCGAACAGGCGTGGAGGAACCTTAAGTGCGTTATCACTAAGTGAAGGAAGCCAACGTGGCAGGGCTGCATACGGTAGGATTCCAGCCACAGCACCTTCTGGAAAAGGCAAAACTAGAGAGACAGCAAAAAGCGCAGGGGCTGGGAGGAGGGCGGGAGGACGGGCAGAACACAGAGGACTCCTCGGCAACACTGGAACGGTGGATGCACGTCACTAGACTGTTTGAACCCACAGAATGTGCAACACCAAGAGGGAACCCTAATGTTAACTGTGGGCTTCGGGGGACGAGGATACGTTGGCGCAGGAGGACCACTGGTTGTCACAAATGCAGTGGTCTGCTGGGGGAGGCCGTGTCTGGGGTGCAGGGGGTACATGGGAACGTTCTGTAACTTCTGCTCAATACTGCTATGAACTTGAACTTGCTCTAAAAAAGTCTATGAAAAAAAAAATCCATAGAACTTAAAAGCAGCGGAAGCTGAAATGCACAGGAGTCGAGGCTTCCTGCAGAAGGGGGAAAGCTGGAGCCACGAGGGGCACGGGGAGCACGGCCACGCCCGTCAGCGGTCGTGTCACCAACCAGGTTTGAAGAAAGACCTAGAATCATCCCAAGTGCCTTGCTCAAGGATCATCAGCAAGTCAAAAGGCGACAGGCGAAGAAAAGCAAAATGACAAAGAATCATTTGCTGTCAGGAAAATATTTTCCTCAAGATACATATTTTTCAAGTTTTGTGGTTTAGCCCCTGACACCTGAAATCTATCAATTTCATTTGAACTGTGTTAATGCCCAGTCAAGACTGGATGGAAAGCCACCCAGCTACTTCTACGCAGGTCCTGCGGCCGCGCAACACACCCGCCCACGCCTCCATCCTGGTGAGCGCGATGAGAAATGGGCCGTGCTGCTTGATGGAGCCATTAAAACAGAATTAATCTGCCATTTCTGCAGCCCCAAATTGATGAGCACACAAGAACTCATTTATAATTGCTTATTTCTACTTCACAACATTCCTTCCAGTATTTCTGTTCTCGAAAAAAGTCCATTAACATCGCATTATTTTTTTATAACCTTTAAAATTAATGTTGATTGGAAATATGTCCTCATACCAACTTAAGTAAATCTGACCGTCCCCACACCCTGGCTGAGCTCCATCCACCCCGGGTGGAGCCGCCGAGAGGAGCCCCAGGGTTTTGACCTGTTCCAGGCCCTGCTGCGGGGGGCCCCCCCGGGGGGCGGGAGGCTGAGGCTCCGCTGGACAGTCACAGGGCGGCCTTCTCTGCGGTGGAGCGAAGCCACCTTGGGGGGCTGGAGCGGGAGGAGGAAGAGGCGCGTTTGCTTTACAGTAAACAAAAAAGGAAACAAGGTTAAAATGAAGTTTATTATTTTTTGATTTTTTTGTTTTTTAAATAAAACTGTTTGTGAAACAGCTATTTTATCCCCACGGCAGAGTGACCCCTGAAAGATGCACTAACCCCTTCTTAAGGCCTTAACAAGATTTTTTTTTGTACTTTTTTCTTCTTTTTTTAAAACTCAGATATTTAAAAATTATACAATTTACAAAACAAAACAAAACAATACAACATAAAGAATCATGTAGCGTGGGGCTGCTCACCTGACAGGCCCTTTTCCTTTATAAAAATGAAAGCAAAAGAAAAAAGGGTTAACTGGGTGTTTCGTGGTCAGCGTAACCCACACTGATCACACTGGGCAGACACAGTCCCTCCCCTGCGTCAACTCCTACAGCTCAGATTTCCTGTCCTGTCCTTCTGTCCTGGGGCGGCGGGTGGGGGTGGGCAGGGCACAGCTGCCAGGAACGCACCCGGTGGCGGGCCACCCCCGACCCTGCCTGCCACACGCACTTAGTGGGGCGCTTGAGGTTCTCAAGGGCCACAGTGATCCAGGACACAGCTGTGACCTCGGGACATCTGCCAATTTCACCCCCCAAAAAGATAAAAATTTTAAAAATAAATAAATAGTGTTTCTGGAAATGAAAAAATTTATTTTTGTGTTTAAACATTGTTCCCCCACTCTTGAAAACACAGACCGTCCCCCATATCCCCCCCCCCGCCCCCCCCGCCCCCAACCTTCCCACTTTTGAGACAAATTAATGACAAAGGATGGTTCTGGTGTGGTTTGTCTGCTCCTCCAGCCCTGGGTCTGCAGCTCTCTGAACCGGTGTGAGACGGGCTAAAGATCAAAGCCACGCCCCGCCTCTTATGAGACCAGCTTGTTCAATTTCACACTTAAATTTCACTGTTATTGGAACAAATTTGGAGTTCTTTAACTAGAGAATTTTTAAAATAGAATCAAAAGGGATAGCGCACCTTTCATTTAAACAAAGTCTTTCCAGACTAAAAATAGATTTATATATATATATTTTTATCCCACCCTTTGCACCCCCCCTTCCCATCATCCCACCCCTCCCCCCTCCCCCCACATTGTCACTATGGAGATTGTGTCCATGGAAACAGCCATTCCAACTTCTTGGGTCTTTCTTTCCTGTGGTGTCACGGTTTGGGTGTGATGTAAGGACTTGGGGAGGAGGTGCTGGCGGGGCGGGCGGGGCAGGGCGGGGCCGCACAGCAGGACGGTTCCTTCCATTGCGAGTGTCCACCACCTCTCATCTCCACAGTCTCACCTGCAAGATAGAACCAACACTGGGTGCTGGGAATCCTGCGCGGCCCCGTGGCCGACAGCCCCTGCTCTGGGGCTCCAGCAGCCGCAGACCCCCCGGGACCAGTGGAGGAGCCGCCATGTGGCCCAGACCACGTGGCCCTGGCCACAGTGAAGGGCGGCAGTGACGTGGCCCGCGGCGCTGCGAACGGATCCCGGGCCCCTCGCGGCATGGCAGCCTCCCCAGTGCACGGCGGGAACGGAGATCACGAAAGAGCTCCCCGACCCTCCAGCTCTCGGGGTGACCCACCGGGGGCCTCCCGTGGGGCTCGGCACTTTGGTGGCCCGGAGCAGTCCTCACAGAGGCGGCTGAGCACACAGGCGGTCTGTGGGAAAACCAGCTCAGGACCCGCCACAGCTGCTCCCCGTGACAAGAGTGCATCCTCCACGCTCCACAAGAACTCTCCGCCGCCTCCGACCGGACAGCAGGGCCCTCTGCCGGGGCTCCCAGGCGTCCCCTGCGCTCGCTCCTCCTCCGCGCTCAGAAAGGCGACCCCGATGACCACTGGGGCAGTGGGGTTGGACCACGGGCCTCCTCGGAGTCCATTATGGCTCACCACGCGTGCAGGGTCCCCGAGAGACACGGTGGTTGGCAAGGATCGGGGCAGAACAATCAGAGCAGAAGCAGGGACGACGGGCTCCCCCGACCTGCTTCCTGCCAGTCAGAGCACTCCCTCCTGCCTCAGACCCCTTCTGGTGCCCTCGGGAATAACCCTTGGGGAAAACCCTTTCCTGGGTTCACACAACTTACTAATGGGCAAAATCGCTCAGAAGGCTGGTCTGTGTGCAGGGCTACGCACCTTCTATTTGAAAGCGCCCACACAGGGACACCTTCCCAGACCAAAGAGGCGCGTTAACTGCTCAGCAGAAAACACGACCACATGGGGAGACCTGCAGAGACAGCAGGACACTGTCCCCATGCTCAGGATGTCCATGGTGACAGCCTGGCTTCCCTGTTCCGAAGGTGGCTCTGGGCCCCGGTAGTCACCCCAGACCTGCTGGCCCACACTCTGGTCTGCCTCCAGCCCAGGGAGACTCGCCAGTCCTGCCCTCTGGTTGTCCTAGGGTTAAGGCTGCTTGCCAGGAGGGGGGACAGAAGCGGCCTCCCCATGTTACCCCAGCAACCAAAAGCCCTCCGTAGATGCGAGGACGAGGGCGGAGCCAACAGGAAGCCTCAAGCAATAACCTGGGGGGCAAACTCTTGCTGGGGATGTGGGTCCACGTGAACAGAGCACAGATGTCCACGCGCACCTTGGAAGGCTCTGCTTGTGGAGTGGGCAACAGGGCAGGGTTTGCCCTCCCCCAGGCTTGCCGGTATTGGGCTTGTACCCCCGGCCCGGTAACTGCTCAGGAGAGCAGGCGCAACCTGGCCCCAACCTGGGAACGGAGCACACTTGGCACCCTGGGCCTGCCCGGCTGGGGGCGCTCTGTGCGCTGCCGACCTCGGGCCATGGGTGTGCCCGGGCCCGTCTGGGCAGCTCGGGTCTTGACAGCCGCCCCCCGCTGTGGCTGTCTTCCAGCCTTCCTAAGGGGACCTTTCCCCAGGGTCTGACGTCACGCACCTCAGAGTTACTTCTCAAAAACTCTTCCTTCAACAGGGAGCTTAGGAAGGAAATCCGTGTGCCAGGCTCTATGCTAGGAGTTTCACAGAAGTTATCTCATGATGACACCAAGGCCTGACACCCTGCCCCCGGTTTCAGGACAAAGCTGAAGCTGAGGGACCCAAAGCCACAGGGCTGCTGAGAGGTGGGGCTGAGGCTCCCACCCAGCAAAGCCCTCTGCCCGGGCCCCCAGGACTCTGCCGATGGACGCGGGCCAGCTGCAGCCGGCGAGCGCGCCGCGAGTGGGCAGCCACTCTACAACGGGGGGTTGTCGACACTCTCTTTAAAAGGCATCTCGATGGCCAGCTGCCGGTGAGGAGAGTTTCTCCTGGGGCCACAGCCTTCCAGGACTCGCTCCCCTTTGTCACGCTCCCACCTTCCTTCGCTTTCAGCGGCCCCTCCGCAGCCTGAACCGGGCGGGGCCTCCTCCAGCCTTCTCCCAGCGCAGCAAGAATCCACCACGGCCTCCCCGCCCGGCCGGTTCCCACCTGCAGGGATGGGGCCGTGCGGTGGGGCCGTCCTCCGTACCCATCCAGGCACAGACAGGGGGACGAGCACATGCCGCTCTGCGGGGCATGCCCTCTCCGACGGACTGGGCTGGCCCCACCATGCGTGCGCTCCAGGCTAGGGCAGAGAAGCCGGAGCCAGACACGGTTCTTGTCCTCACTGCGTGCTCAGGCCAGTGGAGATGCACATGAGCAAACGAATGAATGATTCCAAATTGGCACAGGAGAGCTGCGGCGTGCGAAGGAGCCCGACAGGCACCCAGAAGGGAAGGCCTCTGCAGCTGAGACCCAGAGAGGAGAGGGAGCCTGTCACAGAAGATGGGAGGCAGGGGACCCAGGCCCAGGGAATGGCATGTGCCAGAGCCCACAGGGGGAAGTCCCGCCTCCGAGCAGCTCGCCAGACACGCCCACAGGCCCGGCAGAGGCACCAGCAGTCAGCACGGGGAGAAGGTGGGTGCCCACAGGCCTCCCGGCTGCTTCCTCACGCCCAGAAACGGGCAAGCGGCAGTCTGCTGCGTGGATGGCGGCCCAGACTCTTCCTCTCTGGCGCGGCTGGTCTGCTGAGGGCCAAGTGCAGGAACCTTGTGTGCTGCTGGAGGCTGGGGGGGCCTCCATCTCCCATCGCCCAGCCCCCAGTTTTCCACCAGACGGGGCGGCAGCAGGGTCCAGCCCGCAGCCTTGACCCCTCTGGCTCCTGCAGCGCCCCAGGCCCTGCACGAGCTGCACCCCACGTGAGGCTGCGCGGACACCTTGGAGACGTTTCTTAACCGAATCCTCACAAGGCCGGCCAACACTGTTCCTCTCTTTCCCGAAGAAAGAGAAGCAGAAACAGGAAGTGGCCGGCCCCCGGTTGCACAGCTCTTACTGTGAGAGAAAACGGGGCCCCGAGAAGCAGGACCCAGGTACTCACGTCCGTCCCCTCCCTGCCATGTCAGGGCACCCAATGAGAGTAGCTCTCTGTCCCTAGAACGGACCCCGAGATGAAATGTTCTCCGTCCCAGTATAGTCTGCCGAAGGCCACCACCCGCAATGGGACAGCTGAACCGGGAAACAGGACAAGGGTCCTGCCCTGGGGATGGCACGTGGTGAAAATCCTTTCAGGCGGACACGACTGGATGCGGCCTATGTCCACCCTTTCCCTCCATGAGGTGGACGGTCGGACCTCAACAGGCGAGGAACCACCCCACACTGATGGGTCGGCCGCGGGACCGCTCGGTGCGGCAGGGTCTCCTGTCCGCACGGGGACTCCTGCCCACACTGACTGAGATCTGAACGACGAAGCTCACTGCTCCGCTTGGGGGCTGAGGGCTGGCGGCTGGCAGCGCCCAGGGTGGGTGGAGAGGAAGGAGATGATGAATGAAATTGAAATTCCCAGCCAGAGATCTGCCCACCAGGCCCATGGCTCAGTCTCCCCTACAAACACGGGCTGGAATGCCAGGACGAAAACAACGGCACCTGACAACAAACGGTTCCTTCCCTGACTGGGTCGCCAGGACACCGTCAGGAATGTTCCTTGCGGCCCCCACAGCACATGGCCCTACCCATCAGGCAGAGGAATTGACGGGAAGAAAGCAGAGCCCAGGCACGGAACAGAGGCCAAGAGAAACATGCTGGAGAACCGTCCAGGCTGCTGTCGTGCACGGAGGGCTGCTCGGGGAGAGGGGTGCAGGAGCCAGAGGGCCCCGGTGTGTTCCGGAAGTCCAGCGGCCGCCGCTGCTGCAAGTTTGCTCATTTGACTCCTGGGACCTGACAACCTGCCCTTCCACTCCCAACCCCTGTCCTTGGAAGAGGAAGAGAGAAAAGGAAGGCACAACCGCAGAGGCCTTACTCGACAGCCGCCCTGGAGAAAGCCGGACAGGCCTCTCTACAGCCCCACGGCCTCACACAGCAGAGCACGGGGGGCTTCTCTGGAATTCGGCACTGGGACCCTCCGAAGAAACCGCGGACTTCTCAAAGGAGGAAATGTGCCACCGTCTGAGAGGAATTATTTTCTCCTCAAGTGATTGGTCGGTATTGCGGAGCAAGGTGGAACCTGCTGGTTGTCGCGGGGAGGGAACGTGCCGTGGGCTCTAGCACGTCCGTGTGGCTCTCAGGCGCCTGAAGTAAACACAGAAGCCCTTCATTTGAAGAGAAATAATCCCTTAATGAATGTTTCTGAGACAACTGGTCCCCCTCCCCATCCCCGAGGACCAAGTGCTTCAAGTTCCATCTTGGCTTTTCTTTTTCTTCTCTTTATGGTCTATTTTCTTCAACTCTCGTGACTCCGGGTGGGGGTGGCAGGGGGGGGAGCAAGCAGGGAGCAGGGGAGGCCCATTGCCTCTGGGGACGTCAGTCCACTAATCCCGCTTCCACAGACGCACGCTGCCGCCGCCCTGACCACAAGCCCAGACACACTCACAAAAAGCAGAGCTCAACCTCTTGAGGTTTTTTAAGAGTAAAATTAAATCGGATGCTAAAGTCCCCTAAATCTTTGAGGGGATTTCCCTTCCCTTTGTACTTCTGTGCAAAGGAGTCCTTCATAGTACTTGGGGGAAAAGATTTCAAAGAGCAAAGCTGAGAAATGTTTTGTTTTTCAGAGGAGGAGCCACCGCAAGAGCTTTACAGATAGGGAGTGAACTGGACAGGACAGCCCACTGGCCAGAAGCATTTCTGAGCCGGGGACAGAGGGTGGGCTGCCGGCGGGCTCTGTCCCAGAAGCCTTCGAGAGTGCCACACACAAGCCTGACCTCGGCTCAGTCACCGTGAACTCGGACGGGCAACGGGAGTTTTAAAGCCTCAACCATGTCTCCACGGACATTCCAGGGAGCTCGGAGAAACACTTAATCCACCTGGTTTTGGCAATTCGTGCGCTTAAAGGCCAGTGGCGCAGCCTGGCCTGGGGGCAAGCAGGAGGGCAGAGGCCATGACACACACTGGGACTCTGGCAGGGGTGCGGCCCCGACTCACCTGTGCTTGCTGTACTTTCCATTCCCACGAGCACACTGCCCCCCTCACCCCCGCTCCGACTGCTCTGTGCTGAGGCTGCCTTTCGCTGTCTTGTTCTGCAAGGGGGGGAGGGGGAACGGGAGGGGAGGCTGCCGCCGGCAAAGCCAAGGAGACAAGACAGGAGGGAAAGAAGAACAGTGCAGGGGTCAGGGAGGGCAGAGGCGAGGAGAGGAATGGCACACGGAAAAGGAAAGAAAAAGCAGAGAGTCAGTACTGAATGACAAACAGGAGATATTCAGACAGGGTTTCCCAAGGCAAAATGTGATCACTAAAAAAGAGAAGTTTTAAAACTAAAAACACGTAAATTAAAAGAGAATACTATAAGATCCTGTGGTCCACCTCTGAAAATAATTTTTAAAGAAAAGTATAGGCGAGCATCTTTCCGAAGCATTTTGGGGGCACACCCGTCCGGAGGACCCGCTTTTCAGGTTCATGTTTGGCCCCAGTCCAAGCCCGGAGCCTGCGAGCGACCCGTGACCACCAGGTGTCAGTGTGACCTCAGCCAGAGGAGCGCAACCGCCAAAGTAAACGCCAGGTGGCGCCAGACCCGCTGGGCGGCCCCCATCCTCCGCAGGGGCTTCCTTCTCACACCCTCCCTGCCCCACGTGCTAGGTCGCGACAGCCCAGGCGCCCCTTATCTTCCATCCTTTCCTAAAAGGGTCACACCAACAGACCACCTCCTGAATTACTGGGAAAATCAGGCGGCCGCCCCCACCAGCCGCACCACCGGTCATTTCTGCTGAGGTCAAGCCTAGAAAAGACCGAGTTTCCCCCCAGAACCGTGGGGTCAATTCTTATTTCTTTTAGTCGGGGAAAATGCCTCTGATTATGTATGAAGGCCTACAGGCTTACCTCGTGCCAAGCTGGGAACTGGGGGTCCACTAAACTAAAATGGAAATCAGCAGTTGTATTGAGTTTGCTCTTTGAATTTCTCTTAACAATCCACAAACACCTTCTGCTCCCCCATGTTTCTCCCAGCCTCCCACAGCACGTGGGGGCCACCCTGGGGTGCAGGGCTCCCTCCAGCAGCGGGCCTCTCCACTCTCTCAGGGCCAGGAGCAGGCGGTGGCCTCCCGTGGATGGTCTGTAGACCGTGAGGAACACCCCCTCCCCGGGCCTGTGGCGGCCACACGCACTGACTCACCTTGTGCTTGGGGCACCTCACCGAGAAGTTCTCCTCATGGAGCAAACAATCTACAAGACAGAAGGGCACAGTCAGACCGAGCCGGCGGGTGGTACAGCCCGGGGTGAGGGGGGCCACACTAGCCAGGACTGCCAGTATCAGACAGGGAGGTAAGAGGCCCCCGCACTGTGATTTCGGAAACATCGGAGACGCCCCCAAATGAACTACGGTACTGCTACGTGACGGGAGTATCAGTCCCTTACAATCTGAACGCTTCACAACAGTCAACGGTACGGGGAAACACTCATGACACACAGTTTCCGTAAATACAGAAGATCAGTCCTAATTTTATCAAAATGTGTTATATGCACGAAAAACAAGACAAAGGAAACTTACCCAGTGGTTCTCTTTGGCTAGCAAGACTATAGGTGATTTTATTATTTTTTTTAAATGTATTTCCACAATTATCTAACAGTCAGAAATCATCTCCCATAAATGTTATTTTTAAAATTCCTGATTCTCGGCTAAGGCCATCCCAGCAGGCCCGAGCCAAAGCTTCCTCACGGCAACACCGCACACCTGGGGACACCTCTCTCCTCCGTCCAGAGCCCGGCTACCACCTTTGCCGGACGACCCATGGAGACACAGAAGTTCCCGACACGAGCCGCATAATCCACGCTAAATGCTTTGGGGAAAATGAAATCCCACGAGGGGGCTACTAATCCTTGAAGGAAAATGATTCATTCCAACTTTTAACACGGTGACAGCATCCTCGCTCAGCAAGGACACGCGTCTGCCTCCAGGTGTGCTGAGCTCCGTGGCACAAGGGTGGTGTGTGGAGCAGGGCGAGGAAATCTAATTAATGAATTCACTCTGCACACCGCAGCTCCCGGAGACCGACAGCCAGGTCACTGGTGCAAGATGTGGTGGCAGAATGTTAATAAATATTGATCACACATTCTCAGAGAGCTCCCGGGCACCGTGGCGGGAAGCAGCCATGGTACTTAGCCTTGTTAAATGTACGATTTAACTCCGGTTTAAACTGAGGTCTGGATTAGAAGCCTACGTATCCGCAGATTTCACAGGATACAGGAATAAGCAAGGGAACACACAAGCGAAAACTTCTGAGGTCCTTTGGATCTTAAACAAATGGAAAAAGACCCTTTCATAAGTGGGCTGGGCCTGTCCCACCTCGGCCTCCCTCTGGAGCCCCTGAATACCCAGCAGTGGGCAGGCAGCCTCTCTGCCGCCGGGGCCGGCCTCCAGGCACAGGAGCCCAGCAAGTCCGGCTAACCCCAGAGCCCTCCCCCCCGCAAGCAAATAGCATGGCAGTAAATGAAATGTGTTAATTTAAAACCCACAAGTACACGGCGTGACCAAGGCCCCTGCTGCTCCAATCTGCCCGAGAGCTTACGAACAGCAGGGGACAGGCGACCGGAGTGCGGGAAGCACTCGCTCCTTACCTGGGCTTTGGCAGCACTGCTTGCTGGCGGTCTCTAGTCTGGGCCAGAGAAACCGCAGAGCCCCTGTGGGGCTCGGCCACCTTTATGCCACAGGGGTTCAGAGAAATGAGAAGGAGGGACCGTATTAGCTGGAAAAGGTGCCATGGGAAAGGCAGCGGTGGCTCATTCCCCTCCCAGCCAAGGAGGAGAACCAGCTGTGACAGACCATTAGGGAAACGCGTCTGAAGTTAGGAGACATGCTCCCTCTAAGTTAAAAAGCAGAAAAGAAATAAGACAAAGTGTGCACTGAAGGCAACCGGAGCTAACGTCAGGCACTTCTGGAAAGGGGAGTCTCCTAAACAAATCTGCCAGAGACCATGTCCACCTTGGACAAGGCCTCCAGCAGGAAGACTGCAGACCAGGGCTCCCATCCATCCTCGTCGCGTCCGCAGGCCATCAGGAACCGCAATTCACGCTCCTGGCGGGGCGAGAACCATGGCCAGAGAGCTTAGCCACCTGCAAGGGTCCAGGGAGCCCCTTCTTGGCTGCCCTGACCCAGGCCCTGCTTCGAGGAGCAGAAGAGCGGTGAGAGGCTACGTGGGACCCCGCCCGAGGTCCCTGAACAGGCGCCCGCCCTACACGGCCGGCCCGCCCGCCTCGCACTTGGTTTTCCTCAAGCCTCTGGCCATATCGCACACCGGTCGGAGGGCCTGGTCAGCACTTCCACACAGTGAAGTCGAAGGAAACGGCGTGCTGGGGCATCGCACACGCTGGAAAAGACTCACAGGGGTGTCTTGTCAGCAAGATGGCTCCTAGACACAAACACAGTGCCCAGAAGAGGATGCCGCTTTCCTCTCTGCACTTCGCTTAAATGCACAGCGGACCTCACCACACTCCTCATGACAAGTGACTTGGAGCTACCTGCACCCACGTGCGGCCACATCTTCCCTGGGCCGGCGGCCCTAAGCTCAAGGCGGGGGAGATGGGAGAGAGGAGGGCTGCTGGCGCTCGGACCTGCCAGCCCCCCAGACGCCGTCTCCAGCTCGTCCGCGAACTCTCCCAGAGCTACGGCTGGTGCTTAGACTGGCCTGGTCACCCTGGGACTTAGGGACCCGCCAGCCGCACCCACCTTGTCGAGGGGCTTCTGGGCCCGGCGAGGGGACTATCAGAGCCGGGCAAGCCCTGGCACTGGTCCTGGGGTGCACAGGGGGGCCTCTCCGGGGAAGGGCCGGACACCAGTCCTTTTATAACCCCGGGGGGCCTGAACCCAGCGCGTCCAGATCAGATTCTGCGGTGGGCAGCAGGGGTGGCTGCAGAGAGCGCGTCCCCGCTGGGCCTCCTCCTGAGGGTAAGAGAAAGCCCCCGCGCGCTGCACCCCTCGCGCACTTCCTAACAAGCGGCTGCAGCTGTTTTCCTTTGGTCTTAACGGCTGTGGCTCGCTGCAGTAACGTATCACTTCTTTTTAAGCCAGTGCTCACGTTTCTGTCACTGCACTTCCCCAAGCCACAGTCTGCCCCTGCGACCTGAGCAGCACGGGGCGGCTGACTGTGACGTCAGTTCCTGCAGGAACAGGCCTGGGCGTGGGGGTGGGGGGCTGCAGCAGCCACAGACCCTCAGCAGAAAACAATCCTGTTTCCATGGAGCTGCCCAGCAGTTTCAGATGCCCCTGAGACTTGAACAGCTCCGTGAGGTTCGGGCGGTTAGCAGCAAAGCAAAGATGGACGTTTAATCTGTTCCTTACTCCACGCAGAGGTGCGGATCAATGAACACCCTTCCTGGACACAAGATCCATGGTATCGAGAAGAGAACTCCTGAGAAGACCCTGTGGGATAAACACAAGCATCTGCCCCCACAGAGCAGTTCAGGCTTCTGGGTCACTGGGACTCCGGGCATCAAAAAGATTGACGAATGCCCAAGACACGGTCACCTTGTAGTGCTACTTCCTTGGTCCTGTGTTTCTAGATGGAGCAGCAGAGCAGGCAGCCGCTGGGGCAGCAAAGCTGGGGGGCCAAGGGCCTGCCTGAGCCCCCACCCCTCCGACCCAGGCAGTCTTCCTCTCACATACTTGGCCACCAAGTTCTGCCAAATACACACATGACCCGCTCACTTGGGCAGGCCACACAAGACAGGCACAGACAGAGAGTGACCAACATGGCTTGCTTACTAAACCTCACTGGGAAGCGGCTGACGGAGCAAGTTTCCTCTGGAGGGGAGGCAGAGCCCTGTGCATTTCCCCGAGAACCCCACCCTCACGGCCTGAGCTTGACCAAGGCGGGGCTAAGCCGGTGCTAAGCCGGTGCTTTCCAGCTCCCAGCCGCACTCGGACAGATAACTAAGTTTAAATACAATGAAGTCAAATAAAAATTCAGTCCCTCGTTCCCAAAGAACCACACTTTTAAGCACTCACTGGTACATAAGGCTGTGGCTACTGTGCTGGAGAGTGCAGATCTAGAACATTCCTGTCATGGCAGAGGGTCCTCCTGAGCAGCACTGCTGAATCCCTCAAGAAACTGCCAGGAGCCTGGCCCCTAACTTGGCTGGTGCCCCATTATGCAGACAGGGGTGCACTCACACGGGGGATAGGGGGCAGCGGACGAGACGAGGTTACCTGCCTGCCGCTCGCCAGATGTTTCTGAGCAAAGCCTCAGTGCAGACCACCTCTTACCAGGCCGCTGACTGCGAGAGCCAAGCCTGGCATAAAATTATAAATAACTGCTACAAACTCAATACTTAAACATCTTCATTTAAAAATCATGAAGCTTAGGGGCGCCTGGGTGGCTCAGTGGGTTAAAGTCTCTGCCTCTGGCTCAGGTCATGATCTCAGGGTCCTGGGATCGAGTCCCGCATCGGGCTCTCTGATCAGTAGGGAGCCTGCTTCCCCCCACCCCCCGCCCCCCCTCTGCCTACTTGTGATCTGTCTATCAAGTAAATAAATAAAATCTTAAAAAAAATCATGAAGCTTAAACTAGAAAAAAGAATTCAGGGGCAATGCCATGAAAAAGAGAAACGGCAACGGCTGGCTGTTGAGAGCAAGGAAGAGAGCGTGAGAGAGAGGACGGAGTGGCTATACGATGGAATGTGCCAGACCACGACTCAGATGCAGCACAGAAACATGTTGGGGAAGAAAGAGAACGGAAAGGGACAGACTAAAACCCAAACTCCCTGAACTGACATTTCAAGGCTCTCTTACTCGCTCTGCCATACAGTGCCCTAGCCACCGGCTGCCCTTCAGCAAGCGCAAACACACTTTTGTGAGAATAGAACTGTGGCATAATACGTGTTATCTTTCTGTATTTTTCCGGTTCTTCAGCTGTGCCTCCTATGGAAACTTGCAAAGACAAAAAGAAAGGGAGGGAAAGGAGGAACAAGAAGGACCAGGGGCATGTAGCTCAAATAACTTCCCGGGAAGGAAGGGTGGTCCAGATGAACTCGGACTCCCCTCCCCCCACCTGTCAGATGTCACTCTGAGCTTCACGCGGGATGTATCCGCTCTATCCGCTTCCCCAACCTGGTGGGCCAAGCCCTCCCCTCCTCCCTCTCAAGTACTTAGAGATAACTGGCACCCTGCCATTGGCTGGACCCTCGCTGATCTTCCCTATCTTTCTCACCCTCATTCCTGAATGAAAGTACTAGGAGGGCCAGTGAGGGAAGACATGTGCTCAGAAAGTAACTGGTGAAAACGTCCACTGAAAGGGTAAGACTCGAGATGGAGAGAGAGGACTTTCTCAGGCTAAAGCTCAGAGTCAAAATTTAAGGGTTCTGCATCATTCATTCACTGGATGGAACTTCACCGACAAGAGTTTCCCCTTCTTCCAACAGTCATGATACTGCGAACACTGCTCTGATCATCTCAACAGACATGGTAAAGATGCTAAGATACAAAAGCCGTGGTTGAGAGAGAAAACGACTCAACAAACCAGGAATACAGGGAACTTCCTCAGCTCCGTCGAGAACATCTGTGAAAACCCCACAGCTATCATCACACTTACTGGGTCAGAAACAAGGCAAGGATGTCAGCTCGCGCCGCTGCTACCCAGCATTACGCTAGAAGTTCTAGCCAAGACAATCAGGCAAGAAAAAGAATTAAAAGGCATCTGACTGGAAAAGAAGAAGTGAAACTACCCATTTGCAGATGACATATCTTGTACATGGAAATCCATTAAAAAACTATTAGAACTAATCAATGAGCTGAGCAAAGCTGCAGGATACAGGATCAATACACGAAATCAGCTGTGTTTCTAGATGTTCACAACGAACCATCTGAAAACTAAATTAGGAAAACAACTGCATTTACAATCACACTAAAAATAATAAAATTCTTCAGAATAAACTTAATGAACAAGTGCAAAACTTACACTCTGAGAACTACAAAACACTGTTGGTCGAAATTCAAGAGAGAGACAGTGGCAGAGACGCTGCCGGGCTGCGGGCTGGAAGACCGTGCTTAAGACGGTAAGACTGCCCAGCCGCACCTGCAGACTCAGTGCAACCACTAGAGTTTTAATGGCTGGTTTTTTTTTTTTAATAGAAACAGACCAGCTGATCTTAAAATTCACATGAAGTAGCCAAGGGCCCAGAACAGCCAAAACAATCTTGACAAAAGGAATATTCAGAAGACTCGTACTTTCCAATTTCAGAATCCACTACAGAGTTCCAGTAATCAAGACAGTGTGGGACCGGAGAAAGTTCAGAAATAAGCCCACATATCTATGGTCCACTGGTTTTCGACAAAGGTGCCAAGATTAATCAATGAGGGAAAAAAATCATCTTTTCTACAAACGGTGCTAAGACACTGGAAACCATGTACAAAAGAGTGAAGTGGGGGCCTGGGGGGCTCAGTGGGTTAAGCGTCTGCCTTCAGCTCAGCTCATGATCCCAGCGTCCTGGGACTGCATCCCACATCAGGCTCCCCGCTTGGTAGGAAGCCTGCTCTTCCCTTTCCCTCTGCCTGCCGCTTCCCCCTGCTTCTGCTCTCTCTGTCTCTGTCAAATAAAGTCTTAAAAAAAAAAAAAAAAAAAACCCAACAAAAAAAAGAGTGAACTGGAGTCCTATTTCATACCATATCTAAAAATTAACTCAAAGTTGATCAAAGACCCACATAAGAGCTAAATTCTGAGAGGAGAAAACACAGGCAAAATCTTTGAGATTTTCTGGATTAAGCAACAGTTTCTTAGACTTAAGAAAAAAGAACAGGCCACGAAAAGCAAAAACAACAAAAGAAAAAATGGATAAACTGAACTTCACGCAGACGCCAGCCATCATCAGCCACCAGGGAAATGCTCCAATCACAATGAGATGCCGGGATGGTGGGGACACATGAGGCAGGTCACGGCAAGCGCCGGTGAGGACGTGGAGAGGCCGAAGCCCTCCTACGCTGCTGGAAGGACAGGAAAGGACTTGGCCACGTGGGGAAAGTCTGACCGTCCTGCCACAGAGTGACCATACGACCCAGTAATTCCACTCCCAGGTTTAAACCCAAAGGAAGTGACAGCATTAGATCTAGAGAAAGACTCGTGAGTGTGCACTGCGGCATTATTCATAATAATCAAAGAGTGGAAAACAATCTCAACATGCATGGACTGATGAGCGGTACACGACATACGGCGTGTCCGAAACACTGTTGGACAATAAAAACGAAGCCTGACGTCTGCGCAACATGGACGGACCTGGAAAAGCGCGGCGTGAAGCCACAGGTGCCGGCGTCCTAAGGGACACCTACTGCGCGATCCCACTTACACCAAGTGCCCCGAACAGGCAAATCCATCAAGATATGAAGTAGGTCAGTGGTCGCCAGGGGCTAGGGTGGGTGGAGGGGGAGTGACCACTAATGGGTAGGAATTTACGAGGTGACGAAAATGTCCTAAAATTGACTGCGATGACCGGTGCACGACTCTGTGAATGTACGAACTCAAACCCCCTGGACTGTACACCCAAAGAGTGAGTGAATCATGTGTGAATTATACAAATAAAACTGTTATCATGACCCTGTTTCACTCCTTTTTATTATCCTCTCTGCATTCCTGTAGAATCCACAAACAGAACAGGGTCAGAAGAGACACAAAAGAATGATAAAGGAAAGAAGGCAGAGAAAGTCAAAGTGTCCGTCCCAGCCTTTGGACGCTCTGGACAAGGGCCGTGGTCCCATCTTACCTGCGTCAATGGCACACGGGTAGTGGTATCGGAAGGAACAGCCTTTGTTGTAACAGCCCAAGGTGGCACCTGCCTCCTGGCAGTGGGAACATTTCTGAAAAGAAAGAAGTGCAGCATGTCAGCATCCCAGAATTCACCCCTCTCCTCCAGGCCCTCCCGAAGCCCCGTCTGTCACACCCCAGCTCGTCTCTGCAGTTACAGGTCAGCGGTGGGAGGCGGGGCCGGTCACTTGCTAACCGCCACTCACTGACCGCACCGTGGAAAGGATCCAGCGGAGACGTGCTAGGCCAGGCCTCGTAAATGGCCACAAATAGATCAAACAGAACAAGGCAACAGGGTGGGGTGGGGCACCCGGACTGGTCCCTGGTGCTCCTGTTGTCCGCCCGCCCACACACGTGCTTGCCCGTCCCTTCCTCGTTCCTCCCGCTTCTTAAAATGCCAGATCTTGCCTATTTATTTCTGCTGTGGAAGTCTGGGGTGGGAGGAGAGGGTAAGATAGTAGAGTTATATATAAACCTTTTAGAATTAAAAGTGGAATTTGGTTTCTAGTTCTTGTATTTGTAAGATTTTATTTTTATTCTACTTATCCCAAATGCCCAATACAAGTATATTTCTCTCTTCAGAAAAGATGGGCTCCTGTGTGCAAATGGTATTTTTATACACAAATCCTATTTTAAATGCACTAGGAAACCTGCCACAAATTTCTGGCTAAGTGAGACATTATTCCGTAATTGAGATGTTCCTCCTTATATGGGCAGGTTTTCTTAAAGTGGGGCGCATCTCTATCATCCCTGTGATCGCTCAGTCCTGTCGGCATACGAAATGTGACCTAGCAACAATAATCATTAGTTGGAAAATTCAGTCAAATCGGCCCTACTGAGGGAGGCTGCAAATCCTTCTGGTGGCTGAGGCACACCCAGATGAGGCCACCTGAGCGATACAGACGCTTGCTCCTGATTCTAGGAAAAATAACACGCAAGTGCACTCTCAGCCGTCGTGCTTGTGGAGAAGGCCTCCCCACAGGGGCCGGCACCCTCCCGGGGGCCATAAGCCCAAAGGGTGCCCTTCTCCCCCTTTCCTCATGCGAAGGCAGAGCCCAGCTGGCAGCTCCTCAGGAGTCAGTGTGGCTCCAGTGGGAGTGAAGCTCCCCCAGACCCAGTTTCCCTAGCGCAGACCGACGCTAAACCCACGCCAGTGCCAGCCACAGCACCGCCTCGGGGCCTCGCCATGCAACGGGTGTTGCCGTGAGCCACAGCCATAAACCCAGTCATTCAGTCCCGGAAGCTGCCCCCTGCCACAGACGAGGTGCCCGAGCCTCCCGGAGCGGAAGTTCTTGCTCCAGGTCAGAGCCGATCCAAACTGACCGGCCCCGGCATCCTCCAAAGACAAGGGGGCAGGAAGAGGGCCGTAAGCCATGTCCTCCGCGAGCTCTGCCTTCCCCTCAGAAGACCAACGTCCTTCTGGGCGCTGAGGATCTGGAAACGTTTACTTTGCCCGGAAACAAAAGATTCCTCCGTGGCTGGAGTAAACCAAGGACCGCCGGCAGCATTCTGATCAGCCCTCGACTGTACCCCTCTCGGTGCCACAGAGGACGCTCAGAAGCGAGGTCTCCCTGCTAACTGGAGGGGACGACTTGGCCCATCTGTCAGTCGCCCCCCCACAGCAGTTTCCGCTGGAGGCCCTTCTGACTGAAGAAGCCGGATCAGCTCCCCACACTTCTGCTCCAGGCCCTCCCCGCCCCGAGGGAGAGGGGGTGAACCCCAGTCAGTGGTGGCCATTTACGAGTAGGTGTAGCAAGCGTTCCTGAGAGGGAAGCCCGCAGGTTAAGGAACTTCGGGAAAGGTTCACCTCTCTTAAACCGGGACAAGAGGCAGGAATAGGCTGCGCACTCCGCTGGTTAGGGTGGGATGAAGAGATCTGTTGAAATCCCGTTATCACCATGAAGGGACAGCTCTTAAGACAAAGCTCAAGCTGTTGAGAACAGCAGAGCGAAAGGACAGAGGGAACCTGGACCCTTGTGACGCTGCTGACGACTCTATTAACCAGGTCCAGAACCATCCCATCTCCAGACTGCTAAAGGAGAGGACACTTAAAAAAAAAAAAAAAAAAAAAAAAGTCACTTTTTAATTCTGTAACGTACGGTCATCACTGATACTGGAAGGGACCTAATATCCGAAGCACGGCCGCAGAAGGTCAAGTGTGCAGGCTCCGGAACCTAAGCAACCCGCTGGCAAATGCTCCCACTGTCGCCTCTATGTGCTCCTGGCCAATTCCTAACCTCCGCTTCCTTAAACCGCAAACACGAACCTACCTAACAGTACTATCCACCCCACAGAGCTGGGAGGGTTAGCGTGCGAACCTAGGCTGAGGACAGTGTCTGGATCAAAGGTGTCAGTACATGTGAGTGACACAGACCGCGGGAGAGAAGCAGCTGCAGAGCCGGCCCTGTCATCACCTGAGTTCCTGGACAGGAAGGAGAAACAATCAAGCTCCGGGCTGAACACGGTCCATCTCCTTCCTACCTCAGCTCACACAAGTCTCTGTCCCCTGCAGGCCTCCCACTGCTCCCTCCCGGCCCTGAACCAGCCCACAGGCCACAGTGCCCATCTTTTGCAAAAAGAAAGCAAACTCACCCCTCACCAAGAAATCACATCAATAAAATGACGCTTGCTTCTTTCAGGTAAAAAGCACAATTAATTCGCTACACTGCGTCCAGAGGAGAAACTTGTATGGTGCCCTCGGGCTTTAGAGAAAGGACATTGAAGAATTCGGTTCGGTGGCTACAGTGTAATCACTGGACCAGCAACATCAGCATCACCTTGGAACTTGTTAGAAACGGAAATCTGGGGATTCTGGGAAGACGGGGGAGTAGGCAGCACCAGGAATCTCTCTCCCCCTCCTGGACAACAACTGCACTGGCTGAATCTGTCTGATACAACTATTCTGGAACTCTGGAGTCTGCTGTAGGCGTGCAGCTTCCGGGGGAAGACTTGGGTGGTAAACGGCAGCTAATTTTGGTCAGTGTCAACTCCTAGGAGCACAGCGGCAGCTATCCATCCCCCACTCCCGGCCAAGTGGCAGGCAGCTGTGCACACGATCTTGGAGCAGCTTGCACGCAGCTTGTGGGAGCAGCGGGGGGAGGGTGGGCAGACAGAACCCTGTCTTCCAGGTATCGGGAGGATCCCTGCTCTGACTGCTGCTGATCGCTGCCGATCACGGAGGCGCACACACAGGAGGGCAGCCACTGCTGCAGGCCCCTCCCCCTCAAGCTTGAAATGACTTCCGGGGCACTGAAAAGACTGGCACCCTCGCCCCATCATTTTTTGCCTTTTTCCCTTTCGAGAGCTAGACATCGAAGAGTAGGATGTTAAAAAAAACAAAAACAAAAAAACTACATATATGGGTACAATTAGAAAGTGCCCCATGTATTCCTGGGGAAAGGCTCAGAAAAGACCTGAGACTTTAAGTTGATACCTCAGGCTGATCCTAGGCACAAAGACAGCATAAACAGTAAAAAAGCCAGAAACAAATCCAAAAAACACAACACCACCAAACCCAAAACAATTAACAACCTCCCAAAAGACAAGGCTTGGGAAAGGGAGACAATCTGATTTTCAGAGTTATCACATTATTTTATTTATTTATTCATTCATGAGAGCGAGTGCACAGGAGCAGAGGGAGGAAATCTCAAACAGACTTCACATTGAGCCTGACATGGGACTTGATCTCAGGGTCCTGACTTGACTTGACTTGACTTGAGCCAGAACCAAGAGTCAGACACTTAACTGACTGAGCCACCCAGGGGCCCCCAGAGTAATCACATTATTAAATTCAAATTTCCAGTGTTTAAGAAAGACTCGCAAGGCACACGCAGAGACAGGAAAGTATGGCCTATTCAAAGGAAATAAATAAATCGACAGAAACCTTCCCTGAAAAAGATGCAAGGGCAGGTACACTAGACAAATAGTTGGAGAGAACTGTCTCAGAAATGCTCAAAGAATTAAAGAGAGATGGTGAGGCGCCTGGGTGGCTCAGTGGGTTAAGCCTCTGCCTTCGGCTCAGGTCATGATCTCAGGGTCCTGGGATCGAGCCCCGAATCGGGCTCTCTGCTCAGCAGGGAGCCTGCTTTCTCCTCTCTCTCTGCCTGCCTCTCTGCCCACTTGTAATCTCTGCCTGTCAAATAAATAAATAAAATCTTAAAAAAAAAAAGAATTAAAGAGAAATGGAGATAGTCAAGAACACAATGTGTGAACAAATAAAAATACCAGAAAAGAAAACCTAAAAAGATACCAAAATAAATTCTTCTTAAAGTTGGTAACTGTAATAACTGAAATTAAAAAATTCATTAAAGGGATTCAAAGGCAGACTGGATCAGGCTGGAAAAAGAATCAATGAACCTGAAGATAATAGGACAATGGAAATTACTGAGTCTGAGGAACAGAGGGGAGGATAAAAAAAAAAAAAAGGGCCGAAGAAAAGTGAACAAAGCCTAATAAGTGAAACCATTAAGCAGACCAACATATGTACTAAGGGAGTCCCAGAAAGAGAAGACAGAGGAAGGGGCAGAGACAATTTTGGAATGATTGCAAACTTCCTAAATTTGAGGAAAGATATGAATATAAACATCCAAGAAGTTCAATGAACTCCAAGAAAGATGAACACAGAGATTTGTAGTGAGACAAATTATACTTGAATTTTCAAAAGCCAAAGAGAGAACATTAGGAGAAGTGAATTGTTAGAATCCTCTCTATAAGATTATTTGCAGGTTTCTTACCAGAAACTTTGAGGACAGCAGTGGGCTGATGTATTCAAAGGGCTAAAAGAAAAAAAAAAAAACTATCAACCAAGAATCCTATACCTGACAAAGCCGTCCTTTAAGAATGAAGGAGAAATCGGGACATTGCCAAATAAACAAAAGCCGAGGGTGTTCAGGACCGCTAGCCTTCCTCTAAAAGATGTGCTCAAGGGGCTCCGCAGGTGAAGCTGTACAGAGAAATAAAAATCCTAATAAAGGTGAACACATGGGCAATTAGAAAAGCCAAGTGCTACTGCAGCAAAGGCTCAAAAATGCATTTTTTCTACATGATTTAAGAGATAAAAATAGTTAAATAAAAAAAAATTATCAGTGTAAAAGCTAGTATTCTTGTAACTTTGGTTTGTGACTACAAATCTTGTTTTCTACATAATTTAAGAGAACACTGTATTTAAAACATTATTAGTTTATGTTTTGGTATATAACATATAAAGATGTAATTTTGTGACAATAACACCTGAAAAGATTAGAGCTGCAAAGGAGCAGAGTTTTTGTATGTCATTGAAATTAAGTTGGTATAAATTCAAATTAAAGTGTTAATAATGTTAAGATGTTACATACAACCCCCATGGTGACCTTAAAGAAGATCACTATTAAATATATAGAAAAAGGGGCACCTGGGTGGCTCAGTGGGTTAAGCCTCTGCTTTCGGCTCAGGTCATGATCTCAGGGTCCTGGGATCGAGCCCCGCATCGGGGGGGGTCCTCTGCCCAGCAGGGAATTTGCATCTCCCCCCCGCCCACACGCCTCTCTGTCTACTTGTGATCTCTCTCTTTGTCAAATAAATAAATAAAATCTTTAAAAAATATATAGAAAAAGAAATGAGAAAGAAATTTAAACTTTTCACTATAAAAACTGAACACAGAAAAAGACAGTAATGCAGGAAATGAGGGACAGAAAACTACAAGACATCTAGAAACAAAACAGCAAAACGACAGAAGGTGCCTATTATCATAATTACTTTAAATGTAAATGGATTAAACTCTCCAATCAAAAAATGGAGACTGCCAGAATGGATACAAACTTATGATTCAGCTATACGTTATATACAAGAGAGTTATATTAGATATAAATAGACAAAGTGAAAGGACAGAAAGAGAAATTCTATACAAACAGTAATCAGAAGGGAGGAGTGGCTATCTTAATATCATACAAAATAGACTTTACGGATAAAAAAAAAAACCAAACAGAAGGAAATAGGACACCTGGGTGGCTCAGTGGGTTAAGCCTCTGCCTTTGGCTCAGGTCATGATCTCAGGGTCCTGGGATCAAGCCCTGCATCCGCTCTCTGCTCAGCAGGGAGCCTGCTTCCCCCCTCTCTCTGCCTGCCTCTCTGCCTACTTGTGATCTGTCTGTCAAACAAATAAATAAAATCTTAAAAAAAAAAACAAAACCAGAAGGAAATAGAGCTTTACACTAATAAAGCAACTCGTCTAACAGACATATACAGAACATACCACCCAGCAACAGAGTACACATTCTTTCAAGTGTACATGGAACATCTTCCAGGATACAGCATGTTAGGCCACAATTAAGTCCCAAATGATTTAAAAAGATATCCTACAAAGTATCTTCTTTGACCACAATGAGACAAAGTTAGAAATGAGTAACCAAAGGAAAATGGAAAATTCACAAAATTGTGAAAATTAAACATCTTAAAAGAAAAAAAGATTTATTTATTTGAGAGCGTGTGTGCATGAGTGTGGGGGAGGGACAGAGGGAGAGAGAGAATCCCAAGGAGACTCTCCAGCCAGCAAATGACTGAGTCACCCAGGCACACCTGGTGCTTCTTTTTTTAAAAGATTTATTTATTTATTCATTTTAGAGAGAATGCACACATGCATACATGTGCACGCAGGGGGGGGGAGAGAGAGAGAGATTCAAGCAGACTCTGTGCTGAGCATGGAGCCGGATACAGGGCTCAATCTCACAACCCTGAGATCATGACCTGAGCTGAAACCAAGAGTCGGACGCTTAACCAACAGTGCCATGCAGCGCCATGTCCCTAAACAACATACTGTGGAACAAAAAATGGATCAAAGAAGAAATCACAAGGGAAATAAAAATATTCAGAGATGAATGGAAAGAAAACCACAACCATCCAAAACTTTTGGGATGCAATAAAATTTGTGCTAAGAGGGAAATTTATAGCTATAAATGCTTATATTAGAAATATAGGCATTAGAAATAAGAAGGATCTCAAAGCAACAACCTGACTTAAAGACTTAGGTAACCACGGAAAGAAGAACAAACTAAACCCAAAGCTAGAGGGAAAAGGAATAAAAAGGATGTGAGTGGAGATAACTGAAACCAAGAATAGGCACAGCGTAGAGAAAAATCAGTGAACCCAAAAGTTGCTTCTTTGCAAAGTTAACAAAACAGACAACACTTTAGCTGGATGGAAAAAAGGAAAAAAAAAAAAAAAAAAAAAAAAAAGAAAGAAGTCTCAAATTCTCCTAGAACAGAAATGAAAATGGGGCATTACTACTGATTCTACAGAAATAAAAAAGACTGGGGCTCCTGAGTGGCTCAGTTGGTTAAATGTCTGCCTCTGGCTCAGGTCATGATCCCAGGGTCCTGGGATCGAGCTGTGCCTTGGGCTCCCTGCTCACGGAGGGGTTTGCTTCTCCGTCTCCCTCTGCCCCTCCCCCTGGCTCACGCACTCACTTTCTCCCTCTCTCTCAAAAAAAATTTTTTTTAAAAAAGATTTTATTTATTTACTTTAAAGAGCTAGAGAGAGAGAGAGAGAGAGAGAGAGAGAGGACAAGCAGGGGAGAACAGACGTATTTCTCAAATAAAATCTTTTTTAAAACAAGAGAAACAAAAGGGATTATAAGAGAGTACTAGGAGAAACTGTACACCAACAAATTGAATGATCTAGAGGACATGGACCGATTTGCAGAAACACAAAACCTACCAAGATTAAATCATGAAGAAATAAAACATCTGAATATACCTATAATTACTAAGGAATTTGAATCAGTAATAAAAAAAAATCTGCCCCCAAAAGAAAAGCCCTGAACCCGATGGCTTCACTGGTGAATTCTACCAAACATCTGAACTATCTGAACACTGACTGAACTATTTGAACTAATACCAATTCTTGTGACCCTTCCCCCCAAATTAGAGGAATATTTTCAATATTATTCTGAGGCCAGCATTACTTGAAACCAAAGTCAGACAAATACACTAGAAGAAAAAACTATAAATATTCTTTATGAATAATTACATAAGAATCCTCAACATAAATACTAGCCAACAGAATTCAGCAGCACATTAAAAGGATTACATGCAAGGGCCAAGTGGGATTTATTCCTGGAATGCAAGGACGGTTCAACACAAGAAAAATGCTCAGTGTAATACATGAACAATATGAAGGAAATAACCAGGTCGCCATCTCAATTGGGGCAGAAAAAGGTTCCAACAAAATTCAACACTCTTTTTACGATAAAAACATTCAACAAACTAGTTATGGAAGGGAACTACCTCAACATAACAAGAAACATAGGAAAAACCCACAGGGAATATCATACCTAATGGTGAAAGATGAAAGCCGTTCCTCTAAGATGAGGAACAAGGTAAGGATGCTGGCTTTCACCAGATTTAACCATTTTCACCATTACTTAACATAATACAGGAAGTTCTAACCAGAACAATTAGGAAAGAAAAAAAGAAACAAGAGGTGTCCAAACCGGAAAGGAAGAAGTAAAATTCTCTGTCTGTAGATGATACGATCTTATATATAGAAAACCCTCAAGTCCACCAAAAATCTGTTAGAATAAGTGAATTTGGCAAAGTAGCAAGATATAAGATCAGTACACAAAACATCAATTGCACTCTACATACAAACAATGAACAATCTGAAAAGGAAATTAGACAAATGCTTTTGATTTTCAATAGCATTAAAAAAATAATAAAAACAGGGGCACCTGGGCGGCTCAGTGGGTTAAAGCCTCTGCCTTCGGCCCGGGTCATGATCCCAGGGTCCTGGCATTGAGCCCCAAATGGGGCTCTCTGCTTGGCAGGGAGCCTGTTCCCCTTCCTCTCTCTCTGCCTGCCTCTCTGCCTACTTGTGATTTCTGTCTGTCAAATAAATAAAATAAAAATCTTAAAAAATTATTTAGGAATTAACTAAGAAGTGAAAGACTTGTACAATGAAAACACTGCCGAAAGAAATTAAAGAAGATATGAATAAATGGAAACCCATCCCATTCTTATGGATCAGAAGACAATATTACTCAAGTATGAATGCTATGCGAAGTGATCTACATACTCAATGCAATCGCTATCAAAACCCCAATAACTTTTTTTCCCCACAGAAAAAGAAACACCTATCCTGATACTCATTTGGGTAAATGAAGTGACCATGAAGAGCCAAAATAATCTTGGAAAAGAAGAAAAATTGAAAGACTCATACTACCTGATTTCAAAACTTACTACAAAGCTACAGTAATAATCGACAGTGTAGTCCCGGCATAAAAAAGTGATACAGACCGAGAGAACAGAATAGAGTCTAGAAGTAAACTCTTGCATATACAGTCAAATGATTTTTTTTTTAAATATTTTATTTATTTATTTGACAGACAGAGATCACAAGTAGGCAGAGAGAGAGAGGAGGAAGCAGGCTCCCTGCTGAGCAGAGAGCCCGATGAGGGGCTCCATCCCAGGACCCTGGGATCATGACCCGAGCCGAAGCCAGGGGCTTTAGCCCACTGAGCCACCCAGGTGCCCCTGGTCAAATGATTTTTGACAAGGGTGCCAAGACCATGCTTCAATGGGGAAAAGGACAGTCTCTTCAACAAATGCTGCCAGGAAAACTAGATATCCACATGCAAAAGAATGAAATTGAATCCTTCCTAACACCGTATACAAAAATTAACTTAAAATGGATTGAGAACCTAAACATAAGACCAAAACAACAGAACTCTGAGAAGAAAACATGGGCTTTACAACACTGGGTTTGGCAGCAATTTTTGGGTTATGACACCCAAGGCCCACATAACAGAAGAAAAAAGAGACAAACAGGACTTCATGAAAATAAAAATATTATATACATCAGAAGATACCATCGACAGAGTAGAAGGGTGATTTACAGAATGGGAGAAGATATTTGCAAATCTTACACAGAATAAGTAAATAAATAAAACTCAACAACAACAAAACATCAAAACAAGCCCTGAACAGGTATTTCTCACAACATACAAACGGCCAAGGAGCGCGCGAAGCAGGAAGCTCAGCATCACTCATCATCAGGGAAATGCAAATCAAGAGGACCACGAGATACCACCTCATACCCAAAGGAACGCCTACTACAAACAAACAAACAAACAAAAACCCAGCCCAAAACAACACGTGTGGCAAGGAAGTGGAGAAACTGGAATCCTTGGGCACGGCTGGTGTGAATGTAAAATGCAAAGCCCCCGCGGGTAACAGGACGGCAGCTTCTCAGAGCGTTACAGATCCCCAGAAGGGGAAGCCGGTCTCACTGGCACACCTGTGTTCACGGCAGCATTAGTCACAAAAGCTAAAATGTGGAAGCAACTCAGGTGTCCACCGACGGACGAAGAGATAAACAAAATGCAGTACATGTGTACAACGGACTATCGTTCGACCTTTAAAAGGAAATTCCGCCAGCTGCTACGAGCGGGGAACCTTTTGCAGAGGCCATTGTGCTAGTGAATGAAGCCAGTACGAGAAAGACACATACTGGACGAGTCCACTCACACGAGGCCCTTCGAAGAGTTAAAACACAGAAAGCGTAAGGGCGGCTGCCCTGGGGCGGGGTGTAGGAAACGGGGAGCGTCTCATGGGTACAGCCTCACTTTTGCTAGATGAAAGAGTTCTGGAGAAGGACGGTGGCTGATGGCTGAAATGCAAGTCCTCAAGGCCCACCTGAGTCCGTGCTGGGGCAAGCGTCCAGGCAATTCTGACGCAGGACACAATCTGAGAAGCCACTGGTTCAATGTCAAGTCCCCAGCTTTTTTGGTGAGGAAAACAAAGACCCGGAGAGACGCAACAACGGGATGAGTAAGGATTTCGGGTGTCCTGGGAGAGATTTACGGCTTGCTTCCCCATACTTCTGCCCCTACTGACTGATGCGGACTACGGGGCGTGACAGGCAGAGCGGCCCCACGACACGTCCAAGATGTCCACGCTCATCCCCAGGACCGGCCACCGCACACGGTAAAGGGAGTCTGCAGACACGACTAAGTCGAGAACCCTGGGATGGAGAGAGTACGCCAGGTTATCCAGGGGGCTCCCATCTAGTCACACGGGCCCATGCAAGCACAGAAGCCCCCCCCGGAGGCAGTGAGAGTTGAGGGCTTTAGGGTGATGGGAGCAGGGTCAGAGATGCCGCTGGTTCTGAGGACAGAAGAAGGGGCCACGAGCCAAGAATGGGGACGGCCTTCAAGAGCCGGATGAGACAAGAAAACGAATTTCTTCCTTGGAGCCCCCAGAAAGGAACTCAGTCCCGCTGACACCTCAGCCTGAGCCGAGGGAGACCTGTGCCAGACCCGAGACCGACAGAACTGGAAGGCTGAGTTTGTAGTCGTGCGTTACAGCAGCGACAGGAGACTGGTAAGGGGGGTTTCCTGTGAAAATCTCACATTTTCCTTTCACATTCTTCCATGTAACACATTTCTCCCTCATGGAAACACCCACAGTTTCACTCCCATTTGACTGGGCGAGTCCTGGCACCATCAGTGACACCGGAACTGGAAGGGACACGGGGTCTGTCGTCAGCGCCCTTGTTTCTCGTTCGAGAACCGCCAGAAGCAACGTGGCCTGCTGGAGATCAGGTGACTAGAAGTACCCGCAACTTCGACACACCCCAAGCTCGACCTTCTTCGTACCGTACCACGCGGCCTGCTGGTCCCCCTCATTCACACAATTATCCAACAGTCGGAAAGTACTTTCTACATGCCAGGTGCCAAAGACAGAATGGAAAAACTTATCTCTATGGTGTCTGTTTCTATTCTCCCCTTCCAACCCCCAAATCAGTACCCAGGCTAATACCGTTTCTAATTGTTTTTACTTTTTACCTGAAGAAACTACACTACCATTCTCTTATAACGCAAACGATCGAATAAAGTCACTGCACAGCTACATGTCCTTGGTTTTTGGCTGCGCTGCCATTAGTGGAGGAGAAGTCCACGTAAAACTGCTCCCCACACACACGAGACACAGTGGGGCTTCAATCACGGTTTCTAAATCAAGGTATGTTCTTCAAACAAGCAACAGCCCAGTCTTCCAAATAGCCAAGTTTTCATGTATTATTGAAAGGAATATAGTTATTATTTAGAAATCTGACATTTGGGACACTGGGTGGCTCAGTCGTTAAGCATCTGTCTTTTGGATCTGTCATGATCCCGGGATCCTGGGATCGAGTCCCGCATCGGGCTCCTTGCTCAGCGGGGAGCCTGCTTCTCCCTCTGCCTGCCGCTCCCCCTGCTTGTGCTCTGACAAATAAATAAAACCTCTGACAAAAGAAAAAAGAAATCTTGACATTTCTGACACTGTCATCTTGGGAAATTGGCTATAAAATGTATTCTCAGTTTTGGGACACGTTTGAACAACAGAGAGTGGCCAAACACCCACCCTGACCCCGTCACCAGCCCTTATTACTGTCGCAGGGGTAGGGCTACCTGACTGGAGGTGACCAGACGCTAAATCACCTAAGAGCAGTTTAACTCGCATCTGACGGGAGCTCCGAGGGAGAATTTTGCTTGCCTCTTCATTCACAGAAAGGCTCCTCCCTGGGAGATGTAACAGCGACCTGAATCATCACTCTGTTTAATGAGCATCTCGAAGCAGCCTCAGAGCGCCGAAGCATCTGGGTCAGACTGTCGTTAGGGCTGACGATCGGTTCTGTTGGAGGCTTGACGATCCCGCGCCTTGCCCCCGCCAGGCCCGAGGTGGCTTTCCCCTAGCACCGTGCGCACTTCTGCTCATGCTCACGTTATTTACTTATTCATGTTTGTGCGCCTCCCGCGAACCGGAGACTCACCCTGGGTCCCCAGGGCCCAGCACCGCGTAGGGACCGTAAACGTGGCCCGATGGCGCGAACGCAACGTCTAACCGATCTGAGCGCCCGAGAAGACGAACGAGGCCACTCTGCAACAGGCAGTACATGGCCAACACTGGCAGAGCCTGGAGAATGTGGAGCAAGGTATAGGCTCGTTTTTGGCCAGAGCTCCCCCTCCTTTTAATCACACCTTCTAAATCTAGGACAGAAGCCTCTGCCACCAGAGCAACGTACCCTAGCTACGCGGCAGTGACAAGGTTCCCACACAAGGAGCTACCCTTTAAGGTCCTCCAAGCATCTTTCTTCGATGCAGCTCTGCATCCTACCAATTTTCTTTCAAGAGCACTTCGAGGTGTCGGCCAAAGCAATCCATATAAAACCCTATATGTTTTGGGTCCTTGCTTCCTCAGAGCTAGATAATCTCCTTATGTTCCCTCGAGAAAGCCCATGAGACCAGCCAGAGCATTCTGCTGCCGCCTGCTGTGCTCAGACTCCAGAGCCGGGCTTGGCAACAGACTCTGGAAGCCACACCACGGCCCCGAGCACCAAGGTTTCACAGCCAATCCTGAAGGGCCAGAAAGTTCTCTGGCACTATGGGGAGGTGTAATGAATGGGTCTGAAAGGTGCATTTGTGTCCCGTAGCTTTTCTGGAAACGCCTCGATTTCAGAAACTGAATCCATTAAATGCACCTCTTAATACGTTACGACGCCAGGGCAAATGCCCGTCCGTCAGTGTTAAAAGGATGTGTGTACAAAAAAACAAAGTTTCAGGTCGGACGTGGCTTTTTGGAAGAAATGTGGATGGCCTCATGTCAGTACTGTCCAGCTCTGGAGCAGTGCAAGGGTCCGTGGAAAGAGAACCTGAGGGTATCAGTTCTTGTATGAAAGCCAGGAAAGTCAGCACATCAATTTTATCATCTGTAAAATGGGGACAGTATTTGCTTTGCCTTCCTCATGAGCTTGTTGTGTGAAGTAACTGCAATGTCTTACGGAGTTATGTAATTATTAGGACTTATGAAAACATAGAAAACATCTCTCCATCTATAATACGTCCTATTTTTTGGCAGTTACTGATGTCAAAATTAGACTCAACATAAACCAAGTAGAGTCTATTAAATTAGGACGAATGGGGTTAAACAATGATTTTTTGGAAACTTTCCCCCTTAGAATCCTGCCTGAAACAAGCAGCCGCCAGGGGAGCCTGAACATCTGTCACACGGTCCCACTGCACCTTCCGAGGGTGTGTGCGCTCAGCTTTTGGCTATAAATAATGGCAATTATTCTTAGGGTTTGGGGAAGCACTTTTGCACTGGAAGGTACTAAATAAACAAGGAGGAATGAAACTACGCACCATCAAGTCCTAATTAAACACTTGCAGGAGGTCAAAATCATTGAACACTATCCCAAAAGCGGCTCACTGAGCGCAACCGGGATGAGGACAAGCGCCCGGCAGGCGGGTCAGCTGCGTCAGCAGCTCCTTCCCTCTGCAGTCTGTCCGGCGGACGGCAGGCTCTGGCTGCCTGCTCCTGTGTCCCCTGTCCCGTGCTCCTAGCCTGGGTTCTCCCAGCCTATCCCCACCCTTGTTATGCAACCCCACTCACCCACATTAGAATGATCTAGAATGATTTCTCCCGCTGCTTCTGCATCTCCTGCTGCCACAAGGGGCTGAGGCCTAGCAGGTGGTACTGCCCCTCCCCCCACTTCTCGAGCCTAACAGCTCACCTCTGTCTTCTGGGACGGTCACCTGCTTCCCACCAAAACCAGAAGAAAACACACACGTCCAATCTTCCCTAACCTGATCATTATCTTTCAGATACGTAAAGAATTAGAAGTGTCCTTTTAGTCGCCCCCACTTCCATCCCATCAAAAAGTCCCCGATCAAAAGTGGTTCTGCTGCCGACCCTGAAATTATCAGTTTCTTTGGGAAAGCTTCTCAAACCACACTAAAAACCTACACTAAGTGTCTCTGTGGCTGAGTCAGGGTTGAGGGGAGGCTGGCCCTGGAGGTGGAGCAAAATGCAGGACAGCAGCACAAGGTCAAAGTCAACGTGCAGCTGTTCTCTGGCAGTCTCCTAGTTACATCCCTGATCCACGAGGAGAGTCTGTTCCCTGGATACCCTTCCTACTGCCTTTGTACCCGCAGATGGATTTACAGTAAAGTTATGATGCTTTGAATTAGGCCAGAGGGCTCGCAATTAAAGGACTCTTTTCTCTTCATTAACAATGTCGTCCTTCCCTTTCTGCACTTCATCTGCCAAACAGAGGAGGCCAGGATTTAGCTACAACCTTGAGCACACGGAAAATATATTTAGCGTACACATGCCTCTATACAATGGATTTGTTCATTCGATCATACAGCAAATGAATAATGTAAAATTAGGTCTCATATGCAATTGGGCAAGGTGTCTTTTCTCTGGAAGACTCTATCACAGAGACCTTCTTTGTGGATGCTCTTTGGTAAATCCAGATTCCCCCAGGTCCGTGTGCTGGAAACAAGGTCCATCTGTTTCTCTCCATCAGATGGAATGGTAACTAGGGGCGAGCAGGTGAGTCAGGCTGGTGCTTCTTTACAGAATCACAAAATGCGAGTTATTCTACTGAGTATGAAGAAAGGATCTGATTTCCTGACAAGCTGTGCTTGGGACTTTAATTTGCCTCATTAGCACGTTGACTCTGAGTTTGCGGCACAAAACTGCCAAGTCCGGAAACTGGAAACAAGGACTGGAGGAAAATGAGGAACCACCGGATCCACTTGGTCTCTACGCACTGTTTTCTCTGCTCCCTACCCTGCCTCGAACAGAACCATACTCGTGTCTCTAAAGGCTGAAAGAGACCCTGTGATCCAGGGGCCTCTGATTCCCAGTGGACTTTGCTTGGTATTTCGGTTTTCTTAAATGGTATTGCCTTCAGAAATGTAAAGATTGTTCCTTTTGATTGCTCACTCAACACATTTTTATAGCATGCCCAGGAGCAAGGCAAAGGGGCCCCAAACTGAGAACCCGAAGTCCAGGTAGTGTCTGTCCTCAGGGAACTTCCAAAACAATCTGTGATGTGTTACGTATGACGTCAACAGGATCCTAGAGGTTAGCGGTAGCATGTCAGCCTCTTTACGGTCAGGAAAGCATTTTTTTTTTTTAAGATTTTATTTTATTTACTTGACAGACAGAGCTCACAAGTAGGCAGAGAGGCAGGCAGAGAGAGAGGAGGAAGTAGGCTCCCTGCTGAGCAGAGAGCCCGATGCGGGGCTCGATCCCAGGACCCTGGGACCATGATCTGAGCGGAAGGCAGAGGCTTATTTAACGCACTGAGCCACCCAGGCGCCCCTAGGAAAGTATGCTTGAGGGAGTATTGCTTGAGCAGTTGTGAAGGAGTAGGAACCACTTGGGCAAAGGGTGCAGGGGAATCTTCCAAAGCAGAGAGAACAAACCACCTTGTAGGAAGGAGGGCTCAGGGTGTTGAGGGCACATGCGGGGGAGGTCGAGTCTGAAGGCAGGGGCAGGGCACAGCAGAGCAGGAAGGTGGGGCCGATGACGTCACTGCCAGCTTAGGGATGTCATGGAAGTGTGTGTAGGAGGATGTGGAAAGGCATTCAAGAGGATGCACTTAGAGACAACCTTAGAAAGAAAATAGGTAGGGTGTGGTGATGAGCTACAGACAGGAGGTCTGTTAGGCGTGTCTCAGTGCGTGGTGGTGAGTACCTCACTGGTGGGCACAGTGGAAGGGGGGACCCTTTGGGCATCAGTGCGCAGCAAGATTCTGAGGAGCAGAGGACACACATGGCCCCAGGTCTAAAACCTATTTACTCTTTAAAATGTTCCATTTACAGAATAGAATGTTTTGGACCTAGAGCAAAATGCCAACTAGAATGATCAGGAATGGGTTTAATTTCAAAAGGCATTTTCTGGAACCCATCAGTCTACATGTTCTGAATTAAACTGATTATTCTCTACTGCCACAGAGTGATGAGTCCATGATTAGGAATATTCTTGGAAGACACTAGGGAAAGACTAGGCTTTATCAAAGTGACCCCAAGACAGAATTTAAAACCTGCTTTTAAAAAAATAAGTATCTTGGGGTGCCTGGTGGCTCTGTGGGTTAAGCCTCTGTCTTCGGCTCAGGTCATGATCTCAGGGTCCTGGGATCGAGCCCCACGTCGGGCTCTCTGCTTGGCAGGGAGCCTGCTTCCTCCTCTCTCTCTCTCTCTCTGCCTGCCTCTCTACCTACTTATGATCTCTGTCTGTCAAATAAATAAAGAAAATTTAAAATAAATAAATAAATGAATAAATATTTGCGGGACCCTGGGTGGCTCAGTCAATAAAGGGTCTGCCTTCAGCTCAGGTCATGATCCCAGGGTCCTGGGATCGAGCCCCGCACTGGACTCCCTGCTCAGCAGACAGCTTGCCTCTCCTTCTGCCTGCCATTCTCCCTGCTTGTGCTCACGCTATCAAATAAATTAAATCTTTACAACATAGTAAAAAAATAAAAATAAATCTCTGCTAGCAAGCTTTTCTCCTCATCACTTTCTTGTTTATTTTAAAGTGGAGACGAGAACAAAAACAATGCAGCTGAAGGCCTGCTCGGTTGTTAGTGCACATCTCCTCAGTCTGCCCTCCCTGTACTCAGTGGGGAATCTCAGTTCCTGCCTCAAATACGGGTAAGTCTAAAAAGAAATGAAGACGGGACATGAGAAAAAATGGAGAGAAAGCTGGGCTGGAGAAAAGACCCTCAGAGTTCTTCACCATGGTGGGGGCTGCACGGGACAGGAGACCAACCCCTGGCCTGGCCTCTCGCCAGCCAAATGAACTTGGCCTAGATCATTCATTTAAGCCTCGATTATCACAACAGTAAATCGAGGATAAAACCCCCCATGGGAAAAGCGGAAGGCGGTGGAGAATCTTTTAAGAAAACTGATTGGGGGGCGCCTGGGTGGCTCAGTGGGTTAAAGCCTCTGCCTCTGGTTCAGGACATGATCCCAGGGTCCTGGGATGGAGCCCCGCATCGGGCTCTCTGCTCAGCAGGGAGCCTGCTTCCTCCTCTCTCTCTGCCTGCCTCTCTGACTACTTATGATCTCTGTCAAATAAATAAATAAAATATATAAAAAAAAAAAAGAAAGAAAATTGATTGGGAGGGGGGTCCCTAAACCAAACAAAACCCTGAATGTGTTTGACAATGAAGGAAAGAGTATTTTTGAAATGACATGTAGGGTACTCCTGAGACACCGTGTAGAAAAACAGAAGCAAAAAAGTCCCGGCAGAGATCCCACATGGAACAGCCAGAGTCTCCCGGGCTCCTGTGCGTGGGAAGCTGGAGGTGGGCAGCAGCACAGACGTCCAGAAGGGCCGGCTCCTAAAACGATCCAGGCCACTAGCCGTTACACTTCAACGCGGCTACGCTGCTACTCATGTGCACTTGTTCTGAACATTCATCTTTTTGCTGGAACATTTTTAACAGGTTAGGCACGGTATTTACACCCTCTTCATTCCCACCCTCAACTATGCGTCTTAACAGAAACACTCTACTGAGGACACCATTCTCTAAACACATACTGACACCAGGAGAGCCGCTCGTGATGACTTCTACCAGAAAGCGCACAAAGCTGGGACTGTTTACAATGACCACACGTGCAGCTATGGAATGTCACCTGTGGATGTGGCAGGCGCGGACACGGGCCACCTGCCGTGGGTTTTACATGTTCTCTGGTTCCCCATCTACTTCTCCTGAGTCTACAGTCTTCAGCTCCAGTAATAATACACGGGCAAAACAAAGCAATTTCCCTAATAAAATGCATCCATTTGCCACCATTTAAGTTAAAACCAATCCTCATCCCTTCCCCCTTCTAGAATACCAAAGTGTTATGGAAGAAGGTTTTGTTTTTCTCTTACACAAAATGTGTATTAATATATGTTTTTCATAATTCCACTTAACAAAAAGTCTGCACAGGTTTTACTAAGGATGTTTCTTGGGGCTAACTAGACCTTGGCTTCCCCCACTTTGCAGTTTTATCCTACACACCGTCGGCATTTTATCTTACCTACAAGTACATATGCTCCATTAAAATAATTCTAAACACAGGGTTTCTTTTATAGCCAGAAAGAAAGCTGTGACTCTGATAAAACATTATGTATTTTGTTGAGGGGAATTTTCAGACAAATCTTTCAAAAAGACAAGAGATTTGTGCCCTTTAAGAAATCAGAAAGGAGGGGCTTAGGTCAGGGAGGTTTTTAAAGCAGTAATTAGCAGGCTGGCTCCGAACAGCAGCTGAGAGCCTGAGAAAAGGCTGCACCCAGCAGGAGCGAGAAGAAAGAGAATAGCCTTTTCTAGAAGTACAGAGACAAATGCTTATGGACAGAGTTGGAAACACTGAAATTAAAGTTGCACAAGACTACGTACTAGCTTAATTTTATTTCCCCCTTTGCTCAAACACCGGACTGGATTAGAAGGAGAAATGATTACCTTTTGTGCGCAGAAAGGCATCTTTTTAAAGAAACTGCCCGGCAGGAGAGCAATTCTCCGTATAACCCTCCTCCCCTCCATGGCTCATCCCAGGAGTTGGGTCTATGCTTCCAGAATGCCAGTTACGGGGAGCTGCTCGTTCACAAGACGCTCACATTTAACTGCTGGAGATTTCAGTGGCAGAGATGACAAATGTGTTGTCACAACAGGCCCCCCTTAACAGGGTCTCAAATCCGCGCGGCCCACGCGGGAACTTCCAGCTCGGCAGAAGGTCTGAACTCCTGGCCCTGGAGGTCGTCTTCCTGTTCTTACGGCCTCTCTTCCCACCTGGTTTGTCTTCTCCTTTCCTGCCCAGGTCTACCTCCGCCTCGCCAGTCCCCACCCGTGTCTTCTCAACTGAACAACTACGCAGTTATAAGTCACGGTCCACCCTACTCCCGACGCAGCAAGTTCTTCAAAGGCAGGGCCAGACTGAAAAGGGACAGGGAAGGGACTTTTACACAGGATCAGAGATCCAGCAGAAAGGAACCTGAAAAAACCAGGATGTCATATGGCATATTTAAACTACCTCCAATACAACTCTCCACAGGGCTTCCGGTCCCCACACTCTAACGCCAGCCGCCAGATCCCTACAACTGTCTCCGGGGGCTTTATGGGGCCAGTTCAGGAGGTGATCATGAGTGAGACACCTCCCTTCAGGTCTCAACTCTCATGACTTTCTTCCCAGAAACCTTACGCTGGAAGGAGAAAGCTGGTCCAAACCTAGTGTGGAAACTGCTACCAAAGTTAACTGACTAGCTCTCGACCTAGCTCTAGTGGACCAGCTAAAAACTCAAGAGTTCTCAGAGTCGCTTTTAGTCCAGCACCCGAAGCATGCGCTAACAACGCAGACCACAGCCATGACCTGGAAAGACTGAATGTGCAGCATCCCAGGTGTTTCGTATCCCCAGGGAAGTTGAAGTACTACTGGCTAACCCAGCTTCATGGACATGGACATTTTCTTCTTTATTTTCTAGATTAGAAGCTTAATCCCAGAGTCTAAGATACTCGGCAAAAGGCTAATCTTAACTTCAACAGAGGAAGACAATGGAAACTTGTAACTGACATGACCAAGAGCAGAGATCTTGACCAAATTCAACAAATACCTTCTCCACCTCCATTTTTAAAAATATTTTATTAATTTATTTGACTGAGAGAGAGAGATCACAAGTAGGCAGAGAGAGAGGGGGAAGCAGGCTCCCTGCTGAGTAGAGAGCCCGACGAGGGGCTCGATCCCAAGACCCTGAGATCACGACCTAAGCCGAAGGCAGAGGCTTCACCCACTGAGCCACGCAGGTGCCCCTCCACCTCCAATTTTTAAATGACAATTGACTGTGAAGACCGATCTCATTTTATCCCTTAAGACAACCTGAAAGGGTCGTCTAGTTATTATCTCCACTTTAAGGGTTAAAAAATTGGGCCACGAGAGGCTCAATGACTTGTCTACCATTACAATTTTCCAAGTAGCCAATCTTTATGAATAATTCAAGGATAAAATGAGACCTGCAAGAGCTGGTAATCATGACCCCTTTCAGAGACTTTCTCCTGGGTAAACGCAAGAGCCCCGCTTGCTCTCCCTGCGGTCCCTCTGCTCTGGGCAGCCTGGTCAGTGCGCGGTGGTTATGCAATCAAAGGGAGCTTCCAGCACATGGGTTCTCTCTCCTCCTTCATGACTAAGATTACAAAGGCAACACACACAGGATGGCGTTAGCAAAATTATTTAAACTGTCTGAAAATCTATCAACGACCATGGCTTTTCAGAATTCCCAAGTCAAATTAAAGAGCTAAAGGCAACAACTGGTGTTTGCTAGTGGTCTCAGAGCCTTTGAGGGCCCAGGTGTGTGCGTGTGTGTGATTTCCTGGCGTTCCCTAGAGTTAATGTGGAAATTAATTCTGAATGTAGTCTCCAAAAAGTCACCCACAAAATCGTATTGGCACAGTCACTATAAATGGAACTCTTGTTTCCAAAGGAGGGTGTGGGGTGCAGTGGGTCCAGGAAAATGGATTCCCTTACTGGAGAGAGAATACCCCCGGAAGCGAGTTGCTCTCCCGAAGAAAGGGGCCTGCAGCACTGTAAAGCCTCGCCCAGGAGGCGAAGTGGAAGCAACAGCTGCCCCACACCCACGTGGCTGCCTTGCACAGTGCTCCTCCACCACTACTGTGCATGCTTGGCATGTGACCTGGCCGGACCTGTCCCCACGGAGGAGAAAGTCTGCTCTTAGACAGCACCTGGCCCACAGCGAGGGCGCTAAATCCTAATGACTGCTTGCGGCCACCTGAGAGGAATGAGGGGCAGGAGCATGCGGAGAGCCAGAGGTGCTCAGAGCAGAGAATGAAGTGTGCGCTCCTGGTAGACCGTGGTTTTCTGAGGGCACGAGCGAAGGTCCTGGGAAAGGAGGAAGGCGTGGATCCTGCCGTGTGCCCGTTTCTCTCCCACTCACTCTTCAAACTCCCCAAGTCATCTGACCTCTCGGCAGGTCTGAGCGCACCCTGAGCCTTCCTGCCCCAAGTCAGGTGTGGCTTCCCGGTGCCTGCATGGGCCCCGCACCTGCACCCACGGCCTCACAGCATATGCCACCAAGTGCTGACCTAAGCAAAGCTCGAGCCGCTCTTAGCCGCATGACACCGTCCTCAGACCTCCTTAATTCTGAAACGGTCCTACTTCACTGGGATGTCTAAGAGGCATCTCAGACTTGATGGGAACATAATACACTGGACTTCCCCCATCAAACCTGCTCCTCCTCCAGGCTTCCCAGTTTCAAGCAAGGGCACCCCAATCATCCCGTTGCCTGCTGCCCCTACTCACACAGGCCAGAGGAATTCGCTCCTGCTGACCTCTCCAACCTCATTACCCTCTCTCTGCATCCGGTTCTGCCTCCCCACATTGCTTTCTCTGTTCCTCACATCCACCAAGCTTGGCTCCCCCGCTACAGCCTCTGGATGCTCTAAAATGCCCTTTGATCTCAAAGGCTGGCTGGACAGGCCACTCCCACCTCAACCCCTCAGGGCAATTTCCCTGGACCCCCAATCCAAAGCAGCTCCCCAGGGGGCTGGGTGGCTTAGTGGGTGAAGCGTCCGACTCCTGATTTCGGCTCAGGTCATGATCTCAGGGTTGCGAGATTGAGCCCCATGTGGGGCTCCAGGCTGGGTGTGGAACCTGCTTAAGATTCTTTCTCTCCCTCTCCCTCTGCCCCTCCCCCTCCACATGCGCCCGGGCCCGCGCTCTCTCTCTCTAAAATAGCAATAATAATAATAATAACAACAACAACAATGGCAAAGCAGCTACCCATCACTGTCTATCACACTGTCTTATTTTAACTATGTGCGTGGATTTGCTCCTGGCACGTAACAGATGCCAATGTGCACTGGCTGAACGGACAAGGGCAGGGTGTTAGTAAACTAGGGCTGTAAGCTCGCGCTGGCACAGCCCCACTTGGGTTTTAGAACTAGCAGTTCAGAGCACAGGACAGACTAAAGGAGCTCAAAGTAAAGGGTAGCAGGACCAATCATGATGCTACTGTGCTGAGAAAAGATGATGGTCTGGACTTGGGGGAGGGAGGTGGTGACAATGAGGATATGAGAGAGATTTGAATTATTTGGTTAATGAAAACAACAGGAGAGAGTGAGTGCCTAGACAGGAGGAGAAGGGGAGAGAGGAGTCTAGGATGGCCCCAAGGTTTTTGTTTGGGGCAGAGGGTAGCACAGAACCACATAGGGGACATGGTGTCTGCGTATTCTGGTTTAGCGTGAGGACTCTGGCAGGTGCCTAGACAGCTCTCGAACCCGAGTTCTAAGTGCCGTTAGGTGATGTTCGCATTCAGAAACTGTTCTCCCTTCTGAGTCAAGGGGAGGCTGCCCTTTAGACGGTCAGGCTGGATCATCAACACCAGTGGTAGGACCCCAAGGTGACTGCCCTCTGCATGTCTGTGTTTGTCTCAAGAGGCGCACATTGAGACACAGGCACAACAGAACCTGGCACAGATGCCCTTAATGTGGGGACAGAGCCCGTGGCAATGGTTCCCAGCACGCTGCACCCCACAAAGAACTACTGGGGTAAGCAATTCAGACTGGTCATCCATCTCTCGCCCATTAACGTTTTCCCGGAAATGGAGCAGTGGCGGATGGAAAAAAGCCATCACTCTGTCTCCTTACCAAAACACCCTTTCACTCCTCGCTTCAATTCTCTCATGCAAAGATTAAAATCCTAAACCAGTATTCTCCTGATTTTCAAGTAGATGTTTTAAAACAAGTACTTTAAGTGGTTTCCGAAAGCCCACCTCCTACCACGAAGCATCTGTTGCTCATTACATGTGGCTTAAGAGAGCCTGCTGGTCCCAGGTTCACCCCACACGGCACCGAGCAGCCATGTGTCAGGCACTACGGTGGGCTCGGCGGGGAAAACTGTCACAATACACGGTGCTAAGTGGCACAACAGGTGTGGCGGGAGTGCTGGGCACTCGCTGTCTGGGGAACCAGGTGGCAGGTGAGCTGCTTTTTCCAAATGCGCTTTTCACGAACAGCAGTGTTTAAAATGCCCAGGCCTGCTGGGAGGTGCAGAGCCGTGCTTTGGCAAACAAATATATTGTTTTCGAAGGGGCTGCCTTTTCAAAACATTAATATCTTTTGATTTCTTCCAGAGGGAACTCTACCTAGGAAACAAGCAAGCAGAACCAACTGGCAAGGCTCGTGTTGCTTCCATCAGCGCGCTATTATCCCAACTCAGCTTTAAGTAGTTTTTGGACAACAACGAAAGCGACTTGCAAGAAAGGCGAAGCCCTATGCCTGACCTCCGTCTCCACCAAGATCTGAACTTCACAGGCTCAAGCCTCCAAGTCTAGAACCAGCTGGCGACGCCACAGAGCGAGTCACAAGGAGTACGCCTGCGAGTTAAATGAACATAGACATTTTACTAGAAACTCCTGCACCGGCCGCTCAGTGAAAACACGTAAGAAATGAAACGCCTCCGGGGCGCCTGGGTGGCGCAGTGGCTTAAGCCTCTGCCTTCGGCTCAGGTCATGATCTCAGGGTCCTGGGATCGAGCCCCACATCCAGCTCTCTGCTCGGCAGGAAGCCTGCTTCCTCCTCTCTCTCTGCCTGCCTCTCTGCCCCCCTGTGATCTCTATCTGTCAAATGAATAAATAAAATCTTAAAAAAAAAAAAAGAAATGAAACGCCTCCAAAGCTGATGTCACCGCAGCTGGGTCCCACTTCCATCCCGAAGTTTGTTCTTTCAGACGGATACGTGTCACTGTGTTGACCTTGGTCCCTTGCATCTGCTTATGTGGCAGCTCGTGGCACATTCTCACAAGGCACATTCCTTGACAGCAGTGTGCTGCCAACATACTCAGATAAAGCGTCAGCCCCGAAGCGCACACAGCCCAAATCAGTCCCCAGTACCTGGCTGACTGGGACAGGGTCACGCCGGGCCAAGTTCTTTCTCCTCAACTTGATTTCCACCCAGTAAGCTTAATGACAGGGACGCGTCTCCACGAAAACCACGTGTGAGGACACCTTGCAGAACTGACCCCGGCTCACAGCACGTCCTTCCTTTAAAACCACCTCAGCTCAAAGCCTCTAGGAATCGTTTGGTGCCCAAGGAAGCTACCTGATCTCCGGCAAAGTTAATTTTGCCCCCAACAGCCCTCTGTCACTGTCCTATTTATAGATGAGAAAACTTCGTCTAAGAGCTCTCCGAACGCCTCATTTCGCGGAACTCCTGAAGAAAGGGCTCCTGTCCAGTTACCAGATAAGGGAGCTACTTGGACTCAGGAAATTATGCGCAGAGAAGTGACAAACTGAAGAGAAACTTTAAAATTCCAAATTAATGACCAATGGATGTAAAACATTAAAATTCATAGGGAACCACTGCAATATCACTAATCAAGAAACAAAATTTTAAGGAAGAAATTAAAAATTTAAAAATACCCAGCGCTGAGGTTCTGGTGGGCTGGTGTCTATCTATGCATGATCGCCGTGGCCATGGCTGTGGCTCAGCATGACCCTTTTTGGTTAACCCACAAGACAATGATAATTAGAACCCATAAAATAGTCGCACTTTTTGACTTAGCAGTTTAACATCTGGGGATTTCCCCTCAACTATGACCCCATGAATGGAAATGTCTACCACTGCATCAGAAAGAGTAAAGTAACCGAAGGCCTCGGTGTCTAACAGCAGAGTACCTAGCGAAGATACATTACGTACGTATTAAAACAAAATACCGTAAGTTACTACACAAGTTAAAATTACAAAATAAGTGAAAAACACAGTGATGCTTCGTACGTCTAGTTAATGGCAGAGACTCTCTGGATGTGGATCCTGGGCTCCGTTTCGTCCAGGAGAAAGCCCACCTCAGAGGGTTGCTTTGAGGTTTAAATGTGAGAATTCATGCACGGCACACTTGGAAAGCACTCAACACATGTCAGCAGTTTTTACTACACTATTACTAAATCTAGTAAAACAAGCACATGGACGGATTCTAAAAAAGAGGCTAATTTACAGGGTTATCAGGATTGTGGCCTTCTTTTACCTAGAGTTCTTGTAGTTTACAGTATGAATAACATTGTTAACATTTACTCTTATGTGAATACTACGTTATTCCCTCATAAAAAGTATTTAATCAGGGCGCCTGGGTGGCTCAGTGGGTTAAAGCCTCTGCCTTCAGCTCAGGTCATGATCCCAGGGTCCTGGGAACAGGCCCAGCATTGAGCTCTATGCTCAGCGGGGAGCCTGCTTCCCCCTCTCTCTCTATGGCTGTCTCTCTGCCTACTTGTAATCTGTCAAATAAATAAATAAATAAAATCTTTTTTAAAAAAAAAGGTATTTTATCTTTTCAGGCCTCAGGAGTTAAGACTGAGCCTCAAGCCCACGGATGCACCCAGTGCCCCCTCTAAACCCTGTGGCCAGTCTGTTAAGCCTGCTCTTCTGTCCTTTCCTGGTTTCCTGTTGCTTCCTGTGAGTGGAACTGTCCCAGACCCTCCAAAAATAAGTATCCGTGCATAATGACTATCTGAACCTCTGAACCCATGTGACCTCAAAGTGAAGTACACTCTGTCTAGTCTCAGTTCAACACACAGAGGTCTGGGCTACATCCTAGAACTCTCAGAAAATGGGGAGCTACCATGCAAAACAGACCTTTTTCCAGGCCCCCAAAAGTAATGTTTCTTATCAGCTCTTTCTCACCATAACTAAATGCAATTTGGCATTCCACTATGTTGTCAATAATGTCAATGTCTTGAAAAATTATTAGAAAACCAAAAACTGGGGCGGCTGAGTGGCTCAGAAGGTTAAGCCTCTGCCTTCAGCTCAGGTCATGGTCTCAGGGTCCTCGGATGGAGCCCCGCATTGGGCTCTCTGCTCAGCGGGGAACCTGCTTCCCCCTCTCTCCCTGCTTGCCTCTCTGCCTACTTGTGATCTCTCTCTCTCTGTATCAAATAAATAAATAAAATCTTTAAAAAAAAGAAAAGAAAAAGAAAACCAAAAATAGCAAATGACTTCTTCTGTGACCCCTCCCATTCCCAACCATATTACAGGCAATGATTCAAATGGTAGCTTAATGTCTCTGATAGCTTTTCAGAGTTCTCTATATGGAATTAAAAAAAAAAAACAACTCATGATTTTCTATTTCCTCCCACTTTCTTGCAACGCGGATTAAGCTTCCTGGTTTTACGTTTATGCAAAAAGCTAAATAAAAACCAGCCAGTGCTTATGAAAAGCACTGTACTAGAGACCCAGAGTGCCGACGACCTGAACATGCAGATTCGGCTGGGCATTCCACACCCGGTACTCTCTTTTGCCCACTACGCATTAGCTACAAAACTAAGGTCTCCCTTCTCTTCCTTGATCCCCCCTCCTTTGCTATTACTGGGGTCTTACCCAGCCCACTTCATCGGCCAACCTGCCTGCTAAAGGGGAAACCTCGGGTTTATTCCTCACCTCCCTTTACCTGCCACACCTAATCCGTTTCTGGATTCTATCGACTTGAAATTCCAAAACGATCCTACTATCTGTATGCTCCTTCCAATAAATCCCTCCTCTGCCCCTTCTTTAGCCCTTATCGTCTCTAGAGAGATCAATGCCACAGCCTCTCAACCACTGGGCCTGCTTCTTTCCTCTCCCCACGTCACTCCTGAGTTGCCTTTATAAGCCACAAGCCTGACCGTGTGATAGTACGCACTCAGCACCGCTGGCGGCTTCCCACTGCCCATAAATCAAAGGCTCAATCCTCAGACTACAACACAGCCCTCTCCAGTCCTCCTGTACGTATGAGCTATTTTGGGGGGAGTGGGGCGGGAGGTGGAGTGTGGTTGTTCTGAAACATTCTATGAATTCTTAATTATTCTCGATCTCCCTGATAGCGCTGACCCATCAAAAATGTTTATTTAAAAAGTAACCGTATTACTGCGTACACTCTTTACTTCGGCCTTAGGTACTCACTATCAAAAAACGACCAACTCGCAAGAACATTACTGCTTTTACTTAATGCGCCAGGTAGAGTTCATTCCCTTCTCCTGCCTCCTCTCCTCTGAACGCCCTAACTCCTGAGAATGTCTGTGCGGGCTGCTGCCAGCTCCTAAGACACTAATGAACACTGCACCCTAAATACCACACTCCCTGCTCCCCACAAACCTGAGTTTCCCACAAGAGTAAAAATGAAAAGACAATGGTGGTCTCCTGTGCAGGATAACTTCCCTTCCCGGGAAGAAGCGCTAGTTGTGCGGGTCTGAAAGGATCTGAGAGCCACGGCCCACTCAGCGAGCGAACCGGAACACACCCGCACTAAGACACGTAAGGACACGACCCGAGGGCAGACGCTGGCCCACAGCACCTGCCCAACATTCCTCCATGAAGCTTCCGAAGAGTCGCTCATGCTTCTCATGGCCTTCTTTCCAGTGGGCACTAGCAGTTTCCATACTTGATAGATTAAGAAGGTGAAGCACACAGGCTAAGCGCCTTGAGCAAGTGACCAGCTAGGAAATGCTCATTTCACACGGAGCAGGGGGACTGCCGGACTCTCACCGAACCCCCGCCTCCCCAGCTGGTGAGCAGAAGGGCCAAGCCAGAAAGCGGAGGCGGATCTCTGAGGGCACGATTAAGCTGAATGGATTTTCCCGTCGGACTTCTTTTCAAAAAACGGGAAGGTGGCAAGAAGCTGGCCTGCAGTTGGTGGCCTTCAGGGTCCTATAAAATTGGCCTTGGGTTGGGGCAAGAGGTTAGGCCGGGGGCAGCGAGGGGGAAGCTCCATTTTTCTTAAGAGTCTGGAATAAAGGAAGCTGTGCTTCCTGGAAAATTCAAGCTCTCGTGCAGGGACTGTGTGGCAAGGTGTCACTTTCTGCATGAATCACATAAACCCTCCTGACAAGGTCCAAGCCTTGCTGCCAAGTGCTGTTGCTCACACGCCAGCCGTGGGACTGGGGGCCAAGGCCTCCCAAACCGTGAAGGGAGCTAAGGGCCCTTAGAGCATTCTAACTTCCGATTTGCATCGGTTTCCGAGCAAGGACTCGGCTAGCTGCTGAACTGAAATGAACACCTGCTTCTGCATGCTATCTGATCGTGTCAGCTCTTTCAACACATTAGCAGTAACTAGTGTAACGTCTCAGAGATGAACTGTTTGGTCTAGTACGTACTATATAGTGACCTGTCGGTACTCTTCTTATGGCCCTTTACCTGTAGCATTTTCAAACAGTCCACCCATTTTCAGTCTTATTTATTTATTTTTTTGAGAGAGAGAGCATGGGGTGTGGGGGGAAGGAAGAGGTGTAGAGGGAGAGGGACCTCCGAGAGAGAATCTTATGCAGGCTCCATCCAGCCCAGCAGGAGATCATGAGACCTCAGACCCTGAGATCATGACCCGAGCCAAAATCGAGACTCGGACACTTAACCGACTCCACCACCCAGGCGATCCTGTAAGTGTTACTTTAAAATCAGGTGTAAAGCTTCTCTCATCATCCTTCCACCCCTAAAAGAAATAAGGAAATAGACTATAGGAAAACTCTTTCAATTTGTCACAATTTATCCTCTCACGTTATATAAGCAAGGAAATTCCAAAACTGCAAATTTCATGATATTCCTTAGAATGCAGAAAAACCAAATCCTGAGAGAAAATGACCCTTTTCTCTGGAGGTTTAGTCTCAAGGTCATCGTGCAGTGATGTAAGAGCACACACAGGTAGTGTTAAGAAAAACAGGTAATAAGATATCATACAACTTTGTGCTACCTGCTCAGTCACGGGAACAAAGGGATGAATGACCCCAGGTGCCTCAACGTGTTAACACAGTCAGGCTGGGACAGCAGGGTGAGCTGTGGCAACAGGGATCGAGGGACAGCCTCTAGAGGGGACTAGAGAGGAAAGAAAAGGGTGTAAGGAAGCCAGGAGAGGGGGAAGGGGAGGAAGGATGAGGAGAGGGTACAGGGGAAGGTCGGTCACTGTGGGGCACGTGTGCCTGGAGAGTCAAAAGCAGAGACCAGGAGTTTCCGTGGGAAGGCTTCAGCAGGACCTTGGTGGGGGGCAGCCCACTACTAACTTAGGGAGCACAGATGGAAATTCAGGGAGCATAAAGGATAATGCCTTTATTTCACACATCACCAGAGAGGCTAACTGATCTGTTTTTGATGTTTTAACATGCGGTTACATTTTCATAATGTCATCGATCTATTAACATTTTACACTTGTCAAATCAGTTTTTTGTTTGTTTTGGTCAAAGTTTACAGTAAATTAGAGATGGAGGATGATCTATTTAAACTTGTATTAAAAATAAACTTCAGGGGCCCCTGGCTGGCTCAGTCAGAAACAGCATGCAACCCCTGATCTCAGGGTTGTGAGTTTGAGCCCCACACTGGGTATAGGGATTAAATAAATAAAACTTGGGGGGAAAACCCCTTTAAATATAATCTTTAACATACTGATCAAAAGGAAATTAATCGGGGCACCTGGGTGGCTCAGTGGGCTAAGCCTCTGCCTTTGGCTCAGGTCATGATCTCAGGGTCCTGGGACTGAGCCCTACATCGGGCTCTTTGCTCAGCCGGGAGCCTGCTTCCCCTTTCTCTCTCTGCCTGCCTCTCTGCCTACTTGTGATCTCTGTCTGTCAAATAAATAAATAAAATCTAAAAAAAAAAAAAAAAAAAAAAGGAAATTAACCCAAATCCAGTCAACATACACAAATTCCCATGGAGGTTATTAAGAATCTGTTCAGAAGGGGAGCTGTCAGCCCAGGTGGTGGGGGAAGGACGTGAAGGAATAAACACAGGTCAGCTCTCCTGGCAACACAACCCTGAACCTTGAAGGCCTTCATGTTCCTAAATGTACCAAACATGACTTTTACATGCCAAGTCCTATGTACGTCTGTTAAAGAGGCAAGTGCCTCTATCACGCCATCCACACCAGATCCGAGATCACCGTGGGCTCACATATATAATCAGACCAAGATGAACGAGCAGAAGTCAAAGTCAGACAAAACCAAAGACGACTGTACAGAAATGAATGGATTAAGTCCCACACTCAGAAAAGGAAGGACAGCAAAGGCCATCTGCTTGAACAGGAATGTTCTAGTTTTCCACAATTTTCGTAGTATGACACCTATAGGGAGGGAGCTACTGTCTCTCGAGGACTTCATATTATTCTGTTATAATATCATGCTTGTCAAAACACCTGATAAATACATGGGCCAAATGGATCTCTAATGAGATATATGTGGCCTTATCTCAACATGATAGGATTGGGCAGGCCTGTTAAGCGGACTGAAATTGAAAGCATCTGCTAAAACCTAAGATAAAACCAGACTCAGAGTGGCCTTGACAAATTGAAACAAAATCTATCAAATTAAATAAGAGAAGGCAAGTTAGTGTAATTTTAATTTGTTCTCAAGTACATCAGGAAAAGGAGAATATAAAGCTAGGGCAAATAAAACAGAAAAAGATCTTGTAGTCATAGTGGAACATCAGTCAGCTCGAAAAGGCAAAGAAGCATTTTTTTTAAAACCATTTTTAAAATCAGTGCATCCCTGAGCTGTACACTACCTGGGCGTGTGTGACTACAGCCAAGTCATCCTTTATCGTGAGGGTAAGGGGATGGTACTGTCTCTCCCTTCTCCCTTCCCATCTCACTCGGTGGCTTGTGGGAGTAAAACAGATGTGCGAGTGTACTGAGAAATTAAATTCAATATACAAAGCTAGCATTCTGTTCTAAAACGGGGATGTTACATAAACAGAACAGAATCGAGGGAAGAGAAAGTTTAGTAATTTTAAAGGGCCTGGCATCATGTGAGTACAATGTAAGGAAATAATCGTAAAGCTACCGTACAGAGATTTATCTAAGATTTGTCATGGAACAAATACAATGTTATATGTCAATTATATCTCAATTGAAAAGAAGAAAAGACTGGTCAACTGTTTGGGTTCTAAAACGTGTTATTAAAAGAGATGGCAGCATGTGAGCCCTGGGGGGGGGCCCCCAGAGAACCCAAAAATCTAGTTCAGAGCCTCTACTATACAGGAGCAGCCGAAGCACAAAAACACCTGCTTTTTTTTTGGGGGGGGGGGGACAGAGAGAGAGACCACACGTAGGCAGAGAGAGAGGAGGAAGCAGGCTCCCTGCCAAGAAGAGCGCCCGATGCGGGACCCTGAGATCATGACCTGAGCTGAAGGCAGAGGCTTAACCCACTGAGCCACCCAGGTGTCCAAAAAATACCTGCTTTTATATCTTTAACCTTTAAATGAAGTGTCCCAACTTTTTATCCCTTAAAACATGTAATTTGAAGTACTTTTGAAGTGGCGGAGGCTGGAATTAATATTTTAAAAAACAAAAACCACCTTCAATATTCTCTACCTAAATTGCTTCATGTCATCTTAACCACCCAGCTGACAATGCGGGGGGAGAAGGGGGATGGGCAAGAGAGAATGATTTATTCGTTTTCAGTATATCTGGTCTAATTGTAACATGCCAGATTTTACTCTGGGATCAAAGCTGACAAGTAGTAAGCTGAACTGTCACTTTCTGAGGACACAGATTCCCCATGAGTAATTTTAAAAGGCAGGCCTGTGGGTCACCAACCTTTCTGGGACAGAGGGGCCACCTGTGGTTTAGGGTGGTCACAGCGTTCTCAGGTGCCCCTACTTTCTATCAACTAGACCTGGACTGAGACGCAGGATTTAAGAATCTGGTGGGCAGGAGTCAGCCTGCTGATTACCAGTTACCAATTACTGCTACAGAATGTTCAACCGTTTACACACAGAAGTTACTCTGAGAGATATTAATAATATTCTCTGTTGAAATAAAGAAAACACTGGCAGATGGGCAGGGACACACACCTAAAATAACAAATAAACAAAACAAAGCAAACCACTAAATATGGCAGGCAGGCCACCAACTGGGGCGAGACGATGACTGATGGATTAGGGAGTACTCAGAACTGACTAAAGAATTCTGTACTTTAGGGTCTTAAATGCCATGTCCCTTTAAGACTTTTGCATTACGAGATGTCACCGTGTCTAAGAAGGCAATCTATTTCAAACCTGGGGATTGGGAGTGACTATGGGGATGGAGAGGGAAGGAAGGAGGGGAAAAAACTCACGTGGTGGGGGAGGGTCTTGGAGGGAAAGCAAGCTCCTCATGTGACTGAATTAGAATGTTTTAATATAAAAAGTATACAAACTTTATATTAACTAACATTTTTTTACTCTAGTTTATAGCTTTGACTTCCTTTTTATCAGACACTGTGATAAATTCTGGAAACAATGCGATGATAAAATAGAGTGCTTCCGGTGAAGCAAGCAAAAGAATAGTATAAAGTACCCCAAAATACTAGGGATCCTGGCTGATACGACCCTTCTTCGCTATGACTGAAAATCATCAGTATATTTGTCAAGTATGGTAAATTTTAAATATAAATTAACACATAAATCTCATGTCATTAAGCATCATAGACTGAATGTCCATTTCCACATCTTTTCCCTTCCCGCAAAGATAAAGGGATAAACTTATATGGCAACTTCATGAGGACACCAAGAACGAGAAAGGGAACACACACGAGAGATGTCCCCATTTCCGGACGCTGGAGATCAGACAAGGAGGGCACGACCCAGCAGTCTGAAAGGAGAGGAACGAGTGAGCGCAGCGTAGGGGCCACTAGAAGACCAGCCACTGCGGGGCCCAGAGCCGGGGAAGCAGGCGTCTCAGAAAGTGGGGCCAGAAACCAGGTCGTTGGCTCCAAACGTTAAGAGGAGCTAGTTCCCTAACCCAGCCCAATTCAAGCAGGTCCCCGCGACAGAGATGTTCAGAGGAGAAAGATGTTTTAAGAGTATCAGAAACGAAGATAAATAAATAAAAAGTTAGATGGTACAGCTGGACAGAGCGTGGAGAAATGAGAATAAAAAGGCAGAGAGAGAGAGAGAGAGAGAACCCGGGAGAGAAAAGGTAAAGCCAGAGGATCAATCCAGGAGGTACCTAATTCACAGTATTCCAGAAAGAACCAAGAAAACAGACGGAAGGAAATTATCCAAGAAACAACACAGGACAAACTTCCCACAAGCGGGACACAGGAGTTTACAGATGGCAAGAACTCCCAGTGGGGGCGGCACAGCAAATGAAAAGACCCACCCCAAGGGAAACCAAGAAGATCCTCACACCCTGCAGAGGAGAAAGGCAGTCCACACACTCACACCAAGGACCGAAAACCACCAACGGCCCTGTCCCCGCGACTGCAGCATGAGAAGCTCGATGCCAAGTTGGGCGCCAGGACTCTAAGACAGTGAGAGCAAACGATTTCAAATCTAGAATTCCATACCCAACCCTCAAGCAAACATGAGGATGGGACAGAGACCTATCCTCCCCCAAGACGAGGTCTCCAAGTATTTTTCCTCCCACGCACCCGTCTCGGGAAACTCCCCAGGGACAATGCACAGTGTTAAATGAGGGCGCAGACTAAGAAAGGCAAAGACAGGCGCAGACTAAGAAAGGCATTCGCTGGAATAAAGAAGGGAGTGACAATGACCACGAACACCCCAGGATAACAGTTAGGGCACCGACCTAAAGAATGAACATCCTGTTGTCAAGTCTGGATTAGAGCGGTGTGGTCCAAGAGAAGCCTAACATGAATGAGTAATTCCAGAGAAGGGAAGAGTTTGAGAGGAAAGGAAACAGAATCACAGTGTGCTCAGTAAGGATTACAGAGGCAGTGTTGAAAAATGGGAGAAAAGGACCGATAAATAAAACAACTAGCAGCAGAAGCTTATGGTGCGGAAACAGAGGAAGGCGGCAGAGCACTGGGCGGGCGGGTTCGGGGCGGGTTCGAGGCGGGTGGAGGGGCAACGCTCGCTCTGTCACGGGGCTGCCCCAGCACGACTCCGCCACCTAGGGCCCGCACTACCCATCAAAACAAGTTAAACAAATCTTCCAAATCACTTCATTTTCTGCCCTGTGGGCTTAGGGGCTCCAACCTGGGGGAACGACCAGCCGGACCGACGGGGGCTGGGGTGAGTGCAGGAGGGAGAGAGGGGAGCAGAAGGCGGGAAGAGGCAGGGGGAGCCCCCCCCCCCCCCCGCCCGCCGCCGGATTTGGGGGTGGGGGGGAGGGCACACTCACCATCTCTCTGGCTATTTCCAGCGCCTCCTGCAGGCCGTAGAGCCGGCCGCAGACCAGGTAGATTCCATTGGCCCAGAGAATACAACCCTCGTGGACCCAAAATTCATTGCTGTCAAGAGGTAGTTCAGGAATTTGTAACTCCAGCTCGGGGCCCCCTTCCGAAGTGGTGGGCACGGAGGGCTTCGAGTCCAAAGCAGTCTTGTCGCTGCTGCCCTCGGCGGTGGCCTTCTTACAGGGGAGCCCCCGGGCCAGGGAGCGAGGGCCGCCGCCGCCGCCGCCGCCGCCGCAGTCTTCCGAGCGGTGTCGCCGCTTAAACCTGGGGTGCGCGGCCAGGCTCCTCTGCTCCTTCTGCTGCTGCTCCTCCTCCTCCTCAGTGTCCGTCTTGGAGCCGTTCGAAGCGCTTTTGTGCCGCACTTTCACTCTGCTCTGCGTCTCGGCCGCCCGCTTCGGGGGCGGGTTCTTCGGGAGAGTGGCTGCATAATCTTGCGGGTAAAAGGGTCCAAAGAGGTCGCCCATGCTGCGGTAACTGGCCCACTTGCCGCACAGACAGCACACCAGGTGCCCCCTGACAGCAGACTCGGTCACCACGGGGCCCTGCAGCATGAAGGACGAGGCCGGCAGCGCCTTGCTTTCCGTGCTGCTGGGGGGCGGCGTCAGCGACCTCTGCCCCTTCCGACCCCTCACCAATTTGGTCTGCTCCTCCTCCTCGGCATTGATGATTGTACACACGGCTCCAAGTTCACACTTATTTACTACATGGATGTAAGGGAAAAAAGACTTGTTCTTGGCATCGGTTTTATCCAGTGGCTGGGTGGCATACTTTAGTTTGATCTCAGGTTCTTGGGGTTCCACGATGGGAACTGCTTGTTTGGTTTTCCGCTTCCTTGGCTGTGCCCCAGGCTTCCTCCTCTCCCGCCTTTGCCTCTGCTTTTTTGGCTTTGGCTCTCCATCCGCAGAAGCTTCTGGTATCTGAGGGGGCTGAGGGGGCGGAGGTGGCGGCTGCTGTTTCTTTTGCTTGTTCACACTACCGATGGGTCTCCCCTTCTTCTTTCCTGATGGAAAGTACCCCTTCGGGGGGAAACCCTCTTGTTTGGGGGAAATCGTCACTGTATCGTTCTCTTTCTCCTCAGCCTTGGGGTTTGCCTCAGGGGCCGACACGCCCGCTGGAGGTACATTCTTTGAGTCCGAGAAGATTAAGGGTGCAGTCCCACCAAGGGAACCGTCTGGTCTCCCCTGGTTACCCCCAGGCTTCTGTGAGGTCACAGATGTCATGGCGCCAGGGGGGTCCTTTCCAGCAGTGACCGTCTCCGGGTGCGTCTCGGTCTTCACTTTGTCGTCCCCACCGCCACGCCACTCCTCTGAAGCCCTTGGCAGGGGCTTTTCGATGTTCAGGTCCTGGCTTGTTGGACAGACCAGGTCAGACACCAGCTCACCTTTTCTCTTCTCCATCTCGGCATCCTGAACAGCAACGCTGCCACCTTCGGGAGGGCCACTCTTCAAAGACAGAATGTCATCGAGAGTGACCGTGTCCCCCCCGGCCTCCGCGCTGTTCGAGGACGCGCTCCTCCTGATGTTTGGGGACGTGATCTTCTGAACTATAGCTTCCAATTTCAAGCCCCGGCCTTTCCGAGGGGGCAGTATTTTGGTCTTAGCAGGACTTGTGAGGGTAACCGCAGGGCAGTTTCTGCTATCCGGACTTGGAAGGTCCTTGGAGGATTCTCTCTTCGGGATGGATTTGACATCCTGGCTGTGAGAGAGATGCGCGTAGGAATTGAACGCTCGGTCGGCGCCTTCTTTCGGTGGGTGAAGGAGGCGCCCTTTATCTTCCGTGTTACTGTTTTTCACATCCTGTGACTGCCTCTTGCTGGGAATGGGAGAGATAAAGGAACGCACCCGCCTCCGCATGATTAAGGGGTTTTGAGAAGAATGATCCTCTTGGCCCGGGAGCCTGAGCATAACATTACTGGGTTTGGACGACTGCGGCGTGTCGGCAAGCCCGTGTCCGTCGGTCTCATGGGGTGGCCCGTACCTCTTCTGATTGGACATTCCCGGAGGACCGCTGCTTTTGGCTGGAGAAGTCTGCCGGGAAAGATCCCAACAAGATTCTTGTTGTAACTTCTGGGAGCCATGCTTCAACTCGAGGCCTTTGTTAGACAGACCATCGGCAGATATGAGGCAGCGCCCCCCTTCCTGACCGCTGGGGTCATGGTAAGTCCCCATCGGTGGGCCATACATCATACCATCTTTGTCGTTTTTCAGAGGGCTCCGCACTCTGTCGAGAAACTGCTGCTGCCTCGGGCTCTTCCGTGGTCCCTCCTGCCTGTGCTGTGCGGCGGCGATCACTCCCTGAGCAGGGCTGCTGCTCCAGTCTTTGTACTCCTCTTGCTGCTGTTGGTACATCTGTCTCTTATAATGGAGCTGAGAATTCAAACCTGCACTGGGGTCCCCATAAGCATGAGCCCGAGTGTTGGCGTGGTAAGCAGAGGCCAGGCTTTCTGAGTTGGGAGAGAAGGGAGCGTGTAAAGAACTCCGGTTGGCCCGCTCCGAAAAGGTCATGTGTGGGTTCATGTGATGAGGGTCTCCCCCTGGGCCTCTGCTCCTCCCAGGAGACATCTTCAGTTTTTCTGAGAAGTCATGATACTGCGAAGGGGACCGACCCCTCATGCCCTCCCGGCCACCGACTCTGCCAGGAACCCGCCGCATCGGCGTGGGTCTGCTGTCTTGGGGGCCGTAGTCTGAGATGGAATCGTGAGCTGCTCCAGGACTGGCGTTGCCTCGGTAAGACTCGTGCTTGATGCTGGCAGGATGGCAGTGGTCTCCGGATTTCTTGTTGTTGAAGCTAGCTTGAGATTTGGACTGTTCAAAGTCTTCTTCTTTTATCTGCCCGCTCTGGGATTTCAGCTTTGCTTCCATGGATACCAATCCACCGGGAAGAATGACCGACTGACTTAAACTTGGATTGAGCCGATCGCTCCTCCCAAGTCTGGTGTCGGTACCCATGTGTCCAAGTGAGTGAGCCCCCGGGTCCCTGACAATCTGTCTTAGTGGAGAAATGTCACAGATCACGGATCTTCTTTCAGAGAGGGAACCCCCGGGCTCATGGGCCGATGACTGCGGCTCTATTTCAAACTTTCTGGGAATCGGATAGTCGGCCAAATTGATCTGTTTCATTTCGGGAGCCGTGCCGCTTGACTTCCTTTCCCAAGGGCCCCAGTGCGGGTTTTCTAATAGGGACCCGATGCTCTTGTTCAAGAGGCCCCTGCTAGCTAACTCATTGGTTTGACTGACTAAGACATTAGGCCTCGTGGCTGCTTCCAGGCCCCCCGCCATGCCCTGGTGCTCCTGCGCGCTCCTGGAGTACCTCCTGTCCGGGTGGTGGTGGTAGCCCTGAAGCACCTCCTGCAGCAGGCTGGGGAACTTCTCGTTCCTCCCCTTGCGCTCCCCGTGGCCAACGAAGTCCCCCTTATCTTGTCCTGTAGGGTACTGAGGAAAGCTACTGACGTTTCTCGGCACGGCTGACCCGAAACTGTCTTTGTAACTATAGCGCAGGCTGCCAGGAGATTTGCTGGGCTCACTCCTGCCTATAAAACCGGGGCCTACTGCCGAGTGCCCCCCCTGGCCGTTTCCCTCTCCATTGTGGTTGGAGTTACTATCTACGTTCTTGTTTCCTTTGCTCCCTCCCCCCGGGGGCTCTGGCTGTGGGACCGATGGGTGACTGGTCTCCTTTGGCCCTCCAGCGCTGGGCGGCCTCTGCGTGGCTGCGGGATCCTCCTCCTGGGCGCCTTTATCTTGTGCACCAGGTTTTTCCACCCGACCTGTCATGGCTTCCCGGGAGACAATCACCCCAACGGTCTTCTCGTTGACTTTGGGGTTGCCCTCGGACGACAGTGGTGTGTCCTTAGCACCAGGCGAGGCAGCCTCTTCTCTGGCCGCGGGACTGGCACTGAGTCTGGGGGCCTCGCTCTGAGCGCCCTGCGCCGGGGAGGAGCCGGCTTTCTCGGAGGCCCCGCCCTTATAGGTGGTGTCGGAGCTGGTGCTCTGGCCACTGAGCTGCCTCACCCGCTCGCCTTGGTCCTCGGAGCTGCTGGAGCAGCCTCCGTCCAGCGACTCGGCCATGGGGGACTTGAGCTGTTCCTCGGGCTGGGAGGAGCCTTCGGAATTTGTGCAGCTGTCCGCCTTCTTCGAAGAGGAGGAGGGCCTCTTGGAGGTCTTCTTCTGCGGTGTCAGGGCGTCGGAAAGTAGCATGTGCTGAACGGTATTAGGAAGATTGGCCACTTGCGTACTCAGGGCACTCAAACTACTCAGCCCGGGGTCTGTCAGGCGCTTTTCCGGCACTCCTTCTAGGCCAAACCCTTTGAAGCCTGCAGCGTGCGAATTAGGGCTAGGCATCATGGAGGGCGTCGGGCTCAGCTGGGGCATTAGCTGTAAAATTCGGTTTCTGGAACCCATGGGCACGCTGCCTTGCCCACACTGGAGGTTCTCCCCGCTCTGCATCAGGGGGGACGGGGTGGAGCTGCAGCTCGGAGACTGCACCACAGAGGCCGCGGGGGAAGGGTTGGAGATGGGGCTGAAGTTCTGGTGGAACTGCATGGGCGACCGCACCGGAACCTCGGGCTGGCTGTACTGCCCCACCGGGGCCTGCAGGGGCAGCTTGGTGGCGGTGTTCGTGTACTGCATCACGTGCTGCGGCGGGGGCTGCGGCGGCTGCGCGGGCGCCTGCCCCTGCTGCGTCCCCTGCGGGATCTTGGCCGGCTCGAAGCCCTTCACAGACTGAGGCGGATAGCTGTAGTTGGACTGCGGGCCGTACGCCTGCGCGTTAGAACCCACGCCGTGTCCCTCGTACTGGGACCCCGCGTTCACGCTGTAACTGCCGTCGTAGCTCTGGCCGGACTGGCTGAAACGCTGCGGCGAAGGGAAGGAGGAGGACGAGGAGGCGGCAGAGGACTGGTAGTGCTGGCCGAACTGACCCACCCGCAGCTGGTAGCCGGAAGCGGAGGACGGCAGCGTGGAGGGCCGCTGCATCGGCTGCAGATGGGACGACGCGGACGCCGGCTGCCCGGTGGCCTGCGGCAGAGGCTGGTGGGACTGGTAGAGCTGCTGTCTCAGCTGCTGCTGCTGCTGCTGCTGCTGCTGCTGCTGCTGGCTGGAGGCCTGCTGCTGGTACTGCGCGCTCCCTGGAGAGAAAGGCCCCGTGTAATCCTGCTGATAGTGAGACACCCCGCCGAGGGCCGAGTGCTGGGCTTGAAACTGGCCCACGTGCCCCTCGCTCCCATACTGATTGCCAAAGCTGCTCCCCTGGGGCGGTCCGTAGCTCTGCACAGGCCCCGAAGGCCTTCGCTGAGGTGGCTGCGGGGTTCCTGCGGTCACAGGGTCTTTGCTGCCTGCCATGTAGTAGAAGTCTCCAGCCTCTTTCCTGAAGCCCTGGTAGCCCTGGTGGCCAGAGGTGTCGCTAGCCATCGCTGCCGCAGCTGCCGATCCTCGTCGCCCACCACCGCTGCTGCTGCTGCTGCTGCTGCCGCCGCCGCCTGCACCCCCAAAATTCTGGAACATCTGGGCCTGACGCGGGCTGAACTCTTCTATCCGGGATGAGCTGTGTACCTCCTGCGGGTAGCTCTGCTGGTCTCCGTGGTAACTGCTTTGCTCCCGGAAGGACTGCATACTGTTCAGCAGCACGGCAGCAGGCCAACAGCCCTCCTGGAAATGGAAGAGGAGAGAGAAAAATATCAGACACGCATCTCCTCCGCACAAAGAAAATCAAGTCTGGGTGATGGAGGGGAGACGATAATTCAGATGCCCAGATGAAGGGGACCGGTTTGAATTTCCTTTCATTTTTTTGTCCTGTCCATTTCTGAAAGTGCCAAGAAGCAGAGAAATGGCCTCAATGGTGAGGCAGAAGTCTATGGGAGTATGAAAAGAAACATTCTGAGTAAATACAAATTTGGTACAGAAAAAAACAAAACAAAACACCCCACCTCATTATTAAATAAATGAGCCCCCAACACCCAACTGGGCTAAAATATGGGGCTGTGCTATTACTGTTAATTAAAAAAAACCAACAATTTTTAAGTCAATCTTCCAGTTATGCTGGGGAGGTTGAAAAAAAAACACTTTCATCTATTGGCTTTCCTGTATTAGCCTGATCACTGGACTAAGGTCTCAAATAATGACGAGGCAGTCCCTCCACTGGCTGTCCCCGCCCTCCCTGACTTTTGAGAAACAGAATTCACCCGGGGAACAGAAATCAGGCTCTCATGTCCAAATGCACGTTAGTGCAGATTTCCTGTAATTATCTACTACCTGTGAGGACTGGCGATCCCAGGCCACTCAAGTCTTCTCACTACCTGGATGGCTCACCAATCCGCACAGACCTAGGGCTTAATCTCTTTCCTGACCCGTAACTGTGTGCAAGGCAGTCCTCCCTTCAACCATCTATCCTTAACTCCCAAGGACAAAGGACGAAGCAGCAGAAGCAAACACAGCAGTGACCGTTCTTTCAGGTTTTTCTGGAGGGTGCGAGAAGTTCTGGCACCTCTAACGCCCACATAGTGTTTTATCTGCCAATCTAGTATTCGCAGAGTTATTATTGGCCATTACTGTGAAAGACGGAACTGTAACAGTTGCTTTGGAGGATAATACGAGACATGGAGGAAAAGAAAAATTCATCAAGCTAGGACTTAGACGCTTCCCAAAGCCGTCTGATTGGGTCGACACTTTGCATTACCTTTGCTAATGTAATTAGCATATAATGTACCACTCCTCTTAGAAAATTAATCAAGAGATAATTTTATTTTGCCTTTTGCCTGGGCCTACCTCCTTCTCAGAGTCAGCTGAGTAGAACATGGCCAAACTGCTATAAAAGCCTTTAAAATCAATTATTTAAAAAAGAAGTGGCGAGAAGTGCCTGTGTGGTTCAGTCAGTTAAGTGCTCGGCTCTTAGTTTCGGCTCAAGTCATCATCTCAGAGCTGTGAGGTCGAGCCCCATGTCAGGCTCCAGGCTGGGTATGGAGCCTGCTTAAGTGTCTCTCTCATCCTCTCCCTCTGCCTCCCCCACCCCCCACCAAAAAAAAGTTGTGAAATAACTACAGGTTAGGGTGAGTTAGGACAGAGTTTTACTCTGTAAAACTTACTAAGTTTGGCTTACTAAGCTAGCATAAACTTGCTGGCAAGAAAGTCAGTGACCCTTTTAAAAGGTAAGCTAAGGGGCGCCTGGGTGGCTCAGTGGGTTAAAGCCTCTGCCTTCGGCTAGGGTCATGATCTCAGGGTCCTGGGATTGAGCCCCGTGTGGGGCTTCTCTGCCCAGCGGGGAGCCTGCTTCCCTTCCTCTTTCTCTGCCTTCCTCTCTGCCTACTTGTGATCTCTATCTGTCAAATGAATAAATAAAATCTTAAAAAAAAATAAAATAGAAGGTAAGCTAAATTCCTTATCTCCAACCCCAACAGGGGCTCCCCCTCTCATTCAAGTGAAGCTGCTTTTGGGGGCCCTGTCTCCACCCCATTATCTCTCTGACCTCCTGCCCCTGCCACGCTCTGCTCTAGTCCTGCTGTGTCCTGCTCCTGGGAGCACCAGAGGCATTTCTAGAGGACTTCTGCTCCAGCCTGCGATGTGCTTCCTGGCAGCAGCACGGCTTGCCCCCTTCCTTCTCTCGTCTCTGGGCAGATGTCAACAGACTGGGAGGGCCTCCCCCGGCCATCTTAGCCACAACAGCTCCCTCCACATGGCTCTCCCCATCGCCCTCCCCAGCACTTGGTCGGATGGACACAGATGGGCTACTTGAATACTGTCCGTCTTCCCACCCCCACTAGAATGTCAGCTTCCCAAAGGCCGGAGACTTCGTGCCTTGCTGTAACCCTCATGTCACCAGAATGGCGAAGAGCGCACGGCAGGCATTCGGGGAACCCGCAAATGGCATAAGAACTGTGCTTGAGAGAACTAGGCTAGAACGTACCTACTCAGAGGTGGTGGTGTGGTGGGGAGATGAGAGGGCTGAGCAAGGGAAAACAGAACATGATCGATCTAAAAGCAGAGCTGGAGGATGCTAACGCCCTGCCTGAAAAATCCTCCAGGCCCAGTTCCAAGGGAAAAAGCCCAACTTGAATCTACAGGAGAGCCCTAAAGAGGCTTTAGAGAGTAAACGTGGGTCATGGCCGAAGACGGTCCGTTACCTCCAAACTCAGAGCGCTGCCCCACTTCGTCCTGAAATACCTTCAGTCTAAAATAGCTAGACCAGAGTCTGCTACTTTGATATTAAGTTTGATTACATAATCACATGACCCCAAATCATCTTTCAACATTCCAGTACAAATCATCTCAGAAGCTAAAGGAAACCGCTTCTCATGTCCTCAGAATGGCTCTGCGACAGACTTGACTGCTCTTCTCCGTGCTCCAGCGACTCTGCCCGGCAAAGACGGCGGCTCACGGAGAGCCCGTCCGGTACAGCAGCCGCCCTTCACATGCACTGTCACTGGCCCTCACCGTATGGACGTCCTCGCTTTACAGATGACGAGACCAAAGCACGGAGCTCGCCAGGCTGCTGAGCAGCAGGCCCCTCGGGTCCTGTTCCTAATGCGGCACTACCCAGAGGATCCGGGATGCGGTCAGCACCAGCTGCCACCGGGCCCGTCAGAGGTCGGCCTTAAAACTGGGCGGCCACCAACAATGCTTCTCGGCGTGTCCCTTCTCTGCCCCCCCCACCCTTCACCAGGACCTTCCCCACTATTCCCAGCACTGCCAGAAACACTGTGTCGCAGAGGCATGTCCCGTTTGTGGTGTGCCTCTATCTGGCTCTCGGGGCCGGTGGCCTCCTCTGCACGATGGAAAGCGGTTGAGATGGGTTATGGGGGACAAAAAGACTAAATCTGGAAGTTTTAGTTAAACTAAAAGCTTTCTCAACTCAAGAGATAACCTCTCCACAAATAAATACTTTATATGTTGTTTAATTAAAGCCTTCCGTAAATAAAATCAGGCTTCTGAAAATCTGTGTGTATAAACAACGTCACTTGCTCCAAATTTTTCCTCAGCAGGAGCTTCTAAGAGCTGAAGAGCAGTTTTCCACCAGCCAGTCCCACCGCATGCCGCCTGGTCCCTGGGAAACCCTAGCGGCACAGGGGCAGACAGCAGACATTTGGGTATGATTTTTCAGAGGCCTGTCCTCAGCCCTTCTCTGGAGGTTCCCTGTCCTGCCGGATGCCCTTCTCCGTCTTATAGTTTTGGTTTATGGACCCGACGAAAAAGAAGAAAATCCCAGCCAAATACTCCCCGCAAGGCACAGGTCACGCTAAATATTTAGTATATAGGAAGGATCCGGTCACAAGAAAGTGAACGCAAGTTCATCTGTTTGAGAAGTTCCACGTACAGCAATCAGGAAAACCAAGTATACCAGGAACGGAAAATGTCAGCCCAGAGTAGCTGTAATTTTAGTATTAGCATTATAAAATAAACTACTAATAGAGATCATTCCAATACGAGCCTATCATTTTAAAAAAGCAAATATAGTTAGTTTTGAAGCATCGTGATTATTTACGACAAGCGCCTGAATTTCCTTGTTTGAAAGAATACAGACGTGGCTGAAGAAAGTTTGACGCTCCAAAGGAAGTCAGTCACCCATGAGGAATTTGTGTACGCACTCTGAAGGGAGGTTTCCCAGTGCACCTCCCTCCCAACTCTCCCTTTCCCTGACTTCCCCCTTTTCGATTTTGTTTTCCTAGGTTTCCGAATGGTTTCAGAGGGTTGTGGAGTTGACTAGCAAGGTCCCAAACTTACTGCCTTTATGCTCACAGCCTGGGTCCACACACCGACCTCGCGGCGACCACAGCGTCTGCCCCTGGCCTGCTCTCCACCCCATCACAGGGCCCACGACTGCACGCCACCTTACAGAAGACAAGAGCGGCTCCCGTTGTCCTCCTTTCTTCACCTGCCCAACACTATCCCACTCCCCAGTCCACTCTTCTCTACAAGTTCTCCAAACTGTCCTCAGCACAGGTTCCCCTCCACGATCTTTTTAAGCACCTGTCTCCTCTTTCAGTTCAGGCTTAAGCACTGTTTTTCTGCTTCTTCTCCTTCCTCTACTTGAAAAAATGCTTCACCTCCCAAGATAAAAACATGCCCTATGCTTCCAGTTAGGGCCTCAGTCTGGTGGATTATTCTGTGTGTCCTCCAGCCTCCCTCCTCACCCACCTCCGTCCTGCTCCATGTCCCGGGAGGGGCCGCAGTAGGGACCCCAAGAGGCCCCAGTGCCCCCGGCTTCTGTCCCCGCCTGGTTGGGAAGAGCAGGGAAGAGGCAGGAAGAGAGCTGGGGACAAGGGAGAGGGATGTGCCATCTGAGCTCCAACCCTCAGTTGCTGCGGATGGCCGACCTGGTGCACCGATGGCCACGCCCCCTTTGGGGAAACCTAACAGTCACTTTCACCAGGAATTTCTCCCAGTTCCTAGGAACTGCTTCCTCCTCTTGTCTTTCAGGCCCAGGGAGTAACTGCTGCCACTGGCCCAGGAGGCCCCGCCTTCCCCACTGGGGCCCCCACCCCTGCTCACCCCTTGGCGAAAAGTCCCAATTCTGAACCGTGGTCAGCTTGGCGTCGTGACGACCCTCCTTCTAAGCCCTCCTCCGCAGATCAGAGGCTGGGAGCTACTTCCCATAAACTTCTTTCCAGCACAGATGCAAAGAGCACAAGAGAGATTTGAAAACCAGAAGAAAAAGGAGACGCTGGTGGCCCCAGAGGGAGCTGCACCAGCAGACGCAGACGCTTGGCGGCTTCCGACAGCTCCCGAGAACCACTCACTGTGGTCCCGCAGCCTGAGCTTGTGCCTGTCGGGCACAGCTTCCCTGACCTTCTCAAACCCCCGTTCTTCTGACAGTGGGATAAACCCTTATTTCCTCTATCAAAACTCTCCATACCTGGAACAGAAAGCCTCCTTCTCCGGAATGATACAATTAAATGCTCCTCAAATTACCTTGCTTGAGTGTGCCATCTGCTTCCTACAGGACCCTGACTAATATAGTTCTTCTCTTATTCCCGGGATTTCAGAGTAGGATATTATCACTTGGAGAGTGAGAGACTTCTTTTTCATGCAATATGGCATACCAGAGGAACTAAAAAACAAAACACCTAGAAATGTCAGAAAAAAATGCACAGCCAAGCTGCAAGAAAGAAATGCCCAGGGTTCAAAACTGGATGGGATACCAGAAACAGAGAGGCAAGCAGGTGCTGGGCTCTGGCCGCCAGGGATGGGGTGGCGGGGTGGGGTGGGGGGGGGTCCGCGGCACTTACCAACCACATGGCTGTGGTTCTAGGGCCCGTGCAGGGCCAGAAGACAAGGCCTCCGGCCCTCTTTAGGTAGTAGTGGGGGGACAGAACAGTCACTTGTGGCTAGAATAATTTCTATAAAGATGACAAAATGTATTTATTCTTAGGCTGTCACCAACTCACTTTCAGTGACAAAAATGTTCTTTCCTCAACTGACCTAACTTCCCGTCCTCCAGGAAAGCCACAATCAGCTCTCAGCTGTCCCAAGCAAGAACTCATCTCCTCCTGTAACCCTTTAAGATGTCACCGAACTGCGGCTTCTCCGCGTCCTGCATTGGCGCTTCACCGCCCCAGCCCCTTGTCACCACAGCTTTCATCTTTCTGGGGAGTCACAGCTCCGCAAGTTCTCTTTCGCGGCACCAGTCACCCGGGACAGCTTTTCTTCACCCAAGTCTTGACAGTGTTCCCCTCCCCACATGCCCTGCAGCCCTCTGGCGTCTTCCCAACCCAACTTCTGCTCCTCTCCACCGGCTCCCACAGACTGCTCAGTCCCCTCCGGGCCGCCTGCCGTTCTCACCACAAAGCCTTCTCTGAAGCATCCCCAGGTCCAAAAATTCCTTCCCCCTTTGTCAGTCACATGGCTCTCGGAACCTTAAGGGCCCCGGAAACGTGATCTTCTCTACAACTCTTCCTTAAAAACAGAATTCTCTGGCTTTTCTCTGCTCAGTGAAAACAAACGTAGTAAAGTATATCTGCCTTTAATCACGGCCTAAGGTACGTGCTACTAATGTGGTAACAGCTACCATCGGTCCTATGTGTCACCCGCTGCGTGGCTTTATGGGTATTTCAACTTCTCACAGATGAGGAAACAAAAAACAGATAAATGGCAGAATCTGCCGGAGGTCACTCTTCTGGGATAAACTGGAACGGACAGGCTACAACTCAGTACTGAAGCCCATATTCATTCTTTCTTTCTTTTTTTTTTTTTTGAAGGTATGGGAACCAGAAGCTTGACTTCTGCAACCACCAACATCTTTTTTTTTTTTTTTTTTTAATATTTTATTTATTTGACAGAGACTGAGATCACAAGTAGGCAGGGAGGCAGGCAGAGAGAGAGGAGGAAGCAGGCTCCCCGCGGAGCAGAGAGCCCGATGTGGGGCTCGATCCCAGGACCCTGAGATCATGACCTGAGCCGAAGGCAGAGGCTTTAACCCACTGAGACACCCAGGCGCCCCCCATATTCTTTCTTTCACTGCAGCACAAATTCGGCAAGGAGCACCCAAATCCGGGTTTTTAAAAAACCTGACAAACACTTGTGCCAGATTTACGACACCGCACAGCTCTGTCCCGTTCACTACAGACCTGGCACAAGCCCTATACTGGGCCAGGCACTGCACACACGTTGATTTTGTTTTTTTTCTTTTAGTAACACTGATTCTCATCTACTTTTTTTGGTAAGATTTTATTTATTTGACAGAGACTGAGATCACAAGTAGACAGAGAGGCAGGCAAAGAGAGGGCGAAGCAGGCTCCTCACTGAGCAGAGAGCCTGATGCGACACGAGGCCTGACCCCAGGACCCCGAGATCATGACCTGAGCCGAAAGAAGGTAGAGGCTTAACCCACTGAGCCACCCAGGCGCCCCTGCACACACGTCAATGCAGTTCACCCTCGCCATGTGCTGAGAAGCATTACTGGTCCTTCCTGTAAACTGAGGCTCAGAGATGAGAACAAGCGACACATTCCTCATAAACGGAGAGGTGAGATATGGAATGCTCACCCCTAACACCCCGTCTGTATTCTGGCAGAAGCCTGCCTTGACCCAGCAGCAAGACAGTAACAAACTGGGAAGCATTTTAAAAAGAAATCTTGAAATTTGCTCGGAGTTCACGGTCTGGATCTATCCGTGCTGTTTTAGGTTATGTGCAATCGTGGGATCTTCCTAAGGAGACTGATCCGGCACAAAGACTTGCCCAGTGACTGGGTATTTCAAATTCTATATCCCGTCTGCAGAGTTGCAGAGTCTGGATTTTTCCCGGTGGCCGACAGATCTCAGTACGTCAGGCCTTCAGAATAAGGGGCGGCGCCGGCAGTACTCGCTGACCGGCTCCCGGCGGAGAAGCCCAGAGAGCAGCTTACGGAACCGACTCAGTCAGAATGTGCAAGGCAGCTATCCAGAGGAAAGGAAACCCACCAGAGTGCTACAGATCAAAAAAGTCTGCTCTCTGAGGGTCCAAACCTGTATTATATTAAGCATGTACGATAAAAAATATCCATCTTCAACCGTGACCAAATTAATGCCAGCAAAAACTAGAGGCACAAATTTATATTTATCAATTTTCCCCCCAAAATTGAGATGATACCCCATCTGGTGAGATTAGGATGAAGCTGGTACAAACAGTCAGAAAAGCAGTGTACATTACTACAACTTTTAAAAAAAGGAATTTGGTTAATAGAAATATTGGTATTTTTGACCTACGTAATTCTGTTTACTAGATTTTTATCCTAAGGAAATCTCAAAACAAACAAGCGAAAACCAAAGTACCAACCTATTGACTCCAGGGATCTCTACAAAAAGAAAAGAGGCAGGGGAGAGTGAAGAGAAAAATCCTGCTCTCCGGGCTCCCACCCTGCAGCCACGGAGGCTGGCTGGGACGGCCCACCGGGGGCCACACTCCTTTGGACAACCTAAATTCTGGCAAGAACCTAATTCTTTATCATTTGAAAATTACTAAGCAGAGTGCGGTAAATCCACTTAACAAAACAGTACACACTGGTCAGAAACAACTGTGCGGACATGCGCACCGTCCACGGTCCAGTGCGGAAGAGCAGTGTGCACAGGCACACCTCGGAGAAGCCGCGGTTTGGGTTCTGATAAAGCAAGTCCAGTGACTGTTTTACCCAGTGCGTGTGAAAGCGATGGCCATACTCTACTGTAGCCTGAAGTGCGCAACAGCACGGTGTCTGAAGAAACAATGTCTAGGGGCACCTGAGCAGCGCAGTCGGTTAGGCGTCCGACTCTTGGTTTCGGCTTAGGTCATGATCTCGGGGTTGTGCGATCGAGCCCTGTGTCGGGATCCGTGCTCAGTGTGGAGTGTACTTCTCTCGTTGTCCCTCTCCCTCTTCCTCTGCCCCTGCCCTAGGGCTCTTGCCCACTCTCAAATAAATAAATCTTTAAAAAATAAAAATTAAAAAAACGATGTATGCACCTTAATAAAAAATACTCTTTTTTTTTTTTTTTTTTTTTAAAGATTTTATTTATTTGACAGAGAGATCACAAGTAGGCAGAGAGGCAGACAGAGAGAGAGGAGGAAGCAGGCTCCCTTCGGAGCAGAGAGCCCGATGCGGGGCTCGATCCCAGGACCCTGAGATCATGACCTGAGCCGAAGGCAGTGGCTTAATCCACTGAGCCACACAGGCGCCCCAATAAAAAATACTCTTAAAAAATGCTAACCAGGGGCGCCTGGGTGGCTCAGTGGGTTAGACCTCTGCCTTCAGCTCAGGTCACGATCTCAGGGTCCTGGGATCAAGTCCCGAGTTGGGGACTCTGCTTGGCAGGGAGCCTGCTTCCTCCTCTCTCTCTGCCTGCCTCTCTGCCTACTTTATCTCTCTGTCAAATAAACAAATAAAATCTTTATAAAAAAATGCTAACCATCCTCTGAACTTTCAGCAAGTCATAATCTTGATCATGGATCACCATAACAAACACAATAATAATACCGAAAATGTACAAAATATTGCAGGAATTACCAAAATGTGACACAGAGACACATCCTAAAGCAAACACTGTTGGAAAAATAGCACTGATTAACTTGCTTGGTGCAGGGTTGCCATGAACCTTCCATTTGTAAAAAAACAAAAAAACAAAACCGCCACGGTACCTGCCGAGAATCTGCAGAGGGCAGTAAAGGGGGCTCAGTGAAACAAGGATGCCTGTAGGCGCACACCTGCATTATGGTCACAGCGCTCTCGAAATCAGACATTCATCTGGTCCACAGCCAAAGAGAACGGTGAGAAAATGAAAACCTTGTGACTATTCAGGGCGGCAGAACTGTGGTTTGCATTTTCTTCCCTTCCACTTCTATTTACATTAATGTCTGTGTAGAAAATAACCACTTTAAAATTTCATTAACCTCATTTTAAAAATTTACCCCTCACCCTCCTTCAAAAATACCTTTGCTCTATCTGTTCCTACTGACAGCAAAGCCCTACCCTGGCCACGGGGAGGAAAGGAAGGCACAGGAGAGCCCACGAGTCCAGAGCAGGTTGGAGGCAGAGGCACGTGCCAGGCAGCATCTCTGCTCCAGGAAGCCTGGCGCCAACACCGCGGGCGCACCGCAGAGCTGTGGTGCCCAAGCAAGTGTGCGCGCAAAAATAACCAGCTTGGAGCTATTTTTCAGAATCAGGCCTAAAAACAGCTGAATTCCACTCTACAGTGGGCAGGCCTATTTTTAGACACAATCTCAAACAGCCACGAGGTTGTAGCATCCTATCAACTGTACGCTTTGTAACTGTACAGAATTGCCATCAATTTGCTCCTGGCTAGGCCAGAAGAGGCTGCATCCCATCCCCACCTGATGGCTACCTGTCATCTTCACAGGGGCATCCCAAGACCAGTTCAGATGATCACATCTGTGGCCAGGATGGGCAAGAGTTCTTGGAAAGGGGACAGGAGCAGGGTGAGGGGCTAGCTGGGGTTCTGGGTGGATTTCTCCTAACTGCCCAGCTTGAGGGCTTTTGAAGATGTTACTGAATTTCCCCCTCATTTAAAGACTGTTTGAGTACATAATTTCTAAACCTTCCCAGACAAAAGGGTCACAAAAAGCAATCAGTGTTGCTACTCAGAGGCAATAAGTGTCTCATTTTATAATAGCAACAAAATTAAAAAGATACCAGTGGGCTAATCCAAAGGAGAAATGGGCAAAAGCTAGATGATGAAAATTACAAACTCTACTGAAGGACCCAAGAAAAGGAGAGCCAGAAACACAATGAAATAGACAAACCAGAATGCACAATGTATCTAGACAAAAGAGACCCATTTTACACAGATCGAGTCTCCAGATTAGTTCATAGAACTAAGAGTTCCAGTCAAAATCTTTTTTATTTTATTTTATTTATTTATTTGACAGACAGAGATCACAAGTAGGCAGAGAGGCAGGCAGAGAGAGAGGAGGAAGCAGGCTCCCTGCTAAGCAGAGAGCCCAATGCGGGGCTCGATCCCAGGACCCTGGGATCATGACCTGAGCTGAAGGCAGAGGCTTTAACCCACTGAGCTACCCAGGCGCCCCTCCAGTCAAAATCTTAGTAATATATTAAAAAACAATTTTGAAATAATTTCAAGTGTACTGAAAAATACAAGAACAGTACCGTGCTCACACACTCCCTTCAGTAAGATTCCCCAACTCATGTTTTACGTCATTGGCTCTAGCGACCACGCATGCTCATTACCTATAATATATCCACCCCCTCAACACACATACCCACCCACACACATCAGCTTTTTCCTGACCTTTCTGAGGGCAGGCTGAAGACATACAGCCCTGTCAACCCTAAATATTCCAGTAAGCATATTTTAAAAAACAAGGCCACTCTTGCATGTAACCAGCACCTAACTCTCCATAGTAGGAAATCAACACCACAAATCTAATCTGGTAAACTATCCAAACAATATTTCTTTTTTCTTTCTGATCCAAGATCTCCTCCAGGAACACAAGTTGTCATGTCTCACGGTGTCCTGTTGACCTGGAATGGTTTCTCAGTGTTTTCCTTACTTCCACGCCCCTTCCATCGCATAGGATGGCCCTCACCCTGCATGTCCGGACTCGGCGCTCATGCTCCCCGAGGCAAGACCAGAGAGGCGGCGCTGCTCTGGCTAGCCACCACAGCAGGAGACACCGAGGCGAGTCAACCACTGTCCCCTGGTCAGAACCCATGTCTGCCAGGTTTCTCCACTGCAAAGCCACTACCGTATTCTCTGTAACCCATAAGTGTATAGTGAAAGAAATCCTGAGATTTTGCCAGTATTTGGTTCTTTGTCAAACCACCACCCTCGATGACTCCTATGTGAATCAACCCACCTCTCCGATGGGTGCCAGACGGTGATTCTCTATTCATCATTAACAGGCATTTCCCTCCTCAGCCATTTATTCGTTCATCCGTTTGATGCTCCAACTGTCCCAGATTTGACCAGTGAAAACCTCCTCAGACTGGCCTCTGTTCCCTTTTGACTCATTCCATTCTTTGTACGTTCCCTTACTTCCTGGCACAAGACGTCTCAGGCTCATCTTGTGTTTTCCCTGCCCAAGCCCTGCAACTAGCCATTTCTCCAAGGTCACCAGATTCCTTCTGGAGGAGGAGAATATTGAGAAACAAAGAACTGGGTGCTCGTATTGTGGTGAATGAACACATTGCTACTGGGATGTCACTGCTTCCAGCTGGAAAATATTATGTACATCAACACCCACACCTACAACCACTTCTCTGTTGACACGGTGAGAGGGTGAAGAACCAGGACTTCATTCTGATGCCTCTGATTCCAATCCAACACCCTCGGAGTTCTTCCTAACCTTCCACCTTTCCATGTGTGTAACTCCCTCCTCAGACAGAAACTTGGCTCCCATTGTCCTCAAGATACACTTCCCTACCTGCTTCATCAATTCACCTTTCTGCAACGTAAGAAATGTAATCTCCCAAACTCTGCAGCCCCGCCCTTCACACCCCTGCACCATCACCTCCTCAGGAATGGGCCCACCCCCTGCCTCTGCACAGCAGTGCCCGCACAGGTTTTGATAAATTCTACAGCTTGGAAAAGGAAAATGTGCAAAGGTAGTCAAGAAAACGTGGAAAACTGTGAAAAGTCAGGAGATATTTGCTCCACTGTGTATCGTAACTTTTTCTAAATTATCATTAAAATAAATTAAAGGCTATTGGGATAACATGCTACCTTTTTGGGAGAAAAAGAGTTGTTAGACCTCATTTCATAATATTCATAAAAAACAAGCCCCAGGTGAATTAAAAAGCTAAATCAATCTCTCTCTCTCTCACACACACACAGACACACACACACACACAGAGGCATGGTTGTTTTTGGAAGAAAACACTAATAATCCTAAGGAACCAAGCTGACATTCAGTTCTGGGTTTCTAAATGTCATTCTTCACTAAATGGAACTAGGGCTTCTTGGGAAAATGGCTGATATTCCAAGGGGCAGGCCAAATACGAGGTGTACGCCTACACTGCTTGAGTGTGCCAGAAAGCTGGGACATGCTTCCAGTCTAAAGGAGACATGTCAAAGAAGCCTGAGGGGGTAACTTGAGATTTTGCAGAAGCTAAGCTCTTTTTTATTATATTAGATAAATTAACAATGGTATTTTTCCAAATTAGCTCCTACATCTGTGTGTGTGAATATTGATAAATTTTAGGTATTTTTTTCTAAAGATTTTATTTCTTTATTTGACAGAAAGAGAGTGCGCACAAGCAGGGGGAACAGCAGGCAGAGGGAGAAGCAGGCTCTCTGCTGAGCAGGGAACCCGATGTGGGACTTGATCCCAGGACTCTGGGATCATGACCTGAGCTGAAGGCAGACACTTAAGCCACTGAAACACCCAGGCGCCCAATATTGATAAATTTTAGAAACAACAGACGCGAAAAAGGCATGGTATTTGGGAGCATGGCTCTAAGTGGAGGGAGGGCTGGGTGATGAGTACACAAGCACCATTATTAGTCTGGATGCTTTTCTATGTTTGACATATTTTGCAAATAAAATTCTAAGTTCCCACCTGACCAGTATGAAAATGTACCACAGAGCTCATGATCCTTCAAGATCCTTCAGTGTTTCTGACACCAACAGAATTTCCAGCTTCACCTCTTGTGACCTCCCTTTGCACACTACTTCCAGGGCCACTGGACTTTTCTCCATTTCCCCACGTGTCCCTCGACCCCCAGGTCCTTGCCCAAGCGGTGACCGACGTGTGGAATGCTGGGACCCTGCCCACTTCCACTACCCGCCTACCCAGACGCCTGAAGACCAGGTCACATGTCCACTCTCCAGAAGCTGCCTTCTCCTGGCAGCACGGACCCTGAACCGAGACAGGTCAGGTTCTGAACCACGTTTTATAGCTCACTGCTAGTGAGAGCTTGAGCAACATACTCACTTCTTAAAGCCTCAGTTTCCTCAACTGTAGAAAAGAAACAGCCCAGGAGTTTGCCCTTTGTAAGGCGAACAATTCATTGCATTATTCTGCCAAGAGTTCTCCTGATACCGGAAGCAAGCTCCATCTTTTCTTTTGTTACCGATAAATTTCAAAACAACAAGGGCAGGGGTGCCTGGGTGGCTCAGTGGGTTAAAGCCTCTGCCTTCAGCTCAGGTCATGATCTCAGGGTCTTGGGATCGAGCCCCACGTTGGGCTCTCTGCTCAGTGGGGAGCCTGCTTCCCCACCCCACCCCCCCGCCTGCCTCTCTGCCTACTTGTGACCTCGGTCTGTCAAATAAATAAATAAAATCTTAAAAAAAAAACAAACAAACCACAAAACCAACAAGGGCAGAAAATAGCTGGAAAGGATACATACCAAAACATTAACTAAGGGAGGGACTTAAAAAAAGAAAGAGAGAGAGAGACTATAGTCATGTGTCACTTAACACTGAAGCTGAAGCTCTGAGCGTGAAGAAGAGAGGACCAGAGCGAGGATTCAAGATAAAGACCCAAGAAGGCGGGGAGGGGACCGTAAGGACAGTCCCTGCCCTCAAAGAGCCCACGTCCAACGGGAAACATTTACACACATGACTATCTATCATTCGGTACACACCATCGCAGCACCGATTCTAGGTTGTGGGGATGAGGCTTTAAAGAAGACACAAAGTCCCAAACCCTCTCTGAAAACCGCACTCAAGTGGAGACGAAACAACCAACAGACACGTGCAAGCCAGGGACCAGGAGAAGCTAAGAGGGAAATAAGGGAGACCGAAGGGATGGAGAGAAGGATGGAAAGGAAAGGACGGGAAGTGTGGCAGGGACCTAAACGAGTCAGGGAGAGGCCACACAAAGACCCCAAGGTGAGCACAAGGCCAGAGGCAGAGCGAGCCGGGGAGAAGAACCAAGTGGCAAAAGCCAAGCTCAGGGGCGCCTGGGTGGCTCAGCTGGTTAAGCCTCTGCCTTCAGCTCAGGTCATGATCCTGGAGCCCTGAGATCGAGCCCCGCATCGGGCTCCCTGATCCTCAGGAAGCCTGCTTCTCCCTCTGCCTCCGCTGCTGCTCACTGCTTGTGCTCTCTGTCTCTGTCAAATAAATAAGTAAAATCTTAAAATCTTAAAAAAAAAAGCCAAAGCTCAGAGGGAGAGGCAGCCAGAGAAAGAACCCGAGCACAAGGCCTTGCTACATGGGGCCCACTGGAGGGGGTGCTCACTGGAGAGGCAGAGGCTCAGGTCCTGAGGGCCAAGCCGATCGGAATCTCCATGTAACAAGCTGCCCAGCGAGGCGCGTGCCCGCCAGTTTGGAAAGTACTGACAAAGGGCCCCGCAGGCCGTGCAAGAACTTGGATTTTATTAGGACATACTCTGGTTTCAATTCTCGAATGACCACTCTGCTCTGTGGAAAACAGGCTCTGGGAGGGGCAAGGGCAGGCGCGGGGAGCTGGTTGAGGCCTCCCAGCTTGTACGACGGCCGCCTGGGTCTGAGCCCCCGCAGCAGGGCCTCGGAGCCTCTATTCCAGCACCATCCTCGACGGAGCCACTGTGAACCCCGTGCCGTGGCTGGAGTGGGACACAACGGGGAGTGGGGCGGGCTGGCGGGAATCAAGGGTGCTCTGCTGGCCAGGTTCCTTGTGAGGGTGCTGGTGGACATCCAAGTGGGGATGTCAAGTAGACAGCTGGCACGTCTGGATCTCAGGGAAAGGTAGGGATGGAGATACGAATGGTAAGGTCCACAGCGCGAAGATCGTATTTAAAGCCAAAGGAGTGGATGAGATCATCCAGAGCGGTTTTTCAAACCGAAGGTTGTGAAATCAATTTAGTGGGTTGTGAACAGCACGTAAAATGGAAACCAACAGAGTCCGTGGGCCAGAGTGAGACGCAGCACCGTTCTGAGACTCCTGTTGCAGCTGTGTCTGCGTGCACTGGCGAGGGCAGGGCGTGTATTCCAGGCTGGCACTGGGTTTGGTCAAAAAAAGGTTTAAGCCACGCGTGGGCCCAGGGATTCCATTCAGGGTCGATCTTTGAGTCACTCTAGCACTCAGAGGTTGTGAAAGAGGGAAAGCAGCCACAGAAGGAGAGTTAAGGGGGACAAGCAGCTAGTGGAGGCGAGAGAAAGGCAATGTGGGGCCCCCAGGGCTGAGTGAGTGTGACATGCTGGACGGGGGTGGGCTGGGGAGGGTGACGCGGGGGACCCCAAACAGGTGTACAGAAGTAATCACGGGACAGGGAGGAAACACGCAGCGCTGTGGGAGCACGGGGGAAGGTGACCTCTTGCAGGCCTGCTGGCTGGGAGCAGAGTGGAAGGGAGAGTGGAGACAGAGATTAGGAGTGTGAGGGGACGGCAGAGTGGAAGGGAGAGTGGAGACAGAGATTAGGAGTGTGAGGGGACGGCAGAGTGGAAGGGAGAGTGGAGACAGAGATTAGGAGTGTGAGGGGACGGCAGGCTATCCCGTGTGCAATGTCCACAAAGCGCAAATATCCAGTTGTTCGAGTCTCCTTCACTGTCTGCTCTGTGCCGGGCTCCTCACCAGGCCTGGGAGTACAGGGCCGACTAAGACTGCGGGAGAGGAGGAAGGCAGCTGCAGGACAGTGACACCAGGGCCACGGGTCACTGCCGTTTTTCTCTCCAACTACTGCTCACTACCGGCCGCCCGCAGCCACCACTCCGGCCAGACTGCACACTGGCACCTGTACTCCTACCTCGTGACGTGGCTTTGCTCCTCCCAAAAGTGTTCCCTCAATCCGAGCCACTCTCCTAGGCCTGGCTTGGGTCTGACCTCTTCACGGAAGCCTTCGAGCCATGCTCCGCTCCATGACCCTGCCCTTCCTGAAGAGCTACGGCGTCTCTCGTTCATACGTCACCTCCGGTGCCTGGTCGCTGCCTTGTCCTTACTTTCCTCTCTCATGTGAGTTCATTTCTGCACCTAGGACACGCATGTTGAAGGTGTGTAACAGACGTGTCTGATATGGACAAGGCATTCTAACAGCCAAACAAATGCCTGCTTCCCCACACCACAAGACTTCCATCCAACTTCCGTCTCAGCACTGCTACTGAAATAGGTCCGACCGAGTCACTTCGGCCTCTAAAACCTTCACTGGCTCCTAATTATTAGCGAACTACACATACAGCCCGGTCCTGTCCTCCAAGGCATGCCATACAGCCCTTCCCTTCCCTGCCTCCCAAACCCCCAACACCCTGAAGCTGGAACAGTGGCTATCAAAGCAAACACAGGTATACCTCATTTCGTTACACTTCCAGACACTGAATTTCAATTTTTTCTTTTTTATACAGACTGAAGGTTTATGGTGAGCTGGTGTCAACCTGGCCATTTTTTCAGCAGCATTTGACACTTCAGGTCCGTGTCACATTTCAGCAATTCTCACAATATTTCCAATTTTTTTCATCATTATTATATGTGTTATGGGACTCTGTAACCACTGATCTTTGATGTTACTACTCTAATTGTTTTGGGGAGCCACAAACCATGGCCGTATGTGGTGGCAAACTAAAACTTAATCAATAAACGAGCGTCTTCTGCGTATTCCCCTTCCTTCTCTCGCCCTTCTCTTCCTCTCCTCAGGCCTCCCTATTCCCTGAAACATAACCATATTGAAATTAGGCCAATTAATAACCCTCCAATGGCCTTCGGTGTTCAAGTGAAAGGGAGAGTCACACATCTCTTACTTTAAATCCAAAGCTAGAAATGATTAGGCTTCGTGAGGAAGGCATGTCAAAAGCCAAGACAGGCTGAAAGCTAGGCCTCTTGCGCCAAACAGCCAACTTGTGCGTGCAAAGGAAACGTTCCTGAAGGAAATGAGAAGTGCTACTCCAGTGAACACATGAATGAGAAAGTGAAGGAGCCTTCCTGCTGACAGTGGAGAAGTTTCAGTAGTCTGTACAGAAGATCAAACCAGCCACAACATTCCCTTAAGCCAAAGCCTAATCTAGAGCAAAACTCTCCATTCTGTGCAGGCTGAGAGAGGGGAGGGAGCCGCAGAAGTCTGAAGCCAGCACGGGAGGGTTCGTGCAATTTAAGGAAAGAAGCTGTCTTCGCAACAGCAGAGTGCAAGCAAGGTGAGGCAAGTGGGCATGCGGAAGCTGCAGAAAGTTCTCCAGATGGCCGAGCTGAAATAATGAGCATGGCCACAGCGAGCAACAGGTTTTCAATGTAGACCAAACCGCCTCACTTTGGAAGAAGATGCCATCTAGGACGGCCACAGCTGGAGAGGAAAAGTCAACGCGTGGCTTTAAAGTTTCAAAGGGCAGGCGGACTCTCTTGTGAGGGGCTAATGTGGCTGGTGCCTTCAGGCTGAAGCCAAGGCTCACTCCCCACTCTAAAAATCCTAGAACCCTTAAGAATCATGCTAGGTCTACTCTGCCTGGGCTTTCTGAATGGAACAACAAAGCCTGGATGTCACACACCTGTTTACAACGCGGTTTGCTGAATACCGGAAGCTCACTGCCGAGAACTATCTGCTCAGAGAAAAAGGATTCCATTCAAAGTTTAACTGCTCACTGACCCTGTACCTCTGGTCACCCAAGAGCTCCGACGCAGAGGTCCTCTGAGACAGACGAATGTCTCTCACGATGTTGCTAGCACAGCATCCATGCCGAACCACAGGGATCGAGAGTCATTTCAACTTTCAAGTCTTACTATTTAACAAACGCGTATCATAAGGCTCTAACTGCCATAGACAGCGATCCCTCTGATGGACCGAGGCAAAGTAAATGGAAAACCTTCTAGAAAAAATTCACTATTCTAGATGCCATTAAGCACATTCATGATTCATGGGAAGAGGTCAACACAGCGACATGAACAGGAGTTTGGAAGACACTGATTCCGACCCACGATCACGGAGGGCTCTGAGAGGTTCAAGACTTAGCGGAGAAATCATGCGCCGGGCACAGCAAGAGAACTACAGTCAGAAGCGGGGCCTGAGGACGGGACAGAACTGCGGCCGTGTCACCGTCAAACTAACGAGGAGCAGAGAAGGTCGTTTGCTGAGACGGAAGGTCCTGGCGAAGCTGCCGTGAAGACCGCTGAGATGACAACAAAGGATTCAGAACAAGCCACGAGTTGCAGTTGACCAAGCAGCGGCAGAGTCCAAGAGCACGGACTCCGATTCTGAAAAAGTTCTGCAGTGAGTATAATGCTATCGAACAGCATCACACGCCACAAAGAAACCACGTGGGGAAGCAGGGTCCATCTGTGTGGCAGCCTTCGCGACTGCCTCGTTTTAAGGAACTTCCACCGCCACCCCCACCCTTGTCAGTCAGAAGCCGCGCACCAGGAGGCAAGGCCCTCCACCAGCCAAAAGGTGACGACTGGCTGAGCTCCGGTGCTGCTTATAGCGTTTTTTAGCAGCAAGATTTTTGTTTTAAGATTTTATTTATTTATCTGATAGAAGACACAGCGAGAGCGGGAACACAATCAGGGGGAGTGGGAGAGGGAGAAGCAGGCTTCCTGCTGAGCAGGGAGCCCGATGCGGGACTCGATCCCAGGACCCTCGGATCATGATCTGTGCCAAAGGCAGACACTCACCAACTGAGCCACCCAGGCGCCCCTGGCAGCAAGTTTTTTTGTTTTTTGCAAGTATTTTTTAAATTAAGGTGTGCACCTTGTTTATTTTTTTCGACGTCATGCTATTGTACACTTAACAGACTACAGCACAGCGAGACCGTATGCACTGAGAAACCAAAGTGTGGGACTCACTTCACCACGGTGGTCCGGAAGCAAACCCACAGTAACTCTGAGGGATGTGTGTACAAAACGAAAAGGTGCACAGAGACTAACGTAAGGAGACAGTCACCAAACTCTTGACAGTGGCTGTCCCTGAGGTGCGATTGTGGGGGACGGTCACCTTCTAGGAAGTGGTTAAATGAGCATATTAACTTTAAAACAAGAAATACCATTTAAATAGCAAAGAAATTTGACAGTTGCAGCTACTTTTATTGAGGGCTTACACTACATGCCAGGCAATATAGAATAGTCTTTTCTTTTCTTTTTTTTAGAGAGAGAGGAGAGAGAGTGCACACATGCAAGCGGGGGGGGGGGGGGGGGGGAGACGGAGAGAGAACCCTAAGCAGGTTCCACGCCCAGCGCAGAGCCCAATACAGGGCTCGAACTCACAACCCTGGGGCTCATGACCTGAGCCAAAATCAAGAGTAGGCATTTCCTACAGTCTCATTTAATTTTAACAAGTCCGTGATGTAGTCATTAGCCACTGTGCAGATGAGGAAAATGAGGCTCAGAAAGCTTAACTCTGACAGTTATTAATGTGATTAATATTTACGCAGCTTATTAATGAAGAAGAAATACTGGGATGTAAACCCAGGTCTCATAAAGAACGTGCCCTTCACCTCTCCTGTTCTTAGTCATGTTCTCTGTTCTCCAGGCCCCACCCCACCCCACATGCACCTTCTGCAGCCTTTCCTTCGCTCTAGCTGGTTCTTCTGCCTGACTAATACTAGTTTTGCTGATATACCACTTACCCTGAAGTCTAGTGCACATCCTACGTTCCCCCAACTCCTCCCTGCGACACGTGCTTGGTCAGCATTATCTGAGAGTTCCTCACCCTCTACTTGCCCCACAGTTTGGGACTTTGGCTCTCCTACTGCCACGCACATGGCAAGCATACAAGTGCTGGGCGAATCAGGCTGACAATACAAATTCTCCTTCTGACAAAAGCAAAGGTAACAGATGGAGACCGAAAGATTTCACGTGTGAGGGAGGCTGATCCTGAGAACGGTTCCTATAACCGCTCCCTCACTCCCTGCTCTGAGCCCCACCTCTTGTTGAAGCATAAGGAGAGGGAGGCTGATCTATACCTTTTCCATGAAGTGGCCGAACACAAGCGTTACCATTTGGGATAAATAAAAACAACTTACTATTAAATAACATAAATCAAAGTTTTAAAAAAACGTTTTAAAGGGTTTTGAAAATTTGCTACCTTTTCCCAAAGGTTCTCACCTTTGAAAGAAAGCACTTAAAAAAAAAAAAATTTATTTATTTATTTGAGAGAAAGAGCAAGAGCACAGGCAGGGGAGAGGGGCAGAGGGAGGGGGAGAAGTAGGCTCCCCATTGATCAGGGAGCCTGATGGGGGGCTGGATCCCAGGGATCATGACCTGAGCCCAAGGCAGACGCTTAGCCGACAAGAGCCGCCCAGGTGCCAAAAGAAAGCACTTTTTAAGTTCAGAGCAAAGAAATGCAAAAATATTAAAAGATACTTCACATATACACAGAGACACATGGGCTAGTGAATCAGATGTGTTTAAAATGCAAAAAGGTCTTTGAACACCAACCAACCACATCTGAAATTATGAACAGTAGTTGAGTCCAATCAACATATTAGAAAACAAAAGTAATAGCCCAACAATCCTAGAAAGGAAATACAGGATGGAACAAACAGATTTTCACATGTCCTTGGCCTGCTTGGGCAAAGCAATGAGAAACGCACTCGACCAAAGCATTAAGACTTGATTTTGTGGGCGGTACCAACACCACAGGTCAACCTGTCAAATGAAGCAAAAGGCCGGATTGAGTTCTATGTGGAGTCCACTCCAGATAGAAGCCAATGGGCCTTTTTACAGTTTATGGGGTCCTCTCTGTGTGGCTGGGGATGCAGGCACGGGAGGAATGCCGTCTGGCGGATTCAATCCCGTCGAGCACGAGAGGAGCTGAGCTGAGCTGACACACGCCACAGCTCGCACGGCTGCCTCCAACTGACCACAACTCCAAATCCCGAGAAGCAGTGTGTTCGTTCTTGTTAAATGCATCTATAACTTAAGTATCCTTCTAAAGATTATTAAGGTGTCTGCTTAAAAACAGAAAAACAGGGGCACCTGGGTGGCTCCGTGGGTTGAGCCTCTGCCTTCGGCTCAGGTCATGGTCTCAGGGTCCTGGGGTCGAGCCCCACATCAGGCTCTCTGCTCGGTGGGGAGCCTGCTTCCCCCTCTCTCTCTGCCTGCTTGTGATCTCTCTCTCTCTGTCAAATAAATAAAATCTTAAAAAAAAAAAAAGAACAAAAACCAGAAAAACAAACAAAAAACCCAAGAAAATTCCACACCTATAAAGAGCTCAGAGGATTGTTTCAAACATGGTACAAACTTCAAAACTGCAACTCCCAAACTGAAGAGTCACCTCTAAGTCTCCAAGTGGTTTAAGAGATTAGCAAATTAGGAGCACCTAGGCTGCTTGGTTGGTTAAGCAACAGACTCTTGGTTTCGGTTCAAGTCATGATCTCAGGGGCCTGAGACAGAGCCCCAAGTCAGGCTCCGTGCTCAGTGAGGGATCTGCTGGAGACTCGCTCTCCCTCTCCTCCTGCCCCCACCCCCCACATGCTCATACTCTCTAAGATAAATAAACCCTGGGGGACACTGGGTGGCTCAGGCAGTTAAGCATCTGCCTTTTGCTCTACCTTTTGCCCTGCACTGGGCTCCCTGCTCAGCTTGGAATCTGCCTCTCCCTCTGTCCCCTGGTTGTGCACTTTCTCTCCCTATTTCAAATAAATAAAATCTTTTTCTTAATTATTTTTTTAAAGATTTTTATTTATTTATTTGACGGAGAGCAAGCAGAAGCAGGGGGAGCGGCAGGCAGAGGCAGAGGGAGAAGCGGACTCCTCGCTGAGCAAGGAGCCTGATGTGGGTCTCAATCCCAGGATTCTGGGATCATGACCTGAGCCGAAGGCAGCCGCTTAACCAAATGAGTCACCCAGGCATCCCAATAAATAAAATATTTTTATTAATTAATTCTTTTAAAAAAGTCAGCAAATTAATCTGGGGCTGGAGGATCTTTAGGAAATAAAAAATCATCATTTCGGTACCTTAAGATCTTTGCAAGTGGCTTTAGCTCTAGACCGTACTTCAGGTTTTCATTTCATTTCAAAATGCAGGGAGACTGGGGGGAGTGGGACATAACTGTAAAAAGGAGGGTGTCAAGTACACATGTAACAGGCGCTGAGAGACAAAAGAAACTGCTCCTACAAACTGTTTTCTCTTTCCCAAGAGATCTGAGAAGCAACATCCATAAAACCCTCCTCAACTGGGGCCTCGTTCAATGGGCCATACTGGAGAGAGGAGCCAGAGAGTGGGCGCCAGCCAGTACACAACCATCCAGCCACCTCTCCCAACCACTTCCAGGACCACGAGAGCATCGAGCACTGCTCTCTCACTGACAGTCAAACTCAATGTCTGGAAGAAAGATACCAAGAAAAACATGTTTCAAAAATCAACTGAAAATAGAATTTTATTTCAGCAGGCAAAATGAGCAAAAACCACAACTTTATTTTAGCAAGATACAACTGCTTTCCCTATCAAACTTGGTTTCAATAGAGTCTCCTGAGTGATGCATTGGAAAAATACTAGATTTAGAATCAGGAAGCTTATATTTAAATACTTACTGGCTTTTGCCACTTGTTCTGAGACTTGGGCAAGTTATTTCACCTGCCAGTCCCACTTTACTCATTTGCAAAAATGGCAGTTAACCCACCTTACTGCCACACAGGAATGTTCCACGACAAACGTGTAACTGTTAAGTACCACATAAATTAAAATGATCATTATTAGTCTTACCGTCCTCTCTGACTCTCCCAGGTAAATGTCTTAACCAGCGAAAAAACAGGCAAAAGAAAAGAGACAAGGAAAAAACCCAGAAGAGGCACTAGCTGTCAGTCAGGCAAACAAATGAAATACACCAAAACCCTAAAAAAAGCCAAAAAACTGCTATGACTGATAGAAAACCACTCTATGACAGCTAATTCCTATGTCATTCTCTAATTAAGAAAGCTCCCACACCCTGGGATCTACAGCCCATTCATAAAAATCACAGCAGGGTTAAATCCTCACCAGTCCTCCTAATTCACAATCAAAATGCCAACAGGGCACATTCTTACTCCATAGGCAAGAGCCACAGCCACAGGACCAATCCCCACACCTACCTCCCCACTGAGGGACAGTGGCCTGACTGCCGGAGACCCACGGGGTCTCTGAAGTACAGGAGAGAGTGCCTCGCCCTCCCCCGACCCACTGGCATGAAATGAGCAAACACCAACTTCAGTGACTCTGAAATGAGCCCACAGAGAACAGGTGGCCGATGAGAAGGCATCACAGCCTGCGATCCCAAATTTTGACAATAAAAGCCAAATGACATAAACGTTTTCTGAAAAATCAGATACTATCAAATTTTCTAGATAGTTATAGTAACAGGTAAAATTTATCTAGTGATTACTGTGAGACAGGAGGCAATATGCTGAAAGTTTTCATGATTAACTACTTGAATCAGTACAACCACAGGGAAGTACAATTAATATTTCCACTTTTAGACAAGAAAACAAAGGCACAGAACAGTTACTTGATTAAGATCATACTGCTAAAAATTTAAAAAAAAAATCACACTGCTCGTAAGTGGTAGAGGTGGGATTCCAAAGTCACGCAGTTGGCTTGCTCGAGGTACGGTTCTCGGAGAACCCTCCCACAAACCCATCGTGGGTTTCCCAATCAGTTCTGCCATCTCCTACTCACTCAGCTCACACTGAGGTGTAAACAAGACTACAGTGTCATGTCTCTCACCTTATGGTTGCTTGTTTCTAGGTGAATGTTAGGATAACATAAGCCCAAGAAAGTAAGGTTTCATATTCTGCAACCAAAAATGATGGACTAAGTAACGTGACACAGAAACTGGATAACATACACATGGATCTTTTTAAAGTAACAAAAAATTAACAGGGAGTGAGGAATTACTGTAAAAGGACAGAGATCGGAAGACGTAAGACCCGGGGCAACTGCTGATCTGCCAGTGGTGGCCGAAGAGGTCCAGGGGCAGGTCTGGTCCTTCAGGGCCCTGCATAGGGAGATACTCTGTCGGCCGCCCCGCACCTGTCAGCGGACTGGGGCCCTAAAGGGCAGCATCCCAGGAGCAAGAGAGAAATGGAAGGAAGTCCGCCTTCCCATGGACTCAGTTTCCAATCACCTGGTTAGGCCAGAAAATCTAAAACTCTCCAATTGGATTAACGTGATCCTGGCTTGCTAGCACCCTTAAGCACCTGGAAAAAGCAAATAAAAATCCTCCTTGGAAAAAGACATTGAAGGTCTCTAATTACTTCTACAAATAATGTTTGAAATACCACGTTCAACACACAAACATAAGAACAGACAAAACACCATGAGTAAGAACCATCAAAAACAGTCACAGACCCAAAGGGACTCCAGATAATGGAATTGAGAGATTACAGAACAACTATATTTCCTGTTTTTAAAAAAGCCAAGCTTGAGAAATTTAGCAGGGTACAAGACTCTGTAAAAAAGCAACGTAGCAGATTTGAAAAGAACCCAAACTGAAAAACGTAATAAACCCATCCACTGAGTTCTTAATTTCAAGTACAGATGAGTCAAAGAGTGACCTGGTTAAATGCAAGACAGGTCAAAATTAACTACCCAGAATGAAAAACTGAAAGGGGTAAAAATACAGGAGACAGGGTAAGTGACGAAAAGGACACAAAGAGGAGGTCTGACACATCCATGTAACTGGAGCCTTGGAATGACAAAAGAATGGGGACAAAGCAATATGGAAAAGAACGGCTGGGAATTCTCTGGAACAGGGAAGAGACACCAGCCACAGACTCAAGAAATCTAGAATGTCTTCTAAAAATGGCACGGCCCACTCTCCAAGCATAGTGCTGCAGCTCATTACCCCAGATCCTGCTGCAGTCCTACTAGGGGCTGCACACCGGGACTAGAAAGGCAGAGGAGTTCAAAGTCAAGCACCTAGAAGAAAACTGTTAAATCATCGTAACCTAATACACTCCACCTCATGTGCTACCAAACATAAGGGGGCGAAAGAGAAGAGGCAAGAAGAAAATGCTAGAAGTATTTAAAAGGAAAAACCAATGAACCTAAAAAGCAATAAAATGAAAAGGCACCGAAGGAGAAATAATATGGAGGATCCAACGTTCTCCAGTGGTCGAGGCCTAGAAGCTATTTCCATTCTTTTTACAGTGCTGGTCAAGCGCCTCTCATAATCTGAGCTGAAAATCCTTGGCATGAGAAACTCAAAGAAGAATCTTCTCCTATTATCCCCTTACCCCTACACCTAATAAGGGATTTTTAAAAATGATTAAATCTGGGTGCGCCTGGGTGGCTCAGTGGGTTAAAGCCTCTGCCTTCGGCTCAGGTCATGATCCCAGGGTCCTGGGATCGAGCCCTGCATCGGGCTCTCTGCTCAACAGGGAGCCTGCTTCTCTCTGCCTGCCTCTCTGCCTACTTGTGATCTCTGTCTGTCAAATAAATGAATAAAATCTTTAAAAATAAAAAAAGTCCAAGGATCTCTGCCTTCTATTAAGCTTAAAATGCTAAATGAACCCTCTCCTCCAAGAAGGTATAAGAGACGGACACAGCTTCTAGAACAGAGTACATGCCCAGGTAGGGACTCAAGTAGGAGTGGAACTGACTGGAAGGTAAGTGGAAAATCCTGCTCCCAAGGTGGAAAGCTGACCTGCAAAGAAGCAGATGATACATATACCAGTGCGTTGACGAAATGAGAGGAATCCTTTCTGAAGCAAAATTCTACTGCGGTGTCTGGACAGGCTATCACTGGTAGTGCTCCCGTCATTCTGTGTTTAGAGTATGACTGTCAATTAATATGACATGATTCAACACATACCCCTAAATGTCTCTGTCTTAGGAAAAAAGTGGTTTACAATATTTTACGTATGCTGGGACCACTTTCCGAGCTTGGTTTCTTCACATCTCCTGGGTCTTGTGAGCTGTATAGGCTTCAAAGATATCAGCGGGAAAATACAGTGAGTAAATAATAATACAGGCATCAAATTTCAAAATCATTCAAAATTGCTTCTATTTCTGGGATTCCACTATTGTTCAAACCTGCACATAGGCTTACTCATATCTAAGCCAATGTCTCTAAAGTAACTTATTCAAACGATACTAGAAGAAAAGAACTCCAAATTCCCGGACAATGAAAACTGCCTATCTGATGTCCGATAAGGATCCCCTACCCAGAATATATAAAGAACTCTTACAACTCAACACTAACGAGACAACACAATTAAAAAATAAGCGAAGGACTTCCACAGATGATTCTCCCAAAATGATACTGAAATGATCACTAAGCGCATGAAAAGATGCTCAACATTATTAGGAAAACGCAAATCAAAACCACAGTGAGATCCCACGTCACACCCACTTCTATGACTGTGATCAAGACCCAGGAAATTACGAGTGTTACAGGATGTGGAGAAACTGGGACCCTCACACGTGCGGACGTGAACGTAAAACGGTGCAGCCACTCTGGAAGCCAGCCTAGCAGTTCCTCAAATGTTTGTACACAAGAGTTACTACCCATACGACCCAGCAATTCCAGTCCAGGTATGCACCCCAAAGAACTGAAAACAGAGATACAAAAGATGCCTGAATGCCAGTGTTCACCGCAGCATTATTCAGACCAGGCAAAAGGTAAAAACGATCCAAGTGCCCATCAGACGAATGCATGAGTCAAATGTGACACACACACAATGAAGTATTAGTCAACCACAGAAAGGACTGAAGCTCTGACAGCTGCTACAACACGGACGACCTCTGAAAACATTAAGCTCTGTGTCCAGACACAAAAGGACAAATACTGGATGATTCCACTTACACGAGATACCTGGAACAGAGAAACTCACAGAGACAGGAAGATTAGAGGTACCACAGCCTGTGGCCAGGGGGAGGAGGGAATGAGTAGTTATTGTACAACAGGTGCACAGTTTCTGTTTGTGGGATGAAAAGGTTTTGGAAACAGACGGTGGTGACGGTTTCACAACACTGAGTAATCAATGCTAGTGAAATATACACTGAAAAATGGGTTAAAATTGCAACTTTTACTGCAACTAAAAAAAGGTTAATAGTCATCTTTTTTAAAGATTTTATTTATTTATTTGACACACAGAGATCACAAGTAGGCGGAGAGGCAGGCAGAGAGAGAGGAAGGGAAGCAGGCTCCCTGCTGAGCAGAGAGCCCGATGCGGAGCTCCATCCCAGGACCCTGAGATCATGACCTGAGCCAAAGGCAGAGGCTTTAACCCACTGAGCCACCCAGGTCCCCCAGTTAATAGTCACTTTGGAAGATCATTGACAGTTTCTTACAAAGCTAAAATATTTTTATCAAGGGGGCACCTGGGTGGCTCAGTTGTGAAGCGTCTGCCTTCGGCTTGGGTCATGATCCCAGGATCCTGGGATTGAATCCCACAATGGGCTCCCTGCTCAATGAGGAGTCTGCTTCTCCCTCTCTCACTCCCCCTGCTTGTGTTCCTTCTCTTGCTGTGTCTCTCTGTCAAATAAATAAATAAAATCTTAAAAAAAAAAACTCTTATCACACAATCCAGCACCTGTGCTCCTAGATGTTTACCCAAATGAGCTGAAATTTCTGTAAACACAAACACCTGCACATTAATGCTGACAGCAGCTTTATTTATAATCGCCAAAACCCGTAAGCAATAGAAATGTCCTTCAAAAGGTAAATGGATATAAGCTGTGGTACATCCATACAATGAAATACTATCCAGTGATAAAAAACACGAGTTACCAAGACACAAAAACACACAAACTAACCTAAATGCACATGGCTGAGTGAAAAGCGGGTCTGAAGAGGCTACATAACTAGATGATTCCAACTACATGACATGATGAAAAAGGCAAAACTAGAGACGGTAAAAAAATTAGTGGTTGGAGGCGCCTGGATGGCTCAGTCCTTGGGCGTCTGCCTTTGGCTCAGGTCATGATCCCGGGGTCCTTGGATCAAGCCCCGCATCGGGCTCCCTGCTCAGCAGGAAGCCTGTTTCTCCCCCTCTCACTCTCCCTGCTTATATTCCCTCTCTTGTTGTATCTCTGTCAAATAAATAAATAAAATCTTAAAATAAACTTCATTATTAACTTACTATTAAGAACTGAAACCGGTATTCAAACAAAGTCAGGACATATGCTACAATGTCGATGAACTCAAAAACTTGCTGAGTGAAAGAAGCGGGGTAAGAAAGTCACATATCCCATGATTCCATTCACATGACGTCGTCACAGCAGGTCAACCCACGGACAGACAGCAGATTGCTAGTTGCCAGGCAGGGGCTGGGGATGGTGGGGAGGGGACTGGCTGCTTATGGGGCGTGGAGTTTCCGTTGGGAGTGATAAAAATCTTTTGAAACCGGGACTGTACCTGCACAGCGCTGTGAATGGACTACATGCCACTGACCTGTTGAAGCGTTCACTTGGAAACGGTTAACTCTGGGGTGCCGGGTGGCTCAGTCAGTTAAGCATCTGACTCTTGGTTTCAGCTCATATCGTGATCTCAGGGTCGTGAGATCAAGCCCCATGTCGGGCTCACACGTAGGGCGTGGAGCCTGCTTGGGATTCTCTCTCCCTCTGCTCCTCCCCTCCCTCACTTGCTCCCCCGACACTTCTCAAAAATAAATAAATAAATAAATAATAAATAAATAAATAAATAAATTTAAAAAATAATAAAATGGTTGATTTTGGTCAAAGGGTATTGACTTCACAGTTGTAAGATGAAAAAATTCTGGAAACTTCATGTACAGCATGGTTACTACAGTTAATAATATATTATATTAAAAATGGTTACTGTTGTGTTTTGTGAATGGCACATTAATTAAAAGAAGACCTGGCTGGCTCAGTTGATGGAGTGTGTGACTTTTAATCTCACGGTTGTGGGTTCAAGCCCCATGTTGGGTACAGAAATTACTTAACAATAAAACCTTAAAATCTTAAACACACACAAAACAAAATCCAAGGACGCATCTCAGTCTAAAAGAACCCAGGACATCCAAGAGAGAGCAATTTTATGCCTTGGTCTCTCCCATTCCTCATCATGAATCCTGGCTCCCTCCCACGAATTTCAGTCTCCAGCCCTGCAGACCTTGCAAATACTGAACAAGCCGCTATGAAAGTTTCAAACACGGAATTCACTACTGTTTAATATCGACCTACTTCTCCTGTAAGATCTGAGCTCAAACACTAAAAGCTAACCTTTCACCATCATCGTCCTAAAATATCTCTGGATACCTTCTGTAACGCTCATTTAAGAGGGACAGAACAACTATTTTGACCCGAAGGCTGCTTCCTGCTGCGTGATGCCAACCCTTCTGCCCATCTCCTTGGGACCTCGATCTTGCTAAGGTCACTGGCTCTTACCCAATCCCTTTTCCAGAATCACACGTTGTCTTCTAGGGTCTTCCCTTCTCCATGGCTAAATTTCCATAACGTTCATACTGTTCTAACACGTCCGTTTCCCTCACTATGCCGCTGAACACCCTGAGGGCAAGGCCTGGGACTCACCCCAGAACTCTGAGAGTCAACTATTGCTCCTCTAGTCATCTCTCCATCTGGCTCCCCGCCTCCTCCCGCGGAAGAGGGGACCACCGGACTGCATGCTTTACCCACCCCCTCCCCACCCCTGCGCCCAAACTCAGCTTCTCTTCAGAAAGATGCCTGACCACCAAAATAATCCTTGTCCCGTGCCAAAACTAAATGCCATTAATTCTGTCTTTTGTCTACCTTTGTTCTTCTCTACTTCAAGAAGGATTCACAGTCTGCTCACATAGTCAGTGCACCACAGAGGATGTAAGGAGTGTGGACACTACCATCTTTGCCTTCCGAGAGGACTGGGGAAGGAGGGCGAGAACGCGTTCTGAAGAGTCTAATACGAAGCAAAGATTAAATATACACAAGAAAATTACAAAATGCCATGAGAGAAACACCCAGTTAAGGTGATGCTAGGTTTCATGGAAGAAGGGGCAAATAAAAAAGGCCTTGAAAGCCCGAGATCTCCACAGATGGAGCGCAGGCAGAGGGCACGGGCATGGGACTGAGGACACGGAAGCCGCAGGAGAGCACGTGCGTAGGGAAAGCAGGAGACGGGCCGGGAAAGGCAGGGATGGGCAGGGGAGCGGCCTCCTGAGGAGCCCTGAGCAAAGCAAGGCCTCCACATTTAAGCCAGCACACAACTGAGAGGGACGTGACAAGAGCTGTGCTTCAGACGCTATCCTGCAGTGGTTAGAGGCTGGACGGGAGACTGGGGAAGAGTCACCCTTTGGGACGCGTGACAGCAGCACAGGCAGGTCTCCCACTCCCTCACTCGAACCACTTCCCAGCTCTCCTCTCCACAGCTGCCTTGTCTCCTGCTTGGCTGCGCCTCAGCATCTCCTCTAGGGACGTGTCTTTGAACTCCTTTGCTTAAATCACTAACTAAAAAGGAAAATAATGGAAGAGTCTGTCCTACAAAAGTGATTAGAGGCACATCGTACGGACTGCGAGGACCTATGGCACAGACTCTCCACACCAAGTATGTGAGCCCCTACCGGGTCGCATGCACGGTGCCAGGCAACAGGGATGCACAGGGGAAGGAGCCCGGGTCTACCCCATGGAGCTCACATTTAAGTGGAAGAAAGAGATAAAAGACAACATGTCAGATAAATGCTGTGAAGGGAGAGAATGAGGCAGAGAGCAAGTGCGAACTCGGGGGCTATCTGAGCTCAGGTGGGTGGGGAAGGAGGCAGCCAGACAGTATGCATTTCTAGAAGGTGCACATTTCACGTTACAAGGGAGAAGGAGGTTTTGGAGCCACAAAGAGCTGGGTTCAGGACTAGATTCTGTCAGTGGCAGAGTGACCTCTTGCAAATGACTTAATCTCTCCCGAATCTCTATCTCCATTTTCCAGGTAAAGTACTGACCTTACAGAATATAAACACTGTGCACTTAACAAAGGATATATAAATGTTAGCCGTTAGATCAGTACACGTAATACACGTAAATTATTTTGCTGCTGTATTTGCCATAAACTGTCTAAAACAAGGAAGTTTTTGGGAGGTGAACCAACTAAAATAGAAACCTGGGAACTGGGGTGCCTGGGCGGCTCAGCAGGTTGAGGGGCCAACTCTGGATTTTGGCCCAGGTCATGATCTCAGGGTTCAGGGACTGGCCCAAGCTGGGGTCCCTGCTCAGTGCTGCATCTGCTTGTCACCTCTCCCTCTGTTCCTCCTGCTCCCCCAAGGTCTCTCTCTGTTAAAATAAATATATGGACAAAATCTTAAAACAACAACAACAAAAACACCTGGCAATGTTTCGTTAAAGAGTATTAAGAACCACCTTCATCTACACATAAAAATGCAGTTCTAGGGGCACCCGGGTGGCTCAGTCGTTAAGCGGCTGCCTTTGGCTCAGGTCATGACCCCAGGTTCCTGGGATGGAGCCCTGCATCAGACTCACTGCTCAATGGGAAGCCTGCTTCTCCCACTCTCACTCCCCCCGCTTGTGTTCCCTCTCTCACCGTCTCTCTCTTTCTCTCTCTGCCAAATAAATAATTAAATAAAATCTTAAAAAAAAAAAAGGTATTTATAAAAAAAAATGCAGTTCTATTATTCAGTGACAAAAAATGATCTACAAAATCACAAAAAGACACGAAACTTAAATGCATATAACTGAGTCAAAAAAGCCAACTGACGAGACTACATACTGTATGATTCCAACTCTATGACACTCTGAAAAAGGCAAAACCATAAGACAGTAAAAAGATGCGCGGCTGCCAAGGGTCGGGGGGCGGGAGGGATGAACAGGTGGAACACAGAGAGCCTGGGGCAGTGACGCTACTGTTTGTAATACTGTGACGGGTACACGTCATTCTCCGATTCTCTAACACCACAGATCATCGACACAGCACCAAGAGTAAAGTGTAATATAAACTATGGGCCTTGGGTGACAACGATGTGTCAATGCAGGGTCGTCAGCTGTGACACTGCACCTCGCTGGTGGGTGCTGCTGACAGTGGGGGAGGCTGCACGTGTGTCGAGGCAGAGCTGTGTGGGACATCTCCGCACCTTTGCTCTCAATTTTGCTGGAACCTAAAACCACTCTAAAAAATAAAGGTGGGGTGCCTGGGTGACCCGGTCAGGTTAGCGTCTGACCAGCACTGGTGTTGATCTCCCCGTTCTGGGACTGAGCCATTGAGCCAGAGTAGGGAAGCCCTGCTCAGCAGGGAGTCTGTGTCTCCCTCTCCCTCTGTCCCCTACCCTGCCACTTGTGTCCCTGTGCGCGCTCTCTCTTTCTCTAATACAGAAAATCTTTAAAAAGTAAAAAAACTTAAAAATAAAGGTAATTTTTTCAAGTGCAGAAAAATATGTACTGAACTGTAAAAAGTTATCTCTGGAGAATGGTATTATACACCGCTGTACTGTTTTAAACAGTAAGCACATACTAATTTCGTAATAAAAAGATACATGTCAATAAAAGTTCCAAAAGTTACACTAAAACACAATGCTAGCTTTCTTGACTTTTCCCTAACATACATAATTCTCTGTGTAACTACAACAAAAATAACTATTTTCAGGCGCCTGGGTGGCTTGGTTGGTTAGGCCATTGCCTTTGGCTTGAGTCATGATGCCGGAGTCTCGGGATCGAGTCCCGCATTGGGCTCCCAGCTCCACAGGGAGTCTGCTTCTCCCTCTGACCTTCTCCCCTCTCATGCTCTCTCTCTCTCTCAAGTTAAAAACAAAACAAAACAAAAAACTATTTTCATATGACCATTTCATCTCTAAGAGTGGTAGGATTTTTTCAAATTTCTAATTGGTAAGACTAAAACCTTATTCTTAAGAGAAAATAAAATATTATGAGGTATATATTGACATGAATGTTAAGCTGAATCAGGTCAGTAAAATAAAGAATATATTGGCTTACGGACCTAAGTCTGAATATTTATAGATGAACCGAGACAAAATTTCCCATTCTCCTATTCTCCAATGATTTAATTTAGAATGAACTAAAACAGAGAGAAAACATTAGTCTGCTCCTCCTTAGGAGCCTATATGACCTAGTAATTTGCTAATGAAATCAGATATATGCCTTTTACAGGGCTGATGCTGTGGCTTTCCATTAGCGGAGACAGCTCTCGGGCTGTGCCACCACTGGGCGCCTGGAAGAGGTTTCCTAACCACTCACTCACTGAGGAAGCTTCTGCAGCAGATGCACGTGGACTGGTATCAAATATTAAGAATATTGGCAAAAAAAGGTAAGTAGAGATGATGCTTGGTCTGCTGAGAAGGAATCCATAAATATGTAATCTCAGCTACAATCGTTAGAAGTCACTTCCAATTCTCCCTCTTTCTAGATAAGTGATTTTTTTTTGGTTGGTTTTTAAGTTATTTTATTTTTTTTAAAAGATTTTATTTATTCGACACAGAGAGAGAGACGGGGGGAACACCAGTGGGAGGAGAGGGAGAGAGAGAAGCAGGCTCTGTTCTCTGCTGAGCAGGGAGCCCAATGAGGGGGCTTGGTCCCAGGATCCTGGGACCACGACCTGAGTCAAAGGCAGATAGATGCTCCATGGACTGAGACACCCAGGGGCCCCTAAAAGTTTTTATTTTAATTCCAGTTAGTTAACACAGTGTCATATTAGTTTCACGTGTACAATACATCCAATTCCCTTTAGTAACATTTTTAAGGTTTACGTCAACACAGGCATATGAAAAGCCAAAAAAGCACCAACAAAAGAAATCATATTTAGGGGCGCCTGGGTGGCTCAGTGGGTTAAGCTGCTGCCTTCAGCTCAGGTCATGATCTCAGGGTCCTGGGATCGAGTCCCACATCGGGCTCTCTGCTCAGTGGAGAGCCTGCTTCCCTTCCTCTCTCTCTGCCTGCCTCTCTTGTGATTTCTCTCTGTCAAATAAATAAATAAAATCTTTAAAAAAAAAAAAAAAAAAAAGAAATCATATTTACATTATAAGACTGCTGAAATCTTAAAACCTAATATTTTGATTCTGAAAATAAGTCGCTGGGTTTTTTTTAAATCACTAAACCAGCAGACTGAGCTGGCATCCTCTGAAAGCCCAGCAAGGGAAGTTCAATGAGAACAAGCAAGAGATAAACTCACAGGACTCATTAATTCAGAAAGGGATCATGAACACAGTTGAAGGGGAAAAAGGAACTGAGGCTTCCATGGCATGTTCTCTTGAGAACTGGCAGCAAAATTCATTTATTAAACACACAAAAACTATTCGCTGAGCACTAACTATGTGCCACGCACTCTTCTAGGCACTGGGGAGATGATAGGGACAGAAAGTCCCTGCCCTCACACAAATGGTGTTCTAACGAGTAGGTCCCCAAATGGCAATTCCTGGGCTCCACTCTGCTCCTACAATCCAAACCCAAACTCCTTCCCTTCAGAGGGGTCACAGACTTACTCTGCAAGAGTTATCACCCAGTTCATTAAGCCCAGAACTGCACTGTGCACAGGTTAAGGGCACAGGGTCTGCACTCAGGATGCCTGATACCAAATCCTGGCTCTGCTGCTTTTTAGATGAGACCTTGGGTAAGTTGCTCAACGCCTCTGTTACAATGTCTTCATCTGAACAAATGGAGGAAACGGGAGTGCCTGGGGGCTCAGAGGGTTAAGCATCTGCCTGCAGCTCAGGTTGTGATCTCTAGGTCCTGGGATCGAGCCCCACGGTGGGCTCCCAGCTCAGCGGGGAGTCTGCTTTTCCCTCTGCCTCTCCTCTCTGCTCATGCTTTCTCCTCTCTCCCCCTCTACCCCTCTCAAATGAATACATAAAATCTTAAAAAATAAATAAATAAAATAAAAAATGGAGATAATAGTACTACCTCATAGGATTTTTTAAGAATTAAGAAAGTTACTATTCTTCAAGTGTTTGGAACAATATCTGGCACTTAGAATTATTATTTATATAATTTCATTACCTATTATTTAGTACTATGTATTCCAGTTTTTGATAAATAAAAGATCCTTGCCTGTTTTAGAATCAAGTGGGTTGATGCCAAAATTTCCTATAAATCCATTTATTTCAACCAGCTGCTAAATTTTGCAGATCTTTCTCGTGCAGACTGGAGCCTTGACGAGGAAGAGGCACAGATGATCAGTTCACCAGCCCTCCCCCCAACTCCCCCGCAACTAGTCTCTCAATATCACACCCCTCTTTCCAAAATCTTGTTCCATTTATGAGAATCCAGTGCCCTGGCCCAGATCCAAGGCTCACTCTTCACCCACAGCCCCTTCTGACATCCCTTCCCTGTCATTTCCAGGCCCCCTGAATAGCCTGGGCTTTCCCTTTAATAAGCCACAGAGTTGCAGGCCTTGGTTCTTGAAGGACCTTCCCTTGGAGTGCTCCTCCCCCAGACACTTAGCTGTCTCTCCCAGCCATCCTCCCAGGTGGTGCTCGCATGTCTGTCCCTCCCTCTACGGGGTTCTCCAATACTCTTCCCACACTTAAGCAGAAGTAAAGCCCCCCCCCCCCAATTCTCTCCTGGAACTCAGGCTACCACTGTTTTAGCCTACAGATCCCACAGAGAGTTTATAACGAGAATCTTCCCTGCCCAACTCTTCTACAGCACCGCGCTCCCGGGAAAGGGAAGGGTCTTTCTTATTCTGCATTTCTGGTTCCTAGCATGGCATGAAGTTAGCCACCTCGGCTGAAATGAAATGGGAATTTTCATTTTCTCTGATATTTCATTCCTCTAGGCCTCCTTTAGCCTTGTGTCCCTTATCTTTAGAGATAGTCCATTTCTAGCCCCTTGCTAGCCAATGTAAAAATATTTGCATTTTTTATTAAAAAACAAAACATTGAATAAATGCCGCAGGCTGCAAAACCCTTCCATGGGTCAGGTTCACCGACATGGCCCGGGCGCGCTCTGCTCGTACGAGTCGTTTGGTGGAAATCCTGACGGCAGGTTCTTTAGGCCTTTGCCATCGAGTAGGGATTACTGAACACAAGTGAGTCTGTTCCAAGGTCTACAACTCCCCAGGGGAAACTGCTGGCCGGCCTCACGCAGCAGGGGGTTACTGGGTTTGTTCCCCTAAGCCACTAACACCCCACCCGAACTCATCTGCTGTTGTTTTCCTTCTCAGGGTTGAGAACAGCTGACCGTCACTCTCCGACACATGCTAAGACGCTTGGTAACCTACTGTGTAGAACACTTCATCAGGTTAAATTAACTCAGTTCTTTGGCTGATATTTTCTCTGAATTTTTTCCCCATTCTTAAACCATTTTCGTTATTCTTAGGAACACTCTGCACGTTGTGTGTGTGTGTGTGTGTGTGTGTGTGTGTGTGCGCGCGCGCGCGTGTTTTACAACGAATCCAAATTTAACATTACTCTTTTTTTAAAGACTTATTTACTTATTTGAGAAAGAGAGCCCGTGTAGATGCGTGCATGCCGGGGGGAGGTGCTGAGGGTGAGGGGGAGAATCTGGAGCCGCGGAGCCCTGACACGGGGCTCGATTTCACGACCTGAGCCGAAATCAAGAGTCAGTGCTTAACTGACTGAGCCACCCAAGCGTCCCCAAATCTGCCATTACTTTTAATACCTACTACGTGAAAGGGATCAAGAATTAAGATTAACAAGACATGGAGGCCACCTAAAAATAGACAATTCTGTGGTGAAAAAGACACACGCTCTATCAACCGCAATGTACGACACACGTAACTGTAACATATGGGCGAAGGCAGAGGAGGAAGATGGGCATATTCCAGAGCAGAGCCTCACAGGCAAAGTCGGCATTTACTCGCAGCGCACTGACAGGCAAAATGCCAGATGCTGGGGCCATAAAATAAAACAAAACACAGCCTTGACTGCAAGGATCTTACCACCTAGTACAGTGGTGTTTGAAAACCTTTTGCAGTTTTTCCAGCAAAAATTTTACACATATACCCAAAAGCTAAGAAAGAGATGAGAGGGGGCACCCGGGTGGCTCGGTGGGTTAAAGCCTCTGCCTTCGGCTCAGGTCATGATCTCAGGGTCCTGGGATCGAGCCCCACATTGGTACTCTGCTCAGTGGGGAGCCTGCTTCCTCCTCTCTCTCCCTCTGTCTGCCTGTCTCTCTGCCTACTTGTGATCTCTGTCTGTGGGGAAAAAAAAAAAAAAAAGTTACTGGTCTAATCAATGGGAACGGCAGAGGCATCTGGAGAAGGAGTGGAATCGCCAGACGCAAGGCAGGAAGAGCTGAGTCCAAATCCCTGGAATCTAGACAATAGATAAAGAATTATAAAGGTCTGGGGCACCTGGGTGGCTCAGTGGATTAAGCCTCTGGGGGTTCTGGGATTGAGCCCCGCGTTGCGTCGGGCTCTCTGTTCAGCAGGGAGCCTGCTTCCCCCCCCACCCCCGCCTGCCTCTCTGCCTACTTGTGATCTCTGTCAAATAAATAAATAAAATCTTAAAAAAAGAAAAAAAGGAATTGTAAAGGTCTGATCAGTTTCTTGAAAAAGCCCAGAGATGGAAAGCTCATCCTAACCACTTTACCCGCACCCCCATAATTCCTGTTTCCTTAGCAGCGCTACCTGCTTGCCACAGCAATTTCCTCGAATCTTTCTTGCGTTCTTCAAGCTTCCAAGTCCCCACCTCACTCTTGTCCCTCAGCAGGATCTTCACAGAACACACAGAGAAGTACTACTTACCTGCCAGCCCTCGTGCCTAGGCTTCCCACCCACACACCTGCTTTCCTCCCAGAGTATTCTGAACCGTCTGAACCAATGCCCCTGATGCAGCAGGCCCTGCAGTCTTGCGGAAGGCCCCCCTGCCCAGCACGCTCTCCTGCAACTTCAACACGGTCCTGTACTGCTCCTTCCCACTTCCCTTTACACATGTTCAAGGTTCTCACACATTTTAAAAAATGTCTTCTCGGGGCGCCTGGGTGGCTCAGTCGGTTAAGCATCTGCCTTTCGCTCAGGTCATGATCTCAGGGTCCTGGGATCGAGCCCTGTGTCAGGCTCCCTGCACAGCAATGAGTCTGCTTCTCCCTCTCCTTCTGTGATCTCTCTTGCAAATACATAAAATAAAAATCTTTAAAAAAAAATAAAGAAAAAAAATAGTCTTCTCTTGACCCCAGATTTTCCCTGCAGCTATTTTTTACTCTCCTTTAACAGCCAAACTTTGGGCAGGCTTGATCCCAAACTTACTGTCTCCACCTCACCTTCTCAAGAACATACCACAAGTCAGCTTCACCTATCCCCTCCCCTCCCCACCGACACTCAGTCATCTTGGCCACCGTCTCTGACTTGGAACACTTTCTGTCCTTGTGCCATGCACTCTGGGTTTTCCTCCAAACCTGTTGGGCTGCACCCCCCTGCTCCTGAAACACTGCCCTGCTCCCTCTCAAATGTTCGTATTCCTCGGTCTTGTCCAGCCCTCCGAGTCACTGTCATTATTAGCAACAATGACGGGGGGGGGGGGGGGGGGGGGGGGGGGGGGGGACTACGAAACCTCCGAAGTAAGGGCTGAACTCTGAAGTCGCCATTGCTGGTGGGAGACGCTCAGCACTCAGGCAGGGAAAAAGTAACCGCTTCTCTCCCTCTCCGTACGCACATCCTTGTCCACTCCCGAGAAAAACCTCATCGATTTCTAGGCCGGGCCACATGTGCTAACCTCCGAGTCTGAGTCCACAGCTCAGTTCCTGCTCCTAAATGTCACATCTGTGCCTCAAACTCTTGATGCCTTCCCCAAACTTAAGTCCAAAATGAAATTCATCACTTTATACCCCAGCCCAATCGCCTTTTCTCCACCACTATTTCAATGAATGGCACCACCGTGACCAGTTCCCAAACCCGAAGTCCTTACTCTCCTTGGCCCCTTCTGCCTCACAGGGGGCCCTCCTGAGCAGGCTCCTCAGGTCGCCACCATGCCCAACGCCTTCACTCAGTCAATCCTTTTGTCCCGTATGGGCCAAATGCTATTGCAGACACTAGGAATACAGCAATAAACAAGTCAAGCTCAACCTGAGAGGGAGGAGGGGCGCCTGGGGGGCTCAGTCATTAACTGTCTGCCTTCAGCGCAGGTTATGATCTCAGGTCCTGGGATCGAGCCCCCCATCAGGCTCCCTGCTCAGCAGGAGGCTTGCTTCTCTCTCTCTCACACTCCCCCTGCTTGTGTTTCCTCTCTTGCTCTCAGTCAAATAAATAAAATCTTGAAAAAAAAAAAATCTGAGAGGGAGGAGACAGGCAAACAAAGAAAAGGCCAAGATAATTTCAGATTTGATCAAAGTTATGAATAAAATAAAGCTGGGTGATGTGATGGGGCATTACTTTAGACAGAGGGTCAGAGAGAACCTCCCAGAAAACTAAACATTTAAAACTGAACCTGAACCACAAACAAGTCTCACACAGATCTGGGAAGTGGAGTGCTCCTGGCAGCGGGAGGAGCCAACTGTAAAGGTCCTAAGGCAGAAATGAACTTCAGGTATTCAAAGAACAGGGGGAGAGTCCACAAGGCTGAAAAGTGTGTGGAATGAGGAGGCCGGGGCAGATGGGCTCAGAGGAAGACGGGGCAGGCGGGCTCTAGCTGGCCACCATGAAAGCAATGGAAAGCTACTTGAGGACTGGGGGAAGACAACTGACATAACCCAATCTGAATTTTTAAAGGTCACTTTAGCCGATAAGTGGAAGAAATGGTTTGGGAGGAGGCCAAAAATAGGGGGTTGGAACACCAGTCGGGAGGCTACAGTACAGTCCGGATAAGAGGGGACGGTGCCCGAGACGGGAGAAACAAATTCAGGATAGGTTACAGACATCAAGTGAACTTGCTGGGAGATTAAAAGTTGAAAGTGAGGGAGGAAAGAAAGGAATCTAGGACAATTCCTAGGTTATTTGTAGGTACAGACAGTAAAATTACATGTAGTCTATGATTCAATCAGATTTGATGACTGCCTATCAAGACAGAGTATTTCCGTCACTCTAGAAAGTTCTCTCATTCCCCTGAAGCAACCACCGATTCGACTTCTGGTATCACAGACCACTTTTGCCTACTCCGGCTCTTTTAAGTGGGATCATCCATTACGGACTTTCTTGTGTCTGGTTTTTCCATCCGGCATTAATACCTATGAGAGTGAATCTTACTACGTGTGTCAGCAGGCAGCTCCTTCGTATTGCTGAGCGGTCCTCCACCGCATGAACGCATCTGTTTATCCACTCTCTCACTGCTGGACATCTGGACTATTCAGAGTTTCTGGCTACCGTGAATGAAGCTGCTACGAACATTCTTGTATAAGGCTTATTTGTGAACGTGTACTTTCATTCCTCTTGGACAGTCACCTAGAAATAGAACTGCTGGGTCACAGGGTAGACATACATTCAGCTTTTTTTTTTTTTTTAAGATTTATTTATTTGTTTGAGAGAGAGGGAGAGAGGGATGGTGGGAGAGCGAGACAGAATCCAAGCAGACTCCACGCTCAGTGTGGAGCCTGACACAGGGCTCCATCCCATGACCCTGAGATCATGACCTAAGCCAAAACCAAGAGCCAGACCCCTAACCAACGGCACCACCCATTCATTCAGCTCTTGAAGAAACTTCCAGTTTTCCAAAGCGGTGGCATCATTTTACACTTTACTTCATTTGCATCTTTGCAGATGGACTCTACGGACACTTTCCTCCTTACCCCATCATCTCCTTTGCTGCCTGTCTCATGCTACTCATTCATTCAACAAATATCCTGAAGGATAAGAAAAAGGCCGGGCTGGCCAGAGTGTTCGAGGCTGAGGAAGTAGCATGTGAAGAAGTCCCTGAGGTGGGAAGGAGCTGGGTGCCTTCAGTAGACTTTCGAGAAAGGGAATGTAGCTGGAGGACAGTAAGCAAAGGCAGCAGGACGGGCAGTCAGAGAGGTGGGCAGGGCCCAGGGTCCTGAGGGCCTTGTGAGAAAGGGAAGGAGCTGGGATTGTCTTCCCAGCACCACGAGAAACCATAAAAAGATTTTAAGTGAGGAGAGACAGGCAACTCTTGGCCACTCCGGGCAAAGTAGAGGAGAGACAGACAGGAGGAGAAATGGAGAGGCCATGCTGAGAGGCAATGACCGTGTGCCAGGTATGAGACGATGGTGGCTCAGAGGGCAGTGGCAGGAGAATGGACGGACTCCAGTCACAGCACGGAAACGGCGTGACAATGACTTGGTGATAGATGACATGTAGAGGAAGGGGACAGAGGGAGGACGCTAATCTGGGAAGCTTCCTGGCTAGTAAAGCCACTCACGGAGAAGGGGACAGATGAAGGAGAAAGAACTTTCAAGGAATATCTATTCAGTTTTGGACTCACGAAGCTCAAGCTACTGGTGACGGATCCACGTGGTGGTGTCACGCAGGAGCTGGGGGAGCCGGAGAGATCCGGCTGAAGTTATCAGCGTGGGGCTCATCAGCTCACAGATAGTCACGGAAGCCTGGGGAGATCCGAGAGCACCCGGGGAGAGAGTACACGACAATACGAGGGTCCAGCAACACCTATGGTCAAGCAGGAGTGGAGGAGTGAGCTGCAGAGGTGGGGAGAGCTGAGGGACAAGCGGGTCGAAGAGGAAGTAAATGATCCGCCTCTGAGAAGCCGCTTGTGACCTTCCTTTTTTTCTTTTTTAAGATTTTTAAAATTATTAGAGAGAGAGAGTGACTGAGCATGAGTCGGGGGAGGGGCAGAGGGAGAGAGAGACTCGAGCAGACTCCCCGCCAAGTGCGGAGCCCAACGTGGGGCTCCATCTCACAACCCTGAGATCATGACCTGAGCTGAAATCAAGAGTCAGATGCTGAACTGACTGGGCCACCCGGGAACCCCATGTGACCTTTCCAGTTAGGGTTCCACATCGTGGTAGAGCACCTTGTACTCCCTCACCAGAGCACTTCTGACACCCTGTTAGTGCCCTTCTCTCCTGGGCAGGTATGTGAGACCCCCGAGTGTACTCTAAAACCGACACACTTGGCAGAACTCACCCCGCTCTAGTCCAGGGTCTGGGTACAGAGCACACAGTGTTGAATGCTAGTGTCCTGGACAAGTACCATTTACTGAGTGTCCCCTAGAGGTAATGCACTCCACTGTATACTTTTCCTGTGTTAGTTCCTCTTTCCAACAGCCCCAAGGAAAGTGTACTTCCATTTTACGGATGAGGAAACTGTGGCTCAGGCAAAATGTCACTGCCAAAGTGACGGAGCCAGACTGTGGCCAGACATCCCCCTTCACACACACTCTGCTGCCTCCGTGAAGTGCTCGACATGTGGCCTCTTCACAGCAGGACTGCCCTCTCACAGTCCTGCCAAAGGGATACAAAACTGTCCCCAGGTCAGTGGCCCACCAGAGTTCTAAGTCAGGGAAATGCCCCGGGACGCAGCTCTGCTCGCCAGGACTCCTTGCTCTTGCCACAGTGAACTGTCTCCAGACTCCTCAAGTAACGTTTCATACTTAGGCTGCTTCAGAAGGCAGAAGAGAAATCTTCCACGAAACCGAGGTCTGGAGGTGAAAACACGGGACTCTTATGGCTTAACTCTTGAATTTTAGAACTCAGCCCCATTTCAGAAATTTCCCGCTATACCTAAAGGGCCTTACTCTAACTTCACAACTAATGCTGAATGCGGCATGTGTTCCAGACCAAGACACGATCAGGACGGGATTATGTCTCCGTGGGGCCTGAGAAACCAACACTACAGATCTGTGTGAAAAGGGACAAAGGTATAATATTCTTTTCCATACTCTGATTTTCAGATTAACGTGCTGCCTCTGACTACTACTACTTCTTCTTCTTCTTTTTTTTTTTTTTTTGAGAGAGCAAAGGAGAGAGAATGTGAGGTGGTGGAGGGGGAGGGAGACTCTCAAGCAGACCCCACACCCAGCGTGGAGCCGGACACAGGGCTCGATCTCACACCCCTGAGAGCATGACCCGAGCTGAAATCATGAGTCAGACGCTGAGCCGACTGAGCCACCCAGATGCCCATGCCCTGACTTCTTCAGACTGGAAATACATGGGCTTTTTCAAACTGAGTGGGTACATTAGTACTCAGAGACTTCCTTTCGCTTTCCACCCAGGAGCAACTGTTAATTGTCAATCTTCTGGTGACAGCACGGGCTATGGTGGAAAGAAAACCAGCCTCGCTGGCAAAGAGCAGAGTCCTGGCCTTGACTCCGTCAGCGTAAAGCTGCATGAATCTGGAAGTCACCACCTTCCTCAGCATCTCTCCTGAGCTGTAAAGCCAAAGGGCTGGCTACACTAGCTGATTTCTAAGATTTCTTTCAGCTCTCTACAGAACTCTACGACCAGAGAGCACGGACACGGTGAGTAAACGTATGCAGGACCCAGCAGGATGGCTGGGAAAGGCTGGGATGATGAACCCTCCAGGCTATGATTAAACTACCCGTCTGACCTGCACTGTTTCTCTCCCTGCCAGAACCCCCTGACTCCGAGCTATCCTTGCTTTCCGAGACAGCCCCCGCAGTTCCACTCAGTTGCGATCCTCTGTTTGAGGCGATGCCTAGCAGAGTGCCCTGCATACAGATGTTACTAGTATTTGTTGGTTTCACCTGAAGCTTTAACCAAGTACAATGATTACAACAAAGACACACAAACACAACTGAAGAATGTTTCTAATAACGCCCAGCACTCACCAATATTATGACACATCTCTACTTTTTTTTTTTTTAATCAGAACTACCCTTTACAAGGGGGTGATCGTTTCTTTCTCTCTTACCTTCTCAGCTCCTTTGAGCCGGGTCCCCAATCACAAAGCATGAAGATATAAACAGAGGAAAGGCTTCAACCAACCCACTTCTATCCTTTGGATTAACCTCCCAAGATGCTCAGGGCTAAAGTAAATCACTTACTTTGTTTAATGCCATTTTCATCCATCCCACAGACCAAGTCTGACTGCCCAGCTGGCAGCAAAGGCTTCAGAAGACGGAACATCTACTCTCACACAGCATCCCCAGTCACTACCATATTGTCTTTCTATTCTCTTCATAGTTATCACTGCCTGATATTCTTATTTACTTACTGTTTACAGCCCATCTCCAGGGCAGGTTCCTTTTCTCCCTTGCCCACCACTGACTGCATCTCCCATGCTTAGAAAACCATCTATAAATACCTGTTAATGAAAACTAGAACACGCACAGAGGGCCTCCGTCCACATTCAGGGATGGGATGTGCAAACATGGAAACCACCTTCCCATCAGGCGCCGTGGCATTCAAGTGTTCCAATGAACTTCCACCCTTCCCTACAGAGCAGCTTACACGTGCACACTACAATAAGGATATTTCCCCCTACAGCTAATGTTTTCTCTTTCTTAACTTCCCCACGATGAAGCATCAGATAACAAGCCACAGATACACCAATAAGTCACTTTCTAGTTCATCCTCCTGCTGGGTTGTGCGCATTACCTACAAAGCAAACACAGCTCTAACGCGAAAAGTACTGATTGTGTTTGTCACCATGAGAACCTTTTCACCCACACTGCACGCATCATAAGTATTAAGAGGACTTTTAAACAGCCTAACTAACGCCCTATGAAAGCCGCAACTTCATTATATTTCAAATGTGTAACTTTGATGTACAGTTATACTCCAACACCAACAGGGTTTTACGGTTTTGCTTCATTTTGTTACTTTTACCTCCACAAAAAGAAAATGAAGGTAGCAGAGTCAGAAACCCCAGACAGATCTGATGAGCACTAAGGTGCCTTGAACACAAGCAACCACGAGGAAGAGAGCTTAAGCCACACAAGGCACTGTCTTCTGGAAATGTATCTTTTCAGTCCCATCTGGTCAAACACAGACGGTGCAGTGCAAACCTGTGTGGCAGCACAGACCAGAAGAGAGACAGCCCCTCGTATGGTACCATTCGCTGAGCTGATACAAGAAGTTTCTGGCTCAAAGACAGAATGGCAGAATTGGGAATGAAGGAGAAATTTTTTAGATTACATCTCAGGTACACTAGCAAAACTGGCTGGTTACAGGGAAAGTGAAAGTGTACAGAGGTCCCAGGGGTCACTAAACCAGAGTCTGGTTTGGTGGCATAGCTGCAAAAACCATGCTTTCCAGTATTTTGCCCAAGTCCAGATTTCCACTTCACTATAACTTAAGAAAAAAAAAAAAAAAAATAGGGCACAGCAGGAAGTACAGACTCCAAGGCCAATCTACCACCAGCTGACCTGCGCCATGCGCAGGCAGTGAGCTATAACAGATCTAGTCAGGCTTTGCAGCCACGGTAAGGATGGTCACAGCCAATCTCTGACCCTCACTAGCTCTTTGACCTCTCAGGAAAAGGAGACATCACTTATACCTCTCAGGTCTGCTGGGTAGATTCTGTAAGACAAATTAAACAACTGGGCCAGAACCTAGCATAACGGATTTAAAAAACAACCCTAAAAAGCCGGCACAAATATTAGCATTCTTTCCTATCCATATGAAGAAAAAGCTGGACTCACCAGACGTCCAACTTTAATTTCTTGGTCTAAAGGGATGTGATTTAAACTACATTCCATTCCATTTTATGAAATTGAAGAAAAAAGTATACCACTAAAAAATTATGGAAGCTAAAACCCATGTCTCCTAACATCTTACTACCTTAGCAACCTTCTCTCACGTGCAAACACGAATCACCTCTAAGTTTTATAATAATCTTTTCCTCGTTATGTTGTAACACAAATACAAACATATGTGAGTGTGAGAACTACTTACGACTTAAGTAACCAGGATTTTAAAAATCTCACACCAAACACTAGGTCATAATTCGAATATCCACACAGAATAAATTACTTATTTTGAGAAACTACCAATTATTACTCTGTGTAGCCATATTAAAGTGTTTATGTGACAGGCCCGATGTTAACATATGAGAAAAATTACACCAATTCATGTCCAAAGTCAGCACCATGAGCACACATCCCTTGCGGAGACCCCTCCTGAAACCGTACAGACTGAATAAAAAAGCGGCAGAAGACACATCACACCACATTAGGCACATGTCCTCCAAGCATCAACAGTACCAGAAACTTCAGACATACAAGACCAGAGCTGAGGCTGGTCTAGAAGGGCTAACCAGTCAATAGCATGGCCTAAGGCTCTCACACACCATAAAATCAGTGAAACTAATTGGGGTTCTGCAGCATCAGAGAGGAAGCATCGGCCACCATTAAGGAATAAACTGGGGATGCAAACAATTAGCACACCCCGAGGTGACGGTTAAGTGCACCAGCACGCCATTTCACAGGAGAGATTATGGAATTCCACTTTATCCCTACGCTGAGAATACTGAAGTTGGAAATTTCAAAAATTAGCCAAATGCCAAATATCCCTTCAACGAATTTTAAATAAGGTCCCTCCACAACTCCCTGCATAAAAAGACCCTGGAACTCTTTGCAGCCAACCAACATACACAGACCCGAATACACTTACATTATCCACACTTCCAAACAGTCAAGTGTTCTCTGAAATCTTTCTCCTGGTAACTCTTTTGTACAAAGGCAAAAAAAAAAAAAAACAACAACAACAAAAAAACATAAGACATACTCAACACAGACTATAATACAGTCCACTTTCTGAGAAGCACAGAACAGTATCTGGGATTTGAGGAAAAACTATGCTAACCAAGTTCAATGCTCTGTTGAAGAAGGAAAAGGCTGGATACTAAAAAGTGGGACAGGATCTTAAAAGCCAGCGGAGAAACAGCCTGCATTTCTCAAGAAGGCTGCCTCCGTACAAAAGCACAAGGTAGTAGACCAAAAACAAACAAACAAACAAACAAACATTAAAAAACCAAAACAAACGAGAAAACCTACCCACAACCCCTGCAGCGTCTGACCTAGAAGGGAGTCCTCATTTAACAGAGAAGGAAACTGGGAGGCTCGAGAGGGTAGGTTACTTGGCCGGGATTACAGTTTATTTGGGGGCGAACCTGCAAGTAGATTCCTGGTCTCCCAGGTCGGACTTCAGAGCAGTTTCCCACTCTACCCACGTATGCCCTACCGCTGCCACCCCAGGTAAGACGTTTCATAAAAGTCTCCACTGAAGCTGTTAACATAAGGGTCCAATTATCATTCAGAGATCTGCCTGTTAGATAATAGCTTGAAAATTCCATCCATTTCACAGCAGTTACCAGAGTCATCTAATCTCGGGGGGGGGGGGGGCAAAGAGAAAAGGAGGAAAAAGTCCTAATTTTTATCTGTCCCCTAAGGGCAAACGAAAGGGTTGCCTACAGACCGGCAGACAGCTCTAGCATCCACAACCACAAAAACAGACAATAATCCCCACCCACAGGCCCAGGAAGGAGACCGCTCCGCGCTCCCCCCCGCCCAAAACACACTGAATTCCACTCCCATCGCGGCGCACGGGAGGCATTCCACCTCCAGCCGCTTCCGAGCGAGCTGGGCCAGAGAGGGGCCGCTCTCCTTCAACCACTCCCCCCCCCCCCCCCGCCCCGAAGGAGACGAGGAGCTTCAACCTCAGGCCCCTAAACGGGCGCTCGCTCGCACCCGGGACCACCGGATCCAACACCCGCCCGGCTCACCGCGGCGGGGGAGGAGGAGAAAACCCCACGCAGGAAGTGTGTCCCGCGCTCCGCTCCCCCCCCCCCCCGCGCCAGGACCTTGCGCCCAGCCAGTCGGTACCTGTCCTCCGCCCCCAACAGGCGAGAAGCTGCCGCGTCCACATGGCTTCAGGTGTTCACATGGCAATAAACGGGCCCCTGTCCCTCCCGCGGCAGGGCGCGCTCCGACTCCGGGCTGCCAGCGCCGCTCCCGCCCCAAGCCCAGCCTTCGCCCTCCGGCCTCGCCCCCAGCCGCCACCAAGAGGCGAGCGCCGCGGGACGCCGGGGGCTGCCCGGGGTCCTGGGGTGGGCGGCGCTGACCCCGCGGACCCCTGGGCGCCGCCCGCTCACACCCGCCGCCTTTGCACCCGAGGCCGCGACAAGCAGGTATCTTCCCCCGACACCCTAAGGCTAGGACTGGTGCCAAAACCCTACCGGACTCCCAGGCCAGACCCCTCAGACTCCTCAGCGCCCTAACGCCAGGCCGGGCCCCTTCCCCTTCGCACCCCCAGGCCAGGCCGCTCCTCTCTGCACTCCCGGGTCAGGCCAGGCAGGGACCTTCCCCTCAGCACCCCGTGCCCTGGCCTCAGAGTCCAGGGGGCTCAGCACTTCAAGTCGGCCGGGCTAGGACCTCTGCCCCCGGCTCCCGAGGCCGAACACCCCGGCCCGGCCCCAGCCGCTCAGCCCTGACCCCTGCCCCTCCCCCTCAGGCCCGGGCGGCGGTTACCTGCAGGGGCCCCCCGCCCGGTCCCTCGGCCTCGGCCGGGGGCGGGAGGGGAGGGAGCGGCGGCGGCGGCGGCGGGCGGCGCGGCGCGAGGTGGGGGTGGGGGAGCCTCCGCCGCCTCCAGCTCGGGCGCCCGGGCCGGCGGCGGGGCGGGCCGGGGCCGTAGCCCCTCGAGCCTCGCTCCGGCCCGCGCGCTCGCTCCCCGGTCAGGCGCGCCTCAGGGCGGGCTCCCCCGGCGGAGGCCGCGGCCGCCTCGCAGGGGCCGAAAGCGGCTAGGCTCGGGGTTTTTTCTCTCCATTCTCCCAACACACAGGAAATAACAGAGCGTCAGGTGACGGCGCGCGGCCAATGGGGAGGCTCCGGGCCGCGGCGCGCGGGCGGGCGGGAGGGCGCGCGGCGGGGCGGTGCGCGCGGCGGGGCGGTGCGCGCGGCGGGGGCGGGGCGGCAGGGGGCGGGGCCGACGGGGGCGCGCGTGCCCACCCGCGTGCGGCGGCGCCGAGGCCTGCGCGCGGCGGGGCCCGGGCGGCGGAGACCCTCCGCCCGGCGGCCGGGGTAGCGTGGGGGTCCCCTAGGCAGCTGCCCGGCGCCGCGCGTGCGGCTGGCCGCCCGCACAGTGCCATCTTGGCCGGCAGCTTCGGGCCGTCCTGGGAGTGGCCGCGAGCCAACTTTCTGGGGAGTTGGTGGCCCGGAATCTCTCCCTGGGATTTCTGGAGTTCCCTGGAGCCTCCAACGCCAGAATCGCGCCTCTGGCATCCTGGGGAACCCGCGGGCTAGGGCCTGGCCTCCCCCGGGGAACCTGCTGAGTGGGGCCGGGCATGGGGCAGCTCCTGACCGCCAAGCGCCCTCCGTCCGGCGCAGAGGGCCTGGTTCCCTTCCCTCCTCCGCCCCTTAGAGCCGCGTGTCCTTGGATGAATGACTTAGGCTCCCTGATAACAGATAACTTCCTCAGTTTCCTCCGCAATAAAAGCGAGGAGCTGGGAGGCCCACCAACCTCGCATGTAAAATAGATACTCACCGAAAGCCAGTTGCCTTGGCCCGCGGCGGCATTAAAACGCTGCAGCGCCTGGCTGACTGGACCCAGGGTCCAGAATTAATTTGGAGATAAGGTGGAGGATTTGCAGTGCCAAGGCCTCGGGCTGTTCCCAGCCTTCTTTTGCCAACCTCATGTATGTTTTATGGAGCAAAGGAATGGCTTTTTTTTTTTTTGGAAAGAAAATCTCAGTTGTAGAACCACCGCTGGGATGTTTGTTCCCTATGACCCACTGCTATCAAAAGGGAGAAGACCCGTGGGGGTGGGATGTGGTGGGAGTGTTTGTGATCCTACTTCTGGCTCACATAGGGATCTGGCCAAATTCTCTCCCCAGTCTGGGCCTCAGTTTCCGACGTATATAATGGCAAGGAGGGGAGTTTGAACTAGGTGCCCCTAATGTTGGCTAACACTGCTGAATCTAAATTAGGCCCCCATCTGCCCTAGATGTTAGGGGAGTATGTGGCTTCCTTTCCTGAAGCAACCCGACTTGAAAGTCATTTGGAACTGGAAGAGTGCTTTGGGCAGCAGGAAGTTGACAGGAATCAGGTGTGGCCTGGGACCCAGATTTCAGTCCATTTGAGGTACAAAGCTCCCCTGGGCCTGGGTCTACCCTTTCGCCTCTAGCCTCACCTAGCCAGAGACAGAAATGCTTTACCTTGCCTCAGCCCACCCAAGGAGGTGTCCTGGCCAGGCAACACCTCCCCCCAGTAAAGGGATCCGAGGCAGGGCCTCAGTTGGTCCTGGCACTCAGGAGGATGTGGTTGAGGAAGGCAGTGATTTCTCCTGGCTCCTGTCCAATTTCACAAAGTGGGGGCTGGCTCCAATGTGGGTCAGGGCTATTCTTGGAGACTTGATTCCCCAACACCTCCTGTATGCCAAACGGGGTGCCGGGCTCTTCCGGGGCAGAGCTGAAGAGGCTGCTAGGCCCTGCCCTCTGACTGTTCCATTGTTCTGTGAGTTTCATTTTCAAATTCTTTGGCACTAAGACTTAAAAGACCAGTGCTGGCTTCTGCTTGGGTCAGGGCTGCAGAGGGAAAGGATGGGGGGGACTCCCAGCACACATGCTTGTTTTCTGGACAAACTTAGAAGGATGCAGGGGAGCTTTCTAAGCACAGAGTGGTTGGGGGGCACCCTCAATTTCTTGAGAGAACTCATGAAAGGAAGCCCTTTTCCTTAGTCTCCTGCCCCATCCTTCCTTCCTTTCCCCTCTTCCTCAGTTCACTCAGGTCTCCGACGGAGGGACTGAAACATGAAATGAATGGTCACAAACTGCGCAGAGAGCCTCATTCAAAAAGGAAAGAATGCAGATAGAGAACTTGAGTCCAGGCTCTCATCTGCTCCTGCCCCTGCCCCTGGGACCGATTCTATAGCCCCCTCTCCCCCAACCCCTTTGGACCCTGCCAGGACATTGCCCAGCCAACCTCTACCTGGAAACTTCCCCAGTCCCAGGGCCAGGCCAGCCTGGATCTCTTCATCCCTGGTGGCCTGGAGTCACTTTTCCTTTCAGTACCACTTGGAAAAGGAACAGGTGGGCATTATGGCCAACAGACAGATCTGGGTTACTCTTGGGCTGTGTGGCCGGACAAATCACTTCACCTCTCTGAGCTCTGGGTTCCTGAGCAGTAAGAGGGGGATAATAAGGTATCATGGGAGCCTAAAGAGATCTGCATAAAGAATTCAGTACAATACCAGGCACATATTAACAACAGCTACAGTTCCACGAGATGGCCACAACAGGACACACGAGCAGACCGAGGCTCGGAGAGGGCCAAGTTACCGCCCAAGATTCCACAGTGGCCCGAGCTCAACTGGGGAAGTCGGCTTTGATCACATTAGAGTTCCTCCATTGTTCTCTTGTCTCATCTGCGAGAATCTTGCTTTTCCTACCACTTTAAGGAAGGGACAGTAGATCTGCTTTTTGTTTTTCTCCTCTCCTAACCTAGTCTACTGAAAAAAAATACTTATTGAACTGAATCAGTGGTTTCAATTCCAGAAGCAAAATTAATCCTTTCCCTCCTCCTCCGGCGCAGAGATGGCTCTTGGAAACCCTGTGTCACTCCCTTTATTACAAACTCCTCTGCCCTCCTCCAGGCGCCTGGGCCACTCCGGGATTACAAATGGAGCCTTCTGCCTCTAGGTCACTGATTCCGCTACCATCTGTCAGCACGGATTGATTGAGGAGCCTGGCCTGCTCGGCAGATCAGTGACTTGTGCGAAGTGAGCCGGGGAGTCAGTGCCTTCAGCGGCAGGCGGATGGCCTTTCTCTCCCTCTCTGGCTCTCAGGAGCACGTGTGCACCGTCACCTTTATCCTTCACCGGGTCCCAGCTCCCCTTCCTCTCTGGAGTTGCCTCCTGCTAACTCTAACACACCAGGAGGGAGGCCTGGAATGCCTGCTCTCCATCCTCCAGGAGACCACTTACAAAAGCCTCTGGTTAACAGAGTGAAGAACCCCCACCACAGCCTCCTGCAAGGCCTATCCTAGGCCAGGCACGAACAGCAGGAGTGGCCAGATCCTCTGTGGACATGCCTTCCTTCCACACAGAGCACTTAGCTGTGGGCTAGGCCGTGAGTCCTGACAGAGGGAGCACACGGGCTCACAGTAAGTCCTTCTGGGGCAACGGCAGGGCAGGCGCTAAGGCTAAGGGAATAGGGAAGGCTCTAGAGGGAGTCAGGGATATCAACACTCGTGTGTGCATGCAGCTGCCTACTGTTCTCAGGAAGGCTGTCCCCAGCACACACACACGGGATGCTGAGGTTGCAGAGGGGGGTGGGGCAGGATGCCACACTGACATGCTTCTTGACATGAATTGGTTTCACAGGGTCTCACAGGGACCGCTGCTTAGGAGGCCAACCCTGCCCTCTACCCCAGCCCTCCAGGATCAAAGCTGTGGCTCCCTCCTCAGCTCCCAGTGGAGACACGGGGCTGTGTGGGACCGTATCCATCTCTCCACTGGGCTATGAGGATCCGCAGGGCAGAGACATCCTGAGCAGGGCAGGGCATCCTATCCGTAAAAATGATAACGTTAGGAATCCCGATACAGCCCTGAGGGATCCAGGCTTACTGGGAATGGGCACTGTGGGTTTGCGGCAACCTGATGAGGCTGGCTGAGAAGGTTATCGCCCCTGCCATTACAGACGGGCACCGAGAATTTAACTTGTCCCGAGTCACACGGCTTGGAAGAGGCCATACTGGGACTGGAACCCGGGTCTTTACAGGCTGCACGCTTAACCACCAAGCTTCCCAGCACTCAGTAAACACTGGAAGGATGGATGGATGCAGACAGTTGGCGGGTCATGAAGTCTGTAGGCAGATCAGGCACAAGATAGGAGAGGGTCTGCGGGGTCAGCACCAGCCCTTCCCCACCAGGGACATGTCCAAGCCCCGGAGACTGGGCAGCCTGCAGGCGATGGGCTCTCAGACCCCGCCCCCAGAAGACTGTGGCCTGCCCAAGTGGCAGCTGCTGTTGCGGCGGCTCCCTCTTCCCACAGGCGAGCAGAGAGAAAACACGGGAGGAGACGCTGAGCAGCTGGAGGCCCCCCCGCAGCCTGGCCGCAGGGGAGATCAGATCACCCCTCAGCACACTTGGCACTCCTGTCCCTAGTGGCTTGACTCTCAGGCCCTGGCATGATGGCCTAGCACAGGTCACTAAACTAGGGGCCCAGCCTGCTCTCAGCCACGTATGTCCTCCAACGGCTCTAGTCTCAGGGTCTCCATCGAGGTGGGAGGAGGGGCTGAGTGGTCCGCCTGCCTCCAGGGAGTTGGGCCCCTTACCTGGGCAACCCCATTCACTCCTCCAAACAACCTTACGAGGCAGGGATTGTCATCTCCATTGTACAGAGCAGGAAATGGACGCACAGAGATGCTAAGAGATTTGTCTGAGGTCACACAGCTAGCAAATAGCAGAGCTGGAATCTGAACCCAGGTTTTGGGCTCCAGGGCCCCACTGAGTCCCTGCCAGCACTACAAAGAGTTCGAGATGAAACGGCCTAGCAACAGCGGTGTCACGCGCACGTTCTAAGCGCTTCACCCACATTAACTCGCCTGATCCTTACAACAGCCCTCCCGTGTGGATGCGATTACCTTGTTTTGCAGATAAGGAAACTGAGGCACAGAGCAGCCAGGAAGGGGCAGAGTTGGAATTGACACAGGCAGGTCGGACCGCAGAGTCCCCGCATCGCCTTATCACATGGTAACAATGGGGAGGTTCTGTTCCATTGGGATTATTTCTGCTTGAAAGCCCGAGACTTTTAGCCCCATCACTGCTGGGCTCCCCGGGAAGGCAGTGCCGCATGCCGAGGCGTGCTGGGAAAGGACTTTGTTCCATCCTGTTTTGTTGACATGCTCTTCATTTTAAGCCCGAAACCCAAGCTTGCTGCAAAGAATTGAAAAGGAGGAGAAAAACCGCAGCCGAGATACAGCCGCTACTTCCCGAGCCTCCAGGGTTCGCCACGCTTGGGGCTCTGAGTGTGTCCTCGCATTTAACCTTCACAACCCCCCAGCAGCCCCTGCTTCACGGCCGGAGAAACCGAAGCCCAGAGTTGCTAACAAGAGGCCCAAAGGCACACAGCCGCTAAGTGGTAGATGGGGGACGTGAGAATCCTGGCTCTCCTGAGAGCTGTGCCCCCGTGGGGGCCGGGAGGGGCATCTTGTTTGCTGGGCTCGGACAGAAATGCTTCTGCTTATCTTCTGACACGGGCTGGTAACTCCAAGTCATAATCCCTTGGCCACGGGGAAGGCACCCAGACAGAGGTGTAGGGGTGCGTAACTAGATGCTGCCTTCTGGGTTGGAGAAGCTGAGAAATGTGGACATCAATGCACCACCCCCTCCTTCCCGCCCTGACTCCATCTATCCCTCCAGTGATTTGGGAATGGCCGCCCGGCCGCCGAGGTGATGGTCTTCTGGAAGCAGTCACGGTGGGTGAGGTTCCTGGTCTCTGCCCTGCCTCTCCCTGCTGGCTCGTGAGGATAACCGAGTGTGATTCCGGCGGAGAAAGCAAGCAGCACAGCGGATTGATTCTCCAGCCGCCACCAGGTCCTTCTGGCTGCGGCCTCCGTTCCCGGCCCAACCCATCCCTGCAGCAGACTTCGTCGCGGTCACCCACAGCCAGCTTCGACCCTCCTGCCCCCGGTGCGGAAGTCTTCAAAGGGCCCCAAGTGGCTTCAGAATTCAAGTCGATTCCCATTCAGCGGGCACACAAAGCCCCTGGCTGGCCCCAGCTCAGTTCTCCAACCTTCTCTCACACGTCCGGTTCTGCCTCTTTGCCAGACCAAGCGAGTTGCGTTCCTGCCATGTGCTTGGCTGCTCCCCGAGGCGGGCAGTCCGTCCCTCCCTCCTCCCTGGAGACCGAAATTACAACTTCTTTCAAGACTCAGGTGGCACCACCTCCACGAAGCCTTACCTTAGTACTCCTCATAAATTCATCCCAGCATTCATTGAGCCCTTACCATATACCACGCCCCAAGTCCAAAGGCCCCTGTTTTCGGGGGGCCATTAGAGAGAACGAGTCAACACGTGCGATCATTTGGTAAAGTTAGGGTACACACTAGTAAGAAAGCATGCCGGGGGCACAGAGGGTGTATAATGGGACGCTGGGTACCGGGGGGTCCAAGACATTTGAGTTGAAACCTGGAAGATAGGAAGGGGTCACATGATGGGGTTGGACGCGAGCCCCAGGCGGTGGGCACAGCATGGGCAAAAGTCTTGAGGCAGGAGGGAGCGAGTCGTGTTTCAGGAAGGGAAAGGAGGCCAATGCAATTTAAGCGAAATGAGAAAGCGGGAGAGGCGGCTGGAATCAGACGGTTCAGGCCACAGAAGGCATGGGGGACTTTATCCCCAGGCAAAAAGGGGGAGCCATCGAAAGATTCTGAACAGAGCAAACAGTCAATATTCATTTGTCAATGACCCGGCCAGCTGCCCCGTGCCTGAGCACCTTCTCAAAACCCAGACATTGCATCCAGCCACCCCTGAACCTCAGGACCTCTGGTGAGTCGGGTTTGGAGTCTTCAAAGCCTTCCTCCTAGACCGAGGTATCGAGGGTAGGGCTGACTTGGGGTTCTCCCACCTCACCCCAGCACACACAACTGCTCCAAAAACGTGTGGAACAAACTAACAGAGAGGACAACACACTTACCAGCATTTCCCCTGGAAGGGGCCAGGCTGCCTGAGGGGCCTTCCACGTTCTCTGGAAATCACAAAATTCAAGGGTTTTAGCGGGCCACTACTCCGGGAGCCCTTGAGAGCAGAGCCAGCATCCCCCCGCTGGCAGCCAGTAGCCAGCATGACATGGTACAGGCACCTGCCCGTGGCCATCTCGTGAATGGCCAGAAACAGAACCCAACGGTCTCCACAGCCAGAAAGTGCTCCTGACCTCACAAACTCCGTTTTGCACAAGCCGTCTCACCCAGGGTCCACCCGCGCAGGCAGGAACGGTTCCTGCCCTCTTTCACAGATGAGGAAACGGAGGTCCAGGAAAGGAGGGGTCCCTGGCAAGGCGTGTCAAAGCCAAGACCAAAACCTGACAATGGTCGGGCTACTTATGGCCCCGTGGGGTTAAGAAAGCTCTCCAGCAATTTCTTTGGAAAATGTTTTAAAATGACATATTTCATCAGGATGTCTGTCACGCCAGCAGTGGGAGCCAACACACCAATTCTCGAAGGCTGTTCCCGGTACACGTCAGACCCACACGCTCAGCCCCAGGCCCTGAGGCAGGCAGCTTCGCCCAGAGCACGGGAGGGGCCTGACTGATGAATCCTTGGCTCCCTGGCCTTGGGGCTGGCACACAGCAGCTGCTCAGGAAACTGACTGTTTGAGGGGAATCCGAACGGATTTGAGGGGAAGACTGGCGAGAACATTCCTCCAGCTCTCGTGTGGGCACCGTGCTGAGGGAGTAAACCTGCATTAAGTCAGGTCCTCCTCACACAAGCCTAAGGGCTTAGTCTGACAATATCCCCATTGACAGGTGTAGAAACTGAGGCTCAGAGCAATAAATCATTAGCCTGTGATCACACAGCCAGTGAGCGACAGAGCCGGGATCTGAACCCACACAGAGCCCTTAGGTAACCTCACACCCTGACTCAGCCGAGGTGAGCAGAGAGGTCCCAGGCAGGGGGAGAACTCCCAAGCATCCTTTAAGGGCTGGGACCCTGGGGGAGGGGGGTGCCCTTCCCCCACACCTGTCATGACCACTATTCCCATCCTGCTAGAGCCTGCGTGGGCCAGCAGTGACAAGTTGGCAGGTAAGCACCTTGCCACAGGTTTCTCATCTCCCCAGCCTCTCTCCCCTAGTGGTGTCTGGGCTCCCTTCACCTGTCCTACCTCGTATGGACGCCCAGCATTACAGTCCACCCAGCTCCCTTTCGGTAGTAGGTGTGAATTGAAAAAGAAAGGGGAAGCGGAAGACGATGCAACGCTGCCCAAGCTCCCTAAGCTCTTGGAGCCTCAGCGCTCCCACGTGCAGAACAGGGACATCACCACCTGCCACGGAACGCTGTCCACGCAGGTGTTTCATCAGTGACCTTGCACCTAAGGGCGGTTTCTAACACTCTGGCCTCGGGTACCCACGAGGTGGACTCGCTCGTCCGGGGAGCAAGCCAGGCTCAGGGAAGTGAGGTGCCCCCAAGCACCCAGCAGAGGATACACTGGAACAAAGGGTGAGTGGTCTGTCCGGCTCTAGGAGAGGCTGCAAATGAACCCCTTGGGTCTTCCCTGGCGACTCAGCTGCACACAGCCAGGTGTGGGCCAGATGTGGTTCCCTAGCCCTGTGTGCTCACACTCCCAGGGCACTCCCCTAACAAGCTCGTGCCGCATGGTGTTGGGGCCCTTACTGGGCCAGATGGATGCCCTCGGCCCCCTACTCCAGGCTAGGTGAGGTGTGTGGGTGGGGACAGAAGGCTAGGCACTACGGCTGACTGCAGAATAGAAGGGAAGCTAGCACCCTTTCTGGAAAAATCGATGGGCAGATGATGCTGCTAAAGTCCCAAGCTGTATGGAAGCCACACAAGAAAGTCAGGGACGACAGAATCAAAGGCCCTTCGAGTGGGTGGGGCCCTGAGAGGTGAGTGAGCCCAAGTCCCCATCATATAGATGGGGAAACTGAGGCCCAGGGTGGGGCCATGACCTCAAGGGCCCCGTGTTGGTGGCTCTCCCATACATGAAGGGGTCCCGCAGCCGGTGGCTCATTCAGCGTGAAGGGTGGGCCCTTTGCCGGTCTTTATGCCTCCCACCCCAGCCAGCCGATCCTCTCTGGTCTTGCCCGCACTACCAAGGGGGCTGGTTTAGCCTCACCCAGGAAACAGCAAATATCAAATTTTTCTCCGTAGGTTTCGGCTCCTGGTGATGCCCTACTCCCCATCCCCACACTCCCCTCACCTGGTAGGCAGAGCTGGAGAGACTGTCAATAAGCGACTACATTGTTCTAGAATCAGAGCCCACCTAACGGTAAGTGCTCATAAATGTTAGCTACTATCACCAGGCACGATTATCGCCACATTACAGCTAGGGAAACTGAGGCTCGGAGGGACTGACTGGCCCAGAGATATGAAGCGGTAGCTAGAGGCTTCACTCTCCTGGGCTTTTTCTTTAAGCTAACAGTTCCTGAGTGCCCCTGGCAGCCAGGCTCTGGGCCAACTGCACAGTCCTCTCCATGGCCCTGTGGTTTAGGAACTATGATCACCCCAAGAAACTGAGGCTCAGAGAGGGCAGGCGATTTGCCTGAAGCCACACAGCTGGTCCACAGCAGAGCCCCAGGTGATCTCAGGCAGCCAGGCCCCCATCTGCACTGCCCTCTCACTCGGGGAGTAAACACCCTGCCTCTTGCGGGCGGAACTCTCACCCAAGTCAGACTCCAGGCGTCCATTCTGTTTCCCCAGCAATGACTCACAGTGGGGCCTGACCCCTAGGGGTCCTGAAACTTCAGATTAAAAGAAGACCCAGGCCGGCGCTTCAATTCAAAGATGGGGCTGTCTGGGAAGCCCACCACCACAAGACCAGCCTGAGAGGCCTGACTTGGGAGAAGCTAAAACCAACAAGCCTGCTTTCTAGGATCCAAGAGAACAGTGCGACATTCTAAGACACACGCTTGCTGTGATCAAGACGTGTGTGTAAAGCCTGGCCACCCAGGTCATCAAGTCAGGTTCCTACCCTCTTCCAGAACCAGCTCCCATGGCCAACGGCCCTCTCTCCCCTAAGCCCTCCCTGAGCTTCGGCCCCAGGAGGCAACGACCCTCAAAGCTGCGCCCTTGCTTCCCCCCCCCCCCCCGCCCAGATGGCAGCCCCTCCCCTGCCATAGCCTAGGCAAATTCCTACTCATTCTTCAAGGCCTTCAAACGCCGCCACCTCCTTGAAGCCCCTCTCAGTTGCTCCGTGAGAATTCACAAGAGTACCCCAGGGAGAATATTTCACTGGGCCTCTGGGTTGCTGGGACAGCCAAGCTTCCTCAGAACTACAGCTGCCACTAATTGAACACCTGCTGGGGACAGGGACCGCACCTGCAGTCTCTTCGAGCATGAAGGCAGAGGTGACCGTCCCCGGGGGGCCCTGCCTTTAAAAACTGCAGCTCTGAGAGTTGCCCAAGGTCACGCAGACAGGAAGTGGCCAGGGCAGACTGCCTCTCCAAACCATCTCACTCCAGAGCTCCTGGGATGCATCCGATCAGGGGCATCCAGAGAGAGCGGGCCTGCGTGCCAAGGGGGTACCTGCTCCAAGTGGGCAGGCTCTGTGAACTTGGGCTGGGTGAAGTGAGCTGACTGGCCAGCCGGCCCCGCCTGGGGCTCTCTGCACCTCGGGCCACACGGTTCTCGAGCCCGGGGCCTGGAACGGACTCAGCATCTTGGCCTTGGGGAGAGCCTCGCCACTCTTCCTTCCTTTTCCATCTGGCAAAGGGAGCTCCATAGGAAGGCCAGGCGGGCAGCTGCTCCTACACAGTCTCTGCAGTGCTTTCTGGCTCCCCTACGGGGGTTGGCTTGTGGGCCCAGGACCTGAAGGAAATGCCAGGGCGGATAAACAAGCCCACCGCCAGTTCCAGAAGGGACGTTGTGTAGCCACAGAAGGCTCTGCAGCTCGGGGGCAGACCTCCCCCTCCCAGGCATAGCTTGTTTTGCCCTCACCTATCAGGCTCCATGGGGAAAAATTATCTTTGGGTGGGTCTGCCCGAAGGAAATGAGCCTGACACCCTTCCTAGGGGGCTTGGCAGGGTGACAATTCCTGGTGGCCCGCTGTCCTGGGGAATCTGTGAGTCTGGATCTTCTCCCCTGGCCTCCAGGTGATAACCTCCTCTGTGCTCAGCTCTGAGCAGGTGCTGGGAACCCTGGGAGGATGGCCTAAAAGTTCCTGTACCCAAGGGCGATTTGCCTGAAGCCACACAGCTGGTCCACAGCAGAGCCCCAGTGTGACCACAGTGTGATCAGCGCTGTGAGGGGGCGGATGGAGTAGGCATGGCCCAGGCCCCCAGCCCATCTAAGTGGAGGGAAGCCTCCCCCTTCCTGGAGGAGGTAAACTGAGTCTAGAAGGACTCGACAGGGCAAAAGAGGAGGGAGGGAGGAACCAGCTTCCAGGGAAAGAGGACAAGTACAAGGGCCACAGCCCGAGGGCTCGTGTGTGACAGGCTGGACCCAGCCAACTACAGCCTTCCCCTGCATCTCCATCTGAGAAGCGCTCCTGCCTCCGCTTCTCGCCTCTGAACGCTCCACCCCTGCTGCGGCCTGAGCTGGGGCCTGACCCTGGTTAAGACTCTACCCTGTGCGTTGTCTGGAGACCTGCTCCAAGGACTGACCATCTGGGCCTGGCACCTCGCCTGCTTGTGCCCTCTGGGAGCCGGGAACCTTGGGCTCTGGTCACTCTCCGGGCCAGGTCAGGCTCAAGCTCCAGCTCCCTGCCCTCCCGGGCCCGTCAGAGGAGTCCCAGTTCTGGGACACTTGGCCAACACCGGCCTGGCCACAGAAACCCCTGGCCAGCCTGGCTTTGTATCTCCGAAGCCCCATCTGGGCCTCGGTCCCAGGCTCTCAGCCTCCAGTCACCCTTGGGGAGCAGCTGTGGGTAGAATTAGCCTTCCGAGACCTCAGGCCGCCTGGACTAAGAGAATGATGGGACTGTGACCCTGGCTGGGGACAGAGACCTAGCAGGGAGGCAGCCAAGACAGGGCAACGGCTGGGGGTCAGCAGAGCAGCCTGGGCATCCCGCAGAGGGAGGAGGGGGCTGCCGTGAGGGGGAGGAGGGAGGACCAGCTCCTCCCCGCCATGCTGGCCTGTCTGTCTCCAGTACTTCACTGTAAAAATAAATGGAAGAAGCACACGCCAGACAGAAAAAAGGGAAGGGAAAAAAAAAAACACCCCCAACCGCCCCACATGGGCTCCCTCGGCGGGTCTGGGCCAAGGCCTTGGCCTGGGTTACTTGCTGCTGCTTTTCCCGGGAAGCTGCTGGGGCCAAATTTGCATTTACCACAAACAGAGACAACACAATGTCATAATCCTTCTCCTGTCATTCTCCCCTCTCTTCCTCCTCCCACCTCAGACACACACACGCTAACACAAAATGACGGCTCCCTCGACAGCCTGAATGAGCAAAGCCCTCGATCTGCCTCTTAATTGCTGGCGTTTCTCTCTGGCCCGCGCTCCGAGCTCTCCGTGCCCATCGCCCAACTTACAGCAGACCACCCACTGCCCCCTCCTTTGTCCCGAATCGCCGCTGACAAATGGCCTGCTGGAGGTAGAAGAATATGCCTGGAAATAATGGGGGGGGGGGGGGGTTTGGGGGGGAGCCAGCCCCTGCGCCCTGCCGCCTCGGGCACCCTCGCTGCCGGGGTCCTGGCCGCGGAAGCTGGCTGGACTCCAGGGGACAAGGGGCAAGGGAGGGTGACTCGGCTCCTGGGACTCTGACCCCGGGGGCCCTGCCCTTCACGCCCCTGCTGCTGCCCCGGGGCCACGGGGCTGCCAGAGCAGCTCCCCTCCCACCCCTCCTCTCCCGGCCACCCTCCCGGGCACTGCTCTGAACATCCCCCGCGCTCCCCTCCCTCTCTCGCTCTTTATGGCAGTTTCAAAGCTGCAGCCGCCACTCGAGCAGCTGCGGCCTTTGATGGGGACAAGGCAGCGAAGGCGGCCCGGGAGGCCCCTGCCCGCCCTGCCCTGGCCCTGCCCGCCCCCCGCCCGCCCCCCCGGGAGTCTCGGGCTGGGCCGCGCGGCACAGCGGAGCGCCCAGCGGGCACGCCTCGCGCACCAGAGCAAACTTTCACGACCGGAGGGAGAGCACGGCGCACGCCCGTTACCTTTGCAGCACCATCCTTCCCGGCACTTGCCCCAGCCCCTCCGACAGACAGGCCCAAGCCCCAAGCCGAGGCCGGGGAGGAGGAGAGAGGGAAAAAGGAGAAGGAAGAGGAAAGGGGGGCAGTTTCTCGTCTTTCAGCCTCCTCGCGGCTCCTCCTGCCCAAGCCGGCAAGTGAAGTCACAGGGCTGGGGCGGTGACATCAGCTGAGCCTCTGACATCACGGCCCCTGCTGGATCTCACCTCTGCAGGGTGGAGATGGAAGAGCAGCGGGGAGGAGGAGATGGATGGAGGAGGGAGGGGAGCACCGATCCTTCCTTCACCCTCAACTGCGGAGAGCCTGTGCCAGCATGGGGTGGGGGGAGGGGGGTGGCTCGTCTCTGAAGAATATGTTTTATCTCTACAGATAGGGGCGATTATGTGTCTATTTATAATTGGCCCCAGAGTGACTGGCTTAAAAGGGGAGACCGCCCACCAGAGGCGCGAATCGCAGCTCTCTGCTTTCCATGGAGCCACGGGGTCAAGGCCAGCGTGACGGCTCACAGGTCAGGGACTCATACCCAACACTTGGTGCAGTGGGCACGAAGACCTGGCGAGGCTCAGAGAGGGAAGGGCCTCCCTGAGGCCACGCAGCAGGAAAATGAGCTGATATTGGACGGGCAGAGGCACATGGAGGTGGGAAAGGGCTGGTTGGGGCCAGGAAAGAAGCCCAGACAGAGCCCGAAGGGCCAGACAGAGCCTGAAGGGCAGCTTTAGGGCTTTTTGAAGCCTTGGCCGGCTGCAGACATGAGGGTCTGGATCTGATCATTCAGCCCAGGCCATCCCTCCACAAAGGTGGGCATCCGAAGGGGGAGGCGGGGGGAGGCGGGGGGTGGGGGGGGGTAATCCGCATCACCCCAAGTCCCATCCAGGTCCGCCCCTCGGGTATGGCATGCTAATTCCAACAGGCTGAGCACCAGGCACCCCGACTCCTCTTTCTTCCCATCGCAGTGTCTGAGAAGTAGGTACCAAAACCCCAGGTCAAGGTGGAGAAACTGAGGCCCAAGAGGTGGTGGGCCAAAACAGGTACCCAGTGTCCAGTGCCCGGACTCTAGATCTGGGCCGGACCCTTGGCCCTGCAATGCCCTTGGCCTGAGCCTCCTACTCTATAGCTGCTTGAGCCAAACCCAGCCTGGCAGGGTCCCCCTGGTCCTATGCCTGCCTCCTTGGAGAAAACCACAGTTGCTCCAGCCTCTGCCCTCAGAGGAGAGGCTACATAGCCCACTCTGCTCTGCCCCCTTCAGCCTGAGACCCCAGCCCAGCCCAGGGCCCTTCTAGGCCCCAGTGTGCCAAACCCTGAGAGCACCCTCTTCCTGGCCCCACAGGGGACTTGGCTGCTGACCACTGGCTGCCCCGAACTCGACACAGACCATCTGAGCTTCCAGGCCTGATGTTTGGGGACGGCCCGGTAAGCACCAGGCTCTACCTTCTCATTTCATCCTTTCCACGGGCAGGCTGTCAGGGTTCCAAGGTTTCAGGCCAGGACACAGGGCTTCTCCCACTGTCCGGAAAGTACTTCCATTTCTCCCAGGCTTTCACCAAAGCCCAGAGCTAATGTTCACAGCTCAGTCCTTCCCCCCAACTAAGACCAGACACGGAGCAGAATCCACACAAGACCCTCAGGAAGCCCTTGGAGGCAAAGGACTCTTCTCACAAAAGATGAGCGTGCAGCTCCAAACAGCAGCCAGGAAGCCCAGAACGAACATTTTCCTTCTGTCCCCTAAACCAACCACGTTGTCTCGTGCCTCCAGGCCTTTGTCCACGCTGTCCCCTCTGCCTGGAACACCTTCTCAGCCCAGCCCCACCTCTTTCCTGGCAACAGGAGGGTCTCAACTGAGACACCACTTCTGAGAAGCACTTCCTGACCCCCAAGTCCAAGTTCGATACTGCTTTTCATTCTCTCCCCCACCACCAGTCCTACTCACAGTGTCCTGGGAGGCCAGCAAGGAGTGGTGGAAAGGGATGGGGATTCTGAGGCAAACTGCCAGGTTCGCAGCCCAGCTGTCTGACCGCTCAGTGTGAGACCTTGGACAAGTGACTTGACCCCTCTCGATTGGCTTCCTCCTCTGTGAAATGGGGGGGGGGGGGGAGGTGGAGGGAGGTAACAGCAGTTCAGGCCCTCACCAGACCCCAGCAGAACAGCTCCTGCTCTTTCTCCTGTCTGCCTCTCCAGCTGGGCTGCCAGACCGGCCAAGGACATGGGTCTGTCTTGCCGACTGACCCCTGGCCCAGTGCCCACACACAGAAACGTGCACTGAGGAACCTAGACAAGGTTGGTTGAAACGGCGGACTGGGGATTTTTAATTCCGTTCGGCAGGCACCTACATCGGGCCATCTGGTTTTTAAATCTTGGCTCCACCACTTCCTTCCTGTGTGATCTTGGGCAAGTTACTTAACTTCTCTGAGCCTTGCATGCCCCACCTGTGAAATGGGGTAAGAATAGACTCTGCCTTATAAGGCTGTTGTAAGATTACGTGAGAGAAGTGAAGTGAAGTGCTTAGAGCGGGGCAGGAGCTCAGCGGGAGCCGGCCCTGTGTGAGCGGCCATCATTGTTTCTTTATCTGACCAGGGCCTGCAAGGTACCACAAAGGACAGAGAAAAGTTAGAGATACGGTGGGACAGTGGGAAGGAAGTGGGCTTTAGAGGAACAGAGACGAGGCTCCAACTTCATCTCACTGAGCCTTAGTTTCACACTCTTGAAGCAGGGAAACACCCCTTCGCTGAGCCTTTGAGTGGGTGACCGCAAACAAGGAGTATAAAAGTGTCTGGCACCGGGTCAGGCACTTAGGAGATTAGCAATACATGTGGGTTCCCTTCGGTTTCCCCAAACCACGGTTGTTCAATAACTTTTGTGACCGTCCTGACATGGGTGTGGTGTGATCACAAGCCAGGAGCAAAAGAGGCAGAGAAAAAGCTTAGAAGGAAGGACAGTTGGGAGGAGACAACAGGAAGGGCTTCCTGGAGGAGGAGGTATGTGAGTAGGGTCAGGAAAGGAAGAGAGAGCAAATGCATGGACAGAATCCCCCTAGAGCGAAACACATTGCTGAGGCAGCAAATTGCAAGCAAACTTGGGGGAGGGGGCCCTGTCCCCTCTGCCTGGAAGCAGAGGTTTTTGAGCATGGCTCAGCATGAGGGCTGAGCCAGAGGGCTCCGTGAGCACCAGACCTCTTTATTCCTCTGTCAGGAATAAAAGCCCATCACACGGAGACCAAACAAGCTGGGAGCGATGCTGGGATTATCTGGCCCCACCATTCTACACACAAGGAAACCGAGGTCCAGAGAGACAAAGGGATTTGTCCAAGGTCACCTGGAAGATCAGTGGTAGAGCCAGGGTCTATGCTTAGCCTGGTAACCCCTGGGCCAGAATTCTTTTCATGATAACAACCATTAATCATACGTATGTAGTGCTTCCCGAGCACACCCCTGTTGTGGCTTGTTGGGAGGATGAACTAGTTTGAGCGCCACAACTACTCTCTGGTGAGGGACTACCATTACGCCCATTTTAAAGATGAGCAAACCGAGGCCCAGAGACTTGAACAGAGTTGTCTCAAGTTATACCACCAATAAAGAACATACCCAGGATAAAACCCGAGGCTGTCTAGCCCCCGAGTCTGGGCTTTTAACCACAATACCCTCCTGCTTCTCATCATTACATGCATCCATCCCACTGCACACATGCACCCATCCCCCAACCAAGCATGCACGCATTCACTCAAGGAGCGCTGATTTGAACTCCTGCTGTTCCAGGCACTGACAAGTCAGCAGTGAGTGCATGGCCGACCCCCTGGAGCTCCACCCCCGTCTGTGGCCCCTGTCACCCCATATCGTGCTGAGCTGCTTCAGGGTAAAAACTGTCCTCCTGAAAAGGCCGGCTTGGAATTTAGCTGCTCACTCTACTATTGGGAAACCACAAACCAGTCCCCTTTCAAAGATCGCTATATCGCCTGCTTTCACACGGGGGAGTGATGAATGAACGAACCAGTATCAATTTCAGGGCACACTGGTGAGTTGCATGGAGGTCTGAGGCCTCCGTAGCAAAATACACAGACACAGAGACACAGACACACACACACACAATCCTGCAGATCAGATCTGAAAATGCTCGGTCCCTGAAGCTTGAAGCAAGTGAGCCAAAAAGTGCATTGGTTGAGTTCTGCTACCTACAAGAGCTTTCCACAAGCCCAGCCCTCTGGGCAGAGAGGCAGCAGTTCAGTCACATGGGCTGGGCAACCTTTCAGATAGCCTTCTGGTCTCCCAGAAGACCCAGACCTTTCCCTGCTCACACCAGAGCACCTGCTCTGTTCCAGGCCCATGACACTGTTCTACCCCCAAAGGCTGGCATGACTGTGCCATTCCCCAAAGGAGGAGACTGAGGCTCAGAGAAAGGAAGAGGAGCCCAAGGTCAGCATGGAGCCAGCTGGTTGCAAAGCCTGTGATCCCCTTCCAACAATTCAACTTCAGGGCCACCCTGGGCAGGCTCATTCCTCCTCCGATCCTCCGTTTTCTCCTCCTTGAAGTGGAGAAGGAGCCCCCTTCCAGCCCTGGCACCCCAGTGCTCCCATCTGACAAGGCTGCAAGCCTGGGGCTGAGGACAGGAAGGAAGGCCAGGCAGATGCCTCCCAACCCGAACCACCACCCCCTTCATCTCCCCTCCTCCAGTAACCCCGGCTATGTTGTAAACAGCCCTAGAATAACAGATCTTAAAATAGGCCTCGACTTCAAGGAGATGAGGTCCTTTTTATGCCCATTCTACAGATGGAGCCACGGATTCTGATCTCGAGGATCAGTGCTCTCTCCCTGCCCCTGCACCTCCAACACACTCTGGGAGGTTCCAAACATTGCCGGCTGTTGCCCAAAGAGCAGAGACAAACCCAGAGGAACCGGATCACTGCTGAGATCAGGGCATCAGGATTATTAATAATCATACCCCAAATCTGGAGAGCACGGTACCACTTCATGGCTCACGGTACCACTTCACCTGCTCCCTCCTCCATAAAACGGGGTTAATACTCATTATTGTTCCCTGAGATGGCAGGACAGGGATCACGCTTCCCGTTTTACAGATGAGGAAACTGAGGCACAGAGAGGCAGCAGGAAGTGCAGTGAGGCCACACTTGGAAGCTGGGTCTGAACAGAGGAGACTGAAGAGAGGAGGAAGGCCTGGGGTGGGTGTCACGTGGGCTGGGATGCTGAACACACTCTCATCCCCTGGCAGGCTGCCGACGGCCACAAATGAGGGGTGATCTGCCCGTCCGGGGGGGCCATCGGGGCCCGCAGCCTGCCCTGGGCACAGCTGCCGCCCTGGCAGACCCCCAAAGAGCCCCCTGAAGAACCGCGGCACTCGTGAGCTTTTTTCCCATTCCAAACATGCCAGAGCCCCGCGGACCCCGGAGGCTGCTACTTAGCGCCAGATTAATCACACCGAATTCTCCATCCAGATATTGCGTGCAGGCCGAACTCCCACCGCTAATCGCCGTAATATTCTCCTCGGCGTGTGCAGGCGGCCGGGGCGATGTTCCAGGAATATTAATTCTCCACAGCCGGCTCACTCCCGCCGCACGCATGCGCCCCCTGCACCGCCGGCTGCTGCTCGGGGATCGGGGGGCCAGGCTGGGGGACCGGGCAGGGGGGGCCGCTAGCAGGAGGCACAGCGTGGGCCAAAACCCTCCCCGGGGGGCTGGGGCCTGGCGGCCCCAAGCAGCAGCCCCAGGGCCGGGCTGACCTTTTACCATGAGCCCCCGCCGGCTAGAGGTGCCCACAGTGGGGGTCCCCGCTCACCCCATCTCTCCTCGCAGTCCTGCCCCTGAGCCCCCTGCCCCAGGACCTGCGGAAGGCTCAGGGCCCCCAGGAAGCCATACAGCATGGGCCCTCTGCTGCCTTCTCAGCACAACAGAGCTTAGAGGAAACGGGCAACTAGGGACCATCGAATCCCAGCCAAAAGAAAGAAAAAGAAAGGAAAGAAAAGACGCACAAAAAGGAATGAAAATCTTTCATGTGCTCCAAATATAAAACCGTGGGTGTTGGAGGGACTCAGGTAAGGGGAGGTTGGGCTGTGCCATGGGCCTGGCTGGGGCAGTGAGGGGGCAGTTCTCTGCGGCCGGCTACTCCTAACCCTATTAGCCCAAGTCAGGGAGCGTGTTCCTACAGAGCGACCATTAGTAAGGGGAACGCAGGGAGCACCGGGGCAGGATGGCTTCTGGTTTCTGGAGGGTCGTGGAGGAGAGAAAGCACCCCTCTGTTGCAAGCCCAAAGGTTCTGGCGGAAGCACAGGCTGCTGGGCCTGGGAATGAGACACTGGCCAGTCCTCGGGGAGCCCCCAGGGAGTCCCCGACTCAACGTAGTGCCAGCATCCCTGAGCACAGGCCCCAGATGCAAAGCTCCTGCTCACTCGGACCCTGAGACCCCCCAGAACAGGGCTGAGAAGAGGCACATCTTCAAGGGCTTTGCCAAGCACCTCCTCTGGCTTTGGCTCAGCACAGCCACAGGAGGCAGCTTTAACGTGCTGTTTACAAATAAGGAAACTGAGGCACAGAGAAGCGAAGTAAAGGGCCCAGCAGCTGAGTCCCCAGACTGTCAGAATTCGAAGCCAGTACCCTCCCCTCTCCACCACACAGCCTGACTCCATGCCCAGTCCCTCCCCTCTCTGGGGCTCCATCTCTTCTCTGAAATGACCTTCAAGGTCCTTCTTGCTCCCACATCCTGTCCAGCAAGCAAAAGCATTTATTAAGCACCTATTATATGCCAGGCCCAGGGTTCCAGAAATGCATAAGGTTGCTCAAGGAGTCTTAGAGGGAGGGAAGGAAAGTCCAGACTCTAGGGTGGACAGATGGGGCCAAGGGCAGTTTTTGTGCGTGGTGCCTCGGAGGCGGCTTCCGTTGGAAGGGCATGACTGACAGTGGGATGGTGTTCTGGGTGGGACAGGGCTGAGTGTGGATCCAGGTAGGCTGGGTGGTCTGGGCCAAACCAGGCAAAGGCAGGGCCCTCCAGCCAGCGGACACTGAAGAGGGGGACCTCTTGAACCCAGGTCTCCTGACTTCTGGTCCAGTGGTCTGGGAAGCAGAAACTAAGAACATCCCAAAAAAGAGGGTCCAACCTAACAGAGTGAGCACAAGGGGACCACATGAGGGTGTGGGGCTCAACCCAATTACTTTCTGACACAGAGAGATTGAGAATCAAGGTTTAAATCACAGAAGTGAGGGATGAAGTCCGAGCTGCTGGTCGGCAACAGCAGCCAATGCCGGTCCAGCCTAAGGGACACTGGTCACCCCCTCCCCCCCAGTGCTCCATGGAGCTGAGGTGCGTGAGCCGGGAAGCTGCCAGGCCCCTCTCAGACACTACCCCGCACATAAGTCTCGCAGCACTAGAAAACCAAGGGGTCCCTCACCCATTTCTCAGATGAGGGGACTGAGACTTGGAGATAAAAAGCACAGGCAGAAACCAACCCACGGGACTCCTGCATGCTGGGCTCCTGCCCATGATCTCAAGAGGGCGGGCGGGGGGCGTTATAAGTCCCAGAGGAGCAGGAGGCAACACTTTCAGGCTCCTGGGCCTGGGCCTGGGTGTTCAGCGTCCTGCCCCCCAGGCTCCACTCCCGCTCCTGCTGAGAGCATGCCTGCGGGGACCAGGATGTAGTAAAAAGGAGCCTTCTTGCCCTCCCAAGTCCCCAAGCACCAGTTCCATGCCTTAAACTCCCTTCACGCGTGAGAAATGCCGACCAGAGCTGGGACTCAGCCGGGAGCCAGCAGATAGTCTGGGAGGCTGGGGGACAAGCCAGGGGTAATGTCCCAGCATGTCAGCTGACCGAGGTGGACCCTGAGACCCCCACGGAGTGGGCATCGAGAGAGCCTGGGAAAGTTCCAGAAAGCTTCCTGGAAGAGAGGGTGTTTGGTAGCGACTTAGAGAGTAAGAAGGCCTGCAAGAGCTGTAAAGTACCACGCACCTAAGACACAGGGCCCCTTGACTTTCAGGCAGACAGGGCCCTGACCCTCTGCCACCCCCTCCCCACCGCAACCAGTCCCATTCCAGGCCAGTCCTATGCCTGTGGCCAGTCCCAGTGCCGGCCCGGTCCCAGGAAATTCCTCCTAAGTGACTGGTCTGACCACGGTGGCCCAGAGGTGCTTGGTGTGCCCTGAGGCTCCAGATCCCACACCCACACATCCCCTTCCACTGAGCACCGCCTGCCCGGGAGTGACAGGCCCTGGGCTTCAGCTGCTGAGCCTTGGAGACAGGGCTGACGGGAACAGGGATTCAGGCTCCTGGGCTTTTCCTAGACTCGCCTCTGGAGCAAGGTGAGGGGACAGAGAGGGCATGAAGTATGGACGGCCCAGGGGCCCGCTCCCTCACAGGAAGCCTCCTGGTCATGCCCAAGTCCCTGGAGGGGGCTGACAAGTGTCCTTCCTGGGCACCTCCCCCTGAGAGACTCAGTAGTTTCTGTTGCTGGTTCCACAGGGTAAAGACCCGGGTCTGGGCCCAGCCTCCCAACTCCTCACTGAGACCCTAAGCAGACCACCTCCATGCCCCAAACCCTCAGTTTGCTCAACTGGAAGTGGGGCTGGCCACACCCATCTTGCCAGATTATTGCAGAGTCTGAGTGCTAAGTTGTCTCACAGTGAATACCAAACAGAAAAAGTAAATGCTGGCCCCTTCCCTAGGGCTCGGCATTTGGGGGTGAAGGGGTAGGAAGGGAGAGCTGGGCATTTAAAAAGCCCCAGGGATATAAAAGCAGGTCTTCTCCAGAACAAGGGAATTCACATTCACCTCCTTCACTGCTCATGACAGCCTGGAGAGGGAAGGACTCAATTCTAATTTCACAGGTGAGTATCTGGGAGCAGGTGGACGAGGGGTCTTGCCCAAGGTCACAGAGCTCCGAGTCCTGAGTGTGCCTTGCCTAACTGGTGAGTGAGTGCTTTCAGGCTATGGGAAGGGGTGGGCAGGGAGGAGGCCCAGGCCCACTAGCCAAACCCAGCCCTGGAGCTCAGCCTGGCCACAAACCCCAGCGCAGGAAGAAGCAAGCCCCCATTCCCTACCTCCCTGAGGCTGCAGCCATCTTGGGCTCTGGCAGGGGCTTGTTTTGCAAGCCAGGAGCCCATCAGCCCTAGGACGGAAGCCAGGAAGGGGCTGAAAAGCGGGAGCATCCCACAGGATGAGCCTCCTGGTGGGGAATCACCCCCCTGCCAGCGTCCCGCCAGCCTCCTGCAGCGCCGAGGATCAGCCCAGCACCAAGGCTGTGCACGCGCCCCGGCAGGCACCTGCCAATCTCAGCCCACGGCCCCCGCCCCAGCCCCCCTCTCCCAGAGGACAGATAATTCTCTCGCTCTCCCAGCCTGACAAAATAACTAATGCTAACTCAATAAAGTCCCCCTTGAAGGTTTTTAATTACCAGACTGTGCCAAAGACTAAAGACTCTGGGAGCAGGAGGCAGGCCAGGGGAGGCTGATGGAGGTCGGCAGGGCTGAGGTAGGGCAGTGGGCGGGCGTCCCTCCCGACTGAGGACGAGGGCACGGCCAGGCCGCTGCTGTCCAGGGTGCTGGGCCAGGCGGTCACAGGGATTTAGGATTCACATTTGCAACAGCGGCCACTGATGGAGGAGGCCAGGCTAGGCTCCCAGCAGGAACCTGACGGCGGTTCTCTCAGGCAAGCCGCGTGGCCAATCACAGGCAGAAACCGACACCCCACTGTACAGATGAGGACAATGAGGCTCAGAGGGGGGCCGTGGCTTGCTGTGGTCATACAGCTGAGCCTGGATTGTCCGGTTACACTTGGCGTCGGGCGGAGCGCCTGGCTGACTGCAGCCCGAGATACACAGAGGGAAGTGTGGTTGAGTGGAGGGTCTGAGGGCACAGGGATGGCCCCCCGCAAAGGGTCTAATGCTGGGTGGTGGCTTCTGTGCAGTGAGGTGTGCTGGGCTGGGGAGGGAGACACTCACAGCCAGGAGCTGGCCAGACGGAGGCTGTCCAGGGAGACCTGAGAACATAAAGGCAGGAGCAGCCTGGCTGGGTCCTGCCTGAACTACCACCAGTCATGGGGCAAAGGGGCTCAGAGACCTTCCCCTCCACGAGCCCCCAATGCCACTAAGGGAAATGACGAGAAGAGGGGAAGTCACTGCGGGAGAAAGGGTGACACCGACTAGTGACCTAGCCAAGCCACCTAAGCCTGACCCAAGCACTTCTTCTTTGCCTGAAGGAAAATTCAGGAATGCCTGGAGGGCCCCACATGCTGCCTCTGCCCCAGAACAACTCCTCCCCACCCTCTGTGAGCTGGCCCTGCCCTCGTTGAGGCCAGCCACTCCACACTCCCATCCGGGGACCTGGCTTCTTCTCCTTGCTGCTCGCTGGGCCTCTTCCTGCCTCAGGACCTTTGTCTTGGCTGTCTCCACTCCCAGGGATGCTCTTGCACAGCTGGTGTGTGTTGCTCAGGTCAGAGCCCACATGGCACCTCCTCAGAGAAGCCTTCCTTGAACTGCCTGTTTACCGTGGCCTTCTCCATCCAAGGCCAAGTGCCCCCCAGCAGAAATGCCATGTGGCCTCAGTCCCAACACAAACATCCATCCCCTCCTCTGGGCAGCTTCCCCATGCCCCAGGCAGAGTGACCTGCTCCCTCAGTGGTACAGGTGGCCCTCAGCACTTGGACCCTAGGCATCACGGAAGTGCGGCCCCTCCTGGGGTTCAAATCCTGCCTCTGTCACTAGCTGTTTCAGCTCCTGTGGTTGTCAGTTTCTTCATCTATAACATGGTGGGGGGGGGCACACAGGGCAGCGCCTGGTGAGTGCTTAGTCGCCCCGCACAAGCCCCGGCCATGGGGATACTCCGGGAGCTCACCAGGCTGGCTCTACAGCTGACCCTGCACAGCTGGCCGGGGAGGTGGACGGGCTCCATTTCCTACGTGAGGCCACAGAAGCTGCACAGAGGCTGCGGGAGGCTCAGCCTTCTGTGGTCCTGAGGTCCCGGCTGTGTTCTTTTCGCTGCTGCTTCTGTGAATCTGCTCTTCCCAGCTCTGCAGAGGCGCCAACGTGGGGTGGGGGGGGGCGGTGGCGAGCGCCAGCACAGCTGTGCCTGGCTCCCGAGGGCCGTGTGGGGCGGCTGGAGGCCCCAACACCCAGCCCTGCCTGGAGCCTGCTGGCTGGGATCACAGCCCTGCGGTGCTCGAGCTGCTGCCCACCAGCCAGCCCCCTGGCATCGGGCCCGGGATGCCAGCCAGCCGGGAGAGGAGGCAGCTTGGCCGTCAGCCAGCTCACGGTGCCTAGCTGTCAACTGGGAGGCAGGCCAGGCAGGCCAGAGACCCCCCGCCCCCCGAATGGGGCCCCGGCCAGGCCACCGGGGCAGGGCCGAGCCGCTCATTGCCACAGCTATCGGGGGCCCTACGGGTGCCGGCCCCAAACAGGGCTCAGGGACATAATCTCACTGGGTGGGGACCCAGGACGCCTTGTCCCCATTTATTCCACTCAGCTTTTACTATAGTGGAAGCAGCACGTGGAGCAGGGGAATTTTCAAGTCAAATAATAATAAAAACAGCGACAACCACAGCTGACATTTAGCAAGGACTTACTCTGTGCCAGGTGGTTCATGCGCCGCTGCTCTGGCTCCATCCCCCCTCTATGGACTGGTGGCTGAGCTCAGAGAGGTGCAGGAAGTCACTCAAGGGGCGCCTGGGTGGCTCAGTGGATTAAGCCGCTGCCTTCGGCTCAGGTCATGATCTCAGGGTTCTGGGATCGAGCCCCGCATCGGGCTCTCTGCTCTGCAGGGTGCCTGCTTCCTCCTCTCTCTCTGCCTGCCTCTCTGCCTACTTGTGATCTCTCTCTCTGTCAAATAAATAAAATAAAAAAAATCTTAAAAAAAAAAAAAAAAAAAAAAAAAAAAAAAAAAAAAACCACACAGCGCGCTGCGGGAGGACTTCGATTTTGAGCTCGGGCTCAAAATGTTACGACCTCTCTGCTCCACTGGCTCAGGCCAGCCTAGGTGCTCACGCTGGCTAGCCCAGCTGGGTGGCCTTGAGCCAGGAAGTCACCCATCTGTAAAATGGGCACAGAAAGGATATCACTGCAGAGTCGAACCAGGGGCTAAAGACAGAGAAGCAGGCCTGAGCAGAGGACATGTTCCCTAAACATGGCTAGTCGTCGGTCATAGTCGCTGAGCTTCAGAAATGATAAGAACAGAAAAGCCCATTACATCAGAGGCCCTGCCAGCCGGCCGCATCCCCCCACAGTGTCCTGGGCGCGCCCTCCATGGGCACGGCTGGGCTGGCGGGGGGTGGCCCCAGGGAGGGGCAGTTCCTAGGGCTAACTGGAAGCCCACCGTGCACGGCCTTGAGACTCAGACCCAAGAGCTGTCCCTTCACACCACCTCTCCCCACTCCTAGACAAGGTAAAATCAAGAAAAAAATCACCAGAGAATCATGGGCCTAGGCCAGACCAATGCGCACAGACCTGTCTCTGGTGTGGCGCTCTCTTGCCCCTCAGTCCACAGAAAGGCTTGGGCTCTACATTGTCGGGCTGGGTGGGGCCTGCTATTTCTGGTTCAAGGTCTCACAGGAAAGACTGGGGTTGGGGTGTCCAGGCGGGGCGGTCAGTGAAGGTCCGACTCCGTTTCGGCTTGAGTCATGGTATCAGGGTCATGAAATCAAGCCCCGTGTCGGGCTCTGAACTCAGCGGAGAAATCTGCTTAAGATTCTTTCTCTCTCTCCCTTTGCCCCTCTCACTTGTGTTCTCTCAAATAAATCTTAAAAAAAAAAAAAAAAAAAGACAAGACTGGGGTCATCGGCGAGCATGTGCAAAGACAACCGGTCAGCCCACTTGTTTTTACCATCCGTCTTCTCATTCAATTCGTAACAAGCCCAACGGGAGAGAGGGTCTTGCCACTGTCCCCATTTCCCATACGCCCAGACAGGGACACTGACTTACCCAAGGTTACACCAGGTCATCGGGGTGCAGCCTGGGCTCCTGAGGCCCGCCAGCGCTCCTATTACCAGATTTCCTCATCTGGGGGAGGGTGAAGCCCTCAGGTTCAGAGCGAGTACCAGCTCCCAGAGCAGCCGAGGGGAGCAGGGGAGGGCAAACAGGTCTGGGTGGGTAGAGGTCTTCCGGAGAGAGTGTGGATGCGGGCCAGCACACTGGCCCTCACCCTGACGGGCTGCCCATGGCCAAGGGCACCCAGTGGGCATAGCACATGAACACAGATGCTGCGAAGACACCCAGTGAGACAGGAGCCCACCTGAGCGTCACTGACTGGGCTTTCGAGGAGGGAGACTGGCCAGATGCCAGGAGTGGGTGCTCCTGGCATTCCACAATGGGAAAGCTGGCAAGAAACTGTGAACCACCCCCACCGCCGGCATTACTGAAGCCTGTCTGTGCCCTCCTGCCCAGACACCTGGGCAGCAGACAGTGCCCAGAGCAGAGGGGGGTGGGGATGGCGGAGGAGCCCGGCTGTGTGACCCTCTGAGTTGCAGCCCCTCTCCGAGCCTGAACAACTCCTCTGTGCCGTGATGGAGCGGGACAGAGGACACCGTCACTGCTCTGGTGAGCACCCAGTAGGACTCCCAGCCCGCTGGTGTAGTTACAGCTCTGCCCTAATTGCTTCTGTCTCCGTGCACACACGCCTTTCATGGGCTCTCCTGCCAGGTTTTTTTAACCACAGAAAGTAGAGCAGGGACAGGCCCGAGCCTGGGGGAGAGGAGTGGGGGACCCTCCCTCAAAGTACAGATCAACCCCCTCGGGGAGTTCTGGAAGCAGCGGGTCCCACACCTTGCATTCCATCCCTGTGGCCGGCAGAGGTGTGTCCTCAGCCTCAGGGCTCGCAGATGGGTACACTGGGCGTGGGTAACACGGGGCATGGATGGCAGACACCAAGACCTCCCAGACCCAGGGCCTGCCCTCTGTGGGTGGGGAGGAAAACGGGGGCTCGCCAGATAGATAAATCTGACACAAGCCTTGGAGATTCACCATCAGAAGGCTTGACAGGGACAGGACGGGGTGGTGCACAGGTGGCGAGGACCCCCAGGGCCACCACTAGGGATCCCAGACAGCAAGCAGTAGGTGAGGGAGGGTCCTGCTGGGGATGGGGACCAAGGGCCCTGCCCACATGCCCCTCACACCAGCCACCCACTGGTGCTACCCACCCTACGTTCCTTACCTTATCCTCCCTCCCCCACTCCCTCCTGCCAGTGGGCCTCCAGTGCTCCAGGCCTCAGTTTCCCCCCAGGATAAAAGGGCTACAGCCTTGAAACAGGCAGCCTTGGCCTGAAGACCTGAATAAAACATGCAGGTCACCCGGGATCATCAGACCACTGGGGCGGTGGGGTGGAGGGCTGTCCCTCCTCCGCGGTGGACGCAGCCCCAGGGGTGGGTTACTCTTCCTTCCTCTCCGCAGTCAGCGTCTCACCAACCCCCATCCCTCTCCGCCGGAACTCAACCACCCAGGGTGACCTGGCCAGGTGTGTAAAGCTAGTAGAGGACTAGGAACCTGGAGGAGGAAGGGGGGGTACAGAATAGCGAAGGAAAGGAAGTGGAGGGGGAGGAGGAGGAGGGAGGAGAGAGGAGAAGAAAGGGGGGAGGAGGAAGTGTAGGGGAGGAGGGAGGAGGGGAGGAGGGAGGAGGGGAGAAGAGAGAAAGGGGTCGGAGGGAAAAGTGGAGGGGAGAGGGAGGGAGAGACCGAGGAAGGGAAGGAGGGGAGGGGGAGAAGATGGGAGGGGACGAGGGGGAGGGGCAGAGGGGCGGTCGGAAATCTCCCACAACATCAAAGCCTTCCCCGCCGCAGAGCACAGTCACGTGCGTGTGGCCTCGTCGCTCATTCCTTCGCTGGGAGAAGCTGCCGGGCCTGGGGCTGCTGAAGGAATTTTAAAACGAGGCAGATTGCCTGGAATATTGGGGGGCGGGGGGGGGTGCAGCCAGAAAGCTTTATCTCCGGGCAGGTTTGAAACCTTTCCCTCCAAGGAGAGTGTCAGGGCAGAAGGGGCTTCTGGGGTCAGCGGCTGGGCAGGTGGCCAAGGGCATCGGCCACCCAGCTACTTGGGGCCCACTGGTGAGGGGCTTGGGCAGGGCCATCCCAGTTCAACAGAAGCTGGAAATATGGATTTTACGTGAAAGCTTCCCCTTTTCAATACTGGCTCAAGTTTTAAAAAAAAGAAAGAAAGAAAGAAAAAAGGAAAGGCAAAAACCACCACATGGGCCAAAGAGAGCATGTCCTTATTTGGGCCTAGGACCTCGGTCTGCGGCTTCTGATGGGCTCCAACCCACTTGTACTGCAAGTGGGGAAACTGAGGCCCAGAGAGAGAATGGGACTCACTCAAGGTCACGTGGTGGGCACTCGGCAAGGGGGGGGTGGGTTAGAACGTGGGGATCTTGGGACTCCCAGGCTGGAACCTCAGGGTCAGGCGGACAGACGGCCCGAAGGTCTGGAGCCCAAGAGACGGGTGAGTTTTTGACTAGTGGGGAAAGGGTTCGTGGCAGGGGAGGGTCTCCGAATGAATGACCCAATGAATGAATGACCCAAACTGCCCGGTCCTCCCATGATGCATTGGTTCATCATACTGGCCACACACCCCCCCCCCCACACACACACACAGGGCCAGGACAGGTGCCAGACCAAGGCGGGGACAGAGAAACGGGAGCACCACGGAGGCAGCCTATGGGAAAGTCCGGGGCGGGGCACGGAGGATTCTAGGCAAAATCCCTGGCACCTATGATTGCCAGGGGTGGAGTAAGTGGGTGCTGGCGGCTACGGGTGAACATGGGGAGCCCTGCAAACTCAGAAGCTTGGGCCATTTATCTCCAGGGCACCCAGGAAGCCCTGGAGGTGTCTGAGCTGGAGAGAGAGGTGGACTCCGATCTCCACTCTGGGGCCACGGGTATGGGGCCCGATAGGCTGTCCTGGACGTCACTCACTCATTCCTTCCTATGTTCATTTAACAGGGATCTCACTAAGCACTTACTCTGTGCCAGGCCCCAGGCAGACAGACAGGCGGATGGCGTACTGGCTCCCCTGGAGGGCAGGGGTGCCGGTGTGAACTGTGAGCACCACTGTGGGGTGAGGGGTGAGAGGGATCTCATGAGCCTAAGCTTCTGGATCCTTCAAGCAGGGGCCTGCCTGCGAGGGGAGGGAGCAGTGCGGGCTCGTGCACAGGGCCCAGCGATGAGTGAAAGTGCTTCGGCAGGCCAAGGCGTGGGCAGGAAGGGGACACAGCTTCTTCCCTTTATCCCAAGGGCCAGGGGGAGTGGGGCAGGGGGGACAAGGGAGTTGATGGCTGGGGGGCTGGCACACGCCTTCTCTCTCTGAAGGCTGTCGCTGGGGAAGGGAGCCCTCTCTTTTCATCAGCAGAACCAAGCAGGACGGCCGGGCAGCTGTTCCTGTGAGCAGACTTCAGTTCGAGGCAAGGAAGAACTTTCCAGTGCACAGAGCCCCTTCACCGGGTGGCCCCATGGGCTGCTGTTGGCAAGGCCCAAAGCCCAGGCCCAGGGCCCACACCCGCAGCAGGATGACCTCAGGGAAGTCCCTCAGCCTGAGCCCATGGAGGAAGTGCCCTGGAGAGGAGCTGCCAGGGTGCTTCGAGAGGAGCCCTGAGTGATCTAGCACGCTGCTGACCCTGACCCTGACCCTGACCCTGGAGCAGCATCACAGGGGCAGCTGAGGGTATGGCAGGAAAGGGGCCATGCCTGGGGGAGTTGGGAGGTGCCCTTCGCTGAGCAGGAGCCTTGGTGCCAACAATAACGACACAGTACCAGGTGATGAGCCCCGTTCTCCAAATGGGGAAACTGAGGCTGGGGTTCCCACGGCAGAGTCCGGACTGGAGCTGAGACCTGCAGAGACCACAGTCAGGGTCTTCAGAAGGGGCAAAGGCAGGGGCAGAGGGGAGGGAGCTCTGGGACCAAGCGGAAGGTCTCTGGGGAGAGGGCCGGGAAAGGGGACAGCCTTCTCTGTCAATCCTGGCCACGGGCAGGGTGGGGTGGGGGGCAGCGGAGACACCAGCCACGTGGCCCAGCATCATCACTTGCACCTCCGTGTGGGGCAGGATTTGAGGCGGGGTGGGTGGTCTCAGGATCCTCAAAGAGCTGCCACCCTCCCACCGGCCAGTAATGGTGACAGAAACCAAGGCCAGAAGAGGACGCCCCACCGAGGTCACCAGCCAGTGAGAGGTAGGGCCAGGCAGGCCCTCTGTTCCCAGACTAGCAGAACTCCTGAGGGTCTCACAGAAGTTGGGGAGGGCGGGGGGGGGGGGGCAGGTGAACAAGGAAAGGAAAAAGGAAGGAAGGGAACTGGCATTGCCTAAGGCCTGCCCCAAGGCTCGTCCAGGACACCGCCCCTCCCCTCTGCAACTCTAGAACGACTGCTTTAAGGGGCGCCCCGTTCACCTGGGCACTCTTCCCCCCTCTCGAGCCCTGCACACAGGAGGGGCCTAGCAAACACTGGAAGCCACGTGGCCAAGTCCTGTAACGGGATCTGTCTCATCCTACCATCCCCCCACTGAACTGGGGGCGATTCGCACTGTTGGACAGAGGAGGGAATGGAGGCCAAGAGAGGTCCAGCCACTTACTCTGGGTCACAGAACAGCGTGTGCTGGGGGCGGGGCCCAAATCCAAGCACTCTGCGGTATTAACTCCCCTAACCTTCTCACCAACCCCTTACTTAGGCAGCTATGCCCCCCCCCCCCCATTTTCTGCAGGGACGAGGGCTTGGGTGCACAGAAAATTCAGGTAACTTGCCTGATACTCTCGAGAGCTGGGATTCAATCCTGGGGTAGGTGGCCCGAGTCCACACCTTGAGTCACCTTCTCCCCCACAATCAGCTTCATGTTCTCTGTGGCCCTTTCCACACATCCACGGAGGGGACCCTCAAGGAGGCGGGGGGGGGGGCCGGGGTGGGGGTTGTGTGCTGTGGATGGGAGGTATGCACAGCCTGTAAGTGGCTCCAGCCGGGGGAGGAGGGGGAAAAGGAGGGGAATGGAGAGGGGGAAGGGAGGGAGGGAAACATGGAAGGAAGGGGAAGAGAGGGGGAGGGAAGGGAGGAGGGGCTTCTCTCCCCCAGGGACCTGGCAGGCCACATTCCAGGAAAGATCTGTGCCAGGGAAGATCTGCCCGTCGGGTTCCCCTGCCGTAAGCACATCAAAGCTGGTTTCCAGCCAACCCCAAGGTAGAGTCCTTTGAGGTCTGGCAGAGATGGGGCCATATTTCAGGCTGATACAAAGCAGGCTGCACCCCAGCCCCTCCTGCCCAAGATCCCCATCTGGGCTGTCTACTTAATAACCCATTACAGAAGAAAATGTACAGCCAGCTCCCGCCCGGCCTCAGCTGCCCAGTCCTCCCTCCGAAAAGATCAAAGCTGCACTAGATTCTTGCCCAGATACTCTGCAACCAGAACGCAGACTGGGAGAGGCAGGTAGAGCCCAACGAGATGGTGACTGTGGGGAGTGGGGAGGTGGGGTGGGTGCAGGGGGGACCCGGTTTCCAGCGAGGTGCTGGGGAAGGCTGCTGAGTCAGGAGCCTGGCAGGAGGGAGCCCAGAACCCTGGGCCAAAGGAGAGGAGTCCTGGACCCGGGGTGCCTACCTGTCCTGTCCACCACCGCCCCACCCAGCAGAGCCCTCCCAACTCACCTCCCCCTTGGCTCACAAAGCCTGTTGTGTTGTCTGTCTGTCCGCACCCCCGAGATGAGTGCTAGCAGAGGATAAACCCCTAGCTACCGTCACCAGCACGCCGCAGCCGCATGCCAGGTAGGCCCTCCAGTGAACTCTGAAATCAACCCTCCCAGGCAACCCTGGGAGGTGGGCAGCATCATCTCATCCTCCAGCTGGGGACATAGGCACGGGAGTTAAGAAGCAGGGGCAGCTGCAGGTTTGGGCTGCCCAGGGTCCACTTCTCCCTGTCCAGGAGCTCGACTTCCATCAGGGAACTCCCCTACCTCGGCATGGTCTCGGTGGGATATGAACCGGGTGTCAGTACCCCCCACCCCAGCAAAGCGGACAGTCACATCCTCTCCAGCAGGACAGGCCCTGAGCCTTCTTGGGGGCTGAGGAATGGGAGTCCCCAGCTGACCTGCTCCCAGGTTCCAGAAGCAGCCCCAAGCTCGGCTCTGGGGCTTGAACTCTTTCCAAACCAGGAAGTAGGTTCGGAGAAGCTCCAAGACCCACAGTAGCCCCTCTCCCTGGTCACTCAGCGGGGAGGAGAGCAGGATCTGAACTACACACCTTCTGGGTCCCCCCTACCAAGGCAGTCGCACCAACACAGGGACACACGCAAAGCAAATGTCAGCCCTGCTCCTCCAGGGTCATCCCCTGGACCCTAAGGTTGTAGATGAAAGTTATTTAATGAGCTGGCCCGATTCCCTGATTCATACTAGGTGGTGATTGACTCCTTCCTCTTGATGAGGACCCTGCCCTTCCTCCCCCACCAAAACACCTGTTCCTCTTCCTGGGTTCCCTTGCCTCCTTCCCAAGAAACTACTACCACCTACCTGGACCAGCAGGCCATCCCTCCACTCAACCTCCAGCATTCTTCCAGGTCCTCCTAGGTCCCCTCTCAAACACTTTCCATGCTGGCCATCCCACTGGCCTCTCTAAACCAAACCAAGTCCCCCCCACCCAGGCCCCAGGGGACACTGGCTCACCCAGTGATTCCATGTAACCTGCCCACCACCACGTCACCGGATCTGTCGGCTGAACGAAGTCTCGGTTTCTTGGCCCAGGTTGTCCCAGCATCAGGGGATGTCTCTCCCCTTCTCCCACCCCCGCATCTATCCTTCCAGACCCTGGTCTCCCCAGGCTGCCACCTTCAGGTCTCCATACCCTCTGGCCTGTCCAACAGTGACCCTTGGACAGGTGTCCTCACTGCTGTGCCGTCTCTGCGTCCCCACGGCAGGGAGCTCCCCGAGGCCCAGATGGTGTCTGCCCCTGGTCTACTTCATCACGCTCATTCCTGAGTGGGGTCTTCAAACCTGAACTCTGCAGGGCAAGAGGACTCGGGGACGGATGCTCAAGCCCTGGCAGCCCCACGCTCACCCCCTCAGGAATCAGACGCAGAGATGGGGATGTCCCTGGGGGCTCAGATACTTCTGCCCCCTTCACTGTCCCCTGAAGGCCGACCCCCCGCCGGGGACAGAGCAGCAAGCACAGGGCGAACCAAGCAATTTTCCAGACTCGGTGTGCCTCGGCAAGCCAGTCCGAGCACGGAGGAAACCTCTGGCCTCTGCGAGGGGGCGCGGCCAAGGGCAAGCACAGCAGCTGCCGCGGCCCCCCGCCGCCCCCACCTTGAGCGGAGAGAGCACGGTTGCCAATTCCCCGGCTCAGCAGAAAGCCTCCATTTTGCGGGGAGAAATTAATGAAAGGGAGAAGCCCGGGAAATTACGAGTCGCCACCTGCAATCTCTCCTTCCAGGGACGTGGCGGGCTGGGGGAGGAAGGCGGAGGCTGCCCTGCCAGGCTGGGCCAGCAGCTGAGGACCTTGTCCGCCCGCTGGGAGGCAGGTGGGAAGCCATGGTGGGGGGGAGGGGATGGCAAGGGGACCCGTAGGCTCCTGCAGCCCCTCCAGGGTACCACCCAACTGGGGAAACCTCCAGCTGAGAGAAACTTCCGCTCCCTTCTGGCGCTTTTTATCAACCCGCAGTGAGCAGGCCGGCTGAAACTCAGGCGGCCCCACGGATTCAAGAGCACGAGGCATCCCCCGGCCCCGGTGCTGGGTTCCCCCACGGGCTCGTCGGAGAAGCCAGGATGGCACAGATGGGACTTCCCCACATGCATGCCTGGGGCTGTGCTGGGTGCCCCGTGACTCCTCACTGCCCCTGGGATGGGATCACTGTAGCCACAGATCGGGACCGGAGGGCTCAGGGAGCAGCGCTTGTCCAAGGCTGCTGATGAGGGCGGCAAAGGGCTGGGGCTCTGGTGATAGCACGGGGTGCTCCTGAGACGAGCTGAGGCAAGACGGTCACATGAGACACCCACTCCAGTAGCTAGGATTTGCATCTGACCAGTGGCATGGTCACTCCCATCTGGACTATGAAGAAAGAACACTGCCCGGTCACCACCCCAAGCCTCTCTTTCTGAAATCCAGTCAAGTTCCCCGACTCCCAGACTCTCTAGATTCAAGGATAGAGCAGCAGACAGCTGGGACAGGTCACTTTGGAGTCACTGCTTGACCTGATCTGACAGGACCTAGAGCATTTCCACCTTCCAACAGCCCATTGATCTCTAGCTCCCTCAGATCTCAGCCTTCACCAGGAAGTGAATTCAGACTAAGGTGTGAATGGCTGATATGAACTTCCTCTCTCTTCCTCTTGGGGTCTATATATTCCGAGGCATTGAACGTGACATCGCAACTGTGCAGATGGTCGTTCACAGGAGTGAGGCGCTGAGTGATGAGCCCTGTGGGATGAGAATCTGGAAGCTGGTCCTTGCACCAAGCATCAAAGACCTTGGAATGCGATCACCTCAGAAGAAGGCTAGACCTCTCGTGCCAGCTCATCCTCCATGAGCTGTGTATCCTGGGGTAAGCCCCATGGCCTCTCTGAGCCCCAGTGTCCTCTCTCTCTGCTTTCCAACTGAGTGACCCCAGGTATGTCCCTTGTCCCTTATCCTTCCTGGGCTCTAGCATGGAGAGTCGGGAGGCAGCCTGCCGTGGTATCCTCTGGAAGGCAAACTTTGAGGCACTGCTATCTCCCGCTCCACGGCCCTGGCCGTATATTATTATAATGGCCTTGGCCAATAGGGGCGCAGGCTATTAGAATGAGTTAAGACCAGATTAATCTGCTTAAAAAAATATGCCCGGTTTTTATGCTGTGCATTCCCGCCTAACAACTCAGGCTCCTTCCAGGCCATTATCTCGTTTTATCGTTAATTCAATTCCATAAACATGTATTAAGTGTCTATTATGTGCAGGGCCCTGGTCTGGTAGCTGGGGTGGGGGGAGGGGGCAATGGGGGGAGCAGCCCCAGCCCCCAAGGTGCCTACTGCTGGGCAAGGGACCCACCTGACCCTCAGACCTCACCACTGGGACAGGGAGAAAGGGAGCCGGAGCTCAGAGGAGGGAGACACTCACCAGCCTGGAGGATCTGGGGAGGCTTCCTGGAGGAGGGGGCTCATGAAAACCGGGATTGGATGCAATAACACGTGATGTAAACAGAGGGCCTACTATGTGCCAGGTACCATTCCCAGCACTTTACACTCAAGGACTCAATTCTACCAATAATCCAGGGGGCAGGCCCTAAATAACACTCCCCCCCCCAATTTTACAGATAAAGAAACAGAGGTTCAGAGAGAGAATTTTTTAGAGATCACCCAGCTGGTAAGGGTGAAGCCATGAAATCCAACTCCAGAGCACGGACCCAGTGTAGGGTGACCAGTGGCTAGAAGGGTGGCTACGAAGTATCTGGAAAGTAGGGAAGGGAGGGGAAGAGGACTAAGCCTCTTCCACGAGCCAGAACAGAGTCTGGTCCTTCCAAGTGGGGCCCTGAAGGTTGGATTTTGGTGAGCAGAGATGAGGCAGGGACTGGGGGAGCGGGATCCTCCGGGCAGGATGACTATTGCGGGACAGGACTATGGAGTCAGCCAGACCTGGTCCAAATCTGGGCTCTGCCCCCCGCTGGGTGGCCGCACGCTGCTGTATAAACTCTCTGAGACTCAGTTTCCCTCCCTGCGAAAATGTGAAAGTGGGGGAGCTGGCTGGCCCTGACCACTGGCCTGCGAGGCCACTTGAAAAACATAGACTGTGGGCCTCAGAGAAGTGACCCGAGACAGAGAAGTGACCCGAGACTGCCCCTTCTGAAAATAAGAAGACAGGAAACAGAGGGACGTGGCCAAGCCCGTGGGACAGTCATCAGACTCATTCTCACGTTCTTCCCTAAGGACAGAGAGACAACAAACACTCCCTGCCTCCCCCCACCCCACACACACCCCTTGTCGGCGGGGACGGAACAGAGTGGAGACTGAACAAGGAGAAACCACAAACAAGGACAAGCAGGACTACAGAGCCTGGAAGCTGCCAAAAGCCAGAGCCCACAGCGGCCACACGCCAGGAGCTTCCATCCATCACCCAGGCCCTCAGTGGCACCCTGGTCCTGGGCCCACGCTGGCCAGGCCCACCTCGCCGGCTTCCTCGGGACCACTCCCCTCCTTCCCACCCACCCACACCTTCCTCTGTGACCTCCACCTCCTGCCCCCCCAGACACGACCGTGGGGGGGCTCATCCATATTCTTACAGCCCTCTGCATGCCCTGCATGCCCCTCGATGGGTGCAGAGCCGCATGGGACACAGAATGCAGCTGGAGTTCAAGTCCAGCTTCCATGACCCAGCCCCCAAGTGACGTCACCCGAACCCCGCCGCCCTCATCCGTAAAGCAGGATGACACCACTCCTCACAGTGTGGGGGTGAGGATAAAATAAGAAAAACGTAACCCATTTGCCAGGAATACTGCTTAGCTCTTGTCACCATGAACACTATCGGGGCGCTCTGAGCTTGCTGTCTGCCGGGCTAACTGCATTGCTCCCATGCCCCACCCCTCCCTGCCCTGTCTCCCCAGTGCCTTGCACAGAGCCTCGTACCCAGCCCCTGCTGAATCAGAGAGCAGAACCCCACCTGTGGGGGGCAGCCAGGAAGCCTTCCTAGAAAAGGCGGTACTCGCTGAGGTTTTGAAGGATGCCTAGGAGTTGACCAAGCAAAGACAACAGACAAGGAAGCAACTCCAGGCAGAGGAAGTTGTTTGGGGTTAGACCCTGCGGCCTCAAAAGCCATCGTGAAGCCCGAGGACTTCATCCATGGCTGGGTTTGGTGAGCAGAGATGGCGCGAGGACGGGCAGAAGGGGGGACACCCTGAGAGACTGAAAACTTTCAATTAGGGCAAGGACAGTCACGAGGTATTACTCCTCAAACATGTCCTGAGGGCCTACTATGCACCAGGGTTGGGGACATAGTGGGAAACAACACGGAAGTGGTTCCTGGGGCCACAGAGCCAATGTTCCAGGGAGGGAGACACACAGTAACAGAAAATCTCATAAATAATTCATCGATTCCAGCTGCCTGGAGGGTGCGGCAGGAGAGGTAAGCGGTGCTGAGACCATCAACAAGAACAGGAATCCAGCCCGGTGTATGTCTGAGCTCGGAAGTGGTGTTTCAGTCAGACCTTAGCAACAGGAGGGGACAGAGCCTGAGCAGAACATTCCAGGCAGAGTGAACGGCACGGGCAAAGCCCTGAGGCGGGGAGGAGGGTGGCCTGTGGGAAGAAGTGGCAGCCTTTACGGCTAGAAGGGGAGGGGGGAGTGGCATGGCCACGTGGCCTGGAGGGGCAGGGCCTGTGGGCTGGGGTGAGCAGTCTGGGTTTATCCTCTCGGCAATGGGCAGCCAGGTAGGAGCCCCAGAAGGTTGCCAGGTCCTGGTCACCCTGCGAATTCCTGGACAGAGAGCAATGCATCAGCCCCGGCGGGGAGATTTGTGGTCACAGAAGACCACACTGACAGCCCGGGGAGGCCAGGACTCCTGCACTGCCCAGCCCACACGCCCGCCCTCCTCCCCAGCCAAGTGGCCACCGGCAGATTGATGAGGTGGAGACCCGATCCGTCTTGAGTTCAGCTCAGATTCTGGCTGCGTCCCCGGTGACAGTGGCTCATCAGTATCCAAGAAAATACAGCCTGGAGGGCGGACAATTAGGGGCTGCCCAGCTGGCGGGGTTAGTGGCTTGCTCTTCTCTGGAAGATGCGCGGGAGCACGGGGTGGGGCGGGGGGGGGGGGGCAGGTGGGCGGTGAGGCCACACCCCCTGTCCCCAGGACCCGCCCACTGGAGCGCCCCTCCAGGGAGGGTGCAGGCTGGGGTCCCCGAGGGGCCTGCAACCAGATGGGTGATCGAAGAGGGAGAAGGGAGAAGGGGGCTGCCTGAGTGCTTCATCTCCGGGCAGCAAGACCACCTGAGACCCTCACTCCACATGCCTGGGGTGGACGGAAGCCCTGGGTGGTGCTGCTCTGGCTCAAACCCGTTCTCCCTGGAAGGTCACGGGGGAGGCCTCTCGTGCCTCAGTTTCCTCATCGGAGACATGAGGGCATTTCTGCCTCGGAGTATCACTGTGAGGCTCAAACCACATTCTGGAACGACCACCTTTCCCCACGTGCAAACGGCTGAGCCCCTCTTCAGCAGCTATAAGCCCAGAGGAGCTGCCCAGGGTTCCCTGTGGGGGCCACGCTGGGGCCACAGAACCACATCTTGGGCAGAAGTGAGGTGTAGTCAAAGGGCATGGGTGGGAACCACACAGACCCCACTACTGGCCCCATCCCCTCCCAGCTGGGGGACGGGCTGAGGCCTCTGTCCCCTTCCTGGCAAAACAGAACTAAGAGCACCTTCAGCACAGGGCTGTGTGTTGGAAAGCGCAAGAATACTGTAGTCCCCGGCACCCTGTAGGCACGCAGAGCCTGCCGCGTCTCCTCCGACTCTGCCCGTTTTCCAGGTTTCTCCCGCAAACCCTGACGCCAAAGCCCCATCCAGTCGAGACAGTCTTAGCCTCCTTGGCACACGGGTCACCCAGAAAGGGAGACTTTTTGCAGATGGCGTGAGATTCCAGGGGTTTGTGTTTTAAAAGGGGAACCTGGGCAGGGCAATAGTTATGTCAAAGGCATGAATCACTAAGGGTAAAATTCCTGCCAACAGGCAAGGAAGGAAAACACTGTGGGTAGAGGACAGTCCTTCCTAGAATGCTGAAATCACCCTGCAGAGATACGGAGCATTGGTCGGGTAGGGGTTACGTGGCTAGCTTCGTACAGGCCCAGGCGCCACAGAGAAAACCGAAAATCTCCAGTTGCCCCGGAGGTGCCCATCATGAAGGAATGAATGAGCAAGCAAGTGGGGCTTAAGAGCCACACGGGCTCTACCATGGGCTGTTTCCCGACAGTCAGTAGGTCACCAGTCAGGCACCAGGACAGGACACACGGCCCTAGCCCTGCCTGCTGCAGCCCAAAGTCTCCTGGGATTGGGATCTCCATGGGCACAGTGGACAGAGGTGCGTTCCCTGGATGGCCTTGACCTCGTTAATGGGGGTATGACAAAGGCAGGCCGGGTGGGACCCCAGGCCTAGAAGAATCCATGAAGGGATCAGTGAAACAAGTTTAATTCTGGAATTTGCACTCCTTATCCTAACAAAGCAATTGTCAAAACCAAAGCCCAAGGTGAGGGCCCAAGTTCATAGCCACCAACTACTGTTCATTCCCCAGTGTACGGTGGGCCCTGGGGGGACAAACCCACAGACAACGGCTGCCCTGGCCCAGACCCCCACTGCTGTGAGGCCCATCACCTTCCACCCCTGCTCTGCACCACGGGCTCCCCAGATGGAAGAAGTGAATGGTCCTCTTTGCCATGAACCCTGGAAGCTCCTGGGGCATGCCTTCCCCTCCCCAGTGTCTGAGCACCGGGGGAGAGTGTGGGGGCCTCAGCCCCCCACCTCCAACCTCCCCATGCCCACGCCTGGGCCTCAAGCCCACACCTCCAGAGTGGTCGGAGGACGGCAGCCGCATTTCCGGGCTGCTGGCTTGCTGTGCCAGGGGCGGTTCATCATTCTCTGACCAGGAGCGTTCGGGACAACCAGGTTCTTTGCAAGCATCCCTGTTCAGTCTCCCCTGCCTGCCTCACACCCCCACAGTGGACCCCTAGGCAAGCCTCGCCACTTGTCTGGGCCTCAGGTCCCCCGCCTGGAAGCGCAGGTGAAACTGCCCACCGGTGAGCGGCGTCCTGTAACTTACACCCAGCGTCTCTCCAGTGCCCGGCCTCCGCAGGCGGCTGCTGGCAGGTGGGTCTCTGCCCGGCACACGGCAGGACTTCAGCTCCAAGGCTGCTGACCCTACGGGGCCCGTGGTGTGCTGCCAACCAGGTGAGGGCGGCCAAGGCCTCTGAGAGCCTGAGGTGGCCTGGAATCACCCAGAGTCCCCTCTCCATGATGGGGAGGCCCCTGCAGCTGCCAGCAGAGCCCCGCCTCTCAGGGCAACAGCAGGGGCAAAAGCGGGGGCTCCATTGGCTGTGTTCAATGCTGCAGCCTCGGTACCTAGAACAAGACAGGCACGGGGGGCGGTGGGGAGGACACCCAGACGCCCCTTCCCTGAGAGCTCCTGGGCTCCTGTCGGGGCCACCCCCACCCAGGACCCCATGTGGCCACCCCAATACGGGGAGGAGACACCTCCACTAAGCCAAGGACCCAAAGATGAACTTGGAGGTGATACGGTGCGTATCTGGAACCGGCCAGATCCCATCCCTTCCGGACAAATGCTCTGGGGCAGATGCCTAATACGAATCGTTTCTGTCATCAGGACACGGAGGGGCCTGACATGGACCAGCTGCCGCCGCCGAGGAACAGGCTGCCGGAGCATCGATGGGCTCTCAGCAAAATTGATGGCCACTGTCAGAAAATGATTTCCCCACGGCCTGACGCCAGCCCTCGGAGGAGCTCAAATCCCAGGCAGCGATGCCTCCTGGGGCGGGTGGGCGGGCGGTCAGGCAGGCAGCCAGGCGGCCAGCCGCACCTGGCCCAGCTGCTTCCCCAGAGCCGGGGGCCTGCAATTCCCAGGAGGGTCGGGGAGCCGGCGGGGCCCACGCCCAGGAGGCCCACTGAGCACTTGTGGGACAAGAGGGAGCCGTCCCCCCAGGTAAGAGTGGGGGCTCCTCCTGTCCCTTTAACTCACTTCTGTACCTCCGAGCCCAGCGCTGAGCCTGGCACCGTGCAAGAACCCAGTAAACATTGAATAAATGTACAAATAAATAACAATTCTCGAAGCTTGGACAACACCAGGCCAGCATCTAGAGGAGGGGTTCCCCAAATAGACAAGGGGAGCAGAGGGCACAGGACTCTGGCTGCCCGGTGCCTGCCTATCCACACAGCTACCTAGTGAGTATGGGGCGGGAGGACACGGTCCAACAGCCCTCCCTGCCCGAAGTCTTCAGGTCGTACCTCAGCAGAGTACTTGGTTTTAAATTGGCCGTGCCTTCTTTTTTAAAGATGACAGGAAATTGATGATGCAAAGCTGTTTCTGTAGTTTTTTAGAAACACCCAGAATTGGGGAGGGACCTGAGGAGACCTGGGGACGGAGGGGCCACGGTAGCCATCTGCACAGACTCCCACAGGACCCAGTCCTGCCCGGGAGGAAAGGTTCTGGAAAGGATCAGTTCATCGTTGATCCCGGGCCACCCAACAGGAGGGCCTGAGGCACTGGAAGGGGGGAGAAGCCAGCGGGGACCTCGAGGGGCTGGCGCCAAGCTGGAGGCCCACAGGGATAGCGCCCCATCCTGGGGGGCTCTGCGCAGCCCTCGTGGAAGGTGCACGGAGGCAAGTACAAGTTCAGGGAAGGACTCCCAGGGGCAGGCGTCCCGCAGGAAGGGCATCCTGGCTGGGTACGAAGAATGAGGGAGACGATGGCAGCCAGGCGGGTGGAGCGGGTTGGACAGGGGCAGGAAGAAACAGCCACTCACTCATTCACTCAACAAACGTTCGCGGACTCCACCTCTGGGCCAGGTGCTCAGCTGGCCAGGGGGCCAACACTGCGTGAGACTCCCTCCGTCCCTGAAGACCCCTCAGTGGGCTGGAGGCAGGCTCCTCTGCCATGCCCTGGCCCAGGCAAGTCACGCCTACTCTCACCTCAGGGCCTTTGCTGCTGCTGGGCCCTCCGGCTGCAATGCCATCTCTTCCTGTCTGGTCAACTGTTCCCTCGAAACTCGGCCCAAATGTCCCTTCCTCCAGCAAGCCTCCCTGAACCGCTGGGCTGGGAACCAAGAGGAAACCAAAGTTTGTGGAGAGGGAAAGAAAAGATGAGAACAGGGACTCTCGCTGGTCGCCAGGAGCCTCAGGGGCAGCCCAGGCAGAATTCCTTCCCACCAACTACACAAAGCCACACGTGTGCCAAGGCCAGAACACAGCCAGTGAAATCCCCACCACAGTAGGAAATCAGCACCCCTGCCCACTGCTGCTGTCCCCTCCTTCCAGGACACACGAGGCCGTAGCTCTTCTCTCCCACTGCTCCCCATTGATCCTGAAACCCAGGAGAACAAATGCTTACATCTGTTGGCTAATACACATCCCACATCCTACTGCTATAATCGCTCCATTTCACAGATGCGGAAGCTGAGGCCCGAGGACAGAAGGTCTTTCCTGATCCTTTGTCCATGGAAAGAGCAACTTCTGGCTCCAGGGCCTCCCTGGAGGGACTGGGACTGGCCTACCTGTCCTTAATACCATCCATGACTATGTCACCTCCCCTGGGCTGCCTCACGCCCAGCCCTCTCCGGCCCACCTTTTCTTCCCGAAACCAGGATTTGATCGTATCAAGTGCCACCCATGGCTCCCACTGCCTCCTGGACCATGTCCGAACTCCTTGGCTTGGCAATCCCCTGGGGCTGGCACCTGTGGAATTTTCTGGCGCCATCTCTGTCACTTCACTCCAGGCACAGCTAAATAGCGCCCCTCCCCCAAAGGCTGGGTGTCCTCGAAGCCTCGGTGCCCACCTCCCTCCCCCCCCCCAACACCATTCCCTGCCAAGTGGACTCCAACTCGGCCTAAAGGAGTCGCTCTAAGATCACACGCCCCCGAGAACCTTCCCAGACAGCCAGCACTGGCCCCACTACCTGTCCTGCCTCCTGTGGCAGCGGACAGAGCGCTCGGGCGACTGGCCCCCGTCTGACTCATCCCCCACCTTCCCCACCCGCCCTCGCGGCACACCCTCAAATTTGCTGAAATGAATAAATTATCTCATTTAGCCACAGAGCACGCCCAGCTCGACTGTTGGCAGTTCAGCCAAGAGCCCTCGTGTGGAAATCACCACAATGAAGGTGGCAATATTTCACCTCGCCCAGAAATTTACTGCGAGTTCTCTAGTCTCACGAGTGTGTTTGTGTGTGTGTGATGTTGCGGGGAGCGGGGGCCGTGCTGGGTGACAGAGCGTCGATTTAAGCAGAGATGACAGAGAATCTCGTCCTTCTCCAAATGCATCTCTGGCCCATCGAGTTCACCCGAGCCCTTCCCTGGTGCCAGCTCACTGTCCTGCAAGGCAGGTGGCCAGGGACAAAACACCTCCCCCTCATTAAGGTGGAAACTGAGGCTCCCAGGCCGAGTGACCGGTGGGCAGTGTCAAGCCACAGATGAAGGGCTCTGTTCTCTGCTCCCTGTCAGTCTGGGCAGGAAGGGGAATATGGGACCTAACCGCGAAGCAGCTGGCAAGAGGGTCACCTATGGGCCTTTCCCACGACCTGGTAGTGAAGGAGGGACGCCAAGGTGGGCGCAGGGTGACCGCTCCCTTGCAGACCTAGAGAGAAACATGGCAGCCGGCCGTCAAGGCCCAATTAGGTAGCTGGCTTCAAAGGCCTCCATGTGCCAAGAGGAGCCAGATCCCACTGGAGCCCGGGCAGGAAACCATCTTTGCCGTGCCTCGTGTGTGCCTGCCCGTCCCCTGGCAGCCCCATTGGCCATGCTCCCAGAGCCCCACGGGGCAGGCAAGCCCCAGCAGCCTGGGCTCCACACTGGAGGCCCCTACCAGCCCCAGTGGGGGAACATGGACCAGGGGAGACCTGGGCCTTGACCCCACCACCCGCCCTGGCCCACTTACCTGCCAGAGGCCCTGGCTGCAGCCATGTGCCCAGGTGGGGCGTCCCAGGCCCCACCAGGCTCACCGGGCCTGATTTGCATATGCTAATGAGCCACACATCCCTCGCTCCCCTTGCCAGCTTGTTTGGGGAACGGCTGGATCTGGCTATACCTGTATCGTGCTGATGTCACGCGAGCTATTTCCAGCCCGGTTGCCATAGAAACCACAAGGCCTCAGCTCCAGTTAGGAGTTCAATATATAATTTACTTACTCCCCCATCCCCCCAGCCCCACCCCAAAGAGACTGGGGCGTATGGGGAACAATCGACTAAAATATACAATACCCTCCCTTCCCTCCGTGGCCTGTACAGAGGGGGAGGCGGCGACGGGGGTGGGGAGCATGGCGCAGCGGAACGGTGAGCCCATTTGGGAAGAAGGGGGAACGGTGGGGAGAGAAGAGCTTTCTTCATTAAGAAGAAGAACAGAGGCTGGCATTTGGAGAGGATTCCGGGGATGGGGCTCAGGCCTGGCGAGGGGGGCAGGAGGGGGCCCTCTGCTCAGTGACCCCCAGACCTGGCGGACCAAGCCTTCATCAGGGACCTCAAGTGAGAAAGGACTCCAGGCCAAGTCACTGAGCTATGGGTGACCAGCTTTGCGGCTACTGTCTCGCTGGCACCAGGGTCTGCTGTCCAGCAGCTGTCCCGAGAACGGGGCGTTGGCCACCTCCAGACCCGAGTGTGCAGGATACCCTCCCACCCCGGGCTACCCTGAGGTCCTTCTGGCTCTTTCTACACGCACTCACTGCCTGCAGCTCCATACCATACTGGAGGGGGGGGCGGGGTGCAGGAGGGCTGGGGCACCGTTCCACATGCTGGGCTGGGGAGGACAGAGGGTTGGGGAGAACCAGGTGAGGTCCACAGCGACAGCGACATGAGCACAGGGCTATGGGCCCACCAAGCTGGCGTGTGAGGTCTGGGGGCAAAGTCAGAGGTGGCTTCCTGGAGGAGGTGCTGCGCTCAGCTGAGACTCGCAGGGTGAGGACTGGGCTAGAGGGGGAGGGCGTTCCAGGCAGCAAACACAGCAGGAGCAAAGACTGGCGTGGAGGCCAGAGCTCCAAGCTCGAGCTTCCCCATCCCCACTCCTGCCTGGGCAGCCGTGGAAGGCTGTGGGGAGCAGGGCCCTCCTCCCACGTCTCTCTCCCGACGTATAGCACTAGGACCCAGAGGGGCTTTGGGCAAGTCATTTCCCTTCCTGACCTTCATTCCCTTCAGCGCACAGAGAGGTAAAGGAGAGAGCAGGTGGTCAGGAGCAGAGCTTCAACCTTCTGCCGGTGCAGAACGCTACCACTGTTACATCTAATTCTCACGAGCATCAGGGCCCGTTTCCTGGATGACAAAACAGAGGCAAGGAGTGAACAACTAAATAAAGTGTAAGGGCTGAGCTCCAAGCCCCTCTTTGCACCAGGCAGAGGCCTAGACAAATATTCCACGGGAGCAGGCAAGGACGCCAGCAAAGAATTCCCAGTTTTCTGTTCCTCTGAGCAGGACCCCCAGAGCAACTGGGCCTCTGGCCCAGCCCCTGCGCTCTCCCAGGAGCTCCCCTTTCACTCATCTTGCCCCACAGGGGCCCCAAGATCCTGCCCTCCCACACAGTTCTGCCCGCCCCTGCTAACCAGCCTGCCCCACCACTGCTGTGCTGGTCCCAGCAGCAACAGGACAAGGGAGCACAGTGAGCCCCCAGTTCCTCGACACAGCCCTCAGAATCGAGTCCTTCAACTTCTCCACCTCTGTCTTCCATTCTCACCCCTGCTCTCTCTGCCCCGGGCCGCACTGGCTTTCCAGCAGCTCCTTAATCTCGCCAACCACATTCTGGCCTCTGGGCCTTTGCACATCCTGTTCCACCCATTCGAAATGCCTTTTTCCCAGAGAGCTGAAGAATACACTGAGAACTCGGCTAATGAAGCCAGACAGCCCGGGTTTGGTGCCAGCTTCGCCATTTGGCGGCTGTTGACTCCGTGTATCATCTGTAAAATGGGCATGAGCCCCCCCCCCCCCGCATGGCCTCGTTGTATGGGTTAGATAAGCTAACATGCGCAGAGCAGGGCCCTCATCACTCAGTCAGCTGCTCTGACGATGACGACCTCAGAGCCACGAAGCTGGCTCCCTCCCTCCTTCAAGTCTCTGCCCCAGTGTGTGCCCTTCTCCCCAGCCACCCTCCCAACCGCCTTCTCCACTTTCTCCCCCAGGCTCTTGTGGCCCCTGACACCATCAGTCTCACAGGCTAATGTCCGTCGCCCCCCAGCACACCACCTGGGGAAGACAGGAAGGTCAGGCGTGTTCGCAGTCTGCCGGCTGGGTGCACAGTAGGCTTGGCGTGTGTCTGGGGAGGGACAAAGGGACGGGCGTACCGGGACACGAACGAACGAAGGACATGTGATCCACAGGCCTCCCCCAGGCTCCAGAGCCCTCACAGTCAGGATTCTGAGCTCACAGGCCACACAGTGGGGTCCACAAATTCGGGGGGTCTTGGGTACTAGGATACCTGGCCGGCAGGCAGTGCCTCTCCTGGGGGCGCACTGGAGGTGGGGGCCCCCCGTCAGCCCCCAGGGCCAGGCATGTTCGCAGCTGTGTTTGTCCGTGTGCCTGGCCGTTCCCTCTCCCCCACTGCCCCAGTAATGTACACACGGCCTCCCAGGAAACTGCAAAAAATGAGTTAATATAACATTATGGCTGAGAATTTAAATACACAGGAGTCAGGCAACGCAGACTTACAGTTCCCCAAGCAACTGTAAAAAGCACACAAGCAATTCAGAAGCCCGGGCTGGGAATGGATTTAAGGCCTTCTCGCACAGAGGCGGACCCAGGGGCTGCTGTGGCGCGGCCTGTCCGTGACGGACAGAAGCTTCAGACAGGAGGCCTTGGAGGGCACAGGGGAGCACCAGGGACGTGCGTCTCAGGCCACGTGGCTACCTAGACGTGGCCTGTTGGGGGAGAGGCGCCAGCAGGGGCTCCCAACCTCCCCCAGCTTGGGCCACACCCACACCCCCAACTCGGGCTCCTGTGGCCAGCCCCCGCTAACGGCTCGGGGACCCACAGGCAGCTGGCGCTCCTGTCCACTCCGTCTGCAGAGGCATGACCCATGGTTCAGCAGCCCAGGTCCTTCTGTCCCCTCTTCAGCAAAACAGAATCCCGTCTACACTTCCTGATTCAAGAACACGGGCTCCGGGGGCACCGCCGGGGTTCATCCAACTCTACCGCTTCCGAGCCCCGTGACCTTGGGCCAGTCGCTAGCTCACTCTGTTTCTTCATATAAAACGGGGCGGCTATACCCGCCTAACAGGACGGGGGCAACTGGATGAATTGTACGTGTAAAATATCTAGAACAATGCCTGGCCCGTAGCAAGTCTTTGACAAATACGAGCAATTATTGGGGTGCCTGGTGGCTCAGTCCGTTGAGTATCTGACTCTTGGTTTCAGCTCAGGTCACGATCTTGGGGTCCTGAGATCAAGCCCCACATCTGGGCTCTGCGCTCAGCAGAGAGTCTGCTGGTCCCTCTCCCTCCCGCTCCCCACCACTTGCACACACACACACACACACACACACACACAGTGTGCGCTCTGTCATTCTCTAAAATAAAACCTTTAAAAAAATACCAGCAATTATTATTGCTATCGTTACCGTTTTCCCTTCTTGTCCAAAAAGGATCCGAGGAAGCCACAGGATACACGGTGGCCCTTCAGCAACTAGAGGAAAAAGAATTTCTTCCTTCCGTTCTTCCCTTGGTAGACTTCTCGAGGGCTGACGGCATCAAGCCCTATCCCAAGCACTGAGCCGGGGACCGCTGTGAATGCTCAGAAGGGGGAATGGGGTCCCAACACCCACGGTAAGGTCCTTCAGAAGCTGGCGACAAGTCTGGCTCGGGGCACGCGGTGGCCCTCACACCCAGACGCAGAGAGAGGGTGGGCTCGAAGACGGCAGAGTGACGCCCAGCCGTCGTCTTGATCACAACACGAAATGTCAGCGGGGGAGGTCCAGGGTCTCCCTGGCACTTGTCAGGAGGGACTTCTGTGCAAGACACATGGCCTGACATGGGCCGGGAAGGGCTGGATAGGGCCGTTCAGGCCCTCACAGAAGCACTCTTGGGGGGGGGGGGGAGCAAAGGAACGTGTGTTCCCTGAGTCTAGGTTCGGATCACCCACCTGGCTCGGTTTTCTTTGGCGGCTAGTTCTGAGGCTGAAGTGCCCGCCGGACAGCCTGACCAGAGACACCGGAGGCTCAGGATGCAAGGAGAAGGCTGGGCGGCTGGAGAGAACTGGGCGACACGTGGGGGCCACGAGACAAGAGTGGCTGGGCTCTGAAGACATTGGAGCCAGAAGGCTCTCGGCTGTCACCTGCCTCAAGTGACAGGCACGGCAGGGAGGAGCTGTGTGTTCAGGGGAGGGGACAGCATGATGCAGAGAGGTGGGGGTGAGCTCTTGGTGACCTCCCTGAGGAGGCAACAGTTGAACTGAGCCCTGCTTGGCTGTGGGGTGAGGACTCTCCAGGCAGCGGATCCCATGAGTGCAAAGGCCCTGGGGCAGGAAGGAGCCCAACATGATGGAGAAATGGGAGAGAGGCAGGGAAGGTAAGCACCAAACAAGACCAGCACCAGATCCCCTGAGTCCAGCCAACCGGCCGAGTGTGGTCACATTTTCCTCGCTGAGGCAGACACAAGAAAAGCCGAGAAGCGGGGGTCACAGTGATTCAGAGCACAGACCCCAGAACAGGGGCCAGGTTTGAAGCCCAGCTCTGAGCCTCGGCGGCCTCATCTATGAAATGGGGGTGACAACTCTATCCACTGCAGGAGGCTGTGGTGAGGGTCATCGAGGCAGGGTGCCCCAAGCATGTTATTATTACTATTCCTAATGCGGGAAGCGGCAGGGACGGAGGGAAACCAGACCAGGGGAGCGAGGAGGAGCAAAGCAGCCAGCCTCTGTGACAAGCAAACAGGACTCAGTCTTCCTGGGCCTGAGGAGGGACGCATTCCTGGGAGGGATGCAAACTGGGAGACAGACAGAAGCAGTGATATCGGAAAATAATCTATAATTTGAGAACTGATCTGCGCTGCTGGTTGTGAATCATGCACTTTGCTAACGGAGACTATCATTACCCCCATTTTACAGGTGAGGACGCTGAGGCTGAGAGAGGCAAGGCGGCTGGCCCGAGGTCACCAGCATATCTGTGGACGGGGTAAAACAGGAGGATCCCAGCCTTGGGTGCCACATATGGGACTCGGGTGGCCACCGCCCAGGACCCCGTTCTCTCCTCGTCCCACGGCTGTTCCCACTTGGGCCTGTGTCCTGTGCAGAGCTGAGGCTCACAGAGCTGAGCTGTGAAACCACAGCTGGGTGAGCGAATGAATGAACGAACGAACGAAGGAACAAACGAATGTCAAGCACACGTTAATTCAGGCTACAAACCAGCAGCCTGGACCAGACACTTCTCCAGCTTCCGGGCCCCTGGGCCAGCCGCCCTGACCAGACATTTGCTTCTCTTGGCCTCCTACTGGCTGGGCACACAGATGCTCCATGGAGCCACTAAAAGGTGCTGGGCACAGCAGCCATCTCTGTTGGGCTCCCCTCTGCCCCCCACCCCAGCTGTCGTGGGGCCAGAGCCAGGCAAGGGGACATTCCTCCCCCAAGAGCCTAGGAGAGGAAAACCTCCAGAAAAAGTCCCCTGAGATGTCCCCTCTGGCCACTGGCCCTCCATCAGCCTCTCCCCTCGCCAGGCAGAGTTCCTGGGGCCAGGCGCACCTGAGGGGCCCAGCAACACCGCTGCCTCCCCAGCAGAGCCCGACTTCCTCCCCACGAGCGTCACCAAGAAGCGGGGGCTGGCACCAGCCCAAACAGCACGCCCGGCTGCGAGTCACACCAGTGGGTGGCAGGGAGGCCCTGAAAATGTAATTCAGTCCTGCCAACGTCTGTGCGGAGCCACGGGCCTGGGCATCACACCAGGAGGCGGACGTGGCAGGGGACCAAGGAAGGGCCACAGCCTTGGCTTGTGGGAGCGCTCCCAGGGAGCGCAGAGTCCTGACCCGCGTCAAAGCCAGGCACATGTCACGCCAACGAGGGCCTGCACCAGAGGACAAGGCCCCTGAAGACAGGACAGAGAAGGTGTGGTAGAGCCAGATGGCCTCAGACGGAGAAGGAAGGGACCACTCCGGCAGAGGGCACGCAGGAGCAAAGGCCCAGAGTCTCCAAGTTCATGGCGTGCTGGGAGGTGGCGGCTGGGAGGTGCAGCGGGCCGCGTCCAGGGCTCCCCTTCTGCCTCCTGCTCACCCTGAGGCCCACAGGCCTGCGCACCTCTGCAAGCATCATTTTCTCAGGCTGAGTGGTCCCCCCTCGCAAGGTGGCTGGGGGGGGGGCGCGTTTCAGAGGCTCATGAAGGCCGGGGGCTTCTGGGCCAAGGCAAGGGTTCCTCCCACTGCCGCAGGGCTGGGTTCCCAGGGTGCCCAGCTGTGTCCCTCAGCAGGAGGGACTCGCCCCCTCCCTGGGGACAGCTGCCCCAGCGACCAGTCAACTCAGGGTACAATGGCCTCGAGCTGGGGCGCTTGGCAGGACCACCTCAGCCCTGGAACCCCAACGGGGTCCTGAGGCCTCTGGTGCGACGACCTCGCAGCCCAGCCTCGCTGTCCGACCCCTAGAGGTGTGGTCTCAAGAGCGCTCCCCAAGAAACCCTCCACACGGACACCTGGGAATCCATTCCTGTTGAAGCCCCCTGTGATGACGCCCCCTCCTTTCGGGGTCAGGGCGCGAGGCCCCACGGTCAATTCCCAGCAGACATGGCCCGCGGCTCTGTCCCAGACTGCTCTCGGCCAGACCTTGTGGCATGCATCAGACAGCCCGCTCCAGCTGGGGCCGGTGTGCCGGTGCCCAGCGGGCCAATGCCAGCTTCAGAGCGAGGACGGGGGACACCCCCCCAGAGCATACCCAGCACGGTGAAGGGCAACGGACCCCGAGCCTCATGGACCAGGGCAGCAGCCCCAGCTCGGTGGCCCCAGACCAGCTCTTTACCCCTCTGGGGCTCAGTTTCCTCATCTGTAAAACCACAACCTCGGTCTAGAGTGTTTGTAAACTGGCAAAGAGTCGCCATGTCCGCTCCCTTGGGGGGTGGGGGAGGGTGGGCTGCCTCCGCCTCATTCACCTTTGAAAGAGGAACCCAGAGAGGGCGATGCCGTGCCCAGCATCACACAGACCAGCCGGAGCTTGAGCTCTGGGCACAGCCCGCTTGGCTCCACCAGCGGCCCCTCGGCCACTCAGTCTTCTAAACGAGCCCTTAGTAAGGAAAGCGGGATCTTTCTCCGAGTCCTGAAACGAATCCCCATGGCATTGGCTCAAGAAGGGGAAGGGGACTAATACGTATTAGGTGACTACTGCATGCCAGGTGCGTCCCCAGGCCTTTGCGGCAGCTGTGTGGAGTCAGGGGGACTATCCCAGCTTAGAGGAGGGGCCAAGGCACGGAGGGGTCACGGAGCTGAGCTGGGGTTCACGACCAGCCTCCCAGGCCTCGCCACGGAGCAGCTCTGTGGGAGGACAGCGCCTCTGTACTTCTCTAGCTTCTCTGTCCAGATGTGCCTCCCCGCAAAGCTGGACACACCCCCTGCAGAGTCCAGCTCTCCAGAACATTTTTCTCAGCAAATGACCAGGGTGTCCTGGGAAGGCAGGGGGCCTGGGGTCCTAGCCTCCCTGACAGGTGTCCTGGAGGACCTCCCTGAGGCAGGACAGTCTGTGTGCCTTCCGAATCCTGGTGTCTGATGGCTCTGACGCCCAGTCCTCACCGAGGATGTGTGTGGAGGCCGCTCAGCCCCAAGACCCCAGCAGCACTCAACGCACCGGACTCGGGCCCCCCCTCAAGCACAGCTCCCACGCCACGGCCCACCCTGAGCCTGGTGCAGCCTCCTTTCCCATCCCCGTTTTCTTGGTTAGAAGCCCAGTCCTTAGCTTCAGACTGCCCAGGATCAAATCCCAGCTCATCCACTCCCTGGCTCTGTGACCCAGGGCAAGTCACTTAGCCTCCCTGGGCCTCAGTTTCCTCATCTGTAAAATGGGGAGAGGGACCAGTCTACCTCACGAGGTCATGGGCGGAGTCAAGCGGATGACATATATGCAAGGCTTACCATGAGCCCAGCGCACAGCAGGGGCCGGACACTCTTTCAGGAGCCCCACTATTTACGCTCCCTGGAGTCGTTTGCCCTGGCCTGTTCCAGGCCCCAGAGGAACTCCTTGGTGCAAGTCTTGGCCAGGGAAGGGCATTCCGGTGGGAGAAAGAACCCGAGCACAGGACAGGGTCGGGGCCCCATAAGCACACTGTGGGGCTCTCTTGCCGCCCTCACCGAGGCTGGAGTCCAGCCCATCCCCACCCCCTCCCCCATCCACCATTCAGGAGGCCAGAGGCCCCTGTACACTCGACCGACCGTGGGCCTGCTCTGCCACACTTGTGTCCCACCAGCCTCCTCCCTGGCTCATTCCAGCTCTCCCCATTCGTCTCTGGTCCAGGGCGGGGACCTGCTGGGGTCTCCCAGGGCCAAGGAAGGTGAATCTGATCAATCGGTTCTCTTTGGGAGCCCCTAGTTCCCCAGGCGGCGGCAACAGCAGCATCACACCATGAGCGGTGATAAGAAGGGAGCACAGCGGTGGGAATTCCTCCCTTCCCGCGGTGAGGCCGTAAACCTGTCCTTCATCCCAGCTCCCAGGCTGCCAGGGGCTGCTCCCGACTGCCCGGCAGCAGTGGGGAGAGCCTGTCGAGCCCGGCACCCAGCCTGGGCACAGCTGTTTCGGAAGCGGCCGTGGGACAGATGGCAGGGCAAGGCCCAGGAACACACAATCCCCTCTCCAGGAGAAGAGGGAGGAGGGGGGAGGGGGCAAAGCAAGGAGAGGCACGGGGATGAGGCTGGGAAGCCATGTGTGATGGGCCAGAACGCAGGCTCTGTGCTGGAGTGGCAGGGAGCCTCAGACCGTATGGCAGGAGGCAGTGATGAGACCAAAAGGGTAGTGGGGACAGGATGGCCACAGCAGAACATGCTGGAAAGCCAGCAAGGAGACTGCTGCAGGCAGGCAGAAGGGTGCAGATGGGGCCCAGCTTCAGAGGCGGCACAGAAAACCGGGAAGCAGCCAAGGGTTGGCCCCTGGGCAGGCCAGTGCCCTCCCAGACTCACCCACCCATGTCCCCTTCCTCCCCCACCCCCCACCCCCCACCCCATCCAAGCCAAGCCCTAGGAAAAGGACGGCCTCCAACTGCTTAGAAATGGTTCAGCAGGCAGTGGAGGGAGTGTGGGCTCAGGAGCGACTAGGCTCAAATCCGAGTCTGGCCCAGAGGAACGGGACACCCACTCGCTGTCTGCCCGAGGCCCCAGGCCGCCTGCTGGCCTCTTTCCCAGCCCTCCTCCCCTGGGCAAGGGCTTAAGTCCCAGACTGGCTCCAGGGTCGCAGCTCAGTCCCCTTCTCATCTGAGCATCCGCATGGATTCTAACCGAATCCATGTCAAGGGCCTCTCGGGAGCCTGAGTCTCAGTTTCCCCATCTGTAGCACAGAACAATGATCCTCCCCGGGGCCGCCAGAAAGGTTAAATGAAAGATCACATGGTGTCCTTGTGCAGTGCAGGGCATGAAATAAGTTCCTTCCCTGGGAAGCCCTGACACCTTCACTATGTCATCAGATGACTCACATGCCTACCTACCACCACACTCCCTCCTTCCTACCTCAGGACATTTGCACATGCCGTTCCTCCTGCCTGGAACACACCCTTTTTGTTCTGGGCTCAGTTGCCACCTCCTCCAGGAAGCCCTCCCAGGCTCCCCCAGTAAAGTCAAGGTCCCCTCTCTCTCCCCCACCAGAATGCAAACTCCATGAAGGCAAGATGGTGACTGGCTTGCCCACTACTGTATGTTCTCATCAATATTTGCCAAATGCATGAATGAGACACAGTGACAACCATCCAGACCCTTCCGTGACAACACAAGACCATCAGGGAGTGATGGGGCCTTAAGGGCCGTGGATGCCTACCGGCCTCTGACCAAGCCCACAGGGTCCAAGAAGGATCCCCAGAGGAGATAACACCTTGGCCTGAAATCCAAGACTTAGAGCCGCAAGGTCCCCACCACCCACTTTACAGATGGGGAGACCGAGGTCTACGCTGTGAGTGTCCTGAGAAAGCTACCCTGCTCCACCATTCAAGGCTCTGCCGAGTGCCCCCCACCCCTGGACAGCCCATCCCAGTCCCAGGGGCTGGCCGCTGCGCACTCAGGACCACCGGCTCCTCCCCAGGTCGCCCCGGCGGTGGGGCCGCTCCGGGCTCGGGCCGTGCCGGGTGCGCGGCTGCGTGGCTGAGTCGGGCAGCTGGCAGCAGCGCGGCTCCGAACCAGCTGTTTGGATGACAAACTGCGTTCAAGCTTCATTAGGGTAATCACGGGCTCCCCTCCCGGCAGCGCTGCAGAGCGCGACTGTCAACCTGAACTAATCAAACCCGGCCCCAGGACACCCGCCCGCCTGGCTGACAAGCTGCTAAGACGCGGAACCACCTTGCGCTGCGCATCTCCCGGCCCAGGCTGGTCCAGCTGAGCCCTGGAGAGGGCGGCTGGCCTCCCCAGGACCTCCGGCACACCCCTCCAGAGCCTGGGACCATCCAGACGGTAAGCCCATTTTTTTTTTAACAGCCAGGGAAACTGAGCTCATGGCGGGAGTGAGCAGGCCAAGGCCACCCAGCTATAAGGTAGGGGAAGCCAAGCTGGGGCCCAAGTCCGCGGGGGGTCGGGGGCGGCACCACTCTCGCCCCGACTGCTTCCCACACCCAGGCAACCCTATTTTTTCCCTTCTTCCCAGGGCCCAGCAGGCCAAGCCGAGATATCAGAGGTGGAATCAGTTGTGTGGCCTTGGTGAGCCCCACAACAGACCTCATCCTTGAGCCACGCACCCTAGCAGGAGACACAGGTGGGGAGGGCGCTCTGATGGGCGCAGGAGCCGATGCTGAGCAGGCATTGCTGTCTGGGGTAGCATCTGCCCCGAGACTTGGAGTCAGCCTCCCCCCCCACCCCCGCTCCACTAGCTGCCCCCAGGCCCATGCCCATCTGTCCCACATCCTCAGAATCACAACCTGGCCAGACGGGCCATGTCTGGCTCCTTCCTTCAACAACTGGGGAAACTGAGGCCCAGAGAGGTAGTATCAGAGACAGTGGAATGGAGGGGGAGGAGTCTGGCCATGAGAGGCAGACAGATAGTCACTCCTCCATCCACCCGTCCATCCACTCACTCCACAGATCCTAGCAGAGAGGCCGCAGCGTGCCAGGCTCTCTGTGTTTGCTGAATGAACAGATGACTGGAAGGATGGGTGAATGAATCAATGCACGGAGCCGGGGATGCAACCGTAAACTGAACAGACACCATCCCTGCCTCCCGGAGTTTACTGTCTAGTGGGGGAGGCAGATGCTTAATAGACAACTAATTACAAATGACACAAGCAGCGGAGAAAAACACATGACCCAGCCTGATGACACCCACCAGGAGGGCGCAGCACGTGCGCGGAGGTCCAGACCGGCCAGCCGGAGGAGGTGGCACGCCAGCTGGGCTGTGGAAGGAAGTGGAAGGCAGACGGGGGGAGGAACGGCATGTGCAAAGGTCCTGAGGCAGGAAGGAGCTTAGTGCTTCCGAGGATAAAAGATCCATTCAGTTTTTATGTGGCTGGAGGGCAGTAAAGGGAGCAGACACGGAAAAGGTGGGGGGCGGGGGGGCGGGGATTTGGATCTTCCATCCAAGGGCAGTGGGAGCCTCTGGAGAGGTGTGAGCAGGAGTGATCTCTGATGCCATGGGGAGAGTTAGCAGGAGGGTTCCAACGTCAGTTCTGCCAACTTCCACTAGAGCAACAGCACAGACAACTCACACAGACATCCTGCTGAGTGAAAGCAGCAGATGCAAAAGGAGACACTGTGTGACCCCAGGTATGTGAGAGGCACAGACGACAAGGCCAGCTTCCATGGTCCGATGCTAGTGGCGGCAGGTGGGTGGTGACCAGACGGGGTGGAGGGAGCTTCCCGGGGCACTGCATATGTTGAGGTCTGGACCTGGAGTAGGACCACACACACATGTGTACATGAAAACCTACCCAGCTGGACACAGGATCTGTGCACTTTTCTGTATTTAATTATACCTCCAAAAAAGAAAAAAAGTAAGTAAGAACAAAATCCTGGCTCTATCACCCGGTCCTCTCAGTCTGCTGGCTCAGTTCCCGCATCTGCAAAACGGGGGCAGCGACAGGCCCTGCCTCACTGCGCAGAGGGTGCCAGAGGGTGGTGTGTGCCCAGGCTGTGCATAAACCCGGCCAGTGACCACAACACCGGGAAGGTGGGGCACACCCACATGTCAGTGCATCTGGCTTCCCTCTCATCTTGGCCCTCTGTGGGCCTCAGTTTCCCCGGTTGCAAGAGGCCAGTGGTCTCCACCTGCTTCAGGAACAGCAAAGAAAAAGGGGTAAAAACCCTCATCCAACTTGCAGTGAGCCGACCTGCTCCCGGCCATAAACCCGAGAAGAATCCAGAGTCTGGGACCCACACATGCTTCTCTCTCCTGGCTCTGCACGTGATGGGTGTGGAATCAGGCCTCGGGGGCCCACTTCTAAGCTGGACCCTTCCTGCACACCTACTGCGTCCCAGCCTGGAGGACCCCCACCAGGAGCAGTGCTGGCCCACCACAGCGGTTCCTCCAGGGGCCCCTGGGATACGGGATCACAGGGGCAGTGGGAAAGGGGCCAAGGGGCCCAGGCTAAAGCTTAGGGCAAGGCTCCTGTGAGATCGGACTCCACAAGGTCCTGGACGAACGGCTGGACAAAGCTAATTCAAGGTACCATGTCACTGGAAGGGTCACACGGACAGGTGCCCGTCATGCTGCAGGCCACTAGAAGAAGGGAGAAGCCTGGTTCCCTGGATGGAGCCTAAGCGTCCCAGTGGCCTCTTGGAGACCTTGGACTTGGGAAACCAGTGTCAGCACTAACATTCAGCAGGCTCAGTTCTCAGGAGGGTCCCATTACTATCTTCCCCTGAGTCTGCCAGTGACCCGGGGATGGGTCCGGGCGGGGGCAGGGGGTGTCAGGCTCACGCTCAGCTCCATTTCACTGAGGAGGAAACTGAGGCTCAGAGAGGACATAGGCAGTGAAGAAAAAGCATGACCCAGCCTGCTGACCCCGACCAGGAGGGCCCAGCACGTGTGCAGAGATCCAGACAGGCCAGCCGGAGGAGGTGGCTGGGATCCCCCACGGTCAGTCCCCGGAGCACAATCCCTGTTCCCGGAGGGTAACGCCCAAGTGCTCTGTGCCCGTCCTCCCCACCGCCTAGGGGCCACTCGTTCCCACCCCCGTTCACTCAGGGTTCAGTCAACAAACATTGACAGAGCGCCCCCCACCGCCGTGTGTGGCAGGCACTGTTCTAGGAGCTGGCACAGTGAACGAGCATGCAGGGATACAGACTCCATATTAACACCAGCCCCGCCTGCAACGCCCTCAGCAAACGCCCAGAATAACCACGGGAAGAGGACGGCGCACACAGTCAATGTCCCGAGCCAGGCGCTGCACCGTTAGCCCCTCCATCCTCCCGCCAGCCTCCTCGGGGAGGCACAGCTGTGCCCATTTTACAGATCAAAGAGGACCAAATTCCGTAACTCGCTTGAGGTTGGCCTCCCTGGCTCTAGTGGGGACCGGATCTAACCCCCAGCACGCATCGCTCCATCCCATCTGCCTGCTGAAGGAGGTAACCCTTCCCGTGGAGTCTGTCCTAGGACTCAGTGCGAGCCCAGGCCTCAGGCCTCGGCCCCGGCTAAGCACAGTGCCCACAGCAGCGCACCAGCTGGCCCCGGAATCCACCCTGGCTTTGGCCTCTGCCTACACTCCTGGGGTCTGGGGTCTGTGGGGCCACCACAGACCATCCCCGCCCCTGGGGACCCTACCCGAATCAGCTTAGCTCCAGCAGAGACCCTAGCTCTGTGCTGATCCCCGGGAGGCATGGGGAGTAAGGGAGACAGACAAGAAAGTAGACACCCCCACCTGGAATGCTCTCCCCACTACACCTCTCATAACTGGTACCTTCTCTTCCGTCAGGTCTCAGATGAAAGGCTCCCTGGCCACTCTGCCCTCATCAGCGCCCCCCAGGCCCACCCACAGCCCAGCACCCCTCAGCTTTCCGACACAGCTGTGCCTACAGTCCTGCACTAGACGTGTATGTACACGCTTCCCAGCGGACTGTCTTTGCTGCTTATTGTGAAGGCTGGGACCTGGTCTGCTTTACTCAGATGCCTCCCTCTCGACCTCGCCCCCAGCACAGGACCTGGTGCACTGTAGGGCCTCAGTCTTGTGAAGTGAAAACACTTGCTGACTGAATGCTGACTGGCAGAAGGAAAAGCCCAGGGGCTGTGGGAACGCAGTGGGGGCACCTGTTCCCCCCCTGAGCTGAGCAGGGGGAAGGGAATGAGGAAGCGTCTGAGAAGGCATAGCAGGGCCAAGCGCCCGGTGGCAAGAAAGACTTGGGCTTTGGGGACATCCAAGTGTAGTCACTGGACATGGGCGGTTCCCAGGGGGTAACCCTGGGAGGCCAGCACGTCCTGGAGGGGACAGGGCTCCGGGTGTGAGGTAGGGGTCTCCAGCATTCAGCTTACCTCCCAGACTAGCTTGGCTCCAGCTCACCTTCCCCTCCAAACCCACCCAGAGTAACCAAGGTCTGCGGGCCAGCCTTCACCCATCCGCCACCCGCAGGCACTAGGAGCACGGTCCCAGGCACCTGTCCACAGGTCAAGGATACAGCCCCCTACCCGTGCAGTCTGCAGCCTGTGACCTTGGTCCCATTAGCACGGCCTTCCCCAGCCAAGCAAACCAGCTGGCACCAAGAGATTACCATACCTCATGGCCACACTGCCTCCTTTCTGCCCCTCAACAGGCCAAACTTAGATCCACCACAGGCCTTTGTACCTGTCTCTGCCTGGGATGCTCTTCCTCCTGATCTCCCCATGGCCAGCCTTCCTCGTCCTTTAGCTCTCAGCTCCTATGTCTCCTCTTGGAGAGGCCTCCCCAGAGCACCCTGGCCACCATGTGGTGGCCCCATGCCACCCACCCCAGTCACCATCGGATGACACTGGGTCACATTCCCTATCTTTTTCCTTCCTCATTGTCTGTCTCCCCAACAGCACAGGACCAGCAGGACGCAGCGCCCTGTGTCTCAGTGGTAACTGGTGGAGCCTCAGGGCCCGGCGCATAGTAGGCGCTCCATCAATCTGTTCCGTGAATGAGTCAATGACCTGCTAGTTTCCATGGCTAGTTGCATCTGAGCACATCAGGGGCTCGCTCCTAGGACCCTCTGGATGCTGCTGCTTTAGCCCCTGTGGTCTGGACTTGAATTGCTTCTCCAGGCTCGACCCCGGAGTTTCTCCTCTCACTCTGATTCCCAGACCCATACTCTGCCCGGATGCCCTCCCTGCCCCTTCTCTGCCAGCAAACCTTACTCACCCCTGAAGACCCAACTTGAAAGGTCACCTCTTTTCTAAAATCCTGGCTGCTTCTTCTCACCCGTCAGGACTCTACTGGTTGCAAGAAGAGATCTAGCTCGAGGTGGCTTGAGCAAAGAGGTGAATGAACGTGCCTGTGTATGTAACTGACAATTCCAGGGGTGGTTTCAGGCATGGCTGGAACCAGAGGCTCCGAGGAAGTAACATATCCTTCCACCTCAGCTCTGCCTCCCTCCCTGTGCTGACGGAGTCTCCCTGCCCTGGATACAGCGGATGGGAGAGAGTGGCTGGCGGTCCCACATCCACACGCTCGGGTTCAGGAACCACCGCTCGGGTTCAGGAACCACAGCCAAGACCCTAAGTCCAAGATCCAGGGAAGCCTCTGATGGGCTCGGACGGGCCAGATGCCCATTTCTCAGCCAGTCACCATGGCCAAGAGGAAGGGGTATTTGGACCACCTGCACCTCATGATCACTATGCGTCCCAGGACCTCTAGGTGCCAGGAAGACAACGCGCTCACACCTCAGTCCCACGCCCCGGGTCCCACGCCCCACACCTCTACCCCTTGGTCCCCACCCCATGCCCCGCGTGGGAGGCAGGTGCCGGGTATTCAGCCAGGGCCCTGGATGCTCACGGCTTCGTGGCACAAGGAATCCCCTCTCCCTTGCCGCTGGGTCCCTGGTGCCCACCCCACGACAGCCCCCGAGGAAGGCCCGAGAAACTTTTTGCCTGATTGAAGGGAGGCGGGCTGTGCCGAGAAGCCTCCCATGTGCGGGGCGTGTAATAACGGGTTAACCGTCACCCCTGGCAGGCGGCAGATCTGCATTTTCACGGAGGCCTCAGGGGGACACAAAGCTTAAATGGCAACGCAGGGGGGAGGCGGGAGAGAGGGGGTGCCTGGGGGTGGGGGGGAGCCTCGGCGGAGCCCCGGTCCCAGCAGCCCAGCCTGCGGGGGCCACTCGGCCAATAACGAAGAGCTCGCTAAGGGGCCGCGAGTGGAAGGGCTGGGGAAATAATTACCGAGGAGGCCCGGGAGGGAGGCGGGGAGGCTGGCGAGAGGCTTAATGAAACTGCTAACGCGTTCGTGATTCCTGCCTGCTCGGGAGGGGCGGAGGCAGACAGCCATGTTGCCAGCTCCTGCGAGTCTGCCAGGCGGGACCGGCTGGGCACGGCGCGAGGCGGCAACAATAGGCACCTCGCCGTCACCCGCCTCCCCGCACGTGACTTCCAAAGGGCAACCTCCGTCCGTTCCAGTCCGGGCCACGGTGTGTTCCGACACGGCTCCCATCAAATGGGGCCGCAGCCCGTGCGGATGCGTTCGAAACAGAATGGCTCATATTCGGATTCGACGCAGACTCACAGAGATCTGGGCACCAGGGCGAGTGGGGGGCGGCGGGGGTTGGGGGGGAGGTCTGGTCCCATTTTCCAGCTGGGAAGCTGGGGCCCCGGGGAGGTCATCCACCTCTCCGGGGCCAGGGTGGTTCCAAGAAAGCATCCAGCCCCGGGATCGCGCCCCTGAGCAGCCCCTCTCCCCAACTCCGCGTGTCTTTTCATTCTCCGAAGAGCTCTGTGGGGGGGGGGTGCCACGGCCCCCTTTAAGGAATGTGCCCAAAATCACACTGCACAGCCAAGAGGGCAGGAATTCCCCCCCCACCCCCCACCGCCCAGGGCATGCGCTCCTGGCCCCGTGCTCCAGCCTCCGCGCGAGGATCACCCGTCAGTGCGAACCTGCTCTGTGGCTGTCAGTGTATGACATCCCATTTCAGCTCCCGAGGACACAACAGAGGCACAGAAAGGTTAGGAGCTGCGCCCAAGGCCACACAGCCGGTTGGCTACAGGGCGAAAACTCAGAGCTGGGTTTTCTGACTCCAGAACCGTGTGCTTTTTGTTCAAACATTCCACCGTGCACAGTGGGTGCCCAGGATCCCTAGTAGGTTAATGGAGAGATTTGGAGCCACAGAGAAGCCCAGGGTTCTCCGGGCAGCAAGCAGCAATCGGGGCAGCTGCCTGAGGCAGAAGTGACCACGACATAGAGCTTGCTCCGTGCTGCCGCGGGGGTGTGCCAGCAGTTCGCACAGTGCCATCCTGTTGTGCAAACAAGGACGCTGAGGCCTGGAGAAGCCAAGAGCCACACGCCCATAGTGACCCAGCTAGTGAGTGGCACAGCCCCGATCATTTGCCCATCCCATGGGGTGGTCCCGGCCCACCTGCTGCCTACTCCCAGCCTTGAGCAGGCACTAGGCCAACCAGGTGCTTCTGGAACCCAATCCGAGGCATGAACTGGAGGCCAGCAATACCAGGTACCAAGTCCCCCCGTCCCAGCACCCCTGGAATCACAGGAAAGACTGGGAGTCAGAAGAGTATGTGTGGAGAAGGATCTCAGCCCCCAGACACTCAGCAGAGTCTCCCCTGCTCACGCCTCAGACAGCCTGGTCTGAGGAACTCAAAGGGCCAGGGGCTTGGTGACTAGCTGGGTCCCTCCACATCAGAGTCTGGCGCAGACAAGACCTGCAAGGAAAGACGACACCATGTCCGCCTCATGGGTGTCCCTCTGGAGCCTTCCAGACATCCCTGGTCTTGGGAAGACTGCTTTCTAGGGATCCCAGCAGCCCATGCAGTCCTGTCCTCATCTGTTCCCAGAACTGTCTCCCCAGGGAGACCACCAGCGGACAAGTCCCCCTCTGAACCCCTCTGTGGGCACAAGACCCCAGTACAGGAGGCAGGTCCTGGGTGAATGAATGAGCGGGTGAATGAATGATAGAGATGGAACACGCCAACGGCACGGCCCGCAGCCGCCCGCACTCAGCAAGGAGGCTCTGTTTCTGTCTCCCAAAAGGGACTCCCACCCCCCAAGAGCAGCCTCAGCCCCTAACCATTGCCAGACAAGGCAACTGAGGCTCAGAGGGCCCAGGGCCTCATGGCGGGGGGTGGGGGGCAGCAGCAGGATTTGAACCCGAGCAGCTGGGCTTGAGTCTGGTCTGCTTTGCCCTCGTTTCCAAAGATGAATCCATCCATACACACTCCCTTATCCGATCCCCCACTCACTCCAGGGGGGGCGGGGCATGACCATGCCCATCCCATGGACCCGGGACACCCAAATGCAGAGCAGCGGAGGCCCCAACCCAAGGTCACATGTCCATCAGAATGCAGAAGGTCTTAAACCTCTCCCATCTTCCAATGCTCATCACCCCTTCCACACACCAAAGCTGCCTCCTTCCCCATCATCAACGCGGTAAAGAGAAGGGAGAGGGGGAGGGGGAAGGCAAGGAGGAGAGCCCCCCCCCCCCCCAGCCCACAGCAGGCTCCTTTCTGGTCAGGGGAAAGGCCTCTAATGAAGGCTGGCGGTGTCAGCCCAGGAGCCCTGCGGAGCTGCAGGGCGCGCATCTCTGCTCCCAATTAGCACACAGGTCCTCCATCAAAGCACACGCCTGCTGCCAGGAGCAGAGGCCAGAGGGACGGCCCTTCTAACAGTCGGCAGAGGCCACGGCTCTCTGGCAGGCCCCGGGCCCTACCCCTTGCTTTTCTGGGGGGAGTGCCACCCCCCTCGATCCCCTCACTCACTCACACCCTCTCCAATCAGCCAGCTCAGGGCGGCCGCCGTCACCCTGGGGGACGCGCTAATGAAGATGGCCGACATTAATCTCTTCCCTCTCCCGACAGGTCAATTTATAGTTCCATGGGGAGCCCTGGCGCTCGGCCAGAGGGCCTGACATAACTCTCCCTGCTCCCTGGGAGGACGTCGGGGGTGGGCTCCATGGGGCCGAGGGGGGCTGAGGGACTCAGGGGACAGGGCAGGGAGGGCCCTTCCACCTGAGTGCCCACCGTCACCGCACCGACAAATCCAGCTGGGACCTTGGCCCCTGATGGCCATGGTTGAGGGTCAAGGCCTGCAGGTCCCTGGGAGCAAACCTGGTCCTCACCTCCTCAATCGAGGGCAACTTGCTCACCAGTAGGAGACCCCCAAGGAGGCAGGAGGCTTATGACTTTCCATTCCCACTGACTCCCGGGAGTTCTGAGAGCCCCTCTAAGGAGCTTAGGTCCATCTGCTTTTGCCAGACTCCCCAGTGTTCCTTCCTCAAGGATCGCCGAGCCGGCCGTTCCGGGGCTGGCCCTGGGCATGCGTCTGCCCCGGCCCCTGCTCTCCCAGAGCTCCCAGTCTGGCGGGGGAGGCTGACACAGAAGCGTGTTTGACCATGCTGCACCATGTGAGACCCGTAATGGAGGGACTTGCCAAGAGCAGGGGTGCCCACAGGGAAGGCACAGGGACTCCATCCTCCTGAGAGAGCTGGGGGTCTAGGAGGAAAGCCCGGCTGGGCCCTGAGGATGAATAGGAGTTCAACAGGCCAGGAGATACAAGGGAAGGGATTTGGGGGAAGAGATCATCTCAGATGGGGGAGACCCAGTGTTCAGGGGCTCTGTGTCCAGGGGACAGCCAGCTTAACAGCGGTGAGGCTGCAGAATTGGGCAGGGCAGACCACAAGGAAGCTCAGCCTCAAGGGGCAGCTCAGAAGTTTGGCCTAGTTTAGGTCTGTGGACAGCTGAGCAGTTCAGAGCTCAGAGCTGCCTTTAGAAAGCCAGCTTGAGCTATGGTGTCCCAGACTGATGGCTGAGGCAGGGGAGGTGAGGTGGAAATGTCCAGCCCACAGGGTAAAAGCATAGACAGACATTTAAGGGGCAGGACCAAAGGATCCCTGTGGTTGACTAGAGAGATGGCAGGTAGAGGTGTCTGGGAGGCCACAGGCCTGGGATCTCCAGTTTGGTGGAGATGAAGCCTTTGGCCTGGGGTAAGATAAGGAATTGGACCTCATGCTTAACTTGTGAGCCCAGAAGGTCCCAGCAGAGCCCCAAACCCAGGCCCGGGCTTAGGAGAAGCCAGCCCCCAAATGTTGACCTCGAGTTGCCAAATTCTGAGAAGTGCCAGACATCACCTCCTGGAGCCAATGCATTTCTTAGAGGAGGTGAAGCCGGGGGACTGCCCTAGGGCCCAGACACTCCAGGAGGAAGCAGGAGCCTGGCAAAGGCAGGGTTGTGAACGGAGGCAGCACCAGTATGCTGGACAGAGCCCTCCAGCTGGAGAGCCTGTGGGCCAGGCTGCCCCCACCCTCCCCCAGCCCCCAGGGCCCAGGGCAGCTTCTGCACTTCCTAGGCTCTCCCAGAATCTCTGCTGAACCCCGGCCCCAGGCCCTGGCCCCTCCCTGTGTCCTCCTGTTCCTTCAGGGCTACCCACCAGGTCTCATCTAATCCTCTCAGTAGCCCTGGGAGTGTCCCCATTTTCCTAGGCTGGAGACCCAGGCCCAGAGAGCTAAGGGACTTGCTCAAAGCCTCTCTCAGCTTCTTGGTGCTACAGCCAGGATGGAACCAGGGTCCAAATGACCCCCAAGCACAGACTCTTAAAGAAAAGAGGAAAAAGAACAAGGCCGAAATAAAGAGCCTCAATGCTCACAGTGGCTGCATTATGGTGGTGGGACAATGGCTGTTTTTTTTTTCTTTTTTTCTACAATGAAATATTCATACCCTCACTCCATGGCTGTGTGTGCCCTAGTGGGGAGAGCTCTGGCTTTGGCGTCAAGCAGCCCAGGGCTCAAATCCTGGCTTGACCGCTTCCTAGCTGGGGACCCTGAGCAAGCTATTTGCCCTTTCTTAGCCTCTGTTTTCTCATCTGTACAATGGGGACAAAACCCCCCACTCCAGCCGAGCGGAACACACCGGGCGCACAGTAGGCACGCAGTAAGTGCTAGCCTCAGAGCATCACACCCCCGCGTTCTCGCCACCTGTCCGGCCTCCAGAGGGAACTTGAGACGCCCCCACGTGCCAGACGCTGGTGCTGGGCAGGCACCGGGTCCCCGGGGCGGGCGCCCACCCATCCTCCCGCCTCGCCCCGCCGCGCCCGCGCTGCCCTCTTACCCTGGCGGCCGGAGAGCCGGCATCGGTCCCGCAGGAGAGCCCGGGCAGCGGGGCCGGGCTCCGGAGCGCGGGGCGCGGGCGCGGGCAGGGCGCGCGGGGGCGCGGGCCGCGCGCTCCGGGCCGTGCGCCCCGCGGCCGCCGCGTCCTCGCCTCCAGCGCGGGCCCCGCGCGCCCCGGCCGGCCCGGGGGCAGGCCCTGCGCAGCGCCGCGCCGGGTGGGGGGCGGGCCTCGCGGGCCCTGGAGAGGCGCCCGGGCGGCGCGGGCTCCCGGCGGGCGCGGGCGGCGCCGCTGCGGTGGCCCCGCTGCTGAGTGGTGGGACGCGATTTACTGGCTGCAATTCCCGGCGCCCCTCGATGGCACTTAAGAGAGACCGGGAGGGAGCCGGGGAGAGCGGGCGGAGGGCGGGCGGGCGGAGGAGGGGCGGCGGGAGCCGTGCGCGCCGGCGGGGGAGGGGCGCGGGCGGGGGCGGGCGGGCGGGAGGTGGGGAGAGGCCCGGATGGAGGCGGCGGGCGGCCGTGGCGCGCGGGGCTGGGGGGGGGGGGCCCTGCCTCCAGCCCCCGCCCACCCGCGCCCAACCCCCCCCTCCACGCACTGGCGCCGCTGGTGGGGGTTAAGCCAACCCCCCACCCAACCGGCCCACCCCACCCCTTCAGAAAACCCCCTCCTCCCAACTGGCCCCCCCCCACCCCACCTCCCCTTTCACAAAACCCCCATCCTCCTACCGGCCCACCCTGCCCAGCCCCCCCGCCCCCAATTCTAATCAGCCTGCTCCACCTCCGCGCCTCCTCCCCATCACCTCTGTCACCGGAGATCAGAAACTTGGCCCACAGGCCCAACCCAGCCAAAGCCAGCTTGGTTTGACCCCATGGTATTTTTTTGTTTCTAATTTAAAATAATTCCCAATATGTAGAAATCAGGAATTTTCACAGAAAAATCCACATTTCCAGCTTAGTTTGGAAAAGAGGAAGCTCAGGCAGAAGCCTCCCCCCACCTCGCGGCACCCCCCCCCCCCGCCCCCTCCCTGGCCGCAATCTTGATAGTTCTCTGCAGTCGCCACCAGGCCCACCTGCCTGGCCCCAGAGGCATGTGCTTTCTCTTGCTCAGGGCCTTTCATACCTCAGTGCCTTTGCAGGTCCCTCTCCATGCGAAGCCCACCCCCCACCCCTTCAGACCCTTCTTTTGGGAGACCTCCTGGCACTGCCTGGTCCCCCTGGGGCCACCCACCCCCTCCCTGCTCCCACAGCCCCCCAGGAGGTAGTGGCGCCTGCCCCGCCCTGTCTGATTCCTTGCTGGCTGGCACTAGGGCCTCTGCGGCTGCGCTCTCACCACAGGGCTGCTGCTCTCTGGCTGAATTCTCCCTCCCATCCTGGCTCTGGGCCTGGCCCACAGTAGGCGCTCAGTAAGTGTTGGCTGAGTGGCAACCAAAGAAGAAGGGCCGGGATCGGGATTCCGCTAGGCGGCCTGGGCCATGGTGGGCACAGGGCACCAGTCCCTGCAGCTGATGTTCATTTTAAAAGCCTCAAATGTTCGTTCAGGGTGGCTCTTGCCAACCAAGGAAGCTAATGATTTCCACGCTTCATTTTTCTCCACCTTAATCCCACTGCCAAGGCTCCAGGGCCTCTGTTGCCACTGCCCTCAGACTGGCATCAGATCTCTCCCAGAAGGTGCAGTCCACCTGGGGAATGTCCGGGGAACTCAGGGAGGGTCCAGCTGTGCCTCCATGACACCTGTGAGGTCACAAGAAGTTTCGGGACCACAGGGGGGAGGGCAGCAGCTGGCCAGGGCCCATGGGAGGGACAGAGTAGCCCAGAGGGCCCTCGGTGGCCAAGGCAGCTGTGATGACTCCCCAGGACAGTTTCCTCCAGTTTCCCTTCATCCTGCTGGGTTCCTGAGCAAAGAACAGGGGGCTGGGGGGGCGGGGGGCAGGCAAGAGCCACACCTTTGCAGCCACCAAGCACACCACAGGTTTCATTAAAAACGTATGTCACAAATCCAAGCAGACGCGAAGATCCCGTTTTACAGAGAAGGAGCAAGCTCAGATAAGATGACCTTGCCAAGGTCACAGGTTGGTAGGATGCTAAGCCAGGAGCCTTCATGGCCCTCCAGAGGGCCCTGCCCTGCTGGGAAGTGAGACCCCATCAGGGCTGATTCCAGAGCTAAGGACTGGTCTGTAATGGAGGGGATGCTGGTGCCCGGATCCCAGAGCTGGCTCTGAGCAGTCCTCCCTCCCAGAACCTTGCACACCTGGGCAAATGCCCAAGACCCTGCCTGCCCCACCCCACCCCCAACCACGGGGCCTTCTCGCTGAAAGGCCCAGAAGGCAGGCCTAACTCAACAGCCAGCCACGACAGACAAGTCAATCACAAAACACCTTTCTGAGCCTCAGTGTGCCCATCTGCAATATGGGAGAACAGCTGAGCCTCTGCGGGTTTTCAGGGGCTAAAACAAGACAGCAGATGAGGAGACAAAGAGGGGAGAGAGACCAACCAGCTTAGGAGACCGTAATGAGCCTGATGTGGGCTGATGCGTGCAGAACCACTCAGCAGAGTCTGGCAATCATAAGGCCCAAGGCCTGTGACCTTATGAGGGAGACGGAAGGGACCTGTTAAAAACATGGGCCCTGAGGCATTCACATCCGAGCTCTACTCTATCAGCTGTATTGCTCTGGGTAACCTCCCCGGGCCTCAGTTACCCTGTCTGTAAAATGAGAATACTGATGGCAGTTCCCACAGTGCTGAGCTGCACTGGGGATTGACTTAGCTCAGATCCGGCATTCAACATCACCTGGCCCTGTGAAGCCTCAAACAGCGATAGCTCACTTCTCATTACTCTCGAGATAAGTAAAGGCAACCAGTCCCAAGTTCAAGGAGACTCCCCTGCTTGTCCTTATGAGATGAGGGGCATGATTTTCAGTTTAGTTTGTTTTGGAAAACAAGTAGACGGAAGTTCAAATTCTACCTGCACCAGCTAGGGATCCCTCGGTTTACTCATCTGGAGAATGGGGGCAGACAGAGCGGCACCTGCCGTGGCCAACTCGTCCAGCTGTGCCTGGGTCCTCGGGTTGTGCCCACCCACCGCTTCTCACCAGCTCCGGATGAAATGTACACAGCCCAGCTGGGGACGCTGGCAGCCCCCCACATTGGCCAGATGGGGAACACATGAGCTCTGTCGGCCCCTTGACCACAGGCCTGGGAGGCTGCCGAGGAGTGTGCATGCCTTGGTCTGCTGATTGGCAAGTCACTGGAGGACCAGCTGATCCCCTCGGGGCTTAGGATTGTCTCAGAGGCCATGGAGAGGGGCCCATCTGGAGAAAGGGCAGAGGAACCCTCAGGAAGGACTTTTCTGCCTCCCTCCCCAACTTCAGCAGTTCCCAGTCCTCCCATTTCACTGTCTCTGTAGTAACAACCAATATTTAAAGGTATATATCGTCTGTCTTCACCTTCACCTTCAGACCCTGGTGTGAGGACGGGGATTCTGATTTGTCTGGATCCCCACTGTACCCCCAGCATCGACAGCATGGCCAAGCTCATAGTAGGTGCTCAATAAACGTTTGGCACCAGAGAAACATTCTCAGATGGTAACATTTAGCTAGAAGGATAGGAGGGCAGGGCCCCTCTGCTTGTGGGCAGCTCCCCTTCCCCTTCCCAGAAGCCGCTGTGCAGCTCCCCTCTGTGAGCTCCGTCCCCTCACCGTGGGTTGGGAGGCCTGCGTTCTCCCCCACCGCAGCCAGGAAGCTTGTGACTGTCGTGGCAGTGCAACTGGGCCTCTTGGGGGAGGGAGGGCCCCGGGCAATTTTCTGGCTCACGGCTCATTCCAGGGCGGCCTGGTGACACAGACAGGTCCCCAGGCCCAGGAAGGTTCCTGGTTCAGCAGATGCGGGCTGGGACTCCTGCCCTGTCCTCCAGCAGGACTTCTTCACCCCCAGGACTGGAGGGGCTTCCCAGCTAAGCCCCAGGATGTGATCTGGGGGCTGGGCTCCCGCCCCCTCCCCATCCCAGCCCCTCCCATGTGCATGGCACTCCCCCGTTACAGTTTACAGAGTGAGTTCACAGACATTATCACATCGGCTCCTAAACGCCCCCTAAAAACCACAATAAATCTCTCGCTCTGGCTGCTGTGTAATCAGTGAGCAGAGAGGCCTCAGGGCCCAGAGCCTGCCAAAGCCGAAGCCAGCGGGACCGGGGGGGGGGGGGGGGGGGGGGGGGGGGGGGTCCATGTGGGCGGGTGGCAGGTGGCTGGTGGCAGGCCCAGCTGGGGCTCCGCGGGAGTGAGGAGCAGGTCCTCAGGCCGGATCCTGCGGAGGAGAGAAGTGCTGTGTGGGAGAACCAGCCAGCGGGGCTGGAGGGGACAGGTTTGCAGGACCGAGAGGTGGGGCAAACGTGAGGGAGGGGACCAGAGGCTGCCTTAGCACTTGGGAACCCCATCAGGGAGGTGGGCTGGGGGCCAGGCACAAGAGGTCCAGGGACAATCAGCCTCAGCCCAGCTTCTGCCCTGCTTCCCTTGACCCCCTAGATAACAGCCCTCACCCAGATCTCCTGGATGCCAGACCCTCCTGAAGATGCTGTCCTCAGTCTGAATGCCTCTTCTGTCTTTTTGAAATTCTAACCCTCCTTGAAGGACAGTTCAGAAACCCCCATTTGTCGTCCCTCCCCAGCTCCTGGAGGCTATGCCTCAGGCCCTCTGACTACGCCTGGTCTTCCTTTCCCCGAATTGTCAGGCCCCTTCCCCTCTTTGTACCTCTTGTGCCCCTGAGGGCGGTGAATTTGCAGGGGCTGAGGCCCCATCCCAACCCCTCACACCCTGCACAGAGTCACAACCAATGGCGTGAGGCGGGGGGGGGGGGGGGGGTGTCACTGCCTTGGCAAACATCCCAGCCCAGAGGTTTGTAGGGGGTAGTGAGACCCCCAACGACCAGCCCAGCGAACTCTGCCCCTGTGTTTTCCTCCTAGCACCCAGCCCTGGGCAGCCACAGAGAAAGAACCCCCAAATGTCCAAGCTAAATCAGCCAGCAAACACGGTTGGGTTTTGTTTTTTTACCATTTCCCTTGATTCTCAAAGTTATAGGAGCTCAACTTACAAACCGTGGAAAGTTCAGGAAAGTTTAAATAAGCAGGGTGAGGGAGGGCCTGGCCCGAGGGGGCTGCGGCTGCCTTGGCAGGCATCCCTCCCACAGCACAGTGCGGTGGGGGGCGAGGAGGGGAGAGAGTGTCGCGATCCCCCCCCTCCTTCCGCTGCCTGTCCATTGGGCGGATGTCCTGGTAAGCTGCGGGCTCGACCTCTGGGCCGTGGAGGCGGCCGGCCTGTTGCAGCCGGGGTCGTGGCCATGTCACAGCGGGTGTGGAACAGGTGTTGGCTTCTCTGCGGTCACCTCTGCGAGGATCGAGGATCAGATCGGCCTTTTCCCTTTCCCTTGATATGGAAACCAGCTGCTGGTCTGGGGCCCTGATGGGTGGAGCCACCATGGTCCCTGGGAAGCGTTCGCCATGTGGTGTCTGAAATGGATCAAGGGAGCTGGTGGGGGACGGTGACCCACAGGGCAGACGCCCACCCTCCCAGCGGATAAAGGAGCCGCTCAGTGAGGCCCAGGGGACAGACCTTGGGACTAGGGGCTCAGGGCAGCCCCAGGGCCTAGCTCCTCAGCCTGGAGTTCCTGACAAGGGCTTGGATCCAGAAATATAAAGAAGTCTTACAACGCAACAATGAAAGGACAAGTATCCCAGTTTTTAAATGGGTAAGAGTGTGAACAGACGTTTCTCCAAAGAAAGTATACAAATGGCCAATAAGCCCAGGAAAAAGTGCGCAACTCATCAGCCATCAGTCAAAACCACACGCAGGGGGCGCCTGGGGGGCACAGCCTGTTAAGCATCTGAGTCTTGGTTTCGGCTCAGGCCCTGATCTCAGGTTCGTGAGATCGAGCCCCACATTGGGCTTCACACTAAGAAAGGGGCCTGCTTGAGGCTCTCTCTCCCTCTTTCTCTGCCCCTCCTGCCATGCTCTCACTCTCTCTCTCAAATAAATAAATAAATCTTAAACACACACACACACACACACACACACACACACACACAAAATGAGAAACCATTTCTCACCTACTAGACTGACTACAATGAAAAGCCAGGCACGAGCAAGTGTTGGCAAGGATGCGGAGACTCGGAACCCCCGTACGCTGCTGGTGGGAATGTCAAAATGGGGAAAGCCACTTTGGCAAAAGGTCTAGCCATTCATCAAAGGTTAAAAAGAGAGTTACGGGGAGTGCCTGGGTGGCTCAGTGAGTTGAAACCTCTGCCTTCGGCTGGGCCCATGATCTCAGGGTCCTGGGATCGAGCCCCGCATCGGGCTCTCTGCTCAGCAGGGAGCATGCTTCCCCCTCTCTCTCTACCTGCCTCTCTGCCTACTTGTGATCTCTCTCTGTCAAAGAAATAAAATCTTAAAAAAAAAAAAGAAAAAGAAAGAAAGAGAGGGAGTTACCACCCAGCGATTCCACTTCTAGGTCTAGACCCCAGAGAAACGAAAATACACGTCCACACAAGAACTCACACACGAACGTTTATAGCAGCATTATTCACGTTATTCATGGTAACCCCAAAGTGGAAACAACCCACATGCTCCCCAGTTGATAAAGAAAAATGCAGGAAAGGTAGCCATGGAATATTAGTCGGCCATTAGGAAGGAAGGACTGACTTGCGCTGTAACACGAATAAGTGAATCTTTTTTTTTTTTAAGATTTTATTTATTTTATTTGACAGAGAGAGCTCACAAGTAGAGAGGCAGGCAGAGAGAGGGGGGGAAGCAGGCTCCCTGCTGAGCAGAGAGCCCAATGCGGGGCTTGATCCCAGGACCCTGAGATCATGACCTGAGCCGAAGGCAGCGGCTTAACCCACTGAGCCACCCAGGAGCCCCACGAATAAGTTAATCTTAAAAACATATCACATGCGGGCGCCCAGGTGGCTCAGTGGATTAAAGCCTCTGCCTTCGGCTCAGGTCATGATCCCAGGGTCCTGGGATCAAGCCCCGCATTGGGCTCTCTGCTCAGCAGGGAGCCTGCTTCCCCCTCTCTCTCTATGGCTGCCTCTCTGCCTACTTGTGATCTGTCTGTCAAATAAATGAATAAAATCTTAAAAAAAAAAAAGACAGTCTTGTGAAAGGGACACTATTAAACAAAAACAAAAACACATCATATGCTCTGTGAAAGAAGCCAGACACAGAAGGTCACATGTTGTCTGATTCCATAATGTGAAATGTCCAGAACGGGCAGTCCACAGAGGCAGAAAGCAGGTGAGGGGTTTCCAAGGGGAGGGGGAGCTGAGGGGCCACGAGTGGGCTCAGAGTTTCTTTGGAGGACGATACAAGTGTTCTGGAATTGGATAGCGGTGATAGTTGTACAGCCCTGTAAATACACGAAAAACCACTGGATTGTACACTTTGAAAAGGTAAATTTTATAGCATGTGAATTATATCTTGATAAAACCGTTTTGTTTTGTTTTTTAAGTGGTAAGGTCCCCACGGAGCAGGCTACCCCATAGGTTGGCCTACCCAGTGGTGGCCCCTGCCCCTTCCAAGTTGCCTTCCTGGGTGGATGGTGGGGCGCGGGGCAGTGGCTACTCTGACGGGGTGGGCGCTGCTTCCTGCCGTGGGTCCAGCCCAGGCTTTTTGCTCTGGAGTTTGCTTCTTCCTGAAACACTCTTTCTCCCACGCCTGCTCATCCTCAGGGTCTCAGCTAGGAGGTGGGCTGTACTGGGTGGGTTTTCCTCAGGGCAGTGGGAAACCGTGAGGATGAGGAGGATGGCATGCCAGACTCGGGTTCTAGAAGGATCCCTTTGGCTCCTTGTGCAAGGGATGAAGGAGCAGTACAAGGCTGGAGGCATGAGGCCAGGAGGAGGCCACGGAGAGGCCTGGGGTGTAGGCCTGGAGCAGAGGCTGCGCAGGACAGAGAAGGAACGTGCTGGGGAAGAATCTGAGAGCCAGAATTAAAGCAACTTAGAAGTAGCGTCGCTGTAGGGGCCAGGGAGGCTGGGATGGCGCCAGATTCCAGCGGTGCAGAGGGCTGGGTGGGAACGGGGCCAGTTCCGAGGTGGGGAGCACTGTAGAGGGAGCACGTCTGGTATGAGGTTTTCTGAGGGGGCCGACTGTGGAACCCCAGCGGGTCGCATCAGCCCCACGTCCGGATGCAACCGGTCAGTCCTGTGACCCTTCCCATAGTCAACTCCCTTGATACTCCTGTTTTTCTGGGTTAGGTCTCTGTACCCCGCACTGGCCGAGGCCACAGCCTTCTCTCTGGTCCCCAGCTCAGAAAACATCGGTGGTTCCCCACTGCCCTCGGAACAAAGACGAGGTGCTCCCGGGGACCCCCCTGGCTTTGCAGCCTTCCCCACATCGCACGCTCGCTCAGTCCTGCTCCAGACCCCTCCCTCCACCCCCGCCTTTGGGTGAGCCATACTTCTGCCTCCTCCGGAGCCCTTCCTCCCTGAGCCTTGGCAGCCTGGGGCCCTCGGCTCTGCCAGTCTTTTCTGGAACACAAACCAGGAGGCATGACCTGACCAGGGTTTCCGATGATCGTGACTTTATTTGAAATGACTTCGAAAATGTATTACAATGAAATCACATGTAGTCACACATTTGTTGCATGACCTTAAATCGGGAAGAATTAAGAGGATCCACGGGTCTTAGTCTGTCCCGTGAAGTCGCTTCGAGCCCAGACACACTGCGTGTCAGGTCCGTGAGAGCAGGGACCCCATCTGCCGAGTTCTTGGGTGCAGCCCCAGTGCCTGGGGCAGTGCCTGGCTAGTTGGGGTGCTAAGGAGGGGCTGGGCAGAGTGGTAGGGGAGGGCCAGTGGAAGGACAGGAAAGAGAGAGGGAGGGACAGGGAGACCAGGTAGCCGTGTGGGTGATGGGTGGGTAGGAGGCTCAGGCTCAGGGGGCTTCCTATGGGCCCAGAGAATACTTTCATCCCAGCCCCCAGACCTGCGTCCAGAGTGAACGGCTCTTCCCGGGGCTGAGCCAGGATCCAGGCAGCAGAAAAAGAACCGCCTCATCCCAGCCTAGTCCCTGGTCTCCAGCCTCCTCCACTGAGCCTCTCGGCCGGACTGGCCTCTCTAGCAAAGTGACCAGAACTCTCTGGAGCCAGCCTTGACCCCTCTGCTCAGACATGCGCACACACCCTCCCCCTCTCCTCCTCTCCTCCTCTTCTCTCTCTCTCCCACATCCAATCCATCAGCAAATCCTGTTACATTATTCTCAACAGCCTCCTATCTGGCTCTCGGGCTCGCCCTTGCCCCTCCCCCAGCCTACTCCCAGCTCAGCAGCCAGAGGGATCCTTGTAAATGGTGAGTCTGGGAGGCCTCACCATCTGGCCCCCATTTCCTCACTGGGGGCCTCGGCTACCACCTCCTCCTCCCTCACTCCCCTCCAGCCACACGGGCTCCAGCCTTCTTGGGACTCCTTGCCTGCACCGGTACGCTCCCTGCTGCACACCTCTGCCCTGGCTGGTCCCTCCCAAGAGCCGCGGACTCACCTCCTCACCTCCTTGCCTTCTTTGCTCAGATCTCACTTTCTCTATCAGACCTTCCTTGGACACCTTATTCATAAATAAAAATAAAAATCTACCTTGTTTCCTTTTCCTGTTTTATTTTTCTTCTCAGCGTCTATCACTCTGGAGCAAAATATTTTTTTACGCCCTTAGTATGTTGTTTGTCTCTGTTCCTCCACTACAATGTGATCTCCATGAGGGCAGGGGTCGTGTCCATTGCCGTGTCCCCAGCCCTGAGCACAGGGGTCTGCAAGTCACAGGTGAGAAGCTCAATGAACGTTTGCAGAATGAATGAATGAATCTAGGGGGTTCAGGCTTGCTCTTACTGGGCTGGCTTGCCCCGGGCCCAATGCCCATGCAAGTCTTTGATGCCCCATCACTGCCTTTCCCCTTGGCCACCGGCTGATTTAGCCCAACAGGGGTTAAAGGATCCCGAAGTCCCTTGGGGGGACTTGGGGAGTCTCCAAGCCTCATCAGACCCCAGGAGGGTCATGCCCACTTGAGCTCCAATGACAGCTTGGGGACTGCGGCCAACCGATAGATGAGCGGTGACAGTTTGACCTGCAGCGTTTCACAGGGACCTCACACGGGTTTGCGGTCATAGACCCTTGACTCTGGAGACTCGGGGAACTTGTTGCCTGCGGAGGGTGCGTGTATACGTGTGCACGTGTGTGTGTGTGCATCTGAGTGTGTGTGCACGCGCACGTGTGCAAGTATTATAGGCCACCGGGCTCATGAACAGGCAGATTGCCATGGGCCTCCAAACCCATGTCCCCTCACCCCAGTGACTCCAAGAAGGTGGCCTAGAGATGAAGAAGGGCACCCAGGAAGGGGAGAAGGTCTCTGGACCATTCAGCCGGGGGCATAACAGGACAGCATCCTAACCAACACAACAGCACAGCGAAGTCAGCCAGACCCAGAGGCAAGACCCGATTCAGCTACCGGTCCCCGGTCCTCTAAGCCTCAACTCCATTGTCTGCAAAATGGGTCTAATAATTCCCGCATCGCAAGGTGGTCGAGATTGAACAAGATAATGTAGGTATTCAAAGCACGATTACTATTTAGGTTACTGGTAGTTTTACTAGAGCTCACATTGGAGGAGGATAGGCTGCCCATTTGTTCCAGAAGCTATCCCAGAGCCCCCTTTCTGGCCTTGCTGTGAACAGGGCAGGGACACAAGGCCTTGCCTTCAGGGAACCTGTAAATAAGAATGATGCTCGCAAACCCATGGGTCCCAGCTGGTTGGCTTTAGGAGGCGGTGTGGCTTCCTGCTTTATGAACACAACCTCACTTAATCCCCTAGAGAACCCTGTGAGTTGGGAGGTGAAGTACCGTGGTCCGTGGTCACCCAGCAGAACAAGGACAGCGCCAGGATGTGGGTGGAGGGTCTTACCACCACACTCCGGCAGGACAGAAAGCTGCACACTCTGCTCTGGGTCATTGCTCAAATCGAGAAAGCCCCCGAGGCTGTGAGAGAACTGGGAGGGAGGATGCCGAACGGGATGGCTCAGGAAGAGACTGACCCACGTGCAGGGACCTAAGGGTAAAAAGGCTGGGACAAGAGAAGGGGAAGCGGCCAGGCAGAGAGGGCAGCCCGAGCCAAGGCCAGAGTGAGGGAAGAGCAGCCAAGCCTCCCCAGCCAGACCCTGGCTCTGCCCTCCCAGCTGACGCAGCCCGCTCACACTCGCTTGCCTTTGTCCCTGCAGTCCCCGATGTGCATGTCCTCTCCCCTCTGCTTCCCTCCGGGTCCAGCGGTGGCACGGCAGGATTTGAAAACAGGCCCGTGCATTTCCTGCCGCCCTGCTCTGCCTCATAGAGAGGGAGAGACTTGAGCCCGAAGAGGCTCAGGGGAGGGTGGAGTCTGCCTGGAAGAGTGTGGTGAGCAGGGGGAACAGAATGTGCAAAGATAGGAGGGCAGAGTCTGGGTTGTGCCTGCCTGCACTGCTCAGAGTCCCCCCCATCACATCCCAGGGCTCTGAAGCCAGTGCTGCTTCCCCCATCTGGCCTGAGGGGTGGTGGGGTATAGACAGGGCAGGGCATGAACCGGGTACACTTATACCCTGGGATAGAACTCCAGCTCTTGTATCGCTCAGCCCAGTTTTTTCCTCTCCCTGAAATACGGCCGGTGAAATATGGCCTCTCCTGTGACATGAGATTGCAGGCCCCACCTCAAGAGTTTTTCAAGCAGAGGTGAGGAAGGTCCCCAGCCCAGAGTAGGTGCTCAACAAACAGCTGTTGCCTGGGGCATCATGACAGAGCCCATCTGGGTGACAGTCCCCCAGCTCTCTGGCTCCTGGCATGGAGCCACTTCTGAGCCAGGAACCAGGAAGCCCTGGAGGGGAGAGAGGCTCAGAATTGAGCCTGGGTGGGTCTGTAATTAGAGCAGTGAGGTTCTCACAGAGACCAAAAAAAAAGGTAAACCCGGCCCCTCCTGGAGGCTGGGAAGTCTGTGGTAGCAAGAGGTCCCCTCTGCCCTCAAGGCCATGTTTTCCAAGGTTATTGTGGGGATCCCAGCCCCACAGATGGACCAGCCCATCTGACAGATGAGATGGGAGGCAGATGCCTAGGACAGTTCAAGCCCTGCACGGACCCCTCAGCTCCCCAGACAGAGGCGGCCCCTTTCGCACTCTGACCTCAGAGCCTGGCCATCGTAGAAGTCTGGGAGCCCCAGGAGGGGACAGTGGCAGTTACTGGGTACCTTCTGTGGGTGCTTTACGGTGTTCCCAGACTACTACTTCAGACAGCTAGGTATTAATATTCCCATTGTACAGCTCGGGAAACTGAGGCTTGGAGAGGTCAAAAAAATGTAAACTGCTCAGTCCAACCGCCCCTCTGACCTTAATCTTCCTTCCCACCAAATGCAGAGGTTGTTGGAACTCCAGTGATGATGGGGATCTCACTCCTGCAAAGATCCATCTTGGGCATCCCCAAAAGAACATTCTTCTCAGTGTGGGCTGAAACAGGCGCCCTGAAGGTCCCTCCAGAGCCTCCCATGGTCTGCTGCACAGGGCGCCAGGCCCCCATGCCTGGGCAGCCTTTGGAAATTGAATACAGCAGGACACCCCCCAATTAAGCAGCAGGCCTCCCTTGGACAGGGCTCTTATCTGAGCCTCACTTTCCCAAGCTGTACAATGGGGATAACAACAGCCCCTGTGTGAGGGGTGGTTGTGAGGCTTCAGGGAGCCAACAGCCTGGGAATTTTCCAGGAGTGTCCAGAGTCTTCAGAGAAGCTCCAGCCAAGAAAAGAGGCTCAGGGGGCTTTCCAGAGGCCTGACTCACCTTCTCCAAAGGAGGGAGTGGCCTTGATCAGAGCAACCTCGTGGTTGTGGGGGGAAGGGAAGAAAATTTGAAGTCCGTCATGAATGGGGATTTCACTGTACAATTCTGCTTTTATTTTTTAAGAGGTTTTTGTAATCCCAACTTTTTTTTTTTTTTGAGATTTTATTTATTTATCTGACACAGAGAGAGACAGAGCCCAAGCAGGCGGAGTGGAAGGGAGAGGCGGAGGGAGAAGCAGCTCCCTGCTGAGCAGTGAGCCTGACAGGGGGCTCGATCCCAGGACCCCGGATCATGACCTGAGCTGAAGACAGAGGCTTACCCGATGGAGCCCCCCAGGCGTCCCTTCTCCTTCCCCTCCCTCTCCCTCTCCTCCTCCATCTTTAAAGGAAGCGCTACACCCAATGTGGGGCTTGAACTCACAATCCCAAGATCAAGCATTACGTGCTCTACTGACTGAATCAAGCAGGCGCCCCTCACCTGTACAGTTCTGACTCTCCCAGACCTGGCGCGAGCTCACCTGCCCCACCCAAAGCCCGCGGCTCAGTTTTGTTGAGGGACGGCAGGGCATGGGTTCAAGGCCTTCGTCTGCCGTTTCCCAGTGGTTTGGTAATGTACCGGCAGGTCACCTCTCTGCTCTGAGCCCTGGCTTCTCCAGCTCCAGGGAAGGGTCTGTCTCTCAGGGCTGCAGCAGAGAGGTGGCCAGACCCTTGAGTGCAGAGAGGGGGTGCCTCAGGCCCCACTGGGGACAGCCAGGCCACCCCCATCATTGTCTTCCCTGCCTCTCTGTTCTCGGAAGAAGGGACTGAAGAAAAGCCTGGAGGAGGGCCCCATGTCTTTGCACATTCTGTTTCCCTTGTCTACCATGCTCTTCCAGTCAGACTCTCTACTCTGGGTCCCTCCCGGCTTAATTAAGTCTCTCCCTTTCTGTAAAGTAGGACAGTGCTGCAGGAAAGGCTGTGCTCAGGAGTCCACCGATGGGAAGCTGAGCCCAACGGAGGGGAAGCTCCGCATCCAGAATCACAGAGATGCAGAGGGACAGCGGGGATTCCAACGCAGCCTCCACGGCTCCTGCGAACACCTCTCCAGGCAGCACTTAAGACCTTCCCCAATCTGTCCCCTGCCGGCCAAGCTGTGCACATACATGCCGGGTACATTTCCCCCTCGGGGAAGCCCAACCTGGAAAATCTGCCCTTCTCCCCAGCCACCAGGTTCCTGTTGACCTCGAAGGCTCCACTTACTCTCCTGTGCCCACCCAGCCCCGTCCTCAGCCCCCGGAGTGCACTCCCACTTGGCTGCCCAACCCCTCCTCCTCCAGTTCCTCTTCCCCCTCTGGCCACCTCCTGAGCCAGCTCCTTCAGGAAGCAACCTCCGATGGCCAGACCAATTTCTTCTCTGTGTTCCATCTCCAACACCACCCCACTCCACCCACTTTGCGATTTCTTGCTTGGCGTCCGTCTCTCCAAATGAGGCCTCTGTGGGTGGGTGGGATGGGGGGGATGGTCTTATTCATGGGAGGCATTGCTCCCCCTGGCACGGGCCAGGTGTTCAATACATGCTGTTCCTGCATAGTATCCATCCATCTCTGTTCTCATTCAGCAGATGCTTACGGAGAACCAGCAGTAAGAAAACTGGCAGGGCCCAGCTCTGGCGCAGTTACTTTCCAGTAATACGTATGTATATTATAAGGTTAAGTGGGGAAAAGTGCTGAGAGGAGCACCAGAGCAGGGGAAAGGATACTAGAGTAGGAAAAGGATGGGGGACCGTGGTAAGGTCTCTCTGAGCAGATGACATTTGATCAGATCTCTGAAGCAAAGGAGAAAGTGATCTAAACATCCAAGGAAAGAGCATACCCGGGAGAGGGGACAGCAAGTGCAAAGGTCCTGAGGTAGGAATATACACGAGATGTTGGAAGAGATGCAACAAGGTCCACGAGTGGCGTGAGGGTGATGGGAACTGAGAGGGATCGAGCAGGGGACAGACACAAGACTCTGCTTTGACCCTGACCGAGCCATTGCAGGGTTCTGGGCTGAGGAGTACAGAATTTGACCTAAGTTCTAACAGGATCACTCTGGCTGCTGCTCCGAGAATGGAAGCCAGGGGCCGCAGGGAGAAGCAGGAGACCCACGAGGAGGCAGCTACACGCATACGGTGGCAGTGGACATGGTCAAATTGCTGACATATTTTGAAAGCAGAGCCAGTGATATTTGCTGATGGATCGAATAAGGGAGGAGCCCAGGGGAGAGAGAGAGAGAGGAGAGAAAGGGAGGGGAGGCATCAATAGTGTTTGCAGGGTTGGGGGGCCTGAGCAAGTGTATGGAAAGAGGAGGTGCTCTTACCTGACATGAGGAAGGCGTGGTGGGGGGGCAGGTTTCTGGGGGTGACCTCTGAGGGAGAGGGCCCAGCGGCCACCCACATGGGGATGCGGCAGAGGGCATCAGTGGCATGTGTCTGTAGTTAGGAGAGAAGTTCAAGCTGCGTGTGGGCACCAACCGTATGAGTCCCCATGTTTTGCACATAGTAGGTCCTTAGTAAATGGCTGCTGACCTGGCCCACAGGGCCTTGTGGGGGACACAAAACTGGCCACAGCCCCACTCCTGGCCTCTAGGGGAGGTAGACAAGGGCCCTGGGGCCCAGCGCAGAGTCACACCCTGAGAGGGGCCGAAGATGACACGGCGGGAGGGTAATCTAGGACGGTCTCTTGGATGGGGCAGGGGAAGAGTCTTGGCAGGGACGAGGCAGCCCCTGGAAGGCAGCGCTCCGGCTTCGGGGATGAGGTGGGAACAGGTGGAACCAGGGGAGCTGGAATGAGGTGGGCAGGTGCAGGAGCCCACCCCCTGGCTCCAAGCTGGGCTCCGTGACCTCGGGCAAAGATGCTTAATGTCTCTTTTTTTTCTTTTAAGATTTTATTTATTTATTGGACAGCCAGAGATCACAAGTAGGCAGAGAGGCAGGCAGAGAGAGAGGAAGGGAAGCAGGCTCCCTGCTGAGCAGAGAGCCCGATACGGGGCTCGATCCCAGGACCCTGAGATAGTGACCTGAGCCAAAGGCAGAGGCTTTAACCCACTGAGCCACCCAGGAGCCCAAAGTCTTTGTTTTTACTTCTAAAATAGGAATCATGGAATAGGGGACCCATGGAAAGTTCTGTGCAGAGCGATGAAGAATGTTCCACTCGGCCCTTGGTTATCCTCCTCCTGCGCTCAGCTTGACACGTCCCCTTGCATCCCGGGCCCAACGGTCCTACGGGGCAACCTGCCTGCAGGGCTCAGGGGCCCATCTCGTAAAAACAGCTAAGGCCTGGTGATTGCTCACTATGTCAGTCCTCACGATGGCCCCGTGTGTGGGGTTGGCCCTATTACTGTGACGCAAACAGTCGCTGGCAGAACCAGGATGTAAAGACTGGAATCTACACTGGCTTCGCTTGGCTCCAAGGCTTTCCCCAGAGCCCTACGAAGTGGCCGGGCATCTGGGGACTGTCCCGCCTTACGGATTCTCTCAACAAGCACGGTGGGGTCCTTGTGCCAGGGGGCCGGGGGGGGGGTGGGCACTGACTACAAGATGACGTGACTTGCCCAGGGCCCCACAGCGTGTCCAAGTGGGAGCGGAGACTCCAATGCAGACCTGTCAGACTCCAAATGCCGGCCCCGGAGGCGTGGTAGGCATAGCACCCCCAAACCTGAGCTTCCTTTAACCTGGGCCAGCATCAGGGGGGGAGCTCCCTCTGTCTGGAGCTATTTCTGAGCTCTGAGGTCCTCTTTGGAGGTGCAGGGAAGACAGTGGGTTGCCCCACACCCACGCCGTCCCTTTACAGTCTGCTCCCCTCCTGACTTTGTCCTTTCAAATAGGTTTTTCAGCCCCAAAACTGCCCTGTTCCCTGCTCCCTGTTCCCGGCTCTGCCCTGCCGAGAGGACACTGAAAAGCAGGCTTCACTGCATCGTCTGTACAGTTTCCCAGCCAGAAAAACAAGCAGAGGCAAATACAATGTTTGCAGACCAGGTCAGGTCCAAGGTCACTCTATAAAAATGGATTCCTGGAAAAACATAAACCAGCAATTTGCCCGGTGAATTTTATTGGCCTCAAATCCAAACAAAACAAAACAAAACACACCCAAACAAACAAACAAAAAAACTAGCCCATTTGAATCACGAAGGGACAGAAACCATTCCCAGTTCCTCCTTTATTCGTGAATAAGGACACACAAAAACTCAACCGAAAGTGAACACATTGCATTAGGTCTGATTTATTACATGCTTTCATTCCATAAAAACCAGCATTTCTATTAAAATAGGATGATATCCAAAAGGTCCGTTTGCTTAAAAAAAAAAAAAGATTGTATTTAATACAGGACAAGGCTTAGTTTTATTTTTTGGTTTTTTGAACAAAGCTCACATTCTCCTGACTTCACTCCCGTTACTACAGCCAGAGGGAAACTGATTTCAGAACTCATCTGATATGTCGGATTTCTTTGTGGCATCCACTCATCGCTCAGCCGCCAGCCATGATGTCATAAGCCCATCAGATTTCTGGTAGGGGGGAAACGCTGGGGAATTGGAAAGAATGGATGTTTCTTGCCCGTCAGGAAAGGGGGGTTGGGGGGGAAGGGGCTGGGTGTGTTAGGGAGGTGGGGGACGGGAGGCAGGCTCAACGTTTGTGATAGGTAATGTCAGGCAGAAATCTGAAAAATCCAGCCACCCAGATGTTTTCTAAATATCCAGATGTCTGGCATCGAGCAGACCACGCTCCCCACTACCTCCCATCCCAAGAGGCGCCCGGCATTTCGGCTTTGACCTCGAGTCTACGGCGAGTGCACGCTGCCAGGAGCCGTGTATCCTCAAGGCTGCCCACCCTCGGGTTGGGAATTTTTTTCTAAATCTTTACACATGGATGACAGGGGTAACTAGGTCCAGATTTTTAAAAGCTGTTGAAGCAGTGATTTGAAAAGTTCAGTCCCTGGAATTAGCTTCCACGGAATACGCTATAGAAACCAGAAAGGAAGAAAGCAATCCCATAGCCAACACTCACACAGACATACGTGACTCCTAAGCCACAGGACTTAAAAACCCAAAACAAAACCAGTGAGTCTGAGAATCGAGGACTCCAGACTGACACTGAGAAGCGATGAGCCCTCCCCCAGGAGCACGCTTCCCTCAAATCAGAAAAACACCAAACAGCTTTGTTCTTCCCGACAAAGCCCCTCGCTTCCAAGGAACAGACAGTGCCAACAAAAGCACAGAGTAGAACTAATTTACACTGAGGCTCGGGGCTTCAAGGAGTCATAAAGTACAGAAATGGCTTTGCCGGGGAAGCTGCCTCCCTTTAGCTAGCAGTGGGGACCCCCCTGGCCTGGGGGAGTCCCACTGGCCACAGACGGAGCGGCATTTGGGCTTCCAGGCACACACGCCCACTGAGACCACCACGGAGGCCTGTGACATCACAGCTAATTGCTCCTGAAAATGAGCCAAGAACTGCAGGCCCCTGGGGCCCAAACCCTGCGGCTTCGGCTTCGCAGGGAGCCAGGAGGAGCAGCAGCTGGGGAGGGGGCCATCTCCAATTAGAACCAGTGCCTGGATAATGCAAAAGAGGGTGGCCAAGGGAAGGGTGTCTAGTAGAGGGGAGGAGGAGGTGCACGGTGTGGTGGGGCTCGGGGATGGAGGTGGGGGGCGCTCTGTGGCCTCATCTCCTAGAACAACCCCTGTGCTTTGGAGATGGGGAAATTGAGGGCCAGGAGTGGCTGAGTGGCCCGCCCAAGGTCACCAGGCTAATTAGCGGGACAGCCTGTACCGGGGAACAGAAAACACAGGCCTGGCGTTGCACAGCCCTTCCCTGAACGTTATCTAATTTAATCCTCCCAGCACCCTGTGAGGGAAGGATTATCATTAACCTCAGTTACCAGAGGAGCCAATGGAGGCGCAGAGAGGTTAAGTAATTTGCCCAAGGTCACACAGCTTGTCATTAGCAGAACTTGGCCTGAACCTCTGAGTTGTGCCAACTCCAAATCCAGGGCTCTTTCTGCTGGGTGGGGGGTGGGAGGGAGATGCTTCAGGTTTAACTGGGAGCAGTGAATCTGATTTAAATACATATTTAAAATGCTGGTGATCCCCACAGAACAGAAGGACGTAAATCATTGCAAATTAATTTTTTAAAGCAATTCCAGCCAGGAGGGCTGGCTGGCTGGCTGGCTGGGGAGGCCGCTTCTGTTTGGTCCCCGCCAGAGCTTGAGTAAAGCTTGCAGACATTCTCTGTGCCGGAGCATGGAGGCTGCTCCCTGGGGTGGATGGGTGGGATGGGAGGGGGAAGCTGAAAGCTTTGTTGGGCATCTGTGAGAGCGTAATCTGCCACCGGAAAAGTGCCAGGCCCACAAGTCTGACAGAGCCAGGGGAGGGAGAAATTCACCAAGTGTGGAAACTACGAAAATTAAGAAGAGTTGGTCTTTCTAAGCCTGGGTCCTAGTTTCCCGCAAGGAGTTTCAGGAAACTCCGTGTCCCTCACAGCTATCTGTGGCCCAGAGGCCTGACTCTGGGGCAGACAGGTGCCGCAGACAGTCTGTCGGCTCCAGATTGGGGGAGAGACAGGGGAGGCCAGGAAGTTCCTATGGCCCTGGACCCTGGCCATCTAGGGACCCTGCTGGCCACCACCTTCTGCAGAGAAGCATTTGGAGGAAATCAAGCCTCCCACAGCTGGGAAGGAGTTGGACTGAGGACTAGGTTGGTCTGAGCTCAGAGAACAGGACAGGCACATGTCCTCTGGCCTCCCCCTCTGCAGGTCCCTTCCCTTCCAGTGGAACAGCCCTGGAGCATCAGTGGGCCATCTGTGCCAGGCCTCTCCCTGCTCACTTCCTCACCAGGCCTGCTGTTTCTTTTACTTTGCTTCTGTGAACTGCAAATGGGGTGTGGAGCCCAGGACTCAGTCCAGGGAAGGAGAGAGAAGTTTCTGCCATCTGGATGCCCGACCTGGCTGAGCAGCTTGTGTTTTTCTGGGAGAAATTCTACCCATCCTTTATTTGATTTGTCTACTATCTACCCAAAAGAAATTTGAGTCCTGCCTTCGTGACACTTACATTTGATGGAGGGAAACAAATATTAACCCAATAATGACATAAAAATGTGCATGGAAGAAATGGTCCTCAGGCTATGACAGCCTGTCAACAGGGGAAGTGTTAGGTCAGTGAGGTCAAGGAAGGCTTCCTGGAGGAGGTGACTGGGGCCCAAAGGTTGAGGAGGCAGAATCCCTCACTGTCACCTCTCTGGAGAAGCCTCTCCTCATGACCACCCAAGGTTGCTCCCATTCCTGTGACCCATTCCCTCTGGATTATTTTTCATCATCTGCATCCCTGCACTGGTTTGGAAGTCCCAGACTAGGTCTGCCTTGTTCACCACTGAGTCACCTATGCCTGGGATTTTTGATGAGTACTTATTGATCAAAAAAAATACATAACATGTGCAAAGGACCTATGGTGCAGGAATCAGAGAGAAGAGGGGTGTAGGAGTAAGAATGGGGGCAAAAGTCACAGGGAGTAGTGGGAAACGGGACTGGGCCACCCCAAGAGCCACCCTGGTATCTCTTCCCTCCTCTGGGCTCCCTTCTGCCTTCCCCCTGTGGCAGAAACTGGGTTTCAGGGTCTTCCTTCCCCTACAGGAGACTGTCACACAGGTACTCTGTCCCACTCCATCTGCCCCAGGCACAGCATCAGGAAGGCGGGGACTAGCATCACCTGCCCAATAGGCTTCCTCCCCACCTCTGCCTTCCCTCCTCCATTCATTCCCTCTCCAGTGCTCAAGGGCCCCCCAGATCCACGGAGAGGCAGCGGGAAGCCGATCCAGGAGTCTCGATCCTCTCCCTACACCCCACCCCCACGTCCCACCTGCACCCGCCTCCCCGCCCCCCGCCCCCACGCCTTTCTCCTCACTGAGGCGAAGTGGAAGGAGAGAAGGAGCTGGGCTCCGGGCTCGGACCAGACCGGGTGTGAGGCCCCTCAGCGTGTGTCGTGTCGGTAAGCTGGCCTCTGCCCCTCAGATTCCTCCCAGGTGAGCTGGAGAGACCCCGGGCTCCAGCGGGCACAGCGCGGGCGCTTCGGGAACCTGTCTGAAAGGCTCGAAGTCAATCTCCTCCGGTTTCCCGCCCGCGCTCAGTCCAGCTGCTCCCTCCGCCCGCCTCCTTTCCACCCCGCGGCGGCAGCTGGGCCGGGGCGCGGGGGTCCCCCAGGCTCCGGCGGCCGGGCGCAGCGGACACTCTCCGGCCGCGCGCCCCGGGCCCCGCGCCGCTTCGCTCTGCGCTCAGGCCCCCGGCGCAACCGCCCCGCGCGCTCCGGCAAACTTTCCGCGGCCGCCCCCCGCGCGCGTCTACACCGCCCCGCGGCTCTGCAGCGCTCCCCCGGCCCCTCCGGGGCGCTGCGGGGTGCCTCGGTCAGAGTCCGCGTCTCCACCGCCTCACTCCCCGGGTTACGCGGACCGCCTGGACTACCTCGGGATTTCGGAGGCGCCTCCGCCGGACCGCCTGCGCGTCTACACCGCCACGGCAGCCCCCGGGTCACTGAAGACTCCTCGGCTCAGGAGCCGCGTCCACGCCGCCTCCGACGTGCCCCAGCTCCCGGACCGCGTCTGCACCGCTCAAGGCTCACGAGGCTCAGAGGGCGACCCAGGACGCAGACCCCGCGACAGCCGCTCAGCGAGCGGGGTGGTGCCGCGTTTCCCCCCCGCGGCCCCGCGCCCCGCGAAGCCGGCCGGGGGCTGCTTACCTTGCCCGCGCCCTGACGCTCCGGTCCCGGCGGTGCAGTCAGTCCCTTTCATACATTTTGCAATATTGTCGACAGCGAAAGAAAATATTATAAATCCTCTCCCAGTCACGTGGCTGCCCCCCCGTCTCCCCGCTTTCCTCTCTTTTCGGCCTTTGAGACAATACTCGGCCCCAGCGGCCGGCCGCTGGCCGGGGGGCTCCAGGCAGGCGCTGCTGGCCGCGGCGGGGCGGGGCCTGGGCCGACGGGGGCGGGGCCTGGGCCGACGGGGGCGGGGCCGGGGCGGGGCCGGGCGGGGCGCGCGGGCTCCCGCGGCCCTCCCGCGGGAAGCCGGGCCCTGCTGCCGGCGCTCCTGTTCCAGCGCGGATTGGTCGGCCGGCCGGCGGTGCTGAGGCCTGACTGGCTGAGATGGAGAAGGGGCTCAGGCAATGGAGTGGGGGTTGCGGGTTTCATTCTTTGCCTTTTCTTTCCTGCGGCCACCGCTGCTCTTTGGGGCCCTCCTGAGATCCGCAGCCTTTCCGTCGCTGCTTCCGTGCACCCCATCGTAACACTTAACCACCCGAGTGTAACTGCTTTTCTTTGCCTTTCTCTACCAAAGAGGTCGTACCTTGACGTCGGGACCCTGGGTACGCGGTGCTCACCACTGTACCCCCAGGGCTTGGCATGCAAGATGTACTCACAATGTGTTTGTTGATTGAATTAACGGAAAATGTGCATACAGGTTTTTAGAGCTCTCTGTAAGGCTGGTTAACATCCCTAGGGAATGGTATTATCATTCTCCTTCAAGAAAGAGACAGACGTGCCGAGGGATGCTTCGCCTGGGAGTGATGGCTGAGCTGATACCGGGACACGCTTACACCACTGGACCTCAGATCTCTACACAGCGATGCGCTGTGGACAGTCAGGGCCTCAGTTTCACACCTGTCCAAAGATCGGATTGATCGGAGAAGGTGGTTTGGAAGTTATTTCAGTGAATATGCGTAGGCAGCGCTGTGCTTGGCGGTGTTAAATGCTGGGTCTTCTCCTTTTCTGGCACCCCTCCCCCACAAATCGCAGGGGACCTTAAAAGCACTCTGGTCAAAAACCAGGCTGCCTTACCCACCTCCAAGGGTTTGGAGGCACGTGGGAGGATTTTTCTGGGGGGAGCCACAGGGAAACTGACTTGACCAGGCATGCTATTGCGGGGGGAGGGAATCCTTGGGAAACCCCATTCCATCCCAAACTGGTCCTTTTTTTTTTTTTTTTTTTTTCTTTTTTAAAGTAGGCTCCATGCCCAGCATGGAACCCAACTGTGGGGCTTGAAATCACGACCCTGAGATCAAGACCAGAACCGAGGTCAAAGTCAGTCATTTAACTGACTGAATCACCCAGGTGGCCCCCCAGACTGGTCCTTCTGACTGAAGGGTGGGCTCTGAGATGGGATAGGGGAGAAGGTTTCCTCCCATAAAAGAGGGTGCAGGAGCTGCTTCTGGAGTCGAGTGAGAGGATTAATGGACCAGAAACATGGGCACCTGGGTAGTTCAGTGGGCTAAGCCTCTGCCTTAGGCTCAGGTTATGATCCCAGGGTCCTGGGATCAAGCCCAAGTCAGGCTCTCTGATCAGCGGGGAGCCAGCTTCCCCTCTCTTTCTGCCTCCCTCTCTGCCTACTTGTGATGTCCCCGCTCTGTCAAATAAAGAAATAAAATCTTCAAAAAATAAAATAAAAAACAAATTTTAAAAAATTGACGGAGACATGCTGCCTAAGGTCCTTGGACGGCTAGATTCAGGCACGCAGAAGAGCAGGCTTCATGGCACAGGGAGTTCTCCCTGTGTCTCTGTTTTCATAGGATCCCTTATAAGGACAACGGTCATTGGATTAGGGCCCACCCTAATCCAGTATGGCCTCATCTCAACTTCACTACATCCGCAAAGGTCCTATTTCCAAATCAGTTACATTCACAGGTTGGGATTTCAGCATCTCTTTTTGGAGTACACAATTCTGCCTGCAACAAGGCTCAATGAAGAAAGAACATTCTGGTCGGAGGGGGACAGCAAGGGCAGGTGATCCTCCTAGTGCCCACTGCTTTCTGGGGTCTTATCTTCAGCTCCTTTCAGTTCCTGTTACCTGGCAGCTGCTTGTTCTGAGCCAGGAGTGAGCTGATCCTCTGATATGAGGCTTTCTCAAGTCTCTCTCTCCAGCAGACTCTGCCCAGCCTGCTTGTCCCTCCATTTCCTGCCTGCATGGTCCCCACCCCCATCCACATCCCCCATATGAGATGGACAAGGACAATAAAAGCTGTTTCACAAGCAGGTGGTGATTAATCGCCAAGTTAATTAAAGAGGCAGTAATTACAGTCAGATTTCAGAGGAAGGAGCGATGTCTTGGGCAGGGATGGGTGGTCCGCCTCGGTCTCCCCGAAGGCGGGGGCTGGAAGACAGAAGGGATTTGAAAAGACAGGAAGAAAAGGCAAGTAACATTTTTAACAAGTGGGTACTTCAACTGTAGCTGTAATGTTTTATTTGACGGAGTCAGGTGGTGGGCTCAGACATTAAGCTCATCTCTGTACTCTTCCGTGTCTTTGAAATATTTCATTAACAATAACAACAACAAAAAATGGTGGGTGGGGGGTTAAGTTTGGGACTTATAAACGGCCTCAAATACCAGTGTGCCCCACTTTACACAACGGAGAGGGCCTTAACGTTATGTGCAAATCGAATCCCTTTTGCCCACCCAGTACATTTTAACATCAGCAATGCTCAATCTTCATTTCTGATTGATTTTCCCTGGCAGAGGCGCAGAATTCTTTGCTCTAAGTGTCAGGCTCTCTCTGTCAAGTAGTTAATGACCTATAAAGCACTTAAAATGTACTGGAGGAAATGCTATTTGGAGGCACCCCGTGGTGTACCCTCTTCTATTGTCGGTAATCACCCCTCATTTATTTGCTCTTATTGGTTTCGAATTTCCTATCAGCTTTCCCTAAAGCGAAGCCTATCAGGAAAGGTCCAATTCCATATGGGCCCAGGTGGGTGCTGGGGTTGGTACCCTGAGGCACCAGCGGCAGAGGAGGGAAAGGATCTTCCCTTAAGAGTCTTGACCTTGGGTGCCCTGGTCACCTCTTGCCACACCTTCCCTGACTACCTCATTCCCCTGCAGCTATGCCCACCACAGCCTTCCCAGTTTCTGCTCATCATGTGTCTGTTGTCGCAACCTGTCCCCTGGGTCCGGATCCATTCTCTTAACTGCCTTTAGGACACCTCCTCCTGGTTGCTGCCCAGATTTCTCCCTACATTGGTGCTCCACTCCTGCATTTCTGGTTGTGTTTACTGAAATCAGCCTCTGTCTCCTGGATGAGGCATGGACATTTGAGGCCAGTAGATCACCAGGTCTTATTGTCCCCTCTCCTCCGAAGTGGCTCTAGAGTCTGGTCCCCTACCCCAGGCTGTATCTCCTTGGCCTCAGTCCCAGTCCCAAAGCTTTCGCTGGTGTCAGCAGCCTCCAAATGAAACAAACCAGCCTCCCCTGAGCCATTTACTTGAGTTGCCTCCTAAAGGACAGTGTAGGGGATTTTGCGCTCCTGTTCCCCAACTTCTGTGTGCCCTTCAGACCTCAGTCTGGTACCCAAGGCCCTTCATGATCTAGCCCTGGTGGCATCTCCCCAGGCTCCCTCAGACACCTCACGTGCTCTGCCATCCCTCCTTTCATTCTCAGGCCTTAGGTCATGATATTATCAATCTGGAATGCCTTCATCCTTCAAGGTCCCCTCTTCCAGGAAGCCTTCCTTGGTTAGCTCAGGCTTGGTTTACTTTCCCTGGGGCTCCCATAGCCCTGCCGACAATGTATTTTCTTTGGGTTTCAGTGTCTGCCTGCCTTTCAGGGACATTTATTGTCACTCATCCAGGAGTACTTATCAAGGGTCACTCAGGGACTCTCATTCGGTGTCCACTGGGAGAGGAGTTGTTAGGAGCACCAGCTCCAGAACCAGCCAGGTCCAAAGTTCAAACCTGGCCTTGCCCCTTGCTAGCTGAGTGAACTTGGGCTTTCGCTGCCCCTCTCTGGGCCTCAGTTTCTTCCTCTGCTATGCCCCAGAGCCGGTGCTTACTTTTAGGCAACTGGAGGATGACTCCAGCCTGGCAATATCAGTGCTGGGAGCAAGAGAAGAGGGGCCAAGGCTGGGGCAAACGCAGAGCAGCAGCAGCAGAACCTCCAGGGTCAGAGCTGTGAGAAGGACCGCAGGGAGCACAGAGCAGGGAGGAGCCACATACCAGGCCTGGGAGGCTGAACGAGGCCCTTCTAGCAGGCAAAGCATAAGCATAGTAGATTTCTATAGCTGCTGTAACCAGGTACCACAAACTCAGTGGCTTAAAAGTAGTGCACATTTGTTCTCTGACAGTTCTGGAAGCCAGAAATTCAAAATCAGTTGCACCAGGCTGAAACCAAGGGCTTGGCAGGGCCACGATCCTTCCAGATTTTGAGGATAATCTGCCTCATCCCGCATTCCAGCTCTAGAGCTCTAGAGCTGCATTCCTTGGCTCGTGGCCCCTCCCTCCAGCCTCCTCCAAAGTCGACAGTGTAGCAACTTTAAATCTCTCTACTTCCATCCTCCTCTTGCTTTCTGCCTTCCGTCTACAATCCCTCTTATAAGAATACTTGCCAATTGGAATAACCAGGATCATCTCATTTTAAAATCCTTAATCACACCGGCAGGGTCTTTGCCGTATAAGGTGGCATTCGTGGGTTCCAGGGATTAGGATGTGGGCATCTCAGGGAGGCCCACTATTCAGCCTATGGCAGAGGGCCACTGAGCAAAGAGGTTCAGATCCCAGACTCTGAAGTCACCGCTGGGCCTGAATCTATCTCGGTCTTACCACTTGTCCCCGCCGCCCCCCCACCCCCCGCCCCACCGTGTGGACCTGGGTAAGAGGCTACATCTCTCTGATACTCTGTTTCCTCATCTATAAAATGGGAACAGTGCCTCACTCCAGACAAGAATGTAGCAGGCATGTAATCACGCAGTGGGCAGAGAGAACTCTATGCGTCAGAGTCTGGAAAGACCCTTGTGTAAGAGGGAGGGAGGAAGGGCAGGACATGGGGCGGGTAGGCTAGGGTGGAGAGCTGGAGGGTGGTAGACTTGGGTGCCTTCCCGGGGAAGTGTGTGTGTGTGTGTGTGTGTGTGTGTGTGTGTGTGTGGACACACACATGTGTGATGTGTGCTCGGTCTTCTTTCCTGGGGGTCATGAACAGAGGACACAGAAAGTGTTGAAATAGGGCAGTGTCTGGCTTTGTTTTGTCTTATTAAGATATGATTCACATATCATAAAATTCACCATTTTAAAGGGTACAGTTCAGTGGCTTTTAGCATATTCACAAGGTTGTGGAACGATTACCATTATCCCATGTTAGAACATGTTCATCAGCCCGGAAAGAAACCCCATGTCCATTAGCAGCCATTCCCACTGCTCCAAGGCAAGGGCAGGGGTTTTTGTTGTTGTTGGGGTTTTTTTGTTTTGCTTTGTTTTGTTTTTTTGGAGCATCTTAAAGCTCTCTGCGATCTCCCACTCCAGGCTTGAACGCGGGGAGAAGACAGAGAGACAGAGATGCCCTGTAGTGCTGAGCTGCAGGCTGGGAGCGCCAGCCGCGGGACCAGGCCAGTCTGGGGTTGACTCTCCTCAGCCTCTCTTGGCTTCTTTCCTATATCCCGGGAGGTAGGGTAACCCACTGTACAGGCTGAGGAGGACCGAGGTGTGGGAGCTCAGATCTCACTTTGTATCAACACAGACAGCATTTCAGCATTTTTTTTTCTGGACCTAGTCACTCGGTTCCAGAGTCTCCCTCCCCCAGGACTCACCTGGCCAGACTTTTCCTAATGGGTCAAGGGGCAGCTGTCCTGGGCTTCACCCCCAATATACAGCACTTCAGCCTCCCTGCCCGCAGGAGGCAGTGGGCCATGAGGCCGTTGGAGGCAGGTGGGTTCAGAGAGATCAGAGTAGAGGACTTTTTATAAACCCTGAGTCTCCCCTACCCATCCAGACATTGTCTGGGTGGTTCTGACCCGGCCAAGGGGCTTCTTTGGGCTCCCACCCTGCTCCCCGCCATGGGATCAGCGCTGCCGGCTGCTTGGAGGATCCCAGATCCCACATGGTCAGGGCTCGAGGCAGCTGAGGCAGGAGGAACGGCCATCTGGTGAGGCGAGGAACGGCGGTCAGAACATTGCTGAGCCGGCTAAAGCATCCCCTGGCAGTGACAAGGGGCTTCTGGGATCAATTAACAGAACCACCTGAACAGGGCTCTCGGCCTCCGAAGCAAGTTCCATAGGCACGTGTCATCGATCCGAGCCTCTGACAGCTTTGGGAGCAGGGAGGTGAAGCCCGGGGCCGCTGCTCGCTCTCGCTCTTGCTCACCTTTCTCTTTCTCATGGGCCTGGGCCTCCCACCACTCTGCCCAGAGCCTGCCCCCTCCCGTCTGGATGTGCCTGGCCTCCCCTCTCCCGGAACGGACCGAGCATCATGTCTGTTTCAGTTCTCGACGATGTGAAATGGATCACGTCCTAGAGATCACTTTCTGGAAACTGGAAAATAAAATCATTCTTCCTCTTTCAGCAAGAGCGGGCACTAAATCGCCAGCAAAGGTGAAAGTTCGTTTATTCTTTAAACAATTGGCTCTTGGGCCCCTCTCATGAGTTAAGGAGAAAAAAGGAGGCCTCTTCTTCCGGAAGTTCAGAGCCTGCTGGGGGGTGGGGGGGATGGGTGTGTGTGACCCCATTCAACTCAAGGAGGTCAGAGCAGCGAGAAATGCATGAACTGCAGGGTGGGGGTGGGGGGGGTTGTTGAAGGAAGGCTTCATGGAGGAAGTGGCATTTGAACAGGAATACCTCAGGCAAAGAATGGAGTGAACTGCAGCTGTGTTTGGGTCCGTGGGAGCGGGCCAGAAATGAGGCTGATGGACAACGTGAGGACAGAAGCATCTGTCTCTCTCTCTCTCTTCTTTTTTTTTGAGACTTTATTTATTTGACAGAGAAAGACACAGTGACAGAGGGAACACAAGCACAGGGAGTGGGAGAGGGAGAAGCAGGCTTCCCGCCGGGCAGGGAGCCCAATGCGGGACTCGATCTGAGGACCCTGGGATCATGACCCGAGCTGACGGCAGACACTTAACGACTGAGGCTGGAAATTGTAAACAACTGAAAAGGCCATTTATAGGGCTTTGGGTAAATTAGGCGCCCCAGAAGCATCTGTCTCTTATCCCAGTCTCAGCACAGGCACGGGCATAAAGTTGGAGCTGAACGAATGTTGAAAGAATGAAGAGGTGGAAAGACCCCTCAGTACAGGGCTGAAGAGTCAAGGCTCCATCCCGTGGACGGTGGAAGCCACTGTGTGGTTCTGCACAGGGTGTGAGGTAGGGGTCCGGCTTCATCCTTTTGCATGGGAACATCCGTATCTCCCAGCATTACCTGTTGAAGCCTGTTTTTGCCCCTGTTGTGTTATCATGGCCCCTTTGTTGCAATGAATACATGTGAGGTACTACAGGGTTTTCAGAGGGGAGAGGCATGGTCAGATCTGTGCTTTCGAAAGATCAGTTTGGTGGGGCACCTGGGTGGCTCAGTGGTTAAGCGTCTGCCTTCAGCTCAGGTAATGATCCCAGGATCCGCTGCTTGGCAGGAAGCCTGCTTCTCCTCTCCCACTTCCCCTGCTTGTATTCACTCTCTCACTGTCTCTCTCTCTCTCTCTCTCTGTCAAATAAATAAATAAAATCTTTTTTTTAAAGATTTTATTTATTTATTTGACAGAGATCACAAGTAGGCAGAGAGGCAGGCAGAGAGAGAGAGGGAAGCAGGCTCCCTGCTAAGCAGAGAGCCCGATGCAGGGCTCGATCCCAGGACCCTGAGATCATGACCTGAGCCGAAGGCAGAGGCTTTAACCCACTGAGCCACCCAGGCGCTCCAATAAATAAAATCTTTAAAAGGAAAAAAAAAAAAAAAAGAAAGATCAGTTTGGTGGCGGAGACTGGGAAGGGCCAGAAGGAGAGGGGGTTGAAGGGAGACGAGATGAGTGGGCTGGACCCAGGAAGCAGGGAGAATTGGGGAGAAAAGCAACCCCTTAATCAACCTGGGGCTCCCGTGGGGAGCCAGGTACAGGGCTGTGCCCTGAACCAAGGCCATGAGCTCAGCCAGCCTGGGGCCCCCCCGGGCCTGCCTGCGGCACTCACTGGGGGATCGGAATGGGGTGGGCGAAGGGGCACAGAGAAAACACCTGTTCTCCTCGGCCCCTCAAGGTCCACAAAGTGGTAAACTTAAACCCTCTCCAGATACAGGCATCGCAAGGAGATTTTCAGGTAATGAGAGGGTTGTAGATGCAAACCACTGCCAATTACAGCAGCATTATCCCAGATTAGAAAGCTTCCAAGAGGCGGCTCACACCTCCAGGCGTGTTGTGCCCAGAAATTTCCAGGGGAGTCTAGGGATCCAAATGTCTAGGCTGCCTGAAGCCAGGCCCCACAGTGCGTGCTGTCTGCTGGGCGGGCCCAGGTCCACCAACCTCTACAGACCCGCCTTCGTTTCCCCAAGAAGATAGACCAACAGTGGGGAAGGAGGACCCCCGCCCCACCCGCCAACAATTCTGAGCAATGTAATGCTGACAATGTATCTTGGGCAGAAATTTGTCCCCTCAAGGACTTCCCCAGCCCTGGGGGCACTGAGTCCATCCAAGACACTTTGTGCAACCCCCTCCCCCGCGCCTGACCCATGGAGCCCGAAGGACCACACACAGTGGGAGCCAGCCCAGGGCTGCCCCTTCTGGGCTATAGGATCTTCAGTCTCTCTCTCTCATAGTTTCTGCTTTGGTAAGATGGGGAGACAAGTCCTCCGCCCCCCACTTCGCAGGGGGTTTTCAGGATTAAATGAGATAGTGCAGATAGAAGCCTTAAAGAATGGAAACCCGTACAAACCTTCTGCGTGCGAACTTGACAGCATCTGCTAAAAGACTAAGTGTCCACACCCGGGGCCCCAGCGAGTCCTTTCCGTCATTTCCCACAGAGAAAGTTCTGCAGCTTATGTCCAAGAATGTTCCCTGCAGCACCTTCTGTGAGGCAGGAAATTGTAAACAACTGAAAAGGCCATTTATAGGGCTCTGGGTAAATTAGGGTCCATGGGTACTGCGGAATCCTTCGCTGTAATTAAGGAGACTGGCAGCTTCTGTGCGCGGTCACGGGCAGATCCCACCACGTGGGACTGTGCGAACAAAGCCCGCACAGACACCACCTACGGAACGATCCCATTTAAGCTTTCAGAACCCCCCGCAATCACTGTACAGTTTATATGTTCATATTTATGCATATTTGTTTGTGGACACAATGAAAACAGCCTGGAAAAAAAAAAAACCCACACACACCAATGACCCTGGGGTGGCCTCTGGAGGGGCCTGGGATGGAGGCGGCGACTAGCAGGAGAGGAAATTTGACCTCCTGGGGCGCCTGGGTGGCTCAGTGGGTTAAAGCCTCTGCCTTTGGCTCAGGTCATGGTCTCAGGGTCCTGGGATCCAGCCCCGCATCGGGACCTCTGCCCTGCAGGGAGCCTTCTTCCTGCTCTCTCTCTGCCTGCCTCTCTGCCTACTTGTGATCTCTGCCTGTAAAATAAATAAGATCTTTAAAAAAAAAAGAAAGAAAGAAAGAAATTTGACCTCCTGCGTGATGCCCGTAATATCTGCCGCACCCGCTTAGATAAACACACGCAAAATACCGAGTGCAGAGTAGGGACCCCACCTGCGATCGGTCAAGGCTCGCAGGTGGTAAATTTGGACGGCAAGTCAAGGAAGGAGCCTGGTGAGGAAGGTGGCCCAGCGCCTCCTGCTGGTGCCCCCGACACGTGGAGTCTGAATCCGGGTGGGAGGAAGCGCCTCAGGTGGGTAAGGGATGTCCCCTGGCATGGAGAGGGACAGAGACGCTGCCTTGTCAGCCTGGCTGGACTGGGGCCACAGCCCACCTCTCCCGGCTGAGCAGTCTGCCAAGAAAACTATTGAGCTACATAAAAATCCATCCTGGAAATCCCAAAGGCATCCTTAGAATGGAGTGCGCCTTTAAATTAGAATGTAGAAAAGGAAAGAAGGCAGATTCGCCAGTAGCTTGATTTCAGGTTGGTGAGGGCTGGGGTGGCGGGGTGTGTGTGTGTGTGTGTGTGTGTGTGTGTGTGACCGTGGCCGTGCGGGGCCGAGGCCCCCGGGGCCCTGGTCCTGCACTTTGGGCTGTGAGGGGGATCCCCAGCCCCGCCAAGGTTCTGTGTGGAAGCGCACGTGTTCCCATGGAAACTCTGCTCCACAGAATCCTCTGGAAATTGTTGCCTTTGCCGAGGAGGGGCCGCCGCTCCCACACCTATTTTGTGTTTCCTGGGCTTGGTTTCCAGGGATGATTTTCTCCAGCAAGCGCAGAGCGGAGCGGGAGCAGGAGGGGGGCTGCTGGCTGAAGCCGGAGGGAAGGGGCTGCCCCAGAGAGGCCCTCGGAGGTGGAGGGTGTCGGAAGCAGCTGACCAGTTTCAGGCGCCCGAGGCTCTGCAGACTGCGACACGGGAGGGCAGGCAGGCCCTGCTGAGAGCCGGGAGGAAGTCCCCTTCAGGGCCAGGCAGGCCAGGCGCGACTGCCCCTCGGAGGGGGTGCCTTGGGGCAGGGGCAGGGTGGGAAGGAGCTGTGCCCGGGGCCTGGCCCTCTGGGACCGCAGGGGACTTCTACCGGCCCTAGGCCTGGGACCCACGGTCGGGATGACACCATCCAGCCTTCAGGTCTAAGGCTCCCCTCACCCGGGCCTGACCTGTTCCTCTTCAGACCCTCCTCCCCGTGGGGGCGACAGAGCCGGGGGCCCCCTGTTTAGCGAACCCCCTCCGCACTGTTCTGCCATTGCCTGTTTTTCCTGGAGGAGAAGCCTATAGGAAAACGCACACCCACTGAGCAGAGACTTCCCCATCTGTCTTCTCTGAACCGCTCTGAGAGGTCTCGATGGTCCCCGCAACCGCAACCGGGGCTTGGGAGGGCGCGGCTGCTGGGAGGCAGAGCTGGGGTTCCAGAAAGCTCAGCAGCCCCCAGCCCCACAGGGCTCCCAAGTTCCGTCCTTCCCTCCTCCGTCTGCTCAGAGTCCAGAGTCCACACAGGCCTGCCCTCTAGGAACTCAGTTTGAAGCCCTCTTCTCTCTACCGTCCCCTGCTCCCCCTGCGGGAATCTGCCACCCCCTGCCCCCCACCCCTGCACCAGCCCGTGGGGCTCTCAGCCCTGGAGGTGAAGGGACAGGTGCTCCTTCCTCCTCGCTCCACACTGGGAGTCCCGGGACACTCTCACCCCGCCCCTCCAGCTTGACCCTCTTCTCCCTCCTCCTCCCTGCCTCTCTGCCTGCCCCTTGGACACCTCAGCACCCTCCCTGTCTTGCCCTCTATGCTGGCAGCGGCTGTGTGTGCAGAAGGGTGGCAGGTTGGTCCTGAAGGGCCTCACAGGCCGCGGGAAGGGGTTAGGGTTTCGTTCCCAGTGAGGTGGGAACTGGGGACAGTGGGAACTGCCGAGCACGAGGAGGGACGTGATCCCATGCAGGTTTTTATTTATTTATTTTAAAGATTGATTGGTTTATTGGAGAGAGACAGAGCGAGCGCATGGGGGAGGGGCAGAGGGAGAGGGAGAGAGAAACTTGAGCTGACTCCACGAAGAGCATGGAGCCCACGCGGGGCTCGATCCCACGACCCTGAGATCACGACCTGAGCCGAAACCAAGAGTCAGAGGCTTCACTTCTTGACCAACTGCGCCCCCCAGGCGCCCGCATCCCTTGGATGTTTTATCTGGATGCCCACAGATGGGTGACCCAGTACTGCTCAGGGGCCAGGGTCAGGGTCTGTACCTTGGGCCCATAATGGTCACCGGACATGCTTGTGGGCAAGGGCCCCTCAAGGACCTCTGGGGCAGCTTGGGGTCGGAGGGAGGGTTTTACAAATGAGAGAGTAGAAGGCAGCGGCAGGGGGCCAGGGGTAGGGGAGAGCAGGGGAGGGAAGGAGCCGAGCCCCGCAGCCTGGGCAACTCCCTACCCTCAGCCCTATCTGCCTGTGCTAAGGGTTCCAGCAGGGCTGCTGAGAGGGAGGAATGAGCTCTGGGGGCTGCAGAAATTACTCTGAGCTCCGAGGGGCCCCCGTCTGCACGGGGCCTGAGCTCCGGCACCACCAAGCAGCTGTCCACCTGCCGGAGGAGCCCCAGGCACCAAGCCCTGCAGCTAGACGGTGGGAGGAGGGCTCCTCAGAGGCCTGAACCAGAGGGAGGAGGCAGACCAGAGAGGAGTGGGGTGGGGTCAGGTACGCCAGATGAGAGCTCTGGGGAAGGAGGAGCAGCTGAGGCCTGGACGGGGTGACCAAGAGCAGAGTGCAGATGGCCAGGCCGATGGGAAACTACCTCAGGGTCCTTGCTCGGGGATGGAGTGCTTCAGGCGGTTCAGCCCCTTTGGCCAGCATCTCGCTGTCCCCTGTCCCAAGCATGGAAGCATCTCCTTCCTCACCTTCTGGCTCCAGGCCCTGAGCCTGATGACCTCCACTCAGCTGCCTCCCTGGCCTGTCCCCAAGCTCTGTCCCCGAGCCCAGCCCAGCCTCTGTGCAGCTCCCTTCTTGCCCAACCCCCGCCCCCGCCCCAGCCCCTGCCTCTCCTTGCACGGCTGCCTTGTGCCCTCAACCCAGCTGGGCAGGGGGCATTTGTATAATTGGTCCTTTAAGCGTCGCCGCTGATGCTCGTGCTCACAGCAGGGACAAGGGTCCCTTGCCCGTGGCCGGCCTTAGAGTCTGCGTGCGGGGCAGGCTGGCAGTGAGCAAGCCTGTGGGTCCTGAGAAAGTGCGGAGGGCTTGGGGAGGCGGAGGTCCCAGAGAGCCCGTGGCATGGAGGAAGGGCTGGCGGACAGAGGGAAGAGCCGGGGCAAAGGCCAGATGTGAGATGCTCAGTGGGTATGGCTGGGGCACAGAATGGGGGGGGGTGGTAGAGGGCAGACCGAGCCTTGAAGTGCCTCGAATGTGGGGGCGAGGTGATGGGGCACCCCCAGGGCCTTGCTTCTGGTGTGGGGCCAGTCCTGGGGAGGGAGAGGCTGCGTGGGGCCCCCGATCCAGGCCCAGACCGATGGGCCAGTGGTTCTCGTTCTAGAAGTTTTCATAGACCATGTTGAATTCGCTGTCATCCGTAAATCCCTGTGGTTTCTCCTGGGAGAAGAAAGAAAGAAAGGAAAAAGCAATAGGAAGAGAACAAAGTTGCACTGACTCAGTTTTAGTCAGAAGTCAACAGTTTCCTGCATGGCTTTGACAGGAAGGCCTGGCCTTTTCCCCACGGCCACCCCGCCAACCTCTTCTGCCTCCATGCCACCCAGCTCCTGGGTGCTACCTTGCTCCCTGCCCTCCAGCCCCTCAGGCCCCTTCACAAACTCTCCCCCTATCTGGGGGGCTCCCCTTCCCCCAGCTGCTCCCCCACGACCTCCTCCTCACCCTGCAGGTTTGGCTCAGCATCCCTGAGTGTCCCCTCCCCCAGGCCCAGCTTCCCTGCAGCCCACCCCTCAGAGCCAACGTCTCTGTTTGTAGGGTCAATGCCTCTCCCTGTAGACCTGAGGCTCCCAGAGGACGGGGCCACATCCAACTGTCCCGGCCATACCCTCAGGGCCCGGCACAGGGCGAACCGTGACTAGGACGGCCCAGACATCCTTGGGGGTCTCAGCCTGGAGAAGCCCTGCTTCCAGTCAGGGTCAAGTTCAGGGCTGAGTATAGAAAGGGCTTTGAGAAGAGGAGAGTCAACAAACAATGCCAGCCTGGGCCCCCTGAGCTAGGGAAGGTCAAGTACTGGCCCCATCACTTCCTGACGCCCCTTCCAAGGTGTCCATGGTCCCACCCACCACCCGTGGGCTCCTGTAGTGGCTTGCTAACCCCTTGTACGTTACGTGCCCAAAACTCTGGCGTAGATTATTTAATCCAGAATTCATTTAGATTCAGCGCAGCTGGTGTTGCAGGAAAATGTTACTCATCCACTTTACAGATGAGCAAACTGAGGTTTAAGAGGGAATCACGATCAGGTGCTAGGACCTGGCTTCCATCATGACGACAGCAGAGCCCTGAAGGCCAGCCCGGGCCGGCACCAGCCCAGACCCCAGCTTCCCACTTTAGCCGGTGTCAGCCTGGGGACAGCTAGAAGCCTAGCAACAACCCCCGCCTGGTTGGCCAGTGTAGACACTGCTCACACTGCCCAAGGGCCTGCTGGTCCCAGGACGACATTTAACCTTCCTGGCAGATCTTGGGGCAGAGGGCTGTGAGGCTCCTCGGTTTACTTTACGGAGGAGGGGGCTCAGGCTCAGAGGGAGCCCAGCTAGGAAGGGATGGAGCAGGGCTTCCGACCCTCCCGTCCCCCTAACCACCAGGCCGCCTGCCTAGGGGAGAGGGCTGGGATTCAGCTCAGGTGGCTCCCTCCTGTGGTCCTGTTTACCCCGCCTTACAGGCGAGGAGAAGGGGCCCCCGGGCTCACCTGCGAGAGGAGGCTCTGGGTGGGCGGCAGCCTGCTGGCCTCGTTCTGGATGCAGGAGTAGACTTCAGTGTCTCCGCACTGTAGGGCCTGCAGGAGACGGCGAGGGTCAGAGGAACGTGGACTGAAGGGCAGGGACGGTGGCCCAGCAGCCAGGCCTCCCTGTGGATCGCCCCTGCCTGCGGGAGCCCGGGGAACATTCGGAGTCCTCTGGGCCGGAGCCTGTGAGGGGACGGCCACCCGCCCGGCCACACCGCCGCACCTTTGCACCTGCTCTCCTCTCTCGCGGAGACTCCTTGCCCTGTCCCCGCCTGCTCAAAGCGACCCTCTCTGGGCCCCCTGTCGCCTGCCTCATACCATCTAGAGGCTCTATTAGAGTCTTGTGCTCAGCCCGGGTGGGCCCTCTCCATGCTTCTGCCGGGAGCTAAAGGAGGAGCCCAGGCCCAATCCCACAGTCCCTGCCTGTCCTTAGGCCCTTAGGAACGTGGCTGCCAGCAGCCCCAGCCATGACACCGTGGCTGTGGCTCCAATAGGATGGTCCCCTGGGACCTGCCCTCACTCCCCCGGGGCCAAAGCTCCTGCCCCTGTGAGGGTCCTGGCCCCCCTTCCCCAGCTCTCGGACTCCTTTGACACCCCACCCTGGCCTGTGCCCGCGGATGACTTAGGCACCCACTGGGGTCACATACGTCTCCCATCAGGCTGTACCTGGTTCACCTCTGGGTCACTGAATGGACAGTTTGCTTGGTGCATTTGGACAATGGCCCCATATGAGCTATGAGATCCTTGCCCATGGGGATGTCTGTCTTGGGGCCACGCTCACTCTTGGCCCCCCTATGAGTAGCCTGATCAGAGGCCTCAGGATGGTAGAAAGAACCAGGCTTTGAAATCAGACAAGACTTAAGTTCAGCTTCAGCTCGGACACCTGCCAACCCAGGGCAGCCCTGAACCTCTCCCCATCTCCTGATCTGCAAAATGGGAATAATAATATCGATCTTGCAGGTTCGAAGCCTCATTAAATGAGATAGTGTACGTGAAGGGCCCAGCACAGGGCTTCGTAAATAGTAGGCACTTAATAATTGCTGAATGATTATCAGTTGAATGATCGTCAAGGAGGGGGGCCTGATGCCTCCCTCCCCTCTCTGCGGCCCCAGCCTGGACCGTCTTTCAGACTCCGTCGGGCACCTGGGTCCCGGGCGACAAGCAAATGCTGCTCCTTGGAGTCGTCAGAGCAGAGCCACCAACAGCCCAAGCGAGAGGCAGGAACCTTCCCTTCCCGCGTGTACGTGTCATATGGATGCCGGCTGGTTGCCAAGGAGGTGGTTTCCCTGGCAACAGGCAAGCAGGGGTTGCCGAGGCAGGCTGGAGAGGCAGGTGGTGCTCTGAGGCAAGGGGAGGGGGTGCGGAGGGGAGGAGGGAGGCGGGAAGAGGTAGCAATGCGTGAAAACCCGCTGGGGGAGACCCTCACTTCAAGGGCATCGCACACAGAGATGGCTCGGCAGCCCTGGGGATCAGTTCAAGGGGCCCTGAGTCGGAAAGAGGGTGGGTCTTGGGAGAGGGGCTTCCGACCTCCCTCCAGGTAGGGAAGCAGGCAGGACTGCCCTAAGCAGAAGCCCCATCCTCCGTAGAAGGCCATGTCCAGGGCCCGCGCCGGCCTATGGGGTCTTGACGCCTGCCCAGAGCGCCAGCCATGGCCAGCAAGCCTGGTGCACAGACCAGGCATCTGTTACTCGGCAGCCCTGTGCCCCCACCCCTGCCCACCCAGACCCGGAGCTCCACCGAGCTGGCACCCCTCCTAGCTGGACATGTCTGCTCATGTGTCTGGGCAGTGAAGGGAAGGGTCTCCTTGCTGACCCCTCAGTGGGGAACCCGGTCTGGGATCCCACAGGTCGTTCCCTTCTGCCTCATGTCTGGCTCGCACAGGCTGCCTGACCCACATTAGCCTAGAGAGGCTCCGAGTTGTCCCAGGTCACACGGCCTCTTGGAGGTGGGGCCGGGATTGAGACTCGGGGCTCTCACCCTAGCTCTGCGTGCTCCCACTGGGCCGGGCCGTGGCTAGGGGCTCTCTGGGCCCCGGGGACCCCATGAGCCTCTGACCCGCACAGGCGGTTGGCCAGGCTGGGGGGCGGGGAGCAGCTGTGGGGCCAAGAGCAGGGGGGCGGCAGGGGCTGCCGCCGATTAGCAGCTGCAGAATGAAGCCTTGGACAAGGCCTGACCTACCAGGCTGTGACTGCATTCAGGGTGTGACCCACATCTCTGGGCTTGTGACGTGCCTGGCCGCCTTGTCAACGGGACACCCTCTGAGGCCTTGTGCTGGACCCTCCTGGCCTTCCTCAGAGGTGATGGGAACTGCCTCCCTCAGGGTGCGCTTGCTGCGTTGTACCAGGCTGGGCTAGGCTGGGCCGTGCTGGGTTGCTCTGGGCTGTGCTGGGCTGTGCTGGGTTGTGCTGGGTTGTGCTGGGCTAGGGCAATTTGCCTGGGACCCAGGCCCTCCAAGACTGTTGGCTCCCGCTGCTCCGTGGGCGACAGTGCTGACCCAAATGGTTGTCAGCCCTGGCAGAAAGGCGAAGTCAGCGGCAAAGCCTCCCTCTAGCCCCGCTGAGGCCAAAGCCGAAGTCAGCTGCCTCGGGCGGCCACTCTGAGGGTTCTAGACCTTGGTGCCCCTGTGAGACCTGCCCCTCCCCCGACAGAGGAAACACAAGAGCTGCGCTCTCGAGGGTTCGTGCGCAGAGACTTGTACAAGGCACTGCGGGGGGGACGGGTGCGATCCGTGGGGGCAGAAGAAGGGTGGTGTCCTGGCACGTCTGAAGGCAGCGGCCTGGACTGGGGAGGGGCTGGAGTCTGGGGAGGCCGAGCCAGGGCAGCTGTCCCTGCTCAGGCCAGGGCAGAGGGCTGGCAGCAAGGAGCCCCTGGAGACTGCTCGGTGGGCAGGGAAGGAAGGCATCGGTGGTGTGTCAGCGGGCCGCTGGCGACAGCGAGCAGGGATGGAGCAGCAGGACGGCCAAGGCCGGCGCAGAGCTGGAGGAGGAGTCCAAGCGCCGCTGAGGGAGAACCACACCACCACGAAGCTGATGTCCCACGTGCGTCCCGGGGTGCCTACTCTGTGCCCAGCACGGAGCCCCCACGGAAACCCCAGCATCTGGAAGGGAGGAAAGGCCCTCCACGCTCCCCACGGTCCCGAATGCTGAGCACCTACTCTGTGTGGGACAAACCGCAGTCACAGAAGAAAGAGGGGCCATAAGGGCCGTGGAGGACACGAGAAGGAAGACAGGCTGGTTGGGGTCCTGGAGGGGGTGGGAAGCTCGCCCTTTTAAAGGGGAGCTCAGGAAAGACCTTTCTGCGAAGGCGCCTTCGGAGCAGAGTGCCAAGGAGTGAGGGGGCAGCCCCACCGACAGCCGTGGACGGTCAGTCCCGAGCAAAGGGTGAGGCCGACACCAAGGCCCCACGGTGAGGACATGCCTGGTGCTCCGGGCACAGTGAGGAAGCCAGGGTGACGGGCGCCAGCAGATAACGGGGGAAACAGAGGTGGGGTGCGGGGAGCCTGGGGAGCTCTGTTGGGGCTCTGACGTGGACTCTGAGTGAGGCGGGGGCCTTCCGAGGCCCGAGCTGTTGTGAGAATGCGCTTCCCAGAGCTCCAGCAGCAGGAACCAGGACGGACCAGGGGTCCCAGCTCTGGAACCCATCATCATGGGTGCACGGAGGCCAGAAGCCCTGTGCAGAGTGGGCATGGCAGCACGGCCGCCCGCCCCGGGGGACAGAGACCCCCCTGCCAGGGGCACTACCTGGCCTTGCTGAGCCTTTCCTGCACAGTGTGGCCTCGGGCCTCCCCGCGGCCGTCCTTCCCACTTCCCTCACTCAGGACCGGCTCTGTTCTGGTCCGACGGCTCGCCCAGCCTTCCCGGTTTCCTCTCCTGAGTGGTTTCCCTAATCAGACCAGGTCAGGCTCGCCCCAGCTTGCTGGCTGCTTCTTGGAGAACCAGGGCTCAGCAAGTGCTTTGAGCGGACTGAACATAGTCTGTGGTCGGTCGAGCAAAGTCACTCTGACTGCTGCCCAAGGGCAAGGGGAATAATAAGCCAGTGAAGGGGTGGCGGGGTGGCGCAGTCAGTTAAGCGTCCGACTCGGTTTTGGCTCAGGTCCAGATCGCAGTGTTGTGAGATCGAGCCCCTCATTGGGCTCCATGTTCAGCACAGAGTCTGCTAAAGTTTCTCTCTCTCTCTCCCTCTGCCCCTCCCCGCACTTGCTCTCTCGCTCTCTCTGTCTCTCAAATAAGTAAATAAATCTTAAAAAAAAAAAAAAAATAGGCCAGGGGTGCCTGGGTGGCTCAGTCAGTTAAGCGACTGCTTTCAGCTCAGGTCATGATCTTAGAGTCCTGGGATCGAGCCCCATGTTGGGCTCCCTGCTCAGTGGGGAGTCTGTTTCTCCCTCTGCCCCTGCTCATGCTCTTTCTCTCTCTCAAATAAATAAATAAAATCTTAAAAGAAAAAAAAAAAAAGGCCAGCTGATCAGAAATACATTGCAGGACTCCAGGCAAGAAGTGGCTGGGGTGCCACCAGCGTTAGTGCTGGAGGGGTGGGGAGGGGTGGGAAGGGATATACTTTGAAAAAAAAAGGATGGGCCGGAAGATCAGATGTGAGTAGCGATAGAGGGAAGGAAAGGACCACTTCAGATGCTCGGCCTGAGCAACTGGAAGGACAGAGCAGTCAGTCCCTTGCAATGGGGACTATGAGTAGAGGCCCCTCGGTGGGTAAAGAATTGGAGGCAGGTCTGAGAGTGAAGCCAGTGACTCGAATGGAATGACTCTGGTGTTCAGAGGATGTGTCTGGCTGGAGACAGAAATGTGGGAGTTGTCAAAATATTGATGGTCTCAAGCCTTGAGGTTGAATGACATCTCCAGGGAAGGGATGGAGGTCAAAGAGGAAGGGTCCCAGGACTGGACTCCAGGTCAGAGTTCCACTGGTTCCTAGAATGAGTTGAAGGAAGCTAAGGAGGCCTGGTGGTGGATCGGGCGCAGGGGCATCAGGAGGGTGTGGAATGTTCCAGAAACAAGTAAAGAAAGTACGTCAAGGAGGAGAGAGAGGTTGATAGTGTCAGATGCTGCTGATCCATCAAAGAAGATGAGGGCCAGGAACTGGAACAGGAACTCAGGACTGTTGGATTTAACAATGTGGAGGTCGAAGGTGACCTTGAGAGAGCAGATTTTGATGAATATGTGGACAGAAAACCCGACTGAATGGGTCAGAAAGGCGAGAGAAAAGCTGAAGACAGTGAGTTATGACATTTCTCTTATGAGTCAGGGAGAAAGGTCAGGGTCACGGGAGAGGGATGTGGGCTCGAGAAATACAGGATGGAAGAAATTGTAGCATGTTTGCAAGTTGTGAATGCAATATTCGATTGTTAAGCCCTATTTTACAGATTATGGAGCCAAGACTCAAAAAATTTAAGTAACAGAATCTGTGAGCAACGGAACGAGGCTTTGAACCCCAGTCTGTCTGACCCACTACAAATCCATGCTCCTTAACAGATAACGTTTAAAAAACAAATTAGAATGACATGACTTTTTTTTCACGTCACAGTATGTTATGAGCATTTTCCCATATGAATAAAAAGTAAAATCTGATGCAACTAAAAGGAGAAGTAAACAAATCTGTAATCATATGGACAGACTTAACTCACTTCTCTTAATACCTGATAGACCAAATCAATCAGTAAGGGAATGAAATATTTTAAACAACACGATCAACAAACTTGACCTAATTGACTGACACCTGGTAGCTCAGTCAGTTAAGCATCCGCGTTTGGCTCAGGTCAGGATCTCAGCATCCTGGGTCTTGGGGTCGAGGCCCGTATCAGGCCTCCTGCTCAGTGGAGTCTGCTTCCCCCTCTTCCTCTACCCCCTTCCCTCTGCTCATGCTCTCTCCTTCTCTCTCTCAAATCAATATATAAAATCTTAAAAAAAAAAACCTTGACCTAATTGATATACATAGAACATTTAGTCAGCCATGCCCAGTGCATGCTTTTTGCAAGTGTGCACGAAACACACACTGAGCCACAAAGCAAGTTTCAAGACTTCAAAGGGTTAAAATCATACTGAATCTATTTTCTGATCACAGTGGAATTAGCAAGAAATAAAAAGCAGAACAATGACTAAGAAGTAATTAAACATTTGAAAATGAAGCAAAACACTTTTAAACAACCCACGGGGGCAAGGAGGAATTCTCAACAGAAAATTTAAACTGAAAGTTTGTGAAAAGGGAATGTATCAAAACTCATGGGATGCAGCTAAAGCTGTAGTTAAAGGGAAGTTCATAGCCTTCGATGCACAGATTCAAAAAGAAGAAAGATTGAAAAATCAATGATCCAAGGATCCATCCAAAGAAAGTAGAGGTAGACGGCACAAAAACCCTTTTCTGGAGGCTGGGAACAAGACAAGGATGCTGTCATCCTTCCTACTCATCGTCAGACTGGAGGTCTGAGGCAGTGAGAGAAAGGAAGAGAAAAGAAATAAAAGCCTGAGGATTGGAAAAGAAGAAATGAGACTTCCTTTATTCATGGATGACATGTATAGACTGGGTTCATAGAAAATCCAAAGGGACTTGCAGAGACCTATTAGGATTAATGAATGAATTCAACAATGTCACTCCATATAAAGTCAATATACAAAAACCAGTCATATGCCTACATACCAGCAATAGACAACCAGAAAATAAACTTGAACCGGGGACGACACTTGTATCCCCAATCCCTAATATGAGTATCAATGAGGTTACAGGTGTAGACTCCTACCACAGTGCTTGGCACGTCGCAGGACCTCGACAAAGCCTCCTGATGCCATCATCCCTGTCATTAATGTCATTCTTATCTGTTCCCTTCATGCCTCCTTTCTTGTCCCAGGATCTCTTAAAGCTGCCTTTTAATTCTGCAGGGAAGTCGAGCCTCTTTCCCACACTCCACAGAAGTCTGCCCGAACCTCAGAGAAGTCTAAACACACGCGGGAAAGATGTTCCAAGCAGGAGTGAGTCTCTTCCATTAAAATACGCTCTTGTAGGGGCGCCTGGGTCCAGGGCTCAGTCGTTAGGCATCTACCTTTCGCTCGGGTCATGATCCCAGTGTCCTGGGATCGAACCCTACATCAGGCTCCCTGCTCAGTGGGAAGCTTTCTTCTCCCTCTCCACTCCCCCAGCCTGTGTTCCCTCTCTCACTATCTCTCTCTGTCAAATAAATAAAATCTTTTTAAAAATATATGCTCTTGTAGGGGCACCAGGATGGCTCAGTGGGTTAAGCCTCTGCCTTCAGCTCAGGTCATGATCTCAGGGTCCTGGGATTGAGCCCCGCTGGGGATCGATCGGTCTCTCTGCCCGGCAGGAAGCCTGCTTCCTCCTCCCCCTCGGCCTGCCTCTCAGCCTACTTGTGATCTCTCTCTCTCTCCAACAAATAAATAACTAAAATCTTTTTTTAAAAAGTGCTCTTGTAGAAGGGTATTTATTCATGGAAAGATGCTCGTGAGATATTGTAACATGAACAAAAATAGCCGTACTACTCCAAAAAGAAAAAAAAAAGTGCGTGTGAGTGTGTGTATGGGTCTCTTTGTGCGTATTTATAGAAAAAAGACTGGAAGGTATAGAAGTCAATGTTACTAGTATTTATCCTGGAAGAAGATAGGCTTAGGATGATGGTTATTTTCTTTATATATATGTATATGTATATATATAATATGCGATATAGATAGATCGATCTATCTATACATCTATAGATCTATAGATATATCTGTCTATATCACATATTATATATATGTGTGCGTGTGTATATATATATATAGAGAGAGAGAGAGAGAGAGCGATCTCACGTGTGTGCCCGTGTGTGTTTGTGGAGAGAGAGAGAGGGAAAGAAATGTTTTTACTCAACAGCTGACACCAGAAGTCCTCACACGAAAAATACCATGAGTTGCTGGGAGAGAGGAGGGAATATGGGGAAGTCTGAGGCCACGTGGGAAGCAATGGCTGGTGGAAATTCCCAGGGGCGGAGGGGAAGGCTGTCTGAGGGCTGGCCGCGTTATGTTCTGTTTGGAGTTGTTGGTGTTAGAGCCACAGTCCCTTTGCCTCCCCCCATCAGTCCCCACCGTCAGTGAACACCCACACCCCGCATGCCTCAAGTTTCATGTGTGTCTCGGTGGTGGGGACAGGAACAGTGACAGCACAGACAGGGAGAACCCTCGTGCAGGGGGAGCCCTCGAACGCGCCCCTGGGGAACCTGCACGTCCCCAGCAAGACTTGGCACCTGCCAGGTGAGGAGCCCAGTTCCTAACCTGGTGGTTCTAGATCTCACGGAGTTAAGACCCCAGGTGACAAGGGGTGGCATTCATTCCCCTTCTCTACAGTGAGTGCATGCTCCTCAAGGAACTAAAATGGAACTGGAAAAGAATGCTTGTCCCCCTGTCAGCCGCTGGACCGAGGGGCCACGTCCCGGTGGGCGGGCTCACACCCAGCGCCCCGGGCTGAACCTCCCCCAGGTAAACCCCGAGACAGGTGCAGCGACAGGAAATGCTTATGACCTGGCATCCCGGCCCATGTCTCTGCTTGAGTTTAAGGATAGAAAACAAGGTCTGCGGGTGGGGGAAGGAGGTGTGAAGAATTGAGAAGCATCGAGTGTGTTAGGGCTCGTGATGGTGCCTGACCTTTTCCTCTTTCTGTGATTTTTGTTGTTGTTGTGATGTTGCTTGTGTAATCAAAACAGGAAGGGGCTGGTGAGCCGCTCAGCGTCATTCAGTTGGATGGAGAAACTTCCCTCATCCCTCACTGCCTCTTGTTCCGGAAGTGGAGGGGCGAGCCGGGGAGGGGGGTCCGGGGGCACCTGCATGCCTGCTGGGGGGCCAGGGGCCACACACATGTTCATCTCCATAGAAATGCCACCAGGCGGGAATGCTTGTCCCCAGTTTACAGACAAGAAACCGGAGGTTCGGAGTTTCACACGGCTGCGACCTGACCCAGCAGGGAGCCCAGCCCTGAGACTCACCGTGTAGACGGACTCGTCCTGAGGCTGCTGCTGGCTGTGGGCGCCCGGGTCCGAGCCCTTCTGGGCGGGCTGCTTCCGAGGAGTCTGCCTCTGCTTCTGGGAGGAAAGGAGTCAGGGCGGTCAGAGCCGGGGATGGGTGGTTCCCACCCCACAGACCCCCCCAGGGCAGAGAATGGCCGGTTGCCAGGCGGCCACTCAGCACCGCCTCCCCACTGTCCCCAAGGACGCGTGGCAAATGCCTCTGAGACCCACGTCATGCCACTCATCTGTCTGCACGGACCGGAAGTGGGATTGCCCACGGTGGGTCACGGTCACGGTGACAACGGGGCCAGCGCGACAGGGTCCCCGGCAGCAGAGCTGACCATTGGGGGTGGTCCTGAGCGAGGGCCAGCCAGACCAGATGTCCAGTCCCCCTCTGCCCCTTCCCCTCTCTGGGCCTCACTTTCTTCAGCCAGAAGCTTCCTTCGTGAGGTTGTGGCAAGGATTCAGGGAGGGGAAGAGGAGGGTCAGTGCTTTGCACTCAGGTGGCATGAGGTGGCCCTTGGCTGACCAGCACACCCTTGTCAGCCCCCTCTGGCTAGCCGGGTGCTGTGAAGAGGTGGACACCGGCCCTGCCTTCCTGGGACTGAGGACCTAGTGGGGGAGATGGACGATGAACCCCGTTTGACTAAAGCGTGGTCCGTGTGCTGACCGAGAGGACAGAGCCTCTGGCGCGCTCTGGGGGACAAATGCCTCACCTGGCAGAAAGAGGGGTTTGCTCATTTATTTGAGAGAGAGAGAGAGAGAGAGAGCGGGAGCCTGAGCGGGTGGAGGGAGAGGGAGGAACAGACTCCCCGCCAAGCAGGGAGCCCGATGCAAGACTCAGTTCCAAGACCCCGGGATCATGACCTGAGCCGAAGGCAGAGGCTTAACTGACTGAGCCACCCAGGCGCCCCAGAAAGGGGTGTTTGAAACTTAAAGGCTGAGGAACTCCTTTGGCAAGACAGGGAGGGGAGGGGGAGGGAAGAGCGTATGCCAAGACCTAAGGGAATGGAGGAACCTGAAGAGGGTCAACGAGGGGCTCCGGGGGGACCTCCCCGGACAGGGGCGCCCAGCCGACAGCGTGGATGGCAGAAAGCATCCGAGCTTCACGCAGGAGAGGCCAGGAGGGGCAGGTGTCAGGAAGCTCACGCTGGCCACGGAGGCAGGGGCGCTGGGCCCGTGGGGAGGCACCGGGCTCGGGGAGACCGGCAGCTCCGTCCGAGGCAGAGGGAGGCTACCCAGACGTCCCCTCCTCGCAGGCACCACTCTGCCAACCGCAGAGCCACGACAGACAGCCTCATGGCGGGGCCGGGGCTAATTAAAACTCCTGGCCGCCTGCCCGTCCCCTGCCTGTGCTCGCAGGATTAGCTCTCCCGAGCTACTTCACCGTCAGGCAGAAGCCAAAACCACCCCGGGTCACAGCCTGATCGGGGCCCAGGAGAGGGGGCCTCTCCGGATGCCAGCCGGGGCTCTCGCCGCACTCCCTCACGCGCTTCTCCACAGTCCCGCGAGGCAAGTCGTCACACCATCTCTGGTCCACACTGGAGGACGAGAAGGCTCAGAAAGGCCAAGAGGCTTGCCTGAGGCCACAGAGCCTCCACGTGGCACTTTCCCGTGTACAGAAAACCCACGAGACACGCTCTTAGTCTCATTTAATTCTCTTCATAGCCTGAGGAAGTAGACTTTACAGAGGGGTAAACTGAGGCCTGGCCAGCTAGTCAGATGGCTGCCTTTGGGCTGGAGCCCAGCTGTCCTGTTCCAAATCTAGTGTCCCTCCCCTGTACCACCTGCTTCTGGAGGCGCCTGTCACAGTCAGAGGCTGTGGCTCACCTCAAGACGGCTGGGGGGCTGGTGCTTCTCCCCCGCACTGAGCCTGGTGGTCTGGACACTGTCAAGGTTAGTGTGAGCTCATGGGCAGGGGCTCTTCTGGACCCCGTGGTGAGCAAGACCCGAGCCCGGCCTCGTGGTGCTCCTACGGTCACTGCGGGGCTGTGGGAAGGAGCCCCGCGACCGCCACAGGTCTGGGGCAGTCTTCCGAGCGCTTGTCCTATCTCCCGAAAACAGAAGAGTCTGAGAAAGTGTCACAGGCCACAGGCCATGGGGACAAGGCACCAGATCATATGGGGGCAGGAATGTCACACGTCAGGGACACGCTCAAGGACGAACCACCAGATGGAAAGCCACCGATGGGGGTAAACAGTGACAGCAGCCGAGCCGGGAGGCTGGCGAGGAGGGCTCCACCACAGAAGGCGGGCTCCACCGTGGCCTCCCTCGGAGGGCAGGGAAGCCATCGGATTTAGCAAGACCTGCATTTGGCTGCAAGCTGGGAGGGGCCGTAAGAGGAAGAGGCAGCTCTCCCGGGGTGGTGCGGTGGCAGGGAGAGGAGGCCAGGCTGTGGCCCACAGGGGGTGCCCCTCTCAAAAAATCAGATGGGTGCGTTTTGTTGCAGGGGTGAGACGCTCGGCCCCTTGGAACCACCCTTGCCCTCCCCATGTGCCTCATTCCCTGCCACTCACATTTGCCCTTCCAGCTGTGATCTGCAAACGAACAAACCAATCCATGTGGCCACCAGCAGCTCAGGAAACCTGTAGAGCCTCGGTTTCCCCCTCTGTACAATGGGAGTCCGCCTCACAGCCTGGCCAGCTGCGACTCATCTTCCAAGTCTCAGCGCTCTCTTAACTAAGCCATCTCTCCCACGAGCACTTGGTGTGTGTCAGGCTACCCCCCAGCCTCCAGCAAGTGGGGGAGACTAAGTCCCTGCCCTCTGGGGCTTAAGTTATGGTGGAGGAAACAGTGACAAAGACGTAATAAGCACAGGTATGGAGAGCAGAGCCGGAGAGGACGTGAGTGGGACAGGGAGACCTGTATTCGGGTAAGGAGTGAGGGAAGCCCTGGGCTGGGGGGCTGAGGCAGGCGAGAAGGGGGGATCCTAGACAGACTGTGGGCAGGGCTTGCTGCGGAGGACGAGGAAGGAGCCACAGCCAGCTCGGAGGCTTCTGGCCTGAGCGTCTGGGGGCATGGTGCCATCTGCCCAGGCAGGACAGGCTTGGGAGCTACAGAGTGGTGTCAGGAGCCATGGGTACAGGCTCTGGGGCTCAGAGAGGGGCCTGGGCAGCATCAGCTGGGAACAACGTCACCCCAGTGTAGACAGAGTGGGGAGTGCTCCGAGGAAGGGGTCAGAGACTTGCGATGTGTGGAGGCCACAAAGAGGAACAAAGAGGAAGGTGATTCGCACAGCGCTGCCCTGGGGGTCCAGGAAGCAAGGGAAGAAGTATGAGTGGAGGAGGGTGCCCTTAGGGGATGAGTATGGAGAGGCCATCAAAGTCAGAGGCTGCCTGCCCTGGGAAGCCAGCCTTGATCCATTCCCAGGCTGGGGGCGGGAGCCCTCTGGCTGCTCTCATGGCAGGAATCATCTGCCTTTTCTGGGCCAGGAGCTCTGGCTTCGATTCATTTATCTGCAGCCGCCTGGGCTCCTAGGGTCCTCCGCTCCTCCCCTCCTGCCTGGCTTTCTCCTCTTGGCCCCCATGGCTGGCTGCCTGGCCTGGCCACTGGCTGGGGTCCCCTGCCTCCCCGCCCCTCCCCATGCTCTGTTCTTTCACTCAGTTCAAACCACGCTTGCTTGTGAGGGGCAGGGATACAGGGGCCGGCCACGCTGGAGCGGCAGCCACAGACCCTGCACCCCAAATCTGGATCCAGTTCCAGGGAGCTCTGGGGACATCTCTGGCCTCTGGCCTTCTAATTTCTCTCTCCTTCAAGGCCAGGCTCCTGCACCAGCCCTTCCTCCCCCATGTGCAGGGAGGCAGGCCAGGAAGCATCTCCACACCGCCCCCCCCCACTTCGGGCCAGGCGCCCCAGCTGGCCTCTCACAAATGCTCTCCTCCACCCTTCCCAGGTGAGGCGGGATCCATCCTCATCCCCGCTCCTGGAGGAGGAGAGCAAGGCTCGGAGAGGGCTGAAGCCTGGTGAGAGGGCAGGGGCTGCCTCTGTCTTGCTTTCCACTGTGTCTGGCACTTAGCCCGGTGCCTGGCACGTTCTAGATACTCGGGAGCTATTCCTGGAAGGAGAGAGAGGCTAGGAGTGGTTGAAGCCGTGCAGGAGGGGGAGGGGCTGGACTCGGAAGTGGGGCCGGGCTGAGTCTTACCCCCAACTCCCCTCCTCCCCGGACTTTACTGACCACCTACTCTGCCCCGGGGTGCCTCCCTGACCTGGCAGGACCCCGAGCTCCACCCATTACAATCCTGTTTTTGCAGAGCAGCGGCTGGAGCGGAGGCTCAGGGTCAAGGTCTCACCCTGACTCGGTTCTGCCGCTCACCTGCTGGGCTTCCTGCCCACAGAAGGCACCCGTGCATTCTCTCATACAAGCTGGTGTCGGGGTCCACAGCCCGAGTGGGGGGTCCTTCATCGCCCCTGCCCGACACACAGCGTCTGTGTGGGACCCACGTCCCACTAGATGCTCAACTAATGTTTGCTGAGTGTCAAGTCCGGAGCCGTCCTACCTGCCACCGTCATGGGAAGAGCAGCGGGGGGCGGGGAAGGAATATACGGGGAATGAGAGCCAAGCCGGGCGCACAGTAGGGGCTCAGCACATGTTGGTTGAGGGAGGGAAAGGGCCCAGTGGCGGCTGGGCCTATGCAGGGTTCATGGGAGGCCCAGGGAAGCATTTCCCATCCTCTTGCGTCTTCCCTGCTCAGCTGTCCCTGTGACCAGGCCAGAGGCAGGGGGCCAAGGGCCCACAGAGGGGTCCTTGCCCCTCCTGGGACCTCATAGCAGAGCCTGCTCCTGGGTGGAATGGAGTGGACTCCTTCTGTGGCTTGTCGGCCAGAAGAGCCAAATTAGGAACGGGTCATGCCAGGGTCATGCCAGGGTCACCTGCGGATCACAGGACAGCAGAGGAACTAGGACGGTGGCTGAAGTTGTCACCAGGCTCCGGCTCCCAGAGGGCAGGAAAGGCAGCCTCCGGAGTTTTAGGGCCGGCCAAGTGGCCATGTTCACCTTCTTTTATCACCTTGGAGCCTTTTCTGGAAGAGTGATCATGTCTCCAGCCCGAGGCAAAGTGGGAAACTGCGGCCAGGGTCGGAGCCTCTAACTGCCTCGCCCGCCCCTTCCCCAGAAGCCACCTTCGTCCCACCTCAGTCGCCTCTGCCCGGAGTCGCCCTTTCCCCGCTTCTCACAGCTGCCGGAGAGCCCATCGAGGTCAGTCTGATCCTGCCCCTCGTCTCCCCACGCCCTGCAGGGCCTCCCAGTTCCCTTAGAGTAAACGCAGTCAGTGTGCCTGGCCTGACCTGCATGGCCTCCTTCCTCCCCCCGTTCTGCCCCTGAACTCAGGCGGCCCGGCCCACCCGGGGCCTCCCTGCAGCTCCTGCCTCAGAGCACCCACACCTGCGGTTCCCCTGTTGCACACACTCTTCCTGACGTCTGCCCGCCCCCCTTCCTTCTGGGTGCGGTGTGGGGAGGCCCTCCCCAGCTCCTTACTGAAAACCACAATCTCCCTCCTTCCCACCCTCACTACTCTCTTCATTTTGCTGTGTTCTCCCCCAACACTCATCACATCCGCTAAGCTATTTATTTCTCTGTTTGTTTAGGGTCTGCCTCCCCTCAGCTGGAATGCAAGTCTGACGCAGGCAGGGATTTCTTGGGGACCCGTTTTAGCCATTGCTATGGCTCTGGGGCCTCCACGGGGCCTGGAATCGAGTAGGTCCTCATATGGGTTGAATGAGCGAACCCATGAAATCCTGTTTCAGGGGGCCCTTCCCTGGGTGTGGATAGGGACCAGCAGGGTGCAGGGGCTTGATCCGAGGAACCCCCATGGCGGTGCGGAGCCCTCTTCCCACACTCAGGGCCTTCGCTGATGGGGCTGCTCCCCAGACTTGCCCCCAAAGGCAAGTAAGGAGTGGGGGAGCTCCTGGTCTGGAGAAGGCGGAGCATAGGCCTGAGCTATTCTGATGGAGGCCTTCAAGGAGCCAGGACAGAGGGTCCAAATTGCAGGCTGGGACCCTGACCACCATCTTTGCGCCCCCTCGCCCCGCCCTGAGCCAGGCAGAACCTGGCACGCACGGGGGAAGGCACTGTACCACTCAAGAAACATCTACTGAGCACACGAGGGCCTGCACAGAGCCACGGAGACAAGCTCACTGCGGCCTCTGTCCTCAGGGTACTTACGGAACCAGCCCCCCAGGACTGGGTGACAAGGAGAGTGACAAGAGCCCACGGGGGAGACAGCCTTCCCTGCGTTGGTGGCGCCACAGCCCGAATAGTTGGCGGGGCGCAGATCTGGACCAAACATCCCAGCCACCTGCCACTCCAGCCCCGCCCCGTCCCTGCCCCAGGCTTGCTGGGAGACCTCGGGCGAGTCACCGCCTCTCTGGGCCTCGCTTTCCAGAGCTGTAAAATGGGAAGAAACGTCCCTCGCAGAGCTACGGTGGGATGCAGAGGGGAGGGCAATGGTGCCTGGTAGACAGCGGCTGTTAGGAAACGCTTCCTCCTCCCTTCCGGGGTGCTGGGATCCGGAAAAACCAGGACAGTGTGTCCGAATCAAAAGAGCCAGAAACGGGGCCTGAACCTTGCACCGAAACACCCGGGAGGACCTGTGAGCTAGAAAAGGCGGGTGGACCCTGGTTTTGTGCGGGATCAAAGGGGACCCGGCGGTGGCAAGCGGGCAGCCCGGGCCCAGTCGCGGAGGGGAGCAAGGAGGGGTCCGGGTGCAGGGAGGCCATGAGGAAGATGCCAACGGCCGGCAGCCTTCACCAGGGCCCCTGGGACGCCGTGCGGGGCGGGCAGGCAGCCCCTCTGCTCCTCAGGAAGCTCCCAAAGCCACAAGGAAGGGCCCGGACGGGCAGCGCAGCTGTATGTGCGGATCCCCTACCTTCTTCCAGAGCAGCAGGGCTGTGACCAAGACGCTCAGCGCGGTCAGGAGGCCCGTGAAGCTGGAGAGCAGGAGCAGCCGGGAGCCCTGCGGGGGGGCTCGGTACCCTGCGTCTGGGAGGAGGACAGGGAAGCAGAGGGTTATTCCCCCGAGAAAGGCAGGGGTGCACCCCACCCCGCCAACCCCCAGGCTCCCCACTCCTGTGTTCTCCTTTACCCAGGACACCACCGTCACCTCAGGGTGAATCGGTTCCCCCGAGAGCCGCCTGTGGGACCCTGGGCGAGTCGTGCCATCTCTCGGGGCATTCTGTGCTCCGCATGTGGAACGGCGGTCACGGCCACGGGGACAGGTGTGATGGGGCGGGCGTGGGGGTGGCCTGGGCCTAGCAGGGGCCTGGCCTTCACCAGGGGCAGGTGAAGGGCTCAGCCCGGCCCCTTCCCTTGGGCCATCCCTCCTTTTATGCCTCCCTCCCTTTCTCCCTCCCTCCCTCGCTCCATCTGCCGGCAGAAAGGGCCGGGTGCCAACCACGTGCCAGGTGCGTCCGTGTCTGTTATTAGTCAGACATCTCCCAGTAGCAGACACCAGCCCGTGCACGCAGGATCCCCTTCATCCCCATAAAAGCCCTCAATGGGCAGGGTGTTGCCACCAAGCCCGGGCCCAGAGCCACAGCCAGGCCAGCCAGCTCCCCGAACCCCCGCCGCTCCTGGTGGGAAGCACGGACGCAGTTCAGATCCTCACGGCTTGGCCGATGGTAACTTTTCACAGTCATCACTCCTTCGGGGATGTGATGAAACTAGGAACCTTTCCCAGAAATACCTATGTGAGCCAAGTACTGCCACAGATACACATGTTCATGAGCCCAATTGTGTACTCAGCCCCTGACACCCTCCATACACACACACACACACACACACACACACACACACACACACACACACGGTGCCGCAGCGATGCTGAGACCAGCGCTCCAGGGACTTCTCTCAGGCACCTGGCAGAGGTGGCCAGAGGCACAGCCACAACCCAGGCTTCTGCCCTTCCCAAATCAAGGTAGACGTCGTCACACCTGCGTGGTCAGGGGCTCCCTGAGGACACGGTTGCCTTTTACCCAAGCTGATCAATGAGACAGATATTCCCCTTGATCAGTGAGACAACTTTATTTATTTATTTGTTGGTTTATTTGTTGATGATTTTTTTCATAGTGATCTCCACGTTTCTTTCTCTTTTTAAAAAATTTTTTTCAGTGTTCCAAAATTCGTTATTTGTGCACCACACCCGGTGCTCCATGCAATCCGTGCCCTCCCGAACACCCACCACCAGGCTCACCCCAGCCCCCACACCCCGAAAACCCTCAGTTTGTTTCTCAGAGTCCACGGTCTCTCATGGTTCATCTCCTCCTCCGATTTCCCCCGACTCCCTTCTCCTCATCTCCCAATGTCTTCTGTGTAAGATTTTATTTATTTATTTGACAGAGAGAGACACAGCGAGAGAAGGAACACAAGCAGGGGGAGTGGGAGGGAGAGGGAGAAGCAGGTTTCTGGCTGAGCAGGGAGCCTGATGCGGGGCTTGATCCCAGGACCCTGGGACCATGACCTGAGCAGAAGGCAGACGCTTAACGACGGAGGCGCCAGGCGCCCCGTTGCCCGCTTTAGATCCTGTGCCCCCAGACCTGCCGTGTGAGCCCTCTGGGCCCGGCAGGAAGCCTCACCTCTGACCAGGATGAAGACGCCTGTGCTGATTATTTTCAAGTCCTGCCAGACCACGGAGCAGTAGTAGGTCCCAGTGGCCGACGCGCTGGGCAGCGTGGGTGTGACCCGGCATTGCAGGGCGTGCGTCTGGTTCTCTTTGGCCCGGTCGGGTGAGCATTTCATCTGCTCCTTGGAGAGCTCCTGTTCCTGGAGGTCCACGTGAAAGTACCAGGTCGTGAAGTCCCTGAATTTGGGGATGTCCGGGTACGTGATTCTGCAGTCGAAGGAAATGGCCTTGTTGGCCAGAGAGACCAAAATGGGGGCACCAGTTTGGGTCACGGACTGCCCTCCTGCAGGGGAAGAGAAAGGAAAGAGTGGGAGCTTACCCTCCGGGTCGCCTCAGTCCCTTCTACCTCCTCCCGAGGACCTCGGTTCACACTCACACCGTTCATGCAGGCGCTGTGTGCGGGCGTTGTGCCAAGTGCCTCACACATAGAACTCTACATCTCCCGACACACCCAAGGCGAAGTGTGTAAGAGCTCCACTTCACAGAGAGGAAGAGTCCGAGGGTCAGGCAGGTCAAGCTGCTAGCTTTCACTCTCTCAGCAGGGATGGCGTGGAACTACAACCCTGCCCAAGGCAGGCAGACTCCAGACCCCACAGCCCTAACCGCTCTCCTGATCAAAGGCCAAGAAGCCACATTGGATAAAAGCACCAGCCTGAGAAGACCCAGAGCTGCTGGAGAATGAGAAGTAAAGAGGAGGGAGGCAGGAGACAAGACAAAGAAATGCTCCCTGGCAGGAAGAAGAGCTTCCCAGTAGTGGACCCCCGGAGGGGAGCCAGGGTTCTCCCCAGCCCGTAGGAGGAGCCATGCCAGCCATCAGGAGAGAAGAGCCTTGCCCTGAATCAGAGCTTGGAGAAGCATTTGTCAAGTGTCTACGGACGGTAGTAAAAAACGCCCCAAGAGCAGCTTTCCAGCAGCACAGAGGGAGCTGTTTGGGCCACAACCAGGATGTCCGATGACCGTTACAAAGGCAGGTGTCTGTACGAGCCTCCCTCCTGGACGCCTGGACATCCCTCCTCATCACAGGCTCCTAGGGAAACACCGGCACCTGCCGGGCTGGGCCTCCCACCCTCCCGCAGGCTCCAGGCCCGAGCAGCAGGGGTCCCTTCACACCCCCAGACGTCAGCACACAAGCCCCCGCAGCTTCAGCCTGCCTCGTCCCCTAGCCCCTTCCTTCTCCGGCAGCCGAACGGACAGTTCTAAACTGAGGTCGGCAGGAAGCAGCCAAGAACACGCCGGCCGGGTTGTTCATTGGGAGAAGATTGCACAATGGAGTGACTCAGAGGGACCGGCCAGGTGTATTTTGTTGGGGGAGGGCAAGACGTAGGCCTCCGGGGGACCAGGTGTGGGGCTGGCATGAGGCCAGGCTGGACTGGTCTCTGGGCTCTTCCGCTGAGCCCAGCGCTGGGTCCCCAGGGGAGGTGAGGCCAGGGCCTCTGGAAGACTTGGGGACAGGACAGAGGTGGTCCCTCAACCAGCCAGGCCCTCGGAGCTCCCACCGCGTGGATATTTTGAGCTTCGTGCTGAGTCACTGAAGAGATCGCCCCTCCACCAAAGAGCAAAAGGCAGTGACAGTTCCAGGGCCCGAGATGAATGTCCAGGGGACCGGGGAGGACCGTCTTCACTGTCCTGCATGACTATGATGGTGCTCGCACCTGGAGAAGCCCCTGGGCTGGGAGCCAGGGTTCTCCTCCACTGAGCGGGGTGGGAAGGATTTCACGGGTCCTTGGTGTCTCTGGGCGCCACAGTGGGGTTGCCGTTGTGGTTTAATGACAACGCTCTGTACCGTCGTAAGAAGGAGGAGCTCTGATTTGGGGCTGAAGTTCCCCTGACACATGGCAGCCAGGGCAGAGGCGCGGCGGGCGGAGGAAGGGATCATGGCATCATCCCAGGTAAGGACAAGGGGCCAGAGGGTTGAGACAGACCTGGTTTGCCCTGCCCAGCAAGGCCAAGCTGCAGTCCTCCCCACTCCCCCAAAGGGCCACTTCCATGCTGCAGCTCCCCCGACAGGCCCCTCTGGCTGGGACTCCTACCCAGACCTCCAGACTCAGCTCAGGACCCGCTCTGACTTCTAGCCGCATTCTCCCGTTTGGCTCTCCAGGCGGCCAGTCCTCCCTGCTGGGGGTCGGGAGGTGGGAACCTGGCCAAAACCACCAGGAAAGTGGCCACCGCAGGGCTGACATGGAGGGCTCTCCCCTCCCCCCACTTCAGACACCTGCTTCTCACCCCAGACCCAAAGGGGCTCCAGTGGGACCCTCGCAAACCTTGCAGGTTGCCCCCACCCCGAGTTCACAGGGATGGCGCAGTGGCTGGTGTCCATCTTGCACCTGGTGGCGGCTGTATGATTTGTCCCTTGTTCAGGTCAAGGGCACCTGTCCCCTGTGGAACAAGTTGGGCCGGAGCCGAGTGAGCCGGCCTGGGGATCTTCTTAGATTCTGCCCATGGGCCGAGAAGAGGGGCACACGGCCCAGAGAGGAGGACTGGGGAGGGGGGGGTGGGCGGCGACTTGGATTCCTGGGGCTGAGGAGGGGGCAGAGCCGTGGGAGTCCGGCTGGCACACCCCGGTGACCCACAAGCGTGCCCGAGGGGGTCCACTGCAAACCTGCAAGGCCCCAGAGACAGGGCCAGCTGTCCCCAGCACCTGACCTGCAAGGCTCCTCTGCCCTCTTCCCACTCCTTCCCTCTCCACCCGGCTGATATGTGGGGAAGGACCACTGCGGGGGGGTCTAGGGGGAGAGGGGACGAGGGCCCTGACCCTTTATTCTCATACAGGTCCCAGACCCCGCCTCCGGCCTGCACCACATCCAGCCTCCCACTCTGGCCGGCGCTATGGGGAACCGGGAGTTGGTTCTGACTGTGAGTGACCCATAGGGACCAGGGGCCGGGAGAGCCCAGCCTGGCCTGGCTTTCTCTCCAGGTGCCAGCGGACGTGTCTCCAAGACAAAAGGCCAAAAAGGGCAACAGAAGCAACAGGAACTTGTTCTTTGGATAATTCTCCAGGAGGCGGGTGAGTCCTCGGCACAGCCTAGGCCAGGACAGGCCCAGGGAGGAAAGCCTTGCTGGGAGCCTGGTTTGTTTTCTGCGGGGAGATGAATTCGTTCAACTGGCAGATCCCCCTGCCCGAGAGGGAGGGCGAAGGGCCTGGAGGTGGCCGTGGGGAGAGGGCGGGCAGAGACGGGGCAGCCCCGAGGAGGGGAGGGGAGTAGAGAGGCGTGGTCTGCCACCTGTCCAAGCACCTGCTCTTTCCTGCTGGGGTAGGAGAGGGGAGAGAAGGGAGAGGGAGGAGCAGGGAGAACTCGAAGGGCAGTTCCAGGGGGAGGCCAGGCTGCCTTTCCCCAGTGACAAAAAAGAGGCAAGGAAGTTAGAGGAGTCCTCGCTGAGTCTAGAAAAGCCAACGCCAGACCGGCCCTTCTGCCCAGAAAGTACCAGGCCCATAGGGCAGGGCACACGTGGCCTGGGGTGGCTTCCACAGGACAGCCTGTCTACCGCCTCGGGCCTTGGTCCTGGGCCAGACACGGGGGAATGGGGGACTCCCTGGGGTGCAGACCCAAGCCTGGGGCACCAGGCTCCCCTGCAGGGTGGCCAGCATAGCAAGCAGAGAGAACCCTCCCCCCAGCCGCGGCCTCCTCCTGTTCTCCCTGCTTACTCCTTATCCGTTGCCCTTGTTGGGAAAGATTTTGTCTACTGCCCACTTTTGGAATCTGTGGCCACTTGCAGTGCGGTCTTGAGAGCTGTAGGGAGGGGCCCCCGTCCTACCCTGGCCCAGGGACCCCATGCCGAGTCCCTGGGGGGAGGGATTCACAATCAAAGAACTTGGCTGGATGTAGAAAGGATGCCCCCCATCTGCCCTCCCCACCCCCTACACGGGGCACCCCGCACTGCAGCCCTGCTCTGGAATCTGGACCCCCTCCCAGCACCCCACCCCGCTCCCCCCCCCCCAGAGAGAGAGCTGCCTGGAGCTGCTCCCCAGGGAACCACGACCACCTTGCTGACTGACCCTGCTGCGGTGCCCCCCACCCCAGAGGAGACCCAGGAAGGAGTCTGAAATCAATTTACATGCGATTAAAAAAAACAGAACCATGCAGCATTTTGTGCATAACGACGGCGCTTTTCTTGGACCTTCTGGTTTCGGTTACAGTCGCGCAACTGGGTTCAGACAGGGTCGGGCTCTAACACGCATCCCTTTGCTTTGGATCACCTTTAAAAAAAAAAATTGCGAGTTCTTGGATCGGATCCAGTGCACGATTCCGGGCCCGACGCAGCCCAGCTGAGCTGCCCTCCACTCGCACCCCCGCGGACGCCAGGCCCCTTGCTCAGAATGCCATCCTGTTCCCTTCCTCTCCCAGGACTGGGGGTCACCCTCGTGGTCTGCGGGACTCCCTCTGCCCCACACAGACTCTCGGGCATCGCTGTGAAGCTGCGTGATGACAACGTGCGTTACTGCGGGGCGGGGGGGGGGGGGGACGGGGGGGCACACTCCCCTTGTGCAGAGGACAAACCCAAGGCTCTGAGAGAGGAAGAGGTTTGCCCAGAAGCACCTCTAGTCAGGGGCGGGGATGGGATTGTAAGCGGGATCCCTTTGGGTCCTTAACTCCAAACTCTTCATCACTGCCCTATGCCACAATTTTAAAATCTGGGAGCAAGGGGCGCCTGGGTGGCTCAGTGGGTTAAAGCCTCTGCCTTCAGCTCAGGTCATGATCCCAGCATCCTGGGATCGAGGCCCCGCATCAGGCTCTCTGCTCTGCAGGGAGCCTGCTTCCTCCTCTCTCTCTCTCTATCTGCCTGCCTCTCTGCCTAGTTGTGATTTCTCTCTGTCAAAAAAAAAAAAAAAAAAATCTGGGAGCAAGACAAAGAAAACATCTCTCAAACGAAAGGATTGCACCCCTTTATTTTTTTAAGATTTTATTTATTTATTAGAGCGAGAGAGACAGAGAGCACAAGCAGGGAAGCCACAGGGAGAGGGAGAGGGAGAAGCAGGCCAGGGGCTGAGCAGGGAGCCCGATGCGGGGCTGGATCCCGGGACCCTGGGATCATGGCCTGCGCCGAAGGCAGACCCTTAACGACTGAGCCGCCCAGTCGCCCTGAGCTGCACCCCTTTAAAGGGAGCTACAAATTCAGAGGCCATTTTTCTAGATTTGGGTCATCTAGTAGACAGACATGTCATCTGGCAGGATATGGGGACAAAGGTCCTCACCAGAACAGACCCTGCCGCTTTAGAGGGACAGCTACTGTCATCCAGCTCGAGGTCTGCGGCTCCCAGAGCAGAAGCACGTGGTCCCACAAACCGTGTACAGACGGGTCCCGTGTCAGCACCAACCAAGTGCCCAAAGGGCCAGCCAGCGTCTCTCCTTCACTGCAGCGGTGACATCCCCCAGCCCCGGCAGCCGGCACTCCCCCCTCCCTGCTCTCCCCCTGCTGCCCTGGCCTCGCAGCCCTCTGACCCACCTGGCCCAGACCTTGCCCCAGCTGTCCACTCTGCCTGGAACTCGATCCCTCCTGTGGTCCCCAGCCTCGGCAGCCAAGGGGGTGAGAGTCCTGACGGGCTGATCAAAGGGATCCATCCCCACTTGGGTCGATTTTAAAGGAAAGTACTTTGATTCTCCAGCTACAGAAGAAAGCAGTTCCCACGGTCTTTATTTTAGGCACGGAGTTTCGCCCTCTAATTTAATTCTGGCATCTCTCAGAGCCATGCCATTTTTTTTTTCCTTTAAGGCCCATGTGAAGGGCTGCTGGGAAGCCACAGATGTGGGGCTCCCGGCTTTATCACAGGGCTCCGGCCATTTGCCTGAGCACGAATCCCAGGACACCACCAAAAAACGGGGCAGTCCTTCAGGACCCGCGCATCAAACAACGGCGCGTGGCCAAGTGGCTGATTAGGGAGAAGCGTGTAGCAGGCCTTGGAAGGCAACCTTTGAACAGAGAGTGCGTGCTCTGAAGCTTTCAGCGCTGGTGCCCTCGGAACACTGCCATCAGACCGGTGGTCACATCTTTCAACACCTCCGAATTACAAAGATACAGACGGATGTGGCTGGCCTCGGGGGCCATTTCCACCGCCCTGCCTGCGTTCTGTTCTAAAGCCTCCAGACTCTAGACCCCGGGAGCACCGTGGCCACGCGGGGACACAAACCGAGTGCAGAAGGTCGACTGTCTGGTCCCAGAAATGCAGAGGCTTTGTGGGTATTCACCGGCATTTGTAGAATAATCACTTCTTCAGGTTGAAAAAGGCAAGTTTCTCCAACTTTGTTAGAGCGTGCGGCCTAGGACAGCCGGGGACTCGGTTTCTCCCTTCATAGCCTCCTCTGCCTTCAAAGAAGGACGTGGGGTTGGGGTGGAGATGGCGATAGGCCCAAAGAGGGAGAATGGGGGTTCTGGTCCTTGTCCCTGGATGGGTGTAGGACAAAATGGAGCAAGGGGCGAGACCCCACTGGGGCGCCCACCCAAAGTCCTGCCGAAAAGGGCTGGGCCCTGCCACTGGGCAGAGCTCACTGATGAAGCTGGAATGGGGGGAGATAAAGGGAAGTCCCAGAGCCTGCAGAAACCCAGAGCAGGGGACCCAGCCCTGCTGGGAGGAGCAGAGGAATCCAGGAGGGGCAACTCTGGGACAGGGTCTTTGTTTTTTTTTAATTCTAATTCTTCAGCCCCTCCCCCCCATTACAAAAAGGAAACCTGCGTGCTGCAGGAGTTCTAGACACCACAGCAAAGGATCAAGAACCTTGAACTTGCCCACAGTTCTGCCTCCCTGACATCACGGCTGTGGACATCCTGATCACGTTGCCAGGCCGGGCTTTGAAGGCAGAGTGGGCGGCAGCCAGGTGGGGGAGGGGTGCAGAGAGGGGCGGGTTAAGCACAAAAAGCTCTTGGATGAAGCTTCTAGAAGTCATCATTGGTAGTTGGGGGACTCAAAAGGAGATGTGGGGCAGCTCAGGGACGTGGTGGGGAGACGGGGCAGGGCAAGCATTGTCCTGGAAACCCAGGGGGAGCTTCTGAGGCCTTCTAGATCCGGGATTGACAGGATCCCATTCTGTGCTAGAAAGACAACAAGAGAGGGGCGTCTGGGTGGCTCAGCCAGTTAAGGGTCCAACTCTTGATTTCGGCTCAGGAGATGATCTCAGGGCTGTGAGGCTGAGCCCGTGTCGGGCTCCTCACCAGGCATGGAGCCTGCTTAAGACTCTCTCCCTCTCCCTCTGTCCCTCCCCACTCTAAAAAAAGAAAGAAAGAAAGATAACAAGAGAAACACTACAGAGTTCCCATTCTCTGCAGCTGCCTAAACCCTCCCATTAGTGATTCATTCTGACGGCTTGGGACCCCTCCCCCTCCAGCCTCCTTCTAAAATATAAATGCTTCTGGCTGTCAGCACGCTAACTCCTTCCTATAGATGCCTTCGCCAGTTCACTTTTATCCTGACTTCTCTTAAATCTCTATCTCCCCAAAGATCTGGTGCCCTCCGGGCGCGAAATCACTCACTGTCCTCCATCCTCCCCAGCCTCTGCCCTGCCAGCCCTGTGCCTGCCTCCTGTCAGCCTCCTCCCCATCCATGGCAAGCGGAGGTCAGCCAAGATCTTAGAGCCGAGGCTGTGGCTCCCACTGCTTCTGGCCTTGGCCCTCATGTGCACGTGTCTTCCTCTTGGACCTTTCCTCCTCCCCCCAGAGCTCCCCAGCCAGCTCCCTCTCTCCTGGCCCTTTCTCTGGCTTTTCACACAGAGCCCACCTCTGAAGGTTGGGGACCTGTTTCCTGGTGCTGTCGGGACCCCCGGCTGCCCAGGGGAGCTCTGTCGTGCCCTTCATGCCTCTGAGTTCCTGAGCAGAACCACAAGGGAACACCTTGGTGGGACAGGGCTGGCCACTGCATTTGTGGGGGCATGGGAGAGTGGACCAGAGTGGGCACCACCGAGAAGGTCGCTGAGTTTGACCTTGAGCAACAGGTTAGAGTCACCGGGTGGGCAAGTGCAAGGACCCCTTCCAGGAAAAGGGGGCAACGGGAGCAAAGGCTTCAGGGTAGGCAGTCATCCAGCAGGGCTGGAAAGTGGGGTATGGGAGGCAGGAGCCAAGAACCAAAGGCCAGGGCGTGGGAGAGGGTCTTGTCTAAACCCACTGCAGTGAGGGGCCAGCTGGTAGCCCTGGGGGTCTGCGGCTGTGCTCCACGGACCCTTGAGGGACTGGGCTTGTATATAACGGTTGTCTGTCTGGTCCCAAAAAGGGGAGTTAGTGGTTCAAAGGGCATGTACCTGGGGGGTGCCAGGCGGCTCAGGTAGTTCAGCATCCGACTCTTGATTTTGGCTCAGGTCATGGTCTCAGGGTAGTGACAGCGAGTCCCCAGGTTGGGGAGTCTGCTTGATATTCTCTCTCTCCCTCTCTCTCTCTGCCTCTTCCCCTGCCGGAGGGTGCTCTCTCTCTCTCTCTCTCTCTCTCAGAAATACATAAATCTTCAAAGGGTGGGGACCATTTAAAAATTTTAACTTTTGCTATAGGTTGCCAAGTGGCGTTCAGAAACATGGCCACAGAAGCCTGCGGGGCCGGGAAGGCCTCTGCTGACTGAGAAGCTGGCTTGCCTTGCCTGGGGTTGTGCTCGCGAGCCCCCACCCCCACCCCCGCCAGCCCATCGCTGGGAGCACAGATCTGGCTTCTGACCTCACCTTCTTCCCCCACAGTCCATGCAGTCCTGGGGGGGGAAGGGCAGGGAGGTGGAAACACCCCGGCTTCACCACACCTTCCCTTACTGGCACCCCAATTCCATGGTTGAGGCCCTCCCTGTGGGGTCCGACGGGCCAGGTCCCAGGGCTACCGGTGATCCTGGATGTGCCTTCTTGTTCCCGTTGGCAAGGGGCCCGCGTCAGAGGGTGTCCAGGACCCCAACAGGGAAGGGGGGGCGGAGTCTTGGGTGACTTGGCCACGTCTCCAGCAGCTCATCCCAGGCCGGCCACACTGTCCTCCCCAGGGGACGAGGATCTCCTGCCAACTTCACACCCAATCCCTTCCCCTCCCCTTCTCCAGCCTCAGGCCTCCCCCTTTCCCTTCCTTGGCTTCCAGCCCCCACCCTAGTGCCCCAGGCCAGTTCTCTGTGGCCCCTAGATCCACAACAAGGGTCCGCTTTCCTGTGTCAGGGCCCTTGGGGACACGGCATTCCCGTATCCATACTCTCGTCCCCCAGACACAAGGGTCTCGCTACTCTGCCTGTGCCGAGAGGGGCCCGAGGCACAGGCCCTGCCCTACCAGGCGGACCCACTTCGTAGGCCTGGCCCCACGTGCCTCACCCCGCCCTCTTGGAACTCCTCCTGGGGTTGTCTGTGCCTGAGGAGCTCAATCCAGGCCGCTGTCCTTGGAGTCCACCGGCCATCCCTTGGGTGCCAGGCTCTGTGCTAGTCATCAAGGATTCGAACCAAGAAAGTGCACACGTTTCCCGCCCCCTGAAGCTCACAGTCCGCCTCCAGGAGGCAGACAGCTGGGGAAGAAGCAGCCTCCACAGGAACACGTGCTCCCAGAGGCCCCCAACACCCGTGGGCCTGGAGGCCACACCGGAGTGCTCACGGCCACAGACGGCAAGGCCTGAAACGTCCATCATAGCGAAAGAAATTGCAATATATTCCTTCAGTGGGACACTCCGCAGCGGGACCAACATGCTCCGTGAAGGGCCGGATGGGGAATATTTTCTGCTTTGCGGGCCATGGGGTCTCTGTCTCAACTCCTCAACGCTGCCGACGGAGGGTGCCAGCCTCCTAGATCGGCCACGAGTGAATGAGCGTGGCTGTGTTCCAATAAAACTTTATTTGTGGGCGCTGAAATGTGAATTTTGTATCATTGTCATGTGCCGTGAAATATCCTTCTCTTGATTTTCTTCCAACCCTTAAAAACATGGGAGAAAAACCACTCCTACCTCGCAGGCCTTACCGAAAGGCAGTGGGGGGCTGGATTGAGCCTCCCCCCCCACTCCGCCACCCCTGCCCTGGGGCCACTGTTTACGACCCCTGCTCTTTAGCGATGAAAACGCACAGACTGTAGCCACACCGGTGACTGGACAGACCTTGCAAAACACACCGGAGTGAAAGAAGCGGGTCGTGAGAGAACACACAGCCTCACTGTGATTATGCAAAGTTCAAGGACAGGGAACATGAATCCGTTACCATTCAGGGACACACACTGAGAATTAAAACTATAAAGAGATGCCGGGAAGCAATTGCCCCGAGAGTCAGGATGGGAGAGAGGGGTGTCTAGGTGGTGGCCCGGGGGACCGGGGGCCGCAGAAGCTGGCCCCACGGGACTTTGTTTTATGTTTATTGTGCTGCTCTGTACAGGTATTAGAGCTCACAACTTAAAAAGAGAAAGCGATGATAATAGGGCCGACTGGAAGAGCATCTGAACCCCGACCTGACAGGCGTTTACAGTCTGCCGGGAATACAGCCCAGTGGGGTTCCTATCCCACTGCTCTACGGAGAGACCCCCCCCCCTCCAGTCAGACTGAACCTCTCCCCTTCCCCGCCCCCTGACTCTGCCTTCTGGCCTCCCAGTCTTTATTCCCGCTGTGCCTGCCACCCACCCCCCCTGCTCGGCCTCCTCCCTCTCTCCGCAACCTTGCCCCCACCAACACTCCCCCTGCTCCCCGACAACACTCTCCCTGCCCCACCTCCAGCGGCGAGGTGCTTCTCTCCGCCTGCCTCTGGAGCTCTGTATTGGGATTAGACAAAGATGAAAAGCAGAGGCCAATCCTGACAGAGGCTCGGAGCTGCGGGGAAGAAGGCGGGAGGCTCCCGAACATCTTTTGGACAACAAAGGACCAGTGACACCTGAGTCCAGAGCAAGGGGGGAGGGGAGCAAACCTGCATGGGCAACTCTCACCTTGGGTCACGTTCTGTCATGTTCTCTGGGCAAGCCTCAGCGTTTGCATCAGGCTGAGAGTAGGGATGGTTCACCTCTAGTCCCCGCCCCTGACCAGCCGGTGCCCAGAACGGGGCCTCCTCACTGGAGAAAGAAATACAGCCCAGAGTTCTGAAAAGGCCGAGAAGAGAGAGGGGACTGACATTTGTTGAGAGCACAGAGGCTCAGAAAGGTTAAGTAACTTCTCCAAGGTCATACAGCAGTCAGTGGACAAAGGTAGGACTTGAACCTGGGCTCTGCCTGGCCCCAGAGCCCTCGCAGATGGCTGAAGGCTGCTGGAAGCGGCGAGCCGATGTGCAGCTGCTCCCAGGAGAGCCAAATCTCAGCTTCGCGTGACTCAGCCAAATCTCAGGTTCTCGTGGCTCAGCCCCGGGGGAGAGCAGCAGCCCGTGAGACCACAAGTGGCTGCCAGACCCTTTGAGAAAAGTAGAATTTGCAGAGAGCTCAAAAGACTGGAGGAGGGTAGGACTCGGCTCGGGTCCCAGCTCACGACAAGAGGAGGAGGGCTGGGTGCAAGGGCGGTCCTGAGACACCATCCCATAATGAGCCAGAGGCCACCGGCAAGGTCAGAGAGAGCCCAAGGAGCCCGGGGCTCGCTAAGATACCCAACTGGCCACTGACTCTTGGATTTCCATCGGCTCTGCCAGACCGGCAGGCGGCTGACGTTCTCTGAGCCCCAACCACTCCGTCTCGGGGCCTAACACCAGGCTGGAACTGCTATTGTACCCATTTAACAGATGGGGCTATTGAGGCACAGAGACATTAGGAACCTGCCCAGGGACTTGGGGTGAATCACAGAGCTCAGATGGAAAGTCAGCCTGAACGCCCTGTATGTCCTCAACCCTGCACCACCCCGCGGCTCAGGGAAAGGGCCCGCTGTCCTTAGGCTTAGGGGACTGATGGAGAGAGTGAGCCAGGCACCCGCAGGGCAGGACGAGGAGTGACGTTGCTGTCTGCTGCTCTGGGACGTTCTAGGGGACCACAAGGCTTTGTCACCTCTTGTGAAAGAGCAGAGTTTCTCTTTCGTACAAACTTTGCTGCAATCCTGAGGAAAAAAATCTGCTGTCTGTTTACAGTTAAGACAGTTACAAAAGTGCTTCTCACGGCGGCGTCCCGCAAAGTGTTACCCACTGTTACCCAGGTGTGTGGGGTCCCTTCTGGAGGGGAGGGCCCGCACAAGAAGAAATGATGGGAATTCGAGGGAAATTCAGTTAGACAGGACTGAGTTGACACACTGTCACCAACAAGCTGCATTTCCTTGGGGCCATCTCTGAACCGGCCCCCTGGAGGGCGTGGGGGAGGGTGCAGGACGGACTGCAAGGTGTGCGAGGAGAAAGGACGAATGTCACAAGGGGCCCAGCCCAGGAAGCCCGCTGTAGGCACCCAGTCAGCTCTTGCCTCCTGGGGGGAGGACAGTGACATTTTTCTATGAGGAATGTTCTTTACAGAGAGAGCTGAGTGGCAGGAGCCTGGGTGGCGCAGTGGGTTAAGCCTCTGCCTTCGGCTCAGGTCATGATCGCTGGGTCCTGGGATCAAGTTCCGCATCAGGGTCCCTGCTCCGCGGGGAGCCTGCTTCTCCCTCTGCCCCTCCCCCGCTCATGCGTGCACTTGCTGTCTCTCTCTCAAATATAAATAAAATCTTATATGAAAGAAGAAAGGCTGAGAGGAGACCCAAGGGTCCTGGCTTAGGGTTCAGGCTGACGTGGGTCTAAACCTGACGTCCATTCACCCTCTAGGCCTTGGGCAGGCTACCTGGCCTCCCTGGGCCTCTGATTCCCTGTCCTTAAGTGGTGCCGGCCGTGACAGTAACCCAAGGGTGGCTGGAGGGGGGCTGACTGTGAGAGTAAAGCCCAGAGCAAGTGCTCAAAGAGGCTAATTCAGAGTGAGAAGAGCTGTTGTTGTTTATGGCATAAACGAAAGGCAGAGCATGAAGCAGAAGTTGGAGGCAGGCCCCGGAAGCCTCAGAAAAGTCTGGGTGAATATACGAAACAAAGCACCCAGGTTGCACAGTCGGGGGGGGGGGGAGGGACCCTGGGAATCCAAGAATTTGCCAGGGCTGCCCCGGGAGAGACCGAGTCAGAGGGACCCCAGCATGGGCAGCCCCAGAGAGACAGTCCTCGTCTGGATAAAGATGCTCCAAGGCCACACACACCCCGGGGCCTGGCCTGGCCCCGTTTCTGAGGGGACCCGGGACCAGGAAAGGGGGCACGGCTTTGGCCCCGGGAATGGCATCAGCTCGTGTTGTAAAAGAACACAAGGCAGCCCCTGGTTGTAGGTCAGGAAGTGGGGCGTGCTCCCCTTTCTGGCAAGAGTGACCATTTGGCGTCCCCGGGAACAGTGTTCCTGGCCTCCCGGGCTAACACAGGGAGCAAGGCCGAGGCTGGCCCTGCCGCTGGGCAGATTAGGATTCCGTGGGGGTGAGCTGTCCCTCCGCACCGACCCCGCACCTGCGCTGACGCCCTTGGTCGCAGCAACGCCCACCCACCCTGTCTGAGGCCCAGGGGTCAGGCTGTGGGAGGACGGCTGCTAACTCGGGGGGGCTGCCCGCACCCCTTTAAAAGCCACGTTGGTGAGGCACTAGCGAACCACCTCCCGGATCCCCGAAGGCTTTCCCTGTGAAGTCTGCAACGTTCAAACGCAACCAGCAAATCTCCCGAGACAGGTCCCCAGGAATTAGCCGCACGGGCAGATGAAAGCGGCTCTGATGTGCCGGCCAGAGGGCTCGTGGGAAGGAGGCAGGCAGCGTACCTGTGAGCTGCGGGGTCCAGAGAACCAGGAGCAGGGTCAGGAGCCAGGGGCCCGAGAGCAGGTCCGGCGGGGCCCGCCGCCACGGAGGCCAGCGCTCCATCGGGGCCTCCTGCTCGGTCTTCCTCTTTCGTCTCAAGTTCACCGGAGGGGATGGCCTGCTGGCCCCACAGTTCCCCTTTGAGTCTCCACAAAGCTCCTCCCTAGCCAAGCTTCTGCTTCCCCGGGGCCTCACGGGGTTGGATCCCCTTCATAACCCGGACTTTCTGAGCAAGGAGTGAGCACGGCTCCGGGGCGAGGAATCTGGAGCACGCGCCCCTCTGCCTTGGGGAGCTGCTCCCCTCCTCGGTCGCCTTCGAGCTGGTGGCCCATCGGTAGACACTTGGCGACAGAGGGGACGCAGGACTGCCACGAGGAACTCTGGGGTTTGGTTTAGCTGCTCACAGCTGAAACTTTGAAAACTGTGTTCCCAGATCTCCTGCCAGAAATTGTCCAGGGGCCTGTGGTTTCATGTGCTCATCCCAGCGCAGGGTTTCTGGGGGGCGCTGCGAGTTGGGGTATCGGCTGGGGGCGTGATGGAGAAGAGGCAGGCAGCTAGGGTGAGGGCAGGAGCCCATGTTCACAGCCCTGACTGGTGCCAGGAGGCCAGCCGACAGTCATCAGCGCGGTGAGGGCCACCACAGACACAGCGCAGAGACCCAGTGGAGGCCTCCTCTCTGACTCCCCTGCAATGCCCTCCCCCCACAAGCTTGGCCTGAGCTCACCCCTCCCCCACCAGCAGGCATCTTAATTATTGGCTGTCTTGGCCCCCCCTTCCCCAGCAGCCTCCAGTTTTACCCTTGGCCTTGTGGAGCCCAGCCCTGGGCCTGAGCCGGGCAAGGTAGGGGGTAGATGTTTGCCTGCAGGCTCGGGGAGGCAGAAGGCAGGGGTCTGGGGCTGAAGGGGAGGACGCAGCGCGAGGCAAAGGAGGCTGGAGAAATGCGGTCGAGCTTCTGCACGCAGGAACGCTTCTCCTCCTCTCCCCATGAGTGCCCGTTAACCCTCAAGACAAACGCGATTCTTCCAATTTTGCAGAAGAGAAAACAATGCCTCCTGGAGGCAGAGCACGTCGCTGGAGATCAGGGCAGTTCCATGCGGCCAGAATTCAACGCCCGGCTGTGTGAAGCCTGCCCCACGCAATCCCCAGCGGGGGCGCGGAAGGGTCCAGTTTCGGTCCTCCTTCCAAACGCTTTGCACACACACCGTGAAAGCCAGAGATGTTCCCCGGACCCCAGCAGCCCTAGGAGGGCGGCAAGGAGGAGGAGGGCTGCCCACCAGGTGAGGAAGACCCGGGGACGCCAGCCCGCTGGCTGGGGGGCCGCAGGGACCCCGGTGCTACTGACTGTTGATCCGTCGGTGATACACGATCACAAAAGTCACGCTGAGACACAGATAATCTGCTTCACGCTGTTTCCGACCTCCGGGGGGAGCGGGTTGTCTAAGAACCTCGATGCCATGGTGATAGACGTCACGTTAATGCCTCTGTGTGCAGAGGGAGCGTTCTGAAGGCATCGGTCTGTGCCTCTAGGAGTCTCTTTATGGCTTGGCACGGAGGCTGAGCACCAAGCCTCCTTGGAACGCGGACACGGGCTCTGCCCCTGCTCCTGCCCGCGCAGGTGCCTCTCTTCCCCTCTGCAGACAAAGTCCTCACCCCTAAAGAGGGCAGCCCGGATCTGCACCCCAGGAGAGCCCAGATCTGCACCCCAGGGCAGCCCGGATCTTCACCCCAGGGCAGCCCGGATCTGCACCCCAGGATAGCCCGGATCTGCACCCCAAGGCAGCCCACGATCAGCACTCCGGAGCCCTGGATGCTGCGCAACTTCAGGGGCTGGGTCTGGCGTACGATCTCTGGCCTGTCTGGGGCCACCTCTGTCCCCTTTGCCTCTGACACCCCGGGACTCGATCCCGTGCAGGCGCCTAGTGCGTACTCATAAATATCGGTGTATGAATGGCTGGCTGGCTGCACGAGCTGAAGGTGGGGTCAAGTTCCTTCCTCCCAGGCTTGCTGTGAAGGTGGTGCCTACCGAGGAGCCTGGCACAGGGCAGGATCCCAACCGGCTGCCGTGGGATGGCTGTTCCCAACGAGAGGCAGGGATGCTCCCTGGGCAGGGAGCCGGGGGTGGGGGGGTGCCGGGCTTGCCTGTCAGGCCCTCAAGAGCCAGGTGATGGAAATGAAACCATAGCACATCAAGAAACCTCATTTTCATGAACACTTTCCACCTGTTCTCCCCGCCGTGGTCCCCGAGCAGGGAAGCTGCTGGACTTGGATGAGATGGCTTTTCCTCCCCTGCGCTCCTGGTGGGGCTTTCAGGTAAGCAGGGATGGGAAGAGCAAAGGACGCGGGCTCTGGGGGCACCCCCAGCAGGTAGCTGCGGGCCAGGTCTCCACAGCTGAGTTTGCGGGTAAGGACCCTAAGGGACGGCACACTTCAGTCCTCCTGCTTGTCCAGGCATCGGACTGAGCATCCATCCGTCTGTCCCCTCGCGTTTGGCTGAGCGCCTCCCACCGTGGGCACTGGCCTCAGCGGGAGGATGCAGAAGTGAGAGACCCAAGCTTCGAGGGGCCCACATGTGGGTGAGGAGTAACCGTCCCAGCACAACCAGGCAGTAACATGGTTCCGAGCGGTTACTAAACGCCAAGACGCTCTGAATCTACAAATCAGCTTAATCCTCACTGCGATCCCACAGGTAGGTACAAAACCAATTCCATTTTACAGATGAGGACACCGAGGCACAGGAAGGTTAAAATAAGATTTGCATGGGACACCTGGGTGGTGCATTCGGTTAAGCTTCCGACTCTTGGTTTCAGCTCAGGTCATGATCTCAGGGTCGTGAGATCAAGCCCCATGTCAGGCTCTGTGCTGGGCACTGAGCCTGCTTAAGACTCTCTCTCCCTCTGTCCCTCCCATGTATGCTCTCTCTCTCTCTTTCAAATAAATAAGCTTTTTAAAAATAAAAAAAAATTAAATTTGCCTATAGTCACAAAGCTAAGAAGTGTGTCTAGAGGAAGTGACTGAGGATAACCCCAGGCTCTGGGGTCTCATCCACTCTTCCAGCCTGCCTTAGTAGCAGCAGTGTGGACAGAGTCTAGAGTGGAGCACAGGAAGAAGGGATTTACTCAGAGTGAAGAGAGGAGGGAGTACCAAGGAGGGCTTCATGGAGGAGGGGGCAACCCTGAAGGAGGAGGAAACGGGAGAGCGCAGACCTCCCCAACAGTTCAGAGGTGCCTTACGCACACGAAGACTACAGCTTTCCAAAGTGGACCCAGATAACTGGTCTCTATCTCAGTTTAGTTCCCATGCACACTTATGAAGCGCCTACTGTGTACCGGCCAGTGGAAGCACAGAACATAAGTCAGGTTGCTCCCCATCTAGAGAAGAAAACAGAACGCCCAGACGGGATTTCCAGATGCCCTGAGTGAGCAAAGGTGAGCAAGCAGGCGACCATGAGGCCCCTGGCCTGGCGGCTTTGGTTCCCATGCTCGGGAGCTGCATGTCTTCCCTGTGTTCCCCTCCCCAGCTGCAGGACGTCATTTCCTTTCTGCCCACAGACTCCAGAACCAGGGGAACCCCACCAGTTGGAGGGCCCCCCTGCAAAACAACCCTCTGCTCTGGCCTGGTGTTCAAGATGGAGAGCGTCGGCTCCATCGAGCCCCCCACACACACTGGAGAGGGCTGCTGGGGAGGGCAGCCTCCCTCCCCTCCTAGCACCACCCATGGGAGCAGTGAGCCTACTCCTGGGGGGGAGGATGGGGGGACCTGACCACTAAGTCAGGGGCATGGCCGGGCTCCTTTCTCCGGGAAAATGAGCTCACTGTCACTGGAGGTGAGCAAAGCCACCTGGAGGCCCTTCTCCCTGCAGGCTGCCCACATCCAGACTGTCGTCCCTGTTCAAGCCAGTATTTTTGCCAGTTTTGTTTGTATTTGTTTCGTGCCAGACATGGTTCTAAAGGCTTTTCATGTATTGACTACTTCGGGCCTCACGGAAACCTCATGTAGATACTATTATCATTGCCCCTGTTTTACAGATGAAGAAACTGAAGATCAGAGAGTGCAAGCCACTTGCCCAAGGCCACACAGCAAGTAGGCAGTGGCACAAGGGCGTGAGCTCCCGTGACTGCGGCGGGATCGTGATGTTATCCTATGTTATCATTCATATCATAATGTTATCATTATGCAAGATTCACTTGACCCTCCCAGCAGGGCTGGGATTATAACCCTCACCGTCCAGAATTAGTGGAAGAGGAAGGATCCGGCAAGTGACCTGCTCAGGGTCACAGAGGGGATGAGGGGCGCACCTGGGGGCGGAGACCAGGGTTTTCCTGATGGACACGTGCCCAGAGTGAGACAAGACTCTCCCGGCTAGCTCTGTTGCGGGAAGGCGGCAAGGACGCAGTGCTCCCTCCTCAGCCCCTGCCACGCGGGAAATAATCCTTAAGATCTGGGAGAAGAAAGAAAAAAAAAACCCACAAAGATGGCATCATTTTTCTGTATTTATCCATGTATACCATGTGCCGAGGCCTTGTTAGGCTCAGCATCACGGTACGACTGTGTCCCTGGGAGAGATAAGCACTGAGCAGGTGGCTCGGGGGAGGGTCTCCCTGGAGGTCCTCAGGTGGACCTAAGATCTTGGTCTTGACCTAATGGTACCACCCCGTCCCCACTGGCCACACGGGACAGCCCCGGGTTGTCCTGTGCCAATGGCGCCACCTGGTGGCAAACAGGGGAACGCTCACCCGAAGTGTCTCTCCCTGTCCCCTCTTTTCCCTCCGCCAGAGGCTGGCAAGCTTGGTGAGGGGCTTGAGAAGCAGCATGATGGAGTGACCGGAGCAGGGTGGGGAAAGGAGGGTTTTCGGGGCAAGCGGGGCCGGAGGCGGGGTGCAGGGAGCCTGTGGGAACGAAGCGCTGGGCGTGCTGGCTTTCTCTGCAATGCCCTTTCCAGGGACGGGAGCGTCCTTTAGAGCTTGCCCCCCTGAGTTCTAACAAGCTGCTTTGCTGGGAACACTTTATGAAATCTGCTTGGGGGAAGCCATCGGAGCCCGTCCTTGGCCACCAGGCAAACCAGTCCCACGGTTTTGCAGTGACAACCTGGAGACTTTCTGAGCAGGGTTCCCACAGTGAGTTCAGCCAATTAAGGAAACAATTAGCCTCCCCTGAGGCTAATTCATGAATTGTCACCCCACACAGTTCTGTGGTTTTATGAGCCAGAGGGCCTCAGTGTCCTGTGGGCAGAGGGCTGTGTGTGGCCGCTGGTAATTATGCGGATTTCTGGCCCCACCCCAGAGATCCAGCTCTGAGAGCCCGGGGCATCTGAATTTTAACATCCCGTAGTTCTCACACTGGAGAAACTGCCCGAAGCATTTTCAAGTCACATTCCCAAGGGGCTGTGGGCTGGGCGGTGGCCGCCTTCCAGGAGGCCTGCTTGGAAGGGGCCAGGAGGAGCCCTTCAAAGAGATTTGATCCTCCCTCCTTCCTTCTCCCCCTTCCCCCTCCCTTGGAAGGCCAGCAGGTGTCCTGGGAATGGAGAACAAGCCCCTCACCGTGCCCCCCCACCTTACCTTCTAAGCCAATGGGGGCCGTTTCTTCAGCCACCATGGATTTGATGAAAAGCGGTTGGGAATGACAGGAGGGAAAGAGTTTGCAAAGCATAAGATGTGGGTTGAAAATAGCCATTCTGCCTTCAACTCTCACTGAGTCTCTTTCTCGTGCTGGTCCCTGTGTGGGGCTTGGGGCATGGACAGAGAGCAACAGGGGTCCAGCGAGGGGCCATGGGGCAGGTACGGACACCCAGGGTGTGTGGTTAGCCATGAGGAAATCTGTGGAGGGCGACAGGTCTGGGAGGGGCAGCGGGAGACACTTGGGAATGGTGGGAAGTGGGAACAGGAGGAGGGACAGGAGAGGAGGCCCCCAGTGGACTTTGTCTAGAAGCTGACCCCTGTTAAGGCTCCAGAGTTGGGGACAGGGGGCTGGGCAGGGGCAGGGGAATCTCAGGGAATTCCCCCATCAGCTTGGCCTGATTCCTCAAGAGAGCTTCTCGCCTCTCCTGCTCTTCCTCACCTCTCTGCCCAGAAGGTTCTTTTCCTCCCACTTCTCTTCAGTGTACTAGGCTAGGCCATTTTTTTCCTAAATACCCCATGCCTGGGGAGACCTAGGTCACAGGCAGGAGGCCCTGGTTCCAGGGACAGCAAAGAAGCCAGGCCAGCACCTCTAATTCTTAGAGGAGTCTAGAAGTACCTCCAATGACCCACCAGAAACGTTGAATCCCTCTATCATTCATTCAACAAACCTCTTGGGGGCATTGCCTTCCATCTAGGGTGGAGCCTGACTCTCACGCACCTGAGTCACAAACCCTTGGGAACCCAGTGTGAGGGGGAGACACAAGCCCAGACCAGGCTGAGCCTGCCACGGACGCCAAGGCCAGGGCATTCACAAAGCCTCGGTGAGAAGCTTCCTGAAGTAGGAGAGAATGACCCAGCCAGAGGGACTGGGGTGTTAGGTCGCAAGCAGCGGGGGTGGGGGAGAGAGGCCCAGGGGAGCCGGACATGGAAGGCCTCCCTCCTCCCCATCCTTTCCTGAAACTACCTTTGCAGTCCGGGGACAACGGTCAGATAAGTAAGACCATTTATTTTTCTGTTAAAAAATTACCGGTGGTGCCACCGGTATCGATTTCTACCGTTCTCATTCCGCGCGTACAGATTTTCAGCCACGACTGAGTTGAGCCGCTTTCCGCCTCTGGTTCGCGGAAGCCCTGGCATCGTTTAGGATAGGGTTTCTGAGTGGAAAGATTTTTCTCTGGAACACGGCTCGTGCAGAAGTGGAGACCCGCCCTGCAGTCACTGGGGTGAAAATCCCGTTCTGCAAAACGCCCCGCAGTCCCCAAGAGATGCCGCTTGTCTTTCTAGGACCAGAAGTCTCCAGAGGGCGCGTGGGTCGACAGTAACCACAGGCTGTTCTGGGTCCAGATAGAAGGAGGAAGAGAAAGCAGCAGCCTTGGGCTTGAGGTCCTGTGACCTCGGAGCCTCCCCCCACGCCCCCCCTCCGGAAAGCCCCCTACGCCCACCCAGGGCCAAAGGAAACTATTTTCAGGCATTTTGCATCTGACTGGGAAGAAAGTCTTGCTTAGGCAGCAGCCCTGCCGGGTGGAGACCTCTCTGTGTCAGCACCTTCCAGAGACGCCCAGGGAACAGGGGATGGGGGTGTCCCCGAGCCCCCCAGGGGATGGGGCTGTGCTCCTTGCTCCATGCTGCCGACCGAAGGGGAGACGGGAGGCCCTTTGTCACCTGGACCCACTTCAGGGTCCCCTCACTCCTCACCCGCAGATTCCTGTGACACCACCACCCACGGGGCACATCCGGCCAGTGGCCAGTGTCTGGAGGCAAGGGGGAGGGTAAGGGGGGGAGGGGGGAGGGAGGGCGGGGTGGGGGTGCATCCCCAGGAGGAAGTGGGAAGTCATCTTCGCCAGATGCTGGCCTTGCTCGCAGCCACCCCGCTGGGTCAGCTCTGTTGTAGCTCCCTCCTACAGATGCGGAAACTGAGGCCCAGAGACAGGAAGTCACTTTTCTAGGACCGCACAGCCCATGAGGGCAGAGCTGGGGTCTGGCTCCAGTTTGCCAGCTGGGGCTGCCTTGGGACAACCTTCGGGGGGTGTCCGCACTCTCTGGCCGGATTGTGAGCTCCCTGCGGCCTCCCCCGAGCCCCCCCACCGGCTCCTCCTGCGCGGCCCTCCCCGGCCAGGCCACCGCACCGAGACCCCTCAAGTGCAAGAATGAGAAATGGAGAAGGGTCCCGTGGGAGGCCCTTGCTCTAGTGCAGACGTGAAACGGACCCCACAGGGGCTTCTCATCACGTTTCTTAATCAAGAAACGACTTTGGTCATGACTTGTGGAAAGTGCACGTCAGAGTCTGGGAGCAGAATCTGGGCCTGCGTCGGCAAGAACTCGCTGAGCCGTGGGGATCTGGAGTCACCGGAGAACCGGCCTCGCGGGGGAGCTTCCCTCAGTCCCATTCTGCGCCGCTTGAGGGTTGCGGGGGGTCCTGAGCTCGGAGCTGGGAGCACAGGAAAACTCGGATCCCCACGCCCAAGGCCCTTCCCTCCTGTCACAAACACCAGCCTCAGGGCGAGGGAGGGCGCTAACCAGCAGTGTGGGAGGCTGGGGCAGACAAGGGCAGGGTCAGGAGGCCTCGTCTGTTTGGGGAACACGGTGGAGGGAACTTGGGGAGGGTGGTGGACAGGCTCGGCGGGCCTCCTAGCGTCCTGGCCAGGGGCTCCTGCCACCTCCCCGCCCTCTCCCTTGGCCCTCTCTTGGCTCCTTTCTGCTCCTGTCCCCAGTGCCTGGGGGCTCTCCGCTCACCCAGCAGTCCCTCCCCAGACGAACAGTCTCCCCTTGGGGTTTTTCCCACAGGCCCTTCTCCTTTCTGCTGCCACAGCTGAGGACAGGGATGTGTGGTCCCCAGGCCGAGACCTCCCTGGTCCTGTTCACTCCCCTGAGCTGGCTTCCAGACCCTTCCCCACAGAAGGCTCCTCCAGCCTGCACGTCCCTGGTACCCAGGTGGGGTCTGGCCAAGGCAGCGGACAGGGGGGACCCTGTCCCTCCCTCATTCTTGAGAAGCCTCCTCAAAGCGCCTAGCTCCTTTTGGGTCCCCCATTTCCTCAAGTTGCTGGTTGACCGTCTGCTGCACCCCCTCTAGGCCCCAAGAAGCCTTTCCTGCCCCAGCAATATGGGAACCCCCAGATGTGGGTCCGCTTTCCTGGTAACCCACAGTGCTAACTTGGCTTCTCCCATGGCAAGGCCCTGCCCTTTCTGGAAGAGGCCCACCAGGACAGCCTGGCTGGGGAGAGACTTCTTTGGAAGATGGTCCCCCCCCCGCCCCTTAGCCCAATGCCTTGCCTCCATGGCTGAGATTGTCCACAGTGATTTTGATTCAGAAAAAGGCTTTCTCAGGGGCAGCTTGGTGGCTCAGTCAGTTAAGTGTTGGCCTTCACCCAGGTCATGATCTCATGGGTCCTGGGATGGAGCCCTGGGCACTCCCCACTGTAGGGCACCTGCTCAGGGAGAGTCTACTTCTCCCTCTCCCTCTGCCCCTCCCCCTCCTGTTCATTTTCTCTCTCTCTCTTTCTCTCTCAAATAAATAAATAAAATCTTTTTTTTTTAATTTTATTTATTTATTTGACAGAGAGAGAGATCACAAGTAGGCAGAGAGGCAGGCAGAGAGAGAGAGGAGAAAGCAGGCTCCCCGCAGAGCAGAGAGCCCAATTTGGGGCTCGATCCCAGGACCCTGGGATCATGACCTGAGCCAAAGGCAGAGGCTCTAACCCACTGAGCCACCCAGGTGCCCCAAATAAATAAAATCTTAAAGAAAAAAAAAGGTTTCTCAGACTCTGGGAAGCTCAGTTTATAGGCAAGAATGACACCCCCACACTTAGTGTGCCCCACGGGAGGAACCAAAACCGTCCTCCTGGGACAGCAGGGAAACATCTGGGGAAGGGGACCAAGAACTGGCAACTTCTACGGATCCAGGAGGACGACGGGCACTTTTCACACGTGACCTCATGGCCATGAGGGGCATGACTCACTGTTGGGCAGGGTAGGGAGGGAACTCAAGCCGAGAAAAACAAGTCAGCCAGAGTCAGGGAGGAAATGGCAGGACCAAGCTCCCTTCAAGCCACCTGTTTTCAGCAGAGAAAGCTGGAGTCTGAGACTTGCGCAGCTTCGAGGGGCTCTCATTGCAACAACAGAAAACCCGTAACTACAAAGCCCACATCAGGTGTGACTGAATATTCATTTCCTCCTCTAATGAGGACAGAACTCACAGGTTACAAATTCTAGAAGACTGACAAACACCCTCAACAATCCAGCAACTCGGGAAAACGGGACCTTTTGTATCACCCTCTCACGGCCTCTGTAATATGTTCCCTGTGATTTCGTTCCCTCTGATCGCCTCTTTGTCGGACGAGGATTGTGTAACGTCCCCCCTTCTGGAGAGAGAACACAAATTTTGGCCGAGTTTCCTTCGTACGTGAGCAGGAAGAATTCAGGGCACGTCCAGTTTTCTCCTGCAGGGACTGACCCTCTGTCCTTGGATGGACACTTGTCCTTGGATTGACCACTGTCCTTGGATGGAGCGCAGGGCTCCGACGCCCTCTTTGCAGGCGCCTAGAATGACTTTTGTATAGTCTTTGTTCAAGGGTGCGATTTTGTGTCAAATAAGCAGGAAATGTAAATCTTTCTCTGTTGGGTTCACTGGATTCCCTCCTCTTTATTCATTGGTGGGAATATTCCTGGACGTCCTCCACACCCTCCGCTGCCTGGTGACCAAACCGTGGAGGCAAGTGAACCATGCAGAATGGTCCACCAGCCCGAGCCAAACGCATTCCCCTGTCACCCTGCCCCCCAAACCCCATGGCCAATCCCACAGCACCCACCTAGATGAGAGGTGGGAAGGAAGGGAGTCAGGTAGAAAGAGGTGTCACTGAGGTTTAAGCGGCTCAGCATTTGGGCACCTGTGGGGCTCCATCGTTAAAGCCTCTGCCTTTGGCTCAGGTCATGATCTCAGGGTCCTGGGATCGAGCCCGGCATCGGGCTCCCTGCTCGGCGGGGAGTCTGCTTCTCCCTCTCCCTCTGCACCCACCCTTCGCTCATGCTCTCTCTCAAATAAATAAATAAAATCTTTAAAAAAAAAAGCCCAACATTTGTAAACCTTACAGAAACATAAGACCACGTGAACAATTACATATTGCAAGTCAGTGACAAAAAAAAAAAAGAAAAGAAAAAGGATTTGTTTTTACCCACGGGCACTGACTAAGCAGGAGCATCCGGCAGGCCGAGCCAAGCCACACCCTGGCTGTTCCAGAGCGAAGTGTCCAAAAGAGGCCGCAGCCAAACCCCTGCTAGTCTTCGCTCTCCCTCATAAGACCCAACCTTGGAAACAAGCCGGCAGGTGGGGTGGCCTCTGCCTTATGGGAGCCCGAGCTTGGACGTGCAGGCAGCAGGTCTGGGTTCAAGGCCCAGGCCTGCCATTTCCTACCTGAGGGGTCTTGGGCAAGCCCGGAGGGCCCTCTGAGCCCCTCCTTCCTCCTAGCCAGGCACCTCTGGGCCGGGCAGAAGAGAAGAGGAACAGCCATAAGGAGCAGCAAAGTAGGCCTGTGGGCTGTAAGAGAGCATGGGTGTGTAGGGGGCTATCCTCTCCAGCGATCAGAGGCTCCTGCCTGGGGAATACTGCCCAGCCCGGGAGCTCAGCTACCTCCCCAGGTGTGGAGAAGGGATGGTATTTCGGAATCAGGATTCTGAGCCAAATTCCAAGCTGGACTATGGTTTACCAGCAAGCCGGGCCCAGAACCCCCATCACCCTGGCCTGAGCCTGCTTTTGCCTGTGCTGCGTGGTCTGCCCAGGCGGCCCACGCCGTGCTAGCCGCCAGGCTCCAAGAAGAGACAGAGAGCCCCCGTTTCATTCATTCTCCCCTTCAGGCTTGACAGATGAAGGGACACTCCTCCTCCCGCTGAGGAGAACTCCAGCCCACACTTTGCCTCCAACTCAATCACGGAGGACTCGGCCCTTCATCCTGGCATCAAAGTCCTTTTGATCAGCTTTTCATCCATTTTCCGAAAATGGAGGATTTGGGGATGTTCTGAACCTTGCGGGACTAGAAGTGTGGCAGCCTGATAATAGATTGGGGTATTGGGTACCCCCCACCTGCCATGGGGGAACACCCAGCTCTGTGCCGGCCCTTCTCCCCCACCCCACCCCTCTGCCGGAGCCTTGAGTGGGGGGCTGGAGCTGGAGAGGCCGGGGACCTGTCCTTACTGGGTGGAGATCTAGTGCCCCCTGGAGGTCAGTGAGGACGGGGTAGGACTTGGGGGTTGGGTCACGCAGGATGAAGCTTTCGCTCCCTGCCCTGACCTCCTGGATGCAGAGTAGCCCTCCTCAGCCTTCCTGGCAGTAAAGGGGGGAGTGCGGGTTAAGGGCTCTGCATCCGGCATCTTTAATAAGAAGTTTTCTCCTTTGCGGACAAATCCCAGTTTTTACTGAACATTTTCCCAACCATTTTCTCTCCTGAGCAAGAATCCTGTTGGGCGGCATTTCCCTCTGTTCTCGGAGAAGAGAGTGGGGATCTGAGAAACTGCCAAGTTCAAGAGTCGCGATCGAGGAGGGCCACGGGTCTGCTGGTCGAGGGATGGGAAAGACCAGGGGTACGGGGGGGGGGGGGGGCGTGCTGGCCTCAGGGCCAGAGAACCAGGGGTCCTGGAAGGCACGTTTGTGGGTGGCAGGGCTCGGACCAGGGCTCCGGGTGAGGGAGGACACCGAGTAGAACAGGGAGGACACCAAGGGCCCAGCCTCGGTTGCTCCGAGGCAGAATGACATCAAAGCTGGGAAAGTGCAATACACAAAGGCCTAGAGAGGAAAGCGGTTCACCCCCCACGCTCCCACCCCCCAGTCCCTCTCCCCGAAAGCGTCTACAGTCTCCAGCTCACCTGCATTGTGTCTCCTGACTCTGCGCACGTACAGGGCCCCAGCTGGGGATCTGGACCTGTTTGTTTCTACTGCGAGATGGTGGTCCTTCTCTCTTCACCGGAATGCATCTTGCTCGGGGCTGCGCCTGGCAGGTCCCGAACTCAGGTGGGGACGGCCAGGTAAGGCTCTGCTCCACCCGGCAGGGGAGAAGGCCAGGAGGGGGCAGAGGGTTAGGAGCTGAGGGTGGGGACCCGGCCTCCCCTTGGCAGGGAGCGAGTGACCTTGGGAGGACAGGAGTCCCCACCAAAACACCGAGGCTCTTCCTGGGGGTGCGGGAGGATACTAGGCAGGCAAAACACTGGCAGAACGCCCCGCTCAGAAAAGGATGTTTGGTCAGGCACATTTCTAGTCCAGCATGCCCTTGTTTCTCTGGGTCCGTTTGTTTTAAGCTGGGGAGATTGCTGGGAGGAGGGAGATTGCTGGGAGGCGGGGTTCGTGAAGAAGGGTGCATTTGTGATTCTCTGCTGCTGAGTGACCCCTCTAGCTCGCCTCCCCAAGCCCCTGAGGGTGACCGGGGGCAGGAAGGGCTGCAGACCCCCCCCCCTGCGAGCTCCAAGGCTCAGCCTGGCCTCTGCCCTCACTAAGAAAGTCTCACTGAACGGAGGAGCTAAGCTCAGTTGTGTTTTCCAGAAGACATGTTCAAATGCTAAGCCCTGCTCCTGTGGACATGACCTTATTTGGAAAAAGGGTCTTGGCAGATGAATCTCTAGGTGAAGTCCTCTTGGGATTAGCCTGGGCCCTGAAGCCAACTGGCTGCTCTCCTTCTAAGAACAGAGGGACAGACAAGATCCGGCGCATTCAGTGGGGGGGGGGGGGCATATATACAATGGAATATTACGCAGCCATCAAAAATGTAATCTTGCCATTTGCAACGACGTGGATGGAAGTAGAGGGCCTCACGCTAAGCGAAATAAGTCAATCGGAGAAAGACAATTATCGCATGATCTCACTGACACGTGGAATTTAAGAAACAAAACAGAGGATCCTAGGGGAAGAGAGGAAAAAATAAAGCAAGATGAAACCAGAGAGGGAGACAAACCATAAGGGACTCTTCGTCATAGGAAACAAACTGAGGGTTGCTGGAGGGGAGGGGGTGGCGGAGGGGGTAACTGGGGGATGGGCATGGAGGAGGGCACGTGATGGAATGAGCACTGGGTGCCATAGAAGACTGGTGAACCTCAAGACTGTACCTCTGAAAGCCATAATACATTATATGTTAATTGAATTTAAATTAAAAATATATATAGGGGCGCCTGGGTGGCTCAGTGGGTTAAAGCCTCTGCCTTCGGCTCAGGTCATGATCTCAGGGTCCTGGGATCGAGCCCCACATTGGGCTCTCTGCTCAGCAGGGAGCCTGCTTCCCTTCCTCTCTCTGCCTGCCTCTCTGCCTACTTGTGATCTCTGTCAAATAAATAAATAAAACCTTTAAAAATATACATATAAATATATAAAGGAAGAGAGGGACACAGAGAGGCAGGAAGGACGGCACTGTGAAGATGTGGCAGAGGCTGGGGGAGGCAGCCTCAGGCAAAGGGCACCTGCCGGTGAGCCAGGAGAGGAGAGGAAGGACTCTTCTCCAGAACCTTCTCTGGGATGGTGACCCTGCCGACGCCTTGAGCCTGGATTCCTGGCCCCCAGAACTGTCAGGGAAAGGGTTGGCTGCTTGCAATCATCCAGTGTGGGGAGCTTTGTCATGGTGACCTCGGGAAACTAATTGGCTGAATCAAGAAACCAGGCAAGTTGGGTGCCTGGGCGGCTCCGTCAGTTAAGCCTCTGCCTCCGGCTCGGGTCATGATCCCAGGGCCCTGGGATCGAGCCCCGCATCGGTCTCCGGGCTTCTCCCTCTCCTCCCTGCTTGTGCTCTCTCTTGCTATCTCTGTCACCGTCTGTCTCTTTCTCTCAAAGAAATAAATAAAATCTTAAAAAAAAAAAAAAAAAGGAAAGAAACCAGACAAGCACCAGCAGAAAAAACGGTGACTCTCCCGGAGAGGAGGTCATGAGAATTTTAACTATATCCGAGGCCACAACAAGAGCAGCTCTCTTACAAGCAGTGAGTTGTCGGAGGGAAATAAGTAACTTTTTATTTAAAGTCACGTGACCTCACGAAAAGCCTGGAAACAGAAGCCAGCACATACCCATTATCCCATAAAACCCTTGGGACTCTGCAGGCCCGGCTTCCAATCCGTGTTCTGTTATCTTCCTTTTGGCTTGGGGGTAAGTCACATCTCTGAGCCTCAGTCTATTCATCTGTCAAGTGGGGTAATAATCTGTCTTCCCGAATTTGTTAGGGTTAAATGAGGAAACACACACACACGAGTCCCCAGCCCGTGCCCACCAGAGTTCAGTAACGGGCTCCAACCCCTAGTTCCCTCCCCTCTCCGATGAAAAAACTCCAAAATGACAAAATGTGATGTGTTTGAAAATCCCTAAATTTGAATGTATCCCAACTTTCTTCTTCCTTTATTTGGAAACAATGTTTTTTTTTTCTTTTTTTAACTTTAAAAAATTTATTTTAAAATTCATAGGCAGTAAAACGCACTCTCTTCTTCAGTGTCATTCTCGGGGTTTTTGTTTTTTTTTTAAGATTTTATTTATTTGGGGCGCCTGGGTGGCTCAGTGGGTTAAAGCCTCTGCCTTTCGCTCAGGTCATGATCCCAGGGTCCTGGGATCGAGCCCCGCATCGGGCTCTCTGCTTGGCAGGGAGCCTGCTTCCTCCTCTCTCTCTCTCTCTGCCTGCCTCTCTCCCTACTTGTGATCTCTCTCTGTCAAATAAATAAATAAAATCTAAAAAAAAAAAAAAAAAAAAAAAAAAGATTTTATTTATTTATTTGACAGGCAGAGATCACAAGTAGGCAGAGAGGCAGGCAGAGAGAGAGAGGGAAGCAGGCTCCCTACTGAGCAGAGAGCCCGATGCAGGGCTCGATCCCAGGACCCTGAGATCAAGACCTGAGCTGAAGGCAGAGGCTTAACCCTCTGAGCCACCCAGGCGCCCCCGTTCTCAGGGTTTTGACAGATGCGTAAACACAACCACCGACCACCGTCCACATAAAGAACACTCCATCCCCCCACCCCCTTCCTGCCAAATTCCCTTCTCTGTCCTTTGCGGTCAGCTCCTCCCCCGGCCCCTGGCCGCCACACGGATCTGTTCTCCTGCATTTTTCCAGAGTGTCAGAGGAGTGGAATCACACGGCACGTGGCCTTTCGAGTCTGGACGCTTCTGAGGTCCACCAAAGCTGTTGCATGGATTCCTTCTTTTTCTAGATGATTCCATCACATCGCTGAGGTGACTGTGCGCCCACCACGGCTGGCTTGTCCCTCCGCCCGGCAAAAGATGGGGCCTGTCCTCGGATAGCGGGGATGATGAACAAAGCTGCTGTACACATCCGTGTCTGGGTTTCCGTGCGAACAGACGTTTTCATTTCTCCCGTGTGAACACCTGGGGCCCAGTCAGGTTGTGACTGTCACCACCAGTCAGGCTGTGCATGACCTCCACGTCAGCCTCGCTAGAAGGTGTGGCTGGGAAGAACACCGCCTCGTCAGCTCCGTGTCCCTGCCAGCAGTGAGGGGTGACAAAGGTCAGTCCCTGAGGAGCGGACACACGTTCGCAGTCACTTCAGCCTCCTGCCATTCCGGGCCTTTTCCCTCCGAAGGTCAAATCACTGTTTTGGTTTCATTTCCTTTTATTTCCACGGACGTGAAGAAGTGCCCGAGAGCAGTGAAAGGACCAGGAGTGGCTCCAAACAGCCCAGAGAAGGGTTCGTGGTCCCCAAGCAGGATGGCCCAATCTCGAGGAATCCATAAATCAACCTTAAAAGCCAAAAAAAAACCAGTCTTTTTTAAAAAATATATATTTTTAAGATTTTATTTTATTTATTTATTTGACAGACAGATCACAAGTAGGCAGAGAGGCAGGCAGAGAGAGAGAGGGGGAGGCAGGCTCTCCGCTGAGCAGAGAGCCCCATGCGGGGCTCGATCCCAGGACCCTGAGATCATGACCTGAGCCGAAGGCAGAGGCTTTAACCCACTGAGCCACCCAGGCGCCCCAAATAACAGTCTTTGAAAAAAAATCATACCCTGATTTTTTTCTTTATCACAAAACATTATATGTATTTCCAACTTGCCCTGAACGTGACAGCAGGGAGGCTGTCTAACGGCGACGAGGCCGTGCCCCCCGTCGGAGGACAGCCGCAGGCCTAGGCTGGGCCCCCTCTGCGCAGGGCCCTCGGTCTGCAGGACTCGTTCCAGAACTGCGGCTGGGAAGCCACAAGCCGTCTATGCCATCGTCCTGAGCCCCAAGCCTCAGTTCTGCCCAAACGTGGCCCGGCCTGGCTCAAGGTGGGGGCTTCTGGCCCCCCTGACTTGTCGGTCTCCCCAGCTCTGGGCGACTTCTTGTTAGAAGAGTCATGGGAGCCATATTCATCTGGATTCTCCAGAGAAACAGAACAGATAGGGTGTGTGTGCGTGTGTGTAAGGAGACGTATAATAAAAAACCGTCCCACAGGACTGTGGAGGCTGAGAAGTCCTAAGACAGACCCGCAGCCAGCAAGCCGGGGCCCAGGAGAGCCGACGGTGTACGTTCCAGCCTGAATCTTAATCCAAAGGTGGGAGAAAACCAGTGTCCCAACTTGAAGACAGCCAGAGAGAGCACATCCCCTCTCGCTTTGCCTTTTCGCTCTGTTCAGGCCTTGGATGGGTTGGAGGAGGCCCGCCCACGTCAAGGAGGGCCACCTGCTTGCCTCCGGTCTCCCGATTCCCATGGGAGTCTCCCGAGAAACACCCCCAGGCACACCCAGAACCACGTTTGACCAAATATCTGAGCCCCCCGCCCCACCCCATGGCTCAGTCAAGTCACATGTGAAATGGACGATCACAGAAGCCGGGGGATCCCTCCCGGCCCGGTTGGCTCATCGATGGGGCCGCCCCCCCTCCGGCCCCGGACAGCACGTAACCCGTTGCTGCTTCCTCAGGCCCGGCTGCCGGCACAGGGCCCGGGTCTGGCCAGGGGACGGCAGGCCGAGGTGGGGACGAGGGGAGCGGTCAGCCAGTGACCGGCGCTCCTTGGCAGAAACTCTGTAGCCAGCGCTGGCCACTCTGGGATACACACCAGCTTCACCGGGTTAGTCATCAGGGCTCCCAGAGACCTTCTCAGGAACCCCTGCCTCCTCCTAGTCTTGGCGCGCCGGGGCCCGGGAACGGAGTCTCTGCCCTTCCTTCTCCTTGATGCCGCTTCTGGACTATTCTCCACCCTCCCCACGAAGCAGACCTCTGGGCCTCCGGTTGTCGAATCTTCCTCCCTGCCACCTCTCCGTGCCTCGGTCGCCCACAGACCTCCAGGCCACCCGCTCTCCATCCCTGAAGATCCTGGTGCTGGGCATCCTGACCCTTTGCAGCTGCTAACTCCCTGGGGTTCCAGCACCCACCCAGGCTTTTGACCTCCTCCCTTTACCTCCTCTCCTCCAACGGCTCCTCCTCACGGCTCAAGGGCTGGTTCCTGAAGGCACACACTGGGCCGGGCGAGTCCACCCAGATCCTTCCGACCCCCAATTTCCAGCCCCTTCCGTCCACCACCTCCTACCATCCATTTCTTGCTTCTAGATTCCTGCCTCCCAACGGTCCTTGGCCATCTCAGCACCCGCGAACCATGGTCCTCTGGCGCTCTTCCCTGATCCTCCCTCCTGGACCCCTTTCCCGCCCTCAACCCACTGCCCCGGGGTGGCGGGGGGACCCCTTGCCTCCTCTGCTCAGACCCTGCCTTCTGCCCTGCACTCCCGAAAGTGGCTGGGGACATGCACGTTCCTGCTGACCAGTCTCATTCCCAGTCAAAAGTGCTCTGCTCAGGGCGCCGGGCCTCCTTCCTGTAACCTGCGGGCGCCTGGCCCAGTCCCTGCCCTGCTCCCTGGGGATTAGTCCCCCCTGCCCAGGCGGCTTCCATCTCACTGGAGGAATGCAGGCCACCAGCCAAGAGCTCCCTCAGGCTCTCCTGGCTTCGCTCTTCTGATTGTTCCGGTAAGACTTGGGCCCGTCTCTCACACCCACAGTCGCCTCTACCTGCGAAATGTCACCAGGATAGAGGCCCTTTGGCCCTGCCTCCCGACTCCTGCGAGGCTCCTGGTATCTGCCTCTGTGTCCTTCCCCGGCCTGGGCTCGACCCAGTAGCCAGAGAGATGGAGTTAAATGCAAAAGCCAGATGGGATCATGCCACGTCGGCAAACACCTGCGACAGCTTCGCTTCTCTTCTCTCTCTCTCTGGGTCGAAGCTCCCTGGGGCTTAGCCAATGCCCGGCCGATGCCTGGACCAGGTTACCTTCTGCCCAGTCTCCAGTCCGCCCCTTCTCTCTTGGGCTCACCCACCTGCCAGCCTCCTTCCTGGCTCACCAGCCACCTGCTCCCATCTGAGCCTTGCTGTGCCCCTGCCTGGAGCCCTGCCCCACCCTCATGCCCAGGGCTGCCTTCCTGTCCCTGTTTGCCCTGCTAGGGGTGCCTGGGTGGGTAAATTCAATGGGTTAAAGCCTCTGCCTTCGGCTCAGGTCATGATCCCAGGGTCCTGGGATTGAGCCCCACATCGCATCAGGCTCTCTGCTCAGCAGGGAGCCTGCTTCCTCCTCTCTTTCTGCCTGCTTCTCTGCCTACTTGTGATCTCTGTCAAATAAGTAAATAAAATCTTTAAAAAAAAAATATTACTCTCTCTAGCCAGGCCTTTCCGGGCCACCCCACCTAAGGTGCATCCCTCCCCAAACCCAACATCTCCCTCCCTGCCCTGGGTTCCTCCCGGCGCTTAGTGCCCTGTGTTTTGTCAAATCTTTCTATACCTGCTTTTGCGCCCACCTCTCCATACGGTATTGGAAGCTCCGTCAGAGCCGGCAGCTCTGTTATTTGCTGCCGACACCCCCCCATCCCCTAACCCCGCCCCCCCCCATCTACAACAGTGATGTTAGTTCATGCTAGGAACTCAGTAAGACTCTGTGCTCCTTCCGGGTCCGCCCCCACCTGGCATCCCAACTTGGGTCCAGATCCGAGCCCTTCTTGCGACCCCGGCCCGATGCTTCAGCAGACCCCCACTCCCGCACCATCTCCCCCTCGCGACCCGCTGCTTCCCAGCAGTGTGCAAACATGCAAACACACTGTCCTTTCTCCCTTCCCACAAAACCATCACAAACCCCACAAAAGCCTCTCCTGGCCCAGCATCACTTTCCAAGAAGCGTGCCAGTCCTCTGATCTAGAAGATTCCTTCAAAGAATGTCTGCATTGTCTGTGTCCCTCCCCCACCTCCCACTCCCTCCAGATCTCTCTCAGATAGGCTGACGGATAGGCTGATAGGCTGATGTCCCCTCTTCTCTCTGAGCAGCCCTTGGAGAGGTCCAGCGATCTTGGGGCTGTAATCCCAGGCCACACCCCCTTGGCTCTGGGATCTGCTCCCCGCCTGGTTTCCCGTCTCCTGATGGCTGCTCCTCCTCATCACCCCAACCTCAAATGGGAGCAAGTCCAAGGCTGACTTCAAACCTCCTCGCTGCTCACACTCACGGGTGTGATAAGTCACTGGAGGGCTTGGACTCTCAGCTTTAACCCTCTGGCCAACACCTTAATCCTGACTCCAGACTCGAATGCCCAGCGTCCTCCTCAAAGCCTCCACTTGGGGTCCAGTGGGCTCCTCTGACCTTCCACGGCCAAGCCCATTGTCAAGCCCCTCCCCCCCTGCAACTGTCCACAGCCTTGCTGAGCATGGTGAGGACTGAGGGTTCCGATGGAAATCTAGAACCGAACAAAAATCACAGAAAAATCAAGACTTGCGTGGGAGCTCCGCTGAGTCAGATGCTTTGAGATACGTGATCTGGGTCTAAATTCCAAGATGCTTTAATTCCAGTGGCCGGTTCACACCGCAGAACCAGTGCGGGGACCACCTGAGGGATCCTTGTGGACAAGCCCCCTGGAGCCAGGCTGCGGACCAGACCCAGCCCCGCCCCCTCCTGGCTCCGGGATGCTATGTGGATTGCCTACACTGTCCCTGCCTTGTTTTTCTCATCTATAAAGTGGGGGCGGTAATACTTCCTTCACAAGGCTGTTGTGAGAGTTAAACGGGTGTAAGCCTGGGGCAGGCTAAGAGGCAGCTTCTAAAAGGCACTCGAGGGGCGCCTAGGTGGCTCAGTGGATTAAGCCGCTGCCTTTGGCTCAGGTCCTGATCTCAGGGTCCTGGGATCGAGCCCCGCATCGGGCTCTCTGCTCAGTGGGGAGCCTGTTTCTCCCTCTCTCTGCCTGCCTCTCTGCCTACTTGTGACCTCTCTCTCTGTCAAATAAATAAATAAAATATTAAAAAATATTAATAAAATAAAAATAAAAAAATAAAAGGCACTCGATCCCCCCCCCCGCCCCCGTTTCCCCCATACACAGTCGCATGTCACCCCTTCCCTCTTGTAGGGTTGGACTTACTGCCTACTTCGGACCACCAGAACTCGGCAGAACTGATGGGCTGTTGCAGCTGAGATCAAGCTCTAAACCACAGTGACTTGCTGACCCTCCCTCCTTCCCCTCTCCCCTCCCTTGCCCTCCTATGCTCACTTGCTCTCTGATGCTGTATCATGAGCTGATTCTATATGATGATTCTATATCATGAACTGCTCTATGGGGAGGCCCCCACAGCAAGAAACTGAGGACAGCCACCAGCCACCCATCTGCCAGGAAATCCTGCCAACAACCCCATGAGTGAGCTCGGCCACTGGTCCTTCCCTGGCCAAACCTGGAGATGACCACAGCCTTGGCGACCCTTCGACGGCAGCCTCATGGGACACTCGGGAGTCAGAAGATCCAACTAAACTGTGCCCAGACTACTGACCTGCAGAAACTATGGGATAAAATGTCTATTGCTTTAAGCTAAGATCTTGGTTTTTTTGTTACACCGCAAGAGGTAACTCATACAGTCTAGAAAATGCTCAGCATGGGACACCAGGGTGGCTCAGTCAGAAAAGCATGTGACTTTTGATTTTGGGGTTGGGAGTTTGAGCCCCATGTTGGGTGTAGAGGTTACATTAAAAAAAAAAATCTTGGGGCACCTGGCCGGGTCAGTCAGTTCAGCATCCGACTCTTGATCTCAGATCAGGTCTTGATCTCAGGGTTGTGAGTTCAAGCCCCATGTTGGGCTTCACACTGGGCGTGGAGCCTACTTTAAAAAATACATAAATAAAAAGTAAAATCTTTTTAAAAAATAAAAAAGAAATAAAATGCCTAGTACAATGGCTGGCTCAGGGCATACATTCAACAAATGACTAGTAATGACCATGCTGTGTATACAAGGGGAGTTCAAAATACATAGAATATAAACCTAGTCATCAGACCATTGATATGGCCTTCGAACAATGAACCCATGTCCTTTGCCACTTTATAAAGCCATCAAACGGGGCGCGTGGGTGGCTCGGTTGTTAAGCATCTGCCTTTGGCTCAGGTCATGATCCCAGGGTCCTGGGATCAAGCCCCAGCTCGGGCTCCCTGCTCTACAGGAAGCCTGCTTCTCCCACTCCTACTCCCCCTGCTTGTGTTCCCACTTTCACTATGTCTCTCTCTGTCAAATAATAAATAAAATCTTTAAAAAAATTTTTTAAAAAGCCATCAAACAGGTGCACTGAGTCCAGAGGAGAAAAATGTATATTGTATCCTACTGTTTAAGAAGGACAAGTGGCCCAAGCATATAAAAGTATTTGTTTATATTAAACAAAGAAAGGAAAACCTAAAAGCCAATATCAGATGGGGTGAGACGGAACAGTGTAGAGAGAACATGGGTAGAGCTAGACTTCTCCAAAGACACCGTTTTGTACTTTTGACTCTGGAACCATGGAAATGCTTTATTCGATTATAAACCCTAATTAAACTGAAGTGGAAATAATCCCCTAAAAAATAGAAGCAAAATGAAACAAATAGACGTAACTGTATGTAAAGTTGATGGCTCACCCACCCAGAGGAACTACTTCAAGAGTAAGTAATTTTACCATGGGGCACCTGGGTGGCTCAGTGGGTTAAAGCCTCTGCCTTCGGCTCAGGTCATGCTCTCAGGGTCCTGGGATCGAGCCCCACATCGGGCTCTCTGCTCTGCAGGGAGCCTGCTTCCTCCTCTCTCTCTGCCTGCCTCTCTGCCTACTTGTGATCTCTCTCTCTGTCAAATAAATAAATAAAATTTTAAAAAAAGAGTAAGTAGTTTTACCATACTTCCCAGAATGAGATACCCTAAATCCCTAAAATTTTTTTTAAAAGGAGCAAATAAATGGGGTGCCTGGTTGGCTGTTGGAAGAGCGTGAGACTCTTGATCTCAGATTGTTCAAGCCACAATGGGTGTAGAGATTATTAAAACTAAATAAATAAACTTAAAAATAAATTAAATAAATAAAAATTTAAAATAAAAGGAGCAGGGCCACATGGGTGCCTCAGTCGGTTAAGCGTCTGCCTTTGGCTCAGGTCATGATCCCAAGTCCCGAATCAGGCTCCTCACTCAGCGGGAAGCCTGCTTCTCCCTCTGCCTGCTGCTCCCCATGCTTGTGCTCTCTCTCTCTGACAAATAAATAAATAAAATCAAAAACTTAAATAAATAGGGGCACCTGGGCAGCTCAGGTCATGATCTCAGGGTCCTGGGATGGAGCACCACGTCAGGCTCCCTGCTCAGCAGAGAGCCTGCTTCCCCCACTTCCTCTCTGCCTGCCTCTCTGCCTACTTGTGATCCCTGTCTGTCAAATAAATAAAATATTTAAACAAAAATTAACTAGGGGCGCCTGGGTGGCTCAGTGGGTTAAGCCTCTGCCTTCGGCTCAGGTCACGATCTCAGGGTCCTGGGATCGAGCCCCACATCGAGCCCCACATGGAGCTCTCTGCTCAGCAGGGAGTGCCTACTTGTGATCTCTGTCTGTCAAATAAATAAATAAAATTTAAAAATATATATATATTAAATAAATAAATAAAAAGAGCAAATAAATCTTTTAGTAGTTATATTGTTAGCAACACTATTGGTATTTTTCCAAAATACATAATATAATTTAATATATGCTATATTATGTTTATAACAATATAATTATGCATAGGGATAAAACAAATAAGTAATATGTTAATGTTCTTAGGAACCAAGATTTTCAGCAGAAGAGAAAAAAGAAAAGAGAAAAAGAAACAGAAATCAAAGAAGATAAGTAAAAACCCTATAATCCTAAATATAAGCTGGCAATATGAACATAAACGCATGGTGCATCTCCTATTTATTTAACTAAAAATATTTTATTTCTTTTTAAAAATTAAATTTAATTAATTAGCATATAGTATATTATTAGTTTCAGAGGTAGAATTTCATAACTCATCAGTTGCATGTAATACCCGGAGCTCACTACAAGTACCCACCTTAATGCCCATCACCCATCTATCCCATCCCTCCACTTACCTCCCAAATATATTTTATTTTTAACTGATGTCTACACCCAACGTGGGGCTCAAACTCACAACCCTGAGATAAGGAGTTCCACACTCTACTGATTGAGCCAGCCAGGCACTCCACATTTTCTCTTTAAAATGAAAGGTAGGGGCGCCTGGGTGCCTCAGTGGGTTAAGCCTCTGCCTTCGGCTCAGGTCATGATCTCAGGGTCCTGGGATCGAGCCCCGTATCAGGCTCTCTGCTCGGCGGAGAGCCTTCTTCTCCCTCTCTCTCTGCCTGCCTCTCTGCCTACTTGTGATCTCTGTCTGTCAAATAAATAAATAAAATTTAAAAAAAAAAAAAGGTATTTCCCAGCTCTATCCACTAAAGACACTTAAAAACTAATAATCAAGCAGTAACAAAACAATTGACTCCAAGATTGTGGTCTTTATTTTTTTTTAAGATTTTATTTATTTATTCGACAGACAGAGATCACAAGTAGGCAGAGAGGCAGGCAGAGAGAGAGGAGGAAGCAGGCTCCCTGTTGAGCAGAGAGCCTGACGTGGGGCTCGATCCCAGGACTCTGGGATCATGACCTGAGCCAAAGGCCGAGGCTTTAACCCACTGAGCAACCCAGGTTAAACACCATTTTCCACTAAAAGGAGCTAGGGCTTCTTGGTTGATCCCAAGTCCAGGCAAAAAGGACAGGATGAGCCTGGAAAATCTGGTCAGGCAAGCAAGAAAGGTCTGATAGACTACTGTAGCTCTTCCTCTTTTCTTCTCTGCTTTAGAAAATACTCACTGGTTTTGCCCTTTTTGTAGGCTGTTAGGACCTGGTAGACCCCTAATGAGTTTGGGGGGGGGGTCATTCAAGTCACACACTCAGGTGAATGGCAGCCCACAAGGTCTGGAGGTAAATGTCAAACAGAGGAATTGAAATAATGGAAGCCAATTTCTGTCTGTCAGAGAAGGGAGATACAAATATGGGAAGGGGGAAATCTAGAATAGCTTTAGTACTCCTGGAATTGTCAGTAATGCTGAGACTCAAGGTTTTTTTAATAGATAGGAGGGGAGAAATGTAGGAACTATTGTAAGGTTTTTATAGTTTCCACCAAGCAGTATATTATCACTTAAAGATAGATTGTGATTTCCTTCTTGTTTATTTATATTTTTTAGTAATCTTTACACCAATCATGGGGCTCAAACTCATGACCCTGAGACCAAGAGTCACACACTCCTCTGACTAATCCTCCCAGGTGCCCCAAGATAGACTGATTAATTGAAGTTGTATTATAAACCCTAAAGCAACCATTACAGTAATAAAAGTTATAATAAGCCAACAAATGAGATATAATAGAAACTTTAAAATATTCAGTTAGGCCAAAATAAGACAGAAAAGGAAAAAAACAATAATACAAATAGAAAATTAATAGCAAAATGTTAGATTTAAACCTTTATAACAATGGCCATATTAAATATAAAGGGCTTAAATATTCAAATTTAAAGGCAGTGATTGTCAGACTGAATAAAAAAGCAAGACTCAGCTGCATGCTATCTATAAGAAACACACTTCAGGGGCACCTTGATGGTTCAGATGGTTAAGTGTCTGCCTTTGGCTCAGGTCATGATCCCCAGTTCCTGAGATTGAGCCCCACATCAGGCTCCCAGCTCAGTGAGGAGTCTGCTTCTCCCTCTGCCTCTCCCTCTGCTCCTGCTCTTTCTCTCTCTCAAATAACTAAATAAACAAACCTTAAAAAAGAGAGAAAGAAAGAAAGACCTCTTTAAAAAAAAAAAAAGCATCTGACTCTTGATTTTGACTCAGGTCATGATCTCAGGGTTGTGAGACTGAGCCCCAAGTTGGGTTCCATGCTGGGTGTGGAGCCTGCTTAAGATTCTCTCTCTCTCACTCTTAATCTCACAAAACAAACTGAAGGTTGCTGGGGGGAGGTGGGGAGGGATAGGGTGGTTGGTTTATGGACATTGGGGAGGGTATGGGATATGGTGAGTATGTGAAATGGGTAAGCCTGATGATTCACAGACCTGTACCCCTGGGGCAAATAATACATTATATGTTAATAAAAATAATTTTTAAAAAAGGATTCTCTCTTCCTCTTCCTCTCCCTCTTCTCCCCCACTCTGTTTGCACATGCATGCACACCCTGCAACACACACTTCAAAATAAAGACACAAATAGATTAAAAGTAGAAGAATGGAAAAAGATTGTGCTATCATTAATCAAAACAAAAAGCTGGAGTGACTATATTAATATCAGACCAAGTAGATTTTACAATAAAATATATTACAATGATAAAAAGGGTATATAATAATGACAAAGGGGCCAATTCATCAAGAGGACATAACAGGGGGCACCTGGGTAACTCAGTCAGTTTAATCACCTGCCTTCAGCTCAGGTCCTGATCTTGGGGTCTTGGGATCGAGCCCCACATCAGGCTCCCTGCTCAGCAGGAAGTCTGCTTCTGCTTCTTCCTCTTCCTCTGCCCCATCCCCCACTCATGCACTCTCACTCTCTTTCTCAAATAAATAAGTAAAATTTTTAAAAAAGAGAGGACATAACAATTCTAAATGGTTAAGCACATAATAACAGCTTCAAAATGCTTAAAGCAAAACCTGATCTGCAAAAAGAAATACACAAATTGACAATTATAGTGGAAGACTTCAATGTCCTTCCTTCAATAATTGATAAAACAAGTGGACAGAAAACCAGTAAGTTGGGGTGCTCAGTGGGTTGAACCTTTGCCTTTCGCTCAGGTCATGGTCTCAGAGTCCTGGGATCGAGCCCCACATCGGGCTCCCCGGTAGGTGGGAAGCCTTTTTCTCCTTCTCCCATACCCCTTGCTTATGTTCCCTCTCTCTCTCTCTGTGTGTCTGTCAAATAAATAAATAAAATCTTAAAAAAAAAAGATGTCTGAAAATTAAATAGCACACTTCTAGATAACCCAAGATCAAAAAGGAAGTCAAAGGGAAATTTGAAAGTATTGTGAATTGACTGAAAAGGAAAACATGACATATCAAAATTTGTGAGAGTATTAGCTATCGATTTTTAAAAATTTTTATTTATTTATTTGACAGACAGAGATCACAAGTAGACAGAGGGGCAGGCGGGGGGGTGGTGAGCAGGCTCCCCACCAAGCGGAGAGCCCAATGTGGGGTTCGATCCCAGGACCCTGGGATCATGACCCAAGCTGAAGGCAGAGGCTTAACCCACTGAGCCACCCAGGTGCCCCTAGCTATTGATTTTTTTTGTAGATGCTCTTTATCAAATTATCCCTGCTATTCTCAGGTTGCTGGAAGTTTTGGGGTTATTTTAAACCATGAATGGGTGTTAGATTTTGTAAAAAATTCTTTTTCTGTATTAAGTGATAGGACCATATGCTTTTTCTTCTTTAACCTGTTGATCTGGTGAGTTACATTAATCGATTTTTGAATATTGACACAACCTCACACACGTAGACTGTGACCCACCTGGTTATGGTATGTAATTCTTTTTTATGTACTGCTGAATTTGATTTGTCAGAATTTCATTGAGGATCTCTCCAAGTTCATGAGAACTATCAGTCTATGGTTTTCTTCATGCTGTCTTTTCCGATTTTGATATCAGGGTAATACTGGCTTCATAAATTAAGTTGAGAAGTATTCTTTCCTCTCATTTTCAGGAAGAGATTGTATAATATAGGCACCAATTTTTCCCTAAATGTTTGGTACAATTCTTTTTGAATCCACCCTGGACATAGACATAGACTTTTTTTTTAAGATTTTATTTATTTATTTGACAGACAGAGATCACAAGCCAGAGAGAGAGAGAGAGAAGAAGGCTCCCTGCTGAGCAGAGAGCCCGATGTGGGGCTCAATCCCTGGACCCTGAGATCATGACCTGAGCTGAAGGCCAAGGCTTTAACCCACTGAGCCACCCAGGCGCCCCTGGACATAGACTTTTTAAAAAAAGATTTTATTTAGATATTTGAGAGAGAAAGAAAGAGAACACGAACACGGGGAGGGGCAGAGGGAGAAGCAGACCCCCACTGAGCAGGCAGCCCGAAGTGGGGCTCACCCCAAGGTCCTGGGACCATGACCTGAGCCAAAGGCAGACACTTAATTGACTGAGCCACCCAGGTGCCCCTAAAGACATCTTTTACAGTTTATTATTTTTTTAGTTATCTCTACAATCTCCATGGGGCTCAAACTCCTGACCTCAGATCAAGAACTGTATGTTCTTCCAACTGACCCAGCCATGTAGACATTTTTTTATGGGAGATCTGAAATTATGAATTCAATTTCCATGGTAGTTATAGGACTTTTCAGATTATGTATCTCATCTTGATTGAGTTTTGGTGGTCTATGACTTTAAGGAGTTGGTTTATTCCATTTAAATGATCAAGTCAGGAGTGTAAAGTTGTTCATAGCATTCGTTTATTATCCTTTTAATGGCTGTAGGATCTGTAGTGATACTCCCATGTTTCTTTCTTTCTTTCTTTCTTTTTTTTTTCTTTTTGAGAGAGCAAGAAGGTGAGTGAGAGGGCATGAGCAGGGTGGGGGCAGAGGGAGAGGCAGAGACTTTTGATCGATCCCAGGGCCCTGGGATCATGACCTGAGCCAAAGGCAGACACTTGACTAACTGAGCCACCCAGGCACCCCGATACTCCTTGTTTCATTCTGATATTGGTGATTTATGTTTTCTTTCTTTTCACATTGTGGTCATTCTGGAGGCTTATCAAATTTTATTTTTTTTTCAAAGAACCAGTTTTTGTTTCATTGATTTTGTCTGTTTTCTTGTTTTCAATTTCATTGATTTCTACTCTTTAGCTTTCCTTCCTACTGCTTGCCTTGGATTTCTTTTATCCTTTTTTTTTTTAAATCTAGTTTCTTGAAGTGGGAATTTAGGTTATTGATTTGAGACTTTCCTCTTTTCAAATGTAAACACTTGGTGCTCTGTAGTTCCCTTCCAGCTCTACTTTACCAGCATCCCACAAATGGCTCCATATTTTCATTTTCAGTACTACATAGCAGGTGATTTTGGGAAGTGGTACCAAGAGATGTCTAGAGAAGACCAAGAGAGCAATCTACCAAAAGTCACACTCCAACCCTCAACAGCACAGAGGTGCTGCCAGGAAGTGGTTGTCCAGCCGTGTTTCCACATTGTCTTTGCCCTTGGTGAGGCAAGATGAACAGTTCTTGCCAATGGAGTGTGAGAAGCACTGTGTGTTTCTTCCAAGTCAACACAGTTAAGAAATAAATATTCTTGGGGCACCTGCGTGGCTCAGTGGGTTAAAAAGCCTCTGCCTTCAGCTCAGGTCATGATCCCAGGGTCCTGGGATTGAGCCCCGCATTGGGCTTTCTGCTCGGCAGGGAGCCTGCTTCCTCCTCTCTCTCTGCCTGCCTCTCTGCCTACTTGTGATCTCTGTCTGTCAAATAAATGAATAAAATCTTAAAAAAAAAAGAAAGAAATATTCTTGGGGTGCCTGGGTGGCTAAGTGGGTTAAGCCTCTACCTTTGGCTCAGGTCATGGTCTCAGGATCCTAGAATCGAGCCCTTCATCGGACTCTCTGCTCAACAGAGAGCCTGCTTCCCCCTCTCTCTCTGCCTGCCTCTCTGCCCACTTGTGATCTATCTCTCTTTCTCTCTGTCAAATAAATAAACAAAATCTAAAAAAAAAAAAAGAGAGAGAGAGAGAAGAAGAAGAAGAAAGAAATATTCTTTGTCCATACTCTCCCTTTCCACTGACAGAGGCAAGCAATGATGACAAATTCTTCAGGGGTGGAGCCAAAAGATGGACAGAATATAGGTCCCTGAATTACTGTGTCTTGGAGAAAAGCCTTGAACCAACCACGATCACTCGTACTGGTCTGTTAAATGGTCGAGACATATGCCTTTTGAATTAAGCTATTAATAGTTTGGAATGCACGTGGTAACAGCAGCTAGATGTCTTTGCCATCAACCTCAAAAACCAACCAGTGCCCCTCCAGAGATGCCTGGTAATCACACGTATCAATGAACATACTTGAACTTGCCGATTTTATACAGAAGCCATTCTTGGGTATTAAAGGCTCTAAGTTTATTGCCTTGTTATACCTACTACCCTGAGAACATTTTAAAAAAAGAAGGAGGAGAAGAGCATTTTGGACACAAGTGCTGATCAGAACTCCAGTTCAAAAGCACTGGGGAGTGACGCAGATAAGCACACGTCAGAGCTCCCGTCTCTGACAGTTCCTGCCTAGACCTTGGTTCTCCCCCAACTGACCTCTGCTGAAGACAAACATCTGGAGGACAGAGAATCCCTGAACGGTCTCCCCAGACCATTCCTGCTTCCTACCTCCCCACGATGGGCACACAGATGCCCTGGGAAGGAGCTCGTGCTCCATGGCCCTGAGTCTCATTCTCTGGTCATTATGCTTCATTTATTAGGGAGGACTGGGTCCAGAACCATACACAAAACACAACCCCAAACGTCCGCTCTGTCCAGCTCACAATTAAAACTACCTGCTCTCGTCTTAGATCTCCTCTGTGTCTGCCCCATTGGCTTCCTCTTTTCTAGCCCAATGCATTATATCCAAGATAGGAAGTTGAGATGATTATACCTTTCAATGAGAAATATCTTCCCTCCCAGGCCAAACGAGGGTGCTTGTCCCCATCTTTCCTCTCTGCACTTCCTCTCCCATGAAAGTTATTGAATTTGAGTCCTATTAACTCCTCTCTGGTTTATAAGCTCTGATTTATAGGACAAATTACCAATGTAGCGCTTGTCAGGGGTCGGGGAGCGGTTGCTCCCCGCTGAGAAGAGAGCCTCATGCGGGGCTCTGATCCCAGGACCCTGAGATCATGACCTTGAGATCATGATCCTAAGATCATGACCTGAGCCGAAGGCAGAGGCTTAACCCACTGAGCCACCCAGGCGCCCCAATGTAGCGCTTGGGAAGGAACTTGTCTGTGGGCTAGCACCGGGGCTGGATGCCACCGCCCTGCCCCCACGCCCTGCCCCCATGCCCGTTTATTCATTCACGGCATGGAGAGATGGAGAGGGGCCGGAGCAATTTCATCAGCCGTTGGAATTCACGTACCGCGAGCCTCCTCTCCCCGGACCACGCCGCTGCCATAAATAGACATCACGTGGCTTCCTTCTATGATAAGGTCAGAGGAAACGAGTGCACAGGGAGAAGCCGTTAGGAGAGCCAGAGCCCGGAGTTTCCCTATAAAACCTGAACAGTGCTTGTCTTCTTGCCTGGGGGCTGGATCAGAGTTGGGGGGGGGGCAGGAGCAAGCAGGCGGTTCACCTCCCAAGGCAGCTCCCCTGGACGCCCAAACCCTTCCCTGACCCCCCGCAGCGGTCTCTGCCCTCAGCCATCCTTACCAGGGGGCTAGGCCGGCCGCCTCCTCCCCTCCCTGCTTGCCTCGCCGGGCTCTGCGGCTCCCCGGGCTCCTTTTCTGATAGAGCCGTCAGTTTTTATCGCTGATAGGAGAAATCATTTCCTCTCTTAGCTGAATGTTAATTGGCCTTTCCCCTCTCTCATTCAGTTACTCCACACCATCCCCTAGTCCCTCCTTCAAGCAGAGGAGCCTTCCAGAAAGACGAGGAAGGTGGTTCTTTTGAAACTGCTAAAGCAGAGGTTTAGGGGAAGCTAAACAGGAAGGCGCAGAGGGAGTTTTACCCCGGTCCTCAGTGGTTGCCAAGCTCTGCCCATCATCACCCGCTGTGCAGAGGACGCGGATTTCATGGGCAGACCCGTGAGGCCTGCTGCGTCTAGCTGAAGCCTCCACGGAGCACGTTTGAGGGGCCAGGCTCCAAGACGGGACTCAGAGAGGTGGACTGATAGACTGGAGGCATCGGTTTGATGTGACCAGAGCCGTGGCAGAGGTGACCTGGGGTACCAGAGACGCAGCGGGTCAGAGAGCTGCGCTGGAGAAGGCAAAGCCACAGGACCACTGCCCAGATTAACTAGGGTGGGAGGGGTGGCCCCATGGAGGGGACAGTCTTTCCAAAGTCAGGGGCGCATGGAACAGCAGGGTGCACGAGAGGAATGGTGGGAGCTTGGTTGGGCTGAAGGTTAAGGTCATGTGAGGACCCGCCACAGCAGGGCTCGGGTGCCCAAGCAGGGTTTTCCCCCTCATATAATTTTAGGCACTTAAAAAATAAATAGCCTTGGGGCACTTGGGTGGCTCAGTGGGTTGAGCCTCTGCCTTCTGCTCAGGTCATGATCTTGTGAGATCCAAGGATCTCAGGTCCTTGGATCGAGCCCCACATCCGGCTCTTTGCTCAGCAAGGAGGCTGCTTCCCCGCCCCCCCCCCCCACCACCTGCCGGCCTCTCTGCCTATTTGTCATCTTGGTCTGTCAAATAAATAAATAAAATTTTTAAATAAATAAAGAAATAGATAGATAGCCTTATTGAGATTTAACTTCTATACCATTAAGTTCACCAGCTAGGGGAGGCGCTGGGTGCTTCGGTCGGTTAACCATCTGCCTTCAGCTCAGGTCATGATCTCAGCGTCCTGGGATTGAGCCCTGCATTGAGCCCAGAATTGGGCTCCCTACTCAGCAGGGAGTCTGCCCCTCTCCCTGCTCATGCTCTCTCAAATAAATAAAATCTTCAAAAAAAAAAAAAAGAAAGAAAGAAAGTTCACCAGCTTAAATTGTACAATTCAATGAGTTTTAGTATATTTACGGAATTGGGCACCTATCCCTATAATCTAATTTTACAATATTTTTCATCAACCCCAAAGAGAAATCTTCTGAGCAGGGTTTTTGACAGGGGCCCAGCCCAGCCCAATTATGCCTCCCATCATCTTGGTGGCAGCCCAGAGAGGGGTTCAAAGGAGCAAGCCTGGCCCAGTTCATGGAGCCTAAGACATAAGGGATGAGCCCAGCCACAAGGGTTCAAGATTTGTGGCAGCCATGGCAGGGGTGGGGGGTGGCGGGGTGGCAGGGGCGAGTTTAGTCCATCTCCTAGATTCTCATTCCTTGACAGGAAGAGAACTGGGTTATGAACACTCAGGCCATTTTTCGCTGGCTGGCTATTTAGTGGCAGTGACACAAATCAGTATTAGAGATAAATGTCGCCTATTTACAAAGAAAAATGGATAGAGAGGCCATATTGCAGCCAAATCCAGAATTCTGAAGTTTCTGCTACGCGGGAGTGACACGGAGCCCCGTCCATATAGTTCATGTAGCAAACCTCACAGCTGGTCTGCACCGATGGAAAGGCAGGGGCTCTGTCCTCAAAGGCCCTGGAGGGTGACCAAAATGCAGTCACTGTGAACCAGGTCAGTGACCAGTAGCACAGCTCTCCCATTCAAACCCAAAGTCCTTAGCAAGGCAAAGACCAGAGAGAACGGGGGCCCGTCCCTGTGCTGGGGCTCTGGGGGCAGTGGTCTGATCTGAGCATCATGCTATGATAATTGTATCTTTTAAAAAATATATTTATTTATTTATTTATTTGAGAGAGAGTGTGAGTGTGAGTGGGGGGCGTGGTGGGGGAGGGACAGAGGGGGATGGAGAATTTCAAGCAGACTCCCCACTAAGTGGGGAGCCTGAAGGGGGCTCGGGTCCTAAACCCTGAGATCAGGACCCGAGCTGAAATCAAGAGTAAGATACTCAACCGACTGGGCCACCCAGGGACCCCTGTTATTATTATTTTTTAATTGCAAGTAAGAAACAAAAACAAAAGGAAATGAAACTAGCTTTCTCCATAAAGGAGACTCAGTTCTGAGAAAATCTTGCCCAGGATCATGTGAAAAAACTCTCCCTACCAAAACAGAACTGTGTGATAAGGTATAACCACACACACAGATTGTAAGTGTGTGGGGTGTGATTTGACCCCACAGCTGAATCCAGGAGGGATGCCAGAAAGGGGTGGGAGCATATCAGAGCTGGTAACCCAGGGCCCTCGGCTTTGGCCACGTCGAGATGAACATAGAGATTGAAAGTAAGATCGCCAGCTCACAGCACATGGAGAGTTGAAACTGTGATTCTTTGGGAAGCCAGGCTCCTTAGAGATCCTCCAAGGGCTGATCACTCAGCGAAAGGCCAGGCTAGGAAAACCCCATCACCAGACACAAGGAAGCTTGTCTGCCACAGCACAGGCAAGAGTAGGGGGGATCTTCAAAAAGCGTCCTCTGGAAACTGAAAACTGCCTGTCTGAGCTCTGAGTGGGTTGAAGGTCTAAATTTATATTGCATGCATGGTCTGGGATTCATACATCAAGAGAAAAAAATTGATCTCAAGCTGGTGATAATCCCAGACCACCTGGTAAAGCAGATGCAAAACGACTTTAGAGAGACACTCTGTCAACTCAGGTGGCAGTGTCCAAATCCCACAGAAGAAACACGCTCCTCCAAAGATGAGCTCACAACGTCGAATCCCAGGATGTGTGAAGAAAGAGATCATCTTGGGGCACCTGGGTGGCTCAGTGGGTTAAAGCCTCTGCCTTCGGCTCAGGTCATGATCCCAGGGTCCTAGGATCGGGCCCCGCATCAGGCTCTCTGCTAAGCGAGCAGCCTGCCTCCCCCTCTTTCTCTCTGCCTGCCTCTCTGCCTACTTGTGATCTCTGTCTGTCAAATAAATAAAATCTTTAAATAAATAAATACATACATAAATAAATAAAATCTTTAAAAATAAAAGAAAGAAAGAAAGAAAGAAAGGTCATCTCGAGCATGGCAGCAGGCGCCACAAACATGAGGATGGCATGCTCAGACCGAGAGAACAGAAGAGCCTGCACAGGAGAGCAGGCATGCAGAATGTTTATCATGATCGAAGGCCGAAATGAAAGAGTCAGATGCTTAAGGAGACAACAACACATTATGGAGGCGAAAGCGAACAGATCTGGACAACATTTACGGATGGAATGACGTGGTGTCTGAGAGTTGGGGAACAGTATACGTACAACAGGAATGGCCGTGGGTCGATACCTGTTGAGGGTGAAGAATAAGAAGTGTCTCACGGCCTTTTGTCCTATCGTCTCTAAGTTCACATACACTCGAAAATGTCCATACAGAAGATCAAAAAACAAACAGATCTCCAGACAGAACTTCTAGAAAGGCACCATAGACATAATGAGATGTAAACATCAGGACAGACAGGTCTGATGGCAGATGGTACATGGATGAAGAGAGAACTGATGAACCAGAAGGTGTAAAAAATATCCAGAGTGCAAAGTAGAGGGATAAATAGATGAGAACCTTCCAGAGAGATTAAAAGACACAGGGGAGAGACCAGCCAGTTAGAGAGCAGTTTGACATCACGTAGTGACATGCTAGGACCCTCCTGTTTTACTTCTAGGCAAGTATCCTAAGGAAATGTACACAGGAGCACTATGCCACGTGTGAGAATGTTCACAGCAGCACTATGCATAATCAAGAAAAGATGGGGATGAGCTAAATGCCCTTCGGTGGCAAAGATCCACTGACTGCATTTTATTCATATAGCCCACGACTGTAGAGCAGTAAAAATAACCTGCAGTTAAATGACATATCAGATAAAGGGCTGGTATCCAAAATCTATAAAGAAGTTATCAAACTCAACACTCAAAGAACAAAGAATCCAATCAAGAAATGGGCAGAAGATATGAGCAGACAATTCTGCAAAGAAGACATCCAAATGGCCAACAGACCCATGAAAACGTGCTCCACATCACTGGGAAATACAAATCAGAACCACAGTGAAATACCACCTCACACCAGTTAGAATGGCTGAAATTAACAAGTCAGGAAATGACAGATGCTGGCAAGGATGCGGAGAAAGGGAAACCCTCCTACACTGTTGGTGGGAATGCAAGCTGGTGCAACCACTCTGGAAAACAGCATGGAGGTTCCTCAAAAAGTTGAAAATAGAGCTACCCCATGACCCAGTAATCACACTACTGGGTATTTATCCTAAAGATACAAATGTAGTGATCCGAAGGGGCACATGCACCCCAATGTTTATAACAGCAATGTCTACAATAGCCAAACTATGGAAAGAACCTAGATGTCCATCAACAGGTGAATGGATAAAGAAGATGTGGTATATATCTACAATGGAATACTATGCAGCCATCAAAAGAAATGAAATCTTGCCATTTGAAATGACGTGGATGGAACTAGGGGGTATTATGCTGAGCAAAATAAGTCAATCAGGGAAAGACAATTATCATATGATCTCTCTGATATGAGGAATTTGAGAGGCAGGACGGGGGGGGGTTGTAGAGGGTAGGGAAGGAAAAAATGAAACAAGATGGGATCAGGAGGGAGACAAACCATAAGAGACTCTTAATCTCATGAAACAAACTGAGGGTTGCTGGGGAGAGTGGGGGTAGGGAGAGGGTGGTTGGGTTATGGACATTGGGGAGGGTATGTGCTATGGTGAGTGCTGTGAAGTGTGTAAGCCTGACAATTCACAGACCTGTACCCCTGGGGCAAATAATACATTATATCTTAATAAAAATAAAAATAATAACCTGGGGACGCCTGGGTGGCTCAGTGGGTTAAAGCCTCTGCCTTCGGCTCAGGTCATGATCCCAGGGTCCTGAGATCGAGCCCCACATCGGGCTCTCTGCTCAGCCGGGAGCCTGCTTCCTCCTCTCTCTCTACCTGCCTCTCTGCCTAGTTGTGATTTCTCTCTGTCAAATAAATAAAATATAAAAAATAATAATAACCTGTAGCTAATGTATCTCCTTGGATATTTCTTTTTTTTTTAAGATTTTATTTATTTATTTGACAGAGAGAGAGATCACAAGTAGGCAGAGAGGCAGGCAGAGAGAGAGGAGGAAGCAGGTTCCCTGCTGAGCAGAGAGCCCGATGCGGGGCTCGATCCCAGGACCCTGAGATCATGACCTGAGCTGAAGGCAGCGGCTTAATCCACTGAGCCACCCAGGCGCCCCAACCTTGGATATTTCTTAAAACCATAACTTGCAGAAGGATACTTCAGAATCATAACTTTTAGGTAAAGCTTAAAAATATAAAACAATACTACGTATTGTTTAGGGCTACAGACCCTCCCAATAAAATGATAAAATGTACTGTTAGGAATAAACAGGATTGTTGCCTATGGTAATAAGGAACATCAAGAAGACATAAGAGGTCTGAACTCTTAGGGACCCAACAATGTGTCAAGGGTGGTCCGAATTACACGCAGAAGTTGTGCTGGTTTGGATCATCCAAGAAATATGTCCAGATGGTGGGAGATACACAAGAGGTTTATTGGGGGAAGCGTCCATGAGGGACCATGGGGAGAAGGTGTGGGAGCAGGTAGGAAAGCTTCAGCCCACTCTGGGCAGGTCTGACACCTGAGAGAGAAGGAGGAAGCCTCACACTGCAGCGTGACTGAGAGGAAGCTCTGGCCAGCCAGGTGGGCTGTCCCCAAGCAAAGACTGGGGAAGAAATGGTCCTGCTTGGCTCTGTAGTGATTAACCCCAGCCTAGGAGCAGCTCAGGGAGGCAGAAGGTGGGAAGGTGGTTTGGGTGTCAGGGTCACAGCAGGTCTGAAGGTGTCCCGGTTGGAAGTTCAAGGTGACTGTATACTCCCCACAGCCGGTTCCTCTAATGGGGACTCTGAGCGGCACCCGTCCACGGCTGCCACAGGTGCCGTCACAGTAGAGTATCATAATATACACCAGACACAGCCCTCAGTGACTGACAGATCAGGCAGGCAAAATTCAAGATCTCCTGCTGAAGATTAACGGACAATAATCAACACCTATATCCAGAAATTAGAGAACAGACCTTGCAAAGCACACGTGGGACTTTTATAAAAATCACACATATGTAGTAGGTCACAAAGCCACTGCCAACCCATACAAAGAACTGCGAGTTGGTCATATAAAATAAAATTAGAAATAAATCATAAAACTTTGGAGGGTGTTTGGATGGCTCAGTCGGTTAAGCAACTGCCTTTGGCTCCGGTCATGATCCCAGGGTCCTGGGATCAAGCCCTGCATCAGGCTCCCTGCTCAGCAGGAAGCCTGCTTCTCCCCCTTCCACTCCCCCTGCTTGTGTTCCCTCTCTTGCTGTGTCTCTCTGTCAAATAAATAAATAAAATCTTAAAAAAGAAAGGAAAGCTTTGCGCAGTGGCAGTATCGTAGCCAATGAGGTTTATCCGAGGCGCGATTATTGCTAATTAAAAAAGAAAGGAAGGAAGAAAGAAAAATAGAAGGGAGGAAACACAGCTGGATCTTGGGGAAGACTGGCAAACCAGGCAGACCTCTGGCAAGAGCGGCTGAGGACATAAAGGACGTAAAGGAGAACACAAAAGGCATGTCCAGAAGAAACAAAAAGAACGCAACACAGCTAGAGCAGAGGTTCAAAAATAAGGGGAGAGCTCACTCGTACAGTTAGTCTTTCACGCCTCATTCTATAATACAGTATTTATTTAGTTTAGGCTAAAACACAAATCTCTTGCCTGTAGTAGCAGCAATGACTAACACAGAGGACTTACTGCAAGCCATTCCCTGCACCTGCCCTGTTCTCTCTGGCCTCCCTACCTTTGGCCAGGCTGTTTCCTCAGCTTAAAACACCCTTTTCCTCTTATGTCTCCTTCAAGGTTTGGCTGAAATGCAAATCCGCTAACTGTTCCTGCCAGTAGCATGCCCATTATTCACTGTACCCCTCTTCCTTACCAAGAGAACTGTAATTTTGTTCAGGATGATAATATGACTCATTGAAAATGACCACATCTACAATACTATATTCCTAGGCTCCTCTGCATCTCACAGTGGCGCATGACATGATGTTGGCCAATGAGATATAAGTAGATATTTGCTAGGCATATCCTTTGAATTTTTAAAAATCTATCTACCCATCCATCTATCCAGCCAGCCAGCCAGCCACCCATCCATCTGTACATCCATCTACCTATCCAACCATATATCCACATATTGATCCATCCATCCATCCATCAATCCATCCACCCATCCATCCATCCACCCACTCATCTATCCATCCGTCCATCCATCCATATATCCACATATCGATCCATCCATCCATCCATCAATCCATCCATCCATCCATCCATCCATCCATCCATCCGTCCATATATCCATCCACCCATCCATCCACCTATCCATCCATATATCCACACATCCATCCATCCATCCATCCATCCATCCATCCATCCATCCATCCATATATCCACACATCTATCCATCCATCGATCCATCCATCCAACATCCATCCATATATCCACATATCGATCCATCCATCCATCCATCCATCCATTTCTAAGAGCCCATAAAGTGCCAGGCACAATATTTAGGTACTTCATGCAGAAAATGAGTGATATTTGTCCCCTGCCTTATGTAACTACACTCTATTGTAAAGACAGATAAGAAAACAATATCCATTCATGGTAGTGCTACGCTAGAGGTAAAAGAGGAATATATTTTTTAATATATTGATACTTTTTTTCTTCTTTATTCAGCCAGAGGGATCTGTTTGCCTCAGGAAGGATGTGATTTCCATAGGAAGAACGTAACAAGTGAAAAAAATTTACCTTTTTTGCCTTTTGAGTATTAAGATCAGCTCTGAGTACACGAGACAATGGTCTTGAAACTGAGCTTGTTTCAGAGAAGAAACGGACTTTCTCAATTCTAGAGGCATCGATTTAAGGAATGATAACTGAGTCTAGTGGACTTGGACATAAGAGGGTACAAGACCAGAGGATGTATATGATTTGGGGAAGTTCCCATGAGGTAGGAAGAGGCAGAAGATCTGAGAGGAAGGCCCTGGCTCCTTCCTCTCGGTCAGAACACCGGTAGGAAGACCCAGCATGAACGTGGGACCAGAACCAAGAAATGCTCATGCTATGGTTTCAAAGCACATGGGTGGGAACCTGAGACCCAGGCCGGACAGCCTGCTCAGTGGGCCCCAGGACGGGCCACCAGGAACTACCTCAGTCCCATGCCTCAGAGGCAGGAGCCGGGAGCCTGGACTGCATCTGGGGAAGAAGCAGGAGAAGCCGCCCTGACAGGGAACCTGAACCTGAACGTACTTGAACTACGATCTTGATGCATTTGCATTAAAGTGGGAGGTTTTGAAGCCTGAAAAGACAGTTGGCTTTTATTAGCAAGTTCACGGTGTTTTAATATTTTTTTCTTTTTCTGCCCCTCATGAGCGTGGGGACTTGGGAATAAGACGGAATCAGTAGGCCATTTTCAGTTACACTTCTGTGCAGCTCTGCCCACAGCATGAAGGCTTGTATCCCACGACGGAGGGTGCACAGAGGGAGAAGGAGCCAGAGGGGCTGGGTGTCAGGGTCAGCTTCACGGGCGTATACCCAGGGCAGCCAGGCCAGCTCAGAAGAGCCCTGTATCCAGTTTCATGCTCCACGGTCACTGTCTTGAAATTCTTAATAATTTCACCTTCGAGTCTGTGTTTTATAAGTAAAGTCCAACGGGACAATGGAAGTGTGGGCCCACAGGCAGTCCCCGCCCCCTAAGATCTTTCTGGACTAGAAGGTTCTCAGCCACCTGCTGCCTGACCTCCCCTCCCCACCCCAGCCTGCTTTGCCCTCAGCCCAGGCTGGTGACTTGGTCGTGCAGATGGGAGGAGGACGCAGGGGAGGCTCGTGTGTTGCTGTAGCCCTCTGTTCCCAGGGGAGGCCTCGGGGGGGACACGGTGGCAACTGTCTTTGCCCTGGGCTGCCTGAGCCGTGGTGTGCTTGACTCCGTGGGGGCGCTCCTTTGCCCACCCCCCTATCCAGGCACCACGTTGCATTCCCTTTGGGTTCCCCGTCCACTGTGAGCTGGGGCGGCAGGCCCACGGGAAGGAGAGATTGACTTCCGGCCCCCAGCCAGGGCACCATGGTCCCCACTATGGCAAGAGGGGGGTCCTGGCAGCCCTGACAGTCCACGCTTGTCCCCTGAGCATCCTCAGCCCCCAGGGGACACAGCAGTAAGTAACAAGCCAAAAGCATCGTGTCGGGCTCTAGAAGGAAGAGAAAAGCTTTGTGAGTGTCTGTTTTTTTCTGTTTTTTCAGCACTTTTTCCTACTTTTTGAACAAGAGGCCCACTTTTCCATTGTACACGGGGCCCCCCCAAATCCTGCAGCCGGCCCTGGCTTCAGGGAGGCTCTGCCAGGAAGGAGGGCAGCTGGGCGTTCGGCGGGGCTGGCGCATCCCTGGCAGGCCTCCTTGATGGCCGGAACCCAAAAGGCATTGCCCTGCTGTCTAGGCCACCATCAAAGTGGGGCCACGGTTTCAGAAAACCCAAGGCCGGGGGTGCCTGCGTGGCTCAGTGGGTTAAGCCTCTGCCTTCAGCTCAGGTCATGGTCTCAGGGTCCTGGGATCGAGCCCCAACGTCGGGCTCTCTGCTCAGTCGGGAGCCTGTTTCCCCCTTTCTCTCTGCCTGCCTCTCTGCCTGCTTGTGATCTCTCTTTCCATCAAATAAATAAATAAAATCTTTAAAAAAAAAAAAAAAAAAACGAAAGAAAGAAAGAAAAGAAAACCCAAGGCCAGACTCTGCCACCGCTCGTAACATCTCCAAGTTCCACCAAGGCTGTCCAGGGGCATCTCACTGGTTCTCAGGCACAGTTTTCTCAGCTACTGCAAAATCGTTGCCATCTTCCTTCTCTTTTTCCTGGGAGGGCCGCGTTAGGCTCTGTCTGCAGCCCTCAAAGTCCAAGAGAACTTTCCACTACTGCGCGCCTCTGTCCTCCCCAGCACAAACAGATTGGTGTACTCAAAGCAAAGATGCCTGCCGGGCCTGCTGGGTGCCAGGCGCCCCAGTGTGCACGGACTCATGTAAATCTCTCATCACCCCGCCCTGCCATCCTGCACGTGGAGGGCGCGCATGAGTAAGGAGGGGGTGGGGAGTTAGGACTTGAACCCCAGCAGGGAAAATAGCAGTTGTTTTTTTGTTTGTTTGTTTTTGTTTTTTAATTCAACAGAGAGAGATCACAAGTAGGCAGAGAGGCAGGCAGAGAGAGAGAGAGAGGAGGAAGCAGGCTCCCCGCCAAGGAGAGAGCCCGATGCGGGGCTCCATCCTAGGACTCTGGGATCATGACCTGAGCCGAAGGCAGAGGCTTTAAGCCTCTGAGCCACCCAGGCGCCCCGAAAATAGCAGTTTTAATGACGGAACACAGGAGCTGGCAGACGCCTGAAGCGGCGTGCTGGAAACCTGAGTGCGGGGGCTGAACGTGGAGCTTCACCTGCCAGAAGAAATTTGCCCAGCCAAAGGGAAACGCTGAGTCACTATGTGACAAGGACAGCCTTCAGAGCTTTGGTGAGGTTGGGCAGCGCCCCCGCCGGGATGGAGGAGAGCGGGGAGGGCGTCTGGGACCCAGGAACACGGGGTGGGACCACAGAGGGGTGGGGAGGGGTCAGAGGGCTCGGGGCGTGGACCCACCTGAAAGCTGGGATCGGATAGCTCACCTGGGTCCCAGGCCCTTAGGATTCCAAGGCCAGGGAGGGGCCGGGTCTCCACTGAGTACACAGTGGAGCCCCCAGCTCTAGGCTTACAAGGCCACTCGCAGGAAGTCCTAACACTACATCTGGTTGGCTCGGAGGCCACGGTGAGATTTTAAATTTTTAATAAAAATCTTATGCACTTGGCCACAGCTGATTTATTGGAAGGCTGTCTTTATTCCTTCCGGTCACGGGGGCCCAAATTCCATTTTCGCGGTTGACTACTCGCCCCTTCCCTCCCAGCAACTACCACTTCTCAGAGACTTGGCCTTCCCCATCGGACCCCAGACCCCTCTCTGCATTTCTCCTGTGTGGCACCAGGAGCCTTGCATGGTTTGTCACAGTCACAGAGCTTTCTAGGAACAGATAAAGACCTGTGGCCTCCCTAGCCTGAAGCCGGCAATGGGGGGGCCGTGGTCAGCCCTTGGTTCACCACTGGAAGCAGGCACCGTCCCTCCTTCCAGGCCACACGTGTGTGAACAAAGCAGAGACCACGCTTTGAAGATCACGCTGCAGAGTTCCAACCATGACCTTTGGGAGTCCGGCTGTTTCTGGGAAAGTGCCTGCCTTTGCTCAGACACAACTTTTCCTGAGATCTTTGCCAAAGAATCCTGGAATTAAAATTCGGTCATCTGCAAAATGAAGCTGGTATGTACGTATGTATTTAAGATTGTATTTATTTATTTGACAGGGAGAGATACAGCGAGAGAGGGAACATAAGCAGGGGGAGTGGGAGAGGGAGAAGGAGGCTCCCCACTGCGCTGGGACGCGGGACTCGATCCCAGGACCCTGGGATCACCACCTGGGCTGAAGGCAGACGCTCAACCGACTGAGCCACCCAGGCGCCCTGAAACTGATTTTTAAACTAACATCTAATCCAGTGCCGCCCATGCACATGGGCACGTGCACTTGAACCTCTCCAGTCTCCCAGGTTCACTGTGGAAATAAAGACCCACCAACGGAGAAAAGCAGAGGCCGTTCCTTGCGAATGTGCTACCGCCAAGGAGTGGGGCCAGGGTCACTTGCAATTTGGCAAAGACTCAAAGGCAGGCAGGGTGGGGAAGGCTTGCCGTGGAAGAAGGGATGGCTTCGGGGGGTGCCTGGATTGGAAGTTCTTGGCCCCGGGAAGCTGCCAGGGGCTGACTGCAAGGGGCTGTCCTATGTGATTGTTCAGGGGTACCTACTTGGTTTTCTCTGGCTGGTGCTAAATTGGAAGAGGGGACAGAAATTAGGGAAGCTGTACGTTCTTAATTGTGAGCTGGTCATTTTGGGTCCACTGTCACGGGAGACGTTTAGCTTCGTAGATCATCACCGGAGCGAGGAACCCGGCTTCCTGCAAGTCTGATTTACAGCAGCCTGGCCTCCTGGGTTGTTTACTATGTACTGTAGGTCGGGGGAGCTGATGTCCTGGGCAGGCAGCGGCAGCCAGTGAGTCAAAGTTCTATCTTTACATTTGTTTTGGCGTTGGCCATTTTTATATTCAGCCTCTCAGGCTCATTATGTAAGAATTGGTCAGCTAAGTCCATCCCTTGTCTCTGAAGTGTAAATCTGTCCACTCAGCAGGTTGAAAAGGTGACCTTTCGAAGAGTAGCCGTTACCTGCTTGATACCGTCAGACCCTGAACAACATCATGGAGCAAATTCCCCGGAAACATGCATTACTAAAGTGTAGCCGCCTCCCACATAGAGCCAAGCTTGTATTTGGCAACAGCCAGGAGATTGTACTGGAACTGGGCTGGGAGTGAAAGGATGGCATCTCCTGACCCTGCGGGCAGCTCCCGACTTCCCACCCTCCCTGCCCGGGCTCCACGCAGGCTCTCACCAGGCAGTGCGCCTGAATGAGTCCTGATGGAAGGACAGAGAATTAAGGAGGGAGGAAAAGAAGCTTGTTGATACAGTTCAGAAAACCTCATGCTTTCCTCCTAAGTGACTGGGACAAGTAACCCGGCCAGTCTACCCTCCGGTGGTGGGGATGAAGGAGGTAACTTAGGAAGATTGATCCTCAGTCTCCTGCCTGTCTGGACGGTGGCAGCCGAGGCGATGCTCCTGAGGCTGGTGCCCTTTCTTCTGCCAGGAGCTCTTAGAACTTTTCTCTGGGAGCAACTCTCCATCCTTCGTGCCTCTGCCTCCGAACCTGGGTGCTCCGTAGGCCATTACTTCACTAAGACACCAAACAAAGGTAAGGGAACGGGCCCAGGAGGTGGAACAAAGAGGCCCCGGGCGGGGTGCCACAGAGATAGCATCAGGGGACCGCTTTGCCCCTGAGTCAATAATGACTTTGGGCAAACCCGTTGTTTAATGCATTTTGTTTCAGATTTCTTACTGGCACGTTGACAACGAAGAGACAAGTTGCTTTCCACCCATTCTTTCACTCAGGTGCCCGCTCTGGGCCAGGCATGCGGGGCTGGGGCTGTGCAAGACACACGGGGTCCCCACCCAGAGGACCCTCCAGCTACAGAGAGGCAGATGACAAGCACATAAGCAAATCAGCAAATCGCAGTCTTGAAGCAGGGAGCCTGACGTGGGGCTCGATCCCAGGACCCTGAGATCATGGACCTGAGCTGAAGGCAGATGCTTAACCCACTGAGTCACCCAGGCGCCCCGAGGACAATCCTTTGACAGCATAAGCCCCATCACCTGATTCTGCTCAAAATTCTCCCGCAGTCTCCCAGCTCCCCCAGAGCGACCGCCAGCATTCTCAAGGTGACCTGCAAGTTCCTCCCAGACACACCCCAGTCTCTCAGACCTCATTCTACTCCCTCCTTCCTTCCCTGCGGTCCAGCCTGCCCATGCCTCCCAGCCCAGGGACCCTGCCGTTGCGAGGTGACCTGTGTCCAGGAATGTGGCCCCTCGGCTGGCACCATTATTGATGGCGCCACTTTCCCTCTCGGGGGCCCCGGTTGGGACAAGGAATTCGATGGCCGTGCTGGCCTCTGCCGTTGCCGTTTTCTCTCTTCTGCCTGGCCTGCTCTCTCCTCAGATAGCCGCTGCCTTCCCTCCCCTGCCTGGGGTCTCTGCCCACACGTCACCTTCAGAGACACGTCTGTGACCGTGCCGTTCCTGTGGCACAGCCCCCCTGGCCCAGCACGTCTCACCAGCCGCCCTACTGTTCATTTCTCCCCCATGTGGACCATGGGCCCCCCACTCCCCAGCACGCAGGTTCTGTGAGGGCGGACGTCCTCCAGGTCTGGCGCTGGATCCCCAGCCCCTAAAACACCGCTTAGCCCGCGGCGGGGGGCCTGAGAGAGGAACCGGCTGAGAGTGGGTGCTGCTTTGGGTAAGATGGTCAGGGACGGTTTCTCTGAAGGGTCGGCAGTGAAATTACAATCTGTATGATTTTCCCTTGGCTGGTGTAACGAGGTACTACAAGCACAATGGCTTAGAACAATATGAATTTATTACCTGAGAGTTCTGTGGGTCAGAAGTCCAAACTGGGCCTCACTGAGCTAAAACGACGGTGTTGGAAGAGCTGCATTCCTTTCCGGAGGCTCTCAAGGAGGGAAACAGGTATCCCCGCCTTCTCGAGCTTCGAGAGGCCGTCCCCATTCCTTGGCTCACAGCCCCTGCCTCCCTGGTCAAAGCCTGCAAATCTCCCACAAGACACGGTCTCTCTGGTTCTGAATCTTCTGCTCTTCTCATCCCCACGTGAGGACCCTTGTGATGATGCTGGGCCCCACTGAGAAAACCCAGGGAAATCTCATTATTTGAAAGTCCATCAATTAGCAAACTTTTTTCCTCCTGCAACCTGAATTCCCCCTTGTGTGGAACGTAATATAGTCCCAGGTTCCAAGGATTAGGATCTGGACATCTCTGGAAAGGGGCATTACTCTGCCAACCACAGTGGGGAAGCTACTTTGGATACAGTGGTCAGGAAGGGCTTCTCTGAAGAACTGGCCTCAAAGGCAAGGTATGAAGGATGAGAAGGAGCCACCCATGTGAAGAGCCAGAAGAACTTTTCGGACAGAGGGAGTAGCATGTGCAAAGACCCAGGGGCAGGGAGAACTTGGCGTATCAAGAGGCAGAAGGTCACCAAGGCTGGTGACATTATTTTGACTAAAGGGGACAACACACCTGGGTGAGGTTGGGGAGAAAGGCAGGAACTGGATGGTGCAGACGCTTGGCTCTCTCTCCCCATCTAGGTCATGCACGACTCCCGGACTGGAGTCTTGGGACTCCAGCAGCTGCATTTCATAATGTGGGATTCTTGCGGGTTTGTACGAAGTTGTTTGTGATCTGACTGCGTAAAGCAGGTAACTGCTATTCATTGATGAGGCCACCTTTTACACTGGCTAATGGACAGATGTGCTCTTCCAAGAGAAAGGGTGGGTTTTTTTCAGACTATTGCGATGCAGGGAAGCCAACCGATCAGGGTTGATGTTGGGGACTTTTACTGGATCACACCGAAGCACAGGGCAGCAGGAGGCTCTGGAAAAAATGGCCACAACCCTGTTCCCATGGCCTGTAATGCTCACTCACTCGCCATGAGGAGGTTTCTATCAGGCATCAACTTTATTTATTTTGATTATTTTCTGGAGAGAGAGAGAGAGCAGGGGCAGAGAGATTCTCAAGCAGCCTCCCTACCGAGAGACCGCCCCACGGGGATCACGACCTGAGCCGAAACCAAGAGTCCGACACTTAACCGACTGAGCCGCCCGGGTGCCCCCATCGGGCGTCGACTTTCAGACACGCCCCATCTACTAGGTGCTGCTGTCTTTCCCTGTGGGTAACTGGGGTCTAGGAACTTGTGGCCAGAAAGCAGGTGAGGTCCTGGGAAGGGGTCCCCCTTCCATCTGGGGAGGCTGCCCTTGGGCGGCGCCACAGACCCTGGTGGATGAGGAAAGAGGACGGGGGTCCCTGCAGTGCCCAGAGGCGGGGCATCAGTGAGACACAGATGTGGGCTCCCCCAGCTCGCTCTGAAGACTCCTCTCACCGTGTCAGCTTCCTCCAGCAGCCGCTGGGCTGATGACCACAAACCGGGGGGCCGAAAACGAGAGACGTTCCTTCTCTCACACTTTCGGAGGCCAGAGTTCAAAATCAAGGGAGCACGATGGCCACGCTCCCTCTGAAGTCTCTGGGGGAGGGTCCTTCCTCGCCTCTTCTAGCTTCTGGTGGTTCCTGGCCCCCAGTCCATGTGGTTGAAAGCTTAACCCCCAATGTGATGGTATTAGGAGGGGGGGCCTCTGGGAAGAGTATAGGTTTAGAAGGAGACAGGAAAGGGGCTGGAGGCCCATGATGGGATTTGGGCCCTTATAAGAAAAGACGTGAGGTCTGTTGAATGCAGCAAGAACGCAGCCATCTGAAAACCAGGGAAAGAGCCCTTCCCTCACGCCAAATCTGCCGGCACCTTGATCTTGAACTTCCCAGCCTCTAGCGTGGTAAGAAATAAATGTCTGCAGAAGGACCAGGTCTTTGGTGTTCCATTACGGCTGCCCAAGCTGGCGGGACGCCGGCCACCCCGGCACTCCTTGGCTTGTGGAAGCATCAGTCCCATCTCTGCCTCCATCTTCGCTCAGACTTCTTCCCCCTGTGGCCCTGTCTTTGGGTCCAAAGCTCCCTCTTCTTCTAAAGACACCAGTCATTGGGTTGGAAATGCCCCAATTCCAGGGGGACCCCATTATTAACTTGCAAAAATCCTACTGCTAAATAAGGTTCGCAGGTTCAGGGTCGACATGCCTATTGGGGGCCTCCTTCCTCTCCAGGCCACCCCACCCCACTCTCCCGGAGCTGCCCTTGCCTGGAGCCACCTTCTCGGACTGACCTTTCTTGAGTGTGTGTCCCCAGACAAGCTGTCCCTCCTCTTCATCATCGTCCCCCTCCCCCCAGACTTCGACGGCAGTCATAACACTTTTTATCAATGAGTCTTTCCACAATGCAGCTCCCGGCAGGCTGCACACAGCTGTCTCCTTTCAGGGCCCCTCTCTCTGTAAAGTGCTTCTCGTGGAAAAGGGGGAGTCTGAGTTTGATCCTTGTACCAACTAATTAGTACGCATTCAGGCTCGCTCAGCGGAATGGTTCTCGGGGCCCCAAGCTGCTGGCTGACTTCAGACCAAAGTACAAGGGCGTCTCCAGGAAGGAGGAAGATGCTGAATGCTATGTAGTATTCTCTGCCAGGGACACTGGCCCTAGGAAAGACAGGGCCACTGGCAATCCTCCATTTGGAAAAGGAGGTAGTTAGGGCCTTGGGGAAAAATTTTTTTTGAAGATTTTATTTTTAGGGGGGCGCCTGGGTGGCTCAGTGGGTTAAGCCTCTGCCTTCGTCTCAGGTCATGATCTCAGGGTCCTGGGATCGAGCCCCACATCGGACTCTCTGCTCAGTGGGGAGCCTGCTTCCCCTTCTCTCTCTGCCTGCCTCTCTGCCTACTTGTGATCTCTGTCAAATAAATAAATAAAATTTTTTAAAATTTTTATTTTTAAGTAATCTCTACCCCCAACATAGGGCTTGAACCTCCAACCCCAAGATCAAGAGTCTCATGCTCATACCAACTGAGTCCACCAGCTGCCCCAAGTTTATAGGTCTTCCTCAAGGCCATAACAAGTATGTGATAAAAGGAAGACTCTGGAATCATGCCTCTAGTTGTCTTTCTTTCTAATCTCCCACCCTGCCTGAGCTAGGCCATGTGCATCTGAGTTTTGGAAAGACTTCCCACCAGCTGGTCTACACTGAGCTTCTAACAAGCAAGAGTCCCAAGTCCAGCTAGCTCAGGTCCTACAAAATGTGCCAATCCATGGCCCAGAGGATGGGGATATCATTACCCCCAGGGCCAGGGGGCGGGTGGGGGAGGTGTGAGAACAGTGAGGAAAAGAACCTGCCAGACGTTTCAATCACACTGCCCATGGGCACCTGGGTGGCTCAGTCGGTGAAGCCTGACTCAGATTCTGGTCAGGACCCCAGGGACTTGGATGAAGTCCCACATGGGGTTCCCTGCTCAGCAGGGAGTCCGCTTCTCCATCTGCCTCTGTCCCCTCCTTCAATCATGCTCTCTCTTGCTCTCTCAAATAGATAAAATCTTTAAATCAACCAATCAATCCATCAATCACGTTGCACGCCTCTAAACACCGTTAACTCCACTTGGGAGGTCAGTGTCGTCCACTTCCTAGCCGTCAAGTCTCCCTAACCGGTGCACGAGCTACGTGGCCCTAAGTCCCCCCATAGGCAAAGCCACGTTTCCGCAGCAAACGGAGAACCCGTAACAACCCATGCTTCTCAACAAGCACTTTTTCTTCCTACTCATTATTACCACGTTTTCAGAGGAGAAGGGAGTTAACGCTCTCCCCTGGTTACAAAGAGACACTTGGAAACGTGCTTCGGGAGGCCGCCCTGTCACCAGGAAAGACAACGGAATACGTTTGAATTGTCTTTCCCCAGCTCTGTGCTCTACCTACCGAGCGAGCGAAAGCATCGGAACCCTTTGAGGACTTCACTTTACCAGGGAGGAAAACGAGGCCCCGTGGCTCCTGCCCCGCCTTGGGTGCTGTGCGCGCTCCCACCCCTGGGTTCCGGGTCCAAGGTCCGAGGTCCGACGTCCCCAGCGCCCGAGGTCCCGGAGGCTGGCGGAACGCGGGCTCCCAGCGGTTGCGTGGTTGGGCGCCCACAAAACCCCGTTGTCCTCTGCAGTGGCTCCTGTCCCTTTCTGCTTCCAGGGCACCTCTGCTTATGCCCACTGAACCTGCGTTCCACGGAAGACGGACACGGTGACAGAATCCCCAGAACGCTGTATTTCACTCCCCTTTCTTCCCCACTGGACAGGCCCCGAAGGCTCTGTGCCCCTTTGGCGCACAGCAGAGGACCTGACGCAGCAGGGACCCCCCACTAATGCTTGACGAGGGATCCCTAGGCTGTCTCCAGCGTGCAGTTCCCAAGGGAACGTCCGTTTCTCATGCTTTATAAATTCCTCTTGGTGGGGAGGGGGAAAGTCAGCAAAGATTCCGTCAGCAGGAACTTTAGAAACGGAAAGCTTCAAATGATTTGCTTTAAATGTACTGCTAAACCAGCAAGGCCATTCCAATCACTGATCTGCGAACCAGCTGCGTCAGGAATTAACACTGGTACTAAACGCTGATGACAGTGTCTGATGATGTGGCAATTTGGCCCACTTGGGGAAAGGGCCAGGCTGAATGGGTGAAACGTCTGAATCAAACAAAGTGTGTATAAAAATGTAACCATTTTTTCCCTAAAGATTTACCTATTTATTGGAGAGAGCGCGAGCACCCGCGCATGGCGCATGTACAAGCAGGACGGGGTGGGGGGGGTGGGGGGGGATAGAGGGGGAGAGAGAATCCCAAGCAGACTCGCCTTGAGCAGGGAGTGGGGGGTGGTTGCTGGGCTCCAACTCACCACCTGGGATCATGACCAAAGGAGAGTCTGATGCTTAACACACTGCACCGGCCAGGTGCCCCAAACCGTAACCATTGTAAGTGATTCCTTTCCAACTTGATTTTAGACTATTTGTGCATACCATAAAGAAAGGGTTTGTGAAAGTAAATTGATAAGACCGGTACCTAAGTCTCAGAAGTGAAGGAAATGATGTTTTGACTCATGCTATAAATACAGTCGAGCACCGAAGTAAATCATTTCAACTTCATACGGTTTCTATCGCCCAGGAGGAATGAAAGTGCAGTATTTGTTGCCAAATAAGACACTCAAGTAAGAAAGTTTTTCTTTCGTTAACTGATAAAACAGTATAACAAAAGATCTGGGAGAACGTGACCAAATGATCAGTATTTTTTTTTTCCCAATCAGTATTTGGCTATTTAGGAACCAAAGTATCCTTTGATACCCAGAATATAAGGTTCCTAACACCAGAGAAATCATTTTAACCGTGATCTTTGACCATCTAAATGTTCTTTGCAGATAGGACTTCCTGAGAATGTTTTCCTCTGCACCTAATTTGTGCCATTCGGAAGTCTGTGGAAAAGCTCACTAAGGCAAAAATCAATCCCGAATTAACACCGAGACTCTTACCAAGAGTGAGGTCCCCCTATGAGTTGCAAAATATTTATCAAACACCTTCAAGGGTAGGGCACCTGGGTGGCTCGGTCCATTGAGCATCTGCCTTCATCTCAAGTCATGATCTCAGGGTCCTGGGATTGAGCCCCATGTTGGGCTCCTTGCTCAGTGGGGGGTCTGCTTCTCAGTCTCCCTCTGCCTCTCCCCCTGCTTGTGCTCTCTCTCTCTCAAATGAATAAATAAAATTTTTTTTAAAAGGAAAAAAGAAAAACAAACAGCCTTAAGGGAAAATCATTAAGTCCACGAACATGCATTACAGACAACCAAATGGATATGTTTGTGGTTTTTAAAATTTATTTATTCTGGGGCGCTGGGGTGGTGCAGTCAGTTAAGTGTTGGAGACTTGGTTTCAGTTCAGGTTGTGGTTTGAGGGTAGTGAGATAGAGCCCCGTGTCGGGCTCTGTGCTCAACAGGGAGCCTGCTAGAGATTCTCCCTCCCTCTCCCCCTGATCTTACCCCTCCCCAAAATAAATGAAGAAATCTTAAAAAATTAAATAAAGTTTAGGGGCACCTGGGTGGCTCAGTCGTTAAGCATATGCCTTCGGCTCAGGTCACCATCTCAGGGTCCTGGGGTTGAGCTCTGCTTCAGGCTCCCTGCTCTGCTGCTCCCGCAGCTTGTGTTCCCTCTCCCGCTATCTCTGTCTCTCTGTCAAATAAATAAAATAAAATCTTTTTAAAAATTAAATAAAGTTTGGGGCGCCTGGGTGGCTCAGTGGGTTAAAGCCTCTGACTTTGGCTCAGGTCATGATCCCAGGGTCCTGGGATCGAGCCCCGCATCGGGCTCTCTGCTCTGTGAGTCTGCTTCTCCCTTTCCCTCTGCCTGCTGCTCCCCCTGCTGTGCTCTCTCTCTCTCTCTCTCTCTCTGTCAAATAAATAAATAAAACCTTAAAAAAAAAAAGAGAGAGAGAGAGAGTATGAAAATTTTTCCTCTTCCTCCAAATTTAAAAAAAAAAAATCAAGAATAGAGTGGGCGGGGTGCCTGGGGGGCTCAGTCGATGAAGCGACCGACTCTGGATTTTTCGGCTCAAGTCATGATCTCAGGGTGGTGGGATCCAGCTCTGCATGGGGCTCCACACTCAGCCCAGAATCTGTCTGTCCCTCTCCCTCTTCTCCTCCCCCTGCTCATGCTCTCTCTCTCAAAGAAATGAATAAAATCTTAAAAAACGAAAAACAAAAACAGCCCGAGGCAGCAAATACCCAACTTTTGTATCAACATGGAGGGGACTGGAGGAGATTGTGCTGAGTGAAATAAGTCAAGCACAGAGAGTCAATGATCATACGGTTTCACTTACTTGTGGAGCATAAGGAATAGCACAGAGGACATGGGGAGATGGAGAGGAGAAGGGAGTTGGAAATTGGAGGGGAGACGAACCATGAGAGACTGTGGACTCTGAGAAACAAGCTGAGGGGCTTGGAGGGGGGGTGGGGGTTTGGGTGAGCCTGGTGGTGGGTATTCAGGAGGGCACGGACTGCATGGAGCCCTGGGTGTGGTGCATAAACAGTGAATGCTGGAACACTGAAAAGAAAATGAAATGGAAAAAAAAATACAGTGGGCATAGTCTAAGAGAAAAGCCTTCAGGCTGAAGTCAGGAGACCCTGGGTAGATCATTTCACTTCTCCAGGCTTTAACTGCCTGCTCCCCAAGGTCCTGGGTTCAGCTCACACCTCACACTAGGACTTTACCTTTCACTAAGCCTTACTGTCCAAACCCCAAGCCTTCCTTGAGAAAGCCCATTCAAAATCGCTTTCCCTTTTTTCTTTAGGGTCAGTCTCATGCTATGGAGCTCCTCCACCAGACCCAGGTTCCTCCACGTGGGCCTCCAGGCATGTTTGCTAAATGAATCAATAACCCGAGAAAACACACACACATTACTATGATGAGGCCGTGTGGTATCATGAGGAAGGAGGAACAGGCATCTGCTTTCGGGCACTGCCATTAAAGAGAACGCTTGCCACACTTGTAAAGCATTTCCCCTTTCCTATCTTTTATCCACCCGTTAAGATATTTTGCAATATCCTACTTGGGGCTGACTTGCCGAGTTTTCCTAAAAGCAAAGCACAGAGGGAGGGTGGGAGGTGAGAAACCCGTGGAGCCATGCGTGTGCTTCTACTGACGCCAGAGGTTTACTCGGAGACGGACTCCGCAGCCCGCTCGCAGCTTGCCGCAAGGATTAGGAGGTGCACACCTGCCCGGTCTGTCTGAGAAACGCACACGAGGAGCTGTCTTTAATCGGAAAATGGGGTGCACCAACCACTGACCAAGTCTTACATGAAAGTTGCTTCCCCATCGTTTCTGGTCTCTGTCTAATTCTGCAGGTATGTATTAGAAAACTACACCAGCGCTCACAAAATCCCCCTCTCGGCCTTTCAAAAGCTATAAAGGAGAAAAGGAATTAATTACGCTGAAAGTGGAGTCATAAACCCTCAATGGGGATGGCAGGAAGGGCCCAGGATGGTCTATTAGGATCAAACAGATGGCTTCAGCCCTCCTTCTAAAATCGTCTATGCACCGCCACCATTTAGAAATATAGTAATAGTAAAAAAACAAGGGGCCCTAAGCCACCGAGCGATTGATGGTTAAGACAAAGAAGCTTGTCTCAGGTGTGCTCTCTGCCTGGGAGCCCGGTCTTGGGTCAGTGGGTCCCTTCCCCCACACAGATGGAAGGCGGCAGCTTGGTCTAACATCTGGTCCTCCTCCCGCGACCCAGGCTCTGGTCCCCGCCTTCACCACCCCTCCCCCCCGCACGCATGGTGCCCATCTGTGCCCCCAGCTCTGTCGAGACAGCTGTTTTGAGTGGCCTCCATAACCCTTTCCAGAAGTCTCCCCAGGCAGGTGGTCAGACAACAGGAAGCCCCTTTGGAAGGGAGAAGAGGATGGAAACATGCGAAAGTCATTGCGACCTAGCCTGATGGATAAGCACACTGACCAAAACAACGCCCGTCATTTAAGATCAAAAACAAAAACAAAAAAAAACCACATATATGGCCACAAGCAAAGTAATTTGTAGTCTGGACTCCCTCTGAGGTTTCTTTTTAAGAGAAGTTCCAAAAGTATTTTCTCATCAATGATATGACCAGTGTAAGTATTTTCAAATCGGCTGGAAAAGGTTTATCAAGGTTTATATTTTACACATTCTTCTGTCTAATTTTTAACAGACTTCCAGGAACCTTCCAAATCAGCTGCTTTATGAAGTGTAAATTAGACGCTTGGCACAGTCCCGTTCTCTGGGACAGAGAAGATTAGGTGTAAAGTTTCCAGAACTGAGGCCCATGCGTTCCGAGATAGCCCTCACACTCAGAGCTATCATGAAATAGCCAATCACCTTTCCAGTTGAAACACAAAAACTTTTTTTTTAATATTTTATTTATTTATTGAGACAGGCAGAGAGAGATCACGAGTAGGCAGAGAGGCAGGCAGAGAGAGAGGAGGAAGCAGGCTCCCTGTTGAGCAGAGAGCCTGATGAGGGACTCCATCTAGGACCCTGAGACCATGACCTGAGCCGAAGGCAGAGGTTTAACCTACTGAGCCACCCAGAGCCCCAAAACACAAAAACTTTTATAGGAGTTTTTGCCCAGGATCCCACTGTTAGTAAAGAAAGTCCGGATGTGTATATTCACACTGACCACGTGCCACGGGACAGCCTAAATCTCTCCGTGGATTCACTTTCTCAGCATGACTCATCCCCAGTCTGCGACGAAAAAAGCGAGGTTTCGAGAGGGGAGATAATGCATTCATTCAGGGCCCCACCGCCGGCCGCTGGGCTAGGATCCCAACCCAGGCAGTCCAGCTTCAGATCCTGGGTGTGTACCCTTGCTGCACGAGCACGAAACAGCTTTCAATAAAGTTACTAAACTCTCTCAAAGTGGGGCCCCAGGGGCGAAAGAGCCGCAACAGTGACATTCCCCGGCGTCACGGTGGCTGGGGGTCTGAGGCCCTCAGTAGACACATCTGGGTCTGTCCTGACTTGGGGCTCCTAATGCTCTGTGGGTGACAGGTCCTCTGAGACTCTAGGGAGGGCTCTGGAACATTCCCCACAAACATGCGCATGAAACTTCACACAGTCCACAAGATCATTCCCATTAGGGGTAGACCCTGCTCCCCTCCTCCCTTCTCCTCATCCAAAGCTTTTATTTTAATTTTTTTAAAAAATTTTTTAAATTTTTTTTTAAGATTTTGTTTATTTATTTGACAGATAAGAGATCACAAGTAGGCAGAGAGGCAGGCAGAGAGAGAGGAGCAAGCAGGCTCCCTGCCGAGCAGAGAGCCTGATGCAGGGCTTGATCCCAGGACCCTGAGATCGTGACCTGAGCCGAAGGCAGAGGCTTTAACCCACTGAGCCACCCAGGTGCCCCTATTTTTTAAAAACTCTTTTAAAATTTTATTTATTTATTTGAAAGACAGAGAGAGATCATGGAGGGAGGAGCAGAAGGAGAGGGACAAGCAGACTCCATGCTGAGCCCAGAGACGGAGGCCGGGTTCAATCCATGCCCTTGAGATCATGACCGGAGCTGAAAGCAAGAGTCAGACCCTTAAGCAGCTGAACCACCCAGGCACCCCAAAGTTTTTAGAATTTGAGATGGATTTGGAATTTTAAAAGTCACTGTTTTCCTCAAGATCAAATGTCCTGGACATCCTTGCCTCCTTCTATTCCCCACCCCCACCCCAATACAAAACCACGCTGAAATTCCAGAATAAATCTGTCTGAAACCTCAAGTTCGACCCCAGTCGGGAGCTAGTACTGCAAGCAGGTAGGCAGAGCCCGGGGTGCCTGGCCCCAAGCCGCACTCATTTGTTCACTCGGCTCAGTAAGGCTCCTGGGTGCCGGGTGCTCGGGATGCCCTGGAAGGGATACAAGCCGCGCGCCCTCCCCTTGCAGAGCCCGGGTCCAGCAGAGGGAGACAAACAATACTAGACACGAAAAGCAAGTCCATTCGCTGTCTAGTAGATGACAACGTGGTACCGCGAAGAAAAAGGAGAAGTTCGACAGGGATGCAGGGGACCCAGATGTCCGAGCCATTCTGAGTCAGGTGGTCCGAGCGGACCTGGCCAAGGAGGTGACCTTCAGGCAGAGCCTTGAAGGAGATGGCTGAGGCGGTCCCGTGGATACCTTGCAAGGACACCCTCCTGCTCACGGGGTCGACCCGGGTAAGGAGGGAACAGGCCGCGCACGGTCCCCGAGGCCGACGTGGCTGGAGAACAACAAACAAGATCAAGGGCAGCGGATAAGCTCAGACAGGTCCTGGGGCCTGGGGCCCCTCCAGCGGGACTCGAGAGGTCACCGAAAGAGCGCGGGCTTCCTGGAGGGACGAGGGGGTGCCGCGGCGAGGTTCGGAGCAGCTGCTGAGAACAGACTCCAGCAGACGAAGGAGGAACAGGCTGACTGCTGGGGGGCTACGGCCCCGGTCCAGAGGGGAGCCGGAGGGTGGCTCCAAAGGCCCAGCCGCGCCCACACGCCCACGGACGGACAGACTCTGCATCTATTTGGACGCAGAGCCCATGGCAGCTCGTGGCAGCTCCGCTCTGGGGTGAAGGAGAAGGAGGAATGGACGGCTGTGGGGTTGGGACGCGAGGAGAGCTGCGGCCAGCTGCGCGGGGTCAGTCAGTCTGAGAGGTGAGCCTCCCGTGTGTGAGAGGAGGCAAGGGGAGTGGGGCAGCTGGACGTGCGTATGCGCAACAAGCAGGGAGCTGGGAAGGCGCCTGAGCGCAGCAGGGCGCTCAGGGAGAGGTTCCAGCAGAGACAGAAAAGGGGGGGTGGGCATGGGGCATCGGGGGCAAAGGCCTGAGAAAGTGCTGGAGGGAAAAAAGTGAAAGAAAAAATTAGTTTCTGGCTCATGCAGAAATGTTAATTTCACCCCAAGAAAGAGAAGGCCCCAAAGACGTTCATCAGGGCTTGGGGGGAAATCCAGCTATCACGCACAGATTTGGTACAAGCTGTCATGGAGTGGATGATTCTTTGAGCTCTTTGTTGGGCCTCTTTCCTTTGATCCTTTTTTTTTTTTTTTAAGATTTTAAAAATGTTTTAATTCAAGAGAGCTCGAGAACAAAGGGCGGGGGGAGGCGCGGAGGGAGAGGGACAAGCAGTCGCCATGCTGAGTGTGGACCCTGAGGCGGGGTTCGATCCCACCACCCTGACGACATGACCTGAGCGTAAACCAGGAGTCCGGGGCTCAACGGACTGAGCCACCCAAGCGCCTCTCCCCTTGATCCTATTCTTATCAGTGTTTAAAAAGTGTAAAACCTAGGGGATACCTGGGTGGCTCAGTCAGTTAAGCGTCTGCTTTCCGTGCGGGTCCTGATCCCAGGGTCCTGGAACTGAGTCCCACATGGGGCTCCTTGCTCATCGGGAGTCTGCTTCTCTCTCTGTGGTTTCCCCCTGCTTCTGCTCCCTCTCTCTGACAAATAAATAAAATAAAACCTTTAGAAAAAAAGTATAAAACCTTATGCATCACTTAGATTGTCCTGTGCTGGGATTATCTGTCCACCCTATGCCGTTTACCATGACGCCGGCCTCTCCAAGGGACCAAAAAGACTGTACATTTCTGACATCGAATCAGGGAGGACGAATATCGTTCATTTTAAGGTAAAAGTTGGGGGTGTCCATTTGTTCGCTCTGCTGCTGTCTTTTCTCTCGTTCTGCTCTGCCATGCCCGGCTCTGAAGTGACACCCGCCATCTCCCCCAGCAAGACGCGCAGCCCTGGGGAGGACAGTACGCGGCTTCGCTTTGTCGGCTCTCAGAGCAGCCACTGCCCTGACCAAGGGGTCCATGCGGGCCACAGCTTGTACATTGCCTATGATTAGACACTACCACCTGTGGGGGAGGCCCTTGTAAAAATGGACATTCATGGGACGCCTGGGTGGCTCAGTTCGTTAAGCGGCTTCCCTCGGCTCAGGTCATGATCCCAGCGTCCTGGGATGGAGTCCCACATCCAGCTCCTTGCTCAGCGGGGAGCCTGGTTCTCCCTCTGCCTCTGCCTGCCACTCCGTCTGCCTGTGCGCGTTCTCTCTCTCTCTCTGACAAATAAATAAATAAAATCTTGAAAAAAAAAAAAGGACATTCAGGTAACTTTTCCTTCTGCGTGCTATGGAAGAGTAGCATTTGGTTTGGCTGCAAAATACTTCATCGATGCAGGAGCGGGCATCCTAGATGAAGATTATAGAGGAAATGTGGGCATCATCCTACTTAATTTTGGCAAAGAAAAGTTTGAAGTCAAAAAGGGTGATCAGATCGCACAACTCATTTGTGAACGGATTTTTTTATCCAGAAATGGAGGAAGTTCAGGTTTTAGATGACACGGAAAGGGGTTCAGGAGGTTTGGGTTCTACTGGGAAGAATTAAATTATGCCAAGAATAGAAAATGAGAAAACACACTTTTTCTTAAAAATAGTCTTTGCCTTGGGGCGCCTGGGTGGCTCAGTGGGTTAAAGCCTCTGCCTTCTGCTCAGGTCCTGATCTCAGGGTCCTGGGATCGAGCCCTGCATCGGGCTCTCTGCTCAGCGGGGAGCCTGCTTCCTCGTCTCTCTCTCTTTGCCTGCCTCTCTGTCTGCTTGTGATCTCTGTCAAATAAATAAAACCTTTAAAAAATGGTTTTTGTCTTAACAAAAAAAAAAAAGATAAAAATTGGGTTCTGAAGGTCACTAGACATCCTATTTCAGAACTTACATTCTTATAGCATTTCATGGTTTATACCCAGGATCCGATGTGAGGATGAAAACCTCCACGAGGCAAATAGGGAAGCACTATTTGCTGAATGCCTGACCCACTTTCCTGGGCGCGGCATGCAAAGCCGGAGGATTCATGGACCTGCACCAGCAGCCTCCAGAGGCTCCAGCCAGGCTCCCTGGCTCTGGGCCCAGTTCTCTCTTTCGTATGATTCTTTTTGACTATGTTGCTGTCTAGCTGAAATCAGCTACCTGAGGGCAGAGTGTGTCCTCTGTGTCTGGCGTACCTACACTAGGCCTCACATGAAAGGCGTTCAAAATGTTTGCCGTTGGGGATGCCAACAGTAAGTACTCTGAAATACTAGGGGAAAGAGAATGCTACTCCAGAAAGTGGACAGCCATCCCTATTATTTGGCCAAAGCTACAAGCAAAGGAGGGGTGGGAAGATGGAAGCTGGTGTGTAATTGGGGACAGAGATTCAGTTTGGGAGGATGAAATGTCCTGGAGAGGGACGGAGGTGGCGGTCATACAGCAATGGGAATGCACTGGTGCCACTTAAGTGTATGCTTGAAAATGGTTAAAATGGTACATTTTATGTTATGGATATTATTAAAAAAAGAAAAAAACTATTAAAAAAGAAAAAGAAAAAAACACCATGAGCAAAGGCACTGAGGGGTAAGTAATATGTCTTAACAACTTCGTGTTTCCAGAGCCAGCCAGGGATTTTACAAAATGTAAAATTCCACTCTACGTGTTTTTTGTTTGGGGGAAAAATAGTTGTTCTTCATAAAAATATTTCGTTTATGTTCCTCTTTAATGGGCTTATTGTAATTTTCAAATGCACTAATGAGTATCTTTAAAATTTCTCGGCTTTAATATCAACAGATGTAATCTACATAAAGGGTCCTTGATATTTATAAGCATATAAGGGTCCTGATACCCAAATGCTTGGGAACACTGGCTCAGTGGGAGAGACAGACAGGCAAATGGGTAAAGAAGAAATCAGGAAACTGCCCAGTGCCACGGGCATGTATGTGGACAGAAAGGGAAGGTCTCACCAAGAAGCAGAGCCCTGAGGGTAGGAAGGAGCCTGGACTGCACAGCCTAGAGTCCAAGCACGGTTGCAGGAGAGAGGCTGGTATTTCCTTAGGCCCAATTAACAAAAAAACAAAACACCCCAAAACGCCAGTCCCATGGTAAGCCAGAGAAGAACAGCACGCAGAGGGGATCATGCAGACCGGGGTCTGGAACTGACGGACAACGTCACGGCTGCTGAGTGGAGAATATTCTAGAAGGAGCCGTGTAGCCAGGACACTGAGCCGGAAGCGCAGATTGTAGATGGGGCCTGAGCTGGGATGGAATGAGTGAGCACAGGGGCCACCCGCCAGCCCCTCAGATCTTTCCTCACCTGGGAGCTCCGTCCTCCAGGGAGCGCTGCTGCCCAGGGTTTCCTAAGCGCACCACCAACGGGGCAGAGGATTACCCCAGAGTTGTATCTGCTACCCAGCTCCCCTACTGGGGCAGGCAGTGGGGGACAGCGAGACCTACATTGTCACCCCTGTCCCTGCACTACCGGGGAAAGTCATATGCAGCAGACAGTGATGCTGGCGAATTCCGCGCTGGGCACGGTTCCCAGCGCTCCACATACATTACCTTACTCAGTCCTTACAACGAAATGGGATGTAAAGGAGACTCTTGGGCCCACTTTACTGATGAGGGGACTGAGGGACAGAGTGGTGAAGGATCTGTCTGAGGTCACACCCCTGGTAGCAGCGGTTGCGGGATACAGCCTAGAATTTCTGGCTAAAATCAGCCTCCCCCTCCCCCCCACCTACCCGAACGCAGTAGCTGTTCACTATGGGAATGAATGTGTTAATAAACACAATAGAGCGGAAGGGGGGGGTTGACTGATTTTTCAACTAGTGGCTATACTCAAGGAGGGCTTTGCACTCACAGCCTCGCGATATCAAGAGATGGAGAGCTCCACACTCCTCCAAATGAGCCAGCCAGGCACCGCCCCCCATCCCACCTTTTGTTTAAGTTTATTTAAATAGCGCGCTTTTAAGTAAGCCCATGGATCAGCAAAATGAAATACACCGTGGGCATTCCTGACTGTCGTGGGCGCAGTGATACACCCTGTCTGCTGGATGTCTTCACCCAGCTCAGTCTAATCAGCTCAGCGCCCTGGGGATAACTGCAGAAAACAAGTATTTACTGAGCTCCTGGCTGTGCCAGGCGCGGTTATAGGTGCTGAGGACGTAGTAGTGAAGGGGACTTTGTCCCTCAGGCTCAGGAAGCTTCCCACCAGCAGGGAGACCGACCTTCAATCCAGGAAGCAGGAAGAAGGGCCCTCGCATGGGGCAAGGGCTGGGAAGGGAGATGGGGATGCAGGGGTACCCCCTGAGATGGGCCCTTCCAGGACCAAAGCGGCAAGCTCCAGCAGAGCCCCGGAGGCCTGGACTCAATTCTGAGTAGCTGGGGAGCCAGGGAGGGAGCCTGAGGTGAAGTGTAGCCTCGTCTTACCTTTTATGAATTTAAGTTTTAAAATTTTATTTATTTATTTAAGAGAGAGTACGTGCATGACTAGGGGCAGGGGCAGAGGGAGAAGCAGACTCCCTGCTGAGCGGAAGCCCGGCATGGGGGCTCGATCCCAGGACCCTGAGATCATGCTGAGCTGAAGGCAGAGGCTTAACCCACTGAGCCACCCAGCGCCCCTGGTCTTATCTTTTATAAGGATCATTCCATCTGCTCTGGGGAGAACAGGCTAGAAGTACAGAGACCAGTGAGAGGCCACTTCCCTGGTCCAGGGGCCAGGCTGGGGTAGTGATGGGGGGTTAGAATGGACTGACTCTGGGATCGATTTGGAAGATCAGGCCAGTGGGATCTGCTCATGGGACTAGAACCCGCTTATGCCCTGTTTGATTCCTGCCCCTGCCTTATCTGCCCTACCGGGTCCTAAAGATTCTTCAGGACTCAAGTCAAATCCCACTGTCCTGCCCCTCCTGTGAGTGGTCAGGGCACTCCCCTCCCCCACTCCCCGTTGCTGGCTTCCCTTTCTGTCCCTCATCAGGAAGCACTCCTGTGAGCCAAGTTCTGAGCCTCCCAGCCTGCTAGGGGCCACTGTGTGCTCACCCTGTGTTTACTGCAGCATTGTTTAAAAGATGAACTGAGGGGCGCCTCCCTGGCTCAGTTGGTTAAACGGCTGCCTTTGGCTCAGGTCATGATCCCGAGGTCCTCAGATCAAGTCCCACATAGGGCTCCCTGCTTAGTGGGGAGACTGCTTCTCCCTCTGCCTGCCGCTCCCCCTGCTTGTGCTCTCTCTCTGTCAAATAAATAAAAAATAAAATCTTAAAAAAATAAATAAATAAAAGACGTATTGAAGTTGCCGGCTCAAATTCTCAGCAGTAGGGGAAGGAGTCCATAAGCCATGGTACACCTATGCTCCAAGGAACTATAGAACTGTTACAAAGGGTGATGTAGATCTTTATGTACTGATAGGAAAGAGGTCTGCATATACTTACAGTATATACTTACTTACTGCATATTACTTACTAATACTGCATATACTTACTTACAAAATACTTACATATTTTCAGTAGGAGTGAATTGCAGGGGCCTCAGTCGGACACATGTCTGCCTTCAGCTCAGGTTGTGATCTTGGGGTCCTGGGATTGAGCCCCAGTCAGGCTCCCTGCTCAGCGGGGAGTCTGCTTGTCCCCCGTGCCCCTCCCCCCACTCGTACTCTCTGTCAAATAAATAATTAAAAAAATAACTTTAAAAGGGAGGGGCGCCTGGGTGGCTCAGTGGGTTAAAGCCTCTGCCTTCGGCTCAGGTCATGATCCCAGGGTCCTGAGATTGAGCCCCCATCGCATCAGGCTCTCTGCTCAGCAGGGAGCCTGCTTCCTCCTCTCTCTGCCTGCCTCTCTGCCTACTTGTGATCTCTGTCAAATAAATAAAAAAAATCTTTTAAAAAACATCTTTAAAAGAGCAAATTGCATGAAAATATGTATGCTTTCCATTTTTTATTTGAAAAGACGTGATATGTATATTTGCACCGGCAGAGAACAGAGAGTCAGAAGGACACACACCAAATCCTGAATGGTAAGTCCCCCCAGGTATGGGGCTGTATCTCTATCTCTGTCTTAGGTTTTTTACAATGATTCAGTGTCATTTTTATAATAAAAAATGTCATCTTTTCCCAAGACCCCACCTGGCCCTTACAGGTGCTGGGGAAGAAGCTGTCCCCTCTGCCGGCACCCTCCCATCTCCCCTCCACATGCAACCCCCCCCCCTCAAGCCCCATCGCCTGCTCTCAGTCCTCGGGGTGCTATGCCAGGTCCTGCCACACGCTGTGCGCTGCAGACTGTCTGGGGCTCCAGGCTTTTGGCTTCCCTCCCTGGACTCCACCTGAAGAAGCCTCTCTTCCTATTGCTGGCAGAGCCCACAACCCCCTGTGGGAACAAACCCTCAGGCCAGCTCTCACCCTGCCAGCCCAGCCTCCCACTAAGTATTCCCAGGCCCCCCTTCTCAAACCTGGCCTCCGTATCTGCAGCTTTGAATCGCTTCCCTACTGAGAAACTTCTAGGGCTTCCAATGCCTGAGAATAAAATCCACTCTGGCACCGCAATAAAGGGCTTTTGCAAAACTTGGCTCAAGTTCCCTGCCCGCTTCCAACCATTCCACGGCTCCCCTGCTCCCCGTGCTGGAGCCACGCCAAACCATCCGGGTTCCAAACACACCACACCCTCCATCCAGGTTGGCTTGCCTTTGTGCCTTTGCTCAAGCAGCCTGGAACGCAGCTCAGCTTCCCACCGCCTTCAAGAGACTCTCTGGCAAACAAGTACTTAACCTTCAAAACCCGTGTGCAATTCCCCTTGTTCCGGAAGTATCATCCTCTGAACCCGGCTGGGTCCTGCAGGAATGGCTGACCTCTGCCCACCCTGTTTCCCTGCATCCTGCGCCTCCGTCTATTAGTTTCCCTGCATCCTGCGCCTCCGTCTATTAACAGTCCTTTTAGGACTCAACACAACCACTACAGCCCGTGCCCCCCCACCCCGCCGTCTGCTCTGTCACCAGTGTCCACGGGACCTGGGAGCTAAGTATGGTTTATACATCACTAAATGCTTGAACAAAAATCAAAAGGAGGGTGTTTCGTGACACTTGACCATTGTATGAAATGTGTATCAAGGGGCGCCTAGGCGGCTCAGTCCATTGAGCATCTGCCTTTCGCTCAGGTCATGATCCCGGAGTCCTGGGATCGAGCCCCGTGTTGGACTCCCTGCTCAGCGGGGAGCCTGCTTCTCCCTCTCCCTCTGTAGCTCCCCTCGCTTATGTGCACTCTCAAATAAATAAATAAATAAAATCTTAAAAAGAAACGTATACTGAATTATGTGAAAGTGATACTGGTAAGGAAGGCCACACTCAACGTATATAAAAATATATATATATATATGGCTGCTTTTCATCCTCCGAAGACAGAGATGGATGACCCCAGAGCCTAAAGTATTTACGGTTTGGTGTTTTACAAAGTTTGCGGACCCCTCGCCCACTCTCCTTATATATTTACAGGTTGATTTTCAGGTCCACAAGACCAGATCACACTTCCCCGTTGATCTGTTGTGGCTTATTACTGGAGCCCGCATGACGGGGATCTCAGCATGTACGGAACAGATGCCTAGCTGTTCGGTCATGGCGACATGGTGATGTGTTGTTTTTTTTTAAAGATATTACTTATCTATTTGACATAGAGAGAGAGAGATCACAAGCAGGCAGAGAGGCAGGCAGAGGGAGGGGGGAAGCAGACTCCCTGCGGAGCAGAGAACCCGATGTGGGGCTCGATCCCAGGACCCTGGGATCATGACCCAAGCTGAAGGCAGAGGTTTAACCCACTGAGCCACCCAGGCGCCCCAGGAATGTGTTCTTGAAAGGGAAAATGCGGCGGCTTCCTGATTTGTGGAGGAAATGCGGCCATAAAAGAAAGGCCAATGTCAGACATCCCCGGGGTCGGGAGGTCAGCATTTTCTTCTCCCCAGGAGAAGAGTAAAACATGTTACAGCCTCAGTTCCGCTCACGATTCCTCCCAACTGAGGACAAAAATGGAGACCGAAGTTGACACTTAAAAGATAGATTGCCTCTGGTGAGAAACCCCCAGACCCCCAGTTCCGTGGATCTTATTATTCTCACACAGGTTCTTGTGGTAGGGCGCTGTCATTAGGCTAGCCGGGGTTTAAGAGACACAGGGGCTCTTTCCTCTCTTTGCCATATCTAAAGAGGTGGTTTTTTAAAAAAGATTTTATTTATTTATTTGTGGGAGATCACAAGATCTCTGGCAGAGTGAGAGGAGCAAGCAGGCTCCCTGCTGAGCAGAGAGTCCTATGCGGGGCTCCATCCCAGGACCCTGAGATCATGACCTGAGCCAAAGGCAGAGGTTTAACCCACAGAGCCACCCAGGCACCCATAAAGAGGTGTTCAGTTGCCAAAGTCCCCCATAACTTGCTTCTACCCTACCCCTCCGACCCCAAACAGGAATTCTCCCCCACAGTCAAGCATGGCTTCTCACTCTCCCAGGGAACCTGTCTCCTGCCAAGGTCGACTATGCATGCAGTTTTGGAAAGTTGGTGCGGTCCGGAGCTGATGGCCGAGAAAGAACTCTTGAGACGTCTTTGGTGCAAAACGGTGGTTTTATGAAAGTGTGGGGACGGGGCGCAGGGGCAGGGCACGGGGACAGGGCATGGGGGGCAGAAGGAGCTACTGTGGCTGTGGGATCCCTGTGGCCCTGGGATTGTGAGGAGCAAGTGATTATATACGTTGGGGCTAGGAAAAGTGAAGATAAGGGAAGTTCCAGGAGGACTTCCTGCGTTAAAGCCTCAGGATCCAGAGGAAGGTTATAATGAGCCGATCTCCAGCATCAATGCGCCGCACCTTATAAAGATGTTTAAGTTTATCTACATTTCCTTCTGCCTTGGTTCCCCTTGTCACTATCCAGCTCCAGGTGTCCTTGAAAACCTACCTCCAAACCCCGCCTCCTCGGGGCCCCGCCCACCTGGGTGGCTCAGCAGGGAGTCCGCTTGAGTTTCTCTCCCTCAACCTCCCCCCCATTCTCACGAGCGCGTGCACGTGCCCCCTCTCTCTAAAATAAATAGATAAATCGTAAAACCAACCAACAAACACTCCTCCTTCCATGAAGATTCGGACTCCCCTCGATCTCCAGTCCATGTATTAGAACCAAAGCCATTGCACGTGCTCTACGTTTTGGCACCAGACAGAGTTCCTCACTCTGGCAGCCACAACGCAAGTGTGTACTTTGCAGAACTCCGTCGCACCCCGTCGGTGTGTCCCACACAGGCCTAGACCCTCAGCGAATGCTGTACGGTTTACCGAAAAGAGGAGGAGCCAAGAGCAGACAAGAACACCAGATCCGGAGTCCGCGGAGAACTAAACTTGGTAATGACGATGCACCTGCGTGCTAACGACAAGTCCGTGGGATTCTCAGGCCGTTTCAGGAACAGGTGCCCTTGAAATAATCACCAGTGAATGCTGGGGAGGCCTTCAAGGTGCAGGAACACGAGGAACGGGAAGGTACTCCAGACCCTCTTCCAGGCCGGGGTGTGGGAGGTGAGAAAAAAATCAGATTAAGCTGGTTAACAATTATTAAGGGTTGGACATAGATGACTAACTTAAGTTTCCCAGCAACCCTAGGACATCGTTCCCCCTTTTACAGTTGTGGACACGGAGACGGTGTAGGCAGAAAGAGCTAGGGATCCCCAGAAAAAGAAAGCCAAAGCATACCTTTCTGAACATAAGAGAAGTCACTGTAGGTCCCTGGCCATCTTGGGAAAGAATGTGAGATCTCCATGGGGCGTCTGCGTTTCCCTTCGCCCCTCCCGCGGGCAGACCCGCAACACCCCCCCATTCTCCCTCAAATAAGTAAAATCCTTAAAAAAATTTTTTTTAAAGTGAAGACTGACGTGCCACTCAAGCAATCTCTGAGCAATCTTTGCAGGATCTAAACCCTCTGAGCGCCCAGATACCAGACTGACCAAAGCCAGAGAATTAATGATGCCAACTCTTGCCCGCCCTCGGCGCTCTGATCCACTCTCCGTCACCTTAGATGACTTTCTTTCCCTTTTTTTTTTTTTTAAGATTTTATTTATGTATTTGACAGAGAGAGATCACAAGTAGGCAGAGAGAGGGAGAAGCAGGCTCCCTGCTGAGCAGAGAGTCGGATGTGGGGCTTGATCCCAGGACCCTGGGATCATGACCTAAGCCGAAGGCAGAGGCTTAACCCACTGACCCACCAAGGTGCCCCAGTCACTTTAGATGACTTTTGCCTCAATTCAATGCTGTTCCCCACCGCACAAGCCCGTTCATGATTTGTGTGCACCCTTAGCTTCAAACATCCCCAGTTTTGTTGTTCGGGGAGACACTGCTTAGGGAACTATCCCCAGTGTTCTCCTTCCTTGTTTGTTTGTTTTTAAGATTTTATTTATTTATTTGACAGACAGAGATCACAAGTAGGCAGAGAGGCAGGCAGAGAGAGGGGGAGAAGCAGGCTCCCTGCTGAGCAGAGAGTCCGATGCGAGGCTCGCTGGATCCCAGGACCCTGAGACCACGTGAGCCGAAGGCAAAGGCTTTAACCCACTGAGCCACCTTGGTGCCCCTAAGATCACTTATTTTAAAGATGTTATTTATTTCTTTGAGAGAGCAGGCACACCTTCGTGTTAGTGTGGGTAGGGGCAGAGCCGGGCACCAGACCCGGGACTCGATCTCACAACCCATGAGAGATCCTGACCTGAGCTGAAACCAAGAGACAGACACTTCACCAGCTAAGGCACCCAGGTGCTCTCCAGGGGTATGTCGTTTTTGGCTGACGGCCAGAAGAGGAGAGCCCAGGCACAGGTAACAAGGGTAAGAGTGACATGTCACCAACTCACAGGCTGTCAGTGGCAGAACGTGGATTTAAGCCCAGAACAGCGGAGTGCGGAGGCTGATGTAAAAACTGACTCACCACACCTTCGAGGTTAGTCCTGGGGCAGGGAACACAGGTCGGGAGCCTTCGACAGAACTCCACCTCAAATTGATTATCATACGACTTTTTTTTTCCTTAAAGATCTTATTTATATATTTGACAGAGAGAGACACAGTGAGAGAGGGAACACAAGCAGGGGGAGTGGGAGAAGGAGAAGCAGGCTCTCCACTGAGCAGGGAGCCTGATGCGGGGCTCGATCCCAAGACCCTGGGATCATGACCTGAGACCAAGGCAGATGCTTAACAACTGAGCCACCCAGGCGCCCCCATACTATTTCTTGACATGCTGCATTCATCATTTTTTGAACAATCAATTTCCATTTAAATATCTGTTTTCTTGAAAATAGCCTGGGTTTATGAAAGCTTCAACACACCATCCCAAAATGTCCATCAATGGGGGGCCACCAGCCATGAAAAGGACCAAGGTGGCCCTGCTGGTTGCTGCTGCATGCGACGAAGACCCTGCCCTTCACCGAACCGTGGCCCTCCACCGCAGCCTACAAATCCTGCCCTTTGCAGGGCCGCCCCTTTCACCCACCCCACAAGAGACTTGAACAAACACAGGCGTGGCTTCCAGCTGCCCACGGCTGTCCCTAGGAATGGGGAGCTCAGCCCCCTTCCAAATGCCTGCCTGACCAAGCTCTGGCTGCCCATTCCAGCCAGTCCCTGAAGCTAGGCCTCCGAACCGCGCCCCGAGAGCGGTTACTTGAGAAAGTTTACGATTTAAGTCCTTCCTCTGTCCCTCTCAGATCGACATGTACCCCCACACCCCGGAGTGTCATTCTCAAAGGCCCGTATGCTCAAAGGCCATTCCCTTTGAGAGGATTACCATCAGAGGGACAGGCCCCCTGTCTCCTGGTTTCTGTGGGAGGGCAGGAGCCTAACTTGGACAATCACTGGTCAGTGGGCCCGGTGGTATTGACACCAGCCGACCCTCGTACTCACTGTGTAATTTTCCATGTGTCTGACTCTCTCCCACTCTCTACTCTCTCATCCTCAATTTTTTAAAAAAATCTTTATTTTGATAGAGAGAGAGAACACAAGTAAGCAGAGCATCAGTCAGAGGGAGAAGCAGACTCCCCACCAAGTAGGGGGCCCAATGCACCATGACCCGAGCCGAAGGCAGACGCTTAACTGACTGAGCCATCTAGGCGCCCCCCTCATTCTCCCTTTAAAACACCCCATTAGCCTTGCACAAGTTGGAATGCAGTTTGGCTCTTCCCTCCCTGGCAGTCTGGCTCTATAAGGAATCACCAAGAGATGCTGTTGACTGGAAAGCGCAAGGTGTGGGATGGTGACCAGGGACAGTGTGGGCAAGGCCACACCTCCCCAAGTGCCCCTTCTTCCTTGTCAGTTTTCAAGCATCATGCTTAGCCATGGTTTTCAAAGTGAAGGCACAAACACTACAATAATTTAGGTAATATTTACTGAATGTTAGACACAACCAGATTAATTCATCCCATCTTCATGGCTCCCATAAAGTGCTACTTTTATCAAACCCATTTTACAGATAAGACTCTAAGCCACTCTAAGACTTTCTGTCACCAACTGGGTGGCAGAGTAAATTGAGCCTCCAACTCTTGGTTTCAGCTCAGGTCATGGTCTCCGGGTCCTGGGATTAAGCCCCAGGGCCAGAGTCTGGCTCCTACTCTGTCCCTCCCCCAGCTTCTGCAAGCACGGGCATGCTCTATCCCTAATTCACAGAGCTAGTGAGTGGCTGAACCAGACCCCAAGTTGTCTCTAGCAGAGCAAGTCTGTTCTAAGGACAGGAATAAGCATCTACAGCCACTTGGTAACAAATTCGTCATGTTTGAAAAAATAAAAGTAGGGAGTGCGTAGTAATTTTATGGTATTTTTATTTTTTTAAGGTTTTTGTTTTGGTTTGGTTTGGTTTGTTTTTTTTGGACACAGAGAGAGAGACGCAAGCAGGGGAGCCAAAGGCAGGTATTTAACAACTGAGCCATCCAGGCACCCAAGTGCATAGTAATTTTAAACCAAATGTAAAAACATCCATTGCTTAAGCTTCTGTAGAAACATTTCAAACAAAGAGAATGAAACAAAAAGATAAAGAAGTGGGAGGAGGCAGACAGCCAAACCACACAAAGGTTTCTCCCTCACCGCTTCCTGCTGGAAGATTTCAATTTCTTGTTCTACCAAAAGAAAGTGAAACAGGGGCACCTGGGTGGCTCAGTGAGTTAAAGCCTCTGCCTTCGGCTCAGGTCATGATCCCAGGGTTCAGGAATGGAGCCCCTACTTCCCTTCCTCTCTCTCTGCCTGCCTCTCTGCCTACTTGTGATCTCTCTCTGTCAAATAAATAAATAAAATCTTAAAAAAAAAAAAAGTGAAACAAAAACCCAGATTCATGGAAACTGGATACATTTGGCCTTTAAGGAGCCATGCTTCCTTTGCCCTAAGTGGGTTTATCTTTATGGATGAAACATATTAACTAACGGAAGTAAAACAGCCATAAACCCAACTCCTCCAGCCTCCAAAATAAAGTAAACTTTATTTCATAGAACCTGGGCAGGACCAAGATGAAACACGCAAACCCTTCCCAAGGGGCCTCGGAGAATCAGAGGTTCTCTGCCCACGTGCACAGGTGGACCCTATCGCCTTTATAAAGTAGTTAGATGCACTGCTCTCAGAATAGTCTTTTTTTTTTTTTTTTAAGATTTTACTTACTTATTTGACAGACAGAGATCACAAGTAGGCAGAGAGGCAGGCAGAGAGAGAGGGGAAGCAGGCTCCCTGCTGAGCAGAGAGCCCAATGTGATGCTCTATCCCAGGACCCTGAGATCATGCCGGAGCCGAAGGCAGAGGCTTTAACCCACTGAGCCACCCAGGAGCCCCTCTCTCAGAATAGTCTTAGCCTGAATGCCCAGCAAGTCAGGGACTCCTAGTTCTGTTAACGCCCGAGTTTTCGCATCCGAGAGACCACCAAGGAGCCAAGCACCGATGCAATCCCACGAGGGTTTATTCGACAAGCTTAAGCTTGGGCCCAAGTATACCTGACAGAGCAGAGTAGGGACTTGGACCTCGAACCAGATTATAGTGAGAGTTTGTTGTTGTTTTTTTTTTTTTAAGAAAGAAACTTGGGTTTGTTGTTTTTTTTTAAATTTTATTTATTTATTTGTCAGAGAGAGAGAGAGAGAGAGAGCGAGAGCGAGAGCTAGCACAAGCAGACAGAGTGGCAGGCACAGACAGAGAGAAGCAGGCTCCCTGCTGAGCACAAAGCCTGATGTGGGACTCGATCCCAGGATGCTGGGATCATGACCTGAGCCCAAAGCAGCCGCTTAACCAACTGAGCCACCCAAGCATCCCTACAGTCAAGAGTTTTTAAAGGCAGACTAGGGGTGGACTCGGCGGTGGATGAGGACAAAGGGGGTTATGGATGATGTAAGTCTCTAAGGAATTTTGGAAGCGAGGTCTGCAGGACCTTGAGGAGCTAGCTGTTGTCTGGGGAAAAGGTTATTCATCACCAATAATAAAAATCTTCTTGTGAGGGCACCTGGCTGGCTCAGTGGGTTAAGCTGGTGCCTTCGGCTCGGGTCATGATCTCAGGGTCCTGGGATCGAGTCCCGCATCGGGCTCTCTGCTCAGCGGGGAGCCTGCTTCTACCTTGCTTCCTCTCTCTCTCTGCCTGCCTCTCTGCCTACTTGTGATCTCTCTGTCAAATAAATAAGTAAAATCTTAAAAAAAAAAATCTTCTTGTGAAAGCCTTTAGATGTGTATCAGCGGGCCATATGCTTGGGAATGATCGCTGACACTATCTTGGAGTTTAGAGATAAAGCTTCACATTTCTCCTAGTGAGATTTCAGTTAGGAGAAATTTGACTTTATTTAGGGCTTGAGGAACTGAGTTATTGGCCTCTGGAAATTGTGCTATTGTTAAAATAAACCGAGGGAGACCCCTGTCTTGCAGGATTGTGATCTCTGCAAGTTCACTATTTGCTTTCCCCCCAGGGCAGCCAGGGGTGGCTGAGGAAAGTCACCCGTACTACCGAGGGGAGCGGGTGGAGAGGGGGCGCAAGATGCCAGCCTCCGCTTTGCCAAGATGGCTGTACTTATGTCAGGGCTAGACTCGAGGTGGGGACAGCCGTGTTTTTCTTGGCCTCCACAGTTCATGTTTCACCACATACTTACCGGCTCTGTGTAACTCAAGACTACTTCTGAGTAAGCTGTCTCTCTCATGGGTATTTTTATTTCGACTGTTTAGTTCAGAAGTCAAGCTAATAATTGATAATTAATAACAGCTGCCACATAGTGAGCACATACAACAGCAAAACTGTGCTAAATATTGTGTGTATAAATATAGACATACATATGAAAATTACTGCGTATTAAAGTAAATCAATACAAATTAAATAAGTACTATATTTAATCCCACAACAGGTTTTAGGTAGGTAGTATATTATTATCTTTTTAGAGTTGACTCCACACCCAACATGGGGCTTGAACGCCCAACCCTGAGATCGAGAATCACATGCTGGGGTGCCTGGGTGGCTCAGTCCTTAAGCACCAGCCTTTGGGTCAAGTCATGATCCTGGGGTCCTGGGATCGAGCCCCGCATTGGGCTTCCTGTTCAGCGGGAAGCCTGCTTCTCCCACTCCAGCTCCCCCTGCTTGGGTTCCCTCTCTCACTGTGTCTCTCTGTTAAATAAATAAATCTTAAAAAATAAAAATTTAAAAAGTCACATGCTCTACTGACCGAGTCAACCAGCCCTGGTATTTAGCTTTATTTAGAAAATACCTATGTATTGTAGGGGCGCCTGGGTGGCTCAGTGGGTTAAGCCTCTGCCTTCGGCTCAGATCATGATCTCAGAGTCCTGGGATGGAGCCCTACATCGGGCTCCCTGCTCAGCAGGGAGACTGCTTCCCCCTCCCCCTCTGCCTGCCTGCCTCTCTCTACTTGTGCTCTCTCTCTCTGTGTCAAATAAATAAATAAAATCTAAAAAAAAAAAAAAGTACAATTAGCTAGTTCCCGGGTCCTGGGATGGAACCCCACATCCGGCTCCCTGCTCAGCGGGAAGCCTGCTTCTCCCTCTCCCTCTGCTGCTCCCCCTGCTTGTGCTCTCTTGCTCTCTGTCAAATAAATAAATAAAATCTTTAAAAAAATGAAAATATAAAAATTCCTTTAGAAACGTATCTCTAAAACCCCCAAAATATATGTTGGAAATCATATGGCTCACCAATATACATCTGAAGGGTCTCCTAACTAAGGTTTTTTTAGACAATAATAAATGACCTTTTCCTAACAATAGCTAGGTCCCTCAAGGTCCTAGAAACCTTGCTTCCAAAGTTCCTGAGAGACTTGCGCTCTCCCTAACCCCCTGCCAACTTGGAAGTATATACCGGGCCACTCCTCATGACCGCAGTGCCACTTTTCCTGCCCACGGGTCCTGTCCCAGTACTTTAATAAAACCACTTTTTTAGGGGCGCCTGGGTGGCTCAGCGGGTTAAAGCCGCTGCCTTCCGCTCAGGTCATGATCTCAGGGTCCTGGGATCGAGCCCCGCATCGGGCTCTCTGCTCAGCGGGGAGCCTGCTCCCCCCGCCCTTCTCTCTGCCTGCCTCTCTGCCTACTTGTGATCTCTGTCAAATAAATAAATAAAATCTTTAAAAAAATAAAATAAAATAAATCATACAAGAGTATTTGTCCAGGAGGCAGTTGGAAAAGTGGGTTTGGAGGGGTCAAAGACAAAAACTTAAGGACTAAAACGTAAAAAGTCTCAGAAGAAAACACTGGGGAAAAAAATCTTCATGACATTGGATTTGATGATTGCATGGACATGACGCCCAATGCACAGGCAACAAGAGAAAAAGTAAAATCGAACTACCTTACAACTGCGAACTTTTGGGCATCGAAGGATAAGTATCAAGAACAAGAAAAGACAACCTGCTGACTACCTATTGCATTAACCTGGGGTTAGTGTCCAGAATACATAAAGAACGCCTAAAACTTAACAACAAAACACCAAACAACCCGATTCAAATATGGACAAAGGACTTGGACGTTTCTCCAAAGAATATATACAAATGGCCAATAAGCCCATGAAAAGGTCCTCAGCAACATTAGTCTTTAGAAAAATACAAACCAAAACCACAATGAGATTCCATTTCACATGTACTAGGATGATTATAACCGAAAATACAGAAAAGATGGTCAAGTATGTAGAGAAATTGGAACCCTTGTGCCTTGCTGGTGAAATGTAAAATGGTGGTAGTCACCATGGGAAACAGTTTGGCCCTTTCTCAGAAGAGTAAACAATAGCTACCATGTGACCCAGCATTTCCACTCGTAGGTGTATATCCAAAAGGAGAACTTAAACAGACGGACTTGTACACCCGTGTCCACAGAAGCATTATTCACAACAATCACACGGTGAAAACAGCCCAAGTGTCTATCAACAAATGAACACGTAAACAAAATGCATATATGTATGTGTGTATGTGATTCAGCATAAAAAGGAATGACATTTTCATATACGCTACAGTGTGAAGGGACCTTGAAAACATGCTTAGTGAAAAGTCAGCTTCAGAAGGTCAACCATTATACGATTCCACTTAGAGGAGGTCCCTAGAATAGGCAAATTCATAGAGACAGAAAGTAGATTTGAGGGTCTGGGAGGGGGGGAAAGGATTGGGGAGTTATTAATTAAGGGGTAGAGTTTTTGTTGGGGATGATGAAAAGTTTTGTGTGTCGATGATGATGATGGATGCATTCTAAATGTGTTTAATACCACTCAGTTGTACATTTACAAATGGTTAAAGTGATACATGTGCTGTGTTGTTTTTTTTTTAAGATTTTTAAAATTTATTTGACAGACAGAAAGAGATCACAAGTAGGCAGAGAGGCAGGCAGAGAGAGAGGGAGAAACAGGCTCCCCACTGAGCAGAGAGCCCGATGCGGGGCTCGATCCCAGGACCCTGAGACCATGACCTGAGCCGAAGGCAGCGGCCCAACCCACTGAGCCACCAGGCGCCCCAAGTGCAGTAAGTTTAAAAGACTCGCTAGATTTCGAAGACTTAACATGGAGGAAAAAAAAAAAGAATGTAAAACATCTTGATCACGTATATTATATATTTTATTTTTGCTTTGTTTTTATATTTTATTGTGGAAAATTTCAAGCATACTCAGCCATCGAGATTAATATAACAAGTCCTCATATATCCATGTTATGGGTTGAAATGTATCCCCCGCCCAAAAAAAAAAAAAGATCTGGGAGTCCTAGTGCTCAGTGCCTGTGGACATGACCTTATTTGGAAAGAGGGTCTGTGTAAAGACACTGACGTTAAAATGAGGTCCTTAATCCGATAAGACAGGTGTCCTTATAAAGGGGGGAAATTCGGACACAGAGGTAGACATACATAGAGAACAGACAAGGTGAACCCCCAGAAAACAGATGAAGGCAGAGATTGGAGTGAGCGGTCTACAAGCCAATGAATGTCAAAGATCGCCACCAAGCCACCAGGAGCCAAGATAGAGGCATGGACAGATTCTCCCTCGCAGATGTCGGAAAGAACCAACCCTTCCACCATCCAGAACCAACCAGCGAGAAATTTCTGTTGTTTCATTCCCTCCCTCTTTGTGGTACTTTGTGCCAGACAAGCTAATACAACCCATTGCCAAATTTCATCTGCCCCCATACCCACTTCTCAGATGATTATAAAAGGAAAAGTAAGGAGGAGGAGACATGCCAAATAGGAGACCATCCCAGGCCAGGGCCTCTGTTGGGGTGAGGATGGTTGCCACAGTGGGTCCCAGGGGCCCCTGGGAGGATCAGGCAGAAGAAGCTGAGTGTTCAGTTGTCTTAATGATGGGGAGTTCGGTTTGGACAAGCCTTTCCTTCATGGAGCGTGGTCCTCTCCACGTCGGGGGCCAGGCTGAGTCTTCTAACTTCCCGAGCCTCCACATTCTCTCCAGACAGCGGCCAGATCCATGATTAGACACAATCACAGCACGAGCACACAAATTAAACCAAAGTGGCTCCCTCTTTCTCCTCTATTCCAATCTTGAAATAAGCCCTAATCAGTTTAAATTGGGAGCAAGTCAACAGAATACAGTGAGCGGGGATGTAGTCTAATTTCAATTTTTTTCCTGACCCTTATCTTTCCTCTCCTGCTTTTTAAAAAAAATATTTTATTTATTTATTTGACAGAGAGAGACACAGCGAGAGAGGAAACACAAGCAGGGGGTGTGGGAGAGGGAGAAGCAGGCTTCCCGCCGGCCGAGCAGGAAGCCTGATGTGGGGCTCGATGCCAGGACCCTCAGATCATGACCTGAGCAGAAGGCAGACGCCTAACAACTGAGCCACCCAGGCACCCCTCTTCTCCTACTTTTTAAATTTTGTTTTATGTATTTATTTGACAGAGAGAGTGTGAGAGAGCACAAGCAGGGGGAGCAGCAGGTGGAGAGAGAGAAGCAGGTTCCCCACTAAGCAGAGAGCCCAATGTGGGGCCCGATCCCCAGACCCGAAATCGAGAGTGGGACTCTTTCCTGACTGAGCCAGGCAGGTATCCCCTCTTCTACTTTTTTCTGATTGCAGTTTTCTAGTGCTTCTCTTCCAAATGCTCTCCGGTGCCCATACACCCAGCCGCATCCTTGAGACTAAGCCCCTGGAAACCACAGCCGACCTCCCCATCTCTCCATCTCACCTTCTACTCCCTGTTGGATTCCCCACATCAGGATTCTGACCCATCCTGCCACTGAAATGAACGACCTCCTCACCCCACCCTCCCGTGGAGCCCTGGCGTGGTTCCGTCTTCAGTTTCTGCTGTCCTCTCTGGAGCTCTGGAGCCTGCTGGCCACTCCCTTCTTGATGCTTTCTCCTCTTTTTGGTTTCCCAGAGACCAAGCATTGCTGCTTCTCCTCCCCTGGGTCTTACCATGTTGCCTAAGGCTCCCTATGTGGGGTCCCCTCCCCTTGACTCTCCAGGAGACACTAGGGCTCCTCAGGACCTCTTGGACCTTCTCACATGACACGCCCCCCTGCCCCCCGCCACGGACTTCACCCGTCTCAATGGCATCACTTACCACCTGGATGCCCGTGGTTATAATGCTACGTCTCCATCCTTGAGAGCACTAAACGTTGCCTTTTTTTTTTTTTTTGAAGATTTTATTTATTTATTTGATAGACAGAGATCTCAAGTAGGCAGAGAGGCAGACAGAGAGGAAGGGAAGCAGGCTTCCTGCTGAGCAGAGAGCCCAATGCAAATCTCCATCCCAGGACCCTGGGATCATGACCTGAGCCCAAGGCAGAGACTTTAACCCACTGTAACCCACTAAGCCACCCAGGTGCCCTAAACGTTGTCTTTTTATTACATGTCATACATAGAAAAGTACAGAAAATATCTATGACATTTTATTTTGGGTTTTTTTTGTTTGTTTTGTTTTTTTTTTTAGATTTTTTAAAATTTTATTTATTTGACAGAGAGAGATCACAAGTAGGCAGAGAGGCAGGCAGAGAGAGAGGAGGAAGCAGGCTCCCTGTGGAGCAGAGAGCCCGACGCGGGGCTCGATCTCAGGACCCTGAGATCATGACCTGAGCCGAAGGCAGCGGCTTAATCCACTGAGCCACCCAGGCGCCCCTTTATTTTGGGTTTTTAAAATTATTTATTTATTTGAGAGAGAGAGAGAGTGATAGAGAGCATGAGAGCAGGGTGAGGGGCAGAGGGAGAAGCAGACTCCCCACCAAGCAGGGAGCCTGATGTGGGGCTTGATTCTGGGACTCCAAGATCATAACCTAAGCTGAAGGCAGATGCTTAACCTACGGAGCCATCCAGACATCCCTAAATAAAGAAAATCTTTAAAAAAAAAAATTCTCTCTTCCTCTCCCTCTATCCCTCACCCTCCAACACACACAACCTCATGCGCTCTCTCTAAAAAAAAAAAAGAAAATAAAGAGAGGTTTTGGCAAGTACAGCAGGTGGGAATTAAGGAGGAGAATTCCAAAGGAGAGATCAGACAGGAGGAGCCCCCGAATCTGTGTACATATTTTGTCCAAAGCTCTGACCACTGAACTACATAAGCATAGGGCAGACTCCAAGCAGCCCAGCGAAGGCTCAAAGAACTGAACTGAAATTTGAGCTGCTTTCTCATTGCAAAGACCAACCTCGCAGGAGTGCAGCGAAGTTAACCGTCTGCCAAAACAAATTAATACTCTCTGGAACATAAACAGAATCTAGACTCCTTATACACATCTGGATCGCTGACAATAAACCAGAACACAACTCAAAATACTCAGCATACAAAGGAAACAGGAAAATATGCACAAGAGGGAAAAAAAAAGAATCAATGGAGGGGCGCTTGGGTGGCTCAGTGAGTTAAAGCCTCTGCCTTCAGCTCAGGTCATAATCCCAGGGTCCTGGGTTCGAGCCCTGCATCAGGCTCTCTGCTCAGCAGGGAGTCTGCTTCCCCCCCCCCCTGCCTGCTTCTGATCTCTGTCAAATAAAAAAATAAAATCTTTAAAAAAAAAATACATAACAAAAAATTTTTAAAAAGAAACCAATGGAAACAGAACCCAAAGAACCCAAATGTTGTCATGAATGAAGATATCTGAAGTAGCTTTGGTGACCACAGGTCTCCCTGCGTCGCCTGTTCTGGACCTCCATCCCCACCTTGGCTCGAAAGGGACCCCAACTCCTCCTGCTCCAACCCACGCCTCTTGCACCTGTCCCAGTTCCAGCAAAGGCCAAGAGATAAAGCTCGGGGTACCCATGGTGCTGTCACACACACACACACCCCCACTGGGTTAGCACGAGCAGCCTTGTTTCTTGTGGGAGGCCCACGGGAACTCCGCATTTGCTCCTCCCATAGACTCCCTGGGGACCTTCCTGGTGACCAGGGGCTACGGCACACCCAAGCCTGGCAGGTGGTTGCACTCCCCCCCCCAAAGGTTTTATTTATTTATTTGACAGAGAGATAGAGAGAAAAGGAGAAGCAGACTCCTGCTAAACAGGGAGCCTGATGCCAGACTCAATCCCAGGACCCTGGAATCATGACCCGAGCCAAAGGCAGACGCTTAATTGACTGAGCCACCCAGGCGCCCCAATGGTTGCACATTTTGCAACATCACCCCAGAAAGGTGTGTTTGGGAGGAGATCTGTTGGCTGGGGCGAACTCTATTTTGTGACTTTTTTTTTTTTTAAGATTTTCTTTATTTATTTGGCAGACAGAGATCACAATAGGCAAAGAGGCAGGCAGAGAGAGACTGAGACAGGGAAGCAGGATCCCTGCTGAGCAGAAAGCCCCATGCGGGCCTTGATCCTAGGACCCTGAGACCATGACCTGAGCCGAAGGCAGAAGCTTAACCCACTGAGCTACCCAGGCACCCTATTTTGTGACTTTTAAGCTCTACGTGAAATCAGAAGACAACCCATTGTCTCTGGACAAACGAGTGAAATAGAGATGCTGTGGGTATTCTTAGGAAGGGCTTCCTATTTGGGTGGTGTTGTTGCTGGTTTGGCTTTTGTTTAAAAGAAATAAGAGAGTCATCTCCCTCCGCTGTTATCAGTCACCTTCAGGCTCTCAGGGGACAGATCAGGCGGTGTCTGGGGGGCACAAAGGAGAGGGGAGCGGGGAGACACACCAACCTGGCAAAGAGTACTTAGGCCACTATGCCGTAGGGCAGTGGGACAGGGCAGGGTGGCCAGATGGCAGTCAGTTCAGCATGAGAGCTCTTATGACTGTGGTGGACTGCCCAAGACTGGGTTACCAGCCCCAGGGACCACGTGGTAGCAGAGAATTTTTAATAGCTGCAGAGTTTGCCAAGACGTCTGGAGTACGTGGCTTGCTCCAAAATTACCAGCGCCAGGACCTGGCACACCATCATGACCCCGCATTTCTTTTCTTTTAATTTTTTAAAAAGATTTTATTTATTTATTTGACAGACAGAGATCACAAGTAGACAGAGAAGCAGGCAGAGAGAGAGGAAGGGAAGCAGGCTTCCTGCTGAGCAGAGAGCCGATGCAATGCGGGTCTCGATCCCAGGACCCTGGGATCATGACCTGAGCCGAAGGCAGAGGCTTTAACCCACTGAGCCACCCAGGCGCCCCAGGGACCCAGCATTTCTGTGCATCCCAGGCTGCACTGGTCACTGTCCCCCAACTCACCTGCAGCATTCCCGAATCTGTGTCCAAACAAAAGACAGTCTGTGACATCTGGTGGCCTCAGGAGGGCACGCCCGCTCACTCACGCCCACCATGCAGGACATTGCTCTGAGCCCAGTCTGGTCTGGGGATGCGAGGGGGACCGCCCTGAGGTGGGGCCAGTGCAGGTCACACTCTGTCAGGGCCCCTGTGACCAGGTGTGCATTTGTGTAGAGTAGTGACCTCTCTGATTCCTGCAGGGAAGTAAGGTCAGAGCTGCCAGTGGCTGTAGGGGGAGTGGGTGGCGGTAGGAGGGGTTGTGGGGCAGGACAAGCGATTTCTCTTGTTTTCCGGGGCTGATGAAGGTCCAGCCCGAGGGTCACCGGAACAGAAGGTCGCCGGGACAGCAGGGAAAGCCTCAGGGGAATGAGAAAGGGGGTGGGGGTGACTGAGGTGAGCCTGAGGACAGGGAGGAGGGAGGAGAGGCTGGCCGATTGGGCCGAGGGAAACTGAGGTCCGATGTGCTAGAGGCCCGCACCTAGAGGTCAGACTGCAGCCTGGTGCCAGGTATAAAGGCGGCCATCGGCCATGAAGAGGTGGTGGTGGGTCCCCAAGGCAGAGGAGGAGGGAGCCCCTTCGAAGGGGTCATGTCCCATTGCATCTGTCACCCCACGATCCATCACCCCTGCCCAACTTGTCAAGGAAGCCAAAGCATTTCTGGAACTAAAGGACCACTGTGCATGTACGATCACAGAAATGGTCTTATCACTCCTAGCTCCAAGCCCCCCTAAATCCCTACCTGAGGTCCAGATTCCTTATCCCCATGCTCAGACCCCAGGCTCCCCCTTCCCCACATTTTCCAACCACCACCAACTTGCCCTGCATTGTGGCACATGCCTGCCTGCCCTCCTTCAGGGCCTGGGTCTCCTGTCACCCTCCAGGGAGAATTCACGGTGCCGCTCTCTCTCCAGTCCCCCGCCTGCTGGATTCTGCTTCACTATTAGGGGCTCTGTTGGACTGGGACCTCTGAGGAGTCACTCCTAGGCCTTCTAATTAGCAAATGGTGGTGAATGAACGAGAAGCCCTTTGCCTTACTTGTCCTAGACTTGCCACTGACTCGAGGATGCGCTGTAATGCCTTTATTATAAGATGGAGTACCCCAAACATTTCCTTCAGGACTCGGGGTTCTGGATCCTTTCCAGGCTCAATGTTTATGGACAATAACAGGTTATAATGGACAATAACCTGGGGGTGGGGGGTTCCTCCATGTCCCCAACTGACACATTCATTTACTTGTGCAACAAATACTAAGGCTGGTTCGAGGCAGGCCCTACTGATGACCCAGGACACAACCAGAACAAGGCGGACACAGCCTGGCCTTCCAGGCGAACATTTAACCTTACGGAGTCACCCCTACTTCATTCCAATGGTGCAAGCCACTGAGAACCCAGGTGGTGGCCCGGTGGCTGTGGCTGCTCCCCGGGCCTTCCCCAGCTCCTGGTCCAGCGCGGGAACGAGGCCAGCCATGGGGACTGCCCAGGGCCTGGGTCCCGTCACCCACGTGTCAAGCAAGGACTTCACGCACCCGAATACCATCCCACGTGTGGCCCCAAATTTTGGAGGTGGTTTGGCCACCGCCCGGTGCTCTCTACGCGCCGGGTGGGCGTTTCTGGGCGCTCAGGGACTTCTGGGACAGAGTTGAGAGCCAAGTCAAGTGCCCTTGCCCGCGGGAAGTCGCGCGCCGACTCGGGGGCGGGCGGACGGGAGGGGCCGGAGAGCCGGGGCCTGGGCAGAGGGGCGGGGCCGGGCCGGAGGGGCGGGGCCTGAGGCTCGAACATTTACTCACCCGCCGCGACCTCACGTCGGCGTCAGGACCGCTGCGCGACGGCGGAATGGCTGCGAAGGGTGAAGACGCTGCGCCGCAGGACCCTTAGACCGGAGTGGGATGGGGGACGCCACGCCCTTCCCGCCGCCCACCCGCCTCCTTGCCGCCCCCCACCCCCACCCCCGGGGCGGAAGTGGGAGCGGGTTGATTGGACCCGCGGGGGGGGGGGGGGACCCCGGGAGAGGGCTGCACGTGGCTTGTAAGGGTTCCGGGAGCTCCAGGTTAGAGGAGCAAGCGCGGGGCCCTGGGTCCGCAAAGGTTTCCAGCCGGGCCGGGTGGGCCAGCACAACAGGTCAGTGCCGGACCCGGGAGAAGGCAGCCCTGATCCGATTAGTCCGGAGACAGCGTGGTGCTGGATGGTCCGGACTGGGGTCCGGCACCAAATCCTCGCTCCACTTCACTCTCCCTGGGGATCTCTGGGCTCAGACTGCACCTCCTCATGCCTCGGTGTCCTGGTCTGCGAAGGGAGAGTGATAACGATCCGACTTGCTGTGAGGAAGTGAGAGGGACCACCCCATCTGCCCTCTGAAAGTTTAGACTGTTGGTTATTGCCGGGACTGTTTTCTCCCCGTTTTACAGAAGAGGAACCTGGAGCTCAGGAGGTTTTACTAAGCGGCTCAAGGTCGCACACCCAGCAAGTGTCAGAGCCCAGGTCTAGCCAGTTCCACAAAGTTCTGCGGTGAAACCCTCCCCTGGTTTTCCTGGTTTTCCTCACTCTGCGGACCCAGTTTAAATTTCCTTCCTCTGGGTATCCCCAAACCCACGTCAGGCTCTCTCCCTGGAATCTCTGGGGGGCAGTGTGGGAACCTGAGCCCCCTGGGCTGTGGCCCTGAACACACCGGGGTACGGATGAGGGACTCAGAAAGTGCTTTCATGAATGAGTGTGTGACTGTTCTAGGTATGCTCTCAGAGCTGAAGGTGACTGTGCCCTGGGGCCACATCGCTGCCAAAATCTGGGGCTCCGAGCAGGCCTCCCCAGTTCTTTGCCTGCACGGCTGGCTGGACAATGCCAACTCTTTTGACAGACTCATCCCTCTTCTTCCAAAAGGTGGGACTGAAGGGCAGCCAAGGGGCAAGGTGACGTAGACTGCGGGAGAATGAGGTGTGGGAGAGACCGCTGACCTAGATGCCTTCTCCTCCCCCATCTCTTGTCTCAGACTTCTGTTATGTTGCCATGGATTTCGGGGGACATGGGCTCTCGTCCCACTACAGCCCTGGTCTCCCGTATTACCAGGAAAGCTTTGTGAGTGAGATCCGCAGACTTGTAGCAGGTAAGAGGCAGAACGAGAGAGAGAGAAAGTAAGTGTGTGTGTGTGTGTGTGTGTGTGTGTGTGTGTGTTTAAGGGTGCACTGGGACATCCCTTCTCTTCGTTGAGTGGGTTGTGGTAGCCAGGAAACAATGTTGGACTAGGAGTCACCCAAAAGTTCATGGGTGACTTTGGGAAAGTTGGAGAGGGCTGTCAAGAAGAGCTCTTCCTTCCAGGGTTCCACCCCTGTAAAGAAGCTGCAATCCCTCTAAGCTAGTTTCCTGAATGGGGCACCCCAGATGCTGGGGAAAGATGTCCTGAGCACGGGAACTGCAGGACAGAGGGTTGGGGGGAGGCTGAGCCCACTAAAACGTAGCCCTCTGGGTTTCAGCCTTGAAGTGGAAGCGTTTCTCCATCTTGGGCCATAGTTTTGGTGAGTACAGTTTACACGTGGGTGGGCAGGGGGCTGACTGGACTGAGGGAGGGGCTGCGAGGGAGGGAGAGGAGGTCCCCAGGGACCCCGCACTTCTGGGCACTGCGAAGGGAGGTGAGAGAGATGAGGGAGTCTGTGGGCACTGGGCACCTTTGACCTGAGGCACCTCCCGCAAGGGACATAGGGCCCCAGAGGTGGCTGTCTTCCAGTGTGATAAGGGAAATGGGACTTTTCGAGGGGCTAGGTCTGATGAAGGGGTCATATGGCCCCCGGGGAGGGAACCCCAAGTTTGATAGGGAATAAAGAGCCCTGGTCCCTGATGGGAGAGGGTGAGGCCCCTTAGCCTGGGGTGGGGCAGCCCCTGGGAGGAAGGTTTAGTACGATTGGTGAGAGGTGGGGAATACCAGCCCATGACTCTTTTCCCCAGGTGGCGCGGTGGGCGGAACGGTGAGTAGATGGCTTTGTAGTGACTACCTCTGGGCATTCGTGAAGACGGGGCAGGAGGTCTGGGGAGGGCGGTGGGAGAAGTTTCTGGGAAAGGAAGTGCCTCCTCATATCACAAATTTGAACCCAGTATTTGATGGCCTAGTGCCAGTCTGCTTTATGGATGGCAGTAATAATCCTTACTGCCTGGAGGTCGGTGAAACTGGAGATTCCTGGCAGAGTTCAGAGTTTCCACATTCCCCATCCTCAGAGAACCCTGGAATCCAGCCATCCACCGGGGTGTGAATCTTGGCCTGGGTGTGGATCTCTGGGTAAGGGAGAGGAGAGGCTGCCCTGAAGGGAATAAAGACTCTTGTCCCAGCCCCTTGGAAACGTCAGCATCCCCAGGGAAAAGTTTGAGTCCCTTTGCCTTCTTCCTCTCGCACTCATTCTTCCCTTTTTGGATCACATCGTAGTTTTCCAGTATCTTCCCCGAGATGGTGAATAAACTTATCTTGCTGGACACGTGGCCGTTTGCCCTGGACCCTAAAGTAAGAATGGGGCCTTTCATGCATGCATGCTCTCGTGGGGGAGATCCCGGCCCTGGGTGGTGTCCTCAGCCCTGCCTCTTTTGGCAGGGAGGTGGGAGGAGGTGGTAGAAGGTGGACAAGGGGGATCAGGGGGCCCCCAGAAAGGACAGGGTATGCAGCCTGTACCCCTAGGAGTGAGCAGAGAAAAGGGGTGCAGAAGCCTTTGTCATCCTTGGAAACACTGTATGAGGCCTGGGATTTACAGAATGCCAAGTCTATCACGAAGTGGCAGGGGTCGGAGAGGGTCAGGACCGTGGATCGAGGAAGCTCTGGGAGCACACAGCGTGATGAGCCCCCCACCCCCACCCCCACCCCGACTCACGTTCAGTTGCACGCGTTGGCGCTGTGTGCACATTGTACAACAGCACACAGCAGCCCTGCGGGCGGACAGAGAGGACGCGCGGATCTCGCCCGCCCCCGCCCCCGCCCCCGCCACCGGTGACAACAGACCGTGCTGTCCCTGCAGGAGTCCTGGCTTGTGCCACTGATCTGCTGGGTGACCCTGGGCCAGCCACTTGGCCTATCTGGGCCTCAGTTTCCTCACCTGTAAAACCAGGAGGTCGGACTAGGTGACCTTGGAGTTGCCTGCCCGCTGTCGCATTCTGGCACTTTGTTCCCAGGAGCTCAGCCTCTCGGTTACGACCCTGCTTCCTCACCAGTGTGGGCTTCTTATCCGCGAAACGGCCACAGATGCCAAAAGGGCACAAAGCAGGCTGTCTTTTTCTCGCCGCCTGCCCAATCCCCAGCACACAGTAAGCGCCCAGTAAGTGCTGGTCTCATGAATGGAGAGCTCTGTGGGTGACTGTGAGGACCTGGTGAGACTCTGGGCTACTCTCCCTTTATCTGTCTCAGCCACGGAGTTACCCAGCGCAGTGCCCCAGCATCTCCCCACAGAGAATCTCAGGATTTGGTCGTCCCCGTCCCGCCTACTCCGGCGGGGGGCTGGATGGGCGTGTCCCTTCCAGCTGCTGCTGCTCCAGGCGGGGGCCTGTGGCCAGGGCTCGGCTGTTGGAGTGAGCCAGGCGTGGAAACGGGTATACAAGAAGGGGGACCGGGAGTCCCTGAACTGTATGCCCTCTGCCGTCTCCTCTCCACCAGCTGGAGTGCCGGCCTTCAGTAAGCCAGCTGAAACTCCCAAGCCTGGGTGGCCCGGGTCTTAAGGACCGAATACTGAACCCTTGCAAAGCTCTGGCGGTTGGCAGAGATTTCCTTTCCCCTCCATCATTCATCCTCACCCCTCCAGCCGTCCGGACCCCAGGCAGGGCTGGCTGAGCTGACAGATCACAGGGCTAACCTTCAGGGCCTGATCTGGTGCTGCCCTTCGCTGGGTCAGAAGGGATCCAGGCTGAGGGGCTGTCGGCCCGAGGGTGGAGGCGGGGGCTGAGCCCTTCTGTCCGCAGCCCAGACTCCCGCCCACCCAGCAGAGCCCTCTGGTCGCAGGGAATAGAATGCGTGCCGACCTACCGGCGGGGAGCCATGGAGCACGTGCTGCAGGTGGAGGCCTTCCAGAAGCCCCGGCAGGTGGCCAGCCCAGAGGAGATGCTGCAGAAGTGAGTGCTGGTTTGGGGGGCGGGGGGGGTGGCAGGAGGGGCCGGCTGGTTCAAGACCTGGGCAAGCAATGGGATACCAAGGGAGGACGTCTGGGGGGCACAGAGGAAGCCTCAGGCTTCTCCACACAAATCACACGGAGCCTGTTTCTCTCTGCGCTTACCGCAGGTGTCAGGCTTCTTGGCTCTCTCCAGACACCCCAGCTGGGACTTACCTGCCTCGGGTCCTCCCTGCTCTGTGGCCACGCCATTCATTTCCCAAGACCCCTCTCCACCTACTCTCTACCGCTCTTCCTCTCCCTATAACTGGGCACACATGCACGTGTGTGCACACACACACACACTGCCCCATGCCTGTGTCCCTTGTGGGGGGCCGCCTCTTCTTTCCCTCGGGCCTCCCCTGCTCCCAGACATCCAGCGCCCTCTGTCCTCCCCAGGTTCCTGAAGAGCAACAGTCACGTGACTGAGGAGAGTGCGCGACTCCTGCTGCAGAGAGGAACTACCGAGGTGGCCACAGGTAGGGACTCGCCGGCTCTGGCGGTGGCTGATCGGCCCTGCTCTTACTGAGGAGCGATAACCACGAAGTCTCCCGGCTGCTTGCTCTCCGGATCGGACATAGCACCGAGTACTTAGCAAACAGTGTCTCGTGTCATCCTCCTCCCGCTGCCCTATTCTCACGCTGTGCACAGCAGGGGAAACTGAGGCTCCGCTAGGCCAAGGGACACGTGCCAGCTCAGACAGCTGCTGCGCCTCCCAGAAAGGCCTGTGGGGAGCCCCGTCAGGTGTGTCGGGGGTGAATGTTGGGGAGCGTCTCAGCTGCGATCTGCTGACCCTGTGCGGTGGGTGCTGGTGTCCCAGGCTAGGGTTTGAGGTTGTCCGATGGGGCAGGGTGACTTGAAGGGGGTTTTTCTTTTCTTTTCTTTTTTTTTTTGATTTTATTTATTTATTTGAGAGACAGACAGACAGACAGATACAGAGCATGAGAGGAGAGAGATCAGCGGGAGAAGCAGACTCTCTGCCGAGCAGGGAGCCGGATGCTGGACTTAATCCCAGGACTCCAGGACCATGACCTGAGCCGAAGGCAGTTGCTCAACCAACTGAGCCACGCAGGCGCCCCTTGAAGGGAGTTTTTCAAAATGGAGACAGAGGACAGGCGGCACCTGGGTTTCAGGGCAGCCTCGGGCCCGTGTTTTCTGCACTTTGTTTCCTGCTATGTCCATTCGGGAAAACTTTGCCACGGTCCCGGTCAGTGCCAGCCCCACGTGTGGCCACAGAGCTGCAGTGAGCAGGAGCAGACACTGCCCCGCTCCGGGTGGGCCGGTTCCACTAGCTGGCACGACTCCCTGATGGTGCCCTTCCCAAGGGCCCTCCCTGGAACTGACCCTCCAAGGGTTGAGCCAGGATGAGGTCAGGTCAGGGATGTCCATTCTAGGAGGGGAAGCAGACGATAACCACGTGAACAGACAAGCAAGAGACATTTTCTTAAAAGTGTAGTAAAAGAAACGGACTGGGTGTTCTGGAAGAAACCCCACAGAGGGGGGTCCTGGAGGCGGCGCCCAGAGGTGAAGCCCAGGGGAGACCGTGTGGTAAAATGGACCAGGCCCTAAACTGGGCCCAAAGCCCTGGGCTGATTCCTGGCCCTGTAAGCGCAGAGATCTTGGGCAAGTCCCCTCACCCCATTTAGACACCTTCCCCCTATTATTCTCAGGCGATGAATGATGTCTTGGGATCTTCGTGCTCATGGTCTGAGAGGATCAAGCAAGGAGGCGATGCCGCTTCAGCTTATAAAGTAGCAAAGGAGACGGGGGTCCAGACCCCAAGGGCTTGCCAGGTGTGACCAAGTGGTGGCATTACCTGGGCCCCTGGAGGTCAGCAGGGAGTGCTGGGGACTGTGGTCCTGGAAGCAGGACGGCCCAGCCAGTCGTTATCACTGGGAGCCCTGGGCCTTGTGTGGCTGGAATTTCCAGTTGCTCCCAAGAAGCCAGAGATCTACCGTGTGGTGGTGTCTTTCCAGAAGTTGCCAACACACCGTGAGGTCAGGCAGAATATGCTTAAGGGACGTGGTGGCCTTGGGTTTCCGGTCAGTGACTTGTTGCGAAGGAATGTCTGTTATCATCTCGGAACCTCGGCAAATCTGCCATGGAGAGGGGAGGTCAAGGCAGAGGCCGGTGGGCCCGGGCTTCCCAGCGGGGCCACACAGATGGCCCAGCGCAGAAGTAGGCTAATCCGGAATAAGACGTGTTCCCAGCCAGGCAGGGGAAGCTGATTAGGCCAAGCCGGGGTCCCATGAAGGGGTGAGCGTGGACACCCAACCAGTTGTCAGGGAGGGTGAGGAGAGAAGGGAGGGGCTGGGTGAGGCAGCTGGGTGGCTTTGTCAGGCCCAGCCCCGTGCAGCAGCCCGGCCCTTTGGGACCCGAGCTTAACCCAAAACAAGACGGAGCAGGCTCCTAGCCCCCATCGGGGGTTGTGACACGGGGAGGGAGAGCCGGTGTTCCAGGCTGCTCGTGAGTCCTTGTCCTCAGGTGGCCGAACCCCTGACAGTCCCCATTCCACTTTGGGGCAGCAGAGAGCAGGGACCGCTCCGTGAGCCCAGCCCGATCCTATAACTGAACCCAAGTTCATCTGCCCGACGCAGAGCAGAACCAAACACTCAGGAGGCGAGGAGAGGGGGCGAGGAGAGGGGGGAGACCTCCCTGCGGCGGAACGCAAGGGGTTTTGGTTTTTGGTTTTTTGGTTTTTTTTTTTTTTAAAGGCAAATGGGAAGGGGTCTGGGTAAAGGGGAGAAGAGCTATGTGACTCAAAACCAGATAAAGGAAGTTAGTAAAGTAGCGGAGGGTCTACGGGGAGGTCAGTGGTCTGAGCAGTTCTGGCTGACTCCTTGCGTCTCTGCAAAACGAATTAACACTTGGTTATCCTGGCGTCAGGCTTGAGTATCATCTCGCAGAAACGTGGCTGCAGACGGTGTTCCCAGACCAAGCAGGTTTGGGTAAGGACCCTACAGCAGCCTCAGTGGCCCTGTTACTCGCTGGTTACTGGCTTCAGTCCCCAGGGCCTTTGATCATCCCTCATTCTTGAGTGCAAGGGGCTGATGACCGCTCTGGCTATTTCCTGCTGCAGTGGGGTGGAGATCCAGGTAAGAGGAAGGGACCCTATTTGCGCTTAATCATAAGCAGTCCTCAGTTCCGTCTTAAAACCCTACACTCTGCATGAATAGAATTTTTGTACTTCGGTTCATAGATTTTGTACAACGTTTCGTACCACGTGTTGTGACTAAGGAGCACAGGAGAATTAGGAATCCGGAAAATTCCACATTTGAGGAAATGTTCTGAGTCAAATGGACCTAAATCCTTGGGAAATCCAAGAAAATAATCCAGGAAACCATCCAAATCGGAGTCTGGGACTTTAGAGATTTGTTGCAACCAAGTAGCTTATCGTCTTTATTTTGTCAAGGGGAACATCCGTTTCAGAGGGAGCGTTAACCTGTGCGCCGCGAGGAAGGTCCGTTCTGGGGAAGTATGAGTACGTGCGCAGAATATACCGTACAGACGCCTCCTTGTTCCACTGTGATATAACCCAGATCAGGGCTTAGTTTAGCTTTAGTGTTTCTCCCTCTCCCACTGCTTGCGTTCCCTCTCTTGCTGTCTCTCTCTCTCTGTGTCAAATAAATAAAATCTTTAAAAAAAATAAAGATTTTATCTATTTATTTGACAGACTGAAATCACAAGTGGGGGGGGTGGGAAGCAGGCTCCCCACTGAGCAGAGAGCCTGATGCGGGGCTTGATCCCAGGACCCTGAGGTCATGACCTGAGCCGAAGGCAGAGGCTTAACCCACTGAGCCACCCAGGCGTCCCTCCACTGAAATTCATATTACATGCGTGAAAGGGGAAGAGATTCCCTTAAGGTACGCACTATTTCGTGACCTCCAGTTTGTACGTAGCACGAGGTCGTGTAACCTGAAGACTGATTAATGCAGCTTTGCTGAACTAAAACGAGGAGATGGTGGCCCAGAACATGGGTTACGTGAAACAGACAAGTAGTCACGGTCTGTCTGTTAGAGAGTGTTTGGTTTTTATGACCATATGTTCTGGCGTCCTTCTATGAGTTTCCAGAGGTCATTACAGGGGACACTGTCGAGGGTGTTAAAAAGAAGCAGGGTACATAGCGTCCTCCAGTGAGTAAAATACTTTCTGATAAGTAATTTTGATCTGGTATGTTGCGATTGTAGGTTGCTTTTCCATAAGTTACCATGAAGTTGGGCTCATTGGAGAAAAGTTATGGGCATAGCTGTGGGGTTGGCGTGGTCATGTCTGGGGAAGGGCTTCAGGTACCATATTCAGCAGTCAGACAAGTCACCTGAAGAAGCTAAAGTTTATGAAATTCTGACCATGGAATTATCTTTCCAAGAAAAAGAGGTGGGGATTATGGAGCAAAACCAGCAACCCCAAGGAGTCCGTCCTACTCCTAGTGTGTCTGTCTCCTGAGTAACACCTTGAGGTCTGTCACGGGCTCACAGGAACAGTTAGCAGATCCCTTCTCCAAAAGCAGTGGGGTGAAGCCTGTGCTCGGGGGGTGTGCCATCTTCCAAGCTTTGGGGGATCCTGGCTCTTGTGTGTTTTCTGTGTGTTTTTTGTTGGTGGTGGTGGTGATGGTATTTTAGTTTTGTTTTGTTTTGTTTGTTTTGTTTTGTTTTGATCTTCCTTTCTCCAAGGTCAGAGCCTCCTTTCCTTCCAAGCAGCCCCATCAGCAAGTACTGGGGAGATTTGGGGTTTTGTTTGTTTGTTTGTTTTAAAGATTTTATTTATTTATTTGACAGATGGAGATCACAAGTGTGCAGAGAGGCAGGCGGTGGGGCGGGGGGGGTGGGGAGCAGTCTCCCTGCTGAGCAGAGAGCCCGATGCGGGGCTCAATCCCAGGACCCTGGGATCATGCCCTGAGCTGAAGGCAGAGGCTTTAACCCACGGAGCCACCCAGGCGCCTGGGGAGATTTGTTAATGGGTCACCACACCATAGTGAAAGTCCCGACGTGTGGTGATGAATTAATATTTTCCCCCTTTGGGTTTGTCTTCTTTTTTTTTTCCCCCTTAGAAGAACATCACAGACCAACATTGTTTCCTCCTAGCTGAAGTTTAACTCCTCTGTTGTTTTGTTCTAAGAAGTTTGCTCCAGATTCCGTGAACCAGTTTTAGTCTTGGAAATAGGTTACTTTGGTTCAACAGTCGTCTCATTTCAGGAGGTACTGCAGGCGGGCTCTCAAAGTTAGATCTATACCGTGCAAGCCATCAAGTCTTCAATGAGAGGAATTTCTGTAGAAACAAAAGAAAAACAGGTTAATGGTTAGCGCAAGTCGTCAACCCAGTGTCTTGGGTCTTGAGTGCCATTGGCGGGATTTCTAGCTGTTGGGCTTGAAGCGTGTTGGGAGGGAGTGAGGACTGACAGCGCCCTGGCCTGCAGTGTGCATGTCTCTGTTACCTTCCTTCCTGAGCAGCCCCCACAGCCACAGACAGACGTGAAGGTTGTTTCAACGTGAGCTGTTGAGGCAATTTCTTGGAGGTTTACCTCAAGCTGTCTAGCTTCGGTCTTCAAGGCTTCATGAAAAAAATGAAATTAAATTAAAAAATTAAAAAGAGGGTTTTAATTCTCAGTGGTTTCAAGTTGACGTATGGGAGGAAAGGGGAAACTTTCGTTCTGAGAGTCAGAACCAGGTATTTGAGGAAACCCGAAAAATTCAGGGTCCAGCCCAGTTTTATAGGCGAGCAGCAGATACTCAGAGATAATTCATAAGAACTAGAATCTAACACCCACAGAGGTGTGTTATTGAAACATAATCTTTCTCACAAAAATCACCCTTATTTGCCTCAAAGATAGCCAAGTTGAGACTAACTCATTTGTAAAAGAAGTCGTTTGAACTAGCTTGGCCTGACTGTATACACAAGTGCAGAGAGAATAGTGATGTCTCTATAGGTTTCTTTAAAAATGTGCTTTGCTGGAACTTTTCATATAATTTCAGATTAAGGGGCACCTGGGTGGCTCAGTGGGTTGAGCCTCTGCCTTCGGCTCAGGTCATGATCTCAGGGTCCTGGGATCGAGCCCCACATCGGGCTCTCTGCTTGGCAGGGATCCTGCTTCCTCTCTCTCTCTGCCTGCCTCTCTGTCTGCTTGTGATCTCTGTCTGTCAAATAAATTAAAAAAAAAAAAAAACTTCAAAAAAAAAAGATTTTATTTATTTTTTTGGCCCACTGAGCCACCCAGGCGCCCCATAAAGAGGAATTTTAAAAGACTTTGCTAAGTTCCTCCCTATCTACTGCACCCAGTTTGGAGTGTGACTAGTGATCTATGGTGAGGGCTTCTTCCTGGAGCAGGTCCAGTATCTGAATCCTTTTAGGCAGTTACAGGGAAGGTCAAAAAGAAAAACTTGAGTCTTTTGGTTCTTAAAAATAATCAGGGGCACCTGGGTGGCTCGGTGGGTTAAGGCCTCTGCCTTTGGCTCAGGTCATGATCTCAGGGTCCTGGGATCGAGCCCCGCATCGGGCTCTCTGCTCAACGTGGAGCCTGCTTCCCTTCCTCTCTCTCTGCCTGCTTGTGATCTCTGTCTGTCAAGTAAATGAATAAAATCTTTAAAAAATAAATAAATAAATAAATAAAAATAATCAGCTCAGGGGCACCTGGGTGGCTCAGTGGGTTAAGCCTCTGCCTTTGGCTCAGGTCATGATCTCAGGGTCCTGGGATCGAGTCCTGCATCGGGCTCTCTGCTCAGCGGGGAGCCTGCTTCCTCCTCTCTCTGCCTGCCTCTCTGCCTACTTGTGATCTCTCTCTCTCTGTCAAATAAGTAAATCTTAAAAATCAGCCTAAAATATGCCAGAGATACATTTTGGGGTGTCATGTTTTCCTCCCTCACTGAGGTACGAGCTCAGCCTGGCTCATGGGAGAAACCAGGAAGCAGTAAGCCAGGGCTGGGAGAGAGGGCCGGTCCTCATCTACCATCTTAGCTATGTTCCCGTCATAATACCGGCTTCGGTCGTGAGACAAGCTCGAGGTGTTGGCGTGAGGGAGGGAGAGCCCGGCACTGGTTGGTGTTCCCTAATGACAAAGCACAGTCCCATGTCACTATCTGGCCCCCACATCCGGCCCACTGTCAGGGCCGCTTGGCCCGATTTTTTTGACTTGTACAGTTCGATCCTAGAAATATCTTATGAGGGGGATTTTGAGTAGGTGCTCATATTTCAGATAGAAAGATTTTATGTAAAAATGAAGATATCCAGTTCCTTTTTTTTTTTTTTAAGATTTTATGTATTTATTTGTCAGAGAGAGAGAGCACAAGCAGGGGGAGCTGCAGGCAGAGAGAGAAACAGACCCCCCCCACCCCCCCACTGAGCAGGGAACCCGATGCCGGACTTGATCCCAGAGCCGTGGGATCATGACCTGAGCCAAAGGCAGACGCTTAACCGCTAAGACACCCAGGGGCCCCGAAGATTTCCCGTTTCTTTTGGAAAAGTGAGAGAAAGGGAGCCTGAGTGGCTCAGGTCATGGCTTGGCCCAGAGTCTGCTTCAGATTCTCCCTCTCTGCCTCTCCCCCTGCTCTGGAGCTGGCAGGCTCTTACACACTCCCTCTCAGCTAAACAGAATCTTTAAAAAAGAAGGAAAAGGAAAGCAGGAAGAGCTGGAAGCCCGCTCTGTGTTCCCCACAAGCGATGACCTGTCAGGACAGGTTCCGCTGCCGTGGCCGTGGGCACACTCTCTGCCTGGCCTCTGCTGGCAGCTCCCAGCACAGGAAGGGGGAGGGAGTGGGTGGAAAGTGTTTCTGAGCTGACTCTTAACCTTTGTATATTGGGTGCTGGGCATCAGCTTCCTCTGTGGTCCTTGGAAAGCCCCATGCTCAGGCCTGACAGTCCCGAGCACCCTCCCCCTGCACCCTCCCCCGGCACCCCCTCCACATGGCTCTGTTGTCCCAAGGGTTGCACTTAGAACTCGCAGCGTTCAGCGCCCCTTTGTTTGCAGATGAGGAAACTAAGGCCAGAGAGGGGGGACCCAGGGCATTCTGCCCCATTTCCTATGCCCATCCCAGGGCATAGGATGCCATCTGCCCATTCAGATCATTCAGCGCTTTAATAAATCAATCCCTGACTCCTGTCCCAGGCTAGCTGTGTACTTAGCTGGGGGTGCAAGCAGAAGCAGGTCCTGCCCTGCCCTGTAGTCCTAGAGTAGAGAGCTTGGGGTCAGGGGACAAATGTCACTCCCCACGGAGGTTAGTTACCCGTGCGGGGGAGGGGAGCTGCGCCTATAGGACCCCGGCCCGGGAGACTGGAGGGTCATGAAGACTGAGGGTAGTGCCCAGAAAGGCGAAAAGGATGAGGCAGTGAACATTCCAGGGTGTTAAATCACAAAAATTAAGTTGAGGAAATCTGAAGATCTAATTAACTTTATTAAACCACTCATGGAGGGGCGCCTGGGGGGCTCAGTGGGTTAAAGCCTCTGCCTTCGGCTCAGGTCATGATCCCAGGGTCCTGGGATGGAGCCCCACATCGGGCTCTCTGCTCCGCGGGGAGCCTGCTTCCCCCTCTCTCTCTCTGCCTCTCTGCCTACTTGTGATCGCTCTCTCTGTGTCGAATAAATAAATAAAATCTTTAAAATAAAATAAAATTTAAAAAATGACTCATGGATTGGGCAGCAGCCCAAAGAGAAAGCTTAATGCACTCCTTAAGCTGTAGAAAAGGTTTTTAAAGGCAGAGGGAGAGTGGAGGAAGGAAATTACTTGCAAAGAATGCATTCTGTCAGACGAGGTCGCCCTCCTGAGGGGAGCAGAAAGGATCTGTCAGTAAACTTGCTGGTGATGACCAGGAAGTCCCATGTTTCCTAGTCAGAGGCTACGTCCCCCACCAGGCTGAAACTGACCTGTCGGGTGTTAAGTCTTGGTTGGCTGACGTGGGGCCTTAACGTAAGTGACTCCGTCTTGGGCTTGTCACTGTCAACATAAAACAAACAAACTCTTTAGGATTTCTTTAAAAAAAGGAGGGGGGGGGAGAGCATAAGGTTGCAGGCTTCGAAGATATGGGGACAGAACCTAGATTTTTACTCTTATTTTTACTCAAAATGTTTCTCTTGAGCTGTTTGCTAACGAAGCTGATGGACTGTGCGTGCTCAGGACAGAAATAGAGCTTTGGAGTTTGGTAAGGTCATTCTGAGCTTGGTAAAAATTAAAGTTAGAGCTTCCCTGGGAGCCCAGGAGCAGGGCCCACGAACATTCAAAGCTGGAAAGTTTCTTTATTGTTTCTGCCTTTGGATCACCAGTCTTCCCTCAGCCTTGATGTTCAACCCTTATTTTATGTCCCTCAGTGCTAGGGTAAGTGGCTTGCCTGCTCTGGGTCCAAGTCCTCTGTGTGTGTGTGTGTGTGTGTGTGTGTGTACACCTAGAGTTCCTCATTGGGGGAACTTGCTGTAGTGCAAATGGTGGGAAACTTAAAAGTGATATATATTCTCTATTAAGTTCAGCTGATGAGCAAACATGGACCATATGCTTGGCTTAGATTGTCTGGTTTCCTTCGATGCCACATTTATCCTAGAGACACAAGGACAGTGAGAGAATTCCAGGAAGTACAGTTCTGAGGAACCAATGTGATGTTGGCCTAGACTCCCAAGAAAAAAAAAAAAATCCAACGAATCCTTCACTTGATAAAAGGTTAGGGATAAAAAGGTCTTGATAAAAGGGTAGGGAAATTGATGATGATTTACGAGGAAAGAGGGGGAACCTGCACATTGAGCAAACATATACATAACGTGTGTCCCGTGGGGGTGTGGGGTGGAGACGTCACCTGGGAAGGAGGCGAAATTCAGTCCCTGACATCAGGAGGTTATGGGAGGACAAGGGAAGGGACTGTGGGCGTGCTCCAACGTGGGGTCTTGGGCTCCTGGTCTCCAGTCGGGAAGGCCTGAGCCCGATCGGCGGACCCGGAGTCCAGGCTTCTGCAGAGACTCCTAGTACGTTTGTTCATGGGGTCAGAAAAGACGCAATCGCCGACTGGAGGTAACCGTTGCCTGAAAAACAGATTTTAAGTTTTTTGCTAGTTTTAGGGCCCGGTTTCAGGCCCCCACCCCCACCCCACCCCTGGAGTCACACTCATTCTTCAGTCTCGAGGAATTGAAACGATGACCACTCTGGCTACTTCTTTATCTCCTTGGGCGAGGTAGGTTTCGGGTAAAGAGCAGTTTTTGCAAATCACAGCTGTGTTATGTCTACCTGCGAGGCTAAGCAGAAGGTTTCACTTTACAGGTCACGGCAGCAAGGGAGATAGAAGTAATGTGGAGTCAGACGTGCTGAGATTTTTCCTGCCTTAATTTCCCGTTGTCAATCTTTCCATTTCATTTCTGTGGGACATGGTGGGAGGCGTCTCTTCTGTAAATGCTTCAGGCTGAATCGGGGGGGGGGGGCAGTGGGGGAGCTTTGGAATGGAAGGATTTGACTTGGTCCAAGACACAACTTTCGGTCCCTTGTGGTGATGGAGGGGAGCCGTCACATGGTTCCTTCTCTGAGAACTTGGATATTTTCCGACATAGGTTGGGACCACATGCCATCATGAATCTTCTCCCCAGTATACTTGGGGAAAGTAACAGTATATAGTCAAACCCATCATTCCCTCCAAAGCGGATCTGACATCGATGGGAATCTGAGAGAATAGGTCAGTCAGCCAGTCCCAGCCCCTTTGGAAAAGAGGATGTGGAGGTCAAGGGCTTCTTGGAGCCCAGTGGCTTTCTGCCTGATTCTATCGATACGGAGTCCTGTTTCCCAGCAGGATGAATACGGGTGTCGTAAGTGACCTCGGCCATCATAGACTCTGCCTCAGTTAGCAAGCTGTCAGGAAATCAGTAAGAGACATCTCTACAGAAACAAAAGAAAACACAGGTCAGTGGTCAGGGCAAATTTTGAGTCCCTGGTGCTGCCAGTGAGAAGAGTTTTTTAAAAAGATTTTATATATGTATTTATTCGACAGAGACCGAGCAGGGGGAGCGGCAGGCAGAGGGAGAGGGAGAAGCAGGCTCCCCGCTGAGCAGGGAGCCCGATGCGGGGCTCGATCCCAGGACCCCAGGATCATAACCTGAGCCAAAGGCAGAGGCTTAACCCACTGAGCCACCCAGGCGCCCCTTAACCAGCTTGTTCTTAATAATTACCCATGAGGGAGCACCTGAATGGCTCAGTCCATTGAGCATCCAGCTCTTGAGTTCTGCTCAAGTCATGATCTCAGGGTCATGAGACTGAGCCAAACCTTGGGTTATCCGACCCCGGGCTTGGCAGGGAGTCTGCATCTCTCCCATTCGCTCTCTCTCTGTCTCTAAAACCAATCAATCAATCAATCGCGGGTGCACTCTCTGTCAGTCTCTACAATCAACCAATCAATCTTTGGAAAAAGAATAAGTACCCATGAATACTTCAGGAGGCGGACAGACTCACCCATCAAGTCCTCTTTGCCAAGAAACTGCGACAGAGATAGCAAGCCTCCTTTGACCCCCGGTGTAGGAAGAGTAAACGATTTCTATTTAATGTCGTATCTCCAAAGAAGTGCTTCTTCGAATTAAACCACCGGCCTTGAATTAGCTTTACTGTATTTTGCACCTGAGTCCACTGAAAGCTAGTCAGTTTGTCCCCGGCTGTCAGCTTTCTGTGGGGCTCCCAGGGGCACATCTGAAGCGGGCGGTTTAAGTCCGGGGAGCCCGTGGGCCCCTGCACACTGGCGTGAGACGTGCTTCCGCGTGACCCTCATATGCGGTTTGCCCCACAGCCTGGGGTGCTTCTGGGCACCGTATAGGTGAGGGCGGTGGGGCTTGGAGGGCCCGAGCTGATACAACCACCGCGTTCCAGACGACCCCCAGGTGTTCTCTGCCAGGGGCTCGGAGATCCCACCTACACCGCCAAGAAATGTTGACACAAAATGAGCAAACCTAGACTTTGTCTTTGAGGTTATTTGCTAAGAAGGCAGATGGATGTACGGTGAGTGCTCAGGGCAGAAAGAGAGCCTAGGCTTTGAAGCTTGGTGAAGTCGTTTTGACCTTGGTGGAAGGACGTAGAGCTTCCCCGGGGGCAGGGCGGGCACGGACCTTCAAAGTTGAGAAGTTCCTTCATCACTGTTTTCTTTTCAGCCAAAGGGAAACTCTTGCAGGGTGTTAATTGGAGAGTAAGGAGGTGGGTCCCAGCTTCTTGGAATTTGCCTTTCTAAAGTGGCACAGGCCAGGGTCAGGGGGCCGCGGGCACATGCTGTTTGGCTTTTTGCTCTCTCGCTGCTCTTGGTCGAAGGTTTTGAAGGAACCGCCAGGACTTGGTAGGACAGGACGGCAGCCGGGGATGCCCGAAAAGTGCACATTCCTTTGGGAAAATCCCAACAGGGTTCGGCATTTGGTTTTTCCCCCACTGGGAGCAGAGAGGGGACCGTCTGGTGGCTCCTTAAGTCCGAGGGGCAGCGTCATCTTCTTCCTGAGGGTTCTTAGCCTGAGGGGCAAATATACCCATTGTAAAAAGAGGGAGAGCTAATTTCTAGAAAACAGAGGTTCGAAGATAATTGTCTCCCGGGTGGTCGTTCTCCCTCATCGCAAGCACAGGGTTGGTGAACGCCCAGCCTGGGGCAGTGCGGGAAGATGGAGGGTGGGGTGGGGCGGTTACAGGGTGGAGAAGGTCATTCTGGGCTCTGAGAAGATGGGAGGGTGACAGGGTGGGGCAGCCTGAGTGGGAGCTGTGAGGGGGCCTGGGGGGAAAGACCCCATGGGCACGCTGAGCAGCAGGTGGTGAAGGCAAAGGTTGTGAAGGTTCTGGAAGGGGGACAGGAGGCCAGGTGGGGCTGGAGTCAGGAGCTGGAAACAAAAGCAGGGGCTCTGGGCATGGGAAACACCTTGGTGCCTATAAGGCAGAAGGTGTTTCTCTGCCCTCCTGCAGGGCGGGTGTTTTCCACAGTTTAGCCATGGGGCGCTTCCTGGGGGTGGGGGGGTAATCTAAAGATCACGTGACCACCTTAAGGTTCTCAGACCGGGCAGCTGCTCTGCCAGATAGGGAAACCACCGTCCTCCTGCCTCTCGGGTGCGGGAGGCACCTGTGTAGGCCACACCAGTCTGTGGCCGGGCGGCAGCGGCCAAGGTCTGCTGCTCCAGCTTGGCCCCAAGAAGAGACCAGTCCAGACTGAAGAAGGGCACCCTGGCCGGAAGGGCCCCGGGTCCCCGGGGAAGCCCTGTGGGGTCCCTCGCCCTGACAGGCAGCTCTGAGGACCCGTCTTTGTGCTTCTGTTCCAGGCCTAATCCTGAACAGAGACCGGAGGATAGCTTTGGTGAGTGCTGCTTTTTCTTTTGTTGTTGCGGGACATGATACATCGCATAATAGTTACAATTCAAAAACATTCGTTAAGTGTCCAATTCAGTGACACTCAATCCATTCGCAACATTGTACAACTGTCGTTGCCCCCACATTTTTCGTCACCCTCCATAAAAACCCTGTACCCACTGAACGCCAGGTCCCCATCCTCCCACAGCCCCTGGTGGCCGCCGTTCTGTCTTCTTGTCTGTGAGCTTGGCTGCTCCGGGGACTTCATGTCACTTAGAGACGGTTTTCAAGGCTCATGCGTGTCTCAGCGGGGTGCCCAAACTTCCCTCCTTTTATGACTGAGTAATACTCCGTTTGCGTGGATCTGTCCATTCGTCCATAGAGAGACCCTTGGGTTGTTTCCGCCTTTTGGTTATTGTGAATCCTGCTGTGAACATAGTGACGAATATCAGTTCGAGTCCTGGCTTTCAGTTTTTCTGGACACATACCTAGGAGCGGAATTGCTGGATCGCGGGAGGATCCTACGCTGAACCTTTCAAAAACCGCCAGACTCTTTCCGCACGGCCGCAGCATCGTTGTCACTCCCGGGAATGCACAAGGGTTGAGCTTGTGCTTTTCTAGTTTTTGAAATTTCAGCCACCCTCGTGGGTGTGAGGTGGTGGGCGGCCGCTTTCCAGTCATGGGTCTCCTCAGGGCAAAGGCTGGGGGCAAGGGAGAGGATCCCCCGCCCCGCAGAGTCCGGAGGGGAAGATGTCTCCCCAGCAGGGCTGGCAGGCGTGAAGGGTGCGCTAGGGTCTGCCCTGCACCCGGTTGGGGGAGGTTATTGCCAGCAGGGGCGCTCATTCTGCTTCTCATTCTTCCACGTGTCTCACCTGTGTGTGTGTGGGGGGTCCTTGTCACTGCAGGCCAGGAGGAGGGAACTGTTGCCTCCCCACACTTCCCAGGCGGGGAAACTAGGTCAGCCAAACGACCTGCCCACAGTCAAGCAGCACCATCGGTGGGGGCTTCCCACCCACAAACAACCGAGCACACAAACCATTACCGACACACAGCTGCCCACCGAGCGAACGGTGAGCGCCGAGGCCCACTGCCGGGGGCAGACTTGCAGCCCCATCTGTGTGTTTGCACAACGGGGTAGGAAGACACCATCGTATTTTAGGGCTCTTGGGTTTTGGCATTTGTTTAGGTTCTCACGGAAATGACTGTGATTGTTTCCCTTACATGGGTTACCTGCATGGGAGTGCAGGGAAGGCCTGCCAGTGGCAGGGGGAGGGGTGGATGGGGACAGCAGGTGTGCCTGGAGGAGGTGGGATGTGTGCCAGGCTCAGGGTGGTGTGGTCCATGTGGGTGAAGAAGGGAAAGACTTTCCAGGTCTGTGCTGCTGCACAGAGGCTTTGGCATCGGCTCAGTGCATGTGCTGAGTTGGGGTTCCCGATGAAGGGTCTGAAGACCAGAAGGGGATAGAGAGGCTGCTTAACAGGAGGCCAGTGGCCAGTCTGGAGCTGTGTGAGCTCTTGCAGAAACTCAGCCCAAGAGGCTGTGTGACCTCAGGCAAGCCGCTTACCTGCTCTGTGCCTCAGGTTGTCTTTCGTGCAGAAAGGAAGTACATTCCTTTATTTATTCATCCGAGCAGCCAGGAGGTACCAGCCCCCATGCCGGTCTTTGTGGGGTTGCTGCGAAGACTAGCGAAGGTCCATGGGTCGAGTGCCCTAGCGCGGTGCTCTCATGTTAGGGGCTCTCAGGTGGTGGTCTTAATGAGATGGTTCAAGAGGGTAAAATGCTTCGCACATGTGAGATGCTGTAGTTAGAAGTAGGAAGCTCTGGCCTCAGGGACGCCACCAAGAGCTGTTGCCCAGGCCCAGGTGTGGACATGAGGCCCAGACCGGGGCATCAGCCAAGGGGATGGGAATGTTTGAGTTTTGATTTTGATCCAGCTGGGATCTGTTCTCAAGGATGGTGTGAGGTAGGGATCCATTTTCACTCTTTCCCCAGATGAATAGTCAGTTTGGTCCACTGACAGTTATTTGGGGGAGGGGGAGGCTCCTAGCCACCAAGACTCACTCACCGTGGTCTGTCTTCTGTGTGCCGGTCCTCAGGCTGGGAGCTTATTGCCAGATCCTAACCAGTGGAGCCCCTTGTTGGAAAGCTTCCCTCCAGAGAGTGATCCCGGCCGGACCCCTGGCCTGAGCCAGGTCACCCTCCAGGTGGCAAGCAGGACCCCCAGTCTCCACTGCCCCCGAGTGCAGGTTGGGTTAGTTACTTTGGGGGGCATTTGAAAATGCCCCTTCCCTTTCCGAGGACCATGCCCGGAGCAGCACACAGCTCTCCTGCAGTAGGCTGCCCTGATTTGAAGTCGATGTTTAGGCCGTAAACTGAGTGACAGAAGATACACGTTCTCAAAGGGGTCTGTCTCTGCGCTTTGCTGTTCCAGTGATCTTGTCACCATCCGAGATATACCGCTCTGGTTTACTCCCTACTTCTTTCTAATCAGTTCTGATGGTTGGTAGAACCAGTGCTCGCTCCTTGTTCTTCTTTTACACGTTTTCCTTGCCTTTTCTTGCATATTTTCACTTCCAAATGAAGTTTGGAATGATCAACTTATGTTAAAAATTACACTGGGGGCACCTGGTGGCTCAGTTGGTTAAACCTCTGCCTTCGACTCAGGTCATGGTCCCGGAGTCCTGGGATCGAGTCCCGCATTGGGCTCCCAGGTCCATGGGGAGTCTGCTTCTCCTTCTGACCTTCTCCCTGCTCATACTCTCTCATTCTCTCAAATAAATAAATCTTTTTTAAAAAATTACATTGCGGGGCGCCTGGGTGGCTCAGTGGGTTAAAGCCTCTGCCTTCGGCTCAGGTCATGATCCCAGGGTCCTGGGATCGAGCCCGGCATCGGGCTCTCTGCTCGGTGGGGAGCCTGCTTCCCTGATCTCTCTCTCTGCCTGTGTCTCTGCCTTGTGATCTCTCTCTCTCAAATAAATAAATCTTAAAAAAAAAAAAAATTACATTGGGTTGGGGAGCCTGGCTTCCTTGGTAGAACATGCAACTCTTGACCTTGGGGTCGTTGAGTTCAAACCCCACATGGAGCATAGAGCTTACTTAAAAAATATATATTGAGAGGACATTGAATTTGTGGAATACTTTGGGAATTTAGTAACTGTTAACATTATAAAAAGGTATCACTTGCTTTACAATAAAGGCAAGCCAGGCAATGGGTTTATGGAAAAGTATGATCTAGACCCTTGCCTCACCCAATACACAAAAATTAATTCAAGATGGATCATATATCAAAATATGAAAGGTAAAACAGGAAAGTTTCTAATGAAAACAGGGAATAACTTTATGACCTTGAAGTAGACAATATATTTTATTTTTTTAAGACAATATATTTTATTTTTTTAAGACAATATACTTTAAATAGAACACACATGTGAATCAATGAAAATATTGATAAATAGGGCTTTATTAAAATTTAGAATTTCTGTTCATCAAAAGACAAATTAAGAGAGAGAAGAGTCCAGCCACAGAGTAAAAGAAGATACTTAAAGGCATAGGCCTGCTTAAGGAGTCCTATCTGCCATATATAAAGAGCACCTACAAATCAATAAGATAAAGTCTAACAACCTCATTTCTAAAAACAGGCAAAATATTTATTTTTTTTAATATTTTATTTATTTATTTGACAGAGAGAAATCACAACTAGGCAGAGAGGCAGGCAGAGAGAGAGGAGGAAGCAGGCTCCCCGCGGAGCAGAGAACCCGATGCGGGGCTTGATCCCAGGACCCCGGGATCATGACCCGAGCCGAAGGCAGAGGCTTTAACCCACTGAGGCACCCAGGCGCCCAAACAGGCAAAAGATTTTAACAGGCACTTCATGAAAGAGGCTAGCCAAGTGGCCAGTCAGCCCATGAAACGTGATTGTTATCATTAGTAATTAGGGCGGTCAATGAAATACACCTCCCACCTCCATCAGACGGGTAAAAATTGGTGTCAGAATTGAAAGGCCTGACAACACCAAGTCTCAATGGGGGCATAGACCAGAACTCTGATGCCCTGCAGGAGGAAGCATAATTGATGCAAACACTTTGAAAATGGTTTGGCAAGAACTGCTAAAGCAAAACACAGTCAAATCCGTGAGCCAGTCATTCTCCTCCTAGTTGTGTACCTAGCAAATATGTGTGCCGTGTGCACAGAGGACGTGTACCAGGACATTCATAGCAGCTTTGTTCATAATAGTCCCAAACTGGAAAATCCCCCGCATGTGTTCCAACAATAAAATTCGTACATCGTTACGTATTCATTCACTGGAGCACCACACAGGGGAAAAAAACATACTTACAGACCAAAAGAAACCGGAAACAGAGAGCACTCTGCATGATTCCATTTACCCGAAGTTCAAAAAGAGGGAAATTGATCTATGGGGCTAGAGGGAAATTGATCTATGGGGCTAGCGGTCTGAATAGTGGTGTCCTCGGAGATTACCCCGGGAGGGAGCCTGTGGCTGCTGGTGGTGGTCGAGGCTTTGAGCTGGGTCGCACGGAGCATGGCCTTGGTGAAAGGCCATCGCGAGCTGCCACGTAGATCTAGGGACTTTGCTGTAAGTCACACTAGACATACAGAAGAAGAACATAGACCAGGGAATGAAAGTGGACTAGGGAAAGAAGGTTAGAGGAGTGGAGGGTAGAAGCAAAGAAGAAGGAGACAGGGCATACCCGGCAGCCTTTGTTCTTAAAGGCTTTCTTGGAGAGATGTCCTCAGACTGTGTGGCCGGAGAGGAAAGTGCTGCAAGACCCCAGACTTAACGTTTTCATATCTGGAGACATGAGTGGAGGTCACGTCGCTCAGTCTCTGCCTTGGGGACCAATATATAATCGAGTTGAGGCCCTGACCGGGGCCCCAAGCCTGAGACAACCCCCTCTCACCCTGGGCAGAGCAGCACAGGCTGGGAGAGGGGGCAGGTCAGTCTGTGCGTTGACGCTGGTCAGGGGAGCCCCTCTGCAGGTGCGAACCACGTCCCCGCTCTTCCTGAAGCTGGGCACTCTGCCAGCAGGAGCTAACGTGCAAGTGTGTCGGGGTCCTCGGTAGATCTTCGTTCATCGGGCCTCGTGGGTGATCTGGAAAGGTCTGTTTCTGGAAAAGCACCCAAGGGCATTTTTGCCCAAGGAGCAGGAAATGGCCGGGAGGAGGTCAGGGCAGATCAAGGGCAGTGTGCTCTGGAGGCTGTGACCAGGTGTGTGTGTGTGTGTGTGTGTGTGTACACGTGTGTGTTTCCTAAGAATTTTATATTTATCGCAATGATGGAGGAGTGTTGGGCACAACAGTCAGTCCGCATGGAGCTTCCCTGAATTAATCCACCCTGCGCACGTTTGTCAAGCTTCTCCCGTCCCACCTGGAGTTCCGGGGCTCGAGCAGCACCGTCTGGTAGAACGTGAGTCTTGTGCAGTCCCATATCTTGTAGTAGCCATGTTATGAGAGTAAAGAGAAATAGAGGAAATCAAACTATTTTTTTTTAAAAGATGAGAGCATTTTTTTTTAAAAGATTTTATTTATTTGACAACAGATCATAAGTAGGCAGAGAGGCAGAGAGAGAGGGGAAGCAGGCTCCCTGCTGAGCAGAGAGCCCGATGCGGGGCTTGATTCCAGGACCCTGGGATCATGACCTGAGCTGAAGGCAGAGGCTTAACCCGCTGAGCCACCCAGGTGCCCCAAACTTAGTATTTTTTAACCTTTTTTTTTTTTTTTTTAAAGATTTCATTTATTTGACAGAGAGCAAGAGAAGGAACACAAGCGGGGGCGGGGGCAGCAGGCTCCCCACGGAGCAGGGAGCCCAATGCCTGGCTCGACTCTAGGGCCCCAAGCCAAAGGCAGACGTTTAATGTTTGAGCCACCCAGGCACCCCAAATTTAATATTTTTAACTCCGTATATCCAAGATGTAACCAGTATAAAAATGCGAGGCATCTGACATTCTTCCATTAAGTCTTCAACATCCACTGTGTGGTTCCCCCCACAGCACCACTCGGACTAGCCCCATCTCAAGCACTTGGTAGCTACGTGGTCCTAAGACAGGGTTGCCCCGGCCGTGATGGAGGCCAGCGGGGCTGTGGGGGCGTCAAGGCGTCCTCACTCTGCACAGTGGCTTAAGCAGATGCGGACATGGTCGGTGCGGGTTGGAAGGCTGTACCTGGTGGAGTCCGGAGCCTGGGCTGCCTGGGCGGTGCTGCAGGGCAGCGTGCAGGTGGGGGAAGGAAGTTCGGGACGAAGGGCCACATCTCGTCCTGGAATCTAGACCCAGAAGCCATCCAGGTCACTTTCCCGCATTTAGCTGTACAACCACACCAGGATGTGAGGGGACCTGCACAGTGTCTGGCGGGAGAGCCATGAGCCCAGGAAGAGGGAAAACGGATTAAGGGAAGGAATCCTCTGGCCCGCAGGGGTTAGAGGCCTCTGGGGGTGATGTGGTTGGGAGCTGGACCTGGTCCTGGGGTCAATGGCCACTGTGGCCCCACAAGCCGCCCCACCCCAGGACAGAGGCCTCACACCCGCAGCAACACGGGCTGCCTTTTGCAGCAAAGTCACTGCGGTCTGTCCCCCCACAGCCGGAGCACAGCCTGGATTTCCTCAGCGGGGAGCAGTTCATGTGCTTCACCAAGCGGCTGCAGGCCCGCGTCCTGCTCATCAAGTAAGTGCGAGCCTCACACCCCCAAAGACCCTTGGCTGCCAGGAATCCCCAGGTCTCCCGCATGTGAGGTTCCCGGTTCTGTGTGAGGCTGGGCTGCCCCAGGCACCGGGGTGTGGAGGGCAGGGTTGGGGAGGGCGCAGGTGGCAGGGCAGGAGCCAACCCAGCTGCCCCTCCCCGCACACATCTGCAGAGGGCACCCCTGGGCCAGGCGGACCCCATACCCTGCCGGGTCCCCCGGCCCTTTGCTGCTCCCCTGCCTTCCTCCCGCCCCCACCTGCCAGCTGCAGTCCGCTGCCTCCGCCTATGGACTGCGGCTGTGACTTCTAGGGACGTGTGTGTCTCTGGTGCTGAGCACAGGGGTCTAGGAAGCACAGGCTTGGGTTGCGGATCCCAACCACAGTGAGATACACTGTAACCCTCCCAACCTGGGGACAGCTGAACCCTGAATGGCAGATGACAGGCACTGGCAAGGATGTGGAGAAACCAGAGCCCTCCCGCTGTGGGGCTGTAAAGTGGCACAGTCGCTTGGAACAGTCTGGCAGTTTCTGGAGCCACCGAGTCACCGCAGAGCCCCGCAGGCGCCCTCCCAGGGATATACAGGCCCGATGTAGGTCCACACGGCAGCTTGCGCAGGACTATCCAGAACGGCACTTGTCACAAGAGCCCAGAGGTGGAGGCCACCCAGGTGTCCGCCAGCAGACGGGCCAAATGTGGCGAGCCCACGCAGGGGGCTACATTTCAGCCAGGAGGGAACAGACTAGGGCAGGCGACACGGGTGACCCTGGAGAACGGGATGGAAAGTGAAAGCAGTCCTGCGTCCACGCAGTCTGTGGTTCGACCCACATGCCAGTGTGAGCACGGAGTCTCCGCAGTCAGTGTTGGCGTAAACCCGGGAGCTGGGTGAGAACCAGAGGCTCGGGTTTGGGGTTTTCTGAGACGATGACAGTGTCCTCAGATCGACTGTAGTCACGGGTGCAGAACTCTAAGGATACACACGAGATGAGCGAAATCTCAGGAACGATGTGGAGAGCGAGCGTGGACTTGGGCCTGTCCCATCCCGGCTGCGCCACGCAGAGGCCACGGCCACGGACGGGTGCCACGACCCTGCCGAGGTAAACCGCGTAGCACTTCAGCCGCGGTGAGCCTCGAACTGCGGGACAATCAGAGGCAAGCCCAGGCCTGGTCTCTGCTCAGCCTGGGAGCTGGGCTGGGGGGAGGCACCGCAAGGTATCCCCAGGGTGAACCCTGATTTTCCTCTCACTTTCCAGAGCAATGCAAGGATATTATAACGTGAAAAGGAAGGATGACACGGACAGGAACATCATGGCTTTTGTGAAAGACATGCTGAACTCGGTCCTAAAGGAGGTAGGGGCATGAGGCTCAGCTCGGGGGACTGGCGGGACCTCCCAGGCCTCACTCCGCACGCTGGCCGGCGCCCTGGAGCTCACACTCCACGTGGCCCACACACTGTACTGGCGAGTGCCCAGTGCTGTCGGCCACGTGTACTCCCCAGCCCGGGTCCAACTTGGCCAGAGACCAACAGACTGAGCAGGTGATCAGTCTCCAGCAGGGGCAGGGACCCTGGTTTTGGCCCTGGGAACACGTGGCACCCTGACCATCAACCGCTGTTAACACCTGCCCCTGGGCCTCTGCAGACCGCAGCACCACCACCGAAGGCGAGCCTGTGTGGCCAGCCCGCAGTGCCCTTCCGTCTCCCAGGGAGGCTCACCCTTGACTATTGGGCCCTCCCTGACGGAGCCCTACCTCACAGCCCAGAATGACCCAGAAATCTGGACATTCCCCCCCACCCCCACCCCGGTCCCCAAATCAGGCCTTTCTGACTCTGAGCCTGGCTCTGACTTAACGAGCATGTGACCAGGGAGCTGTGGGTCAGTCCCTGCCCCGTGGTTCACCATGGGGGACCCTCTGGAACCCCTGGGAGGCAGTAGGCCCTGGGAAGGCCCCAGCACAGCAGAGGGGCCACACCCACCAACCTTTCCCTCCCCTCTCCAGCGGTTCCAGTACACAGAAGTCCCAGGCGGCCACTATGTCCACTTGAACCAACCTGAGAACGTGGCTGGTATCATCAGTGCCTTTCTGCGGAGCAAGGACATGATACCACACCATCTGTAGCCTGCGCCCGGGCCTTTGGAGACCTGGTGCCCACCACTCACCACCTGGGTTCCTAGTTCCGGGCCCTCCAGCCAGGGCAGGTGTGGTGGAGACTGGCCTTACTGGTCTTGAATGAGGCGGAGAATCCTGGGCAGTTTGCGGGGACCAAGATTCTTTCAACATTTGTGACTTCAAGGGGGAGACTCTGTTTGGATCTGGGGGCGCTGTTCTGTGGCTGGCAATCTGCAGGGAGCGGGGAGCAGGGGGAGGAAGGAGCAGCCAGGTGGCTGCCGGCTAGATGAAAAATAAAACGTCCTTGTATGCTTCTGAGGCTGTCCCGTCTCCACGGGGGCTCTTCCACGGAGGGGAAGGAAGGGAGAATACAGCAGACACTCAGATGGAGACCGAAGGCCCGGGGCAGACTGGGAACAGACAAACCCGGAGAAGGAAGCAACCACGGCCTGGGCTGGTGGCTCCCTGCGGCCTGTGGGCCCCCCACCCCAGCCGGGCAGGCCTCACCAGCGCTGCGCCCCCCACACTGCTGCGGCCCCAGAACCAGGGGGAGGGTCCTATCCTTCCCCACACCGAATGCGCTCAGATCTGGGGAGGGGGTGGTTTGATATGGCAGCCCCCGGGCCTCGGACAAGCGTTCCAGGTCTTCAGGTCCTCCCTGGCCACCGCTCGCTGCCCCTCTCCACAGGGTCCCGGGACCAGCTGCGCTCAGTAGGGTCGGAACTTGCGCTGTGCCCGCATCAGCTCGATCCTCTGCTTGTCTTCCTCGAACTTCTTACGCAGCTGGGCTAGATCTGGGAGGGGGAAAAGGGACATGGCCGTGTGAGTCAGTGTACCCTGTGGGGACTGTGCCCCCGCTCCGCCCTCCTCTCTGACACTGTCTGGACGCTGCAGGGAGAGACGAGCCTGCAGGCCCAGAGGGCAGGGCGCGCGCGCCAGGGCGGCCACACGCCTGAGCTTTCCAGGAAGACTCAGCAGGAGAGCGAGCGCAGAGAAAGCACGACCCCGCACCCCACACACCCGGGGTGAAGCCAGGCGCTCTGGGGTATGGAGAGCCCCCCCCCCAGGGACCCCTGTCCTCTCCCTCCCCACTGCAGCAGCCAGACTGGGAAGAACGGCAGGGAGTAAAGGCACTCGGGCCACAGAGTGCCGCAGAATTCGGATGGCGGCTCTGGTCACCAGGTGACCGGGTCAGAGCAATACGGAGGGGCGGGGGCCAGAGGGAGAGCCGATGGAGGCCTGCTGTCGGCAGTTCTAGAGAGACGAGCAGGAGCTACGGTGCCCAAAGAGGGATGCCAGAGTGGGGAGCAGCAGCAAGACAGGCAAGAGGGTGACGTGCCTGGGCGGCAGGTCACCGTCCACGGCTGAGCCTGACCCCCTGCCAAGGCCAGGGCCAGCACCCTCTACCCCAGGCCCACGGGGAAGCCGCCCCGCAAACACGGAACGGCCTGCGGCACAAGCTCCATGTCACCACGAGCAGGAGTGAGCCACCGGCGAGCGGGCCCTCATGCCGACACGCTCCGTGTGCGGGCGCCCGCACCCCTCCCCTCGGCAGTCACTCACGCACACTGTCGCACGCGCACACTGTCACACAGCAGCGGCGCTCTCCCTGTGCCCACCGCGCGCGCCTGAGACCCGCCCTCCGCGGCCCCCGCTGCAGCCGGACAGGTTCCAGCGCCAACGCTCGGCTGGTCCCACGTCCCGGGTGTGTCTCAAGCGCGACAACCCGGGACCCCCACAGCTGTCGCAGGGAGCAACCGCAGGGGACGCTGCAGGCCGGGACCCCGATTCCAGAGCCTGTGGGGACGTCTGTGCCCAGGGAATCCCCCAACTCCACACCCACGACCCAGTGCCGCCCGTGGGAGCCCTGCGCTCCGGCCGGGGCTGAAGCACGACGCTCTGGGCTGCTCCCTTACGCTCCATCTTGGTCTCCCGGTGCTGCCAGGCGTAAAAGTTGAGCAGCTCCTTGCGGGCGCGCTTCCGCCTCTCCCTCTCCAGCACCCGCAGGCTGGCCGCCTCCGTCCGCGGCAGCACGGGCCGCCGGCCCCGACGGGTCACCTTCACCCAGCCCTCCTCGTCCGGAACCCCTTCCTCCTCCTTGGCCTTGGCCTCCTCCTGCAAGGAGAGGACGCTGTGCCGGGCAGGCCCCGGGACCCACCCTGCAGCCTGGGGTGCCCTCTCCCTCCCAGGAGCTACGTACTGGGGGGCGGGGTGGGCACAGAGGTACAGACACTGCCTCGTCCCTCCGGCTGTTCCCCACAGACCACTCCGAGACCAGGCGTCCCCCAGCTACCTGACACAGGCCTCAGCAGGCAAAAAGGGAGCCTGAACGCTGCGCAGCGACCGGGACAGCGTGCCAGCCCTCACCCCCCTCCAGAGCGACACCACGACACCCATGATACCACCGTCCCCACAGAAGCCCCACCTCAGCTATCCTCTTGTCATACGCCTCCATGAACGCGTCCACTTCGGCCCTCAAGGCCTCAGGGTCCGGCACCGAGTCTGCGTAGCTGCTGATCCACTCTGCGGAGAAACGGGGGAGGGAAACGGGGCCTCCTCAGGCCCAATACTCAGGGCCCTGAGTGCGCAGCCAGGCAGGATCTTCTCACGCAGGCCGCGAGGATGGAGACGTGTGGCCCAGGGAAGGTTCTAGTGGCTGCAAGCAGGGCCCTCCCCTCGGCCCGCCCTGACGGCCGCTGTCGGGGTGCGCGGACACAGCAGGCACTGCCCACAGGGCTCCCCCCGCCAACCCAGGGCCCAGGAAGGAGGGGGCGCGACGCTGCCGTGGTACTGACTGTGGATGCCGCTCTTCACAGGGTGACTCTCTGTCGAGGCCAGTAAAGGGCCCTTGAGGACTAAGGCAGCAGACACCCCACCTGGCTTCTGGAACACCACGTAGGCCACCTGGAAGCCCTGGGGGAAGGAGGTGTCAGAAGGCCCGCACCCGTCCCTTCCTCCCAGCTCCTGGCGCCAGGACTCCCAGCTGCCCTCAGCCCGACTCGTCGCTGGGCTAGGGGACACGTGCTGGTACGTTCCCGAACCAGGAAGATAACCAGAAAGTCCTCTGTAATCCTGGGGAGGGACAGCCACGCTCCTGGTTTCCCAACTCCTGCTAGAAGCGACCCAGGGGAGGTGAGACACTCGGGACCTCCCGTCCGCTCATGGGAGGGACGCGGTGACAGGCCAGCTCGCCGCGTCCTGGCAGCGGACAGGGCATGCACTAGGTCAGACCACGGGACACCAGGGGGAGGTGTGGGCTCAGGACGGAGAGAGGAGGCCAGGCCGTGGGGCCTCAGGAAGAAGGGACTTTGGCTGGGGAGCAGGAGGGGAGCTCCGGGAGGCCCTTCAGGGCAGCGAGCAGGATGGTCTCCGAGCTCCCACCCAGGACGACGGAGAGAGCCAGACAAGGAGCTGAAGGACGTGGCAAATCCAGAGACGCGAGCGGAGGCGCCGCTTACCGGCCAGCGTCCTCGGCCACACGTGGCACGGACCACCCTGGCCGTCCCCCGTGCCCCCAGGTGAGCAGAGGGCAGCACTTGGACGCTTACCAGAACGGGCGTGGGGTGGAAAAACTTTGACTTTGGCTCCTCTGCGCTGTCACTGAGGTCTGGCTTCTCCTGTAACTGCACGGACTGGACGGGGCCGCAGGGGGAGAAGAGGCGGGACAGGCACTCCTGCCGCAGAAAGCACAGCGTGAGGGGCTGCGGGGCCTCGGGGAGCCTCCCTCTGCCTAGGGTGGCACGCCAGGGACCAGGGCCCCCAAAGGTCTCGGAGCCCATGTCTGCCCACCTGCAGGGCACACACACAGGCCGTGAGCCAGCCATATCCTCCTCTGTACCGTCACCATCCTGCCCTCCCACAGCCCGAGCCCACGACCCTGCGAATTTCCAAGTTCAAAACTGTTGAGTAAAAAAAAAACCACACCTCCACTGGCCACACGACATGGGAGGGAGCAGACACAGCACGAGACAGAATTCAGGTATAAACTTTTTGGCTTTATGACAGGAAACCGCTAGAAACACGTGCCCAGGATATTTGGTTGGTGCCTGAAAGGGATTTCGCACTTTGAAAGGTCAGTCGTCTGTCGCTGCCCCTTTCTCTGGGTGAAGGATCCCTGGGAGGAGGATTAGGTTTCCGGGGACATGCGGAGGATTCTGGATTTTATGGGACAAACTACTAAGTCTTCCTCCCTGCAGCAGCCATTTAAACCTGGAGTCAACTCTGTGTTGTTGGGACTCAGGCTGGCGGTGATCCTCGGGACGGGAGGGCCGTGAAGGGATTTCTTGGGCGCGGGTCACGTTCTGGTTCTGGGGGCATGTTCGGTCTATGAAACGCAGCGAGCTGTACCCTGTGGCCAGGCCCTTCTCTACACACACACCACGCTTCAGGAAACATAAAACATGACAGCCTCTCTTCTGCTTTTCTCTGACTGCAGAAAAGTGTTTTTGAAATTAGTTCCTATCTTGAGGGCTCTCTCCCTCTGCCTCTGTCCTGCCCCCACTCACTCTCCCTAAAATAAATATATCTTTAGAAATTAATGTTTCTTTTTTGAAAAGCAACTCATCTAAAACCCAGCAACACCCTTTAGTTTCTGTTCTGTGACTTTATGTAATGCAAAACAACCGTTTAAGTGAAAATACATTAATGCCTGGACAGATTTAGAGGATAATCTTATCTTCTATTTTTAAAAAAAAATATTTATTTATTCGACAGAGAGAGAGACAGCGAGAGAGGAAACACAAGCAGGGGGAGAGGGAGAAATGGGCTTCCCGCCAAGCAGGGAGCTTGATGTGGGGCTCGATCCCAGAACCCTGGGATCATGACCTGAGCCGAAGGTAGACGCTTAACAACTGAGCCACGCAGGCGCCCCTTATCCTCTATTTTTACCTATGGAGATATATCACTTTTATAATCAGGGAAAAACATGTAATTCAAAGAATCCTGGGAAATAATAAAAAGCTTTGAGCTTCGTAGAACTATACTTTATACTTATTTTTTAAAGATTTTATATAAGCAGAGGGAGTGGCAGGCAGAGGGAGAGGGAGAAGAGGGCTCCTTACTGAGCAGGGAGCCTGATGTGGGACCCAGTCCCAGGACCCTGGGATTGTGACCTGGGCCAAAGGCAGATGCTTAACCGACTGAGCCACCCAGGGGCCCCAGAACTTTACTTTTCAAAGCACAGCTTTTAAAAAAATTTCCAAAAAACAAACAAACAAAACAAACATTTCCAAGGTGCCTGGGTGACTTAATCGGTTAAGTGTCTGATGTTTGCTTTCAGCTCAGGTCGTGATCTCCGGGTCTGGGATCAAACCCTGCGTCTGGCTCTGTGCTGGGCGTGGAGGCTGCTTGAGATTCTCCCTCTCCTTCTGTCCCCCACCTTGTGTGTGCTCATGCTCTTTCTCTGTCTCTCAAATAAAAAAATAAATCTATCTTTAAAAAGACATTTCCAGGGGTGCCTGGGTGGCTCAGTGGGTTAAAGCCTTTGCCTTCAGCTCAGGTCATGATCCCAGGCTCCTGGGATTGAGCCCCTGCATCAGGCTCTCTGCTCAGCAGGGAGCCTGCTTCCCTTCCTTCTCTCTCTGTCTGCTGCTCTGCCTACTTGTGATCTCTGTCAAATAAATAAATAAAATCTTAAAAAAGGAAAAGAAAAAAAAAAGACATTTCCAGGGCCCCTAGCTAGTTCAGTCGATAAAGGATGTAGAGATTACTTAAAAAAAAATAATAATAGTAAGTTATTTCCTCTCACGAGAGAGACGCAGCAGCCTTCTAGATGCCCTCCCTTGGGGCTTCGGTTAGATGCTTCCACCTAACCAGTAAGGACACGGTGGAGGCCAACGCAAACCCAACCCTACCCAGAGCTCCTGGCCCGCCCTAGAGGTTCCCTCCCAGACACCGGCTCACCTCTGTGCAGTATGGGGGCACATTGAGGACAAAAAGGGTCCGCTTCTGAGGCCAGGAAGACTTGGTGCCTTCTCGAACTCTGTGCTCTCTCACATAGAGGTAGTGAGAAGCCTGCTGCTTTTCCGAAAACTTGATCGGGATGGCTGGACAGGAAATGGGAGCAGGGAGGGACAGCGTGAAAATCAAGCTCAGGCTGTCCCTTCCTGGCCCATCTGTCTGTCCGTTCCATCACTGAGCCCTTCCCCTAGGCAAGGCCAGTGCAGAGTACTGTGCCGGCTGCGAGAGCGAAGGAACAGAGAACCTGCCTAGGAGGGATGCCCCAGCAGGTGGGGCAGAGAATGTAAACGGGCAATTATGACAGGTGGGGAGCACAATGAGACGGGAGCCCAAACCCCACTGCTCTTGGGGTCAACACCAAAATCCTGACATCGGCTGGAGGTCTTGCCAGACCCTGACTACCTTTCACATCTTTTTGCAGAGTCCGCGCCCCGCCACTATGCGGGCCTGCCACTCTGCCCTCTCTCTATCCCTCCAGTAAGTCCAGGCCTCACTCAGGCTCACACCCCGTTTCCTTTACCTGAATCACCAGCCTTCTTCCTTCCACCCATTCTTCAGGTTTAACTTTACTTCCTCTGAGAGTCACAGAGCCACCTGCTCTGTGCCTTGGCAATCAATGTCCTCCATGTCTCTAAGTCTCTACCTGCGTAGCCATTTGGGGATACTGGCTGACATTCCCATAATGCTAGGGGCTGTTTTCTGCTTTTCTCGGCCTTCTTCAGAGCACCGTGGGGATACAGCCGCAGCACCTGTGCTCAGGAAGCTGCCACGAGAGTAGGACAAGACAATGAAGAAGGCAGCACATAACAAGATCCCAGCAAATATGAAAGAAAGGGGGAAACTGCGGGGTGGTCGCATGGTCGAGGTCTTTAGATTGGTATCTGAAGGCCTCTTTGAGGAACTAGTATCAAAGTCACAAGGCACAGCTGCGTGAAAAGGGCACCTCAAGTACAAAAACTCTGAGGGTGTAAAGAGCTTGTTGCTCCAGAGGAACAGAGAGAGCTCCAGGGCGGCTGAGGCAGAACACGTGGGGCCACACAAGTCAGTAAGTTTGGCTTTCGTTTTAGGTGCCAACTTGTAAAGCCAGGGAGGGAGTTCAGTGGGTTTGGGGTATACGGGCAGGCTGTGAGGCAAAATCTGATTTAAATCTGACTTTGGAAAGCACATTCCGGCACCTGGGCGAACAGAAAGCAGGGGCAGGAGAACCAGTTAGGAGGGCACAGCCGGGTTAGGGGCGATAGGGGCCAGACCAGGAGTGCCAGAGGTGATAAGAAGCGGGTGGGCTCCCTCGTCCGGGGTTAGAGTGTGGACAGAGACGGGTTTACCCAAGGGAAGCGGTGGCCCAAACGGGCTCGTCCCGGAAAAGTGCCGCCAGACGCGAGCAGAGCGTCTTGGGGGCTTCGGGGCCACCAGGCCTCATACCCAATCGCGCGGGGGTCCCCGAGCCAGCGCCGCAGCCCAAGCCGCCTCCCGGAGAAGCCTGACCGCCGCGACCCCGCGGCCCCTCACCTGAGTAACCCGGCGGGCTCGGAATCCCCTGCTCCGGGTCCCGCGACCCACGTTTCCTCCTGCGCGCCACCATCTTGCCAACCGGAAGCCGCGGGGGCCGCTGGGAGTTGCAGTCCGGCGCTGGGAGCGTGCGCGTTTCCATGACGACGGCGCCGCCGCGTGGGACCCGCCTTCTCGGTTCCAGGCCCGTCTCCTGGCCCGGGTACCTTCCCGGCACAACCTTCGTTTGCTCTGAATAGTCAGCACGTAGATGTGTGGGTAAATGTCGGCGTGGAGGGAACTCAACCTTCCAGTCTTCCATTGCGCAAGTAGCAGTGAAGACCTCATTGAAGCTGACCATTTTAACCATTTCTAAGTGTACAATTCAATGGCATTAAGTATGTTCTCAGTGTTGTGCAACCAACATCCTTGCCCATCTCCGGAATGTTTCATCCTCCCAAGCTGAAACTCTGTACTTGTTTCCCCCTTCCCCCAGCCCCGGGGAACCACCGTTTTACTTTGTTCCTGTGAATCTGGCTCCTCTAGACACCGCATATAATGCAATCCTACAGGATGTGTCCTTTTGTGTCTGGCTTATTCCACTTGGCGTGTTTTCATGGTTAATCCACGTAGTAGCAGGCCTCCGAATTTCCTTCCTTTTTAAAGCTGAATAATATTTCATTTAGGTATAGATCAGATTTTGCTTATCCAAAAGTCTGTGGGCATTTGGGTTGTTTCTACATTTGGCTATTGTGAATAATGTTGCTATAAATATTCCCTACAACTTTGGGGCAGACATATTTTGATCTGTCTTGGATACATATGTAGGAGAATTTCTTTCTTTTCTTTTCTTCCTTTTTTTTTTTTTTAGATTTTATGTATTTATTTGACAGACAGAGATCACAAGTAGGCAGAGAGGCAGGCAGAGAGAGAGGGGGAAGCAGACTCCCGGCTCAGCAGAGAGCCCCATGCCGGGCTCGATCCCAGGACCCTGAGACCTTAGCTAAAGGCAGAGGCTTTAACCCACTGAGCCACCCAGGTGCCCCTCTAGGAGATTTTCTTGATCATTATAGTAACTGTGTTTCACTTTTTGAAAACTGCCTGTTTTCCAAAGTGGCTGCATCATTTTAATGTCTCGCAGAGGGTTTAAAATTTTCCACATCCTCGCCATTATTTATATCTAATATTTGTTTATAGCCATCCTAATGATCATATAGTGATAGCTCATTGGGTTTTGATTTGCATTTCCCTGATCATGAGTGATGTTGAGCATCTTTTCATGTGTTCATTGGCCATTTGTGTGGGGTTTTGTTTTTTGAGAAATATTTACTCAGAGTCTGCTCCTTTTTTGTTGGGTTATTTTTACTTTTATTGTTGCGCTGTAAGAGTTCATCTTTCCTGGGTGCCATTCCCTCATCAAATACGTGATTTGCAAATATTCTCTCCTATTCTGTGGGTTGTTCTTTCACTTTCTTAAAGGTACAGAAGTTTTAAAATTTTTGATGAAGTTAAATTTACTTTTTGAGGTTATCTAGTTGTCTGCACCATGTGTTAAAGACTATTCTTTCCCCCACTGAATTAATTGTCTTGGCACATTTGCTGAAAATTAATGGACCAGATACATGAGGCTTTAATTTTGGACACTCCATTCTATTCCACTGTTCTGTATGTCTATCCTTATGCCAGTATCACACTGTCTTGATTACTGTAGCGTTTTACTTAAGTTTTGAAATCTGGAAGTGTGAGTTCTTCAACTCTCTTCTTTTTCAAGATGGTTTTGACTACACGGGACCCCTTTAAATTCTTTCAACAATGTTTTGTAGTTTTCAGGATATGTTTTACACTTATTTTAAGTACACTTTTTAAGTATTAAATTTATCCTATTTTATTGTTTGACTCTATGCTGAGTTTCGGAATTGTTTTATTTTTTTTTAAAGATTTTATTTATTTATTTGGCAGACAGAGATCACAAGTAGGCAGAGAGGCAGGCAGAGAGAGAGAGGAGGAAGCAGGCTCCCCGCTGAGTAGAGAGCCTGATGCAGGACTCAATCCCAGGACCCCGAGACCATGACCTGAGCTGAAGGCAGAGGCTTTAACCTACTGAGCCACCCAGGTGCCCCTCGGAATTGCTTTCTAATACGACTTTTAGAGTACTCATTGTATCGATTGACCTTGCATTCTGCAATCGTGCTGTGTACGTTAGTTCTGTGTACGTTAGTTCTGGTAGTCTTTCAGTAGATTCCTTAGCATTTTCTGTATAAAGACCATGAGACTCTATCTCAAATAGAGATAATTTTACTTTTTTTCCAATTTGCATGCTGTAAAAGCAGACATCCTTGTCTTGTCTCGGATCTTAGAGGGAAAGCTTTCAATATTTAACCCAGGGATTACTGATTTCACTGTGACCAAGAACCCACGGTATGAACTTAATTCTTTTACACTTGTTGAGATTTGTTTTTTTGGGCAGGCTATGGGTATATGTCCCATGGTATTTGAATGTGTCTTCTGTTGTTGGCTGGAATTTTTTGTTGATTGGATCCTGTTGGGTGGTGGTGGTAAGTTACTACATCCTTGATGTTCTGTCTAGTTCTACCCGTTGTTGCAAGGGATGTTGAAGTCTTCGAGTGTTGTGTGAATTTGCTATTCCAATTCTACCAGGTTTTGCATCACATGATCTACAGCTCTGTTACTCAGTAATACATATTTAGGATTCTATCTTCTTGGTGGGTCAACCTTCCCCCCCCATTATACAATGTTCCTCTATCTCTGGTAACTTTCTTTGCTCTGAAGTCTAATATATCCAATACTAACATAGCTACTTTTGGGGGAGTGTTGGCATGATATATATTTTTTTCAATCCTTTTGCTTTCAGCCTTATATTGTCATATTGATGTGTCTCTTGCAGAGAGCGTGTAAGTAAGGGCATGTTTTTTCACTCACTTTGCCAATCTCTTTCAGTGGATGTTTATTCAGACCATTATTTGATACAGTGATCTTAGTGATATAGTTTAATCTCACATTCTATTAATTTTGTTTTTTTCCGGGGTGCCTGGGTGGCTCAGTGGGTAAAGCCTCTACCTTTGGCTTGGGTCATGGTCCCGGGGTCCTGGGATTGAGCCCCGCGTCGGGCTCTCTGTTCAGCAGGGAGTCTGCTTCCCTCTCTCTCTCTCTCTCTCTCTGCCTACTTGTGATCTCTGTCATATAAATAAATAAAATCCTGGAGCGCCTGGGTGGCTCAGTGGATTAAGCCGCTGACTTCGGCTCAGGTCATGATCTCAGGATCCTGGGATCGAGCCCCGCATCGGGCTCTCTGCTCCGCAGGGAGCCTGCTTCCTCCTCTCTCTCTGCCTGCCTCTCTGCCTACTTGTGATCTTCTCTCTATCAAATAAATAAATAAAAAATCTAAAAAAAAATAAAAATAAAAATAAATAAATAAAATCCTTAAAAATTTTTTTTTTCTCCCGTCCTGTGCATTACCTGAACATTTTTTAAAAAAGATTTTATTTATTTGACAGACAGAGACCACAAGTAGGCAGAGAGGCAGGCAGAGAGAGAGAGGAAGGGAATCAGGCTCTCCACTGAGCAGAGAGCCCGATAAAGGGCTTGATCCCACGACGCTGGGATCATGACCTGAGCCGAAGGCAGAGGCTTTTTAACCCACTGAGCCACCCAGGCGCCCCGAACATTTTTTTTTTAGAGATTCATTTTTATTTATCTGTAGTGTTTCGGGTTGTATAATCTTTATTAGTGATTGCCCTAAGAGTCTCCTCATATATACTTGTTACTACCATATATTCTTGCTAACACCTACCAGTTTGGGTGAAATGTAGAAAACTTCCCTCTATTTCCCTTTGTCCTCCCCTATTTATAAAGTAATTGTTTCTTCTATGTGCACTGAGAACCACACCAGTGTTACAATTTTGGTTTCAACCATTAACAACTTAGAAAATTCAAGAGAAGTATTTTATTTACATATAGTTTTACATTTTTTTTTTCAAGATTTTATTTATTTGACAGAGAGCACAAGTAGGCAGAGGCAGGCAGAGAGGGAGGGGGAAGCAGGCTGCCGCCGAGCAGAGAGCTGGGCTCGATCCCAGACCCCAGGATCATGACCTGAGCCAAAGGCAGAGGCTTTAACCCACTGAGCCACCCAGGCACCCCTATTTGTACTGTTTTACCTTCCTTTCTGATACACAGTTTCCTTCTTTTATTTTTTCATTAGAGAACTTTTTTAGCCATTATTTTAGGGTAGGTTGGCAGGCAGGCAACAGATTTCTAGTTTTCTTTTATCTGAGAATGTCTGAAATAACCTCGATCCCTAAATTCTCACCCAACTTTATGTGAAAAGTGTGCCACTTTCTTTTGGCCTCGTGGTTTCTGATGAGGGACCTGTCGTATTGTTTTTCCCTTAAAAGGTGTCATTCTTTTCTTTTGTTAAAGTATTTGTCTAATTTTCTTAAGTTTGACTATGAAGTGTCTTGGTGTTCATTTCTTTGGGATTCTTAGAGCCTCTTGAATCTGCAGGTTTAGGTCTTTCCCGTCTTTCACCATATCTGGGAAGTATATGGCTATTACTTCAACTATTTCAGCCTCAATTTTTCTTCTCTCCTTCTGGTACTCTGATGATTTCTTAGATTTTAGGTTTTTGGTCACAGGTCCCTGAAGTCCTTACCCCCCACCCCCCACCCCTGCCCAAGTATTTCCTTTCTGTTCAGATTTGTTAATTTCTATTGCTTTACCTTCAAGTTCAAGGATTCTTCATTGTTTTTTTGGTAATCGTATTTTTCAGCTCTAAATGATTCTTTATATTCTTTGCTGAGACTTTGTATTTTTTTCACTTGTTTTAAGTGTGTTCATTAATTTTTTGTTACTTTCATGATGAGTGCTTTTAAATCCTTGGCAGGTAATTCTAACATTTCTTATCTCGGTGATTGTCTCCCTACCCCAATTTCTGTTTTCCTGGCCTCTGCAGTCTATTTTTGACTGAAACATGGACATCTGGGGTTGTTCCAAACACTGTATCTCATTTAGATTTTCTGTTACATCACGCACCCCGCCTCTGATGCGGATGGAAAGACACCACTTATTTACTGCCAGGTGTGGCTGGAGCTCAGGTTCCTCGATTGATGTCTGATACCCAGGGTGGGAGGGCCTCCTAGTTACTGCCTTGCGGGGGTCAGTTCCATCATCCCGTTCCACTTCTACTTAGAACACCCTGGTTGGGAGGGGTCAAGGGGTCTCATTTCTCCTCATATGGCCTCCACTGACACCAATTTCAAGTTCCAGCTCCCTGTGGCCTTCTCTATACCACCACAACAGGAATTCTGAGGCGCCTAGCGAGGCTGGAAGCCTAAGCTCCCAACTTGGGCTTATGTTGGTAGCGTCAGGGTGGTTTCTTCCGGGGTGAGGCTGTAGTCTTGTGAAGCTCTTCCTTTTCTGACCCTTTTTTGGGGGGGGGGGTTGTCTGCTTTTTCAGAACTGTTTTCAGATGTGAAGGAAAAAACTCAGTGCCAGTAATTCCTGGGGTCCCAGAGTCCCAAGGTCCTCAGTTAGTCTTTCTCTCCACCTTTCAGGGTTATGTTTGTTTTCTATAAAATCTCCAGTGTTCAATTTAGTGGGAAGGACAGGGATGAAGTACTTCCATTCTTCCTTCCCAGAAGAGGGGCTGTTCCACTTACACCACAATAAACCAACATGGAGATATAAAATGATACAGCCGCTGTGCAGACTGGATCGCAACTCCTCAAATTACTAATCAAATTACTGTAAGTTTTAGCAGTTCCACTTCTGGGTATGGATCCCCCAAAATTGAAAGCAACGTCCTTCTTTTTCAGGGAGAGAGGTAGAGGTAGAGGTGGGGGAGGGGGTGAGGATCTTAAACAGGCTCCATGCCGCGTGGAACTTGACGTCAGGCTTGATCTCACAACTCCAAGAGCACAACCTCAGCTGAAATCAAGAGTTGGACGCTTAACTGACAGAGCCACCTCTGTGCCCCTGAAAGCAGGGTCTTTATTTATTATTTTTTAAATATTATATTTGTCAGAGAGAGAGGAGCGAGAGTGAGCACAAGCAGAGAGGCAGGCAGAGGCAGAGGGAGAAGCAGGCTCCCCGCCGAGCAAGGAGCCCGATGTGGGACTCGATCCCAGGACACTGGGATCATGACCTGAGCCGAAGGCAGCTGCCTAACCAACTGAGCCACCCAGGTGCCCCTATTTATTATTTTTTTTAAAAGATTTTATTTATTTGACAGAGATCTCAAGTAGGGGGAGAGGCAGGCAGAGAGAGAGAGAGGAGGAAGCTGGCTCCTCGCTGAGCAGAGCCCGATGTGGGGCTTGATCCCAGGACCCTGGGACCATGACCTGAGCCGAAGGCAGAGGCTTTAACCCACTGAGCCCCCCAGGCGCCCCGGAAAGCAGGGTCTTAGAGAGAGATCTGTACACCTGTGTTCACATCAGCATTATTCACAAACATGGGAACGATCCCACTGTCCACAGACAAATGACCAAAATGTGGTATACAGAGACATACAACATAGTGTTCAACTTCAAAAATTCTCTTGGGATGCCTGGGTGGCTTAGTCGCGAAGACTTTGGCTCAGGTCATGATCCCAGGGTCCCAGGATCGAGTCCTGCATCGGGCTCCTTGCTCGGCAGGGAATCTGCTTCTCCCTCTCCCTCTGCCTGCCACTCTTCCTGCTTGTGCTCTCCCCATCAAATAAATAAATAAAAATAAAATAAAAATTCTCATATATGCTACATGGAAGAAGCTTGAGGACATGATGCTGAATGAAGTAAGCCAAAGAAAGACAGATCCTGTACAAATCTGCTTATATGAGTAATCAAAATCTTAGAACACATAATGATGGTTGCCAGGGTCTGGAGGAGGGGAAAATGGGCAGTTACTGAAGAACGGAAATAGTGTTTCAGTTCTACAAGATGAAGGGTTCTACGGATGGCTGGGGGTGGCCTGCACAACAGGACTGTATGTAATGCCACTGTAATGTACAAAAATGGTAAATTTCATGTGTGTTTTACCACACACACAAAACCCATCAACAAATTAATTTTTTTCTAATGCGTAATTGATTTAAGAGAAATTTCACCCATGCATTTGAGGTCTTCAAACCAAGGCAAAAGTCAGGCTCTCCTGTTCCCTATGAACAGACCTAATTCTGTGTCAGAGCTGACCATGCTTTATGGTCGCTAATACTCTCACCCTCCATGATGGAGACGGGTTCAGCAAGTCCTGGGAGAACTGCCCCAGGATTGTAGCTGGTGAGTAGGAAAGCAGAGGCAAACTCCCATTTTCTAGTGCCAAGTCCCACAAGGCCACTTAGAATCCTTAAAGAAAGAAGAGCTCAAAGGTAGGAATAACAAATATTTATTCAGAAATGGGTAAGTAACATATAGTCTCCTCCATCCCTTAATGTCTCTTCCTCTCCTTTTGAACAAGATACACACAAGGAATGTGGAGGGGTGGCAGGTGGAGAGGGACACGAGGACCGGCCCACCACCTTCTCGTCCATTTCCCATGACGACACCCTGTAGAGCAGGGGAGGCAAGTGAGCTCCACCCGGCCGTGTACCACACAGCTACCCAGGACAGGGTCCAGATGGCCACGACGCTGCAGCTGGACGCCATGAACTCTGACAGCCAGGGCAGCCTGGCACGGGACTGGGGCGTGGGGGGGAAGGGGAGGGGGTAATGCCACGCAGGCAGGATATTTACCATCCCTACTTGAAGCCGAGTCCAAGCAGTGATCCAACTGTCCCCAGGACCTGAGAAACCTGGTCCCACTGCCTCGCAGGCGCTCTCATGATCAGGAAGGGGAAAGTGGAGGAGGAATGTCTCCCAGCTGCTGAGAACGGAGTCTGCACCCGTTCAAAAGGGGCGAAGGGAACACGGGAAGAAAAGCAGCATTCTCTCTGGACCAGAGGGTGCGGCACCATCAGGTACTTTCCATGGACTTCCAAGGCCTGAGCAGCCTTAGAGCGGGAGGACCAAGTGCCGTTCAAAGCCTGGGTCCTCCTTCCCGCTTACAGACAGAACTCTGGAAACAGGAGTTTCCAGATTTTTCTTCACTGGGCTGTTCCCAAGCAGGCCACGGAGAGCTTTTAGTGTCTCAGGTCCCCTCTGCTTCCTAGGCGCGTGCCTTTCACGGCGCTTGCTCGCTACTGATTCTGCAGCTGCTGCCCAACTCGCTCCGGCTCTGCCGCCCATTGCCTCTGCAGTCCCCACAAAGCAGCAGGAGATGGAGGCGGCCCGTGGAGCCCCGCTGTCCTAGGGTTCAAGGCCTGCCCCCCTCCCCACACCTGGAAGGGCTGCTCTGGTTTCCCTACACCCTCCCGACCACCCAGCATTCCCCATGCCCTTCACAGCCAAGGCAGGGAAGGACGCCTCTGGTCATGGAAGGATGGGTCGGTCACAACACTGGGAACGGTGCCGCAGGTGGCAGCCGGATGTGTGCCTCTCTCAGCATCCCTACCGTCCTGTGGGGATCTGAGGCCAGAGGCGAGGCCAGGAACAAGCCAACATCTCCCATTCAAACAATCCCTCAGACCCTCAGTGTCAAAGAACAAGAGGCAGATCTTAAAAAAAAAAAAAAAAGGAAAAACCAACTAGCAGAGAGCGGACATTTGTATCCAAACCTGGTGTGACAAGAGCCGTGTCAGCTGAGAACTGGGAGGGCCGACGATGCCCTCTCCCCCTGGCCATGAGACCCCAGGAGAGCGGGGGCGAGGCACAAGGCAGGAGGCAAGGAGGGGGACCCTGAGCCACGGGAGGCAGCAGAGACAGCACAGCAAGGGCCGGGCACGCTCTCCCCGGCGGGGCGGCAGGCTCACCCGCCCCTGACACACGGCCCTCTCCAGACCAATTGGGGTGACAGAACAAGAGGGCTATGGCCTGATCCCCGCCCAGGCCACACACAACGACCAGGCAGGCGAGTGGCACAGCTCACAGCTCTCAAGCGGACCCGGCTGCCCTGTGGGGGGCAGGGGTTCCCGCTCTCCACTTTGAACGCTTAAAAAAGAGGCAGGGGAGGCAACTTGTCACCTCCTGGAGAAAAATGTGTCCTTCAGAGAGGCCCCGGCCCCGCACTGCACGGGGCCACCAGGAAGCCTTCCAGACAACTCAGGGTACCATTTTCAGATAAGTCAGTGCGGGGCTGAGACGAGGGAGAGAGACACCGGGCAACACGCGCCCACCTCGGAGAGGCGGCGGCGGGAGAGGAAACGGACTACGGCAAACGTTAACGTACAGGAGGGCGCAGGGGAGAAACAACACAGAGAGGTGGGTCCCGTCCCGTGAGGAAGCGCTCTACCCCCGCGACCCTTCCCACGCTCAGGGGCCTCCAGTCCGACGGCCCATTGGTCACAGGCTTTGCTTTAGGGAACAGCCGCCCTCCTCTGCCCCTGCTTCTGGCCCCCCCCCCGCCCCCACGCCCCCGCTCAAAGTTTGATTTTGAATTCTGTGGGCTGTGTCGTCACAGAGGCCCCCGAAGACTTGAAGAGCGCTTTGAGGATGGTGTCGGGGTCCACTTCGGCTGGAGGGTTAGAGGAGGTGGTAGAATTCACCCTGCGAGGCAGCTCGCTCTCCTTCTTCACCGAGGGGCTATCGCTCAGCCGTCTGCGGAGAGCAGAGTCAAAGTCCTTGTCAGTTTTCCCTCAGCCGGGGAGGGGACCCACCATTTACTAAGCCTGTTAGGAAAGCTAGGTGCTGAACACAATGCTTTCTGTACCCCCGATCTCATGACATTTTATAGCAAATCTATCATTTTTTAGTTTACAGATGACAAAACTGAAATGCAGCCCCTCGTGATCTGGGGTTTTAACCTCAGGAAATGCTGCACGCCCTCCAGAGACGGTGACACCCACACCAGCTTATTACGTATTTGAAGAAGTCTGGAAGTCAAGAAATCGGCTTCACTCTTATTAGCCTAACGGTTCCCAAACTGATTAGGTCATAAAACCCACATTTTCCAGAATACAACTTGTTCCTGGAGTGCAGCTTAAAACACTTGTCCAAGTCACACAATTCAGTATCTGAGGTTCAAATTCTGGTCTTTCTAAATTTCTAAGTCTGTCTGCATCACCAACCTTGGCAAGTCTGGTATCTTCCTGAGGTTTTGTCTTCTCGTCTATAAAAGGAGGTCCTGCCAATCTACATTTCACGCACGGCACGCTCCAGAAAAAGCATAAAACAAGGGCACCAGTGGGTACTGTCTCCATCCGCGTCCGGGGCGAGGAGGCGGCATTTTCCATTCACTTGGATGGAACTCACAGTGGAACAAAGACGCAACTGGCCTGCTCTCCCCTCTCTTCTCAGGCCTTTCTAAAAGCTGAGAACACCAGCCCCCGAGAGGCAGGCCCCTGCAGCAACCCTACGGTACGGTCACTCTTACATCCAGCACCCCGATGGCCCAGCTGCCATCAGCGCGGAGGACGCGGACGAGAGGAAAAGTGACTCCGCAGCAGGAAGAGACTCGCACTGAGTAAACCAGGAGAAAAGCTCCACCCGCGCCCAGCACCGCGGCCTGTGGGACTTACAGCAGGATGGGCTGGTCTGAGGTGATGACGTTCCCGTTCATGTGAAGGTTGCACTTCATGGGCTGCCCTGAAAAACCAGAAAAGAAACGGCTCTGCGGTGAGACTTCGGCTCTGGACAAAAGGACAAGGGCTCCACCTCCCTCACCGGGGCCCCGCGGCTGGAAGCTCTGGCTCCACGACGGGCGACGGGGAACCCCGGGTGTGAGGTCCACGAAACCGCAGCAAGGACGGCACCAAACAACAAAGTGGAAAGAGACCTCCCTCCTCCCCTCGAGCAGCAGAGGAGAGCTGCGGGACGGGACAGCCTGAACGCAGTGTGACTGTCTAAGCTCGTTCGTGAGATAGTGAAGGAAAAGGTTTATGCAATGAAACGAAGTGAAAAAAGAACTGGAAAGTGAACACGCAGGCTTCCACTTGGTCTGTAAGGACTGACCGCTCCAGGCTCCGCCGGCGCGGCTACTCTACACGCTACGGGAGAAGCGCAGCCATCCCAGCGCCACAAAGCGGGGAGAGGGAGCAGAGCCATACAGGGTAATGTTTCTAACCCCTCACTGGAATTAATTTAGTATTTATCTGAAATAGATTCTGGTAAGCTACAGCATATACTGTGAACTCTTGAGCAACCGTTAAGGAAGCAACTAAAAAGTATAGTGAAAAATGGGGCGTCTGGGTGGCTCAATCAGTTAAGTGTCTGCTTCTGGCTCAGGTCATGATGCCAGAGTCCTGGGATCGAGCCCCTCATCAGGCTCCCTGCTCAGTGGGGGGCCTGCGTCTCCCTCTGACCCTCCCCTGCCTCGTGCTCTGTCTCTCATACTCTCTCTCTCTTTCAAGTACATAAAATCTTAATATATATACACACACACATACATATATATGGTGAAAAAGTCTTTAAAGGACCTAAATGGTCACATTAGGAAGATTCACACAAGTGAGTAGAAAGGGGCAGGAGGGAGAGGGAGTAAGAATCATAAGCAGACTCCACACACAGCCTGGAGATGAACGAGCTTGATCCCAGGACCTGAGATCATGACCGGAGCCAAAACCGAAAGTTGGAGGCTTAACTGACTGAGCTACCCCGGTGCCCCGAGACAAAAAAGGTCATTTTGAAATGATCAAAGGGTCAATGCACCAGGAACGAAAGCGACGATAAACGTATCTACAACTAACATACACAAACATGTACACGCTAACATCAGACCCTCAGGTACACAAAGCAAGACAGAACTGGAAGAAGGAGACGGTCACAGCTGGTGACCCTTCACTTTCAGGAATGGCCAGAACCAGGAAGAAGACCAACAAGGAGAGAGAAGATTCCAGTAACATGACAAACTGACTAGACCTACCAGACATCTACCAGCAGCAAAATACATGCAGATTCTCCTTCAACACTCATGGGACAGAAAGAAATCCAGCAAAGTCACAAATACATGGAAATTAAAACAATTCTAAGTAACGAATGGGTCAAAGAAGAATCACCAGGGAATTCAGACCATACTTGGAGATGAATGAAAATGAGACACAGTACACAGAAATTTATGGGACGCAGCTAAGGCACTGCTTAGACGACAGCACACAGCAGTAAATGCACAGAGCAAGGAGAAGAGGGAGAGATAACCTACGGGATGGGAGAAAATACTGGCAAATCAGTTATCTGGTAGAAGTAGTCATATAGAAAGGATTTTTTTTTTAAGGTTTTATTTATTTATTTGAGAGAGAATGAGTGAGAGAGAGCATGAGAGAGGAGAAGGTCAGAGGGAGAAGCAGACTCCCTAAGGAGCTGGGAGCCCGATGCGGGACTCGATCCTGGAAGTCCGGGATCATGACCTGAGCCGAAGGCAGTTGCTCAACCAACTGAGCCACCCAGGCGCCCTTTTTTTTTTTTTTTTTAAAGAATTCATCTAAACTCAAAGAGTCCGAAAAGACATTTCTCCAAGAGATACAAATGGCGACTGCGCACAAGCAGAGACACCCAACGTCATTCACCAACAGGGAAATACAACCGCCGTGCCCCACCAGCGTCTGCCTCTCTAGCACCTGTCCCTGGTCCACAAGGGTACTTGGTAAACACAGAAAGAACTAGTCAGCGGACAACAGGGCCATGGCAGGCAGTTTCCCTCCACAGGCCGTCCTGAGATAAACAACGGGACTGTGGGCTCAGGAAAACCGGCAGCTTGCCCCTAGGAGCAGCGCCCACCCAGGAGTTAACCGTTGACTAGCAGTCATCAGACCAACATCTGCAAGAGGAGGCTAGGACTTTTGGCTTCCCCAGCAAGACCTCGTAAAAGAACCATCCATGGAGAAATGGTGTTTCTACGCTCACTAGACTGAAGTCCTAGGGTTGCGTGAAAACCCAGGGCCCTGTCTGTTCTTGGTGCCCAGGAAACCTTCTGTCCAGAGGGCGGAGCGTGCCCGGAGTCCTCCCAGCCATCCCAGAGGAAGGCTCGCTCCGAAGGCCTGCTGCCCGAGAGGGAGCAGTGCGCGGCAGGAAGGTGAGGGGCTGCTTCCTCCCCGACTTACCGTCCAAACACCTGTTGTTATACTTCTTGTATGCAGTAATGGCATCATCCTTCTTCACAAAGACCACCTCCGCTACCCCAGGATGGACCAGGCGAGCCCTTTTGAGGGCTCCACATACACAGAAAAGCTCCTGCAAACAACAGGAGGGTTAGGGTTGCAGAGAATCCGGGGCCGTCCTCCTGCCTGCCAGTCACACACTCCAGCGCTCTGGGGGAGACTGGCGGCCGCACTCCACCTGAATCCGCCCAGTGCCCAGGATTTCGGGAGGCACCCTCTCAAGTGGTGTCCCTGGGACAGCTGCAGGCCTCCCGACATGGGACCAGAGGAGAGGACGAGCCAAGCTGGCAGCCAGAAACAGGTCCAGGCTTATCAGCCCTAGGGTCCCTGCGTCCTTCAGGAAGGCACCCCGATTTCTTCCTGCTGTGGCACCTACATTCTCAACAGGGACAGGAGTTACAGAATTTCTCTGAGGGCCCCGTCATGAAAAGGAATGTGTAGGCTTATCAGAGGCCGTGGTAAACAGGTCACTATGGAACCTGCAAGTTATCTAACTTCTCTGACAATGAGTCTTCTTTTTTTTTTTTAATATTTTATTTGTTTATTTGACAGAGATCACAAGTAGGCAGAGAGGCAGGCAGAGAGAGAGGGGGAAACAGGCTCTCCACTGAGCAGAGAGCCCGATGTGGGGCTCGATCCCAGGACCCTGGGATCATGACCTGAGCCGAAGGCAGAGGCTTTAACCCACTGAGCCACCCAGGCGGCCCGACAATGAGTCTTCTGAAAAAAAGAAAAGGAATGGGCTCGCCCTCTACCGAGGGCTGCTGAAAGCTCAAATGCAGACACCTTTAAGGCAGTGCTCTGTAAGTGTGTGTCACTACCGCGGTCCTGTCCCCTGACGCCCCGCCTCCTCTCACAGGGGGTGTGTGGGGGGGGGGCAGAGATGGAAAACAACGTGGAGACAGACCGCTGAGGCCAGCCGGCACCCAGGCCACCGCTTCATCTGCGACTCCCTTCTCAATGCTGTCATGAGGACAGAAAAGCTTTCTGAAGGGGTCACTGGAATGATTTTTCACGATATAGTGGAAAATGTTAAATACCAAAACTAAGAGAGGGAAACCGAATACTAAGTTGTTCTCCAAACATCACCCGCGTGAGCAAAGAAGAGAGCGCGGCTGTTGCTGCCATTCACGCGGGGGTGGCGACCACCGCAGGCCGGCAGGTCCCACTACTCCGTATTTTCACAGATCCTGCCCACAAAGTACCTGCCACGTAATATATGCTCAACGAACAGCAGCTATCACTACTTTTATAACCAGGAAGAAGATCTGTTTCAACTCTCTATTAACTTTTCATTCGCTGGTGAGCCCGCTTACTTCTCAAAGCTATCGCACGGCACTCGTGTTTCATGTTCAAAACCCGTCAAACGTGGTGGCCATTACAGGCTGTTACAGCCCTTGAAACTCCGCCGCAGACAGCCCGGAGTCCAGGTGCTTCCTCCTGGGATCTGACAATTCAGAGTTCAAAGGGCAACTGGATTTTGGAATTAATAGTGGGTTTTTGGGGTGCCTAAATGAAAATAAGAAGGAAGAGAAGTCCTGGCTGCATCAGGCCCTCTCCTTGCCAGGTTTAGGTTCTACCCATGACTAAGGGCGGGACGGGACAGGACAGGACAGACCAGGGCAACCAACCAGGGGGGCCAACCACCACATAACCCCAATCTATCTCATACCTTTTACTCTGGAATCATCATGAAAACCCCTAGAGAAGGCACAAGTTCCAAAGACTCACAGGAAAATAACCAGAAGGCTGTGAACTACAGGATTAGAGGATCCCATTCAGGCCCCATCCAGCACCCTGTGCCGGCCCTGGTGCTGACGCTGTGAAGCGCAGAATTCCCACGGCCAGCCCGACTGCTCGCTTTTGAAAGACCTGCTTCCAAGGCTGGATCTGGAACTGGGGAGGGTTCCCACCACCCTAACTGATAAGAGTGACTCACCGAGTCTAATCTAAGCAAACAATGTGGTTTACGCTGAACACCTGCTTTCGTGCTGGGAGTCCAGAATGCTGGCGCGCAGGGGCAGAGCGAGCCTACACGACTAGCTCCGGGTAAAGACCCTGGGCACTGAGTCTGTACTGAGTTCCCTGGTTTCGCGCATCACAGTTCGTTGCTGGGGGAATAAAGTGTGTTCTGTGTGACTCCACTTGGGAGCAATCCAGAAATTTGCACCCGGATTCCCCTGGCCTCTGAACTGCGAGCCTTCCCCTTTGTGGAACTTGCTCTGTATCCCGGAATAAACCTTAGCCCTGACAGCATTCTCTGAGGAGTCCCGTGAGTCTCGGCGAATTAGCGAACTGGCGGTGGTCTCGGGGGCCCTGGACACAGACGCAGTTGGAGAGCTAGAGCCCCGGGGGACGCGGTACTCACCACAATGTCTTCCTCGGTGACTCGAGGGTGCAGATTGTTGACGGTCATCTTGGTGCCTTCCAAGGGGCTGAGGACAGGCTGCCAGACAAGACAGTGACCAGAATCAGACAACGGCTGTGCGCTCAGCAGCGGCACATCCACCGGGCAAGTGACCAGGAAGACCCAGAGGAGAGCCCCCCAGAGAGCCTGTCACGCCCCCACCATGACACTCAGGATGCGCTAGTCATGTGTCATGACCCGCCCAGCTCAGGTGACCCTTTCTCCTCAGAGCCTTTCTGACCAGCCCAGCACAGTCTGATGCTCTCTCCCCAGTGCTCCCAGCAGCTCTCCTCCGGGCAGGCCTCCGTTCTAGCACCAAGGCTGCCCCGTCTGCAGCTCCGTTTCCCCCAGCTGCCCGCAAGCACGCGGAGGGCAGGGCTCACTGAGGTTTGCTTTGCTCTTTTGTAAAATGGAGGTGGCGACGCCCACCTCAGGAGGTGCTGTGAGGGCTCGACGGTCCGCACGCCACGCGCCCCCCCAGCACAGGCCGCCTCCTGATGGGCGCGCTCGCTCCCTCTCCTCGCCTTCCCCTCACCTCGGTGGGCGGCAGCTCCTTCGGGGGCTCCTCCTTGTTCACGAGTGTCCGGGACATGCTGGTCAAGGCTTTTGTTCGAACAGAGGAGGGGAGGGCCGGAGCTGTGTACGCGTCATTCTGGACCACTTTGGTGAGAGGGAGGGCCTTGGACACGGAGAACTTGGAACTGCTCAGTCCGGCCTAAACAAACGGGCAGACAGGAATCTGAGAAGCTAGAGAAGAAGACAAGAGGGAAGCAATCCGGAGCTGACAGCCCTCACACCCTCAGGGGCTCCCAGCGCCCCAACCCCATCAGAGATCTGGAGCCAAGAAAGGTTGCCAGTGACTTCCCCCAGGGAAGGGGTGGGAAGGGAGAAACAGTCTGCCCACGTGCTTACAGAAGCCTCACTCCAGTGCAAGAAGCCCCTGGTGAGACACTTCCAGCAGGCCTGACCTGCAGCCACAGGCCTACCCAGACCATGGAGATTTTATGAAATTCTGCAATTTGGAGCTAATGAGAAGGCCAAAAGCTTAGAGTCAAGTTTGCTCCCAGATATGTTCCTATCAAAACTGGCCGACTCTCAGCTCTGGGCTGGCCTGGCAGAGGAACCCACTCTCCAGAAGGTCCAGACTCCCAACTGCTCGGTCCCTGTTTCTATACGCAGAGGCACCATGCGCAGCCCCGGCCCGATCGGCTCCCAGACCGTGAGGGACACGCTGGCAGTCAGTCGTGCAGACCAGCAGATACCGTTTCCTCCCTCCCCTGCTCCCCCTAACTGGGGATGTGGTCCCTTGAAAACATAAACTAGGAAACTGACCACTCTCTGGGCAGTGGACCTTAGCAGTTCAACCAGTGCAAAGGCCCAGCCCTACGATTCAGCTTCACACAGCACTCTAAGAACTTCAGCGGCAACCACGAAACCGGTCCACACACTCAATGCAGCGGCAAAAATGGAGTCTTCCAGGGGCGCCTGGGTGGCTCAGTGGTTTAAGCCGCTGCCTTCGGCTCAGGTCATGATCTCAGGGTCCTGGGATCGAGTCCCGCATCGGGCTCTCTGCTCGGCAGGGAGCCTGCTTCCCTCTCACTCTCTCTGCCTGCCTCTCTGCCTACTTGTGATCTCTCTCTGTCATAAATAAAAAAATAAAATCTTTAAAAAAAAAAATGGAGTCTTCCAGGGGCGCCTGGGTGGCTCAGTGGGTTAAGCTGCTGCCTTCAGCTCAGGTCATGATCTCAGGGTCCTGGGATTGAGTCCTGCATCGGGCTCTCTGCTCAGCAGGGGCCTGCTTCCCTCTCTCTCTCTCTGCCTGCCTCTCTGTCTACTTGTGATCTCGGTCAAATAAATAAATAAAATCTTAAAAAAAAAAAAAAATGGAGTTTTCGGGTCTCTGAAGGCCAAAGGCCAAGCTTGGCTCAGGTGCCCCCAGGCTGCCATCCCTGACATGGGCTATACCCACGGCTGGCCACCCTAATGGTCCCAGATACTGCTCTCGTTCCTTCTCTACGTGGGATCCGCCCAGCAGCCTAGTCTAGCAAGCGGGCCCGCGTGCAGGCTGCACCTGGTGGAGTGCACAGGCCAAGTACAGCTTATTCCTGCTATAACACACCAATGCGGGACCCTGCTGTCAAGAATGCGGCTGAACAGGCGCCGGGGTGGCTCGTGGTAAGCCTCTGCCTTCAGCTCGGGTCATGATCTCAGGGTCCTGGGATTGAGTCCTGCATGGGACTCTCTGCTCAGCAGGGAGCCTGCTTCCCCCACCCCTGTCTGTCTCTCTGCCTACTTGTGATCTCTCTCTGTCAAATAAATAAATAAAATCCTAAAAAAAAAAAAAAGAATTCAGCTAAGGGACGCCTGGGTGGCCCAGATGGTTAAGCATCTGCCTTCAGCTCAGGCCATGACCCCAGCGTCCTGGGATAGAGCCCCGTGTCGGCTCCCTGCTCGGTGCAGAGCCTGCTTCTCCCTCTGCCATTCCCTCCACTTATGCTCTGTGGCTCTGTCAAACAAATAAAATTGTAGAACAAACAAACAAAAAAAAAACGTGGCCAGAGGTGCTGACCACAGAGGGAAGAGGAACACGCAGAACGTCTTGCCACAAAGGAAAACACGATGCCGTCCTCAGGGTCTCCCATTTCCCCTGCAGGGACACAGCAAGCGGAAGCGGCAGCTCTGCACCCCACCAGCCGTGGGGCCTCCAAAACAGCGCTGGACACCCTGCTCTCTGCATCTCTAAACCAGGGACCGTATCAGCAGTTCTGAAAACCGTAAGACCCGCAGGAAGAAACACTTCTGAATTGAAAGGCTACACTCTCCACCACCACTCCCGTCCGCTGATCATACACCCGGAGAGTGCAGGAAAAACGTAGATGCCTTACCACGTGGTGGAGCAAGCTGCCGGAGGCTGCAAATTTCATCTGTTTACTAGGAATGGGAGCTACGGAGTCATCGTCTTCCTCCAAATCATATAAATTCTGAGAAGAAAGAAAGAAAAGCTAATGGGGCCTGCAGGTCCTGAAAGGACATTTGGAGCACGAACAGGAATGGACGTGGAGCCGGCTGCAGGGAGAAGCAGACACAGAAGACTGGCCCGGGCGTCCAATCCTCCCAGGCCCGCTCCCCGCCCACATGGGCCCAGCACAGTGCTGCAACCTCCAGGTACGTGAGAATTACGTTTCCACAGCAGGCAACACCTAGAACCACCCGGAACAGTGTTTATTATCTTAGTTTAGAAAGTCCATCCTTGGCAGTCTGGCCGACAGCTAGAAAGCCAAACCCGAAAGAGCTTTAGCCACAAAGATGCTCACAGAACGATTTCTAGCGGTGAGAATGAGACAAAGACGGCTTAAGTAAACCGGAATACCAACTCAATGGATGATGCAATTATTAAAAATGTTCAGAGTTAATGTGAATCACAGACGTGCTTGCGTTGTAAAGTGAAAACAGGACACAAAACTGGGTAATAATGCAACAGCAAACACACAACTACAGCTAGGCAGTAAGAGGAGAGCAATGACACCTACAAATAAAAAACCAAAGAAACAGGAAGGAGCCAGGGCAGAATTTCAACAGCTGTTGGCTGCGGAGAGCGGAGCACCAGAGTCTTTCTTCCTGCGTCATCTTCCTCTACTTTGCAAATGTTCTACATTAAATACATACTAATGTTTTTGCACGTGCTACTTTAACAACGAAAAAAAGAAGCCTTTCAATTTGCCTCTCTGCCCCTTATATGCCCCCCCCGCCACTATAAGAAGTTTAAAAACAACTGCAACAACCACTCATGAACTGTAGGGACTCCTGGGTGCTGCGGTTTCGGCTCAGGTTGTGATCTCAGGATCACCAGCTCCGTGCCTGGCAGGGACTCTGCTTGGGTTCTCTCCCTCCCTCTCCTGCTGCCCCTCCCTGTCCCTTGCACACATTCTCTCTAATAAATAAATCTTTGAAAAAAATAAAAATAAGAGTAAGTAAAACTCAAACTGCCAAAAGCCAAATGTAATCCCTCCAGCTCTTCACACTGGGAACCTCGGGCCAGGCCACAGCGAACCCACCCAGCGGAGCTCCTCAGAAAGCACCCACGCACGCACTACGGGCACACGCTCACGGCCACGCACACACGCTCTCGCTCTCCCACCTGTTTGGCCGGGTGGTTATTGACAACATTGATCCTCATTCCAGCAGGATGGGCGTGGAGCGGTGCCGTGGCCTTCTGCTGGGGAACCTAGAAACACACAGAGACCGTGATTCATCCCCGGAGGGCCACACAAGATCTCCATGAGAAAGGAATCACCGCACTTGGAATGCGGTGCCACTCAGCTGTGGCCTGGGGGAACCTCCAGCGAGCCGCTTGCTCCAGGAACCTGGCTCAGTGAATGTTCGCAGCTGCTGCTGTTCGTGTCCCCGAAGTCACTGTGGACGTTAAATACTGTTTCCATTCCGTCCGCAGCTGTGCAAGCAGCCAGCGCGCGGGGCGAGGGGCTGGGTCTGACTAGGCTCCTTCCGTGGTGCCCCCCCCCCCCCCCCGACGGCTGTGTCAACTCTGGGCACAAAGACCCGCATCCCGAGAGGGAGAGCCGTTTATGAAACTGTGGAACGGTCCCAGAGTCGTGGCGAGAGAGAAATTCGGTCCTGTGTGTGAAGCGCCTGCCACACAGCACACGCCCCACGAGCGGCTCGTCCTTTCCCCCGCCTTGCCTGCATCACCAGCTCAGTGTATAACGTCAGTGACTTCATCGGGAGCCCCTTTTCTTCCCCATAAAACGAGATTAAATCCTTGCCTCCCTCATACATGTTTGTTACTATACAAACACCTAGGAGAACTGTCATTCGGCCCCAGTACTCGGCCCCCGCCCCCTGCCTGGACCCACAGTTGTTCCCCGCTCCCCAGGAACGTATGGCCAGAGCCACACCCACCTGGATGGTTTTGGTGAGCTTCAGGGCGGGGGTCACCGTCCCGATGGGTGGGCTCAGGAAGGTGGCCGGGGAACTGCGCTTCAAGCTGATCTTCTCGCGGGCATCAGCCACCTGGCGGGGCTTTGGGGGCGCCGTGCTCTGCTGCTTGCGCGAGTTTAGCATCTCTCTGGCATCCTGCACTTTCCCTTTGATCCGGAACCGAGCGTCTTTCTGCAGAAGCTTTTCCCGGGCATCCTTGACTCCCAGCTTGAGCCTGGCGTCCGAGAGGCCAATCTTCTGCCGGGCGTCAAACCTCTGCTGGAAGGTGGCGGCGCGGGCCGGCGGGCTGAGGAGGCTCTGCTGGACCCCCACACGCGATCGGACACCTCCGACTCCCGGCCTGGCACGCAGACTGCAAGCAACAGAGGGGTATGAAGCGGACCTGGAAGCAGGGCTGTCGTCATCCCGGGAGCAGGGGCAGCTCCTGGAGAACCCAGGCATCTGCTCGCTGTCTCAGGAAACAGTTAAACCTGCACTGAAACTTCTTTCCTGGCTTATGGCCTTTGACTTTGCCTTGCAAAGGAAACTAGGAAGAAAGGCCTGGTGGTTTCTATCACTTAGGTAAGACGGTTTTGCTCTCCAGACCAAGTGTTCTGAGACACCATTAGGGACAATAACCTACAAATCATGCTAGTCAAAAAAAAAAAGAAAGAAAAAAGAAAAAGAAAAAAAAAGCACATCCCCCAAATATCCTAACCCCATACCCCTGAAGAGCAACGTCAGTTTCCAAAGCTATTCCCCAGCCGTGCTCTCAGTCAGCGCCCTGTGAGGTGGGACGAACAAGCTTGGAGAAAAAATGATTAATGAAGGGTTCCCGGCCTCCCCCCGCAGCCCAGGCCTCCGGGGCCAGCAGACGCCCCCGGCCCTGGGGTTGGGAGCAGAAGCCAGCCCACGGACAGACTGAAGACACAAGGACTTGGTAGAAAAGGAAAACCAGTCACTGTCTCAATCGTTTCCAAACACCAAACGTATAGGTGTTTCCCCCACATCAACTGTTCTCGAACTCTCTGGACACCAACCGGGTGTCCTACCATTCAATTCTGACACTACCTCCCCAGAGTCCGCGCACAGCCCACAGGGTATCCCATGGGGCTCCCCGCACTTCAGACGCCAGTTCCAAGTCCTGGGCTTTCCACACTTTTGACAGGCTAGCTAAAATCAAGGAGACACACACCCCCTCAAGTTCCAGAATTTGCTAGAATGGCTCACAGAACACAGCCCAGTTTATTTACTATTATCAATTTATTATAATATAGTATCAATTTATTATAAAGGCTACAATTCACAGTCAAAAGGAAGAGAGGCGTAAGGTACAGGGGGAGGGGGGAGGATGTTGAGTTTCCACATCCTTTCTGGGTGCACTACCCTCCCAGCACATAGCTGTGCTCACCAACCCAGAAGCTCCCCCCAGTTCCATGGTGCGGGGTTTTCATGTAGGCAAGGTTGACTGAATCACTGGCCATTGATGACTGACTCAATTTCCAGCCCCTCTCCCCTCCCTGGTGGTTGGAGGGTGGGGTAGGGCTCCAAGTTCCAACTAATGATGCCAAGGTCTTTCTGGCAACCAGTCCCCATCCTGAGGCTAGCCCCGGGGCCCATCAGGCGTAACCTCATTAGAACAAAAGATGCTCCCACTATGCAGGAACTCGGGAAACTCCCACAAGTTGTCGGAACAGCGTGCCAGGAATCAGGGCTAAAACCACCTTTGTATTTAGCACAGTACCAACAAGAATGTCAAATTCAGAAACTGTTAAGACTGGAAATGAACTAAACTCCATTAAAAAGGGGTGCCTGGGTGGCTCAGTGGGTTAAAGCCTCTGCCTTCGACTCAGGCCATGATCTCAGAGTCCTGGGATCAAGACCCACATCGTGCTCTCTGCTCGGCAGGGAGCCTGCTTCCTCCTCTCTCTCTGCTTGCCTCTCTGCCTACTTGCGATCTCTGTCAAATAAATAAAGTCTTAAAAAAAAAAAAACCTCCATTAAATAGGCCCCATTTGCTGTGGGGCTCCTCTGCTGGTCCTTTAGTGGCTTGCGAGGAAAGCAAAGACCATTCCAGGTAAACCCTTAGAGCCCTTTCCTGGGGTCCGCAGGCTGCTCCCTCCCCCCACCTGCCCACCTGCCCACCCCAGCTCGCACAGCGGGGGGGGGGGGGGGGGGGGGGGGCGCGGGCGGGCCTGGGGCACTCCTGCTCCCAAGGCAACACCTCCTCTTAGGGAAACTCTCCCTGATCCTTCGAGGACAAGTCTCCTTTGTGCCTATAACTACATCTGCTTGTTTTCTCCTCCCCACTGGACTGGGAAGGGGGGAGAACGGGCACAGTGCTTTGTAAGTGGTGCTGAGCGCTGGCTGGGCATTAGAAACTCCCGTGGAACGGCTTAAAAACACGGTTGTCCACACCCCACCTGCAGCTGGATCTCAAGTCTGGGCTGAGGCGTGGGCATGTGCATTTTGACTCCACAGGTGATCGTGGATGACAGAAGTGCTCAGAATCTCTGACCTGGTGTCAGAAGGCAAAACTCGACTGAACAAACAAGTTCCTATACAGTTTCCCACATCTGTCCACCCCACCCCCCGGGCCTCCTGCACACCGGGCAGCTCAGAGGATGCTCTGAGCACCTCACTGTCCCCCCCGACTGGAGGGACACTGTCCTCCAGCTCCTGTGCCAACCACAGGAGCACACCCAAAGTACCGGAAAGGCAATATGGACCTTCACCTTGTTATCCTTTGACCAGTGGAAACACCTGCTGCCTCCAGTACGCCAGATCGCCTAAGGCAGTGGTGCACGTTCCATTTCTCTTTGAGAAATGGAACATTACTTTAGGATTTAAATACTTTCCGGGGTCAACACAAGAACTGGATGGAAGAGAAAGGGAAAGGGTCATTTACAGAATTGGTCAGATTAGGTTTAAGGTGGGGCTGGGGGCCACCCTACTTGCTGGTCCCTGTCCTGTTTTCTCCTGCAAAGGAGTGGGTTAAAAAGAAAGGCCAAAAGGAATGGGGCGTTTAGGGCGCTCACTAAGCACAAAGAGGGAGGGAAATCGGTGCGTGTGCAGACAGCACCCACCCGCCCCTGGAGCGGCCCACCCGCCCCTGGAGCGGCCCAGCCGCGGTTTGATGGTCTGCAAGGCCTTGACAATCGTGGGGCTACGCTTCGTAGCGTCGCTGAAACCTACAGCTACTTGAGGGGCCGCTGGAATTTGTGGAGGGCACACGAACTTCCTAATAAAATAAAATAAAAAATTAAACCCACAGGTTTTTTTAAATGCTTTCAGCTCCCTACAACCGTTGATGATGCCCATCGAAGAAATGCAACAGGCTCTCAGTTCACACCAGGAGCTACCACCGAAGGCCTACTCATAAAATGGGGAAAAGGATTTTAATCAACATTTACTGTCCAGATCCCGACAAAATCAGGGTTAGCGGAAAGTACTCCAGATAAAACTGTTCACTTCCCACTCTGAAGCCAGAGGCCTTGGGCTGGGAAATGAAGTCCCCAAAAAGAGCATGGCGGGAGCACACCTGCTCCAGGAGAGGAAGGACGAAGTCTGCGGGAACACGGCACGCAACCAGACGCGGCCGGCTGTGAGAGGGCATATGGGAAGAGCCGAGCGCGCCACAGATCGCGCCAACGATGCCCCGCTCCAGGCCACAGCGTGTGGTCTCCAGGCTCTCACAGCCCTGGTGGGCGCCCCGCCCTGCACCCCCTGCCCTCAAGAGCGTTCCCCACCTTCTCCCTTGGCACTTCCACAGTCCATGACCTCCCTGGGCGGTTGAACCGGGGACACAACTGCCTCGGAGGCTCTTACTGTGCGGAATCCAAGGATGTGTCTCCGAGGCCACATCTCCTGCAGGACGAGGAGCCTGGGGTGGGGGGGAGGACACCCTGCATCTCCTCGCCCGGGGCAACCCCGCACCAGGCAGATGAAAAAAAGGCTCAAAGAGCTTTCCGGTCCTGAGCACCTGCTTCGTGTAGGGATGCTACAGCCCCCTGTCCCTGCCCCGCCATCCCCCTTGCATCCTCGCAGCTGTGAGAATGAGGCTGTTACACACATTCGACAGACGAAAGGTCCAACCGGACTTGCCCGCATCCAGTTAGAGCACCAATAAATGCTGTACGGGGCAAAAGTGACGACCAGAACTTAAAAGAGTTAAAGAAGGAGTGTGCTGTCCCCAGGCTAAGAACAGCTTGGGACTCCTGGGCCACGGGACAAGCTCTAGGGACCAGAGGGGGAGCGCACACACACCCAGGATGGCCCAGCATGCCCATTCAGGACCCAGAACGTGGCCCAGATGCCTTGTGCTGGTCTTTTTTCTCTATCTGAGCGGCACAAGAGGGCCATCTGGGGTAAGGGAGGGGACGTGGCTGGGGCCGCAGGAGCGTGAGGAAGCTACTTCCCGGCAATCTGAGCCATTCAGTTCACGGGTTCCACCAACCCTTTCAGCTCCTTTCATGAACAGCTTCAGGGGCTCCAGTGTTCGGGCTTTTAATCATCACTGCTCCTCCTCTTGCATGAAAAGACGCCTATTCTTCCCAGCAGGCAGCAGCGCTGGGTACAAGGCAGGCATTAGTCATCAGGAATGTTTCAAATAAACACTCCCGCTAGGAGTGGGTCTCCAAAACACAGGGTTCGTGGTGTCCCCTCCTGCTCCAAGAACTGCTGAGGGCTCCCTAACAAAGCCCAGCCCCTCAGCGGAGCCTCTGGTCTGGCCCCAGCTTCTGCCTGCAGCCTCACCCCCCAATGCACAGGCTATCTGATGTTCCCGAAGCACATTCTGCCTCGGGGCCTCAGTCAATGTCGGGGAGAGGGGTGGGGGAGGTTTGGAGCGAGGCTCTGCACTGCCCCACCTGGCCACACGGACACAATGCATCCCCGCCAGGCTTCCAGGAGCCCCACTAGGGGTTCCTGGGGTTCTGGGAAGAGCGCTGTGGGTGAGAGGGCCAGGGCCCCCACCAGAACCTAGCCAGAATCTAGTCTCCTCCAGACTCCACCCAGAGCTGGCTCTTGACAGGTGTCTACTCCAGAGGATTCAGGGCCTTGAGGGGGGGACCCCGGATTATTATTATAAAGTGGATTTTAATCCATGGGGTCTCTGGGTTAGTTCCGTGTGCTGAGGTCACCTTTACAAGGAGAAAACAGTTTAATTCTATTACGGAGAGTTGATCCTGGATTAGGTGCTTCACAGACACAGAGAAACAAGACACCACCCCCTTAGCCTCCAAGAGAGACCTGGTGCAGGTGTTTTGTTTTAAATCCTATTTCTATTTCTTCCCCTCCAAGTTACATAACAACTAATTTTCCTTCTTTTTATTTTAGGTCGACATTTCCTTTATCTTATTTCAACAAGGAAACAAGCAATGAGTACCAGGACCAGAGCTCTGGCCTGAACTGAAAAGCGGACCAACCCCCTTCCACACGGCTCCGTGGACTCTCCGAGGACTCCCCAGGCAGGGCGGCGGGGCCAGAGGTGCTCAACCCCACCACAGTCAACGTCCAACCTTCCCATCAAGGCTGCCTGCCGCCTCAGATGAGCCTCTCTAACTAGGAGGTGCCGGTGGACGGACAGACAGCAATCTCCTGAGAGCTCAACAGATCAAACCAGACTGGGCGACTCTGCAAACCTGACCAACAATACACTTGCAGCTTCAGGAAAAAAATCCGACAAGAACAGGCCCGCAGGGCGCCTCGGTGGCTCAGTTGGTTAAGCAACTGCCTTCCGCTCAGGTCACGATCCTGGAGTCCCAGGACCGAGTCCCACATCGGGCTCCCAGCTCCATGGAGAGTCTGCTTCTCCCTCTGACCTTCTCCCTTCTCATGCTCTCTCTCTCTCTCTCAAATAAATGAACAAATAAAAATCTTAAAACAAAACAAAACAACAGGCCCTCACCGCAGCTGGTACCCTGTGCTGTCCTGGGGAGACTCATCCATGGATCTTGGGCAGCAACTAAGTCACCAGAGCCGTCCTGTGCCCTGGGAAGGACAGCACCTCAGCTGCTGAGTGATGTATCACTCAAAACTCTCCGCTGCTCTATCTTCACATTAATCACAGAAATCTTTCGACGATTAACTGGCGCCCCAGGTAATCATAATGACAACGACCCTTTCTTGACTTACAAGGTGTGATGAACACAGAATGGCTGCCTAGAGAACAAGCAATTCCGTGACCGGCGGGGAAACACGTTATTCACACTGCCACAGGTTCTTCTGCTATTTTCCCGAACAGGAATAAAGTTTCTGGAGATCATCACTGGTTCTACTTAAATGACCAAGCACAACGTTCTTCCTGGGACCTCCACGTAATGCCATTCCACAGCTCCCAGGAAAGGCAAAGTTCTTCCAGGAAGCATGTAAGATGGAACAGGCTTACTGTAGGAAAGGAAAGCTGTTCACTGAAATCAGCTTAGACCTTTCAGTTGTTTGTTTTGTTTTGTTTTTTAAGATTATTTATTTATGGGGTGCCTGGGTGGCTCAGTGGGTTAAAGCCTCTGCCTCTGCTCAGGTCATGATCCCAGAGTCCTGGAATCGAGCCGTGCATCGGGCCCTCTGCTCAGTGGGGAGCCTGCTTCCTCCTTTCTCTCTCTCTCTTCCTGCCTCTCTGCCTACTTGAGATTTCTCTCTGTCAAATAAATAAAATCTTAAAAAAAAAAGTTATTCATTTGACAAAGAGAGACAGAGACAGCAAGAGAAGGAATGCAAGCAGGCGGGAGTGGGGGGAGGAGAAGCAGGCTTCCTGCTGAGCAGGGAGCCCAATGCTGGTCTTGATCCCAAGGACTCTGGATCATGACCTGAGCCGGAGGCAGACGCTTCACAACTGAGCCACCCAGGCGCCCCAGCCTTTCAGTTCTTGACAGGGATGCCCTGGATCTAGTTTTCACTGGCTGTGCAAGTAAAATAAAAACGAAGTTTCCACCAGGTTTAATCCAAACACAGCGCGCAGGCCAAACTAGCACGCAGAGTCTCTGCACATTCCTCCAATCCGGTCTCCAGGTAACAGCGAGGCAATATTCTCACAGACAATTCGAACGTCACTTACTTACAATCCTGCAATGATGATGATGAGAGCTAACAACTATTGGACACTTAGAACCATCAGATACTTCTGAAATTCTTCAGATGTATTAACTCACTTAGTCCTAACAATCACCTACCAAAATAAACATTATCTACATTTTATAAATGAGAGAGCTAGGGAATAGTTAAATAACTTGGATAAGATCATGTGGAGGAGCGCCTGGGAGGCTCAGTGGGTTAAGCATTTGCCTTTCGCTCAGGTCATGATCTCAGGGTCCTGGGATCAAGCCCTGCGCATTGGGCTCCCAGTTTAGCATGGCGTCTGCCTGTCGCCCTCTGACCCTCCCCGCTCTTGTGTGTCTCTCAAATAAATCTCACTGTCTCTCAAATAAATCTTAAAAAAAAAAAAAAATCATGTGGAAAGCGAGAGAAGGGAATCAAAACTTCATAGTTTCACTCTAGGGCTCCAATGCGTACCTACTGGTCCCCATCAGGGGAGGGGCTTCAGCTTCTACCCCTTTAAAGATCCACATAACTGCCATAATTTCCTTAACACTTACTACCTGGTACAAACTTTAAAATATATATTTTTGGGGCGCCTGGGTGGCTCAGTTGGTTAAGCAGCTGCCTTTGGCTCAGTCATGACCCCAGGGTCCTGGGATGGAGCCCCGCATTGAGAGGTCGCATTGAGAGGTGGGGGAGGGGAGGTCCCTGCTCAGTGGGGAGCCTGCTTCTCCCTCTCCCTGCCCCTCTGCCTACCTGTGCTCTGTCAAATAAATAAAATCTTTTAAAAAGATTAAAAATAAATAAGTAAATAAATAAACTACACATTTTTATATTCTCATACTTCATCTCAACTACCTGCCAAGAACCACTACTACAAATGAGGAAATGGCCCAGCTCAGAAGGCATATTGCCAGGGAGGCACAGAACCCAACAACTGCCATCAGGGCACCACACCTGCCTGGTTGCAGAGTCCCCATTCAGCCCACGATCCCCACCCAATGCCCAGCATCAGACTCTGGACACACGGGAGCCAAGAAACTACAGACCCAACAGACAGTACAGACCGCCAGCAGTTAGGAACGGAGGGGAGTGACTACAGAAAGAGCACGTCCTGGGAAGCTGTTCATTCAGCCACCGAGCAGCAAACCTATGAAACCCAGACAGACTCGGAAGTGGCCAGAAGACGCAGCCCCAACTGCACACCAGTTCTCAGAGGGAAGACCTAGGAAAGAACTACTCACGGAGACTGGCTGAGCAAATTAATGCTTCCCGTGTGCCTGCTAGGAACCAGAAACCAGGTGAAGTGGGGGCTGGAGAAGTCGCAGCAGCGGGCAAGTGCAGTGGATATGTGGGGTTGGGGGCTGGGGGGGGATACATTTCGGTTAGCTACAGGAAGTATCAATTTTCTAGCCGCCCCCCCCCCCCCCCGCACTGGGGAGGTATTAGTCAACATCTGCTAAGTGAATGAGGTCTGAGAAAACACTAACATCTCAACAGCCCGCTTACAAAGACACCTGAACTAGTGCAACCTGCGCTGGAGAACTACTGGCCGCCTGCCCACTTCTGCACACACGTGAACCAGAGCTCATAAAGGCTGCAAATGACAAATAATATTTAAAGGTCCAGAGGAAATCTGGGGCACATCACCGCAAATCATCTCCGCACGCAGATCCGGAAGAGTCTTCTGCGACCACTGGGAGCTACAACCATCAATAACCTCTAACCTCCACTCCCCGCGGTTTTGTTTTGGTTTGGTTTGGTTCTACCCCAGCCGGAGGCCAACTCAGCCAGCTCCTAAAGGGCACTCAGCCCCGACTCTCAGCACTTGGTGGCCTCGGGCAAGTCACTCATTCTGCTTCTCCCGGCCTCAAGCTCTCCGTCTGCAAAATGGGGGAAATACCAGTATCTGGCCGGTACGGTTACGAAAAGAGCAGATGGAACAGGAGCTACGTGAAAGCGCTTGGAGAACTCGAAACGCCGCGCAACGGAGGCGAGGGCTGAGAGGCGGCGGCGGGGCGGGGAAGCGCACGCAGGAGCTGAAGTTAAGGTCCGGGTCTCAGTTTCGGCGGTAACAGAGTCTGAGCAAGTCACTTCCCCGCTAAACTTCACTCGTCCTAACTGTAAGGCCGGCGGAGATCCGGGAGCTGCGGGACCCGAGCGCCCCAGTCTTCGCAGGGGAGAGGGCTGCGCTGGGGAGACCTTCCGGACCCCTCCCCCCAGGGGGCAGCCCCTCCCCCCGCCCGGGCCGCTCCCACGAATGGGGAGCCCGGGTCTCGCCGCCGCCGCCGCCGCCGCCGCCGCCAGCGGCCTCGCCGTTCTCCCCCGAGCGACGGCGCTTCCAACCAGTGTGGACTGCCGAGCGGCCGGGCCCGCGGCGGCGGCCGGGCAGGGCCAATGAGGAGCGCGGCTGCGGCAGGGGGCGGGCGCAGACGGCGCTCCGCGTCGCTCCCGGGCCGCTCCCTCCCCGCCCCGAGCCCCGCTAGGCTACTGGCCCTGAGCACCGGAGGGAGAAAAGGCCACTCACCGCCCCTTCGTCGCAGCCCCGCGCTTCCGGATGAGCTCGTCCAGGGAGATGTCCGCCATCTTGCACCGCCGAGCTACCCGCGAGCTGCTTAGACTCCCTCGGCCCTCGAGCCCGCCCCTTCGGCCGCTACGGAGCAACTAGCTGCTTCCGGCGTGCGGCCGAGGAACTCTCGCGACAGCTCACACCGGGCAAAACCCGGAAGGGGCGGGGAACTTCCGTGAGCCTTTGCGACGCCAGCTGATTATCTGCATACCGTAGTCGGAGTACCTACCGCAGCTGGTTCTCCCCGGAGAACAAATAAAATGGAAAGGGACATAAACAATGAACTAAATGAATAAGATAAACTGGAAAGGAACTGGGCTCTTCGTTCAACGGTCCACTCTGAGGCTCACCGTAGGGCTAATGAGAATGGAACTCCTTACCCAGCGAGTAACACGTGCGGTACTTTATGCCTTAAACTTATGAGTAAGGAAAATAACGATTCGGGGTGACGCCCGAATCCTCACTGCTAATGTGAGACGAATTTTTGAGCGGGTAAAGGTCGCCCCTAAGGTGACCCGCCTACTTTGCGGGATGCCTGGGTGCTGCGATCTGCCCGACCCCCTTTTAATATTAAAAAAGCAGATAGTTTGGAGGCTGCTGGCAAGTTCTGTAAAGCTTTGTTAATTATAAACAACTGGTGGTTTGTGGGTTGTTTTTTTTTTTTTAGCAGCGCAAGACGTTTACCATTTCCTTGTGGGGCCCGCTTGTACCTTGCTCCACACTGGGCGTTTTTCTGATATTATAAATTTATGGCGCTTTTTTGTTCAGACAAAATCCATTTTCACGCAGGGTTCCATGAACCTTAGGTTGGCCGTTCTCTTTGCGCTTGGATCTTTCCGATCTACACAGTGGGGCAAATGACAGGTCGCTGCGAGGGTTAAAGGGCCGATCGTTAAAACCTTCCATACGCAGAAACCTTTTCCACGATGCAGCCCCAGGACCCCAGCGCCAAGCTTGGCACGAGGTAGGTGTTCAATACGTGTTTGTTGCATCAATCGGTTAAAAAAAAAAATACACGCAACGTCTTTAGAACAACTGTATATACTGTATTCTGAGCATATACTGTACTGTCGAGTTGTTATTCTTAATTTCCAAGTGCACCGATGCCAAGGGTGTTCATGTACTGTTGACAGAACACACATAAAACTCGCATCGGGAGCTCTATGGGCAAGAGCTGGTCAAGCCAGTGGGTCGGGGTTGGGCATCAGATGGAGAAAGGAAAGCCAGGTCCCACCTGCGCCGCCCGCGATCCGGTGCTGGCTGGCTCTCCTCTTCCCAGCTGAACTAAGGGGACCGCTAACCCCTCCCTCCGTCCTCCCTTCCTCCCAGGAAGTGCGGGGAGGGACACTGGGACAAGGTACCGGGAAGGGAGGGCGCCGGGGCTCGTCCTCAGCAACCCTCCCCCTGCTGGACCGAGGAGCGCAGGTGCAGAGGAACAAGGGAGTGGGCGGAGGACCGCAGGATTTAAGTCCCTGTCACCTTTTACGTGAACTGTAATAAAGTGACTTAAAGGTTATTTTTAAAGCTGGTTCAATAAGGTCGTTAACTGACATCAGCTGCCAGCCCTGGAGGCATTCTGGCGGATGTAAAGTTTTGCAGGGTGGTGTCTGATTATCTGAAGGACAGGGATCCGGAATCTGGTCAGGTGGAGGCTGGTGGTCGGGCAGTCCCCAGGCAGGGGCCCTCCCAATGCCTGTGCCTGGGACATTCCAGGCCTGGGAAGATCCGGGAGGGAAAAGACCCATTACAGTTCTCCCAGGTGGGGCTTTGTTTCTTGTTTGGGCACGTGGGCCATTTTGCCAGGTGTGAACATACATGGAATGGCCAGGAACACAGCTGCGCCATAGCTGAAGGGATCTGGTCCTGCTTTCTTTGGAAATAGACCAAGAATCGTGCCCCACTTGGGAAAACCACCTGCCTCTTGGCAGAGATTGGGTGTCTGTGGGCATTTGGGGCTGTGAGGGTCCAGGGACTAGGCATCTGGGAAAACCCCTAGCCACCCCCCTTCTGGGGGACTTGGGCCAGCATTTATACCCTGTAATGGGCATCATTTTATAAGTTCCTTTCCTTTCTTGCTCTTTTATAATGTAGTTGGAGCTTTGTGTTGATTTTTTGTTTAAGATTTATTTATTTGAGAGAGAGACAGCAGGGGGAAGGGCCGAGGGAGAGGAACCCAAGCAGACTGCCCTGAGCATGGAGCCAGACTCGGGGCTCGATCTCACAACCCTGAGATCAGACCTGAACCAAAACCAAGAATCAGGGGCTTAACCAACTGTGCCACTCAGGCGCCCTGATTTTTAAAAATTCTCTGTGTAGGCTGGCGATGTTACCTGTGAATCCACTTCAGGATACTAAAGAGGCGGTTATAAATATTATTTTAAAAGGATGTCAGGTCTGAAAGGGTGGAAAGTCATGAGACTAAGAGAGAGGGTAGGGACCAGGTCCAATCCCTGCCCTTCTAAGCTCAGAGACAGCCCCTTGTGAGTTCGGAGAGGTGTGCATTCAAAGCCGGACACAGAAGCCTGTTTTCTCATCCTCTAGGAGGGGACCCAGATGAGGAGACCTAATGTGAGCCGAGTGCTCTGCAGTCCCCAGGACACAGTAGGTGTGAAGGGATTCCCAGGCCAAGTCCTTTCCTGCCCACTGAGGAGTCCCAGCCCTGCTCCAGGATGTGGGCCCGGGCCAGAATGGAAAGTAAGAGGAGAGGAGAAAGGGACTCCCTGAGGGTCTGAGGCTCAGCTTCTTGCACACTTCCCCATCCTCTTCTCTTCCCCACTCCAGCCACACTGGCCTTCACGATGTTCCTGGAGATGTCCAGCAGGTCTCTGCCACAGGGCCTTTGCACTTGCTGGTCTTTCCCTCTAGAGCACATCTCGTGTGCTTCAATTCCAGCCTCATTTCCACTGTCCCCTCAGCGACCTGCTTTCTTCCATCTGTTTCTGGGGAGTGACCAGCAAGTGCAAATGCCCGGGGGAAGGTAATTCCACAAGCTTGTTCCAAACGCAAGGCGTCTGCACTTGCTGTTCCCCCCACCTTGAACACCTACCCCAGCAGGGCCAGCTTCATTGTCTCTTTAAGAGAGCAGCCCTCGGGGCGCCTGGGTGGCTCAGTGGATTAAGCCGCTGCCTTCGGCTCGGGTCATGATCTCGGGGTCCTGGGATCGAGCCCCACATCGGGCTCTCTGCTCCGCGGGGAGCCTGCTTCCTCCTCTCTCTCTGCCTGCCTCTCTGCCTACTTGTGATCTCTCTCTCTGTCAAATAAATAAATAAAATCTTTAAAAAAAAAAAAAGAGAGAGAGAGCAGTCCTCACTCCCACGCTGCCCTGTGGCCCGATTTCTGTCTTGGCATTTACCGTCTCACAACACCGTCCAGCATCTGTCTTAAACCTTTCTCACAAGGCACCGCAGGAGTAGGAGAGGGCGTGCTGGGGCAGCTGCAGCCGAGTCTCTGGCCTTTGGAACAGTGCATGAAGGAACAAAGAAGCTAGCATCCCCCTTGCAGCCTCCCCCAGAGAGACTGACGCCTGCCTTACCTCGGGACCCACCTCCAACCTGAAGGCCAATTCTCTTCAGCAGAAACGGAGGCTCGTGGTTTCTCCCTGCTTTTCAGGGCTGGCCAGAGGGGAGAACAATGAGGACATACAGAGTTGTACCACCCGGGGCTGGAGAGAGCTTTTCACACTGCTAGATGACGTGAATGAGGTTGGGCCTGAGGGGCTGGGCGCAAAGGGAGGGCTCAAGGTTGGACTCCCAGTGTCCACACGCCCTGACCTGGCTTTCTGTCTCCAGGAATCTCGCCTCAAAAAAGTCATCTGAGGGGCACCTGGCTGGCTCGGTTGACGGAGCACGCTACTCTCGATCTCAAGTTTGTGAGTTCAAGCCCAACACCGGGTGTACAGCCTCTTGTAAAAAAAATTTTTTTTAAATCAGGGCACCCGGGTTTTTCCGATGTTAACTGTCTGTCTTCTGCTTGGGTCATGATCCCGGGGTCCTGAGATCGAGCCCCGCATCGGGCTCCCTGCTCGGCAGGAAGCCTGCTTCCCCCTCTCCCACTCCCCCTGCGTGTGTTCCCTCTCTCACTGTGTCTCTGTCAAATACGTAAATAAAATCTTCAAAAAATTTTAAAAATCGTCTGAAAGGAGAGTGCAGAGGGCTACTGTTATTTACAAAGCCCACACACTGGAAACAGCCTAACTGTTCAAGGATAAGGGATTTGCTAAAAATAAATCATGATCCACGTGGGCTTATGGAGAATGTGTGAACCCAGGGAAAAGCCCATCTGATGGGCTTTTTTTTTTTTTTTAAAGATTTTATTTATTTATTTGACAGAGAGAGATCACAAGTAGGCAGAGAAGCAGGCAGAGAGAGAGAGTGAGAGGGAAGCAGGCTCCCTGCCCAGCAGAGAGCCCGATGCGGGACTCGATCCCAGGACCCTGAGATCATGACCTGAGCCGAAGGCAGCGGCTTAATCCACTGAGCCACCCAGGCGCCCCTGATGGGCTTTTTTTGATGAGGGGGAAGCAGCAGCCCGCGATGGGCCATGTGGTTTCATCAGAGCGACCGGCGTCTGCCTCTGGATGTCTAGAATTTTCTTGTGTGTAGTTTTCTGTACAGTCCAAACCTTACATGACAAACACCAACACACATTAGAAATAAGCGCCGGGCCCCTTCCTGTCTCCTCTCCCACTGCCCCCCCCAACAATGACACAAATCACAGAGCCTCAGGGAACCGCAGAAGGGTTAGTAGTAGCAAAGTTTTATTTTAACATTTTTTTCTGCTCATAAATGATTCTGAAAAAGCCCATATGCAAGAGGCGAACCCACCCTTGTCTAGAGGCAACATCGAGGTCACTGAGAATGCTGCTCAGACGAAACCTCCCCTCTGCGGGGGTGCAGGCGGCAGGAGGCGTGGGTCTGGGACCCAGGAATAAATACAATGTCTCAGCTCCGCCATCAGCGCTGGCCGCCCAGGGCCCGAGGCGGGCCACCAGACTGCCCGCCTGACAGCTGGGAAACCCCAGAGCCGCCTGAACGCTCCGCTCCGGTGTGTCTGGGGAAGATGCGGAGGAGCCCTCGGCCAGGCTCCGCCTCCCACTCCGGCCTAGGGGGGCTGGGAGACGACCAGCTCCCTGCTGGCCGGGGCCTGCCTGGGTCCTGGGGTAGAAGGTGCAGACTCCCAACCCCACGGCCCGTGCCCAGAGGACTTTTGGGTGTTACCTGTCATGTAGTGTCAGGTGCTGAGGCCTGGCCATGGCCCTGAGCAGGTAGTGAGGGGTGGCTGGTGAGGGTCCCGAGGCAGTGGCTGGGGCATCCCTGGCACCTGCCGCTCTGGGCTGCCTGTACGTTCATGTTTATCTCCAGACTGTGGTCTGCCCTGGGAGGGGTTGGCGGAGCATGGCGCTCGCGGCCTTGGCCTAGTAGTGTGTCGGAGAGTGAAGTGGAGGGAGGAGAGGGCCGGGGCCCGGCTCAGCATCCCTGGTGAGAACCGATGAGGGCCAGACAGGAACCTGCCCCAGAAGGTGGCCAGCGGCAGCCCACGTGTAGGAGAACCCTGCTCCCAAGGGGGTCCCTGGGGGGCCAGCTCAGCGGGATACCCAACCCAGCGCAGGGCCACCAGGCTGAGCCCGGGGCCACAGCGGGAGATGTGGGGGAAGGAAGTGATGTTACAGAACAGTGGCAGGAGGAGTGAGTGTGAACAGGGCATGGTGAGTACGCAGGGCGGGCGTGCAAGCAGCCAGGGCCTGGCCCTCAGAAGGCGAAGCAGCGCTCCTTGGGGTGGCCCACGCGGTCCAGGTTGGGCAGGCAGGCGTACTGGATCATGGGCGGGGGGCCACACATCAGTATCAGCGGCTCTGCCTCCGGGGGCGGAAGGTGGTCCCGGATCATCTCTTCGTTTACGAAGCCCTGGCTGTAGTCCCAGGCTGCGGGCAGAAGACCAGGTGAATCCCAGTGTGGCCGTGTGACAGACCCAAGACTGCCCACCTGCCCCAAGCCCCCTCCCCCTGACTGTCACTCTCGTGTGCTGTGAATTTCTCCCTTCTTTCAACAAACCCTGAAGAATGAAGAGGCTGATCCAGAGCAAATGCTCGTTCTGGGCCCCCCCACCCCAGCCTGGCTCCCCCAGAACAAAACAGCCAGTGAGCAATGAACAAAATGGCAATAAGTGCATGTCCATCACTATTTACTTTAACTGTAAATGGGCTAAATTCTCCAATCAAAAGTGGCTGAGTGCAGAAGAAGTTTTGTGTCTATACAGACACAAAAACAGACACATAAATCAATGGAACACAACAGAAAGCCCAAAAATAGACACAAGGTTATATGGTCAATGAATCTTCAACAAAGGAGGCAAGAATATCCAATGGAGAAAAGGACAGTCTCTTCAACCAACGGTGTTGGGAAAACCAGACCATTTCTGTTCAACACACACACACACACACACACACACACACACACACACCCTTAAAGTGGGTTAAGGACTTAAATGTGAGACCTGAAGCCATAAAAACCCTAAAAGAGAACATAGGCAGTAATTTCTCTGACATCAACCACAGCAACATTTTTCTAGATAGGGGACCCGAGGCATAGGAAATTAAAGCAAAAATAAACTATTGGGACTACATCAAAATGGAAGGCTCCTGTACAGCAAAGGAAACAACCAACAAAACGAGAAGACAACCTACAGAATGGGAGAAGATATTTGCGGATGACCTATCCGATAGAGGGTTAGTATCCAAAATATATAAAGAACTGATACAACTCGGGGCGCCTGGGTGGCTCAGTGGGTTAAAGCCTCTGCCTTCAGCTCAGGTCATGATCCCAGAGTTCTGGGATCGAGCCCCACATTGGGCTCTCTGCTCAGCAGGGAGCCTGCTTCCTTCTCTCTCTCTCTGCCTGCCTCTCTGCCTACTTGTAATTTCTGTCTGTCAAATAAATAAATAAAATCTTAAAAAAAAAAAAAAAAGAACTGATACAACTCAACATCCAAAAACAAACAATCCAATTAAAAAACGGGCAGGAGACATGAACAGACATCTTTCCAGAGACATCCAGATGGCCAACAGACACGTGAAAAGATGTCCCACATCACTCATCACTGGGGACATGCGAATCAAAACTACAATGAGATATGACCTCACACCTGTCACAAAGGCCAAAATCAAAAACAGGAAATGAGGCATCGGCGAGGATGGGCGAGGATGCGGAGAAAAAGGAACCCTTGTGCACTGTGGGTGGGAAGGCACACTGGGGTGGCCACTGTGGAAAACAGTATGGAGGTGCCTCAAAAAATTAAAAAATGACCCAAGAATCACGCAACGGGGTATTTACCCAGAGAATACAAAAACACTCATTCAAAGGGAGACATGCACCCCAGTGTTTAGAGCCACATTATTTACAAAGCCAAATTCTGGAAGCAGCCCAAGTGTCCATCCGTTGAACGAGTAAAGAAGATGTGATATGTACATACAATGCAATATTAGCCATAAAACGAATGAGATCTTGCAACGTGGAAAGATCTAGAGCATCTGCTAAGGGAAGTCAGTCAGAGACAGACAAATGCCAGATGATGTCACTCATACATGGAACTTAAGAAACAAAACAAACAAAAAAAAAAACACAAAACAGACAAACCAGAAAACAGACTGTGGAGAATGAAGAGATGGTTATCAGAAGGGAGTGGGTGGGGGGATGGGTGAACAGCAGGTGACAGCGAGAAGAGGACCATCTGGATGAGAGCTAAGTAAAGTACAGAATTGCTAAGTCACTTCCCTGCACACCTGAAACGTAACACGGTAAGTTAACCACACTGGAATTAGAAGAAAACAAGACCTATCCACACACGCTTACAAGACACTCACTTCAGGTATGTGTAAGGACGCACACAGGTGGAGAGTGAAGGGCCGAAAAAGCACATTCCATGCACACGGAAACGAGAAGAATGCTGGAGTAAAGAGACAAAGATGGCACATGCCGACGAGGGTATGACACCGGTCAGCATCTGTGCACACAGGGAAGTACGTGATTACATGAAGCGAACACTAACAGATCTAAACGGAGAAACAGCGACACAGTAATAGTACGGGATTGTTTAAAATATATTTTATTTATTTATTTGACAGAGAGGGATCACAAGTAGGCAGAGAGGCAGGCAGAGAGAGAGAGAGAGGAGGAAGCAGGCTCCCCGCCAAGCAGAGAGCCCGATGCGGGACTCGATCCCAGGACCCCGAGATCATGACCCGAGCCGAAAGAAGAGGCTTAAACCACTGAGCCACCCAGGCACCCCAATAGTAAGGGATTTTTTTTTTTTAAAGATTTTATTTATTTATTTGACAGAGAGAGAGATCACAAGTAGGCAGAGAGGCAGGCAGAGAGAGAGGAGGAGGCAGGCTCCCCGCGGAGCAGAGAGCCCGATGCGGGGCTCGATCCCAGGACCCTGAGATCATGACCTGAGTCGAAGGCAGCGGCTTAATCCACTGAGCCACCCAGGCGCCCCTAGTAAGGGATTTTTTAAAAAGATTATTTATTTACTTATTTATTTGAGAGACAGAGAGAGGGTGAGCAGGAGGGAGAATCTGAAGCAGACTCTGCCCTGAACACAGAGCGCGATGTGGGGCTCATCCCACGACTGCACGATCATGACCTGAGCCGAAATCTAGAGTCGGATGCTTAACCGACTGAGCCACCCAGGAGCCCCAATAGCAAGGGATTTTAATACCCTGCTTTTGTTAACGTATAGGTCACCCAGACAGAAAATCAATAAGGAAACACTGGCCTCAAAGAACGTGTCAGACCACATGGACCTAAGACACTTATAGAACATTCCATCCAAAAGCACACACACATCCTGCTCACGCGCACACCTCCCAGCAGTCAGATGCCGTCAGCAAGAAGACAGGAAACGAGTGTCGACGAGGATGTGGAGGAAAAGGAACCCTCACGCACCGTGGGTTTGGGAAGGCAAACCCGTGCAGCCGCTGCGGAAAGCAGTGCGGAGGGTCCCTCAAAAAATTAAAACTAGAATCACCATAGGATCCAGCAGTTCCACTTCTGGTTATTTATCTGAAGAAAATGAAAACTAACTCAGAAAGACATCTGCACCCCAACTTCCCTGCAGCACTGTTTACGACACCCAAGATACGGAGGCGGCTGAAATGTCCATCAGTGGAGACAGGGCTAAAGAAAGTGTGTTATAAATACTGTCGGGGAGGGGGGGGGAGGCGCCTCGGTGGCTCAATGGGTTAAAGCCTCTGCCTTCGGCTTGGGTCATGATCCCAGGACCCTGGGATCGAGCCCCGCATCGAGCTTGAAGGAGAAGGGGGTAAGGATCTGGGATTCTGGAGGGAAGGAATGCATTTCACAGGGTAAGAAGAAGAGCAGATGTCTGGTAATCAGAGGTTTGTGGTACCAGACACACGGGTCACCCAGATAAAATCTACCTCCGTTAACAGCCCTTATTCTGGGAAAGACCCCCGATTTAGATTCTTCTGAACAGTTAGGGAAGGGATAAAAGTTTCTCTTGAGCCCAGCAGGGTCTCAGGTGCCTTCAGCTCAAAATAATCCACATGCCTAAGTGGCACATTCGGGGGCTGGCGGGGGGGTTGTCCTGAACCCCATCCACACAATGGAATATTACTCAGCCACAGAGAAGAGTAACGACTTGCCATTTGTGGTGACGCATGATCTCGGGGGCATTGTGCTAAGAGAAATGAGTCCGACAGAAAGACAAAATACTGTACGATCTCGCTTCTAGGAGGACTCTTTTAAAAACAAAAACAAAATAAAATAATAAAAACAAAAATAAAGGGGAGCCTAGGTGACTCAGTCTTTAAGTGTCTGCCTTCAGCTCAGGTCATGATCCCAGGGTCCTGGGATCGAGCCCCGGATCGGGCTCCCTGCTCAGCGGGGAGCCTGCTTCCCCCTCTCCCACTCCCCCTGTTTGTGTTCCCTCTCTTGGTGTGTCTCCCTTTGTCAAATAAATAAATAAAATCTAAAAAAATAAAAACAAAGACAAAGAGAAGAAATACCAAAAGCAAGAAACCCCCAGCTCACAGATACAGAGAACAGATTTTGCTGGTTGCCGGAGGCAGGGGTAGGGGGAGAAAGAAATAGGGAGAGGAGGTTTAAGTCTAGCTTTAAGAACTTGCATGGGATGAAGCTCTATTTGCCAGTGTATAAAATGTGCAGGTATAGAAGCTAGCTCAATTTTACCACGATTTTTTAAAATAGTATATTTTTTCTTTATACGCATATTGAAGGTGGCTTCGTGGAGAAACAGGTCAGCTGTATTTGCCATGTGAGCTCACCCCACTCCCTGTTCCTTCACTTCCACGCCAGCCCAGCCCGCCAGCCACCGTGCCCTCTCTCAGCACGCAGAACTGGGTGATACCTAACGCGGTAGTGATACCTCAACTCCTCTTGAGCAGTGAGTCAGGTAATAATAAACGCTAAGTGTGAGATACCTGACTGCCCGCCTGCTAATGGGTTACTGTTCCAATGGTCCCCAGCCGGCAGCACTCCCTGGTGGAGAGGTGGGGGCGCACAGGTGGAACTGCCATGTGTCACCACCAGGGGTCAGCACCGGCCCCCTCCTCTGTGGCCAGGGGTGCTGAGCCTAGCCTACCCCAGGATGAGCAGGGAGGAAATCTCTCCACCAAGGGTTTCCCACCCTTGATAGAGACACGGATACGAGAGAAATGTTCCTTTCTTTACTGTAGGAAAAGAAGCAACTCCAGGACCGGGTGCCCCTGCCAGACGTCCCTGCCTGACCCTAGATCTGACCTGTGCACAGCAGGGGTGGGGACACACACACACAGACACCTGCACGGGTCCACTCACACGTGCACTTTTGCCCATTAGTGCAGGACCATCGGTAGATTTTCCTTATGATTTTCTGGTTAACGTTTGCTCCTCTCTGGCCCAGTGTACCGTGTACACCACGTGTACCAGAGTTTCAACTGTACACGGGGGTCGGTGCCCCGAATCCAGGTGTTGCCCAAGGTCACCTGTACTTTATCGGTCTCACTAACCAGCTGCTACTTGGCTCTGTAAGTTTGCTAATAAATCTGTTTCCTGGCCGCCTCCCCCTCCCCCGCTAGAACATTAGCTCACGGGCCAAGCGGGCTTCAGGAACAGAGCAGACAAGGACCCTGGTTCCGATGGGCAGGTCCAGGCTGGCCGGCCAGCAACCGATCTTGGGCCACTGCTGCCGGGTCCTCAATCCAGCCACGCCTACACCTAGCTCTTGGCCAGGAGGCCCAGGACCCGGCTTGATCACCCCAGGAGGCTCCTCTCTCCGAGATGGACCCAGACAACAGCCACCTGCCCCTAGAGCCCCTCTGCTTGGTTCTGGGGGAAGCGGAGGTCAGGTGTTCCCCACACCACGGTCGAGCCCGGGGAACCGTGGGCCCCAGGGGAAGGGGGAGGCAAAGCAAGGGCAGAGTGGCCGATCACACACTGGGGCCCATGAGGAGGCTACAAAAATGTCCGGTTTCCAACATCTAGAACTTTCCAGGGAAGATGCAGGTCCTTGCTTCTCTTGAACAGTACAAGGGCCTGACCTACAGGGCTGCAGTCACAGTACCCCCCACAGTGTCCCAACCCTGGAGCCAAACACCACCAGCGTCACGGACCGAGTAGCCTGAGCTACTGCTCTGCTCCCAGCAACGAAATTGAAATCGAGGTACTTCCCGTGCTCACATCTCTACCCACGGCCGGAGAATAAAGCAGAACTTAACTCCCAGGGGGCAGCCTTGTTTCGGGTTTTGTACGCAGTCCTCCTTGGCTGCCTCCTACGCAACTCTGGCACACAAGATGGGCAGAAGGAGGGTCACCTTCACCAGCCCAGCCCAGCCCACCCACCCCCCCCACCCACCCCGCCCAGGGCCTGGGGAGAAAATGGTGACATGCTTTACAGGGTACAAACAGCACAGCAGGAGCAGTTGCCCCTATGCCCCGCAGTGACCCTGCTGACCTGCCCCAGAGGAAGCCCCCCACCAAGGGCAGAAGGCCTCAGGCTCTGGAGGAGGATGTGAGTTCAAGCCCCACTGCCGGTGTTTTCTAGCTGGGCGCCGTGGGACACTTACTTGCCCTCTCTGATCTGTCCCTCATCTGTGAGATAGGGTCACACCACCGCCCTCTCACCAAACCACCCTGAGCGCCACCGGAGACCAAGCGAATCGAAGGCCCGGCACCCCCCACCCAGCCCAGCCCCACCAGGGCTTCCGTCTCTCACCTTCAGGGGCTTTGTCCACAGTGTACCAGAGCTTGAAGCGAGCAGAATGTTCGTTCCTCAGTTCCTCTAGCTCGGGCCGCAGCAGGATGTCCTTCTCAGTCTGGGATGGGGGGAACAGGGCCCGGAGGTCAGGGGGGACTGCCTTTGAGACACTCATCACCCGGATGGCTCACCATCCCGCCCACCGTGGGCCACACGCTTGGCAAAGCTTGCAGGACGGCAGCCCGGCAGAGCCGACCCAGACTCCCTGAGACGCACGCCCCGTTCTCCCCATCTCGCCCGACTGCCTCGACGTTGCAGATGAGGTTTATTCCAGATGTTTCCTACCGCTGTGGGGACATGTGCCCCAATATAACAGGGAGCGGAGGAAGCAAACAGCTGAACACAGGCGCAATCAAGTACAGAACAGGGAAGGCCCGGGAGGATACAGGCCAAAACCTACACCGCGACTGTCCCACTTCAAATAGCGGTGACAGGTCCCTCATCCCTCGGATAAGTCTCCTTACATTCTGGTGTCTCGAGTTGCACAGCCTTAAATCAGGAAATGCAGACAACTATTCCCCAAATCACACCTGCTCCTTCCACGCCTCGCCCACACCGTGGCCTCCAGCACCCCACTCTCCGCTCCCACCGGCTTTGTCCAGGTGGCGCCACGTGGCCCTGTCCTTCAGCCTGGTGTCACCTCCTCTAGGAAGCCTTCCTGGACTCCCCTGGGGCATCAGCAACCTACTCCTCACACAGCCCCTCTGACCACAGGCCTCTCTGCCTCATGCATCTCCAGGTCACTCCCAGGTAGACGGGGCTCCTTGGGGCCAGGGGGCGGCCTGACTGACCTCACGGGACTGTTATACACTGGGGGCCAAAGGGCTCTGTCCACTCACAAATCGCTCCTGAGGCCCTGGGCTGGAGCAGAAGGGCCCTCCCCAGGGAGGCAGACCACGGGAGATCCACGGAAGCATTTTCTCCACCCCACACAACCACAGCACCGCGACTTGCTCAGTGAAAGGGACTATTGGGGGCGCCAGTCACAGCGGGGACCGGGCAGGAAAGGACAGATCATTTGAAGCCACAGCAATGAGTATTTCCTGAGCCTGAGCCTGTGTGGAGGGGGTCTTGCTGACAGGTGGGACCAATCCAGCTCAAGGTACACCTGTACCTTGAGTACCCTGGTCTCTCAGTGTTCCCCTCCAGGAAATCGCTGGTCTCTCAGCGTTCCCCTCCAGAAAATGGGCTGTAGGCAGAACGCAGGAGCCTCTGCGGGTCCCAGGGAGGAGGATATTGACTGTTTGTTCCATTTCTTTTCTCTTCTTCTTTTTTCCTTTTTATTTATTTATATTTAATTTAACTTAATTTAATTTTAATTTTTCCATACCCACTGTGAAGCCCAATGCGGGGCTTGAACTCACAACCCCGAGATCAAGACCTGAGCTGAAATCAAGAGTCAGACTCTTCATCGACTGAACCACCCAGGCGCCCCTCGTTCCTCCCATTTCTCAGGGGGACAGTGGGCCCCTCCTGCCCTGATCGAGTGAGGACAGGGCCAGGGCTCAGGCTGGACACGCTCTGCGTAAAACATGCCAATATATGGAAGTAAAGAAAACTCCCAGGACGGCCTTCAGAGATAACGAGTCGTAGGATCTTCGGTGCATCTTTTAGACTTCGCTTTCTAATAAGTACCTATACTTTCTTTTGAACAAAAATGGGATCAGAGCACCTTGCCGCCTTGCCGCCTGCTCTTCTAAGGTCAGAACGCCCTGTGGACCCTCCACGTGGCATTGGCCTCCAAGCGCCCGCGCCTCCCTTCCCGGCGACCCAGCCCCCGCTGGACAAAGGGACTGCCGGTTCCCCACTGAAGGGCATTTAATCGTCTGGAACACCCTCCTTCATAAACAACGTCTCTCGCCCATCCTCCCTGCCCTACCAATTCCTTAGGTACATCTCAGAAAGTGGAGTTCGGGGCAGAAAACTCCACGTGGGTAAAGCATTCGAACACGCAGGTTTCAGCAAAGCACACACCAGCAACGCGCCCAAGCCTGACCCTCTTCCCACGCCTTCACCGGCTCCGGGTGATAACCACTTAATACTGGCCAGCCAGATGGATGCGAAGTAACCCTTACGTTTTATTTATCTACACATTTATTTTAAAGTTTATTCATTCACTCATATTTTTAAGTAATCTGCACGCCCAATGTGGAGCTCGAACCCATGACCCCGACATCAAGAGTCCCGTGCTCTCCAAAGGAGCCAGCCAGGCACCTGTATTTTCTATTATTTTTTTTTTTTAAAGATTTTATTTATTTGACAGAGAGAGAGATCACAAGTAGGCAGAGAGGCAGGCAGAGAGAGGAGGAAGCAGAGAGATCACAAGTAGGCAGAGAGGCAGGCAGAGAGAGGAGGAAGCAGGCTCCCTGCGGAGCAGAGAGCCCGATGCGGGGCTCAATCCCAGGACCCTGAGATCATGACCTGAGCCAAAGGCAGCGGCTTAATCCACTGAGCCACCCAGGCGCCCCTGTATTTTCTATTATTTAAAAAAAAGATAAGGGGCGCCTGGGTGACTCAGTCGTTAAGACTCTGCCTTCGGCTCGGGTCGTGATCTCGGGGTCCTGGGATCGAGTCCCGCGTCGGGCTCTTTGCTCGGCGGGAGCCTGCTTCCTCCTCTCTCTCTGCCTGCCTCTCTGTCTATTTGTGATCTCGTTCTGTCAAATAAATAAATTTAAAAATAAATAAATAAATAAATAAATAAATAAATAAATAAATAAAATAAAAAGATGCGATTGTCACTGGCTCAGTTGTATCTTATTAGTCTGAAAAGCCTCTCTCCATGTTGGTGACGCAGTGTGGACTTTCCCAGGCTGTTTACCGGTCTTACTCATAATGGGCTTTTTCTCACTTGCAAGCAGATGGGCTCTCCCTTCGCGTCTCGCTTAGACGGCCTGTCCCCATTCATTCACTCAATACTCATAAAAATGGGGGCGCCTGGGTGGCTCAGTGGGTTAAAGCTTCTGCCTTCAGCTCAGGTCATGATCCCAGGGTCCTGGGATCGAGCCCCGCATCGCATCGGGCTCTCTGCTCCGCAGGGAGTCTGCTTCCTCCTCTCTCTCTGCCTGCCTCTCTGCCTACTTGTGATCTCTGTCTGTCAAATAAATAAGTAAAATCTTTAAAAAAAATACTCATAAAAATGCTCACCCAGCACCCCTAAAGCTTCACTTTTCTACATGTACATTCTTTAACCTAAACCTCATTTCACTGGAAGGTTAAAGCAGGGATCTACTCCGCATTTCCCAAATTCATAGCAACTAACCCCAAACTCCTTTCATCTCTCCCCTCAGGTTTGAAATGCCACCCGCGCCACCTGTGAAGTCTTGTATGTACTTAGGCCTGTTTCTAGGCCAGTTGTTCAGTGGAATTTCCTGCAGTGACGGGGATGGGAATGTTCTAGATCTGTTATCCCACACAGTAACCAGAAGCCACAGAACCCATGAAACGTGGCTATGAAGATCAGGAAAGCGAGTTGTAAATTTTAGTTAATCCTCATTAACTTAAATGTAAATAGCTACATGTTCTAGCATGTTCCAGCACAGTCCAGACTCTCCATATGTTACCAGAAATGCTTTAGGTCCAGTAAGCCTGGCTGTCACATGGGGGTCAGGAACCACGGTTCTCGGTATTGATGCTTTACTAAGCCCCATCCAGTGAGCCGGATTCTTCCTTCTTTCTTCTCAAAATTTTCTCGGCTGTGCACAGTCACTTTGTCCTCACACAATACTAATGCCTTCTTTGCTTTTTGTCATTCTCCTGCCATCATGGGCACACACTGCAACTTCCAAAGGCTATGTGACTTCTGATATTGCCCCAACCCAATGCAAACACAGGTATGGAGTCCTGCGGTTTCTAGTATGCCAAACGTTAGAAAGGTTTGCAAACATGTAAAACAGGACAGAATGTTCTAAAATATAGTGATTTTTCATACAATATGCTCTGGCTCAAGTCTTGGTCCCGCTACCTCCTGGGAGACGCGTCGATCAAGTCCCTCTCTGGGTATCTGAGCTAAAAAGTGAGCAATTCCACGACCCTGGCTACTGGGCCAATGTGCCCCAGGGTACCCTGTATGGGCAACACAGGGCTGACGGTCCCCGGAGACTAGCCCAGCAGCACTCAGTGGAACCACCGTCCTCCCACACCCACCAGCTTGGAATTAATGGCTCTTCCCACGCATCCCCTGCCTCGGTCAAAGCCACCTCGGTTGGCCTCAGGGCGGTTTACTGCAGCTGTGGGAGTCCAAGGACCTTACAGATGGACGGGACAGAGCCTGGGCCCGAGGGGTCCTGGGATAAGCTGACCTGAACCATATCTGAGAGGCACGGCGGGCCTGGGTGTGGCCCCCACACTGCTGGGGGACAGGTGTCTCACCCTGGCATTCCCCCAACCGGGACCGCTTTGCAAAACCCACATATTCAGTCATAAAACACTGAATCCACAAAGACTCCTGGGGTGACCCTGCTTCATCAGCTAATTCCACAGTGAGGGAGCAGAGCTCAGAGAGGGCAGGTGGTCTGTCCAAGGCCATACAACAGGCCAGGGCAGACAGGTGGCAGGCATGGGAAGGACATGCACTCGGGAGTCAGAGAGACCAGGTCCAAACCCGGCCCCAACACCCCCAGCCCAGGGCCCTGCCTGTGGCTGTGTTCTCGGGCCCTCGGGCTCCAGGCCAGCCCCCATCCCGGCCAGCGTTCTTCCACTCTACTGCCGGCCCCTAACTCGGCCTGTGGGGCGAGTGCTGAGGTTCGGAGGGAGCAGCCAGGGAGCAAATCCCAGGGTGGGGAGGGCCCTTGGCCCCCGAAGCAGCCCCACCCGGGTCAGACACCGGGCCCCAGACTGAGAAGCCGGGCCCCCACCGGCCACAGGAAGGCTGCCCATGCACCGGGTGCTCGGAGCACCCTCACAGTCCAGCCACGGAGCCGCCCAGACCCCCTGAGCGGCGCCCCCTCCCCGCGGGGGCCCGGCTCGTGCATCTCGGGGTCACCCACTGACCTGGTTGGCAAACAAGAGGTGGCACACGGTGGGGTCACTTGGGTCTTTCATGATGGCACGGATCACCTGCAGCATCGGGGTGATGCCTACAAAGCAGCAGCACCCCCCACTGAGTGAGCGTCTGCTGTATGCGTAGCCCCAGGCCCAGCGCTGGACAGGCAGGGGGGCGGCATGGAGGGGAAGCGCCAGGACAACCGGGCCTGGGGGCCTGCCCTCAGGGAGCTCACAACCGCAGATTGTAAGCAATCTGTGCCCCGTCCCGTGGGCTGACCCTGACCCTGACCCCCACCCATGACCGCCTGCCAGGGGCTCAGCAGGGGGCTCTGGGACCACAGACCCGTCCCGCCAGCGATCATGCCGACCGACTTCACTGTCTTGATGACGGGGTTGGACTTCTTGTCTGGACGGATGGCAAACTTCCCTGCGGAGAGAAGGGAGGAGAAGGGGAGACCCCAGCTCTCAAACATGCCATGCCTGGGGCCGGACAGGATGGGGGCAAAGCCAGCTGAGAGGAGCAGGAGGATGAGCCTTTCGTTCCTACCGCAGACAGTGCAGGGGTAGGGAGCGAGCCTGGGGACCCCGAAGTGCTCTGGCTGGATGTTCCGCTTATTGGGTTTCAAGCAAACAAAGCCGATCTGTGGGCTGCCAGTCTGCTACCCCCGGGGTGACCAATTCCCCTCCGAGACAGCCGAGGAAACTGGTCCCCCAACAGGGGTCCCCCACCCAGACAGCAGCAGACCCGGCATTCGGCATGCCCGCCGGGGCTCTGGGCACTCCAACCCAAATCACCTTTGCCCTGGTAGACCAGCAGCCCGTTCGGGCCCCGGAACTCAATGGTGTCGCCAATCTTCATGTTTTCCAGGTACTGGGACATCTTCCCTCCAGCAGGGAACTTGGGATGGGTGTCTTTGAAGTAAACCTACAAGACACACCCACAGTCCTCGGCCCGTTCTCAGGGTCACCGGGCTGTGCTCTGGGCCGCATGGGGAGGGAGGCTTCTGAGGATCTCTGTGGCCTGTGTGTGGCTCTCTCACGTAAGGCCCCGTCCACCAATATCAACTCAGCCATCTGTAGGCCCGTCTCCCAGGAGTCTGCCTTTCCCTAACAACCCCCCCCCCCCCGGAACACCAAGCGTCCGCCTGGGGAACAAGGCCCCCAACCCGAGGGCTCGATGTATTAACGTCCTGCCAAGAACGGTCTCCGTGCCCCGTCCCGATGGGAGAGTCCCACGCTGGGAATTCAGCACAGACAAGGCTCCGGGATGTGGGCTTAGCCACACCCCTCCCTTGCGGGTTGGGTTCGTTCCATTCTGTGCTGTCCTAAAAACAGTGTTTCTGGGACAACTTCCCTCCCTGTGCCCTGTGGGACTTCCCCTTTGAAAGAAAGGAAGTTCTACAAGAAAGAGATGGGGGGACGGTGCACAGCTTGCCCCGCCCAGGGCTGGGGTGCCGGGCCTCGAGGGGCCAGCAGGAGTGATGGGCAGGGAGGGGGCGGCTGGGGAGGGACAGGCAGCCCAACAGGCCTGGGCCCCGGGGGAGAAAGAAGAGCTGGTCAAGGCCACAGCACGGGGTGGAGGGGGTGTCAGCATGGGGGAAGCACAGGGACAGGGAGGGACAGGCAGAGCCACATGTGGGCCAGCCTCTGGCTTTTGTCCAGGGCCAATGGGGAGCAGGGAGCAAGGTCTCTGAGCCAGAGGGGGCCCGGTCTTCCGGAGTTTCCCATCCTCTACCTGGATCCCACCCCCCACTCCCTAATCCCTTCTCCACATCCGGCTAGAATGATTCCAACAAGAACAGATGCTTGAACCTCAACAGTTTCCCTTCCTTCTGGACAAACCCCAAACCTTACTGCCCTCCCCCCACCGCCCTGCCATCCCTCCTCTTGTCCTATGAAGCCCTTCATCTTATCCTATGAAGCATCTTCATCTCCTTCCGACCTCAGGGCCTTCGGACCAGGAAGGCCCTTCTCCCTCCTCTCTGTCCTTGGCCTCCACGTCTCAGCCCAGGGGAGCCGCTCCCATCACCCATCTGACCCGCTCTGCCATTCCCGGTGGCCGGTCTCATGTGTGAGAGGAGCAAGGGCGTCCACTCTCCAGGCAAAGACAGGCTCCCGAGCCCAGGCCTGGGCCCCCAATATAATCTAAATGACACCAAGCTAAGGAGGGACCCAGGCCCGCAACCCTCCTGCCTTCACAGACCCAGGGCCTCAGCGGTGGCCCAGCAGGAGGGGTCTCTCTGCCTCTGTCCTTCCACCCACGACAGGCCCAGCGAGGGGACCGGCACAGTGCAGTTAGGACAGTAAGCCCGGCCCCCGGGAGTGTGGGGCCAGGGTGGCCGTGGGGGGCTTGGGTCTCTCCGGGGAGGGTCTCCAACGCCCCACCCCCACGGGCCTGGGCTGGTTCGCATGCGTGGGACGTGCCTTCTGAGAACTTGGATCACTCCGCAAAGCTTCTGCTTCTAATTTTCACAAAAGTATACTGCGCTACGACTGGCATTTTTCTTTCCACTCAAATGTGATTTTCTTTTTTTTTTTAGAGAGAGCACGTGCGAGACAGAGCACATACGTGCAAGTGGGGGGAAGGGGCGGCGGGAGGGAGAATCCTAAGCAGACTCCATGTTCCGCGTGGGGCCCGACTCGGGGCTCGATCGCACAATCCTGAGATCACGACCTGAGCTGAAATCCAGAGTCGGATGCTTGACCAACCTCTCCCCTCCAGCGTGCACCCACCCCAGCCCGTGAGGGAGCCAAGCTCCCCAGACAACGACCCGAGCTCCTCACACCACTCCTGGGGGGGGGGGGGGGGCTTTGGGCTGTCTCTTAGGAAAACGTGCTCGGGAAAGGACCGGCTGGTCACCGACACCATGTGACTGAACGTGTCGGAGCGGGCCCCCTGCGGCCACAACCAGACACCCGGTGCCCTAGGCCTTGCCGGTCTAAGGGCAGGCGAGTGAGCTCTGAACGAGCTGGTCCACCTTCCTGGTTTCTCTTCTGCAGGTGACCCTCGCTGAAGCTGCTCCTCCCGGACCCCAGGCCCTGCCCGCTGCCCCACCCCCACATGGGGCCTGTGCTGGGAAACTCCAGTCCGCTCTCATTTAGAACCCGACGTGAGGGAGCACCGGTCCCTCAGAGACCGGGTTATAGGGGATGTGGTCCCCCCGGCCCCCCACGGCCCCAAGACCTCACCTTGATGACCAGGTCCACAAAGCCCTTGTCATCATCGCTGGAGACGGGCGTGTAGGGCCGAATGACCAGGTTTCCGTCGATCCGAGCCGAGAGGTAGATGTGCTGGCCTGTAGGACGGGATGGGGGACTCCGGTCCCGGAGGGTCCGCCGACTACCTCTGCACGGCACGCTGGTCTAGTGGGCCATCGCCCTGTGCCCCGCCCTGTCCTCAAGAGGCTGGCCTGGCCTCGGCTCCAGGGCCCCCTTCCGGCCCCCACAGGGCTTCCCATCATGTCCCAGCTTCCTGCTGTCACACCTCTGCTCCTGCCGGAGACACTGTCAGGGACACCACGGTGTCCCCTCTCATTCGGACACTCATTGCTGAAGGGCCCGTGCGGCTGTCACTTGGTCCTTGAAGACTTCCCCACTCTCCCTAGTTCAAGGGCAAAGCTCCCACTTCTCGGACCTACCCCCCAGCTCCACTCACCGACGGGGAGGCCCAGGACGTGCTGGGGTGACGGCAGGGCGAAGCGGAACCGCCGGGTGTCGTGGCTGATCACCTGCGAAGAGGCCCGAGCTGTTAGCACCTGGGGCAGAGGGGCCCCCAGCCCTCATTCCTTGCGTCCCACGCCATCCAGAAGGGACGCTGGTGCCCCATGTGGACACACGTGTGCACGCATGTGTGCTCAGGCACGGAGTCAAACACACACCACGTGTGCCTCTGCTCTCACTGGCCCCGAGGAGGGCAGGGACCCACCCAAGAACCCCCAGTAAGGGGATTAGGGTAGGGAATGAACTCAGGATCCCAACGAGAGGCTGCCAGATGGCCCAGAAAATTCTGAGGGCGAGAGGGAGAATCCAACCCTGCCATCAGCTTGGGCAGTGTCCTGGGGTGGCAGGAAGACCTCGGGCCCTGGGCTGGCAAACTAAGGGCAGGGCTGAGACAAGACCCATGTGCCAGGGCCAGGGACACAAGAGAGGGGCTCCAGATGACGCTAAAAGCCCCCTGAGAAGTGGGATGACCATGACGGCAGTGGGCTGCACAGGGCAGAAGTGCACCAGCCCCACTGCCCACGAGGTCACGGCCACAGCTAAGGGCCCTACGCCAGGCCTCCACCCTGCACAGGGTGGGTAAGCCATGGTCATTTCCCCCCTAGAGGGGGGCAGAGGCTGGTTAAGGGCCAGGCTGGGCCGAGGAAGGAGCCAGAACCAAAGCCCCCCATTCCCTGTTAAGCAGACTTAAACCAAGGCCGGGGAGGCAAGTCTCCCACAGTAAGCTGTGGTCAGAGCTGGGAATAAGCCCAGCGTCCCAGCTCCCTGAGGCCACTGCGGGGTCACAATACCTGGCCACTATCCAGCCCGGGTTTGCGCACACACGAGGCTGGCGACGTGGCAAGGTCCACCGATGGACAGTGGCATGACTTGGATGGACAGTGGCATGACTTGGAGGAGGACAGCAAACTCCTCCAAAGGAGCAGAGCACCATGTGAAAGGCCTCGGAGCGGACGAGCAGAGGCAGGAGGCCTGGGTCGCAGAAAGCCAGAGCCCAGCCACCACCTAGGACACCCCCAGCGCTCTCTCCACCCCCCAGCCCAAGCCCGAGGCGGCCTCCCCTGTGAACCTTGCGCTCCATGCAAACTGAGCCCCCACGCCTCCTGGGAGCAGAGTCCAGGATTATCAACCGGTCCTGGGCTCAAGGTCAGAAGCCCACACGCCAGGCAACTTTGGGAAAAGGAGAAACGAGGGAAAAGACACTGATAATTCTTGGGCTGGATGACAGAGGCGGGGCCCAGCGAAGTCAAGAGGCTAACGTCTGTGCAGGGCTCAGCATGGGGCTGCTGGCCAGGGTGAGCAACCCGTCAACCCCCCCCCAGGAGCTCCAGGGAGACCTTGAGGGTCAGCAGGTCCAGGAAGGGCAAGCAGTGGGGGAAAGGGGGTCTCCCTGCACCCCTGCGGGAGCTAGTGAACGTATCAAAAAGCGGACCCAGCCGCTGACCCCCAAAAGCCACCACTAGGCTATAGTCGGGGAGGGAGCAGATTTAACTGCTCAGACGGCCTCCAGCTCAACCAAAGTGACGGGCGGGTCCACTGTGTGACCGCCCTCCGGGGAAATGCTAGACAGTTGTCAAAAATAATGAACCAGCTTTGGGTGAGACGTGGTAAGGTGTCCGTGTTGTATGGCCGGGTGAAAAAAAATCAGATTCTTAAAAAAGTGACAGTAAGTCTACACACGCCTAAAACTGCACACATCACACGTGTATGAACAGGACGCCCAGGAAAGGCTCGCACGGCCCGCAGAGGGGACCCTCTGCACGGAGGCGGCATGGGGGGGATGTTAATACTTAACAAAGAATGTTTATAGTGGGCTCATATGAGCCACACGTTCCTTCTGGAATTAAAATGGGTAAAATATATATAAAACATATTGAAAAGATAAAGCCTGATAAAAGCTTCTGGGAAGTGGTGATTTTTTTTTTTCCTTTTTCCTATCTTTGGCTTTTGACTTGTCTGTGACCTCCCGGTTCTGTGCCTCAAGGGACCTCAGTCTGGTGTGGAGCTCAGGGTGGAGACCAGGCCAGGCCTAGGGCCTGGCAGGTGACTTTCTCTGCTCCATGACTCAGTTCTCCCTGTCACACCCTTCCGAGGCAGCTGCGGTGGCCAGAAATAGCACCAGGGAGGGGCTCTGATGAGGGAGAGTAGGGAGAAAAGCAGCTGTTACAGGGAGGCAGGGCAAAGGCAGGAGAGGATGGTTTTAAATCATGATCAGACCTTTGAAAAAGGAAAGGGTCAAAGAGGAGGGCAAGAGTGAGCCTTCCAGAGGGGCGGATGACCACAAGATCACGAATCTGCACAGAGGCAGAAGGTACCAGGGTCCCACAAACACCACCAGGCCTGAGGAAGGCGACCCTGGGGGCAGGGGGGGAGTCGTTTGCTGTAAGGAAAGGGGCACTGGGATGGGAAGCACCTGGGACCAAGGTAGGGGCAGGTCTGAGTCCTCATTCTACCCCTAACTCACAGTGTGACCTCCAATGCCCCCCGCTGCTCTCTTGTCCTCTGTTTTCCCATCTGTTAAATGGGCGCTTAGACCCCAAAGTCCTGAGGGATCCCCTTGCTCTGGCCTTCTGTGGGATATAGTGTGGTCTTCAGAGCAGACTCTGTGGTCAGAGACCCGGGTTCGAACCCCTCCGCCTGCTTACCGGTAGCCCTAGAAGGGGACATCACTTCAATATCTCCATCTGAAAGATGGGCAGACAACAGGATCTATTTCAGGGGGAGGGGCACCTGTGCCCTGAGCACACAGCAGGCACCGAGAAGCTCTGCGGTGCCGGCAGGGAGGGTGAGGAGCCTCCGTGGGCCTGGACGCTGCAAGCCCGGGGTGTCGGGCCCTCACCTCCTTGTCGATGAGCCGCAGCGGGTACTTGATGTCTGGGCTCTCGAGGGTGATGGCCGGGGCCGAGCGCTGGAACAGCTTCATGAGCAGGTTGTAGAGGAACCAGACTGGGGACAGGACCACGTGGCCCAACTGAAATGAAAGGGACAGAGCCATGAGGTCAGCAGGCCTGCCACCTGCCCTTCCCGCAAACACACCAGTTGGTTCACACCTCCAGGCCTCTGTTCATCCTCTGCCAGGAGCACCCTCTCCCCACCATCCTCATCCAGGGAACCCCGGCATCCACTTCGGTGCCGGCTGGGAGAAGTTACAAAACCCAGGCACATGAAACCTATCGCTGTCTTCCTAAGTCACTGGCAAAGCTCCATTTCCCAGAGGAACCAGGACAAAGAAAGCTACATAACAGAGCATGTGTCCCTTTTCACTTTGGCTGCCAGGAAGCTCAGAGTAAAGTTCTCAAGTAATTATGCTTAATCTTGGGCACTGAGTAACTGTGCTCCCTCCCTCCTTCCCTTCCTTTAGTCAACTTCCCTGCTCCCTCATCCTGAGCCCAGAAGTTCTGCCTTCAGGTTTGAGGGCCAGCTGAGGCACTGAACTGGGCATGGAGAGCTCCGCTCCTTGTTGGCTGTGTGATCCTGGCTAATTCCCTTGCCCTCTCTGAAATGAATTGGACCAGATGATTTGCAAGGACCCCTGAAACTCGGGAGAGTCTACTGCCCAGACCCGTGATGAGCCCCACATGGTCGTTCAGCACTTTACAGATTATCAAGCAGCTCAGAGGGGTGAACCAACTTGCCCAGAGTCACACAGCGGGCGGGTGGAGAGCTGCAATGTGAACCGGAGTCCATCACACTCTTAAACATCTGGTCCATGCTCCCTCTCCTACGTGACCTTGAGAGGCTCCCCCTTGCCAGCCCCCCGCCCCCCACAACTCAACCTCACAAACAGCCTAAGAGATGGCTTAGATTTTTATCTATCTTTTAAATAGACTTACTTTTAAGATTTATTTATTTGTGGTGGGGAGAGCGCTCGAGCACGGGGTGGAGCAGCAGAGGGAGAGGGAGAGAAAGGCCCAAGCAGACTCTGTGCTGAGCACAGAGCCTGACACGGGGCTCGATCCCACAACCCCGAGATCACAACCCAAGCCAAAAACCAAGAGTCGGACACTCAACTGACTGTGCCACCCGGCGCCGGTGTTTAGATTTTTAAAAAACACAAAAACCAAACTCCCTGGCCAGATAGCTCACTGCACTTCGGTTTACTTGGGGAGAAGAGCCTTGCAGAAGCCAGACAACTGGTCGGTCACCCATCCTTTCTAGCTGTTTTTGTCCTGGGGCAAATCACTCGGCCTCTCAGAGCTGTTTCTCCATCTGCAAAATGGGGTCATTTCATCTGCCTCTAACCATGAGGGACCCAGGGAAGGCCATTCCCTAGGATAACTCAAAAATGGCACACACAAAAAAAGGAAGGTCAGAGAACTGGTCCTCATTAAAGGAAGCTCTCGTGGGTTGAACAGAGGCCCCCAAAGACATACCCACCCAGACCCTGGGAAAGTGACCTGACTCCAATAAGGGACCTTTGTTGCTGTAGCCCAGCTAAGGATCTTGGGGGTAAGTATCTGGGATTATCCTGGTGGGTCCCCAACCCCATGACAAGTGTCCATGTAAGAGAAAGAAGACTCAGAGCGAACGTGAAGACAGAGATGAAGACTGGAGGGAGGTGGCCAACAGCCAAGGAAGCTAAACGTTGTTGACAGCCACCGGAAGTAGGAAGAGACAAGAAGGACCTTCCCCTAGACTTCCAGAGAGGGGCCCTGCCAGCACACTGATTTCAGACTTCTCGCCTCCGGAAGTGTGAGAATAACATCTGCCGTCTTGTGCTAGTTTTCAGTGACTCTTACAGTTCTAGGAAGCCAAGACAGAAGCCAAAGAGACAGAGTACTGGAATGTGATGCATGGCTTTGGATTATAATCTTGGGCCAGAAATAAAATAGCTATAAAGGGCAATATTTTTTTTTAAGATTTATTTATTACTTGAGGCGAAGAGAGACAGAGAGAGAGCAAGCGCGCACAAGCAGGGGAGAGGCCAAGAGGGAGGGAGAGAATCTCAAGCAGGCTCCCTGTAGAGCACAGGGCCCAATATGGCCCATTCCGTGACCATGACCTGAGCTGAAATCAAGAGTCGGGATGCTCGACCACTGAATCACCCAGGCGCCCCTACAAAGGGCAATACTGAGACAACTGGTAAAATCTGAATTAAGGCCCATGGATTAGATAAGGGCATTGTCTACGTGGTTCAGTCGGTTAAGTGTCTGCATTTAGCTCAGGTCAAGGGATCCAGCCCCATGATGGGGTCTCTGCTAGGTGGGGAGCCTGCTTCTCCCTCTCCCTCTGCCTGCCGCTCCCCCTGCTTGGGCTTGTGCTCTCTCTCTCTCTTCCGTCAAATAAATAAATAAAAATCTTTAAACAAAACAAAAGATAAAAGAGCACAGCATCGATGTTACTTTCCTGAATCGATCACTGTCCTGTAATCAGGCAAGAGAATGGCCTTGTCCTTGGGAGATACACACTCAAGTATTTAGGGGCAAAGGGGCTTCGTACCTGTACCTTGCTCTTAAATAGTTAAATAATAATAAAATGTACATACACTCACAATAGCGCAGATACAGTAGACGTTAACTATAACATTAGTGACAAGGTCCGTCTGGGCAAAAAGTATACAGGAGTTTCTTCACACATTATTGCAACTTTACTGTAAGTCTGAAGTTATTTCAAAATAAAAAGTGGGTGTGGGGTGGGGAGGAGCCCACCCTGGTGGTTGAACAGTGAGGCTGAGATCCAAAAGTCCACACTGCTTCTCCAGAAAGCCGGCTGGCACTTTGTCCTCTAGCCATCACAGGCACACCTCCCTGACTTTAGTTCTCTCAGCAAATGACCATGTGTTCTCCTTATCGTCACTGTGCAAGTTCCCCTTTTTGCCTTGACTGCCAGGAAGCTCAGAGCCAAGTTCTTCGATTGCACAGCTTCTTGACGTAGCATATTCTGCAGAGCGTAGACCTGGAAGTGGCTGGGTGAGAGGACCCTCGCCTCTCGAGGCCCACCCTACTGCTCCCTGGCTTCCTATAGCCTTGCCAGGATTCTCCACTTTCTATCAACCCAGGGAGAATGCTCTGGCTGAGTACCTGAGGCCTCTCAGAGCCTCAGTGTTCTCATCTGTAGAAGGAAGGTAAGACTGACTGCTCTGCCCACCTTCTGGGGGAGCCGGGATATGAGCTGAGATCGGGGTGCCCAGGGCATAGAGGAATGTGGGTGCACACCCAGGAACTTTTCCCTGCCGCCCTCAGTGGGCCTCTGCCAGCGGGGAGATGGAATACCCAGGTGAAGGAAGGGCAGAGGCACCAAGATCCCATGGCCCCTGCTCCCTGAACCGGCCCAGCAGCTTCAAGTTACCTTGTGGCTGCTATGGTTTCAGGCCCTTTGTTGGGCTTAGAACAATGGGCCCTCTCTCCCAGGCAGGGCCTCCAGGCTGGGTACAGCCTAGGCCCCACCCCACAGAGCCTCTGGTCTGTGACTAATGGGTCTGAAGGAAAGGCTCTCTAGAGCCAGCCAGGGCTCCCTTCTCCCACCCGGCCCGTCACAGCAGGGGCTGGGGCCACCGGGCAGGGGTCTCTGACCACTGCCCATTCACCCAGCTCCCACCGTATCCCAGACAGCACACAGCGTTTCACCCATCCTGGGTCTCATTAAGGGGCCTGGCTGGCAGCCCTGGACTCGGGGCTCAGGAGGCCCAGGTCTGAAACCCCAGCTCAGGACCTCAGGGGAGAACCTCAGCCTCTCTAGGCCCCGCCCTCCTCAAGTGCAAGAGGACGTCCCATCTAGAGTTTGGGGCGGGAGGCGGTGCGGGAGATGGCTGCGGGCAGGGCAAAGGATCCCAAGCTGGGACCGCCCAGTGAATGATACACGAGCAACCTGGGGTAATCCTCCTTTCGACCTCAGGCCGCAGGCACCATGTTCATCACCAGGTCACAGATAAGGAAACAGACCCAGAGAAGGGCCGTATCTTGCCCCAGCTGCACCAAAGCCAATTCTCAGAACCACACTCACACGGGATATTACTGTCCCTGTTCCGCAGGTGACTTGCCTGTGGTCCTACAGCAAGTCAGGGGAGAAGCCAGGACCCAGCGCCAGGCCCGTCAGTTCTTCCCAGGCCACCTCCCTGGACAGGCGCCCTCTCTGTGCCCCCGCTACAGGGCCAGAGGCCCGAATCCCACCCACCAACGTCCCATATCCTGCCTCCCACAGTGAGGCCCCAACTGCCAAGCCAATGGGTCCCCCACTCCCTCCTCAAACACCCACGATGGCTCCCCACTGCCTACACTCCTACTGTATGGCTATAGCCCTGGCCAAAAGCCCTTCTTGCCTCAGGCCTTTGCACAGTCTTCTTTCTGCCCCAATCGCCCTTCTTCTTCCCTCATCCAGACAGGAAACTCCTATTCATCCTACAGAGCCCAGTTCAAAGATCAAATCTTCCTTGACTGGCCCTTCCCTAGCTAATCTGGCCCTCAGTGGACCTCCACAGCCCCTGCTACCCTCTGCAAACTCGAGGGGGGTGAGGAGAATCCGCAGGCCCCTCCCCTCCCAGTCAATCGGAGAAGCCCTGTGCGTTGGGAGCACTGTTTAGGGAGAGAGTGGAGTGAACTTACATTTGCAGGAAATCACCATCAGAAGGAGCCCTACAGATGAACTGAACTGACGGTAAGGGCCAGCTGGAGTTGTGTCTGGTGCTCCCTGGAGTTTTATTTTCCCCAGACCTTGGCCAAGTTTGATAACATAAGACCCCCTGGGGTCTCGCTGGGCAACTGGCAAAAGGCCTTCCCTTGCACTTCCTCACTGACCCACAGCAGTGAGAGTCAGGCCCACTGCATTCATTCGACGAATGAGGAAACTGAGGCATCGAGGCCCAAGGTGGAGTCTGGGCTTGGGTCCCCAGTTTTCTGTCACTTATCCCTCACCTGCCCCAAGCCCACAAACACTGGCTGTGACAAAGATTCCCAGGTCAACAGCTCCAAAGGCAAGTCCTGAACACGGGCTGCAGCCGTCGCAGAGCCCTTCCAGAGGCCAGGTACCAGCCTCGGGGACCGCAGACACCAGCCTGTGCTCAAACGGCCCGTGTGTGGTCACAGCTGACGTGCCACAGCAGACCCCAGAGCAGGAACCCCAGGAAGTAGACATCAGGGTGTCTCCTCACCAAGGCACACCCCCCCAGAGACACTTGGTAAATATTTGTGAAAAAAAATCCGGGCCCCACCCCCGCCCCAGGCCGTTCTCTGACTCCCTTTATTTAATAGTCTGAAGTTTCAGGAACCAGGGCAAGAGGCCAGGTCCCTCCCAGGCAAGCTCGGGACACCCGCTTACCCTGTCCCTTTGAAAAACCCACAGCCCTTCACAGAGCACAGGCCAAGGTGGCTAGGACCCTCGCTCCCACCCTGCTGGGCACAGACGCCTTCCAGAGGTCCGGAAGGATCAGTATCCTGGCCCCGGGAAGGAGCTGCTCCCATGGGCAGTTGACAAATGTCATCCGCCTTCCTTCTAGTCCCCACTCCCAGTGACTGGGCTACACAGAGCACGTAATTATCTCTCATAACCCTGTAAGCCCAGAGACGGGAGATATTACCACTCCCAACCCAGGCAAGGAAGCAGCGGCCTGGGCGACAGACCTGGCCCAAGGGCCAGCATTTGAACCGGGCGTCTGGCTCAAGTCCACGCCCTGAGTCACTGTACAACAGTCTCTCTGTGCCCGCGGGCGCCGTGTGGCCCCTGAGAGAGCAGAGATGGACTTCCGCAAGCCTACACCTTCCTATCCGGGGAGGCCGCTGCGGGCTGTCAGTCCTTCAGGCCATGAACCCCAGGAAGCACACCTCGCACCAGGGTCGTGCCGGATTCGGGGGACACAAGCCAGGGGACCCTGCCCCTGAGGAGCTCAAGCCAGTGGGCAGACAGACACAGTCAGGGGAAAGGGTAGAGTGGAAAGGTAAAGGCTTCAGCTCCCCAAAATGGAAGGCTCTACCAGATTCACGAGGGGTAGGGATGCTCTGTTCCCGCAAATTGGGAGTGGAATGAACTCTGCACCGCACCCCTCCACCAAGCCCAGGGCACCACTCCCACCCCTGCACGCACTGGCCAGAGGAAACAGGAGGCCAGATGGCTGAGCCCAAGGCCCCACCCCCGGCTCCTGCTCAGCAGACCCGCTCGTGCACAGACACACCCATGTACACACAAGTACAACCAGGTCACCGCAGCCACTGGAGAAGGGGGTGGTGGTCTGGGAGACAGGTGCCTGCCTCCCAGGCCTTGACCTGATGCCCCTCCAGGCCATGCTCTGCCCCTCAGGGAACCCTCCACCTGCCTCTCCTCACCTCTGCTGACACAGGACAGGGAGAGGGGAAGGAGCAGCCGAAGTCCAAGGATGTCTCCAGGGAGCGCCCAGCACACCCACCACTGCTAAGAGGCTGGGCAGTCCCCCCTGCTGCTCAGCCCCTGAATGCCCTACCAGGACCAGACCAGGCGTGCCATCCGCTCTACCCAGGTTAGGTCTGAGGGAGCAGGGTGAGCCCTCCCCAGGCGCCAGCTCCCTCTGCTGAGGCTTACCTGCCTTGTCCCACCAGCTGTCCTGCTGGGATCTGAGTGTCCACCTCCCTCCTGGTCCCCTTCTCAGGAAGTGGAAGGAAGTGGGAGGGAGTGGAGGAAGTTCTGCAGGGGGGGCTCCTGGCTCCGAACTGTCGGGGAAGGGAACTCAGGAGGAGGAGCAGGGGGACAGCAATGGGGCTCTCGGCAGAGGAGACACAGCCCTGCTCTCCTGCGGCCAGGGATGAAGGCCACAGACGAGGCAGAGAGAGCTGGGGGAGGGCTGAGGGGGGGGGCGTGAAAGCCTGGACTCTACCTGTGATGGCAGCCTGGCAGGGCCCCTTGAGCACTCGCAGCTGAGCTGGGGACAGGGGAGCCACAGTCCCAGATGGCGGGCCGGTCCCCCAGTGTTCCCCCCAGGTGGCTGATAGACTCCGGAGCCAACCCCTCAGCTGCTGGGGGGGGGGGGGCGGGGGGGGGGGGAGGAGGCCTCCTGCGGAGCCTGCGTGTCCCAGATAAGGCGCACCAGAGCAGTCTGGTGCGTAGAGCCGGAGCCAACCCCCTGCAGACCCTGTAGAGCCTGAGCCCAGGAGGCCTAGCTAGGGTCTGCTGTGGGTATTTCAGGCTAAGCGGGAATCCCAGCAGGGCACACAAGGAAGGGGCAATTCCTGCCCAGCCACCTGGGGGGGGGGGGGGCACATAGGGGGACTGGCCTGCCATCCAGGATGGTAGCTCTCCTGTCCCCAGCACAGCTGTGAGTGCTCAGTGGGCTCCTTCGGTGAGTCTCCTGATCCCCAGGCAAGCCTCTGCCCCTCACAAGGCGGTTGCCAGGGAGCCTTGGCTCTTTGGCAAAAATGGATGGAGCAGCCACACACCGGGGACGCAGTGACAAATCCTACCACCAGCAGCCAGAAGGTGAGAAGCAGTGCAGGGGGGGGGGGGGGGGACAGCGGGGGTGGGGGTCAGGGGTCGAGGAGGACGTTCCTCTGGAGCTGAGTAATGCCCATAGGTTCGCCCTGGGCAAGGCTGCTGCTCGGTCTGAATGTCCCCCAGAGTCCTGGGCTGGGCCACAACTTCATGAGCAAGTACCCAGGCCAAGAGGCCTTTTGGCCTCGTGAAGAGGAGCCTCACAGAGCCAGAGGGGGGAGGCAGGCGCCCTCCAAGCCCCGGGCGCCTGGGGTGGGGACAGCGGTGGAGCAAGCGGCTCTGGGCCTGGTCCTTAGTGCCAGCCCTGTGGCCTGCTTCCCGTGTCCAGCCAGCACCCGGGGCCACAGTGTGTGTAGGGATCTGGGCAGCTGCCCTCTGGCTACAGCCTTCTCTCAAGGAGCACACGGCCCCAGCCCCACCATGGGGGCTTTGAGAAATCCAAGGGCAGAGGCGTGGGGGGGTGGGGAGACCCATGGCCAACCCAAAAGGGACAGCAGGATGGTGGACTTTGGAGCCCACAGATCCAGGCCCTGCCAGGCACAGGCAGGTGACCAAGTGTGAGCTGCATTTCTTCATCTGTGAAATGCTCACAAGTCCCTCAGCTTCTAGCCTTCACAGGAGAGCCCGAGGCGAGCCCTGCCGGGCAGCCCCACAGGGCCCCTTCCAGCCAGAGACCCTGCCACCAGGCCAGAGTGCACACGTACTGCACTCCCACACCCACGTGCTCTCAGACACTCTCACACACATTCACTCCCACCTGCTCACCCAGCCACACAGGCTGCTCGGCCGCACACCTCCACACGCACACTGCCCACCACGCCCGGCCCGTAGATTCACGCTCAGCCACACATCTGCACTCTGGAACGCATGCCCATTCACGCTCCCTCTCGTGCACACTCACTTCACACCCAGTCACTTCCTATATTCAACCAGCCGCATATTTGCACGCACAAACTCGTGTGCATTCACACTCCCACACACTCTCGTGCACAACCACACGTCACCCCGTCGTGTCATTTATTCACACTCAGCCACACACGTGCGCTCTCAAACTCATGCCCATTCACACTCACACTCGCTCACCAGCACACTAGGTCACACTCCAACTTTCCCTGCCACACCCTCTCCCACCCGCGCTCGCAGGGCTCACGCGCAGCCCGCTCCTCCCTCCACTGGGCGGAACCGGGCGGGACCGGGAGGGATGGAGCGGGGGGTGGGGTGCGGGCGAGCGGGCGGGGCGCCCAGTGTCCGTCAGCCGGGTGCCCGGCCCCCGGAGCCCGCCGCCCGCCGCCCGCCGCCCGCCGCCCGCACGCCCCCCGGTCAGGAGAGCTGGATCCCGGGGACGGAGGGCCGGGGCGTGAGTCGCGGCTCCCGCGGGACACGCGCAGGGCGGGGTGGGCCGGGTGGGGTCCCCGCGGCCCCCCGCGCCCCGGTCCCCGCAGGCCCCCGCGCCCTTCCCCGCCTACCGTGCTCAGCTGGGCCCCCATCGTGGCGCCGCACGGTGCTCCTCCGCCGCCGCCGAGACAGTCGGGCCGCCGCGCCCAGGCCCCGCCCCCCGGTCGCGTCACCTCGGCGGAGGGGCGGGGCCGAGCGGGCCCAGGCGGCCCCGCCCCGCACGCCGCCGCAGGGAAGGGGCGACGGGGGGCGTCCCGCGCGCCGCAGGTGGCCCGCGGCTGGCGGCGGCGTTGGGGTCTCCACGCGAGCGCGCGGCAGGGCTCCGGCCCGCGGGGCGGACTGGGGTCGCACGCCGGCTTTCCCTGGGTCCCTTTTATCACCAGAAAGGGGGAAGGTGGCGCCCCTCCTCGACTGGATCCGGAACAGAAAATCCGGAAGCGGCCGGGTCCCGCCTGGCCTAAACTCAGACGGGGGCGCCTAGCGTGGCGCTGGGCCTCACGGGGCTTCCCGGTCCTGACACTGCTTAGCTGCGTCCCCCGCCAGGCCTTTGAACCCGCTGTTCCCTCTCAACGGGACACTGTCCCCAGCTGCCTCAGGGCCGCCCCGGCTCACTGTTTGGCTGCAGGCCAAATAGCTCTTCCTGCCGCCGAAGTCATCCCCCTGTGTTCCCTCCGGGGTGGCCTGTCCCCAGGCCCACTGCATCCCAGGGGACTGTGGGCTCCCTGAGAGCAAGACTTTTTTTTTTTTTTTTTTAAGATTTATTTATTAGAAAGGGAGAGGGAGAGAATTCTCAAGCCGAATCCTCTGGCCTGCCCCGCCCCACGCTGAGCGCACGGCCTGATGGGGCTCAATCCCAGGACCCTGCCATCGCGACCTGAGCCAAAATTGAGTCCCCAGGGCTATCGTGGTTGCTCAGTAAATATTTGTTGGAAGAGTGAGCTGAACAGACAGCGCTGCCTCTGTGCAAGCCCCTGCTGGCTCCAGGGAGGCTCTCTGGCCTTGGCCTCTTGGAACGGTCTTGGACTCAGATGGGAGCTTCTGTCGGGTGTGAGCTTCCGGTAGTCTGACTGCTCAGGCTGCCGGCCTGGTGTCCCTGCAGTGCGATGCTGTCCAGGCAGAGAAGAACCGAGCCTTGCAGGCAGAAGGAGCTGGACAGAACCCGGAGGTAGAAGCAAGGTGGACAGACACAGGGTCGCAAAAACCAGAGGCTCACTGTGCCCAGAGCTGAACCTGGGGGCACAATGAGATTGTGTAAAGCCGGGATGAAACAGTATGGGAACCTGGGTGGAGGGCACTGCGATGTGGGGAAATGTGGGGAGGATTTAGGCAGGTAGGGGAGGGAAGGGCTGGTTTTGAAAGGCAACCGGACAGCATGGAGGGACAGAGAGGGCCAGAGAAAGCGATCTACTGCCATAGGATATAAGGGTGAACGTCACAGCAGATCAGTTAGGTATAATTTCAGTCTTATTGATCTCAATTTTCTTCTTCTTCTTCTTCTTTTTTTTTTTTTAGTAATCTATGCCCGGCATGGGGCTCAAACTCAGAACCCTGAGATCGAAAGTTGCATACTCCCCCGACTGAGCCAGGCCGGTGCCCCCATACTGAACACAATTTTAATATTACGAAGGAAGTAATCAAATCAGAAAGCTTGCCTTCAGCGTGTGCAGCCAGTAACTTCCCACTGGTAGGTCCTTCTTAGGATAAGCTCCCTTGTCCACAGACACCGTCCACTGAGGCCCGGGAGCAGATCACTGCTGACCTCCTCGTTTTCCCCAGTCACTTCTGGTTTTCTTCATATTCCTTAATGACGATGATTATCATGAATGTGAACATGAGATGTTGGAGTTCGCTCTCCTTGTGAAATCTGGAGCTGACTGCCTTGACTTTCTCCTTTCGGTGGTCCATCCTCACACGCTAGGAAGAATTCCCACACAGGGCTTTTCCTCAAAAGATCCATCCCTTAAATGGCATTCAATACACAAACAAAATTAAGTACCATTTAGACTAAGGCTATAAATGCTAGTCCAGCAAACAGTCCCACAAAATCAGAATTAAGACGGAATCCATTTTTCTGTCTTATAGTATTATTTAAATTATTAGATGCCTTTGTAGACTCAAGAAGGAAATAGCTTTCCTCCTGAAGTCGTCACATTATTACTGCCTCTCGTGGGATTTTATTAACTATCCACTTCTCTTTATTTATCTCTCGGAACCTCTTCATTTTTTCTGTATATAAAATTAACAGTGTTCATAACCAACATAAATTGTTGAAGCGTTTTGCTCTCACTGTAATAAATCCTGTCTGTGTTTACACCTCAACTCAATGACACACGTCAGTATGTAAAGCACAAAAAAGAGATTTCACTCCTAGTTACATCTGTAAGCGTCCCTAGAAAGTGACCCACCTGCCAGGCCTGGCCTCACACGGGTGTTGGATCCGGCTTGCCGGTGAGACCACAGTCCGTGGCTACACATGAGTTTGGGGAAGCCAGACCTGGTACACGAGTGGACAAAAATTGAAGCTGAAGTCAAAACTAGGGGCATATCTTGTCTATTGGGACACCCATGTGGTCCAGACACTTGCTTGAGCCCTAGATGGTGCCGACTCCGACATCCCCAAAGACCCCTTGCAGCCACACCGTCCAGCTGGCTTGGGCCCCAGGCCCAGCAATCCCATCCTCCAGCTGCCCCCAGCCCTGAAAAAGAACTGGTCCGGGTGCATCTGTCTTGCCCACTTATTAATCTGGGCCTCGACTCCCAAGAGTTCCTTCCTTTGGATCTACTTACAATGGCCGAGTGCCTGTTGCTTTCCAGGGGACCACCATTACGACTCTTGTCCCCTTTTCTCTGGGCTCCCCTCGTCTCCCTCCTGTCTGATCCTGCGTGCATCTTGGGAAGTGGGATTTCAGTCTTATTGAAGTGGCTCTTATTGGGAATGTGTTCCCAATACTTATTCCCAACACTTATTGGGAAGTGTTCAGGGGTGGTGGGCAATGCAGGTTGAGGGCGCTGTGGCTCTGTTCCTTTGGAGAGAGAGGGATAGACTCCGTGGGAGCTGCTCACCTCTGCAGGTCTAAAGGGGGACCATAGTGTTGGGGAGAATGTGGGGTACCCAGAAAAGAGCTGGGTTGACATTGACTAGGTGGCCCCCTCCTGCCCTTGAGATTCAAACCGAGAGGGTAGGTTTAACTGCCATTCACCGTGCAACAGGCTCAGGCCTTCCCCTTTCAGGGTCCTCCTCTGAGAAACCTTGGGCTGCGGGTGTTGGGGAGGGCATGGTGCCTTCAAAACCACTTCTACTTCTGATATTTTATTTCTGGGGGCCCTCAGACTTGGAAAAATACCCAGTGTTCAGAGAAATTGCAAGAATAGGACCACGAGGGAACGCCTGGGTGGCTTGCTCTTGATTTCGGCTCAGGTCCTGATGTGGGGGTCATGAGATCGAGCCCTGAGTCAGGCTCTCTGCTCTTCAGGGAAAAGCTGCCGTTTTCTCTCTCTCCTTCTCCCTCTGTCCCACGCCCTGCTCATGCTCACACACACAAATAAATAAAATCTTTACCAAAGGGGCGCCTGGGTGGCTCAGCGGGTTAAGCCTCTGCCTTCAGCTCAGGTCATGATCTCAGGGTCCTGGAATCGAGCCCCGCATCGGGCTTTTTGCTCGGTGGGGAGCCTGCTTCCCCCCTTCTCTGCCTGCCTCTCTGCCTACTTGTGATCTATCAAATAAATAAATAAAATCTTAAAAAAAAAAATCTTTACCAAGAAAAGAACAGTGCGATGAACTAGCAGATTCACCAACTGTGATCCCTGGACCTCCCTCTCCCTCTCTCTCCCCCTCCTTCTTTCCCAGCTGTTTTCTTTTGCCGCACCTTGGAAAGTTAGTCGCCGATAGGTGACCTTCCACCTCTGAACACTTGACCGCATTTCTCCTGAGAACAACGCCATTCTTTTACAGACCACAGGGACATGATCCAATTCAGGAAACTGAACACGGACACGACACTGTGACCTCACCCCCAGTCCACAGTCCAAATGCCCCAGCTGCCCCTATAATGTCCTTTCCAGCTATTATTTTTTCTGGCTCAGGCTCTAATCCCAGGTTCAGGGTGGCGTTTACTCGGCAGATCTCTTAGTCTCCTTGGGGCCAGAGGGCAGGGGACAGACTGGTCGCCTGGTGTGCGCTGCAGGGTCCGCCGACAATCCGGTAACTTCAGCGCAAAGGTCCTCATCTCCCACCTTGGTTTTCTCATCTGCCAAAGCTCCTTGCCTGAATCAAGGATCATCATGGTGGTTTAACTGGTTTCCTAGTTGCTTTGGGGAAAAAAAAAAGACCTTTGTCCTAATCATTCTTTAAGATCCAAGGAGCAGGGGCGCCTGGGTGGCTCAGTGGGTTAAGCCGCTGCCTTCGGCTCAGGTCATGATCTTAGGGTCCTGGAATCGAGTCCCGCATCAGCTCTCTGCTCAGCAGGGAGCCTGCTTCCCTCTCTCTCTCTGCCTGCCTCTCTATCTACTTGTGATCTCTCTCTGTCAAATAAATAAATAAAAAATCTTTAAAAAAAAAAAAATCATCTTAAAAAAAAAAAAAAAAAGATCCAAGGAGCAGAAGAACAGAAACTCCCCACAGCCGGGTTTGCCTTCTGGGCACACGCTGTCCGCTGAGGATTCCTTGCCCCACTCAAGTGTTTGATCCTGGGGAGAAGCTGAGAGGTGGAGAAACCTTTAGTTTCATTTTATAGAAGAGGAAACTGAGGCCCAGAATGAGGAGAGAAATGGGCAGCAGTTTCCAGCGCCTTCCACAGACCAGGGTAGGAGTTTGGAAATGAGGCTTTCAGGTTGACTGCGGGGCAGAATTTCAGGGTCCAGGTTGGGGCCCTCTGATCCCCGACAGTGCCCCTGGTCCCTGTGACCTGTGCAGGACCTAGGTTGCCAGATTTAGCAAATAAAAATACAGGATGCCCGATTTATTGTGAATTTCAGCTAAACCATGAATAATGATTTTAGTATAAGAATGTCTTATAATGTATAATACTGTATGTATGTATGTATGTATACTATAATGTAGTATAAGATTTAGTATAAGAATAAAGTGCTTAAAACATATACTAAAAATAATACTAAAACCTCATGATGTCTGGGATGTTTGAACTCACTCAAAGGTTGCCGATTAAGATACATGACACCTGGGATGCCTGGGTGGCTCAGTGGGTTAAGCCTCTGCCTTTGGCTCAGGTCATGATCCTGGGGTCCTGGGATTGAGCCCCGCATCGGCTCGCATCGAGCTCTCTGCTCTGCAGGGAGCCTGCTTCCTCCTCTCTCTCTGCCTGCCTCTCTGCCTGCTTGTGAGCTCTGTCAAATAAATAAAAAAATAAATCTTAAAAAAAAAAAAAGATACATGACACCCAGTTCAATTTTAATTTCAGGGAAACAATCATTTTTAAACTCAGAGGTAGGGAATTAAAACAGGTTTGGCAGGTGTTATCCGATGCAAGAAGTGAGGCCGGTGAAGTTGGGGCCTGCAGGCCCCGGAGGTGTTGTCCTTCTGAGAGTAGATGACAGCCCTGGGGGAAGGGGCTTAAGCTTGGAGAGCCATGGCCAGACAGTTCTAGAAATCTCCCTCTGGGGGCGTCTGGCTGGCTCAGTTGGTAGAGCATGCAATTCTTGACCTCATGGTCATGAGTTCAAGCCCTATGTTGGGCGTGGAGCTTACTTAAAGATTTAAAAAAAAAAAAAAAAAAAAGGAAAGAAAAGCCTCCTCTGGCTATGGGGCAGCGGGAGCTTGGGCAGAGGTGAGCAAGGTTAAAGGTCAAGGACCGATCCAGGGGCCGCGGCGGCGGCCAGTGACATGTCAGGAGGTGTGGGCCAATGGTCAAGGGATGAAAAGAACATTCAGGAGGCAGGACCTATGGGGCCTGAGGCCCAGCGGCTCAGGAAGGTGGGCAGGAGGCTTCTGCACTGGCGTGGGGGAGGGTAAGTTTGGGGCACTGTGGGAGGGGGCAGGGAAGGCCTGAGAGGCAATGGGGTCGGGCACCTGTAGTTCAGCAGGGGCCAGGCCCAAGGAGGAGAGTGTGGCCGTGGGGCAGGGAAGGAGGGACACGGGGCTAGGGCAGGCTGGGGGGCTGCACAGCAGTGTCTGGGAGGCATCGCCGCCCACATTGGGTCCCCCAGTTTGTTCCTGCCTTGGAGGAGCTAGCTGGACTGCAGGGCCCTGGAAAGGGCCTGGGGGAGCCCAAAGCTGCCAGACCACCTGCCTCCTCCCACCCCTAGCTGAGTGTCTGGAGAGGCCCTGAAATGATTTGTTGGGAGCTCATGTATTCCTCTCCTGGGGCGTCTGCAGTGTGGAGAGAGAACTTACGGGGGTTCTGGAGCAGTGGGAGTAGCAGCCGGGACTGGAGCAGCTTCCCGGCCAGAGGCGGAAGCGTTCCTGGTGGAATCTAGGCACCTGCTTGGGTGCTTCGATGGCAGGTGGGGGGGTGCAGTGGGGGCTGCAGGGACAGGAGGTCAGTTCCAGGGTCGCCAGGCCTGTTCTAGAAGCCAAGCAGCCACAGCTCTGGCACAATCTTCATGTGGGCAGTGGGAAGGATGATGACGCAGGAACTGGTGTGGTCAGTGCTCTGTGTGGTAAGCCCGTGAGGAGTATTCAAGGACAGTCCTGGCCTGGGGAGCCCCAAACCCACACAGCCAGTGGAGCGGGGTGGGCCGAGGGGCCACCCGAGCTTGAGAGCAAGTCATCCCTCACCCCGGGCATCCCGTCCCCATCTTATAGAGGAAAGGTGTGGCTCGGGGAGGGAAGAACTTTGTCAGAGGTCACCTGCCACACAGCTGATGGGGGTTTGGGCTGGAGTTTGAACCCCAGGCTATTTGCTTCTGAAATTCAGCTCTCCCCATGACCGCCTGGGCCAGGAATCAGGCATCTGTTTTTTCCTCTTCCTTGTTGGCCCAGGCTGCCTTGAAGCGAAGGGCAGGGACTGAATCCAGGGTGGGGAGGACTCTGGGTTGCTCCCCCTAAAATACTGCTTCCTTTAGACCAGAGATTTTCAAAATCTGCCTCTTGCCATGTGACCCCGGGCAAATCACTTTCCTCTCTGGGCCTGTTTCCTCGCCTCTAAAATACAGGATTCTCTAAAATCTAGACAAAATCTTGATGGAACAAAGGTTGCAAACTGCTGGCCAAGGATGGCATCCAGACCGTGGAAGAATCTGTGCTGGGTTTTGGCATCGTTTGAATTAATTGCCAACAGAAGATCTCCGGCTTCTTGTGACAAATCCACGGTTCTCCTCGGATCAGCTTCTGGTGTGGGGGCCCTTCAGTTACTGGATTTGCAGCCTCTGGGGAAGCTGATTCAAAGATTCTCCCCAAGTGCGCCAACATGCCAGCCATGTGAGCAGGCCATCTTGGAAGCAGATCCTCTGCCCTGCCCCCGAGTTGAGCAGAGCTGAGCCGCTGCCTGCAATGTGTTGTAATTGCACACATGTGAGCCAGTTAGAAATCTTGTTTTGTTTTTTTTTTTAAAAGATTTATTTATTTGACAGATAGAGATTACAAGTAGGCAGAGAGGCAGGCAGAGAGAAAGGAGGAAGCAGGCTCCCAGCTAAGCAGAGAGCCCGATGCGGGGCTCGATCCCAGGACCCTGAGATCATGACCTGAGCCGAAGGCAGAGGCTTTAACCACTGAGCCACCCAGGCGCCCCAGAAATCTTGTTGTTTTATACCACGACGTTTTAGAGGGGCTGGTTACACACTAAGGGTTCCCTGGAACGAACCTCATGAAGACAGTCTCCCCATTCCTGATCACTAAGGAGAGTCAGTGTCCGGCCTTCCCCAAGGAGGTCGACCATACTGCGGCTGCCCTGAGGGACACGCCACACAGGCACCCTCGGGAGAGGCTCCAAGGGTCTCGGTGGGTAGAGCCCAGGGCGTTCCTGATGGAAAAGCGGGAGTTTCTGAGCTCCTCCTGGGTGCCGGCTGCTATTATAACTCAGACCGCACGGTCAGCCAGAGCGGGCTCGGATGGGGAAACTGAGGTCCTGCGCTATTCAGCGACACACCAAAGTTGACAGAGCCCTCGGGTGGGGCCTGGCTTCGGAGTCCTGGTTCTAGCGCCTGTGATGGGCCTCCCGGGCGGAATCAGGATTCAAACCCGCTGGACAGAAGGGATTCACTACTAAAGGAGCAGGTCGCCAGAGTATAGGAGGGACAGCCTGCGGAAAGGCTGGGGAGGACCAAGGCCAGGGCTTCTCTCCTGCACACGTTTGTCTCTCCCTTCCAGGGAGCCTCATCTCTCCGGTACCGCGGGGAACCTTCCCACTCGGATGCACCTCCAGCACCCACACCCGGCTGGTTTGAGGAAAGAAATCCCAGGGAAGGACCCTGATTGGTCCGATTTGTCCTATGTGCATCTTTGGGAGATGGTACTCTCTGATTGGCTCAATTTGGGTCAGGTGCCTCCGCTTAGCCAATCATTCTAGGGAAGGAGACGGAGTCAAGTGGGAGGTGGAGTCAAGTGGGGGTGGAGTCAAGCGGGGGTGGAGTCAAGCAAGAGATGGGGTCAAGTGGGGAGGGGTGGGTTTGGTAACTCCCCCTGGAATCATAGGGCAGGAGAGAGGTGCCTACAGGAGAGTCCCCAGGAGAGGGGTCAGTTCAAGTGCCTCTGACCACTGGGCAGTTGAACTGAGCGCCTGACACCCGGTGGGGGGGGGCACCCCTGGGTCCCGGAGCTGCAAAAGTCTCCATCCCCGACTTGCTGTGTGTGACCTGGGCGAGGAGAAGACGGGGAAGTGCTCTGAAAACCTGGAAGGGTGTGTGATTGGCTGCAGACCGAGGAGGAAGGGAGCCCCCGGGTGCCAGGCGCTTTGCCTCGGTGGGGAGATAGGATCAGAGATCTTGATCTGGGCTCTGTCCTCTCCCTGTTTTCCCTGTATTTTCCTCCTTCCTCTTCCCTGTTCTCGCTGCCCCTGAGGAAGGGCTAGGCAGGGCTCCTGCTTCCAGCACCCTGTCTGGAGCAGAGAGAGGACTCCCGGCACAGACAGCTCCTTGAGAACACACAGAGGGATAAAGGTGTCCAGCCCTGATCAAAGAGGTGGACTCAGGGCTGGGCGAGTGGCGGGATGCTAAGGGAGGTGTGGAGATCCTGGAACCAAGGGGCCTGTCCTCCCCTTCCACCCCCCACACTCGAGCCAAGGGGCCTGTCCTCCCCCCCACCCCCTGCACTCCTGCTAGGCCCATAGGATGCCTTGGTGAGTTAGAGACGGGAGCCCCCTCTGGGAGATGCCCCTGCTCTGGGATCCAGGGCTTAGTGGGTGCCCAGGCCAGCTGTCAAGCTGGGTTTAACACTCCCCCGTCTGCTTGGTTCTTGCACGACAGGCCAAGACGATTCTAACTGCATCTGCTTCCTGAGTGGGCCGCACTGCCAGAGCCAGACCCAGGCCGTCTCTCTAGAAAAGTCCCCGGGCCCCATAGGGTTGAGGAGGCCGCCAGGAGCTGCCCAATTTCAGCCAGCCCGTGCTGATTTGTGAAGACAGGCGTCCCGGCAAAAACCTGTGGACCAGCCCCTCCCAGTCTGCCCTGCCCAAAACTCCTGAGACTCTTAGAGCCAAGCTTGTGTTTTCTGCCAGCTTTGTGTTACACACTGATACTGCCTTTTAGAAAACAGAAACCAGTGTTTCTTGTACCCCCACGTGTGTGGCGTGAGGTTCGTATCCACTGCACACCAGGGACCTCACCTTATCCTCACATCAACCGATGTGGCAGGAAAACCTATCTTCGTCTCAGAGGTGGGGACCCTGGAGACAGACTCAGAGAGGCCCCGGGGCTGCCCAGAGTCACACAGCCCCACGGCAGTGGCTCACGCTACCCAGTCACTCATGCGGTCAGTCAGCCTCTACTTCCGCCCTCTGCCTCTTTCCCCCTTTTGACAGTTTTACTGAGTGCCTGTTATGCCCCTTATCCCCTGTGAGGTCCAAGGGCACATAGCAGGGAACAGGCCAGACGGGGAACAGGCCAAGACTCCCCCGGGGAGCTGAAGCTTCCCCTTGACTAGCTGTATCATCAGAACTTGGCCTCTCTGAGGCTCAGTTTCCTTATCTGTAAAATGGAGACAACATGGGGTGCACCTAAGGGAGATTCAATCACATCATCTATCCTGTGGGAGGAGGCTTCTGGGCACCGCCTAGCTTGAGCAGGAGTTTCACTCATCTCCCTGAATGTGGGCATCTACATAACGTATTTGAAATTATCCTGCCTAGGGTGCCTGGGTGGCTCAGTGGGTTAAGCCTCTGTCTTTGGCTCAGGTCATAATCTCAGGGTCCTGGGATCGAGTCCTGCATCGGGCTCCTTCTCTCTCTCTCTCTCTGCCTGCCTCTCTGCCTACTTGTGATCTCTCTCTGTCAAATAAATAAATAAAATCTTTTTAAAAAAAAGAAAGAAAGAAAGAAAGAAAGAAGTTATCCTGCCTGGGAGATTTGTCCCCTCTCCCCCGTTCATTTATGTGGTCAGTCGTTTATGTATCAATATGGACTCATGGCTATATATATATACATATATATATATATATATTTTAAGATTTTATTTATTTGACAGAGAGAGAGATCACAAGTAGGCAGAGAGGCTGGCAGAGAGAGAGAAGGGGAAGCAGGCTCCCTGCTGAGCAGAAAGCCGGATGCGGGACTCAATCCCAGGACCCTGAGATCATGACCTGAGCAGAAGGCAGAAGCTTTAACCCACTGAGCCACCCAGGCGCCCCTCATGGCTATATTTTAAAAGAGATTTTCCTACTTTTCCTACTCCCTCTGGCCCTCTGCCCCACTCATGTTCCCTCTCACTCTCAAATAAATAAATAAAATCTGTTTTTTTTTTTTCTTAGAGTAATGCTGCTATGCACATCTGTGTGGAGATTTTTGTATGGATGTGTTTTCGTTTCTCTTGGGGATAGACCTAGCGGTAGGATTGCTGGGCCGTGGCGTAATTCTATGTTTACCTTACTGAGAACTACCAAACTGTTTTTCAAGGTGGCTACCCCTTCTCCCACTCTGACCAGCAACGTTGGAGGGCTCCAATCTCCCCACGTGCCTGCCAGCCCTTGTCATTGCATGTCTTTTCGGCAGCCATCCAGTAGCTGGGAGGAGGCGGTATCTGGGTGTGGTTTTGATTTGCATTTGCCTCATGATTTTTTATTTTTTATAAGATTTTATTTATTTATTTGACAGAGAGAGAGAGAGAGACAGCGAGAGAGGGAACATAAGCAGGGGGAGTGGGAGAGGGAGTAGCAGGCCTCCCGCAGAGCACGGAGCCCAAAACAGGGCTGGATCCCAGGACCCTGGGATCATGACCTTAGCTAAAGGCAGAGGCTTTAACCCACTGAGCCACGCAGGCGCCCCTGCTCCATGATTAACGATGTTGAGCATCTTTTCTTGTGCTCGTTGGCCATTTGTGTCTCTTCTTCAAAGAAATGTCTATTCAGACCCTATGCCCACTCTTAATTGGGTGGTTTGCCTGATTCCTGCTTTTGGGCACCCCTCTCCATGAGGGGCTGGAGGAGCGTGCCTCTCTCACGTCAACCAAAGCCCAGCCTTGACTGAAAGAAAAGAATGGGGCTCCATGAAGTTCCGTAATGGGGCATCTCGTGCATCCCCAGAGGTGTTCGTGACCGGGTGCAGGATGAATGGGGCTGAAGCCCAAGGGGCCCTAAGTCTGGGTGGGCGGGTATCCTGTGTCTGAAGGGGAGAGGCCAGCACTGGGCACCAGCAGAGGGGACCTGCCAGGGGTACCTGTTTATGCACAGACCCTGGGGGAAGCAGGGAAGGTTCCATCCCACTGCAGCTATGAAGATGCTCCCAGAGCCCCCACAGCTGACACAAAACCGAGCCAGAACCTGCTCCCGGCCGTGGCACCCCATCTCTCCCTGCTGCAGGGCAGCCAGAGTGCCCCCTGGGCCTCTCTCAAGGCCACCCGACCGGAGCGAGAGCCAGGGTGTTCGTCCCCAGACCAGGTTGTGGCAGTTTATCCTGGAGACTGTAAGCCCTGATGGAATTAAGTGTTATGTAAGCTGTTGCAACTGGAGGGGGAAGCAGAACAAGGGTTGTGGTTTCCGTGAGAATAAACTTGAACCCCACCGGAAAGTGTGACAGAAGCCAGTGGCTGAAAAAACGGAGGTGAGGGAGCGGACTGCTGCATTCAGGAAGGAAGTCTGTGTGCACGTGGCTCGTGGGGTCTCTGGGGGGTCGCGCTCTGCTTTGGGGGCGGCCACGCCTGGATGTCGCAGGTGCTGCCCGGCGGGTGTGGGTCAGCAGGAAGCACGGTCCCATCTCCAGCAGCCGCCCCAGGTTCCAGAAGGGTCCAGGTCCTCGGGAGGGGGTGTCCGCTGGCTTGCACTTGCTCAAGCGAAACGTCGAAGGCGCGTGTGCCCCTTGTTACTCGCGGTGCTCTCATTTAGAGAACTTCCTCAGTAACTGACCATCCACGGTCCTGCTTGCGGAGGTCGTGAGAGCTCAGCTATGTGACGGCGTCCCGCGCTCCAGGTACGGTGTGGGGTGACGGAGCCCCCTCTGTGGAGAAGAGGAAAGCTCATCGTGGGAGGTTCCCAAGAAGTTGGCCTCTAGGATTCAGGAGGATTCAGATTCTTTTTTTTTTTTTTTAAGATTTTATTTATTTACTTGACAGAGAGAGATCACAAGTAGGCAGAGCGGCAGGCAGAGAGAGAGGAGGAAGCAGGTTCCCCAGTGAGCAGAGAGCCCAATGCGGGGCTCGATCCCAGGATCCTGGGATCATGACCCGAGCCGAAGGCAGAGGTTTTAACCCACTGAGCCACCCAGGCGCCCCGGGAGGATTCGGATTCTTGATACAGCTGGAAGCAGGCGAAGGGAAGGACACAGGTTCCAGGCTCGGATGGAGTTGGGTTCAAGGGTCAGACCCCCTACCCACTCGCCGGCTCTGCGACCTCAGACACATCCATTGGCTGGAGTCTGTTTCCCCACCTGCGGTGTAGACATGACGATGTACCCCGCAGCCCGTCTGTGGGGCCGCATTCCCTCCTCCGTGAGGGAGCACCTCGCAGGGTTAAGGAGCACGTGGACCAGTGGTGAGGGGTTCGGAGAGAGAGCTGCCCGCCAGACCCCTGGCTCTCAAGGACCACGCTGTCGGCCAAGGCATGAGTTCCCGGCCCCAGTGAAAGAGCCCAGACTCCAGGAAGCAAGGCGTGGGCATGGCGGGTGAGGATGGCGGGGAGGGGCAGAGTCCCATCCAGTCAAGGGCCTTTCTCTGTTGTGATCGCTTTCCCTCTCGGGACCTGTGTCTCCTCAGCCCGGCAAAGGGGACGATACCCCCGGCTAAGGGCAGCGACTGGGGGGTCGGGAGGGCCAGCGGAGTGCCTTCTCCATTCCCTGAACTCGATGCTTTCCAGAGTATTCCGAGAGGTCTGCTCCATCTGAGCCCCACCTTCTGTCACATCCTTGAACTGATTCACTGTTTTCCTTTAAAAAAGACTCTGTCACCCCAAGTAGACAGCAAGTGTCATTCATCAGGAATAGTCAGTAACCCTGAAGATAAGCACACTGGAAATAACGTGATTAAGTTCTAGCTGGATAGTGTTGCCCCAAGGCCTGCGGGTGGGACCGGGCATCCTGGTCTTCCCTGAAAAGGGTGCTCGCCCAGGAAAGGCCATCCTCCTAATGGGAAGGCTGGGAAGAGACTTGAAAAGGCCGGAACTTTCTCTCCATGGGAGTCCCATTTGGTTTACTGCTGTGTTCACAAAGCACTAGATGGCCCCAGGCCCCCCCAGCCCCAGTGGGACGCACATGCACTTAGGGGAGTGGCAAAGGACCTCCTTGGTGAACCACAACTGCTTTGCACACAGTAGTGTTGGGCTTGTGGCCGAAGGCCCCCCACCCCCCGCCGCGGCTCCCCTGGGCTGGCCAGACCACACAGGTAACCGTCTGTGTGAACTAGTACCTGCCTTCTCTGGGTTCTTGGTCAGGTTTTTTGGAGCCTGGTTAGCAGAAAGCCAAATCCCACGGTCCACTTCCAGTCCCCCTGGGAATGGCAGGGGCAGAGGCCCCAACCACAGATCCCCTGGGGTCCCATCCCCCAGAGGCCCCGTCCTGTCTGGACCACACCACGACCCACAAGGAGACCTTGTGCCGTTTGTGCGCTCAGCACACTGTATGGAGGCCTCCATGGGCTGCGCTCAAGGAGCTGAAGGTCTGGGGGTCTTGGGTCCAGAAACGGGGGGTTAGAGAGTCAGAGATGGGGGGAGCACCAGGGAGGAGGAAAGGCCGAGCATCTCCCGTGATCCTCTGAGTGAAGGTGAGCCCCCAGACCCCTCGCCCTGTCTGGGCCCTAGTTTTAGAGCCAAGGAGGAAAAGGAGGAATTCTGGAAATGGAAGAGGTGCAGGAACACGGCCAAGGGCCCAGCTGGCCAGGTGGGAGGCCAGCGAGGTGGGAGCGCCATAATGCCCAGGTCCAGAAATGCCACCTTGATTAGCACAGGTGTGGCCTCGCACACTCGGGACGGGGGAGAGTGAGCCAAAGATGACACCTGGAGGATTGTCCAGGCTCCTGGGTGGGTGGGGAGGAGCTGCAGGTGAGCAGGCAGCGGGAGGGAATCCTGGGGCCCCCAGGGAGATGTCCTAGGCAGCCAGGGAAGAGAGCTCTGCGAAGCTCAGGTCCCAGCTTTGCTGTCCGGCGCCCCCTGGCGGACAATTTGAGAGTGGCCGGCAACACTGAAGAAGGAGAGAGAAGACTGGTGTTGCCCTTCCTCCCCACCCCCACACCACTTGTTTGCTCTGGTGAGGCTAAGGTGGCAGGGTCACTCTGCAGGTCTCAGAAAATCTGCAGGCCGCTGAAATACGGACGCTGCGGTCGGCTTGACCTCTCTGCCACCCCTCCCCCAGCAACCCAGGGTAAGCTGCTTTCGTCCCTCGGCCTCAATTTCCTCATCTGTAAAATGGGGTGAATGGTCTGTAAAGCACTCAGCACTGAGAAGACTCTGTCTTCTTCCAGGTAGGGTGACTCTGAGGATTTAATTACAGTAAGCTAATTTTTTAAAAGATTATTTGTTTATTTATTTATTTGAGAGAGAGAGCAAAGCTAGCAAGAGAGAACACGCATGGGTTGGGGGACAGGGAGAAGCGGCTGAGCAAGGAGCCCAATGTGGGATTCTTTTTTTTTTTAAAGATTTTATTTTTATTTATTTGGCAGACAGAGATCACAAGTAGGCAGAGAGAGAGAGAGAGAGAGAGAGAGGAGGAAGCAGGCTCCCTGCTGAGCAGAGAGCCCGATGCGGGGCTCCATCCCAGGATGCTGGGATCGTGACCTGAGCCGAAGGTAGAGGCTTTAATCCACTGAGCCACCCAGGCGCCCCCCAATGTGGGATTCTATCCCAGGGCGCTGGGATCATGACCCGAGCCACCCAGGCGTCCCAGTGTGCCTGCTTTAAACCCACCTCGGCCAAGCCATGCCTCCGCCAGGACACAGCCACGTACTCCTTCCTCTTCTATCAAGCCTGGTGGAAAACCCTTTTTCTTCTACTTTCTGTGACCCTGGGGCTGCTCCCTACCTCTGCTCAGCCTAGGCCTGTCTCCTGTGGCTTGAACCTGTGTTCACGGTGAGACGTGGGCGGCTGCTGACCCAGGCCTGCTTCTCCTGCAGGAGATCAGGGATGTGGGGACCACAGAGGCTACACAGACCAGGGAACCAGGGGTGCTGGTGGTGTCCCAGGAGCTACAAGATCACAAGGATCCAGAACAGGCAGCAGCGAGGGGCAGGGATAAAGGGCACGGGCTCAAAGAAGGAGACGCCGGCTCTGCCACTTGTCCACTCTGTGACCCTGGGCAAGCGACTTGCCCTCTCTGAGCCTTCTTTGCCAAATTGTAGAGAATCCTATCTCTCACCAAATGAACTGACTGTAGGAGAAACCCTGCACGAGCATCTCCATAGATGCCGAGGAGGTCCGACATCATAAAATCCAATATCCATTCCAAATTTAAGAGAAATACTTTATTAAAATAGGAATGGGTTTTATGCTTCAACACGATAAAATATGTATAAATACATGACACCAAAAGCCAGCATTCTAGTCTCTCATGAAACACGAGATGCATTGCCATTCACTTCTGGAACAAGGCAAGGACTTCCTGTACTGCACTTTACTGCTGCTCTGGGGGGCGGGGTGCACAGTAAGCCATGCAATTAGACAGGACACATAAATAAGAGGGATAGCTGTTAGAAATGCAGAGGCCAACTTCCACTATTTTTAGATTATTACTTGGAAAAGCTAAGAGAGTCCATTGAAAAAATTACTATTTAAAAACCAAGTGAAACCGGTCTGTGTGATACCATAATGGTGGATATACAGGATTGTGCATTTTGTCCAAACCCATAGAATGTTCGACACCCAGAGGGAACCCTAATGGACTCTGGGTGACAATGACATGTTAATGCAGGCTCATCAATTGTAAAGAATGTCCCACTCTGGTGGGGAAAGTTGATAATGGGGAGACTGTGTATGTTGGGGGGGGGGGTGGCAATGTATGGGAAATCTCTGTATCTCCTGTTCAATTTTTCTGTGAACCTAAAACTACTCCAAAAAATAAAGACTATTAAAAAAAAATCAATGGCCTATATATAGCCTATATATAGATATAGATATATAGTAATTGGTTAAGATATGTATCTGTAGAAAAGACCTGATTTACAATAGCATTTACAAAAACAAACAAACAAACAAACAAAAAAACAGTAAAATACCAGAAAATAAGTTTAGCAAGGATTGTGTTAATTTCTTTTTTTTTTTAAGATTTTATTTATTTATTTGACAGAGGGAGAGATCACAAGTAGGCAGAGCAGCAGGCAGAGAGAGAGGGGGAAGCAGGCTCCCCGCAGAGCAGAGAGCCCGATGCGGGGCTCGATCCCAGGACCCCGAGATCATGACCTGAGCCGAAGGCAGCGGCTTAATCCACTGAGCCACCCAGGCGCCCCTGTCTTAATTTCTATGTGAAGAAAAGGGACATAAAGGGAAGATCTGAAACAAAAGACAAGCTTTATTCTTGGAGAAACCCAACATCCTTTTTTTTTTTTTTTTTAAAGACTCATCCATTTACTGAATGTAAAGATACATCCATTTACAGGAGGGACAGAGGGATAGGGAGAGAATCCCAAGCAGACTCCATGCTGAGTGCCGAGCCCGATGCGAGGCTTGATCCCATGACCCTGAGAGCCTGACCTGAGCCGGTCTCGAGGGAGGCTTAACTGACTGTGCCACCCAGGTACCCCGAGAAACCCAGCATCATTAAAACGTCTTTTTTTTCCTAAATTACTTATGCATCTAATGAAATCCAAACAGGATATTTTAAAAATTAATTAAATGATTCCTCTAGAAGAGTAAATGTGTGAAAAGAGCTAGGAAAAATTCTGTAAAGGAGGCGTAATGAGGAAGGACTGACTCCATTAGCTATTAAAAGATGTAATACTTGTTATTATAATTATCTAAGTTAATTGAGCACTTAATATGCTTCTGGCTCTGTTCCAAGGGCTTTGTAAAGACGAAACCATTTGATCTTCATTCCAACACTTGAGGTCGTAGATATTAGGGCTTTAGGGGCTCAATACATGTACCCTTTTCCCCATGCCCAAGTTCAAGCCCACTGAGAGAAAGACAGGGAAGTCAGGACATATCCTTCTTCCTGGATCAGGAGGTGGCAACAATGAGATAGTTCATATTTTTATTTTATTTTATTTTTTTTTTAAGATTTATTTATTTGACAGATAGAGATTACAAGTAGGCAAGTAGGCAGAGAGGCAGGCAGAGAGAGAGAGAGGAGGAAGCAGACTCCCCGCTGAGCAGAGAGCCCGATGCGGGGCTCGATCCCAGGACCCTGGGATCACGACCTGAGCCGAAGGCAGAGGCTTTAACCCGCTGAGCCACCCAGGCGCCCCTTATTTTATTTTTTTAAGTAAGTTCTATGCCCAGTGTGGGGCTTGAACTCACAATCCCCAGACGTAGGGTCACATGCTCCCCCAAGAGCCAACCAGGTGCCCCAACAATGAGCTTCTTTTTTTTTTAATTCTTTTTTTTTAAGATTTTATTTATTTATTTGACAGAGAGAGATCACAAGTAGACAGAGAGGCAGGCAGAGAGAGAGAGAGGGAAGCAGGCTCCCTGCTGAGCAGAGAGCCCGATGCGGGGCTCGATCCCAGGACCCTGAGATCATGACCTGAGCCGAAGGCAGCGGCTTAACCCACTGAGCCACCCAGGCGCCCGAACAATGAGCTTCTTAAAGCAGAACTCCATCAAGAGATTGAAAAGATAAGTCAGAGACTGGAAAACCCATTTGTAAAATGCATATCTGATAAAGAACTTGTATCCAAAATAGGCCAAGAACCCTTATCACTCAACAGTGAGAAAGCAAATGAACAACCCCATTTAAAAATGGGCAAAAGATCAAAACAGACACCTCCCAGAAGATAAACAGACTGGCAAAGAAGCATCAGAAAAGATGGCCAAGATCATACATATTAGTCAATTGCAAATTAAAACAACAGTGAGATACCGCACACAACTATTAAAATCAAAATGGCCCAGATCCAAAAAGCTCAAATAAACGAGCTCAGATGCTGGTGAACACGTACAGCAAGAGAAACTCTCGCTCAGGGCTGGTGGAAATGCACGATAGCACAGCCCACTTTGGGAGACGGGTGGGTAGTTTCTTACAAAGCAAAACACGGCCTCATCATTTGATCCGGCAGCCACGGGCCTTGGCATTCAACCGACTGATTGAAAACTTATTGTCCACACAAAACCCTGAACATCAATGTTTGTAGCAGATTTATTCCTAATTCCCCAAAACTGAAAGCAACTAAGACGTCCTTCAGGAGATACAGAGATATTGCAATGTATCGCCACACAATGGAATAGTATTCCGTGCTAAAGAAATTTTTTGCTATTAAGCCATGGGAAGGCATGGACTAACTTTAAATGCATATTGCTTAGTCAGAGGCCGGTCTGAGAAGGCTACACAGCTATGATGCCAACTACAGGGCATTCTGGCAAAGGCAAAACTATAGAGACACCACAGACAGAGATGGTTGCCTGGGGTCTGGGGGAGTGGGAAGAAGGATGAACAGGTGGAGTGCGGTGGGTCTTTAGGGCAGTGAGCCTGGTATCCACAGTGTCATACGGGACAGTACGTGTCCACACCATAATTGTGGACACACAACATCATGCATTTTTCATGCATTTTTCCAAACTCACAAAACTATGCACTACAGATAGCGGACCCTAGTGTGAACTACGGACTTTAAGTTAATTGCGGTGTACTGGTATCGGTTCTACGAATAGTCACAAAAAGTTACTAACCATGGCGGGCACCTGGGTGGCTCAGTGGGTTAAGCCTCTGCCTTCGGCTCAGGTCATGAGCTCAGGGTCCTGGGATCGAGTCCCCCATCAGGCTCTTTGCTCTGTGGTGAACCTGCTTCTCCATCTCCCTCTGCCCCCTTCCCCTCCTTGTGCTCTCTCTTTGTCAAATAAAGAAAATCTTAAAAAAGAAAAGAAAAGAAAGAAAAGGAAAACCAAGAAGAAAAAAACAGAAAAAAGAAAGAAAAGGAAAACCAAGAAGAAAAAAAAGAAAGGAAAGGAAAGGAAAAGAAAACCAACCCAGAGAGGGACAGACGTTCCCCATCCCGCACAGGCCGCTGGGAAAGCGGCACCGACCCTCCTCCCCGACAGAGGAGTGGGAGGAGCCTCTCTGGGGACGCGGTGGCGTGGGGGAGGGGTGGGTACTGGCGGTGTATCTAGGTCCTCACCCTAACTCACCGATCCCGTGGGCCTCTCTCCTCACAAGCCAGCGATCTAAGTGTTGGGGGAAATCCCTTCCGGGTGAGGGAGTTCAGAACGTTTTACCCCAGACTCTGCCGCTTGGGTGCATTGGTTATTTCGAGTTGAAGGCACTTGAGAAGCTGCGGTGGCGTCCAGGGTTCTCCACCCTCCCCCTTTCTACCTAAAAGCTGGTCATCACGTTTCCCGAGAGGAAGATGCTCTCCATGCGCCAAGAAGAGAAGATTCTTATGGGGGGGGGGGGGGGGCGCCAATGCCAAATCCGAGTTGTAGGAACAAACCTGCTAAAACAAGCCATCTCTTCCCAGAGTTTCCCTGTATACTCCCCAGTCCCTGCCCCGCGACTTCCTGCCCCAGCCAAAACCCTTCCTTTGGTCACGTCCTTACAAGGTATCTCATTCTTAGATTTTAAAAAAAATGTATTTATTTGAGAGAAAGACAGCATGAGCAGGGGAAAGGGAGAGGGAGGAGCAGACTCCCTGCTGAGCAGGGAACCCCATGTGGGCCTCCATCCTAGGTCTCTGGGACCATGACCTGAGCCTAAGGCAGATGCTTAATGACTGAGCCTCCCAGGCGCCCCAAGGTACCTCATTCTTTATGCAAAAAGATATATAAGCTTTGGGACCCAGTGGCTTCTCTGGGTCACTTTTCTCCTGAAGATTCCTATGTACGCATAGAAACAGGCCATAAATCAGTACGCTTCTCTCCTGTTAACCTGTCTCCTGTCCGCTAATTCTCAGGCCAGCCCCAGAACCAGGAGAGTACTCAAGGTAGGTAGCAGGTTTCCCCTATGCAGGGAAACAGAAAGGGAGCTGGGGAGGGGCTCCCAACCCCACAGAAAATCCTATTATTGTTCCCATATGGGGAAAAGCGGGTCTGTCCAATGCAGAACAGACATCAATGGAACATTCGAGTCGGGTACAAAAGTAGCATTCACATTAGGAAGGGAGAGATGAATTAGTAAGTGAAGTGGGGAGAGCCTGCGGAGAACCCCCCTCCCCCCAGCCTGTCACTGGACCTAAACTTCCAGCATCACAGCCTCTCGCGCTGGGTGCCGGCGTGGTCACACCAGACTTCCTCAACCTTACTCTTCCGCTGTGCCTGCTTATCCCGTCTGGGCTACCCTAGGGCTTGGCGTGCCAGGGGGGGCTACGTGTGAGTTGGCGGTTGAGGGACCTGGCCCAGAAGGTGGGCACCCCCTTCTTGGATGATGGGGGTGGGCGCCGGCAAGCCTGGTGATGAACCGGGTGGAGTGAGCAAAGGGTGAAGCACACGGAAAGGGCCGTGTGTCTGCCGTGTGCGCGCATGCACGTGCAGGTGTATGCGCGCACGACTGTCGTGCGCACAGGTGCGTGAGCGCTTGCGATGGGCCGAGTGTGCGCCCCGGCACGTGCGTGTGTGCCCACGATGTGCGCGTGCCATCCTGTGTGGGGGCGGGGGGATTCGGGGCGGACAGATCTGCTTGGTGGTAGAGCGGGTATCTGCCGGATGGCGGCTCCCCCTCACCTCTCCCGCTCTGCCCCTGGTGTTTCGGGAGGAGGTGCGCACTCTTCACAGACTCCCCACCGATCCTCCCAGCCCGCGAGGAATCTGGGGAGAGGTGGGGGAGGGCAGGGCAGGGGACACCCCGCCTGAGAGCGGCTGGGAGTGGGGGGCGCGGAGCCGTGGTGCGCACCTGCTGGCAGACCCCGGCCACCAGGGGGCGCCCCGGGCGCGGAAAAGGCTCAGGGGCCGGTTTGCCCGCCTGCGGTCCCTTCCACCCCAAATAGCCACCTGGCGGGTGGGCGTGCGTGTCTGCGGGTCCGCGCGCGCTTCTCCACTGCGTGTCCGCGAATCTCCGCTCTGTGCGTGTGCGCGTCTCCACCGCTCCAGGAGATGTTCCTGGTCATTCGACGTCTGTCCCCCACTACAGACTCCTCCACGGAGAGGAGAGGCCGTCGCCCCCCGAGGGCGGTGCAGGACCCTCGCGCTGTGGGGCGCCGGGGAAGCCGGAGGACGAAGCAGAAACTCTGCCCAGGGGAGGGGTGGACGGGCCCGGAGAGGCTGCACGAGACGGCCGGGAGGACGAGCGGGGGCTCAGCGGGTGGAGAAGGTGCTCCGTCCGGCCCAAGGGCGCGGCTCCAACAAAGGCCGCGAGGTGGAGAGCTGGCGCGGCTGGGGAGACCGGCCAGGGCCCCGGTGAGGGCCGGGGTCGCCCTGCGGACAGCTGCGCCCTCACCCCCGCGCTCCGGACCAGGGCGCCCTCAGACTCCCCGGCAGGCCGCGCAGCCTGGAGGCGGCAACCGCCGGTCCCCACCGCTCCCGACAAATTCCCTTCCCTCCCGCCCCCGCCCCCGCCCCCGCCCCTCCCCGGGCCATCTCGGCCCGGGGCTTACTCCCCGCTGCACTCGGCACCTAGTTCTCCCGCGCCCCAGGGCTTCCGGCCTGGGTGGGACGAAGCGCTAGAACCAAGGCCAACAGGCATCAGCGGGGCCGCGGGGCGCAGAGCCCGTCCCTTAGATGTCCCCACCCACCGGACGGGTTCAAGGAGGTCATGCGCTCCGTGCCGAGGACAGAGCACAAAGAAGATGCTTAATAAATGCTCGTCCTTTGTAATAGTTGTCCCCCCGCAGAGCTCCCATAGGTGCCAGTTAACGTCTCCAATTTCACATTCTGGCAAGTTCTGTCCCTTTCCACCTATCTCCTTCCAAAACGGACTCTGCTTCTTCCCGGGCACACCCCATCTCCTTCCATCTGATAGCGCACTGGTGCTGAGCCTAGTTGGAGCGCGGGGAGGGGTGTTCCTGCGCCAGCATTTCCCAGGGGACTTCCTGCACAGCCTGTGCTGGGCGGATTCAGCCGGAGACGACTGCAGGACCAACTGGGCAGTGGCGACGCGGGCCACGGGGGTCCCTCTGTGAAATCCTGCAGAATTCCAAAGACGGGGGATGTTACTGAACGCAAAGGTGGGGCCCTGACCTGACTTTGACACCGACTTTGACCTTGAGCCCATTACTTAACTCCCCGAGCCTCAGTTTCCTGGTCTATAAAATGAGAATAATTGTACCCATTTGGTCTCTGACAAACTTTTTAATGCCTCCGGGCTTCAATTTTCTCATCTGTAAAATGGAACTAATTATAGCCTTTCCTGTCTGCCTTACAGTTTTGCAATGAAATCCATCCACCCACTCAGCAAACAAGGAAGGAAGGAGGGTGCTTGTTAGATGCTCTCTGTGGCACTGTGTGCACACCTCCCCTTCCTCCCAACCAGTCCGGAGGTAGATAGGTTGTATTACCACCATTCTACAGACGGGAAAACGGGCCACTGGCTCCCTCCCCGGCATCAGGCAGCTGAGTGTGATCCAAACTGGGCATTCCCGCCTGGCGGGCCCCTCTCTGGAGCAGCAGAGGCTGCTGTATGGTAGCCCACGATAGACACTGGTTGAGTGGACACTGCGGAAGTCCCCTTCGGACAGAGGGTCTGGCACACCAGAGCCAGCCTGGGGTCCGGGGTCCACACCGCAGCCTGCTCACTGACACGGATGAGCACTGCAGGCTTCTGCACTGTAACAAGCAAAGGATGGGATTTGCCATGTAGTTTCATCCCCGACTGAGATCTGGGATCGTATGGGTCCCCTGGGTAGTCACAGGGCAGGGTCTTTGGGAGAAAGCTCAGGACCCCTTGAAGCTTTGAAGGAGCATGAGTTCTACCCTCAGAGAGACAGGAGTTCAGGTCTTCTCTGTGTGACTGCCTACGTGAGGCCTCAATAGTCTCATCTCTAAAATGGGAATTTCGGGGCGCCTGGGTGGCTCGGTTGGTTAAAGCCTCTGCCTTTGGCTCAGGTCATGATCCCAGGGTCCTGGGATTGGGCCCCGTGTTGGGCTCTCTGCTTGGTGGGGAGCCTGCTTCCTCCTCTCTCTCTCTGCCTGCCTCTCTGTCTACTTGTGATCTCTTTCTGTCAAATAAATAAATAAAATATTTAAAACAAAATAAAATGGGAATCTTTCAGCACCTGGGTGGCTCAGTCAGTTAAGCATCTGCCTTCGGCTCAGGTCATGATCTCAGAGTCCTGGGATCCAGCCCGGCGTGGGACTCCCTGCTTGGCAGGGAACCTGCTTCTCCAGCTTCTGCTCCCCATGCTTGTGCTCTCTTGCTCTCTCTCTCTCTCTTTCTGTCAAATAAATAAATAATTAATTAAAAATGAGAATCTTTGTTACAACGTAGTAAGGGGGTTCTGTGAATTAAACAAGAAAACTGGGCAAGAAATCCTACAAAGTGAGCAGGAACCATGGTGCAGTCCAGTTTCTCAGGGGAACCATGCTGTGGCTGTTGAGGCAGGACCAGGAAAAAATTAACTTGCCTGGAAAATACCTTCTTAGTAGCTTTCCTTCTTCGCAGCTTCCCGGGGAACCCACCCTGCTTGGCGCTGGGGTCACTTGATTTGCTTAATTAAGCTCTTCGTGGAGACAGATCACTTGCAGGTAAAGAACTTGTTGAATCTGGTGCAGGACGGTGGCAGGACAGAGGCCCTGAACTGCATTTGTTCAAAGATTAATTCAGATAAGCACCGTCCCAAGGTTTGTCCCTGGCACAAAGAGAGCCAAGGTTTTGTTCTGTGTTGTTTCTTTAACTTTCATTCTGAGATTAATTTTGTAACAAAAGAAATCAACCCTGTGGCTAAAAAAAAAAGAAATGAAACTACATACTAGCTTAAATGTTTGAAACTAACAAGCCCTGCCTCTGGTGAATTTCCTCTTCATTCTGCTCAAAACCCTAACAGTTGCTTTTTTAGGTCCTTGGTCCTCTCCTATTTCATGACAGGCAGCTAAAAGAAGACAGCTGGCATTTTCAACGTTCTGCCTGGACAGCCTTCAACTGGATTTGCACTTTCCTTACACACCTTTTCTATGTTCTCCATCACTCCATGCAACAACTGGTCTAAGCGTTGTGGTATAAAGACTAAAATTAAAGCCAATATCGGGTACCGAGTTAACTTCCGGTGAAATCAGAAGACCCTCAAATAGCCTAATGGCAAGTCCCCCTAACCCCAACTCTGCTCCCATGGATGGCCAAGGCCCCAGCTAGGGGCACCTGGTTGCTCAGTCAGTTAAGCGTCTGCCTTTGGCTCAGGTTGTGATCTCAGGGTTCTGGGAATGAGCCCTGTGTGGGGCTCCCTACTCATCGGGGAAACTGCTTCTCCCTCTGTACCTCCCCCCAGCCCTGCTCATACTTGTGCGCATGCGCGCTCTCTCTCTCTGAAATAAATTAGTTTAAAAAAAGAAAAAGAAAAAAAGGAAATCATAGCATATCTCGAGCTTTTCCTATGTGCCCAGGACTGTGGCGGGTACCCCTGTGTGCCAGGCCACAGCGATCTTATGAGGCAGGAACAATTATAATCCCATTTTACAGATAGGAAATTGAATCGCAAGAAGGTAAGTAATTTGCCCAAAGCCGTATGGCTTACAGGAAGAGGGTCTAGAGTCACACCTGAGCAATCATACCAGAGCCAAACTCTAGAGCCCAGCCTTAGAACCAGCAGCAAAGTCCAAAAACCATTATATTTTTATCCCGGGACATGGATTTGGCATTAACAATAAAGTGGAACTGTGCCCAAGATGTTAGCAAGTTCCAAATAAAACAAACTTCGACATTCTTCGTGCTTTAGCATGGTGCGTTCTGGAAAACTATGCCATAGAACGGTTTGTATTTTCCCACAGGAACCCTCTGTGGCAGAAATGGCCAGTTTCTCCCAAATAACTATTCTTCTGTCTTAAAGAGCAATAGACTTTTTAGTTGGGCACCTGGCACCCCACCTAACGACTGTTTTCTCCAGTTCACCTTGCAACTACGGGGAGTGAGATTAAGCCAGTGGGATAAGAGCAGAAGGGATGGCCACCATCCCTGGGTTGCGTCTGCTGTCAGAGTGTGGTGCAATGGCAGGAGCTGGAGCAGTGGCTTTGGACCATGAGATGAAAGCTGAGTGTGGAGGGACAGGGACAGAGCAGGTAGCAGGAGCCTGGGGGTTTGGATGACTTCGAGGGACAGCTAAATCTTCAAGCCCTGACTGCCCACCTTTGGCTTCTTGCCTGAGAGAGAAATAAAATTCTACCTTCTTTAAGCCATTGTTAATTTCAGTGTTTGTTTCTGCATTTGGAATCGTATGGTAACTTACCGGCTGTCTTCAGATGGAAAGGTAGTATTTGTGCGGGCTTGAAGCAGCTGCGCCTGTGGTCTATGGTCCCTCAGGGTCCTGAAATTCTGTGGCTTTGTGACGGGAGAGTATTGGTTGGGTTAAGGACTTCCGGTAGTTTCTAGGCTCTGGACTGGATGCTGATCTTTTCCTTTTTTTCATCATGTGAACGATTTTCCCTCAATCTTACTTTGGCCTTCTGCAATTTGAATGCGGGATTGGACTACATTGAAAGCCCAGTGGAAAGTAAGAAGCTGTTTGAGATGAATTTTCCTTTCGGTGTCTTTGGGAAGCTGGGACAGTTTATGATCATTTTCCAATAGCCAGAAATCATTTTGTGAAGTGCTGTGTGTGTGTGTGTGTGTGTGTGTGTGTGTGTGTGTGTGCGCGCGCGCGCGCGCTTGCTCTTTGCTCTACAAAACATCATGGAGTCATTTGGGGTTTTGTGTGTGTGCATGTATGTGTGTTTCCTTTTACGCTGATGAAAAAAAAAGCTTTGCTTCCCCATCATGGCTAGGATGTGGAGTTTCCTGGTGAAAAGATATTCAGCTGATTGAGCCTCTTGGGGCATGTGGGGACTTCCCTGGGACAGGGATCAGGATGGGGAGACTCAGGAGTTGGGGGAGACAAAAACAGAACTGAGAGGAAGGAAGCATTGCCAGGCAGGAGGGTCTGGAGCCCCAGCCATGGCAAGGCTCAGGGAGAACCCAGAAGAAGGAGAGGGTGACAGGGAAGCTTCGGCAAGGACACAGGTCTCAGAGCAGGGAGTCCGGTAGCTGGTTCCAGGGGGACAGCCCCCATGCTTGGAGCCTCTCTCAGATGAGGTGTCCCTGTCCAAGGGGCTATGCCTGACATGCCTTGTCAGAAGAGTCAGGAGTCAGACTGGCCAAACATGGAAGCAGAAAATTGATTAAAGGTCAACAACCAAATGACGTATCTTGAGTTGGACGATGCTTGGAGATCTTGCAAAGTGGAGTCAATATCGCTCCTTCTTTCGGGGCCCCTGGGCGGCTCAGTTGGTTGAGTATCTGACTCTTGATCTCAGCTTTGGTCTCAGTCTTGGTGTCATGAGTTCAGGCCCTGTGCCAGGGGCCTGAAAAGAAAATCGCCTTCTTCCAAGGGTGAGTGTGAGGATAACGAGGTTGAGAACAAGGGCTCGGAAAATGTGAGTGGCCACTGCCATCATCGTCCCGGTTTTCCCTCTTAAATAGTTATTCGCCGGAGGCAGCAGTGGCCTTTTGTGACTAAGAAAGTCTGTCGTTAAGAAAGTTCCGTGTTGCTGTTGAAACAGTGGGTGGCCAAGTAAGAAAGGCAGTGCAATTTCGCTGTGATTTGAAGAATTTTAGGTTTGGGGCTTCTGTCTCTGAAGCACGGTCAGCAATGACACACGTCTGTTGGATGGGGTCAAGTTCAAGGCTTTGCCACAGGGCTTCCTGATCTCATTGCGCACTTCCCATCTCCTGTTGGTTATCGCTGCAAAACATTAACTGCGATAAAACACGCACAAGGCTTATCCTCTCACACGGGGTAAGTGTTACGTTCAGTTGTGCCAGGCACACCCACACAGTTTCAGCTCGTTATCGTTTTAACTTTATTTTGAATACCATCTTGCCCCATCCTGGGGCTCCAAGTTCATCCCTGTCATCAGTCCCTGTTGTTTCCCCAGGCTCTGAGGTTCTAGGAAGATGCCCTCTTCCCCAGTCTCTCGGCTTAGAAGGGGATCCCACTTGAGTCTTCTGGCTTGGAGGGGGAATCCCACCTCGGTTGGGCCTTTAGATCAAGCTGGGGTCAAAACGGCCTCTGCCCGTCTCAGCCCTGCTCTGCTATTCTGGAGAGCAAGGCTGCATGGACTCCATCCACTAGCGAGGTGGGGGGCGGGGGAAACGCTCCAAGGGCGGGGTAGATCATCATGAAGGCTCTGAGATGCCCTGCCACCTAGAAACAGCTGGTGCAGCAGAATGGGGCAGGGCCCGCTGAAGGGCCAAGTTCTATCTGCCCGTGGGAGGCAATGCTTAGAAGTTGGGGACCTGGGGCGCCTGGGTGGCTCAGGAGGTTAAGCTTCTGCCTTCGGCTCAGGTCATGATCTCAGGGTCCTGGGATCGAGCCCCGCATCGGGCTCTCTGCTCAGCAGGGAGGCTGCTTCCCCCTCTCTCTCTGCCTGCCTCTCTGCCTACTTGTGATCTCTGTCTCTCTGTCAAATTAAAAAAAAAAAAAAAAAGAAGTTGGGGACCTGTCTCGGTGGATACAGCGTATGCACAGAGCCCCAGGCCGACATGTGCCATAATCATGACCAGACATCACGACCACACCCAATCATTGCTCATGGAATTATTGTTTCCCATCCCCGAACCTTGGAGCGGGGAATTTTTTTCCACAGCGGTGGGGGTGGGGCAGAACAGTGTTTCCACTGACTTTGGAAGGGCAGACTGCCAAGTCAGGCTCCCTACCCTCTGAACCGTCCCCAAAAAAGCATGTATTACATATTTAAAACAACAACAACAACATTATTGAGATACCGTAACATCTGCCCAGTGGTTTTGTGTTAGCATACACGCAGAGCTGGGCGTCCCTCACCCATTTTAGAACATTTTTGTCATTCCAGAAAGAAACTGTACCCTATGAGCAGCCCTTTCCCCTCATCCCGCTCCCCCCCGCCCCGCCCCCAGCCCCCGGCAGCCACTCGTCTATTTTCTGTTTCCATGGGTTTGCCTATCCTGGACATTTCCCATCAATGGAATCGGGTGGTATGTGTCTGGCTTGTTTTCGGGAGCATGTTTACAAGGCTCATGGGCAGGACAGGATGTGCCCGGTTCCTGAGAAAGAAGCCATAGTAGGGATAGAAGCAGCCATGAGTTAATGGACATTTGGGTCGTCCCCCGCTTTCAGCTGTGATGAGCAGACGCGCTCTGATCCTTCACGTTCACGGTTTCGTGTGGTTGCACGTTTCCAGTTCTCTCGGGTATACACGTCTGAAGGCAACTTCTGGGTCACGTGATAACTCCGTGTTTAACTTTTGGAGGAACTTTCTAGCTGTTTTCCGAAGCGGCTGCACCATCTCAGATGCCCCCAGCGATGTCCAATCTCTGACACCTTTCCCAGCACTTGTTGTCTTTCTGGCGATGGCCATCCTAGTGGGGTCTTGCTATGGCTTTCACCTTTCCTTCCTGATTAACGGTGTTGAGCATCTTTTCATGGGCTTAGTGGGCCGTTTGTGTATGTTCTTTGCAGAAGCGACTTTCGTGCTTCCTGCCTCCTCCCTGTCTGGCCGCGGGAGACTCAGAGGCTCTGTACCCCTGGGAGCTGCTGGAGGAGTAGGGACAGACAGCAGGTGCAGCAGCCCAGCTGCGGTGCCCTGGGGGCTGTCGAGGCATTCTGCTCAAGCCAGACGGTGGGGGGTGCTGGCCATGTTTGCCAACGGGGGAGGGAGCTTTGAGTTCTGCCTACATTCCCCCTTTAGAGAGTCAGTCCCTGGGCTCTGAAAGCCCTGTGGGATTGACCTGACAGTGGGCTGTACCCGCAGGTCTTGTGACCCTTTCTGCATTCCCCCTCTTAATGAGTCAGAACTTCCTGGGTTTCCCTGGAGGACGTCAGAGTCGCATGATTCCTGGGCTCAGGATCAGACAGACCCAGACCAGGTCCTGGCCCTGCCTCCTACTAGCTGTGGACTCTGGGCAAGGCCTTCTCAGGGCATGGGTGTCTCCTCGGTAAGAGTGGGGACAATCCTTGCTTGACAGGAGGAGGGGACGCTTTGTGAAACTTAAGATCCTGCACCCATGAAAAGGACAAGATTCTGTCCTTGATGCTCTCATAGCCTGGAGGGGAGATGAAAGTGCTCTGTGCATGAAGGGCTGGGGTGGGCAGGGAGACAGAGAGGGAGCATGGGGCCAGGCTGGAGGTGGGGGTTTCTGTACTCAAGATTGAGCTGTTCCAGGGGCGCCTGGGTGGCTCAGTGGGTTAAGCATCCGCCTTCGACTCAGGTCATGATCCCAGGGTCCTGGGATCGAGTCCCGCATCTGGCTTCCCGCTCTGCAGGGAGTCTGCTTCTCCCTCGGTCCCTCTGCCCTGCTCATGCTCTCTCTCTTGCAAACATAAATAAATAAAATCTTTTTTAAAAAGATTGAGCCGTTCTGGGGCGGGCAGGAGCCAGCTGTGTGACTGGGAATACACCAGCCCTCTTGGGCACCTGTCTGCTCTTTGACAAGATCACAGTCACAATCCTAGCCCTGAGAGCTAGGTGGGGCGGTGTTCAATGCACTCCCCTGCACTGCGCCCACCATCTGGGGACAGCTCTCAGGCCTTCACTGCCTCTAGGCTTTGAGGCATGTTGTCTCCTGGCATGGAAGCTCTATAATGATTCTGTGGGCTGGATCCAGAAACTTCCTCCCAGGCAATGATACGGGCAGCCCCACCCCCACACCCCGGCACCTGGGTTAGAGCCCCCGTCCCATCGAGGTCTCACCAGGGGCCTGTGGCCACATCCCAGCTCTAGCCCCTGAGATCGCTTGAAGTTTCTCATCGGTTTGGGGATTTTAGAGCCAGAAGCTGCTTAAAGGCTCCTTGGTTTCCTGCCCCCACTTTGCAGATGAGGAAACTGAGGCTCGGAGAGGATGTGATTTTCTCAAGTCCCATAGGAGGTTTGTGGCCCAGGAACACAATTGTTTCCACTGCTCTGCAAAGCAGCCTTCCAAGGGGTTTCTATGTAGTATGATTTGCACACCCCCGAAGGACTCTTTCAACTTCTTTTTTTTTTTTTAATATTTTATTTATTTGAGAGAGAGAGAGAGAATGAGAGCATAAGAAGGGAGAGATCAGAGGGAGAAGCAGACCCCCTGCGGAGCAGAGAGCCCGACGCGGGGCTCGATCTCAGGACCCTGAGATCATGACCTGAGCCGAAGGCAGTTGCTTAACCAAATGAGCCACCCAGGTGCCCCTCAACTTCTTAAGGTACTATTTGGGGTGAATATCCCCAAGGCCCCAAATCCTAGGGGCCAGCCTAGCCCTTCTGCTCCTGGCTGATCTGGACGCTTAGCCCACCACCACCCCTCGGCCCAGCTCCGTCCTCCATACCACGCAGCCTGGGCTGCATCTGGCCGGGCCTGCCTTGGCTCCCTGCCCGTCCTCTGCTCTGAGAGCATGGGCTGGGCAGGCAGGGACCCGGCCAAGTCTCCAGCATCTCCGCCAGCACCTCCTCCGCCTGGGATTCCTGCGAGGCCTCCCTGACTGCTGCCAACCCTCTTCATAAATGGGCAGGTGCGGCCGGCTCCCTGCCTGTGCCCAAAGGGAGAGTGCCTGGCATGCTGGCGGGGGAGGGGGGGACGAGAGGGCCCCAGCTATTAGCACTGTGAGGCTTCCGTGAGCTCCAGAGGGACTCCCCCTTCCCCACCCCAAGCTCACTTCTTGGACACTGCTGGCTTCCAGTCCTCTCTCCGCCTCCTCCAGCGGCTTCTCCAGGACCCACTCTACGGGGGGAGGCATCCCCCCTAAAACCGGTCTTTGGTCTCCAGGCTCCTTATTTGGCACCCTCCTCTGGGGCCAGCTTATTCTTTCTAAGGCATCACTGGCCCTGGCCTTGCGTTGACTCAGTCTGGGCGGTCGTGGAGCCGGAGCCCCATCTCCAGGGGACCCTCACGTTCAAGTCTCATCTGAGCTTCTTGTCAGCTCATTCTCCCATTCCCGGGGCCCGTAGCCAGGCTGCACCCCAGCCCCTCACGTTGTCCCGTGCACTGTGCGGCACAACAGCCTCTCAACCCTCTCCCCTCCCCACTAGCCTCCGTCTTGCTATTTCAGGGAAGCACAGAAACCGTAGTGTAGGATCAGTGGAGGGTCACAAAGTGACACCCCCATGCGGCCAGCACCCGATGAAGAAACAGTAACCAGAGCCCCAAGCCCCTTCCAAGGGCCGCCACGATCCTGACTTCTAACACCATGGATTATTCTGCCTGTCTCTGAGCATCCCATAGCGGAATCTTATAGAACCGGGATGGGTGTTGTGAGGAGCTGCCCAGGTTCCCCTCCTGGAATGAAGAACTCATTCTGCAGCTGCTAGGAGAGCAGCTGAAACATGGTCCTCAGTTCTTGGTCTTTTTTGGGCTAAAAAAGGGCAGTTTTGTCTAAGGTCGTGTCTTCTGTGGCCAATCTGCCTCCAATGACTAATCAGCATGGGCTGTGAAGACCCGGCCCCTGGCCCCAACTCAGGACAACCCTGCAGGGCCATCCCAGCCCCGTGGGTGCCAAGGCTGGAAAGGAATGGCATCGCAGGGCAACTCGTCCTTTGCAGCTAAGTTGTCCTAGGACTAAGTTCTTGCAAATGCTATGGGTGTAAATATCACCTGTCACTCTAGGGTCCTCCCTCTAACCGACAGAGTGTGTCCCGTTTCCATCTTCCTTATTCCTTCCGGCTGGGATGCATATGTGATGCTGGCACTTGGGCAGCCATACTGGGCTGTGAGGCAGAAGCCATGTGATGTGGGTAGTGGAACCTCAAGTTGACGGGAACCTGCCTGGCTCATGGACTCTGTGGCGTGGCCACACCAGCCCTGCGCTGCCCACCTTGGGTTTCTTTGCAAGCGAGAAAGTAACCTCTAACTCATTTAAGCCACATTTACTTTGTTGTCGCTGTTTACAATGGAAATGAACCCTAACGGATTAATTTCCTTCATGATTAATAAATCTTCCAGGGATCTCAACCAGTCATGGAATGAGTGAGACACCAAAAGAGTAAAACTGTGCTTGGCACCTAATAAAACAGATACAAAAAAAAACGATTTTGCAAAGAGCCTTAGGGTACTGTGAAGTGTGCATGCATTCAGTTACAATGTAGACTTCAGCCCGGAGTCTCCCCCCGTTTACATCATCGCAAAATATTTCCCGAGATCTAATTTTGCTGGTCATGGAACTAAGAAGGCCCCGTCACCGGACTTCTGCTGGGCTATCAGGCATTGGGAGGGGCCTGGCTCTAGAGTTCGACATGTTCAAGTCTCCTCTGAGCTTCTCTGTTGGTTCATCCTCCCATTGGGGCTCTGCCACGTATTGGCTGTGTGCCCTGAGGCAGGTCCTGTAACCTCTCTGAGTCTCCATTCCCTCATATATAAATTGCAGCTGGTGTCCTCCTCCCAGGGGTGAGGTGAATGAAATCGGGTGCAGGAAGGTGTCTACTGTGGGGCTTTGGACAGAGCGGGTAGGCAGCAAGTACCAGTTCCCGCAGAGGCTCCTGCCCGACAGCCATACCTCCCCCTCTTCTTTCTTGCAAAGGGAACGCTGACTTTGTTCAGCCCTCAGGTGGCCTTGTGTTAGAAGAGAAGCAGGGCACCCTTCCCAGGCCTTGGGGGTAAATGTCAATGGGTCTAAGCCAGTCCTTGGTCCCATCCAGTTCTGCAAAAAAGGTGACAAGGCGCAGCCCTGGCCAGGGCACAGAGGCCAGGAGGCAGGGAAGAGGGATCTTCATGCTCCCCTGCTCTGTCCTGAGCCTTTGGATTCGGTTTGCTAGTAACTGGGGTAGGAATGGGCATACGCTGCTTAAGTGGCCAATGAGAATTAGGGGAAATCAGCTGGAGGAGGGGGGTTCTGAGAAAGTTTTCACAAACACAAGAGAAGAACATTCTCTTCTCTGCCTTTTTGCTTTAGCGAATAAGGGTGTGAGGCTTGGAGCATTGGCAACCATCTTGAAGCCATGAGGGGACAAGCTTGAGACCAAAAATCAACTCACGAGATCCTTGAAGCTACGAAGATATTGATGAGCTGACTTAACCCTCGAAGCACTCTGCCACCAGCCTGCTGGTTGTGTGTGACAGACACTGCTGACTGTTTCTCTTTGTCCCTCCCCCCCTCCATCGGTTTAGGAGTAGGACTCGCTGGGTTTTAGCTGGGTGTGTGTTCCCGGGCTTCAGACCAGCCTCGGCAGCTGGGTGTGGCCAAGTGATTAAGTCCAGGCCAATGGGATGCGAGCAGGAGTGATGTATGCAAATTTTGGAATTAGAGCCGGTTGCCTTGGGCATTGTCTTCCCTCCTTCCAGCTGGCCGGACAATGGCCGCAGCTGGACCCTTTTAGATGTCCCAGGTTGGGGCGGTGAGTGGGGTGGGGTGGGGGTGGGGCTGGGCGGCCCCAGGGCCTCAGAGTACTCACCGGGAGACTGTGACCTGAGGCAGGAACAATCTTCTGCCTTCTTTAGGCAACTGTCTTTTGGAATCTTTTCATTATAACAGCTTCCTGGGTTTCTTAACCAATACATCACGTGGGACGATAAATGCCTTGTGGTTTCAATCACCCTGAGTTCTTTCTAGCAGCCGGTGGCCCCCTTTCTGGTCTTGTTTCTCTCCTTGGAACTTCGTAGGGCGGCGGGGGGGGTCTGGGTTCTGATCTGTGTTGGTGGTGGCGCAAGGCTGTGACAAACATCTTCCTGTTTGGGGACCCCCCCCCCCACACAATTCAAGTGAAGACTTTGGTTCCTTCCTACTATGGCCCCTTGCCCAGGGAAGTGCCGGCTCCCTCCACCATAGCCCGGACCACCCTTGAGTCCGCTGCTGGTTGTCAGTTCCGAAACCTGTGTCCAGTCTCAAGCCCAGACCGTACAGCGGAATTCCCAGCTTGCCTTGCACTGGACTGGCCCCTGTTGGGACTAGATGTAGGAGTAAGTGAACCATGAAGCCAGACTTCCAGGAACACACTTCGTACTCACTCATCCCCCGTCTCTGTTAGGTCCTCAGATGGAGGGCATTGCAATTTAACGTTTAAACAAGAAGCTGAATATTGCTACAGAGGCAGGGGAAACATTCCCTCACCCCAGCGCGGCTGGGCCGGCTGCCGGCCTCCTTGCCTGTGCTTGGTCAGCTGGGAAGCTTCATTCGATTATTGACAACACACCTGCCTCAGGCCCTGGGGGACCCCTTGCTGACCCCCCATGAAGGAATGGGTCCTCCTCTTCTTCCCCAACTCCCAGGCAAGAACATCTGCAAACACACCCACCACCCGCCAGAAACAAACGGCAGGGTTCCTAGGATCTGATTACTGTCCCTGGGGCAGGCTTCCATGGGAGCCGGCCCCTCCTTTCTCTTTTCCGAGAACTGGAGAACTCAGTTGCCGGGCAAATGTTCCTGCTCCTGCCACGAAGGGGGATAGCCCGAGGCTGCCAGAGAGCATCTAACAAAGCAAGCTTGGGATGGGGCGGCACCAAGCACAGGGTCTCCAGGGAATGGGGAGAGGCAGAGAAGCCAGGAAGGGGTGTGTGCATGGGTGTGTGGGGGGGGAGGGGTACCTGGTCTGGGGATATTGCACAGGGAGGTCAGGAAAAGCCCCCTCAAAAAAAAAAAAAAAAAAAAAAAAAGTAAGAAGCCTCTCTAGCTCCCGGAGCCTGCCTCCTTCCTGCCTGGAGCCTGGGGCTCAGGACGGCTCAGTGGCTGGCCCATGCAATCGCCACAGTCACGCAAGGAGGCTGGTCCCGTCCATTTCTGCACAAGAGGGAACAAGGCACAGCCCTGGCCAAGGCCCAGGGGCCAAAAGGCAGGAAAGGGGATCCTCACGCTCCCTGCTCTGCCCCGTGCATTAAGACGATTCCTCCCGGCCCCAAACCCTCCACCAGGATGGGCACAGGCTGGGGTCCGCAGGGCCAGGTGGTGAGGGTGGTACCTTGTGGCCTCACGGCAGGGCGACGAATCAGCCTTTCCCTCTCCCTCTGTCTGCCCACACCCATCCCCTCGGGCTCTTTTCTCCGGGACGTGGCTGTTATTTCTAGCCAGCGAGATCCTGACGGGTTCTGTCTGCTGCAGTGAGGGCTGGGTGTGGAGCAGGCTCAGCGAGGTCCAGTCCCCCCACCCAACCGGCAGGTTGATGGAAGGACGGTCCTTCGTGGAACGTGGGAGAGGAAAAAATCACCTCTGTGCCCTCTGCCTTCCCCTGCCTGCCCGCTTCCTTGGAGAAAGGATGCCAGGAACATCTGAGAGTTCTCCCATTCTTGGCCCTGCCTGGCATGATGCGAGGAGAGTCTGGGGCCAAGGCTCCCTCCTGGGCCCCATTTCCAGAACGAGGTCCTCCTCTGAGAAGGTCTGTAAACATTTGGCCAAGCTGTGTTCCTTCAGAACTGGCTTCAGCTCCTCCCGACCGGCCCGGGCCCCTGGGTTAGGAGATGTCAGGGATGGCCAAAGGCCCAGCGATCTTACTGATGCTCCTGGAGAAAGGGGATCCAGAGTTGGTCCCTCAGCTCTGCATGGACTGCTGGGAACTCTTTGAGCCCCCCCCCCCCCCCGCAATGACATGGAGGTGCCCCGCTGGGAGCCTCAGACCAAACCCAAATCCAAGAATAGCCCTGAGAGGGCTCTGGCATGGCTCTGCCCTTCAAGATCTCTGGGGGAACAGGCCAGAACCCCACAGTAAAGGAGGTGCTTGGGGGCTGTGGGGCTGTAGGGAGGGCAGTCAGAGAGGGCTCCCTGGAGGGGACATCAGCCATATGGGAAGGAACAATAAGAGTTTGTTGGTGAAGATGGTTGGGAAGTTCATTGCAGGCAGCCACACAGGCACGGAGGATCAACATGTGGCCACTGGGGGAGGGTCAAGAATGTGCAGTTTAGGGCGCCGGGTGGCTCAGTCCGCTGAGCGTCTGCCTTCGGCTCAGATCATGATCTCAGAGTCCTGGGATCGAGACTTGCTTTGGGCTGTCTGCTCCGCGGGAGTCAGCTTCTTACTCTGCCCCTACGCCAACAGTTTGTCTCAAATAAATTAAAAAAACAAACAAAAAAAAACAACACAAAAAGGCTATGCAGTTCAGCGTGCGTGGAGGGCAGTGCACAAGGCTGGAGAGGGAGGACCACAGCGGGCCTGTAATGCAGCCCGAGCTAGGCTTTGTTCCATGGGCAACAGACACCCACAGAGGCACCGAGGGTGAGCGGGTGACGTTGTTGGCCGCATCTCTAAGTACTGGCGCCTAGTAGGCACGAGTGACTGATTACACAGGGCTCGAGCCTAAGAGGGTGTCTGTCTGTCTTGCTTATGTATATATAGTTAGGGCGCCTGCGAGGCTCGTTAACGTCTGTTAAGGGTCGTTAACCGTCTGCCTTCTGCTCAGGTCATGATCTATGATCCAGAGTCCTAGGATCAAGCCCTGTGTTGGGCTCCCTGCTCAGCATGGAGCATGGGTCTCCCTCCCCCTCTACCCCTCCCCCTGCTTGTGTGTGCACTCTCTCTCTCTCTCTTTCTAATTAGTAAAATCTTTAAAAAAATAGGCGAATGATGCTCTGATTGGAGATATAACTGACGTGTAATCCAATGTTGTCATTAAAATATCACCTGTTCTTGAATACCGCTAGAGCCAGGGAGTTCACTTCCTAACCAGGCTGCCAAGACAGTCTATAGGCATAATTCAGAGGTCTCTGAACATCTCCCTCTGGGCTGCCAAAGAGCAACCTGCCAGGCCCCCGAGTTCCTAGCAGCACCCCTGGTCCCGCACGGAAGTGCTTCTCCAGCCTGGCTGGAGCACTGAGCTCTCACACGGGGCTTCCTCAGTGCAAACCAGCGGGGCCAGGGCTGCACCTGGCAGAGAGCATTTTCCTCTGGCCCAGGCCTGGGGCTGCCAGCAGGGAGCCTCTGGTCTCTCCCAGGATCTGAGCCAGGCATCCACACGAGGCAGGGGGGACCCCACAGTCCCCAACACCTTCCCCCTCTAGGCCTGGGGACAGTACGCACCTACTGGCATAATGGGCTCCTGGGGTGTCTTGTTCGCCTCCCCCACCCCCACCCTCCAGGGTCCCAGAACTCTGCTCTCCAGGCAGGGCTGAGTGACCTCAAGCACATCATGACCATCTCTGGCCCCAGCTGCTTCCCATCTGCAGAACGGGGCTACTGTGGGCCCTGGCAGTGAATTCCTTTTATCAACCACCAAGCACTCAGGTGTCAGGGAGCCGCTTTTATTATGTTTATTACCCTGTGTTTTTGTAGGCAGGATGGGGGTTGGTTTTCTTAAAACCCGCCCCCTCGCCCTGGAGTAGCCAGTGGGTGCCCGGTCACCCTTGCCAGATCTCTGGAAAGAGAATGGGGTGAGCAGGCAGGGCTCCCCAGGCCGGCTCAGCGCCTCTGACAAAGAAAGCAAAGGCAGGAAAGAGCAATGCCCCTGCCAGCCCCAACCCCCAACCCAGGCTCAGGAGGCTGGGTGTGCACCCCTGCTGCCTCCCCCATCCCCTCCCCTTCCTTCCCCTGTTCTGGGGTTTTCCCATCCATGCTCTCATTGTGGGCACCACGGCCCCCACTGGCCTGGCTGCCCTGAGATGCCCAGAAGCCGCTTTAATGCGCACAGCTCTGGTGTGCTGTCAGAAGACCCGGACGCTCACGCCGGCGGATTCTGGGCTGGGGCCCTCCCCACCTCCCACTCGTTGCCTGCACCCTGAGAAAGCACACAGGCCGGGCGGGGGGGGGGGGGTCCCACCGGCCTCGCCCTGGAGGGAGCGGACCCGGGGAGCCTGTGGCGTGTCCTCCAAGCACACCTCTGGGGCTGACGGCTGCCCACCGTCCCCTGAGCCCGCCCTGAACCCTAGGCTGTGGCCACTCAGGCCTCCCTGTCCCGGGCCCTCCCATCTCGCCCCCCACGCCATGCCCAGGAAAGGTGGCCGGGAGCCCTCCTCTATCAGGATGCCCAGTGGTGCAGGGAGCGTGCCCCGGGCAGGCCGGTCACAAGTACATCTTCATGGCCTCATGCGTCGTGGGGCAGTAGCGGGCTTGCAGCTGGGCCAGCAGCGCCCGGGACGTGGCCTCCAAGCGCGTGCCCTGGCTCTTCTTGTTCCACACGTGGACGGCGTACGTGGCATTGAGCAGCCGCTGCAGCTCCTCGGGGGTGACCTCCTGGAAGTACCTCCGCCAGTCCTGCCAGGGCACGGGGTAGAAGGCCTCGCTGGGCAGGGTGGTGACGCCGCGGCAGGCGTGGCTGTCGTCCAGGCTGCGGATGGAGCACCACTTCTTGAACACCCGCGTGAGCAGCTGCGGGCCCTGGTGGCCCCAGATCCAGCCGTTGTAGTGGGCCACGAAGTCGCGCATGCACAGCGCCATGAACTCGTGGTGGCGCTCGAAGGCCAGGAAGGCGCCGTTGAGGACGTAGCGGGACTGAGTGCCCAGCGTGTTGGTCAGATTCTGCAGGTTCCTGAGGACGATGAAGTCCGTGTCCAGGTAGATGCCGCCGAACTTCCACATGAGCGCGATGCGGGAGGCGTCGGAGAGCACGGGCAGCACGTACGGCTCCCAGCGGCGCCGCCGGGCCGCGTACCAGGCCGCCAGGGGCGTGTCCCGGAACAGCTCCTCCAGGTCCAGTGGCAGCAGGTGCACGTTGGGGAAGCAGCCCAGGAGCGAGAGGCCCAGGTGCCGGGGCAGGGAGGCGTTCCCGCCGGGCAGCCCCTTCATCAGGACCACCACCCGGGACTCGGGGTGGGCCCTGGCGGCCGACTCCACCGAGCACATGAACAGGAAGTTGGGGTTGGTCCGGTCTGAGGTCTCCAGGAAGAAGATGTTCCCCGGGGGCGGGGTGCTGGACAGCAGTGTAGGGGGCACCAGTCGGGGACAGGGGACCTCGGCAGGCAAGTGAGAGAACTCTCTCTGGCCTCTGGGCTCTCCCACGATGTGCCAGTAGATCATGACGGAGACGAAAAACGTGAACTTGAAGCTGATGATAAACAGGGTGCAGACCCGCTGTCTCGGGGCGCCCCGAAGCAGCCGCAGCAGGCACTCAGGGGGCCCGGGCATGTTCTCCCCAGATGACGCCGAGCGCCCGCGGCAGGAACTGGCCGGTCTGGAAGAGACGAGCGTCACATTCGGGCAGACGGCTGGCATCCCCGGCCCCAAGAACACTTCCCACAAGCACCAGTGATGGCCAGTGCTAGCTTCCAAACGCCCACGGACCTGCTGGCTCCGAGCGCCACCTCCTTCCTCACCTGCAACGCGGAATGGCAGGCCAGAGGCCGCAGGCTGGGAAGAGTCCCCTCGGCTCTCTGTGACACACCAGGGAGCTTCCCGGGAACTGAGCCGGTGCTACCTACAACACGCGGCCATCATGCCCCAGGCCAGGGTCTGGCACAGACGAGGGTTGTCAGAAGGGACGCCTCTGCCACGTGGCACTCGGGCCTCTCTGTCCAGTGAGGCCTGGGCCCCTCGGGCCACTGGCAGCCCGTGATTTGACGCCCAGCACAGGGATCCCTCAGCCCCATTCAATTCCACAAGTCGGCCTGGAGCTGCTCCAAGAGGGCACACCGCCAAGTAGCCTTGGGGGGCGCCTGGGTGGCTCAGTGGGTTAAAGCCTCTGCCTTCAGCTCAGGTCATGATCCCAGGGTTCTGACATCGAGCCCCACGTCGGGCTCTCGGCTCAGCGTGGAGCCTGCTTCCTCCTCTCTCTCTGCCTGCCTCTCTGCCTACTTGTGATCTCTGTCTGTCAAATAAATAAATAAAATCTTAAAAGAAAAAAAAAAAGAAAAGAAAGTGCCTGGCTTTCCCAGTCCCTCCCCTGGGCGGTCCTTCCTACAGGCACAGGTCCGGAGGGAGAGGGGCAGGGAGATTGTGCTGTAAGCTGGTAACCCTGCCTAGGACTGCGCCCTTCAACCCTTACCCTTTTGGTGATGTCCACCTGGCCGGCAGCCAAGAACATCCTGGGGGCCTTACAAGCGGCTGCGGGAAATGAAACAGGCCTGGGTTCTGTCCCCAAGGGCAGGGCTACGGGAACACCTGGGAGGCAGGGAACCTTAAGTCTGCCCAAACCAGCTAAGATGTGGGGCAATTCACTGAGGTCACGCTTCCCACCTGCAGGCAATACCGGAACCCACTGAAGGGTGACCATCACCACACATGTGCCAGGTGGCCGCTCGGGGTGTCACACACATGGAACTTTCTAAACCCTCCCAGCTGCTCTATGCAGTGGGGATCACTGTCCCCACATCACAGGTGAGGACCACGAGGCACCGAGAAGTCTGGTCATTCACATGCCGTCCCGCGGCAGGCAAGTGGTGGTGCGGGGGCTTGAAGCCAGGCCACCTGGCTCCTGAGTCCACTCCCGCAACACTGCACCGGCCAGCCTGGGAGAGAAGTGGCATGGAGGGGCGTGGGAATGCACCTGGTACTTCGGGGACTCAGCCGGGCTCTTCTCACTATTCACGGAATCCCGGTCACCGTTTACCCAGCGCCTTCTAAATTCCTGGGGCCCATGTGCACCCTCTCTGGCTCACCGTAGCCCCGAGGGTGGTTGGACAGTTTCTTCTTTAGAGGCCAGGAAACGTGGACACACAGAGGGATGCAGGGACCGGGCGCGCAGCCTGGGAGTTAACGGGGGCTGGAGTCAGCCCCTCCCCAGGACAGAAGGGTCTCATAGCCTGAGGGCAGTGCCAGGAGGCTGGGACTTGAGCCTCTGGCTTGCCCTCCTGGTGGAAGGCTGGGACCCGCGGTGACGTCACTGGCTGGTAACTCACCAGCCTGGGTGGCCCATGGCGGCGAGGTAGGGATCCGGGCAGCTAGGCAGCTCTCCGGGGGACACGCCCTGGCTCAGCAGCCACACTCCTCTGCCGACAGGAACACGGCCCTTCCACAATCGCTCTGCACACACAGATCCATCTGCAAAAGATGGCGAGACACAGAGTGAGGAGGGCAGCGGGCTCACGGAGGCCTCACGCCCCAGCCACACAGGGTCACTGGCTCATTGATCTCTCTTGGCCTCACAGGGTGCTTGGGAGGAAGGAAGAGATATTGGTGCAGCTCTGCCCCTGGGGAACTCTCAGTGGGGTAGGGGGGGGACCATCTGGAAACAGACACGGACAAGGCTGGTGACCGCTGAAATGCAGCAAAGGGTCCAGCGGAACCAGGGGAAGGTGGCTTCCTGGAGAGGGACACCGACGGAAGGGCCTTAGCCAGGTGGGCCTCCAGAAGCGCTACGGGGCCCTGCACACCTTTCCCCTGCCAGAGCCCGGCTCAGAGCCCGACACACAGTAGGCACACACAGACGGACTCGCCCTCTCGCTGATTGCTCATTCATGGACTCACTCCCCTGGCGGCCAGAGGGACACTCCGAGTACACTAGCCAGGCCATGTCACTTGTCTGCTGAGATCCTCAGTGATGTGGGAGGCCCGGGTCCACCAGGTCCTGCATGGCCCCCACCCCGGGCCTCAGACCCCACGTCCCTCCCGGTCGCCGGCTCTCCCCCAGCCACGCCGGGCCTGCTCACTCTTTCTCAAACCCCTGCCCCCCATATTGCCATCTCAGGGCCTGTGTGTACGCTGTCCCCTCTGTTTGGAATCCTCTTCCCACAGCTGTTCACCTGGCTCGGTCCCTTACCTCCCTCTCGTCCTCACTCAGAAATCATCTGCCTGGGGTCCCTGGGGGGCTCAGCCGGTGAAGCGTCTGCCTTCGGCTCAGGTCATGATCCCGGGGTCCTGGGATCGAGCCCCGCATCGGGCTCCCTGCTAGCGGAGAGTCTGCTTCTCCCTCTTACTCCTCTTCCCTCCTCCCCCTCATGCTCTCTCTCCCTTACTCTCACTCTCAATAAATAAAATCTTAAAAAAAAAAACACATCTTTTTCCTGTGGGGCCTCCCAGGCCCCAAAACTCCACCTCCCCGGTCCCTTCACGGCCTCCTCTGGAGTCTACCATCGCCGGTACTTCCTCTGCCGTACGGGACATTTCGTTCTCATTTGTGTGGGTTACTGATGTGGAACGTCACCCCACGGGGACGGGTCTTTTTCGGTTTTCCTCTCAGCATCTAGAGTAGAGGGCCCCAGGGATGCAGTTCGCAGCCACCGAGAAAGACTCAGTGTGTGGGTGAGTGAGTGAGTCAAGGAAGGAGCAAATCAACGAGGGCAGGAATCAACGAACGATCAGTGAACGAATGAATGAGCGAATTAGTGAGCGGGCTGGTCAGCGAGTCAGCAAATCGGCGAATGACAAAAGCAGTCCTGAGCGTGTGAGCAAGGGAAGGGGGCTGGAGGGCCGGGGAGCGGCCTGGGATCCCCCGGCTGGTCATGAGCAGCAGCACCACTAGAAATCAAGAACCTCCTGTTCCCCTGCGAGGAGAGGCTATTTTGGTCCTGAGTATTTTTAACCCCATGTGAACCACACTGAGGAGTGAGCAGAGAGTTGGACGGATCGAGGCCCCGGCCTCCCGGGGCCCCGCAGCCCTGGGGTGATCTGGCTCTTCCGTGGGGTGGGGTGGGGTCTGGGCCCGTTGGGGAGGCCAGATGTGCCCCTGGAGCCCGCCCCCGCCCCCATGGAGAGTGCCAGTCCCAACCAGTGTCGTATTTGGTCCCGGAGCCCAAGACCCAGGAATAGAAACTGTGCACGGGGCCAAGTTGGCCGCAGCCCAATCCCCGTGTGACCTCAGGTCCAAAGCATGCTCCTGGCCCCCCCGGGATGGGCCTCACAGCTGCAGCCCAAGTCCTGGCCCTCATCAGCAGAGCCTGGCACGTGGCCACTGCCTCCTCCTGCCTCCCTGCCCCAGGGAGATGTTTCCAGTTAGCTTGCTGACTGCGGCCCCCACCCTGCTCTGAGCTCCTCTGTGGCTTCCCATCATGGGGACCCCCGTGATCCAGCTCCGGCAGGAAGTGAGGGTGAGAAGCACACACAGCTGGCGGGTCAAAGGCCCAAAGGCCTGACCGCTCCCTGCTCGCTGGGCCCTCAGCACCAGCTTCCTGGGCCCCCAAGTCAGGACCATCGGCGTCAGGGACCAGGTCTAAGTGCCTAGAGATGGCTTCTCTGCCTGGTAACTGTCCCTCCTTCATGGCCCACAGTAGGGGCCACCCTACCTCTGACTTACCCTCGGCTCCCGTGTCCATCCAGCTCAGCCTGGTGCTGGTGGACCGTGACCGGAACAGAGTCACGGTGACGGTCAGACACGGTCCATGCCGAACCGCGGGCTGCTGGGATGGGTGCTGACTGGCTCCCAGAGGTCCAGAGAGGGACAGGGATTCCACCAGGGTCACACAGCCGTGGAGGGTGGAGCTGGTGCCCTCAGGGAGCCCTTCCTGCCCCACCCCCAGGTCTCCCTGGAGCTGCTTCAGGAGGCAGACAGCCCAGCAGAAGTCACGAACCACAAAACCAAGGAAACAGAAGAGGGACCCGACTCTGATCCGCTCCCTGTATTGGTTTCCTGTAGCTGCTGAGACCAATGACCACAACAGGGGCCTACTTTTTTCACAGCTCCAGAGAGCAGAAGTCTGAAACCAAGGTGTCTGCCAGACCCGACTCCCTCTCGAGCTCTAGGGGAGAACTGTTCCTTGCTCCTTCCAGTTTCTGGTGCCCCCCGCCCAAGCTTGGGGCTGCTGCCTCTAGCCTCTGCCCCTGTGCTCATATGGACTTTTCCCATGTATGTTCTTCTCCTCCTCTGTCTGTTGTAAGGACGCTTGTCACTGGACTACGGCCCATACTTGGCTAAGCCAGGATGGTTTCCTCATCTCAAGATCCTTAACACCTGCAAAGACCCTTTTTCCAAAGGAGGTCACAGTCACATGTCGCAGGGGGTAGACATGACATATCTCCTCTGAGGCCACTATCCCAAAACACCGCTTTCTATGTCCCCCGTGTCCTGGAGTCTCAGAACCACCCTCTGGTCACACACTGCCTGGAACATCACTGGAATGGACCCCAGGTGGGCCTCGCTGCGTGGCCAGAGAAAAGGGGTAGATGTTACCTGCGCTGGTGATTCCCAGTACAGATGGGGTGGCTGTCTGCTGGCTTTGCCTGCCCAGCATCCATTCTGATAACAGTATCCTGATTTCTTTTGAGGAACCCCCTCTACCTCACAGACCTCACTCTCTAGTTCTTGGGGTGGGCACACGATTCAAGTCTGCCTAATGACTATGCCATGTTCTCCAGGCCACAGTGAGCAGCTCGGGGAGGGCACATAACCCAATCCAGGCCAAGCAGAGGAGGCGCTAAGATGGAGCCATGAGCCAGGAGGGCAAGCCTGCCTGCCTGCCATAGAATGAAGCTGGTCCAGAGGCCGGCAGAGACAAGAAATAGAGAGAAAGAGATGCGTGATGATGTCATCATTACACCTAGATGCTGCTATGCCCGAAGCTGGTACATGCTGGACTTCCTGTTATGTCAACCAACCAACACACACACACAGGGGAAAAAGAAAGAAAGAGATGAAGGAAAAGTCTACCAAGCTGAAAGTAGGGATACTTTTGGAGACAGGACAGGATCAGGAACTCAGACCCTCCTTGGTGGGAACAACCAAAACTTAGATCTTGAAAATCCTGCTTGAAGAGTTCGCAGTCCTGGCCCTGTACCCCTCTCCCATCTTTCGAGTCATAAGTAAATATTTCTACATAAGAAGTAGGAGTTAGGGGCGCCTGGGTGGCTCAGTGGGTTAAGCCTCTGCCTTCAGCTCAGGTCATGATCCCAGGGTCCTGGGATCGAGCCCCACATCGGGGTCTCTGCTCAGTAGGGAGCCTGCTTCCTCCTCTCTCTCTCTGCCTGCCTCTCTACTTGTGATCTCTGTCAAATAAATAAATAAAATCTTGAAAAAAAAAAAAAAAAGAAGTAGGAGTTACAGTTACTAGAAGGTGATTTTTATAAAACAGCTGTGTTCAGAGCAGAACTTATACAATGTTTCTTCTCTGAAGCCCCTAAGATGTTCTAAAGCCAGAATCAGGTCCACAGTGGCTTGCTCTTTGGGCAAGGTTACCAACAAAATGAGGGGGGTAGAGGCTTGTTTTTCCAAAAGGAACAGGGCAGATTCTTGGTTCTGAATCTTTCCTCCTCTGCTGATGTCATACAGAGCACAGGAAACAGAAAATAAACCACAAGCTTCAGCTTTAGGGAAACTAGGGGCACGGAAAACCCATAAACCCCAACTCACATGTAAATGAGGCCCAAAGCTCCTGAGTCCACCAGATACAGCAGTGAGCTGGGGCGGAACAGGGTGCAGAGGGGACCCGAAGTGGAAGCCTGCAGAAATTAGCACTTCTAAGAGGAACACCAGTAAGTCAGAAGAGTGAGCTGTAGTCCAAGTGAACCGGGAGAGTTCAAGTTTAGAGGCAGGTGGCCCATTCAAGCCAGCTGTGTTCTGTGAGGCCAAAGCATAGTGGATCCAGAAAAGGGTCATATGTTATTTTATTTTTTATTATTTTTAAAAGATTTATTTATTTGAGAGAGAGCACAGAGCAGGAGGGACAGGGAGAGAGAGTGAGAATCCCAAGCTGACTCCACGCTAAGCCCTGAGCCTAATAGAAGGCTCGATCTGGGGACCCCTTAGATTATGACGTAAGCTGAAACCAGAGTCAGAAACTTAACCAAATGCATCATCCAGGCACCCCAAGGAAGGTCGTATTTTAAAGGAATAATCAATTTCCATAAAAATGGAGAAACTTCGAGAACTAGCCTGGTCTCTCTCCCAATTTCCACCAAAACCTCCTACTAAATGCTGATCCAGGAAAATTCAACCAATTTGATTATTTTAAAAAAAATTGTTAAAGGAATAAAAAAAAATAAACAGTGTCCATACAAAGATACTCCAAGAATGAAAAGGGAAAGGAATACTAATGTTCTCTTACGTACAAAGAAAAATCACCATAAAAATATTCCCACAAAATGATAAAAATTCTAATACAAAATTATGGCATGAATTAAAAAAGAATAAACAGGGGTACCTGGGTGACTCAGTTGTTAAGCATCTGCCTTAGGCTCAGGTCATGATCCCAGAGTCCTGGGATTGAGCCCCACATGGGACTGACTCCCTGTTCAGAGGCAAGCCTGCTTCTCCCTCTCCCACTCCTCCTGCTTGTGTTCCCTCTCTCGCTATGTCTCTGTCAAATAAATAAGTAAAACCTTAAAAAAACAAAGAAAAGAAACGAAACACACACACACAACTTTAAAAAGTAATTCCAGGGATGCCTGGGTGGCTCAGTCAGTTAAGTATCTGCCTTCAGCTTAGGTCATGATCCCAGGGTCCTGGAATCGAGCCCCACATCAGGCTCCCTGCTCAGCGGGTAGCCTGCTTCTCCCTCTGGCCCTCTCCCATCTCGTTCTCTCACTCTCTCTCAAATAGATAGATAAAAATTTTTAAAAAGGGCACCTGGGTGGCTCAGTGGGTTAAGCTTCTGCCTTCGGCTCAGGTCATGATCTCAGGGTCCTGGGATGGAGCCCCACACCGGGCTCTCTGCTCAGCAGGGAGCCTGCTCCCCCCACCCCACCTGCCTCTTTGCCTACTTTTAATCTCTCTGTCAAATAAATAAAGTAAAATCTTAAAAAAAAATCTTTTTAAAAGAAAGATTTTATTGGGGCACCTGGATGGCTCAGTGGGTTTAAAGTCTCTGCCTTCGGCTCAGGTCATGGTCCCAGACTCCTGGGACTGAGTCCCACATTGGGCTCGCAGCTCCATGGGGAGTCTGCTTCTCCCTCTGACCTCCCCTCTCATGCTCTCTCTCACTCTCTCTCTCTCTCAAAATAAATAAATAAAAATCTTTAAAAATAAAAAAAATAAAAATAAATTAAATAAAACAAAAATCTTTAAAAAAAGATTTTATTTTATTTATTTGACAGAGAGAGATCACAAGTAGGCAGAGAATCAGGTAGAGAGAGAGGGGAAGGGAAGTAGGCTCCCTGCTGAGCAGAGAGCCCGATGCAGGGTTCGATGCCAGGACCCTGGGATCATGACCTGAGCTGAAGGCAGAGGCTTAACCCACTGAGCCACTCAGGTGTCCCTAAAAATATATATATAAATAAATAAAAGTAGTCCCAGCTATGCAGGCAGACCAAAAAGCAGAGATACAAGAGCTGGAGAAGAAATGGTCAAAGTGACAGCAAGAAATGAGAGAGTAGGGCGCCTGGGTGGCTCAGTGGTTTAAGCCGCTGCCTTCAGCTCAGGTCATGATCTCGGGGTCCTGGGATCGAGTCCCGCATCGGGCTCTCTGCTCGGCAGGGAGCCTGCTTCCCTCTCACTCTCTCTGCCTGCCTCTCTGCCTACTTGTGATCCCTCTCTGTCAAATAAATAAATAAAAAATCTTAAAAAAAAAAAAAGAAATGAGAGAGTATGTGATGTGAGAATTAACAGACCTCAGAAACAAATTAGAAAAATACAAGACTATTTCAGAAACGAAGACTCGATGGCAAGAAATACCCAGGAGAACAGATTCCAGACAAAGTACAGGAAGAGCTACGAAGATTAAAATGAGAAAAAGTCACAAAATTCAGCAGAAATAATCAAAGAGATCAAAGAACCAAAACAAGATGAAACAGACTGCAGAGGAGATCCAACACACGTACAACCGACCTCCCAAAGAAGAAACTGACAGACAGATAGAATAAATTGCTGCAATTATAATTCAGGAAAACCTTCCAGAAATAGGGGAAGGCTTATTTTCACAGCCCCAACTGAAAGAGCACACCATGTGCTAGAGAACAGTGACCCAGAACAGTAAATCCCAAGACACAGGACAGTAAAATCACTGGGCTTTAAAGGCACAAAGGTAAATCTCTGGGGAGCTACATACAGAGCTCAAGGCACGGACAAAGGACAGAGAATCTGGCTGGCATCTGATTTCTCTGCAGCAGCATTTAAAGACAGAAGACCGTGGAACAACACCTACAGGGTCATCAGAGAAAGGAAGCTTGAGCCAAGATTAACCTAGTGTCACAGTGTTCTTTAAATATAAAGGTTATAGGACGCCCGGGTGGCTCAGTCGGCTAAGTGTCTGCCTTCAGCTCAGGTCATGATCCCAGGGTCCTGGGATCGAGCCCCACATCGGGTTTGGGAATTCTGCTTCTCCCTCTTAGTCTGTCCCTCTGTCCCTCTCGTTCTCTCTCTCTAATGAATATATACAATCTTTTTTAAAAAGTAAATATATGTAAAGATTACATGCCAAGAGTTTCAAAGCATAAGGACTTAGGCAAGATAGCTCCTCTGAGGAAAATCAAAGAATCAACTTCAGCCAACCAAGCTGGTGCCTGAAAGAACTGTAGTAAGAGGAGTGAATGTATTTAACGGCGGCACCCTCTCTCTCCCAAGAAAGGGGAGGAATAAAGAGGACAGATGGAGCGAAAATGTTATCTAGCCAGACAACACGAAAATGATACAACTACCCCACACTTGGCAGGCCAGGGGGAAAGGAGGCTGAAAGTGAAGCGCTCTGTGGTTACTTCATCTTTAATCCCGAGCAGTTAAGAGCTAAAAAATCCAACAGTTTAAGCACATTTAAAGCACAAAGGCAGCAACAAGAGGGTAACATTGCCGATTTTACCGCATCTAATAAGATGCATGGTTATGTGCCCGCTTTAAAAAACTAAAATGCTGGGAGCGCCTGGGTGGCTCAGTGGTTAAAGCCTCTGCCTTCGGCTCAGGTCATGATCCCAGGGTCCTGGGATCGAGCCCCACATCGGGCTCTCTGCTCTGCGGGGAGCCTGCTTCCTCCTCTCTCTCTATGCCTGCCTCTCTGCCTAGTTGTGATTTCTCTCTGTCAAATAAATAAAATATTAAAAAAAAAAATGAAAATGCTGCCCATTAAACAATGTCAGTCTGCTTTTTTTTTTTTTTAAGATTTTATTTATTTATTTGACAGACAGAGATCACAAGTAGGCAGAGAGAGAGGAGGAGAAGCAGGCTCCCCACTGAGCAGAGAGCCCCACGCAGGGCTCGATCCCAGGACCCTGAGATCATGACCCGAGCCGAAGGCAGAGGCTTCAACCCACTGAGCCGCCCAGGCGCCCCGTCAGTCTGCTTTCTTATCATGCAGAATTTTTATCTTGAAAAAAAAAATGGTTTCGTCAGATTTTACAATCACCTGACCCAGGCGCCCTGGCTGGCTCAGTCAGAAGAGCACGTCACTCTCGGTCTTGGGGTTTCCCCACACAGGATCACCTCCTGGACCCATCACGTGTGGGCCATGTGGCATTTCTCAAAAGGGCTTCACTGTTCTCTCCAGAATGTTCTCCCTAGCTGCTGACAACGTCTTCAGGTTTTCGTGGCAATGACAACTGTCGTGAGGGTCACCTGACCACGAGCCGCTGGGAGCATTAGCACGGGCAGAAGATACGCCTTCGTCACTCAGTACAGTGTCAGCTGAAATGGGGCAGCAACAAGGGCAAGGGAAACAAAAGAGAGGAAACAAGTTTGTTGTTCCTGGAAGAGAAACAACACTGTCTACAGAAAGAAGAAACTAAGTAGTATATCAAGGTGTAAATATAAAGGTAGCCACTATAACAAAAACACAAGCTTTCCCAGATATCAGGGGGACTTTCTTTTTTTTTTTTAAACACAGTGAAAGAGCAAAGAATATAGCCCTTCTACATGGATGAAGACATATTTTCATACGTGCACACAAAATGACATTGAAATGAGAAATGTGCGCTAACAATATATGTAAACAGGCTTAACTCACTTATCTTTATGAAAAGAAATATTTTTGATTGATATCCCAAGCAAAAACCCAACTCTATCCTGTATCTGAGAGATTGAGATATACATCAAAAGGATTCTGAACAGTTGAAAGTAAAAGAAAGAGCAAAGGTAGAAAGACAAATACGAACAAAACCAAAGCTGAGGCCATGATCTTGAAACAAGACTGAGAATTCAAGCCAACCATCACTAAATGAGCCCAAGAAGGGCCACACAGAATATAAAGGTATAATTTACAATGTACCAAGTAACACTGCAGCGATTTCCAGGAATTATAAAGTACAAAATGCTAGGGTAAATAGGTTGAAACACACTAATAAGAGATCTTAATTCCCTTCTCTTAGCCCAAAAAATAAATAGATCAAATATAAACAAGAATTCAGAAGATGTAGATAAAATGAGTAAGTTTCTATACCACGTAAAACTCTATCCTAGACTTTCTTTTTAAGAGCAATGAATCATTCATAAAAATCGAAAACAAAATTGATAAACCTTTAGCTAGATTCATCAAGAAAAAAAGAGGAAGGACTCAAATAAATAAAATCAGAAATGAAGGAGGAGAAATAATTGATTGATACTCCCGAAATACAAAGGATTATGTGAGAATGCTATGGAAAATTATACACCAACAAATCAGACAACCTAGAAAAAGTGGACACATTCCTAGAAACATATAACCTTCCAAAACTGAATCAGGAAAAATAGAAAATTTGCAAAGACTAATTACTAGTAATGAAACTGAATTAGTAAGCAAAAAGCCCCCCAAAAACAAAAGTCCAGGACCAGATAGCTTCACAGGCAAATTCTGCCAAATAGTTAAAGAAGAGTAAATACCTATATTTCTTTTTTTTTTTAAGATTTAAAAAAATTTATTTACTTGAAAGAGAGAGTGTGAGCACAGAGAGAGAGAGAAGCAGACCCCTGCTGAGCAGGGTGCCCGATGCAGGGCTCCATTCCAGGACTCCGGGATCATGACCAGAGCTGAAAGCAGACGCCTAACTGACTGAACCACCTAGGAAACCCAATACCTAGTCTTCTTAAACTATTCCAAAAATAGAAGAAGGAAAGCTTCCAAATTCATTTTATGAGGCCAGCATTACCGTGGTACCAAAACCAAATAAAGATACCACAACATGTGTGTGATGAACACAGATGTAATAATTCTCAGCAAAATATTAGCAAACTAAATCCAACAACATATTTTTCAAAATCATTGTCCGGGGTGGGGAGGGGAAATAATTCACCACCATCAAGTGGGATTTATTCCCCGGATGCAAGGGTGGTTCCATATTCACAAATCAATCAACATGATATATTAACAAGAGAAAGGATAAAAACTGTATGATCATCTCAATAGATGTAGAAAAAGCATCTGACAAAGTGCAACATTCATTCGTGATAAAAACTATCAACAAAATAGATTTAGAGGGGGGGCGCCTGGGTGGCTCAGTGGGTTAAAGCCTCTGCCTTCGGCTCAGGTCACAATCCCAGGGTCTTGGGATTGAGCCCCGCATCGGGCTCTCTGCTCTGCAGGGAGCCTGCTTCCTCCTCTCTCTCTGCCTGCCTCTCTGCCTAGTTGTGATTTCTCTCTGTCAAATAAATAAAATATTTAAAAAAAATAGATTTAGAGGGAATATGCCTCCATCCATTATGAATATTTTAAAAATTATGAATTTTTAAAATATTTAAAAAAATAGATTTAGAGGGAATATGCCTCAATCCATTATGAAAAACCCACAGCTGACGTCACACTCAATAGGGAAGAACTGACAGCTTTTCTTCTACAATCAGGAACAAGATAAGGACGTCCACTCTCACCATGTTCATCCAACATAGCACTGGAAGTCCTAGCCACAGCAATCAGACAAGGAAAAGAAAAGGCATCCACATAGGTAAGAAATGAAGCGAAACTCTATTTGCCGATGAAATGATACTATACAAAGAAAACCCTAAAGACTCCACCAAAAAATGACTCTATCTAATAAATCAATTCAGTAAAGTCACAGGATATACAGAAATTAATATACAGAAATCTGTTGTGTTTCTACACACTAATAATGCAGTAGCAGAAAGAGAAATTAAAATGATCTCGTTAACAATTGCATCAAAAGGACTAAAATACCTAGGAGTAAACTTAACCAAGGAGGTGAAAGACTGGTACTCTGAAGACTTTAAAATATTGATTAAAAAAATGAAAGATGACACACACAAATGGAAGGATAGTCCATGTTCATGGATTGGAAGAACCAATACTGTTAAAATGTCCATACTACTCAAAGCAACTTACAGATTTAATGCAATTCTTACCAATATATCAATAGCATTTTTCACAGAACTAGAACAGATATTACTAAAATGTGTACGGAACCACCAAGACCCTGAACACCCAAAGCAGTCTTGAGAAAGAAGAACAAAGATGGCGGGATCACAATCCCAGATTTCAGGAAATACAACAAAGCTGTCGTCATCAAAATAGTATGGAAACAGGCGCAAAAACAGGCACATAAATCAATGGAACAGAACAGTCCAGAAACAAACCCATGCTTTCATGGTCAATTCATCTCCAACAAAGGAGGCAAGAATATGCAATGGGGAAAAGACAGTCTCTTCAGTAAATCACGTTGGGAAACCTGGACAGCTACAAACAAAAGAATGAAACCGGACCACTTTCTTACACCATCCACAGAAATAAATTCAAAGGGATTAAATACCGAGCTGTGAGACACGGAACCCTAAAATTTCTAGAAAAGAGCACAGACGGTCCTTTCTTTGACCTCAGTGGTAGAAACGTATTTCTCAATATGTCTTCTCCCACAAAGGAAACAAAAGCAAAAATACCTATGTGATTCTGGAACTTGCCAGGTGGATTCTGAAGTTCATGTGCCAAAATAAACAAGCAAAGACATCTAGGAAAACTCTGACAAGGAAGGAAAAATGAGGAAGGGCTGGAAGCTCTTTAGATATTAAAACATGCTGTGAAGTTTCCATACTTGAAACAAGGCAGTCTTTAGAAAACACAAAAACCAGAAAACAAAAACAATGCAGTCTTAGCATCTGAACAAACAGGGCAAAGAAACAAAAGCTATCACAGCCATGGTCAAGTCCCAATATCCAATGAAGGTAGGATCTCCAGTTAGTAAACTAAACTAAGGTGCTGGGAAACGGGAGTAGAGGCTGCGTTCACATCTCAGAACACGCCCCAGGATCAAGTCCAAATGTAAAATAACAGACCCCATAAACATTTAGAACCAAAACAACATGGGCAAATTCCTTTATAACCTCAGAGTTGGGAAAGTGTTGTTAATTACGTACGAAATCCATCCAGAAGCCATAAAAGAAAAGATGAATACATCTGACTCCTTGAAAAACCCCGACTGCTCCATGTCATCCCCCAAAATCCCATCAGTGGAGTCAAAATGGAAGTGACAACTTGGGGTAAGTTTTGTCCCCCTCGGATGCCAAAAGTCCGATCTTTCCGAACCTCTAAAGAGCTCCCAGGAATCAAGGAGCTCTTGATTTTTGTGTCCCTGGTTTTCAGGGACACAAAAGAAAAGGGGCAAAGTCAGTACATACACACATAAAACATGCCCCTTAATATGTAAGCAAGAGTGAGGATCTTTCTTAAGAGAAAGGCAAATCCAAACACTTGGTGCAGCATGTCTCACCTGTCAGATGGGCAAAATCCAAAACTTGGACAGCACATTCTTCTGGCTGGGCTGTGAGGAGACAGGCACCTTGCCCAAGGCTCGTAGGCTTGCCAAATGGTACGAACTCCAGTGACCGAGGACAAGTAAACAACATCTCTCAAAATTACACAAATGCTTAACCTCTCTCCGTGTAACAGTGTGAATTTATCTGTAGATAAGCGAATTCGCAGAGGTCAGAGATTTCCAATTGCCAATGGCTGAAAACAACCCAAGGTCTTTTTGAAGGGACTGATTAAATACACAAAGATACACTGATTCGATGTAAATGTCGGCTTCCAGAGGGCAGGGAGGAAGGCTGTTTTTACTCATTGTTGCATTTCCTGTGGCCAGTACAGGCCCTCGGACATAGTAGGGGCCCAAAGTATAATTTCTGAACAAATAGTCAATGATCTCTAAACTGCCCACAAAGCCAAGATCAGACAGGGTAACTAACCTCGGCGGATGCCATTTGCAAACGGTGCAGATGACTGTTAGAAAGTGTAACTGACAGATCCTGCCTCACCATCTGAGGGTACAAAATAAGGTCACATACTTTTTTTTTTTAAAGATTTTATTTATTTATTTGGCAGACAGAGATAACAAGTAGGCAGAGAGGCAGGCAGAGAGAGGAGGAAGCAGGTTCCTGCTGAGCAGACAGGGCCAGATTCGGGCTTGATCCCAGGATGCTGGGATCCTGACCTGAGCCAAAGGCAGAGGCTTTAACCCACTGAGCCACCAAGGTGCCCCAAGGTTACAGACTTTTGAATTTTCATATTTAAATACCTGAGTCTTTCCTGGTCCCAAGAGAAAGGTGACTTTCCCAAAGGGGCAGGGCTAGTAAGCACGGGCGATGGGATTTGCACCCAGGATTATCAGGCGCAGACCTCTCCTCGAAGACCTCTCCTCTTTCCCGGTGGCCATCCCTTCCTCCAGGGTCACTCCAGCTCTGCCCTGGAGGCTGCCTGGAATTGGCTTCTCAGGAGCAGGGAGAAGTCATCCCCCCTGAGCTCTGTGCTCAGTCCAGGCGGCATAAGCCACCATGAATCCTGACTCCTGCACATCTGTGGTCTTGGTACATGCACACACCCGCTCACCGGGACGTCTGCAGGGCCAGGACGGCTGGGAATGGATGAGTTTTCTGTGCTGGTCATCTGCTATGCCCAGCGGTCACAGAGGCACAAGGAGCAGGGGAAAATTCTTCATCAGATAAGATCATGCCTGGCAAATGAAATGCCCGCGGAAAAGGCATCTGTAAATTCCAACCTGAGTTAAGAGTCCTGAACTCACTGTATTTGGAAGAAAGCTCCCGGGTTGCTTCACTTTTTCCTTTTTTTTTTTTACTATATTAAAGATTACAAATAATCGGCAGCAAAAGAGAGCGTTAACCCTGCCCCGCACAATATGCGCACACAGACCACACTGACCGTACTGGGTCTGCTTAGTCCTAACTGCCTTCGCTAACGGTATATTGTCTGGGGAAGGGAACTGCTTTCTATCTTGTACACACTTGCTCTGTGATCTTGGAGTCTGACCTCTCTCTTGCCAATGCTGAGCCTCAACTTCTTCATCTGTAAAATAAAGAGCTGGGAAAGACAATCTCCAAGGACCCCTCTAGAAAGACCTTCCAAAGCTGGTGTCTCCGGTACCAGTTCTGTTCATTCCAGCAGAAGTGGCCCTCACTGACTTCTCTAGGCAGTGTATTTCAGGGTCACCTGCCCCTTGGTGCCAGGCCAAGAGCACAGGCAGATAATAAGACCAAAAGGATGACAATTCACAGATAAGAGAGTTCCAGCTCAACCTGATTACAAAAGTCTTCTTGGAAAGAAACCCAGCAAGCCCCCGGCATCACACACAGTCCCCTGGTCCTTCATTCAACAAATGCCTGAACACCTAGTATGGGCCAGGCCCCACTCCACCATCTGGAAACAGACAGCAGTGAACAAAGCCAATTGTCTTTTGCTTCCTGGAGCTGAAATTCCAGTGGGAGAAAATTAACAAGTAAAGAAATACATCAGGTGGATGACATGTGCTCTGTGGAAAAACGCAGCAGGGAGCGCGGACTGGGAGGCCTACCCTTCACACAGACGGGTGAAGACGGCCTCTCCGAAAAGCTGAAACGCTGACTGAAACGCTGACATTTGTGCGGGAGAGCTGAAGTGAGGAAATGAGGGGACGAGCCTTAGGGCTATCTGAGGGAAGTGTGTCCCAGGAGGGAAATTGGTGAGTGCAAAGGCCCTGGGGCATGTGTGCCTAAGGTGTTGGACTAGCAGAGTAAGTAAAATGGGAGGGAGAAGGCACCAGGAGAGCAAGTCAGAGGTAACGAGACCAGGTCATAGGGGGCCTTGAGGGCCCCTGGAAGAATCTGTCTCTCTGATTGGGAGGGTTGCCGTTGGGAGCTTCTGAGGAGGAAAGGGCTATTGTGTGCCATAGGTCTTAAACAGTTCTTTGGGATCTGGCTGCTTTTTGAGACTAAACCACTGGGAATGTGTGGCAACAAGAAAGCAGTTATGAGCTTCTTGCAACAGTCCAGAGGAAGGGGGGTGGAGGAGAAATTCCTCCCCTGGGAAACAGGGGGAGAGCCCCTCTCGGAACACTTTTCTGACACGTCTCTCCTTCCCACGTCAGCCCCATGACCGCAGCCCAGCTCAGGACTCTGTCCTCTGCCTCGGGACCCACCACCCCAGCCTCTCCCTGGCTTCCTGCCTCTGCTCCAAGCAGGTCTCCAGGCCTCGTGGGCACTTCCCCTGCAGCCCCTGCACCGCCCCCCCGACCCCCCTCACCCCAGGCCCACAACCTCCGGACCAGCCAGGCTGACCTCTGCCAGATTGCTCAAGCCATCAGCCTCTGGGAATTCCAGATTTCTGCAATATGCTCTTTCCTTTCCCTTAAGACATCCCTCGGTCCTCCCCAGCCCCGCAACCTCTCAACCATTATATGTGAGAAGAGCTGCCGCTTGCCAAGAAGGAGCCACGTGTCAGGCATCCTGCCAAGCACTGATCACTTTCTTACGTCATCATGCCTACCAGTATGGCCCCATTTCACATGCCAGAAAATGAAGGTACAGAGAGGAGAGGCAACCTTCCCACCGCAGAAGGGCTAGTAAGCCTAGGAGGCAGGATTTGCACCTAGGGATGTCTGCTCTGAGTCCTCTGACGGTCCTTCCTCCCTGAATCTCTCCTGACCTAGGTGAGTGGAGCACGCCGCCTCCAGGAAGCTGCCTGGATTTCAGCACACCTCCCACTGTGGGCCGTGGCCTGGGTCCCCACTGCACGTACTGGCACTCATGGCTACCTTCCAAACGGGTGGGCATGTGAGCAGCCCTGAACCCCAAATCCCAGGCCTAGTCCACAGCCTAGACCACGGGCAGACCCTCAGGGCCCTGGGTGAGTCCCGCCGCAAACGACCAGGTGCATTTGGCCGTGGAGGATACTGGGAGCCGAGAAACGTGGGCACTGAGCCACACACAGCCCACTCTCCTGAGGCTGTAAATGACAGTAACCGAGGGAGGGCACCATCAATGCGTGAGGACCAAGGTGTGAAGGAAAACCATGCTGATACTCCAGGTGCCCTTGAACATGACGCTAAAAACGTGAAAGGAAAACCAACTCCAGGGCTTTCCACCAGGCTCTGGGAACTCCACGTTTCTGTAGCACATGCGTCCCATTTCTCAAGACGTCCCCCCATTCCGTCCCCTGCTTGGCAGCCTCCTAACCAGAACAGGTACGAGGAGCTGCCATTTGCTACTGGGTCCACCAAAATCCTGTTCCCGGCTGCCCGGGCGGCACGGGATGACAGTCGTGGCTTCATGCCTTCGCGTACTGTCCCCATCTGCACTGACTGTCCAGTCAGTACCCCGCAGTGACACCTGCTTCACCCCACCCTGAAGACGGTGTAAGGCCACTTAAGACCCACGGCAAAAGCACGAGGCCAAGATTCTTCCCCGTCCCTTCTCGATGGTTCCATGTGGCCGGGGACCTGGCACTGTTGCGGGCATGGAGCGGAGTTTACGCAGAGCCGTGTGCACGCAGAGGGCGGTCCTATCCGACCGACTCTTCTACACCTTGCTTTATTTTTATTTAAAAACATGCTGGGCCCCTCTGTTGTAAAACTAGAGAGTGGCACAACCATACACATTTCCTAAAACTCATCAGGCTGTGTGCTTGCGACGAAGCATAGATTGTACGGGGATAAGCCTGCTTGGAAGTGTACGCTACGCCCCCATGTCATGTCCACGAACACAGCTCTGTACCCCAATCTTGCAGGGGTATAGAGTATCTCCCATGGCGGATCCATCCCTCACTTTGCCTATTTCCTGTCCTGACTCCTGGAAGCGTGGTTTCCATCTCTCTGCTTTTATGGACAACACGGTGGTGAATATCTCCGCGCTCGGTCTTTGAGCACATCCTTAATTACTTCTCTAGGACTGGTTCCTAGAAATGAGCCTCCTGGGTCACAGGAAACATCATTTAAAGCTGTGTATACGGATCACTATCTTGTCTCCAGAAAGGTTTTGAAAACTCCACGATCTCTGGGCGCCTGGGTGGCTCAGTGGGTTAAGCATGTGACTTCGGCTCAGGTCACGGTCTCAGGGTCCTGAGATTGAGCCCCGACTTCTCCCCTTCCCTCTGCTCCTCCCCCCACCTCATGCGCGTGCGCACGCGCGCACACACACACTCTCTCTCTCTTTTTCTAACAAGTAAGCTTTAAAAAAAAATTAAAAGTCCATATTCTCTCCAGTATCAGGACTCAACCACCTTCCCATGGGGAGTGGGGAGTTGCTTGAGCGGACATTTCTGAAAGGCTCCCCATCAGGCCTTGAGCTGGAGCTCGTGGTTAATAGTAACAACAGTCCACGTTGCCTGAGGGCTTACTGAGCACAGACACTGGTCAAAGCGGTTTTCCTGGAGGAACTCATTTAATGCTCCCGACAGCCCTGTGAGGCAAGTGCTCATGTTATCAACTACGGTTTAAGAGTTGGGGGAACCAAGGCACAGCTGGGATTCCAACGCCCCTTGCCAGGTGGAAGGAGTCTGCCTGTGGCCCAGCCATGTTCACCTGGGACAGCTCTGGCGCTGGAAGCTCAAACTCACCACCATAAAGGAAAGGTGCTTAACCCCGAGCCTCAGTTTCCTCATCTGTAAAATGGGCCGAATAGCACAGGATGGCAGAGTGTTGTGTTTTTTCATTGTTGTTTTGGTTTTTTTTTTTTAAAGATTTTATTCATTTATTTTGAGAGAGGGCACAAGGGGGGAAAGGCAGGCAGAGGGAGAGGGAGAAGCAGACCAGACGACTAGACGGAGGGATCACGACCTGAGGTGAGGGAAGGCAGACACTCAACGGACCGTGCCACGCCAGCGCCCCTGCAGAGGGGATTAAATAACAAAGTGTCTGGCACCTGGTAAGGGCTCAGTCCAGGGCTGGCTGACCCCCCACCTCAGGAGGCTGCTTTGGAGACCCTGTAGGAAGGTACAAATGAAGACCTCAGACCGCCGGATAGTGGGCGGTGTGTCTGGGCTCTGAGTCTTCACCTGGGATGAGGGATTCTGCCGTTTCAAATCAAGACTGTTGGGGGAATGTGAAAACCACTTCTCCTGCTTCACTCTCAGGCTCCCCACTGGCCAAGTCAGACTTTGCACAGGTCTGACTTCCAGAATGTGCAGTGTGTTCCCGCTGGAGAGTGTGGGCACAGGGCACAGGGCACGGTGGGTGGGCACCAGGCAGAAGGGAAGGGCTCTTCCTGTCCTGTGGCCAACTTGGCTTCCACTGAAGCTTCTGGAGCCACTGAGGTCTGTCCAGAGGGAAAACAGAGACAGACGGGAGAGGAAGGGACTCTCACTCACTAAGATGGGTGCAGTTTCCTGATATCTACTAGAAACAGACACGCCAAGAGGAGAGCGAGTCTCAAGGGCACATGGTTAATGCCTGGAGAGCCAACTCTGGGTGCATCCCGGCTACTCTGCAGCTGACTGGACCCGAACAAGGCACCTTCCCTCCCTGGGGAGTCTGTCCATTGGGGAGGGGGGCGGGGAGGTGGCAACACCTGCTACCTCCCAGGGAAGCAGGGAGGACCCCTGGGGACGAGGCTGGCAAACAGCACTGGGAGCTGGGGGCCCGAGGACCAGAACCTTTTCTCTCCACTGAACTTTTCCACCTCCCTCTGCATGCAGATCAAAGCCAGTTCATAAGGTGTCAGCCTGGCCATTTTCCCTTTTGCTCAGAAGTTCCCTCGACCAATGCCGGACACCCCCCACTCCTGCATCTTCTGGGACCTCAATCCAGGAGACGAGCCTCTCCGCCGGGACTCAGTCACTCCGACTTCTGGCTTCTTCCCATCAGCTCATAAATGCAGCCAAGCCTCCTTGATCGAAAAGCACCCACACAGATGAATTAAAGTAGAAATAAAAAATGTGCTCTTCCAAAACACACACCAGCAGCAGCAAAAAAAAGAAAAAAAAAAAAGCCAAATGATAATCTGGGAGGTCTTTGCCACCAAGAGACCAGACAAAGGGCAATTACCTCGCTGCTGAGCTCAAACAAATGAATCAGAAGCTCAGATATTGTCATTTCACAAGGCACGTATATGTCAGATCACACTGTCCACCTTCAGCTACCTGGTGCTGCTTGTCAGTTACAGCTCCATGAAAAGGGGTGGGGTGGGGGAGGGGTGGGGGGACCCACACAAAGATCCTAGACGCTCACACTCTTTGACTCGGTGATTTCACTTCTAGTAAATAACAAGAAATGCACACTCGCAGCCTGAGGAAGCGTGAAATGGTACAGGCCCTCTGGAGAACCAGCTGATCCAGGTAGGGCTCTTGTAGAGACTCAAATGCAGTGACGACTAAGAGATGCTCTTTCCAGGAAAAATCGGGCAATGGACACGTGCACAAGTTCAATGCAACGTTACCCCAAAGCGCCTAAATTTCAAACGCGATCCATTAACTAACACAATGTAACCCAAGTAACCAGTGGGGAAAAGGTTTGAGAAGGTGAGGAATTTGAAAAAATTTCTATAGACAAGATATATTCAAATATGTTAAAAAGTATTTTTATAAAAGTTCAGCAAACGTGGTGAATTTTCACAACAGGATTCTCCAGGGCGCAAATAAGGTATCTTCCCCTTACTTCTACAGGTAATTCATCCAAGTCCCATCTAGGGAGCACTAACTATGCACTGGGCTGGGCACTGGGGTTTCAAGTACGGTTCCTTTCATCCAGAAGTTTCCAGTTCGGAGAGGAGTGGAACAATGAAAACACAGGGCGTTTAGCAGGACTTGTGAGCTCACCTAGGAGGTCCAAGGGGTGGGAGGAAGTGCGTTTGGGAGGGAAAGCGGTGCGCATGCAGAGCTCGGGGCGACTAGGTGGCTGCTGGAGCCCTACACCCCACCTGCCTGGGGGAGAACCCGGAGGGGCAGGAGCCGGTGGGGAGGGAGGAGTTGGGGGAAGAAAGAGCTGTTTCCACATTTCAAGTTCCCTTTCTCCTGTGCCAGTCCTGTCCCAAATGTCCCAGGCAGCCCCCTCCTTACTCTGCCTCCTATCCCAGTTGGGACCTTTAACCTAGACAGCTAGAAGGGCTTCCATCGGTATAAGGAAAGGCGACGTATTTCAGAATTTCTATTTGGGAGTCTGTCTGTCCTCTAATACCGTGCTGTCCTAGCAGACAGGTGCCTGAGGCACTAGGAACAAGTTTGGGAGGAAGAGGAACAGGATTCCATCTTGCCTCTCCCTTTCTTTTGTATTTGTGCCGCCTGGGGAGTCCCGCCTAGGGGATCTCTGAGTAGGAACACCCAGCAAAGACCTAGGTATGGAGGGTACAGTCCTGGCCAGCCCGGGTCCTGCTTCTGTCAACCCCCGCCTGCGAGTAGCAGGCAATCACTCAGCATCTCCCGGGCACGGGAGGCGGAAACGGTGTCCTCCTGAGGGAAGGGTGGATGGGGCGGGGGGGGGGGGGGGGGGGGGGGGGAGATGGCTTTTAACCCTCTCAGAGCCAGAGGCTCAGCTGAGTCTGCCCAGGAGGTGGGAACTTCTATTGCAGGGTGTCAGATGAGGAAACTGAGGCAAGCTCCCCCGCTCCCCAGCAGCGAAGGGCAATGGACGCGGAGACGCCTGCCAGAGCCTCTCCCAAGCAGTCCCCACTCCCACTCCGGGGTTTCCATCTGGACCAGAGGGAGGGAGCGATGCGAGCTGGAAGGAGGGGTAGTCTGCGGGTCGGGATCCCAGAGGACCGGTGCTCCGACCCGGGCCCTTCCCTCCACCTGCAGGGCCCTGCTCCCGCCCCGGCACTTCCGAAGCCTCGGCATCCCCTCCGGGCCGGGGGCCGACGCCTCCCGCGCCTCTCCAGCCGGCCGCCCCCCGGCGCTCTCCCAGCCGCACCCCCTCCGGGGCCAGGCCTCCCGAGACGACTCCGCGCCCCGGAGCGAGCCGCGCGCCTCCCCACCCGGCTTGGCCCCGGGCCTCCAGCCCCTGCGGCCCCTCTCCGCCGGCGCGGGACCCGGGCCCGGGCGGGGCCGCTCCTCCCCTCGGCGGCCGGGCTCCGGGTCCCGCCGCCGCGCTCAACTTCGGGGCGCAGTTGGCCGGGGACCGCCGCGCCCAGTCGGCGCGCACGCAGATGTCCCTCCGGAACAGGTGGCCCGGGCGGCGGCCGAGCCCTCCCCGCCGCCTCCGCAGCCCACCCTCGCCCCCGCCTTCTCGCAGCGCCCCTTCCCACCCGCGCCCCGGGCGTCCCCAGGGCCGCACCCCGGAGCCCCCGCCCGCCGCCCCCTGCGCGCGGTCCCCGGGTACCTCCGGCTCCCGCGGCGGCGGCGGACGAGCTGGCCCCGCTGGCCGGCGGGCGGCGCGGCGGCGGGAGGCAGTGCCCCGAGTCCGGCGGCGAGAGCACCGCCCCTCCGGCCCGGGCGTGGTCAGCGCCGCCCCGCCCGCCGGCCCCGCTGGGTCCCCGCGGCTCCCCGCGCCGGCGCTGGACCACCGTCCACAGGTACGGAGCGCTCCCCGGGCCTCCCTGTCGCCGACTGTGCGGGCTTAGAGTCGGATTTCCCCATTTAACAGATGAGAAAACTGAGGCTCGGCCCCCTAAGTCACTTGAAGGTCATGCGGCTGAGAAGGGGCAGTTGTCAGTGCTGGGACCCGGGCCTGATGCCACCGCCTAGAATATATTCAGGAACGTCCCCACCCCGCGCCCCAGCTGTGACTGGTGCTAACCGCTTGGCCCGCATGGCTGTGTTTTACTGAATTTCACCGATGTGCTTGAACCGCCCCAACTTCCGAGGGTCCTTGCTGCTGCTGCTGCGTCCTGGGCCCGCCCACTCTCCTCCGGGTCCCCTGGGGGCTGGCTGTGTCGTCCTCACTCCTCCGGGCTCCCCCACCCCCTCAGCCAATCCCTGGCGCCCAGGCCACCTTGGAGAACATGGAAACTCTCCATCCCAGCCCTGGAACAGTCGGGCACTTAGTAGGGCCTGTGAATGAAGGCATCAGGAAGATCCGCGTGGGCTCCCATCACCCATCTGCAGCCTCCCGGCCTGGTCCTTACGCGCAGCCTTCCCTCCCAGGACCCACGGGACCCCAGCACCCCGTCCCGGCCCACAAGCTGCCACCCTTCAAGCCCACACTGACTCAGCACCTCTGTCCTCTCACCCCCGCCCCGCTCATCCTGCACCCCTCACACTGGTACTCTCCCCATCTTAAAACCGAAAGAAGAAAACCAGAACCCCTTAGGGTCCTCCAACCCGCTCCCTTCCCTACTGCCTCACGTTTGTCCTTCCCTTTGTAGCAAAAGTCCTCCAAGAGTTGCCTTTCTTGGCTGTCTCCCGCTTCTCCCCTCCTTTGTCCCTTAAACCCCTCCCCCAATAGCCCACGAAATCTGTCATTTTGGGTCCCCAGCTCTGCCCATGTTCCTAGGTGCCCGCGGAGCCCGGTCCTCGTCTCGCTGGTCCCTCCAGCAGCACCTGTCCCTGCTGCCCCCTTCCTGTCCTCTGAAGCACCTTCCTCTTTTGGCTTCTCAGACGTCACACGTGACCACTTCTCCTCTGTGGCTGCCCCCATCCTCCTTTGCTGACCCCTTTCTCTCCCCAGCCTCTAGAAGTTTCCACAGGCTGTGCTCAGCTCTTGATCTTCTGTTCCTTTCCCCACTCTTTACCTTGATGCTGCCACCCAGACCCGCGGCTTTGGAGGCATCTCTCTGCCCATGACGCCCCAGTGTGGCCTGCAGCCCGGACCTCTCCCTAAAGTCACGTTCCCAAACCGTGCTCCCTCACAGGGCTCCAGCCGGCAGTCTGATCTCTCTCCACGCTGGCCTGGATCTCCCTCTCCTGCCGCGACGGCCCCAAACCGTGCCTCCTCTCTGCCCACCACCCGCCTTCCCCACACCCACTCCAGCGGCAATCCTGTCAGATCCGCCTTGAAAATACGTCCAGAATCTGACACTTCTCACCCCTCCCCCATCCAACCACTAGCCCCTCCCCAGGGACCTCATCTGGCCTGTGCTCCCGCCTCCTGGACTCCCCTGTCCAAACAGTGGCCAGAGGGAGGTGGGAGGAGGTCACACCACGTCCCTCCACATCCCTCCCCTGCCCAAGCCCTTCCAGGGGCTCCTCACTGTACTCGGAAGAAAAACCCCTGCCTCGCTCTAGCCTCTTCCCTTATCTGCCCAGCCTCTCTGGCCTCCTTGCTGGTGCTCACCCCCTCCTTGCTCTCGCTGGAACAGACTGTCTGCCTGGAACCGTCTTGCCCAGATACCCACATGGCTGTCTCCCTCGCCTCCTTCAGGTCCGAGCTTCCTTGTCAGCTTCTGAGTGAAGCGCTGACCTCCCCCCCCCCGCCCCCCGACTCAGATTGGACATGCATATCCTGAGCTCCCAATGCTCTCTCGCCTTCCTGCTCCCCCAAACACCCATCACCACACGACACGCTCTGTTTCACTTACACGTTTATTTTAATGCCAGTCCTCTGGGGTTGTGAGTTCCCCGGAACGGGGGTTCCTACAGACTTGTTCACTGTTATGTCTCCCGCCCGGAACAGTGTTTCGAACAGAGTGACTGGACGCTCAGCACACATGTGTAGAATGAATAAACCTGTAGGATTTCACCACTGCTAATATTCACAATGCTTTTTCTTTGTGTTGGCCTTTTCATTTCAATAAAAGTATTTTTAAAAGGAAACTTTATATTATTGCCCTAGATAGGACACCACTATTAGTAGCCTAGAAGAGAAGACAACAGGAAAAATGACAGTGTTCTTCAGGGGCACCTGGGTGGCTCAGTTGGTTAAGGGTCTGCCTTCAGCTCAGGTCATGATCTCAGGATCCTGGGATCGAGCCCCACGTCAGGCTCCCTGCTCAGCATGGAGTCTGCTTCTCCCTCTCCCCTTATCATGCTCCCATCTCATGTTCTCTCTCTCATAAGTAAATAAAATTTAAAAAAAAAGTTCTACTACTCTGGGGACCCCTTTGCCCTCCTACCCTCTCCTCATTAAAGTGTGAGATGTACAAGGTGTAGCAAGGTATCGAAGATAGGCCAGCACCTAGAACAGATTGGCTCCTAGACCTAAGCAGAAGAATTGAAAGAGAATTGAATGGAAATGGCTTTCTTGGGGGAGCCCTCTCCTGGGCTGTGGCCCAGCCCCACAACCCTATCCCTTCTAGCCATCCCTCATAGCGGCTGGTTTAACTCACAGACCTCTGAGTCATGCTGTCACCATTCCCATTTTACAGAGGAGAAAACTGAGGCTGAGTTGAAACTCGCCCAGTTCACAGAGCATGTCAGGGTGGACAGAGATTGAAATTGGAGATGGCCTGCCCCCAAGCCTTTGGAAGACTCTGAGGTCAGCCCCCCTTATCTGCCTGGGTGTTGGGGGAAACTGAGGGGGAGGGCACGGAGGAAGTGGGTGGGGATGGAGAGCCCACAAGTCAGCCCTGCTCTGGCCTCAGTTTACCCATGTGTAAAGTGCTGCCGGGGATGCACCATCTGGCCGTCTTGAGTCTTTTGTAGAAGTCGGGAGAAAGTTGTGTCCTCTTTCTTCTGCATGGGCTCTGGGTGTGTTTTTCTTCTGGATGAGGAGTAGGGAGTGTGTAGACTGGGGTTCGGTGACGTCTGGCCACCACACGAGGGGAAGGCCCATCTCAGAACAGAGCCCACCTCCTGGGGAGGCTGAGCCATGAGACACAGGCAGGGCAACGGGGCATCACTAGAGCCTCTGTGTCCCCATGACCTGGCCTGCGTGGCCCACGGGCGTCCCCATTTTACACTTTGGTTTAACCAGATCAGCTAGATTCTTTTTTCCTTATACACAGAGGAATCAGATTGATTCAGCCTTTCACTGACACTTTCTGCTCTGCCCATAAGCAAGCTGGACCATTGCCCATCTTAATAAAAAGGACAAGAAATCAAAAAGCAAAACAACACCCTCCTTTACCTTGTGACCTCCGACTCTCTCCTACCTTCAGTCATGTTTCTCAAGACTCATCCCGGCTCCGTTGTGACCCTTCCCTTCCTGGTCCCCTATGCCCATTCTCATCTGCTTCCTGTCCCCCTCTGGGGTTGGGGGCTCCTGCCAGAGTCACAGTGACACTGTCAATCCCATTAATATTGGATTAACAACAATATGTCAACCTTTGTTAACACAACCACAGACGACAGGAATTTACTAAAAACATATGACCTTACAAACACAGAATTATTTCTGGCTTCATTTCTGACCAGAATGTCCTAAGCCACAGGAGTTTCTGACCACTGTCCCCATGTCTCGGGGACACCCCAGTGCCCAGACTTTGGTCTCTAAGACCTTCTCCCCTGGGGCGCCTGGGTGGCTCAGTGGGTTAAAGCCTCTACCTTCGGCTCAGGTCACGATCACAGGGTCCTGGGATGGAACCCCACATCGGGCTATCTGCTCAGCGGGGAGCCTGCTTCCCCCACCCCTCTGCCTCTCTGCCTACTTGTGATCTCTGTCAAATAAATAAATAAAATCTTAAAAAAAAAAAAAAAAAAAAAAAAACCTCCTCCCCTAAAGGAAACCAGGATTCTTTGGGACATAAAGAGAAAATGAGACTGGACCAGAACACCCTGTTGTGGCCAGGAAGTGAAGCCACCCTCAGAAATATTAAGGGAGCAGAGGAGAGACAACAGAACGATCAAAGTCTCCCCCAACACAAACCAAGCTGTAATAACACGAGCATCAAAAACGATCCGTTGTTGGGGCACCTGGGTGGCTCAGTGGGTTAAAGCCACTGCCTTCGGCTCGGGTCGTGATCTCAGTGTCCTGGGATCGAGCCTCGTATCGGGCTCTCTGCTCAGCAGGGAGTCTGCTTCTCCAACTCTCTCTGCCTGCCTCTCTGCCTACCTGTGATCTCTGTCTGTCAAATAAATGAATAAAATATTTAAAAAAAAAAAAGATCCGTTGAAATACTTACGGTTAACGTGAACAAGTCCACTCTGTGAATGGTCATGGCTATAATGATACTCGGAGGAAAAGGTCAATATGGAGCATTCCCAGAGAGTTGTAGTGTGAGCGAGATGACTGTCCTGTGACTTGTTTGAATTTTTATTGAGCTTAAACTAGGAATGCATTGGTCTGTGTGTCTTGATTTTTTTTTTTTAATTTTACTCTTGTTAACAAATCAGAGAGATGTGTTTGCTTTATCTGTGTAATCAGAAAAGAATAAACTTGGAGCTCTGGGCTGGAGGCCTAGAAAACACCAAAGAAAGGAGCGCAGACTTGGGGGCTCTGGGGTCCCCACGGAAACTCTGGGGTGGGCGGGACTCCCTCAGGTGCAGCGTGTGGGGTGGCGGTCACCGTCCGTTGTCCGGGAGAACAGAGCTCCACGGAGGATGTCCACGATGGCTCGTTAGCCAAGTCTCAACCCAGGAGAGGAAGCTAAGCCCTGTGTCCCAGCCCCTGAGGACCCAAGTCAAACATCCAGACCCAGTGACCTCAGCTTGCCCCGAGAGATCACTGCGAACATGAGACGTATCCAAATTTCATCACCAGAGCTCCAGGGAGAAAGCAAACAAGTACGGCAAAATCCCCAAGAAGGAACAAAAGCACGAGGGAAAGGATGGCCGTGGCCTTGACATTTCAGAAGGGGTTTTGAGTATAAATGTTACGACAGAGCTGCTCTTGGACCTCGCCGTGAGAAATCGGTGATTGCCGTTTAAATTGTTGACAGAGATTTACTTAATCAAGTTTGTAATCAAAGTTGGGATGCTCCAGATGAATCGGATTCCTACGTTTCGTCTATGACACAGAAGGGCTTTAGGGAAGGAGGTCCACCGAGCTGCAGCTGTCCCTCTGGGGACCGAAGAGCTCCCTCTGCAAATTCACTGGAGGTGGGGGGGTTTCAGGCTGGGCTGCATCTGGCTGTTGACCGAAAGCTCTCTGTTCTCTGAGCCTCCTGCCCTCTGACTGGCTGTCCTCTGGAGGACTCCTCGTTCTCCACCCATCCCTTCCACTCTGGAGTCCCTGGCCCTTTTCCAGGCCCCTTTCAGGCGTCTCCCGCACATGGGGGCTGGCCTCTGTCCTACCCTGGCCTCCTTCCAAAGCTTGAGCCCTCGTCCAGTCCACAAAGGAGCTGCAGGACCAGAGCCGCCATCTGCTCAGCTTTTGAAAATGGCAGCATCAACCCTCCAGGGGCCCCTCTCCCCGCCCGGCTACCCCATCGCCCTGTGTGAGGCAGTCAACCACTGAGTCCGGGCGATCTCCAACAGGCCTGCTCCGTTCACACCCTACGGCAGCCCTCAACCCATGATCAGCCTCACATTCAGGCTTTTCTGAGCGTCCACAACGTTTGAGGTCCTGGAAATGCGAGATGGACATGGACCGGGGACCGACACCAGCACTCGGTAAGCGTCAGCGCGCATGCGATCCCCGGGGCACTGACCGGTTACAGGACAGACGCGAAGAGGCTCCCAGGAACTGCCGCCACCGGTGGTCCCAGACCCACTCGTTGAGTAGCAAGATCGCAGATCACACAGGGCTTTTGAGCGTTGCCACACAGAGTTAGCAGAGAGCCGTGGAGGGCCCGGAAGAAGGGTCCTTGGATGAAGTGGAAATTTAGTCTTTCTTCCAGGCAAATGCAACGGACTTTGGTTTCTTTCATCAAAGCCTCTTCCCCAGGATGGGGCTTTTCCCCGTCCTTGACTGTATCAGGAAATTTCCCAGGATGCTTGACGTGCCTCTGGCCCCCTGAGCTTGATAAGAGGATACCCAAGGCCGTCAACCCATCTCTGCGGGTGAAAACAAACAGCCCTGCCTCCAGCCCCCTCCTCTGCGCTACAACCAGCCCCAGACTCCTAAAAGGTTTTTTCCCGGCCAGTTCCGTGCCCACTCCCAGCCGCCCCGGACTGCTCCAAATCCCTGGGATTTGGTCCAGTTTTTCTTTTTTGAACTTGCCAAAGCTCCCAGGGCTGAGGATGTGGTCCAGCCCCTTCAGACTGTCCTCCAAAGCCCACCTTTCTGGATCTGTCCTCTGCCTTCCTAACCTGGATTCACAGGTTCCTCCAGCAAAGGGGACATATCCTTCCAGCTTCTCTCTTCGCGCCTGCTGGTCCTCATCCTTACGACGGCCTTCCCCTCTCCTCGACTGACCCCCTAGCTTCTTAACAGGATTTTACAATTTGGGCATCTATTTAAGTTTTTTTTGTTTTTTTAACATTGTTCATTTAATGCACGTGTGTGCGTAGGGGAAGGGCAGAGGGGGAGGGAGAGGGAGTGAGAATCTTAAGCCGACTCTGAGCTGAGCATGGAGCCTCCCACGAGGCTCAGCTCCAGCACCCTGAGATCACCACGGATCAGAAACCAAGAGTCTGACGCTTAATCGATTGAGCCGCCCAGGGGCCCCCTTCATCGTTTAACTTCTATGCAAGCGTAGGGAGAACATAGGGCTTTGACCATTTCACAGATGACAAAGCAGAGGCTTCACGAGGCTGGGTCACGGCTCAGGCCACACAGCCAGGAGGATGTCGGGAGGGGGTCGGGCTACCTGGTGCTTCTGTTGGTCGCCTTCTGTTGGTCGCCAGAGCTTTGTTGTCTAGCATTTCCTTGTGATCCGGACTTCGATGGAGGAGAACACACGTATGATGTGAGCCCAGAGAGACTCGCCCGCTAGTTACGTGCTCCTGTCAGCCAGAGAGAGCCAGATTATTTATTGTGCATGCGGGGGAAGGGCAGAGGGGCAGGAGTTGCCTTTCACCTGGAAGATTCTACCTGCCTGTTGAAGTCTAACTACATGGGTGGGCAGGAGCACGTGGTGTATTCTGGATAGGAAGCAGGCAGGTTCGGAAGAGGAGGAAGGGAAAGATGCTGGGGACAGGGAGGGGCTTCTAGTCGGCAAACAGAGCAGGTACCAGGGTCCTCTAACCCAGTGCTGTGACCCAGGAGAAATGGGTTAGAGTTTATCCTGCACAGCCCTGGTGGCCCGTTTGCATGCTGGGGTGGACAGGCATGGATGTTTTAGGGGAAGATGTCCCACGTAGCAGTGGGAAGGCATAGAGGGTGCTGACAGGGGCCAACAAGGAAACCACTTAGAGAACCCAGAGACAGGGTGCTGGGCGCACTCTACCGCAGGTGCGTGGGGTGGCCGTGGGCAAGCGAGCCAAGGGCTATGGGGCAAGGAGAGGCGGGCATCTGGAAGGAAGCTAGGTTTCTGGCTTGGGTCCCCAGATGCCTGTCATTTGAGCTAGGGAAACTGGGTGTGGTTGGATTAGGGGAGAATCATGGTGAATTCCAGTCGGGGATGGGGCACCTGTGCCGTCCGGTGGGGGGAGGTCAAAGGCAATGGGCGTTGGAGCTCCAGCTCCACGGACAGACCTGCGGCTGGAGTGCAGTGATGGGTATCGGGACCGAGCCCTGGGCAGCTCCAGGGTTCAAAGGCACATTGAGACGGTCACCCAGTATTTACCATCAGAGTGATAGGGTTTTTCTCTTTCCCCCTCTTAAAAACAATGAGAATATTCAGTTTCCAGGGCAGCATGTAAAGAGCTCGGAGGTCATCGCTCCCATCTTCACAGCAACAACAACAACAAAAAGCTGAACAAAGTGAAAATCAACAACTCTTCTCAGATCCATTAGAGAATTGGGGTCACAGGGCAAACCACTGGCCGGGAGACTGGAGAGAGAGGCAGACACCCAGAGTCCCCACTGCCGAGGAGTGAAAGCCCGGCGGGAGCCTTTGAGCCGTATTTGACCGTTGCTGGGGCTCCCGGTACACGAGCTCGAGAGACGAAAGCTCAAGGAAACCCCCAAACTTTCACGCCGGGCTTTGGGCAGGGAAAGGGGAAAACCAACTATTTTTAAATACATCATGTGCATTCTGTTCTTTCTGTTCTCTGCAATGCAGGGATTGCACATATTTCCCTCGACTCACTTAGGCCTTCCAGCTGGGACTGACATAAGACAGACGGGGGCACTTGGGTGGCTGCTCAGGGGGTCAAGCGTCCAACTCGATCTCAGCTCAGGTCTTGATCTCAGGGTCATGAGTTCAAGCCCCACTCTGGGCTCCACGCTGGGCATGGAGCCTACTTGAAATAAACAAAAACAGGGATGCCTGAGTGGTATCATCAGTTAAGGACTGGACTCTTGGTTTTGGCTCCCGTCGTGATCTCAGGGTCAGGAGCTCAAGCCCCGCGTGGCGCTCTGTGCTCAGCTCAAAATCTGCTTAAGACTCTCTCTCCCTCACCCTCTGCCCCTCCCTCCCCTAAAATAAATACATAAATCTTTTAAAAAATCGGGAGCAAAAACAAAAAGAGAAAACAGCAGAAGAGCATACAAAATTTTTTTTAAAGATTTTATTTATTTATTTGACAGACAGAGATCACGGGTAGGCAGAGAGGCAGGCAGAGAGAGAGGAGGAAGCAGGCTCCCTGCTGAGCAGAGAGCCCAATGTGGGACTCGATCCCAGGACCCTGAGATCATGACCTGAGCCGAAGGCAGAGGCTTAACCCACTGAGCCCCCCAGGCGGCCGGAGCATACAAATTTTATTTACGAGTACCTGGGTGTTCTCACAAAACAAATGAAGACCCCAAGAATGATGAGACCCAAGATCCAAGGTTGAAGACAAAATAGCAATTGTGGAAAAGTCACTAAAATATGTGGGGAGACTGAAGGAAGGTAAGAGTTATTCTAATGAGGTCTGGTGGTACACATTTCTCTTGGCCTTAACTTTCTGTTTCTTCCTCCTGGTACAGAGAAGTCACCTTTGACACGTGCCTTTTATTTCCTGCTTTCAGAAGGGAAAAGGGAAGGTCAGAATGTACCCTGTTGGCATCTGCGTTTTGAGTGCTTTTAACAGCGTGTTCAGTATGCCAATGCAGCATCTTTGGGAGGAAGGAGAGGGGGTGTTTTGAAATCCTTTAGTAGCAAAGCCAACCTTTCAAGATGGGACTGTACTAGAACTTTATCCCACTGGAGAAAGGGAAAAATTAGCTAACTCCACATCTTCTGGCCTTCCGGTCCTACATAGGGAAGGGGGAAAAAATGGCTGAGAAACTCCTCTGAAGGTCACAACCCAGGGACGGTGGCCTTCCAAAAACAACAACAAAACCCAGGAAGATTTGATTATAAGATTATGGAATATTTCTCCCCCATAACCTTCCCAAACAGAAAGCACCAGGCCCAAATGGTTTCATTGGTGAATTCCACCCCACTTTTTTTTTTTTTAAGATTTTTGCGGGGTGCCTGGGTGGCTCAGTGGGTTAAAGCCTCTGTCTTCGGCTCAGGTCATGATCCCAGGGTCCTGGGATCGAGCCCCACATCGGGCTCTCTGCTCTGCAGGGAGCCTGCTTCCTCCTCTCTCTCTGCCTGCCTCTCTGCCTAGTTGTGATTTCTCTCTGTCAAATAAATAAAATATTAAAAAAAAAAGATTTTATTTGCTCATTTGACAGACAAGGAGGCAGAGAGGCAGGCAGAGAGAGAGGAGGAAGCAGACTCCCCGCTGAGCAGAGAGCCCGATGCGGGGCTCGATCCCAGGACCCTGAGATCATGACCTGAGCCGAAGGTAGACGCTTAACCCACTGAGCCACCCAGGCGCCTCTTGAATGCAACTTCATGCATGAAAAGAATTATATACCAGGACCAAGTGGAATTTATTCCAGGTATGCAAGGCTGGTTCAACATCCAAGACTCTGTTAATCCAATTGATTTCACCAAAGGCTAAAGGAGAAGAATCATATAACCATATCACTAGTTGCAGAGACAGCATTAGGAAAAAACCGTACATCCACTCAGCAAACTGGCGTAGAGGGAACTTCCTCAACTTGATTAGGAACATCCACTATCTGAGCTCAATTTTCTGTAAATGGAAACCGCCCTACAACAGAAAGTCTGTTAATTTGAAAAGTCCCACAAAAAACAAGGGGCACTTGGCTGGCTCAGTCAGTAGAGCTTAAGATTCTTGATTTCGGGGTTGTGGGTTCAGGCCCTGTGTTGGGTATAAGTATCACTAGAAAAAGTGTTTTTAATCTTAAAAAAAGCCCTATAAAAAACAAAACCGGGGGCGCCTGGGTGGCTCAGTGGGTTAAAGCCTCTGCCTTCAGCTCAGGTCATGATCTCAGGGTCCTGGGATCCAGCCCCACATTGGGCTCTCTGCTCAGCAGGAGGCCTGCTTCTCTTCCTCTCTCTCTGCCTGCCTCTCTGCCTGCTTCTGATCTCTGTCAAATAAATAAATAAAATAAAATAAAATAAAACAAAAACACAAAATCGGAGGTGCCTGGGTGGCTCAGTCAGTTGAACGTCTGACTCTTGATTTTGGCTCAGAACAGGATCTCCTGGGTTGTGGGATGGAGCCCCACACTGGGCTCCATGTTGGGCAGAGAATTTTGGTTGAGGATTCTCTCCCTATGCCCCCCCCCCACATGTGATTTCTCACTCTCTCCCCAGTCAATCAATCAATCAATCAACCAACCAATCTTTTTAAAAAACAGACCCAAAATTTATCAGGGTAGGAAATACTTGCATATGGTCCAAACTACAAAGAGCATGGTGGGAAGTGAGCCTTCTCACCCCTCCTTACCTCATTTCCTCACTTACCTAATTTCTCTCTGCCCGGAGGGAGATGCTGTGAGCAGATTCTCTGCTTTCCTCAAAATATTCTTTGCATTTACAGGTATATCTGTCCTCAAAACACACGCACGTACACGGTAGTGGTTTGGATGCATAGTTCCAAGTCTTGCTTGTTCCCTTAGCAACATACCTTGGAGGGTTCTCACGGTAAAACAACCGGCGAAGTCTCTCTCCCCCAGGTTCCCTGAGAGATCTACGGAAAATGACTTGGAGGCCCCTTTTCTGGATTGTCCCAGTGATGAGCCACAGCTGATACCTTTCTAGATGCTTGGGAGAAAAGCTGATTCACAGTTTTAACTCTGCCCTGGAGCTGGGCAAGGCGGCTGCCTTGTGTGTTGCCGTGCAGTGTCTCCGGGCTTAACTACTATACGGTTATTTAAGCGGTCCCCTGTTGCTGCCCCCTTTTTAATCCTTTTTTTAAAAAGATTTATTTATTTATCTATTTATTTGACAGACAGAGATCACAAGTAGGCAGAGAGGCAGGCAGAGGGAGAGGAGGAAGCAGGCTCTCTGCCTAGCAGAGAGCCCGATGGGAGGCTCGATCCCAGGACCCTGAGATCATGACCCGAGCTGAAGGCAGAGGCTTAATCCACTGAGCCACCCAGGCGCCCCCTCTTTTTTTATTTTCGTAGGAAAGAGTGGCTATTGCAAACAGTGGTGAAATTTAAATATCCCCATTCTTGCGTGTTCCATGACCTCTCTGGGCGGTGATTAACTTTTCATTCTTTCTTTCTTGTTTGTTAAATAGGTTCCTGTCCTTTAATATTGAGTACCATTTTACCCCTTATCCCAAAGGTTCTGACATGGGCTTTTATTAGTCTTTTCTAAATGTTTCACAGTTTGGGGCACCTGGGTGGCTCAGTGGGTTAAGCATCTGCCTTCGGCTCAGGTCATGAGCTCAGGGTTTTGGGATCGAGCCCCTTATGGGGCTCTTTGCTCAGCAAGGAGCCTGCTTCCCCCTCACTCTCTCTGTCTGTTATGCCCAAGTTTTCGCGTCCGAGAGACCACCAAGGAGCCAAGCACCGATGCAATCACACAAGGGTTTATTTGACAAGTTTAAACTTGGGTCCAAGTATACCCGACGCGGCGGTGTAGGGACCGGACCCTGAGCTTAGTTAGGGCAGGGGTATTTATGGGTTCCTGTTACTAAAGCAGGGTGGGGCTTCCTGAAACCAAAGCAGGGTGGGGGTTACTAAAGCAGGGTAGGGGCAAGTTCAGCCCTTGGGCACGGGGGTCTGAGATGGCTACCGGAGCTAAGGCTAAACCTGAGATGGGATGGCCTCAATCTTCTCGGCCTCCACATGCCTACTTGTGCTCTCTCTCTCTCTCTGTCAAATAAATATATAAAATCTTTAAATTCCACAGTTTGGATTTTTTAATTGAAATTCAGTTAATAACATATAGTGCATTATTAGTTTCAGAGGTGGAGTTCAGTGATTCCTTAGTCTTAGATAATACTGAGTGATGGACAAGGACGAGGGCACCCACCCCCGTCCCCTTCAGCAGCCCTGTTTCCTGTGATTAAGAGTTCTTGTGGTTTGTCTCCCTCTCTTTGTCTTTTTACTCTTCCCCTCCCTTCCCCACGATCCTCTTTTGTTTCTTAAATTCCACACGTGAATGAGATCCCATGATAACTGTCTTTCTCTGATGGACTGAAGTTTGGATTTTGATTTCTTTTCCCCCCAAGTATTGTTCAAGAGACTTCAGAATTTTCTGGATGTAGGACCTTTGCCAGGAGGCTGGGCTGTTTATTTTACTGTACAGTCTGAATGGTGTCCCCGACTCCCCAAGGTCATGTGCTGAGGTCTTAGGCCCCAGTAGCTTGGAATGTGACTGTGTTTGGAGACAGGGACTTTATCGAAGTAAGATAAGACAAGGTCATCTGGGTGGGCCCTAATCCAACCAGACTGGCATCCTTACAGAAAGAGATTAAGACGGACGTGGAGGGATGATCAGGTGGGGGCAGGGGGAGAGACTGGTCCCCTACAAGCCAAGGAGAGAGGCCTCAGAAGAAACCAGCCCTGCCAACACCTCGACCTTGGACTTCTGACCTCCAGGATTAGGAGAAAACAAATTTCTGTTGTTCAACCACCCCGAGTCTGTGGTGCTTTATAGACTAACACGCGGTATGATTGTGTCTTTCTGCACGACGCTCGGAGAACTGTTATCTGTCCCCACATCTCCTTGAGGGTATCGTCAAGTCTTCCCCTCAGCATCAGCTGGTACTTAGAGTAGATTTTTGCGAATGACCCACTGGTACCTGCAAGAAAGTTGTGTTCTGTTTTCAGAGTACAGAATTCAATCATCTCGATTTTTAAAGTTTACTCATTTAAGTAATCTCTACGCCCAATGCGGGGCTTGAACTCAACACCTTGAGACCAAGAGTCACGTAATCCTGTGATGGATCCAGCCAGGGGCCCCTCAATAATCTCTATTAAAAGAGCCTCCGTGATTATGTCATTTCTGCCTTCCACTCTGTCTTCATTATTTTTGTTGCGTATTTTTCTACTCCATGGCATGGAAAGTATTTAGTCTGAAGGCTGAGGGACAAGCATCTGACCTCAGAACTTCTGGGGCATGGGGTTATGAGGTGAGCAAGATCACCGCCACAGACGAGCCCTCATTCAGAGAGGAAGGGAATGAGAACGGCCCAGGATCCCTGACCAACTCCTGCTGGGCAGGCACGACAAGTGTCCTTGCTCTGGCAAAGGGCCAAGCTCCTCTGTTCCCCAATATGGGGGCCAGTGTGATGGCTCGGCTTCCCTTCCCCCACCCAGCCAACCTCTGCTCTGTCCGTCAGAGGCTTCTGCCCGCCTTCTCCACCTACTGTCCTGGACGGCTCCAGACATCCACGACTCTCGGGGGGAAACAGGGAGGGCATGGGGCTCTGTTCTCTGCCTTTCCCTTCTCTCTGGGGTCCTGGCTCTCGAGGCTCTCAATTTTTTTTTTTTAAGATTTTTATTTATTTATCTGACAGACAGAGATCACAAGTAGGCAGAGAGGCAGGCAGAGACAGGCGAGGAAGCAGGCTCCCCGCTGAACAGAGAGCCCGATGCGGGGCTCGATCCCAGGACCCTGGGATCATGACCTGAGGCAAAGGCAGAGGCTTTAACCCACTGAGACCCCCAGGTGCCCCATGAGGCTCTCAGTTTTGCTGTCGAGGTTCACAGGATGGTTGAAAGCTCTTCTGTGTCCTCTGCGGCCCCCTGCCCAGGCCATTTACCCAGCTTCCCGCCCCCCTCCCACGTGAGCAGATGACCAGAGGGAACAGAGGGAACATCTGCTCTAGAAGGTAGCTCCCCTTCTCCAGGATCGCACCCTCTCGACCGCGGTTCCTTTCGTAGCTTCGCGTGCCCGCAGATCGCTTTCACGTCGGGCTTGGGGTCGGCTGCGCATCCTACCTGGCTTTCCCAGACCCCAGAGCTCGGCGGCATCATCCGTCTGTTGCCAACTTGTCCGTCAGAGCTAGAAGCGGAGATCCCCATCTACCCCCTTTTCAAGCACCCCCGTTTTCTGAGCCGAGTCCTGCGGGATTCTGCAGCCCCTGGGCGTGGCCCACATCAGCTCGGCGTTCCTCTTTTGGGGGATCTGTTAGAGGAAATCGTCTCTTCTCTGCCTTCTGGCTTCCCAAGTGTTACCACCCTCTCTTTCTGGGGGCTCTGTCCCTGAGGAGTCATGCCTTTAAAGGCACCCTCTTGGGGCACCTGGGTGGCTCAGTGGGTTAAGCCGCTGCCTTCGGCTCGGGTCATGATCCCAGGGTCCTGGGATCGAGCCCCACATCGGGCTCTCTGCTCAGCGGGAAGCCTGTTTCCTCCTCTCTCTCTCTCTGCCTGCTTGTGATCTCTGTCTGTCAAATAAATAAATAAAATCTTAAAAAAAAAAAAATAAAGGCCTCTTGGTGTCACTTTGGTTGAGCTTTGGAAGAAAGTGGAAGTGGTTTTTCCTTTCTTTCTTTTTAAGATTTTTATTTATTTATTTTTGAGAAAGAGAGAGAGACAGACGTGAGCAGGGGGCGGGGTGTGGAGGGGCAGAGGGAGCAGCAGACTCTGCGCTGAGCAGGGAGCCCGAGGCAGGACTCGACCCCAGAGAGCCGAAGGCAGGTGCTTCACGGACTGAGCCATCCAGGCGCCCTGGACGTGGCTCTTTCCTGTATGATCTCCATCTCCCCGCCAGCTTCTGTGGGAGCCATTACCACCCTGGCTTACAGATGAAGAAACTGAACCCCAGAGAGGTCACCTGACCCGCCCAAGTTCAGCGCACCAGACGTGGGATGTGGCCGCAAGTCTGTCTGCCCTGCCCCCTCTGTCAGGGTCGCCCGTCCGCGCTGCGAATCACCGGTTCAGCAGCCCAGCAGCCCAGCAGCACACCGAGCCGCCTTCCTGGCCGCAGCGCTTAGAGAAGACGGAACAGAAGCCGCAGGCACGGGAAGGCCGTTTGCAGCTGGGCAGGGCCTGTCTGCGCGCTGGTTCCCGCCCAGAGTTGGGTCTGATGGTTAAGGCTTGAGCTAAGGCCAGGCTTCTCGGTCACAGTCACCTGATTTGAGGGCTGATTCTGCCTGACTCTGCCCTGGGCTAGCCATGGGACCCGTCGAGCCTCGGAGGGCAATGCCGGTAACCGTGCACACGTTGTCAGAGCTGCTGCCCGAGCTCACGGGTTCAGAACCCCCGCGCGTGCGTTCGGCCCATCTGCTCCTACCCCTTGGATGGTCCTCTGACCTCGAGGACTGTGACTTTGGACGAGGGGCGAGCACCAGAACCCCCCAGCGGGCTTGTTCACACACAGATGGTGGCGCCCCGCCCCTGGACTTTCAGATTCCGTAGGTCTGGGGTGGGGCCTGGGAATCTGCATTCACGCCGGTTCCCAGGGGCTGCTGCCGCTGCGGGTCCGGGAGCCCCACCCTGAGAAACGAAATCCCACAGGGCCTGGGAGATGAATGGCAGTCACAGACTGTTCCGGACAGGCCCCCGCCCAGCATTGGCAGGTCTTAGAGGAAACCGGGTTTACCTTCCAGCCCTGCCTCCCAACATGGGGACGGCAGCAGGTCAGCCTTCACGTCCTTCCTGGGCCCCGGCAGCTCAGCTTTCTGCCCCGCCTCACCTCTCCCTGCCCCCACCCCGCCCTGGTGACAGAACAGAGACACTGTCTCTTTCTCCCTTCTCAGCCCGGCTGAACTAGGGCTCCTAGAGGGCGGGCCTGGGTTCCATTCGAGCCCAGCAGCATTGAATGAATGACTAAACGAATGAAGTGAGGTTTCCCCCCCAAAAGTCGGCTCAAAGTGCCTTTCTCCTGGTAAGCAGTTTGGTTTTAAGCGCCTTGCTCGTGTCTAAGAACAAGAACCGTAACCACACTCCCCACTGGAACGGTGGGCTCCGGGAAGCAGACGAGCCGGAGGTCGTGGTCCCCATCCTACAGATGAAGACACTGGCAGCCTGGATGGAGCCATCGCCAGAGATGACCCGTGTCCGTGATGCTGGGCTCCATCAGCTCCAGGGGACACGCGCCGCCTCTGCTCTAGAGCTGAGTCCTGAGGCATGAGAGGCTTTTGTCCGTAGCCAGTCAGTGTGGCGAGGGAGTGCCTGGCAGCAGGGACAGCCCTGACCAGGGCACAGAGGCAGGAGGAGCTGCTCCCGGAAGGACGGTGAGTTCAGTTTTGGGGTGTCACATCTGAGCCGTGACTCCTCTGAGGGACGTCCACGGGGCGCCTGTGAAGATGGGGGTCAGCAGAGCCGGCTGGGCCGGTGACGGAGACTCGATGGCTGTGATTGTCCCGGGAGCGGTGATAGTGACCAGAAGAAATGAAAGGCCCAGAAAGAGCCCCAGAGCCCAGCAACAGTCCAGGAGGGGCCCAGAGCAGGGGGGAGAATGACCTCGGGTGACGGGAGTGGGGCCGGGGGAGAGGTCTTGGGGGAGGGAGGGGGTCCTAGCATCAGACCCTGCGGGGGGCCAGGGGGAAGAGGGCAGGAGGTCCTATGCTGTGGGCCTCGGGGTGGAGAGGCCGGAGGGGCGAGGGGGAGACAGCAAGTGTCTACCCCTCTGGTGGAATTTCAAATGCAAAAGGGAGGCAAGGGATGGGTCGGGAGCCAGAGGGCAAGGAGGAAGCCTTTTGTTCTCATTTCCCTTTTTTTAGTGATTCAAGACTTCTATACCTTATACTGTGCTCGTCAGGAGAAATGTGTTCTTCATCCTCATCGTCTGCTTCTGCCAGCGCCCCCCACCCTCTGGTGACCAGCAGTGTGTCCTTTAGAGCTAAGAGTCTGTTTCTGGGTTCGTCTCTCTCTTTCTCTCTCTTTTTCCTTTGCTCATTTATTTTATTTCTTAAATTCCACATATGAATGAAATCATATGGTATTTGTCTTTCTCTGACTGGCTTATTTCACTGAGAGTAATACTTTCTAGCTATATCCATGTTGGTACGAACGGCAAGATCTCGTTCTTTTTCATGGCTGAGTAATATTCCGTTCCAGATCTGCACCACATCTTTGTTATCTATCTGTCTGTCCATGGACACTTGAGCTGCCTCTGTATCCGGCTATTGGAAACAATGTTGCAGTAAACCTCGGGTGCATGTCTGCCTCCGAATGAGTGGTTTTGTATTCTCCGCGTAAATACCCAGTAGTGCAATTGCTGGGTCATGGGGTAGTTCCATTTATAATTTTTTGAGGCACCTCCATACTGTTTTCCACAGTGGCGACACCAGTGTGCCTTCCCACCCGCAGCGGCGAGGGTTCCTTTTTCTCCGCATCCTCGCTGACACCTCGTTTCCTTGTTTTTGATTTTAGCCATTGTGGCAGGTGTGAGGTTGTATCTCATTGTAGTTTTGATTCGCATGTCCCCGATGATGAGTGATGTGTGGCATCTTTTCACGTGTCTGTTGGCCATCTGGATGTCTCTGGAGAGATGTCTGTTCACGTCTCCTGCCCCTTTTTTAATTGGATTGCTTGTTTTCGGATGTTGAGTTGTATCAGTTCTTTATATATTATGCATACTAACCCTCTACCGGCTAGGTCATCCGCAAATATCTTCTCCCATCCAGTAGGTTGCCTTTTAGTTTTGTTGATTGGTTCCTTCATTGTGCAGGAGTTTTTATTCTGATGTAGTACCAGCAAGGCTCCCACCCCCCACCCCGCCCCGCCATTTGTTTTGTTTGCTGGTTGGGAGGCCTTGAGTCAGCAACCCATCTCATTCACTGAGACACAAAGGGGATTCATGGGCTGGTGGCATCTGCGGATTCCAAGCGGTAGGGCAGGGAGAACTCGCTGATCCCCTCAGGTTCCGTGGCTGGCCTGAGTTTTACCGGACATGAGACAGATTAGCAGGAGAGAAGCGCACAGGTTTCTACAATGTTTCTAGGCATATACAGGAGTCTTCAGAAGAAAAAAGGATCTAAGAAGCCCTTAGGCTCCAAGGCTTATATACTTTCCAAGACAAAGAACGACACCTTGTAGGGATGTGACAAGACCGAGGGGCTTGGCTGGGCCCTAGGCTGTGGGACAGCGATCAGGAAGTGTCCACAAGAAGCTCGAGGCTTGTCTTAACAGGTTTGTTTGTACACGTCTGATTTGGCATCGGCCCCCTGGGCTCTGGGGATACGAATGTTCTCTTCTTGGCGCAGGGAGGGCACCTTTCTCCGGGGAAATGTGATGACAGGCTTTTAGGTAGAAAGGGGGAGGGCGGAGAGTTGCTTCTCAAGTGCCTTTGAAAGAGTGAGCCCATCAGCTGCTGCCATTTTGATCTCGAACCTTCCCATTGATGAAGTTCTTCTTTCCAGAGTCTCTCTTAACTCAGGCAGAAGACGGACGGGCAAAGCAGCCGGTGACAGAAAGAACGGCTACTACCACCTCTCAAACCACTACCCCTTGAGCCAGCAAGTCCCCCGGGGGACTGAGCCCGTGACAATGACCGGCCTGACCTGTACCGCCCACCTGCACGTTCCCACCGATCTTTGTCCCGCCTTTTCCCTCCGTAAACCCGGACGTCTTTCCAGCTCTCTGGGGACAGTGTTTGAGATGTCAGGGCGCTGTCTTCCCGGCGTCGGCCTCGCTGGCATAAACTCCTTTCCTGTGTCACCGCCGCCCTTCTCCGGGCCTCAGGATCTTGTCGGCAGTGAGTGGCCGCACCCGGTCTGTCTGGGTCCCCGGACTCAGGCGTTCTTGCTCCCCGGCCTGCCCGGCTATACCTTCAGCTCAAAGGAATCAATATGGCAAAGGGACACACTGGGGGCGGCGTGTTCTGAACTCCTTCAAAACCAGATCTCGGGGAAGGCAGGAGCACCCTGAGCATGAAGCCCCCCCCAGGCAGGAGAAAGGAGACCTCCTGTGGCTTTTCTCCCACGGGTGCCATCATGTTTCCTGAGATCCCGCTTCTTCTGTGTCATCAGAAAGACACCTCCCAGGGCTTCTGGGTTCCGCCTCTGACCTCCTACGCCCCTGGCAAACACTAACACCGCGTCTGCAGCTCCCCTCTGCGAAGCCCCGGGTCTGAGCTCTGACCGGCCTTCAGCTCCGGTGCGGGCAGAGGTTCCCGCAGGGCCAGGGTGCTTCGGGGGACCCTGAGGCCGGTTCCCCGTTTGCACCTCGGGGCCAGCACACCCATGATTAGGAGCCCCTCCCGCCTGGGGGCTGCTCGGAGCACCCTCTCCCCTGGGAGGGCCCTGCAGGCCCAGGACATTGAACAACTGTGAGGGTCTAGGCCAGGGGGACCCTCAGACTGGGTGGGCGTCAGATGCCCTCTGTCCGGGCCGGCCTCCTGATTACTCAGAGGACACTTTATTCTTCTGGGGGTTTCACCCCTGCCCTGCTGGCCCTACTCTGCTCACCTCCCCTGCCCGTGTCCCCAGGGGAACAGAGAGGGCCTCTAGGGCGCCCACAGGGATACTCCCTGGAGCCAGGCTCAGGCTCAGCCCTGGGGACGCCCTGGCGGGAGACCCGCTTGGCCTCCCCCCCTTGGGACCTCTGATCTTTCCGTTGTTTGGCCTTCGTTTGCCCGCAGTTTCCTAGGAAATTTGCTCTGGGGGATTCCAGCTCGTCTCAGCTGAGCCTGTAGAACAGCAATTTTGTCCGCGGGCCCCCCTCTGGCCTGGCAGGCTGGGGCCCAGGAGCCTCCCCGGAGGCTGGGCGGGGCCCTGGCCCAGTCTGGACAGCGGAGGGAAGCCAGGAGGGGTACAGGGACTGGAGAGTACAGCAAGAGAGTGAGTGAGAAAGAGAGATGGGGGTGGGAAGAAATGCTGGTAAAGAGACACGGAGGCCCGGAGATGGGACGGAGAGCGAGAGATGCACGTGGAAAGGGTCCGATGGTAGGCGCTCCGGGAGGGAGCCCCAGAGACTGACTCTGGCCCCCAGGTATGAGCAGGCTGAGGCTTTTTGCTGTTTGGGCCAGACACTGAAGACCCCGGGTGCCTCCTCTGGTCCCCAGAGCCCAGAGGGAAAGGGGGTGACGGCCATAGCTTGGGCCTCAGGCCTCCTGGGATGGACACACGTGGGAGCCAGGCTCCGGGGGCACGGCCACCGGATGGGAGCAGGAGCCCCTCCTACTGGACGGAGACAGGGCTCCCACCATGTGGCCCGTGACCCCCCCATTCCCAGGCAATGACCACAGGCTCTGGGGCTCCCTGGTGTGACCGGACGCCCAGCACTGCTGAGGGTGGGCTGGGGCCAGACCAGCAGTCATTCTGTCCGTAGCCTCCCAGGGTGCGGACGGAGTAAGCCCGGCTCACTCATTCACTCAGCAAACCCATGCTGAGCGCCCTCAGAGCAGGCTCTGTGAGGCCTGGGGCTCACGGTTTAGGGAGGGCACAGGCCAACCAGCGGACAGGACAGGGTGGTGTGTCCAGGGGCCACAGAAGACCAGAGCAGGTGTCTGTCCCAGCAAGGCATGCTGGGGAAAGCTTCTGCTGAGAAAGCGGAGGAAGAGTGGCTGGAGAATGTGTTCCAGGGGTTGCCTGGGGTAGCTCAGTCGGTGAAGCATCTGACGACTCTCGATTTCGGCTCAGGTCATGATCTCAAGGGTCGTGGGATTGAGTCCTGCGTCGGGCTCCACACGGAGCATGGAGTCCGCTTGGCCCTCTCCTCTGCTCCTCCCTTGCAAGTTCCCCGGGCTCGCTCTCTCTCCTTCAAATAAATAAATAAATAAATAAAGTCTTAAAAAAAAATAAAAGGTGTTCCAGGCAGAAAGAACAGGCTGAGCAAAAACCCGGAGGTGGGAAACAGCAAGGTGTGCGCAGAAGCCCCCGATGGCTGAAATTCTCAAATTAAGAGAAGAGCCGAGACCAGAACGAACCACAAACAGGAGTACAGCCGAGAGCGAGCGTGGAGGGGACCTGAGGACACCCCAGAGGAGCAGCCTGGGGCCACGTGGGGTGAAAAGGTCAAGGAAACCCGTTCCCCCCGCCCCCAGGAAGCTAGGATCCTCGAAGGGCACCAGGATCCCCCTGCAGGATTTCTCTGCCTTTAGTGCCCGCGGCTTTTGGTCACGCCACTTCGAAGAATGAAGAGGTAGACTCCAGACGATGAGTGGTGGGCGGCAAGGCCAGGTTTCCTGAGTGACAGGACGAAGCTCCTGGACAGGGAGGGGCCCTTTAGAGGGCTGCCCCCAGAGTTTCTAAGTTTAGGAGTTTTTACGAGCTCTCTTGCAGAGCTGTCTTAAGGACTCAGGCTGTGCTGAGTCGTGCCAATAGGGCTCTGGTCACGTATCTGTGTACGTGTTCTGTTAACGTCTGCGCACCGACGGGCTTTTGTGGCTGGTTTCTGGGGGCTTAGGTCCTAACTGCCCCTTGCCAGCGATATTGACAAGGGCTTTGTGGTTAATCGTCTTATTCGAGGATTTTTGCAGAAGTCACTTCTGCAAAGGCTGCAAAGCAGAAGGTCAGTGCGTGTCCCCTCTAAGCTGCAGAACAGGATGTCAGTGCTGTTTGATCTTGGCTGTCCCGACCCCACCTCTTGTGGCTGGGGACCCCAGCTCTGACTACCTCATTGTCCAGCTAACTCCTGACATTCCCAGGTTAGCAATGACCCAGGATCCCAGGTCCTGGCAGAAGCGAGTGCAAAGCCTCTTAGGGGGAAGGCATCCCTGGTTTGGGCCGTCTGCATTTCCAGATTAAGCTCAACAACATATGAGTTTACAAAACACCACACACACACGCACATGGAAATAAGCCATTAGGAATGAGTCAGCCGAAGTAAAGCATGCTGGAAATACAGACGTATTTCCCTGTCCCCTCAGTGGGACAGGGGACAGTTACATCTGTAACAGACATTACAGATGTAACTATTCCCTGTCCCCACGAGGACTACAGACAGTGGACATCAGATACAGAGCATGAAACGACCAAGTACCAAATATTTGGAAACATAACATGAAATTAACTAGTGATCAGGGGACAAGATACCATTAGCCACAGTCAGGGTGTTTGAAAATTAAACCAAATGGAACCTGCAGATATTAAAAATACAATCTTAAAAATTAAATTCTCAGCAGAGAGGAGCTTTGTTGACCGCTGGGACAGGATGAAGGACAGGCCGGGAGACAGGGATGAAAAAACGCCGCTCGTCGAGCAGCTCGGAGAGGCAAGGAGATCGAACACGTGAAGGAGACTAAGGGACACTGCATAGAATAAGAAGGTACCGTGGGCCTGAGTCCCAGAAGGCGGGATTGGAGGACAGGTGACAAATGAGGAGATGATGGCTGAGAATTTTCCAGAAATGGTGCAAGTCATGAATCAACAGATAGAAGATTCCCAACCTATACCGAGCAGGGTCACTAAAAATAACCTCAACTTAGATGTGTTTTCACAAAGCTGTGACGATCGGACCCCTGCTCTGGGCTCCTGGGGCACAGGGGCAAGGGGGCACAAGCTCCCTGGCTTCCGAGCCTGGCAGCATGCAAGCCCCCAGACTTGCGGGGGTCGCTCTGGGGCCACCCCAGCCCCGTCTTCTCCTGAGAGCTGCCTACGCACCCTTCCCAGCCTCATGTGCCCAGTGGCTCTTACCAGGCCCCGTACGGGGGGCAGGGTCCCTACGTCTCTGCCCAGTCCCTGGCCTGGCTGGGCCCACTCTGTCCTCAACCTCAGGAGGCTTCTTGGGTCCGAGTCCTGCCACTGACGCTGTGTGGTCCTGGCCAAGTCCATTGCCCTCTCTGGACCTGAGCTTTCTTCTCCTGAAGACAAAATTTGGCTCCTTGGCCTCTTTGCCGGAAGGGCTCTGGGGAGAACAACTGTGGGGCAGCCGGGGTGGGGTGGGGGGCGCTGCCGCCCACCCCAGAGCGAGGATCAGATTCTTTGGTGGGGGGAGGAGGGAGGAGTGGGGAGTGCTGACCCTGACCCTGACCCTTCCCAGGGAGCTGAAAGTGACTCCTTCCAGCCCCAGGGTCTCAGGCCAGCTGGGGCCGGGCGCAGGGAGAGGAACATTCGCTGGAAGGAGTCACTAGACAGGCCCCCGGGTAACCAGTGCTGCATCCTGAGCCCAGGAGGGAAGGAGGAGCCTTCTTCCCGGTTTTTCGATGATGAGGCGGAGGCTCTGAGCGGCCCCACCTTCCTCTGCAGGACCTGGGCCACCATCTTGCTTCTCGAAGCAGAATTCAGCTCCGTGGCTGCCCCACAGCAGGTTCTGTGTGTGCCGGACGCTCCCGGCTTGGGCTAGGAACTGGAAACCTGGCAAAGCACACGTTTCTCAGCTTCCTCAGTGGGTCCCTCCTAGAGCTGCTCTCACGATCGAACGGGAGCTTCTGGCTAAGCTCGGGTGCCGTGTCATAGATGGCGCATGTCTGCACAGTCGTGGACTCGGGGTCCCCCATGTGGAGACGGGTATGAGGCCGAGAGCGATGAGTGTCCGGGGTACCCCCGTTCCTGCCCGTGCACCATCCAGCCCATCCTCGCGTCACACTGGGTGGTCTCTCCAGGTGCCTGGGTGCCTCTGCCAAGGGCTGGGCACAGACCCAGCCAGGCTTCTTGTGGGCGGGCTGGGGAAAGCCCGCAGCCGCCCAGAGACCAATGGCCTCAGGCTGGCACCCGGAGAGCCTGTCCATCATCACTACGAACTGTAACCTCATGAGTTCTGCTCTCCCACCAGCCAGAGCGCTAGCTCCTGCCGTCCGTTCATGGCCCTTGGCCACGGAGCGTCCACGGGGGGCTGGCTGGGCTCCAAGGCCTTCTGAGTGTCTGTTCATCAAACAGATGAATCTCCAGGAGGACAAATCGCACAGGGAGGTAGCCTGACAACCAGCTCTCTTTGCTTCTTCATGGCCTTGACCATGGGGCTAGACAACGGTCTGTTATGCAGATGATGGACAGAGACCCAGGCTGCAGCCGACCAGGGGCCAGGTGCCAGGACCCCAGGGCTGGGTGAGAAAGCCCAGGGCCAGGCTCTTCTTAACCCTGGGTTTGTGCAGCTGGGCCCAGACCCAGCGGGAAGGAGCGAGACCAAGCCCACGATGGCCAACATTTTATTTTAGGAAATTCCTCCCATGAAGTAGAGGCCCCCCACCCCCAAAACAGAGGGCGAGGCCAGGGTGAGTGGAGAGTGGGGGGCCTGCCGGCCACACCCACCAGCTGCCCAGGGCTGCTCTCTGGGGACCCCACCAGTCTCCAAGGGAGGCCTCAGCAGGGCGGGTGTCTCCCACCCAAGTGCAGAATGAAGTCAGCCCTGGGGCGTATCTGGCTTTCTCCGCAACCGCCCCAGGCCAAGCGGCTTTGACTTTCTATTTGAAACAAAACAGAACAATCAGGAGATAGGAATGTCCCCTAATCAACTTAAAAAATTGTTCCTCAGACAAGCAGGCCAGAGGACAGCACAGCCAAGGGTGCATCAATCATTTGGGAACCAAGCGAGGACTTGAAGCTGTCCCCTGAGTCACGGACATACGTGGGAGGGTGTGACGGCGTCCCCCAGGAATCCTTCAGGCAGCATGGAAAGGCCACTTCCCTGGTCTCCTTCGGTGGGGGAGGCAGGGGGAGAGAAGAGGGGCAGAAATGCCAGGGCCCTGCGGTCCCTCTAAGCCGGAGAAGGAAGACAGGGCAGGGGGCTGGAGGCCACTGCGGACCCCCCCCCACCCACCCCGCGGTCTTCCCCGCTGTGGGCGCACCCCACTGTGGGTCCACCCAGCTCTACCTCCTCCAGGAGACTATGGGTGCTCAGAGCTTCCCCCTCCTCGTTGGAAAACCAGGAAGAAGGCTCATCCTTCCCTCCCGGACTCAGGATGCAGCACTGGTTACCCGGGGGGCCTGTGCAGGGGGGCCCCATGGAGACGGACAGGGCCACCCACCAGCCACAGGGGCCTGTATTTCTGCAGCCCACAGCCTCCGCCCATCAGCCCTCCCAGGACCTGTCCGGCTGTCGGTGCTGCTGCAGTCCTAACCAGATTATCTCAGCATCCGCTCCAGGGCAGGTTCCCTTGAGGCTCCGCCCTGCTCCAAATGGATTAAGTAGCAATTATGTCTCGATGACCTGTGGCTGGGTTTTCCTGGCCTGAGGTGGGGTTTTTCCAAATAAGAGGAAGAAATCAAAGAGGCAGGCTCCTGTCGTTTCCAAGTGCCTTCGCTGTGCTGGGGAGTCGCGTCAGGGAAGACTCATTCCACAAGTCATGTCCACGCCTCCTCCAGGAAGCCCCAGGAATGTCTCCGCTTCAACTCCCAGGAGCACGTGTGCCCTGCTCCGCGGGCTCTGCGTCCCGCCGTGGGCTCTGAGCTCCCACTCTCTTATCCAGGGCCTGCCCGGACCAGTGCCCTGGGGTCACCAGCCCCCCTCTGGAGGCACAGTGCTCTGAGAACTGGAACCTCACCCCAGAGGCCAGGCTCGTCACCACCTTTCTCCTTCATGACCGCCTTGGAGCTGCTGGGCACGAGCCATGTGCCCTGGGCACGTCCCCCGGCTTCTGAGCCTCAGTCTTCTCCCCTGCAGATGGGGCAGCAGTGGGCAGCAGGCAGGGTGAGCTGTTACCAGGACGGCGGGTGTATGGCCCTGGCAGGTGCCAGCCCCACGGCGCAGGCTCAGAGCGAAGGGGACAGGTCTCCGTGGTGCCAGCCGCCCAGCCCCTGCTTGTCACTGTGCTCCTTCAGTTTTAAGTAAATTTTTAAGAAGACTCGCAATTGTTGCAGTAAGAGTAAGAAAAGGTGAGAGTTCAAAAACTAACAATAGTGGGGCGCCTGGGTGGCTCAGTGGGTTAAGCCTCTGCCTTCCACTCAGGTCATGATCCCAGGGTCCTGGGATCGAGCCCTGCGTCGGGCTTTCTGATCTGCAGGGAGCCTGCTTCCTCCTCTCTCTCTGCCTGCCTCTCTGCCTACTTGTGATCTGTCTGTCAAATAAAGAAATAAAATCTTAAAAAAACAAAAAACTAACAATAGTGACAGGAACACCTGCCTTTAATAAATGGTGTTGACTCGGTGGAGGGGTGGGGTAAGGTGGGGGTGGGTAGCCCTAGGGACAGAAGTGAATTTGGACACCATCCCCCACACCGTATGTAAAAACGACTTCCAAGTGGATTGAGGATCAAACAATGAGAAAGGTAAAACAATTAACCTTCTAGAAGAAAAGGCAAATGAGTATCTTCATTACTTGGGTTATACAGAGACATCTTAAAAGGGCACAGAAATCATCCACGTAAAGGAAATGATCGATAAATTGGGCTAGGTTAAATTTAAGAATTTCTGTTCCAGAAGAGAGAGAAAGAGGTCACCCACAGAGGGAGAAAAGACGTCTGCCGCAGAATCGCATGGCGAAGGTCTGCCTCTCGAATCTGGGGGGGAGTCCTACGAAGCAAGGCGAGGAAACAGGGGAAGAAGGGAACTGATGACCGCACAGAAGGGGCTCGGGATGGGGCCGGCAAGTAAACAGCTCAGAGAAGAGCAAATGAGTTAGTGAGCAAGGAAGTGAGAAGTAAAAACACAAGGCCAGGTCATAGCACTGCCTATCCCTCAGCAGGGTTCCAGGGAAGAGACCGCTAAGTGTGCACTGATTGTTTTGGAAGACCTTTTGGCAACATCCACCAAAGACACATGCCCGTTGACCTAGAGCTTCCCACTCCCGGGTCCGTACAACAGGAATCTCACAGATGTTCCCCGCTACCCCGGGATTTGGGATCTGATCGTTCATCGCAGCTCCATGCATAATAACACCAGATCAGAAACACCCAAAAGGCTATCAGCAAGAGAATGGGCCCATAGACTGTGGTGTCTTCACAGCTTGGAACCGCGGACAACGCTGAGAAGGAGTGACCCAGCACCAGCAAGGACGGAGCTCGAGGACGACATAGCGAGGGAGGAAAGCCAGATGCACAGAAAGTGCCAAGCAACATCCCGATGTTGATGGGGGTTTGAGAAGACCCCATGGGGAGCGTGACTTGGCGGGGAGCTCTGGGGGGCTTTCTGGTGCTGCTCATAGAGGGCGTCGTTTGTGAAAATTCATCCCATGGGTATGTCTGTAGTCGTGGAATTCTGCTGTTCAAAAACTTCCTTGAAAAAAGTCACTGCAATAATTTGGAAAACAACTCCAGTTCCTGTCCCCGGGGCACAGCTGATGAGGTCAACAGTCTTTTCCTGAGTGCATCTGTACCCACTTTAGGCTGCCTGATAAACCTCACTCAGATCATGGTTCCTGATTCTTCATTCCTACTAAATTGGAAAATCCCATAGGCTCTTGGGGATGACTCGCGGCCTGTGATGATCAGTTTCCTATCAGTTTCATGGCAGTCCTTGGCAGGACCATCACCCCCGTTATTCAATGAAACCGGAATCCACGTGCCAGGGAGAAGGTATTTTGTAGATGTGATTAAGGTCAGCGAGCAGTTGACTTGATGAGGTGGGGGGTCTTGATCCCATCAACTGTAAGGTCTTCAGAGCTGAGGGAAGCTGAGGGGAGGACGAAGAAACCCGCTGGAGACAGCAGTGTGGCTCCTGATCACGAAGGAGGTTCCTGCTCGCCCCTCCTGGGGGCCCGCCCTATGCATTCCAGACCACGACTCACACAGGGCCCTCTGGGAGTTCAGGTCACATCTGGGCTCCGAGGCTGGGGACGGCTCCCCAGGAGATAGCCTGCAGTGTGTCCCCAAGGCCACAGTGTGGCCACTATACTGGCCACACATCCCCCTTCTGACCTGGGGTGGTTCAGGCCAGCAGAGTCCTGAGCCTTTCCAGCGGCACTTGAGTTTGGAGAGGGTTTCTTTAAGCTCTGCCGCAGCATTTATTTTTAATTTTAATTTTATTTATTTATTAGAGAGAGAGCGCAGGCAGGGGTGGGAAAGGCAGAGGGAGAGGGAGAAGCCGACCCCCCGCTGAGCAGAGAGCCCAATGTGGGGCTCGATCCCAAGACCCTGGGATCATGACCTGAGCTGAAGGCAGAAGCTTAACCGACTGAGCCCCCCTGGGCGTCCCTCTGCCACAACATTCTGATATAGGTAATAATTTGTGTCATTGAGGTAATTCTCGGCCGCTTGAACAAAAGGAGGAGTATCAGTGTCCCAGTGGCGCCAGATGGCCAGGGCGCTTCCAGGGTCCCAACTTCACGGCTGAGGGACTGTGGGCAAGTCACCCCACTTCATCCGGGAATCCAGATAAAAGTGCCTGCCTCCAAAACTCACTCATGTTCACACGAGTGTGGAAGTAAGAGGGGCCTCAAACCGTGCGTTGCACGCAGGAATGGCGTCTTTGCTAAATGCTAACTGAAATTACTATTATTTTGGTTTTGCTGGAGCAGATTGGGAAAGAACCAAACTGTCCTCAGCTGAGCTAATTCCAGTCTCTCTTCTCTCTTCTAGAAGTTCCCACAGCTTGTCTTTACATGAAAATTGTGATATCTACACATTCAGGCAAAACAAGACTACTTCTAAAAAATGTCATGCTTGCAACTCATTTGAAATCGGGGAAATGGCTTTTACTGGAATTAACAGTGTCAGGAAGGGGAAAAAAAAAAAAGGATCACATCCGGTGTTTCCAGAGTTCCCGCGCAAGGCCTACACCTGATTGTGGAAATCCAGTCCTGCAACAGGGGGGCATTCCAGCAGGCTAGAAAGACACATCGTCACTGGATTCAATTTGGTTTGATTCTTATCTTTCCCCATCTCCCTCCCCACCAAAGCAAGGCGAGGAAGGTTCTGTTGAGTAACGGAAAAATGGAAGGACCTTCGTGCGTGACCTCTCATTCCAACTGTATTTGGTGCTCCTTCAAGACTGAGGTCAATGTGACTTTTCCTCTGTTGAAACAAAGGGAGTGGTTCATACACACAGCACACACACGATTGTTTCTCACAAGCCTGGGTTCTCGGTGACACTCAGAAGCCATAAAGCACTTCTCGCTCATCTACAAACTGTCAGAGGCCAAGAACCGAGACGCCAGTGGCTTGGTCCAAAAGACAAGAGTGTCTACTAGTCCCGTCCCGTGGTCTTCCTTTCCATTCCACCCGGTTCGTAGCTGACATTCTGGGACCTCCCACCGCGTCTTTGCATTAAGGAATTCTGCCAGCCGTATGTCATACTTTCTGAACACGACACCTGACAGTCCGTCTTGGGGTGTACTCATGTCCTTGGGTTCCCATGGCAAAACACCACGCTCGGGGCAGGTAAGCAACAGAAATTTATGTCCCCCAGTTCTGGAGGCCAGAAGTCCAAGACCAAGGTTGGCTTCTTCTGAGGCCTCCTCTCTCCTTGGCTTGTAGATGGCAGCCTTCTCCTTGACCTTTGGGTGCGTCTAAAGACCCTATGTGCAAACACAATCATGCTCAGAGGTACCAGGGGTTAGGATTTCAACTTCCGAATTTGGGTGGGATCACAATTGAGCTCCAGAGTTCTCCTACCTTCTCAGATCAATTTCTCTTTTCCTGCTAGAAGGAAGGGAGCCTTGCCTGGTGTCTCTCTATAGTTTGGACATCTCCTCTGCCTTTGGCATCAAAATTAATCAATTTTGTAGTAGAAACAAGGAATTTTTTTTTCTTGTTCCAGAAATAACACTAGGCTACGGGTTTACGGGGAGAAGCCATGGTGCCGTCTTCGAAAACAAGCCACGGGCCCTCCTATCCTAACTGGCAAAGTTGCATCCCTACCATGGTGGGGGGCAGGATCTGATTAAATCAGAGTCTACTGCCCATAGTCATCCTTCCAGCTCCTTCCTCTTCCGGCTGCTCTGGGGAAGCATTGCACCTGAGGGCACGCAGTTTACTGTCTGGTTTTCCATCCTTCTGCTCCCGTGTTCATGCTCACCATGTCATTTGGAGTTCTAGAATTCCTGCGTCTCGTCTAATTGCATCCCTATGTTTATGACTGAGGGAGTCACTTGGAGCCGTGGATTCTGGCTCTGAGTTGGAGGGCTATAATGCAATACTACAGTGATAAAGAAAACGCAAATTTAACACATGCAAACTCTAACAGGCAAATGACATGCAAACGCAACTGGCTGAGGTGAACCGGCCAGGACGGTCCTTGGGGTCCCGTGCCACCTTGAGGGCAATGATTATTAAGAACACGGGGAGATGTCTGCAAAGTATCATTATCAACCTTGCATCACACATTGGTGAATTTAAGAATATGACCATAGGAAGATCACTTTTTTTTTTTTTTAAGATTTTATTTATTTATTTGACAGAGAGAGACCACAAGTAGACAGAGAGGCAGGCAGAGAGAGAGAGAGAGGGAAGCAGGCTCCCTGACAAGCAAAGAGCCCGATGTGGGACTCGATCCCAGGACCCTGAGATCATGACCTGAGCCAAAGGCAGCGGCTTAAGCCACTGAGCCACCCAGGCGCCCACACATTGGTGAATTTATGTCACAAAATGTTTGTTGCTTTTTTCTCTACGAGGGTGAACTCCCTAGAGGACCCCTGGATAGGTGACGAGGGGTCTGCCCAACTTTTTGAATCGCCTTGCTCTGGGGGCTGGAGACCAGATCTGCTGTGGTCTCTCCACCTTCGGGGTCTCACGATCGTGCAAGAAGGCATGCGGCTCTGGAAAAAAGAGTTTGTAAAGACGAAGCAGGGGTGCATCGGGGCCAGGCAGGGTCTTGGCAGCCAGAGACGGGGCTCAGAGCTAGACTCCTCCATTTACTAGCTGTCCCACCCCATATGGTCTGACAGCCTTGGTTCCCCCACCTGCGACTTGAGGGTGAGAATATCTCATGGGGTTTCAAAGCCCCTGCACAGAGTAGCTGCTCAGGCAATGCGCTCTCTCCCCCTGGAGGGCACCCTCCACTCTGCTGCCCTGAGCCCTCCCCCTTCATCCCAGAGCACCCCTACCCAACGGTGTGGTGCCCACAGGAGCCCCAGTTCTCCTCCTCCTCCTTCTTCTTAAGATTTTATTTATTTATATAACGGAGAGAGAGAAGCAGAGCGTGAGTGGGAGGAAGGGGCAGAGGGAGAAGGAGACACAGACTCCCCACTGAGTGCAGAGCTCCAGGCAGGCTCCATCCCCGGACCCCAAGATCACACGCAACCGAGCCCAAGTCAGACGCCTAACCGACTGAGCTACCCAGGCGCTCTGGGAGCCGGGACACCACCTTCAGGCCACTTTTGATTGGTCGGGGGGCGGGTCCCAACCGGATCAAAGCCAATCAGAGTCCTTTCCTGGGAGTCCGTGCCAGCCCGGAACCAGGAGGGCTGGCGCAGAGGGCGACGCCTGGCGGCAAGTCGAGGAGCTGCAGGTCAGGGGCTCCTGCGGTTCAAGGAAGCAGTCCGCGGGGAGGGAATGGGGGGGGCGGGCAGAGACTCGGGGAGAAGGTGCCGCCCTCTTGGGAGCGCCTGCGTCTGGCTATACCTGAGGCCCGTATCGCCATCTGTCCTCTCCCAGCTCCAGATTCGCTCCCCAGCCCCTCCACGAGGACTGGGGGGCCCCCACGGCAGCCTCCGCTCTCATTCACCCCCCCTGGGAGGCCACCCTCGGCCTCTGTCCCAATCTTCCTCCCCACACCTTGGGTGGATAAAGTCGGTTTTCTGGGAGATTCACCGGGTGACAGGCCACCCTGCAAGGACTCCCATGTCCTCCCGTCACCCCCTGAGGCCACCCCCACCCCCAGCAGCACACACCGGCGTCCCAGGCCCTCTCCCCCTCCGCCCCCAGACCCTCCTCCCTGCACAAAGCACCAAAGCCAGCCCGAGTCACCCACGGGGACCACCCGAGGTTCTGCAAACAGGAACCTGGCTTCTCTATTCATCTGATGCCCAGCCCTGAAGGAACTGGGGTTCTCCACCCAGAGAGGCGGTGCAGTGTTCCCACCACACCAGAATCTTCTCTGATCCGTGGCCCAGCCTCCTCCCCTCCCCCATAGCTGGGGCCGCGCTTTCCGCTGAGCCTGGCAGGACAGGTGGCTGTGGCAGGGGGGAGCCGGGCCTGGCAGTCCATCTCACGGGAGTCTTGGAATCCGTGCCTTGGTGGCTTGGGCCCTCCCTTGGCTCCTGAAAGGCAAGTAGCAGGGTGAGGCCTCCTGGGTAACGCCCAGCCTCGCACAGGGAATGGAACAAGGTGGCTGCCCTCCTCCCACCCCTGGGAAGCCCTCTTTGTCCCTGACTTTGTCTTCTGCCTGCCAGGGCCTTGGAGGACTCAGCAGGTGGTGCCCGGGTGGCCAAGCTGGCTCGGTGGGAAGAGACTCAGGTTGAGATGTCTGATGGGACCAGGCCGCGGAGCCCGCCTTAGGGCCTCCAGCGATGGCTAATGCCGCAGCCCTGAAATGCGGCTTTGTTCTGCAACAGCTCTTTCCTAAATGAGTCTCATTGACAGAGGAAGCTAGGAGTGGGGTGGCCTCTGGGTCTCTGGTGAAGTCCCCAGGTTCCTAGGGGACACGTCTCTCTAAACTGCTGTCCCCCGGCCACCTCCGGCCGGGCAGGCTTCTCCATCACCCTTTGGGGCTAACCACAGGTTTCTCTGGTCCGAGAGAAATTTGGGGATCTCGGGCACTGTCCCAACACTAGCCATGTCCCTGTCGAGAGCTGTTGGGCATTGGGCCCCTGGGACACGACTTCATGACTTCGTGACTCCGAGTCCCCAGGCCTTCCTGGTGGTCTGTCCTTAGTGTACCTCTGAGCCCTGTCGTCTGGGGACGTTTTGGTGACTTGGTCCTTAAGGTGACCACAGCCTCCCCTCCTGGCCCTCTACTCCCTATGCACGTTCTACCTCTGAGACCCGCCCGAGGGCCGATCAGAGGCTCGGAGGCTCAGCCCGGTGAGGCTGCCTGGGCGGGCAGCTTGGCAAGGACCTAAATTGTGGACCTGAGCATGTCCGCTGCCGATCTACCTACAGTCCGCTCGGGTCTGACTTCAGACGTGGTGTTGTTCTGGCTTCCACTCAGTCCACGACTCTACAGGAAAGTTTCTTGAACTACCTTGACCAAGTGACTTCACACAGCCCTGAGCCAGAGGGGCATTTATGCAAAACCCACAAAACTCAAACCTCGCGACACACCGTGGGGAGCGCCCCGAGGAGGCACGCACGCGGGCATATTCTCTGCAAAATTTGAGGAGGTGAGACATTCCTGTCGCAACCGGTCAATCCCGCCATCTTTCCCATGCCGACACCACCTGCCTCTGTAGCTCTCCCTGGGCGTGGGCATCGGGCGAGCTTTGGGGCAAAATTATTTTTATATCGAGCTACAGAGAAGCCGAGTCTGCGTGTCTGCAGTTTGGGTTGGGTGGGAAGCATTTGTGTGGTTTGTCCTCACCGCTCTGTCCCCCCAGGTACAACCACACAAATAGTGTCCCATGGTGCTAAGACGGCGTCCCCCAGGCCAGGCCCAGAAGACATACAGGTAATGGGGGAGCCATGAACCACTCCCAGCGGTGCGTAACGTGCAGTGTTCCGCCAAGCTTGAGATACAGAGCTTCCTCCTGGAGCCCCCCGGGGACCTTCACCGGTTCACCATCTGTGGCCCTTGGAAGCCCAAATCCCTGTCCCTTTGTCCTGCCACTTTCAGGTCTGGTGAAAGCCCTGTGGGAACCCAAGTCCCGCCCGCTCCACGGAGCTGCTCGCCGTGGGGCCTGCCACGTGCACGCACATCGTGCACACTCACGGCGCACACGCACAGCGCACACGCATGACGCACACGCATGACGCACACGCATGACGCACACGCATCGCGCACACGCCTGTACACCTCTGGTTGGTTTCCTCCTGGCGGGCCGACGTTCATCTTTCTTTTTTTTTTTTTTTTTTAAAGATTTTATTTATTTGATAGAGATCACAAGTAGGCAGAGAGGCAGGCAGAGAGAGAGATAGAGAGGAGGAAGCAGGCTCCCTGCGGAGCAGAGAGCCCAACGTGGGGCTTGATCCCAGGACCCTGAGATCATGACCTGAGGTGAAGGCAGAGGCTTAACCCACTGAGCCACCCAGGTGCCCCCGACGTTCATCTTTCCCGGCCTCCCAGCCAGAGAGCCTAGGAGGGTGGAAGGAAAAAGAACTTCCTTCGCTACACTTAGCACACTGACGCCAGAGAGGAGGCCTCAGGGCCGTGCTTGGGCCTCCCAGACCCTCGCCTCCAAAGCCTGAGGGACCTGAGGGGTGAGCAATGAGGTCCGCACGGTGCCTGCATTCGGGGGGCAGGACTGGGCTGAGGGAGCCCGCTGGGGCGCTGCGTGATGGTGACCCGGGTACCCGAGGGCACGCAGTAGGCACTTTGGGGAGTGAGCGGGGCTGCTGGAGCCCTTGCAACGGGAGGCCCCTTGGCCCCACTCATGACCTGGGCACACCATGGGCGCTGTGCCTCAGCCGCTTCCTCTGCGGATGGGGGGGGGGTGTGATGCCTGCCCGCCTGCAGGCGCCTCGCCCATCCCCCTGAGCTGTGCGCCTCGGAGGGCACCCCCGAGGGGAGCGCATGCATTTCTCAGCTTCTGCCTGGTTTGAAGGATAAAGTGATTCTCAGCTGGGAAGACGGGAGTCATGTGAGGTCCCAGGGCCACTCCGCAGGGCCTGGGCGGCTGTGGCTGGCTGCAGGAGGGGCGGGTGGCTGCGGGGTCCTCCAGGTCGGCTGGAGGCCTGGGGCTGGGGCCGCTCCGGGGAGGCTCTGCAGACCCGCGGGCTGCCTGTGCGGAGAAGGTGGGAGCAGCGGCGGGAGACCCGAGCGCTGGCAGGTGCTGCCTGCATTCCTAGGGTTCCAGGGAGGGGTGTCCTGGGGGTTCCACAAGAACATCCAGAGCCTAACTTGAAAGCCTGGCAGTATCGGCCTAAACTGAGGCAGAGCCCCCGGTGCCCGGCAAAACCACGCCTTCCCTAAGCATGGCCCGGGGCTGTGTGCAGCTGCTGGGGGCCCGGCCCCGAGGGAGGCCAGGCCCCCCTGCTGTGGTGTGTGGTGCAGATGTGGGAGCCGCTGACCAGGCCGTGGGAGACTCAGAGGGGGCCAGGGGGGAACTGGGGGTGTAGGCGACTGAGGTCGTGTCTTTTGCAGGTGCGAGGACAGAGAATCAGGGCTTTGGGGCACAGCTGGGACACTCACCTGGGTCACCCCAGAAAACCCAGCTCAGGGGCTGCGGTCAGGTCCAAGAGCGGGACCAGCACAGAGGGAGGGGGAGGGAGATCAGGCGCTGGAAGCCTGTTTGCAAAACCAGCCTGTGTGGCCGGAGTCTGCTGGTGTCTGTGCCAGGCCCGTCTCCACCCGTCTGTCCGTCCATCCGTCTACGCGGGGCTGCTCTTACTTTAGGTGAGATGAATGAGCCGGGCAAGCGGAATGATAGGAACTACAAACAGAGGACAAAGGACCGAGAACGGAAGGAAGGGAGAAAGCGAGGGAGCCTGCGTACACGGATCACACGACAGAGCAAACACGGGCAGCTGAGCCTGCGACTGCAGGGCGGCTGGGGGAGGGGCAGCAGGGGCCCCACATCCCAAGTGCTGGAGCAGCTGCCCTGACACTGGGAGGCCACAGTCACCCCAGGTCCCACACCCGATGCCAACGTGCGTGTGTCCTCCTCTTGCCCCAGTGGCACGGTCCACCATGTGCCCTGTGCCTTGGGAGCCGGGTGTAAGCAGGAAGAGGGCTGGGGACACACCAGAATGGGGGTGGGGGTGGCAGCAATGGCCTGAAACTCCCATGCGGGGAGTCTGTCTCCTCCTGTCATCCTGCACATCACCCTCGGGGGTGGGGGTGGGGGGCAGTTGGCCAGACAAAATTCCTCCGTTCAAGGTACTTGCCGGGCACTGTTTGGCACGGTGGGAATCGGGGCCCGGGATGGAGCAGCAGCCTGCCCTCGGGAAGCCTGTGTTGTAAGGGAGCTGGGAAGACAAGGCCAATGCTCTGGAAACACACACGAGAGAGTGAGGTCTGGGAAAGGGCAGAACTAGCGTAGCACGGGCAAGCAGACGGCCCCTGGGAGATCAAGGTCATGGAGAAGGTGACTTTAGAGAAGACTGCTCCTGGGGTAGGGGACTGGAGGACAAGGTCCTGGGGCAGGAGAAAGGGACACAGTGGGTTAGCAGGGGGAGCACCAGAGGGAGGGTGAGGACCCCAGCTTGTGCTCTGGGATGGGCGGGGCCGGTGAGCAGACCCCATGCTGCAGGGACCCCAGGCTCTGGGTGTGAGAGACTCTGGGTGCGCCTTGGGGGTGCTGCTGGATTCCTGCGAGTGGCGGGGGGGTCACATCTGACCACCAGGTTTTCAGGCTGAGCACCTGGAAGGGTAGGAAGGGCACAATGGGCAGGGCAGGGGTGCAGGGCTTACTCCTGCGAGCTAGAGGGGATGGGGGACCCCCCCGAGCCCAGAGGCCAAGAGAGCTCAGGCTGCCTCCTCTTCCTCCTGGGGGCTCGGCGGGGAGGTAGAAGCCTGGGGAAGCCCTCTCCCGACTACACCGGCTACACTGGCCGACCGCTCTGTTCACGTCTGTGTACCTACCTCCCAACCGCTCTTCAAGGTGATCAAAAAATTCTGCATTTCCAAGAATTTGTTCTGCTCAAGCCTGTGAAAGTAAGCCCCACCCCCTGACTTTCTCAATTTCTCAGAAGCATCGTCTGGTCCTTACTGGCTATGTTCCCAAGAACTGCAGCACAACAAACACCTTTTTGAAAGCACCCCACACCCCCCACTCCTGCAAACCCCTCTTGACCCTTCAGCCCAGCCTGGGCCGGTTCCCACCAGACCCACCAAGTGGGGTAGCACCATTTCCTTCAATCCATAGGTCAAAACATGTTTTGGTAGAACAATTATTAACTAATATCCTTACTATATACGAAGCATTCACACCGAGACTGAAACCAAACACACACCAGGGCCCGGGATAAATGGGTCAGGACCACAAACACAAGTCACGTGTGTGTGCACACGCACCCCCACAGACGCTGGGGGGAGGGGTTAGCCCCACAGCCAAAGGCACTGAGAGGTCTCCTCTGAACACCTGTGACAGCTGGGCCGTCAAACCGGGTACAGGAAAGCCCGGAAAGGGTGCCCAGGTCAGGCTGGGGATGGGGAAACAGCCAGGCCACGTGGGCTGCGCCCCACTCCCCCGGAGACGGAATGAGCCAGGCCCCAGCCTGGAGTAGGGCTAACCCAGGGCGGGGATTTCTTAGAGACTGATGTGGACTGCACTGTGTCCCCCCAAAATTCGTATGTCCAAGCCGTAATTCCCAGAGTGAGTGTGTTTGGAGGTGGGTCTTTAGGAGGTCCTTAAGGTTAGGAGAGGTGAGGCCCAGATTCCAGAGGGCTGGTGCCCTTGGGAGAGGAGAGGCTGCTGGAGGACAGAGGCGGCAGCCTTCCAGGAGCCGGGGCGAGAGACCTCTCCAGAAACCACCCCGATGCCACCTTGATCTTGGGACTTCGGGCCTCCAGCGGGGTGAGAAACTCCAGACGCTCTGCTGAGCGCCCCAGGACTACGTCACCTTGTCACATCTGCACCTTGGGCATGGAGGAGGCCACTGTGCGCGTCCTCACTTTCAACAAGGACACCCCGCCTGCCACCGCCCGGGCGACAACACGACACCCATCAGCCACTAGAAACAGGTGCATCCGTAGTTACGTCACAACTCAAATGTGCGCCCACGTTCTACCAGGAGCCCTGAGTTACCGGATTCGTTACAGAAGTTTTCATAAAAAAGGAAAAAATAGACGACACAATCTGCTGCGAGGGTTTATTACGTTTAGTCTACAAATTTGATCTTTTAAGAAAAATTCACAAAATACTCAGTTGAAACCACGTTTCTGGTTCATCAAATTTCAAATATATTTTACTGTGCTGAACAATATATTCTAATGCTGTCTAAAACACAGCCAAATTATTTGTCTTTATTCATTTATACACATTCTGTAATTTTTTGAAAACCAAGATTAAGATAAAAAATATTAACGAAACTACCCAGTTACAACTTCTCTTCTCTCATACACTGAAATCTTTTCCGTGGGTCTATCTTCGTCTTCGTTTTGAATTCTGTGAGCTCTCTGTTTGTAAACACTCTCAGGGGATTCTCACCTCCCAGGTCCCGTCGGTTCCAACAACACCTTGTGGAAAGACTGATTCCCTTGGTAATGCAGAAGCTTAGGTTTGTTAAAAGTACTCACTGAAAATTATTTTTTAATTTATAGATCATACAAAGTAAACATTTACAAAGGGACAGACGACTTTCGACATTATTTTGAAATCCCCTTAATATGCGTAAATATAAATGAAGCAATGTGTCAAATTAGACATTTTTGGTCTTTTGGTTTTATTCTTTGCTTCCTTCTGAAGGAAATGCGTGCTGTGAATTTCATTTCTGCAGGTCCCTGGAGCATCGGCGGCTCGTGGGGCTCTTAGCCCCTAGGTCACTCAGCACCGAGACCCTCGACCCCCCGACCCCCACAAGGAAGGCTCTGTCCTCGGAGTGGGGAGAAGCCCTGGTCTCCAGGCCCTCCGGCCGCTGGAACTAGATTCCACGAAAATCAAGCAAGGATACGTACGCCTCCGCCCCGCAGGAGGAAATGCACAACAGAAATTACGATAAAGCTTCTACTACATCAAAAACGAGAATTTCTCCAAAGAAACGCTAAAAATCAGTAATGCATATATACCAAGTGACAAAGTAGCCAAACACCCTGCTGGTCCCAGCTGCCATCTGCCATGTGGTCACTGGGTCAAGGGAGGAATTTCCCCGGTATCAGCCGAGGGGGTATTAGGAGCCATAGCGATCCTGCCGGGAGAGAACCGAGAGGAGGGCGGATTCGCACCGGGCGTCCTCGCAGGGAGCACACCACACGGCCTGGCTGGCTGGCTCGTGTTCCCCCATCCCGCCCCACGGGAACTGGAAGCTTCGTGGCCCGGGCTTCCTGAGCCTCAAGAACACCCTTCCCCCAGCCTCTGTGCGGTGGGCATCTGCGGCTCTGTGCTGTGGGGGGTTGGGGGAGTATCTGGGGGGTGAGCCCCAGTGGTGAGCCCCTGGGAGGCAGGTGTCAGGGGAGGGCGGGGGCGCACACTGGGGTCGGAACCCTGAAATTCGGGCTCAGCTGAGCCATCTCCCACGGAAGCCACTTGGCCTTGCACCTCTGCGTCTGCAGCCAGAAAATGAGGCTATGGAGGGTGCCCTAGACCACGGGGACGACCTTCCACAAGCTACAGATGTCACCTGCTTCGAAGGACTGGCGGGGCTCAGCGGACCTCAGGGACATGAAAGATCCTGGGGATTCTGACCCACGGTGGTAAGAGCAGTGAGAAGAGCAGGCGGCTCGGGGCTGAGGGGACGTTCCCTGTGGGGCCGTCCCCACACCCCCCACCCTGGGAAGCCCCTCCAGAGGCACCAGAGCCACATCCATTAGGTGCTGCTGCCCCTGGTCAGGTTTCTATGTTAATAATAGCATCCAGGGGGGCGCCTGGGGGGCTCAGTGGGTTAAGCGTCTGCCTTTGGCTTGGGTCATGATCTCAGGGTGCTGGGATCGAGCCCTACATCGGGCTCTCTGCTCCGCGCGGAGTCTGCTTCTCCCTCTGCCCCTCCCCCCTGCTTGGGCACACAGGTGCACTCTCTCTGTGTCAAATAAATAAAATCTTAAAAAAAAAAACCCCTAGGAAATGCTTGTAACAAAACATCACAGAGAGTGTCAAATCATATATACAATATAATCCTGTTTGAATTTTAAAAGGATATGGATAGGAATCTGAAACTAACATGAAATATACTAAAGCATTAACAGAAGTTTTCGACAGGAGGGGCGATTAACAGGTCATTTTGATTTCCTTCTTACTATTTCTCTGTCCCAATATAGGAAAGAAGTAGGCCAGGATCACGACAACCCCTGTAACCGTTCCCCTAGGGTCACCGACTAGAAATTGTAAACAAGAATACAACCACGATAGCCTGCGTCACTCTGTAGCATGCATCAGTCAAGACTATGGAATCGAATCTGCCGGCAGTTGAAGTGATCCAAGTCTCACTTCCGAAGCTCTGAGCCACCAGCCCGCTCCACTCCCGTCACCCCAGCGTCACCCACCTGAATGGAAGTCATGACTCCGTTAGCAAAGACCGAGAGCTTCCCAGCAACGGACCTCACTCCCTGCTTGAACTGGGCCATGTCGGGTGCCGTGGGCAGCACGTTAGCGAGGCTGTAGTTTCCTGCGCGCAGAGCAGATCCCACCGTCACTCCACAGCTGCGACAGACAGCACGGCCACTGCCCGGGGCCCTCGATGACCTCAGGGAACGTGGGGTCCCCTCCCCTCCCACTGCCCACAAGCAGCGGCTGTGGTTATGGGCGAGGAAGCCTGCGCTGGGGTCAGGACTTGGTGCCAGCCTCACCACGAACCAGCTAGAAGACGCCACGTGAGAGGAGATGCAGTGCTGGGCCTCGCGGCCAACTGGGGTTCGAGGCTGGCCCTGCCACTTTAAAACTGTGTGTCTGCGGAGAGCTTCCTCACCTCTCCGGGTTCCTGGTCTCCCGCGGGTGCTCAACACCAGATGCAACGGGTAAGTACCGGTAAAGGGCACATGGGCAGACATCTCTACTGTGCACGTGCTCAGCATCCCTTCCCCCTCTTTCTGTGCAAGCTCCCTCCCTTCTTCCGGGGAGCCCCCAGGACTCCCGTCAGAGGGGTGGGCATGGGACCCAGGCCTGGCCGATCAGAGCCTTCCTGGGCCTGGTGTGTCTTCAAGGGAGAGGAGCTGTCTGCTTGCTCCAGGGTCACGGGTGGGGCCAAGGCCCTGCTGCAGCTGCCAGTCCCCTCCCTCACCAAGCGTGGGGGTGGGGGTAGGAAGCGTGCTGCAGGACAGGAGGAAGGAGGGTCCCCAGGAAGGCGAGCCAGAGGCTAAGTGTCTCCCTGAGGCTGTTCTGAGACTCTGAGCTGGAGCCCCACTCGCTGGGTAGAGCCAGATGCCTGCCTTCCTCCCCGAGACCGCCGCGGCTGGGTTTCGCAGCGTCCACGTTGGGTGCCCGACACAAGCAGCAGCCTGTTTCCACCAACGCAGGTGTTATCATGGTAGGGGGTGCGAACCCCAAGCTGACCAGCAGGCTCTCGTGGTGCACCTTTGTCACGGAGGTGTCACGACGAGCGAGAGGGGCTCGGGGGCCCCAACCCTGCAGGTCCTCTGGGGAGCCACGCCCGGCGGCCCCCACACCGCCCACGTGCACCCACCTGCCCCTTCAGCAACAGAAGCCTGTCCCCTGCCCAAGAACACAGGAGGGACGAGTGTATCCTTCTGCATGGACGCCGCCTGGAAGGGACACTGTGTTAACCCACAGCACGGCTCGTGTGTCCACCATGCAGGGAGGGGGCCTCTGCCCAGCTGCTGGATCTCGGGCTCAAATCCCAGCCCAGCCACCAAAGATGGTCTTTAGAGCAAACAAGGAGCCAGTTTGAGATCCTGAGAGCACAGGGCCAGGGTCCCAGCCGTGACATCACCGGGCGAGGCGCCCAGGGCTGGGTGGGTCTGGAGCAGGGGTCGGCAGTGGGGACAGCAAGAGCACTACCGCCTACAGTTTCCAACTGGAGAAATGTGTGAGGAGGCAGGCGCAGCTAAGGCAGCCGGCTCTGGGCCATGACCCCTCCCTGACCACGTGCAGCCCGCAGGGGCCCTGGCATGACACCAGTTTCCCAGCATCGCTCCCCCCTTCCCCTTCCCCAGTTCTAGCCCCGCAACAAGGTGTGTCCAGGTGACAGAGTTCTGGTGTTAAGCTGAAGTGCCTTACAGGCTTGGGGCCTGCCCTTCCCCTGCCGTCTTCCTCCTTCCCGCTGCCGGGATGCAGGTGTGATGCTGGGGCTTGAGCAGCTATAACTGGCGTGAGGTGAAGTACAAAGTGGAGGTCATGAGCAATAAGGAGGAAAAGGGCCTGGCTCCGTGGCATCTGGGAACATCGTGCACATCCCGAACTGTCCGCCAGAACCACACGTAGGAGAGAAACAAACTCGGGTCTGAATTAGCCTCTGTTAACGCGCACCTTCCTTCCTTCCTTAAACCTCACTAACGAGCTAAGCCCCCGGGAACGGGAACGGAAGCGGCCTGCTAACCCCCAGGGCAGCTCCCCGGCAAGGAGGCGCGTTCCCACCCTCCGCCCTTGGCCCTGGGCTCGACTGGAGGTCTGCTGTGGGTGTGAAGCCTCCTTCCTCCGCGGGCGTCTGGGTGCCGTGTCCCCGCCGAGGGCTGCGGCACAGGCTGTGTGCTCGGCTGCATGCGGGGCTCCAGGAAATGACAGCCGGAGCTGCTTCCTCAGGAAGAGGCTCCCCGACCTGGGGTCTAGGTCAGGTGCCCCATCTCCCGGCTATCCATTCCCACAGTGGCCCCAGGGGGCTTCGTGTTAAGGACATCAACAAAGACCGTCTTTCGTCTTTCACAGAGCTCACTGCCTCCAGAGGAAGGCAGAAATCAATTGACAACAATAGGAAGAGAGCGTGACCCGTCTTGGCGTCTCTGCTGCACGAGCCTAAGCCCGTGGCGGGGGAGGGGATGCGTCTGAGTGTCCCCAGGAGGCTTCTGGACCAACTGGCTGTTGGGGTGGGGGGGGAGTTGCTGGGAAAGAGAGAAACAAAGGATGACTCACTCCCAGGATTCTGGCTCGAGCCACCCGGAAGACAGCAAGAGGGGAAGAGGCCCTGGAGGGTCCTGGCCCGGCGGAGGCCATCAGCGTGGAGGCTCCGCGTCGGTCCAGAAGGCCGGGGACATCAGCGAACGCTTGCCCGTGCCCACTGTGGGTCGGCAGAGGTCTGCCCGGCACAGCCGCTCGAGATGCAGGCCTGTGGGTGGTTCTCGACACAAGCTTCCAGAAGCCTCAGAGCAGAGCAGGCGCAGGCATGCACCGGCTCTCACAGCTCGGGCAGGAAGGGCAGCCCGTTGCTGCTGCCCGGTGCCAGCCCCGGGACCTCACAGCAGCCGCAAAGTCTGTTCCTGGCTGTGCTGGAACCACGGGGGGGCCGGGGGCTGTGCCCCAGAGCACTCACAGGCTCCGCAGACCCCGGGGGCTTTCTCTGCGCCAGGCGTGCAGAGACGAGGTCAGACAGGTCCTGTCCCTGGTGGACTCCGGCCACGGAGGGGGAGAGGGTCCTCGGAGGGCCTGGCTCCGGGGAGAGCACAGGGCGGTGCACACCACTCCGGGAAGGGCAGACGAGAGCCGGGCACCGGCCGGCGCTGGGTGGCGGAGCTGTATGCCAGCCAGGGGCAGGACTGGACACCCCTGTGACCAGGGTGAACTCTGAAAACCCAGAGGGAGGTGGGAGAAGAGGGTGCGGGGCGGGGACGGGCGGGAGGGCGGCTCCGCAGGGCAGGAGCGGGCGGAGCGCAGGGCAGTTCCCGGCTCCTCAAACAGGGAAGCTGCAGTGGAACATCATGTACCCATTTCCCTGGAACAGAGACGAACGGAGAGAATGGAGAGAATGGAGGTCCGCGGTGACCGGACTGCCGAGTTCCAGAAGGAACAGAAGCGCCGCAGGGGCGCCGCAGACGTCACCGACACTCCGGTCTGCGACCCAATCTGGGCTGCCAAGGCCACCACACATCCGCGACACAGGACAAACACGGTCACCCACGGACCAGACAGAGCCACCGGTGCTCGGAGAGCTGCAGGCCCCGAAGAGGCCGCACGCCCAGGCTCGGGCTTGAGTGAGGAGGAAGGGGGAGGTGGCCGAGGCGCCCGAGGGGGACAGGAGCAAACACACGGGAACCCGAAGGGCGCACAGAGCCAGCGTGGAAGAACCACCCCAGGGGACAGGCTTCTGCCTGGAGCCACTTCTGCTCCCAAAGGGGCCTCTGTTGTCCTTCCGCGCCCTTGGGGGCCGCCTCGCAAGTCGGCGCGGTTGATGGCAGTCCCACGTCCCCCAGCTGACCCTGCTCTGGGGTGTGACCACGGGGACCAACGCTGGGCCAGACGGGCTGTGGGTGCGCACAGCTGTTTCTCATCTGGCCCTTTCAAGACCCTGAAAGCGAAACGCCCTCAGTCAACGTCAGGACTCCCGGGTTAACCACATCCCCAGGAAGCATTTTACTCCACCAGGTGGCCTTTCAGACCCGGACCTGTTCCCCCCACCACTAAGAAGTTCTAAAGGTTTATCAGGATCTACTCGACGACACTGATGTGTCACAGACGGGAAAGCTTCCAACATAAGCAACACAGAACAGTCTCTTAAACCAGCTTTCGCTGTTTGCTGAAGCACACTCCAAACAAGAAGTAAATATTTAATAAGAGCTGTTCGATGCCCTTGCATTTGGGGCAGTTCCTGAAGGCAACTTTTAAGACAGGCTTGATCTAAGAGCCACAGTGAGGGTGACCAGGGTCGGAGCCGTGGGCTCGGACGGAGGAGAGAGGGCAGAGGGCGGGGGGGCTGGGGAGGGGAGGAGGCACCCTCCATGGGCCTGCCAGGGGGCACCCTCACCTTGACCGTGAGTTCCCAGGGACGGAGTCTGTCTGGGACCCACAAAAGGCCCAAACAATTAAAGGACCTTTGTTCTCTGAAAGGGGACAGGAAAGTAAACATAGGCTGACCACAATTTTCCTTCAACAATTGGAAAGGCTGTTTTCATCTGATCTCCAAATATTTTTTTTTGCCCCCTAACAAACAATGTTTCAGGGCAAAACTTCCAACAACCTGAATTACAAAAACACACACAGCTGGGCGGGGGGCGATGTTCAACAGGTCGGGTTCTCTGGGCTGATCGACCCCCGCCATGGCTGTGAGGTGACCCCGCACTGGCCCACGGTGGGGGGCCGTTAGTGGGGCTGCGGAGAGCCTCCCCTCCCGGAGGGCACAGGGCCAGCACCCCTCTGCTGGGGCAGGTCGAGAAGGAAGTTGCCCTGACAAGAGGCCAGGACGCTGAGAGCCTTGAGGTGAGAACAGGTCCGGGAGCCACCCCTGCCCCCACCCGGACTCAGTACAGCAAACAGCTCAGGAAGGGGCCTGACGGAGAGCCCCCGCCCCACCGTGTGAGCGGAGGTGCAGCATCGAGCACCCCCACCCGCCCTGGGGTCAGCGGACTCTCCAGGCTGGGAAGCTCCTTCCCACAGCAGCCGGCAGCCTGGCATGCTCACCGTGCTCCGAGGGCCGCGGGAGCCTCTGACATCCCCACACTCCGTCTCTGAAGGTCCCAGGCACTGGGGTCTGCCCTACGACCTTCTCTCTTGAGGCCGTTTCTCACTGGACTCAGAAAACAGCTGTTGCTGGTGGCTGCCCTTGCTGGTCGGCTGTGGCCGTGGCCAGCTCCTCCAGGGCCGGGACGAGGGAGTGCAGGTGTCCCGGGCCTGGGAGATCCCCTCCCCCTGGGCTCCCCTGCTGAGCGAGTTCCCGAAATGACCCCAGAGGACACTGCTCCTTGACCCTTAGCTGTGGCACAGGAGGGACACACAGTCTTCTCCTAGCCCTGCGGCCTGGCTGAGGCTTGGGGCGGGATCCAACACGGCTCAAGGACCCAGAGGTACAAGTGGAGAGTGGCACGGCTCTGGGCGTCCATGGTGGGCCCGGACTCTGAGGGGCGCTCCCTGCGGCTCCCAGACTCTCTCAAAGGGGTCTGGAACCTAAGAGGGATGGGGGAGACAGCAAGTTCCTCCCCACCTGCCCGTTCCCAAGGCCACATTCTGCCTTCCCTGGAAGACGGAGCCTGGTGCAGTCCCCTTTCTATCTGCTTCTGCCTCCCTCGGGCCCCGCACCAGACCCCCACGTGACTGAAGCCTCAGTGTCACCTTGTGAGGGACATACTACCCAGCCAGTTCGCAGAGGAGAATCGGAGGCTACAAGTGCCATGAAAGGCTCAAGGTCTCAGGCAGGGAGTGGCCAGTGACGCTAGGAGCCCAGGGCTGTCCCCCTGCAAGGCCGCGACACCACACATCAGACCCCACATTCCCACTGGACCAGGAGACACTGTTTTAGGAAGACCTGCCGGGCAACCTAGGGGACGCTGGTGAAATGCTATGCCCCGGTTTCCTGACACACAAAGCCTAGAATAACAGTCATTTCTGCTTTAACTCACCGAGGAGGAAAAGCATCATATAACAGTTGCTGATAATCTTGGAAAAGTACAAAGTTTGGGGCGCCTGGGTGGTCCAGTCATTAAGCATCTGCCTTCAGACTCAAGTCACGACCCCAGGGTCCTGGCATCGAGCCCTGAATTGGGCTCCCTGCTTGGTGGGAAGCCTGCTTCTCCCTCTACCACTACCCCCTGCTTGTGTTCCCTCTCCTGCTGTCTCTCTCCTCTCGGTCAAATAAATAAAATCCTTAAAAAAAGAAAGAGAGAAAGACAAGTACGAAGTTCTGCGCAAGGAAACGGCATTGGTGCCGTGGACACAGCGGCCACCAAGCTTGTGAGCCAACCACCCCCCGCCCCACTGCCCCGCGCCCCGTACCTGCTGGCTGCTTCCTCTGCTCATCGAACAGATCAGCTGAGCTTATGGAGGAACTCGCCGAAAGCCTCTCCAGCCGAGCTCTGGTCTCATACTGGAGAAGACAAGGAACAGTAAACATTAGGTTCCAAATAGTGTGAGCAGTTATGCAAAAACCATCAGCTCGGAGCCGACATCTGAGCACTGCTGAGTACGAGAGGAAAGCGGAGAGCAAGGAGGACCCTCCAGTCAGTGACGCACCCCACCCAGAGCTCGGCGCAGGCGGCCCACGTTAGAACAAAGACTCAGGCCCCCTTGCTGCCGTAAGATCCCTCTGCTTGGCGAGACTCCTTAAGACGCAACAACCTGAAGGTAAGCATATCTACCCTCCAAAACCATGTCTACTTCCTTTAACTTCATTAATAATAATTTAAAAATTAAGTAAATTACATCTGCATTGAAAATTGCCGGAAATTTATTCCAAAGATAGGAAATGGATGTCTGTTCAAAATACTGAGAAAGAAATTAGAGAAACATGAGACCGGGTCCCTACCCGCCAGCTGCGCATCCAGCTGGGGCTGCCAGGGGGAGTGGTCAGGAAGACCTGGGTTCGAGTCCTGATAGCAGCTCCCAAGGGCAGCGGCCTCTCGCAGTCTGAGTCCACCTCGCTCTGCGCCTATCACCTCTTGCCCCGACCCTCGTGTCCCTGCTCGCTTCCTACTCTGCGGGGCCCACATGCAAACTCTCCGGACACTTACATCAGCTTGGGCTTGTCTTCCGAAGTACATATCTGACGATATGGCTTTGACATTCCCGAACTTCTTCTGAGCCTCATCTGTATTTCCAACTGGCTCGTAGTCTGGCTTACGACGAGCAGTCGATCTACAATTAAAAACAGCCAAAACAGGAGTGATGTCAGCAAGACAATGGAATAGAAATTTTTTTACCATCACCCCCCTATGGAACACCAATTTTGGCAATTGTCCACAGGCAAAAATGCCTTTATGGGTGTGTAGGAGAGCAGCAGACAGGTCCCAGCACACTGTTGGAGCAAACAATCCAAGACCAGACCCACTGAAGAGGGTAAGAGAACAGTTTTGCTTTGCCTGGGTCACCGGACCCCCCCCCCCCCCAGGGTGGAACAGCTCAGCACCACTGGAGATCCACTTGCCCACAGTGTCTCCCACAGGAGGAGGTGGGAGGGTGGTGAGTGGGTGCCTGATCTCCCCAGCTGTGTGGGACACTGCACAGGAGCCTCTTCTTTCCCACCCTACCCGGAACACTGAGGTGATCTGCATGGCTTAGGGGCTGGGAGATGCCAGAAGCAAGCAGCCAGGGCCCAGAACTCATCAGAGGCTGCGTGATGGACACTGGGGAGTGTGTGTTTTACGGTGAGCGCTGTGAAGTGTGTAGGACTGATGAATCACGAACCTGTACCCCTGAAACCAATAATACATTATATACTAATTTAATTTAAAAAAAGGAAAGGTCTGAGAAAGCTTCAGAATCCCTAGCATGTCTGCCGCTGAAGACATTTGTCACCCCAAGCCAGTCAGTAGAGATAGGAGATGATGTTTCTTCAAATGCAAAGACAGCAACACAAGACCCCAAGGAGCATGAAAAGTCAAGGAAACACGATGCCACAGAGGGGCCGCAATAATTTTGATAACTGGCCCCAAGGAATTGCCCGACAGATTTTAAAATAATTATTTTAAGAAAGCTCAGCAACCTACAAGAACACACCCAACTCAACAAAATCAGGAAAACAGTACACCAGCAAAACTAGCAGTTCAACATGGAGACAGAATCATAAAACTGAATCAGACAGAAACTCTGGAGCTGAGGAATGCAACGGCGGACGTCAGTGGCAGACTTAATCCAGCAGAAGAAAGAATCTGTGAACTCGAAGACAGGTCATTTAAAATTACCCAGGTAGGGGGCGCCTGGGTGGCTCAGTGGGTTAAAGCCTCTGCCTTCAGCTCAGGTCATGATCCCAGGGTCCTGGGATCAAGCCCCACATCGGGCTCTCTGCTCAGCAGGGAGCCTGCTTCCTCCTCTCTCTCTGCCTGCCTCTCTGCCTACTTGTAATCTCTGTCTGTCAAATAAATAAATAAAAAATCTTTAAAAAAAAATTACCCAGGTAGGAGAAAAAAGAAAAAAGAATGAAAAGAGGAAGAAAACCTACGTGAATTATGGGACACCATATGAAAAAAATGTATGCATTATGGGAAAAGAGAGAATACAATATGGGAGAATCAACTCCATCAAGAGAGGGAGAAAAGGGCAAAAAGCTTAGTTAAAGAAATAATGACTATATACTTTCCAAATCTGAAGATGTGGAAATTCAGGTACATGAAGCTCAAGTCCCCAAAGAGATTCAACCCAAAGAGATCTCCACCAAGACACATTTTAATAAGACTGTCAAAAATCGAAGACAAGAAAAAGAGAAAGATGAATCCCACATGACTCCAATGGAATCTAAAAGCATAAAGAATAAACAAACAAAAGGCAGATTCAGAACTAAAACTAAAACAAACAAACAAAAAAACCACAAAAAACAAACAGAAAAAAAGAATTAAAACCACAGAGAACAAATGACGATAACCAGACAGAAGGCGTAAGAGGGGGTGAGCGAAGCGGGTCAAAGGGAGATGCAGGTCTCCGGTTTCAAAATGCGTTAAGTCACGGGAATAAAAAGCAGAGCATAAAGGAAAAAAAAAAATTTGAAAGCTGTGAGAAAAAAAAAACCTCTTCACGTACCATGGAATCCCTGCAGGCCCCCAGCAGACTTCCGGGCAGAAAGCCAGCAGGCCAGGGGACAGTGGGATGACATACCCAACGTGCTGGAACACCAACAAGAAAGGGCGCCCTCTGCCAGCCACCAGACTGGCATCACGGAAACGCCGAAAGGAGCGGTGCAAGCTGAGCTAATGAATGGTAATTAATAACATAAGAACGTGTGAACGGAGGGGCGTCTGCGTGGCACCGTGGGTTGAGTGTCGGACTCATGATTTCGGCTCAGGTCATGATCTTGGGGTCGTGGGGTCAAGCCCCATGTCAGGCTCCACACTCAGTGGGGTGTCTGCTGGAGACTGTCTCCCTCTCCCCCTGCTCCTCCCTGCCTCAAAATAAATAACAAAATAAAATAAAACAAAATAAAATACAAAAACTGCAACAAGAGACAAAGGTCATTAGGTAATAAGAAAGAGAGCAATTCGTCAGGAGGATCTAACAGCTGTAAACACAGAGGGGCTCACCTAAATTTACGACATAAATACTAACAGATCTGAGGGCACAAGGAGCACTACGGCCACGTTGGAAGACTTCAGATCCCCACTTTCAGTAACGGACAGATCGCCCAGACGGAAGACCAAGAAAAATTGGACTCGAACAATACTACAGACCAAATGGACAAACGGACACGTCCCAGACGTTCCATCTAATAGCAGCAGAACGCAGATTTTCAAGCACACACACAGAACATTCTCCAGGACAAATCATGTATCAGGTCACAAAACACATTTCAATCATATGCTAGATCTTAACAAGTCGAGACTGAAGTCCTATTAAGTGTCTTGCAGCCATAATGGTTGACAGTAGAAATCCACGACCAGAGGAAACCTGGAAAATTCACAAGTTAACAACACACTCCTGGACAACCAGTGGGGCAAAGAAGAAATTAAAAGGGCAATGAAAATCTCTTGAAACAAACGACACTGGAAACGCAACACACCAGAAAGTATGAAACACAGCGAAAGCAGTTCTGAGAAGTTATTTACGGCCAACGAGTATCTGAAAAGATGCTCCACGTCACTCATCCTCAGGGAAATGCAAATCAGAACCACAAGTGAGAAAACTGCTCACACGTGCTCGGACAGCAATTACCAGAAGCGCTGTGTACTGATGGGAGGTGGAGGAAAGGAAGTCCTGTGCACTGTTGGTGGGAATGAGTGTAAATGAGCACGGCCACAGAGCCAACAGCACCCAGGTCCCTCTAAACACTGAAAACGGAACTACCACTTAATCCAGCAACCCCACCTTTGGGCGTGAGCGAAGCCAACAATGTCAGGATCTCGAGATCCCAGCCCTCCCAAGTTCACGACAGCGTTATTCACAGCGGCCAAGACACGGAAACAGTCTTAAGTGTCTGTGGACGGATGAACGGACAAGAAAATGTATATACAATGGAACACGACTCGCCCTTTAAAAAAAGGGAATCCTGCCGTTTGTGACAACATGGATGAACCTGGAGGACATTGTGCGAAGTGAAATAAATCAGACAGACAAAGAAAAGTACTGTACAATTTCATTTCTATGTGGAACCTAAAATTTAAAAAAAAGTCGGGGCACTTGGGTGGCTCCGTTGGTTTGGTGTCTGCCTTTGGCTCGGGTCATGATCTTGGGGTCCTGGGACTGAGTCCCACCTGGGGCTCCTTGCTCAGCGGGGAGTCTGCTTCTCTCTCTGCCCTTCCTCCCCCACCCCCGCCTGCTTGGGCTCTCTTTCTTTCTCTCAAATAAATAAAATCTTTAAAAAAAAAGTCAAACTCGGGGCGCCTGGGTGGCTCAGCGGGTTAAAGCCTCTGCCTTCAGCTCGGGTCGTGATCCCGGGGTCCTGGGATCGAGTCCTGCATCGGGCTCTCTGCTCAGCAGGGAGCCTGCTTCCCTCTCTCTCTCTCTGTCTGTCAAATAAATAAATCAATCAATAAATTTAAAAAGTCAAACTCACAGAAACAGAGTAGAATAGTGCTTCCCATGGGTTTGGAGGTAGGGGAAACGGGCAGATATTCAAGGAGTACAAACTTGCATTCACAAGGGGAATGCATTCAGGGGATGGAAAGGACAGTACGGGGGGCTACAGCAAATAATACCGTTGTATATACTTGGGATTCGCTAAAAGTATGGATCCTAATGTGTTCTCTGCCCACAAAATGAAAACAAACAAACAAATCCAGACCAAACAGGTTAAACTAATTTGAGGTGAGGCAAATGCATTTCTCATTTATAATGCATATCAATGCCATTTTACTTTCTAAAAAGCTGACAGTGGTCATTTTGTAAAAGGATTTCAGGCCACTTTAAAGTCTGAAAATTCTAATAAAAACATGAATAAATATCCAAAGCACCCAACATCTGAAGGAATTTTCCTATTTCAACAGCCCAGTCATCTCACTCGTCGGCGCCACAGATCCATCAGTAAACAGTGAGCACGTGGTAATGAACGTTAGCTGCGACCCCACATCACGCGGGACACCAAAGGAGAATCCTCCTGTCACCCAGCACACGCCCAGGCTGCACCTCTTGTCCCAACCCTTGTCATGTCTCCCTGCACTCTCAACAGCTCCCTGGTTTGGACAGGAGGTTAAAAAGTCTTTCATTCATAATCACCAACAACTGGAGATAGTTCCTTCGGCAGGTGAATGGAGAAATGACTCAACAGAGAAGAGGAAGACATACAACGTCATGACCAGAGTCTTAAATGCACTAGGAAAAGTCAAAAAAGCCCGTCTACAAGGCCAGTTACTGTATGATTCCATTTATAGGGCATTCTGGGAAGGGCAAGATTGCAAAGGCAGGAAAGAGACCAAGACGCAAAGAATATTCTTACGATCGTTGAATAAAACCATTGACTAATCTTTAGAGAATTTCCCTAGAGATGTGTGGCCTCACGAGTTCCAGTCCCTCTGCTTTGTGTTCATACCTGTCTGAATAGCCTGTGGTTTTCAGGATGGCGTCAGCATCTTTGATGGTCTCTTTTTTCCAGTAGGAGTCTGAACCGTCTTCCCAGCTGGAAAAAGAGCTGCTTCGGAACTCCACTGGCTCGTCCAAGTACCTGTATGAAATATAGTGACAGTGACTTGGGAGACCTTCCTGATGTCGTCCACACTGTACTTCCTGGTCCCTGAATGTGGGAGTGGCCACGTGACTAGAGCTGACCACTGAGGCAGGAGCAGGTATGAGGAGGGCCATTTCCCAGGCCTCCGAAGTGCCCAGTCCCCCCCTTCCCACGCCCCATGGAAGACAGGGTGGTGTTTTCCAGGTGCTATAGCCTCAGGCAGGAGAAGACTCCGTCCATCGGGAAAATCAAGGTGCCACCCAAAGGCCAGGTAGTCTGGACAACCACCTGTACCCTCAGCTGAGCGAGAAGGAAACCACCACTGTTTCAGCCTTTAAGATGGGGGATAGTTGTCACTGCAGCAAAACCTAGCCCATCCGCTAGCACACGACAGCTCTGAGTGTCTTTACCCACCGAGGTGACTTATTTTGCTCTCTTTGCTTCTAGTTCTGCCTAATTAGGTAGTCGCAACAAAAACCCCACCAAAGCCACCTTGTTGGCACTCCCTGCCGTGTTAACCCCCGAGGAAGTCATCAGTCCCAACAACTCCCAATCACTTCAGGTAAGTGATGCTCCCAGGCCCCTTCCTCGGGTCAGACGCACGGCTCTGGACGCCCAATCCCTGGACCACTCTGCAGCCCGGAGCTTGGAGCAAACGTGGTCTGTAAGGTGCCAGCCTTCTAGATCAGTTGACCCTCTCATTAGCCCAGCATCATCGAGCAGGGACTTGCTCCGAGAGCAAAACTCAAGGGCAGCTTTGGTCCCGTGTGGTGACTGCGCACTCTCTGACCACGAGCAGCAGGATTTGTCTGGAACATGGCAGAGACTGATGGAGGAAGAGGACGTGCCAGGGCTCCTCAGAATTCACCACAGCCTGAGATAAAATGGCCCTGTCGGACATGCGCTCCTTTTAAAGGTGGGGTTCGAGACGTTTGGAAGGGGCAGATTCCAAGGCTTAGGTCCTGAGAAAGGAAGGATGATGCAAGAGGCTGTCCAGGTTTTCAAAAATGTCACCCAGGCTTTCTGCGGAGGAAGGAAAGCAGCTCAGGGGACACGCAGCGAGCAGCGAGCACCAAGCTCTGACATCGTAAGAAGTCCTACAGAGACGGAAAGCCCCGGCTGCCAGAGGGGCCTGTAATCAAAGGGGGCAGCAGGAACCTGCGAGAACAGACAGGCCAAGGGCCCAGATGAGCTAAGGTTTTTCGGGTGGGAATGCTGAGAACAAACATCCTCTTCTTGGTTAAAAAAAAAAAAGCAAGGGGCGCCTGGGTGGCTCAGTGGGTTAAAGCCTCTGTCTTCAGCTCAGGTCATGATCCCAGGTCCTGGGATCGAGCCCCACATCGGGCTCTCTGCTCGGCAGTGAGCCTGCTTCCTCCTCACTCTTTGCCTGCTTCTCTGTCTACTTGTGATCTCCGTCTGTCAAATAAAAATAAATAAATAAATAAATAAAAAGCAAGAAGGGATAAACTTGGTGTTTGAAGCACATGGTGTGTGACTTTACATGGATAACAGAAAGAAAGTGGAATTTCCAAAAGTGGCCTCTGCCTTCTCTAACGAGGGGGTCATTAAGAGTAAATCTTGTTACATGGGCCTTGTCTCCCCAGGAAGGCCGATGGAGGTTCAGAGCAGATCTGCGCGTCAGCGGGGAACGGGCCCGGCTCTCTCCGTGGCTGGTGCGGGGGTGAGCCCGGAGCCCTGCGCTCTCCCCTCTTGAGAGGACACTTGGACAGAGTCTGTAAGTGGTTCAGAGAAACGGGACTTCCAAAATGTGGGAGGCACATGAGCCTGGAAAGTCATCTTCAATGATCTGAGAGACTTATTTGTAAGGGCCCAAGCAAAAGCATGAAGACCGAGTCAAGGAGAAATTTAAAAAATACTTAGTAAGTATCCGGGGGGCGCTGGTACTCTGCTGGACGAGGACGCAGGGCGAGGACACATCTCCAGTCCTTGCCCCCTGGGCTGGCTGATTTAAGCTCACAAACCCGGGGAGGTGTGCAAGTAGAGGCATCGTTCCTCAGGGAGCTGCCCCTGGACCGAACAGATGCCTTGAGGATGAGAGGGAGTGGGGTGTGATGGGCCATAGGGTCCCCTGGAGGATGCTGGGGGCGGGGCGGGGGAGGAAGCCCTGGACAGGGCGTGGTTGGGACGAACAGGCTCCTCACAGCTCTGAGCAGCTGGGATTTAGGATTTTGTAGATTTAGTTGTCACTCCACAGAAAGAGTTTTTGCTCCCATAAGCCAAAGTGCTTATCTTGGACTTTAAGGGCATCGGAGTTTTTCAATGACTGGCCTGCTGAAGATTCAGGAGAGAGAGAGCCATTCTGCTGGAACCCTACTGACCGGCAGGAGCACCGTGCAGCGTTCCGGGTGCTGGGACGGCTAGGCGTGGGGATGAGCTCTCCATGCGTCGACAGACACGGGAGGCATGCGGCGCCCCTTGGGGGCACAGTCGGCTGGCCCGCCACGCTACAGGCCCATGGGAAGGAAGGGCTGACTGACGACCGGGGGCTGTGGGACACTTGCCTGGCCTCGGAAACACAACAGTCATCCAAAGATTTCCAAATCTTTACTGATTTTCTAATGTTCTCGTTTCTAGATCCTGGTTCTCAATGCTTGTCACTCGTATTTTCGCTCTCATGCTCCATCTGCATCGAGCCCTGAAGACGCTGTTATGACCCTTGATAAAAGCACCCCAACAGCAGCATGTATGCGAGTCGCCTGGACGACTGTCTACCCCGGCGCACGCCGCGCCGGCTGCACGGGGCTGAGCAAGTCGTTCTCGCGTCATTACTTTGTACTCAGTGTATAATTACACTGTTTAGATCCTGAATGTAATGGAACTCAATTTAAAAAAGCCCAAAGATACAGTGGATCTTATTTTTAATAGAAACAGCACTGTTTCATAATTCATAACGTCCAAGTTCTAATGGGCTAATGAATAATTTGGAAGCAGCGCGAGCTCTTCGCGGAGCTGAGACGCTGGCTCTCCCGGGGGCCGTGTCTGCTTTCCCTCAGCTGCCGGAGAACTAACTGTGTCCTTGTCCAGTGGTTACGACAGAGCAGGGCCGGAAAAGGCACCCCTGTGTCCTGGGACACAACCCGCAGGGGAGCCCACCAAGTGTGGTGCGTGTGGAAACACCCGCTTCCATGTTTCAAATCATAATTACTGCATAGAGCCAAGGCCTTAGGACCAAGTCTCTAAGCTTCTGGAGAAAGAGAAACCTACACGATTCCCGAGGCTCCTGACAAAGGCAGAAAATAAGTCCCCCAGGAGCCGATCAGTGACCTGGAACCAGTGACGTTCTCCAGAAGTTTCTCAGGGCCCATCCCATGGATAACTTCACTTGCAGCCATTTCTTTGCAACTTGGCTGCCAAGCGGCAGAGCTGATTTCACTTGAAATTTCTTTACTCCTTATGCTTCCGTGTGCAGGAGATACGAAGCAGCAGTGAGAACAAAGTGTGGAGAAGCCCAGAGGCCACGGAACCCGCGTCACCGAGAGTCCCCTCCAGCCGAGACCCGCTCGCTCACTTAAGGAGAGAATCTGAAACGAGCTGGCATGTGCGCAGCTCCCAAATCACATTAGAAATCGAGTTTGATCCTGTAGGAAATGTATTTACCTCTGACAACACTGACAGGGAACACCACCGAACTACTCGCTTTTTTGGGTAAATCATCCGGACTTGAAACACTGGAAAGCTACGTGACAAGAGTTTTTTTTAAGGCTAGTACTAACCTTGAACTTTGAAGACTACATCTCACCACTGGCTTGTAATTCACAGTGAACAGGCGTCTATACGGGCGACACGTGTCAGGTGTCCTGTCCACTTAATACGCAGGAAAACAACTGAAGTCTATGCATCCGCCAGATGACAGTAATGCCCTCCCAGGCATGAGGGACGGAGCCTGTTACTGACAGACACGCCCTCGGTTTTCCCGGACTCCAAACCTGAAGGACCCCCTCGATGTGGGTAAGCATCTAGCAACAGGGATGAAACATTCGGACTGGGCCGCGGGTCTCTCGAACTGAGTTTCTGTATCGTAACAGCAGCTAAACATAACACGAGCAACAGTCGAGCACTGTTCCAAACGCTCCATTTGCATGAACTCACGTACGCACCCCGCACACTGTGCGGCAGATGCCAGTATCCCTAACTTACAGATGAGGAAGCTGCAGCACAGAGAGGCTGAGTAACTTGAACAAGGTCACACAGTCCCTAAATGGCCCAGTCAGGATTCGAACCCAGGCCGTCAGTGCCGGGGACTACGCTCTTATTGCTGTGCCCTCCTGGCTGGCGCCCACCTCCAGTTAACAGCCCAGGTGCCTGTGGTTCTTTGTTAAGCAGGACCCTCCCTGTGCTGATCAGGTTCTCGAAAGAACCTCACAGAGAGTCGGTTCAAGTTTAAACTCATCCTCCCTGCCCCCCTCAGGCCCCTGAACGTGAACCCGGCACTCAGCCTCGGTCGGCTTCACACTGGAGTCAGGCAACTTGTCCCATCTGACGGCGAACCCTGCCACACCGGAAGCCAGCTCAGCCCGGAGCCTTCAGCACAGCAGCGTCTTCCGCGAATCGATGCGCACACCCTAGTGTTGACTTAATATTCCATCCCGCCAGCTGGAGGCTCCGGAAGCAGGTATCCCAAGACGAGAGGATCTGGACATCTGGGATCTTCCTTTATGTCTCCAATTTCACCCTTAGATAAACATCAGCTCCTACCTCTAGAGTTACCTCTTGGTCGATGTTTATTATCGAACACCTTAATATTAGCAAGCATGGGCCACTTGGGAAAGCCTCCCCAGTTTTTACCAAAGGACACCCCTGCCTCCGGCTAAAGCTTTTAAAAGCCAGGAAACAAAGGATTTGTATTTGCTCCTAACGCCAGCAAGCGAGTAAGCCCTTGCTAACTGCTGCTTTTCAAAACGACACTGTACGGTAGATTTTGAGCAGGTTACCTTGCGCTGGAAGTAAAATATGAATCATCATTGTCCTCGCTGTACTTCTTTCTGGGTTTTGCTACGATTGGTGTTTCCTGTTCAATGGTCTGCATGTCTGACGTCACGGAATGTGAAATGCCACTTGAGGAAACAGAGAATAAAATGGGAAAAAGTTACATTCGCTCAGGAACACATTTGTGTTCACTGAAGAACGAACATTTTACCTTTTTTTTTTTTTTTAAAGATTTTATTCATTTGATAGACAGAGATCACAAGTAGGCAGAGAGGCAGGCAGAGAGAGAGGAAGGGAAGCAGGCTCCCTGCGGAGCAGAGAGCCCGACGCGGGGCTCGATCTCACGACCCTGAGATCATGACCTGAGCCAAAGGCAGAGGCTTTAACCCACTGAGCCACCCAGGTGCCCCAAGAACAAACATTTTAATCTATACTCTCAACAAAAAAAAATGTATAAGTGGGATTAAAAACATGAGCAATAAAAATAGTACGTATATTTTTTGGCATCAGCATCGAAAAGCCTTAGTGAGGACCAGAAACTGATTACACAAAATACAGTCACACATATCAGTTCTGTCTGTGGCATCTACTTAGCGACAAGTCAGACCTATTTCCTTTTTTTGAGACTCAAATTTGGAATTTCTCATGCTATGTTGAGTATTAAGGGAAAAAGCTGAAGAAAAGAAGGAATCAAGAAAAAATACTTTTCAAGCTGATGTTAATAAGGAAAAACCATTCGCGATCAGCAACCTGGTTTAATGCCTGGAAGCCACATACCTTCTGCAGTTTCCAAATCCCATGCCGAGTCTCTCAGACTCTGTCTTTTTTTTGCCGCTCATGTTCACCTTCTCGTTCTTTTTCATTTGAATTTCAAGATCCTTGTAGGCTAATCGCAGTGATGAAACGCTGCCAGAAAAACCAAATGCTCCTTAATTTGGTTTTAATTCTGTGTCCTCGAGTTAAAACACTAAGCAAAATTAAACATGTCGCTTATAATTTAACCTTCGTGCTTCTTTCCATAATTAATAATTAGGAAGGCAAATTGGCTTTTTTCTTCCACCCTAAAGGTCTTTTTTGAGTAGATGCTCAAGAAAATTTGAATGAGTTTACAGCCACTTTTTGGTTGCTGCTGATCCTACCTCCCTGTTCTGGTTCATATCAGCTATCATCATATAATGACCGTTTGTACCGCCTGCTACATAACAACATAACATACCCAGAAATTATGTTATATAGGATAATAAAATGCAGAATTCCTTATCTGGATTAATATTTCATTTATATTTCCACATTACAGAGCAAAAAGATAAGATGAGTCTCACTGGTTTGCTTGGTTTAAATACACACACACATTTGACTTTACAAATAGATAAATTAAGAAGGAGTTACTTAATTGCAAAAGGATTCTTCAGAGGCTCTCTATATAATCAGGCTGCTGAGAGCATTTAAAAACCGCTCTGCGAGTCAGACACTAACGATCTGTTTATCAAATGTCTGTTACGAATGTTGCACCAAAGGGGAATGCACCTGTCCCAGACTCCCAGAGTTCTAAAAATGTTATGAATACTTAATTTTTCATAAGGAAAACTATGCCTCTATCAGCAATAGCAGAAGTATTTTATATTAGTAAGACAGGGACAGAACGTCAGGGTCCTGAAAAGTGATATACATATTTTATCAGGAACTCTAAGCTATCATCCATTTTATAAAATTGTGTAAAATGTCATGGATTCCTCGTAAGTCACTGTGTAAGTGCCATAGTAATATAAATACATTTCTCTGTATTAACAGGGAATGACAATGGTATTTCTTACTAGAAAAACACAGTCAATAGAAAATAGGGGGAAAAAATGAAAAAAAAAAAATGCATCTGCTGTTTTCTTCCCTAGTAAGCCAGGCAGGATTTGTTTTGTTTTGACCCAGCATTTGCTCTCCTTACTATTATTCCTACCGAACACACGAATTCTGGCAATGCACTAGGTTTTATCACTCAGAAAATAAAAAACAGCTTTGAGTATAGACAACAGATCTGCTGAAAATCATGAACAGATAAAACTGTTGCAAAAGAACAACAGAACAAGGGAAGCAGCTCTGCCTCTTCCCATCACCGCCCCCGTCCCCCCAACGGTGCAGACTCCTGAGGGTGAGCCCAGGAGCTGTGTGCCAGGAGGTGAGGACAGGCTAGCGTGCGGCCAGTCGCGATTTCCCAGGCTGAGGAGAGGAAACTGCGGCTCCTGACAGCTGAACTGAACTAACTACTCACGGCCATGAAAACGTTAACTTGCAGAAGTTAACTTGCTTGTTGCATGTTAAGGATAAAGTGTGTGTTTTCTCGGGCTGGCAGAGCCCTGCTTTGGTGGAACTGGGCTGCCCTGGGGCTGAGCGGGAGGGCACAGCGGTAGGGCTGTCCTGAATGGGGCCAAGGAAGCCGTCGAAGCGGGTTCCCAGGTCAGATCCATAAACACCCCGGCCCGTATCTCTGAGTTCCTGCTGCACTTGACCGACCTAACAAAAGCTACCAGCTAAGGCTGCTGGCCTTCTGACATCACTGTGCTCCTCTCCAGCCCCCTGCACCTCAGGGACCGACTGGTCCGATCAGGCCCTGGATTTTACAAGCTCCAGGAAAACCAGGCACCAGCAATCTGCACACAGTTCGATCCCAAACACTAAAAGAAGCAGTCTAGAGCCTCAGATTTGATCTCCCCGGGGTCAAGAACGTAACTTAGAGAAATTAAAGTGAGATCTGTGACGGCTGGAAGCACATTTTGCAGAAAGCATTTCAAACCCTATGTAGCCCAATGACGGTTTAGTGCTGCCCCCTATGTTCTTTGAGTTAAATGACAAGGAGAAATATTATACTACCTTTTTTTTTTTTTTAAGATTTTATTTATTTATTTGACAGAGAGAGAGAGATCAGAAGTAGGCAGAGAGACAGGCAGAGAGAGAGGAAGGGAAGCAGACTCCCCGCCGAGCAGAGAGCCTGATGTGGGGCTCGATCCAAGGACCCTGAGATCATGACCTGAGCCCACTGAGCCACCCAGACGCCCCTATACTTCAAATTCTTGGGCTTAGCAACCAGAAAGTTCCTTCGTAAACTGTTAGTATGAACAGTAAGAAAGCACACCGACTGGGCACGGACTAGGCACTGTCTGATGCACTTGGATGAGCATTAACTAAGTTAATCCTCAAAGCATTAAACCTCATAAAATAAGCATTACTACTTTCTTCATTATGCAGTCTACAGTCACTCAAGCCAAAACTGATAGAACACACATGAAAGGAAGAGGAAATACCATATGAGTAAAATAAACACACATAAGAACTAGGAACCCAAGTTGCCTTTCCTTTCTGCGTTGTGCTCCCCCTGCTTTCTTCTCTCCCCGCCGTCTTTTATACCCAGCACATGCACTCTCCAGGCAGCCCCGCGCTTCTGTCTCCAACACAAACAAAGCCTCTTGGAGCCTTCGGTGAATACTTACAGCCATTCTCTGGAAGTGCCTCCCGGCTTCCAGTTTCTGCCCCATTCTGTCTGTCCTGTCTCACCGCCAAACTAACGCTCCAAAATACCCGCCCTCATTCCAGTGCTCCTCTTAGATAAAATGTGAACTGACTGGCCGGACTTCAAGGGACTCCACATCATCATTCCAATTTCTCCAGTCCAGGCAGCCGCCCTCCCCTCCAAATTGAATGGCATCTGGAAACCAAACCTCTGAGTTGTATGATTAATAGTTTTATTCACTAAAATCACACCAGTAGAAGCAAGTCAGACTTACATTGATTCTTCCTTAGGCGCCGCCCTGGCCAGAAGGTCTTCCTGTTCCTTCATTTTATTTACAGCCTGGGCTTGTTTTTCAATTTCATTAAAGCATGTATTCGCCACTTTCTGGGCTCCCAGACTTCCTTTTTTGGCCCCCAGCTAGAAGATATATAAAATTAGGTTCTACCCAAACTTTCGGAAAGCTTCGCAGCAACAGCTAACGTGGACTGAGGTCTATGATGCGCCGGGCACTGTGACCTGCGCTTTGCAAGCATTCTCTCACTTAGTCCTCACAACCCTGTCAAGTTGGCATCACCATCGGCCCCAGTTCACAGATGAGCAGCTCAAGCTGGGGCAAGTTGAGTGGCTTGACCAAGATCACACAGCCACTAGGTGACAAAGTGGCTGCCTTGGCGCCTGCCTCCAGAACAGGGACCCTAAAGGGAATCGCGGAATCTGAAAGCTCGGCGGACGACAGCCCTCCAAGTCTCGAGTGATGGCATCGCTTACAGAAATGCAAACACAACAGACACTCCCACGGAGCCTCTGCTGATTTTTTTTTTTTCCATTTTGTCATCGAAGGAAAAATTTCTTTGAAAACTCATTCTAGAAAAACTTGAGTACGTCTAACATTCATCTCATCGCACAAAGCATAGGTTCTTCATCAAAGCCACGTGTATGACACACAAGGGACAAAGGTGGCTGTCTCAGAGACGAGCTACTGGTATTTACACGTGATACTCACGCCTCTTTTGGCTTGATTTGGTTTCTTTTTAATGATAGAGGACACCTCTGCCAAAAAAATAAAAAACAGAAAGTCAGGCCAATAATAGAAATACATAATTTTTCTACTTTTAGTGTATCTTAAAAAAGAAATCTTAAGATACATATCATTATTTAAGAGACTGTAACATTTCCCAGAAGACCCAAGCCTATGAGTGTATTTTAGGTTAAGAGCTTGGTTAAATGGAATTTCTCAGTATTTCCAAGTAGTATCCAAACTCAGAGAAAACATTTTCTGCATACCACCCTGAAGAGAAATAAAGAGCCTGGTCTGGTCCCACACACTGCTTTCTTCAGGAGCACTTCTTCTGTGTATTAGAGCAAACCCTCCTATTAAGATCTGCTCTTCAGAAACGTTTAGAATTACTTTAAAACATTAAGTCAGCCAGGCATTATGTACACAACTAAAGCACCGACGAGCTTTTTCACCTTGACTAATGTACAGATTTTATCTATTAACCAGTAAGAATTCTAAACCATTCTGTTATTTTATACCAGTACTTTCTAACTTGCACAAAAATATATACTTTAGAGTTCCTTAAAAACTGTTTTATGGGTAAACTTTAATCATAGACTCTATATTCTACGTTTAAGAGACTCGGTAGTAAAAAAAAAAAAAAAAAAAAAAAAAAGAGACTCGGTAGTAATAAAATTTTCACTTTTTTCTGACAACGACGAGAATGTACTGTAAGAGGAAAACGCAGCATAAGAACACAAACAACGGAAGATGCAAATTTAGCCCTACTATGAGAATTTAACACCATTACATTTCAAGCATGAAAGAGGGATCTAGGGAAGTTTTTCTTTCCATCGCCTCCTTTTGGATTCGTGAGGCGGGAGTCACATAATCTGCTCCCAACCGCTTACAAGGCCATTAACACCAGGTGAAAAGATCCAGAACATTTCTAATAGTTTAGCTATTTTTCACCAAAGTACTTGCTTTCCAATTAATGCCACATAATACGCACTAATTTCAGAATAAAATTCCCTAATAATGCGAATAAAATTCCCTAATAATGCAACATTACAGAGCACGAAAATGAAATAGAAGGAGAAGAAAATACTAGAGGAGTTCTTGAGTCAATGGGAATGATGGGGCTGCTCTGCCTTCCAGGATTTTTTGCTCAATAAAATCTTACTAATAGATTAATGGTCATGATGCCGTATTAGACTACAAAGTCCTGGCAGAATGTAAAGATGGGACTCATTTTTTGTCTTAATGAATCTCATTCTCGAAATCAGAATATAAGATTTTTTTTTTTTTAGGATTTTATTTATTTGACAGTGATCACAAGTAGGCATAGAGGCAGGCAGAGAAAGAGGGGGAAGCAGGCTCCCCGCTGAGCAGAGAGCCCCATGCGGGGCTCAATCCCAGGACCCTGGGATCACGACCCAAGGTGAAAGCGGAGGCTTAACCCACTGAGGCACCCAGGCGCCCATCGGAATGAGTATAGAGTCGTAGGCCCGTTACCTAAACCAGCCTTCGTTGGTGCATTAAGACCTTCCACGCTCGGTCCTTGCTCTGGTCCACCTGAAAGTCGAATATCTTGATATTAATACAGAAAATATACTCACCAAACATGCTTTTGAATATGTACCAAATTTTACTTTTTCGGTCATATATATCTTACCCAATTTTGCCAATGATTGTTTTTCTGTCTAGCTCCACATTCTACTTTATTATTATAAGAATTTTGATTACAAAAAAAGAATTTTGATTTAAAAGTCCGTTGAAATGGGAGCATGCTTTTTATCCAGTTGCTTTATAGGATAAAACTTATCAGTGGGCTCTCTGATTAATACTCGAAATTCTACCTTATCATCTGCTGTTTTAAAATATACTGTTCTGAGACACCTAGTATATATCTGGATTAAATATCCAATATGTGGGGCGCCTGGGTGGCTCAGTGAGTTAAGCTGCTGCCTTCGGCTCAGGTCATGATCTCAGGGTCCTGGGATCGAGTCCCGCATCGGGCTCTCTGCTCAGCAGGGAGCCTGCTTCCCTCTCTCTCTCTGCCTGCCTCTCTGTCTACTTGTGATCTCTCTCTGTCAAATAAAAAAAAAAAAATCCATTGTGTTAACATTTGCAAACTTTTTTTTTAAATATTTTATTTATTTGACAGAGAGAAATCATAACTAGGCAGAGAGGCAGGCAGAGAGAGAGGAGGAAGCAGGCTCCCCACGGAGCAGAGGGCCCGATGTGGGGCTCAATCCCAGGACCCTGAGATCATGACCTGAGCCAAAGGCAGAGGCTTTAACCCACTGAGCCACCCAGGCGCCCCTGCAAACTCTTTTAAGATTTGATTTATTTATTTGAAATAGAGCGAGAGTGAGACAGAGTGCGCACAAGCAGGGGGAGCAGCAGGCAGAGGAGGAAGCAGGCTTCCCGCTGAGCAGAGAGCCTGATGCGGGGCTCGATTCCAGGACTCTGGGATAATGACCTGAGCGGAAGGCAGATGCTTAACCAATGGAGCCACCCATGCACCCCTACATTTGCAAATTCTAACACCAATCATATCAGTAAAAGAAATCTAAATCTCCAGGTACCAGAAAATCTGTTTTCTAGTCGCCTAAAAAATGATTCTGGGGGCACCTGGGTGGCTCAGTGGGTTAAACCTCTGCTGTCAGCTCGGGTCGTGATCTCAGGGTCCTGGGTTCAAGCCCCGCATTGAGCCCGCATGGGGCTCTCTGCTCAGTGGGGAGCCTGCTTCCCCCCCTTCTCTCTGCCTGCCTCTCTGCGTCAAATAAATAAATAAAATCTTTAAAAAAATGATTCTGGTTAGGAAACTCTATTATGACGTCATTAAAAAAATTATTATCTTAATTTTATCCCTTTAAAAAGGAATAAACAAGGGGCACCTGGGTGGCGTCTGCCTTCGGCTCAGGTGTGATCCCAGGGTCCTGGGATCGACTCCTGCATCGGGGTCCCTGCTCAGCGGGCAGCCTGCTTCTCCCTCTCCCTCTGCCTGCCGCTTCCCCTCCTTGTGCTCTCTCTGTCAAGTAAATAAATAAAATCTGTAACAAAAAATGAATAAACAAAATGTAGTCTCTCCAGGCAATGGGTGATTGCTTGGTCAGAAAACAGAATGAGATGGTAACACCGGCTATGACGCGGACGGACCTTGAAAACAGGACACTAAGCTCAAGAAACTGGTCAAAGGAGACCCTGAGCCAAAATCAAGGGTTGGCCACTTAACCAAGTGAGCCACCCAGGAGCCCCTATAAATATTTAAAAGGTAAACTTTAGTTAAGGCATTTAAGTAGGCAAAGCAGGACGAGGGAGAACAATAGCATTTTGTGGAAAAAGGACTGACTCCACATTTCTTGATTCCCTACCATGAGCCGGGAGCTGCAGGGCACCAGAGGAACACCAGGGAATAAGGACACTTAAGCAGAGGATGTCAGGACCCACATTCCACTGGCCAAAATTCTTTTGATCTCCCTTTTTATTATGCAACCCTTAAGTTGACTCCAGACTGCGCCCTGGCACCCCGCGCCGACGCAGAAGTTCTGGGCTCAGCCTGGAGAGCTGAGAGCTGCTGGCGAGAGACTCTGGGTGGGGGAGAGAGGACGAAGTACCGTTGCAGGGGTCAAGGGACATGGAATTCTAAAGAATAAAACCTTCAGGAGGAACTCTCAGCTAAGAATGTTGATTTTTTTTTTTTTTTAAAGATTTTATTTATTTATTTGACAGAGAGAGACAGCGAGAGAGGGAACACAAGCAGGGGGAGTGGGAGAGGGAGAAGCAGGCTTCCTGCTGAGCAGGGAGCCCGATGTGGGGCTCGATCCCAGGACCCTGGGATCATGACCTGAGCCGAAGGCACTTAATGACTGAGCCACCCAGACGCCCCAAGAATGTAAATTTTAAAATATCTGCAAGAACAGGGGAGCCTGGGTACTCAGCTGGCTGAGCATCCAGCCCCTGGCTTCGGCTCAGATCATGATCTCGGGGCTATGAGATGGAGCCCTGCATGGCATCGGGCTCTGCACTCGGCGGGGAGTCCGCTTGAGGGTTCCCTGTCTCCCTTGGCCCCTCCCCACATTCGTGTGCAAGCACGCACGCGCTCAAATAAGGAAATAAATCTTTTATTTTTTTATTTTTTTTCCATAGAAATAAATCTTAAAAAGATAAAATATGCACAAGAATAAAATCTTGGGGTGCCTGGAGGATTCAGATGGTGAAGCCTCTGCTTTCAGCTCAGGTCATGATCTCCAGGTCCTGGGATCGAGTCCCACGTCAGGCTCCCTGCTTAGGCTCTTTCTGTCTCTCTCTCAAATAAATAAATAAACCTTGGGGGAAAAAAAAGGAACAAAACCTTGTTCTGCATTTGGTTACCGTAGTTTCCTCTTAGGAAAACAGACAAGACACCTGGACTCTGGAGGGCACAGGGGCCTCCGTGGCATGTGAGCTTCAACCTCAGAAGGCCTTTTATGCTAATTAGCTGTAAGAAGAACAATATTCAAACTGTCACCCGTACTGTGGGCAGGCACAAAGTCCGCCTTTTCCCTGTGGTAGTCGGGGGGAGTGTCGGGATTATTTTTTGTCTTCTGTCCTTATGGAAAATGACAAACCGATGGGGAGCTCAGGCAGATTCCTTATCTGCAGAAGCCGCCTCTCCCTGGGGCAGCTCATAGTGCAGCGAGCTAACGGGGCGCGGCCACTCTCAGAGTCAAGGTGTGCTGCGCTATGAGGGAGCCTGGACACATAAACGTGGCAGTGACCCGAGTGCCCGTGGGGTGGACAGGGCCTCGTTGAAGAGGGCCCTCGAGCAGAGACTCCAGGAAGGAGGCAGCGTCATGGCAACCAGGGGAGACACTCCCGCTACAAGGACAACACAAAACAAACACAGGAAAGGACCAAAGGGCCAGTGCGGCCGCAGCCTGGTGCAGGTCTAAGAAATCAAAAAGCAAAACGCCACCTGGAGATGAGTTCTTAGCAAGCATTTAGGGTCATATGCACAAAAAATAAAATGTGCAAAAAAGCCACAGGTTGCAAATCCTACAAATCCAGCCATGTCAGAGTCCTTTGCATGTTAAGGAAACAAGCTTTCTATGTACGGATTGCAAATATTTATCCCTGGTCTTTAAAGCATTTCTTCAGAACAGAAATGTTGTATTTGTAACAGATTTGCTCATTTCTTCTCACGAGGCTTGCATATGCATAGAAGGACTTCCCCATTCCAGGGTGACAAGAAAAGCTTCGCCCATGTTTCTTTTAGTACCTCGGATTTTCATGTTTATGTTTAAATCTTTGATCTGGCTGAATTTGGGATGATATAAAGAGTAGAGAAGGAATTCTGCTTTATTATTTTTTCCAAAATGCTAAACACTTGTCCCAGCTCCATTCACTGTTCCCCAGGAGGCAAAATGTTCCCCTCCTGGTTTGCTGATAGGTCGACTCCTAAGACCAGTAACGTTAAAAACAGTCATCCTAAATAAAATCTGCTAGGTGATGGAATCTCAGACGTTCCTACCCTTATACCTAGAATTCAATACCAACGAAGTGACTTTTCCTTCCAGCATGCTCCTGATCCCACTCCCCAGAGACCTGAATGACCACTTTTCTAGGACTCTCTCCTTGATAAATGCTAGGCACCTGCCAACCCTCCCGCAAGACCCTTGCCAGAAAGTTTCTCAAATAAGAATCTTGGTTATAGAGCTGGTTGAGTATTTGGTCCTTCCTATTACACGAGGTCCCCAAAAGTAGTTCCAGGCTCAGTATAGCAGCCCACACTCCTGGCGCCAGAACCCAGGGGTCTCCTGCACAGTTGTCAAACGGAGCTGTTAATTCACACGAACTTTCTGGCTAACGAAAGTGTTCAGTCTTAAGACAGAAAAAGTTGATGTCTTGATCCTTGTTACTCTTTTTTTTTTTAAGATTTTATTTATTTGACAGAGAGAGATCACAAGTAAGCAGAGAGGCAGGCAGAGAGAGAGAGAGAGAGGAGGAAGCAGGCTCCCCACTGAGCAGAGAGCCCGATGTGGGGCTCGATCCCAGGACCCGGAGATCATGACCTGAGCCGAAGGCAGAGGCTTTAACCCACTGAGCCACCCAGGCGCCCCGATCCTTGTTACTCTTATCACCAAAGTGATTTTCTAAAATGCAAGCAACTGATGTAAGTATATCATTTATATATATAATCCTGGAGCGCCCGGGAGGGCTCAGTCAGTTCAGCGTTTGACGCTTGCTTCGGCTCAGGTCATGATCTCGGGGTCCTGGGATCGAGCCCTTTATCCAGCTCTGCTTGAGATTCTCTCTCTCCCTCTCCCTCTCCCCCTCCTGCTCATGCTCTCTTGGTCTCTCTTTCACACATAAATAAATAAAATCTTTAAAATAAACAAACAAATTTTAAAAATCCCATAATAAAACCACAAAATGCAAGTCATTAGATACCAACTATGTACAGGATCATTTTAAAAACTGAAATCTTGTTTTCTGAGTATGGAAGTAACACACACTCGTCACAAAAGTTCACTTACTTCACAACTGTATCAAGTGGAAGGCAAAAGTGATTCTTCAGTCATTTCGTTCTCCAGTTTACAATTTGGTATGTACCTTCCAGAATGTTTTCTGTGTGTGTATGTTTTTGTTTCAGTTTTTTTATAGAAGTGAGATCAGATTCCCTGTTCAGTAATTTTGTTTCCCCACTATATAATCTACCCCGGCAAGTTTCCTCATGAAATACAAGGATCTTATTTTCTTTCTTTCTTAGATTGATTGATTTATTTTAGAGAGAGAAAGGACACGAGTGGGAGGGGCAGGGGGAGAGGGAGAGGGAATCTCAAGCAGACTCCGCACTAACTGTGAGCCCCGTGCGGGGCTCGAGCTCATGACCCTGAGATCACGACCTGAGCCGAAACCAAGAGTCAGACGCTCAACTGACTGCACCACCCAGGCCCCCCGAGAGTCTTATTTTCTAATAGTTCCATAGCAGGCCATCAAACCAAAGGAGAGCATTACAGGACAGTCCTGAAGACTACCTTCATTATGAGCTGGAGTGGCTTCCACGTCCCGAGGTGGCAAAGATGCTTCTGGCTGTGCTGAGGCCCACCCTGTGCCGCTCAACGCCTGCAGCGAGGTGAGAAGAGTCAACAGTAAGCAGAGTAAGACAAGTCCACGAAACAGTCAAAGTGGGGGGAAAAGCTAATAATTTAATAGTCTCCTTCTAAGTATCCAGATTAGTGGGAAGGAAAGATAATATTTAAAAAATTAAAAATTAAAAAAATATTAAAATGCGGGGCGCCTGGGTGGCTCAGTGGATTAAGCTGCTGCCTTCAGCTCAGGTCATGATCTCGGGGTCCTGGGATCGAGCCCCGCATCGGGCTCTCAGCTCCGCAGGGAGTCTGCTTCCTCCTCTTTCTCTGCCTGCCTCTCTGCCTGCCTCTCTGCTACTTGTGATCTCTCTCTCTGTCAAATAAATAAATAAAATCTTTAAAAAATATATATATATTAAAATGTATTCTTTTTTTTTTTTTTTTTTTTAATTTGACAGAGAGAGATTGCAAGTAGACAGAGAGGCAGGCAGAGAGAGAGAGGGAAGCAGGCTCGCCGCCGAGCAGAGAGCCCGATGCGGGACTCGATCCCAGGACCCTGAGATCATGACCTGAGCCGAAGGCAGCGGCTTAACCCACTGAGCCACCCAGGCGCCCCTAAAATGTATTCTTTTTTTGAAAAAGATTTATGTATTTATTATATAAATAGAGAGCGAGCGTGCACACACAGAGGGAGGGGCAGAGGGAGAGAGAGAGACAGAACCTCAAGCAGTCTCTCCACCAAGCAAGAAGCCTGATGCAGGGCTTGATCCCATGACCCACGAGATCATGACCTAGCTGAAACCAAGGGTCAGGCACTTAACCGACTGAGCCACCCAGGTGCCCCGAGAGCACCCTTATCTTGATGAGCACTGGGTAATTAACGTACAGAGTTGCTGAATCTTTATATCGTGTATGTGAAACGAATGTAACACTATGTGTTAATGATACTTCAATTATGGTCACCAAATCATGGATCAATCAGGTGTTGCCTGACGGACTTTTCTCCTGTGAAGTTACCACTTTCCCCTTCCCAACCCCTAGACTTGGGAAGCGAGTCACCCAGTGTGGCCTGCACTCAAGGGGAGGGGGCCTCCTGAAAGGCAGAGTGTCTACGCATGTGATCGATTCTTCTCTAGGGAAGATCGTCCCTTCTCTTCATTTATTTATTCAATCATCTATTTATATTAGTGTGGACGTGTGGATATTTATTTGATTCTTTGGATTATAATCCGAATGGTCGTTATCTATTTTGTTGTTGAAACTGTTCCAGCTTTGACCACCAGGAACGCTTTCCGGTTGGTTCCTGAGTCCTTCAGACATGCCCTCCTCTAGCTGCCAGCCCCTCTGCCCAGCACTTCCTTACTCTCGGGTACGCTGAGATGCTCCAGGCTCAGCTGCCCCAGCAGCCCCGTTCCTAGAATCTGCCTTTTCTCCACTGGTAGCCCTGGTTTCCGCACCTAGGGGTGCGGGTGTGTCCCGTCTCTGGGCCTCCCGGTGGACAAGAGCCCGGGGGACTACATCCGTGTGTGCGCTCACCAGGGACACACACATCTGTCATTGGTGCTCCACTGTGTGTCTGCATGTGTGCGTGTGCGCACAGAGAGACACGCAAATCCCAACACTCGTCCGCTCGTCCACACCAGGCCGTTCCCCTCTCTCCTCCTTTTAGCTGTCATTTGCATGAAAACACTTCCCAGCTACTGCCAGTGAATACTCTCCCTGTCTGTTATTTTTTTTTTTAAGATTTTATTTATTTATTTGACAGACAGAGATCACAAGTAGGCAGAGAGGCAGGCAGAGAGAGAGGAGGAAGCAGGCTCCTTGCTGAGCAGAGAGCCTGATATGGGGCTCGATCCCAGGACCCTGGAATCCTGACCTGAGCCGAAGGCAGAGGCCTTAACCCACTGAGTCAGCCAGGCGCCCCTCTGTGTCCCGACTTAAACAGGCACTGCAGACTGTGACAGATTACCTCATCGTTTCTTTGGTTTCCTGTTGATAACTACTTCTAGTAACTACCGACTCTGTCAATGAACCTGTACGCGCACATTATAAGAACAACAACAAAAAAAATCAAGGGACAGCAATTTCATGTCTGTACCTGAAAACTGGTTCAAGAACGGGTTGCACAGCAGTTGAGTAACGGTGCCCCCTCCCCGGTGGGACTGGGAGGGGGGAGGGCAGCGAACAGACATCTGGGGCTCTAAGCCAGGGGTCTGCACACATTTCCTGAAAGGGCCGCTCAGGAAATATTTTAGGCTGTGGAGGCCTTATGTTCCCGTCTTTGTGATCTGGGGGTGATTATCGTTGCTCCCATCAGACCACAACAACAAAGACAATGGTTCTGGCTGCATTTACTAGAGGCTCACTCTGGGCCAGCTCCCAACTCTTTGTACCAGTCCTGACTTATTCTTTTGTTTAAATAGGTAGCCCGATGCGGGGCTTGAACTCACAACCCTGAGACCAAGACCTGAGATGAGATTAAGACTTGGATACTTAACTGATGGAGCCACTCAGGCGTCCCCGACTTCATTCGTACAACAGCCTTGAGATACAGTCTGTACACAGCTAAACCGGGACAGTGAGGTTCAAGCCCCTATTAAAATGTGGGTTTAGGGGTGACTGGGTGGCTCAGTCAGTTCAGCATCCGACTCTTGATTTTGGCTCAAGTCATGGTCTTAGAGCTATGAAACTGAGTCCCCCATCATGCTCAATGCTCAGCACGGAGTCTGCTTGGGATTCTCTCTCCCTCTGCCCCTCTCCCACCCACTCACATGCTCTTAATTAAATCTTAAAAAAAAGGTCTTGGGGTACCTGGGGGTGGGGGTGGCTCAGTTGATAGGACGTCTGCCTTCAGCTTCACTCACGATCTTGGGGTCCAGAGATGGAGCCCCATGTTGGGCTCCTAGCTCAGCGGGAAGTCTGCTTCTCCCCTCTCTCTCTCTGTCCCTCCCCCTCCCCTCGTGCTCTCTTTCTGTCTCAAAGAAATAAATAAAAAGTCTTAAAAAAAAGAAAAAGTCTTCATTCTTTGTCAGTTCCATAGTTCTCAACTGAACTGTGGCAGACGACTGGAAATGATTTCTCAGCCTCCCTGGCTGTACAACTGTGTTGTGTGTGGCTGTACAACTAAATTCAAGCTATGAGGACGTGAGCCGAAGTGACGTGTGCCACGTCTAGTCTTTTGGTCGGACGGGACCCTTAGCTTTCCTAGATGCTTGCCGCGCGCCCACTGCTGCGAAAGGTCCTGAGCTGCAGCAGACACTCTGGACCCTGAGATGGAAGCCAGCGCGTGCAGAAGAGCCGAAGAGACCCCTCCCTCGCTCAGCCCTGCACAGCTGACTTCAGAACCACTGACGGAAATTAATTTCTATCTGGTTTAAGATAGAAATATTTCAGGGTTGTTCGTTATACAGCAGCTTAGCCTGTGTCCTAAGTGAGACATTTAAATACATACCCTTTATAAGCGTGAGAGTATAAATTCTATAGAAGATACTACATACCTCAGGAGAAGCATGAGAGGCAAAAAAATCTTCCTCTTTCGGTGGAGGGGTGGAAGGCGGGACCACGCAGCTATCCAGCCACAGCTAGAACACAGAGCACCGCTTAGCCCTTTCCCTGGCTTTAAAAGGTTTTATCTGATAGTCTCACTCCCTTTCTAGAGATCTGTTTGCTAAAGATCGGTACTTTCCACTCCTACACAGTCATAACAATCCTTCCAGGGCCCCTGAGCACATTTTAGTGATGTAGCGATCTAGTAATTTCTGCATATCCAGTCCTTGAGGACGTCAAGTACCAGAGTCACAAGCTTTCTGAATAGGAAAGACCGAGTGCTTAATGTCTAAGTGCAGGTTCCAAAGTGCGGTCAATCCTCATTAACAGTGGCTTCCATATTTGCAAATTCACCTTCTTGCCACAATTTCCTTGGAACCCCCAAATCGATGCTTGAGACACCGCTGCGGTCCTTTCACAGACGTGTGCGGACCAGCAAAGAATTTGAGCCACCCAAGGTACCCACCTGCTCCCGGCTGAGATGGAACAAGGTAATGCTGTCTTCCTGCTTTAGCTCTCCAGCTGTAAATAGTGTCCTTTTTGAGGTCTATTTAATGCTGCATTTTGCACATTTTTGCTGGTGATTTCACTGTCTAGAATGGCTCCTAAGCCTAGTGCTAAATCCCACCTAGGCCTCCTAGTCACAGGGAGCCCACGATGTGCCTTACAGGGAAAGTACAGTGTTGGGGCAAGTTTCATTCAGACCCGAGTCCTATACAGTCTGTGGGCAGCAAGTTCAATGTCAATGAGCCAATAATTATATATTGGTAATATATTAAATTGTATCTCTTATCTATCAAGTATTATTATATCAATATACTATTAAGTATTATGTACTTAGCTACATAATATATGCAATAAGGTGTCCTTAAGCAGAAGCACGCGTGAAATAAAGCCACGTATTTATCCGTTGATGGACACGTCCTGACCAGAAGCCCTTGGGACCTCGCCCTCTAGTTCCCCTGGGAGTGATGCTCAGGCATTTCCTAATTCGGGGCTCACAGCAACCTCATAGCGCACAACTTCCACGAACGATGAGAATCAGCTACAGGTCGTGTCCTTGCAAGCGAATCCTATTAGAAGGTTTTACTGTCTGGGATGGTTAAAGCCACTTTTTCTACTGAAATAAATGTTCATCTGAAGGAGACGATCCAACCCGCCCGTGACTTACGTCAGTGCCGTGCTTCCGTGTCGCCTGGGACGCTAGTGACTTGATTCTCTCCCGATAGAGCTGGGCAGCGCGACTGTTGTACTTGGCGTTGGTGTCATTGGTGGCACAGCCGTGCTGATGGAAAAAGGAAGACTACGGAGGAAAATACAGGAATTAACAGCAATACTGCATTAAATCTAACACGTGACCGAAAAATACTGCATTAAATCTAACACGTGACCGAAAACAGTACTTCCTGTTGTGAGGGATTTTTTGGGAAAATACTAGTGAAAACAAAAGTAATTGAGTCACGTAATTTACAGAAATAATGTAAACCCCACAATATAAACTTTTTCTTATAAAAGGAATGCCTTCCACACATGCAATGTTAATATCTCAGTAAAGCCGGACATGGGCTCGTATTACAAAACGGAATCGCTGGCCCTTTGCTCCTCTGTTAAAGGACCACGATCATTCGGGTTATTTTGTTACGCTGGGGGATTCTCTCCACTCTGGACTGCTTTTAGGTCATGAGAAACTCATTTCCATCGGAATTCCACTAAGTGGAATCAGTTAGGAGCTACGCTGACCTTCACCTTGTGCAGAACTCTCTCTTCACCGACAGAGACCACGGTATGAGCAAGGTGGTAAAACAAAAGTCGAAACAGCTAGAGGAAACTGTTCAACCACCTCATAAGCGTCCATACACAGACATGAATTACAGAATTCATCTCGTAATTCAGGCAGGCGTTCTCAAAACCCGTATGAGCAACACGACTTGATTCGTCAGACCTACCGAATTTGTAAATGAAGTTTTATAGATTTGAGGATCCTTATTTAGGTTTGTAAAGGGGGTTAAGGAAATCTGCTTTTGTAAAACTATAAGTTAATCGGACACTTAAAATTTTTTTTTTTTAATTTTACCCAGAAATTACCAAGTTAAAAACAGGGGTCGCGTTTGTCTCGCTTGTCACTATATCCCCGTGCCTAGTCCAGGGCTTCGTGTGGACTGGGTATTTCACAGATGTGGGGAAACACAAGTCACCAGGGCCACCCACTGCCAAGCCCCCCCAGCCTTTGCTAGCCAGTAGGGTCTCCAAGCTCGTACATGCAAACACCAAGCTTCCTTTCCAGTCTGACACGTATTTATACACGAAGGGAAGCGGCGGCCGCAGTGAACTTACCGCATTAGCATTTCCCCCAACCTGCATGCATCGCAGCTGAAACCAAGACCAGCTGGAGTCCAGCTCCGTAGATCTAAATGGAAAGAACATTCGCAAATGTTACATTTTCCCCTAGCATCCAGCCACTAAACCTTGGAAAGCAAGAGTTCCGTGATTTTGAGGATCCTGAAGACTTCTGAGTTTGTGGGAACAGTGACACGGGACGCTGGGCCTACAGGACATGCGACAGCTGTGCCCACAGCTCCTGGCCCCTCTCGCCCTTCCCAGCAGCCAGGTCTCTGGTGGGCCGGCCGCCGGCTCCCCTCCACGCCTGACCACGGGCAGGCCCGGCCCCGCCAGCAGCACTCTGAGCCACACGGACTCCAGCTTCAATCCTAGGGCGCAGGGACACGACAAGCTTCCCGGGGCCGGCGGAACCACTGACTCGGCCTCGCATCCTCAGTGGCTTCTGATGTAAAACTTGGTAACATGTCTCTGTTCAAAACAGATGTTCTAAATTTTTCTGATCAGCTCTCTACTTGTCCAGTGTGACCCCTAACAGGAGTCTCTGGGATGCTCCCAGCCTTCTCACGGGGCGGAAGGGACCTACCCACCGTCACCACCATCAGGGAGGGGAGAAAACTCAGGATTTAGTGCTCTTAAAGGAAAAACTCCGAGTGTCTTCTCCCCGACCCCACATTATGCCCTACTTATCTGCAACCTGAGACCAGATCAGGGCAAGGGAAAGGCAATAGCTGCATTTCTCAATAATAAAGGTTCAGCAACTCATCACTGTAAAGCAAGATACATAGGACAACAATGTTAGAAGGTCCTTGTATAGAATCCATAGATAGGTATGAACAAAAAGCAAGGCTGTTCCGTATTCAACAACAGCCTGTCCCACCCTAACTGCAAAGGAATGTGGACATCTTTTTTTTTTTTTTTTTTTAATATTTTATTTATTTGACAGAGAAATCACAACTAGGCAGAGAGGCAGGCAGAGAGAGAGGAGGAAGCAGGCTCCCTGCGGAGCAGAGACCCCGATGTGGGGCTCGATCCCAGGACCCTGGGATCATGACCTGAGCCGAAGGCAGAGGCTTTAACCCACTGAGCCACCCAGGCGCCCCAAGGAATGTGGACATCTTTTAACGACTGTAGGTAAAGTACCCCGTAAAACATGGGAAGGTAGGAAGGAAAGAGGCTTCAGATTCACCCAAGTTCTCCTTTTATGCTGTCCTTCCGTGTCCTCATTCCTACACCTCTTTGCGTTGCTTACCCTTTGTCAATGGTAGAATTTTTTTTTTGTTAATTTTTTTTTTTTAAATTTTTATGTATGGGGCGCCTGGGTGGCTCAGCGGGTTAAAGCCTCTGCCTTCAGCTCAGGTCATGATCCCAGGGTCCTGGGATCGAGCCCCGCATCAGGCTCTCTGCTTAGCGCAGAACCTGCTTCCTCCTCTCTCTCTCTCTGCCTGCCTCTCTGCCTACTTGTAATCTCTATCTGTCAAAAAATTAAATCTTTAAAAAAAAAAAAATTTATGTATTTATTTGACAGACAGAGATCACAAGCAGGCAGAGAGAGAGAGGAGAAGCAGGCTCCCCACTGAGCAGGGAGCCCGATGTGGGGCTCGATCCCAGGACCTGAGCCAAAGGCAGAGGCTTAACCCACTGAGCCACCCAGGCGCCCCTAGAATGTTATTTGTAAGGCAATAGCCTCCTCATGCTCACTTGCTCTCTCTCTCTCTCAAATAAAATAAAACACCCTGCATGAATTAGCTTCACTAATGGCTGCCAAACGCAGTATTTTTTCATCAAGTAGAACATTGAAACAGATTTTAGAAATCAGAAGGCATCTCACCAAATACACATGACAAAGTTATCACATAATGAAAAAATGTAAATGGCCTTTTATCCATTTACCACAATTAATCTAGACGTTTCCTCGTGGACAAGCCCAGGAATGGCTGTTTGTAACGGGTCTGACAGCTCGACAGAAGGCCATGGGAGGTGTCGCCTTCCTAGGCTCCCACCACGGAACAGGTCGATGGGGTGCTGTTTCCCCGGCTTGGGCGCACCTGACGTCTGTCCTCTTGTTCATGCTCTATTTAAGCCCGTCCCTGCTCCCCCCTCTCCCCCCCAGCCTACTGCAGGGAGGACTGGATTCCATTCACCTTGTACAAGCTCAAGAAGTACTTAACAGTGAACTTGAGAAGAGACAGAGCTGGAGGGAGAGAGCCCACGGTGAGGCACAGCTGCCCGGGGGCCAAGGCACAGGGGTCAAGCCCCAGGAGGCGGTGGGCTGGGGCCAGTCCCATTGCGTCAGCCCTGCTCCAAGTGGCAGCCGGTCATTTCCGTGATGTCTAACCCACTTTTCCCTTGCTGGTTGGCAAAATCAACAGTTCATAAATTTTTTCCTTTGCAAAATTATTGACTTGAAATTCTACTTAAAACAAAACAAAACCCCAAATCTCCATTTAAATAAACATTCCACCCAAGCCAAACTGTTAATCTGTTAATGCCTGGAGGGCAGGACAGGGGTGGGAGGTGGGGCGCTGCATGTGGGTGTCTGTGTGTGTGTCTGGCAGGTGGGGAGAGGAAGAGGAGAAAGGAATTCAGAGGAAGGACTTTTCACTTCTCACTTTATAAACTTTGGGGCTGCTTGTATTTTTTTTTTCCCACGGAGCCAGTGTTTATAACTGTTTTAACCAATAAAAAATGTCCAAAGAGCAAACATCTACCTTCTCAAAACAAAAACACGAGCCTTATCATCCTTGACTTACTCCTGCCCAGCTCCTAGACTGCTGCCCTCCAGCTCCACAGGACTTTTTAACAACCGTTTCTGAATCATTTATAAACACTGTGATTCATAGTTATATTTATCTGACTTTTTAAAGGCTAGTCATTAAGCCTGCGGCAGTCCAAGCCTGCTGTCCAGCCCCATTAGGCTTCCGGTTGGTCCTTTCCTCACGGGGTCAGTCCTTCCCTCACCCGGGAACACGTCAGATTTCCTGGAATGGTTTAAACTGGAGGTGTGCTTTGGTGGTGAGGCAAAGGGAGGGCCAGATTACAATGGGTGGGACTCGGCTGAGGGGAAGAAGGGAAGAACAAAGGAAGCCAGCCGATTATATATGATTATATATTGTCTTGCGTTCAACCAACCCAGGGCTGGACAGGGGTAGGTGGAAGGACATTAAAAAGAAACTTGCGGGTGTCTGGTTGGCTCAGTGGGTTAAGGCCTCTGCCTTGGGCTGGGGTAGTGGTCCTTGGGCGGCATCAGGCTCTCTGCTCAGCAGGGAGCCTGTTCCACCTCTCTCTCCGCCTGCTTCTCTGCCTACTTGTGATCTCTCTGTCAAATAAATAAATAAAATCTTAAAAAGGAAAAAGAAACTTGCCTTGGCAAGTAAATACCTCAACATTTAAAAAAAAAGAGACAAGAATAGGGTAGTGTATTTAAAATATTCTGGGACCAGCATCTCTAAGGAAAAAGACAAGACAAGAGATTGATAGATACTCTGAAACCAGGAAGAACACCCAAAAGACCTCCCTTTTCTAATTAATTACTTAGGGAGTTATACAGCCATAAAGCTATAAATATTTAGCCCACCATGCCTCTATGGACTGATTTCTGAAAAAAGAACTCAGGAAAGTACAACAGGAAAGGGTTTCTTTTTAAGTTAATATATTAAAAAAGAAAATTAAGCTATTATTTTTACTACACAGTTTTTATGCCATCCTATAAAATACCTCATCACAAATTATAATTGGTTTTATCTTACAGGAACTCAATCTCTTTTTCAAAAAGATTTTATTTCTTTCTTCAAAGATTTTATTTTATTTATTTGACAGAGAGAGAGACAGCAAGACTCAAGCACGGAGAGTGGGAGAGGGAGAAGCAGGTCTCCTGATGAGCAGGGAGCCCGATGCGGGGCTTGATCCCAGGACCCTGGGCTCATGACCTGAGCCAAAGACAGACACTTTAACCAACTGAGTCCCCAAGCAAGCCACCCGGGTGGCCCTGGCGCTGGCGCTCTTCATAGTAATCACATTGTATGAATATTCCTTAAGTCATCACATGAAATACAACTGCTCCCCAAGATTCCAAATAGCCTGCCTGCCTCATCGGTTCGTTCCTTGGAAAAAGAAGCAGCGGGGGAACAGGCGAACTGGTTGCAGGGGGTCAGCAACAACAGAGAGCTGGGCCAGGGCTGCTGGGGGGGGGGGGGGGGGTGCGGCACGTGGCCTGGCCAAGGCCCAAGGGCGCTCAAGTGCAGGCCTTGCTGGGTTTCCAAATCCTGAGGCTCTCTAGGGAGCCTTTTATCATTTCAATTTATTTTACTTCTCACAAGGGCACCTCGGCCCCCTGTGGGGCTGTGTCCAAAGGGACAAGCACCAAAGCCCCATGGAGGCTGCTACCAGACCCGGTAGAAGATACCATCTCGGTCTCGCCAGAAGCAGCCACTGCAGCCCAGCTCTGCAGACAGAAAAAAGGACTTTTTTTTTTTTTTTTTTAAGATTTTTCTTTGGGCGCCTGGGTGGCTCAGTGGGTTAAGCCGCTGCCTTCGGCTCAGGTCGTGATCTCAGGGTCCTGGGATCGAGTCCCGCATCGGGCTCTCTGCTCGGCGGGGAGCCTGCTTCCCTCTCTCTCTCTCTGCCTGCCTCTCTGCCTACTTGTGATCTCTCTCTCTCTCTCTGTCAAATAAATAAATAAAATCTTTAAAAAAAAAAAAAAAATTTTTTCTTTATTTGACAGAGATCACCAGTAGGCAGAGACAGAGGGGGAGCAGGCTCCCACAGAGCAGAGAGCCCGATGTGGGGCTCAATCCCAGGACCCTGAGACCATGACCTGAGCTGAAGGCAGAGAGACTTAATCCACTGAGCCACCCAGGCGCCCCAAGGACTTTCTTTTTATAAGCCTCTGAAATGGCCACTAAAATTCACACAAAAACCACTCACTGAGGCCTTGTGAGACCAGGGACCCCAGGAGCCAGGGCTGTAGGACTGCGCTGGACATACGCCCAGGCTGTAAGGAGGGCGGCTCACCCCTAACATCAGCTCCACTCCTGATGGGGCGTGGGAGGGACCCACAACCCCGACCCCCTTCTATCACAAGCGCGTCACAGTGAGACTCCTCTGAGCTGCTGGCTATCAGGTGATCAAGGGAGAAGATGACCGTCTCGAATCCTCCACTCTGCCTGTCGTCAGCACTGCGGCCTGAGGTCCCCAACACGGCTCCACGGAACAGTCACTGAATGGAAAATAATTCATTTCCCCTGTTCGCCTGATGATGAGGATTTAACTCTCTGTAAGTCATAGCCTCTCGTTCTAACTTGATGTCAAAGCAAACATGAAGGAAAAAGGGGGAAAAGAACAGTGAAACCACAGGGTCACTCCCACCCTCGACGAGAGAAGACACACTTACCGAATAAAACTCAGATGGACGCCGAGGGACCGGTGCACCCCTGAGCAGTCGATGCAGAGAAACACCCCGTAGGTCACGCTTGTCCAGCTGGGGTTCTTGGCACCACAGTCAAAACACACCTGAAAGAAAATTTCAAAATTCACTTATTAATTCCTACTAGCCGAAAGGGGGATCTCACAGGATACAATATAGGGTTTAGCTTGAAAGTGCCTTAACCTTTAAACTTTTAAACCAGTTATTACAAAGTTATCTCACCTAGGGGCGCCTGGCCTTCTGCTCAGGTCATGATCCCAGCGTCCTGGGATGGAGCCCCACATCGGGCTCCCCGCTCAGCGGGGAGGCTGCTTCTCCTTCTCCCACTGACCCGCTTCCCTGCTCATTCTTTCTCTCAAATAAATAAAATCTTAAAAAAAAAAAAAAAAATCTCAACTACAGGGGCACCTGGGTGGCTCAGTGGGTTAAGCCTCTGCCTTTAGCTCAGGTCATGATCTCAGGGTCCTGGGATCGAGCCCCACATCAGTCTCTCTGCTCAGCAGGAGCCTGCTTCCCTCTCTCTCTAAGCCTGCCTCTCTGCCTACTTGTGATCTCTGTCTGTGAAAGAAATAAATGAAATCTTTAAAAAAAAAAAATCAACTACATTTTTCTCAACCTTAACTTTCACTTCTTTTATTATCATATCGTGTATCACTGTATTATATTAATTAAGCACCAATAGGGCTCCTAGCAGGCTCATGCACACAAGACAGGATGTCCCCCTGCTGGGAAGGCTCAAGGTCTTGTGGCCCTCCAGATGGTGGCAGCGGTCGTGCACGCGCCTTCTGCCTCAGCCGGCTGTGTGTGACCAATTATAAGAGAGATGTGCCAATAGGCCATTTCTTTCTTCTTTTTTTTTTTTTTTTAATATTTTATTTATTTATTTGACAGAGAGAGAGGTCACAAGAGGCAGAGAGGCAGGCAGAGAGAGAGGGAGAAACAGGCTCCCCACTGAGCAGGGAGCCCGATGCGGGGCTCGATCCCAGGACCCTGAGATCATGACCCAAGCCGAAGGCAGCGGCCTAAACCACTGAGGCAGCGGCCTAAACCACTGAGCCACCCAGGCGCCCCCATTTCTTTCTTTTTTAATTAACATACACCAATAGGTCATTTCTGAGGTTCCGAAAGATGCTCTGGCCTCCTCTCTGTCTCTTGCTCTCTCTCTCCCGGGGACCTCTGGCTCTGGGGGAGGCTGGCCCCGTGTCTGCGGGGCTCGTGAACAGCCCGGTGGACAGCCTCCAGTGGTGAGGAACTGAGGCCACGAGTCCAACAGCCAGTGAGGTGCGGAGGCCGGCTGAGCGCCGCAGGAGTGAGCCTGGGAGCGGGAGCTGCAGGCCTCAGAGAGGACAGCCCCAGCGGCCAGCTTGACGGCAACCTCACGGGACCCAGCGCCCTCCTCCCTCAACACTGGCTGAAGTCAAACGTTCTTCATCGGATAGCATCTGGCAACAGGAACATAAAATGACTTTCAAATATACAGAGTTTTTCATGGAAATCAACATTTAGATTTAATTAAATTCAGAAAATTCCACTGATAAGAGAATACTTCCTTTTTTTCCAGAAGAAGAGCCCCGTATTTTATTTTATGTTTTATTTTATTTATTTGACAGAAAGAGACACAGCGAGAGAGGGAACACAGCAGGGGGAGTGGGAGAGGGAGAAGCAGGCTCCCCACGAAGCAGGAAGCCCGATTTGGGATCCCAGGACCCTGGGATCATGACCCGAGCCGAAGGCAGACGCTTAACAACGGAGCCACCCAGGCGCCCCAAGAGCCCCATATTTTAGATACACTTTACAGACAGAGCCATCTATGAAAAGCTTGTTCCAACTCTAGTCATCAAGAAAGACCTGGCTTCTGGCCCCTTGAGGGCAACGCCAAAGTGCAAACATGAGCCGATTGTCCAAAGCCCCTCACCGTGACCGGCTTGCATTAAGCATGTGAGGCCGCATGGACAACAGCCATGGAAGGTGCCAGTCCCTTCCCTTCGGTGTTTATCCATCACCTGCTGCATGCCAGACGCACGGCAGGCACTGAGCTATTCAGAACTATCTGGCCTCACCGAGTCCGCAGACACTTGCAGAGTCTCTACCCCTGCCGGGCCGCGTGCGGGCCTCTCTGGAGCTCACTGTGCCGTGGGAGGGGAGGACACAGAAATGAGGACGCCCTACGCACGTAGAGCAAGGAATCCCCTTCCGTGGAACACCAAACAGTGTCACCAACTCTGCGCATGTGCTGGTCCTCCGCAAGAAGAGGCCACCCGTAGCCCCCCACTCACTCCACTAACTGTTGTGCGCTTGCTACCACGTAAGTAAGGGAAAAAAATGCCTCTGCTCAACAATTTGCTTTGCCTAATGACGAGAGTGAGTACTAGAGAGACAGCAGCTAATGCTGAGTGTGTCCCCATCAGGCATTGCTACTGACCCACCGAACCGCTGTAACATCCCTCTAAGGAGGTATGGTTCCTGTCCCCATCGAGGCCAGCTTCTGGGCATGCGTGGGACCTGTGCGGCTGCCCGGGGTCCCCACACTTCGAAAAGCCTCCGCTTGCTTAATGCTCCACGGTCTCATCTGGACATTCTCAACACTTTTTAAACCAGGGCCCTGCATTTTCACCTTGCACATTTTGTATTCTCTGCCAATTCTGTAGTGCGGTTCTCCACCCCGTTTTAGGGAAAACGAAGGACTTAGGAAGTTAAGCATCACCGCCGAGGAGTGGTATGTTGGGGACGAAGACCCCAGGCGGCGAGCCCCAGAGCTCACTCTTCCGCCCTCAGCACACGGCCTCTCACCAGGCTTGGTTGGCCCTGTTGGCCGAGGTCTGTCTCCCGCGCCCTAGACTCACAGCTCCCCAGGGGCAGGAGCGGAGCCGGGTCTCCATATCCGTCTCTCTCTGCACCGTGCCCAGCAGACTACCACTGCCCAACGGATGCTTGTTGACAGAGTTAACTCAAGCAATCAAGCAATAAAATGAAGGAACACATAGAGACCAGGAAGGATTTCTCAAACTAGAACATTCACCCTTCTGGGTTAAACCCTTCGTCCAGAATAAATATTCATCACCCATGAGATGAAGAACCCAGATAACAGAGTCTAAAAGTAAACCCAGTTGTTTCTCTTGAAGTTCCTTCCTTCAGTATCTTACAGCCCTCTTTCGTAGCCCCTTCTAGAAAAGGCTTCCCCTTCCCCAAGAGTTCCCCAAACTCTTCCATATTTTAAAACTAGTTTTCATCTCTGCTTAGGTAATGGTTTCTTACTTACAGTCAGATGAAAATTCTTAATCAAGAAATGTAGCTCAAGACTGTGGAACATTACTGGAAAACATCTTTGTCCCGTGCTTTTGTTAATCCTATTACGGAATATAAAATTTTCCAGAGGGGTGCTGTTTGTCATAAAGATCGTAACAAAAAAATGGCTGACATTGAAGATTAACATGTGTGGGTACTGTTCCAAGTGCTTCTCTTGGATTTTCTAATTTAATCCTCCTAATAACACTCTGAGTTAAATCCTGCTCAAGCCTCCCAGGGGAGGAAAGAAGGTACAAAGTAGTCGAGTAACCTGCCCAAGGTAACATACTCACCCCTCACAAGCCTCTCAGAAGTGTCATAAGGACAACGACTTCTTATTTAAAAGAGAACACCTTCCCTTTGATGAATTCAAAGAGAATAGTCATTGGTTCTGAGATAAAGCAGTCAAAAAATAGAACCTCTACACTCTGAACAGCAGATCCAAATCTCGCCTAGCTATACAGCAACCACTCCCTATAAACCCGTTAATCTAAACTTGCAAATCAAGAAAACAGCAAAGACATTAGCACTAGAGAGTTCCTGAAGACCTTCTCCTCCTCACTTTCTCACACTCATCAGACATCACCTCCCATAAACTCCTTCCTTGCTCACTCCTCTTAGTCTGTCAAAATATGGGCTCCTTTCCACCAAGACTTAAAGACATCTAGATTTCATAAAACTCAGGATCTTTCTATGCCGTGATGTCATGACTCATGACCATGATCATTAACGGCTGTTCACTTTGGAGGTGACAGTGGGGACCAGCGGAGCTCCTGTCATGGGAGGGGAAGGAAGAGTCCACATGGACACACTGACAGCCCTTTGCACTCTCCAGGTTCCAGCCTGACCTGTGATCCTTGGTGGAGGGTGTCACTTTAGCCCCGATGCGTCATCACAACATCTCCAGCCAGTTGCGAAAAGTTGTGTAAGTCACAGAGGAGAAAACCACCTCTGGAGACAAAGGAAAAAAAAAAAAGGAAGACCCCATCTCCACCAGAGACCCAAAGGGAAGACAGAGAGAGGGTCTGCGGGGGGCCTTTTTAGCAAGAGAAAAGAGCTGGAAGCCATTGCAGAGACTTAGTCGCTCCATCAGACAGGGAAACTGAGGCTGCCATCAAAGGGCGCAGGGGACCAGCCAGGCTCCAACAGGCACCCCAGAGGAGCTTCGGAAGTCAGCTTTCCCAAGCGCCCAGAGCTGCCAGCTGGAGTTTCAGGGCCGGTGCGTGCTTCCCAGCTGGTCACAGGTGGCCTGCGGTGTCGCCCCGCTCACAGGAGCCCCTGCGTATGCACCCCAGTCCTCTGGGGGGGAGGGTCCCCGAGCCCGCCTCCAGCTCTCTCAGAACTCACGGGGTCCACTCTGCCACCCCCAAAAGCTGCCCCCGTGTGTGCTTGCCCGCCCAGTGTCAGGAACCAAAAATGTGTGCCCCCGGCCCCCGGGGCCCCCAGATGCTGTCGCCTCGCGCTCCCAGGACCCCCAGGTGCCCGCCCCGCCCGGGACCCCCGTGTACGCCCCGTTCCCCACTCCTTGCTGAGGCTGGGGGCGGCGCGCGGCCCAGACCCAGGCGAGGCCCAGGCGCCGCGGCCGCAAGTGCGACGTGTCACAGGCCGGCCCGGCTCCTCCTCCCGCGGCCGCGGCCACTGCCGCAGCGGGGGCCGCCCGCGGGGTTCGGCGCGGATGTCCAGCAAGCCTGAACACGCCCGGGGGCCGTTACCTTGTTGGTGGGCACCGAGCGGAGGCGCTTGAAGATGGTCAATATGTCCTGCTTGCTGGGGTCCCCCATGGTCACCAGAGAAACGAGGCGCTGCCGGCCCGGCCAACCGGGAAGGGCCGAACGGGAGCGGTTGCCGCCTCCCGGAGATAGACGGCGGCCGAGGGGGCGGAGCTGCGCGTGACGGCAAGACCCCGCCCCTCCAGGCCCCGCCCCGCCCCGCCCACAACCGGAGCTCACGCGCCGCTCTCTTCTCGCGGCCCTCGCTCAGGGGCACTGCTGGCTCCGCCCGCTGGAGCCCCCGCCCCGGCGCTGCCCGCGCGTGCGCAGAACTCTCGCGCTCCTTCTCCCGAAGACGGCTCCCGGTTCGGCGGGATCTGCGCGGGGCTGAAGTCGGGGCTTGGCTCCCGGGCCGGACTCTCCACCACTCGGGCTGGTCGATGTCCACTACCGACGGACTCCTTGCTTGGCCAAGGTCGTCTCACCTCGTCCTCGTGCCCCGTGAGGGCGCAGAACCAGTCGCTCCAGGCGGCAGAAGAGGAAAGGGGAGGGGAAGGACCCAGCCGCTCGGGACGCCCGATTTTCACTGGTCGCCTTTCGTTTCGTTTTGTTTTATTTGCACTAAGCCGAAGCCGAGCCCTGGGTGGGAAGTTTTCACCGCCCGAAGTAGCTGTGTGGGTATCAGATCGGCGAGAGATAGCAGTTCTCAGCAGGCTCGGTCCGAGCCGGTGGACACGGACCGGAAAGCAGCGGGACTTTCCCGGGCTGACGTTGCACAAGGCTTCAGACTCGGGAGAAAGGTGCCTGTCGTGGGTGCAGAGCCGCTGGCCGCCTGGGGTTGGGTGGTACCGCGCGAGGAAAACAGGTTTACCTTGGCTCCAAGCCCGATTCAGCCGGCCGCTTCCTGGCTCTGTGACCTTGGTCAAGTCATTTCTCCTCTCCCAAACCTGGCTTGCCCATCTGTACAATGGGGCTAGAGATAAAGGATCCTTGCCAAACAGCCTGTGGGAGCAGCTTCCCTACGGGAGCCCCAGAAAAGCCTTGGTGTATTTCGGCTTTTAGAAGCTGGGAATGTCCCTTCAGCGGGTCTGGTTAGATGCCCGCCGGAAAAGTCGGAGGTTTGCAAGGATGTGGGCTCGGATAAACCCAGGGCTGCAACTTTTCCAAGGAAGGGAAATGTAGCCCTAACAGAAGAGTATGTTACTTTTGCAGTCTGCGGTGACGGTCAAAGTACATACTCCTGTACTCTGTGTCCCGTCATACGGATGCAGGCTGGCCTGTCCGAGGACCAGGAGAGAGTCCCTCAAGACCACGGTCTTTGGTTTTGTGCAGGACAGAAATCAAGTCCGAACTGAGAGGAAGTGAGCATAGTTTATTAAATAGCATATCTGATAGAGCGTGGCGATCAGAGCATCTGGGAGACTCCGGAAGGAAAGGAGAGAGTCCTTTGCTTGGGTTTGGGTTTTTATTGAAGATCACGGTCTGGTGTACATGTCTCAGGCATCCCAGAACTGGTCAAAACAAGGACAAGTGCGCAGATGTCCTCCATAAGTCACTCACTCCCTGGAGCCAGGGACGTTGGCATCAAGGTAGCTGGAGTCTGGGGTCTTGGAAAGCCTACGTGATGAGCCCTCCCCGTCTCTCTGGATGTTTGTTACCTGTTATGCTGGACGACTCCGAAGAGGTGGTCAACTCCTTGGCGGTGAAGAAGAGGACCTACATTAAGGCAGGGAGAAGGAAGGGGTACAGGTCCTAGCAAGAACAGAAGCAGGAAAAGGAGCAAAAAAGCAGTTTTGGGTTTTTTTTTTTTTTCCTGGAGCCCCTTTAGTTGCCCTGTCTCAGTGAAGGTTGGCCCTACGCAAGACACCTGGCATGTTTATGAACTGTTAGAGCCTTCCTGATGGGAATGATGATTACTGTTGGGAGCTGAAATCTTACCAAGTTCCGTATCAGATTCTGAGGGTTACATACTCCACGCTACAACATAAAGGTCCCCGCGTGATGAGGAAGCAGAAGGCAAGCTCAGGACAGAACACAAGCTGATACCCACAACGCCCATCCCTCAATCGTGAGATTTCCTGTATCGTGAGATTCCCTGTATCGTGAGATTTGTGTGGCATTCCTCAGGCCCTTCTAGCTGCCCCTAAACTAAGGGAATGGGGAAAAAAAAAAAAAGATGGTTACCCAATCAAGCTCACAGTCCTGCAGGACAGGAGTTTACATCAGTTTAGCAATGTCTTAGTGATACACAGGGAAGAAGCGTTCTTATCTGTAGCCTAAATCCCAGAAACCCGTGACTCAGTTTCCTGGAGCCCTAACATCACCCTCCCTTCCAAGAATGACATGGGAAATAGAGGCAGAAGGAAATGAAAACAAAGTTAAAGTTTCTTTAGGACCGACAGCCTACCGACGAGGACTTGTGATAGGAAGAGTGTAACGTTCCTCCAGGAAGCTCCAACCTGTCCTAATGTCAGTGATACTGGAAGGAAAAACCACCTTAACTCAGCAATCGCCAGGCCTCCATTATCATATAAATCTTTAGTCTATCAGAGTCCTTTCGGGATACCTCCCTTTTCCTGACGTCCCCTGCTCCTGATGAAGTTTTAGAGTATTAAGTGAGGTTGGTGGGGTGAGGTCTGGAGCCAATAACCAAGAAAGAAATCTTGAGGGGCACCTGGGTGGCTCAGTGGATTAAAGCCTCTGCCTTTGGCTCAGGTCGTGATCCTAGGGTCCTGGGATTGAGCCCCGCACTGGGCTCTCCGCTCAGCAGAAGCCTGCTTCTCTTCCTCTCTCTCTCTGCCTGCCTCTCTGCCTACTTGTGATCTCTGGCTGTCAAATAAATAAATAAAATCGTTTAAAAAAATGAAAAAAGTTCTAAAAAAAAAAAAATCTTGAGACATCTTTGGTGCAAAATAGTGGTTTATTAAAGCGCGGAGACAGGACCCATGGGCAGAGAGAGCTGCTGGCCCAGGGCTGTGATGGTGGCAGGTTCTGTAGGATGGGGTTGGGGAGGTAACGAAAAAGGGAGGTTTCAATAGAACTTTCACATGCTAAAGAGGACCTACTAGATACCGGCACCAGAGCCCTCGCCATTGCCAAGGTCATTTTTCCCTTCTTCGCAAGATATTAACGTTAAGATAGTCGGGAGATTCCTACAGGCTGTCATGATCTGTCCCACCCAGGAGTGGGGGTGGGGGAAGGTTGCAGGGTGTCAGTTTGGGCTTTGTCCTCAGCCAGCCTTCTGGTCCCTCCCCACTCCCATGTGTCTGATCAGCCATTCCTCCCAACCCTGGGGCAGCAGCCCTTCGTCCCCAGGGGTCTTGTCCCAGTGTTTAATTAAAATCATCTTTTCGTACCAGAGCCCTCTCGTATTCTTTCACGGACCTCAGCTCCAGACCTCACCAACATTCCCAAACAACATCACAAAGAGGGAAAAAAGTGCAGTGAAGTCCAGACAGTGTCTCTGGGAGAAGTACGGTTTGTACGCACAGCCGAGGCTCATCTCTCTCGTCTGTTTGTGTTCTTCGGAGGCCTTCCTACCACCTAATACTACCGTATGTGATACTGTTTCCTTCCTTCCATAGAATGTGAGTGTACCGAGATCAGATCTGTTCTGTCTACCTCTGTCCCCAGCACCTGGAACATGCCTGGCGCATAGTGTGCATTCAAGAAGGACGTGTGGCTTATGTTACGCCCCCCAAAAAATGGGCCCGTGATTAAAGGAGCGAGACTGATATAAAGTGAAGGTCAAGCAAAGTTTTATTTCGCGCCAAGCATCAAGAATCAAACTGACCGGTCAGGGTCGCGCCTCTTACAGAGAGGGGCGACCTTTCTCTGTTTCCCAGACTAGCGTTTAAGGGCAAAGGCCATGCGGCTGGGCCTGGCCATGCACAGGTGGCCAGTGAGATTGTAACACACACAGGAAGCTCCACAGTGATGCTAGGTGACCAACTGAATTACAATTTACCCTAGTAGACATTTGAACCAGCCTATTACCTTGGTCAGAACTGGCGCCCAAAAGGTGCCCAAAGGGCGGGGTCCATACTCCTTGGTAACTAGGGAGACCATATGCAACGCCCCACTGACGGGATGTCTCCACCTGGCCTGACCCAACCGTGTATCTGGGCTTTGTTACCTGGAATTGGTTTCGGGGACTTGTTTTGTTTTTTTTTTTAAGATTTTATTTATTTATTTGACAGAGAGATCACAAGTAGGCAGAGAGGCAGGCGGGGGGGGGGGGGGAGCAGGCTCCCCGCTGAGCAGAGAGCCCGATGCGGGGCTCGATCCCAGGACCCTGAGATCATGACCTGAGAGAAGGCAGAGGCTTAACCCACTGAGCCACCCAGGCACCCCTCGGGGACTTGTTTTTAAGTAAATCCCCTGGGGGGAGGGGAGCAGGGACAGTTTAAGGGTTAAACAACCTTATTGTTTAACCTCAATGGAAGCCTCTGGCTAAACAGGTCCTCACAGCTTAGGCTTTGCATGTGGGGAGCTACAAAAAGCATCACATCCCCCACGTGATGATGAGAACAGATGGGATAAGCTACAAAATCAGAACATTTCTTTTTCTTTTTACTTTTTTCTTTTTTTTAAGATTTTACTTATTTATTTGGCAGAGAGAGATCACAAGTAGGCAGAGAGACAGGCAGAGAGAGAGAGGGAAGCAGGCTCCCTGCTGAGCAGAGAGCCTGATGCGGGGCTCGATCCTAGGACCCTGAGGTCGTGACCCGAGCTGAAGGCAGAGGCTTTAACCCACTGAGCCACCCAGGCGCCCCATCCTAAAGTTTCTTAAGCCTATCAGATGGGTAAGTTTGCAAATCAACCAAGTAAACCCAATTCTGAAGAGAAACGAGCTTCCCCAAAGTTACACGGAACAAAGGAACTCCTTCCCCTGTGGTAAAACTTAGGAGAAAGGTGGCACCGTGCAAGTGGGCAAGAGGAAATAAGTCAAAATTTTTAATGCATTCGTAAAGGCCAAGTGTGGGCTGGCATGTCCGCTTGAAATAGCTTGAGGCCTCAGATACAAAGAGAGGTCACGTTCATTCACAAACTCTTCCATAAGCCTCCATCAGAAATCTTTCTTCATGAGAAAGATGGGGGCAAAGAGACTTGAGAGAAACCCGTTGGGGAGTCGGGCATCCCGCTGCTGGGGATGGGGCACAGAACCCCACCCACATCCCTGCTGGGAAACAAAAGCAGCAAATGAACTCTCCCCCAGGGTTCAGGAGAAGCTGCATTCCTGCCGGGGCAGGGTTCAGGAGAAGCTGCATTCCTGCCGGGGCAGGAGTAGAAGCAAAACCTGGTAATACCAAATCTGAAAGAGAACGAGATCCTCTCACCTGCAGAAGAGGACAGGCAAGAACTCACTGCTCCAGATTTCAGAGGGACAGAATACAGAAGCAGCCATGAGGCAGGTCCGCACTGCTATGGACTGTCCTCTCTTTTAGGAAGACATCCTGGTGTGCCTCTGGCTGCGTGAAACAGCGTTTAGGCCGTTGAGTTCATTCAGTGAAATAGGAACTTGCTGAAACGCGGACGCCACTCTAAGGAAAAACGAGACTTTTCTGGACAGTCATATGATGAATGGCAAAGTGCGAATAGGCGCAGGTCTTGTCCCTTGTCCCTGGAGGAGGCCAGTGAACTTCAGTGAGTGTGGAAGAAAAAACACTATCTCTTACGCCGTTTCTTACAGGTCAGGTACATTAGACCATGAACAGATGGGGCGCCTGGGTGGCTCAGTCAGTCAAGCATCTGCCTTTGTTATGCCCCCCAAAATGGGTCCGTGATTCAAGGAGCGAGACTGATATAAAGCGAAGGTCAAGCAAAGCTTTATTTGGCGCTAAGCATCAAGAATCAAACTGACCGGCCAGGGTCGCACCTCTTAAAGAGAGGGGCGGCGACCTTTCTCTGTTTCCCAGACTAGCGTTTAAGGGCAAAGGCCATGCGGCTGGGCCTGGCCATGCACAGGTGGCCAGTGAGATTGTAACACACACAGGAAGCTCCACAGTGGTGCTAGGTGACCAACTGAATTACAATTTACCCTAGTAGACATTTGAACCAGCCTATTACCTTGGTCAGAACTGGCGCTCAAAAGGTGCCCAAAGGGCGGGGTCCATACTCCTTGGTAACCAGGGGGACCGTATGCAACCCCCCACTGACGGGATGTCTCCACCTGGCCTGACCCACCCTTGTATCTGGGCTTTGTTACCTGGTTTCCGGGACTTGTTTCCAAGTAAGTCCCCTGGGGGAAGGGGAGCAGGGACAACTTAAGGGTTAAGCAACGTTATTGTTTTAACCTTGATGGAAGCCTCTAGCTAAATAGGTCCTTACAGGGTCAGCTCAGGTCAGGATCCTGGAGTACCGAGGGTCTGTTTCTCCCTCTGCCCCTCACCCTGTTTGTGCTCACTCTCCCTTGCTCGCTCGCTCTCAAATAATCTTTTTTTTTTTAAAGATTTTATTTATTTATTTGAGAGAGAATGAGTGAGAGAGAGCACGAGAGAGGAGAAGGTCAGAGGGAGAAGCAGACTCCCCAAGGAGCTGGGAGCCCCGCGCCGGACTCGATCCTGGAAGTCCGGGATCATGACCTGAGCGGAAAGCAGTTGCTCAACCAACTGAGCCGTCCAGGCGCCCTCAAATAAATACTGTTAAAAAAGGAAAAGGAAAAGGAAAATGCATGGCATCGTGAGCACCACTGTCTGGTTTCCGCAAACCCCTGTACTGCTGACGCAGTGTACACTTGGAAACTCACAAATGCCCCATTTTAAACGGTAAAATAGCTAAATAAAGACGCTTGGGATTGAGTTGATGTTACTGATTGATTTTTTAAAAATGTAAGTTGATGCCATTACTTCCATTAACGGGATAAAGGATTTGGTGTAATAATTGCTCATTGCTGTAATATTTGCAATTAAAATATTAGCAAAAATAATTGCAAAAGGAAATGAAGACTTACATTTATCCAAAAACCTGTACCTGAATGTCCATAACAAAGGTGTTCGTAATTACCAAAACCCAGAAACAACCCAAATATCCTTCAACTGGATTAGCAGACATGGTGAATTCAATACCCAGAGACCACCGACGGTAAGAAGGAACAGACTACTGCTGCGTGAGACCACACGGATGAATTTCAGATTAATTATGTGACCCAAAAGAAGGGAAGGCAAAGGCTGCATACATATGATTCCATTCACAGGACATTCTGGAAAAAGCAAAACTACAGAAACAGAAAACAGATTAGCAGTTTTCCAGGGTCAAGGATATTAGGAAAGGCTGAATTACGGAGGAGCCAGGACATACTTGGGCAGCGATGGAACAGTTCTATTTCTTGATTATGGTGGTGGTTACATGGCAACGTGTTTGTCAAAACTTGACTGTAGGGGTGCCTGGGTGGTTCAGCGGGTTCTCTGCCTTCCGCTCAGGGTCCTGGGATCTAGTCCCACATCGCGGGGAGCCGGCTTCCCCCTCTCTCTGCCTACTTGTGATCTCTCTCTCTCTGTCAAATAAATAAATAAAATCTTTTTAAAAAATGACTGTACACTAAATGGGGTGCATTTTACTGTATGTAAATTATATCTAAAAAATGAAAAAAGAAACAGGAGACAAACGCTCAGGGACATGGGACTTATGACCCATGGAATATCCTGCCACCATTAAACATTCTATTTTAAGTTAAGCATATTTAGGGACATGAGAAAATGGCCGTGAGATGGTAACGAAGCAGGGGTCCACACCACATTTACAGTAGGAGCCCAGTTCTGCAAAACACACACGTCGATGACAACCGCAAGAGAATACTTGCCCTACAGCTGTGTATGTGTGGAAAAAAAAGCCTAGAAAAAATACCCCGGAGTATCAGCAGTGTAGCCCCTGGACATCCAGACCACGGGGGGGGGGGGGGGGGGGGGGGGGCTTTGTTTTTCAGAATACTTCTGCTTAGTTTCCAAATTTCCATCTCAACCTTCGTTCCCTTTACAATTAAGTGAAAACCATTAACATTGTTATTGGAAAATGCTCGTGAGGGGCAGGAGTGGCCAGGCTGTCTTGACCGGCTGACCTGGAGGTGTCCCGATGAGCTGCGCACTGATTGTCGCCTGGCTCGAGGCTGTTTGTCTTGTCACCTCCCCGAGGGCCACACGGGGCCATGCGGGGCCATGCCGCGTCTGCCCATCAGTTATCCTTTGCTCCAAGAGAGCCCTGTTAGTTATGCGGTTCATCTGTTCCTCCGTCCCTTCCCTTGTTCATTTCCTAGTCCTTCCCACAAAGGATTTGAACAGGTCTGAAACCGTATAATCTGAATTTCATCGGATGGGCCAAAATGGATTTCATTTTATCTTTTCCATCTAGCTCCAGGAGCGCCAAAGAGAGAAGGTCTGGGACTACAGGTGACAGGCAGGTCCCCCAACCGAGGAGTTTGCTGTTCAGTGGGAGGGACAGGCATGAGGCCAGTGACGGCACGGTCAGGCCGGTGCTGCCGCGGAGGGCCCTTCAGGGCTGGTGGCTAAGTGGGGACCTCCAGTCCTGGTAGGTGTCACTGACCGAAAGCAGACGGCGGCTGACATCCTCGCCCTCGCAGTCCAACGGCGCAGCCCAGTGGGCAGGGCCTGTACTGCACCCCCTGCGTCTGAATGCACGCTCGGCCGCCGGGCGGCTGTCGCTCCTTGGGCAAGTTACCTAACCTCTCTGTGCCTCAAGCGCCTTGCCTGTAAAACTGGGAATGATAACATTTACCTGTTCTTGGGGCCGCTGTGAGAATCCAGAAAGTTAATAAACGTTGAAGGACAGGGTCTGGCACATCTGAAATAACAAATGTTAACCGCCCTTATTCCCATTTTATCAGTGAGCGAACCGAGGCTTGGAGGGATGAAGTATTTCCGTCAGGCCCACGCAGCTTGTTAAGGTCACACAGTTGGGGTCCAGTCTGAGAGCAGGGAACAGGACCTCACAGCCCATGCTTTCAACCATCGACTTCATTTTTACGCCTTTGTAAGACTCTTGCTGAGTTCCAGAGAAGAAAAACCTCTTCTGTCAGATTCTGCTGTGGAAACCCCAGCCTCCTCGCATAGTTTCATACACGAGTCTGTGGCTTGGAGGCGTTTGCGCCGGGTGACTGGTTGGGGGAGGATTTGGAGTCCCCGAGGTCAGCCCTTGGGGTTAGACTACGTCCACAGCACCGTGTCCCAGGTTTGTGTTTTATCAAGCACTCTCGCACTCCAGACCGCATAGGCTCATGAAAGAGAAAAGGTAGGACCCACTTCCCCCTCCTTCAGATGAGGAAACCGAGGGTCAGGGAGAGGGAGGGGCTTGCCTGAGGACAGGCAGCTCATCGGTGACACGGGCGCCCATCTGACCCTGGTGGGACACGGCTCCCTCTGCCACTGCACCTTCCCTGCCTCTTGCCCGGGAATCACAGGAATGGCCAGGGATGGGATGTCACGTTGGCCTGTGTCCCTTGCTCCCTGGGCTCTCTTTGGACATACTTTCCCCACCTCCTTGGGTCAGACTGTGGGCAATCAGCCTCTGGGTGCCCAGGACCCAGTTCCCGTGTCCCAGAGCTGGGCTGGGAACCTCTGCTTCTGTGAACACGTCGAGAGCACAGGGAATTGCTGGTACTTTGGGTACCAGCTCGTCCTTGCTCTTTGGACCCGTGGCTCTCAAAGTGTGGTCCTGGGTCAGCATCACCCGGGACTTGTTAGACGTGCGAGCTCTCGACTTCATCCCCCATCTCATGATGCAGAAACTCTAGAACGTGGTCCAGCAAGCTGGGTCGTAACAAGTCCTCCAGGGGTACGGAGCTTTTGAGTTAGGCGCAGGAGTTGAAACCCCAGCCCTGTCCCTAACTTGTTGTAGGCCCTCCCTCATGCAAGTCGCTCAACTTCTCTGATTCGTTTTCTCACCTGCGAAATGGTGTTCACACATAATGAGGAGGGTTATATGACCCTGCAGGGAAAGGTGCTTAGCCCTGCACCTGGCATGTGGCTAATAAATGTTAAGCCCAAGGCTGCATGGAAAGGGGGGGCGGAGAAGCTGCCTGTCCTCTCTCAGCCTGGCTCCTCTAAGTCTGTGCTTGGCAGTGGCCCCGCCTGGTGGCACATGACCTTGAACCTCAACAGGATGCCCGCCAGATTCGGCTTGGCCCAGGCCTGTCCTCCCTGGGGGAGTGGAGCGCCTCCATCCCAGCCGCAGGTCTCTCTACAGGTGGCCCACATGTGTCCACCGGGTGCTATGGCCTGGGCCCTGCAGAGGGTCGCCCTGCCACCACAGAGACCACAGAGCTCCAGCCCAGAAGTCACTGCCTGCCCTTCTAAGGGAAAACGGAAAGTGGAGGGGGGGCGTGAACCTCCTGCGGCTGTCTGTGGGAAGGGAGGCCGAGGGCAAGACGCCTGCCCAGCAAGGTCCCGCTTCTGGACACCCCCCAGGTCGTCCCCGCTTTATGGAGTGAGGCTCAGGCACTCGCTTAGGCACCTGGTCACACAGGAGTGGGGGTAACCCCCCCCATCTGTGGTCCACCCTGACCTCTTGCCAGGCAGGGATACTTCCCACTGGAAGTGGGGGGGAACAGCTCAAGGACCCTGTGGTACTGTGCCCCCAAGGGCCCTGGAGCTGGGTTGGGGACCCTGTTTATCCTAATTCCCTGAGACTTATAGGGTGGCCTCCAGAATCCACCAGGCACACTCTCAGGGGACCATCCTGCCCCATCCTCCCTGGGGTCAAAGTGACTTGGACTCTCCCTGAGCTTCCGGAGTTTCCCAAAGGCAAACTTGGGTCCCTTCTTCATTTTTCCTCCTGTCACTACCTAGCCTTGCACACAGTAGGTGCTCAATAAATGCACGGTGAGTGACTATGATCCAGGGAGAGAGCCAGCTGATTCCCTGCCAGGAAGGGCTGCTCAGCTCCCCCAACCACTCACTCTGTGACCATGGGCATGTCACTCCTGCCCCTCACTTGGCCCGTTTTCCCATGAACAAGGAAGGGGTTGGTCAAGAGGCCCATGGGGGTCCTTCTCAACCTCCACCCACCCCCATTCTGATGGATTAAGTGGTCCCTTCTATGTCGGCTCCTAGTACCGAGGCCTTCGCAGAGCCCAACCCCCCCGGCCACCCAGCAAGCCCCCGTCCAGGTGCAGGGAGAGGCCTTGCACAAGCTTGGTGGTGGAGGACCTGCAGGGAAGCCCAGACCTCAGTCCTCTCTCAAGGAACTCAGAAAGCCTAGTGTTTTCGCTCAAGCTGCTGCAGCCACATCTCTGCCCGAGTCACCCACTGGAGCTTGCTTGCCCTCTGGCCATGCCCAGGGGGCTCAGACGGGAAGATGAAATACCCCCTTCCACCCTCCACTGAGAAGGGACTGGGCAGGTTGCCGAGGGCCCCGGGATCCAGGAAGGCAGCGCGCACAGAGCAATGATTCCGGGGAAGAAGGGGCAGCTTGGCCCCAGGCAGTGGCTCTGGGGAAGGGAAGGACAGAGGGACAAAGAGGGTTTGGTGGCCCAGCATGAAGGGCGTGGGAGAGGCAGCCAAGAACGCTGGAAGCTTCTGGTTGGGGACCAGGAGGACAGGTGATCACGGATCACCATGGTAACAGTTACCACCTCCTGGGTGCCTGGGGCCTCGCACACTTCCCTCCAAGCCTCCAGCCAGGAAGGCCCGCGCCACTGTTGCCTGGGGAAGCTGAGAGCAGAGTTAGGATTCTTGAGCTGGCCCGAGGACCAGGATGGGAGAGGGCAGGTGGGCAGGGAGGGCCCTGCAGGATTTCTTGCAGGAACTCTGAGAGGACAGGCTGAGAAGGGGCCCAGCTGAGCGGAGGTGGTTTCATCCTGACTTCCGAGGGCTCCCCCTGCTCCCCTCCCCCCACCCCTGCTTCTGCCGCTCGGGAGCCAGGACGGTCTTGCCCTCCAGAATCCCGTAGTTCCGTCATGGGAGCTTGGGCGAGCTGTCGAACTTGAGTTTCCAGACCTGCCGTGACTTCCGCAAAGCAGGGTGACGCCAGCCTCGCCCACAGCGGTCATGACAGTACGTGAAGCACCAATTCCCCGGGACTGGCCAGCCCAGGTCCCGCTGTGGGACGGGGAGCCCGCTCTGACGCCTCCCTTCCGCCCTGTCCTACCTTGTTTCTGTGGCAGCCTGGGCCCAGGGGAGGCACCTCCGATGGGCTCCAAGTCCTCCTAAGCGGAGAGTAGGGGCCCCATCACCCATCACATCCTTCTCTGCCATTCCTGAGCCAGGCAAGCAGCGGGGCAGCGGCAGCGGCCTGCCTCGCTCCTCCGGGCTCCTCGGAGGGCCCGCTGACCAGAGGGGCACCTTTCCGGACGAGCCTTACTGGGGTTCGATGTGTCGGGCTGTGGCAGCCCTCACAACGCTTTCAGGTCTCGCCCTGGCCTTCCTTCCACTCATGTCACCCCAGAGAGGGCGCAGATCCCACAGGGTACATTTTAGTGCCACACACCAGCAGGGACACCTTGGAGGAAGTGTGGCTCTTGGAGCTTCTGTCTCCTTCTCTGTCAAATGGAACACGGAGACTCAGCCCACACACAGGATGTCTGGAGATGGGCATGTTTTTTTTTTTTTTTTTAAGATTTTATTCAAGTGAGAGAGAGGGAAGGGAGGGACAGAGAGCACAAGCTGGGGGGAGGGGCAGAGGGACAAGTGGACTCCCGGCTGAGCGGGGAGCTTGACGCTGCTGGACCCCAGGACCCGGGATCATGACCCCAGCCGAAGGCCCACAACCGGCTGAGCCCCGGGGCACGTTGCTGCAGACACTGTGTGGGCAGCGCACAGCGCTCAGGGCCCAGCAGCGCTCAGGGAGTGTGTTCAAAGAAGCCCAGGTGGTGGGTCCCGCTGTTCGGCCTCAGGGAGGGAAGGAGGCGCTGGGCTGCTGTCTACCCTGGAGAAGCCTGGGCCACAGAGTAGCAGGTTTTGGGGAGAGGGGAATCTCGAAGGGCTTAGGTGCCCCAAGTCCCCAAGCTCTGGACAGGCAGGGCACAGAGCCCTTCGGGGGGTGGCCGCGCGCCCAGGATCTCACCAGCTCCAGAGCTGGAAGATGCCGACAGACACTGCCAGCAGCTGACGGGAGCGTGAGGACGCACGGCTCCGGGACAGTCACACTCACCAGATCAACTGTTTATTGATTTTTTTCCTAAAATACTATACATTTGAAGAAACTTCTAACTGAAAAGACTTGACAATTTTTGGTAAATCTGTAGCAAAGGAATGAGGATTTCTGCTGGTAAGTTTTCATGACAAACACAAATGCGCATCCACTTTCCAAGCAAGACATCAAGCTCACTGGAAACACTGAGAAAACGCACAGCTTGTGATGGCGGCGGCCACATCACCGAAGTCTGAGTTACACAAAATAGAGCTTTTCCTGCCCCCACCCCCCCCAACCCGGGATCGCAGCACAGCACCCCCTGCCGGTGCGCTCCCGATGACTAAGGCCATTCAAAGGGACCCCACTGCTTGGGGTGAGACCCAGCTTTCGTGGGCTGGCGAGGAATGGAGGGGGCTGGGTCTGCAGCTGCTGGAAAGACATGGGAGGTTTTACAGTGTTCTGCTACGGAAAGGACTAAGGCTGGTTAGAAGGTGGACCCACAGCTGGCCGGCGAGGACAGGCTGCCCCACAGCTGTCTCCACTCCAGAGAGGCCCGGGCCTGGAGCCCAGAGGAGGCCCAGCCGACCAGCCAGGCCTGTGCCCGAATGTCACAGTCTTCAAGCAGTTTACAAATGAAACCCACTGTCAAAAGCCGTTAGATCTCATTGAAACAGTAGACGAACTCTTTAGAGTCTCTGAGTATCAAATAATATATACAGATACACACCAAGACACGGCCGTCTCACAGAAAGCATCTAACCCACAGACGCCCGCGCTCGAGAAGTTAGTTTTCTTACCGTGTAACCTTCCAAATCACTGATAAAACTGTTAATTTGCAAGAATAAAGTTTTAAACACAAATAGAATGAAAATACTTTTTAAATATGGGGACCCTGGGAGTACTACGTAAGGTTATTTCCGGAAATCACGGTGGACGCCCCGAATTCGTAGGGCGTTCACCGCAGAAACCCGCCGAATGTGCGGGTTCCTCCCACCGCGATCTTGGGCCTCACGCACGGCCGGGCTCGGGCAGCAGCAGCTCCGGCGGCCGGCCCCAGCGTGGCGCGGGGAGAGCGCTGTCCTCAACACTGGCGGCTATCCGTCTGTGCCATAATTTAAGTGTGAGTGAATGGAAGAGCAGGTACAGAAAAAAGTTTAACTGTACACAGCCTTTAAATTAAAAACCTCGACGTCTTCACTCAGAACATGGCATGGAAGTTTGTTCACTGAAGTTGCGGGAGATGGGACACGTCAGAGGAAGTAATCAGAACAAGAATCAGTGGGACCCACCATTGACTCAGAGCAGAGGAGAGACAAGGTCAAGAACAGACAGATCCATGATAAGCCAACACGCACAGTGAGCGGGAGTGGGGGACAGGGCGAGTCTGTTGTACTGTCTTCCGGCGCTCAGACCTCTCCGTCTGCGCCACGTGCGGGAAGGTGCCGGGTCCGGGTGAAGCGACCAGCTCGTCTGTCTCCGAGAGACACCATGAAGCCGACAGTGACGGAGCTGTCATGTTTCGCAGCAGGAGGAGCGGACGCTCACAGAGCCAGCTGCTGCCGGAGGGCCGCTCCCCGGGGCGGGCGGCCGACGGAGCTCCTGGGACCCCTGCCTCCACTCTCCGCCAGCCAGCCGGCTGGCCTGTCACTGGATCGCCTCGACATAATTGGCTGGGTACAGGCCGACTTGCCCGTTGTCCAAGCGTCCCTTGCACCAGCCCTGTTCATCCTCGTCCTCTATCTTGGTCAGCTCGTCCCCTTCAAGACAAGAACAAAGCAGTCCTGGTGAACAGGCGGGTGACACACGGACCCCCCGCCACCCGGTCAGAGTGCCCTAGTGGCTTAGCCCCTACCCCTGGCCCTCAGAGGATCTAAGTTGGGTGAGGGGAAGGCATTCTCTTGGGCCAGACCTGGTTATTTCCCTACTAAGCTGCATTGTAAGTCACTCCTCCAGCAGCCATATGAGCCCCCGAGAGGTCCCAAGACCGCCACCGCGCACAGGGACCCTGCAGCAAGCAGCTCCCGCAGAGACTGCAGAACTCAATGCCACAGGCCCGGTGCTTCCTGACTATTCCAGGCCAGGTCAGAGAAATGCCCTCAGAGTGCCCACGCCACCCGTCACCGCCCTCTCCTGCTGTCCTCCTCCTTCCCAGGCTCCGGCCGGCTTGATCTTCGATCTCTCCCCCGGCACTTGCTGCCCTGACCCGGTGGGTCCAGTTAATCTGGGTCCAGAGTAGGCTGTGGGAGAAGCAGGGACCGGTCACTCCAGCTTCAGCCTCCGGCTCAGAGCATTTATCCTCGGAGAGAAATCGAGCTCTCTCAATGCTGTGAGACGGAAGCCGTCGGCATAGTTCTGGAATCTCCCCATGGCTCTGTGTGTTACTGTGTTTGAGTCATCTCGTCTCTTCACACATGAAGGACCCCCTGCTTCAGGCCGGGCCCAGGCGGTGGAGAAGAAACCCTGATGGGGGCGGCAGATGGAGCGCTGGTCCTTCAAGGACACAGATGGAGGCACAGAGACCAAAGGTGTGGTCAGGGCCATGGTGGTGGCAGGTGTGGGTCTGGCATCGCGCATTCAGGCGGACAGAGCAGTCCGGTGCCAGGGGTCAGGCGAGGAGCCACCTGGGGCTCTGCCTGGGACCGCCTGCAGGTGTGGGAACCCCGCAGCTCAGGCCTTCTTGGGAGCAGGGGCGGGCAGAAGACAGCCCCGGGACAGCTGGAGCCTTTCGTTCAGCTTCAAGCTTTGTACTTCTCGGGGCAGTTTGGTTCCCTTTGCACGCTAAGTTGCAATTTCTTCCCCAGGCAATTACGCTCAGTTTAGGTACTTCCCTGTCTCTATTTTGTGTGGCAGGATGATGAAGATGCTTGTGGGATGGATATCCAGGGCTGCTGTTCATGAGCAAAATGCCCTGCCCCTGGGGCCTGGTGTCGGACTCAGGATTAGAGCAGGGAAGGAGCCGGGCAGTGCCCAGCAGGCACTGTGAAGGATGGCTTTGCCTGCAGCCGCTGGGCCACTCGGCAGCACAGGTCCAAGCAAATCTAACTCAGCAACACCAGCAGTGAACACAGGGGCCTGAAGTGAGCGCCAAGAGGGGTAAGGCTCAGGGGCGCCTGGGTGGCTCAGTGGGTTAAGCGTCTGCCTTCAGCTTAGGTCATGATCCCAGGGCCCTGGGATCTCCCTCTGCTGCTTTCCCTGTTTACGCTCTCTTTCAAATAAATAAAATCTTTAAAAAAGAGAGAGAGAGAGAGAAGTATAGCTTCATATTCTCCTGTCCTTCCTGGCCCCTGTGGGCCCCTGGACAACTGGTGTTTCTCTATCCCACCCTTGCACACGGCCAGGCTCGCAGGTACCCGGTGGGACCTGCTCTGTGATGCTCACACGGGCTGGGAAGGGCCCCAGGGAAAGGCTCCGCAGGTGCCTAAGACCTAGAGGAGCGGAGGGCACCGGAGTGAGCTACAGACAGAGGAAAGCAGAGCTGGCCGGGGTGAACACTGCAGTAAAACAGACACAGTGAAGAGGGAAGCTTTCTGGCTGTAAAAGCGTGAACCGGTGATTTAAAATACTGCTTTTAGTTCAGTCTGCCTTTTTTTTTTTTTTTTTTTAAGATTTTATTTATTTATTTGACAGATAGAGATCTCAAGTAGGGAGAGAGGCAGGCAGAGAGAGAGAGGAGGAAGCAGGCTCCCTGCCAAGCAGAGAGCCCGATGCGGGGCTCGATCCCAGAATCCTGGCGTCATGACCTGAGCGAAAGGCAGAGGCTTTAACCCACTGAGCCACCCAGGCGCCCCAGTTCAGTCTGCTTTTAACAATTCTCTCAGAGCAGAAGGAAACATTTATGTCCACAAAACTGCTGACTAATCCAACAGGTGAGACAGAGAAAGACTTAGAAGTTACAATGAATAATCAACAGACAAAGGAGGGGGGCAAATGACCCGCAGAGATCAGAAAGCTGGACGAAGGTGAAGTTACAATGAATAATCAACAGACAAAGGAGGGGGGCAAATGACCCGCAGAGATCAGAAAGCTGGACGAAGGTGTGTGCGGCTACCTAAGAAATGCATAAAAACGTTCTATACCTGCCAGGGGTACCTGGTGCCCAGGGGCTTGAGTGGCAGGGCAGCTCTGCCCAGCCTGCTGAGCACAGACCAAGGGGCCCACGAGCACGACATAGCTCTCCGCCCCACAGACGAGGGGTCTGTCCCAGAGGCGCAGCCCGAGTGGAGAAGCACACTTCAGCCTGTGCTGCTTGAGTTCTGGCCCAGCCTCCCGCTCTGAAGGCTGGACGGTGGGTCTGGGGTGGCTTCGGGAAAGGGGCGAGGCAGAAGGGAAGAACTTGGCTCTCTTGAGCCTCCTCTTGCAGCCTCTAAGTGCTTTCAAACTGAGGCTTGAAACCCATTTTGGCAAGTTGCAACCAGCATTTAAAAAAAAAAAAAAAAAAAAAAAAGACAAAGCCTGGGAGATCCGCGTGCACAGAGCTCCCATAATCTGGATCCAGGCTGTTCTGTAAAACGGAAGTTTCGGGTCCTGGCGACAAAGGGGTGCCGCTGGTAGAACGTGGACAACATGGCCACAGGGAGGAAGTTCAAAAGGCACAGCCCTGAGACGAGGCTCCGAGTGGCCCAGGGGAACATCGAGTGCTATTCTGGGGTCTAGGCAAGATGGCTTGCCAAGGGCTCCTCTGCCAGCCGGGGGTCTCTGGAGAAAGCCTTCCCCTGGGGACCCACACAGCTGGCTGCTTCCGGAGAGCACCTGGGAAACCCGGTCGGTGCCCCTGATCAGTGGCTCCTGCCCCGGTGCCCTGTTGTGCACAGCCCTCGGTCCTGCTAGGGGTGGCCCCTTGGGAAAAACACCAGGGCACCTCATGCCTTCTAAGGTTTGGCAGTGAGCATCTGCTGCTTTTGAAATGTGGGAGAAAAACCCACAAATGGAACTAGCAGGGATTTTCCAGACTTAAAAAAGAAAAAAAAAAGCCGGACGCCCTCCCCGCCCCAGCAGGTTGGAAACCTCTGCATCAGGGGGCAGCCAGCGAGCCCACCTACCCGCCTTGAAGCTCAGCTCGTCATGCTCCTGCCCCTCATAGTCGTAGAGGGCCCGGACCCGCACTTCTGTCCCCGAGGTGGCATCCTCGTCAAACGGGTTTGAGTCCCCGTTGGCATCCGTGGAGGAGAACGGGTTGTTAGATTCATCATCTGACCAGTCGGTGGGGTAGCTCTGGGTCTTCTCGTAGCTGCTAACGCTGCAAGAAAGGGTTGCCCGGGGAGGCCCTGAGCACGGGGCTGGCGGAGGCACAAGGCCCTGCCTGGAGCCGGCAGCCCTGGGGCTGGGCGGGGGCCTCCTTCCGCAGGAGCACTGCCCCTCAGCATCACAGCGCAGTCGGGCTCCCCGCAGGGCCACCCAGCACACCCGTCTTCCTGCGGTGGTGTGCCAGGGCCTCGGCGAGGGTTAACGGAGGACAGAGAAAAAGCAACCACAGATTGTTAATGGGTGCCCCCCGCCCTGAGAAATTGAGAAGCCAGAGACTGTCCACCAGCTGGCAGCCGGGCCACCTCCTGCAGGCCTCATGCATTGTTCTGAGTGCCAAGGGGGCTAGAGCCTGGACAGAGAGAGAGGAGAGACAGAGAGCGAGCGAGGTGGAAACCGGAGGGAAACGTTTGTTCACCAACTTTTTGGCCTTAATGTCCTCCTTCTCACTGACGGTGCTCCCCGTGTCGTCCTCATCCTCGAAAGGGTTGTAGCTGGACAGTGACTGCGCGGACCGTGCGGGATTGCTCGGGACACTAAGTTCACTACAGGGAGAGAGAGAGCTTTCAGGGGACCCCAGCTCGGCACCCCAACCCGGTCCTAGGTGCTCCCAGCTGCAGGATCACAGGGCCAGGATCTGAAGGGACAGATCAGCTCCTTGCAGGAAAGGATACATAGTTTGAGCAGAAAGACTGTTTCAACGAAAACACTGATATCTTGGTCGTTAAACACTTAAAACGTCTGAGAGAACATGTCCATTTCCCCTCTTGCCTCTGGATACAGTCCAACCTGCACAGGAGAGCTGGGGTGCGGACAGGGAGCCACTGGAGCACTAGTGATGTCTGTCTTGCTTGTGGCTTCCCCCCACAGTCCTCCCCACCTGGCCCCATTCCTGATGCTGTGAGCTGGTAGCCGACCTGTGGGGCTCAGAGACCAGGTGCCCGCTGAGAGCAGGAGGGAGGCTCCTGGAGCGCTCCAGACCCCACAGCACAGCATTCCCCTCCTTCTGACTCCAGAGGCTCCAGTGGCCTCCTCCCTGCTTCTTCTGGGGCCAGAGCTTCCAAAATCAGCACCAAAGCCTGCTGAACAGCCCTTTATAAGACAGAAAAACCCCTTCCATGCTCCATCTCTGTAACCGTCTCAGCTGCCTACCGTGTGCCAGGCCCAGAGGGGACGGAGCGGAGAGAAGTCTGACCCAGGCCCAGGCTGAGGGCTGACAGCCAGGATGCAGCGACCGCAGGTGCCAGGTGCGGAACTAGACGGTAAGGAAATAAGACGGGCCCCTACGAGACCTGGCACCGCACTATGGATTCAGCTGCAAGGCAGGGCCTCCGAGCCAGGGCTGCGAGCCGCTGGCACTCAAGAATGCTGCATGGACGGCTCACACAGAGCTGGGGGGAAGGGGAGAGGAAAGGAGGGGAAACGCCTCAAATGCCACCACTGACCTCAAGTGGCCAGCAACTGCCTCGTGGCTTTAGGCCTGGCGAGGGGCACCGGACCCAGGCCTGCCTACCGCCTATGCCTGAGCCGCATGTTTAAGACCAATAGGCCCTCCGCCCCTCCTGGCACCTGAGTCCTTCGGTTGCGGGGTCGGGGAGCCTGGTGCTAGGAAGCCGAATTTGTTCAGCAGCCCTGGCCTGCCTAGACTCTCTTCGACCCTCCGCCCCGAGCCCTGGGGTGGTGTCTCACAGTCACACAGGTGCCAGCCTCACCCCGGGACAGGGATTACTGCTCTGGTCACTTCACCAAGCCCACCTGCCCAGATGGAGACACAGCAGCTGAATGACAACTGGCCATGTCTGGTCAGGGAGCCCAGGAAGGGGTTTCAGTGCTCAGGACTCCAGAAAGGCCTCCAGAACCTGTGCTGACGCTCCTAGGAAAAGGCAACCGTGAACTGTATTATTACTTGTGGCATGGGGCCCGAGTGGCTTCCAGGGAGAGGCAGTTGGCAGCCTCAGCTCTGCAGAGGACAGTGACACCTATCTGCTGGGATTTGGCGGCCCGGGGGCAGGCCTCATCTAGCACACACTTTCCAGGAGGTTCCAATGACCTCAGTGCCACTTTGCCACCCAAACTTGGTTTCAGTAAACAATTAAGTCAGAAATAAAATAACCCACGCTCTCATCAAAGAGGTGACTTGAAATGGGGGGAAACTCGACAATGATCTCTTGCACTGCTCCCCCCCACCCCCAAATCAGGCACCTGCGTACAGGACCAGGAAGCACAAACCCGGCCAGGATACCCGAACGCGCCCAAAGGACGGCATCGACCGTGACCTCCGTGGCTGGTGTGCAGCACTGGGGACACACAATGGTCAGTATCTGACATCACCTCTGCCCTCACTTGGGGCCCGAAGCATGTTTGTGACAAAGGTTCGTTTCTCTGGATCTTTCTACAGCTCTAGCAACAGATGAGCTGATGATTCTCCCCAGAGATGCCCTTGGGTCACTGCCCAGTGGAGTTTGGATGCCCAAGGAGCATCTGGAAAGATACCCGTGGGGTTCCTGCAAGGCCTCACAGGGGAGTTGCCCAGGTGCCCAGGCTGGGAGCGTCTGGCCCCCACAGAGGACCCCGGGGGACCTATCCTAGGGGATGGAGGCTGTCCCAGCGCCTACCTGCTGGGCTTGTTCTGCAAAGCCTGGTCTCCTGTCTGGTTGATGCCCGTCAGGGTGACGCCATCAGCAGCCTTCTTCTTCTCTCTCCGGCTGAGAGTTCGATTCAGGTCTGCGGACCACTCCTGGGCAGCGGACGCCGAGGGAAAGTAATGGGGAAGTTCATTTGTTTGAGGCCACGTTAGTGTGTGATGCACCAGCCCAATGCCCAGAGGCCTGCCCTGCACAGCTCGTGGAACGGAGCCCCATGACCTCGGTTGTTCCCCAGCCGACCTCAGGTTCCCGGTACCCTCCAGCTACTCCCTTCTCACTGCTACAAGGGCGAACTCCAGCCTACAGAGGCCCAGTCTCCAGAAGGAGAGTCTGACCAGCCAGCACTCAGATGTCCAGGAATTTGCCCATCCTGCCTGGCCCCCAGGGCGCTAAGCCTCCAGTCACCTCTGGCCAGCAGGGGTCGCCAGAGGCCTCACCAGCTTTCCTTGAGCCTTTCAAAGTAGACAGGCGCTAGCTCCCATCTTTCCCTACACTGGTTCTGGCTCCCAGCAGGGCAGGAGGGCTGGCTGCAGGGCCTGAGCAAGCCTGCGCCATGGGGACCGCACCATGGGGGGCGCACACGATAGGGTCTGGGTGTCACATGTTTGGGGGGGCACGGAAACTAGCCCACCACGCAGGTCTCCAGGGATCAGCGTCCTCACTGGCAGCACAGGCTGCAGGACTAACAGAGCACAGCAAAGCGCTGACCTCCCCAAAGGCTCGCCAGTTGCCCAGCAAGTAAACAGCTTTCATGGACTGCGCTGAGAAACACTGGAAGCGAGTTAAAGAAGGAAGAGGCTATGATATCATCTCCGGGGAAGGTGTGTGTGGGTACCTGGTTAACAATGCTCTCCCGACCCCACCCACCACCAAACAACCTTAACTGAATTAACCCTTGGTGTGACTGAGTCCACAGCTTGGCCCAGGTTAAAGCCATCTTAGAAACATCAAGTCTAACCTGCCAACTTGTGAGACAAGAAAACTGAGGCCGAGAAAGAAAAGGTGACTTGCCCACACAGAGTTGGTGGCACACCTGGGCCCCTGACTCCAGACCCTGGTCCCTATCTATTATCTTCTCATCTAAGCTGACTCAGCGACCATATGAATATAATCTGTCCTGCCTGGGTGGTTCCCCAGAGCCCATGTGACACGCCCCTGGCTGGCCCGGGAAGGAGGGGCCAGCTGTTAGCATGGACAAGGGACAGCAGGGCAGCACGGAGGCCAGGGTTCTGTCGCTGGTCCACGTTGTCAGAACCAGGCTGTGGACCGCCCACCCCCCACCACCCGCAGACCTATGCAGGCCAGACACACACTGCAGGAGGTTTGGGATTATACATTAGCCAAAAAATAGGAACTTACTTCATCCTGCGGCTTGGAAAATAAAAACAAATAATCGTATTAGAGAAAGTCAAGCATAGTCCTCTAAGATTCATAACCACAGACCGCATGTGGGCGCTGCTTCCCAGCCTGCAGGATCCACGAGAGAAGGGCCACCACGGTGGGCTGGCCAGGATGCCCTTCCCAGTGAGACAGGCTGTTCAGTCCATAGACAGACTACTCCACACTCTGGGTACTGCTGGACAACACTAAAGGCCTGGGAGCGGGGATGGTTTCTCAGGTGGCTTCCGGAGGCCCTCCAGAGCAGTATGCACCCCTGCAGGGTGAAATCCTGCTCTGTGCAGACACACCCCCTCCCTTCTTCCAGGGCACCATTGCCAGGGGCGGGGTAGGCTCTGTGCTTTCCCCTCTAGAGCCACTTCCACTTGGGAGGGCCCTGGCCTCTATTTTGTCCCGGGGCCTCCGTGGAAGGGGCACAGTCCACTCTCGGCCTCCTGTTGGAAGCAGATGTCCTAAAGACAGAGCAGGGGGTGTGCTCAGCCACAGGGACCTACACCGCCATCGGAGCAGCTTTCTATCGAGAGGCTCCAGAAGCCAGGGGCACATGGGTGAGGACAGACACAACTGTAGAATAAGATGGGGCCAATGGCCAGCACAGACCCCCGGCGGCCCGCGGAGATGGGCGCTGAAGTCATCCCCATTTGACACACACAAACGGATGACTTGCTCAGCGTCCCACAGCTGCCAAGAGGTGAGACCAGACGTGAGTCAGCCTGTGCTCTGGCGGCCACCAAGGCTAGGGAAGTCCCTTGGCCCCCACGGAAGGCATCATCCCTGGAAGGCAGCGGCCGAGCCTTTCCTGACCCCTGTTTTACCACACAGCGGGCAGAACCCCGGCCCTCACAGAATGGGGTGGCAGGACGTGGCGGGGGTGAGATGGGGAGAGGGGCCCAGTGAGCCAGGCCTATGGCTAGAAGAGACCCGAGGTCCCAGGCCCTCCCATTCATTTCGCACGGTAAGATACTGGAAGGCTCGGATCCATGAAATCAGGAAAAGAGAAGTTAACCCTGAGCCAAAATTAGCAGAACGCACTGCCTGAAACGAGGAAAAGCCCCTTGTGTGAGGGTAAGAAGGCTGCACATAACCCTCTCCCCACCTCCCTGCTCCCCATCCCGGACCTGAGGCCCACCAGGCCCGGAGCGCACGGCGGCAGCCCCCTTCGCAGCCACCCTGCAGGGTGCGGCAGGGAACCCGGGGGCTCCTGGAGCTCACAGCTGAGGGGAGAAGGCCAGACGGCCAACAAGCGACCACCGAAGTTCTTAGCGAGAAAGCACATAACTGCGCCTTCGCTGAGACTCCGAAGGCCCTCCGGGGGTGCCCTCGGGACTCCCAACACGGACCTGGATTCCGGAGCAGCTGTGCTGAAAGGCTGCCTCATTAACGGGGCAGAGGCCAACACCAAGTTGGAAGGAGAAAGACAAAATATGTCTCAATCCTGTGGGCCCAGGGGTCACGGGCAAGCTTCCTCTTACCTCAAACTGCGGCCAGTTCATGGACATGCCCGGCCCGTGGTTGGCTCTGAACCACCGCAGGTCCTCCACCGCGTCGGTGGCTTTGATGCTCTGCTCCAGGTCGCGGTAAATGCTCTTGTAGCTGAATCAGACAGAGGATGCGTGACTCTCTTGGAAGGTGGGGATGGCACTGTTCGTCCCAGCCCAGAGCCCGGCCACAGCGGGAGCGCGGGTTCCAGCCCACGAGTCAGCTCCACCGCACGGGCCGGGACGCTCTGCCCGGCTCGGCTGGAGGGTTCCGTGGCCTCAGTGCACGAGGGAGACACAGCTCTGGCTGCCCCCAGACCGGCTCTACGTCCGACCGGGTGCCAGAGCAGCGCCCTGTGTCAGCTAGCGCAGAGCGTGCCGGCGCCTCGGCCACAGGGCGCCAACCCCTGTGGCTCCATTTCAGCAGGTCCGGAATCGAATGTCAGGAAAGTGCCCCCTCGTCCCCTCAACAAGCTGGAAGGGTTACACTCAGATGTGCACAAGCTCTAAGTGAAGGCTGCCCGTGCTCTGGCCACCCGGAGCGGCAGCTCACACCAGCTCACACAGGCTCACCGGCCTAGCAAGTGCGCCACGGAGGACAGGAGCATGCAGCCCGGCGGGGCTCGTGTTGGCTTCTCATCTGGATGGCAGGCAAGCCATCTCCCTCCCCGGGTCTCCGTTTCCTCCTCTGTGAAGTGCGCACAGCGCCATCCGGTGTAAGTTGAAGTGTGTCCTCACATACACACGTTAAAGTCCTGACCCCAGTACCTCAGAATGTGATTTTATTTGGAAATAGGGTCTTTACAGAAGTAATTAGGTTAAAATGAGGTCGTTGGGGTGGGCCCTAATCCATGGGCACCCTTTTAAAAGAAAAGAGAAATGGAGACGCACAGACACACACAGAGGGAAGGGCAGGTGAGGACCCAGAGGAAGATGGCCGCGTGGTGGGGGTGCCAAGTCCACAAGCCACGACCTGACAGCAGACGGAGTGACAGCTGCAGTGATCCCCCCAAGAGCCTCAGAGAGGGCTCGGCCCTGCCAACACCCTCATTTCACACTTCCCACCCTCCAAACTGAGAATGAACTGCTGCTGCCGTAAGCCGCAGGTTTGGGGCCTTGGTTAGGGCGGCCTTCGGACACCACTCTGCCATCTACTCCCCAGGCTGGCTTCCAGGACTCAGGGAGGCCACACAGGCCAGACAAGACACGCACACACATAACGGGCACAGCCTGCCCCACCCCAGCCAGCCATGCAGCCCTAAGGCAAGTCAACGCACCACAGCTGGCCTCAGTTTCCCTATCGGTAAGATGGGGAAGAACGTTACCCACTTTATAGACTGGCATAAGCATTAATTAACTCTCGGCAGAGTGCCTGGACAGTAATTGTTCCTTTCCACGTATTGTGCGGGAGACAAAGGAATGTAATTTCCTACAAACGACAAGCCTTAGCTTGTGAGTCATTCCTACAGGGCTCTACAATATGGATGACTAAAGTCCACATCGACCGTTAGCCCAGACCTCTGCCCCAAAGAAGGCATCGTGGAACCAAAGGCAAGGCAAATGCAGAAGAAATATCACGGCCTCCATGTCACGATCCAGAGCTGAGTCCCCGAGGGCCTGTGCTGTCCTGGGCAGCCAGCTGCTCTAGAACAAGGGGCCTCTGGAAGGCCTTCAAAGGAAGACAGTCCTGAGGGCAGGGCACAGCAGCCCAGGAAAGACAGAGAAATGTTCCTGGCTTGATTTCGAATATGCCAGCTGTGGCTGGTCCAGGCTGCAGCCTCCCTTCCTACCTGGACCTCGAGTGTTGTGCACAGAGCCGGCAGTGCATGGCCCACCTTACTGCGTAGCCTGAGGCCGCCCAGCTCAGGCCAGCAGTCAGCTGTCCCCAGCGCTGGGTTGCCTGGCACAGGCTGACCGTGCAGCCGCAGACGGGCTCAACACCGGGTCTCTCCTTGGGCAGGAGGACTTCACTGGGGAGAAGAACTCTTTGCTTTTTTAAAAAAAAATAATTAATTTATTTGAAGTAGGGGGTCAGAAGGAGAGAGAGAGAATCCCAGACGGACTTCCCACTGAGCTCGGAGCCCGGCATGGGGCTTGATCTCATGACCCTGAGATCATGACCTGAGCTGAAATCAAGAGTCAGACGCTTAACCGACTGAGCCACCCAAGACCCCCTAGAGAGAAGATCACTGCCATCCCAAGTCTGGAGAGCAGTGATTGACCTTGACTCAAACGCAACTTTCCACTGACCTCATGGTAATGGACACTTACCTGGCCACGTTTGACAGGTCTAGGTGCTTCTGGACCTCCAGCAGAACTTCCCGGAAGAAGCGCAGACGCTTCTCCTCGAACTGCTGGCACTGCTCAAACACCTGCTCCATGTTCTCCATGTACTGCGGCGTGCCCTGGCCGAGCTCCTTCAGGGACTTCTCGTACTTCTCTCTGGTCTGCAAGAGAATCCGCGCGCAGCAGGACGAGGCTCACTGCCATGCGCCCCGCCTCCCTCTGACGGAGACAGAGCGAGCCTGGCTCCGTACCCTCAGCCTCACCTGCCGCTGCTCCTTCCTGCCGCTGCTGAATCCGTCAGCACCTAGGCCCACGGATCAGGGGACAGTACTAAAGCAGACGCTCTGCGTGACTTCAGAAGCAGGCGGAGGGGCTGTGACCCGGCATCCGAGGATCTACTTCCTCAGGTCCCAGCCCCGAAGACTCACGCTCTACCTCTACTCCCAAAGGGTGCTCCCACCCAGTGTGGGCTGGGAAAGTACTCCGGAAGACACCCTCGCCACCCCACACGGCCAGGCCTCCCAGGCTCATCTCGGATGCCTCCTCTACCACGGAGCTCACCCTTGGGGACAGCTTCTCGGGCCTCCACAGATTCCAAAGCACAAATAGCGCAGACTCCACTTTCAAATTCAAGTTCAAGTCCCAGCCCCTCCACTTCTGAACGGCAAAACCACACTCCTGGCATCTGCCAGGCCTCTCAGCTAGGACCAGGCCCGAACAGGCAGATGCTGGGGAAGGGGCGGTCACTCTGAAGCCCAGGGCGCATGCTCTCGGGCACCACTGCCCCACTGATTCGTGCCTGCGACATCCATCCGTGTCCTCTCTCCCCGGGCAAGTGCTCTGCTGGGTCTCCCTCGAGCCTCGGACCTTGTCCACAGCAGCGGTGACTCAGCAGATTCCTCTGGGCAAGATCATGGGCTCTGAGTGCCAGGCAGACCTGGGGGCGCATTCTGGACCCTGAGTTTCTTAGAGCCTCGCTCCCCTCCACTGAAGACGAGTTGGAGGCAAACCTCGTTTTGTGGCTCTCCATAGTATCGTGTGTTTTATGGACTGAAGGTCTGTGGCGACCCTGCATGGAGCACGTCTCCCGGTGCCATTTCTCCAACAGCATTTGCTCGCTCATGTCTCTGGCCACATTTTGGTAATTCCCTCAGTATCTCATGTTTGCATCCCTATTATTGCATTTGTCATGGTGGTCTGTGATCAGTGATTATGACTCACTGAGATGTCAAATGATAGTTAGCAGTTTTTAGCAATAAAGTATTTTTTAAAAAAGATTTCATTTATTTATTTGACAGAGATCACAAGTAGGCAGAGAGGCAGGCAGGGAGAGAAGGGGAAACAGGCTCCCTGCCGAGCAGAGAGCCTGATGCGGGGCTCGATCCCAAGACCCTGGGATCGTGACCTGAGCCGAAGGCAGAGGCTTAACCTACTGAGCCACCCAGGCGCCCCAGCAATAAAGTATTTTTAATGAAGGTGTATCTATTGTTTTTAGATGTAACGTAATTGACACTTAAAAATTACACTATAGCGTGAACATAGCTTTTACACGCACTGGGCAACCAAAAGCACTCATTTGACTCACTTTCTTGTGGTGGCCTGGAGCTGACCCTGCCATGTTGTACTTCACGTCACAGCGTTCTGATATTTAAATGAGGTGACCCACAAAGGGCACCAAGCTGCGTGAGGGAGGCAATCAAAAAAGTCCTTGTCTCCCTGTCCTCTAGCTCGCTGCACCCCCTACACAACCGTTCAGTCTGAGACTGCACTCGAGTAGAGTTTGTTACCAGAATGGAAACAGGGTAGGACCCCAGGGGCCTTCTGGGGCAAAGTGAGGGATAGCAGGGCCGGGGCCGTATTACTGTAAGCCCTTCCACTGTGGAGACCCTGAGAAATGGGGGGACCACCCAGAAACCTCGCTTTTCTGGCCCTGACGACTGTGTGGACTACTGAGGACAGGCTGAGCCTCCTGCCTTCAGGACCAAGGTCATGTCTCAGGACCCCAGCCCCCTCCACATCTGGAGCAGCTCCGCCCTCTCAAGATCCCAAATCTGCTGTCTACGCTGCTCCCCTCCCGGACACGCTTCTGTGACTGCTGCCCCGGAAAGCCCCCCCTGATGTTCAGAGACCCCTCTTCGCAGAGACTTCCCTACCAGGCTCCACCCCCTCCCTGGATCCCCTCCCTGGCGCTCCCTTATATGCTGTTCCTTGGTTTGCTCTGGGCCTCCTGGCTGGGCCTGGGTCCTCTGTGACCCCAGGAAAAGGTTATCCTTTCCAGAATTTGGACATTCCCAGAGGGCCACCCACTGCTCTGATGACTCATCATCACCATCAGAGCCACCCCGGGTCTAGCCCTGGGTCTATCCGTGTGAGGCCTGGTGTGAGGTCCCGAGCTCAGGGACCTCAGGACAGGCAGCTATGGCCGGAACACCCAGCTCCTGGCGGACCATCAGAGCGGCAGAGAGCACCCCCTTCTCTGGGATACCTCAATGGCACACAGCAGCCTCCCCGGAGCCCCCGCGGTGCCCAGGGGCAACAAGATGCTCCCCAGGGTCACAAAGAGCCCTAGCAAAGCCAGATGCAGAGCAGGGTCGTCACTACTGGGGAATTCCTAGCACAGAGCACAGAGAAAGTTCCTAGTAAACATCCATGGAGTGAAATGAAAGGCAGCCTTCGCCCTCCTGTGGACTGGGACAGTTAGCATTGAACCTGAGAAGTTCCTTTCTGAGGGATACTGCAAGGTGCGGTCACCGCCGGACCAGTAAGAGACACAGAAGGGCGTACTAACCACTCGGTGCAGGTTTTCAGAAACTGCGTCAAGAAGGGGAGTGAGGGGGCGCCTGGGTGGCTCAGTGGGTTAAGCCTCTGCCTTCGGCTCAGGTCGTGATCCCGGGGTCCTTGGGATCAAGCCCCGCATCGGGCTCTCTGCTCAGCGGGGAGCCTGCTTCCCTCTCTCTGCCTGCCTCTCTGCCCACTTGTGATCTCTGTCAAATGAATAAATAAAATCTTTAAAATAAAATTAAAAAAAAAAAAAAAGAAGGGGAGTGAGGGATGGGGTTGTCCTCCTGTCCCAGCCAGCTCTCCAGCTACAAGGACCATCATGCCCCAAGGTCGCTGGCCAGACCACAAAGTCAGGAGGGAAACCTCTACAAAGTGGCCTGGTCATCCTGACAGGCGCCTTACGTCTGACCTTGGAGCCCAGATCAATTTGGTGGACTCTGTTGTGAGTGACCGTGAAACATGAAAGGTACGTGTCTATGTCCCTCCCCCCACACCCAGGAAGCAAAGATGCCACGTCTCTCCTCCAGGCACCGCCCTGGACACCTGGCAAAGGTGATGCTCAGCAGCCTCCCAGCCTTCTGCGCCTTGAGCCCGGGTGCCCTCCCCATGCAGCACGTAGCCCAGGCCCCTCACCTGGCCCCACGGCGGAGGCAGCCGGCTGCTCTGAACCCCACGCTCCTGGCCCAGAGCCAGTTCGGGGAATGGGCTGCGCCTCAAGGGACTCTGCTGCTTTCTCGAGCGATGAACTCTTCTGCAGATGACTTTCCCCACAACCACCCTCCGTCACTGTGCTGGCGACAGAGCGGCGACAGAGGGTACAGGCCCTCCCCCACTCACACTACCAGGCGGCCCAAGATCGAGCCTCTCTGGACTTAGTTGCCCCCGTCACGCAACAGAGATGCCACCTCCTAACTCCCTGGGATCGGTGGTGCCCACCGGAGCCTGAATCGGTGCGGGTGTGAACAGAGCCGCTCGGCGCTCCTGTTTCCCTTCGCGGCCTCGCACCCTGGTCCCGGGATGCAGCCCTTCGCAGCTTGGCTGCCTGTCTCCAAATGCCGGTGGCATCTCCTCCCTCAGCACGGCCGCAGGAGGGAGGCTGGCAGCAGCGGCCCCCAGCCCCGCACCCCTCCCCGCACAGGAGAGGTGGCGGCCCGGGCCTGGCTCCCGTCAGCTCTCACTCACTGGGAACTTGGAAATTCTATGACTCTGTCTAGTGTTTCACTCCGTGCCTCAGGCCCTCCAGGCAGGATCACTACCTGCATCCGCGGAGTCCAACGGCTTCCACCACCTTCCCACGGGCTCCCTCTAATCCACGGCAGCACGGAACCTCCCCGCCGGCCGGAAGGGGCAGAGGGGCATCCGGGGGCTGCACTGGGCCTGCTGCCCACGGCGACCATTCGCGTCTCTTGGCTGAGCGCCCACAGCCTCCCCACTACACCTCTCTGAGGCCTTCACTGCCGGGGCTGCTGGGGAAACCTGCTGGGGAAAGCCTGCTCCCCGCGCCCCGCCAAGCTCCCCCGGCCACAGAGTGCTGCGCCTCCTGGGCACTCCACCACCCCTTCAGGGGACCCCCTCCATTCACCACCAGGGCAATCCATCTAAGCTATGCTCCTCCTCCAAACCTCTGCCCTGTCTGGGCTCTGGAACCTTCTTTCAGTGGATTCTCGTTAGCAGTGTCCTAAGCTCCTCACTTCACTTGCCTCCCAAGGTTCGGGGAGGCGAATTCGCCTGCTGGCGACTCGGTCATCACGACCCTCCGTGACAGCTCGCGTGTCATTTCCTCGCCGCTGAGCCCACACCTCCTTGTCCTGCACAGGCCACTCCCTGCCGCTTCTCCCGCAGCTGCCCGGCCACCCCGCCACCCTCCCCGAGCAGAGGCTTCGTCCGCTCCGCCGCTTGCCCGGCCCTGGGTTCTGCCCCCGGCCTGAGGAGGGCGCAGGGGGCTGTGGTAAGGTGAGGTGCTCACCGCGGGAGGGCGAGGGGATGAGCAGGTCTTACTGGCGAGCCACCTCTCCACCCATCAAGCGGCCACGGAGGCTCACCGTGGCCAGAGAGGCGGCCAGGCGAGGCATGTGCACTCGACCCGGAGAAAGACGCGCCCATTTACCTTCAGAACGTCTTGCTTGCACTTTTCTACTTTGTCTTGCAACTTCTTAAGCTGCTCGGGGTTGAGGGACGGGTCTGCTTTGCTGTTGGTTTCTCGTGATGTGGCCAACTTCTCCTCTTTGCACGCCGCGTGGTAGGCCTTCTTTGCTGCTTCTACCTACAGCGAGAAAGAGCTCCTGAGTGCCATGTGTCTGCGAGTTCAAAATCCCGACCAGGGGTTTCAGACTCTGCTGGCCCCCCCAGAGGAGGTGGGGAGCAGGCGCACAGCTGCACGTGCCGTGTAGTTACAACGGAGTTACAGGGAGGAGCTCATCCCGCAGACACGGCCGGAGTGCCTGCTTCGGCCCGGGCACTGTTCTAGGCACTAGGGGCGCAGCGCCGAAGACGCTGGCTTTCGGGGAGCTCTCTGTCTGGCCAGGGAGGCAGCTACAAAGATAGCTGAAGAGCAGAGTGAACAAGAGGCTGAGGAGCGCCCAGGAGGAGAGGAAACAGGGAAGAGAGGTGGGGGGCGTGCTGGGCTGGGGCGGGTCAAGTGCCTCCGGAGCGGCTGGAGCGAGCCGGCCAAGAATGTGCAAGAATGTGCAGGAGGTGTGGCTGTCTGCGGGAAGGGCAGGCCTGGCGACTGGAACAGCACATGCGAAGAACGTTCCAAAGTTCTGGAGCTACCGGGAGGGGTAGAGCTGGGACGCAGAGTTATAGGCCACCAGCTCCACGGCTATCTCACACAGGGAGAACACGCACACGCACGCACGTGCACACACAGCAGCCGTATCTGTGTTTCACACATGCTTCCTTCCTTGAGCCAAAGTCACAGAGCTCATTCTAGAGGGGAAAGATGAGTTTTGTAGCCATGGTCTCATGAGGGGGGTGAGGGCAGTTGTTACAAATGAGGCCACGGACAAGAAGCAAGAGAAAAGAGACGTGGCAAAAGCCAAGACACAGACAAAAGAAGGAAAGCCTGTCGTGACAACCCAAAGACGGAGTCTGTTCCGGGAGATTCTGAGGGGGAGGAAGGTGGGGCGGCTCCTGAGAAGAGCCAGCGGGTGGAGGCACGAGGAAGCAGCAAGTTGGCCCCTGAGGAATGGGGCTGGCCAAGCTGCAGGGGTGGGGTGGGGGGGGAGGGGAGGGGTGCACTTGTGGGCGGGGGCTGCATGGAGGAGAGCCTCCAGCTAGCCAAGGCCAGATGAGACTCAGTGGCTTTGGCTGCTACTTTTAGAAAAACCTATAACGGTATTATTTGCAAATTTCAAAGCAAAACATATATAAAAGAAAGACACATTTTAAATTAACCCTTTTTACTAGCCCAAAGGCACTTTCGTGTGTTGAGCTCGGATTAATACTGGCCACGATGGGCTACTGGCCCGAGGGGTGGCCTCATCTCTACCGCTGTTAGCATCCTGGGTGGAAAGCACTCAGAGGGTCTAGCCATGAAGCACAGGGTCAGGCCCGGCAGGGAGCAGCCTGCAGGAGGGAGGCACCTCTTTCAGCTTCTTGGCCCAGGGCTTCTGTGCCTTCCGAAAGCCGTCCTCGGCTTCTTTGGTCTCCTTGAAGCCTCCCATCATCTGCTTGTGAAAGGCTTCCTTCTGCCAGTTCTTGATCTTCTCGAAGTCCTCGTTCATCAAAGAGGCCTTCACCTCCAAGTGCAGCTCGCTCACCTTCTCCGCCTCAGACATGACCGCTGTCCAGGCTTTCTCCAGCGTCCCATACTGGGGCCCTGGCACAAGAGAGAAGCTGGTGGTTACTGGGCACCAGGGCTCCCAGACAGGCCCTGCATGGGGATCCTGTCCGTTAACCTCTCTCGGCGGGGAGGACGGGATTCTGGGCCAGCAGCTGGCTGTGGGGGGGCTGGGAGGTTTCCTTTTGGTTCTCTCGGGTAGTTTGCTCTCAGTGGCTGTTCTTTTTCAGTCTGGGATGAACAAAGAATAAGGAACTGAAGCTGGATCTGCTCAACCATTCTTTTGTTACGACAATTAGGGAATTATGCACATGTCCTTTTTTTAAAGTCACTAAGCTTTTTAAAAACTTCAGTTTCTGCATCTTGGAAGTTTGATTTCCCTCAAGGCTGGCTGGAGAAGGAGGGGCCTCTGAAGTGAGCTGAGCTTACCGCGCTCAGGTGCTCAGGTGCTCTCAGAGCCCACCTCTCCCTGCCCCGAGGAGGACTCCTCGGCTCCTCTCCCATTCACTCCCCCAGGGAAACAGAGCCTGGCTCGGAGCAGAGCGCAAGAGCTGCCTGTCAGACGGGACTGTCTCCTCCGCAGAATGGAAGCCCTGTCTTGGGGAGAGGAAGGAGAGCTGGAGGCAGGAACCTGCTCTGGCCAGATGGAAATCTCTAGACAGTGGTCACCGCAAACACTGTGCTCAGGAAGGAAGCTCCTGATCTAGCCTGTCATTTTGTTGAGGCGTGGGGTGGCAGGGTAGAGAGAGAGGGAGGAAGAGGCCATGAGAGCATCTGAGGATGAAAATGGGAAGACCCAGGTCCTGCCCTCCAGGCTCCCCCAGGGGACAGTCACTGTTCGAGCTGGAGAATGACACAGAGAGCCACTGGAGGGGGAGATAACGGTGGAAGGTGAGCCCTTCTGGACTTCGAATTCCCTGTGTCTATAAAATGAGCAGCTCCCTCTCCTGCCTTGGTCTGCAACACAGTGGTGGGATCCACAAGGTAAGGGGGCACGGGTGTTCTGTGAACCTCAAGTTCTGAATAAACACAAGGGACCGAGCTGACAGCTGGATCCTAACAGGTGGAAATCAAACAACAAAAGTTACGGTTTACCGAAGGAGCTGGCCCTCCCCCGGCTACGCCTCACCTGTGTGTGGCCACCTTGCTCCCTGACACCTACTCTGAACCAAGGCACCGTGGTAGGCCCCACAGATGACTTGTTTCAGAAACAGGGAAAGATGAGCAGTCGGTCCAGACCCAGCTACAGCTGCCTGGGGCCCTGCCCCTCTACGACCGTTCAGCCAGACGGCTCCCCATCTTCCGAGGTCAGCCATCACTGTGGAAGGGCCTGGCCCACAGCACACCCTGAGAAAGCCCCATTATCCAACTTCTGTCTCGGAACACCCCATAATCCATCAAGCCCCCGGTCTACTACTGAGAAGTGCATTCTGAGCACAATCCAGACCCACAGCAGCACTCTGTTACTAAGCTCCAGAATCTTCTGAGTGTTTTGCTAAGGAGGGAGTGGGGGCGAAACCTGCGGCACACATACCTCTAGTCATCCCTGTCACGATTCAGAATGAGAAAGCCTGCTGGGTGTCAGCATCTAGCCTTACCTGATGGGCTACACAGTCCGGCTTACAGATAACACTCCGTGTTGCAGCCCACAGTGTGGAACAGCAAGACCTCTGATGTGACAGCCACTTCACTCAAATCTGGGCCCTGAAGGAACTCTTTTGAGTTAGACCGGGAAGGGTAGTATGTCCCACGGGTGACAAGGGCTGCAACGGGAGACCCTGGAGCTGTCTGCAGAGCGGCCCCGGGCCACATAGAAAGAGAAAGAAAGCCCACACAGCCTGTGCCGCTCCCCCATGTGGATCACAGCCCCCTAGAGCTACAGACGCACCCCTGCCCTGATCCGGTGAGGTCTGCCCAGAGCTCCTGGGCAGAGATATCCCGGGTGGCCGCCTCCCTACCTTTCTCCACGAGCTGCCTCCAGCGCCGCGCCCACTCTGTGAGCTGCTGTGCGTAGGCCTTCTCGATACGTGCCCGCTCGTGCAGGCAGTTCATGAGGTCGCTGCACAGACGGTGGCCATCATCGATCCGCTTCACGGTCCGCTTGTAGTTCCCGACCTAGGAGACAGAACCACACCGTGAGGCCGGGGCCCCTCCTGGGAGTGAGGCAGCCTGACCCTCACGGCTGTACAAACAGCCTCCATGCTAGCTGGGCTCCTGGGTGTTCATCCCCTCTCCCACTCGAAAGGCATCTTGTTAGATGACAAGCTCCCCATTTTTATTACAAGCAGCAACACTAAAATTTGGAGCTTCTTGATAACCATATGGCCAGTGTCTACACTCTGACCCGTGGGTCAGGGAAGGAGCTGGACGAGCACAGGAAGGGCTGTGACAGAGGGAAGTGAGGGGCTGAGAGTGCCCAGAGGCATCTCGTGCAAACTGAGGTGCAGGGGCAGCTCCCCAGAATAAGTGAGGTCTGACTAGAGAGACTTAAGAGAAAAAATAATTCAGTAACTCATATTAAAATGATTATTTATTTGCCAGAGAGCGAGCGAGCAAGCACATGCACGCACAAGCAGGGGGAACAGCAGGCAGAGGGAGACACAGGCTCCCCGTAAAGGAGCCCAAAGCGGGACCCAGGACCCTGGGATCATGACCTGAGCAAAAGGCAGCCACTTAACCAACTGAGCCACCCAGGCGTCCCTAAAATGATCTTACAGTTAATATTACAGAATTGGCGAAAGACCTTTTGATCACCATCAGTGTAAACAGGTTTCAGGTGCCTTCCACTTTAAAGATTTTTATTTATTTATTTGACAGACAGAGATCACAAGTAGGCAGAGAGGCAGCCAGAGAGAGAGGAGGAAGCAGGCCCCCTGCTGAGCAGAGAGCCGGACGCTGCTGCTGCTGGGCTCCATCCCAGGACCCTGGGATCATGACCTGAGCTGAAGGCAGAGGCTTTAACCCACTGAGCCACCCAGGCACCCCTGCCTTCCACGTTAATGGTGTCCCGCGCTAGATTATTACTTCCCAATTAGAGAATGCTATTTCCCACTACGGAGCACTCAGTGCGTGCCAGGCATCACAGCTGGTGTCTTACACCCCCAAATATTGCCCTGCCTTAACGAGCAGGACTAACTGTCCCCATCTTAAGAGGAGAACAGCAAGGCCTGGAGAATGACATGTCTCCCCGGATCCTGCAGCAGCAGGGGCTGGGCTGCCGCGGAGGGCAGTGGTTCGCATGGTTCCAGGGAGGACAGTGTGTTTACCTGCTCTGACAAGAGTCATGGTGAGTTTTGACTGCTTTCTCTCACGTGTGAAAAGAGAAACTAGCTTATCTATCAAATACATAAAGAATAATTAACAAAACATTAGTGGCTACTTTGGGGTGAGAATCAAAAGTGTTCAATACGTTTCATTCTTTCCGCACTCGGTGAGGCAGGAGAGCCCGCGCAGGCCGGTGCTGGAGCACTGGAGGAAAAGTGGCAGGAAAATGATCTGTTCTATTTCAACCTTTTCTTTCCCCGTCTTCAAAAATCTTCAACAACCTTGATCGGTTTTACCATTTCTAAAGCTCTCTGCCTGGGTGATCCCTCTCCTATTTCATCTCTGCTTGGGCTCAGTCGGAAAGCTCCTGGAGAACAGGGAGGACTAGTTCCCACTTCTCTAGAGAAGGGCACCGTCTACTCTCCCCCAGGCAGGCTGCAGAGACCAACGGCACAGCCCGCTAACTCCAACTTTTGAACACTGCAAACTACCTGTTTCTCCCATCCCGAGCTGAGTTAACCACATGAAGGGGGTGGTGGGGAAGACTTCACAGAGGGACAGAACACACGGGCCCCACAAGGAGACAGGCAGTGGGGAGAAGGGGCTCTGGTCCCTTCAGGAAGGGCTGTCCCTGAGGTCAGAGAGAACCCTGCTCCCCTGGGAACAGCAAGGACCCCTGGAAGTGAAGTGGCCCCGGCAGTGGTCTCCGGCAGGCAGGCCGAATAGCCCTGCGAGCCCCTGTCAGTTGTCGTCCTGGCCCAGGGTATGGCCAGGCTGCTGCTCCTCACCAACACACAGACCCCTCCACTATACCTTCGGCAGCCCATTTCTTAGCAAGGCAAAAACAAGCATTTTTCCCCCTATTTTTATTTATTTATTTCTGAGAGAGATAGCACACGTTGGAGAGGTACAGAGGGAGAGGGAGACTCTCAAGCAGATACCCCACTGAGCATGGACACTGACAACATGGGGCTCGATCTCACCACCCTGAGATCATGACCTGGGCTGAAATCAAAGTCGGTGGCTTAACCAACTGAGCCACCCAGGGGCCCCCAAAGCAAGCATTTCACAACCAGCTGGAAGTGACTCCGTGTGCTCACTTCCCTTAAAATAGGGCCTTGCTGTTACTTTGAAATTTACAGCAGGATGAAAACAAGTAACCAAGAAAACAAAACCCTGATGCTGAGCTGGCGGCAGGAAGGGCTAAGCTCATCACAGCTTGACTGAGATACAACAGTCAACAGGAAACCATGAGCCAGAGCTGACTTTCAGTTCACTGTCACCAACAATCTCCACACTGGTAATCACGGTCACAATAGGCTGGTTCTCCAGAAACCTGCCCACTTCTCTGCTTTTCAAAACCCTTGTAAAAAGATTTAGGGAAAAGAGAAAGGTTAACTCCTAAAAAGACACCTGTCCGTATGACCTTCCGCACGTACCTTAGGTGCCGTTCATGTTTAAAGGACAAACCCTTAAAATCTGAGAAGCAACAAGGAATACAGGCAGGATGTTTCCAGAAGCATGAGTTTAGGTTTAAATGCTGCCACTGTGACCACTGAGGCCAAGGGGAGAAGGGAGTGCTCAAGACACTCCAGCATTGTCCGCCCCGCTGGGCTTTGCTGGGTGAAAAGGCTCCGTGTGCGTGCAGGCCGGCCCTCCCTTTAGCGCACACACAGAGACACACACCACTGTCTCACCTCCACAGACTGCCCAGTGACAGAGCAGTGTGGCCTTCCCGCTGCCCTGGACAAGGCACCGGCAGTCGTCTTAACAGCAGAACGGCTGACAGCTAGCTGTTTCTCTAAGCTGAAATATAATCTACAGGCGTCACACTCACCCTTCACAGGGCTCCGTGAGGTGAGTACGGATGTGCTGTGGGTAACCATCACCATATCCAGGGGCAGACACTTCCATCTGCCACCACGTTCCCCGCAACCCCCTGCAGTCAGTCTCTGCCCCACACAGCCCCACAAACGCTGATGATCTGTGTCCCTCATGGGGGCCAGTGGCAGGCCGCCCCCAAACAGGCCACTTTGGCATGAAAATTATTTTGAGTTAAAAAGCAATCATACCCTAGCAGATTCTGATTCTTTACCTCCCCCGCAGCTGCCTACAAAGAATCTAGATAGAGGACTGGCTCCAGGAAGAGAGCTGCCACCATAGAGAACTACATTATACTCTGAACTAGGCTTGGGGGACGGGGCGGAACCCAGCAAGGCCTATCTGATCAACGTCCTCCGTGTCCCATTGTTTCTGAGCGGCCCAGCAAACATTCACGTTTCCTAAACATTTACTCTTTTTCATCTTCCTGTGAAGTCCCAGACCCCTACCCACTTCTCCCAAGTTCAGGATGGCGTATGTACCTCGTTTTGCCTGTCTTTGGAATACGCCGTATCTGTGCAGATTCCACACATCTACAAATTAAATTATATTTTCTCCCGTTAATCTGTCTCCTGTCAGTTTGATTCTTAGTCTAGCTGGAAGGAGTTCTTCTGGCCCAACACTGTTGATCAAGCTGTCCAGGGAACATGGATCGCACAGTATGTGCTCTGGCTTTTGAGACTGATCCCGTTATGGTCTATGTTACTGTCTATGTCCACAGTTTACTCCTTTTCATTGCTAAGAGGTACTCTATTGAATGCATATACCATCATTCGTTTGCCTTTTCACCTGCTGAAGGACACTAGGGTTGTTTTCACCTTGGGGCAATTACAAAAAAAAAAAAAAAAAAAGCCATAAACATTCACAGACAGGTCTTTGTACACACGTAGGTCTTCATTTCTCTTGGGTAAATACTCAGGAGTGGAAATGTTGTACAGTAAGTCTAATTTTATAAGAAATCGACAAACTCGTACCGCAAGCAGCTGGACATTCTGCACTCCTCACTGCAGCGTACGAGGGTCCCAGCGGGTCCGCACTCTTCACTAGCCCTCCGTCCCGTCAGGCAGATGTGTTCAGTATTTTGCCACATTAGGATGCAGCAATTATCTCCCTGTGATTTTAATTTGCACTTCCCTAATGTCAAGCAATGCTGAGTGTCTTTTCTTATTCCTGTCTGTCACCTGTCTGTCTTCTGCGGTGGGGTGTGTTCTCTTTTTTTTTTTTAAATACATTTTATAAATTGAGGTATGATGATGACTGGTTTTTTTAAAATGCAAGGAGAGTAAATTTTCGAATACGGGACAAACGGATCACATGTTAAAGTGAGGACCTATATGGTTAGCTATTTCTCTTCTATCAGTTTTGTAATGTAAGTTTCTCTCTTGTTTTTTTAAAACACCAGTTTGTTCTGAGGTGGCCAAATGGCAAAGAACTTTATGTAGAATTTAAAACATACATGGGATTTCTTCCAAACCTTATCAATTGATTTATTCACAAAATGTCCATTTTAAAAGCCAGTTGTGGAGCTAGCTATGTTCCTAACTCCCTCGAAATTCAGGCTCACTCCCTCTGATACCAAGATACTAGAGACCTCAACACATGTATGTGTGGGTGCAGGGCTGGGACACCCTCTTCTCCCTCGGGGACTGCTCAGCCAGAGGGAGGAGGAGGATCTGGGGAAGGTATACTGGAGGCAACAACCAAACTTAATTTTCAAGGACAAGTAGGAAGCTGGCCAGGTTAAGGGTGAGGAGAGAGAAGGGTCTCCAGCAAGAGAACAGTGTTGGTGAAAAGATGTTCCAGCACCGGAACTCAGGTGTACAGTCAGGAGGCATGGAGCAGGGATCATGGGATGCGAGGGAATGACTAGCGACTCAGACTGGGGGGGGGGGGGCAGGTCAGGTGCAGCTGGGGTGGCAGCGTGTCAGATGGTGAGACATCTCAAGGGTCAGATGGTCATCCTGAAGGGTGCCATGTTCGGGGACTGGTGGGGTTCAGGAGGGTGAAGCCTCTGGAGGAAGGTGCAAGAATGGCCTCCTCAGCCTGGGGCCATGGCAGTGGGGGAGAGAGAGTGGGAAAGCTGGAAAAGGGACCGCTCTGTCCTCCAGGTGGCAGGTAGGAGCCGGACGGAGGGAGCAGGATCCCAGTCAGTGCCCAGGCACCTCAGGGGCTGTAGTCTTCGCAGACTGGGCTTGGGGAAGAGCAGAACCGCCACGCTTCTAGAGTTCTCCAGAAGCCACTCTCCTGCCCCCACTTCCCCGGGGGTGGGGGGGGTGGGAGATGGGGGGCACACTCCTCCCAGCCCCCAAGCTCTGCTGTCCTCCCAGGAATCCGAATCACTCTAGCTTCTCTCCAACGACACAATTCCCCACCCAGGGGCCTACAGCCCCCTAGCAGCCTGTCCTCCTCCAGGCTCCTTCCTCTCCCTTTCTTTAAGTCTGGCCCCAGTCATTCCTCTGGTTTTCCTCCACCCCAGGCACTGAGAATCCAGTGTGGGACACACCTGGGATTTCCAGTCAGCGAGGAGGAGTCTGGGGCTAGAGCTGCAGCAATCCTTGTGCAGAAACATCTGCATAATCAGGAACCCGAAGAGAGACCGCACAACCCAGCAGGAGTATAATCACAGCTGCCCCCGCCCCAGGGACTGCTCGAACAGGTCGCACCAGTTCCTCCTTTATCCTCTCCGTGTCAACACTCTGGAACCCCTTTCACAAGGACACCCTGCCTCTCTGACTTTGGGGACTGCTTAGCTTGGCCGACTCCCTTCTGTGGAACACAATGGCCAGAGGCAACAGGAAGGCTGGAGGCTCTGGAAGCTACTGAGTGAGACCTCTGGGGGTCCCAGGGAGGTGCCTCGGAAAGTGAACCTGCAGCTCCTCTGAGTCTCCCACCCATCAGCCCCCCAGTTTCTTCTTCTTTTTTTTTTTTTAAAGATTTTATTTATTTTGAGAGAGAGAGAGAGAGAGAGGGCATACACAAGCGAGGGGGAGGGGCAGAGAGAGAGGGAGAAGCAGGCCCCCCTAAGCTGGAAGCACAAAGCAGGGCTTGATCCCAGGACCCCAGGATCATGACCTGAGCTGAAGGCAGACGCTCAACCCATTGAGCCACCCAGGCGCCCCTGAGTCGGTCCTTTGTACTCTCCTCTCTGGTTGCTGACCGTCAGACCCATCACACAGACAGATGACCTGATTACAGCCGGAGTCCCAGAGCCAAACCAGTGGCCCACGTGAGAATGGAACCAGGCAGAGCTGCCCCAGAGCTCACAGTCCCCTCCCTGTGGCTTCTTCCTGCCTGCCCATGGCTCATTTCAACACCACCAACCATCCCAACGGACGCTGCTCCCCATCCCCGGGACCCCAGGGAAGTTCTGGCTGTCTCCCTGATGACAGGCGGCACAACAGAGTGTGGGAGCAGCGGTGTGTGCCCGGAACAGCCTGTCCTCCCTAGCCAGCCCCGGCGTCCACGCCCCCAGACGGCCTCCCTTTATGCTGTGTGGACCAGAGCCTGCGGGGCACAGGACATCAAGCCCAAATACCGTCCAACTCATTGCCCTAAGACGGTGTGGACCTTTGGGGCACCTGGGTGGCTCAGTTGGTTAAGTGTCTTCCTTCGGCTCAGGTCATGATCCCAGGGTCCTGGGATGGAGCCCCACGTTGGGCTCTGCTCAGCGGGGAGTCTGCTTCCTCCTCTCCCTCTGCCCTTCTACCTGCTCGTGCTCACTCTCGTTCTCTCAAATAGATAAATATATTAAAAAAAAAAGAAGAAGGTGTGGACCTTTGCCTTCCTCAGCCACCACTCTTTCTCCACTGCCTTCCACCGGTGCTGCCACACGGCTGGCGCTCAATAAAAACTTAAGGGAGGACCAGAAAGTGACCAGAAGAAAACGTAGGTGACTATCTGTGTGACTGAGGGCCAGGCAGGATCCTTAAAATTCCCAAAGTCAAAGCTCTACAAGTACTTACATACACGCGTGCTGGTGCATAAATGAATTTTATTACATCACATACTAAGGGTTTCTGTTCAGAAATCAACACCACGGACAAAACGAACAGACTGCAAACACTACTTCCCAACCCGTTCTGTGTAAATGGACAAGAAGCTAAACTGGGATGCCCCAGGAGGTCCCATAGAGCCACATGAGAAAGTCGGGCCCTGAGGGAAGCTGGGCAAAGGGTATGATTAGGGCAACTTCAGAGAGAAGCAAAGTCTGAGGGGCTCACAGCAGTAGGGGGCTCCCCCTTGTGCGACTCGGGGGGATGCCTATGATCACAAGGCTCTTCACTTCACTCCTGCAGTCTGGCAAACCCGAGCGTGGGAAACGCCAAGTGTGGGGCAGAGGGGGCACACAGGACGCTCACCGTACACGCTGGTGGAAAACAGCCTGGAGCGGGCCTGGGAACCAGCCTGGGAGCAAGCAGGCAGCAATTAAGTCATTAAGCATACACATGCCCTCTGAGGACCTAGCAATCTTGTCCCTGAGTCAGAGCCCCACAGAAATGTTCTCTTGGGCCGCGGGCATGCAGGAGTCTCCTCCCTGGGGAATGTGTGGGTGAACGTGGGGGGGCAGGGGCAAGCAGCAAGAACCGCAGGACTAGGTGTAGACACCTCAACCTGCACAGACCTCACCAGGAGCGGAGAAACAAACAGAACGACAGGGAGCATGACAGCCTCGATAGGAATTAAGAACAGTTGCACGCAAAGCAAGGATACAGAGTTTACAAGAGCTGCTGCTAACACAAGTCCTATCACTAGGAAAGGGACTAGTGTCCAAGGCAGGGAGAGAGACAGTGAAGGGCATGGGTGGCTGAGTCCCGTCCTACCTGCCCCAGTTCCAGTTCTCTATTAAGGCTTGGCTTGTCTTCCCCGTGGAGGCTTCCCTGATGCCTGCTGTCCCCGCTGGACCACCAAGAAGGAGCGCCTGCATCACCCACACTGGCAGACAGTCGGGACCAATTCCCCACCACAGGCTCCTGCTTGCCGGTCCACCGGGGGGCCACGAGGGCCCTTCCACACACTGTTCCCATGGCGCGCAGCCACAGCGTGTCCCACATGGGTCACAGTCGTGCATGGTAGCCCCCGCCCCAGCTGGACTGCAGACCTCCAGCCACAGGCACGGCGCACGGGTCTTCATCAGCAGGAGCATCATAATAGAGCTCCTCACACTCTGCGAGGCAGCAGGCCACAGCTCTTCGTGGGCCACTCATTTAGTCCTGCGACAATCCCCAGCAGTGGCTACTGTTAGTGTTGCCATTTTACAGAAAACGAAACTGAGGTTTAAAAGGCGCAAAGTCACCCATGATCACGCAGCCAGAAAAAGGCAGAGCCCACCTTCCAGAACCTTCCTCAGGCCAAGAGCAGACAGGATAAAGCCAAGACTTAATGGGTCGTCAGGTGATGTGTGTGCTTCCAACCAGCCCCTTGGGCCCCAGGGAAGGCCACAGGCGAAGTTCAAGACTGAAAAGTAATGTACAGGCCCTGCTCCTGATTCCACTGTGTGTCACTGAGGTTCATGTCAGGAACCCCAAACCTGTAAACTCCTAAGACCACTTGCCAAAGATGACCTTGATTTCACTCTCAGAAGGCTCATGCCCTTTAACCTGTGACCCTGAAGGCTGAAGCACCACAACAGCACCTTCTATGTTCTGGAGAGGCAGGTTCAAGGGTGAGGCAGCTGTGCTGTGCTGACCCGACAGAAGGAAAAGCCCTTGGTGTTGTCCCTCCCTCCCTGACTCCACAGAGTCAGAGTCCACTGTTTTATCCAAAGCTGGTAAAGTACACTGAGAGGCTCCAGGATATTCTCAACCAGCTCTTCTGAAAGACAAGGATGAAAGATGACACTTCTGGGATGCCTTAAGGGCAGTCCCGCAGAAGGCAACAGAGACTGGCTGAATGAGTTTCTGTTATCTGTTTTGAGTCCCTCAGCGCCCCACCCCCCCATAAGGTCACCTCTTAGGAGGGAGAGGCAAAGATCTGGCCCTGCCCCCACAGAAATGACCTTGTACACTTGTCTCTCCCGCCTCCCTCGGCCGAAAGCTGGAGGCAGAACAGATTCCACAAGGACTGAACACTGGGCTGGGCGGGCTTTCCTCCCAGTCGGGCGTGCTCTTAGCCCAGCTCAGGCACCACTTAACCAGACCTGGCCATTTCTCCATTGTGTCCGTTGGGAGACAAATGAAGAGAGGGGACAGGATCCGATGATCTCCAAGGGCCCTCTGTAATTCCAGGATTTCTACCTGAAGAGTCTGTCAATGATACCAGCTGGCTGGCTGCCCCCTGAAGCCCTCATAACTCAATTTTTGAGAGCTCGGCCCCACCCCCTTGCCGCGCACCAATGTGTAAGAACACCTAACCATGTGCCAAGGACTGTGTGAGGGACGAGGGATAATGGTGAACAAACTGTTGTGGTCCCCACCCTCCTGGGACTTATGGTCAGATAAAACAACCCAGTTACAGAGGGCAACAAGTTCTGGAAGGAATCCTCTGGCTGGTCGGGACTGCCGGAAGCAAATGATGTTTGTGGTAGGAGTAGAAGGGGACTCTGAGGGGCAAGGCTGCTTTCTGGAGGCCTGCGGCAGGACACCAAGGCCCACGGAGCATGAGCCAGACGAGATCCCACCCCCTTGGGAAGCTTCCCCTCAGCTCAACCCTCCCCTGTTACTCTTGTACGGACTTCCGCGGCTGCACGCCTAAATGTGCTAACAGTGAGGCGAGGGCAAGGGCTGTGCCTTCATTCTCCTCCATCCTCCACGCCAGACACGCAGAGGGCGCCCCGTGGGGTCGTCTCAGTGTCGGCACGGGGCTGGGAGCCGGATTCCCCATCCGGGTACACGGCGGGGGGTGGACCGGGAGACTGCTCCGTGCTCAGCTGGAGGCATGCGTGACCAAGTGCCTCATGAGCCTTTATTTACCAAGTTCTTAATCCAGCGGGTGGATCCAGCTCTCCTCACAAAAGCCAGAAAGCACCCGCTCCGGGAGCAGCACCCGAGAGCAGCGCCACACACGACAAACGAGCAGCTAGCTAACGCTTCTGCCGAGCTGGAAAGAGCTGTGTGGGCACATCCAGCCGCGGCTTCATTTACGCTGACAAGGCTTGCTGTCAAGTCCGGGACCCGAGTTAGTTGATCCCAGGCCATCCGTGTCCAGGCCGGCCGGGAGGCTCGTGGCGCGGGCCTGGCAGTATCACCACCTCCCCACCATGTTCCTCGAGATGCCACATCCCGCACACACCGGCAGGGCGTCCCCCGGGGCCAGCAGGGCCTCCGATCCCAGCCTATCCCGACCCCTGCTCTGAGCTTTCCTCCCCAAAAGGGGTCACCAGGGACTTTAGGGTTGTGAAATGTGCTGTGTGCTTGAAAGCACGGGGGAGTGAGGAAGATCTTTGGAAAACCAAGTCCGGGCCTTGCTTTCAGACTGTGCTCTGGCAGTCCTCGTTTCCGTAGGATTCCACTTCACTTGCTTCTCCCCTTTGCCTTCCAGCTCACGTGCCCTCTGGGCTCCCAACTTGCCCTGCCCTGGAACAGAGGGTCTAGGAGCTCCTCACCGTGGTGCTCCCCGGAACCACCACATGGACCAGCCCCAACCTCACTGGGCTCGCCATCCTCAAAGGGCAGTAATAGTCTCTGCCTGGCCAGGCTCTCAGAGGGTTACAGACCCAGTTCCTGGCTGGCCTGCAGGTGTTCACTGGTCTGTGCTCCGGCTGACTCCGCCCAGCCCCAGTCCTGCCACTGCCCCAGAGGCCTCACTCCAGTCCCAGCTCCGGCGTTCAGCTCTCACTGCCCATGCTGACCGCCCGCCGTCTGGTCCTGGAACTGTACTTATCAAGTAGGAGGGTGAGGAAAAGGAGGCTCCTCACCCTGCAGACGCACCCGGTGCTACGTGACAGTTTTAAAGCACAAATCTAGACTTCAACAGCTTGCAACAGTAACGGCATCATCGATCTTTAAACGTTCAAATGAAAAAGGAAGACACAGAAACCCAGAAATCCCCGTGGAGTCATACAGGCCTGCTTCTCCGGGTGAGTTGCCCGGGCCCTGGGCAGAGAACAGACTGGACACGGCACAGAGGACGCCCGCGCCCCAATCCCTGGTCGTGGCCCAGCAGATGCTCGTTTGCCTGAAAGAATGAGTTAGTGCTTCCTTGAGAAACGTCAGGGAAACCGAGGCATGCCACCAGCCCGCTGGGAGCTCTGCCCAAGCACAGTGGGGATTACAACCAAGCTGATACACCCACGAACAGGCCATCACACACGGGTGGGGGGGGCACTCAGTCCGGGTCTAAGCGGGGGGTGGCTGGAGAACAAATGGAGGCAAGGCAATTTCTTGCCTCGTGCCTGATGCGTCCCCTGGTCCTTGCTGCCCTGTAACTGCCCGACGTGGCAAATGTTGGCTCTGAGGCCTCAAGACTACATACTCGTCTCGGGACTCCAGGACTCAGCTGTGGGTCTGGACCATGGCAGGTGCCAAATCAGCCTCCATGGAACCCACCTACACAGGGCAGTGGCATCTTCTAAATATGTCACCTACACAATTGTCCCAGAGGGATGGGAGCAGCGCAGGCCACTCCATGCGGGGGTGTGCCGTGTGACAGTGTCTCCACAGCCGGAGAGGAAGCTGCCGGGAGAGCCTTCTCTGAAGGAGACGGTACATACCGCAGTCACAGGCCAGCTCTTGCGGGCTAACATTCTTAGAACATTTCCATCAAGATATTTATGTTCTCTTTATCCGCAAATACTCTTCTCCTCAAAGGCTCTTTGTGCCCCCAGAGGACGCAGTACAGGTCAGCCCGGCCTGGCTTCTCCGGGGAGATCTGAGCTCTAACCGCACAGATGGCTGACAGCTGAGCAGAACCCTGCCCCCGGGACGAAGCAGGCTCAGGACCCAGTTCCTGAAATTAGTGGTTTGTCCTCCCAGCCTGGCTGCCAGTGAGCCCTTGGAGACTCAGGCAGCGGCAGGCCTGCGGGCCACAAACCCGCCATTGTGTGTCCAGAGCCCACTGAAAGTAGAGGAGGCCAGGCTCTCTAGGAAGGCCTGGTGACACTTGAAAAGGCCACAACCTGCAGTCGAGGCTCTCTCTCTCCCCACCAGCCCCAGGGCCTAGGAGAAGACCCAGGCGCAGGGCCTAGAAACTGAGGACACAGTAGGAGGGCCCTCAGGCTCCTGGGGTGAGCCAGAAGATTCGCCAGAAGTAACTGAGCTGCCCTACTCCACACCGGGAAGACTGCGAGGACATACCAGGCTCCAGCTTGCTGAAGCAGCCACCCACGTGGGGAACAGCCTCCCCTGCCCCCATCCTACCCAATCCCATATGACTTCTGGCCTCCAAAACATCCCTCTGCAAGGGCAAGCTCATTCTGGCTTCCAGACTTGCTCCAACTCGGAATGCCATCCCATCTCAAAGTCCAGCCCTACCTACCCCACACGCCTTCTCTGGTGATGCTGGGCAGCACGTCCTTCGCCTCTGAATGTCATGACGCTCAGAGGCAGACTGTGGCTTGGCCCCACTGACTACCCCGCTCCATGGAGGCCATCGTCCTCTCTCCTCCAGGAGCCTTCCCTGCGGGACTCAGAGCCCGCTCCCCTTTTCTAAACGGCTCACTGTAAGTGTTGGGTAATACAGAAATGCCCTCCGAATACCTACAAACACTTCCATTAGGTATTAGTCCCTGTGAGTGCTCTCTCCTCCCAGGACTTGCTCACACATTCACCGAGCAAACACGTGAGTGCTTAGTGAGTACCAATCCCGCTCATCTTCCACCGCATTCTCCTGCCCCGCCCCCAGCGGGAGCCCACTGCCTGCTGTGCCCCCAGCAAATCTTACAGCCTCCACACAACCATCCGTCTAGTGTCGGTCTCCTCCCATGAAAGCTTGCCTCAAGATGTCACGGCCAAGAGCTGCTGGTGCACGGGGTCAGGTCCCGCCTGTGCAGGCACATAGCCAGCATGCAGAAGATGATTCTGGAATGACCCACTCCAGTGAGCACCTTTCAGTGGAAAGGAGTAAAACTAAGCCCAACAACTTTTCCACCTTGAGACCACAAGGCTTTCTGTAGATCTGTACTGGTCTGAGGGTCACCTCAGTGAGAGGACACCTCCTGGGGGAAAGAGGGACCCTGCTGGCAGCCTGGAGAGATACGGGGCTGGCAACACGCAGCCGCGTCACTACAGCTGAATGGGATGGGCTCACCCTGAGGAATTGCTCCTCCGTTCAGTGAACAGCCGCCGGGGAGGCGGAGGGCGACGACGGAGGGCACCGCTGATCTCTACAAGCTGAGGGTCATTTCAGAGCGTCCCAAGATGAGCGGGGCCTGACTAGAAAATAAACCATTGCCTTAGCATTCCTCAGCCAAAGGAGATGTTCTTGTCCACTGACATTATCGCCGTTAAGAATTTAACAGGGAGCCTGAGAGCTTAAATCAGCGACAGGACTTGTTAAAGCTGCTTGATTTAATATATGCCGGCAACTTCTTCTTTTTTAAAGCAGCAGCTAAAGACTTCTGTAACAGCCCTGTGTTAGCGGCCTAACTTCTCCAGAGCAGTTGCTGCCCTCAACTGGGTGATTCAAACGAAGCTCCCAAGGGCACCCCGCAGGCGCAGGTGACCCCCAGCTCCCGCGTCGGAGGGACAGAGCTCCCAGCCCGCACCTGCCCCGACGCCCTACACCACTTTACATGTGTGCCTTCCTTGTGAAACCCTTACGACACCAGGATATAGGTACCATTTTTACCCCCACTTTTCAGATTAGGAATTGAGGCAAAGAAAAATTAGTAACTTGCCCAAAGTGCCCCCTCCGCCCCCAAGGCAGGGACTCAAGCCCAGGCCATCCGGCTCCAAAGGACGCATCTGAACCTATCCGGCTGCCTCCCTGGCCCGCGGCTCACCAGCTCCGCTCTGTGTGCCAGTTTCTGCGCCATCTAGCTCCAGGCAGGTACTGATTAGTACCGAGGGTAATGTCACCGCAGATACAAAGTTCTCCCACAGCTCTAAAGGATACTATCTAGTTTGGGCTCGGTGTTGAAACTGGCAAGGACCTGCTTTTCCAAAGACCAGCCTCCCAGGAACCGCCAGGAAAGCTCTGTGCAGCCCTTGCCGGCTCCCCAGGTGCTTCTGCAAGGCTAGCAAGGCCACAGGCTCCCTGGGGGCAAGCAAGCAAGACGGGTCCTGCCCGTGAACCGGGACCTGCACACAGAGCTGAGAGGCAGTCCTAAGTTTCAGCACTGTCCCAGAGGCACCTCCAAACTGTATCTTGTTAACAGCTCTGGGAATCTCACCACCACCACCCCGCCCCGGTGCCATGAGAATGCGCCTAACCATGCCAGGGAGCTGCTGCTGCAGGTGGCTGGGACTCAACTGTGATTCTACTGTTGCCGTCTGTGAAATGTTTACCGGGGCAGATGCACCTCTCTGGCTGCTGAAATTTGAGCTCTGGCCTGGATACCCACCAGGAAGGCCGCTGCCAGCCGAGCTGTCCCATTTCCCACTGGTGCCTTAAAGGACCTAGCACACAGTAGCTGCTCATGAAACACATACTTTTAATAAAATGAACTATTCAGCTAAAAGTTGATAATGACCTTCTGCCCAATTTTAAGAAAAGTGTTAACAGAATTTCTTAAAGATTTATGAGAGAGAGAGAGAGAGAGAATCTCTCCTGCGCTGAGCACAGAGACCAACACAGGGCTCCATCTCATGACACCAAGATCATAACCTGAGCCAAAATCAAGAGTCGGATGCCTAACCAACTGAGCCACACAGGCACCCCATAAAGTGTTAATAGGATTTTGAGTTCCTTGACCATCTTTTTAAAAACTGGGCACCTGTGATCACTGTCTCTCTTAGACAATAATATCACATGGTATTTGGTCTCAGATAAAATTATACACCTAATCAATTAAAAAAGTCTATAAAACTAGCTCGTGCTAGTCCCTAGAAACCCCAGGCATCCTCCCCATCTCATGTACCGCTTGAGCGTCTGGGTTCAGGAAAGCACCCACATGGGTGCTGATACGTATACTCTTGTTTTATCCTGCAGTTTCCCTCGAAGGCCAGTATCATCCCCCTTTAGAGATGAAGATCTGAGGCTCAGATCAGTCAAGCAACTCGCCTAAAGTCACACAGCAAGCAATGGAACAGCTGGGATCAGAACCCAGATCTTTCCAACTACAAAGCCGGTGCTCCTTCCACTAAGCCCCCAGCTGCCTGGCAAGTTCCAGAGGTTTTGCCACAAGAAAATGGACTTTCCTTTAAGCAGCAAGGAGGAAAAAGTGGGCTCAGGGAGAGTGACTTCTAGGACAAAACACCGCCCCCCCAATATCTAATCAGGAAAGGAGTTCCTCAAGGGTATAGACTCATAGGAAGATGCTCTGACAGGCTCAAGGGCAGTGGCTCGGCCCTCTGGCCACCTGCCCGCACTGTCCAGCATGAGGTCACATCACCACCATCCACTTTTCCACACCCAAGTCGGAAGTAACACTACCTCTCCGGCCAAGCCCAGTAATGAGCGTGTGCAGCACCAAGTCATGTCATGGCTAAGCATGAGAAGGAATATCCGAGACTGACAGACTGATAAGACCCTGACAAGAACTTCTAGCCTCTCTCTCTCTCTCTTTTTTTTTTTTTTTAAGATTTTATTTATTTATTTGACAGAGGGCTTGAGCCAGAGAGCACAAGAGGATGGAATTGCAGAGGGAGAGGGGGAAACGGACTCCCCACTGAGAAGGGAGCCCAATGCAGGGCTTGATCCCAGGACCCTGGGATCATGACCTCAGCTGAAGGCAGACGCTTAACCATCTGAGCCACCCAGGCGCCCCAACCTCTAGTCTCTTTATCACTCTTTCCTTGCCAGGTAAGTTCAACACCCGCGCTGATGGCTTAGCCATACCTGCCGCCATCTGGATCTGACCACAGAGACCTGGCCTGTTTGGAGTCTGCTCATCTCCGCCCCCCCTTTCCCCCGCAATTCTGGCCAAGAGAAGTCAGGTCTGTCAGGCACCATCAGCCTGGTCTCTGGGTTCATGAGGAAGCAAGCGCGGTCATTACCTCCCAGAAGCTATCGCTGGATACTTCTACTCCAACGGAATCATCGTAAGCAACAGACATCTCTTCAGGCAGTGAGGGAGCAGCAGCAAGTGCTTAAAGCAGAGGTCAACTTCGGATGCTCAAAATCCGTAGACAAACCTATAAAAGAAAAGCACATTGTGGTTTTTGTAATAAGCAAGCCATCTCCATCCTAACACTTGCATTCCCATCACTGCCTTGGTACAGCGCAGTCGCAAAAGTTCCCTTGAGATGAGAGAAACATCAATAATAATGTCTGTATACACACGTTACATGCGTGTGTATGTGTGTTTCACATTAACAACTGTGCCTTCTCAACATCTTGCTGAAGAGCTCAAAGAGCTTTCGGGAGAACAGTTCAGGTTCTTAGACCAACAGACTGATAACCTTACTGAACAATCCTCCTCATCCCATGGAGAGAGAGACAGAGCACAGGTAGAACACGTGAACGCAGGCCGAATCCCTGCATCTCTGGACTCGCCAGGCGCCAGCCTGCCCCACCTACCTGGCAGGACCAATGATCTGCCCTGGAGCCCTGACTCCACCCCCCGCTTCCCTCGTGGTTCACATGTATTGGGCACTGTCTCCCCTCTCCCACCCATGACTGATTCACCTCAGCCACTGAGGCCCCAAGACCAGACCAGCTCATTCAGATACCGTCCGAGTGAGGGTCAGCTGGAGAGAGTAAGGACGAATAAGCGAAAGAGATCAATGCTGGGTCATGAGGCGATGTTCTAAATCCAGGCGAGAGAGAAGGGGTCATTAACCTCTTCATAGAGGGAGGAAGCTGAAGGACCCCCCGCAACATTCAGGATCACAGATCGTGGTCCAGAGCCACATGAGACTCCCTGACTTCTTGGTGGAAAGTGAACTCCACCTTCCTTCCCATCACCCTGCCTTCCGATCACGCAGCCAGAGATCCGGAGCTTGCCTAACTACCGTGGTCAGGAGTCCAAAGCCTCAGCTTTGCCACAGGAGGGCCTAGGCAGGGTGGGGCAGGCAGACAGATCCACGCTGCTACATCGGCAAGGTGCAAGACTTTGTTCTAGGTGCTTCTCCATATGTGATCACATTTAATTCTCACAATTCCCTGCAAGACAGTCTAGAAGCATAGTAAGGAATAGGAACACAGGCTCCAATCCCAGACCTGTTACTCACTAGCTGGGCAACAGTGGGCAAGTTACCTAACCTCTCTGTGCCTCCATGGCCTTATCTATAAAAGAGAGATGAATATGAAATACGCATCAGAGAATTATAGTGACGGTCAAATGAGGCCAGACATGCAGGGGTGGACATAGTAAGTTACAATGTAATTGTCACTGGACAGCAATTATCGTCACTATCATTCCTTTTACCTCTCTAGTTGAGAAAACTGATGCTCGGGAGGTGAAGTGACAGTCACCCACGTAATGAACAGCAGAGACAATATTTGACCAGTTTGTTAAGGTAATGTTCTCTCCATCATACCAAGAGGCTTTCCAAAATCTATCTGAAGTTAAATAAATCTGGTGTCTTATAACCTAAGATCTAGTTGCTATTAAAAGGGTTTAATCTGATGGATATGACAGCGTCTAAAGCTGAACAGAGCATTGCGTGGCCAATCAATTCAAAGAGCGACGGCGGTACTTCAAAGCTGAGTGCCCTACTGCATGCACACTATGACCAGGCAACTGCCCGGGAGCCACGTGCCCACTCTTCCTGCCAGCAGGCTGTCTGGACCTCTGCTCCGTCATCACAGGGCCGCGTGTCATTGTAACTCCAGGATATCACACAGCCCGACGGGCCGCTCTGGCTGGGCCCTACTGCCATGTTTCACAGCACCCCCTTCTCTAAGCAATCCTATGCTCTTGGCCAGGGCCCTCCTGGGAGCACGCCAGCCCCCATCTGCAGTGGCAAAAAGTCTCCTGCCCAGACCAGCTGTCTCTGCTGCAGACTCCTTGGGAATTATCTGGCCTTTGGGCTCAGGGGAGTCTCAAAGTGGCTCAATCAAGCCACTGGCAGGGCTGCGTAGGCAGTTCTGGGAACAGCCACGGGGAACAGCTGCTCTGGATGGAGAAGCAGCTCCATACCTGGAGAGTTCAGGCAGAGGGATTCATTTTCTGCCAGGGTACAGCCATGGTTTAGACACAAACAGATGGTCGGTTCTGCACAAGATTTAGCAAGAGCCTACGAAGTGCCAGGAGCCAAGAAGAGGTTGCCCCTGGGCTCAGCACAAAAAGACACACTCAACTCCTAGGAGAAAGAATCACCACGTAACAAAACCAAGTAACACTGGAGCTTGCGAGGGCTCCAGAGGTGAGGCAAGTCTGGCTTTCCTCGCCCGAGTGCCATGGTGGGACATACCCAACGTGGTGAAGCTCCCTCAGTCCGGGGCCCTGTGCCCACCCCGGCACTGTGCTTAGCAACTGTGACAGGCCCCAGGGTGACAGCTGTACCAATGTCAAGCTGACCTGGGCCTCAAGGACTGAGCTGTCAACATTTCACCATGAAGAATGATGCTTGCTACACAGCATTTTAAGGTTACCACTTTTTAGGTTAGAAAGTTTCTACTATAACTCTACTAAGAGCTTTTATCTCAATCTTATGTTTACATAAGATTGGCTTAATTTTTCCTTAAATGTTTGGCAGAATTTGTCAGTGAAGTCACCTGGGCCTAGAGTTTTCTTGAAGTACTTTCAACCACAGATTCTGGTTAAAAGGGAAAAGACTATTCATCTATTTTCTATTTCTTTGTGTGTAGGTTTTGTAGAGTTGTGGTTTTCCAGGGAATCCAGGTGATCTTTTTTTTTTTCAAATTCATTGGCATAAAATTGTTCACACTACCCTCCTCTGATCATTATAAAGAGTGAGAGACCCGTAGCTGTGCCTCCTTTTCATTCTTGACATTAGGTTTTGATCGGTCTGAGAGACTTATCAATTTGCATTTTTATTTTTCAAAGAACCTACTTTTAGTTCACTTTCAGCTGCCTATTGAATATCTGTCTTCTTTTTCCTTGATTCCTTCCCTTTATTAATTTCCTTCCCTCTACCACTTTTGGCTTCAAGTTGTTCTTTCTCTAACTCTGGACATAGAAGCATAGCTCATTACTTTTCTGCCTGTCTTCTTTTCTTCTTTCTGTGCATTTAAAGCTACAAATTACCCTTCAGGTGCAGGATGCCTGGGTGGCTCAGTGGGTTAAAGCCTCTGCCTTCGGCTCAGGTCATGATCTCAGGGTCCTGGGATTGAGTCCCGCATCGGGCTCTCTGCTCAGCAGGGAGTCTGCTTCCTCCTCTCTCTCTGCCTGCCTCTCTGCCTGCTTGTGATCTCTGTCTGTCAAATAAATAAATAAAATCTTAAAAAAAAAAATTACCCTTCAGGTGCAATTTGAGCTTTAGTCCACAATCTCATTCATTTTTCTTAATAGTCCCATGAGGTAGATACTCTTATTTCCTTTTCACAGATGAGAAACTGAAGGTCAAGTGACTTGTTTAAGGTTATAAGTGGTGATGAATGGTGAGGTCATGACTCAAGGCCAGGTTCTGTGGTCCTAAAATGCAAGTTCTTCCTATTATAGTACATGACACCTAATGAGCAGTTTATGGGTACTGTGAGCAAACTGCTGCGAACATATCAAGAAAGCAAGAATGAGAGTGCTTTCCCCCATAGGGTATGGGATAAGCTAGAAAGGGACTGACAGGCAGATGGGCTCTGCATGGGTGTCCAGGAGAAGGGCTTCCTATCTGTAAGCAGGGAGGGTGGTCAAGATGGGTCAAGGGAAACCAAGGAAATCCAAGACTAGTGATTTTACAGAAGTAAAAGAATCAGCTCCCAGCCTTCAAGGTTCACACAAGAAATGTTCTCCCAACAAACAGTGAGATTTGTTCTTTTATGATCAGAATTTGACTGACAATGACCATGACTCAATGTGGCCCAATGATCAGCCACTTTTCCTGGGCCCAAATGACCTGGGGCCACTTTTCCTGGCCCCAAAGCAGTCACATCAGCCATACGCAGGCTCAGAGATGGAGGGGACTGGAAAGGGTCATTGGCGCAGTGACAACGGTCTCGTATGAACTTAAAACTGGAAAGAGGGGATGCCCTGCCACTGTCAGCTGCTTGTGGTGAGCCGGATTCATTCGTTCGACAAAGACCTAAGTTTCAAGAACTGAGCTAGCCTAGTGGGAAAATCTTCAGGAAAGACCCAAATGTTAAATCTGTCAAATGCAAACAGAGGAAATAGTCTTTGCCTTTTTAGCGCCTTAAATAAAGTGAAATCGGTGGGGGTGTGGGGGGGCACCTGGGCAGCTCAGTTGGTTAAGAATCTGTCTTCGGTTCAGGTCATGATCCCAGGGTCCTGGGATCCAGCTGTGTTGGGCTTCCTGCTTGCCGGAGAGCCTGCTTCGCCCTCGCCTCCCGCTCAAGCTCTCCCTTGCTATCTCTGTCTCTCTCTTCCCAATAAATATATAAAATCTTTAAAAAAATAGGGGTGCCTGGGTGGCTCAGTCAGTTAAGCATCTGCTTTCAGCTCTGACAGGCAGACCCTGCCTTCAGGGTCCTGGGGTCGACCCCCATGTCGGGGTGGGGGGCAGTGGGTGGAGGTCCCTCGGAGAGGGGCCTGCTTCTCCCTCTGCTTGTGCTCTCTGACAAATTAATAATATCTTAAATAAACTGAAATTGCTAATGAAGGCTTGATGACAGCCAACATACAATCTTATAATGTCTACAGAGTCACACGAGACAAGAAAAAGTGCCAATACCCCCATGTTAAGGGGCCTCAGTGAACCCAATCAGCTTGGGTATCCTTTTTTTTTTTTTTTTTTTTAAATGTATCTGCAACTTAGAAAAACAAAAATAACCCATGCTTCCATTGAGAACTCAAGAAGAGAGTTTGGTGGAGGAAGGGAAGAACAGGAAGAAGGAGCATCCATAGTTCCATCACTCACGGATAGCATGAGGCATGCTTCTCCCCACAGCTTGTTTCCTGGATCACTTCATTCCCTCCTTACAGCGAGGGGGGGACTCATGTGACTATGGTGCCTAGAATTGCAGACAAAGAGCTCTAAGGTAAGAGGAGAGGGCACAGGCACGGCCTGTGCTCTAAGATCAAACGAACCTCCTGAACAAAGCCCTCTAATGCTCAGGCCAACACTGGTGCTCTCTTCTAGTGTGGGCACGCTCACTTGAGTGTGCCCCCTCCTGAGTGGGAATCAGTTGCAGACCAGGCCGGACCCCAGGAGCCAGGCTCAGACCCCCCGGGAAAATAAGGCCACCAAGGAAGGAACTAGAAGAGCTGCCTAATGGTACCACATAGCTGTTCAGTAACTAAGAACCAAACGATAACCCCCTGGCTGAAGGTGGCCATGCCTGGGGCCAACAAAGCAAGCCTGCTTCAATCAAGCTGTGGTTCTGCTTCCCACCTGGGAGCCCAAGTAGGCATAAATCAGTAACACAGCTGCTCCCATGCACCAAGCACCTCTTACCACCACCCAGTGGTCTATGTGACCCGTAGACGGATTTTTCTCTCTCAAGAACTCTGCAAAAGATGAACGGAAGGAAGCTGAGGTTCCAACAATTCAAATCACTGGTTAAGGGCCCACAGCCTGTAAATGCTAGGCCAGGACTCAAGCCAGACTATCTGATACCACACTACTCCACCACAGCAGAACACTGCTCATCGGCCCAAGTCGTTCCCAGCTCTGGAGGCCCCACTTGAATGGGAGGCCAATCCCTCACAAAGGGGGCTTAATTCTCGGGGCTGTCTTATTAACAGAGATGTCCAAAACATCCCCAAAGGTCCTCAGACTGTCGGGGAATGTTACTCAGAATTTCACCCCTCAAAACACGCAAATATCTGTAACCATAAAAATGAATCTGGGGGGGGGGCCGGGTGGCTCAGTGGGTTAAAGCCTCTGCCTTCCGCTCAGGTCATGATCCCAGGGTCCTGGGATCAAGCCCTGCATCGGGCTCTCTGCTCAGCAGGGAGCCTGCTTCCCCCTCTCTCTCTGCCTGCCTCTCTGCCTACTTGTAATCTCTCTCTCTGTCAAATAAAAAAAATCTTAAAAAAAAATGAATGTGGTTTTTGTGCCCTCTGGATTAAAGAATCATGTAAGTCGGGGAAGTTGAGGCTTCAGAGGGCAATAAGAGAACTCACAAACCTGTTCCTTCAAAGGAGATCAGGTCAGGCAAATTTCCTGGTTCTGCAGCCTTCATTCATTCCAGGTCCTGAGCCAGCCAGAACCACTGCTAAGCCTGGAGACATGCTGAGAAATAAGTGGGTTTCTAATGCCAAATGGTACTGAATTCTTGTGAAATAGGTCTACCGATGCCAAAAAACATACAATGTATGTTTATTCTTCAGCTGGGTGCTTCTCAGGGGTATGCTGAAGTTCCTGGGAAGGCAGCGCGGCAGTGGGTAGAAAACGCATGTCGGCTCCACCTCTGTGACGTCAGTCATGGTTCCCCCAGAGCCCCGTCCTCCTCTGTAAGGCAGGGACGCCACCCACACCCTTCCCTCCCCGAGGTACGAAGAGGCTCAGGGGAGATGACGGATGTGGGAGAACTCTGGAAAAGTCCACAGTGACCAACAAGTGAGCCAGTCCTGCTCTTTTCGAGGACAGGGACAGAAGCTAGCCTGCTTTATTCTGTGTCACACTGTCTGGCACCCCGTAGCTGACGGATCACGTCTTTCTGAAGACACTGAACTACAGTACTCGAATGTAATGCTGAACGGTTCCATCAGCTCCGAACAAAGGCTGCACTTGCTCCCAGTGTCCCTCTGCCTCATGGAGTACACTGTGTGCCGAACACACCAGAACAGGCTTTTACAGTCTAACCTGGTGACAGGAAAATGCCATCTGAATTCCGAACAACAGATTCTGAGATGAACCTTTAGGACAAGGTAGCGTGTGTTGAGTTATTCTTGATTTCCTCCCATCATGATGGGAAAAACAAAGCCAAGAAAATACGTTCACCATGGATTGTCCCTAGCTTTGTTTCCTTCCCCCAGATCACATGTGTGCCAGTTCGAGAGAGGCACACGTCTCTCCTTTCCTCCCCGCAAGGGTCCAGTGGGCCAACAAGAAGGAACCTGTAACAACTCCGGGGCAGAGCAGCAGGCTGGTGGAGATGCCAGAAGCAAGCAGACAGGCCTGGGCCAGAAGAGGACCAAGAAAACCATCCCAAATGCCAGAGCAGGAGTGAGTCTCCCTGGGGTAGGAGTGCCAAGCCTTGGGCTGAGATAACGCTGGGGTGGGGAGGAGAGAAGGCGGGGAGGGGCTGAGGGGCAATCACAGCAATTTTTAAAACTGCATTTGTGACCAGCAAGCCTAGACTCCTTTCAGGAAGCCCACCTGGGGCCATGGCCAGCCTCTCACAGAAACACAGTCCAGGAACTTGGAAGAGCTTCCTACACATCAATCCTGTTCTTTGATAAACATAAACTGATAACCAAGGGTCTTCACAATCATGAAATAAATAATGATGAAATAAAAACCCAAACCATGAAAGGACCAAGATCAACAGGGCAACTTTTATTTGGGGCTGATCTCTAGGGAAAATAAAGATACTTCAGGGAACAAGACAAGAGATTCTAATACACTCATTTAAGACTTCTCCAAGAAAGTCAAGAATTAATGTACCATAAAACACGAATGAGCTGCTATGAAAAAGGAGAAATCGGGAAATTGGTAAAGACTTTTTTTCTTGATTTTTAGGATGACTTATTACCAAAGTAAACATTTTGATGGAGAGTCTGTATAACTGAATGACAAGATGGAAGGGCGAAGCTCAGGACCTGCTGGTAAGACTACAGGCGTTTCCTGTCACAGAAAACAGGAGGGGAGAGAGATGTGAGCAAGAGGCTGGTTAAGGGACAGGAAGAGCCGCCAGGAAGTCCTGCGGGCTGGGAGGGGTGGGGCTGGGGTGTTCTAGAGTGCCCCGGGCTTCCCACTCAGGTCTAGCACACCCAGTGCTGCACAGAGAAGGTGCTCGACCAAGACCTGAGGGAGCGCAAATGGGACAGGCCCTGCAGCCTTTCCCTCTTCCCTCTCCAAGGGCTCTGGGAGGAAGGCAGCTGCGGCCACTCAGTGAACTGCTGGTCGTCAGTGCGACGGTGTGCTGTCCCTCAGGCTGGCTCCCCTGGGAGGCCCTGACATTCCAGCTGCAGGGACGGTGCGCTCTGCCTGGGACCTCGTCTGTCCATGGAAGGCGCATGAGCAGCAAGCTTGAGGCTTGAGAGCAAGGAAACCCTAAGCGCACAGACCATCACCCCCTCTCCTCCCCACCCTCCTGAAATGCACATTCGAGGTCCTCCTTCTGTGTCCTGGCACACAGCAGGCCCTCAACAGATGTATGCCAAGCACCCATTCTAGGAGGCACTTGACAGGAATCTGGGAATCCTGGAATCCAGGAATGAGGTGGGGTAAAGACTTCCAGATCCCTGCATTACAGCAACTTCTGCCACTGAGGTATATAAACACTGGTGAGTCACAGCGACTCCTAAAAGGGCATGCAGAGTCTCAGAGGTTAACAGAGGTTGCCAAGGTGCCCTGGGCCCTGGCTGGGAACTGGCATAACCTTCTTCCCCTCTGGGCCTGATAGCAACTATCAGGTAAACAAAAAGTACACATTACATAAGTCCATCTCGCTCCCTCTTCACGCCCTTAATTTGTTCCCAAGCCGAAAAAACAGAATGGGTCATTAGGCCAAAAGACTCTATTACTATAAAGCAAGAACACTTAGAGCAAAGGCACCATGTTGCTGTCTCCCCGAGAGTTAGCCAGCCTTGGGGGAAAGCCCCCGTAGTCCTCCGTAACTAACTATGGAAGGAAGGAGACCCCCTGCTGCCCCTTCCCCGCCACCGCTGACCTGGTTCCATGCTGCTCCGCAGGCCTAGCCATGAGCACACGCTGGACCTAAGGTTGGTTTCTTCATTATCCACAATGGGGTATGACTAGAATTTCTTCTAAGCCACTGTGTGGCCCAGAATGAGGGGAGGATCATTCCTTAAGGAAGGGCTGGATTGCCCCATTCATTCTACAGACCGAGTCTGAGTAGCTACCGTGTGTCCGGCATGGTGTCTAGGTCCCCAGGAGGGAGCCGTGAAGGACAGATGCAGGCCCGGCCCGCCTGCAGCTGACGTCTTACCAGGGCAGGCTGACACAGAGTGAAGTACAAACAGCCCCGGTGTGAGGACAAGCGGGCATATGAAAGACAAGGGAGAGGCTTTTCCAGAAGAGGGAGGGCATGGGCAAAGATCCCATGAGTGCTGGGACCGTCCCAGCATCCAGCAGGGTGGGAGCCCGGGTTCTTGCCTGAGGAATCGGGCGGGACGCCCTGGCACCGCTGAGAAGCTGCAGGGTAACTCAGCCCCCTGCCGGCGCTACTGTCTCAAAACGCTGAGCCTCAAGTGCCTGTAAGATGTGCTCGTGGAGACCAAGCAGCGTACCTGCGCGGTCACTCTAGGTTTCTCCTTCCGTGTTCTTACACGCCTCTCAATGCACGGAGTATTCAACAGAAGAGAAACACCGAGCCTTTGACCCAGCTGCTTCCTCGGAAGCTTTATCCTACAGAGGAGTTCATCCAAGAGTCAGATGTAGGTATTCACGGTGGTATCTCTGGTAACAGCAACAAAAAGAAAGAACACCGAAAACTACTCACTGTCCTTCACGAATCGAAGATGCCGGCACACTTCTCCAGGGCACAGGGGCAGCCGGAGGAGAGAGAAGGACGGGAACTGTGTGTACAAGCACAAAAGACGTTCCCACCTCTCAAATGGGAACAGTGGGTGTCGCATGGTACAGGGGTGTGACGCACTGGCATTACAAAACACTCGGAGTCCACCAAAGTGCACCCCTGCACAGAGTCCCACTGAGGCCTCTGCTTTGCTCTAGCGGGTGTCTTGGGCGTGGGGAGGGGACTTTACAGCTCACCTCATAATGTTCTAAACCATGAGAACTGTGACTATCACCACGCGATTCTTCCACAATACAAGAGCTAGTTAATACAAATGCCCTTTTTGTTTCCCTAGCGGCCTCTGCTTGAACGGAGGGAGGATCCCTCTGTACTATGTGCTGCCCCACAGCTTCAAGACAGGATGTCCACGGGCACCCCTGAGGGCTGACCCCTCTGGTACCCACCCCCACCACCAGGAGCACTCACACTCCCAGACTTTCTCTACTTTATTTTTCTCCCTCAAGCACTTATTTCCTTCCAGCGAGTTCTGTCATTTACTGGATCCTTTTGTTCTTTGTCTGTTCTCCGTCTCCCCGTCTGGAATGGAGGCTCTGGGAGGGCAGGGGATTTTTGTCTGTTGTGTCCACTGCTGGAGTCCTAGCACCCCAGGTCTGACCACAGAGCAGACACTCGGGTAAAAACTTCCTGGATGGATTCAGGATGAGGAAAGTTGAAAAGTCTCTGCGGGTTTGATTCATGCAGAATGAAAATCCATCCACAGGTGGAAGTAATCGGAGCATTATTGTGAAGATGTTTTAGCGCCAGTGGTTAGAATTCTTTTATAAACAACCCTGCGTATGTAAACTAAACCCCAAATGGGTTTACAATCATAGTGGGGGCCGAGGGGTGTGTGCGGCTCGGTTCCCGACTGACTACTGCCAGCCACGCGGGAAGCCGTTCTGGGGCTCACCCGCCTGGGCTGGACCACCCGTGGGCCCCTAGGTCCTCTCTGCCTCCAGCCTTGGCTCGGGCTATTGCTGTATGCCCAATCAGTCCCTTGCGAGAAAGGACAGGGTCTCTTGCTTCTCTCTAGCTCTCTAAAGGCCTCCCCTGTAGTGGGCGCTCGGGGAGCAAGGCCTGAGGTAATACACTGCTTTGCACCATGAACAAAGCAGGGACACTTTTTTTTTCTTTAATAGCTTAAATATCTGGCACGGCCTATTTTGTTTCCAGTGATTTCATCTGGAAAAGTGAACAGTGCTCAAAGGAAGAGATAGAGATCAGCACATAAAGGGACTCGTATCTCCGGAACACTGTAGTGCGCGGACTGCAACAACGGAAAGCTGCAGGATGCTTGGTTTTAACAGCTGTCCCCTCTGGGGAGGGACATGGAGGCCCACGGCTTGGCAGGTCCCAGGCCGGGACAGGGAGGGGAGGATTCTCTAGAAGTACCACCAGGGTGAGCAGTGTGGGCTGAACACACCGAGAGGTGTGTCTGGAGATGAAAACACAGTATCCGGGAGCACAGAGCTTGGGGTGGCCATGGACACCATCCCTGAAACGAGCAGAGGGTCCAGCACTTCAGGGCACCAGGCAACCCGCTGCAAACTAAAGCGAGTACTGGTGAGGAGAAGGGGAATCGCAGGAACTCCACGGGACACAGCAGGGGACACTCAGCCGGGGACACACAGCCGCTTGGCGCAAAGCAAACAGGGCCCGGCATCAGGAGTATCACAGCTGGGAAGACAGACAGAGTGGGGGAAGACGCGTCTTATTTTGTTTTAGTTCATGCCACGGAGCAGCTCTCTTCCTCCCACAGAGGAAGCCATGCTGGGGAGGGCTCGAGGAAAACAGGGAAGCTCTCCCACAGTCCAACACCCGCTGCCACTGGGACTCAGCACAGCCCCCGCTCACCGCCGAGCCTGCTCCAGGGTCCGCCCCACTGTCCCCTCCCTTGGCTGGCACAGGGCTGTCCCAATCACCCAGTGCTCCACCACCCACCCTCGCTCTCATCACTCGTGCTTCTCTCCCCTGCCACCTGTGGTCTGCCTTCGAGGCCATCAAGGCCCATGAGCCATCCTGCGGTCTGCTTTTCTCAGCGGCACAGCAAGCATTTCCCCAGCTGTCCGGCTCTTCTTCCTGTCGCTCCTGCCAGACGTGTAAAGTCACTCTGTGGTCCCACACGACTGCCCAAGCCCTCACGGCCCAATCTCAGGGGTTTGGGCCTTTCCTAGTCAGAACCAAGAAGGGGGCCCATCCCATTTCTGTCCCACTGCTTCATGGGCTCATGTGCTCTCACGACAGCTGGAGAACCTCCGGCTACAGTTTGAAAAGCAAGATTTCAATCTGGCCTCCTCCATCCACATTTCAGGCACGGATCACACGCCCATGAAAGAGGATGACCCCCAAGACACACCCTGGCAGAAAAATGTGCTGCCTGTGGGGGACCTACCCGTTTCACACGGCGAATCAGAGTATTTCAGGAGATAGTCACATGAATATTACACAGTACTGCTCACGAGTAAGACACGGGCGGAGAAGGAACGGTCAAAGAGCGAGCTCACGTGGAAAGGAGGCTTCAGCTGTGGGGGAGACGGGTGGACAGCGAGCTTCTGTCTTACTGCAGAAATCAGATTGCTTGGGCTTTTGCTTCTTTTTAAGAAACCTCAAGTAAATAAACCTTCATGAAATTCTAAATAGGAAATGCCTTTAATGTATTAAGTATTGGGAGGGTTCGGGACTCACTCTAGTCAAACTGACACGGACAACCGGTTATCCACACGTGGTGGACCAGTGTCCTTCGAACCAGTGCGATGGTGTGAATGTCTGAACGCGATCCCCTCGAGAGGCAAGAAAGGAGGCAGTGGTGGCGGTGGTTAATCTGCGTGGTTCAGGGAATCACTGGGTACACCCTGCCAGGAATGCCAATGTAACACACACACACACACACACGTATTCATATGTCCCAAATAAATCCAATAGAACTATACGGAACAAAACTTAATTTCTGATGAGTTAGAAGCCATTTTCTACTCTTACTAAGGGCGCTCAGGGCCAATGTTTGGAAGACTCAGCCCAAATTTGCCATTAAACAGCTGGGACTTGGGCAACTTCTCGGCATCCCACTACCAACACTAGAGAGTGTGGAATTCAACTCTTAAATTTTTCTGAGCTTAAAATGTTTCAGAAGAACCTCCTACTGGCAAGAGATTGTGGGAGAACTCAAGTGGATTAAAGCCAAGTTGTTTTAAGAGCACCTGCTTGCAGCGACCTTCGTGGCTACAGAGTGCTTTCCTCCTTTACCAGATCTGAGCGTCACAGCTCCCCCCCCAGGACAGTCTCACCTGGACCCCAAAGTCCAGGTTGAACTCATTCCCAGGGGCTCACTGCAAAGCATGCCTCAGTCAACACAGAGCCCTTGCTTCCCAAGCATTTCCACATCACAGAAGTTACTGAACAGTGTTGGGGGCCCAGGATGTCACCTGCCCTGTGAGGTCTCACACAGGACTGCTACTGTTTAAAGGGAAAGCTGACAGCAATTAACATGTGCACTTCACACAGTGAGTAAAATGGGGCACGACTGTCACATATGCTGTGACAGGCACTCTGACCCTAGGTCCCAGGCTGCCACTGGGTGCTGGGAGGTCAGGCACAATGACAGTAACTTGGGGTTGGGAGGGGAGTCAGGAGATTGGGGAGCATTAGGCGGGAGCAGTGTGGCTGCTTCGGAACTGCAGGCAGAAGAGAGCATCTTTGAATCCCACAGCGATTCCTCAAGGTTTTCTCACAAGGTTAGCCAGTCCGCCTTCTAGAATGGAGCGCACACTGGCCATGTGACTGGGGACATCTTGCCAATCCTGCGACGAGCTCTCCAGAGAAGACCGACTCCCAACGGGGATAATGCAGGAGGGTTACCCACCTTCTAGGCCTCAGAGTCCCTCCCATCACCGCCAGGCCCCAGGACAGCACAGTCCTTTTGGGCCCTCACACCTCCCTCCACATCATTCCTTCTCCTTAGAACCACCTCCTGGATGACTGGTAAGATACTATTCTTTAAGGTCATAATCAAATGTCACACCTCTTCCACGAAGCCTTCCTTTATTCCCAGTCAAAAGTAAGCTTTGCAGCCCGGGCTGCTCTGAGTAGCACGTTCCTCTCCTCCAGTACCCACTCCATCCAACCTTAGGAGGGCCCGGCCATGCAAGGATCTGTCTCAATCAGGAGACAAAGGGTGCCTGAGGGCAAGGACCATGTGGTATCTATTTCTGTAGCCCAATCATAGCACAAAGTCATTTGTACTGAATACAAAAGTCCTTGGGCCCTGAGCCCTGTTCAATACAATGAGACAGGAAGTGGGAGTCTAACTGGCCCGTCTGCCCTGGGCATTAGGTAGGAGAGAAATAACCATCTCTCCTCTGTTCCCAGTTTCACAAGGAGAACACACAGCAGCACCAAGGTTCATCACCCAGACCCCTCTTCTGGACCCAGCACACCCTGTGGGGCTTCGTGTCCTCCTGTCTCGGAGCCCGGCACAGGTGAGACGCCCACTCAATCCAGACCAAAAGCAGATGGAGGCCCGCATTCCTACTCACTAAACAACAGAACACATTATTAAAGAAACGAATTTTGAAAGTGACTGTCTCAATTTTAAACTTATTGAAATGTTTCAAAAATATATTTGGAAGTCTCCAAGTAGGTCACCTTAAAAGGATAAACAGCATGCTGATAAAAACAAAACCACTGGTGGCTTGGACTATTCACTCTTGCCGTTTAGTCTGAATCAATGGGAGCATTTAAACATTACAAAATGTAAGTTTCTGACAGCTCAGATTCAAAAGTAAACGTCTCCCTGAAATAAGTATACTTTACTTCCTCCTGATATTCCTTAGAGACAGCGGCCACATGCATAATACAGCGGCTTCTAATGAGAAGTTAGACTGGCTTCAAGACTTGAATGTGAACTACTACTCAAGTTCCTGGTATATTACAGTCTTTGTAAGTTAAATGTATTTGCATGGACTTCCTTGATTAAAAGCATGAAATTAGTAAATTTAGAAACATCACTACTGAGGCTACAGCAGATGCAGCAAAGAACTTAACAGATGCATTTGGGTAAAAGGGGGTGATGGTGGATGCAGTGAGTAAAGGGAAAAGTGGAGGAGGACGAGGCAAAGAAAGCTGTCAGACTGGGGACAGGCAAGAGAAAAGGCCAGGACAACACGGCCAAAAGCTGAACACAGTCCCGGTAGTCCTGTTTCTCACCAGGGTCTCATGGGGTCCTGGCCCCACAGCCCCCAGATGCACCACGTGGGTGGAACTCTTCCCCGGACATTCCCTTGTCTGACATGTACTAGGCCCTGACCCAGTGCCAGACACCATGCTGAGGGTGGTCAGGGGTTGACAGTGCCCTTGGAGTTGAGTGGGGCTCAGTTCCTGTCCCCACCACACAGCAGAATTCACAATAACAGTCAATATTAAGTGCTTCCTAGGTGCGAGCACCATTCATTCTCAGAACAGCCCTATGAGGTAGCTACTACTATCATTCCCATTTTACGGATGAAGAAATGAGGTACACAAGTGTTTCCATAACTTGACCAAAAGCCACAGAGGTAGCAGGTGGTGAAGCTGGGACTCAGACCTGGGCGAGGTGTCCCTGAGCCTGGCCCTTCACTGTCAGGCCACCCTGTCTCCCTCGGTGAGACATGGCCATGGAAAACTCCGAGAAGAGGCAGAGGAGAATGATGTGAGCAAGACAGGGACAGCACTCCAGCTGGGACTCCAACAAGGGCACGATGTCAACAGGCGTGCACGTGTGCACACATTCACTCCTTCGGCATTCGCTGAGCACCTGTGCAGGAGGAGACACACCCGCGAGCCCTGCCTGCCTGGCTCACAGGTGTACCCCAGAGCTGGGTAGGGAGCCCAGTGTAAACAGGGCAGAGATATGTGACGGGGGGCGGGGGGGGGGATGAACTAAGCACAACCCCAGCCCCGCCGCACTCCAGCTAGATAACCATGGGCACGTGATTTAAACTCTGGAGCCTCGGCTTCCTCACCCAGAAAGGGAAACTGATACTGACATTACTCCTTGGCCTTGCTGGCGAACGGCATGCCTCAGTCAGGAGTGGAAGTAGCTGCTCTCCACCGGGGCGCTGAGGAAGCCCGGAATCGCACAGTGGCTTCCCAGGGGCCACAAGCGGAGTCCTGCGGAGCCCGTGGGAATGAGGCAGGTACACAAGGGTCAGGGCAAGATGTCCCAGACAGAAGAATCCTGAGGGAAGCGCGGGGGTGGGATGAGGCAAGAAGGGAGGGGAGGAAGGGAGCACAGGCCAGTCAGTGTCAGTGAGAGCACCGGGTCTTCAGAGGGCTAGACAGCATGGCCCGGTGCCCCCCTTGAAAAAGGAACAATGAGCAAGGAAGGAGGAACTGGGGTCACATTTCTATACAAAAATCCCCGTGTGGTTTAACCTTGATGAATTTCTCATGACTTGTAACCCTCCAGCTGTTGGCTAGGTTGAGAACAATGTTATGCACTACTACCAGGGACATTTTTAGATTGACGAGACTATGCAGAGACCGTGTTATTACTACTGTTAGCCACCAGAGTGTTGCTTACTTACACAGCACCTCTCCAAAAAGAGCCCAGAAGGGGCGCCTGGATGGCTCAGTTGGTTAAGCATCTGCCTTTGGCTCAGGTCACGATCCTGGAGTCCTGGGAATGAGCCCCACATCTAGCCCCACAGCGGGCTCCCTGCTTGGCGGGGAGTCTGCTTCTCCCTCTGCCTGCTGCTCCCCGTGCTTGCTCTCTCTCTCTCTCTCATTCTAGCTCAAATAAAAATATTTAAAAAAAAAAAAAAAAAGAGCCCAGAAAACTTCACAGAATCCCAAACACAAGGAATGCAGGTGGTATTAGTGACTCTAAAACTCCAAAGTTAAAATGCAAACAAAAGTTTACTGTTTTCTTAGGGAAGCCCAATGTTAGGTAGATAAGAAAACCCACCCTTTCAATTTCTAGTCTCCTCAGGGCAACCTTTTTATTTTTTTTTTATTTTTATTTTTTTTTAAGATTTTATTTATTTGTCAGAGAGAGAGAGGAGCGAGAGTGAGCACAAGCAGACAGAGTGGCAGGCAGAGGCAGAGGGAGAAGCAGGCTCCCCGCCAAGCAAGGAGCCCAATGCGGGACTTGATCCCAGGACGCCGGGATCATGACCCGAGCCGAAGGCAGCTGCTCAACCAACTGAGCCACCCAGGCGTCCCAGGGCAACCTTTTTAAATACTTAAATCATGTCACTTCCCTGCTCAACACCCACCATACTCGGAGTTAAACCCTAACTCCTTGCCTTTGCTGCAAGTCCCATCTCGACTTGCCCCTGCCTGCCCTCTTCCACGCTCCCTCACTGACTGGCCCTGTTCTGCTCTGGCGACAATGATCTTCCCACCGTTTCTCAAACATACTGAGCCCATCCCTGCCTTAGGACTTTTGCACATGCTGTTTGCTCTCCCCAGAATGCTCTTTCATAAGACAACTGCATGGCCAGCTCCCTGGCACTATATGGGCCTCTGGCCAGAGGTCCTCAGAGTCTCCCTGCCCGTCCTCTCATCCAGCCCCACTTTCCAATACCACACGCTACAGGATCTGTAAGATCTTAACAATAACATTCTCTTGTTAACAAATTTCACTCATGAAGCCACATACTGACATCTCTTGGGTTACACGGAAAAGAAAAAAAAGACTACTCAGATGACTAACCACAAAACGTTTCTTGAGCTGACAGCAAAACTTACTTTTTCAAGTGATTCTTAAAAAGTACATTCTTCTACAGTGCCAGTTGTCTAGTCACTCCGAAGACCTTCCCACCTGGAGCCTCCTGGGCAGCCTCCGGGATACCCGGAACCACAGTTCTGTATGTTTTTGCTGTTTATAAAGGGGTCCTGTCTGAGTCACAGGAAGCAACTGTGTTAGGACCCAAGGGCCCAGTCAGTTACAACACAGTTTAAATTCTCAACTATTAGGACTTGCTCTGTCATTGAGTCAACACTTATATTTATAGAATTTCAAAAACATTTGGCCAGACTGTCCCCTATAACGAACCTCACACACACCCAGAACCTAGTTGGGTTTTTTAAAAAATTTTTATTTGAGAGAGAAGGAGAGTACAAGCCGGGGAGAGGGGGTAGGGCAGGAGGCAGAGGGAGAAGCAGACAACCCAGCGAGCAGGGAGCCCGATGTGTGGCTCAATCCCAGGACCCTGGGATCACAATCTGAGCCAAAGGCAGAAGCTTGATGGACTGAGCCACCCAGGCACCCCACCCAGAACCTAGTTTGATACCACATTTATGTGTCAGAGGAAAGCTGGTTAGCCCTGCAAAGTGAAAGGCAGCAAAGACTTTAAGAGACTGGAAACAAACTATCTCTAGGATTCTGTATTACTCTGGCACTTTCTTTTAAATCCTAAACAATCCTCGGGGGCGCCTGGGTGGCTCAGTGGGTTAAAGCCTCTGCCTTTCGCTCAGGTCATGATCCCAGGGTCCTGGGATCGAGCCCCGCATCGGGCTCTCTGCTTGGCAGGGAGCCTGGTTCCTCCTCTCTCTCTCTCTCTCTGCCTGCCTCTCTCCCTACTTGTGATCTCTATCGGTCAAATAAATAAATAAAACCTTTAAAAAAAAATAAATAAATCCTAAACAATCCTCTAAGAAATACACATTCCTCAAAGCAAGGAAATGCAGGAAAGTATCTCCTTGAATAATCCGAAATGCCAGGAAGAGAGGGCATTTGACTGCCAGGACCAGCGCTGTTTCTCCTGACTGCAGATTCTTAAAAACAAGAGCCCTTCCCAGGGTGGAAGCCTCCATCAAGTCTAGAAATAAATGAATAAACACAGTGAGAGGACACACATGCACACTGAAGGAGAACCGAGAACCAGGAGTGTGTTGCATGTCTGGGCCCAAACATCCAATGCCAGCACGTCCCAAGCAAACATGGCAACTTGCCCATCCTGTATCTCCAGCTGTGGGGTCTAAAGGGGAAGTGCTTCCACACAGTTGACATTGGTCCTCTGCTTAGACCACCAGTGGGAGCCTCCTTAGAGCCCCTGACTGCACTCCCCTTCACAGAACCACACCCTCTCTTCTCCCAACGTCTCTGATGGGGAAAAACAACTAACTTTTCCACTTTGGGGCAAAATGCTATTGCAGCTGGAGAAACATTCTTGGAGATCATAAATAAGATATTCTGGTTCTAAGGAATTGTAAATTTGATACTGGAGTGTGTGAAAGGATGAACAAGCAGATCTGAGGAAATATTATGGAGCCATGGTAACAGAAACCACGGAAGAAACTCCAGTTGCATAAAACTGTTTAAAAATAAACCGGATACTAAAATACCAGCAAAAAGCTACAATGACTCACACTGTTCTCCTCAAATCCTATGAGAACAGCCAGTTCTTTGACAGTCTCCCAGTCTTTTTCCCTACTGGAGAAACGCGGGACAAAGAAAGTAAAAAGAAGCTTTGAAAATTTTCTCTAATTTTACCAGCAAGTTGGTATGAATAAGACCTTGTATGTTTTAGAATTTGATGAGAGCACAGAAACGAATATTTGTGACGAGAGAGTCTTCTTGAGCTTTTTAATAAAGCTTTATTTCATAAGATAAATCCAAAGAGCGTAACTGAGGCCCCAGGCTGTGCTGTACTGAGAGCTCAAATACTAGTAAATGCCAAAGAGCACAGGGGCGCCTAGGGGCCTCAGCGGGTTGAGCATCTGCCTTCAGCTCAGGTCATTATCTCAGGGTCCTGGGATGGAGCCCCGCATCAAGCTCTCTGCTCCGGGGGGAGCCTGCTTCCTCCTCTCTCTCTGCCTACCTGTGATCTCTGTCAAATAAATAAATAAATAAGTAATCTTAAAAAGAAAAAACAAAACAAAACAAAGAACTACAGCACAATTTCTGTCATTAACGCACAACCTTTTAAGGCATTTTGTATATGTGACCATCTTTCCCTTTCTGCACGTGGGCCACGCCCCCACCTCCACTGCATGCCCTCTAACCTTCTAATGTGGCCGCTGCACACACAAGGGCCTGCACATGGAATCAGCCCACAGATCTCAGCCCTGGGGGGCCCTGCCCTGGCCCGCCCTACCCGTCTGGCCAGTTCAGCCTTCTGCCGGGCTCTGAACAACCACAGGTGCAGTGCACTGCTGCCCGAGACTGCCTGCCCTTGTCAACTCCTACCCATCCTGCAAGGCCCAGATCGAGTGTTACCTCCTCTGAGGAGGGCCCCCAGCCCCAGCGATGACCCTCTGCCCACCACGGTCCCAGTCCTGTTCCTCTGTTGTGCCATTATTTGGTTATATCCCTATTGCCCCAACCAGGCAGTTAGGTCCTGGGGGTACCCTGGTGCCTGCCACAGTACCTTCAGCTGCTCAGAGATAGTCACTGAAGGAAGAATGGAGCCAGGGAAGGAATTTCTAGGAAACCTCAGTCCTGTGGTATCTGCGTTATTCCTCATTTGCCCAGGACCTGCCCCCTAGCCTGTTCCCCTCCTTCCCCTGCCCTACTCACTATAGTCCTTCTCTTTTTCATGTGAAAATTATTCTCCTGTGCCACTCTTCCCCATGCCCAAGACCTGTTTTGGACATACTACACACTCATCTACAATTCTGTCTGGAGTCAGAGCACCAGAAAAACTTGTTTGCAAAAAGCTTTGCTGCTGGGGCACCTGGGTGGCTCAGTCATTAAGCATCTGCCTTCAGCTCACGTCATGATCCTATGGTCCTGGAATCGAGCCCCACATCGGGCTCCCTGCTTGGTGGGAAGCCTGCTTCTCCCTGTCCCACTCCCCCTGCTTGTGTTCCCTCTCTCACTGTGTCGCTTTCTGTCAAATAAATAAATAAAATCTTTGGGGAAAAAAAAAAAGCAAGTTTTGCTGCCACTTGGTGATAGTTTCTTTTTTTTTTTTTTTTTAAAGATTTTATTTATTTGACAGAGAGAGATCACAAGTAGACAGAGAGGCAGGCAGAGAGAGAGAGAGAGGGAAGCAGGCTCCCTGCTGAGCAGAGAGCCCGATGTGGGACTTGATCCCGGGACCCTGAGATCATGACCTGAGCGGAAGGCAGCGGCTTAACCCACTGAGCCACCCAGGTGCCCCATTGGTGACAGTTTTAATGAAGTAACTGCACTTAGGTAATCTCTTAGAATGTGCTTTGTTTGTTTAGGGCTACTTTTAAAATCTTTTGCAACATAAATTATTCATCAAGCCCCATAATCACTGAGATTTCAACTGAATTTTTTTTTTTAAGATTTTATTTATTTATTTGACACACAGAGATCACAAGTACACAGAGAGGCAGGCAGAGAGAGAGAGAGGGAAGCAGGCTCCCTGCTGAGCAGAGAGCGCGATGCAGGACTCGATCCCAGGACCCTGAGATCATGACCTGAGCTGAAGGCAGCGGCTTAACCCACTGAGCCACCCAGGCACCCCTCAACTGAATTTTTAACCAAAACCCGAGGAGAACCACTCAAACACACACAATAACTTTGAGTAGGGGAAAGTGTTGCCCACAGAGACAAAAGTCAACCAGAGAACATGCTCCCGGCAGGACAGCTGGAACACACTGAGCCAGTGGAAATACAGGTGACCGACCAACAGCAGCATCAAACAGATCTGGAAAGCACGCTCCACACACTCGCCACCGGCGCTAGGGAGGAGATTCCCTGTGCCACCCAGGCGGGGCTCCAGGGATGTCCCTATGAGCACTGGCTAGGAAAGGGACTGACCCAGCCATCTGAGTCTTATTAGCCATGTGCCTTAGCAAATCACATTACTGCTCTGTACCTCGGATACACTCATAAAATGGGGATGACGAGGAGCACCGTGCAGGCTTCTGAATGAGGATTAGCTGAGATGATGCAAGGATGTGCCTATCTCCTCTGTACCAAAAAACAAATGTTGGTGCCCCTTCCTGACTCCGGTGCAAATCCGAAGCTGGAGCAGAATGACCTTGGACTTCGGTTTCCTTGTTCCTAAAGTAGCTGATCTTCAACTACTTAAACTCGGACACGCTAAGGGGAGCCTGGGAGTGTAGGCTCTGGATGGACTGGGGCCCGCACTGGTTCAAAGTCTGCAGGGAAAATGTGCATTCTGCATGTTGTGTCTAAACGAGAAATGAAGAGGACTTTTTTTATTAAATGAAAGCAGCAATCAAAAGAGGGTTTTATTTTTCATTAAATTAGCATTTATCCTTTATACCACCCACCTACCGTTTGCTTTCCATTCTTTCAATACGTGCGGTCGCACTACGCTCGGGGTGCTGGGGAGTCCGACAGGGGATGCAGCAGAAGAAGAGCCCTGGCCTCAGGGCGTCACATTCTAGCGCAAGGGACTGACAAAGAATAAGCCAGCGGGACTGCCGCGTGGAGAAGCGCAGCAAGGGAAAGGGAGGAGGGTGAGGGTGACGGCGGAAAGGAGCCTGAACTCTCAAGCAGAGCGGCCAGAGAAGGTCTCCTTGAACAGGGGACTTCTGAGACAAAGCTGAGGCCCTGAGGGCCTCCAGGGGAAAGGCACGTGGCAAAAGGAAGCTGGAGTCTGAGGGCAGGAAGGCATGCCTAGCCATACAGTCATGGCAGCGCTGCCCGGTGAGAGGGGACAGTGGCCGCCACCAGGCAGACAGCAACAGAAGCGATGACGCAGGAGTTCTGGAAGAATCTTCAGCATAAAACAAAACGACCTCAGTCTTTCAGCTTCGATGCCACCCGTGTCCGTCCCTGACCTCCTGCCCAGGTTCTTGGGCTCAGTGATTCTACGACCATGTGCCCTGCAATTCCCGAGCTCGGCTCTCCCCACCGACCCAGACTTGTCTGAGGCCCACTGTGGGTAAGAAGCAGTGACGCGGACCCCAAGCCCTTCCCACGGACTCCACGCAGCCCCAAGAGGCAGGATAGTCCAGCACTGACAAGGGTCCCACGCTGTCTGGGGCCGCTGTACAGACATGAGGCCGGAGCAGCTTCTCCTCCCTGCTTGAGTGGTCCTGGACCCCCGCTTCCAGAAGGCTCCCCTCTTCTCACCCAGCAGACTTTCCCAGATCACGCCCTCCCCACCCCCTGCCCACACCTGTGCAAAGTAAAGCGAAATGATCTTGCTAAATGCTAGCTTCCAACCGAGAGCACTAAGGACTGACGCCCTCTGACGCCCTCTGACGCGAGCAGGACATGCGCCGTTTCGCAGCACGCGGTCACTTCAGGTGAGCACAGGCAGGGTCTCCTGAAATCCCTCACTCTCCATCTGCACTAGGGGTTTAGTTTCTAAACTGTTTCCTGGGCTCACCAAGAATCGCAAATACTCAGCAGTGCATTCCTAGGGCCTAAGAGTGAAAACCGAGATGGTTCTGACGGATCCAGAGAAAGGTGTTTTTGTTTATTTTATTCTTAAAACTGGCATGAAGAAGAAAGGAAAGCCCAGATGCCAAAAAATGCTTAATAAAGCCTCCACCTTTGGAATATGCAAGGAGGTGTTAAAAGGCTTGACCTTTCCTTTCCCATTATCTTACAGGAAGTGAACTCAAGTCTTAAAATCCGCTGTTCCGTCAGAGAAGGCTTCAGAAGTGGATAAGAAAGTTCTTCCTCTAGGAAGGGCTCCCCGAGTATATACTGTGTGTCAAGGAGAGCAGAGGGTGTACAGACTGAGCAGAGGGTGTACAGACACATGTGGCCCCAAGAGGCCACGTGGCAATTCCCCAGAGTCCTTTAGGCTCCACCATCTCCCCCCACCAGTCTGGCCGAGTTAAAAGTCACCACTCCTACCACGTGCCATCTGTGAGGCTCACAGAGGTCCTTCTACTCCATGAGGAATTCCATGGGGGCAGGGTTTTGCCCCCTTTTCTGTGTATATCCCAAAACAAGTGCTCAAGGAATGAGTGTGGGGGGCCTGGGTGGCACAATGGGCTAATCGGCCGACTCTTGGTTTCAGCTCAGGTCACGATCTCAGGGTCCTGGGATCAAGTCCCACGCTGGGCTCTACACTCAGCAGAGTCTCCTTCAGATGCTCTCTCCCCCTCCCTCTGCTCTTCCTGCTCTCTCTAAAATAAATAGATCTTAAAAAAGAAAAAAAAGAAAGAAATGAGAAAGGATCACAGTTCAGCCCATACCTCCTCTCTCTCCTAGTTTTCCCTTCTTCACCTGTGATCCTTTCTCATTTCTTTTTTTTTTTTTTTTAAGATCTATTTTTTAGAGAGAGCAGTTAGAGGAGACAAACTTTTCAATGTGAGACATTAGTATTTCAAAATACTGTATCTGGAGTCCTCTAGTAACTCTTAAAATGACTATGTTTCACCCCTGGTGTCTTCTACATCCTAAGTCCTCAAAGAAAACAAGCGGATGGCCGCCCCTTCCTGGTCCTTTTCAGCCCCTCTGGCTCTTCCTGTTCTGAGTAAAAAACAATCTCAGGTTATGGAGAACCGGCAGCAAAGGAAGGCAAGACCCGAAGTCACTGGGTCTCAGGCCAGCCGGTCAGCTGTGAGTTCGCCCACATGAGTTAAGGAGGAGCTGGAGCAAAGAGCATTTAGCCGCGTCCCCAAGCTCATTTTTCCTACTCAGTGGAAACGTGTCAGCGGACGGGTCTGCGCCTGGGACTGAATTTTTGCAGTCCTACTTGTGAGGCCTCCCTCCGCTGGCGGGCACCCTGGGAACGCAGAGGCTCACGCTGAACATTTCCCAAAGCTAAATATTGACTCGATGCTCCACAGGTTTAAAAATAAAAAAGTTACTTTAAAAAGGACAAAATGACACATTTGCAAGTCTGATATTAATGTGAGAATACAAACAGCAGTGCAAGAAAACGTACAGGAACAGTCCGAAGACTGGAAAGAGAAATTACTTCAAGCAGGCCTCACCGGACTCTAGCTGCTCCGCTCCCCACCGTCCCATCAGGGCCAACCCGCCGCGGGGCCCGGACACGCTCCCGGGGCGCGGCACTCTGATGAGAAACAGGGCCACGTCTGCTGTCCAGGTTGGAGTGGGACAAGCCTGCACAGGGGACGACGGGGCGAGAGCCCCGATTCCGGAGCTTGCTGTGGCTTCTACCTGCACAGCTTCAGCTTCCCACCTACCAAAAGAGAGACCAGGGGCGCCTGGGTGGCTCAGTGGGTGAAAGCCTCTGCCTTCGGCTCAGGTCATGATCTCAGGGTCCTGGGATCGAGCCCCGCATCAGGCTCCCTGCTCAGAGGGGTGCCTGCTCCCTCCCTCTCTCTCTGCCTGTCTCTCTGCCTACTTGTGATCTCTGTCAAGTAAATAAATAAAATCGTAAAAAGAGAGACCCATTCCCAGCCCTGCCTGGCTCTGGGGAGCCAGGACTGTCATCAACCACGGCACAAACCGTGTCACTGCATCTGGCTGCCGGCCCCTCTACTCACCCCCTCGCTCACTAAGAAACAGGTCTTGAGACCGACTGAGACCACAGTGAGCAAGATAAGCCCCTGGCTTCCTGGAGCTTGCATATTTTCGCGGCCTCTGCAGATGCCCGGCGTCTGATAAACGGGCGAACATGGGAATGCTCCACCAGACAATCTCTAGACTTCTCCAGCAGGACTCTTCCCCCGGGCGCGTGCCCGAGCGCAGCCTGCAGCAGGGGAGCTCCTCCGGGGCGACGAGGCTCCAGGAGGCCAACGTCTGTGATCAGCCCAACACGTGTTACCTATTACACAGTCATCTACGACACAGTCAAACCAGCACCAAACGGAAAGAAGGAGTGCTGGCAGAAAAACTCAAATTCCTTCTTAACGGCTCGGTAATTCAGATAGCAGCTTACTCCAAAAACAGATTTTTATCTTCTATGCAAGAAGGAAGGAAACGCACTGCGGAGTCAATCATCAGACTGTGAGCAGCTCAAGGGCAAGCCGTATCTTCTTCAAGGGCAGAAGCCTGCCCAGCAGAGGGTCCGTATGTGCCTGCGTTTGCTGACCAAATGACACCGGCTCCTGGCGGGGAGAATAAAGGTGCCACACAGGGGGGCCTACGGCTGGGCAGCCACTCGATAGCCACTCCTCCTTGAACAGATGTGGGAAGGGGGGAGGACAGACGAGGAGTCACCAAGCTCAATGGTAGGAAGCGGTGGCACCAGAATGTGAGCCCCACGCTGAGCACAGGGAGATGAGCAGGGCCTGGAGACGGGGCACCTGCCAGGCCCCGGTCTTCTCTCCTCCCTTCCCTTCCTGCCGACAACTCCTGCCTCCGCCTCCTCCTCCCATACTTTCCGTTTAATCTGGAAACCACGACTTAGGAAGCTCAGAAAAATGTTTTGTTTACCCAACTGAGAACAACCCAAACGCATCTCAAGAACATACAAAGGAATGACATTATTTGGCCAGAAGAGGTTGTGGGAGCAGCAATGGTTTTAAGTAGTTGAAATTCTGCTGTTTTCCTATTTTTTTAAATTCACATACAATTCACACAATTCACCCATTTAAAAGGTACACAGTGATTTTCTTTAGTATGTTCGGAGTTGTGCAACCATCACTATAGTCCATTTTAGAACATCTCCTCACCCCAAAAAGAAACTCTGTACCATGTGGCAGTCACCCCATCCCCACACGTCCACCCCCAGGCCACCACTCACCTACTTTCTGTCTCTGTGGATTTGCCTATTCTGGACATTTCCCATCAGCGGAATCCTGCAGCGTGTGATCTCTCGTGACCGGCCTCTTTCACTCAGCACAATGCTTCCGAGGCCACCCATGCCATAGCACCTATCAGACCGTGTTCCTTTTGTCACGAAATACCAGGCCGTCATGTGTTTGGAGCACACCGTGTTTATCCAGGACCAAGCTGATGGGCATTTGGGTCATTTCCACTTTGGGGCTGTTATAAATGCTGCTATGAGCGTTTACGCACAACCAGTTACATGGACATATGTCTTCATTTCTTTCGGGGAGATACCTAGGAGTGGAACTGCAGGGTCATATCGCAACTCCCCAGCTTTCTGAAGAACCGTTTCCAGAGTTATTCTCCCCAGTCAGCCAGACTGTTCAGCAAGGCAGCTGCACCGCCATACACACCCCCAGCAGTGGGTGGGGTTCCGATGTTTCCACATCCTCACCAGCGCTAGTCAGTAGCTGCCCTTTCTGATCACAGCCATCCTAGCAGGGGTGAGGTAATACCCCAGTGTGGTTTCGACTGGCATTTCCCTAATGACTAATGTGTTTTTTGACCATTTGTGTGTCATCTTTAGAGAAGTGTCTATTCGGATCTTTTGCCCAGTTTTTAATCGGGTTATTTGTCTTTTCATTGCTGGAGCAGGGGTGTTTTTTTGTTTTTTTAAGATTTTATTTATTTTCACAAGTGAGTGTGTGTGTGCACACCGGTGGTGGGGGGGGGGATGGCTCAGAGGGAGAAGCAGACTCCCCCGCTGAGCAGGGAGCCTGATGAGGGACTGGAGTCCAGAACCCCTGGGATCATGACCTGCGCCCAAAGCAGACACTGGACCGGCCGAGCCACCCAGGTGCCCTTGTTGCTGAGTTTTAACCGAGTTCTTTTACGTTTGTTCTAGGTACACGTCCTTTACCAGATACAGGATATTTCGACATTTTCTTCTATTCCGTGAGCCATCTTTTTATTCTCTTAATAGCATCCTTTGAAGCATAACAGTTTTTAATTTTGATAAAGCCGAATTTATCTTTCTCCCTTGTGTTCTGGTGTCATATTTCAGAAAATGCTGCCTAATCCAAAGTGAGGAGGGTCTGTGCCTGCTTTTCTCCAAGAGTTTTACAGATTTAGCTCTTCCGCTGAGGTCTCTGGCTCACTTAGAGCTAAATTTTATATTTGGTACAAAGCAGGGGTCCAAATTCATTCTTTTATACCAAGTTGTCCCAGAACTATTTGTTGAAAGACGTTCTTTCCTCCACTGAACTGGCTTCATGACCTCATCCAAAATCAAGTGACCATATACAAGTTGAACTCTGTTCTCTCAATTCTATCCCACTGATCTATATGTCTACTCTATAAGCCACTACCACGCTGTCTTAAATACTATATATTTGTAGAAAATTTTGAAATTAGGAAGTGTGAGTGCTCCAATTCTGTTCTGCTTTTTTCAAAATTATTTTGACTATTCTGTTTTTTTTGTTTTTTTTTTTAGATTTTATTTATTTGACAGAGATCATAAGTAGGCAGAGAGGCAGGCAGAGAGAGACAGGAAGGGAAGCAGGCTCCCCGCTGAGCGGAGAGACCGATGCGGGGCTCGATCCCAGGACTCCGAGATCATGACCTGAGCCGAAGGCAGAGGCTTTAACCCACTGAGCCACCCAGGCGCCCCTATTTTGACTATTCTGGGTACCTTACATTTCCATTAGAATTTTAGAATGAGCGTGTCAATTTCTACCAAACAAAATAAAGGGGGAAGACAGTTGAGGTTTTTGGTAGGAATCACACTGAGTCTGCAGATCAGTTTGGGGAGTGATGCCATCTTATCCACATCAAGTCTTCCAGCCCATGGATGGGGGATAGCATTCCATTTACTTAGGTCACTTTTAATTTCTCTCAACAATGTTTTTCACAGTTTTCAGTAAGTGAGTCTCGTACTCCTTCGGATTACTCACTGCTAGTGTATAGTATTTATATGTTGATCTTAATATCCCGCACCCCTGTAGAACACTATTAGTTCTAATAGTTTAGTGAATTCCTTAGAGTTTTCTATATACAAGGACATGCTATCTGCAAACAGAGATAGTTTTATTTTTTCTTTCCAATTTGTGTGCCTTTCACTTCCTTTTCTTGCTTCACTGCCCTGGGTGAGCCTCCAGGGCAGTGTGAACAGAGGCCCCGAGAGAGGACATCCTTGTCCTTTCGGTCTTTCCTTTCCCAAGCCAGTGGGTTCTCATTCATGCCCTTTATCAGGCCAATGAAGCTCCCCTCTAGTGCTACTTTGTTGAGTGTATTTATCACGAAGAGGTGTCGCACTGCTGGGCTCACATTTCTTCCATGTTGCAGAACAAACAGGTGTCACCAGAGACCAAAGTTAACTTAGATTAAAACCACCTGACATTATATAGTGGGAGGAGGTGAAGTCTCGTTCGGAGGCAAATAAAAATCTATTTTAAGCAACTCAAAGAAATAGTTTATTCTCTGGCTTTAAGAAAATGATAAGCTTGTAGGGGCACCTAGCTGGCTCAGTTAGTAAAACATGCGACCCTTACTGTCAGGATCATGAGTTCAAGCCCCGCAATGGGCACACAGCCTACTTAAAAAAGAAGGAAAGAAAGAAAAGAAAATGATAAACTTGTGATATTAAAGAAACAAAAGACACAGAAAAAGATGGATGTGCCCAAGACTTATGTAATGACTTAAACCTCTGCACAATAAAATGTAATGTGAAAAGCATTGAAAAATGGGTTCAACACAACTGATACAGATCTTATTACTGAGAATATATTAAGGATTCATATGAAGACCAAGGATCCTAATCCACTGCACAACGAAGTTGCCAGAGATGCGCACACAGGAGAAAAGATGGCTGGGGCACAGACAGGAATGTTCACAGAAGTTCCATCTGCTAAGTCAGGCCACACTCCTGGTGAAAAGCCTTGTTCAAAGCACCCGGCCCTCTCTTTCCTGCCTGTCAATCATTGAGAAGATCATCTCGCAGCTACAGGAAAGGTTAGTCTTCTGAGTCGGCCTGGCCCCAATGTGACTGTGTCGAACTGCACCCCCAACACCCCACGTGCGGACAGGGACATCCAGAGAGAGTGTAAGACATGTGTATTATGTTACGCCTGAGATTTGGGGGTCGCTTGTTACTGCTGCATAACTTAGCCAATCCGACACAACAAATTAACGTGTTGGGGGGGAAAAGCACGGCTTCCTTTAAAAATGGAAATAACTTGTAAAAATAAGAAAACTTAGAAGGGTAATGCCAGTTTGGGTGGGGCTATAGCAAAATACAATATACTCTAACATTGCTGATAGGCTTCATGGAAAAATCTGGAAATACAGAACAAGAGAGTTATCGACCTCTGGCCCGGCAGTCCCACCCTGGGGAATATGCCCCAAGCAAATAAACTCAAAGAAAAAAATAGCTTGAACAAAATGTTCATCCCAGTGATATTTATAACAGCGAGGACTAGAGACAAGTCAATGCTCACTAACGGAGAAAACAATGGCGAACGGACACAGCGGACACCACGTAGTCATTTTAAAGGACAAGTAGGTAAATCATTTTATGTTCAAATCTGGGCCAAGTGAAAAGGCTGAGTAAAACAGCACAGAGACATTTATTACACAGAAACTGTAAAGGCAAGAATTACGTGTTTTCATCTTCGTATCCCCACTGCTTAGCATGAAGTAGATGCTCAAATATTTGCCAAGTGACTGAATGTCTCACCCTAACAAATCATCAAGTCGGGTGAGGGGTTGGAGGAGACCACGAGGCGATGGAGCTGAGTGCTCCTTCTTTCTGTGAAACAACTTTGGCATGTGCGTTTTAAGGGGCATGTATTTGTACTGGGGACCGGGGCATCGTATTCCTCCTTCACCCAACAAAACCGGGTTCATGTTTCAAGGGAATGAGTCATGACTTTACACAAAGGAAAACTCACTAAGATTCAAGCTTTGCGATACCGGGAAGGAATCGTCAGTAAGTGTTGTCACTGAAGTTCAAGGCGAGGCTGGCAGACCTGCCGGTGATGTGTAGAGGGGAGACAAGGCTGGGCCCCGGAAGGTTGTTCAAAAGCGCGTGTATCAACGCGCCCAACAGAGCGGCGGACACACAACAAAGCTCTCCTCACTCGGACACCCGGACACTTCCTCACTGTTTGCTCCCCAGCGTTTACTTTCAATTGATTCCCATTTGTAACCACAGAACCTCCTTCGGTAACTATAAAAATCATGCTTCTTCCTTGGGGCTAGGATTCCGAAGAATGGAAAAGGTCAACAGAAATTGAAGGGGCAGTAATACTGAGTTGTCTTTCATCAGACAAAGCCTCCTCATTGCCACACCTCCTCTCTCCTCTGTCCCAGGCTGCCCGGCGCCCCGTCTTCACCCTCTTACCCTCATGGCACCATGGGGACCAGCAGCATCACACCTGCCTGGTGAAAACACCACCCTGCACCCCACACACTGCTCTCCCCAGCTCTCCCCCAAAGGCTCCTGCAGACCTGCTCTCTGACCATCCCTCTTCCCTCTCACAGAACATGGGCAGGTGGGCATTCAGAACCCCCTCCGCTTCTTGCCGCCACTCAGAGGCCTCTGTGCCCACAGGCTGGCCTCGACACACACACCCGTCTGAGGCCCCTCATCCCGCGTCACCCCTCCCCCTCGTGCCGTCACAGGGACTCGCCCCACCCATCCACCCCGCACAGCCAAGCTTCCTAGCAGAGCTGACCACTCGGCTCACCGCCTGCAGCTTCCTCTCCGTCTCTGATGAAGCCGACCACACTAGAAAGCAAGATCGCTTGGTGCCACGCTGCAGATACTTCCCAGGCTCCTAGTGCAAACCCATGGCAGTTTCAGGTCTTCTCGGTGCCCCTGCCCTCTCCTCCCTACCCACCACCACCCCCACGCTCTCCTCTGACAATCACACCCCGGCGTTCACAACACTGTCCCTCCTGCTTTTTCTCCCTCTCTTCTGCCTAGGTCTTGGATGTTGGTGATCCTCGGGATTCTGACCCGGGCCCTACTCTCCAGTAGCACGCTGCACCTCGGCAAGCATCAAATTCTCCTTTCACCTCATGTCCCCTGATCCGCATCTCTGGCCCAAAAGTCCAGACCCACTGCCTTCTGGACACCTCCGCTAGGCTGTCACACAGTCCCTGCAAATCATTTCCTACCTTCCCTAAGCCCACTCCAGTCCTTGGGTTTCCCACATCAGGAAATGGTCCCCACCGTTCACCCAGCAGCACAGACCAGAAACGCCTTTTCTTCCCACACCCAACCTACTGACCCCACCAGGCCAGGCGCAATCAGTTTCCAAGACCTGACAGCAGAGTCCCTCCCGAATGCTGCCTCACCCAGCCCCGCAACAACGGCTCCCTTTGGGAAGGCCACCACCCTCTCCTGCCTGGGCCACTAACAGCGTACAAGTCCGGTCCCTCTTCCTTTCATCCTCCATGATGTTGCCATGGTGGCTGACATGTCTTTCGGAAGATTGGGTTACGCTTCAACTTGGAATCTCCCCAAGACTTCTTAGCCTCACCAGCAGGGCCTTCCAGCTCCAAAGACTGCCCCCTTGAGCCTCCCCATTCCCACCACGTTCCAGCCACACCGTGCTCATTCAGCCACAGCTGACGACCTGCAGTGGGAGCGTAAACGTCTGCACTGAGTGTGTGTACGTAGCGGAGTACTTTAAGTTACATATCTATTACAATCCAGGGAGCGCCAAGTCCATGGCAGTCCAAGGGTGAAGAATGGAGAAAGATAATAAAGTCGTAAGATCTGACAGGGCAGGGGACACCCTGCGCCAGACCTTGGCACATGTCACAGGTCCCTCTTGGCTCCTGACCTGGGGACGGGAGTAACACGCTGTGTGCCTACCACACTCTGGGCCATTCCACACGTGGCCCCTCACACTCACATCAGGTCTGCGGGAGGCTCATTTCACGTGTGGTCAAAGAAAGGGTGAGCCTGCCCTACCGAGTCACCTGCCCCAGGTAGCATCCTAGTCCTGGGGAGGGGGCTCTAGTCATTTGTGGATCTGTCCTACTCCTACCCTCCTCACACTCATTTCTCCCTTCTCCACAGTGTAGGGTTGGGCATAAGGGTCTTGAAGATAAGGGTATCTGCAGTTCCAAAGTTCCAAAGTCCTACCACTCTAAATGTGGAAAAGGGTTATGACCTATGGTCACCACGATCTCAAGAAAGTACCTATTACGCAGGATCAAACACATTCAGCAGACGTGGCTTCCTCCTCACGAAGGTCAGCGTATTCTGGACCAAGTGCCCAGGCAGTCACATTCCAGAGGGACTCACTTTAGGGAACGAGAGAACGAGCTCACGATTTGCCCCCATGTCAACCCCGCAAAGAGCCCAGCTACGCCACAACAAGTAAGACCGCCTGCCCGCAATGGAGGCGGTGTTACTGACACAGAATCTTAGAATGCCCTGACACTAGCGGGAGTGCCCTGACACACGTGAGCACACTTGCACACGTCCATGCAGACACACACCCTCCCGGAAGCCTGCGGCTCCTCTCACGCGGCGCCGGTGTCAGGGCTGGGGAGCTCAGGAGGACACAGCGGCTCCTCACCGCCACCACCTCCCCACTCACTTCAGGGGGTCCCTGCCACCTGGCGGCAGTTCCTGACAAGGGACAGAGGGCCACAGATACAAGAGATGTGTGCGATGAAGCTCCAGGGAGCTGGGCTGTTGGCTGAGGCACCTTCACTGCTCTGTACCCCCGAGATTCTCTGAGAGCGCTGCCCCACTCTCCCCGGGCCAGTCCTTGACGGCCTACATCAAACACTCTCCCGAAAATTCCATCGCTGGATCAGAAGCACTTGCCCAGTGGGATACTTCTTCCTTGAGCTGCAAGTTTTGAAACTCAAGAGAGGTACTTAAACCCTAAAAAAGAAAAGTCACGTAGGCCCAGATCAGCCAGAAAGTGTCTTCGGGCAAAAGCAGAAGGAAAAAATATAGAATGGGTCAGGAGGCTGTCTTTTGTCCAGGCAAGAAAACGGGGGCATTTGCCAAGGACAGACACGACAGGGAAAGAGAGGGAGAGGGAGAGGGACGCTGATCGCCGGGAGCGGACGGTTGCGAGGCGGCCGCGGAGGTCTGCTGGAGCAGGTTCCCAAGATTCAACAAAGGGCATTATTAACAACACGCATGAGTCAGAGTGGCCTCAGGTCAAGCACTTCAACTTCTTTTAACCCGTCCACTTTGAGCAGCCCCTTCTGCAAGGACTTCCTGTCACACAAAGGGCCTCTGTGGGCAGTTCCCCGCTGCCTCTTTTCCTGTGCAGAGTGGCAGCACTCGGTCTCCCCTCCCTCTGGGTCCGACTGAGCACACCACCGCCCTCCGGAGGGGCCGCAGCCCACCTGCAAAGCGAGGACAGCAGGAGGGAAGCACACGGCATACCCGGACGCATCCATCTAGAAGGCTTCGGAAGTCTGCATCTAGGATTCTTCACGATAGATGCACTGGCAGGACCCCGGAATGGCCCAGTCACTGCTGGCAAAATGCTGAAGAGGTCTGTGATTGATACTGTTTCCCTGTGACATGGAATCCAATCTGCCTTCGAGGTTGTGAGGATCAAATGGCCTTTGTCTGAGACCTGGCACAGAGCCAGCATGGGGGCCTTCGATGACAGCGAGCTGCCGGAGTGAGGGGGACTAGGGGCCAGCTGCAAAGACTTCAGACGCGACCACGGAGGCATGTGCCTTCTCACAGGCATGTCGGACACTTAGTCCCCATCCCAGGGCCAAGCACCAGGAGAGAATTCTGCACAAAGCGCAGTGGGACCACACAGGAGGGTGTGGACAGGGTGCACGGGGCTGACGTTTAGTGGGGACTCAGCAGCCAGAGAGGTAGGGAAGGTCATTCCAGGTGGAGGACACTGAGTGGCAAAGAGAAGGGCTACAAACTGCAGCCCAGGGGCACCCAGGCTCTGAGGCCAAGCCCCAAAGCAGCTGTGGCTTTCAAGGAGGGAGAGATAACTGCCAAAAAGTGGTGGGGTGCCGAAGGGCACGCCATCCAGGTCGCCGGCCTGTGTCACTCATTACACAGCAGGAAGGGTGACGTCTGCTCTGTGCCGCTGCTCTCCTCGCAACAAAAAGCAGCTCGGACTGAGGCGAGCACGGGCGGGAAACCACTGATGAGACATCGCGCTCATCAGAGCCGTCAGGAAGTAAACTGCTCAAATACTTCTCAAGCAGTGCTGTGACTAGTGCCTTTGAAGTTCAAAAAAAAAAAAACAAAAGTCATGCAAACCACAAAAGGATTTGATTTTTAAGTACTACGCACTCAACTATGGTGCCACTTTCTCAAGACAGTCTTCCGTTTCATTCAAATTACACGCACACGTCAAAGCCTCCCGCTCGGGAGAAAGCTACGGGGCCAGCGTGGACCTGCTGTGACAACTGACAAAGGAGTTCTGACTTGCAGTGATTTTATTTCTTAAGAAGTTCACATAACATGAAGGTCACCCTAGTAATTTGGAAAAATGCATACGGAACCCACTTATCAAGGAACAATCTAGAACTACTGAGCTACAACCAAACGCAGAATTAGTAACTAAAGTTCCCTCTGAACAGGGAGAAAGAGCAGGTTTGAACTAGCTATGACAGGTGCAAATTTTACCTCCTAAACCTCAGTCTTCTTATGTGTAAAATGGCGACAAACATGGCCAACCTATTTCATGGGACGCTATGAGACACCTAAATGACATTCTGGGGCGTCTGGGTGGCTCAGTCGGTTCAGCATCCGACTCTTGATCTCAGCTCAGGTCTTGACCTCGGGGTCATGAGTTCAAGCCCTGTGCTGGGCTCCAAGCTGGGTGGCAGCCTACTTAAAAATAAAATAAAATAAAATGAAAATAAATGACACATTAGAGGTGAGTGCCTGCATTCACTAGGCACGCAGGAAGCGTTCATCTCTACCTGGCCGTCTCTCGTCCAGCTCCTCCTGTCTCTCTGGCCCACAGGGCAGATGTCACTGGAGTAAGTAGAACTTACATGCAGAAAACTCCAAGAACACAAAACAAAAACCAAGCCTCTTACATACCTTTTTCCCTGATGCTACCTAATAAACATTTCCAGTTACCATATTACAAACAAGAATTTCCATTTATGATAAAATACCGAATTACCATATATAATAAGCATTATCTGAGAAGCGCTAAAGAAAATGCCTTGGTTACTATTTTAACTTCAGTTCATATTACCAAGCACACATACATGCTCACACGCACACAAACACACACACGTGTGCACAGATACTTCACACACATGCACAAATGCACACACCCTATATGCCCAAGCATGCGTCCATGCACCCACACATTCTCTCTCTCACACAGACGCAGAAAGAGCCTCTCATTTTTTTTTTTTTTTTTAATCCTAAAAGGTGGTTTCATTAAAGCATGGGGACAGGACCCATGGGCAGAAAGGGCTGCTGCCCCAGGATTATAAAGAACAACTGATTATACACTTTGGAGCTGGCAGAGATAAAGACAAAGGGAAGTTTCCAAAAGGACTTTCAAGGTCCTATCCTTAATAAAACATTTCTCAGTTTGGCTAGCTCAAGAAATAGCCTGCATTCCAAATGTTTAAGCATTTTTAATAAAATATACAATTTATTCTGATAAACTCAGTAAAATTATATTAAATCAAAATATTTTTATAATTTTATGTATATTTATTCCAATCTTCTAAAAACATTGACTTTCTTTTTTCAAATTTACTTTTTATGTCCCACTTTTTTTTTCTTTTTAAAACATTGACTTTCTGAATGCCAGAAACCTAGCTAAGAGCTGGGGGAAGGGAGCAAATACGTCCCTGATTGGGATACGTCCAGCCCTACAGCCCAGGAATTCACAGTACAGCCAGAAAGAGAGGACAAGGTCACACCTGATTAGGGGACAGGGAGGCGAGAGGATGGAGGATGACGGGGGAGGGGCAAGCAGGACTGCAGTTTACAAGAGGAAGGGGGAGACCTGAGGCCTGTGGCCAGGTGACAGTGAGGATGAGGTGTTCCGGCTACTGCCCAGGAGCTGCTCAGAGAGGCTGGACATAGATCGAGAACAGCACCCAATGCCCACAAGGGCACAGGCGGCTCTGCTGTAGCCCCTGAGGTCTAAATCACTGACTACTGTAGGTTATTTTAAAATACAGGTTTAAGAGGGTCACTGGGGTGGCTCAGTCTTAAGGCGTCTGTCTTCTTCAGTTCGGGTCACGGTCCCAGGGTCCTGGGACTGACCCCCGCATCAGGCTCCCTGCTTAGCAGGAAGCCTCCTCCCTCTCCCACTCCCCCTGCTTGTATTCCTTCTCTTGCTGTCTCTCTCTCTCTCTCTCTGTCAAATAAATAAATAAATAAATAAAATCTTTAAAAATAATAATAATAAAGGTTTAAGAGTGGATGGTTACACAGAGAAATAGTCCAGAAGGCTATGAACCAAAATGTGAACTGCTTCATTCAGCAAAGCGTACCAAGGGCTATTGACGCTCCAGGGACCAGAGGACTTGCAGACAGACCAGGAGGGAATGTCGCAGCAGGAGGTGTTGAGGGCTGGGCTGGGACACGAAGCCAGTGGGGGACAGAGAGCTAGGGTCTACTACAGGCAGGATGGTGGTCAACAAAGGTCTTCCTGAGGAGGAGACATCTGAGGAAATACTTGAATAAATGTTAACATTCACTCACCCTCTCTGGATGGTGGAATAAGTTAGTTTGGGAGTTTTCTTTTTGCATATCTGTATTTCTTAATTTTCCACCCTAAGAATACCTAAGAATACCCTAAGAAAATTCAGAAATTCAAACTTTTGAAAATTTAAAAGGAAACAAGGCAAGGGCCCTAGGCCACCTTCTGTAATGTCTATAAACATGAAACCCAAGATTTCTGGTTAAGGAATCCACGACCCTTATCTTCAAACGACTGATAATTGGCCTGTGTATCACTTACATTCACTCAGTACAAATGCCCACACACCTTCCAGTCCTGTTCTGCGAAGCGCCCGGCAGCACCTTCACTGCTGGAAAGGCCACAGGGCCCAGGTTTCTGCGCTCTTCCCTCTCTCTGCACGCCAGTTTCTAGATGATCTTTCCTTCGTGTGACTTTCAACACCAGTCCCCCACTGATGCCTCCTGACTTGACTTCCCCAGCACAGAACTCTCCTCCGTACTGCAGAGTCCAGTGCAGCCCCAGCTCAGCATCAACTCGTTGGCACCCGATGGGCCTCTCCGATGCACTGCCCGAAACTCAGCTCTGGCTCCTCCCTCCCGAGACAGGCTCCTACCCAGCCTTTCTCTTTCAGTAAAGGGCTCCATCATCTACGTGGCCACTTAGGACACATGCCCCCATGCCACCCCTGACGCCTCTCCTTCCCTCACACCCTACGCCCACCAGCTCCACCTTGAAACAGAGCTAGAGTGCGGCCACCTCACACCATCTCTGCTTTGGTTACCTGGGGTCAAGCCACCAAACTTAAAACTTGCCAACAGTTGTGTCTTTCAGCATGCTGGAAAACGCCCCTCACTAATCTACACTCCCCACCCTGACCCACAAGGTTCCAGCTCCAGGGCCAGCTCATTGCAACCCCTACCCCTGGCTCCTCCAGCTGCAGTGACCTTCCCGTGGGCCTCCAAACACACCAGGCTCAGACCTATCTTCACGCCTGCTTCCCCTCTGCCAGGAACACCCCTCCTCCAGGGTCTGCCGGCTTTGCTGCTTCACATCATCACACAGCCGCTCACATATCACCTTCTTTAAAAAGCCCAACCCGGGGCGCCTGGGTGGCTCAGTGGTTGAGGCCTCTGCCTTCGGCTCAGGTCATGATCCCGGGGTCCTGGGATCAAGCCCCACATCCGGCTCTCTGCTCAATGGGGAGCCTGCCTCCTCCTCTCTCTCTGCCTGCCTCTCTGCCTACCTGTGATCTGTCAAATAAAAAAAAAAAAAAAAAAAAAAATCTTAAAAAGCCCAACCCGTCCCCATTCCTCCAACACATCAGCCCCTAAACTCTGCCTTTTTAAAAAAGTAACACTCAGTCTCCCCTGCCAAATTACGTATTTAGATACTTTCTCTCACCACCCACAAGAACACAAGCCCCTGAAGAACAAGAACTGTGTCAAGTTCACCTCATATCCTCAGCACTGATGCACAATAGGAGCAAAATAAACATATGTGGAACGAATGAGTGAAGGAATGTGCTAGGCTCTGTCTGGCACAAACATGCACTATGACAGAACAGACTTCTGTTCTCAGCAGCAAGACAAACCAGGTATCTTATGAGTCTCCCCCTGAAAAATTTTAAAAGCTGAATAAATACACTTGTATCACTTTATTATACTCTAAATGATCATAAGGGAATCTAAAGACATCAAAAAGGCAAATTTAAAGAAGAAATACAAGTAGATAAGTCTTCTTTCTCTCTTCTTTCTCTCTGATGTAACAGAGGGAGACAAAGAAAGAAAATATAAAAGATTGATTAAAGACTTGGGAAAAACAGGGAAGCCTAACTTACAATCTAAGAAACTTCCAGAAGGAGGTAACATTAAGGATGGGTAAGAAGCAATCTTTAAAGACCTTTTCTCAGTATGCCTAAAGACACTAAACCACAGACTAAGGAAGCCCAATGAACTCAAGCAAGATTTTAGAGAAAATGAGCCACACTAAGATAAAGTAAAACTGTAAAACCTCAAAGGCACAGAAAAGATCGTGGAAGCAGTCAAAAAGAAAAGATCACAAAGAATGAAAAATGGACTAAGAACAACAGTGAAAGCCAGAACACACTGTAGTGATTTATTCTACATGCTGAGCAACAACATTTGCCAACTCAGAATTCTATACCCAGCAAAACTAGTTTTTAATAAGAACTAGATATCTGCAAACTTGTAAAATAGATACCGCCACCATTACCCTCCCAAAAAGACATCAGGCAAAAAAAAAAAAAAGAAAAAAAAGAAAAAAAAATGAAAGAAAGAAAGAAAAAAGAAAAAGATAAAGAAACGATCTCAGAGGAAAAGCTTGAAGCACAAGAGAAAAGGGTAAGCAAATATACACATAAATACACTAACATATATAACAGCACTGACTATATGAAACATAGTATCTAATTTGTAGGATTCTAAAATTCAGAAAGGAAATGCTGAATAAGTTGGGAGGAGTGTGGAGTTAAAATGTTTTAAATCCTTCTGAAAGAAAAGAAAGAGAAAAAAACCTTAATTTGGATTTGTTATGTGTTAAACCATGCAGGGGATAACCACTAATGGGCTAGACAGAGGATTTAATTTCTAGACTAAAAGAGAGAGAAAAGACAAATGCAACGGAGGTGGGGGGCATGATGGAACTCAACTGAAACAAAAGAAAACCAACGAAACAAAATAAAACACTTCCCAGAACTGCAGCAAACAGAAAGCACAGGAACAAGAAAAGGCTGCTGCTTATCGCCTTTTCTACTCAAATTGTACTGGAGACAGTAGCCAAGGCAGTAAGAAAAGTCAGTAAAGGTACAACAATCAGAAAAGAAGAGAAAACCCCATCACTGTTGGTAGATGCTGTGGCCTCCGCAGGGCTGAGGCTACTGGAATGGCATCCGGAGCGACGGCTGGCAGCTACCGTGCATTTGGTTTCATTTCACGTGACGAAAACAGCAGACTTACTTCACAGAAGAAGAAACTGAAACTCAAGGAAGTTAAATATCTTGCCCAAAGCCACCTGGCAAGTAAAGGGTTGCTTTTGAAATTAAGTCTATCTGTGCCCGCAGCCTAACCACAGTGCCTGCCACAGAGCGAGACAAACCACGACACCGCAGGGTAAGCAGCCCAGAGGCGAGCACCCCCGGGTGATCACGGGTGCCTGGAGCACCATGCGAAAGTGAGACCAACCTGAAGAAAGCCGGGGAGAGAGCGGGCGGCGCCAGGTCCGCGCAGGGAAGCTCAGGCAGGGAACGGTATTCCGGAGGGGAAAGTGCAGCAGGCACTAGGGTAAGAACGTATGAAAGAATCAAGAACGTGGCGGTGGGGGACGAGGAGAGGGAAGAGCTGAACACCGCGAGGCCAAGCAGGGGCCAGCAGGCTAAGCCCCTGGAGGGTCACACTGGGGATGTGGACTCCTCCGAGAGGAGGAGGGACCTGGTCGCAGTCCAGGAAGGAAAGTTCCTCCGACAGAGGGTGGAGAACAGACCATCGAGCATCTGGACCTGAGCCATCTGACAGACCCAGCCACCAGCTACAGAACACTTGAACTACAGCTAGTACCCCCAAGGAACTGTCTTTTTAATCTCCCTGACTTTTCATTCACGTTGATATAAATAGCCACATGTGCTTAGCACTGCTATACTGGGCAGCGCAGCTGTAGAGGTTAGAGAGGAAGCAGAAGGGCTTAGGCGAGGGGACAGAGCAGTGACGTTCAGGACGAACAGAGGACACCATGAAGGATTATGTTAGATAGGAATGCGGGGCAGAGGAGGCCAGGGATTCAAAACTCCTCATTTGGGGGGTACCTGGGTGGCTCAGTAGGTTAAGCCTCTGCCTTCGGCTGGGGTTATGATCTCAGGGTCCTGGGATCGAGCCCCACATTGGGCTCTCAGCTCAGCAGGGAGCCTGCTTCCCCCTCTCTCTCTGCCTGCCTCTCTGCCTACTTCTGATCTCTCTGTCAAATAAATAAATAAAATATTTTTTAAAAAACATTCCTCATTTGGGAGTCAGGCTACAGGGTAATGTCACAAAGAGAAACAGCTCGGAAGAAGAACTGGATTAGGGTGGAGAGGAACCGGCTTGGGCCCGATAAATCAGAGGCAGCTTGGGTGCTGCAGTCCAGCCACGGGGCGCCCCCGAGTTGGGCACACTCTCTCCCATCTCCCTGTGTCTGCACACACGGTTTCCGCCGCCTCGTCTGCCTGTCGCACCCCTCTCTGAAACCCACCACCGGACTGTGACGTCTTTCCCCAACCTCCCCCATTCTTCACAGCAGGAGAAGGTCCCTACAGCTACAGAAGGAGATTCATCACGCCGGCCTTTAGAAGTCTCTGCCCCCCGACCCAGCCCAAGACCTGAGGTACACTCGGCGGACAAGAGACTCTGCCAGGTGGGCAAACTCACTGTATGCACACACACGGACACAGACGAGCAAGCCACCCGACCCGGCCGCGCATCATCCAGGTGCACCGCGCATCATCCAGGTGCACCGCGCATCATCCAGGTGCACCGCGCCTCCAGGTGGTGACCTGTGCACGGCTGGAAATCAGCACAGAGCTCGCCAGGAGCCTGCGGGGCCGTCAGTGAAAGCAGAGTCAGCTCCGGGGCGATCACAGCCCACATGCGCCCTGTTGTGAGTTTTCATCGTCATGACGGCGTCTACCTTCCCAAACTCACACTCCTCAACCTTAAGCAGTCGACGGGATGCGCCTAAGAATAAACGTAAGGTCTTGGAGTTCAACATTAAATATGCAAAGGCTTCTCCACAAGCGGCCCTGATGCTTGTCTGCGTGGCCTCGGGGTCTCACTGTGTAATACTCTTCTCGCACGCTACCGGGCAGACCGCAGGGCGCCTGCGCTGAACAAACTCACGGGCGGTGAATTAACAAAACATTTCTGCTTTCCGGGTCAACAGGTATTCAGCACTGTGCCCTGTGCTATTTTTTTTCCTTGTGCGTCAGTTCATGGTGGAAAAGAACCATAAAGAGGTCACTTTGCCGTCCCCAAGCTGCCCTGGACTCCATTTATCCTGTTCCACTAGCCCTACCGATACTGAAAACAAAGACCGAATTCCAACTCGGGAAGTTCGACATTTTAGCCTGCTAGCTACATCAACAACATCTTGTCAAGTAAGCAAAATCATTCTCCCCTGATCTCCCTTAAGGACTCCACTGCAGAGCAGTTCTGATGGGAAACAAGACTGAGTATGAAACTCAGCACAGGCTTCTTGCTAAAAAGAAAAAGAAGGAAAGAAAACTGTAATCCCTTACTACTGTGATGGCCAGTGGCACACATTTCAAATTCAGAATACTTCCTGTCAGATTCTTTAAGTTAACAAAAAATAGAACAATATGCTTCACTGGTCCACGTAAAGATTAATTTCCTATGATTCACTAATGACAGAGGCTAATGAGAAAAATCTTTAGGCCAGATTCCCAGCACTAGAGATGTGAAGTAGGCACCGAGTCTGTTTCCTGGCATCAAGGTCGAACTGAAAGATGAAAATGTATTTAGACCAAGCTGGTGAGACAGGAGCATAGTGCCTTCTGCAGCAACCGCCACGGAAAGGGGACCACTGCAACTCATCCATTCACTCAAATTAATGGCCCATGTTTTCCACTATTACTTCCCCTCATATTCACACACACACACACACACACACACACATACAGACACACATTCTCTCTCTCTCTCTCCCCTCTTTACCTGGATCTAGGATCTAGGATCTAGCTGGCATACTGGGAGAAGTTTTCTCAAGGCCTCAGAGAAGGTTCTAAGGCCCCCACCAGAAGCTGCCCTGGAGAGAAGCCCTGAAGAGAGATGGAAATGAGGAAGACCCACATGACGCCAACAGCAACAACTCTCAGGGACTTCTGGGCCTGTTAATCGTGAGATAGTATGTGAAGAAAGCTGAGAGAAGAGAGGCTGGTGACCCAGTAGCCAGTCTAAATTCAGCTATCAACAAGCCATGTGACCTTGGACAAGTCAAGACGGTAAGTCACCTCTAGGTCTTAATTGCTTTCTTTAAAAAAAAACAACAAAGAAGGGCCTGACTATACTGCCAGCAAGAGCCATTACAACTCTCAATATTGTGTTCCCATCTTTCCAACTATGCCACCAAACGAACAGAATTACATGGCTGGGCAAAACAGAGGACTAACGATGTATAAAAAGACAGAGGGGGGAGGCTTATTTCTCCCACTGGCATGAATCTCAGACCTGCAAGATGTGTTTCGGTCTGAAGTGACAATACCTCTCTGTTGTTTTCACAAGCGCAGCATTTATTTTTTATTTTTTTAAAGATTTTATTTATTTATTTGACAGAGAGAGAGATCACAAGTAGGCAGAGAGAGAGGAGGAAGCAGGCTCCCCGCGGAGCAGAGAACCCGATACGGGGCTCGATCCCAGGACCCTGAGATCATGACCCGAGCCGAAGGCAGCGGCTCAATCCACTGAGCCACCCAGGCGCCCCCCTTTTTTTTAAAAGATTTTATTTATTTATTTGACAGAGAGAGAGACAAGCGCAGCATTTAAAGTTCATCTAGAATTCAGTACGATAACAGTGTGAAGAAAATTTGAGGAGATCCTCAGAATTACAACAGCGAGGGCAAAACCTATGGACCTCATTAAGGTCTGAGAGAAAGGTCACATGTTTGGGGGATTTCTAAAAAAAATAGGAAAACATGACCCTAAAGGTGTCAGAAATCCCCAAATCATACAAGGTAATGGCCTAGCAAGAAAATATGCTTCTCTATGTGGTACAGACTGTACCAGCATGGCATTTCTGGAGAACAGAAGGAAGACCCTGACGTTGCCTTTCGAATGTTCACGGCAATAGGTAATCCAAAAAGTATATTCACTTCACGAAGGATCGCTCAAGTACTGGGATTTTTAAAAAAGCAGCAACCCTCTAATTAGAAGCACAGCACTGCATAAACAAAAAGGAGGGAAGGGGAGGCACAATTTTCAATTCCAGAATATGACCTGCGGGTAAGAAACAATCAAATACGCACGTGAGGCTGCTCGGTTGCTGGAACAAGACAACTTTTACATTTTGGCGTCTACTAAAAGTAAAAACGCAGTGCCTAGTGACAGCAGTCAGATGGAGCAGAGGGCACCGGGGCCAGCTGCAAAGAGGAAGGAGAAAGAACTGACGGAGGAGGAAGACAGAGGGGGCCTTGGAGCAAGCCGCATGCTAATTCTGGGAGTCTAGAGCAGACGGCCATGAAACAGCAGTTAGTGTCAACCAGAGCAGCTAATTTGTCCCCTGTTTCTCCGAGTCCCATTTACGTGTTGGCAGGTTAGATTTGGCTGTTAAGAAAGGAAATGGCAGCATGTAAAAGACATAATGCCTGACAGCAGGAAAAGAAAGCAACCCTCTACTAATAGTTAACTCACGTAACTCACTTAGCTCCCCAGTAAGAAACAAGTACGTAGCTGGGCCAGAGCTTCTGATTCATTTCCTCTATTTAGGAATGAAGCATGCACATAAGTTTTAAAACCAGAGTAAAAATTATAGAGCAAGATCTTCCATTTGTTTAGGCAAAGTCGATTCACCAAGGAAATCAAACATTTACTCTGACATTTTCTCAAGGCATTTTGGATAAAACCCTCCACACTGTTCGGTTAATGTTGAACATTTCCATCAAGAAGCTCTAAAACTAAGTGTGTTTAAAAGGCGAGATTTCTGTTAAATCAAGCACGCAGGAAAAAAAAAATCAATGAAAACTGCTTTTAAAAAGGTCTCCCTTCAAGGAAATATAGACTTTAAATAGCACACTCACGTTTTTCTGTCAAATGCCGGCTTCAACTGCCTCACTTTGCAGATCAGCTTCCGTACCTGCCTCCTTCCGACCCTGCTGGTATGTCTGACCTCCAGCTCCCAGCCGAATTCTCCCAGCACATTTCATCATTTCCTGTTGGCTGCCGACTCCTTGCGGGGAGATAAGGCCAGTCCCCAACACTGCTGCAGGCACCCTCCAGGGACCAGGTTCTCAGACCTTCACTCCAGGCCAGCTAGGGCCATCAGAGAAGAGCTTTCTTTTTGGAAAACGGCTTAACAGAATCTCAGCATATGAGAGAAAGTCAGAGAGAGGAGATCGGAGAACAAAAATCACAATACCTCTCCAAAATCAACTTGTACATAAACTAACTTATACTGCCTATGACAGTCTTAGAATCTCTCCTTGTATTTGATCCTTCCACTCAGGAGGAAAAAAAGACCTGCTCCGGAGCTAAGATGCCAGGCATCACAGGAGTTAATGTGACAGGGACTTCCCTGCACGGGATGATCTCACATTGTCCCTACACAGAAAACTCAACTTCTCTTTGGGACTCCAACAGCAAGGCAAAGCAGCTCAACAGTGGGGGACACAGAGGAAGCAGGGGCGGGCTCAGTGCTGGAGAACCCAGGCTCTCTGCAGCACAGACAGCTCCGAAGACACTCGTATGTGCACACGTGATTCCCCAGAAGTAAAAATCAAACCCCAAAATACCTTTCTTCCTAGAGTTTTACAAAGAATTAAAAATGAAGAGGAAACAAAAAATAAATGTAACTTTAGGGAAAGAGGAAGATGTCCTAACCCATTTTAAAATGTATGCACCCAGGGGGCGCCTGGGTGGCTCTGTGGGTTAAAGCCTCTGCCTTCCGCTCAGGTCATGATCCCAGGGTCCTGGGAGGATGGGGCCCTCTGCTCAGCAGGGAGCCTGCTTCCTCCTCTCTCTGCCTGCCTCTCTGCCTACTTGTGATCTCTGTCATATAAATAAATATTTTTTTTTAAATGTATGCACCCATGAGGACACATACAATATAATTCTCTCTAGATAAGGTGAAGAGAAGGATCAACGACACTGTGGGGCTTGAAGCTAGGGCAGAATGGCAAAGGGATCGGGCATGAAAGGGACCTCAGGAGCACTTCTGAGCAGGGCTCTGTTTCCTAAGCTGTTCATGTGCTACATTTGTGAAAATTCATTGCTGTACCCACTTATGTGCACTTGTATATATGTACATTTATTCCGTCTCAATAAAAAGTATTTTACAAAATGTATGCAACAATATCAAAAAATACAAACACTACAAGAAAGAGCAGGTACTGAAACTAATCTGTAAAAACATGAGAGATGTAAAAAAAAAAAAAAAACATTTCAAGGGCTCAATTTCTCCCAAAGTACCCTCCCAGAAGATACACGTGCACCCCCCCAACCCCTATGGCAAGCTGGATGCCACATTTAAGTGGTGGTGGCCCGAACAGAGCCGAACCAGTCCCTCCCTTGCAACCTGGGCCCCTAGTCTGACCTTATGGCACAAAACAAAATAGGTTGAAAGTGTCTTTCCAAAATCTGTATTTAGAAATTCCTTGATGGAAAAACAACAATAAAGCAAGGATCATATCAACACAAGGCTCAATTATTTGACCTATGATAATAATTCATACTACTTGGAAATTATACTACCATCTCCCCCACCTAAAAAAAAACAAAAACAACAACAAAAACAGCTGTTGGCCCCACACCATGCAAACTTCGCTGTACCCCACGAGCAGCTTTGCTAGACCGCTAGCAGCGCTCAACAGAGAGGCAAGGCTGAAGCACGGGGCCAGCCCGGCTCCCTGGTCTGCAGGGAGGCCGGCTACTTCATCCTGGGGCTTACTGGGGGTTTAATGGCCCTAAAGGTCATCTTATCCAGGGACACTAAAGCTGGAAAAGGTTGAATAATGTTTCTAGAGACGACTTCAGTGTGCCTGACCACAACGCACAGACAGGCTTTCTAAAACGAATGGCCTGGCAGTTATCTTCCAAGTAAATTTAAGCAGCACAAGAATACGGTCACAAAAGTCCTTTTCTGGGGGTATTTTCTTCCACTAAGAAAGAACAAACACCTGAATTCTGGCAAACCAAGCTGGCTTATCTCCTTTCCCTTTTCATCAGCGAGCATGACCACATGACCCAGAGCCCCACTTAGGCCTCTCGGTTATGAGACAGGTCAACCACATCGAGGTGGAGCGAGTTGTTTATTTATTTATTTATTGTAATCCGACAAACACCAGCTGCTTGGACAACACTCATACGGCGCTTACTTCAGGGTTAATCCCGAGAAGAACCCACCAGGGGACTGTCACCCCCTCCATCTTCCAGCTCAAACAACTGAGGTACAGAGACTGTATTACCTGCCCTGTGTCCCAAAGCTGTCACGTGGGGGAGCCGAACCCAGGTAGTCCACTTCCAGAACCCAGCTGTTAACCATTACACTGCCTCTCCACGTTGGCTTCCCTCGATCAATCGGAAGTGGGTCCTGGACAGAGCTGCCACGTAATGAAAGTCTGATTTGAAGCGAATTAAGGATGCAGATAGTGGTGGGACGATGAGGTCACGAGCCCGGCTTTCCGACAGGGCTGGGGCTTTCTCTCCCGGGCCCCACAACCTCGGCCAGCAGGTTCCTAGCTGGAGAGCAGCTGTCCTGACCCTCTGGGGGAGAACAAGACTGGCCTGGGCAGCTGTCCTACCCCCTAAGGCGGTACCGGGACAGACACACTGCTCGAGGGAAACCCACCTGCTAACCTCTGGCACATGGAGCCGAAACTGGTATTTCCAGTTCCAATCTGGTTTCTGTCACCAGACTTGAAACCTTTGGGCATTCCTTCCACGAACATTAGTGCCAGGCACAGGGCTTAAGGCCTTGGGGCCCCAAGGTTGAAAAAGCCGACATCCCTGCCCTGGACTGCCCAGTGGATGGGCAGCGCAGATGTCCAAAGAAAGAAAAACGAGCTGATAACTGCTAGAACCAACACGCACCCAGGGCTGAGGGAACACTATGAAGGGGGCAGTGAGCTAGGGTGGGAAGCAGGGTCAGGGAAGGCTTCGTGAAGGAAGGGACAGGATTCGGTTCTCCGAGAGCTTGCCATCAACCTACTCAAACCATGTAGAGTAAGGCAGAAAAAAATTTCTGAAACAAAAGCCAGCAAGTTAGCCGAAGACTACCAGTGCCTTCACGACCTCCGTCCTCAGCTGATGGCTGAGTCCATGCGCGGCAGTCATTAGCCCAGCGTCAGGCACAGACGTGAGGGCGACACCAGACCGGCTGAGCCTTCTCTCGGATACCTCTGTTCTCTAATAGGATGAAAATGGCTGCCTTTACTGAGCTCTTTTAAAAGACTCCACAAGATAGGTACGACTATCCTCGTTTATGTTAGAAAACCACCACAGAGAAGTTAAGCAACCTGCCCGATACCACCCAGCAAATAATGGCAGAATGGGGTCTGAACTCGGGTCTACCTGATACTTTGAAAGCACATCCTCTCTCCACCACACTCACGCCTGCCACGGAACTCGGCCCATGAGGAACATGAGGATAGCGGGCAACAGGTCACGTCATATGGCGGAAAGAACAAAATTTTCACCACATGATTTTCCCCATTCCTCTCTTGGTCTGTCCTTGCTTGAATGCCACACTTTTTCTAAACCAGCTTTATTGAGATGTAATTCACATACTGTAGAATTCAGCCATTTAATACAGAGTTCAACGGTTTTTAGGTATTTACAGAGCCGTGCAAACTTCACCCCAGTCAATGTTAAGACACTGTCATCACCTCAAAAAGAAACCCCAGGCGCTTTAGCTGTCATCTCTGTCCCCCCACTTCCCCAACCTGAAACAACCAGTGACTCTTACAAGGCGATTCTTTTTTTTTTTTTTTTTTAAGATTTTATTTATTTATTTGACAGATGGAGATCACAGAGAAGCAGGCAGAGAGAGAGGAGGAAGCAGGTTCCGTGCGGAGCAGAGAGCCCGATGCGGGGCTTGATCCCAGGACCCTGAGACCATGACCTGAGCCGAAGGCAGAGGCTTTCACCCACTGAGCCACCCAGGCGCCCCTTACAAGGTGATTCTTAAAGAGCTCATGGGCACACAGTCATGAGGTTGTTAATAAAACAGTGCAAACTGTAGTTGTGCTTCAGTCCTCGCTCTGGGCTAAAACTAACAGCTGAGCCCAGACAGGGCCAGGGAAAAGCCAGACAACTTAGAGGCAGGTACTGCGGTGAGAGGTGGGGGTATCTGGCCGCCCCATGCTAGATGGGCTCCTCGGTTCTCATGCCCCTAAACTTAGTAAGCCCTAAATGCAGAGCCGCGTGGTCAAGCAGCCACCAGGATGGTGGAAGTCATGCAAGAGCTCTAGAAGAGTCCCTCTGGTCACAAGACCTTACACCATTAAGATGCCATCTCCCGGCCTCCAGAAAGACAAACCAGGATGGTATCTGCTATCATGGATGGGGGTAACGGGAACAGAGTTGTTCTGAGAAGCCAAACTCTTCAAGGATTGATTATCAAGACTAGCAATGGCCTGGAGGAAGAAGTGCTCCTCTGCTCTTCCCCCAGCCTTCCTCAAATAGCTAAGGAGAGCGGGAGGAAAGGGATCTACAAACAGACCATGCGCAGACTTCTGCAGAGCCCGGAATTCTCTAGTCAGCTTCTGTATACAGATCACGAAACTGCTCCACGCAGCATCGCCACATCGTACAAAACTCAACACTGAAGAGGAATGAGCTTCTGACAGATGCACGCGGGTTCATCACAGAAAGTTCTTGGTGAGCAAAAGAGACCAGAGGCAAAAGGGTGTGCACTGTGTTCTATTTACATGAAACTCTAAACCAGGTCAAACAAATCCGTAGTGATGGAAAAATGTCTGCCTGGGGCCAGGGGCTGGGTGGGGGCTGACCCCACAGGGCACAGGGAAAGTTCTGAACTGGTGGAAATGGTCTCTGTCTCACTTGGGACAGTGGCTACACAGGCGTATCCATTCGTCAAAGCCCCAGTGGGTCCACTCTGTTGTTAAATTAATACCTCAATAAACAGAAAAGGGAGGGGAGAGGTGGGGAAGGGAGCGGGGAATGAGGGAGAGAAGACAGGAGAGAAGCCTGCTGCGGAGCCTGAACAACGCCCTCTGCGGCAGCGCCACAGCCATCCCCAAGGACTGTCCTGCAAGGGGCTGCCAAGCCCGGGTCTTGCCAGTGCGCGCGCATTGTACTGGGCCTCAGTTCTTGGAACGACTGATCCTCTAACACATACAACTGATTCTGACGAACCTGAACGGTCCTTTCTGACCGGGTTAACTCGGCTCTCCAACATGCCCGCAGTAAAAAGTGTGATGACGTCAGCCAGCGACTCAGCAACGGCCACGTTCGGTGACAGGCTCCAATGGCTGTCAGTGAACAAGTAAAATCTAACATGATAATTACAGGTATTAGCTTTTCTTTTTCTCAATTGATAAGTAAATCTTAAGTTCTAGAATTTAAGTAGGTTATATAGGTTATATAAAACATTCTTATCGTCAATCTTTTTTTTTTTTTTTTTTGGTTGGGGGAAGAGGGTAGCGGCTAGGTTCAAATCCTACATGTTAGCCTTTCATATTTTTCATGAAACAAGACATAAATAGAGCCATCTTACCTTTAGTCTCTCTCTCTCTCTCTCTCTCTCTCTATATATATATATATATATATACATACACACACACACGAATAAACCAAGCCAAATTTCTAACATTCTCGATCAAAGAAAAAGGTGCCAGAACAAGCTGAACTAAGTACTAGTTCTATCTTTGGCAAAGTTAAAAAAAAAAAAAAATTAAAACCCTTTATATAAGCTTCTTTGCTTCCCTGGCAGTCACCCAAAGCTTAAAAAAAAAAAAAAAAAAAAAGAAGCCAAACTAATTAAAGCAGAAAACCCAATTGAGAAAAACTTCAAAGCACCAATGTGATATGAAAAATATGTTAATTTCTTTTCTTACACATTTTATAAAATGCCACCATGAGAAGAAACACCTGGGCTTCTAACACAACACCTCCGTGGTTAAGATGTCACCCGCAGTTCTGGGGCCAGCTCAAGCCTTCCTTGGACAACACATTGAAGACAGAAAATGATCTCTGAAGGAAGGTCTGAATTCAAAAAGGAGTGGTGAACAAGATTTGTGGTGAGTTTTGGGGTATTTTCAGGACTAAAGTTAGAGATCTGCTCCGCTCATGTTTTACTGGAGGTTTACGGGTGTGATTTTCCCCTTCATTGGTTTCTACGTGCCCTCTCTATGCTAGACTCTGGAAGTTACAAGCTAAATAATTCCCTACACTTGTCCTTAAGCGGCTGAGAGCAGCGTAAACAGACAAGCACCCAGAGGCCCACACAGTGTGACAAGAGCTACACAGCAGAACTAGGAAGGGAGCCCTGCCTAAGGGAGCCGGGCAGATGCGGGAAACCCCCAGGGAGACTGGGCATGGAGCTGCATCGGGTAAAGGAAGGTGGGCTGCGGCTTCCTCCTCCCCCAGCTTCACTGACTGGGGGATGCCACTGAGGGCAGGAGCGCCCAACGCGACGCTGCCAACTTTATTTTGTCCACTGTGCGCACTTAAAAAAAAAAAAAAGAAAAACCAGTCACCTCCCATTATTTCGTTTCAAAGGCATTTTAATAATAAAACCATTTTTTAATATTTTAATATTAAAAAGCAGGTCATACAACTTCAGAATATATCTAAAGCTTCAAACTAAGTATCTCTAGCTTTGTAAAGAATAATGACGACATTGCTGTTTTAGCCCCATGGCAGTAAAAATACCATCATGAACGGGTGTTTAGAAACCCTGCAAACAGGCGAAAATTAGGGACTATTTTATGACATTTTATATACATCTGCCAGGATCTTTACATACAGTGACTCTATACTTCATGATAACCCCGCAAGGTGGGAGTGCTGTCCCCATTTTTCAGAAGAGAAAACCAGAGCCCTGGGGGAAGTGGCTTGCCCATGGCCACACAGCAGTCACAGTGCACAGAGCTACTTCACATGCTTCCCTCTGACAGCGGAGCCTGTCCAGTCCCACCAACATGCTGGGATGGTGTGTGAGAGGTCTGGGTGACCTCTGAGGTCCTCATCAGAAATAAACATGTTTTACTGTTGTTGCTTTTAAGATCGCAAAGGAAGCTCTGCTGCTTCTTTTTTGGAGTCCCAAACAACCAACAAAAACCCTTTGTGAAACCAAGAGAGGTATAAATATGTAAATAAATGGAAACCATGATCCCAAGCATTCCAGAATGTTCCCTTTACCTTCTCCTTCTCCATCTGGACCAGTGCTAGGGATAAAGAAGATGGGAAAGATGAGAAAAGATCAAGAATCCTGGAGTGCTGGGTTGCTCAGTCGGTAAGTGTCTGTCTTCAGCTCAGGTCATGATCCTGGGGTCCTGGGATCAAGCCCCACATCGGGCTCCCTGTTCAGTGGGGAGCCTGCTTCTCCCTCTTCCTGTTGATCACCCTGTTTGTGCTGTGCTCACGCTCTCTCTCCCTCTCTCTGTTAAATAAACAAATAAAATCTTTAAAAAAAAATAAAATAAAAAATCCCAAAGTGCCAAGAAACGGGACGTATGAACCCTTCCTCAAGAATACTATTCTTCAGGGACGCCTGGGTGGCTCAGTTGGGTAAGCAACTTCCTTTGGCTCAGGTCATAATCCTGGAGTCCTGGGATTGAGTCCCACATCCGGATCCCTGCTCAGCGGGGAGTCTGCTTCTCTCTCTGACTCTCCCCCTTCTTGTGCTCTCTCACTCTCAAAGAAATAAATAAAATCTTAAAAAAAAAATACACTATTCTTCAGTTTGGCATGTAATAGTTAAACATTTAGAGTTTAATGATCTAAAGCCTGTAGACAGTGCTGAGTGCAATATAAATTCAATTTAAAACATATGGTCTATGGGGGCGCTTGGGTGGCTCAGTGGGCTAAAGCCTCTGCCTTCAGTTCAGGTCATGATCCCAGGGTCCTGGGATGGAGCCCCACATCGGGCTCTCTGCTCAGCAGGGAGCCTGCTTCCTCCTCTCTCTCCTCTGTCTGCCTCTCTGCCTACTTGTGATCTCTGTCAAATAAATAAAATCTTTAAAAAAATAAAATAAAAGATATGGGCACGGACAGGACTGGTTCAGCAGATCTTGTGAAGGAAAAGAAAGAGAAGGGACTTTGCCAAGAGGCCGACTGGGCTGACTGGCAGAGGGCCGAGTCCAGAACAAGTCTCGCGAGCAAACTGTGAGCCACCTGGCAGGAGTCACAAGGAGAAAGCAAGGTGCTCAGTCTGGCAGTGGTCGCTTTACCTCTGTGACAGGTGACCCAGCCGAAGACAGAGCACAGACGAGGAACACATTTCTCCATTCGTGAGAGTGAGGTCAAGAAGGGCCAGTTACAAAACAGTTTAAATCATACATCTTATTTGTCTTTAAAAAATCAGATTTGTGAGTAAACGTAACAATCTGGAAAAGTGTACGTCAAGGTGTTGACCGTGACTATTGACAAACTGAATATTTGTACTTGTATTTTACAAAGTCCACGCGCTGATCTTACAATGAAGGAATACACGGAGTTCGTCGGGAGATTTTAAAGCCGGACGGGTGACTCCCAGGCAGCTAGCAGAAGGGCTGCGGTGAGACCAATGCCACACAGAGAGTGCTTGGGACCACGACACCCCCAACATCTGAGCACCAACAGACACAGAGGGCAGAGCCCTGCCTGCAAGGCTTCCATAAATCCCCTGTTCAGGATAAACCCTGGAGCAAGATGCTATCAACCGAAGCCGCCTCCTCCCCCAGAGGGAAGCACACCGCCCCTGTAGCGGGCTTCACCAGCCGTGCACTACTTCACATGGGAAAGCCAAGGGATGGGATTCCTGAGCGTACCCCGCAATTCACTCCAGGAAGTCCGAGATTTTATGAACCATTTCTGTAAATAAAATAAGTCCCAGGAAGGGTCAAGGCTCTCCAGCTGCATCCGAAAGCAGATACTGGTTCCAGCCTCACACCAAGGACCTCATTCACAGTATAGAGGTTCTTTAAGACCCCAACGTCACACAAAGAAATCCCATGCAGAGACAGGTCTAAGGAAGACTTTCTGCAGAATCAGCACATTGTAGTTTACCAGAAGAACAGAACATAACGAGAGGCCCCATCCCCGGTGCCAGCCACACACGGGCAGGGGGAACCCCTCAAGATCTCACAACTTGAGCCCTCCCAACGATAACCTGGAGAAAGGCGAGTCGGCAGCCAGACAGCCCCTTCCCTAAGAGGAGCCAGGGAGCCCAGTGCTTCTCACGGTGCTTCTCCCATGACCTACACGGTGGGTGACCACCAAACCCAGACCATGAACATAGGCACACAAAGCTGTACAAAGACCTCTGATAGGTCAGAAGGTCCTGTGACAGGACCTACGTACTTGGGTTAGGGCTGGGGGAAATTTTATCAACAGTTGAGAGTACTGACTTCGAGGGCCAAGATGTGCCCTGAAAACGTCGCACTGTGTGCTTACTATGCTCTGTGACAGCGTTCATCTTCACAGTTCCTCACTCTGTGACCGTGGGTTTGCAGGTTAATAGGAGGGGAACACCATGAGTGAGCTCACCCAGACCCGGGGTCCCCTTGTGCTTGTCCCCCAATACACCCATCCAAACCCACTTACAATTCCCCACCTACTGAAAAGTGTCTTGAGGCTCGGGAGGGGGAACTAGGATCTTTAAATGGCATCAGTATTTCTCTGCTACACTTTTTGAAACAACAGACGCACAGTCTGTAACGTCAAAATAATGCACGTATAAGAAATGGGCTGCGTCCAAATCTGCCGGATTCAGATGCTCTTTCCAACAAAGTGATAGGACAATAAATAGTGAAGATTTTCTTTCTGTTCCACAAATGTATTCCAACTAATTTGTAACTTCATTTTACGTAGAATTATTTTCTGATGGGACACCAATTATTTTTCATCCTCGAAGATGTTGAGAAATATTATTATATAATTTTCAGCAGCACCACTTAACAGTGATTTACATGCAAGTTTTTCTTCCTCTGGAGGCCTTGGGGAAGAACCAAATACTTCTAAGATGAGAAACAGCCTGAACAACTCTGGCAACAGCCAATACCATAACACCTACACTATCGGAACAATCTGGGATCCATTACCTCTGTAGACTGGAAATGTTTCCTCCTGATCTTTTATGGAAAATGCCAAATATATAAAAACTAGAGACCAGAATAATGTTGCCTAGTTTCAACAATTATCAACAGAGGACTAATCTTGTTTCACTTGTGATTGTAAAAATTGTTAAATGCTCATAGAATCATGTGGCCCAAACGTGTTTTTATGAGACCTGGCAGGTCCACAGCATGAGCCTCAGGCTGGGAAGAAGAGACACAAAGCAAGCAGAGCAGAGGTCCTCATCTGAAGGGAATGGCAACTTCATGGGAAACCAGAGCCCGGTTTACATGTGTAAAACCAAAGACTAAAAATACCAAGCCCAAAAGGTGAGCCTCACCAAGGGGAAGTCATACGGCTGTCGCGTACACCCTGGTAAGACGTGATAAGGCACTTCACCTCTTCCCCAAGTACCCAGTATTCTTGCCCAAAACTCCTAAGCCCGGTCCAATAATGTGAAAAAAGAAAAAAACGAGGCAAACCCAAATCGAGGGACATTCCACAAAATATCCAAATAGCACTCTTCAAAATTGTCAAGGTCGTGAAAAGTTAACACAGAAACTGTCACAGATGGAGGAGACCAAGGAGACAGGACAATTGAACTCAATGTGACATCCTGGACTGGATCCTGGAACAGACAGAATCTCAGTGGAAAAACCGGTGAAATCCAAGTCAAGTCTGTAGTTCAGTTAATAACACTGCACCGAAGTGAAATTCTTCATTTCGACAACTGTGCTCAGTTACATAAGATGTTAACATTCAGGGAACTAGGTGAAAAGTGTATGAGAATGCTCTATATAGTCTTAGCAACTTTTCTGTATACCTAAATTTTTTCCAAAATAAAAAATTATCAGAGAAATCATATAAAAAATTTAACTGCCTGGGGCGCCTGGGTGGCTCAGTGGGTTAAAGCCTCTGCCTTCCGCTCGGGTCATGATCCTGGGGTCCTGGGATCGAGCCCCACATCAGGCTCTCTGCTCGGTGGGGAGCCTGCTTCCTCCTCTCTCTGCCTGCCTCTCTGCCTATTTGTGATCTCTCTCTGTCAAATAAATAAATAAAATCTTTAAAAAAAAAAAATTTAACTGCCTAATAAATATTCATTATATCCTTCATAAGAAAGAGTCAATGGCAATGTGGACTTCATGTATTTTTTTTTAAAGATTATCTTTTTTTTTAAAAGATTTTATTTATTTAACAAAGGGAGAGAGATCACAAGTAGGCAGAGCAGCAGGCAAGGGGAAGGGGGGAAGCAGGCTCCCCGCTGAGCAGAGAGTCCGATGCGGGGCTCGATCCCAGGACCCTGAGATAATGACTTGGGCTGAAGGCAGAGGCTTAACCCACTGAGCCACCCAGGCACCCCAGGATTTCTTTCTTTTAGAGAGAGAGAGAGAGACAGAGAACAAAAGGGAGCAAAACTAGGGGGAGGGGCAAGGGAGAGGGAGAGAATCTAACACAGACTTCCCACTGAGCACAGAGCCCACCTTCCAGGGCCAAAATCAAGTCAGCCACTTAAGCCACCCAGGTGCCCTGAGGTCTTTATTTTAAAATTAAGCCAGGGGAAGCGGTGCCTGGGTGGCTCGGTCGGTTAAGGGTCTGACTCTTCATCTCAGCTCAGGTCTTGACGTCAGGGTCCTGAGCTCAAGCCCTATATTGGGCTCCACACTGGGTGTTGAGTCTACTTAAAAAATAAATAAATAGGGGGCCTGGGTGGCTCAGTTGGTTAAGCGACTGCCTTCGGCTCGGGTCATGATCCCGGAGTCCCAGGATTGAGCCCTGCATTGGGCTCTCTGCTCTGCAGGGAGTCTGCTTCTCCCTCTGACCTTCTTCCCTCTCATGCTCTCTCTCTCTCTCAAACAAATAAAATCTTTTGATAAATAAATAAAATAAAACAAAGTTCAGCGAGGGAAGATGAAACATCAAGAAATAAAACAATCTGCTAAACAGTCTCAAAGAAAGGAAGGGGAAGCACCTTGAAACAAGGCAGGGCCCGTGAAAGCTGAAGGGCACAGGGGGTAGCTGATGGAGCGTACCCCGGGACACAGAGCAACTGACTGTGACAACGAACTGGGTTGACAGAGGGGACTTCCAAACCACTAGACTGCCCTGCCCGGTCTCCTCTGACCTCCCCGTCCCTGACTGCCCGGGCTCTCGCCTCCAGCACCTCTCTTCATTCATGCAGCAAGTTCTGAGGGTCTGCGAGCTCACGGGGTGAAACCAATAAGAAGAGGAGGCATTACCTACCACCGCATGATAATTCAGTTTTAAAAATGTTTTTTTCTGTATCTAGAGGAAAGATGAGCCGTGACCAGAACTGCACTAAGAAATCGGATGCCAGAGCTCTGCACAGGGATGAGCTGGAAACAGCAGGATTCTGCCTTGGTCCTTCTGACCAGGAGACCACGCTGGGAAGGACCGAGCCTACCGCCTTACAATGACTGAAAATTCACTCATGCTTTTAAATAGCTTTGCATTTAACATAAACAGTGTGCTTCTTTATAAGAGTACCTTCCTACGTTTTCAAACAGGACACAAGAAATAAAAGCACACACCTGGGTTTTCAAATCATGAACCACATGTGGGAATTTAATTCATTCTGAACCAGATGTAAGAAAACTTCTGTGGCAGGAGTCAATGAAGAATAAGCACCTTAGCTCCACATCTGAGCAAATGTCTCACACCTGAAGGTCAGCCTGAGGAAGAATGTATGTGAAGTATTCCTGCCCAAATGCCCTGCAACAAAATTACTGAATGACAAAGAGAGAAAACCCAGCCGTGATTTTTTGAAACAATCCTTACCAAAAAAGGGAGAGACACATTTAAAAAAAAAAATTGTATTTTTTTGTATTTTTTGTTTTCCAAAACAACAGTTTGAAAACGACAGAATCTGCTGTTTCTCACTGATGAGCAGCTTCATTATTTCTGCTTATCTAGTAATTGAAGAATGTCTTGCAAAATTCAGGCCAAAACTTCCCCAGTGCTCTGAATTATGCAACCTGGAATCTGTACAATAGTGCCACTGACCCACAGCCCTCTACTGAGGTTTCGTTTTTCACCTTCACATTAACAAAAAGGCCACATATGCTTTTTCCATTCATTTTTAAAATATTTAATTTTTTTAAAAGATTTCATTTATTTATTTATTTGCCAGAGAGAGAGAGAGCACAAGCAGGCAGAGTGGGAGGCAGAGGCAGAGAGAGAAGCAGGCTCCCCGCTGAGCAAGAAGCCCGATGCGGGACTCGATCCTAGGACCCTGGGATCAGGACCTAAGCCGTAGGCAGCAGCCCAACCGACTGAGCCACCCAGGCAAAACTTACATGTTTTATTTAATTAGAAATTCTCCATATACGCCTTGAACTTGACACATTCAGTAGTTAAGACTTCGGGAGCCAGTTCTCGGGTCGTGCACTGGGGCTCACCAGGTTTGGCAAGCCCCACACCAGTCCCAGGCACAGCAGCCTTCCCCAGATGCCCAGGGCGGTGGGTTGGCCAACTGTGAGAAGAGGACTAGCATCTCCCACCTCTCAGGCTGCTGAGAGGATTCAATGAGACAAAATATGTGACGGCCCATCCTGCCCCCAAATCTAAGCCTCCTTCCCTCCATATCCCTCTGCGCACTCTGCTTCTGGCCACCCTCCATGCGGCCCACCAAGACGCAGGTATGACAGAACAGAAAGCCAGTTCTACCAGGGGCCAGCCACTTACTGTCCCCCCACAGCGCTTTCCCGTGAGCACCAGAGGACAGGTGCCACATGCAACACACTCCTCAATCAATGGAATGTGGATTTTATTTGTATTCCATCTACCTCTCCACTGATTTCCAGGAGGAAGAATTTTCCTTTCTTTCCCCGAGAGAGAGAGCGCGCGCAAGTGAGCGAGAGAGCAAGCGAGCAAGCATGGTGGGGTGCTGGGGTCTTCAGCGGGCTTCATGCCCAGCGTGGAGCTGGACGCAGGGCTTAATCTCACCACCCTGAGATCACTGAAATCACGACCTGAACCAAAATCAAGAGTCAGATGCTTAACCGACTGGGCCACCCAGGGGCGCCAGAAGGATGTTTCTCTCAATGTTCCTCGTCTGTTACACAATGCCTAACTCCTCCCCCAGGAGAAAACAGTAGAGGACTCCTAGAGGGCAGGAGACAAAGACCAAACACAGGCTTCTTCTCAGTGGAGATTATATATTTTTTAATTTTGTTTATTCACTTGAAAGAGAGAGAGAGAGAGCACAAGCATGCTGGGGGAAGGGGGAGGGAGGAGAGAGCAGAGGGAGAGGGAGCAGCAGACTCCCTGCTGAGCAGGAAGCCTGAAGCAGGGCTCCATCCCACGACCCTGGGATCATGACCTAAGCCAAAGGCAGATGCTTAACCGACTCAGCCAGCCAGGTGCCCCTGGGTGGAGATTGTCATTAAAAGATCATAAGCAGGGGCGCCTGGGTGGCTCAGTGGATTAAGCCGCTGCCTTCGGCTCAGGTCATGATCCCAGTGTCCTGGGATCGAGCCCCACATCGGGCTCTCTGCTCAGCAGGGAGCCTGCTTCCCTTCCTCTCTCTGCCTGCCTCTCCACCTACTTGTGATCTCTGTCTGTCAAATAAATAAATAAAATCTTAAAAAAAAAAAAAAAAGATCATAAGCAAGGGGAGCCTGGGTGGCTGAGCCGTTAAGCATCTGCCTTCCGCTCAGGTCATGATCTCCTTGCTTGTGTTCCCTCTCTCGCTGTCTCTCTCTGTCAAATAAATAAATAAAATCTTAAAAAAAAAAGATCATAAGTCAGAATAACAAAGCTGGTGGCATCACAATCCCAGGTTTTAAGATACATGGCAAAGCTGTGGTAATCAAAACAGTATGGGCCCGGCACAAATACAAACACAGATCCATGGAACAGAATAAAGGGCCCAGAAATAAACCCACGCTTATACAGTCAATTAATCTTGGACAAAGGAGACAAGAATATCCAATAGGGAAAAGACAGTCTCCTCCATAAATGGTGCCGGGAAAACTGGACAGCTACACGGACCACTCTCTTACACAAAAATAAACTCAGAATGGATTAAAGACCTAAATATGAGGCCTGAAACCACAGAACTCCTAAAAGAAAACACAGGCAGTAAACTCCTGGATACTAGCCTTAGCAACATATTTATGAATCTGTCTCCTCAGGCAAAGGAAACAAAAGGAAAAATAAACTACCGAGACTACTCCAAAATAAAAAGCTTCTGCATGGCAAAGAAAACACAAAAACCATCAACAAAGCAGAAAGTCATCCTACTGAACGGAAGAAGATATTTGCAGGTGACATATCTGGAAAGGGGTCAATATCCGAAACACAGAACTTAAACAATTCAACACCCATCAATCCATCAATCCATCAATCAATGGCAGAGGACTGAACAGAACACTTGTCCAAAGAAGAGACCCACAGATCCCAGCAGACACACGAAAAGATGTTCAACATCACTAACCATCAGGGACATGCAAATCAAAACCACGAGATAGCACCTCACACCTGTCCGAATGGCTAAATCGAAAGGACAAGAACAGGTGTGAGTGAAGATGCAGCAAAAAAAGGAACGCTGTGCACGGTTGGTAGGAATGTAAATTGGTGTAATCACTGTCGAAAATCGTATGAAGGTTCCTCAAAATACTAAAAATAGACATACTACGTGATCCAGTAATTCCACTGCTGAGTATTTTCCCAAGAAAATGCAAACACTACTTCAAAAAGCTATGTGCACCCCATGTTTGTTGCAGCATTACTTACAATGGCCAAGATATGGGAGCAGTCCCAGTGTCCGTCAGTAGACGAACAGGTAACAAAGATGAGATATATGCATGCGTCTGTATCTAGACACACACACACACGGCTATCACAGCCATAAAAAAGAAAGAGATTTTGCCATTTGCAAGAACATGGATGGACCAGAGAGCATGATGCTAAGTGAAGTAAGTCAGAGAAAGACAAATACCATATGATTTCACTTATACGTGGAATCTAAAAAACAAACAAAAATAGAAATACACTCATAAATTGTGAGAACTGGGGGTTGCTAGGAGGGAGGGGGTGCAGGGATGGGCAAAATAGGTGAAAGCGATTAACTTCTGGAGCGACCGGGTGGCTCAGTTAAGCATCCTACTCTTGGTTTCGCCTCCGATCATGATCTCAGGGTCCTGGGGCTGAACCCCGCAATGGGTTCAATGGGCTCCACATTCAATGCAGTAAGCTTGAGACCTTTTCTACCTCTCCTTCTCTGTCCCTCTCCGCCATGCTCTCTAAAATAAATAAATCTTTTTTTAAAAAGATTTTATTCATTTATTTGACAGAGAGAGACCACAAGTAGGCAGAGCAGCAGACGGGGGGGGGGGGGGGGAGCAGGCTCCCTGCTGAGCAGAGAGCCTGATGCGGGGCTCGATCCCAGGACCCTGGGATTATGACCTGAGCCAGAGGCAGAGGCTTAACCCACTGAGCCACCCAGGCGCCCCAATAAAAATAAATCTTAAAAGAGGTACAAAGTATCAGTTACAAAATAAGTAAGTCACAGACTTGAAAAGCACAACATAGGGAATGTAGCCAACTTAATACCGTAATAACACTGTGCGGTGACAGACAGTGACAACACTGATCACAGTGAGCACGGCATAATGGGTGAAACTGTCAACCACTATGTGTGCACCTGAAACTGATGTAACACTGTACATCAAGAACATCAAGGATACTTCAAGAACAAAGTAAAAAGAGAAAAAGATCATAAGCAATGAAGATTAGCCTCTCTCCCTTCACCCTCCACTGCAGACCAACACAAGGGAGCCATCTGGAGCAAAGATGCCCGCTCTGCAGACGCAGCCGACCTTCGCAGAGGCGGTACCAGAAGGTGAGTCAGGCAGAGTCAGCAAATCCGCTTGGCGAGCCCTGCGTAGAAGCTACCCTCTGCCATTTCCTCCACGCCTCCTATGAAGCAGGTCTCTAGTCCTGTTCTGACACTCTAGCATCACTCTCTCACAGTCCAAACCTGCGTGAGTTTAACTTACTAACTCATTCAAACCCAATACCGGTACTCAATTTTTGACATTTACTAAGCTCTCATCACACGCTCACCATAAAATGCTAATTTTAAGGGATACAGAAATCCACTTAGGGAGTCTCTGTCTGTCCTTGTGGTTCACTCATAACGAAGTTAAAACCAAAATACTTTTTTTTTTTAAAGATTTTTTATTTATTTACTTGACAGGCAGAGATCACAGTTAGACAGAGAGACAGGCAGACAGAGAGGAAGGGACCAGGCTCCCTGCTGAGCAGAGAGCCCCATGCGGAGCTCAATCCCAGGACCCTGGGATCCAAGACACTGGGATCATGACCTGAGCTGAAGGCAGAGGCCTTAACCCATTGAGCCACCCAGGCACCCCAAAACCAAAATACTTTTTTTTTTAAAGATTTTATTTATTTATTTGACAGAGAGAGATCACAAGTAGGCAGAAAGGCAGGCAGAGAGAGTGAGAGGGAAGCAGGCTCACTGCCCAGCAGAGAGCCCGATGCGGGACTGGATCCCAGGACCCTGAGATCATGACCCGAGCCAAAGGCAGCGGCTTAAACCACTGAGCCACCCAGGTGCCCCCCCAAAATACTTTTATTAAAAGGCAGAATGGGTGCTCAGCACTCTGCTTCTCCCTCTCCCTCTGTCTGCTGCTCTGCCTGCTTGTGCTCTCTGTCAAATAAATAAATAAAATGTTAAAAAAAAAAAAAAAGGGCAGAATTGAGGATGCCTGGGAGGCTCAGTCAGTTAAGCACCCAACTCTTAGTTTCGGCTCAGGTCACGATCTTGGGGTCCTGGGATCAAGCCCCGAATCGGGCTCTCTGCTCAACGGGAGCCTGCCTCCTCCTCTCTCTCTGCCTGCCTCTCTGCCTACTTGTGATCTCTGTCAAATAAATAAAATCTTAAAAAAAAAAAAAAAATCGGGGCGCCTGGGTGGCTCAGTGTTTAGGTTAAAGCCTCTGCCTTCGGCTCTGGTCATGGTCCCAGGGTCCTAGGATCGAGTCCCACATCGGGCTCTTGCTCAGCAGGGAGCCTGCTTCCCTTCCTCTCTCTCTGCCCGCCTCTCTGCCTACCTGTGATCTCTGTCAAATAAATCAATAAAATCTTTAAAAAATAATAATAATAATAAATAAATCAACCTCAGATAGACTAAGGCTAATGTGAAAAACAAAACTTTAAAATTGTTAAAAGAAAATAAAAAATATCTTTATGACCTTAAGACAAGGAAGGATTCCTTTTTTTTTTTTTTTTAAGTTTTTATTGATTAACCGACAGCCACCAGACATCCCAGGATTTCCTTTAAAAAGTTATTAAAAGGGACGCCCTGGGTGGCTCAGTTAGTTGAGCCTCTGCCTTTGGCTTGGGTCATGATCCCGGGGTCCTGGGATCGAGTTCCGCGTCACACTCCTTGCTTGGCGAGAAGCCTGCTTCTCCCTCTGCCTGCTGCTCCCCTGCTGGTGCGCTTGCGCTCTCTCTCTCTCTCTCTCTCTCTCTCTCTCTCTCGCATGTGCACACACTCTCTCTCTGGCAAACAAATAGATAAAATTCTTAAAAAAAATAAAAGTCACTAAAAGTGCCAATCATTAAAGAAAAGAATATAGTGAACTGCACTGAAATTTAAAATGTTAAACAAAAGATAGCACAATGACAGTAAAAACACACGGACAGCACTGGGTGTGGTGCATAAACAATGAATCTTGGAACACTGAAAAAATAGAATTAAAAAAAATTCAAGCGAAAAAAAAAAGCACATGGACAAGGTAGGAGGCGATATCGGTATCTCACAGAACAAATGGGCTATTATGAAGAATGAAGATGAACCAACACAAATCAGTAAGAAAAATACGAACGGATCGGGCGTGTTCAGGGTGGTATGGCCGTAGACGTAAAAATACAGACAACCCAAAAGAAGTACAGGAAAGGACGTGTCACCAAAGAGAACCTATGAATTGCTAACACCCACATGAAAAGATGCCCATCCTCTTCAGTCATCAGGGAGAGGTAAATTAAGGCCAGAATGGGAGGAACATTTGGCAGTCACTAGATGGGTACAATTAAGAAGTGATAGTAGGGTGACTTGATTTGGGCTCAAGTCATGATCTCTGCGTCCTGGAATAAAGCCCCGCCTGGCTGGGCAACTGGATCACAAAGTGCCCAGGTATTTGATCAAACACTATTCCAGTTGTTTCTGCAAGGGTGTTTTTGAGTAAGATTAACATTTTATCTTATTTTTTTATTTAGGAGAGGGGGGAGGGGAGGTGCACAGGGGGAGGAGTAGAGGGAGAAGGACAAGCAGACTCCCTGCTGAGCGCAAAGCCCAAGGTGGGGCTCAATCTCAGGACCCTGAGATCACGACCTGAGCTGAAACCAAGAGTTGGATGCTTAACTGACTAAGCCACCCAGGCACCCCAAGATTAGCATTTTAATCACTAGATTGCCTTTTACAATGTGGGAGGGCGACAATCTAATCAGCTGAATATATGAACAGAATAAAAAAGAAAAGAAATCAACCCTCCCCCAAGTAAGAGGGAATCCTCTAACTGCCAGCCTTCAGAGGGGCCTCCAACTGTCCCACAGTGTCTGCTCAGGTTTGGGCCTACTGGCCCAGACTAGATTTGGGCCTGTCAGTCTGCATAACCACGTGAGCCTATTCCTTAAATCTCTGTCTATAGATACACACATTGGATTGGTTCTGTTTCTCTGGAGAATGCTAATACAATGCACACAATGGAATACTACTCAGCAGTAAAAATGAATTTGCAGATTACTTATGACTCCCTTTTTACGAAGCTCATAAACAAGAGGTGAGTATGTTATTTATACATACATATTTGTTTTTTAAATTTAAGATTTTATTTATTTATTTGACACAAAGAGAGAGAACGTGCACTAGCAGGAGAGGCAGGCAGAGGCAGAGGGAGAAGCAGGCTCCCCATTGAGAAGGGAGCCGATGTGGGGCTCGATCCCAGGACCCTGGGATCGTGACCTGAGCTGAAGACAGACGCTTAACCCACTGAGCCACCCAGGCACCCCTGTAAGTTTGTTTGTTTGTTTGTTTGTTTGTTTGAAGATTTGAGAGAGAGACAGAGAACACAAGCAAGGAGAGGGGCAGAGGAAGAGAGCAGACTCCCAGCTGAGCACTGAGCCCACCATAGGGCTCAATCCCAGGAAGCAGAGATTATGACCTGAGCCAAAATCAAGAATTAAACTCTTAACTAACGAGCCACCCAGGTGCCCCAGTATTCTTTTTTTCTTTTTTCTTTCTTTCTTTTTTTTTTTTTTAAAGCAATGTAGGGACGCCTGTATGGTTCAGTCGGTTGAGTGTCTGCTTTCGGCTCAGGTCATGATCCCAGAGGCCTGGGATCAAGTCTCACATCCAGCTCCTTACTCAACGGGGAGCCTGCTTCTCCCTCTGCCTGCTCTGCCTATAGCTCTCCATGCTTCTGCTCTCTCTCTCTCTCTGACAAATAAATAAAAAATTTTTTAAAAATTTGAAAAAATAATAAATATATAAAAAGCGAGGTAATTAAAAAAAAAAGGCAAGGTAATGAGGGAACGATAAAATATCCTGGATTACCTTTATGCATTAGCAGGAAATGCCTCCTAGGAGCCTCCCTGTGGTGCAAGATGGTTAAATTCCCAAGCTGGGAGGTTGGCTTCAAGGTCTTTATTATTATGCTTCAAAACTTACTTATCCATCACCTGGTTTTACATGAACTTTAAACTGTCTAATAAAACATTTCAAAACTATGGGTAGACCAGACAAGTGCCATAAGAAAGACACAAGAAGAGAAACCTGGGTGTCCAACAAACATCAGGCCAAAGGATAATGCTGAGACCCACGCCCCCTACCCCCAAAGGCTTTCGCGGCCGGTCTAGGAGATGCACTCTGATCTGAAGCCCCCCAAAGTTCAGAACATTCAGGCCTTCCCCCACCCCCCTTCATTTCAAGAACACTGGTCCACTTATTTCCCATGTGGAAGAAGGAAGAGGTTGGAAATGACTGTTGGGCTAACTCCTCACAGAGCGAGGACTGAACCATGGGCCCCTGCCAGGTTACCTATGTCCGCAGCTGGCCCTCAGCGCTCTTTAGACGCCACACTTGGTACTTGCCCTACTACTGCTCTCTGGCTCTCTGGGCCTTGGGGAGGTGGCTTGTTACAGTAACAAACTTCTTCCTCACCCAACCCCAGGAGTTCATTCATGGTTCCTGCAGGGTGAGGCCAGGAGCCACACCTGGTCGTGAAAGGCCAGTAGAAGTCCTCAGGGACAGGTGGTCACAAGCTCCAGACCAGAAGAGAGGGACAGGGCCAGCTCAGACTGGGCAGACACTGCCACAGCCCCTTCCTCTGGCCCCTTCCCCATGAGCCTGTCACATCCACAGGATCATCTGGGGTTCAGAGATGTGGAGGAACAGCGCTGCGTGCATGTTTCCCTGTCATCTGGGGCTTAATGGAATGAGGACTTGATGTGCTTGCTGCTGGGTTCTGGAAAATACTTCTGTATTTATGTAGACTCCTTCTATTACCATTTCACTTAGATTTTTATTAGGATTAGCTGCTGGTTTTTATTATAAGCCTTTTAAACAACTGTTAATATAATCAATATTATATAGTTCATATAGTCAATACAGGTTTTCTTTCTAATGTTATATACTGAATTGTTAAGCATAACTTTAACTGAGCACTTACTACATGCCAAGTCCTGCTCTAATCAATTTCCATCACTTTACTTCAGCCCTTCCATCAACCCTATATGATCACACTACTCTTGTCCTGCTACTTTTACAGATAACATTGAAATTCAGGAGATTTAAATAATTCAGCCAAAGTCAGAGAGTTAACAGACACCAGGACTGGGACACAGCTGACTCTCACTCCCTGAGCCAGAGCTTTCTCCAGCCGACATACTTCTTATTAGGACACCCCTGTACTTCCAGAATACACCTTACTTGGTTGTGGAGAGTACAACTTCTTCTTTTTTAATTCAAGTATAAGTAACACGCACTGTTATGTCTGGTTTAGGTACACAATACAATGATTCAACAATTCTATACATTTTTCAGTGTTCACCACAATACGTGTACCACACATCCCCTTTATTTCACTATTCCCCTGCCACCTCCCCTCTATAATCTTTTAATACACCACTATATTCAAATAACTGCTCTATTTAGAAATAAACTTAGAAATATATTTAGAAGTGTTGCAAGTAAATAGAAACATACATATGCACACACACGCACACACACATACATACAAAGGGGACAACTGGTCTGTTGTTTTCTCTAGACCATGGAAGGAACAGGAAATCTAACCACTGTAAGATTTTTTATTTATTTATTTGACAGACAGAGATCACAAGTAGGCACAGAGGCAGGCAGAGAGAGGAAGGGAAGCAGGCTCCCCGCTGAGCAGAGAGCCCGATGCAGAGCTTGATCCCAGGAGCCTGGGATGGTGACCTGAGCTGAAGGCAGAGGCTTAACCCACTGAGCCACCCAGACGCCCCGAATCTAACCACTATAAAGACATGACATATATGATTACATAAAAATCTTTAAATGTTGTGGGAAAAGACTATCTAAACAAAATAAAAACAAATTATAGAAACAATACTCAGAGGGACATTTTTGTAAATACATACAACAAAGGATTTATAGCCCAATATACAAGAGCTCCTAAAAACTGTAAAGAAAATCCAATAAAAGAAAAAAATGGACAAGAAATATGGATAAAGAACTCCTAGAAGAAACACAAATGGCTAATAAATACGTGTAATGTTGCTCAGCCTTACCAGTACTCAGGAAAATGTAAGAATGGGATGCTATTTTCACCCATCAGATTAGCAAAACCTGAAGTCTGGTGCTGGTGGGAATGCCCAGAAGAGGCACACAACTCACACACTGTTGGCGTAATTACGTCCTAAAAAAAAACCTGAAGCAATTCAATCTGGCGAAACGACGAACGCTGCGGATGTGGGGAGACACCCGGAGCGCAGTCGTCACTCAGGCAACAATAAACACGTACAACAACACACAGTGCACGCCGTTAGACCTTTGTTCTCAGGGTCAGCTAAAGGAAATGAGAGCAGGTGGCTGAGCGGTACCTACTTACGCTCTCGCTTTTACTGAAACACGCACGGGTGTCTGTGAGAGCCTAGAGACTGTTGTGGAAGGCTCTGCTGCACCAGGTCGGTGCTGGCTTATGTCAAGCGCTGGGACTGGAGCTTTACTACCCCTCCGTGTGTACGCCTTTTTGCTGCACTTGGCAGGAACATAGAGTAACAAAGGCAACAGCCTGTTAACTCTGAGAAATCTAACGAAGAATATTATAAAGCACTTTCGTCGACACACAGCAAAAGAAGGGCACAAGGTCCACATCGGGTCGGTGGCGGAGCCAGGCGTCCACCTTCTGTCAGGCTGATGACCACGAAGCTGGGCTCTGCATCCAGGTGACGCCGCTTCTCCTCACTTGAACTCACTCACCCACAAACGGGGCAACCCAAGAAGGCCTCACCTCTCCTACTGACAGTGAGTTTGGGGAGGCAGTCTGGAAACAAGTTCAGGACAACGTTTCTTGAGCTCCCGTGGATGATGCGCTATACTTTTTCCGCCTGCAGAAGTTCACACGAACTCTCTGAGACGCACACACAAGTGTCTCTGCATCCTAGATGCATCCTGGCCTGGGTTCATGTGTTATCCCATTCCACACAGCACCCACAATGCATTTCCAAACAGGCTGCTCCCTGCCCAGCACCCACGTCTCCTCCTTCTGGCAAGAGCCTTCCAGCTGGGCTTTGGGGAATCCCTCTGCCCACGGAGACAATTGACCCTCCCCTGGCTCCTTTTCGGTCCATAAGGTCACCCTACTCACTGTCTTCCGAGCGATTTTATACTTAGGTTAGCTTAGAGCCACAGGACCGTAACTGGTATAGACTGAAAGGAACGCTGTCCCTCTTGACCACTTCCCCGAAGCAGAGCACAGAGGTGTTACAAAGTTTTGTCACTTAGGAGAAGCAGCGTGCGCCTCTGCAAAGGCCTGAGACACAGAAACTTCAAAGCTACTTTATATTTTCTTACCACTTCCCAAGACCCAATGATAGTTACATCTGTTTAAATCTCTACTCAGAGAAAACTATTCAACTGAAGACAGAAAGACATGACTGGCCCAGGTCATCCGTACTTCTCCGTGAAATCTCTGACCCCTCCTGTCCGGAGCGCTCTCTCTCTCTCTCCGAAGGCACCCGCCACTGTCTAACTTGTGTTCTAGTTGCTGAAATACTGACATGGCCCCCAGCAGCTAGAGATTCCGGCCAGCAGAATCCCTATCTAATTCACTAAAGGACCCCCTTGGCATATCAACTGCACGTGGCAAACAGACCCATACACTGCCCAATGTGCTAAACCAGTGTTTGCCTCCGGGAAAATCATTTACAGGATAACTCACGAAAATGGAATCAGGAAGTTTGGGGGGTGGGGGCGGGGGGCGCTCAAGTCCTACCTCTGGTTAGTCCACTGTAGGCCCAACAGAAAGATACGGACTTGACCTTGCACAGATTTGACCTTGCATACAGAGCACTCTACTACTCCGGTGGGAGGAAGAGATGCTTTCCTCAATCCTCGGTTAAGGGCTCAGCCAATGAAAAACCACCATACTTCCAACCTCCACATTACTCCAGTGGACTTTTAGTTTATAACAACCTTCCCAGTTTACTCCTTTCTCCTTAAAAAAGTTTACCTCTCCTTCGTTCCCTGGACTTGCCTATGATTTTGCCAAAGATTGTTTGTTCCGAATTGCAATTCTCTTATTCCCGAATAAACACATCTTTTGCTGGTAAAATAACTGGGAGTTTTTAATCTTTAAAGTTAACATCCCAAACCTATTTACGCCAACTGCACCTATAAGTATATATATGTATAAAAATAAGCATTTATATATGGATATACATATATATGGATTTATATGAGTATGCATACACACACTTAACTATATAAACCCATGAAATTACAGTTGTTTCTATGAAAAATTACAATTAGCTATTTTTTTTAAACTTTTATAAACCTACATAAATTACAGGTGTAGGCGAGACAGGAAAGACAGGTATAAAGGACTGAGTGAAAATTTGTAAAACTCTAGAATACAGCAACTCAAGTTGCTTCACCCATCATTATTAGTTCTCAGTCCTCTTCAAGCAAAACCTGAATATGGAAGGCAACAGATTATGGGTGTGGTTTATGCAAGAAAATAAGGGATAATTCTGATCCACAGATTCAAAGTAAAAGAAAAGGTCAATAAAAGACTGGCACATCAGATACACTGATTTTTTTTTTAAAGTTAAAAATAAAATGCCTACATTATGTACTGTTCTGTATTACTCCTGCTTCACCCAGCCTGTTCATTTAGCTGAGGGGTGGCCTGTCCCAGTCTCGGAGGCAAATGCTGAGGGCCCACGGGTCAGGTGTCACGTCAAGTATTAGCCCCTGTGCGGCTTCACCAGAAATAAACTGGGAGACTCAGCAGGAGAAGGCGCACACAGCCTACTGGGCACAGCACCGAACAGAGCATTAAACACATTCTTCCCACCATAAGTGAAAACAGAACAGCTATGTAATTTGTTTAAAGACCAGGAAAATTAATAAAAGTAGCTAATTCAAAATTCTCAATTTCCAATCTGGAAGAAAAGCCGTGGGCTTCCCTGAAAGCGCTGTGATGTTGGTGTTTGCCTAAGAAAACTGCTCCAGCTTGCGCTCGCCCATCTCCCCAGACTGAATCTGGGGATGCGGAGAACTCAGCGGTCGGGGACGAAAGCACCGTGGCTGACCCAGGACAGCTGGGTGGCTCCACCTGACTGCAAAGACGGCTCCAAGTGGAAAAACCACTCCCTTTATTTGGTGCTTCAGGGCATCCGGGAATAAAGAGCAAAGTCAAGCAGAAGGAAACGGAAATTAAAAGTCTCTTACCTCACCTGTGCCAAGAGGTTGCAAAGCTGTGGCCTAATTTGACTGTTACAACCTGGGGGAAAGGCTGAACACCTCCCCATTAGAGAGACACAGGTCTCCTCCCCTTGGCGCGTCAACAATGCCACCCATTTAATGACGAGAGTGTACAGCCAAGCGGTTATGACTGACTACTCCAAAAGAGGCAAATCCTTGCCCAAAAGAAGCAAGGGGGGGGGGGCGGGGAAATAGTTGGAAAACAGAAGTGGGGCCAACACTTCATTTTCCTTATACTGAATTAAATCCTAAAAATGGATATACGTTGGCTTGTTTGTTAAGGTAACAAAAGTCAGGAAAGCCGGCTGCTTCCTATAAAAAATGAAATCAGGAAGTGAGTGGGAACAACATGACCAGAGAGAAGCCCTCTCTCTCAACAGCACACCTCTCCGAACAGGGTGCTCATGCCCAGAGCTACTTCTATGGGCTCCACACTCCACCCATCAGGGCCTGAAGACGGGTGCACGTGGAGTCCCCATGGTGCTAACTCTTGGTCCCCTCCCCAAACCCTGACCACATCCAGACCCAGTTTCAAGGCTCAGCAGGGTCACCCTTTACTATAGCCAGCACCCCCAACCAGCCACACCAGCCATTAGCCCTCGGCCGACCCCTCAGAAGGGCCCACCTGGTTTTTTGAACACTCGCGAACAGAAACAAATGAGTACAGTGCATCACACACACACACCAGCCATCCAGCCTCAACTGACTGTAACCTGTGCCGGCCTCTGCACCACATCATATTCTGGAGGAAGAGTTAAATTGGAAAAAAATCCTTGTAATCTGGCAACTGCCTCCACCCTACCTCCAGCCCGGATTCACTAAGCAAAGCGGGTTCCCGCCCCAGGCCCCACAGCCCAATCTCCACTCGGAGCAACTCCACCCCACCCCAACCCCCACCGTGCCCCGCCTCACCACAGGAATGTAGGACTAACTTATCCACTAAGGGTGCATGGAGAGCTGCTGGCTGCCTGTCTCCACGACCACAAAACCAGCCCAAAGGACACATCAAGGTCATCTTGACTGAGCCTTGGGATCCGGCCCACTGCCAAGGTCCAGAGGCAGGAGGCTGGCGCTATCGTTTCAAAATCGATGATTCTCTCGCTCTGTAATCCTGATCAAGCCACCCCACGTCAATTTCCCTTTTCCCAGAATTAATACAGAAAAATAAGTATTTGACAAAGGAGAGACATGAAAAGAAGACCGAGAGCTCCACTGGGAGATTGAAAAGAAGGAAATGATAGCTAGCAAAAGAGAACCTGCCCAGTGGGAAAGAAAAAGCAATCCAAACTGAGCAAAACGATGCTGCTGCTGTAAGCCACAAAGCTCAGCCACAGAAGTGGTCAGCAAGTCCGGCGGCCACCCCGGCTATTCAGGAAAGAGCAGTGGCCACCCAGCTGAAACATCCACAAGCATAAATCAAGGGCAGCGTCAGTGCGGCTCAAGAAATTAAAAAGAGCCCCCTTGGCGCCCAATCCCCTTTCCAGCCGTGCTACCCCGAAACCGCTAGCTCCTGGTCCCCCGGCATCTCGGATCCTGCACCTCGACTGCCTGTGCACGCCACACGGTCATGGGGGCCCCAGGCTGGGGAGCATCTGCAGCTCTACCCCCGCCCCAGTCCCGGCACACCAGGCCAGAGCCATGTACTTCAGAGCATTTAGATGAGCTCAGGACACACATCACCACTGACACCCCAAGGCGGAACTATGTGTGAGCAGAGGCCACAAACCCACATCCCCAGCTACCCTCACTGCTCTCTGCAGCCTGGCACAGACCCACTGGGCACTGAGAGAGGGGTCTATGCCACGGAGCTCCAGACTGGGGCACATCTACCAAGCCCACAGCATGGGTGAGAGACCGAGAGAGACTGGCTTTCAGTCCTGGCTCCGCGCTTACCAGCTACAGGACCATGAACGCATGCCTTTCCCCCTCTGGAGCTGTTTCCTTTATAGGTAAAAAGGAGGTAACAGTATTGGCCTCGAAGCACCAAGTGCAAGTTGACTGGAAAGCATGGAAGTACCTGCTGCGTGGTGGGTGCTGGACCACAGATACCACTGGGACGTAAGGGCTGGCTGGCCCTCCACAGAGAAAGACTCTCACTCAAGCCCCTAGACGACATCCCTAAATGCAGCCGGCATTTCCCCTCAGGGACCACGCTGGCCACCTGCAGTGGTGGTTGGAGACCATCTGAGCTCAGGAACAACACCTACCCACCCCCACCGGTGCCGTGTTCAGAAGTTAGGCATGTGCCAAGAACAGGGATGACCACAGCCAAATAAAAACTTGAACTCCTTTTCATAAAGCCATAACCTAATCTTCTACGTCCCCTGCCTCCCTCCACTGCCCCCCCCCACCAAATAAAAAAGTAGACAAGTGAGACTGAGGAATCCTACCTCCTAGTAACTTAAGGGGAAAATACATTTTGCAATGAGCTGAAAATTTAATTCAAAGGTTCCTATCTCACGAACCTCTACAAGTCCAGCCTCAGCACTCACTGGCCAGAAGTCTAGCTGCTCCTAGAACCACAGAGGCTCAGGAGTAAACTCGAGTAGTCGTGGCCTGTGGACTACAGTGAAATGCAGCAAAACATTTCTAAATAACTCTCAGTACTAAACCCAGTTAACGTTTCTTATCAGACCTCCTTCTCTTTCAAAGAGAGACACCAAACTACTCTTAATCCATGTTGGCTCCAAAGCTCCAAAGAAGCATTTTTTAAAATTCAAATTATTTACTGAGTCTGCCATAAAAATTATGCCATTACACACATTTGGGGGGGAAATGCACATATTTAAATCCATGATCTAAAAAACAGTCAAAGAAATAGTGTGTTTCTTAACATAATAGAAAACTTATTCTCAAAGAGGAAAGAAAAAAGATCTATGTAAGCCTGCCTCAGGATTTAAAGGCATCATTGAGTGACGGTTTTTAAATACCTAATTTCTGCAGTGAGTCCATGTTACTTCCCCTATGAAGGTGGCCCTGAAAACTGAGGGTGCACATATTACTCACGCCACACTCATTCATCCCACACGTCTACGTGTCTATTACACACCAGCACAGACCTAAGAACTGCGGATTCCAATATAAAAGACAGTCCCTGCCTCCATGTCCCTGAGCTTCCAGCCCATCAGAGCAGCCGGCAGTCAGTCAGCAATCATACCATATATGAGACACACTGGGACAGCTAAGGGCCTTGTACTCTGCAGGATCAGGGTTGGGGAGTGGGGGTAAAAGTAGTGTTGAGTTTTGAAGGCTGAGTAGGAGTTCGGCAGGCAAAGATGGAAGACGGGGCATCTGCAGCAGAGGTAACAGATCTATGGAAAGGGAGAAACACACTAAGCTCAATGGGGCAAGAGATAAGGTTGAAGGGGTGAGCAGGGGCCAGATCACAAGCTTGGACTTTATTGTGATGGCAACAGGGAGCCACCGAAAGAATTTTAATCTGGCCAAACAGCAGCCCAACTGCTCCCACTGCTGATAACTAAATGAAGACTCAGAAGAGAGCAACATAAATCCCTCCCTATTTGGTTCAAAAGAGTTAATGAAAAATGTTAAACCAAATCCCTCCTCCAACATTCAGTAACAAACTGATAAGCATGGCCCAAAGACCTCTTACATCTGGTCACCTGCTCCGCGCCTCTTTCCCCATCCGTAAAATGGGCTGGAGCCCTCCCAGAGGGCTGGTGAAAGGACCGTGGAAAACAGCACGCAGGGCTCAGAGCCCAAGCTGCACGGCCGCCGGGTGCTGGGGACGGCAGCGGCAGCGCTCGTTCCAGGAGCTCCAGAAGTGCCAGCAGCACGCAGGGCCAAGGGCGCCCAGGCCCAAAGGCAGGTGAAGATGACTTTCTGGCCGCCTGTGAAGCTGCCGCATAGCAGTACAGAGGTGGAGGCTGCTCGGACCCCTTTGGGACTGAAGGAAAAAGAAGAAAGAGCACCCACCCCTCGCATACACGGTCATAAAGCTGGGCCGAGAGGGCTCTAGTCTGAGGCAGCTCACACGGTCGCCAGCCTGCACAGACGGCGAATGGCCCCATCCACCTTCCCACGTCTCTAGCCTGGGCCCCACCTCCTCCAGCCAGGCACAGAAGGCTTACTGTCCCCTCATCAGCTTACAGCCGGCAGCCTCCACAACCACCTCTACACGTGAGACACTGCCCAGAACCTACCCACCAGGAAGTCCTTAAAGGCTCTGTGCCCGGGGTTCTGGAAAACCCAGAACAGTGGAAGAGACCACAGGAGACCCCAGCACACATCTCCCAGCCCCTCTCACACCCGAGCAGGTGAGAAGGCCCCTGCTGTCAAGGGGCTTAAGTCTCAAGGGAAATGAAGAAACAGCAAGGCTGTGTGAGGCTGATGAGAATTATACACAGTCCCAAAGGGAGGAGATCTGTGGGCCTAGAACCACAATTCCCAGCCTTTGGATTTCACTAACTAAAAATCTTCCCCCAGATTTGGGGGGCTTTTCAAAAAATAGTGCTGAAACCTTTCAAAAAGGTACAAACAGAATTCCGTACCTTATACTGTACACAAAAATAACTCTAGATGGATCGCAGACCAAAATTAAAACCTGAAACTGTAAAACTACAGAAAATATAAGAAAATATGCATGACCCTGGATTAGGCAAAGATTTTAGCTGTAACACCAACCAAAAAAATACAAACTGTACAACAGACTTCATCAAACTGTTTCAACCTCAGCTCTTCAAAAGATACTGTTAAGAGAATGAAAAGTCAAGCTACAGGTGGGAAGAAAATATTTACAAATCACATATTTGATAAAGGACTTGTATCCAGAATAAAGAAATCTCAAAAGTATTAAAATAAGCAAACCAGCTTTTCAAACAGACAAATGATGTGAATAGCTAGTTCACCAAGGAAGGTATAGCGACCCAAATAAGCACAGGAAAAGATGGCCAATATCATTAGTTATTAGGGAAATGCAAATTAAAGCCACAATAAGACATCATTACAGACCTACCAGAATGGCAACAACTAAGGACAGTCCACAGCAAGTGTTGGTGAGGACACGCAAGAACTGGACCTCTCACACACTACTGGTGGGAGTGTGACATGGTACAACACTTTAGAAACACAGAAGAGCCTGGCAGTGTCTTAAAAAGTTAAACATTATTGGGGCACCTGGGTGGCTCAGTGGGTTAAAGACTCTGCCTTCGGCTCGGGTCATAGACCTGGGGTCCTGGGATCGAGCCTCGCATCGGGCTCTCTGCTCGGGAGGGAGCCTGCTTCCTCCTCTCTCTCTCTGCCTGCCTATCTGCCTACTTGTCATCTGTCTGTTAAATAAATAAGTAAAATCTTTAAAAAAAAAAAAAAAAGTTAAACATTATACCATCCAGCCATTCTACTCTAGTATTTACCCAAGAGAAATGAAAGCTTTTGGACATACAAAGGCTTGTACACAAAAGTTCACTGAAGTTCTACTTGTAATAGGCCCAAACTATGAACAGCCCTAATGTCCATCAACAGGTGAATGAGTAAACGAACTGTGGCAGAAACACACACGAGATAAAAGAGAACGAAATCCTGATAGGTGCTACAACATGGGTGAATCTCAAAACAATTTTGCTGAAAGAAACGACACTTAAACGAGAACATACTGTATGATTCCACTTCTGTAAAACCCTAGAAATACAAACTAGCGTACAAGGACGGAAAGCAGACCAGCAGGCGCCTAGGAGCGGCGAGGGGCAGGCAGAAAGGACGGACGTAGCTCAGGAACACTTCTGGGGGTGATGGGCAGGTTCATTATCTTGATCGTGGTGATGGTTTAATGGGTGTATTCGTATGTCAAAATTGATCAAACTGTAAACTTTAAACATGTACAACTTATTGCTTGTTAATTATACTAAAAAGACAAACAAAAACCGTTTAGATCTGGGGGGAATAGGGACACCTGGCTGGATCAGTGGGCAGAGAATGCGACTCGATCTCAGGGTCATGAGTTCAAGCCCCATGTTGGACATGGAAGCTACTTAAAATTAAAAAAATTAAAATTGGGGAGGAGAATAAAGCTGCTTACCTTTTATTTTGTCAAGAAGAATACTCTTTAAAAACTACCAGTTCTGGGGCACCTGGATGGCTCAGTGGGTTAAGCCTCTGCCTTCGCCTCAGGTCATGACCTCAGGGTCCTGGGATCAAGACCCATATCGGGCTCTCTGTGCAGCAGGGAACCTGTTTCCCCCTCTCTCTCTGCCTGCCTCTCTGCCTACTTGTGCTCTCTCTCTGTCAAATAAATAAATAAAATCTTTTTAAAAAGTAGGGGGGGCGCCTGGGTGGCTCAGTGGGTTAAAGCCTCTGCCTTCTGCTCAGGTCATGATCCCAGGGTCTTGGGATCGAGCCTCCCATCGAGTTCTCTGCTCAGCAGGGAGCCTGCTTCCTCCTCTCTCTCTCTCTCTGCTTGCTTCTCTGCCTCCTTGTGATCTCCATCTGTCAAATAAATGAATAAAATCCTAAAAAAAAAAAAAAAAAAAAAAGAATGGCCACGATTTTATACTAAAAGAGAGCCCTTCTCAAGAAAAGGTAATTGCTAATCTTAACATATAAAAACAACACAGTCCTCTCTTTTCCTCACTTGGTGACCACACCATTTCAGATCAGCTTTTGTGACCCACTGGGCTGGGGATACTAAAAGCTGCGCAATCCTCAGACGGTTCCTGGGCTCATCTCCATCTTCAACCTGGCAGTTGCTCTTGGAAGGGAATCACCCCTACTCCAGCAGCACTGGGGAAGGTCATGTGTACTGTGGGTCACTGCAACTCTGGCAGTGACCCAAGACACTCTGTCCTTCCCTCCTGGAGGACAAGAAGACACAAGAAGTATGTGCCCCCAAAAGGTTCCTAGAGTGCTGCCTGGCTGCAGAAGAAGTGAAATACCTTGATTCTGGGAGAGCTTTTTACCCCAAAGCCAGAGTATCTGTGTTTTGCTGCAAGGAGAAGTTTCGTATGTCAACATTAAGCTTGTTCACTGGGGAATCTTCTAGGCTAACTTCCATTGAGCTGAAGTTGAAATAAAGTAAGAGCTCTAAAAAGACCACGATATGCACTGGAATCTTCTGATACTGGGCCAGAATGCTAATAAAATCCAAAGGATCTCAATTAGCCAAACCCTAGAAGACTTTAGATAAAATGGAGCACTACAAGTGATCTCACCACGCGTGACTGGTTTCGTGGTATGAACAGCTGAGAAGGGGACAACACCTCCCCCAACCCCAGTTGTCAAAGAGGGAGGGACCCCTCCACGCTCTGCAGGGCCAAACACACTCAGTAAGCACGGACTCTGTTGTTTCAAGAAACCAAACGTACACGGGTCCAGAGCAGCGCCGTGCACCGCGAGACCCCGACATGCGACCATGGGAACACTCCGGCTCGCACACCCAAGCTCCTTCCACGCATGTACTACCTGTGCACAACCACCACAGGGCCCCCTCTCAGCGTGAAGTGTGTGTACACGGAGGCACAGTCCACCCTCAGAAGGACCCAGCCAGGGACCCAACACAGCTCCTACAGGTGGGCCAGGAGAACCGCAGGGCCTCTGTCCCCACGCGAGATCTGCAAGGCGGATGCCAGCTTCTGGGCAGGCACAACCACTGCCCTTCGGATAGCTCACCCTGGGGGGAGAGTCCCATCAGAAGAGGGCCCCAGGGACGAGTCCCATGTGCCTGGTCTAGGACGATCCTCCGTGATGTGCGCGGGCTGCAGAGAAACTCAACCCTGGCATGTAGTCATGTTTCCAAACAACTCTAAAGGGACAGTTCTGTGTTTGGCATGAAGCTGTGGCAAGTCCGAGAAGGAAGCAGAGCTATAAAGTTATTAAATGTAAATATTTAAAGAACTAGCAGCTGCTGATGCCAGGAGGACGGCAGCTTGCAAACTTCCAGTCAGAATAATGGTTCTGTTATGTCAGGGCCTGAGTCAAGATCACAGATGCTACTCCATCCCACCCGCTACAGAGGATACAAACTTGAAAAGCAACTTACTCTGTCCATTGGGCAGTGCCTTTAAAGTTAAAATAAGAAAATAACTGTCTGATGTGGAAAATACCAGTATGCATGTAAATCTCCTTTTTTTTTTTTAAGATTTTATTTATTCATTTGAGACAGATACAGAGAGTGAGAGAGAGAGAGAGCATGAACAGGGGGAGAGGTAGAGGGAGAAGGAGAAGCAGACTCCCCGCTGAGCCAGGAGCCCAGATGCACAGCTCCATCCCAGGACCCAGAGATCTTGACCTGCGCCAACGACAGAGGCTTAACCGTCTCAGCCCCCCAGGCACCCCGGATCTCCTCCTTTAGGCCAAGCACTAAATGATGTGTGTCTCAAATGCCATTCACGAGGCGACTATTTGGGACCAAGGATGAGATTATGCAATTTTGCTAACAATAAAAACGTATATATTTGGTGACTTCTAGTGTCCACACTGTCTACCATGTAGGGGCCTGAAAGCAGTCTCCACTCATTGTTCCATCCCTGAGCAAGGCAATTTGATGGGACAGGCAAAGGTTACATTTCTGACAGCTAAGGGAACCAATCAGAGAAGGGAGGTGTCCAGGACAAAATGAGCACGCTTCGTTTTCTGTTGCCATTTCTGATGATGCCCTCGGGCCTAGCTTGCTGAATTCCACAATCCAAGTTGCTCACTGATCGAATGCACACACCTCCCCAGCCTAGCTCTGAGGCCTGCCGTTTAACCTAAGCCCAGCTTCCCACCTGCAAAATAAAGCTATCGTAAGGGTAAGTGTAATCATGCACAGAAAAGTAGGGCAGTGCCACAAAATAAGCCTCCATAAACATTAAATTTTTAAACATCATTATGATAATGACAAAGTAAAAAACCAGTTCAGGTAAGGCAACAACCTGCACCCTGTTGAGCCCTGAATAAAGCTTGGGTCACAGGCTGCTAAGGAATCATGCCTCCTGGTCAGTTACCGAAGGGCCTGTCCTGAAACTAAGCAGCCCCATGCCATGCCACGCACCCAGGCAGGGCAGCTGAGCAGACATTTCTCGGGAAAGAAAACAGGAAGTGTGGAAAAGACAAAGTGAAGCTAAGTGCCTGTGCCTCTGGGGCTTGGTAGTCACCATCCAGCTTGGCTAAGAAGCTGCCAGGATGCCTGAGCCTGCCGGCCCCTGCCAGAGCCTTCATCACACACAAGACCAAAGGTTCAGCTGGTTGCCTAGGCAACAGCCAACCTAGGCACACTTACACATCTGTGGAAAGCGGGGCAAAGTACAATTCCCATACTTTGTGATACAAACACAGAAGGCCAAGCACAGAGCAAAGCACGAGTCTAAAATCTGGGTTTACTGACAGAATAAGCGTTGAGTGGGGAGGGGCAGCACCAAGCCAAGCCCCGCAGTGCCGGCAGCAAAACCCACTTGTGTCTGAAAGGCAACACTCTTGTCACGCCTCTGCGTTGTGATCATTTCCTCTTACTTCTACCTCAGTGAGTAGTAACGTCTTGCTTTGTTGTGGACGTCAGCCTTTCTTCGCTAGGATAAGAGGAACCGAGAATAGAGTTTTTGTCCCACCAGGGGCCAGAGAACTAAAGGGAAGCAGGCCCTGCCCGCCCCAGAGACGGAGGATGGGATGGAAGCCCAGCAGGAGGCCAAGGGACGAGGCACTGCGGCCCAGCACGGCTTCCACCTGAGCCCCTCCTCGTCCCTCATAAAACATGTTTTCTTCTGCAGACCCTGGAAAAGGAGCCACCAGGAAAACAGGACTCCACTCAGTCTCAGGGTGGATATGGAAGGGACAGTAGAAGACGAAGAAGCCAGCCAGGCCACAGTGAAGGGACACTGTGAAGGGCAGGGCAGGACACAGCATCTTCCCAACAGAAAAAACAAACACAAAAACAAGGAGGGTAAGAACCAAAATTAAAAACCTCCCAGAATGTTCTCTGAGATGTTGGTCTCTAACAACTAACAGAGCCAGGAGCATCGGTGAGAGCGGCCTCTAGAAGATACACCAGGTAAAATCTGCAGGATCACTCGACCCCCGGGCTGTCCCGCCATACCAGTGACCCTGGCAGCAACAACATGGCGCAATGTCCTTCCCAATACGCACACTGTAAATGAGGAAAAGAACAGAACGAGTTCAAAGAGATGCTGTGGTTCTGAGTATCAGGACTACTGGGTTGACGAAGAAATGCAACCACAAACATTTACAGCCTTGGGAATGTCGAACGTGAGCTTGAGTGATTATAAACACAGTAGGAAGGCTTTTTCAAAGACTGTTTCATGCTTATGAAAAGAAAGCATCTAAGTAAAATGATGTCCAGAAACCTAGAAAGGAAACGTGACTCATTTGAGAAAACCTCACTCAAGTTTCTTATCTCACAGATACTTGGAAGTTCTGGAGGCCAAGGCATGTTAACGAGAAAGAGTCCCTCAACACTTTCACCCATCAGTATCAGAAAAATAAAGCCACGAGCAACAGAGGAGGCATTCAAAACACTCTAAGGTGCTCATATCCTTTAATCCAGGATTTCTATTTCTGAGAATTTATTCCCACGAACTAATCTAATCACACAAATGAAAAAAGGAAAATAAAACTGTAAACTACAAATTCATCTACAATAGCAAAAAAAAAAGTTGGAAATTACCTAAAATGGCCAGCAATAGGGAAATGGTTTAATCTCATTACATCCCCATGATTATGCAATCATTAAAGGTCTTGTTAAAGGCAACAGTAAAAACCCAGAAAATATCTTATAAAATATTTAAGTGATCTGAACAATACAATCCTAACAGCGAAACAGTGAAAAAGAAGCAGGCACGTGTGGTCAATGCCGGCTTCAGGGCCACAGTTCTACTGACAGCCTGAACGACCTTGGACTAGGCACACAATCTCACCACCGGCAGTGTCCCTGCACTCCAACCAGTAAGCTCAGCAGTAGACAGAGGCAATGCACGTCCTGTCTCTGAAGCCTGGATCAAAGCAGGCAGCTCGCAGGTGGCAGCTACTCCTTCTACGGTACATTAGAAACCTCTCTACGCATGTGGAAGGGAAAACAAGAAAGAGTTCTTTATTCATTTTTTTCAAGATTTTATTTATTTGACAGAGAGAGAGAGCACAAGTAGGCAGAGAAACGGCGGGGGGGGGGGGGGGGGGGGGCAGGGGAGGGGGGTGTTGCCGGGGAAGCAGGCTTCCTGCTGAACAGAGAGCCCGACAGGGAGCTCAATTCCAGGACCCTGAGATCATGACCTGAGCCAAAGGCAGAGGCTTAACCCACTGAGCCACCCAGGCGCCCCAAGAGCCTTTATTCAGAAAATCCTATGCTGCACCTTCAATATTTTTTTTAAAGATTTTATTTATTTATTTGACAGAGAGAGAGATCACAAGTAGGCAGAGAGGCAGGCAGAGAGAGAGGAAGAAGCAGGCTCCCTGCAGAGCAGAGAGCCCGATGCGGGGCTCGATCCCAGGACCCTGAGATCATGACCCGAGCCGAAGGCAGCGGCTTAATCCACTGAGCCACCCAGGCGCCCCTGCACCTTCAATATTTAAAAGAACTAAAAAAAACAAAAATTAAAGAACTAAAAGACGAGAATGGGAGGAAAAGCCTTTCAACAATTATCACAAGCATAAAACAACCATCCGCTCTAATTTACCTCAACAACTGATCTTCAATTGATACCACAATGTCAACAAAATGTGAAGATCTTTCACAATTTTACACAGTGCAGAACGAATGCTCTACAGAAACATAATTTCTTCTCTTTGAACTCGCTGCTTTTGAACAGCTTATGACACCCTTCAAAATACAGCTAATGGAAGGTGAGGAAAGGGCACAACTAAGCGGGGAGCTCTGGCATCCCCAGGCATGCTGTCCCCCCTGCAGCCAGTCGGGGAGCGGGACAGGCGCCGCAGAGACCATGGACAGGTGGATGACAGCCACCGCCCTGATCACACACCTACGAGCTGGGCTGTGGAGAAGCCTCTCCCTTTTCTGCCCTTATCTCCCTGCTGTGTAAATTGCTGCAAACTTTCAGGTTATCTTCACCAAGTTAGTGGCAGGCATAGATCCTATCTTAAAAGACCACATAACTTTCCTCTTTTCTGTTTCTGAGGGATGGGGAGGGAAGATTAAGGTTTAAGGTTTATTTTCATATGAGGGTGAGTGACTCAGAATCCACTTATTCAAGGCAGCAAGATAAGAGGCAGGAGCGTGGCTTCAGGGGTGCCTGGCTGGCTCGGCTGGTAGAGCACGCACAGCTTGATCTCAGGGTCATGAGTTCAAGCCCCAGGTTGGGCATATAGTTTACTTTAAAAAAGAAAAAAAGAATGGGGCTTCAGAGTCGAGTGGAAGGCCGTCTCTCTTGATGACCCTAAATGACCCTAAATGACCTGAAGATCATTTATCTCTCAGAACTTTCACTTACTTACATGTAAAATGGAGCTAACACTATCTTGCTCCAAGAATGAAATGAGCAGGAATGTAAAGCTTCTTATATGATCCCTCAGAAACCCCAGAACCCAGGGGCTTGACCCAGATGGTGACCCCCCCAGCCCTGACCGACCCCCACCGTCGCAGGCCTCCTCACTGGCACCTGCCCGGACTCCTCAGCTGATGATGCATTTGCTGGTGCGGACGTCACAGGTGCTGCCTAATTAAAACACTGTCACGACTAAGCTAAACAGCATCCCGGCCGGCTCCATCCTCCAGCAGCCAGTCAGCTACAAAACCCACTAATAACGGCCTTGGAGGTCCGTGCGGGGAGCACAGCCTGCTCTGTGGTTCCTCTGAAGACCACAACTCACAGACTTGGCACACTCAGTTGGCGACAACACAACTGAGTACAATGGAACACACAGTTTAAAATATGAACATGTTGGGCGCCTGGGTGGCTCAGTCGTTAAAGAGTCTGCCTTTGGCTCGGGCCTTGATCCCTGCTCGGCGGGAGGCCTGCTTCTCCCTCTCCCACTCCCCCTGTTTGTGTTCTCTCTCTGTGTGACTCTGTCAAATAAATAAATAACCTTAAAATATATATATATATATATATGAAAATGTTCACAAACCATGGTCTGGGCATCACTTACAAATTTCATTCAATTGAATAGGAAACTTCAAACGGTAGGTGCAGTTTATTCTGTGTGTTAAAGACTGCAGGCAGGCACCAGCAGGGGCCCCGTACCTGGGCTCCTGGAAGTCCAAATTAGGGTGGAGGCCCTTATGGGGTCCTGGCCGGCTGGTCTCAGTCAAAACCACCAACCCTCCAGTCCCTCCTCTTCTCCTCCTCTGAGCAAGAAAGAGGGGAGCCAACCAAAAGGGGCTGGAGACAAAATGCAAGCTGTGGGAAAGTTCTGGTGAACTGCAAATGCCTACACAACCAAGCCACTTTTATATACATTTATTTCCATTCTCCAATCAGGTTATTATTTACATACTATTTCTAAAAGTAAAAGGGTAATGGCGCAGTCTGGGAAACGAGGAGAAACTTTCCACAGTTCTGCAGCCTTAACTACCACTGCTGTCTCGCGCCTGTGACCAGTGCATACGACCTGACAACTTGCCTTCTCGAGTCCTAACATTTCTCACCACCTCGGCATGAGCCACCACCACTCTCACGCACCTCCAGTCACAGCAGCAGCCCGTCATCCCAGGCTCAGGATTTCTCCAACCTAGAACGTTCAACTTGGCCACAGAATAGCCAACCCAGAAGGAGCAAGGCTTCGGCGAGGCTGGGGTGCCCTCACGACCCGGAGGCGATAGGACCAGCCTAGACCCTCAACCCAACAGGAAGGGCAGACGCAGAGAGGTGGCGAGAAGGCCTGGCAAGTGCTAGGATGGGAGGGAGGGGACTCCATGCAGGGCCGGAGGCCGCGCCCACATCAACAACCCCGAATCACACTTATGACCCTGAGTCACCAAAGCAAGGTCCAAATTGACTACCTACACTTAGGCCGGAGGAAAGAACACACAGTAGGAGGAAAGATTTTATTTATTTCTTTGACAGAGAGAAATCACAAGAGAGGCAGGCAGAGAGAGAGGAAGGGAAGCAGGCTCTCCGCCGAGCAGAGAGCCCGATGTGGGACTCGATCCCAGGATCATGACCCCAGCCGAAGGCAGCGGCCCAACCTACTGAGCCACCCAGGCGCCCGGTAGGAGGATTTTCAATAGAAGTGGATAACAGAACATCAAATTAAGCACTTGAACGGTACACTTTGCTTAATTAGCAAGTTCACTTAAGTAGACATTGTACTCTGAACAATACACAAGTTACTGAGCCAGCCCCACAGACCTGGCACAGGCGCTGACCTCTCAGGGTGCAGTACCCCACTCCGCCCTCGCTCGGCTGGAGGACGAGGAGGCTGTCAACATCCCAGTTCTGAAGCTGCTGAAGCATGTGGCCGAGGAAGGCCACCCTGTTACCCAGTGGTAGAGGCGAACTCCAATCGGGGCTGTGGCACTCTGAAACCTCCTACACCTTACTGTAATATGACCTTTCTCTGGCAGTGAAAGTTACCTCCTGACTGCATGGATCTGTGACCAAAAACCACATGGGAAAGGCAGCAGAACCCAGGAGCCACCATGTTACCAATGGAAAAGCAAACGCGGGCAAAGACACTGAGGCAAAACGGCTGCCAGTCCCGCTCTGGAAGCCCCTCTCATTGGAGAGCGCAGCCACTGCTTCCTGGAAACTTCGATGGCAATCTCCGAGCGTCCAGGGACAGTGGCAATTGTTAAAATGAGCTACCAGGATCACCCCTCGCCGTCTGCATCCCTGACCTCTCAACTTTTCCCTTCTGTGCAGAGACACAGACACCTGCTGTGTCTGCCCTGAAACAGCTCGCCATCAAACTCCATCCTCCAAACCCGAACCAGGCATGCAAGGCAGGTTACCAATATGAAGCCTGCACCCAGCCTCCCCTCCTTCCACCTTAAGTGACTCATCTCACACCGAGCCACTCGCACCCCACACTCTTCACAGCTCTGCACCTCTGCCTGCCATTCTCCTTCTGGGCATCGCCAGCTCCAGAGACACCTGCCTGAAGGTCAGCGCTCTGCAGTGTCCCAGGGCAGTCAGACCCTCCCACTTCTGTCCCCTCCCTGCATTTTGTACACACGCCCAACTGCTACTGTCGCAATGAAATGTGACGGCTTGCAGGTCCCCCTCCTGACTGAGCTGCCACTACAGAGCCCAAGAGTCGCCTTCATCTTGGGATCCCAGAGCTGTGGGCAGGGCCAGGTGCACTGTGCACACAGCAGCCAGGATGCGCCCCTCCTTGGGCCCACCTTGCCCACGTCCCCAAACACTCTCAGCCCCAGGAGGGAAAGTAAAATAAAAAACAGGCACTTCGACACGGCAGCCTAATGGAGTTCCCAAGTGACAGCCTGCCACTCTCTCAATATTTAAATCACAGACAGGTGACTCCTGGAAGAGAGGGGCCAACCTACGGACGCAAGTCTCCTGGTCAGAGCAAGGACTTGTAAAGACCAGCAGAGCAATGAAGGAGGCATTACGGCAGGTCACATGTTTAACCAGACAGTGTCCCTGCAAGGTGGCTGCAGCCTGGCGCGTACCCTTCGTCATGGGCCTTGCCCTCCAACAGCATCATTTCCTGACCAGGCTTCTACTTTTGGTAACTTCCAAATGCTCAGAATTCACTTCTGCCTCCAGCCTCCACCAATTCCTCTCTCTGGGGAGCAACGCACTTAAGGAAACTGACACGTGGCATCAGGCTTTCTGTTCAGTATCAGGGAGACCATGTGTGTCTGCCTCGTTCTTGTGGGTATCCTGAAGAAATGCATCATGAAACAAACAAATCACCTGTTTCCATGTCTGGACAATGAATAACATAACAGGAAGACAGGACCGCGCATGGACTCATACCACATTGGAGTGAAACCTACTGTATACCATCCTATACTTCCATATCTGAGTATTCTAGTCATCTTTACTATGAAGATTCTTTTCATGAGTAATAAACCACCTAACGTCTGTAAGTCTTTAAAATTCCGTGTTCTTTTGGATACATAAGCTCTTTACATAACTGAGACTCTGGGCAGTTAATAAACTGGGAAAAAAAAAAAACAGTCCCTACAATATTCAGAATCTGCCCAGAAGGCCTCAAGAAGCCACTGCTGGGTAGTCATGATCATTGCCACAATCCACACCCGACTCTCAAGCCCACCCAGCAGCTCACAGGCTGGAAGGGAGTCTCATCTGTAAGTACATATTTGGATGGAACAAGTCAAACATTTGGAGTTTTCACTTAACATTTATTTCACAAGTGTTTCAACTGCTAAGCAATTGAGAAGCAATCATTTCAATGTGTACTTTAATCAATAAACGTTAAACAAGTCTGCTCAAAACACCGAAGTCCTACAAATGTGTCCCTATGAAAAATATGGCAAGAAAAAATAACAAAAACAAAATAAGAGTCCTTTTGACAGTCAGGCAGAAAGGTGTTTAGTGATCCAAATTCAGACCAAGAAACAGCCCTTTCAGCAGACGAGCAAATAGTTTCCTCTGTAAGTGACACATTCTGGGATATTTACACAGCCAAACAAAACTCGTAATGACAACCACCAAGGAAGCAAAACCTAATGGAAAAACCCCAAGCTGGTAACCAGGTGTCCCAGTTCTGGTCCCACTACAAGTCTCTCACTGGGTGATCCTACCAGTTGGTAGCCAGTCCTGTACCCCTTTCTTCGTCACAAGAAGGAATATCCATCAACACCCACGCCACTCAGAAATGTTTTAAGGACAAAAAGGACGAGGTGAAAATGCTTTGGAATGTGTCCTCTATAAGCACAAGTTACATTATTATTAGCTCAAAGATGACCGAGAAAATAGGATTATAGAATATCATCGGTGAGAGAGAGCTTAGAGATGGGGTGATCCGGAGTCCTAAATCTGGCCCTGGCCTCTGAAACTGCATGCTTTCTGGGAAGGAGGCCACAATTTTTATCAGATTCTCAAAAGGTTAAGAACCTCTCGGCCCCTCATCTTACAAATATAAAAAACTGAGACCGGGGGCTCCTGGGTGGCTCAGTGCATTAAGCCTCTGCCTTTGGCTCAGGTCATGGTCTCAGGGTCCTGGGATGGAGCCCCGCATCGGGCTGTCTGCTCAGTAGGGAGCCTGCTTTCCCCCCTCTTTCTGCCTGCCTCTCTGCCTGCCTGTCATCTTTCTGTCAAATAAATAAATAAAGTCTTTAAAAAAACAAACAAACTGAGACCTAAGATATTTGACTGTTCTAGGCCTCAAGGTTAGTGGGAAGGCCGGCCCAGGGCTCCGCTCTCCAGCCATGCTCCTCCCACCCCGCCATACCACATTTCTAGGGAGGACAAAAGTCACACAAACCTCAAACAGCCACAGAGTGCGTTACACAAGCCATGGCACGTGTGGCTGCTAAAGTCATAGCAAAGTTTCTATCCTCAGCCTTCTCTTCTCAAGGCTTCCTGCTGAGGTCTTTGCTGGTTGAGGCAGCTTTTCCTTCATTTCTGTAACCCCTCTCTACCTCGTTTGGTGCCTGCAGCCAGGAAACACTCCTATAATTTTCTGATATGGAAATTTTTTAAAAGAAATTAAATACACATAAATGTATGTCAAATATTTCTCAATTAAAAAATAAAGATGGGGGGCACCTGGGTGGCTCAGTTGGTTAAGTACCTGCCTTAGGCTCGGGTCATGATTTGGGGGTCCTGGGATTGAGCGCTGTGTGGGGCTCTCTGCTCAGTGGAGAGCCTGCTTCTCCCTCTCCCTCTGCTGCTCTCCCTGCTTGTGATCTCTCCCTCTCTCTAGTAAATAAAATCTTTTTAAAAATAAAACAATTAAGACTTTGGGGCACCTGGCTGGCTCAGTCAGTGGAGCATGTGACTCTTAATCTTGGGGTTGTGAGCTTGAGCCCCACTCTGGGAGTGTAGAGATTACTTAAAAACAAACTCTTGGGGCGCCTAGGTGACTCAGTTGTTAAGTGTCTGCCTTTGGCTTGGGTCATGGTCCCAGGATCCTGGGATCAAGCCCGGTATCCGGCTCCCTGCTCGGTGGGAAGCCTGCTTCTCCCTCACCTACTCCCCCTGTTTGTGTTCCCTCTCTTGCTGTCTCTCTCTGTCAAACAAATAAAATCTTTTTTAAAAAAATAAATAAATGAAATAAAATCTTTAAGGAGTACCCGGGCGGCCCAGTCAGTTAAGCGTCCGATTCTTGACCTCAGCTTAAGTCTTGATCTCAGGGTCCTGAGTTTGAGCCCTGTGTGGAGACTACTTTAAAAAGAAAGAACGAGGGGCGCCTGGGGGTTCAGTGGGTTAAAGCCTCTGTGTGCAGCCCAGGTCATGATCCCAGAGTCCTGGGACAGAGCCCAGCATTGGGCTCTCTGCTCAGCAGGGAGCCTGTTTCCCCGTCTATCTGTCTCTCTCTCTCTCTGCCTGCCTCTCTGCCTACTTGTGATCTCTCTCTGTGTGTCAAATAAATAAATAAAATCTTTAAAAAAAAGATGGCTCAGTCAGTTGAGTGTCTGAGTCTTGGTTTTGGCTCAGGTTATGATCTCGGGCTCCTGGGATAGAGTCCTGCATCAGGTTCAGTGCTCAGCACCAAGTCCGCTTGCGATTCTCTCTCTCCCTCTCTCTCTGCCCTGCCCTACCCTACCTACCCCCTGCCCCGCACCTCCACCCACACACGCACACTCTCTCTGTCTCTAAAATAAAAAAATAAATTTTTAAAAATAATTAAAAACAAAACGAAGATTTTATTCTAGGAAATAAAAAATGGATTACATGGTGCTATTTTACCAAACAAACATAAATGTGCCATCATGGGAACAAAAAGAAATCAACACACAAAGAAAGGAGACTGTTGTTGTTTTATGTGCTTTTCATCAAACCCCCAGCCCGTGTGGTCTGCGACGGCCAGCGTTCTTCCAACAGTAATCTCTGGAACCGCACGAACGCCAAGAGTGTTGCAGGCCCAGAAGGCTTCTCAGTATACTTCGAGAACTCCTCTTTTAAGACTGTCTCCAGGCAGCAGACAGAACATAATCATCTGAATACTAAGTATTTGAAGGAATCCTACACAGCCATCCCAGAGACCAGCACTGGGACCCATCAGGAGTCAGGCTGCAGGCACTAAGATGCGTCCGGGTATGTGAAGGATCACTGCCAGGGCCATAAAGAAAGGTCTCTGCCTGTGGAATGCACACTGACCTCACCACTGAGGCATGGCCGTGCCGTTCTCAGGTACGCCACTGCAGTTCCAAACAACCTAACTGGGGAGAAAACTGAGCCAGCACTATGGCTCACATGAATGTGGTCATCACCCCATAATCTACGGGCTGGCCTCCGCAAAGCGGCCATGACAATCTGATGACAGATAAGGCAGGCGCGAGTCAGCGGCAAGGTTCAGGTGAGGGTGGCCAGAAAGCCCTTGGTAAATGCTACCCGATCTCTAAATACAAGGCACCATAACTATTATTAAGGAATCTATGAAATCTTTTTGATATTCCATAACATCCTGGAACCAGCTGATGACCCTGTCACAAGCAGGACACCGGAGCATCATGGCCTTAACTCAGTCTACAAGTTTCAAGTGAATTCAAGTGAAAGTCTACAACTTTCAAGTGAATGGGGACGGAAATGAAAAAGTAAAGGACAAATGCCCCTCAGCTCCCACCCCAGGACTGGTCTGGCTATCAGAAATCTGGATAGGCATCCAGGACTAGGGAAAGACAACCTTATCTCCCAGCCTATGTCCGAAACCCAGACACGGTTTTTTACATACGCATACTTTTAGGTTATTTAAATATTATGACCTCTCACATATTTAAGACTGAGAGTAATAAAGTTCCAGTTCCCAAACAGCATGAGCTGTTTCCATTCGAATGAGTTCTTATTCTTCTCCAACAAAGTGAAGCAAGAGTGCAGACCTAATCACTCTTCTATCCCTCTGGGTTAAGTTACTTTCCCAAGTAATAAATATATCAGCCTATACTGGCCAGTTTCTTTAAAGCTTGAAGACAACTGTCAAAAGAAAATCACACACCACAGAAAAGTTTTTGATGTGGCCTCGTATCTCAACTAGCATACCCTCACCCAGGTGACTGATTGCCGAGCTCCAGAATTAAGTTAACACGCACACAGATGAGTTTCCCATGGGAATCAAGAGAACCCCAAGTTGCAATGGCTCCTGTTCAATGTCTCTATGTGGAGGCTGCGACCAGGCTTGTCAATCAAGTGGGGTAAGAACATCTGGGGCCAGAACGGGAGGGCTGGCATTCAACAGCCCCCACCTGGTTGGTTTCCTCGCCCTGGGCGCCAAACTGGCAGTCCCAGGAGGATTAAAACAGAACTTCAGCATCCAACTGCGGAGGGAGGAACTGCAGAGCAGGGAAGGAAGCTGTGAGCTCAGTGACAGCCGCTCAGGTTTGAATTCCTTTAGCAGTTCTCTTGATTTTCATCAGGACAGTCAGGGAGTGTTTGGTAAACAGTGTAATGAGTAGCCGTGGAGACTCTGGGCAGCCTACCCTTTCACCGCAAAAAAACACTGGACAGCTGCAGCAGAGAAGACTCCGGAATGATGACACACACCCCACCTTGAAGGCCGCCTTCCCCTGTCCCCAAGTGGACAGCAGCATCCTCGGAGGCTAGAGCTGCGGGGGGGGGGGGGGGGGGGGGGGGCGGGCAGGCGATAGGTGCCAGGAGGCAGCACAGCCTGTTCTCCCGACCAAGTCCCTCCGAAAGGAAAATCGCCCTTCTCTGGTGGAGCCAAAAGCCCAACGCACCAGTGAGATCCGAGGACAGAAATCGCTACTTCTCCAGCCCGGAACCCTCCGATGACCCGGCCGGCTCGGAAACCCCAGAAGGGAGAAGGCGCTCGCGTTTCCACGAATCCGTGACTGTGGGAAACTCCGAGGGTGGAGCGGGCGAACAGCCCCAGCCTCTCCCGCCTGTGCCCCCTGCCCTAGGGGCTGCTCACAAGGCAGGCCTCGCCGCCCGCACCCCCGCGGCGCCAGGAGAGACGCGCGGAGGGAGGAAAGGAAGGGCGGTCGTCAAAGTGCCCCCAAAAGCTCGTCCGCGTCCGCGTCCCGCCTGCCCCCGCCACCCGTCGGACCCAGCCCTGCCCTCCAACTGGCGCTTACCAGCCACCCCCGGGCTCCGGCGCCGCTCCCGCAGCCGCCCTCGCCTCCCGCGTGTCCCGCGGCGAACCTCGGCGAACCTCGGCGCCCCCCGGCTCCGCGGGCTCCCCGCAGCGCGCCCGCGGCTCCTCCCCGAGCCTCCCTGCAGCCGCCCACCTGCCCCGCGGCAGCAGCTCCCAGCCCGCGGGCCCCGTCGCCGCGCTCCGCTCGCCGCGACCCCCGCCCGAGAACTCGCCCGCGGGCGCCCGGAGCCCCACGCCGAGCCCGCCCCGGCGGCTCCCACCCGCCCTGCGGCGCCCGCCGCGGCCCCCGAGCACGCCCCCTCCCACGGCGACAGGAAGTCCGCGCGCCGGCCGCGCGGCCGCAGAGGCTTCCCCCGGGCGCGGAGCGCGGCCCCGGCGCGGCGGCCTGACAGGGCGCGGGCCCCGCCGCCCGCCCCGGCCCCACGTCCGCCCGCGGCGCCCAACCGTCGCGGCGCGCCCCTCACCTCGGCCGCCGCCCTCCTCCCGACTCGCCGCTCACCCCGCTCCGGCCGCGACGGCGTCTCGGGGTCCGGCTGCCGCCCTCTCTCCTGCCGCGCTCCTCAGCCCTGCCCTGCCCCGCCGCGGCCGCCGCTGCCGCCAGCCACCAGCGCACCGCCCCCGCCGCGCCCGCTGTGCTCGTCCCATTGGCTGCTGGGCGCCGGGCCCCGCCCCGCGGCCCCTCCGGCAGCCCAGATTGGGCCAGGGGCCCAGAAGGCGGCCCGCCCCCTGCCGCACTGAAAGACCGCCCCTGGGCGCCATTGGCGGCGTCTCCTGTCCATCAAAGGGGGAGTGCCTACTTAAGCAAGAGCTAGGGTGCCGGGTCACCGTCCCGGGGTCGCTCCCGGGCTGTGCTTCGCGGGGTCGCTCCCCGGGGCTAGGGCTGGAGTCCCGCAGCTCTGCTGGAACCCAGGCGCGGGGAGCGCGGGAGGGCAGCGCCTCACCTGACTGGGAGTTCCGGAAGTTTCCTCCCCTGGGGCGCTCAGGGAAGCCAATGTCAACCGGGCTTCCTCAGATTCCCGCCACAAGTGCGGATCGCTCCTGAGCCGCTTAGTTTAAGTCGGGCAGAGAGAGAGAGTGTGAGTGTGTTCGTGTGTGTGTGGACGGAGCCGCGGGGAGTGCGTGCGTGTGTGTGTGTTGTGTGTGTGTGTGAGAGAGAGAGAGAGAGAGTGTGTGTGGACCGAGCAGTCAGGGAGAGCGGCCAGGGCACTGCACAATGGAGCACTTTATTTCTAGTTCTCACCAGCCCTTGCCTGCTGGGGTGTCAGCCCCATTCTACAGACAGAGAATAAGGACAAACTGATGACCTTCACCGCGCACTACCCCCAGCGCTTTCCAAGCATTGCTTCACGGGGTCCTCCTGGAGAGCAGAAAAGGCTACACCCAAGGGAGGGTCTGCAGCCGGAGCCCCGGCAACTTGCTGGGGGCTGGGGGCTAGGGGGATGGCTGGAGTAAAGAGAGTAAGTGGCAGAGCCAGGATTAGAAACCACCCCCCCCCAACCCTGGCGTGCGCTGGTTCCACCTGGAGAATGATCACGAAGACGGTGTAGCAACTTGGGAAAACGCTTCAACTAAAATGGTCAAAGGGAAAGCAGGACACAAAATGGTGGGGACTGTATGATTCCACCCCCTGTGGATAGGAACTGAGAGAGACCACAAAGAAATAGAGTGGTTTTTCACTTTCCAAATTGTTTGGAAAGTAGCATTGTGCCTACGATCACTGCTGGAGGTTTCTGAACGGGTGCTGGCCAGGGGCGTGGGCCTCCAGCCTCCTGCTCTTCCCCATCCGCCCGTCAGTCCTCGCCCTCAACCCCTGCCCCTGTACACGCACCCTCACACACATCCCCCTTCCCTCCAAGCTCTGGGAAGGCTGGAAGGGGTTTCCGCAGACCGGACACCACAGGGAGACGGCGAGCCTGGCGCTGGCCAGCAACAAGACACCCCCTGAGCCTTTCTGACCTCCTAGCCCCAGAGGTCACTTCCTAGCCACGTGACCCAGGCAGCGCTCCACCATCTACACATTGGCCCCTTTCCTGTCTCTTTCTTTCCTTCTTCATGTTACAGGATTTTTGTCCCCTTGGTGCCCGTGGTTCTTGGTCACACTGCTTTGAGGAATGAAGAGGTAGATTTCAGATGAAGAGAGGTGGCCATCAAAGCAAAGTTTCCTGAGTGATAGGACAAAGCTCCCGGAGAGGGAGGGCACCTGAGAGGGCTGCCCCTGGAGTTTCTAAGTTTGGGAGTTTTACAGGCTCTTTTGCAGAACTGTCTTAAGTAACCAGGCTGTGCTGGGTCCAGCCAATCAGGGCTTTGGTCATGTATCTGTCTACCTAATAGGTTCACGGCCATGCGCTGATGGGCTTCTGTGACTGACATCAGGGGGCTTGGGTCTTAACTGCCCCTTGCCCGTGATGGTGACAAATGCTTTGTGGTCAATTGCCTTGTTTGAGGACATTTTGCAGAAGTCATTTCTGCAAGGGCTGGAAAGCAGAATGTTAGTGCGAGGCCTGTCTGAGCTGCAGAACGGTGTTACTGCTGTTTTATTTTGGCCGTCCCGACATCGTATTTTCTTGTTGGGGACCCTGGACTTGGCTGCGTGACTACTTCTAACATTAGGGCAAAACCAAAATTCCTCTCATTTTCTCGCACCTAGCAATCTGACATTGTTGCTAAAACACTGGGAGTCCTGCCTTCCATCCCAGCAGCTTGTCGGGTATTTTTCCAATTCCCCTTTGCCAGCTGCGACCATCCCAACTTGGATCCCCACAAACATTTCACAAGATTGTGTTCCGCCTTCTCCTTCAGTCATATTCAAACTGGCCTGGAGCCCAAACCGGCCTCTACCCCTTCCCCACGGAGGGGCCTCGGGCAGGTCACTGTAGAACCTGCACCTCTCTGTCCCGATCTGTGACAGGGAGGTGATAACAAAGCCCATCTCACACGGTTGTGGTCAGGGGTGAGGGGGACAAAAAAAGGAGACGTGTGCAGAGCGGCTCTGGGCATGCAGGTATGAGTGCTCAGTATCTGAACGGTTAACACGTGGTCATGCTTTGTCAACTGCCCTTTGGTCTCCTCCTCCCCATACAACGTGCTCATTACCTGGGTCTGGGACCAAGGCTGACTCAATCCTTTATGAGCCATTTCCAGCTAAGCAGCCTGGATAAACACACAACCCAAGTCCACACGTAATTTTGTGGAGATCAAGACATTCTCAAAAACAAACAAAAAACCCAGATATAACTGTATCGCTGGTAAAATAGTCTTTCTTACACAGTGGTATATGTTCCTCGTTCCAGGACAAAAATCAAAATCTGTGGGATGCTTGGGTGGCTCAGTTGGTTAAGTGTCTGCCTTCAGCTTGGGTCATGATCCCAGGATCCTGGGATGGAGTCCAGCATTTAGCTCCTTGCTCAGTGGGGCGCCTCTTTCTCCCTCTGCGTGCTGCTCCCCCTGCTTATGCACTCTCTCTCTCTCTTTCTCTGACAAATAAAATCTTAAAACAGGGGCGCCTGGGTGGCTCAGTGGATTAGGCCTCTGCCTTCGGCTCAGGTCATGATCCCAGGGTCCTGGGATCGAGCCCCGCGTCAGGCTCTCTGCTCCGCAGGGAGCCTGCTTCCTCCTCTCTCCCTGCCTGCCTCTCTGCCTACTTGTGATTTCTCTGTCAAATAAATAAAATATTAAAAAAAATAAATAAAATCTTAAAAACAAAATCTGCTACAGACATTGACTCTATAAATAAATTCCAGTGTTTAGAAAGTGCGGGGCAGGGCAGGGGGCAGCCGGCAGTTCAGGGAGGGATGGACCTGGGTCCTGCTGCTTCTGGTCCTGAGAAGACCCAACAAAGACACAGAGTCTAGAAGAGCCTCCCCATCTAGGGACAGCAGTGATCCTCACGAACCAGAAACCCTCCCGTAGGAGGGCAACAATATTGAAGGCAGTGGTACTTAACGGAGCCAAAGGGAACGGAAATTCAATAGAGCAAAGGCCCAGAGGCAAGAAATCATGCTCTCCAGGAAGAGAGGAGGGTTCTGCTTGGCCAGAGCCTTGCAAGCACGAGCAGAAATAAGGTGGGGAAAGCAGCTGAGCCGCGAAAAGCTATGGGTGCTGGCAAGTTACTTTGCCATTCCAGGTCTCTGTTTTCCCAACCGTAAAATGGGAATAATCATAGAAATCAAGTGCTTAGGGAAACCTCAAGGATTCATGAGATCATACCTGCTCTGAGGACCGATCCTGGCACGATCAACAGTTGCTGAGCGTGTCCGAGGACCCCTCCCTGATCCGCATTTTGTAAGAGTGCCTCAGGATAGACTTAACTCTTAAACATTTTTAACTGTGATCAAATAAGCCAGATGCAGGAACCCATTAATGTTCTAGAGACAGCAAAGTGTTAACTGTTACGACTAGAGGAGCCCGTTTCTGGATTTACCTCGGAATGAAGCTCTTCCCTGCCAAGTTGTAGAAAGATCTGGATTCCTTACAAATGTGTCATTGATTAGGAGGCAATTATCCCGGCCTTTCTTGCTTCGCTTTGTTTCGTTCCACTCTGGCCCGTGCACGTCTTCTCACATAACACTATGCCATCAAGTACACAGCTGTACTTAGGAGGGTCACATTCAGCTCAGCGCTGCTGGGTAGGACACTCAGGCCTGGGACCAGCTCCCACCCCTAAAGTCAGCAGGATGTGGTCGCATTAAGGGGACAGCATTTCCCACTGTGGGCATCTCCAGGAGCACCCCATTTTCCCCAAGTTCCATAATTGGTTCTTATGCCTCATATGGCTTGAAAGCACTATTCCTGAAGGAGTCTTCATACTTTTCCTAAGTGCCAAGGCTCCTGGTTGGCGGGGAGGGGGGGGTCAGTGTTACAGTGTTGCCGTTTGCACCAATGGGGACAAGTGGCAACAAGGAAACCAATACATGAAAGTGAATGTTTGAAACTTTGGAGGAAGGACTTAATGCCCAGACTTCATGTGAGACATTGTATAAAGTATTTTCTACCCTCTGATGAACATATAGAATCACTCCCACACTCCCTCTTTGAGTTCCTGCCCTTTGGGAGGATGAGAAGGTCCTGGATGTCAACAGTGATTCCATTCTGAATCCAGAGTATCTTCTTTCCTTTGGTGGGCTCCTGGATCAGCTAAATCGAAGGGCATCCTGTGATTGGGAAACGAGATCTTGTTTTATTTTGTTTTACAATGTTACCATATGCAACCACTTCTGTGATTCCAGATTTCCTTGATAGAAAATAAAATTGCATACCAAGGCTAATTTTTTTTTAAAACATTGCAGCAGGCTCAAAATGTGCATTCATCCAAAAAAAAAGTGACTTTCCCCTTATTGATTCAGTTTATAACAGATGAATGTTATAAACTTGAACTTATAAAAGAAGTTATATACCATAATTACATCATAAAATAAATGTCTACCCATCAAACACTGCTATTGAACCCATGTAAGATTTCATGCAGAGTGCCACCGAAAAAGACACAAAGAACTTGAAGATGGTGGGGAGCCATCAAGGGCTGCTCCTGGCCCCCAGACCAGCTGTTGCAAAAGGACCTGTGTCTGTACCTGATGTGTTCAGCTGTCATCTGTTCAATACTTAGGGAGGGGGTGGGGGGGGCGGGGAGTTTCTGCCTCAGGGACAGTCATATCTCGCCTGGGGTGAGGGTGGGGGACTTCCTGGTGGAATGATCTCAGGCCCAGGATTGTATGTGGCAATATGCCCCCATCTAGGCCGGAGTACAAGAAGCAGGCATTGGAGGTCAGGCTCCCACGGACACCACGGGGCTAATATTTACCCAAATCCCGTTCACTGCTGGGTGTCAGAAGAAAGGAGAAGGAGAGGCCTAAGCGACCTAGGCTCTTTAATCTTTTGCTAAAAAACTCCCCCCCCCCCCCCCCCGCAATTAGGAAAGCCTAGGACTCAGTCACAGGCTCAGAGGTTCCTCATTCTTTTCATTTTGTTTTGCTTTGCTTTTGTTTGAAAAGACTTCATTACTTTTTTAGCATACAGCTTTGGGCAAGTCCCCTCACTTCTCAGCCTCAATGTCCCCAGGGGAGCGATGGTTCACCCCTACCTAAAAGGATGGCCATTGAGGAATTAAATGCAGTAATGGTTGAAAGATCCTTCCCACGGTGCCCAGCACAAGGCAGGTACCAGCTCGATCGATGCTGGTATTGGCTCCTGCCATCGTGCACCTGCTTCCCAGATCCACCTCCTGGTTTGCGAAGGGAAGGGGGAGCAGGTGAGGGGCCTGGCAGACCCCAATGGACAGGTGAGCTCCTTCTCCCTCGCCCACATTCCCTGGCCCAAGAGCCACAGAGCCAAAGGGTGCTGCTCTGGAGAGTAGACATCGTTTCAGGGGACGGGGCCTTGCTCTCAGGTTATCACCCATGAAGGAATGCGGGCACCATCTCTTTCTCCCAGGCCACCCCACCCTCTGCCTGCATTCCCACTCCCACGGCCCTCTGCTCCTCCCAGGCTTCATTCCTGCCTCCGCCTCGTCTCCCTGTCCCCCTTCTCCCTCTGTGGGAGGGTCCAACCAAGTCTGAGAACAACCCATCAGAACCCACCCACCAATCCAAACAGCCCCACTGGGAGGTGGAAAGGTGAGAAGACAAAGACCCTCCATACCAAGTTCAAGCAATTCCTCTGCCTGGTGGCCCGCCCAGGCCAGCCACTTTCTCTTCTCTCTGGGTTTGAGGGACAGGTGAGAGATCCAAGCCAGAGCCTGCCAAGGTGAGTACGAATGGTTTTGAATCAACTAAACCAGAGCCGTCGACGCCATGTAGCAGAGCCTCAGAAGTGTGTATGACTAAGGAATATTCCTTTTCTTCTCCAGGTGCATGAATGATGGACGATAGATCAGAATAAGCAGCCAGCAGGCTAATAGGCATGGGGAGCAATCGTTTCCCATTAGCAGCACCGGGCAGGTGGTGGGGCAGGGAAGAAATTGGCGGGAAGATGCTGGGGAGAGCATTTGAGACCAGAAAGTGTCAAAGCCAGGAGGCCCCAAAGGACGACCAGAGAGTCCTACCCTCCTTCTAAGGTGAGGAAACAGAGGCCCAGGAAAGACAGATGAGTTCCCCAGATTTTCCAGTCATCAGTGCTAGGGGTCCTTCTCAAATTGGGGCTTCTGGTTCCTTCGCCAATGTTCTTTCCCCACGCCAACCTTATCTCTCCCTCTAACACAGCAGACACATCATACCAAATGAGGCATGAACGAAAAACACACATTCCCCACTTTGCAGCACCTCTTGCTGGATGGGGGACCAGGCTCCAGAGGGGTCCAAGCAAATATTTGGGAGTCCCGGGCGGGTCCTGAGAAAAGCCAAGTTTGAGCAGATCCTTGAAGATGATAAGCAGGCCTTGGGAGGACCTGTTTCAGGGGCAGGTGATGGGGGCAGCGGGAGTGAGGGGCTGCTGGCCGGAGTTGAGTACAGGCAGATTCCTAAAGGCTGTGGGCAAATAACCCTCCCTAGAGTTCAAGACCAAGGTCAGGGGTGGCTGGCCAGGGCTGAATCCAGCACCCTGCCAAGCACACGCTCCCAGTAGCTCCTGTGTTCTAAGCATCTGGCGCCTGGCTGCTCCTGGGTGGCCTGGAGTGCGGGAAAGCAGGGCTGAGCCCCCCCCCGCACTCCACCGTACCTCTGCAGGCTCCAAACACGCCCTTCCTGTTGTGACAGCTCTGTTCTCTGTGCAACTGGTTCCAGCCTGTGGCTGGGGCTTCAGATTGCGCTCACTGAGGCCGACCAGAGTGTCACATGGGTCCAGGGAGAGCCTGTCCGCCTACCTGCCCGCCAGGCCAGGCCTGGGTTAATTATAGGTCATGCCATTCCCGCCGTGTGTCCACAGTGGCACCCAGAGCCAGGCCCTCCCTGGGACCAGGTCTTGGGAGAGAGCCCCCACTCCCTCATTCATGGGTCCATCGGCCCATGATGAGCGCCTACTGGGGCAGATCTTGGGCTGGGCCCCCAGGGAGGGTCCAAGGCCTCAGGTGGCCCTGGCTTCTCCCAGCCCCCAATAATAATCATGGCTATCACCCAAGCCCTTTCCATGGTGACAGGCCCCATGTGGTTTGCTTTGTATGTAGCAGCTCCCAACCATCCCCCTTTGTGCTTGGGGAAACGGAGGTTCAAGAGGTAGTGACTTGTCCAAGGTCACCCAGCTCTTGTGTGGCTCCCAAAGCATGCCTTTCACACTCCCCCAGACCATGCGGAGTCTCCCAGAAGAGAGGGCACAGGGAGAGCAGGGGTTGTGTCCCTGGTCTGGGGGCCTGCCTGACCACGGGCCTTGGAGCCCTGCCAGATGGCAGAGGCTGCTTCTGGGCATTTGCTCTGTGGCGCTCTCTCCAACTTTCCTACTGTGGCTTCTGCTGACTATTCCTTACCGGCTGATGGCTGACATGTCTTCCCAGACAGATATCACTCCTCCTTGGAGGCCCTCCTCTGGACACTTCCAGAAGACCTCCCACATAGCGCCCCCCTCTTTGGAGACCGCTTTCTGAGAACCCAGAAGTCACCTCTTGCAATTCTTCTGCTCTCTTCATTTGTCAAATTGCAGGGTGGACTTTTTTTCCTTTTTTTTTTTTAAGTCCGTGGGCCTGTCCTTCACAACCAGACCGAAGAAGCCAGGCCCACGCCCGAGAGTAGGGAGCAGTCCAGGAACAGATTTAATCCTTCCGACTGTGGGGTAGGAATTACCTTCCCCATTTACAGAGGAGAAAAGTGAAGTTCAGAGAATGTGGGGCATTGCCACATGTCCCTCACTCGAGGAAGGGAGGGGTGATGGCAGGATCTGTAGCAGCCATTTCTGTCCAGCGTCTGTGAGTGTGGGAGCCCGGCTCCATGCTGGGCCCAACCCAGGCCTCTCAGGGCCCCTTAGCCCCCTACCCCAGGCATGGTTTGCCACCCAAGCCCTTGTACAGATGTGTAAACCTCTTAAATTTTTTTTTTAAGATTTTATTTATTTATTTGACAGACAGAGATCACAAGTAGGCAGAGAGGCAGGCAGAGAGAGAGGAGGAAGCAGGCTCCCTGCAGAGCAGAGAGCCCGATGTGGGGCTCGATCCCAGGACCCCGAGATCATGACCCGAGCCAAAGGCAGCGGCCCAACACACTGAGCCACCCAGGTGCCCCCAGATGTGTAAACCTCTTGCGCACAGCACCGAGCATGGTAGGAAACTCAGCCAAAGCCCCTGGAGCTCTTCCTGTGGCTCAGGCCTCTGGAGAGAAAAGAGAAGAACCACAGAGAGGGGAGATACCCGGTCTCGAAAGGAGGAACATCTTCAGTGCCCTAGAGAAAAACAGTGGTTTCTTTTTTTTTTTTTTTATGAATAGACGTTTTTTTTTTAAGAGTTTTAGGTTTACAGAAAGACTGATCAGAAGGTACAGAGTTCCCGCATCCACATTTCCCCCACCGAGATTTCCTCGCTATTTACATCCATATCGGTGTCCTGTATTTGTTATCGCTGATGAACCCATGCTATTCCCCACAAAAAGGCAGTTTGCAGTAGGCCGCACCCTGTCGCATGTTCGATGGACTTGACCAACGCATGATGACATGGGTCCATCTTACCATGAGAATACTCTCACTGCCCCCCAAAACCCTCCGTGCGCCACCGTCCCTCCCTCCCTCCATCTCCTGGCAACCACTGGTCTTCCACTGTGTCCATAGTTCGGTCTTTTCCAGAACATCAGCTTTTTCAGACTCACTTCTTTCACTTAGCAATATGCATTTACATTTCCTCTGTGTCTTTTTGTGATGCGATACCTCATTTCTCATTCTTTTCTTGCTGTGATAATATTCCATCATCTGGATGCAACGCAATGTATCCAGTCAACCACTAAAAGGACAGCTTGGTAGCTTCCAAGTTTTGGCAATTCTGAGTAAAGCTGCTGTGAGCATTCGTGTGCAGGTTTCCGTGTGAACCTTGTCAATTCATTTGGGTAAGTACCAGGAAGCGGCAACATAGGTATTTTTTTTCAATGGGCAATGATTTTGTATTTACAGACCCTTGTGTCATAGAACTGGTGACATCAGAAAAAGCACCTGTGATCAGTTTGGGTACATACGTGTACAGTTCTATGAAAATGGTCATAAGAACCATATTCAAGCCGCGGGGGGTGGGGAGGGAGGGGTGGAGAGGGAGAGTGATCCCTGTGTAGGGGAGAGAGGTGAGCCTAGGTAAGTGTGGAACACCAACTGACTTGCAGGGCGTAGTCCCCGAGCCCTGAAAGGTCAAGGGCACGCAGAGGAGGGGGCAGGCACTGCATCCGAAAATGGCTTCAAGACTCCAGGACATGGTGTTTTCATTGGGCACCAGGAAGGGGCAGAATTTCAGCAGGTGGAGGGGGGAACGGAAGAGCACGCCCGCGCTGGGTTGTGGGCACAGCCTGAACTGCGGTCCTGGGGCAAGACAGTGTGGGGGCTCTGGGGGGGCACAGATGGCTGGGAAGGGGGTACCTGGAGGTTCACCTGTATTTGTAGATGGGAAAGTCACTCCAGGCCAAGTGGTAGGCAGGGCCGTGTGCCGATGGGAGCTGAGGCTCCAGAGATCCTCTCAAACTAAGGGGACTCCCGGGTGGCTGTTGGCCGAAATTTTCCATTTATCCTCCTGTTTCCTTTCTTTCTCAAAGACTTTCTGTTTGGGTTCCCTTGGCCCAAGGCATGAGACATTAGCACCCTCCTGGCCGGAAGTGAGTGTTGTGTCACCCGGACACACCCCTCAGTTTTTGTGGCTGTGACTCAGCCTTCACGGTGCCCAGCGCTCTGCCAGCCCTGAGTTCACCCTCCCTCGGCACCTGTCCGCAGCCTGGCTCCACCCGGCTGCTCCTCCCCAAAGTAGGTGGGTGGGACCTGGAAACTGCCTTCCCAGGGGCCCGGCCGGTAGGAATGGAGGAGGCGGGACCCAGCCACAAAGACAGCGGTGGTCATCGCCATTGAGGAGAGCAGGAGAGCAGCCACCGGGAAGGTGGGCATGACTGTCACCTTCACGTCACCACACACCGAGCAAACAAGGAAGCGGACGCTGAGAGGCAAAGGAGCTGGGAGCCCACGGCAAGCGGCAAGCGAGGGGACAGGGATTCTCGCAAGGACTCGGATTCCACAGCCAGGCTGTGAAGTTGGGGCTGCTGAGCACCAGCTACATCCTGGACCCTCTTGGGGGCACTGGGGAGGCTGTGGTGAATGAGACGAGCCCCTGCCCTCTCAGGGCAGACCTGCGATGAGAGAGAGGACCTTTCCCCAATTCAGCCAGTGAGCGGAGAATCCACTCTTGGGACCTTGGAGTATGGCCCATCCTCTCCCTGCTGGCCAGCACCCAGGCTGGCACATGCAGGCTGCTGGCCGCCCGCTCCCTGTCCTGAAATGGCACTTTCCTCTTTTCCAGAAGCACCAGATCAAAATTCTAGAGGTTGCTGAGGGGATTCCTAGAGGCTCAGAGGGAGAAAGGCCCTCCCTACAAGCCACCTGCCCCAGCCTTCTGCATCCTGCCTCCTCTCTACCACACCCTGGGGAGTTGTACTCTCCCTGGGACAGGAGGCTCACTACCTCATAAGATGAGACTATTCCAGATTAGGCAACGCTAACAGAAAAGCCCTCCCTGGGTGGAACAAAATTCTACCCCCTCGTTCCTTCTGCCCTCTGAGACAACCCCCATGACATATCCCATTACCTGACTTCTCTTCACCTTACAGACCTTCAAATACTTGCGTTATCCTTCCATCTTCTCTTCTTAGGAGTACAGTTCCTCAGATTTTAAACCATTCCTCAGACGCTGTCTGGTCTTGTTCTGGCTTGTCGGCCCCGACGCCTGCCACTCTCGCACTGTCCAAAACTGCTTCACCAAGTGACCACCGAAGACATGCAGGACAGAATGTCACCCTGATCTCACGTTCTGCCTCATCGCAGCCTGGGGATGGATGGCAAAAGCCCGGGCAGGAGGAGCTGTATGGATGGAGGGTGAGAAGTCGCAAGTGAGCAGACCCCTGAGTGTCTTCCGGCCAGTCATCCAATTGTCATTCATCCAGTTCCTGCTATTGGCAAGCCAATGCCAGCTGGAGACTGGGGTGGCGACCAGCACTTTGAGGCAGACAGAAGGCTCATCCGGAAAGGATTGTCAGGAAAGCTTCTCCAAGAGGAGAGGGCCAGGCTGCTCCAAAAAGTAAGATGGAGCCAGCCCACAGCAAGCAAGGAGAAGGGAATTCCAGGTAGAGGGGACAGCCAGTGCAAAGGCCCTGAGGCACTCAGAGGCCGCTGTGGCTCCAGCAAAATGAACAGGCGCGGAAGGGAGGGGGTGATGGGAGATGAGGCCAGAGAGGCGAGGAGTTGGAGTTTCTTCTAAGTGCCGGGGGCCATTCCTTTGGAGAGCATTAGGCCTCAGACATGATCTGACTTATGCTTTACATTTTAGGAGAAAGGAGAGACCAGTGTAGACAAGAGCTGTCAGTAAGGGCTTCACAGAAGAGTCAGTGAAACCTTCCACCATGGGATTAAAGATAAGTCATCCTCTCTTACCAGCAGTGACAAATGCATTCCTTTTGTGTGGTTTGTCTCAAGAAGACCCACGCGTGTCCTGTAAGCCCGGGAAAAGATGCTCCACATCGCTGGTCAGGAGGGAAATGCAAATCAGAGTCAGAGGGAGATGCCACTTCACATCCCCAAGGACATTGCCAGCGGCAACGCAGAACGGCACAAACCGGCTTTGCAAAATAAAAAGTGCATTCACCTGTGATCTAGGGACTCTACTCCTCGCTACCCACCCGTGAGAAATGAAAACATCGGTGCACGCAAAGCGTGTGTGCAAATACCCAGAGAGGCGTTTACTCGCACAGCTAAGGAGCCAGAACAACTCACAAACCCTCAGCTGCGTGGTAGGTAAACACCACGCGCTCTCTGCCCCCGCACGCTGGGATACTACCGTTCGGCGGGAAAAAGGCACGAGAGGCCGGCATGTGCTCTGACCTCAAACACATGACGCTAAGTGAAAGAAACTAGACACGAAGACACACAGAGGGTAGGACTTACACGAAGTGTCCAAAAAAGACCCATTTGTAGAAACAGAAAGTAGGTGAGTGGTTGTCCGCGGTCGGGAGTAGGAATGGGGAACTATTGCGAGCAGGCACGGGGCATGGAGTGCGGGTGGAGATTTCTAAAACTGGCCTGCGGGGACGGTTGCACAACTCTGTACATTTGCCCAAAAATCACTGAATTGTACACTGAAAAGGAGTGTTGATGGTGTGTACCTCACACCCCGACACAACAGTTCAAGGAGTTTCTCCTCCAGCCCCCACCGGATTTTATGCTCCACGATGGTGGGGATGGGCCCATCTTTCTTAGCAAAAGGTCCCTAGCACCTAGAGCAACCAGGTACATGGTGAGGATCCAGCGAATCTGGCAGAATGAATGAACGAAGACATTAAAACGATCATCTTTAGTTGGGGTTGTGGCCCCTTGGAAGCTCCCTGCCTTTCTTCTCCCCCTCATCTCCCTACTGGAAAGACTAATCCACGTGACTGATGCATGTCCTCCCTGCTGTGCTGCGACCGTGCACCCCCGGGTCTCAGCTCCATGACCCCAGGCAGCACTCACTGCTGGCCTCACAGAGATGCCGCTCCCCACCTGCTCCTGTGGGCTAGCCTGGGAGGGCTGACCTTTGTCCTCAGGCCACCTTCTGGGGTAGCCTTCCTGTCTCTATGCTGATGGCCCTCAGTCACAGTACAATCTCAGCCCCTCAGCTACCAATGGGACAGCCCACTGGCGTGTCCCCAAGACTCAAGTTTGATGTCTCTAAAACGGAAGGTCCTCCTTCCCCTGAGCCCTGCTCCCCTGCAGAGCCCCTGCCATGAAGGAACCCTCCAGAAACACAGGCATCCTCCCTGACATCTCTCTCCCACTTCCTCACTCATTCCCTCCCTCCCCCCACCAAGTCCGGTTGATGCTACGTCTAAGCATCTCTTTTCTGTCCAGGTACCACCTTCCATCATCTAGATGACAACTCTCCGAGCTGTTCTCCTTGCTGGGACCGGAGTGACCTTCTTAGAGGTTAGGATGCTGCTGGTTGGAAGCCTCAGAAGCCACATCTAGATAGCTCAGGCTAACAGCACAGAGAGGAAGGAGACCAGGGTGTTTTGTGCAATAGAAGGAAAGAATTGAACGGTCGGGACTAGGGAGAGAAAGTCACGGGGCAGCTCCAGACCTCGGCCTTTGAAGCTCATGGTCCTTCTCTCAAGGGGCCTCCACCTCGGCCACTCAGCCTCGAAGTCCCTCTGCTCCAGTTTCCACTGGGCTAGCTTGGCTGAGGGGCCCACTCGGAGCATCAGAGAACTTTCCAGACCCTCCAGAGAAATCACGTGGGCCTAGCGGCCAGCCCTCCCAAAGCCCGGCGCAGCTCCCAGGCCTCCCTTGATCCCGAGCATCCGTCCTGACACAACCCGGAGGCTGGCGTCTCCCATCCTCAGCTTCCCCAAGCCCTTCGCAGCATCTCCCCAAGCAGCCTCAGTGTCCACCCTCCAAGTCACAGCATTTCTCACTGGCCTTGGTGTTGTTCCTTTCTCTGCTCTCTCCCCTGGAGGAGGAACCACACAGAGCAAGGACCTGCCCGTCTCGTTCACGGCTGCACCCCAGTGCCCATCACACAGCAGCTGCCCCTCCAGCGCGGGGTGGCTTGGTGGGAAAGCAGGGAACTCTGCTCGCTGGGGAGAGGCTCCTGTCTGGGACACCCTTGTACGAACAAGAGTTTGCCTCTAAGTCAGCTTTCCTATGGATTTATTTTCATTCTCGTTCTGAGAGCTCTGATTTTGTTTTTAAAGATTTTATTTATTCATTTGACAGAGAGAGCACAAGCAGGGGGAGTGGGCAGACAGAGGGAGAGGGAGAAGCAGGCTCCCCCGCTGAGCAGAGAGCCCGATGCAGGACTCGATCCCAGGACCCTGAGATCATGACCTGAGCGGAAGGTGGATGTTTAACAGGCGGAGCCAATCAGGCGCCCCCTGAAAGCTCTGATTTTTTTTTAACTAGTCCAGGACTCAGTAATCCGTGCCCTTCTCACTATTCCCTTACAGAGAATTGTGACACGGAAGCAGTGTTTTCTCACGGCCGCGACAGACACGGACTGTGACAGACAGCTGGCCCCGAACGATGCGGGGGTTGTGGTGCCCACAACCCACTCCTGACGGGCAGTTGAAAATTCACCTACACCTTTTGACTCTCCAAAAACCTAACTGCTAAGAACCTACCATTGACTGGGAGTCTTACCGCTAACAAAAACAAGTTGATTAATTAATCCTATACATTCTGTGTATTATATACCGTAGTCTTACAATATTGTACACTAGAGAAAAGAAAACACTATCAAGAAAACTGTAAGAGAAAACACATTTACGGTACTGTACTGACTGGAAAAAACCCACCTGTAACTGGACCCGCACACTTGGAACCCGCATTGTTCAAGGGTCCACTATACTTTACTCAACTTGATTTCGTGATGTTTACTTGACTCTGTACTTTCAAGGCTCAAACCCCTTTCTCACGTGCGCCCCCTGCTGGGCAACTGAGAATTGCTCCAGGCTCTGAAGCTCTCCCTCCCGGGTGTGCAGAAGCCACTCCCCCACCCCCCACCTCCCACCTGCCCATCCTAGGTTCACCTCCTCAGCTCTCCCCTGCTGTGCTTCCCTCCAGCCTCTTCCCACCTCGATCATCCTCCGAACCACCCCGCAGCCCCACATCTCAAGAACAATAACCTTGTCACTCCTCAAAAACATTCAGTGGCTCCCTAGTGCCTATGGAACTGATCCAAATTCTTTAGCCTGGCATCCAATATCCTTCATGATACGGCCCTGAACCATCTTTCTGAAACTATGCCTCCCTATCCCCCTGCTTTCCATGCAGTTTCTACTCATTCTTTAAAGGGCAGCTCAAGCTGCTCTTCCTCCAGGAAGCCACCCCGGATCACCACAACTGGAACGCGTGCTGTCCAAGCCACTTCTCTAGCCCTGAGGCTATGCTGCCTTTTCCATGGCTGCGTATGTCTTGTCTTTACAAGAACGAGCCTGTGAGCTCCTTGAGGGCAGCCACCGAGTCTTAAAACAGAAGATGTAGCAAACAGGTTAACTGCTGGTGATTTGGCCCTTTTGTGGCCATTCCCTTCCCTTCCTCCTGATGGCCACGTGAGGTAGGCGGGCACAGGTTATGACCCCCCCTCCCCCAACCCCGGCAGATGGGGAAACAGAGCTCAGAGAAGCTAAGTGACCGCTCACAGTCACACAGCGAGCGAGCAGGAGGGCCCGGAGAGAGCTGGTCCTTCCACTGTCCAGCTCTGTCCTTGTCCCATTACCCCCTGCAGTCTCCCACATCCCAAACCTTACCTATGGAGAGCGACGGCCAATATTTGTCGATTATAATCTTTCATTTCCGTCCCTGGATACAGTCCTGCTGCCACAGTGACCCGGTGTTTCTTTGTCGAAACAGCCCCCGCAGCAGACGGCCCCCTGGGCTGGAAAGAGCGGGAAGTCAGTCACATTGGCCAGGTCCCAGCGGAACCCTTGCCTGTCACCAGCTCTGTGACCTTGGGAAGCTCCCCCACCCTGGGAGGGACCGGGCAGCATCCTGGGGCCCTCCGATTAGATGCTGGGATATTTTTTATTATTTTTATTATTTAGGCTAAGGCTTAAGGCTTTAGGCTTTGTGAGAAAACAGCCCGGAAGCTAAGTAACCACTCGGCTGCCTCCCTCCACAGGAAGGGGGCGCGGAGTTCCTGCGCGGAGCAGCCCGAGGCCAGCGAGCCCCTCGCCCGTTCTTCCCTCGCCACTCACCACCTGCAGCACGGGCTGAGAGAAATGGGCTTACTTGTGCTCCAAGGTTAAACAGGGCCTCTGCCGACCTTGGGGAAGAGGTCCATCTTAACACTCAGCCACGCTGAAACGAATGAAGTCCGCCACGTGAAAGCCGTCCACGTTCTCCGTGGTCTCGTGTTCTCCCCACCAAGCCGGGAGCGGCGATCGCCCCTGGCCTGGAGGCTGGAGGCCAGGACCACCGCAGCAGCGGGGAGCGCTCAGCAAGAGGGTGAGAAAGGACTTACGGGGACGTGGGGTGAGTGTTGGGGTCCGGGGGCCCCCGAGGAGATGGGGCTCTGCTCCGGCCTAGGCGCTGTCAGGAAGGGGGCATCCCAGTAACTCTCATCCAGGGGCCCCTGGCTGGTTCAGTCGGTACAAGCATGTGACTCTTGATGTCGGGGTCATGAGTTCGGGCCCCACACTGGGCACAGAGCTTACTTAAAACAAAACCAAAATCAAAACCAAACCTTCGTCCACAGCGAAGGGCCTGAGGAAGCCGGGCCGGGGAGGTTTGGTCCTTCTGTGGCCTGAATGATGTTCACACTGTCGTCCGCGTTCGGTGATGACCGAGGGGTCTTGTCTTTCTCTTGATTATCAGGCAGAGTGGCCTTGTCCGGTGTTGATATCTTGTACTGTTGTTTACGTTCCACGTGAGGACACCAAGCTGTGAGGACCGGCCCACTCCAGGCTGCCAGGGCCACTTCCTGCCCTTCGGGGTCGATGTCAGAGGACAGAAGTCGTCGGGTCGCACCAGCTGGAACAGCTCTTGGTGCCCGCATTTTGAGATGTCTTCTCCTCACCACTGGCTGGCTGGCTGTGGACCCCCAGGCCAGCAGGGTCTAAGGCCGGGACAGAAGGAGAATGAGGCAGCCACAGGCCTCTGCTCCGTGTGTGTGTGTGTGTGTGTGTGTGTGTGTGCGCGCGCGCGCGCGTGCACACACGCGTGTGTGTGTATGTGTGTTGCAGGTGGCACCTGGAATTCCGCAGTCCAGCTCGCTGTTCCTGCCACTTTGGGAATCAGGCCTCGGTGTGAGCTGAGGCGGCTGGGGCTTGCCCAGAGTCCTCAGTCACAACAGGGGAGACCCCCCCCCCAGGCAGCAGGAAGCCCCCACAGTTCCCTCTCCCCAGGAGGCATCGTGTACCAGCAGCTGATGTCTCAGGTGTGCTCTTGGGAGAAGCAGCTGGGGGGGGGGAGAGGACCTGGAGGCAAATGGGGGATGGGGAAGGAGCGGGGGGCAGAGGTGACACCGGGGACCGAATGCAGGAGACAGAAATCACGAAGACTCAGTTGGAACTGGAAGGTGAAGGGGGGAAGCACTGAGAACGGCCTGAGTCTGACACCAGAGGCACCAAGCACCAGCGGGACATGGACGGTACAGGTCCCAGGCATCCTGGGGCCGTTACTGCCCGGTAGGCAGGGAGTCCCCCCCACACACACACCCGTCCCAGCAATCATATTCACGCATAGCGATCATTTTACCCCCAAATCCCCAGAAAACCCTGGTTTCCTCCGAAGCGTCTGACTCGGCAGGACACTGAGGTGAGAGCTAAGCAGAGAACAGGGCTGCTCACGGCTGGCCCCGGGGCCACCGGCTGGGGCAATGGATGCCTGGGGGAGAGGCAGGAGGCGTGACCCTTCCAAGGACCCACTCCAGACGACACCGGCACCGTGAGCCTTCATCGTGAGGCTGGGTGGGCTGAGGCAGCAAACCTGACAGAGAGCGGTGGGTCCCTGGTCCCCGGGTGGGTCCCTGGTCCCCGGGTGGGCCAGTCCTCTGGACCTCGCCCTTCTCTTACCCCCTGTACAGGCTTTCCACGGCCACTCTAACAGACTACCACAAATTCGGTGGCCTGAAACAACAGAAATTTGTTCTCTCACAGTGCTGGGGGCCACGGTCTGAAGTCAAGGTGTTGTCAGTGTTGGCTCCTGCTGAGGGGGGCTTCTGGGGGGACAGTCTGTTCTGATCCCTCTTCCAGCTTCTGGTGGCCGCCGGCTTGCCTGGCGCTCCGAAGGGAGGGGCAGCCTCAGCCCGGTCTCTGACTCTGTCCTCATGTGGCCTTCTCTGTGTGACCACGTCCTCTCCTCTGATAAGGACACCAGTCGTTAGACTTAGGGCCCACCCTAAATCGGAGAGGATTTCATCTTGAGATCCTTAACTCATCCCCTACAAAGCCCTATCTCTGAATAAGGTCACAATCCAAGGTCCTGTGCTGGCACGGATCTTGGAGGGCCGCCATCCAACCCACTACACTGCCAAGAAGCCTCGTCATCGGTGTCCCTTGAGGTTGAGGCTCTGAAGAAGACGTCCCCATGGAAGTAGGCCCAGGGACCAGGTCCAAAGCCCTGTGTGGCTCCGGGGGCTACGCGGCGGGTGTAAGGTGCTCCCAGGAAGCTGTCGCTGCCATCCCCTGGGTCACCATCCTGACCAAGCCACCAGGATCCCAGTGTAGATGGCCACGAGGGCCCCACTGCCCCTGTCACCACGGTTCTGTGGGGCACACCTGGCTCTCCCCGCCCAAGAGGCTGCTGCCATTGGTGGTCAGGGAGGCCCACTACACGTCCGCGAGGGCACACGGCCACCCGAGCCATCTGCCCGGCCACCTCTGAAGTCGCATTCAAGCTACAGCTTCTTCACCCCTGAACCCCGGAAGCAGGCTTTGCTCAGGACTTTGCAGTCTCCTAAGATCCAGAAAGAGGACGTGGGCTCCAGCTGGAGTTACCGGGCGGCGTGTTGACAGGAGAAAAATCAAGGGAGCTGAACTTGAAAATGGAAAAAAAAAAAAAATGTGGACAAGTGGCAGGCAGGGGAAGCCTGTGACTCCCTACAGGGGACCCCGCGGTCCCCTAGGTTGTTTCTGCTCAAGAAGAACCAGCCACGGGGGGAGTGAGCAGGAGATGGACTGCTTTGAACGCTCCCAGGCACAAAAGTATGGAAATGCTATTTTTAACTTAAAAGTATAGGAGATACAATATAGGTCACAGGCTGAGACAGATCAGGGGACATGAGAACACATCGTCTTTCCAAACGAGAAACAGGAAGCAAAACTGGAATGATGCTCCTGTTGCCTCACAAAGGATCCTGAAATGCCTGGGGGGCGGCCTGTTTGGGCGCAGCACCTGTTAAATGACACGGCGGCCACATTGCGGGTGCCTGCTCGCCGAGCAGAACCAGGTGCTGGGCCTCAAGGCAGGCTGGCCAGGGTCCCCGCAGCCGACCCTCAGCTGCCTCCCTGAGAGCCTGATGCTGGGGAGACCCAGGGCCAGGGGGCTGGGAGGAAACCCGGCCCCCGGCTGGCTGGGAGAGGCAGCCGAGCTGGAAATGGTCCTTGGAGGAAGACGGACGGTCCAGGGAGAGAAAAGTCAGGTGAATTTGGGGCTGGTGGACAAAGCATGTGCGGAGGAACTCCTGAATCCTCCCAAGGACAAGAGACTTTGTCCTTTGGGGAGTGCGTCGAGAAACCACCGCACACTGGGGAGAAATGGACGCTAGTTTAAAAAAAAAAAAATCCCGCTGGCCTGAGGTTGAAGCTTGACTGGGTACGGGGAGGTGGGGGCTGCAGGCGGAGACTGGTGGGGGGCTCGGCAGGGGTCCGGCGGGGAGGCTGAGTAAGGAGGCTGTCACCAGGCTTAGGGACCATGGGGTGGGGAGGGGAGACATTTAGGAAGACACTGCGGTGTTCCCAGCTTGAGCACCCACCAAGGAATACTGGGGAGCAGGCCGATGGGGAAGCAGGCAAATGATGAATGTGCTCTGGAAAAAAGTAAAATCAAACAAAAAAAGAATCCTTGGGAAAATGACCCTCAGGGTTTGGAACCCGCCCTTCCAGCCCCCAGCTAAAGGGGAAAAAGATAACAGGAGCTGATAAGAAAGCAGAAAGTGTCATCCTGGAAGATTCCATAGCGGGGGGGACTCTCCGTGATGAATAGCGTTTACAATCCACGAATTTCCGTGGCCTGCTTCGGACATCGCCCACTTCCCGCCCCTGTGTGTTCTGGAAGTGTTCAGAGGAAACATCTGCCCCAGAACATGACATCACTGATGTGGCAGTCAGTGTCGGACAGAATCTCTCCAGCAGACCCCACCTTCACCTAGCGACCTGCACATCGGCAAACTAACCGCTTCACGGTTGCCCTTTGTGCTCAGATCAAGGTCAGTGTTCCCAGCCGGGGACTCCACCCTGCTCCCAGAGACCCCAAGAACAAATCGAAAGCAACACAACTGAGAAACTGGGTTGGAGGACGTCATGGCTGGAACAGCCGTGGGCGGGAGCCAGGGGTGGAGGCCCTCTGCCCTGCAGACCGCGCCCCTCCTGGGTCAGGAGACGCAGCGGAGCCGCAGCGCCAGTGGGGCAGGCTGGACCCGGGGCTGTAACACTGGTGACTTCTGAAGCGGATAGAATTAATCCCCTTCCATACACCAACCAGCCGAGGTCCAAAGATCCCCTGGCCAGCCTCCCGACAAGCTAATAAATGGCAGAGCCAGGCTTCGAGCCCAGGTCTGACTCAAGGTCAAAGCCACACCCGCCATGAACGTTAGACCTCAGATCAGGCCACGGAGGTGGAACAATCTCAGGCTTGCAGGGACACGGCAGACAAGTCCCCTCAAACTGCAACTCGTGTGGATGCCCGCTGAGTGCCACTTGCGTCACACCTCTCTCTCTCTCTGTCCTACCGCCTAAAGGGCCCTTTTCCCCAACTGGCCGTGAAACGGCACACATGTGAGCACACGGACGCACACGACAGGACGTATAAACCGGACACGTGTTCGCACAGGGGTACGAGGAAGGCTTCTGCCAGCGTTCTATGTCCTCGGTACACCACCAGGAGACCAAATCCTATTACTAACATCGTAACAGACTGGTGGGGAGTTTTTTTGGTTTTTGGTTTTTTTTCAGGTGGGGAGTTTTTTGTTTTGCCCTTTTTTAAAAAAAGATTTTATCTATTTGACAGAGAGAGGGAAGGAGAGAGAGCACGCTGAGCAGGGAGCCTGATGTGGGGCTTGATCCCAGGACCCCAGGATCATGACCTGAGCCGAAGGCAGACGCTTAATTGACTGAGCCACCCAGGCGCCCCTCCGGTGGGGAGTTTTAAAGATAAATTCAAGACAGTGACGGAAGCAGCAGTGAACAGTGTCAAGCATGACCATCAGGAAATGGCTCTTTCTAGAAGGAGCCCACATCTCGGGGGTTACTGCTGTGCATCAGTCACTCTGCCCAACTGACTCAGGGCTTCCTGGATTCTCCTCCACCTCTCTCGGTGTCCAAGGAGGCTTCACGTCAGCACAGCACCCCTGGGGCTGGGCCCGGCCGCCAGCTGCCCACGACGCTTACCTCTGGTGTGCGGCACCCCCGGATGCTGACGTCCGCTGGGCCACACGGCGGGGACCGTCTGGGCCCATCTGACGGACTCACCTCCAAAATCGAAGTGACAGAACTGATCTCTTCCGACAGCAGCGAGACCATGGCCTCTGTGAAGACAGATTACTGACACACAGTCCCGGTTGCCCGTCTTCCTCAGAATCACAGTTAAAGGGAGGGACACCGAAATAGCTGTCGGGCTAAATATCTTGCTTTCTCACATCAGCATGACTCTGTAAGACAGTCAGCTTTTGTTCTTAAGTCAAGAACAATATTTTTAAATATTTTTAAAACATGAACACTTTGTAATAAACTCAGTTGGACGCTGAGACTGTTAGTCTCTGGAAAGAGCTGGTTTCAGGCACTTGGGAATCGGTTCTTCCAGCCCTGATGAAATGGAAATGGGGTGCTGTGATTTATAATAAGAAATATAGGGACATCTGGGGGGCTCAGTCGGTTAAGCGTCTGCCTTCAGCTCAGGTCGTGACCCCAGGGTCCTGGGATCAAGCCCTGCATCGGGCTCCCTGCTCCTTGGGAAGCCTGCTTCTCCCTCTTCCACTCCCCCTGCATGGGTTCCCCCTCTCACTGTGTCTCTCTGTCAAATGAATAAATAAAATCTTTTAATTAAAAAAAAAAAGAAATATAGATTTGGTCTTTGTCCCTGTTCCTGTCACACAGTTCCTAAAACCCCTGTCCTTTCCTTTCCAAGAGCGACAGGGACAGTTTTTTATTAGAATATTTAGTTTTTGTTTCCTGTTCCTGAAATAGCTCCGGGTAGTAAGAGAGAAATGGGTGTCTTCTGTTATTGCTAACGAGCTCCTTTCAACCAAGGCAGTTTGTGCTGACGGCTGACCCGGCGGCTGGGGGCTTCCAGGTAGCCTGACTGGCTGCCAGGGGACCACCCCAGGGATCAGAGGGTGGACACTTGCAGCCACCGCCCCCAGCTCCTGGGGAGGAGGTGGGGCTGAAGGTTGCATCAATCACCGACAGCCAATGATTTGATCAACCGATGCCATGTAATGAAACCTTCACAAATCTTCTCGAATGCAGACTTAAGAGAGCTTCCGGGCTGGTCACCCCAGGGAGGCGCTGGGAGGGCGGTGTACCCAGGGAGGGCACGGAAGCTCCCCACTCCTCCCCCATACCTTGCCTCCTGCACCTCTTCCATCGGACTGACCCGAGTTGCATCCTTCATGAGAAATGTGTCATCGAGCAGGTGAGCGGTTTTCCTGAGTCCCGTGAGCCACTCTGGCCAAGGAATGAAGCCCTCGGAGGGGCTTGAGAAAGGTGGTGGGAACCTCCCACTTAGAGCAGGGAGGTCAGGAGTACAGGAGACAACCAGGATCGGCTTCTGAGGTTATGGGGGTGTGCAGGGGCAGTTTTGCGGGACTGGGCCCTTCCCCGGTGGGATCAGACGCCGTCTCCAGGCAGATGGTATCAAAATGGAGCGAAATCGTGGACACCCAGCACCAGCCAGAGGCGCGCAGAACGGCTGGGTGTGGGGGAAATCCCCATGCGTCTGGTCTCAGAAGTACTGTGTGAGAGCAGAGGAGAAGTGGGCATCTTTTCCTCATAAGAGACTCCTTAAGCTTCCAAAGAAGTGCCTTTATTTACAGCGCTTAGGAAAGGGGGAAAAAAGCTCTAGAAAAAGGAAAATTTTGAAACGGGCCCAGATGCAGTGAGGATCCGGCAGGGTCTGGCTCGCCGTCTTTCGCGGCGACTGGTGCTCACTTCCAGGTGGTGAGGACGGTTCTGCCCGAGTCTCGCGATCGGCCCCCCTTGGGCCCCAGCGACTGGCCCTGACGACTTCTCAGCTCCCGGTCAGCGCCGTCGCCCTGCGCCAGCTCTTCGTCGTAGCTGGAAACAGAGGATCACCTTCAGGGTTTGGCAGAAGCAGCAGCAGCGCCGAGCACGGCCAATCCCGTAAATCCCACGCCGCCCGGGGAAGTAGCCTGCCCGCCCCCCCAACCCCCCTACACGCCTCCCGCCTGCCAGCCCACCAAACCCTGCCCGAGGCCACAGAGCAGGCGGGTACAGACTTGCTAAATTACTCTGCGAACGGTTCCCGGCTCCTGCCGTCGATGTTTTCTAAAGGCTTCCTACCAGGTGGAAGTCGGCAGTGACCCCCAAGGGAACATGAGACACCAGGGAGGTGAGGGAGAAGACAGACGTCTGGAAATACTCTCACACGCAGCATCTGGGGGCAGGTATGACGGACCCCACTTCAGACGGGGAACAGGGTGCGAACGACCCACCCGGGGGGAGGGGGCCAGGACAGGGCGAGCAGTTCACCTCCGCAAGAAAGGCCAGATCGAGCCCCCACCAGCTGAGCCCTCCCCTGCATTGGCCCAGTAGCATTCATGCACCAGGCCTCTGCGGTGTGAAATCATGGCCTGTGTAGGACACAGAGCCTGGGCTTCTGCCTCAGAAAGGACGGAGCTGGAACCGCGGATGCCCCCCCGCCCGATTCGGACATCTGGGTAGTCCCTGGCTTCTCTCGCCACGGTGAGCCCCCTCCTAAGCGGTCCGTGAGGCTGGAGAAATGTCACTGCACCCCCTGTGGGGCCTGGCAGGTGCAGGCTCTGGTGATGGGGTCTCCTAAGCCCCCGGTGACTTCCCATCACCTTCCTGATGGATCCCCACTTTCCATCTGACCCTGGGGAGAGGTTTACTCAGTGTCCGAAGGTCAGTGGGATCAAATAAATCCCAAGACTTCAGATTCTTAATTGGGGCCTTTTAACCCTGTGGATCAAGAGCATGAAAAACATTTCTGTTCCCTAGTAAACCTCCTTCCTAGGTGTCCTTTGGTGGCCACGCCCTGACTGAGGAGCCTCTGTCGCAAGTAGACATTTGTGTCCACTGCGAAAGGTACAATGCTGCTCAATTAGGTTGTGTTAGCTGAAGTTTGCTGACTTCTCAAAAAGAGGCTATTTCTGTTCTATGTTTATTCCCAGAATCGGAATCTGCAAGCTGAGGGTGGTGTGGGGGAGAAGCTTCGGAAGCTGAAGAACATATTTGCTGCCTTGTGCTTCTGCTGGCAAATGGGGGGGCCGCAAGGGAAGGGCGAGGAGGAAGAAGGCCAGTTTGTTGACTCTTATCCACACGGTAGGCGCTACGGGGTTTCCCTCTCCCGGAATGGGGATCAGGGCAACAATGGACGCCCCTCCTCTCCCCCATCTCTTTAAGGAGAGATGATGCTGGAGGGAGGACTCCCCAGGAACATTGAGGTTCTGCCTGTGGGGGTCCCTCCCCACCCCAAGGACTGCTAGAGCCCCTGACTCCCCACTCACAGGTTAGCACCCCCCAGTAGCACTCTGTTGCTGGTTCTGTGTCTCCATCGCTGACCTGAGAACTGCAGTGACCCGCATCTGTCTGGCTCACAGTTCCCCCCAGCACCTCACTGCTGGGTGGGTGCGCAGGAAGAATGCACTGACGACGGGGGGGGGGGGGGGGGGGGAAGGACCACACAGGGCTCACCAGCCTCGCTGTGCCTGTGGCAAGCAGCGGGGTTCTGGGATGGGCTGTTCTCAGGGGTGCTGCTGATGTGAAGGAGAACCGGGCAGGATGGTCTCCTAGGGTCCCTTCTCATTCTAGCAGAATGACAAGGGGGTTGCAGTCACTGGCACGGTCCAAACAGTAGTGTTTTATTTTTATTTTTCAAAGATTTATTTATTGGGATGCCTGGGTGGCTCAGTTGGCATCTGCCTTCAGCTCAGGTCATGATCCCAGGGTCCTGGGGTTGAGCCCCGCCCACATCGGGCTCCTGGCTCAGTGGGGAGCCTGCTTCTCCCTCTGCCTCTGCCCCTGCTCATGTGCCCACTTCCTCTCTCTCTCCCTCTCTGTAAAATAAATAAAATCTTACCAAAAAAAAGATCAGTTACCTTATTTAGAGAGGGAGAGAGTGAGTGGGGGGAGGGGCAGCAGGAGAGAGAGAATCTCAAGCAGACTCTGGGCTGAGCAGGGAGCCCAATGCGGGGCTGGACCCTGCATCTCACGACCCTGACATCATGACCTGAGTAGAAGGCAGATGCTTAACAGACTGAGTCACCCAGGCACGCCCGGACAGTAGGGCTTTAAAGGCTGTACAAGCATATACCCAGCACCTTCAGCCCTGGGCCCTGGAGGCCGCAGGCACAGAAAGCCAGGCCGCATGGCTTGAAGGCCAGGATGGCGATCGGGGAAACAAGAGCGCCTGCTTCTGGGGGCCAGCACCTTTGGCATGACCTCGGGCGGCTAACTGGCGCCTGGCTTCCTCCTCTTGCTTCTGGCACACTCTAGAGACCGCTGTGAGTCCCCCACGGGAGGCAGAGCACCGACGCGGTAGAAAGCCAGGGCCCTCCGTGCCCGCGTGGCCGGCTACTGCTGCAGGAGGCCGTGGCTGGGAGCCAGCAAGGGGTTTCCTGACCGTGAGGTCCTCTGAGCACTGGGGAGCAGGCCTGCATGGAAGTGTCTGGATCAATCAGCTCTGCGCGGGAGCCCTCCTTACTCACAGGGGTGTGGGGGGGTGCCAAGCGGGGTGGGGGGGTTATCTTTTTGCTTCGTCAGCTAACAGCAATGAGGCTCGGACTCTGTCTTTAACCAGAAGTGGGGTGTCTGCCGCCCTCCCCCAACAGCCCCGGGGCTCCCGAGAGCCCGGCCTGCCGCCACGCTGGCTGGAGGAAGACCGATCCCCTCAGAACTCGCCGGTCACCCGCAAACCCCCGAGCCCCCATCTCATCTTGGAACGTCCCCTGCGCCTTTCTGCGCTAAACCCCAGCTCTCCCTGAAGACACGGCTTCCCCGCCGCCCCTCCAGTGGGGGTGCTTTCCCTCGCACCCATCATGCCCCTGGGTCTGGAGGGAGTCCCCCCCAAATCCCCCCTCCCAGGTCAGCAGGATCCACCACCCGCCTTGTGCAGTTACCTGTAACCTAATTCCTTACGATTCAGGCCCCTGGCTCACAGTTCTCGGTCAGGGCAATGACCAAACAAGAGACCCCAATTCCCTGACCTTGCACCCCCCCATGACCTCGTCCTCCGCCTCCACTCAGGCCAGTTCCCACGGCCCCCAACCTTGCCGTGTCCAGTAACCGCAATCCTGCGAAGCCCGGATTGCAGACCCTCCCTCTGACCTCTGCCTCTTCTCCCCCAGTTCACTTCCCTGTGCCCCAAGTCCAAGAGCCTGCAAGCATCAGGACCTCCAGTCCCCTCCCACCGCCCCCCTCTGTCCTCCCCGTCCCCTTCCTCCCTGCCCGACAAGCCCCCAGCGTTGGCCACTTCCCGCCCTCTGCTCACCCTCTGCTCACTTAACCACTGCCCGTGGCTGGAGAAAACCACCCCCCACGCTGAGTGGTCACACTCGCAGCTCCCCACCACTGCCCCGGAGGCCCCACACTGCCCTTCTGAGCCGACCCTCCAGCCTCCCCAGTGCTGCGCGCATACGTCAAGGGCACGCAGGGCGGAGACAGCGCCGTCAGCGTGGGCTCTGGAGTACGAGTCCCCGCGCCAGTAATGCTCACCTGGGATTGGCGTGCGGCACACGACGTTCACCACAAATTTCTTCGTTTTCTTGAAACGCTAAATGTGCATTTTTACTTTTACAGAAGGACTAATGTGACCGTAACGTATACACCCCTTCCGTGTGGGGCTCTGTTCTCGTCTTTTCTCCAGCTCCCCTTCCAGACCTCGCAGCCCACGGTAGCCGCACCCGCACAGACAAGCGAACACGTGGCCCTTGCGCACCCTTTCCTACAACGAGCTTTCCTCCCGCAGCCCCCCAGGCCCCTCCAGAGCTCCTGGGCCATGTTCTCAGCGGTCACTCACTATCCCACAGTACGAACCACAGAACGTCACTCAACCACTGTCCCCTCGACAGGCTCTCACGCTGCTCCCACTCGCTGTCACCACCGTTAGGCCACTGTACCTCTCCAAACCTTGTTTCCGCATGCGTGAGAGGGGGCTCATCACAACACTGACCTCAGGAGGTCTCTGGGGAAATGAAGCTCAGCACGATTTGGGGCATGTGGGCAGGCCTCAGCTGTCAGCGATCATCGCGAACATTCTTGCCTTCCCAACTCTGTGAGATCGCTTGCAGGACCCCACTCAAGTGGGACACACTGAAGCTCGAGAAGTTGCAGAGAGTTCATCAAGGTCCCACAGCTCCAGGTGCTGGAGCCCGGGTGTGTGCCGGGGCTCTCTGCTCCATGGTGGCCCGGGAGAAGGTAAGCCATAGAGCTCTCCTGCTCCTACCTGCCCGAGCGGCTCACGAGGTGCCCAGCAGGTGGCAAACGCTTCATCAATATTGATCAAGCAAAAGACCCAGACAAAGCCCTAGTTTAAGACACGTTTTTCTGCTACAACACGACCTATCCCGTAACACTGATAATAAATGAAACACTTGGCCCAAGGCAAGTCCACACACGTGTAGAAAATCCACGTTGGGCCGTGGCGCCCCTCAACCCGAAACGCACGAGGACAGCTGCCCAGTCCGCACACAGACTTACAGAATTTCATAATTGCCGAGGACTTCCTTTGGGGGTGACTTGTTCCATTTACAGTCTGGAATCTCGCCGTTCGGGACCGCAATATTGAGGGTGTCGTTGATCAGGTTATACTTCAGGATTCGGTCGTTGGCAGTGCTGGAGGTGAGAGACGGGGATGCGTTCACCTGCGAGAGGAAAGGAACCGCGTTCTTCACTGGGATCGCGGACTCCTGCGGCGTGAACACGTGCGCCGCTGAGGAAGACGCCAGCTACCACACACTTTGGGTCAAGCGGTCATGTCATACTGTTCGTATCTAATATCTAATGTTCATCTAGGAAGCATTTTTGGATCTGCTTTCATTAGCTCTTGGATGAAATGTAAGTAATATTGAAAACAGGCTGGGATTATGATTTGCAAATCACTTATCGCACAAATAGAAATGTTAAGTGACGGCGGGCCGGCGGGCGGGGGGGCGCTCAGGTAGTCAGGCATAGTCTACCTTTGGCTCAGACCGTGGTCCCTTTCCCTGTTGGACGTTAGCTGCTCTGCTAACAGCACAGAGACAGTCTCGCTGTTTGGGAGAAACTGGATTCTAAAATCTTTAGAAAAAATGATGGGGCGCCTGGGTGGCTCAGTCATTAAGTGTCTGCCTTCGGCTCAGGTCATGATCCCAGTGTCCTGGGATTGAGCCCCGCATCGGGGTTCCTGCTCGGTGAGGAGCCTGCTTCTCCCTCTCCAGCTCCCCCTGCTTGTGCTCTCTTACCATCTCACTCTCTGTCAAATAAACAGAATCTTTAAAACAAATGCTAAGTGACTGTAGATCCGAAATGCAACTTCCATGTCTACCTGTGTGATGGGCGCTGTCCCAAGTACTGAAAGCCCCCCCACCCCCTGCCGCCGAGCTTTGCTGGAATCAGTGAACCAGATCAGCATGCCCAAGCAGCATCTTGGGGTTGGAGTAAAAAGTAATGCCTCCACTTTGAGTAATCTCTGTGCCCAACATGGGGCTCAAACTCAAGACCCCGAGATCAAGAATCTGATGCTCTACCTACCGACTGAGCCACCCAGGTGTCCCAGGGGGCCCCTTTTTGGCGAAGGGAGTATTTAAGTCACCAACAAAGCAATATTCTGCCAAATTAGGAACCCATCTGAGAGACAGAAAGTTAGTCTCATAAGGTCCCTGAGTTGCTAAGCAATGTCAAACGCTCACAGGTTAAAATGCACTTACTGTATGGAGAGACCCACAGGACCTCAGTTACCACCTACTTACTCTTACTTTAGGCACAGCTGTAACGCTCTTGGTTAGCTGTTCCCTCGGGCCGCGGGACGGGGGGCAGCAAGTCTTCGAGTGGCTCAGGCTTCTCCCGAACAGCCAGACTCGGTCTCTGCGCTGATAGCCAAGCGGCTAACGGCCAACAGTGAAAGGGACTGTACGAACCTCAGGCGCCCTTGGAATTACTATGCTCCCATACCAGAACGCCAAGATTATTATAAATATGCTAAAATTAAGGTCTGTTATTACGTTAGAGCATCATTCACAATTCAGATCTAGCTCGTCAAGCAAGGGAAGCTTGACTTCCACTCAAGTCACTTTTTTTTTTTTAATATTTTATATATTTATTTGACAGGGAGAGATCATAAGTAGATAGAGAGGCAGGCAGAGAGAGAGAGAGGGAAGCAGGCTCCCTGCTGAGCAGAGAGCCCGATGCGGGACTCGATCCAAGGACCCTGAGATCATGACCTGAGCCGAAGGCAGCGGCTTAACCCACTGAGCCACCCAGGCGCCCAAGTCACTTTTTTTTTAATGGGAAAAAAACGCTCCGTAGCACAATGGGTTGCACAGTGGACTTTGCAAATGGAAAAAGAGAACACAGAAATATCTCATATGTGCACCTGCAAATCCCTCTCTATCTCTACGTTGATCTCCATGCATGCCCCCCCCCCCCCCGAGTTTTGGCAGATAACAAGTAACCTGGAAAACACTGTTCTGGAACAGTTTGCTCTCTGATAAGGCGGCTCTCCCAGCAGCTTCCTGTAAGGGCTCCCACTGCACTTCCCTACAAGGGACCACTCACTACGACCTCCTTTTGAGACTCAACTTTCCTGGCTCAAAATGGGACTGAGCTAAAGGACTTGAGCCATCTACCTTGGCGGGGACTCAGAGGCACACACAAGGAGACAAACCAATGGAACAGACCGCCCTCGTTCTCATGGCGTGTGTCCCCTGAGCCCCAAGCCCCTCTCGCTGGCCACAGAGCAAAGCAGGGCAACCCCAGCAAGGCAGGCTCTGGGCCTCAGGCATGTCCGCCAGCGCCCACAATGGCTGAGGCAAGCATCGCCCAGGCCTGTCACCAGGGAAACGGTGCGTGCCCCGAGGCCAGCCACAGCCCGTCCACTCCCTGAAACCTGCAGAGGGATCCACTCCCAAAGTATGCCTCAGCAGAGCGAAGATAACATCCCTTATCTCCGGCTGGTAGGCTACCGCCTCCCACAGGCTTCCGGGTCTGGGAGCTCCTTTCCTGAATAGCAACACTGTCCCCAAGAGGACAGGACAGGGCCCCCAGGGCACGACATGTCCGGAAGCACCGGGAGCACCACAGCGGTGAGCTCCGCTGAGTGATCCGGGCTCAGCGCCAAGAGATGGGGAGTGGCTCCCTGTCCACCTGCAAGCTTGTGGCGCCTGCCCACCGGCCCGTTCCACCGTCCGTTCCACCTCCTCCGCCGCATCTGCCCAGGGCCTGCCCAGGGGCTCCAGGGTGAGGCGGGCAGAGGCAGCCGCTGGGCCTGCAGCCGCGAGGTTACCTCAATCAACCAGGGCTTCAGCTTGTCGTCGATGATGATGTCGTACCCGTAGCACTCGAAGCAGTGTTTGTCATTGTTCATCACCGGCTGCAAGAGAGAAAGCCGCTTGCGTGGTGGCCCCAGGGGGCCTGGCTGACACCACCACCAGGGAGGCCACAGGCGGTGGGGCGGTGTGACCTCCTGGCGGTGCTGCGTGCGGGAGTCTCACTGCCAAGGCCAGCGCGCCCTCCTCCACCCCCAGGGCTACCCTCCCTCCTGCCAGTTCCTCCCCCTCCTTGGCTCAGACATGGAAACTGCACTCAGCCGAGAGGGGACATCTCAAAGCAATCACAGGGGTCTCCGGGCCTCACTCATCTGAGGCCTGATCTGAGCAGCGGCGTCTCTGTCCACACAGGACTGTCCCAGGAGCAGACACAAGTCCGGCTCCACAGCCGGCACACAGAGTTCAGCCTGTTCAGCCTCTCACAAACACACAGACACTGTCCACCAGGCTGCCAGGCCCTTCTCCGGCCCTTAAGGATGCGGGGTGCCCGGTCATGAACCTCTGTTCTCCGTGACAAGAGTCAATGCATTTACTGCTGAATTTTGGATTTTCTTTTTAATGTTCAATTCCACCTCATAAACTGGTCTCCGGGTACGTCAGAAACCCTGCTCACAGCGCAGATTCCCAGGCCCGGCCCCGCCTGCCTGGATCAAAACCTGTGGGAAGGCCCAGCAAGCAGCCACGACTCATGTGCCCTGGGGACCCTCGTGCACCCCACAGTGAGAGCAGCACACAGACACGACAGCGAGGCCTTTTTTAAACCTTAGTGGGTGTGTGGGCTCTATTTTGAACACTGGACTTAGAACTGAAACTCCTGAGGGGAGACAGGCCAGTCCAGCCTGACCCACTGGGGGAAAACCAGGCGGAGGGTGGGGGGCAGTGGAGAATCGGAGGCTGATTTTTCAGGGGAGTCAGTGGAACTGCATCTCCCCGGAGAGCTTAGGGTGCGACCCCCCCGGCCACTGCCCACATCACTGTCCCAGCAGCCTCTGCGGGACAGGAAGCTGCTAACTCTCCAACCCCCGACCCCACCATCTCCCAGTTCCACAGAGAAGGCCTCCAAGGCTCTGAGGAGGGCATCCACTCCGCACAGGACCTGCTGCCTAGTCCCCGGGCCAGACCGAGTGCCCTCAGGTCCCACAGCCGTGGGCCAGTCTGTCAGGAGCCCCTTGGCAGGCCTGGGCCCCAATGCCTGTCCCTGCACGTCCGTGCTCCAGGGCCAAGCCTCTGTTTCGCTATGGGTCACGGGTGCCAGGCATCTGGGAGCCACACGTGAAGCTCTGAACACAGCGGCCCACGTGCCGGTGGCCCGGGGTTGACTCCTTTCCCTTTCCCTCAAAAACATGCCCGTCTGCTTTGAACAGTAAAACCAGACACAAACAAAAACCACAAACCAGCCAATAAATAGCAGACTTGAGGCACCAAACAGAGAGGCGGTGTCCGGACGCCCACGACGTCACAGAGCCGGAGGCCTAAACACGGGGAGGCCACCACGAGGCCATCCCTGACCGTCCGCTCACGCCAAAGTATGCCTCCTGCATCCACGGGCCCAGGGGAGCTGCCGGGAGCCCCTGGCGTGCCCCACGCAGCACCTCGTTGGAAGCTGGGCCCGAAGCCGCCTCGGCCTCCGGCAGACACGTGGACATGAGGCAGGTGAGCCCATAAAGACAAGTACTTGTGGCAAGAAAACAAGCATCCCCCGCTGCTGGCACCTGGTGGCTCTCCGCTCACAGACACTGCCCAGTGCCCCCCAGCTTGCCACCCATTGCCACGGCCCAGCACCCACCGCCACGGCCCGGCACCCACCGCCACGGCCTTCAGCGACTGCACGATGATCCAGTGGATCTCGTCGAACAGCTTGCTGGTCACCTCCTTGCCGCGGGTGCTCTCCAGATACAGCCGCAGGTTGCTCACGGTCCACTTGCCCCCGTGGATGTGGTTGTAGTCTTCCTGGGGACGGGAAAGGGCACAGCGTCCCAGGCCATGCATCCTGAGGAATGCAGCACCTGCTCGCCCCCCTAGAACATGTGCCGGGACCCACTATACGGGGATGCTTTATTTTTTAATTTTTATTTATTTTTAAAGATTTTATTTATTTATGAGAGAGAGCACGAGAAGGGGGTGGGTCAGAGGGAGAAGCAGACTCCCTGCCAAGCAGGGAGCCCAAAGCGGGACACAGTCCCGGGACTCCAGAATCATGACCCAAGCTGAAGGTAGTTGCCCAGACAACCGAGCCGGCCAGGCGCCCTGGGTATGTTTGAAACTACTCACCTCTAGTGGTTAACACTCACGATTAGTAACCCACGCCTGTGGAGCATGCCGCAGAGTGCCGCCCAGACCCCAAGTTCAAGCCCAGACACTCTTCTGGCAGAAACCCTCTCTGGGAGCCGCCCGTGGCTAATGGGAGCAGCCCAGTGCAGGGCCCCTTAGTCCCTGATCCATCGTGGGTGGCTGTGCAGGATGATCCGGCTCCAGGCATCCCCCAGCAGCCGCATCCCAGCTCGACCCTCCCTCCGCCCTGTCTGGACTCCCCCCGCCAATGCTGCCCCAGCAGACCCCCTGGGCACTCATCTCTGCCTGCGAGTCTGCTTCTAGAGAAGCCGCGCGCCAGCACCGGGCACTGTGGTCCAAGGGCACCACCCACGTGACTCCTCATGATGTCCCGTCCGTGGGTAAGAGCGTCAGGCTCAGAGGGCTTATGTGACCGCCCCAAGCGTCCACCCAGGCCGTGAGGCAGCTGGCACCGAGCCCGGCTTTCTCACCCTCATCCACTGCTCCTTCCACGCCTCTGACTCTAAACACTGACTCTCTACCCAAGGCTCTCTTTTGGAGACAAAAAGCTAGAAAACCCTGAAGTACATCAGGAGGTTATGAGACCAGGTTTCGTTTCCCTAAGTAGAAAGATGAGAAGTGAGGACAAGGGGCACCTGGGGGGCTCGGTCAGTGAAGTGCCTGTCTTCGGCTCGGGTCATGATCCTGGGATCCCGGGATCGAGTCCTGCATTGGGCTCCCTGCTCAGCGGGGAGACCGCTTCTCCCTCTCCGTCGCCCTCCACTCGTGCACTCTCTCTCACAAAAATAAATAAATAAATACAAATTTAAATGTTCTAGAGGTATAAAGTATCTACGACAAAACACGCGTAGAGGGGCGCCTGGGTGGCTCAGTGGTTTAAGCCTCTGCCTTTGGCTCAGATCATGATCTCAGGGTCCTGGGATCGAGCCCCGCATCGGGCTCTCTGCTCCGCAGGGAGCCTGCTTCCTCCTCTCTCTCTGCCTGCCTCTCTGCCTACTTGTGATCTCTCTGTCAAGTAAATAAAATCTTAAAAAAAAAAAAAAACACGCGTAGATATAAAAAGCAGGAAACGTCTCCTGCATTATGGACATCAGGAACATTATTTCATCAGATTTATTTCAGAATACCTAATTAATCTGCAAACTGCCTACGTCTGGACGCACACCTCCTCTTTCCATCCCCTTCTCTGCCTGCTGGATCCATCTGCCTTCCGGTGGGCTCCCACCCACACACTGCACCCCCACCACAGCCCCGAGGCCTCCCTTGTCATCGGTCCTTTGCCATCTGCCTCCCCTGCTGTCCCTTGAACTTCTGAGGGCGGATATGCCCCTTTGCGGTCTCTGACCCAGGCGCTGGGCTGTGCTCTGCATCCCGGGACGCTGGTGGGTGCACTGGACGGACAGCTTGAGCATTTCGGTGTCTGGAACCACATCTGCCCTTCACGCAAAGTCTAAATGAGAGCCACACGAGGCTGCTACACGGGAATGAAACTCCGGTTTCTCAAAGTCAGCACTATCTCACATTCGGCAGCGAAGCATTTACAAATAGAACCCCTGGCACATTGCTGAGATGCTACGCTAACAGGCCTGCCCTCTGCTCTCTCCTTCCGTGGATTAAAAAAAAAAAAATGGCTTCTGTTTCTTATTGGTGAAGTGACTCGGCTGACTGGTGTCCTGAGAAGGCCCATCGAATGGGGCCTTCCCAATGTCACTGCGCCTCCCCAGCGCCCGCACTCCCCCACCCCGGCGGCTAAGCCGGCCAACGCGCTCGGGCACACCGAGTGGACTCAGGTCGGCGCTGTCGTGTCCCAGCCCACACCCAGACCACACCAATGTGCTACTTGGCGACGAAGGGCCTGATGTCACTGCTCAGCTTTCTCCAAATGGCTGACCAGTTCTGTGCCGAGTTCACGAGACTCATCTTCCTAATTCTTACGAATAAGGTCTGGTCAAGCCATCCGTGCTCCTCTAACCTTGAACGTGTGACCCTGGTGCTCTCCAGTCTGCTCTCAGGGGGACCTGCTGGGCGGCGAATCAGGGTCCGCTTCACCCAGAGGACCGACGAGGCCCTCAGTAGATGGTGACCAGCAAGGTAATACCAGGGGGTCCCGCTGGCAGATGAGGCACCCCAGGGAGGCCGGGGTGACTTGCCCAAGTCACACAGAGGGTAAGGGATGGACAGGGGATGGAGCCCAGACTGGTCTGACCAAACCTTCCAGTAATTTCTCCAAAAAAGCTTGTTTTCTATCAACACTTACCCTCTTTCCACTCAAATCACATTTAAAAAAGGACCTAGGTACAAGGCTTCCAATCAAGCAAGATCCAAACAGAATTTCTCATAAGGAAATGAGACCTTCCGACCATTTTTGTTAGGACTCGAGTAAAGGCCCAAAGCCCACACAGAACCTGCGTCCTGCGTCCCAGCCCTCGCTGACCTCACCAGGTACCCCTCACTCCGCAACCCTTGCTCTGGGGGTTCCAGCCACCCTGACCTGCCACCGGACCCGGCCCACGCTGTCCCCTCTGCCCGAACGCCCTTTCCTGGCCTGGGCCAGCCCCGCTCACATGGAGGCTCTCTGCTCGGATACCACTCCACGGCTGTACAGAGAGCCTCTCCAGCCCCCTGGACGAGGGACCGCTTCATCCCAAGCTCTTCCAGACGCGCATTCTCTGGCCTCAGAGCACACATCTCGGTTCATGATTACGCAGTCCTCGACACCTATCTCCCCCTGACAGGCCTAGGCTCCCTGAGGAGGGACCAAGCGAGTTTCTGCCCATCGGGTGTAGCCCGGGCACTTAGCACGGGACCAACCGAGACAGGTGCTCAGCGAGCCAGCTGCCCCCTCCCACCACTCCACGAGGGAGGGAGATCACCTCCTTTTACAAATGAGAAACCCACGCTAGGCTCAGAGACTCAGCTTGTCCCAGGTCACGGGACCAGAAAGGCAGGGCTTGACCCCAGGCCTTTCTTTCTCCGTGAGCCCCCGACCTGAGGCTGTGCCAGAGCGTCTGGAATTCCACTCCTGCAGCCGCCTGCCCTCTCAGAAAAATACAAAGAAACCCACACACTGGGCCCGTTTCCTCCAGCTGGAGAGAGGGACGCGCCTACCCCGTGCTTCTGAATGGCGACGTTGGTGAGATGAACGAACATGTTGTCCAGCTCGCTGGTGCTCGGCGTGTACTTCACGGTGCAGAAGCGGCAGAATCCGAGCTTATACCTACGTGGGAAGGGAGACTACGTCAACACTCTGAGGAGAAGCATAAAGAAAATACAAGGTTTTGGGGGTGCCTGGGTGGCTCAGTCGGTGAAGCGTCGCCTTCAGCCCGGGTCATGCTCTCGGGGTCCTGGAGTCGGGCTCCCTGCTCAGCGGGGAGCCTGCTTCTCCCTCTCCCTCTGCCCCTCCCCTGCTCCTGCACTTTTCTCTCTCTCAAATAAATAAAATCTTAAAAATATATGTATATAGAATACTTTGTTCCCTTCAAAGGGCCCCTGTTTTTGGTTTTAAGCTTTTTTATTTTTTGTTATTTTTTGGGGGGGGTTAAGCTTTTTTAATCAAAAAGAGCTCCTTTTTTATTTTCTATCGTTCTTTTTAATAACCGTCCTACTAAGATACAATTCGCACGCCACAGAACTCCTCCACCTAGACGGAGCGTGCAGCTCAGTGGTTCCTGGTAACCTCAGAGGCGCGTGACGACCGCCACTCGATTTCCTGCGTTCGTCGCCCCACAGAGAAAGCCTGGGACCGTTAGCAGTCACTCCCCAAGCCAGGGCTGGGCCAACGCCGAGCTGCCTTCCGTCTCTGAGGAGTGGCCTACTCTGGGCGGTCAAAGCTCCAGGCAAAACCCCGGCGGCCCTTACATGTAGCAGCGCAGCGGGCGGTAGGTGGACACCAGGACATACAAGCGGAGGTCAAACTTCCTCCCGCCAATGAGCAGCGGGTTGTTGATGTAGAGGGAGATCACGTAGGCTTCCTTGGTAGACTGAGTCACGAACCTGAACGCGTCAGAGAAGGTCAAAGTTAGACGCAAAGACCAAAGGTTGGTAACAAGCCTCTGCCACTCATTAAGCGAGAGGCTGGTGTGTCGGGGAGAAAACGGGGGTCGGGTGGATCCATGGAAGAGCCCCCGAGCCTGTGTCCTGCCCCCAGAGGACAATGCCAGCGGCCCCTGGTGCCCACCAGGGACGTGCTCCCTGGACCCGACCCACGAGGGGGTCAGCAGTGTGCGCTCGGACTTAAATTCTCTGCACGAGGAGAAGGTGAGAGGATCGCTATCCAGCATCGATGAGCAGGTCAGGACCCTGAGAGGCTGGGTGAGGCCCAGACAAAAAACTGGTACCCTCAGCTCCAAGGAGCCCTCAAACCCCGGGCAGAGAGCTGACCTGACACAGCCTAGCGCCACCCCCACTGACTGCACACCCTCCCGCGTGCCTCACACCGGTTCGCCTGTTCCATCCCCATCTTGCCCCCACGGGGGTGGTGCTGTTGGCATCCGCCGTCTACCCGGATGAGGCATGTAAGCATCTACCGAGACAAAACATGCTCAGTAAGTGCAGACAGGGATTTGGAGCCACGTATGCTGGGCCCAGATCGTAAGCAGATGCTTCACTGCCTCAGAAGTACCAGGACTGAGCGGGTCTCACAGAAACTTCCAGAACAAAGAGCAGCCCATAAGGGTCCCAGCTCCTGGTACTGTATGCTGGTTCACACACCACTTCCCTTTGCAGCTTGCCTCGGGTGGGATCCTACAATCAATCACGCGACGGCAGCCACGGAACCCTGCCGTGGTGCCTGCCACGTGGCAAATGCCATACACCTACCGAAGCTAGCAAGGGTCCCCGGCCCCGGGGCGAGACTGGCCAGGTGGCCCGGAACTCCCAACTCAGAAGCCCCGGGGATGGATGGGCCCTGCACTCACGAAGACGTCTTGCTGTCCCGGGACCACTTTTTGATCTGCGAGAGCTTGTTGATCAGAAAGATGCCCTTCCCCTGGGCTTTGCCGCAAGGCTTCATGATCCAGGTGCTGGAGGGGCTCTTCCGGAACTCCTCCACGAACAGGTTGTAGTCGGCGGGCAGCATGTAGGTGACTGGAACAAAGTCTGAAAGGGGAAACAGAGGGGACAGCAGTGGGTAAGTCAGCCCAACGTGCCCACGGTCAGGGACGCATGGCCCCTGCCTTTTCTGCGGCTGCTTCACCCCCTCTGCCTCCCTCCCCCAACCAGGATCAAAAGGACAAGCCCCTTTAGGATAACCTTATCACCTCTGCGCTAAGCCCTTCGCAAACCTTTAATCCCCACAGCCCCCTGTGGGCTAGGTCCTGCTATCATTCCCATTTACCAGATGAGGAAACTGAGGCCCAGAGAGATGTCAGAGGGTTATCTAATTTTCCTGGGTATGTAAAGGGATTCTGAAACAATCCGACAGTCCAGTTTTTACCACCGGACCAGAACAGGGACGCACCTCTCCCTGGGAACCACCAGATGCGGCGATGAGCCTGCATTACAAAATGCAGCTTGCTGCTCGGGACGGGGTTCCCGCCACCTGTGCGCCAAGGTCGCGCGCTCCCGCACGGGCACCGCATTCCCAAGGCGCTCCCAGAAATGCAGATCCCAACGTGCACCCCCGCCCTGCCATTCTGGAGATGTGGAATGAAAGAGGTGCCCAGCCCAGCCAGCACGGGCATGTCCCCATCCTGGTACCCGGTGTCAAACATGGGGCCATTTAGAAAGACACAAACCCAGATAGAGATATTTCCCATTTTCGTCTTTTTCTGCTAGAGGGCTCCCTTCCTTCTCCAGCTCCTTCCTGTATCTTTTAATATTCTTCACCATCAGGTCCTTCCGGGTCAGCTCGTAGTGGTTCGGAAAGTGGTTCACTATTTGATCGTCTGAGAGCCGATAGCCAGTTTCGACGCTAAAAACGTTCCGGATGGTTTGTACACTCATCCTATAAGGGAAGCACAGAAGGGGCATGTGGGGCACAAGCTCAGAGCGGGTCCACATGGGGGCAGGGCTCGTCAAAGCTGGTGACCGTTCCCCCCACCCCCGGCATGCGGGCCAGGAGACGCTCGGCCCAGCGCCACACAGGGTGGTGTCCAGTGACCGGCTGGGCCCGCAACCGTTGGGGGGCCATGGGGGCTGTTCTGAGTCTCCATTGTGGATGGTTTCACTCCCCAGCGCAGAGAAGATGCTCCTAAATGCTTATCGGTTCCAGGTCCCATTGATTGTGTGTGGACACCAACCACCCAATGAAAGGACCTCCTCCAGACTCTGAAATCAGGAAAATCATTTACACAATATTTTCATCCAACGTCAAGGACAGGGACCATTTTAAATCAGAATGACAGGGTGATTTGAGGGCCCTGGGTCAGTACTTCGTGTTCATACAGAGACCTCTGATGGGCCAGAACTCAAGTGAAATGAGGACAGGTGAAAGACAAAGGGATTCCTTCTAATCTTCTAAGACAGCCAGTCTCCCCGCCACCCTCTCCACCCTCCTTGCCCCACAGAGACGCAGGGAGGGAGCGGGAAGGACAGGACCGGCCCTCACTCTGGAACCACGGCCACGGGCGAGGCGGGCTGTCTGCGGCCTCCTGGCCCCAATCCACCCCAGCCGCCCCAGGCACCAACTACAGCACCCAAAGCATTTCTCCTGATTCTACAATCATGGTTATAATGGGAGTTTTAAAATGTTTTAGGAGGGAAGAGCTCGACCACGTGCAAAAGCAGAGAAAAGTGCGCCAGAGCCGTTACTGGCAAAGGCGGCTGTGGCCGGAGGCCAGCCTTGTTTTGATCCTACCCCACCCACGCCCCACAGCGCCGGCTTATTTGGGAGCCATTTCCAGACACAGCGTCCCACCGCAGATATTCCAGTCAGCGTCTCTCATCGCTAAGGACTCTTTATATTATACTATATCCTACTTTGTACTGTTCTCATAACTAAAAAACCAGTCATTGCTGGTATCCTCAAATATTAATTGGTGCTCACACTTCCTTAGTTGTCTGAGGAATCTTATTTACAGCTTGTGCAAAGAGCCAGGCTCTTCTCTCTCCCACGGCTCTTTTCTATCTGTCTTCTCCCTCCTTTCTTCCTATGCTACTGATTTGTTGAAGACCCGGGATCACCGGTCCTCCAGGGGCGCTCCAGGGGTCCTCCCACGTTCCTTACTCAGCATGGCTGCACCCGTGTCCCCTCCCTCCTCCCTCCTGGTCCCCTCCCACATGCTGCCGGTAAATCGGGAGTCAGACTGCAGACTGGGGAGCTGCAGGTCAATCTGGGGGCATCTCATCTGCATTTGGACCGGCCACATTTAAGTGCTCATCAGCCCTGTGGTTAGTGGCTCCCGGACAGGGCAGGCCCAGACCCTTACGTCATTAAGGAAGGCAAAACGGGTGTGTTTCCACACTGTCGTTTCTCCTTCGTGTGTTAGCAGGAATATTTCTACAAGGAGAAGTTCCCCTTCATCAACAGTTTGGATACTCAAAACGTAGTTCATACAGAAAATATGAACAAAATGTTTGTTTCTTTCCCATTATCAGTTTGCAAAGTACTGAGCTGTTTCCCTACCATCCTCAGGTCCGGTGATGGATAAGATACATTCTGGGTATCCAATACTGCAAAGCAAATGGCCCCGTGTTAGCAACTTAAGACGACATCCACTAAATCCCATCTCGAGGTTTTGGGGCTCAAGACTTGGGCCAGGGGGGGCGGGAGAGGAGCACCTGGGTGGCTCAGTCGTTAACCATCTGCCTTCGGCTCAGGTCATGATCCCAGGGTCCTGGAATCCAGCCCCACATCGGGCTCTGTGCTCAGCAGGAAGCCTGCTTCTCCCTCTCCCACCTCCCCCTGCTTATAGTCCCTCTCTCACTGTCTCTCTGTCAAATAAATAAATAAAATCTTAAAAAAAAAAAAAAAGACTCGGGGCGGGGCTCAGTGGAGGGTGCTTCTGCTCCCTATGGCCCTGACTGGGGCCACTTGGAGGATACTCAGGGGTGTTCAGGGTATGATCCGACCTGGAGGGTCCAAGAAGGCCTCGTTCCTGCCTGGCACCTTGGCGGGCATGGCTACAAGCGCCCCACACAAGCCCTCTACACGGCTTCTCCAGCAAGAGGGTCCCAGAAGTCAGGCTTCTCCCGCGGCGGCTCGGGGCTCCGCCGAGAGTTCCCATAAAGGAAGTGGAAGCTGCCAGTTTCTCAAGGCCTGGGCCCAGACACGTCGCACTTTGGCTTTGCTCTGGCCAAACATGTGGCAGAGGGATGGTGTGCCGCTTGGAGACCAGCCCTGAAGGGCCTGCAGAGCTTCCAACCTCCCTCCTGGCCCCTCGCCACCGTGGGAGAGCAAGCCCCCGCTCGCGGGCCGCGGGGATGGGAGAGCTGCGTGGAGAGAAGCCGCTGTGCTCCTCGGGCAGGGCAGCCAAGAGCAGACAAGCCCCAGCTGACCTCCCCCAGAGGACAGATGCACGGGGGAGCCCAGGCACGATCAGCTCTAAAGGTAGCACCGAGCCAAACCTATACGTGCTATCAAACGGTTGTTCCGAGCCCGTTTTGTGCTGTCTCGTTACACCCATCAGTTGGGCCCTCAGACAGCTCACGCGCGCACTCCGGGATAGCCACGCTTTCGTGTCCACATGACTCCTGCTTCCTGCCCGTATGCAAGCCGTGATCTCATCGTCATCATATTTACTGTTACACAGTTTTCCTGCTTTAGAACTGTCAGTTGTTTTATGCTTTTATAACGTTTCTTTTTTTTTAATAAAGATGTTATTTATCTGACAGATAGAGGTTACAAGTAGATAGAGAGGCAGGCAGGCAGAGAGGGAGGGAGAAGCAGGCTCCCCGCCGAGCAGAGAGCCCGATGCGGGGCTTGATCCCAGGACCCTGAGATCATGACCTGAGCCGAAGACAGAGGCTTAACCCACTGAGCCACTCAGGCGTCCCTGTCACTTGCTTTAATGGCTGCGCTATAACCCACCCGGTTAACGTGGGTACCTTTCCCTATAACCATTTAATATTTAGCTGATGTTGATATTTTACCCTAACCAATTGTTAGGACTTAATGGGACACTTCGTGCTTAAAACAGGAGCTCTGAGGAGTTCAAATATCCAAAGCGACACAGTTCCACTCTTTTCTCTCTCGCTAAGACTAGCTCCCAAATGCTTCTCATGTGGTGTGAAGAAGGGAAGGGAGGCACTCTGCACCCTCCCAAGCGTTGATTAATCACTCAGAGAAGCCAAAAGGACTGAGGGCTGGCTAATAAGCCCATGGCACAGAGCCATGGGACACAAAGCAGTAAGTTCAAAACACTTTTTTTTACTGACATTTCAAGATTTTATTTATTTGAGGGAGAGAGAGAGTGTGTGTGAGCGAGCACAAGTGGGGGATAGGGGCAGAGGGAGAAGCAGACTCTCCACTGAGCAGCTAGCCCAACCAGGGCCTCGATCCCAGGACCCCAAGATCATGAGCTGAGCCAAAGGCAGACGCTTAAACAACTGAGCCACCCAAGCGCCCTACAAAATGCTCTTACTCAGCCTTTCTTTCAGAGCTCCTCTGGAAGCAGGGCTCTGCCTGTGTTATTTCCTTCTGCCTCAGAGAAGAATATCAGCGTGACGCCAAAGCACGCACGGCCGCTGCATTTCTCTACAAATGCTCTCTCTGCTGGCATTCCATGCTCGCCAAGGGAAATTGGGTTTTGGTTTAAAGAACAGGTACCTTAAATTGCTATAGGGGCAAAGAGTCATCCCGGGGTGCCCGGGTAGCCTGGTCGGTAAGAGTCTGCCTTCGGCTCAGGTCATGATCTCAAGGTCCTGGGATCGAGCCCGCTGGGTCCAGGGATCGGGCTCTCTGCTCGGCGGGGAGCCTGCTTCCTCCTCTCTCTCTGCCTGCCTCTCTGCCTACTTGTGACCTCCGTCAAATAAGTAAATAAAATCTTTAAAGAAAGAAAGAAAGAAAGAAAGAAAGAAAGAAAGAAAGGAAGGAAGGAAGAAAGAAAGAAAAAGAAAAGGTCATCCCTCTAATCACTGCGGGAGATGGAAGCCGGACGCCAGCGCACTCTGCACCCGGGCCAGCACCGGGCCCTGGGGAGCCTGGGTAAGCCAGACAAGGTCCTCACGGTCGTGAGGCTCGTGGTCACATGTAAAGAGTGCAGAGGCGGGGAAACCACATTTGCTTCCTGACACCAGGGAAAGCAGGCTGGGGGGCTGGAGAGGCACCGGCGGCTTCCGGGGCAGGCAGCTCGTGCGCTGGTGCGGGAAGGACAGCGACAGCACACACTTATGGGGCGCCCGTCACCGCCCATGCTCCGTGCTTTACTGAGTCATTCAAATTTCAAACAACGGGATTTGCAAAGAGAGGTCGAGTCCTTTGCTAATGGCCACAGAGACAGCCGTGGGAGAGCCAGGGTGGGAAGCCAGGCATGACCCATCTCCGGGGTCCAGACATCTGACCGCCGGATGTGTCGCCCCTCTCAAGGCTGGGCTGAGGGGGCAGAAAGCACAGCCTTTACACAGGTGTGGAAGCAAGAACGTCTTAGTAGGTCAACAGGGGAAAACACGCCGGCTGCTGCACTAGGACACGAGGGAGAAAGAAGCGGCTGGAAAGAGACTGAGGAACAGTCGGTTAAGCGTCTGCCTCTGGCTCAGGTCATGATCCCAGGGTCCTGGGATCAAGTCCCACATCAGCTCCTTGCTCAGAGGACAGCCTGCTTCTCCCTCTGCCTGCCGCTCCCCCTGCTTGCGCTCTCTCTCTGACAAACAAATAAATAAAATCTTAAAAAAGAAAGAAAGAAAAAGCCTCCAGAGTCCCACCAGCTCGCCCTTCCTCAAAGATTCATGGGGCAGGAGCTAAAGAGGGCTGGGGATGGCAGGGGCAACCACGGGTGGCAGTTTGGGCACACAACCCTGCCCGAGGGCGGAGGCCGCCCCGAGGCAGGGAGCAGCCCAGCCCCGGACAAGGGAGGACACAGGACCTCACCCGGTGAAGGGGGGAGGCAGGCGGGAGCAGGAGTCTAGGACAACCCTTGTGTTTGCCGCTGGGTGGAACACCACCAGGGAGTCCGTGCCGAACCCTGCTTCCCTGTTCTCGAGCCACTCGCTTCTCAGCTGTTGGTAACCAGTCCCACCGGCACAGTTTGCCGTGAGAGGACGCAAAGGGAGGCACAGATCCTCCAGCACTGGGCAAAGGCACTGACTGAGAACGCCGACCGGAGGGGACTCCGGCTTCTCACCAAACCCCGGCCGTCTTAGCCATGCTGGCTTGTGCGGAAACATCCCGGGACGTCCGACGCCAGGCCGCCACACAGGAGTGCGGGACACGCCGGGACGTGGACGAGCCAAGGGTGTTCTCGTCGTGTGCTCCTAGGGGGCCTCAGGGCGGAAGATGTGTGACAGGTGGTGCCCCCTGGGGAGCAGCCCGCGCCAGCGTTCACCAGACGACAAGCGGCCTGGGAAAAACACTCAGATCCTGCTTTCTCTACTTACCAGTAAAAGTTCCAGTCTTCATTTTCTGTCACTTGGATCCATCCTCTCTTTTCAAAGTTATTTATCAGCACGGACTTCTCGATATCAGTGACCCATTTCACTTTCCCTGCCATAATCCTGGGAGAGGTCAACGTGTTAGAGGCTGGAAATGTCAACAGCAAGACACTGTCCCTCGCACACCCCAAGCTCCCCCGACGCGGGCCGTGGTTCTTGGCCATCTGGCAGAGACATCTGGCCATGTCTTTTGTTGTCACAGCTGGGGACACGGATGCCTTGATGCTGCCCGACACCCTACGGCGTATGGGATGCCCCCTCCCCCACAGCAAGTCACCCAAGCCAAAATGTCAACGGTGCCAAAACTAAGAAACCCTGGCCTGCTGGGGGGGGGAGGGGGAAGAGAGCAATGAGAGAGTCACCACCTGATGGGTGTCACCATGGCGACAGGAGCCACCAGAGGCAGCACCTGGGCTGTGAGACCTGAGGCGGGAGGTGGCCCTCGCAGGGTGGCTGGGGGAGACCGCCCTCCCGCCCTGGAGCTGGCTTCCGGAGGAGCCTGTCCCAACAGGAGCACCTCCCACCCCGTCCAGCACTGCTACCCCCCTGCTTCCTCCCCTGCCCTGCTCCATCTCACTCTCTGTAAGCGCGGGTAACCTTCAAGTGTTTATCTGACCACATGGCTGCCTTTCACTAGCCTCCGTGGCTTCCCAGCGCTTTTAAGATCTGCAGACCCTCAGCCCTCACCTGCTTCGCCTTCACCTGCTCTGTTCTCGCCACACTGGACTTCTCTGCCCACACTCTGCCTCAGGGCCTTGGCATGTGCTGGGTGTCTGTGCCTGTGGCACTCCCACTCCCTCTCTGCCTGGCGAAGCTGCTGCCCACTCATCGGCCAGCATAAGTGAAAGTCACTCCCTCCACAAAGCCTCCCTGGCTCCAGACCTGGTTCATGGCCACTCGGGACTCCTGCACTCCTGTCCCTGCGCGAGGACAGGCAGCTGGCTTTCTTCTTCGCAGGGTCTAGCCCTGCACCTGGCATGTGACAGATACCCCATTCAGACTGACTGACAATGGCCCCAGGCCTTTGTCAGCACCACTGTGTGACCTGGAGAAAGTTAGAAAAGAGGAGACCTGGGTGTGCCTTGCCTCGGGCAAGGGAGAGGGAAGACAATCCCGCGGAGCTGGCCACAAAACCAGCCACTGCCGCCTCACCCTGCCCAGCAGTGGCAGTGTGGCAGAGCTGGGGCTTGAGTTCGAGCGCCGGTTCTGAAACTCACAAGCTGTGTGACTCTGGGCAAGTTACTTAACCTCTCTGAACTTCTGTTTCCTTCTCTCTATGAAGAGCATGTACCCGTCTCACAGGGCTAGAGTGAGGATGAAAGGCGTGAACAGTGGAACAGCGCGCAGCACGTAGAAAGCACTCAAGAGGGATCTGGTGTTACCGTTGCCGTCATCCCCACTTTACGGATTTGGACGCTGAGGCTCAAAGGTTAAGAGCCCCTAAAAGAATCAGACCGAAGGCAGCCATGGAGCCCTGACTTGAGGCCACGGTGACCCTATTCCGATGTGCCACCTCTTTTCACACAGTCTGCTGCCCCCCACCCCGCTCTGAACATGGGCTTCATCAGGAGGATGCCCATGGCCCCCGGGGGTCAAGGTAAGAAATGCACAGAACCGCCCTCTGCAAAACCAGAAGCCGCCCTGTGATGACAGGAGACTGTTATCGTGGAAAGTCAGCAGCGGCCACACAGAAACGCTGGCAGAGGCCGCACGGGAGCGGAATCCCCGCGCGCTGTGACCCCACACCCCTCCCGGGGCCAACCCCAACCAGTGTCCAAAGCCCTGGCGAGTTTACCCTCCCCACCTTCAGCCCTCACAGCCCAGCAGCCCAATCCTGCTCCAACTCTGCCCCCTAGAGTCCAACCGCAGACTCGGGATTGTGGGGAGAACCACCCCCCAGGCAGGCAACCACCACCCCCCCAGCCCCTCATATCTCAGTGGCTGCCACCCTGCGCAGGCGCTGACCCACAACCCGCCTGGGGGTGACCCCGCGGGGGCATCGATGGGGCCGTGCTTGAGCAGTCGGAAAACGCTTCCCGGGGGTGATCCCCAAACCCCGTAAAGCAGACGCAGCACATATTCTCACCCTCCCTTTACAGAGCGGGACACGGAGCCTCGGAGGTCAGGCTTTCTCGCCGCCCCACCCACCACTTCCGCGGGACGCTAAGGAAAACCAGCCTCTCAGGCCGGACCCACCATAGGGACTCCTGGAGCCCACAGGCACGGCCAAGTTCGCTTCAGCTTCCGGGCCTGCTGCTTGGGGTTCGTACCTACAACAAAACGAGCACTCAGGCAAAATGTCCACGGCCCAGGACCGAGACGGTCTGTGAACATGGCAAAACCGTGTCTTCTGCTGAACAAGAACATGCCACGAGCTGTCTCGAGGGTCTTTTCTTTTGTGATACCTTTTTCCGGATTCTCTTACTTCTTGACTCCGGCGGGACTTTCTGGGCCGCCCTGCGACTCCACTTCACACGCCCCCTGCTCGAGCCCAGCACCCACCTCCCTGCTGCTCCCACCCAGGGCTCCTCACCCAGCTCCGCTGATCCCAAAGCTGCAGGTCAAAGGCCACCTCCCCCAGGGAGCCATTCTCGTCACCTTTTCCCTCCACCGAACCACCCAGCCTTCCCTGTAAGTCCCCTGCCGTCTTCGTTGGCACACAGACCTTCCTACCTTGCCTTTCTGGTCATTGTTTACCTTCCTTCTAGAAGACAGTAAGGTGGGGGGAAGACTCTCTTCGCCGCCTGCTTCCTTCTCATCCCCCCGATTCTTTCTAGACTTCGGTGTGAGCATTTGCAACAACATTCACAGCGCTTTTGGCAGACCCCACTGTCTCCAGCACCCAGGCCTTGCACCCAGCCCTCCGGCATATGTCGGGGCAAACAACGCCTACTCCTCACGAAAGTGAGGGAACAGACACATCCCCAAGGGTCAGTCCTTTGAATCTGACTCTGTTTTCAAGAGTTACTTCCCTGTTGGGGCGCCGGGGTGGCTCAGTGGGTTAAAGCCTCTGCCTTCGGCTCAGGTCATGATCTCGGGGTCCTGGGATCGAGCTCCGCATCAGGCTCTCTGCTCAGCAGGGAGCCTGCTTTCCCCTCTCTTTCTGCCTGTCTCCCTGCCTACTTGTGATCTCTGTCTCTCAAATAAATAAATAAAATCTTGAAAAAAAAAAAAGTTACTTCCCTGTAAATGTTATGGGTTGGAACTGTATCCCCAAAAAAGATATGTTGAGGGGCACCTGGCTGGCTTAGTCAAAAGAGCATGTGACTCTTGATCTCAGGGTTATGAGTTCAAGTCCTACATTTGGCATACAGATTATTTAAAAAGAAAAAAAAAAGAAGGAAATCTGGACGCAGGGACACACAGACACACAGGGAAGATGGTCCCATGAACATGAAGGCAGAGATGAGAGCTGTGCAGTCACAGCCCAAGAAAAGTCTGGGTCCATCACAGACTGGAAGAGACCAGGAATCCTCCCCGGATTCTTCGGAGAGAGCACGGCTCTGCCAGCGCCTTGATTCCAGACTTCTGGCCTCACCGAGCCACTCACTTCATGGCACTTTCAAAGTACAGCCCAGGAAATGACCCCGAGATATAGCCATTCCAGGCACGAGAAGAAAAAGGAAATTTACACCTATAAAGAGTTTTAAATATATATGTGGGAGACAGCACGGTAAAGTGATGTGCAAAAGGACAAAACAGTTGGGGCGCCTGGGTGGCTCTGTGGGTTAAGCCTCTGATTTCGGCTCAGGTCATGATCTCAGGGTCCTGGGATCGAGCCCCGCATTGGGCTCTCTGCTCAGCAGGGAGCCTGCTTCCTCCTCTCTCTCTGCCTGCCTCTCTGCCTGCTTGTGATCTCTTTTACTCTGTCAAATAAATAAATAAATATATCTTTAAAAAAAAAGGACAAAACATTTATCTAGAGTTAAAAAAAAGAAGAAAAAGAAAGAAATGAACTAAGACCACCTCTCCTTTAAAGAGACACGGGACCTCTTTCCAGAAATGCACCAACCAGCACGATAACCACCACTGGGAACCGATGACAAGGCAGCCTCAGCAGAGCCAAAGGAGGGACAGCAGCTCCTCCGCACCTGAGGCTCGGGCACTCGGGTTATCTCTCACGCTCACACATCCATGGGGACTCGCGAGTTTTCTTGGGGCCTCCATTTCCCCCATGAAGAAAATGGGAATGAGAGCCCCAGGGCCTTGGCAGGATGGCTGAGATCACTGGGCGGTTGGGCGGGTGTGCTCGTGGCACGCCGCAGTTCACTGAATTTGAAACGAGCACCCGCTTTCCCTGAAGGTTCCTGACGCTCTCTCCGATTCAGCCCTGCACGCTCCTCCACTTCCGCCCCTACTTACACAGTGGGTCTGCCGAGCTCCTGGCCAGGTGCTGGAGGTCAGCCCTGCCCTCACAGAGAAGTAACTCGACATTTACTTTATCACCCAAAACAACAGCCGCGACTTCTATGAAGCGCCAGGATCCACCCGGCACAGGGTCTGTGCGTGCTCTTCTCTACTTCCTCCTTCCCTCGGGCTCACATGGGGCTAGAAGGCAGGTGTTCATTCTCCCCGTTTACACATGGAGAAAGTAGGGCTCAAAGAGTAGCAGGCAGGGTTACCTGGGTGGCTCAGTGGGTTAAAGCCTCTGCCTTCGGCTTGGGTCCTGGTCCCGGGATCCTGGGATTGAGCCCCACATCAGGCTCTCTGCTCGGTGGGGAGCCTGCCTCCCCCTCTCTCTCTGCCTGACTCTCTGCCTACTTGTGATCTCTGTCTGTCAAATAAATAAATAAAATCTTAAAAAAAAAAAGAGAGTAGCAGGCAGAGCACAGACTGCAGCCTGTGGACGCCACGCTGCCTCCCCTCCCCACTCTGCCAACTGTCCCTTTACCCCACAGGGCGGGGGGTGGGTGGACTGGTCTCTGTCCCCCAACACCCAGCCACAGCCAGCCACAGTCAGGGGGCTCAGAAATGGCCTGCAGAACAGACAAAGGAACCCGCGAGCCACAGAAGCCAGGGCTGACTCCTTCCCAACCCTAAGAAATACTAAGCCCCTTCCCTTAGAAAAATCAATAAAGAAATACCAGATGTCAGACGGTTCTCCTGTTACTTCCTCCTAAAAGAGGGGAAAAAAAAAGAAGTGAGGTTAGCAGGGCCATGTAATGAACTTGGTAGGTAACGACTCTAGTGAGGTTCACGTGAACTGAACGTGAAGCCATCTGGTCAACTTCTTTCAACACTGAGCCCCACAGGAAGGGATAAAGATGTGATATATATATATGCAACGGAATGATGACTCAGCCATCAAAAAGAATGAAATCTTGCCATTTGCAACAACGTGGATGGAACTAGAGGGTATTATGCTAAGCAAAAATCAAAGAAGGACAAACTACATGATTTCACGCATATGTGGAATTTAAGAAACAAAGCAGGAGAACATATGGGAGCGGGTAGAAAGACAGAGGGAAACAAACCATAAGCGACTCTTAACTACGGAGAACACAGAGGGTTGCAGAGGTGGGTGGGGGATGGGCTGGATGAGTGACGAGGATGAGGAGGGCACCTGTTGTGATCAGCACCGGGTGTTGTATGTAACTGACGAACCACTGAATTCTACTCCTGAACCCGCTATTGCACCCTATATTAACTAGAATTTAAATAAAAATTTGAAAAAAAAAATTAAAAACCTAAACTGAGCATCATAAAACCTAACCCAGAGAAACAGAGTCAGGTGTGTGGTGCTCTTTGTGCTCACTGTGCTCGAACCCCAGTGGGCTGTTCCCCCACCTGAGGTTCGCCAGCCAGGGAAAGGCATTCTCGAGGCAGGCAGTTAGCTATGTTCAGAAAGTGATATGGGTCCCTCTGCCGGGGCTGGTGGGCAGGACCTTCAAAAGCTTGAGGACAGGTTTCCACGGGGACGGCCCTGGGTGTCTGAGCTTCGAAAGCCTAGCTTCTCACCCACCTGCTCGGCTCCGACAGCCACCCTGTGCAGGGACCACGACCGGAGACGCGAGTCCCCTGAACGAGGTGCTCGTGGACAGTCCCTATCCAGGGAGGCAAGAGAGTCATTTCACAAGCTGGAAGCCCCGGCAGCAAGGTGCCTTAACAATCCAGCAAAGCTCAGCTGTGGTCCTGAGGGGGAGATGACTCTTAATCCTGCCAGCAGCAAATGGTGCCAGCTCGACTCCAGAAGATTCCAGATCTGTCTGTGCCTCTCCCCAGCATCCCCATAACCCTGGACGACCACAGCAGGCTCCACTGGTTTCCTTAGCACCATCACCCCACGGCACCCATGCTCTGCCTAGCAGAGTGACCCTCTCACACGCACAAAGCAAATAATGTCACCCTGCTCATAAGCCTCCAGGAACTTCCATTAGCCCCAGAATACAGCCATCACCTACAACCAACTACAAGGTGGATCCCAGGTGATCTGGGCTCCCCATCACCTCTCAAGCTTTGTCTCCAGCACCCCTCCCAATCAGCACTCTGCAGCCCTGGGCCGCCTTTCAGCTCCTCACACCCACCAAGCTGCAGCCTGTCTCAAGGCTTTGCTCTCCCCCACATCTGGCCCCTTCTCGAAGGTCAACTTTTCAGAGTGACTTTCACAACGCCAATCTCAATGCCCCCACTCATCACACTTTACTTCTCTGTGGCCGTCAGGCTGCACACAACTGTTTAGTCCAGTGCCAGCTCAAAGCATGGCCCACAAACCCACCGCACCAGCATCACCTGGAGCTCGTTAGAAATACAAGTTCTGGGTACCTGGGTGGCTCAGTGGGTTAAGCCTCTGCCTTTGGCTCAGGTCATGGTCTCAGGGTCCTGGGATGGAGCCCCGCATCAGGCTCTCTGCTCAGCGGGGAGCCTGCTTCCCCCTCCCTCTCTGCCTGCCTCCCTGCCTACTTGTGATCTCTCTCTGTCAAATAAATAAATACAATCTTTAAAAAGAAATAAAGAAAAAAGAAATAGAAGTTCTTGGGCGCCTGGCGCCTGGTGACTCAGTCGGTGAAGCATCCGCCTTCAGCTCAGGTCATGATCCCAGGATCCTGGAACTGAATACCACATTGGGCTCCCAGCTTGGCAGGGAGCTTGCTTCTCCCTCTCCTCCCTGCTCTCTCTCGCTGTCTCTGTCTCTCTCAACTAAATAAATAAATCTTAAAAAAGAAAGAAAGAAATACAAATTCTTACGCTTCCCCCAACCCCTACACAGATGTGTACACTTGGACTCCTTGGGAGCGGGCCCAGGAATCCGTATCTGAGCAAGCTCTCAGGTGAGATCCCCACCCTTGCCCAAGTTTGAGAAGAACTGGTCCAGTTCCCGTATTTGGTTCCCTGGTGATTACCTGTCTTTGACACACATATCTCACGTCAGGAGAGCAGAAGTGTTGTTCTCAATCATTGCCTACTGAACGCCCAGCATCCAGAACAGCGTCTAATAATAGCAGGTGCTCAATCAATATTTGATGAATTAGCAAAAATAAAGAGGTGAATTCCCTCCTCTCGTGCAATCAAACAAGCCAAGCAGTGCTCAGGCACAGCCCCGCCATCCAGAGTCTGGCAGACCCGCAGGCAGGAGAAAATGGTAAACAAACACCCCCAGACTTTCACACTTTTTCCAGGGGCCTGAATTAGGAGATCTGGAGTTTAGCAGATCTCCACGGGGTGAGGCAACATCTCGGGGAATATCCGTATCCCCAACCCCAGGAGGACAGAACTTTGTCAAAAGGCCTTTCATTTCCCGGAGTTATGACTACTCCCTGACAAAAGCCAGGCCAACCTTTCAGGAGAAACAGCAAGCAGAGGGAAGAAATTATATTCATAGAATGGATGCACTTTTCTGGGTCCAGCCATAAAAAACGGGAGGCTCCTCTGTCCCCAAACCCACTACGCAAACACTTTGGTCACTATCACTTTCAACAAAGTCCCGACTAGGTCAGGATTCTAGGGCGTTTTGATTCCTTTCCAGCTAGTCTTCCTGGAAAAGGAAAAAATATCATCTTTAAAGAAAATAATCAATAGTGTAAACGACGACTTCGAAACAGCTGGATGGCCCCGTTCTAGCTCCGCACGCCCCTGGGAGACAGTGTCATGTTCCACAGCAACCACTTAGCAGGGCTTGTAATGCCTTGGGCACAGGGCAAGACCAATCTTTTTGTAACTGCCACAAACCAGCCCTGAAATGTGCTCAGTGCAATATTTCCGTGAACAAAGAACCTCTCTGCAAACCCTAACCTGCTTACAACAATGAGATGCTTTTACTTCTAGAACGAGTTCCCTGTAGCGCCCCGGCTACTCTATGGGGTGCTCGGCTACCTCCACCTCCCACCCCCTTGGACTGACAAACAGGGAGGGGAAATGCTCAGGTCCAATCCCGCACAGAAGGGCAAGCAGGGCGGGGGACACGAATCCATCTCCTAACCAGCGCTGTCGCCACAGGTCCCCCGCCCCCTGCAAAAGCAGCCAGGAGAAACAATACGGACTGCAAATGAATGGAAAAAGCCTAAACGATGAAATTCTGGGATAGCCAGTATGAATCAGAATGCAATTACAACGACCGGGCAGCACAGGGAAAGTCACAGGAGCTCGGAGGAAAAGCAGGGGCACAGTGGTCAGCGCAGGCTTCCGGGAGGACGCGGGTCCGGCAAGCAGCCCCTAAACAAACCACACGGCCGCGGCCGCGGAGACCTGGGGGAAATCAGACCCGCTCGCGCATGCGCACTCGTCCACCAGGACCGGCCACACCCTCGTCCGGGCAGGCGGCCTCGGCGGCGGGGCCTCACCTGTGAGCGCAGAGCCCCGAGGAGCGCCGAGCAGCGCGCAGCTGGGCGGCTCCGCGCCGTGCCCCGGCCCCGCCTCCAGCCCCACTCCGGCGCGGGCAGGAGGACGCCACTCGCAGCCCCGCGGACCTGCCCGCCGCGCGCCGCGCTGTACTTCCGGGGCGGCGCTCTGGCAACCGAAGACGCCGCCGCTGGCGCCGCGACTGCTTCCGGGGTCACATTTTCCTGGCTCACCTGTAGGCCCCCGGCTCCACGCGACGGGCGCGCATCCTATGAAGGGGAAGACGGTGCATCGCCGGGAGGCTCGCAGCCTTCAGGACCCAGAAAAGAGGTCGAGAGAGGTCGAGGCGCGAGGTCGAGCCTGACAGTGGGAGGCAGAGCCATGTGAGGAATTGGGCCCCGGGTCTGGAGCGCCCTTGGTCTCCTCTGCGGCTCATCTTCCCAGTCTGCAAGGTTGGGACTGCAGGTAGCGCCGACCTCGCAGGGTTGAGTGTCCTTAGGTGTCATCCTGTGCCCAAGTCGTACTAATCAGTAAATGTAAAGTCAGTACCCAAAGGTCCCCTCATGCATGCTCAGTGCCCTCTGAGCATGGGGCTGATTCAGTTTCTGAAACTATATTTTGTAAACTCTCTGTCAGGAAGAGGCAGCGCGGCCTCGTGAGCCATTTAAAACTGGGGTCAGACCTGGATTGCATCCTCGCTCCAAAATCACGGCTCTGTGGCTTTAGGCAGGTCGCTTCCCTCTCTGAACCTCAGTTTTCTTGTCTGTAAATGGGGATAACAGCACTAATATTAAAGGGTTGTTAGGAAGATTATTCAAAAAAAGAAAGAAAGAAAGAGAAAAGAAAAGAAAGAAAAGGCGGGACGCCTGGGTGGCTCAGTTGATGAGGCAACTCCCTTTGGTTGGGGTCATGATCCCAGGGTCGTTTGCTCGAGGCCCCCATCAAGTCCCCCAGTCAGGCTCCCTGCTAAAAGATAAATAAAATCTTAAAAAAAAAAAAAAAAAGCAGGTGGTATAGCACATAATAGTTGCTCAAATTGTTGAAATAATTCAAAATAAAAGCATGTATTCCAGATGTTTGTCAGCCACAAAAGTGCACTTAGAAGCGGCATGAAAGAGGAGAAACAGAATTTTACAACCCTGCTCTGATACATTCTGGCTGCTTGGGCAGCCGCACAGCCCAGTCTCTCAATTACAGTTTCTCCCCAGAGAAACAAGAGTAATGATCATCTCTCAGGGGCAGAAGCGATTTTTAAATTCCTGGTGGCTAGCACCTAGGAAACTGTATGTCTTACCCCAGCCTGTGATTGTGTAGCATATGTACCATTCCAAAGAGTGTCGCCAGCAGCCAAAATACCGGAAGGCTTGAAGACAGCCACCGCCGAGAGACCAACAGAGAAGAGGAAAAAAAAAAATCGTGACCAATGTGAAGAATTAACTGGGAGGCAGATAACCGCACGAGGAAGAGACGGGAATTGGAGATACTTGGTGCTAATCCAATCTTGTTAAATCTAGTTTAAAAAGTCATCAAGGGCTTTGTACTGCCATCAGGATGAAAACCAGACTCCTTAGCATTTTTACTTTTTTTTTTTTTTAAGATTTTATTTATTTATTTGACACACAGAGATCACAAGTAGGCAGAGAGGCAGGCAGAGAGAGAGGAAGGGAAGCAGGCTCCCTGCTGAGCAGAGACTCCCTCCTTGCAGGAGCTGGGATCATGACCTGAGCCAAAGGCAGAGGCTTTAACCCACTGAGCCCCCAGGCGCCCCAGCATTTTTACTTTTAAAGTACTAAAAATCTGTCAGCCTTTTTCCAGTTTGGTATCTCTTGTGCTTAGAAAGACCCAGCCTCACAGGTTGTAAAAAGCATAACTTGTAAGAGGCCAAAAAGAAAATCAGCGAAATTAAGTGATAAATTGAAAATGTGTACATTATATGACAAAGCATTAGTTAATATCCACAATATGCAAAGAGTCTGCACAAATCAATAAGAAAAACTTTTAATTTGGAGGAAGAGATGGAACCACAAATCATACAACAAAAAGTAAAAAAAAAAAAGTTAACTAAAAATGTGGAAAGATGCCCAAATCACTAAAAATTAATGATGCTGAAATTTTCAATGAGGTGGGTTTTTTGTTTGTTTATTTGTTTTAAGATTTTATTTACTAGGGCACCTGATAACAACCAGTTGTTGAGTGTCTGCCTTTGGCTTGGGTCATGGTCCCAGGGTCCTGGGATTGTCCTGCATCAGGCTCCCTGCTCCGTGGGAACCCTGCTTCTTTCTCTTCCACTCCCCCTGCTTGTGTTCCCTGTATAGCTGTCTCTCTCTCTGTCAGATAAATAAATAAAATCTTTTTTTAAAACATTTTTTTGAGGGGCACCTGGATGGCTCAGTGGGTTAAACCTCTGCCTTCAGCTCAGGTCATGATCTCAGGGTCCTGGGATCGAGCCCCGCATCAGGCTCTCTGCTCAGTGGGGAGCCTGCTTCCTCCTCTCTCTCTGTCTGCCTCTCTGTCTACTTGTGATTTCTGTCTGTCAAATAAATGAATAATATGTTCTAAAAAAAACCAAAAAACATTTTTTTGAAAATATTTTACTTACTTACTTGAGAGAGAAAGAGAACAAGTGTGTTGAGGGACAGAGGGAGAGGGAGAAGCAGGCTCCCCAGTGAGCAAGAAGCCCACTGGGCCTGGATCCCAGAACCCAGGGATCATGACCTGAGCTTAAGGCAGATGCTTAACTGACTGAGGCACCCAGGCACCCCTCAATGAGGTGGTTTTGCTGACTAAATTAGCAAGCATTTAAAATCTACTTACAACTAATATTAGAAAGGATATGGAGAAAAGGCACTTGCATCCACTATTAATACAAATACAGCTTTTAGGAGGCTGACAATTTGTCAGTATTCATTAAAATTTTAACAAGTCTTATATTTAATTATATACTCTTTGACCTAAAAATACAAATTTTAGGTATTCATTCTATAGAAACTCACAAACAAAGATATACGTACAAGAGCATTTAATGCAGTATTTTTCTAATAATAAAAAGTTGGGGGGCGCCTGGGTGGCTCAGTGGATTAAGCCGCTGCCTTCGGCTCAGGTCATGATCTCAGGGTTCTGGGATCGAGCCCCACATCGGGCTCTCTGCTCCACAGGGAGCCTGCTTCCTCCTCTCTCTCTGCCTGCCTCTCTGCCTGCCTCTCTGCCTGCCTCTCTGCCTGCTTGTGATTTCTGTCTGTCAAATAAATAAAATAAAAAATAAAAAAAAAAAAGTTGGAAGGAATGTAAATGTTTAGTAGCTTAAGTCTGGCTTGCTAATTTAGGCTCATCAATTTAATGAGATAGTATTTTACATAGTCAAAGGGATAAGGTGGATCTACGTATGCTGACCTGGAAATATATGCACGATATGTTACAAAAAAAAAAAGGCAAATTACACAACTATTTGTATAGTATGGCTTTTAAAATTGCTATGTATAGGGTGCCTGGCTGGCTTGGTTGGAAGATCCTATGACTCTTGATCTCAGGGTTGTGAGTTTGAGTCCCACGTTGGGGGTAGAGATTTCTTAAAAAAAAAAAAAAAAATTTTTTTTTTTTTTTTTTTAGGGGCACCTGGGTGGTTTAGTCATCAAGCATCTGCCTTCGGCTCAGGTCATGATCCCAGGGTCCTGGTATGGAGCCCCGCATCGGGCTCCCTGCTTGGTGGGAAGCCTGCTTCTCCCTCTCCCACTCCCCCTGCTTGTGTTCCCTCTCTGGCTGTGTCTCTCTCTGTCAAATAAATAAAATCTTAAAAATAAATAAAAATAAATTTTTAATTGAAATTTGTATGTATAAGCATCACATAAAATTTAAGAAGCATAAAAATTAAAATTAAAAAATTAAAATTAAAAAGCATTAAAAAGTCTGAAAAAATATGCACAATACTAAATCGTTTTTTTTTTTTAAAGATTTTATTTATTTATTCGACAGACAGAGATCACAAGCAGGCAGAGAGGCAGGCAGAGAGACAGAGAGGAGGAAGCAGTCTCCCCGCCAAGCAGAGAGCCCAATGCGGGACTCCATCCCAGGACCCCGAGATCAAGACCTGAGCCGAAGGCAGAGGCTCAATCCACTGAGCCACCCAGGCGTCCCTATACGAAAGCCTTTCTAATATTAGTTGTAACTATATTTTAAACGCTTGCTGATATAAAAGAGTCCTTCTGGGGCACCTGGGTGGCTCAGTGGGTTAAAGCCTCTGCCTTCGGCTCAGGTCATGATTCCAGGGTCCTGGAATCGAGCCCCACATCAGGCTCTCTGCTCCGCGGGGAGCCTGCTTCCTCCTCTCTCTCTGCCTGCCTCTCTGCCTAGTTGTGATTTCTCTCTGTCAAATAAATAAAATATTTAAAAAAAAAATAAATAAAGGAGTCCTTCTTTTTGGAAGTTGGGATAGAAGGTAGTTTCTCTTTTTACAGCCTATATTTTTTGCCTGAATTTTAGGAGTGCAAAAGTACTACTTTGTAATTTTTTAAAGTTTAAATAAAATAAAGAAACAAACTGTTTTCAATTTTGAAAGGGCAGACTGAACATAATGTACTTCTCTTCACACCCCGAAATCTCACTGAAATGACAGAAGAAATAGAAAAATACAGAAGATAAAATCATTCAAGAGTCTAAATAGCAAAGGCATCCAAATAGAGAAATTCCCCTAAAGGTTAAAGGTTTTGTCTTAAGGGCACCTGGGTGGCTCACTGGGTTAAGCCTCTGCCTTCGGCTCAGGTCATGATCTCAGGGTCCTGGGATCGAGCCCCACATCAGGCTCAGCAGGGAGCCTGCTTCCCCGACCCCCACCTCTCTCTGCCTGCCTCTCTGCCTACTTGTGATCTCTCTCTCTCTCTCTGTCAAATAAATAAATAAAATCTTTATTTAAAAAAAAAAAGGTTTTGTCTTAAGATCATCTGTCTCTTCCGGGCGCCCGGGTGGCTCAGTCTGTTGAGCATCTACCTTCGGCTCAGGTCATGATCTCAGGGTCCTGGAATCTGGCCCCGTGTCAGGCTCCCTGCTCTGCCTCTTCCTCTACCCCCTGCTTGTTCTCTTCTCTTCTCTCTCTCTCTCAAATAAAATCTCTTTTGAAAAATCGTCCGTCTATATCAGGCCATCTGTAGTTGCTAAGGACAGATTTGCTCTATGGCGTTGTCCCTGGTGCTGGTGGGTCCGGCAGGCAGGGCAAGATTCATTGCCCACATCAGGGATTCCCCTGGGTAGAGCGACATGGGAGCTGTGGACATGGGAGCTGTTACGTCGCGGTGTCACAACACAGGTAACTGCAACTCCGGTTTGTATGTCTTGAAGGGTAATAATTGCACAAACTACTAAGTTGAAATTGTGCCAATGTAAATACATTGGTTGTTAAGTTCTTTTCAAGGGCATTATTCTCTTGAAATGCTAAGGTATTTAAATTACAGAAACAGCCTTTACCCAGAAAAGATCAGTTTCCAGACGGGGTTTCCGCATAAATGCCCATCTCTACCGATCTGTGACATCGCTCCGAAACTAGAGGAGATACTCCCGACAGACAAAATACTGAGGAATTCTTGCCAGATGATGTAAGAACAGATGAATGGGGCAACCCCCCGTAAAATGAGGACAAATATTCCCAAAGAAGCAAAAGAGGGCCGCTCCAAAAAACGTGCATTTTCTGAACAAAAAACCCTGGAATGCCCTGGAGATAAGAAGCAAGAGGGAGTGTGGGGAAAATACACGTGCGGACAGTTGGCCAGAAAGTTTATTAATGGAATGAATGAATGGGCGGTTGGTCTGCCTCCCCAGAGAGCAGTCTCACATTTAGGCTGAGGCTGTGGTCTTCGACGACTCAGGCCACCATAACAAATCACCAGAGACTGGTTGTCTTCCACACACCACGAACTGATTTCTCGAAGTTTTGCGGGCTGGGGAGCCCAAGATCAAGGCACAAGCAGATGTGGTGTCTGCTGAGAACCCCACTTCCTAGTTCATAGACAGTCTCCTTGCCTGTGTCCCCACGCGGCAGGAGGAGGCGAGGGAGCTCTCTGAGGTCTCTTTTCTTTGTATGGGAACTAATCCCATTCATGAAGGCTCTACCCTTGTGACCTAATCACCTCCCAAACGCCCCACCTTCCATCAGCATCACACTGGGGATTAGAATTGCGGCTCCTGAATTTGGGGGAAATGTAAGCATTCCGTCCATCGCCCCATGAGAATAAATAGTTCTTAAAAGACAGAGTTCAGGGGCGCCTGGGTGGCTCAGTGGGTTAAAGCCTCTGCCTTGGGCTTGGGTCATGATCCCAGCGTCCTGGGATCGAGCCCAGCATCCGGCTCTCTGCTGAGCAGAGAGCTCTGCCTACTTGTGCTCTCTGTCAAATAAATAAATAAAATCTTAAAAAAAAAAAGCAGCTCAGACAGAAATATTAAAGAACACAAAGGCACAAAACTCAGCAAAAGGAGATCTGCATACCAAGGAAATAGAGTTAACAGAGTTACTATTCTAGGTCAGGAGATAGCAAACCACCGGCCAAGTCATGCCTGCCATATTTTTGACAATTCAAGAAAACTAAGACCGGTTCAATGATTGGACAAGAGAGCACAAGAGAGCACACTAACTTTGAACCGCAATTAAGCGAAATCTATCCCCCTCCTGGTCCCCGCCCCCCCAAACTCCCTTACTCTCATTGGTGGACCTGTATTTACTAAAAAAGAAAAAATTACATTCAATCATGTTTTTAATTTCATCAATTAAAAAGTGAAAATTTGGGGCACCTGGGTGGCTCAGTGGGTTAAGCCGCTGCCTTTGGCTCAGGTCATGATCTCAGGGTCCTGGGATCGAGCCCCGCATTGGGCTCTCTGCTCCACAGGGAGCCTGCTTCTGCCCGCATCTCTCTCTGCCTGCTGCTCTGCCTCCTTGTGATCTCTGTCTGTCAAATTAAAAAAAAAAAAAAAAAAAAAAAAAAGTGAAAATTTGTTTAAGTTGTGAGTGGTACAGCCTGGATTTGAAGCCCAGAAACCCGACCATTCACACTATTGCCTGGAAAATAAAGGCCACCTCCTGGAGAGACTGGTGCATTTCCTAGCCTTGATGGGAGGACTCCCCCACCCTCCCGACAAGCTCCTCCAAGGGTCTCACCATTTCCACTCAGCGCCATCTAGTGGAACCAGCGCGACGCGCAGCCCCGGGGGCTCTGAGTTCCCACCCACCAAGGTGCGGTCACTCCGGGCCTGGTCTCTCCAGGGGCTCCAGGCCTCAGTGTTCTGTCCCTGTATTTATTGGGGAGGGGGGAGCACAAGCAGGAGGACCTGCAGAGGGAGAGGAAGAGGGGAGCCCGACAGGAGCCTCAATCCCAGGACCCTGAGATCATGAAATGAGCCGAAGGCAGGTGCTTAACCGACTGAGCCACCCAGGCGTCCCTGTACCCTCCCACTTTTTACAAAAATTACGGCAAAATAAATATAACATAGAATTTACCATCTCAACCATTTTTAAGTGTACGGTTCAGGAGTGTTAAGTGTATTCAAACTGTCGTATAACTAATCCCCAGAACCTCATCTAACCTTGCAAAACTGAAACTCTACCCAATGAACAATGACTATCCGGGTCCTCTCCCCGCCCCACCCCTACCCCAGGCAACCGCCGTTGTACTTTCTGTCGCTTCGAATTTGACTACTCGAGCGACCTTATATAAGTGAAATCAGACACTATTTGTCTTTTTGTGACTGAACACAAGGCCCTCAAAGTCCCATCTGTGTTATGGCAGGTGTCTGGATCGCGTTCTTTTTTTTAAAGGTGAATAATATTCCATTGTGTGTATAAACCACATTTTGCTTGTCCATTCATCAGGCCACGGGCATTTTGGTTGTTTCCACCTTTTGATTACTGCGAATAACGCTGCTCTGAGCACGGGTGTGCAAATATCTGTTCAAGACCCTGCTTCCAGTCTTTCCAGATATCTACCCCGGAGGGAGCCGCTGGCTCACGCGGTAAGTTAATTTTAATTCTTTGAGGAACCACCGTACTGTTTCCCACGGCGGCTACCCCATTTTATATGCTCACCAACAGGGCACAAGGATTTCAGGATTTTTTCCATATCCTTGGCAATACCTATTTTCTGGGTTTCTTTTCATTTTTGTTTTAAATAGCAACCATCCAAATGGATGGGATAAAAAAGCAGAGTCAAGGACTTTGATGGAGCCCCAGCCCCTTGCTCTGAGGCATCGTGACCCCCTCCCACCCCCGTGCCACTGTAGGAGCCGGGTCCTCACCCTCCCCAGGCCCAGGATCCAACCACCCACTAGCACCCAGCGCTGCCCCAGGGCCACCCCCAGGCTCTGGCTTATGGGTGTTTCTAACTCCCCAACCTCAGCACCTTGTGGAATGGAGGCCAGAAGGCGGGGCTTGGTGGCCAGACAAAGGGGTTCCAGACTGAGGGGCTGTGCACCGGGAGCCCAGCTCTGGCTTTGTTATGACCATTTCTGGCAAGTGGGGGGGGGGCGGGGTTGGGGGGGGAGGTAGGGGTTGAAGTCCTGAGAGCAGGCTGCCTGGCCTGGGGCCAAAGGAATAGAGTCCGCGGGGGGGGGGGGGGGTCAGAAACGGGGAGAACAGAGATGGGGACGGCGTGGAAAGCGGGGTTACCTGCTGGAAAGGGCCGGCCCCCGAATAGGCCCTTTCTAGGAGTGAGACACAACCCCCGTGGGCTGTGAGCTCTGTTTAGTGGGTCGTGACCAACATTAAAAAGCAAACATTAATTCATTCAACAAATAATTACTGAACGCCTATCCCAGGCTCTGCTCCGGTGGGAACAGCACACATTCCTGCGGGCAGAGCGAAGGATAAGCTGGTAGATGAATAAAGGCAAATGAACCAACTGGTGTATGAAGAGATACTCGCAGCTCTGCTGGGCCAGCGACTTCTGACCTCCCCACACCCACACTCGCGTCTGGCCTTCATCCCCTCCATCGTCTGCAAGTTTCTCCTGCCCAGTCCCCTTTCCTTCCTCTCTTTTCTTCAGAATCAGTGGTGTGTCTTCTCTGACCCAAGCCCCTTGCACACCTGTCCTTTCCGGCCATCCCCTGCCATGCTGTCCCCCAGAGTGTCCCTACCTCCTCTCCCACACACCAAGGCCCCCTCGAGGTCCACATGGCTGAGCAGGAAAGAGCACTGGATTGGGAGTCCCACCGGCTTCCCTTCGAATCTCAGTTGCGCCAGCTCTCTGGCTGCAGAACCCTGGACAGAAAACGCAGTCCCTGAGCCCCTCGCTTTCCTGTCTCACGACCCTTGTCCCAGGCTTGGCACATGACCGGGAACCTGGCCTAGGAGTAGTGGGAAGGGCCTAGGATGCCGCGTGGCCCCGTCCAGGAGCCTGGGCTTGTGGGAGCTGGGCCCAGCTTTCCTCCTGTGCCTAGGTCAGGGCTGGCACAGGGTAGCTGAATGAGGAAGGGGTTTGGGGACCCCTGGGTCACATGGCCTCTCCAGCCTCATCTAGCTAGGTGGCCTGGACCAGAGACAGCCGAGGGTGGAAATCATTCACCGGCAACGTGGGCCTGAGAGGACCTTACGGGGTCGAAAGCCGTCCGGCTTCTGTGCTACCCTCCGGAGACCATCCTCAATGCCGGGAGCTGGCGGGAGGCATGGGCTGTGTGCTAGTGAACAGCCGGCCGGCCAGGCCGTTTCTGTGGGGGCCCAGTTTTCCCTCCTGGCCCCCCTCCTGCCCTTCCCTCCCATTCCTGAGCCTGCGGGGACCTTGCCCCCATTGCCCTCAAGTTGGGATCCCCCAACTGTCCCCTCACCCTGGGGGGTCGCAGGTGTTCAGACCCTCCAGCAGGTGAGGCTGAGTAGGTGTTTGTTTGGTCAGCGGTGGAGGAAAAAACAATGACCAAAGAATCGATTTATATCCCTGAAAGCCGCCCACAAGCTCTAGTTTTGAATACTTCGCTTCCTCTTTAAAACAGAACCATGGAGGGGGGGCGGTTTGCAGGCCACGTGGAATCCCAGGCGCAGGGGGCGGCTTCTAGTAGCATTCATGTCACTGTTATTATTCATTATTAATGAAAGAGAAGCACTCAGATGAGGACCCGTGTGTGTGTGTGTGTGTGTGTGTGTGTGTTCCCCTCACGACAAGCCCCGGGTTTGATGGGCAGGGATGGGGGTTGAGGAGTCCAATGGAGTCCAAACCTTCCCTCCAGACAAATCTCAGATTCGTGGGAGATCGCGTGCCCCACCCCACCCTCAGCACTGAGCCAAAGCCAGTGAGAGCGATGGGGGGGCTGCTTCTCCCAAGAACCGGGGTCCTGCCCACCCCCCACCCCCCGTCCAGTGCCAGTGAGGCTCAGGAATGGAGCCCTCGTCCGCACCGGTGTCCGGTCCAGTCCTCTGCGCAGGGCTCTGCAGGGAGCACTGCGGGATGGAGGGAGGGGACGCCAGATCCGGGGGGCTTTGAGCCCAAGTCCGGGGGACTCCGAGTTTGCCTCTGTTGCTCTCGTCGCCGCTGGCGGTGACCAGGCTGTGCACGACCAGCAGGGAAGGCAGAGTGCCCGTGGACGTGGAGGAGGCTGAGAAGTAGGGACGCAGCTCCGGGAACTTGGAGCCCAGGTGGCGGGAGGGGGAGGCCAGTCACCCGTCTGCCTCGCCCCCTGCCTGCGACTGCTCAGTCTGGGCCCCTCACGACTGGGAAGGACAAAGGACAGCTCCCTGAGTGTGTGAGCCCCAGGGCTCCCCTCTCTCGGTGGGTACCTGACTCTCTCTCCAGGGCCCGGGCTCTGCTCTCCGGGCTCCGGGGGCCTCAGTTTCTCCAGCGAGAAGGATCCGCGCACTTCACCTGGCAGGACTTTTGACAAGATGGGGTTTAACCTGCGCGAGGGGACGGATGCTGATGTCAGGAGCCCTCGTTCCTCCCTCCAGCACCCCCCACTCTACCCCTCACCCCTGCAAACTGTACCAGAGGCAGTTGTGCCGGACGCAGGAGCGAGGAGGCGGGCAGGGGTTGGGTGTTGGTAAGAAGACCAGAGAAAATTCCTGCCAATGAGTGAAGCTACCAGACCGCAGGCAGGAAAATGTGAGGCCAGTTCCCTGCTGCGGGGTCCGTGACGTCCGGCGGTGGCCCTCTAAGGTTGACGCCTGTGCGGTACTGAAGGAAAATGAGGCAGGCAGAGGCGAGGAGGCAGGTGGAGATGAGGAGGCTGGCCCAGGCCCCGCAGGGCGTCAGGGGCCCGCACAGACCTGGCACAGGCGCCGGAGAATATTCTCCTGGGCAGACTCCCTGAAACAGGCGCACGCTCCTGGACAGGCTGTACTGGGTATTCTTTTTCTCCCGTGCCCCAAACTTCCAATTCCACCTCCAAAACGACCCACGTATCAGAACAGGATTCAGGGCCCTAGGCCATTTGCTGAATACTTTCCCCCAGTTTCATCCTCCCCTCTGGATGCTGAGTTCCCTGAGGCAGGGGCTGTCTATACCCCGTGTTGCTCCCAGAATCACACTGCTCCGTGGAGATGCCACAGGGAGGTTTGGGAATGAATGAATGACCTTGAAATTGGGAATTGGACATACCCGAGTTCACAGTTTTTTTGTGTGGAATATTTTTTGGTTTTGTTTTGTTTTTTTTGCAGTATAACTTTGGGGCAGTTGCTAACCCTCTCTGAAGTCAGCTTCCTCATCTGTGAAATGGGTTCACAATATACATTTCACCAGATTACACAAGAGAAATAGAATAGACCCTCCCAGACCCAATGCAGACTAAGCAGTGAGCCTCCAGCCCCCAGTGGGCACCCAGCCCAGGCCTCCTTCAGGCTCATTGGCTCCCAGAGCGCTCAGCCCAGTCCTTGATGGAGGTGATCCTTCTTGCCACCTGGCTTGGCTAGAAGCTCCCTCCTTTTTTTTTTTTTTTAAGATTTTATTTATTTATTTGACAGACAGAGATCACAAGCAGAGAGGCAGGCAAAGAGAGAGGAGGAAGCAGGCTCCCTGCTGAGCAGAGAGCCCGATGAGAGGCGCAATCCAGGACCCTGGGATCACGACCTGAGCAGAAGGCAAAGGCTTTAACCCACTGAGCCACCCAGGTGCCCCTAGAAGCTCCCTCCTTCTGAGGCAAAGAGCCAGACTGGCTTGGATGGTCCAGCCTCCATACCTCTGCTCACACCATTCCTTCTACCCAGACTGTCCTTTAGCGAGGATCTGGGAGCTAGGACATATGCGTTTGGCACATTCTGAGATACTTACCAGGCTGCCCTTCGAGCCGTGTCTATGTGTGTTCCCAGCACAGGTGCCCAAGAAGAAGGGGCTCCCCATCCCCCACGCCTTTGCAACACCGCGTGTCATCCAAAGCTTGATGGCTGGGTTGTACCTCTGTCGCTTTTATTTGCGTTTCCTTCATTTTAGTGGGACAATCATAACACATAGACTTCCTCAGAAGAGAGGACAAGCAAGATGACAGATCTTGAAGGAAAAAGAAGTTTCCAAAAACCTGTGGTCCCCACCCCCCCGCCCTGGTTTCTTCTCATTTTCCAAAGCTGGAGCGGGGATGTTTGAGACAGCTGTGCCTAGCAGTCCCGAGACAGGGAACCCTGCAGGCCTGGAAGGAGACACGAGGTCCCAGTCAGCAGCACCCTCCCCCATCACCTGTCCGACTTCACTTTCCTCCTCTGTGAAATGGGAACAACTGTACTTGTCCCATAGGTTGTGGTGTCCCATGGGTTGGGAAGGGCTAGGGAAGGCGACAATCACTCATCTGTGAACCACACAGCTACAGGGCACAATGGAGTGAAAGCGTCCCTGGGCCCCACCCTCTCGCGGTGTATGGACCACAGGAAGCCGGACTGGGAGAGGTCCTTCTTGGGGTGCCCCATCCCCCAGAGCAGAGATGTGGGCCGCGGCGGCCCGGATGGTGGGGCCCGCCCATCCTTGTGCAGCACGGGTGTGCGCCCTGGTCGAATCTGCTGTTCTGTTTTGAAAAAATCTGCTATCTCGCTGATAAACTCAGCTGTCAGAAGGGATGTTATTTCTGGGCGAAAGGAGATTCTGCACGACCAGGCCTCCTTCCTGCCCGCAGCCACGTGGGCCTGGGCCCTCCTGCCAGACCTGACTTGAGTGATAACCGGGGGCCTTGAACCTGCCCCTGGCAGGGAAGAGCGGTGGCCCCTGCTGCGGGTGGCCCGCAGCCCGCTGCCCGAGACCCCCACCATGCCTCTGCGGCGCGTATCACCCCCTGGCTGACCCCGGATTCCTGGAATTGTCTGATGGAGCGGAGGCCTGTTCTCCGTCCCCCTGACAGGCTGCGTGAGATTAGGTTATTTTGGTCAGCCGAGCCTTTTGGTTTTTTGGCCCGAGCGCGCGTCTATTAAATTCTCGCGGCCCTGAGTTGAGTGGCCTGGCTGGTTGAGCCTCCGTAATCTGCTTGAATGCACGGGTCCCGTTTTCGGCTGTGATGCTCTCCCTGTCCCCGGCGAAGCTGGCCCCTCCAGTTCCAGGACAGGCTCGCCCTGCCAAGTCCTCCTGGCAGCCGAAAATCTGGGACTTAATTAGAATCCTCACGCTGGGCTGTTTCGAGTCTGATGCAGTGGGCTTTGTTCTGTTTAATCTCGTTTTGTAGGATCACGTTTTAATTTACATACCAAAAAAACCTTACAAATTGCTTTCAGATCGTAAGAACTCAGCAGGATGGGTGTTTTATATATACGCAACCCGCGATCACCCTCCGTAGTAGCCCAGAACGTTCCCCTGTGCCCCTTCCAGCCCGTACCCACCCCCGCCTCCAGACCTCACCGCTAGTCTCCCTTCTACCACCATAGATTAGTTTCACCGGTCGTTGAACTTTGTATAAATGGACTTGCACAGTACGTTCTCTCCTTACGTCTGGCTCCTTTCAGTCATCATAATGTCTATTAAAAAGTTATTGTTTTATGGCCAGAAACACAATAGATGTTCACTGGAAAACTTGCAAATAATGTACAAGAAAGAGGTCGAAAAAAACTGCTTGATAACGTCCACGCCTATTAATCAGTCTTGACCTTCTGGTACGTTCCTTATAGATCTTTCAAGGAAAATGAAAAATATTCTTCAACTTAAATCAACTCATATGATGCATAGGATTCTCTAACATTTTTTTCTCATCCAGCCCAGCAGAGGTACAGATGTCTGTCTGTGTTAGCATGTGTCTGTCTATCTCAAACTTTCCTTGGCTGCGTAGAGACGACAAGGTTTATCCCCCGCTGATGGAGACTTGGGCTGGCCCCCGTACTTGATTTTCTCTCGTTTACCCATCTCTCTCACTCCCTGGACAGTACACTTCATAAGAACAGAAAACTCAGGGCGCCTGTGTGGCTCAGTGGGTTAAAGCGTCTGCCTTCGGCTCAGGTTATGATCTCAGGGTCTCGGGATCAAGTCCTGCATTGGTTCCTTGCCCAATGGGGAGTCTTCTTCTCTTTCTCTCTCTCTCTCTCCCTCTTCCCCTTCCCTTTCTTGTGCGCTCTCTCTCACTCATCCACTCTCTCAAATAAATAAAATCTAATAAGTAAAAATAAATAAAATAACAATAAATTGACAAATTGCTTTCCAGAAAGATCTGTTTAATCATGTGTTCACTCTACTCATTTTTAGTGAACACCTACTCTGTGTCAGACACGGTCCCAGGTGCCGAGGGCACCGCAGAGAGACGTCTCCGTGTTCGCGGAGCCTGTGTGCACCCCCCACACACTGGGAAGGCCTGAGGTCACTTTCCCACTGCCCACCCCCACTCAGTTCCCACGTGCTTTTGAAATACATTCCCCGTTGGGTGAGAAGGGACATCTCCTCAATGGGGACTTGTCTGTTTTGAGAGAGAGAGTGCACGTGCCGGGGGAGGAGAGGGGCACAGGGAGAGGAAGAAAGAGAGCATCTCAAGCAGGCTCCGCACCCAGTGCAGAACTCGATGCGGGGCTCGATCTCAGGAGCTTGAGTCAGATGCTTAACCAACGGAGCCACCCAGGTGCCCTCTCATCAATGTTTTTTTTTTTTTTTTAAATATTTTATTTATTTATTTGGCAGACAGAGATCACAAGTACTCAGAGAGGCAGGCAGAGAGAGAGAGGAGGAAGCAGGCTCCCCGCTGAGCAGAGAGCCCGATGCGGGGCTCCATCCCAGGACTCTGGGATCATGACCTGAGCCGAAGGCAGAGGCTTAACCCACTGAGCCACCCAGGCCCCCCTCATCAATGTTCTTTTTTCGTCAATGTTTTTAATTACATTTCGATTTCCCTTAAAGATGAGGATCATTTTATTCATTTTCCAGCCATTTGTATTTTTTTTTAAGATTTTATTTATTTATTTGACAGAGAGAGAGAGAGAGAGAGAGAGAGAGAACATAAGCAGGGGGGGAAAGGGAGGGAGAGGGAGAAGCAGGCTCCCCACAAAGCAGGGGAAGCCCGATATGGGACTCGATCCCAGGACCCTGGGATCATGACCTGAGCTGAAGGCAGTGGCTTAACTCACTGAGCCACCCAGGCACCCTGGGCCACTTGTATTTTATTACTTCCTTCAACACATATTTTTTGAGTGCCTACTATCTGTTAAGCTTTGTTCTAGGCTCTGAGGCCACAGTAGTAAAAAAAGGAAAAAGGTTAGGCATATTTCCCTGTCCTCGTGGAGCTTATAGGCCAGTTGGGGGAGACACACAATAAACAAAACTAAGAACCACAGGGCCAGGTAAGAGACAGTAAATGCAAGACAGGGAGTCAAGATCACAGTGTTCAGTGGGGACAGGGGATGGGTCCCTGGCGAAGGCGACGTTTGAGCCGAGATGAGAAGAGAAGACAAACTTGGCAGATTTCTAAGGAGAGAGCCATCCGGGCAGAGGAGACAACAGGTGTGAAGTCACTGAGATCCCTGAACCTGTGTTTGCAGAATAGCACGGAAGCCAGTGTGGCCGGAACAGAATGAGCAACGGTGTGAGCAGGTGAAAATGAGGCTGAAAAGGTAAAATTGGGTTGGGTCAGGTGGGGCCTCGAGGCCTTTGGCTTTTACTCTGCGTAAGAGGACCCGGGGTGTATGTGAGCGACGGAGGAACGCGGCGCACTAGGAAGGACCCACTTCCTACGGGGGTGTTGGACGGGGTGCTCACAGGGTGCCCGCTGTTGTGATCCAAGAGAGCCAGAGCCGGGAGAGAGCTGTCCTGTTAACATCCGGCTTGGGACATCCCAGAGTGTCCCCTCTGTCACATTATATTCACCAGAACTGAGTCCCCGAAGAGGGGCGCCTGGCTGGCTCAGTCGGTAGAGCACGTGACTCTCGATCTTGGGATCGTGGGTTTGAGCCCCACATTGGAGGTAGAGTTCGCTTACAAAAGGAAGGAAGGAAGCAAGGAAGGAAGGAAGGAAGGAAGGAGTCCCTGAACCTGGCCCACATTCACAAGGGAGGCGTGAGGGAAAGAACAGTGGAGGACAACCCTAGGGTCTCCAGCCTGAGCATCTAGAAGGATGAGGCTGCCATCAGCCAAGACTGATGGATGTGAGCGTGGGAGGGGATGAACCAGGTGGGCCAAGAGGGCCTTCAATGCCTCTTGCTGGGCGGGGAGATGAAGCAGCCTCCTTGACGTCTGTGGGTTGTCCACTTCTGTTCTTCCCCGGAGTTCGTTGGGGCCTCGGCCCTCTGTTTTTGGACAGCTCTGTCCCAGCTCTTGGGGGCACTGTGGTCCTGCCTTGCACCGTGGCCTCCCTCCACAGCCCCGAGGCTCTGGAGCTGGCCCTGGATGCTCCCGCCAGCTCATCGCTCTCAGGGGTCCTGGTTGAGCAGAGCGGGTGTGAGGCTGCCAGGAGGCCTTGGGCCCTGCCCATTCCAGGGGTTGCAACAGACAGAGGACCCTAGAAGGCTGGAGGGCAGGTAGCCTTCTGTGAATCCTTCGCTGTGTGGAGGCTCCCGCCAGAGTCTGGGGAGAGATCTGAGGGAAATGACAGCCAGGGTAAGTAAGCTCTCTGGGTATCCAAGACATAAATCAAGCAGCTAAGAACCAGCCTTGTCTTTCAAAAATAACCCTACTGGGGCGTCTGGGTGGCTCAGTCGGTTAAGCGTCTGCCTTCAGCTCAGGTCGTAATGTCCAAGTCCTGGGTTCAGTCCCACGTTGGAGCTCCGTGCTCAGTGGGGAGTCGGCCTCTCCCTCTCTCTCTGCTGCTCCCCCTGCTTGTGTTCTCTCCCTCTCTCTCAAGTAAAATAAGTAAAACCTTAAAAAAATGATCTGGGGCACCTGGTGGCTCAGTTGTGGGCGTCTGCCTTTGGCTCATGTCATGGTCCCAGGGTCCTGGGATCGAGCCCCACATCAGGCTCCCTTGCTCGGTGGGGAGCCCGCTTTTCCCTCTCCCTCTGCCTGCTTCTCCATCTGCTTGTGCTCTCTCTGTCAAATAAATAAATAAAATAGTTTTAAAAAATATTACTACTAATAAAATATTATATAATTATATGTTATATAATCTATAATATATAAAAATATTATATAATAATAAATATTAATAATAATAAAATAATCTTACTGCCATTGACTCTTGCCCCCAGAGCCCACTTACGGCCTGGATAAGGGTCTACTTGGCTCCAGGCTCTGGGCACCCAGGAACTCTCCCCCACCTCCAACTTCCCCTCAATCTCCATCAGCGTCCCAGAGGACTCACAGATGCTTGACTCTGGCCATTGAGCTTGATCTCAGTCATCCCTGAAGCTCCCTGGGAGTTCCCAGAGCAGCCAAGTGCCCTCCGCGGCCACACAGCCTGGACTCCATCCAGGTTCCTGTGTCCCAGGCCTCTCGCGGCTGGCTACGGGGTTACACAGCCCCGCCCTGATCTCTGTAGACTCTGCCGACACCTGCCCAGCAGCAATTCCAGGCAGGGCTGGCCTCGTGTGTGTGTGTGTGTGTGTGTGTGTGTGTGTGTGTGTGTGTGTGTGTGTGTGTAGGGGGTGGCTCTTAACCCAGGGCCCAGTGGAAACTCCCCGACCCCCACCATGTCCCTGGACTCCCAGGGGTTTGCTTTACCTTCCTCGAGGGGGACAAACCGCCTTCCGTTTCTTGAGAATGCTCACACCTCCTCCCCACAAAGCTCCGCAGACAGCAGCGTGAATATCTGTACATACTGCCCCCCCCCTCCGGGTTGTAACGCAGCAGGACCTCCCCCTACCCTCCCTTAAAGAAGAAAAGGAAGCTTCGAGCTGTCATAGAAACTATTTTAAAATGTGGTTCGAGGGGGAGAGGTGATGTAAGGACCGGGGAGGAAGCAGACCTAAAATAGGGAAGCCCGGAGGTGCTCACAGAGTCCTGACTGAGCACTTCCTCTCTGAGTCCTGAACACATCGTCTGGCTTAGTCTCCGTGGGGAGCGGGGTTCAGACAACAGACGGGTTTGTGAAAACAGAAGGTTCTGTGGGGGAAGGTAAAGCAAAGCAGGTAACAAGGGATGCAAGTCGCCCCACCAGCTACGGAGTGACCTGGGACAGTCATGACAGTCTCTTCCGGCACCGGCTGCCTTCCTCACAACAGCCCTATGAGCTGAGTGTCCCTGTCCCCGCTTCCCGGCAAGTGAGAGAAACTGACGCTTCCAGGCCTTAGACTGTGTTCCTGCTCACAGAGCTGGGAGCGGAAGCCCCCACCCCAACCCCTGCCGCATCCCAGTGCAACCACACCTCTCTGTCCTAGGGCTCAGTGGGAGCGCTGAGCCTCAGTCTCCGGGCCTGCAAAATGGGACCGTAGTGAGGTTCCCAGAGGCTTCCCAACAGCTCCATCCATAGAGGGCCTCGCTAGCTGTGGGGTACAGCACAGCAGGGCCAGATGTGCGGACAAAGTGGAGGGAATGCTGCCCGCCAGCTGCAGGGGGGGAGGCCAGGTGCAGGGGGGAGGCCGGCTGCGAGGGGGAGGGGCAGCTGGGCCTTTCCACTAGTTGGATGGAGGCTAGGCCCTCTCAGAGACTCAGGCCTTCATTTGCCCTCCAATACCAGTTCACATGGCTGGCAGGTCCAGTTTCTGAAGATCTAGTCCTTCTCCTGCTCAAAGCCCTTCCATGGCTCCCCAGTACCCACAGGGCAATAGGACAGAACCCATCTTACTCTTTCGGTCAAAATGCAGCCCCTTCTCCTAGCCTTCAAATCCAGCCCTTCAAAGACCTCCTCTTCCAGGAAGCCTTTCCTGATATGTTTGAGTCCTCTCTAAGGAGCTGGACTCAGTTTTCCCTTCTTTTCCGTCTCCTGAGGTCTAGCACTTTCTGCCTGAGACCCATTATGTACTTTCGTCCTGGTCTTATCTCACTTGGAGCTAGGGATTTGCCATTGTCTCCGGCCCAGCTCCACCCTGAGACAAAACCAATCTTCATCCTTGTTTTTAAAAAAAAAAAATTTTTTTTTGGATTACCAAGTTAATACACATCTGTAGAGAAAATCTGGAAAATACAGAAAACTACAGAAAAGCACAAGGCAGGAAATTATACCACTTATCCTTAGGCCTAGAGATGACCACTATTCCCATTCTGCAGTCCTATATTTCTTTCCAGACTTTTCTTTTTTTTTTTTTTTTAAGATTTTGTTTATTTATTTGACAGACAGAGATCATAAGTAGGCAGAGAGGCAGGCAGAGAAAGAGAGAGAGAGAGAGAGAGAGAGGAGGAAGCAGGCTCCTCACTGACCGGAGAGCCCGATGCGGGGCTCGATCCCAGGACCCTGGGATCATGACCTGAGCCGAAGGCAGAGGCTTTAACCCACTGAGCCACCCAGGCGCCCCTCTTTCCAGACTTTTCTATATGAATTTTTTCAAAAAGTGGGATTGTACTGGACACATTGGTTTATAAAAGTGTGTTATTTCATTTAATAGAACATGTACCTCCAAGATACCGCTTCTTTTGCGAACATGGCAAGTCAACTCCTTGAGAAAAAGCCTCCGGGCTCCCTGACCGCCTGCTGCGTGCCAGGCGCCACCCTGAGGGCTTCCTGTGCTTTTGCTCCCTCAGCAGCCGGGGAGGTGGAACACTCCAGAAGCACTTGGCTGTGGCCATACAAGGTATCGAGGCAGGATCCACGTTCAGTGCTGAGGGATCCTACGGTCCCGGGTCTCACTCACCAGGCCGCAGGCTCCCTCTCCAGAAAAAGCTTATATTATACCCCACATGAGATTCTGCTCCAATTGAAGGGGTTCAGACTTCCTGAAGCCTATCTACAGACCCCAAGTTAGACAGGACGGAGGGACCTGGGTTCAAGCCCCAGCCCTCTCATCTCCCGACTATGTGGCCTCAGACCCATTAGGATACCTCTCTGACCTCAGTTTCTTTATCTGTGCCATGGGGACACCTACCCTGCAGGGGTGCAGGAGGGTTACATGAAATCGCCCCGGCAACACGCCCAGCCCACACAACTCTCGACAGCCTCTCACCCCGCAAAGGTGCCCCCACAAAACATCCACTGGGCTGACGCGGGTGATGGGCTGCTGGGAGGAGCTGGCCCGCCCGGCTCCTGGAACTCCTGGCAAGGACCGCGGGTGTAACCCGGGAGAGAACAGCAAAGCCCTTTAATGGGTCCCTCCTGATATTACAAAGCCTCTCAAAGCTGGAGAATTTTCCAGATAAGGCGTCCCAAGGCGAGGACAAGTGTCTGGGATGGTGACTGGAACGACAGGACCGTTGGAAAAAACCTCACCAGAGTCTGGTTCCCCCACGGGGGCCCTGGCCACGGAGGCTGGTACTTCGCAGACATACCTTCTTGGCCAGCCCTCTGGGATGCTGCTAACTCTTCCTCCTCCCCTCTCCCGCTCTGGGCAGGGGACCGTTCTCTCCTATGGAAGGCCCTGTCCTCGGTTCTCGGTCTGTGCAGGAAGTCTCCTGTGGCCATCCTGGCTGTCCCTCCTTGAGCACCTGTGTGTGCCGAGCTGCCCAATGTCCTGTCTTCCTGTTGGCTGCTTTCTCCTCCGCCAGCTCCAAGATTTGGGTGGGGGCTCCCTGCTGGCCCGGGTCATCTCTAAACCCCCGTCAGCTACCACCCTGCCTGCCGTCGCTGCCAATCAATATTTGTTAAATGAATGATCCCCCAAAAAAGTCATATCAAGGACAAAACTCGACCCTAAGTGGGTGCCAGAGGAACTACCGGATGGTGGATCCCTAAACCACTGAGAGAAGGGGTCACAGCCTCAGCCGGAGGGGTTCAGCTGGTGCCGGAGGATCCGAGGCCCCTGGAAGCAGCTCCTTGGGGTGGAGGACCCCTGGGAAAGAAGGGGCTGTCCTCCGGGTCATGGTGTTCTCTTACAGGGCAGGATCCACAGCCTGATGGCCCTGGGACAGGCCAGCAAATCCCTATGGAGAAGGAAAAAACGGAGTCTCGGGAGGTTTGCGCCCAGCTGTAAAGGGGTGAAAAGGGTACAAGGGCACTGTAGGATGTGGGACCAGGACTCTCTCTGCTGCCCAAGGGCTGGCTGGGTGGTCTTCAGCAATTGGCATCCTTTTTTTTTCCTTTAAAGATTTTATTTATTCACTTGACAGAGAGAGAGAGAGACAGAGAGGATGGGGGGAGAGGCAGAGGGTTAGGGGGAGCAGATGCCCTGCTGAGCGGGGAGCCCGACACAGGGCTCCATTCCAGGACCCCGAGATCATGACCTGAGCCAACCAGACACCTAACCCACTGAGTCACCCAGGTGCCCCTATATTTTTAAAGCTTATTTATTTAAGTAATCTCTACACCCCATGTGGGTCTCCAGCCCAGGACCCGGAGATCAAGAGTCACACGCTCCTCTGACTGAACCAGCCAGGCCCTCCAGCCTCCTTTTTGAGAGCCTCAGCTTCTGGATCTGTAAAATGGGGCCATAAATCTCTTTGGGTTGTTCTGGGACCTTTGATGGGTGCTCTGGTGTCTGTGACACCAGGATGGCCATTTCTGCTGCAAGAGGAGGTTGTGAGAATTACAGGAGACAATGCAGAGTGGTCAGCCATGGGACTGGGGGACCCAAGCAGGCAGACAGTGGTGCCTATCACCCTTCTCCTTAGTGTTATTGTTGATTTCCTTAGACGTCTCGCCTGGGGCTTTTTCCTGGGCTAATAGGAAGCCAAGGCCAGATACAGGCCCCATTCTTTTTTTTTTTTTTTTAAGATTTTATTTATTTATTTGAAAGACAGAGATCACAAGTAGGCAGAGAGGCAGGCGGGGGTGGGGGGTGGGCAGAAAGCAGGCTCCCCGCTGAGCAGAGAGCCCGATGCGGGACTCGATCCCAGGACCCTGAGATCATGACCTGAGCTGAAGGCAGAGGCTTTAACCCACTGAGCCACCCAGATGTCCCCCCCCAGCTTTTTTAAAGATTTTATTTATTTATCTGACAAAAAGATAAAGAGCACAAGCAGACAGAGAGAGAGGGAGAAGCAGGCTCCCCGCTGAGCAGAGACCAATGTGGGGCTCAATCCCAGGACCCTGGGATGATGACCTGAGCCGAAGGGAGAGGCTTCACCCTCTGAGCCACCCAGGCGCCCCTACAGGCCCCTTATTCAGAAAACTTATTCAGAAGTTTTCGCCTCCTCCTCAACTATAGGATCAGCCTCTTATGTTAGGACCCTTGCAAAGCAAAATATTTTCACCCACCCCTCCCTTGGGGACTTCTGTCCCCCATCTATCCCGGATGGTGCCTTCAGCCTCGAGACCCCTCGGGAAGCAGTCTCAGCAGAGAGGTCACGCCTTTTTTGGCCCAAGGGACCCAGGGTCATTGCTTCCCTTCTTTGAGGCTCAGAGGATGCACTTGGAGAGGGGCTCCATCTTATAGCGCTCCTCACTCCTGCCTGTAAGGCAACCCATGGCTCTCGAGAGAGATGGGATGGTGCTGGCTTTCTGGAGCTTCGAGGAGATATGACCTGGGTGGTCCTCAAGGGATTACAAAATCCGAAGGTGTCCAAGAGCCTTTAGAGACGGGCCTTGAAGTTTAAAGTCTGTTGGTGTTTACTAAGGATTATCTGTTGGTGGTCACAGATCAGATCTCCTCGGATCCTCCCTACAGCCCTGGGGGGGTGGGCTGGCTCAGCCCATTTTCCTCCACAACACTGAAGGAAAACTGGGCATCACTGCCAGTCACTCCAGAAGTGGGAAGAAGGGATCAGGGGCCCCCAACAGGTAGCAAATGGCAGAACTAGGGGGGAGGGGAACTCCCTTGGACCTGCTGTTCCTCCTCCCTCAGAGCCTGCAGGACTAAAGGTAAACAAGCCTTGTTGTTGTGTTCTTGGGAGGGTGGTTACTTTGTAATCCCAGCCTGGCCTCTGCCTTCCTCCTCCGCCTCCTCAGCCAGGCTCTAGCACTCCACCTGCGGATTGTCCCTCCCTCTCCCTAACCCGCGGCGGGCTGATCCCACCCTACGAGAACCTTTCTGATTCTCCTTACCTCCTAGGGGCTCTGCACCCCCCCCCCCCATTTCTCCAGGCCCAGGAGCCTGAAGGCAGCGCTGGCGTGGAAGGTGGGGAATGGGGGTGCGGCGGTGGTACAGCTGGTAGGGTGGGGTGAGGGGGGTGTGGGATGCTGCTGATGCTGTTTCTACCAAAGCATCACTCAGTGTTCACATCTGTGAGATAGGCTCAAAAATACCTGATTCCGGGGGCACCCGGGAGGCTCGGTGGGTGAGCCTCTGCCTTTGGCTCAGGTCGTGATCCCAGAGTCCTGGGATTGAGCCCCACAAGGGTACCTCTGCTCAGTGGGGAATCAGCTTCTCCCTTTGCCTCTGCATCCCATCCCCCCCCCCCCCCCCCCCCCCCCCCCCCCCCCCCCCCCCCCCCCCCCCCCCCGCCACTATGCTCTCTGTCAAATAAATAAAATCTTAAACAAACAAATCCTAATTCCAGGTGGGGGTCAGGGCCAGGCCGGGGCGGGGTGGGGGTGTGGTGTGGGCAGAAGGAAATGGGGAGGTTTTTTTTGGTTTTGTTTTAGATAATCTTTACTCCCAGAGTGGAGCTCAGAACGGTGATGGGAGTTTTAGGAATCACCCCCTCTGACGACTGAACCAGCCGGGAGCCCCAGGAATGAGTTGTTGTTTTGTTTCTTGGGTTTTTTTGTTTGTTTTTTAAGATTTTATTTATGTACTTGACAGAGCGAGCACAAGCAGGGGAAGCAGCAGGCAGAGAGAGAGGGAGAAGCAGTCCCGGCTTCCCGCTCAGCCGGGAGCCCAAGGTGGGGCTGGATCCCAGGACCCTGGTGGATCCCAGGACCCTGGAATGAGGATCCCAGCCGAAGGCAGTTCGTTAAGCGTCTGAGCCACCAGGCGCCCCAATGGAGAGTTTTTAATGGGTATAGAGTCTGCTTTACACGATGGAATTGTAGAGACGGGGGGTGGTGAGCACTGCACGCTCTGTATTCAACGCCACTGAACAGTCCACTTAAAAAAGCTTAATACGGTAAATTGTGTTGTGCGTATTTTACCACCATAAAGAAAATCGAGAAAAACAGAACAAACCTAACTCCCCAAAGGGCTAGCGCAGAAAGCATGACTCTTTGAGGGGGAAATTCCCGCTGTCCTTCGGTCCTCTCCCACGCTCGGTTTTCTTATCCGTAAAAGGGACTTGGAAAAAAGCACCGAGCCCTGAGCGCCCCTTGGCGGGCGAAGGGGACAATCCGTGTCAAGACCCTGGATCATACACCCGGATTCGGCCAGCGGGTGCGTCCACTAGGCGCGGGCCGAGTGCACCGCGGGGCGCAGACGGCTGGCACTCCACTTGCCACCCAAGAGCGGGGCCGGATCCCGAGCCGCGGGGCGGCAGCGGGAACTGCAGTGGCGGCTCCGGGGGCGGGGCGGGCCGGGGGCGGGGGGGGGGGCGGGCCCCAGGCCGGCGGTTTATAAGCTCGCGCGCCGGCCGACGCCGCAGACAATACACCTCCCCGCCCGAGCCCTCCGGCCCACCGCGCTCGCCGCCACCTCCGACGCGAGGTGAGTCCGAGGCCCTGCCGCGGCCCTCACCCCGCTGCCCTGCGCCCGGCCCGCGTCCGGCAGATGGGCGCTCAGGGTCCTGCTCTGGGTGCCGAGCGGCTGGAAGCTTGGGGACCGGTGCCCAGGATTTTCCGTCCCGGGCAGCTGTTGGGTGTGTCCCTTTCGGGCGACCTTTCGGGACCCCGGCTCCGAAACGCCGTCTTCCCGGCGAGGTCTGCAGGCCCCCGCCGGAGATGGCCGCAGCCGCGGCCCCAGCGGGCCTCAGTCTCCGCGACCGTGCAATGGGGCGGCCCCCGAATGCCCCGTCGCCCCGCACGGCCCCTCGGCGCGGCCTCCCGGGGTCCCACTCCCACGCCCTCGGGGGGGGGGGCGGCAGGGGGGAGGCCGTGCGGGCCGGGCCGGAGCGCGGGGAGCGCCAGCCACGGGCCGCGGCCGCACAGCCGGGTGTCCCCCCGAGGCTGGGAAGATGGCGTCGGGCGCTGGTCCCCGCGGGGACCCGGGGCGCCCCGAGTCGCCGCGCACCTGCGGAGGGCCGGAGAGCGCCTTTGTCCGGAACAGGAACTGCGCGCCGAGCGGGGCGCGGCCGCCGCCCCGCACCTGCCCTCGCCCTGCACAGGTGCGCCCCGCGGGCACGTCCGGCCTCGCTTTGCAAACCGGAGCGGCCCGCGCGCTGGGCGCTGCAGTGGCCGCGGGCGTTCCATGCGGTGACCGGGCGGGGTCCCGCCGCCAGCCCTTCGCGCGGCCGAAGCGACCCGGGGCGGAGGGGCGGGGGGGACTCCAGGCTCCGCACGCTCTCCCGAGCCCCGGCCTCCTGGGCGCGAAACCGCTTTGTAAACCGTTAATCGTTACAGTAATTTTCGCCGGCCTGAGCCACTCCGGGGGGCGGGACGCTGTTGTTGCCGCTGCCGCGGCCGCTGTAACATTTTCCCCGAGCACCCGCGCTGGCCCGGCCCTTGGTCGGCTCTTCTGCCTGAAGCTTCGCTCGGGCTCCCCAGGAAGGGAGCGTTATCGGCGTTATCCTTCCCGCGGGAGGAGGGCGGGCCGTTGAGCTCTGTGCTGTTCCGAAGCCGGAGGCCTCATTCACAGGTGGAGAAACTGAGCCTTCGTTCCAAGAGGCAGCATAAAGGCAGGCGGAGCCGTTTTTCTGGGAGCCCCAACAAAAACTCTCCACGCAGCCACCTCCCAGCTGTGTTGTCTTAGACGGGCTACTCCACCTCTGAGCCTCAGTTTGTCCCTTCTGCAGAATGGGTCCGTGCGGTTTCCCACCCAAGTGTTGGTGGCTGATCGTGGCTTCCCTTAGAGCGAACACTTTAACCTTATTTCTGATTACCTTGGGCATGCCTTTGGGGTAAATTCTCGGAGTGGCACATTTTAGGCGGTTATGGGAATGGCTTTACACTTTGTTCCCTAGGCGGTCTGAGGCTGCAGCCGGTGGGGCCTTCGCACCTGGCTGTTGGTGCTGCTCTTGTCCACAGCTCCGGCTGTTCTCCACCCTTCCCTTCCCGCTCCCGGATTTGGGGATTTCCCACACTTTTAAGCTCAAGGTCACGGGGCTGTCACTGATGGCTTTAGCTGTGGTTCCTTCAGCTTTACCAGTGTTAACGTTGTATATGTTTATTTGTGCTTGTTTTTGGTTTAAAGTGTCTAGAGCATCTGGTGAGACTGGCTTTCAGTCTGTGCCTCAGAGCTCTCCAGGGAGGTGGGGGGCTATTTAATCAACCTTCTAAGCTGGCTGCCAGGGGATTTATTTTATTTTATTTATTTATTTACTTATTTTGGTGGGAACTCTGTCAGCAAGGATGTTTCTCCAAGCACCAGGGGTCCTGTGAGGCCCTTTGTGGGATGGAGTGATACACTTAGCAGCGTCCCCCTGGGCTCCTTTTTCCCTGTCTCCGTTCACTTGCTTGCCTCCTCTGAGAAGTCCTCCCAGACTACCTCATCTAAAGGTGCAGCCCTTCCTCTCTTCCTACTGATTCCCCTGTGCAAGGACCTTATTGGACCGTTTCTGGATGCTAGAGACAGATTGAAATGACCCATTTGTGGTCCTTTAGCGTGACAGTAGTTTGCAGCTCCTTGAGAACGGGAGACCAAGGATCCCACTCAGTGAAGTATCCCCAACCCATGGCGCGGCCTGGGCACATTGGGCAGAGGCTGGGCGGAGGGCCGTATGCAGGTTCGGTGTCCAAAGTTTTATTAGGGGGTTGGTAGGTATGAAAGCTGAAGTCTCTGAGCTGAAGAGAAACCAAAGAGCTACACGAGCCCATTTTTTCTCTTCTGCTCGGCTGACATACAGAAGGGGGTGCTTGGGGCCTGGCTCCATCCGCTCGTTGAGTCTTGAAGCTGACCTAGGAGGTGTTTTCCCCTCTCCCTGGAAAGCATCCTGTTTTTAGTGAACCTATGAAGTTTGTAGACAATTCATGGCTTCTTGCTTCCCCTGCCTCGAGCATAGTGGATCCCACGAGAGTCCGGCTGTTTTTTTTTCTCTCTGCTCAGAACAATTCCAAGAGGCTTCAAGGAAGTCCCAGGCACGCTCGGGTTTTGTTGTCGGCAGCCACCGGGAAGCCTGCCGTGGGTCGGGAGTGGACACGTGGAGCCGCCCCCTAGTCTCTTTGTCCTGCTGGGGCCAGGCCCTGGGCGAAAGACAGAGCGTAAGCAAATAAGGCCACAGCCCTCTGTTCCTCTTTGGCACCTCCCCGCGGGGAGGCCGGGGCTGGTGGTCAGCGGGCGCCGAGAGGCAGGCCCAGGGAGGACAGCTGATTTCCCTAGTGTCAGTATTAGGGTGTGACAACATGAAACACCCGCTGGGCCTTGCCGGGCCCTGCATGGTAAACCTGTTTTTCTGGAGGAGGGAGAAGACAGCCCATCACCCAGACTGAGAGGAAGTGCGCTCGAGCCGGAGCCACTGGGGCTGGGGCTGGGGCTGGGGCTGGGGGAGCATCACTGGGATACAGACGTTTAGAACTGAGCACTCTTGCCCCTCCCCCCCATGTTGGCATTTGTGTGTCTGTGGCTTGGAGCTCAGAAGAAGCTAGATCAAGGTGAGGACAGAAGCTGCCCAGTTTCCTGTGTGCGGACGATGATACATCAGGAAAATCCCGGCTCTCACTGAGGTGGTCAGCATGGTGTGCGCGTCTCCTGAGCTCACAGTCCTAGTGGCGCATTAGTGAGCGCCAGCTGTGTACGGCATTCCCGTCTCTGCCTGCTCCTCACAGCAACACTTCCTGCTGGTGAGGGTGTGGCCAGGCCAGGGCCTCTGAGGCCCGGACTTGGCTGTCCCTGTAGCTCCCTTGTTCTGTTTTAAACTATACTCTCTGCCCCTCCCGCCCCGACTGTCCCCGTGCACTAGGTCCCTGCTCGGAGCTGCAGCAGACAGACAGGTAAACATTTAATGAGACTAGAATGGGCCAAGTGCCCAATCCAGGTTTGTTTACCGAAGGTGCTGGGACGGCGCAGATGAGGAACAATGAATTCTGGGCGGGGAGGGGATGGGTTTTGGGCCAAGCCTGTGCCAGCCGCCTCTACCAGCCTGGGGGAACAGAGGGGCGCCAGTAAAGTCAAGTTAAGGGTTCAAAAGGGCCGGGGCAAGTCCAGTGAGGGACTAAGGACTTTGTCCCGGGGAGGAAGTGGGAGCCCCCAGAGCTGCTGACCGGAGGGGGTGTCAGGATTCAGTGAGTCATTGAAACTGCTCTGCCCTGGGACGCCTCGGGGCTCAGTCGGTGAAAGCGTCTGCCTTCAGCTCAGGTCATGAACGCTGGGGTCGTGGGATGGAGCCCCCGTGTCAGGCTCCCTGCTCATGGGGAGTCTGCTTCTCCCTCTCCCGCACCCCCTGCTTGTGTTCACTCACTCTGTCAAATAAAATCTTTAAGAAAGAGGAGGGAGAGACTCAAAACTCTGGAATAAAGGACCCCGAGGGCTGCATCTGTCTCTCTTGGCTCCTCAGAGCTTGAGTCTAGCAGGCACAATCTTTTACTTTAAATGCTTTATTTTTTAATTAATTTTACTTTTTATTTTTTAATTAATTAATTAATTTTTAAAAAGATTTTATTTATTTGACAGAGATCACAAGCAGGCAGAGAGAGAGGGGAAAGCAGGTTCCCCGCTGAGCAGAGAGCCTGATGTGGGGCTCGATCCCAGGACCCTGGGATCATGACCTGAGCTGAAGGCAGAGGCCTTAACACACTGAGCCACCCAGCGCCCGTTAATTTATTTTTTTAATGATTTTTTTTAAAGATTTTATTTATTTATTTGACAGAGATCACAAGTAGGCAGAGAGGCAGGCAGAGAGAGAGAGGAGGAAGCAGGCTCCCTGCTGAGCCGAGAGCCCGATGTGGGGCTCGATCCCAGGACCCTGGGATCATGACCTGAGCCGACGGCAGAGGCTTAACCCACTGAGCCACCCAGGCGCCCCAATGATTTCTTTTCTTTAAAGATTTTATTTATTTATTTGACAGAGAGATCACAACTAGGTAGAGAGGCAGACAGAGAGAGGGGGAAGCAGGCTCCCTGCTGAGCAGACAGTCGGATGCGGGGCTCGATCCGAGGACCCTAAGATCAATGATCTGAGCCGAAGACAGAGGCCCAACCCACTGAGCCACCCAGGCGCAGTAATCTCTGTACCCAACTTGGGCTCAAACTCACAACCCCAGGATCAGGAGTTACATGCTCTACCGACTCAGCCAGCCAGATGCCCGCAAAACTTCTTCTAAACACATGCTTCTCAAACTTAGAAACTACAGGCTCAAGTAGTATCTTGGCCGCTGTCCTTTCTGCTGGTGATGGAAAAGCAGATGGGCCCACTTGGGTCCCCTTTCGGGTGTCAACTGGGAACCCATGGGTTTTCCTCGCGTTCCCTCCATCCCTGTTTTCTGTTCACGTCGTTGGAGCTGTGCATTACAGCACCACAGACCAGGAGGCTTGTAAACCACAAAGTCATGTCTCACAGTTCTGGATGCTGGAAATCCAAGGTCAGGGTGCCGCTGACTTCCGGATCCTTGAGTGAGGGGGACTGGGGACCTGAAGGGAGCTCCCCAGGGCCTAATCCCATCAGGAGAGCCTGCCAGGTCTAATCCCTCTCAAAGGCCCAAGAATTTGGGAGTGGACACAAACCTCCAGGCCACGGGAAACGGGTGTAAAGCCACTTTCAGAATCCGTCACCGAGAATTCTTCATCCGTTCTGCTTTCTCCGGTTGGGGGGATCTTTATAGGTATTTGAGCGGGAAAGGACCTAGAAAGAAAATCTTCCCAATGTTTGTTTTGCAGACAAGGAATGAGGGGGTCTAGAAGGGCCAAGGAACTTGTCCAGAGCCAAATGGCCATGCTGGACTAGGACGCAGGTGTCCCCCTCTGTAAGTAATGATCAGAAACAGTGAGCCCTGGACATTTGCATAAATGGCGTCCCAGTGGCTCCTCATCTCACTCCTGTCACTCAGCAGCCAACCAGGACTTCAACCTGTTGTTGCAGAACCACCTGTGGCCAGCCTGTCCCAAGTGTGGATTCGGGGAGGGCGAGGGGGTGCCGGTTTGCCTCATTTCCACTAACGAACCTGAGTGCACTGAGCCAGGCGCGGTGTGGGGCCCTGGGGTCCTGCTGCCGAATCCGGCCTGAGCATCTCCCGCCAACCTTGGACCTGAACTGGGTGCACGACCCAGATCGCACCTCCCTGGAGCTGAAGGCCAGGTTTCGTGGGTGTGTGAAAAGGGGCTTCACTTAGACCTCTGGGCCAGCCTCTCCGCTCCCGTGCTGGAAGGCAGGATGCTGACACGACACGGGACAAACTGGCTCTGGCAGGCGTACAGGGCCCCGGTCTGTTGGGTCCATCGCTATCGGATTCAGCGGAAACTATTTGGCATTTCAGGCCTCAAAGCAAGGCTTTTTTGGGGATGGTCAAGGCGGCTTCCCCCCCCACCTTTTTTTTCAATTCATTTTTTAATTTTATTTGAGAGCACGCACAGAGAGAGAGAAGCTGACTCCCTGCCAAGTGGGGAGCTCAACATTGGGGTTGATCCTAGGACCCCAGAACCCTGGGATCCCAGCCTGAGCCAAAGGCAGACACTTAACCAACTGAGCCACCCAGGTGCCTTTTTTTTGCTGGTGGGCGGCTTCCTTTTCATTCCGCTGTCGGCCCGCACTGCTGGGCGGTGTATTTTTGGAGCCCCGTGGTGGGGAGCTTGATTGCATGGGCAGGAGGCTCTGAATTTCCGTTCTCCCCCCCTCCTGGGTCCCCATCTGTGAAGTGGGGCGACTTCTGGGGGAGGCTAGGCTGAGTGATGCAAATAAGGACACGGGGTCTCCAGGAGCAGTCACCTGCAGGCGGGAGAGGACAGTCCTTGCCCAAGGCCATAGAGGCGGGCCTAGCCCACCCGTCTGGTAGATGGCTCTGCCTGCAGCACCTGGTTTCCGAGTGACTCAGGCCTGCACCTGCGCTGGGGTTCTGGCGGGGGAGGGGGGGCAGTGCCGGTGAGGAGGCAGGATTGAGGGGCTGTGGCACTCTGGGCCCATTCCAGGATGACACTTCCCGAATCACTGAGCAGCCCCCACACCCCAGCACAGGTGAGTTTTACCTGAAACACCTTTCTTCTCTCTCCCTCTTTGTTCCTCCCTGTCTCTTCCCCAGTTGCTTCTCCATCTCCAGGGAAGTGAGCCCTGCCCACCTGGGAGGAGCACTTTCAGGCATCTGGGGTTCCTGATGGTGGAGGCGGAGGTGGGAATTTCCCACCAGGTGGGGCAGGCTGGTGGGGGGCGGCTTGATTCCTGAAATAGACCTTTAAGACAGACCTTTTCCAGGGGCTTCTGGGTGGCTCAGTTGGTTAAGCATCTGCCTTATGGTTTCAGCTCAGGTCATGATCTCAGCGTCCTGGGATTGAGCCCCCACCATCGGACTTCCTGCTCAGCATGGAGTCGGCTTGAGATTCTCTGCCTCTGCCTCTCCCTCTGTCCCTTCCCCTGGTCACACATCTCTCTCTAAATCTTTTTTTTTTTTAAAGAAACTTTTTTATTGCAACTTCAGCTCTCTTTAAGATTTATTTATTTATTTGACACACAGAGAGACACAGCAAGAGAGGGAACACAAGCAGGGGGAGTGGGAGTGGGAGAGAGACAAGCAGGCTTCCCGCCGAATAGGGAGCCTGATGCGGGGCTCGATCCCAGGCCCCTGAGATGACGACCCGAAGCGAAGGCAGATGCCCAACCATCTGGGTCACCCAGGTGCCCCTTGCTATATTTTTGGAATCCACGAACCCAGCACATGCACGGTAGTAAAAGTTCAAGAACCGAAGAGCAGAGAGTTACACATTCAGGCCCCTTCCCAAGTCTGTCCCAGAGAGACCCCCTCTCTCCTAACCTCCTGCCTCTTCAGGAGATGACCTCTGCGGATGGAGGTGTTTGTCTGTTATGCCCTTTATGTGCACACAGGGCTGCAGGATCGCAGACTTCCCCGCCGTGTGCGCGGAACCACGTGACTTCCAGGTCCCCGCACGGGAACGCCTACAGACCCCCCCCCCCCGCCCCGCTCATGGTTTTCAGGGCCACTGGGTACCTGCAGCGGGACATGCAGGATGCATCCTAGAAGTGAGGGGTAGGTGCACTTGAACTTCAGTGGCTCCTGTCTTCCACTCTGCTTTGTTGATGCCTTAGCCAGCCTTGGAGCCCCTGCTGGGTGGCAGGAAGTGGGCAGCATCCATATCCATATCTCCCTCTTAGCTCTGGGAGGCTGTGCTGTTTCCACGCTGGAGAGCCCTCTCTGAGCCAGGCTCAGAATCCGGTGACTGGTCGTGGTGGCACCTCAGAGCTGGGACTGGAGCCTGGCTCTGTCTTGCTGAGGTCTGGGCTTTGCTGCTCGAGCACACTGGCGCTGTGACACCGGGTGCTCCCTAACCCAGCGCACCACCCCGGTCCCCCGCAGCGGCAGGGCTGGTGGGGGGGCAGGTGTGGGTGGGAAGCTTCCATGGAAGAATCTGGTGGCTGCGTCTCAGCTGGGTCCACCCAGCCGCCGCTGGCCTGGCACCCAGGACTTTAGGGACCAGGCGCTATTCCTGGAACCCCCAGGTGTCACCGGCTGTTCCTGCTTGGCCGCCAGCATGCAGGGACACACAGGCTGGGCTGGGGGAGACAGAGCGGGCGCCTGTGCCACGCCGTTACGTGTGGGGGAGGTCATACGTCATGGGCAAGTGCGCACAGGCAGTTGGGAGCCTGCGCGCGCTCTCCATCTCCCAGCCCCACAGGTGTCCCTGTGGCTGTGCAGGCGACTCTCTTCTACCCAGAGGTGGGGTGGGCATCCTGAGCTCTGTGGGTAAGAGCGTGTTCCTGCCGGCTTTTTTTTTTTTTTTTTTTTTTTAAGATTTTACTTATTTGAGGGGCGCCTGGGTGGCTCAGTGGATTGAGCCGCTGCCTTCGGCTCGGGTCATGGTCTCGGGGTCCTGGGATCGAGCCCCGCGTCGGGCTCTCCGCTCAGCGGGGAGCCTGCTTCCTCCTCTCTCTCTGCCTGCCTCTCTGCCTGCCTGTGATCTCTGTCTGTCAAATAAATAAATTTAAAAAAAATAATAAATAAATAAAAGATTTTACTTATTTGAGAGTCAGGGAGCCTGAGGCTTGATCCCAGGCCCTGGGTTATCGACTCTGTGTAACTCTGTAACCGACTGAGCCGCCCTGGCGCCCCCGTGGGCTCTCTCCAGAGTGTGTCGGCAGGTGCACGCGTGGGCTGCAGCTGGGGTGGGGACACGTGGCCAGGTGCGCCTTGAATGGTCTGAAACTGCTTCTTTGCAAATCTGCTGGGAAAAAAAATGCTTAAAAACAGTGCAGGCTCAGGGGCCAGCAGCTTCCTTGGTGCTGGGCCGTGTTGAGTTATTTGACAAATGTGCTCTGTGTTGTGGGCTGGGGGCCAGAGACGAGTGACATGGCAGCTCCAGGTTCGTTGCCTTCTGGGGTGTGGGGGCGCTGAGACAGGTTCCAGCACGTGGTCCTCACAGCAGCTCCCGGAGACGTGAGGGAAGGGGGGGGGGGGCACAGAGAGTGTGCTCGAAGCCACAACAGTGGGAGAAGAGCACCCCACTGTGGGGTCGGTTAGAGATGGGAGGGGGAGCCCCCCCCAGCCTGGCCCAGATGAGCTAGGAAGGCAGGGCCAGGGCTGAGTTCCGTGGGGACCGATAGGAGTGCGTGGGCAAAGGGGACAGGATGGCGGGCCAGCAGCAGGGGCGGGGGCCTGACCTGTCTGCATGCTATCCTGCTGACCTGATAGCAGCATGACATGACCCCCGAGCGGAGCAATGACCAGGTCAGGTTGGAGAGGGGCCGGCGGGGAGTGGCGACTGGGCAGCCGCAGTGAAGCTGGACAGGAAAGGACCGGCACTGGCCTGCCGTGGCGTGGTGGGCCGCCTGCAGCGACCTTGCCGCCAGCTCCCTGGCCACACTCTGACTTCCCCCACTCAGACCTTGAGCCCCAAGGCCAGCCCAGGCCGGGCTGGTGGGTCTTTCCATGAGAACCTTACCCAGGGCTTGGATTGGGGCCCAATAAGGTAGGCGCTAAAACCTCAGCTGGGGTTAGAACAGGTGGTTGATACTGGTTCTTGCCAGGAAAACGAACCCCATTAGTTTGGGATTATTCTCCCCATTTAACGGATGAAACTGGAGGCCTTGCCTAAGATTCCCACTGCAGCTCAAGTGAGTGGTTGGGTTAGAAGGTTAACCCGGGCAGGATCCCCCCAGCTGTGTACGCGGAAGCACCTCCCCACCGCTCACCCAGCCCCAGGGCTTGTCAGACACGGGTCTCGGGCCCCATTCCCACTTGGTGCCCAGGGATTCTGCGACTGTCTCTGCTGGAGGCCGAGGGATGCTTGGACCGTGGGTCAAGGGGAGGCTCAGAGGCCACGTCCAAGCCCAGAGCCTGGGGCTGGTGTGGAGGGCCGGGGGGGGGGGGGGGGGGGGGGGCAGGGGGATGGGGGGGCGGGGGGGGCAGGGGGGTGGGGGGGCAGGGGGATGGGGAGGGCGCTTGCAAAGGAGGGCTGGGACTGCTTTTGCTGGGAAATTGCCATTTGCATAGTCATCAAGCCCCCTAGGGCCTGGGGGCAGCAGAGTGGGGGCTTGTCCCCAATCCTTAAATGCTACCCTTGGAGCTCCAGGGCACCCAGACCCCCAGCGCGCGCCCTGTGCGGTGTCACAGTTCTGTCTGGCTTCGGTACAGTTTTACGTTTTTCTCTGTCAATTTTAAAGTATTTTTTTTCTTTAAGATTTTATTTATTTGACAGAGATCACAGGTAGGCATAAAGGCAGGCAGAGAGAAAGAGGAGGAAGCAGGCTCCCTGCTGAGCGGAGAGCCCGATGGGACCCACTGAGCCACCCAGGTGCCCCTTTAAAGCATTTTTTTTTTTTTTAAGATTTTATTTATTTGACAGAGAGATCACCAGTAGGCAGAGAGGCAGGCAGAGAGAGGGGAAAGCAGGCTCCCCGCCGAGCAGAGAGCCTGATGCGGGGCTCAATCCCAGGACCCTGAGATCATGACCTGAGCCGAAGGCAGAGGCTTTAACCCACTGAGCCACCCAGGCGCCCCTAAAGCACTTTTTAAAAAAATCAGATTTCATTCCTGACTAAAAGCCTCTGTACCTGTCCATGCGTATCTGTCTGCTACCGTATTTTCTGGTTGCCTTGTGGTTATTGATTTCTGTATGTCCATCTGGTATCTGGCAACCTTGAAACTCTTGATGGTTCCAAAAAGTGATTCTCAGGACTCCTGGGTGGCTTAGTCTGTTAAGCGTCTGCTTTTGGCTCAGGTCCTGGGATCGGTCCCACAGGGGCTCCCTGCTCAGCGGGGAGCCTGCTTCTCCCTCTTCCCCTCCCCCCCGCTAGTGCCCGTGCACCCGCTCTCTCTCTCTCTCAAATAAATAGATAAAACCTTACATAAAAAGTACAAAAGGTGGTTCTGTGTTTTCTGTGTCTGCTAGAAGTCCCTCTTCTGTCTCATCAAAATAATCACGTGGTCCCTGGCGGCTTCAGTGTTCTCTGTCTTTCATTCTTCCAGCCGCTTCCTCTCACTTGCGGGGACCGCGTCTCACTGAAGTCAGCTCGTTGCCGTTTGTGCTGGTGCGCTGCCCTGACCCCGCACTGTTCTCCTGTGTGGAGGCTCCCTTTTCTGTTTTTATTACTTTATTATTATTATTTTCTTATTTGACAGAGACAGCGAGAGAGGGAACACACGCAGGGGAGAGCAGAGGGAGAGGGAGAAGCAGGCCTTCCGTTGAGCAGGGAGCCCGATGCGGGGCTTGATCCCAGGGCCCTGCAATCATGACCTGAGCCGAAGGCAGACACTTAGCGACTGAGCCACCCAGGCGCCCTCCTTTTCTGTTTTTAAACAAGCAAAACTGAAGTCTGACGGCTGGGTAGGGTGTCAGCGCCTAGGCTGGAGGTGGGTCCCTAGGGCTGGGGTCCTCGCTTTTAACTGCTGCCTAGCGATCTGGAACGGAGGTAGAAGGGTTCCGCGCTCCCAGCAGTCCCTGTGCTGTAGTAAAGTTGTTAGCAGCATTTGGGGGTTTTTAGAAACGCCCCCTGATCCTCCTCGTGGGGCCCAGGTTCATGCTGGTCTGTTGGTTTTGGGGGGGGCGTCATTGCGGGGTCTCAGGCCCGCACGCTTTTTAACCCTGTCCGCAGGTGCTGCCCTCACGGACCCCCGCCACCGCCAGGACCCCACAAGGGAAGGTGCTGTCCTTACAGGTGCGGGTGGCGTATGTCAGGCCACAGGCTTTTCGTGGCCATCGTGGCTGTGTTCACATGTCTGATTTCTCCAGCCCTCACTCCTGCTGGAGCTTGTCTTTCAAGCTGGGCTTTCATCTGGAACAGACCTGAGACTACCGGCTTTCCCCTAGGAAACAGAAACAGCCCTCTTGAGACAAATCCTGGGCACATATTCTCTCCGGAACAGTGCCGTTCTTCTGTACCCTGTCTCAAAGGCCCCGGACCCTCAAATACCTGTCTGTGCCCTCGACGACATCGCAGTGCGTCCATCTCTCTTGATCGTGTTTTGGACGCCCTGGTGACTATCCTGTCTCGTCTCGCCCCAAGACACCTGAAGTGTCCACCCTTAACCTCTGCGCCCCATGAGCTTGCGCCCTGGCTCTGTGTCTCCAGTCACCACGCTTTAATGGGGAAAGCATGTCATGTGCACACTCCGGCCTACACTCCTCATCCCGGGTGGGCACCTGTGTGTGTCCTGCCAAACGTGAACGCTGTCCACCCTGGCCTGGGGAGCAGGGGGACTTGGCTCTGGCCCTTCTTGGCTTCATCGTGAACTTTTCCAGGTCTCATCTTAATGAATATGTACCTTGAAGGTGAGGGATCCAACAAGATAATGAGAGGGTCCTATCCACTCAGAGCAGGCTAATGGGAAGAATTACAGAATTTTTAAGAGCCCAGGACAATAAGACAGTGGGTTGATGTGCAGAGGTCCCTCAGCATCACACAGGTGCTAAGTGACAGCTGGGATTTGAGCTCAGGTCTGTGGGTTCCATATTCGCCGTTATGTTCTAGCCCTAAGTCTGTTTGGTATAGTGTGGGCTAAGTTGCGGTGACCTCTGTCACGGACTCTCCTACTCCGCTATCTCAGGGGACAATTCCGACGTGGGAATCCACAGTTGTAACAGGAGGGCCTCTGGCTGCAAGGAACTGGAAACTCAGTGAGTTGGGTGTTATTTTTCCTACACAGCGAGGGTGGCTGCGACTTGTATTTTTGCAGGTGTCTGAGAAGGCCATCAGAGAGCCAAGCTCTGTCCCTCTCTCCTCAGCTTTCTTGGCATCTTGGTTATCCTTAATGTTCAGCACCTTGGTGTCACAAAGTGGCTGCTGCAGCTCCAGCCTTCCCTCCTGTGTTGAAGGCAGCAAGTGGGGGAGAGGAGCTGCCCTGGCTAAAACCCCCACATCAGACCTCTGAGACCCCGTTGCCCAGAACCGGGTTGCATGCCCACCACCAGCTGCAAGGCATGCTGGGAAAGTGAGGAGCAGGAGAGCCACAGTTGGCTTCGATGAATGAGGGTTCAATCTCTGTCTTTCTTCTCCCCTAGAGAAGAAATGTCCCACACAGGACCCCTCTCCAGGAACCTCTTTCTGAGCACCTTTCTGCAGGAGCATGGCCCGGAAGTGCTGGAGGTCCCCGGCATGACTGATCTCGTGGAATACGATGATCCGGGGCCCTCCCCTAACAGGTAGGTCCCATCAACACTCTGCGGACCCCACCCACGCCCATTTCTGGCCAGTGACCTTGGGGGTACAGTTGGAAGAGCAGGGCCCCAGGGCAGAAATTCCCCAGGTGTGCTCATGGAGGCGGGCGCCTTGGCGCTGTCAGCCCACAGAGGCCCTCGGCTTCCAGCATATTCCCAGGATGGACCTTGGGCACCGCTACCAAAATGGCTTAATAGAACCGGGTGTCTCCTGGCCCTCACTGACCATGATGCCTCATCAAGCCCTCTTGAAGAGATGGTTCTAACTTTGGAAAATCAGAAGTAGCCTGAGGAAGCCCCTTCACACACAGGGCCCAGGCTGCCGGGCCGGCCCCAGGTTCCAGGTGCTACCCTTCTGCTTTAGGCTCCAGGAGTCTCTTAGGCATTAGGGCCTGGGCCTGGGGACTGGGGCTGGCTGGGATTTTAGAGCTGGAGGGACCTGAAAATCTGCCTCTTGCCCTGTCCTGCTCCACTTGGAGATGACAACAGGGGACGTTCAGCGTGGGGCACTGTCTTCCTGAGGTCCCACGGGGTATGGAGATAGAGGTGGGACCTCAACCCCCCACCTGGGATTGCCAGCCAGACCTCCCCAGCCTCCCATCCAACCTGCGGGCACCTCTGGAATAGAGAGCACGGACCCCGGAGAGACTGGGCAGCTGGCTGGGGCTGCGCTGGGAGCCACGGGGACGCCTATCCACCTGGAAATGCCCAGATGGAATGTGGGCAAAGCCCTGAGAGCAGGAGTGAAACCAGCCCGGAGGGTGTAGGATCTGGAGGTCAGGTGTGCGTGCGCGGACCTCCTTCCCATCCAGGACTCGGTCAGTGAGAGGAGGGAACTGGCTAGCCCCTCCCTTCTGAAAAGGGTGACGACAACAGGTGGCTTCACGATTGGGGGCGCAGGGAACAGGTCCTAGAATCCCTCCCCACGAGGAGGAGGGAAAATCGAGACCCTGTGGGAAGCCAGTCCCAGTTCCGGGGGGTTCGGGAGCCCCGGCAAGCCTCCAGGTGGGTGGCCTCTCCCAGGGCTCCCCAACCCTCAGTGTTCCTTGGAGGGAGAGGAAGGCCGTGACAGGGAGGCGCGTCTGCTGTTCACGGGCCCTGATTGTGTCCCTGCCCTCCCTCCCCAGGGATGGGACCTCGCTGGTCTTTTCTGAAGCGAGGCAGGAGCCAGAGGTGGGGTGCGTGAAGGGTCCCACCTCGCTCGGTGCCGCTCCTTGCCTCCCAGAAACCTGGGGCCCCATCTGCCAGGCGGGCCCAGGTATGTGGGGGGTCACCACACAGCCGTACCCCTAATTCTCCATGCCCTCCCGCAGCAGCAACCCCGACGCTGTGGCCATGCGGCTGGCCTTCATCGGGGACGAGATGGAAGTGAGATGGATGCTGCCCCGCATTGGCGAGCTGCCCGGGATGGCCATGCACAGGTGGGCGGGCCCTGGGAGGAGACTGCTCCCCTCGCGGGCAGCCCTGCATCCCTACGCCCAGAGTCCCCAGCCCCTGCACCGTGGCAGCAAAGCAGAACTGAAGTGCCTTTCTCGGCTGCTTCATCAAGCCAAGACCGAACTTTTCCTAAAGGGTCTTGACTTAAAATGCTGACGGGAAGGTGGCGAGCTCAGCGGAGCTGTGTTTCCTGCTTGGTGGCCTCTGTCCCGAGCCCACTGTACTTTCATGGTTGGCCAGCATCTCTGTGGGTTTCCAGATGCTCAGAGGACTACTCAGGCTGGGGGTGTACGAGCCCACCTCGGGGCCACAGCGGTGTGGTCTCTTGGTCCCCAGAGAGGCAGCCTTCTGCTGGGGTGCCCGGGCCTCCATCAGAGCAAGGGACAGCTCCCCTCCAGCGGGGAGGACCTGCCTCGGGCCTGTGAGCAGTGGAGCCTTTTCCCCGTGGCCGGCTTGGGAACCCCAGACCAAACCCCCGTGGACTGGTGGGCGGAGGAAGGAAACAGGAAGTCAGATGTCGGTGGAGCGACGCTCGTTGACGGAGCCACCAGAGCAAGGGGACAGAGCGGCAGTGGGGGGGGGACACGGCCCTCTTCTCCCCACAGGGGTCCCCTAAAGGAAAGGCTGCAGCCCTGTCCCTGTTCCCGCAGTAATGGCCCTGCTCCCCCTCCCCTTTGTCACAGCTTGGCTTTTACCTACAACCAGATGGGCCTGAGAGGTGTCCTCCGAGGTTTCATGGATGGTCTCACTAACCTCAGGGAGCACATACGGATCTGGAGCTTCCTGACCTTCAGGAACAGGGTAACTAAACCTTGAGATTGACTTGCCTCCTGTACCTGGTGCTGCTCCCAGCTCTGGAGTGGCCGGTTGCCGCAGACCCTACCCTTCCCTGTTGTCTTGCCTGCTTCCCCTCTTCCGCTGGTCTTGGGCTTTGAGACCCAGGGTTCACGGACTCGGTGCTCGGCATCTTCAATGTGTTTGGCTGCTTCCACGCGTGTTCCCTGCTGTTCCCTCCCCTGGAAATGCCTCCCGCTGGCGAACGGGACTGGCCCCTCACTCATCTGCCTGAGCCGCTTTCCTGACCACTGCTCCTCCCTCCCGCAGCTCATGCTCCCACCTTCCCCAGCCGATGAGCAGCCTGGGTGGGCTGGCTTCTCCTCCTCTGTCCTCTGTCGCGTCCTCGGCCATCTCCCCACCTGCCTGTGCTAGTCTTCCTGGTTTTTGTCCCCGACCGGTCCGATCTGGAGATGCTCCTGCGTCCCCCACCTTCCCCGACTCGTCCTTCCCCACCCTGGCCTTGGCCGAGCGGGCACAGAAGGAGCCGCGGAAAGAGCACCCCTGCTCCGGCTGGAGGGCCTCACCTCTCCCCCCCTTCATCCCACAGGTGTCCCCCAACCCAGGGCGTGGGCTGGTGCTGTCCCTGCTGCTGCTGGTGGTGCTGCTGCTAGGCTGGGGGCTTCAGGTCCTCCAGTGACGCCCGCTGCTGCTCGGGGCCGGGGGCGGGGCTGGCCTCGCCCCCCCTGGCCGCCACCCTGGAGGTGGCCTTGTTGGGTTTTTGTCTTTTTAACGGTTTTCTGAGGATGCCTTTTTTATATTTAAAACTCTGAGTGCTGGGACACTACTGAGGTTTCATAGTAGTTTTTTTCTTTTTCTTTTTGTAAGAGAAATGAATTCATTATACCTCTGGGGTCGTTGCTGGTTAACTGCCCGTGCCAAGGCCTGGCTGGGCCTGCTCTCCTGGCCCCAGCCCACGTGTGGTGGCCTGTCCCGGGAAGGAGCCTTCCTCTCGCTGGGGGGCCCTGTGGCGGGCCGTGGGGGGGAGTGCTGGCCACACCCCCGTGTCTGTGATGCCCCGGGACAAAGAGAAAATCTGCTGGAATAGATTTCTGAGGGGCGAGGAGAGCTCAATAAAATGTTGGTTTCCCGCTGGTCTCTGGTCCTCTCTGGGGGTTTGTCGCATGGGTCTCCTCTTGCCCCAGGCTCGAGAATCAAGGGGGAGGGGAGACAAGGGGCAGGGCGTGCGCCTGGCCACCTGTGTGTGATCCCACACCTGCAGGCTCTTTCCTGCACCTGCTGTCACGAAGTTTGGCCCGACACAATCAGGTTTACGCCGCCTCTTGTCATGCCTGGTGCCTGAAATGTACCATTAGGGATTATTTCCTTTGGGCTGTCAGGCTCTTACAACTGGGCTGCCTCCCCTCCCCACATTTGCTCCTCCAGCACTCCCTGCTGGAACAGTGCAGCCTGGGGGGCCACTCACACAGGTGTGCTGCGGAGAAGGGGCTAGACCAGGGGCACCCACCGCGCGGGCTCAGCCCGCCCCAGACCTGGGCCTGGTGCTGTTCCTAGACCCCGTCAGGTCCTCTCTCCGGAACTAGAGCTCTGACTCCTTGACCCCCCACCCCTGCCCCAACAGTCCCCCCCGTCTCAAAAGCCAACCCTGGGCTGGGGTGAGTCCCCCGCTGTCTGCAGCCTCCTCTTCCTGTCCCCTTCAGGCCCTGGACTGGGAGAGTCTCCCGGCCCTCCACTCAGCCCCCGGGCCGCCGCGGCAGACAGTGACTCGCTCCCAGCTGCCCCTCTGACCCTCGTGACTGAAGGGACCCTCCCAGCCACCGCCAGGCTCTCCGTGTCACAGCACTCCAGAGTCTGGCCGCCTTTCCTGTGTAAATGGTCCCTTGGGGCTATGCCAGGCCCGCCCCAAGCCTCACAGGGCGAGCCCAGAGCCTGCCAGTTCCCAGGTCCTTGCTGGGAATGGTCCGTCCTGACATCCTGCTCCGCCCAAAGGACACTCTACCCCTGCACAGACACCCACCAAGTTACAGACCTGGAAGTGACCCAGGGCTTTCCCGTGTGGCTGCACTGACCCCTAGGCCCTGGGGATCCACTGGAGAATCCGTAGCTGGGGATGTGGTGAGGCTAAACCGAGATGAGCCTCTTCCAGGAAGTCCTCCCTCACCACCCGGGAGCAGCTTGCTCCCAAGAACTCGGGTCGAACTGCCCATGTGCCCACCCCTTTCTCAGTGTGGCTGGGGCCGCCTGCAGCTTCTCAAAAGAGCTTGGGGCCCTTCAGAGCGGAGGGGATGGAGAGGCCGATGCCATGGCTTCTCGGCAGGAGTCTGGGGACCCTCTCCCCAGATGTCCTAGGGTTTGCAACATTCTTCCCACCCATGGATGTCAGAGGAGCCCCTACTTTGCTAAGCTTGGCCACGGGTTCAGGGGTTGTGAAGATATGGTCCCTCAAATCTCACATTCTATTTACAAAGCACACAAAGCAGCTAAGAACTGGGGGCTGTGTTCGGAGAGCAATAAAGGACTGAGAAAATGGGGGGTGGGGTGGGTGAGCCCGGAGGACCAGGCCTGTCGAGCTGGCTGTGGAGAGAAGGAAAGCGTTCCCCAGCTAGGGGGAGCAGCACATACAAAGGCCCTGGGGTGGGAGACCTGCCCGAGCATGAGGAAGGCGGATAAGCCAGCTTGGGCTGGAGTCTGATCGACTGTCTTGTCTGTCCATGCCCACCCTGGGGCCACGAGGAGCTTGCCAGTTTCTGCACCCCCACACGAGGGGCAGCCTCCTGACCTCCGAAGCCGACGTGGAGCTGGCAGTTGACTGATCTGCTCAAGACGGCCCAGCCTGCAAGGGGGAAACTGAGGCCCAGAGAAGGAAGGGGTCAGACCAGAGTGGCACTGGGATCCTCTGACCACTGATGCCTTCCGGTCCAGCCTGCGGGGGGTGGGGAGACCAAGGCCCAGACGGGGAAAGGGTCATGGTCAAGCGGAGTATGGCTGACCCACGGGGCAACTTCCACAAGCTGCAAACAGGTGTTTAGCAACAGCGATAGCAGAAATCATCCAACCCCCAAAAGGAAGGACTGGAGGCCCATCCCTCCTAGGAAGGGGGCAGGGGTGACATGGTCACCCAGCAGCCTCAGGATCCCTAGACCATCGGCCCAGGAGGCTCCCATCTCCTGCGGCCCCTCTGCAGCGGGGCCCAGGGGCACTGCCACAGCTGGAGGGGGGGGACACAGACCCCTAGCCTTTGGGGGCCCTGGGTGGATGCCGCTGGAAACAGTGAAGCCTCTTCCCAAAGGAGGTGACGAGGCCGTAAGGGCAGGAGGCCCAGCATCTACGAGGTTTTAGAGGCTTTTGATCACGGCCCTTGGTCCAGTCAAGATTTCTGGAGATGAGGCGAGAGCTGATTCTCAGACAGCACGTGCCTAGGGAAACCCACTCCGTCCAGGCACCCAGTTCTAGGCTGGCTGAGGGAGGCAAGCCGCTGGGAAGAGAAACGGGCCCAGGGTCTCCACGGGTGTGGGCCACAAACGTGGTAGCAGCTGTGATTCCTACCTCGGGGCAGGCCAGCACCATGGGACCGATGATGGTGCGGGGTAGTCTCCTCAAGGGGGCAGACACTGGCCCAGGTCCTGCCAAGGAACAGGCCCTCACCCCGGACCCCGGGCTCCCCCCAGAACTCCCCTCCCACCCCGTGCCTCTGCCACTCACCACACTCAGTCTGCAGGGGTGGGGAGGGCGAGGGCCCATCCACCCCACCCAGGGCTCCCACAATGGAGGTGAGCACTGCCTGCCCGCACCTCCGCGTTCCCCCCTGCAGCGCTGCCAGAGACGCTGCCAGCTTTCTGGAAACAACCCTAAGGCAGCACCATACGCCCTTTGATTGCTGTTCCTTCTCCCTCCTCTGGCCTGGAGTCTGGCCTCACCGAGGAGAAGGGCCGTGCCCAGAGAAGCAGGAAGTCCCGCCACGCGGGGACACTCACCCTCCGCCGCTTCTCCGGGGCTCCCTTACGTGGGACCGCGCTCTGCAGAGCGTGACTGCGATGCCGTCCTGCCCACAGCACAGCCAGAGAACGTGAGCCCAGACTGCAGAGTCCCAGGGTCGCCGGCTACCGCAGTGCTTGGAAGAGGGTTCCCACAGACTCCGCACGTTTTAAAAATAATAGCAAGGTTCGGGCAACCCTCTGGGTCCCCTCCCTCTTGGGGAGCTCTGTACTACTCCGCAAACTTCGCTTTGCTGCCCACCAAAGATAATAACAACAATAATAGCAAGTTTCTTTGCGAATGTTTGAAAATTTCTTACAATGGGAGTTTTAAGAGCTCGCTCTCCACTGAACTCCAGAGAACACTCAGACTCAGGCCATGGGAAAGATCGGGTTCCCTCGTCCTATGCAGGGCTCTCGGCCAGGGCTGTGGACACACGTGGGCGTGTCAGGGGGATCACGACATCTGGAAGGGCTCCTGGCGCAGAGTGGCCGGGAGCCAGGACAGTGGCCCACACTGTGAGCGACAGTCCCATGCAACGAAGGCCAGTTCTGTGCAGAGGCTGACGGGGCCCCTGCTGAGAAACCCTGCAGAACTGAAAATGCGAAACCTACCTGGGATTTGACAGGTGTCTACACCACAGCCAACATTCGCGGACAAACACAGAGATCTCACACCCAGATGAGTTCCCCACTATCGCCGACGGGTGAAAAAGCCACCGAGACGTCCAGAACATGACTTCCGCTTGTTACCAGCAGAGCCACACATGTCCAGAACCTTCGTCTGCTCCCGGGGTGTGACTGTGCCACGGGAGGTCAGAGGCGCCGAGCAGACCCTTAGCGATCACCGTCCACAGGGAAACAGGGCTCTCAGCCAGCCTCCCTAAACCCTTCCTGCCTGGCAAAGGAACACTTCCCCCCGAAGGGGGGAGGCCACTCACTCACCGGCAGCCGGCAGGCGCTCAGTACCGTCTGCTGGGAAGATAAACCAATGCGGGGCGGAGTTTCCCAGCGACAGAGTGTGGGGACAGGATGGCTACCAAGGCCAGCTACGTCTGGAAGCCCTTTGCTTTCAGTGACAAAAGGGCTAAGATTCTGGCTGTGGGGGCGCACGGGCTCGTGGGGCAATGGGGGCCCCTCTGGCACTGGCCCGCCTGGTGGCCTCCCCAGTATGCCCACGGCCCCCATGTGGTGAAGGGGTAGGGCGCGACAGGCCACAGGCCGAGCCTTCCCAGCCTCCTGAGCACACCTGCCGGCCGGGTGGTCTCAGCCCGTTTTACAAAGGAGCCTCTGCCTCTGGGGTCCCTGGGACTCTTCTGGCCCTGCTGCGGCTTCCCCCCAGCCCTGGAACATATCTCAGGGGAAGAAACGGACCTGGGCAGGTCAAGAAATACTCGCTTTCGGGCTTTTTACGCGGCCTTCAAAGCACTTTGCAAACAGTGCCTCCCAGTCACGTGGACGAGGAGGCCTAGGGACAGACGGGGCAGGTCCGGGCGCCGACTCGGTCCCCTTCTCCCTCCTAAGCTGCGCCCCCACCACCCCAGGCACCAGGAGCTCCCACGGCGGGGGCCGGTCTAGGTCCCGTCATCCTCCAGCACCTCCACGTGCCGGTACGACTTCCAGGCCTGCAGGTTGCAGCTCCGCAGGACGGCTCCCAGCTGCCTCCCAGGCCCCACCTCGAAAGTCTGGGGGAAGGCCGTGCCTCTCCTCCTCTCGTAAACGGCGTGCATCGTCTGCTCCCACTTCACCGGGGAGACCAGCTGCCGCACCAGCAGCTTCCGGATGTGTCTGGGGTGCATGTATCTGTTCCCGTCGACGTTTGAGTGGACGGACACCAGAGGCTTCCGGACACCGATCGACTTTAGAACTTGTTCGAGGGGCTCCAAGGCCGGCTCCATGAGGCGGGTATGGAAGCCCCCGCTAACGGGCAGCATCTTGGTGCGCCTGAAGTGGTACTTGGAAGAATTCTCCCGCAGGAACTGCAGCGCCTAGAAGGAAGAAAGGAAGTTTTAGCCAGGGACATCTTAGGGGAGGAAATGCATGGCGAGGCAGCATCCACCGGCCCCGGTCCTGCGGACGGAAGATGCTATGGGCACGTCCACATGCTTCACCGCGCAGACAACTGTGAGGACGGGCTCCCTTCCCCTCTTTGTTCCGGTACAAACCAGTCGTGTACGTCGTGGCCCAGAAGTCCTCCTCTGGGGCCGTGACCGTTCACACAGCCCACCTGGGCAGGCGGCCCCGGTGGGGCTGAAAGGTCGAGGCTGGGGAGTGTGTCCACCCCAGCATCCCACTCCCACTCAGCCTCTCGCCATCTGTCACCCACAAAACGAGCACAATCTCAGCAGCTTCACAGGGTTGCTGGGAAGCGATGGGACGGGAGGTGTGAAGGAGTCTGACAACGTGAGAACACACTCTAGTGGGAGTTTTCGATGATGAGCCCACTACCCTTCACAGTTTCTAACAAATTTTCTTACTACGCCATAACCCTCGAGATGAAAATTCTAGAGACTCCAAGCCTTGTGTCTTTCGATCAGAAGCCCATCATCTGAGCTTGTTCTATAGAAGAAAGGAGCTCTGTCTCCTGGAAGCCAAAAGCCTTGCCTTGGGAAGGGCAGAAGGGGCCTCCCAGGCTAAGAGGCCCAAACTTGGCCCCGTTTGCAAACAACATAATTTGCAAATATTTAAAAATATTAGACATTCTTCAGAGACCCTAGGCCTCCAGGACACGGCCTGGGGCCTGTCATCCAGATGGCCCTTCCCGCCGAAGGGCTTCCTGTGGCTGCTCTGTTTGTCACTTTCTCTCTGGCCCTGTCTCTGGCCTGTCACCATCCACAGCGGCGCGGGGGCTGGACCCGCTGTTCCCGGGAAGACTGACGGTAAGTCAAGGTCCCAGCAGCTGCCTGACCTTGGGTGATTGTGCCTTACCTCTCCGTGCCTCAGTTCCCTCATCTAGAAAAGGGGGAGCACCCTAGTTATCTCACAGGTTCTCAAGGTAAACTCTGGCGCCCAAGTGCTACGTGACGGTTAGCAATTGTCTTGTATGCCAAGCCCATCCAGGTACACTGGAAAAAACCATGTGACGGGATGGCTGCGTGTGCCCCGATGGCTGTGTGTGCCCCTGGAGGGCAGGAAGGGTTCGAATGTCTGGCTGGAAGGCACTTGCTCACCCGTCTCTGTGGGCCCTGCCCCGCAGGAGGCCAACGCATCATTTCAGCATCTCCAAGTGCTTTCCACTTTTAAGGCCTCTGGACTTATCCGGCCCACATCCTAGACTGGGCCCACAGGAGTCAAGGCCAAGACCACAGCCTCAGGGCCCAGGAGGCAGAGGCCAAGGGTTTTTTTGTCCCATTATCCGTGGTTGCAAAGGGACCCTCCTGCTCAAGGAAGCCCTGCCCTCCCCTGAGCTCTTTGCTTTGGCACCGAAAGGCGAACGGTGAGAATCTGCGGGGTCGTCCACCCGCGCACCCAGCTGTCCGGGGACTGCACGAGGAGACACCAGCCCTGGTTTGGGGCCCCTCCCCACCCACTGCTGGGGTTTCCGAGGCCGTTAATGGGAACGAGCAATGAGCTCCACAAGCAGCGTGGGGCCACTGTCTCCCATCTTCCCGTCCTCTCAGGACTGTCACAAGAGACTCGCTGGTTCCGAGGAGATTCACACAGACACCGAGCATACGGGCAAGGCCTCATGGGATGGGAGACAGAGTGCTGTCGAGTGGACAAGGAAGGTTCTAGAATGAGACAGACTGGAGCTCCGTTCTGCTGCCACCATCTCTAAGCACTAGCCTCTCGCTCTGCCTCAGCTTCCTTGTGTGTAACACATGCATAGGACTCCCTCCTGGGGAGAACCAGGACGCGAGCAAGGCCTATAGGACTCGGGTGGTGTCACCAAGACATGGGCCTTGCAGCTGTAGCCCCTTGTGCGGGATCCGGCATGGACTCCCTCAGCATCCCGGGGCCAGGCCCCAGTTGCCCTTTGCCATCGGCTGGTCGCGGCCTCCCTGCTGGGGACAGCATCTTCCCGCAAAAACACCCCCCATACCCCATTCCCGGCGTCACCTCCTGAGGCCTCCTGGCAGCCAGCCTGACCCCCCCTGTGCCCCAAACATGCAGTCACCCGTTCCTGGCTTATCGGTCCATGTCCCCTCAGTGCTTGTTACAGAGGAGCTGCGTGAGAAATGTCTAGGGAAGCGTGAATGGAAGGAAGGACAGAAGGAAAGAAAAAGGACTTGAACTTGGATAAAAGCAGACCCCGAAGATAAGGCACAGTGGGGCGGAGTGACCTAGCAGGCATGGCTCCTCCTCCTGCTAAGGGAGCAACCAGAGGTTGTGAGAACCCCCGAGTTTACTACCGGAAGGCCCTGGGGATCATCTGGTCCAACCCCTTTACCTTCTAGGAGGGCTGGGTGATTTGCTCAAGGGCCTGGCCTATGCATGGTGCCGTGGGGATGGCATCCTGGCCTCTTGCCTCCCTCTGCGGGGCTCGCCCCACCTCCCAGCGCCCGGCCTCAAATCCTTCCCACAGACCACGGCTTGGCAGAGCAGCCATCACACCACCATGGGCTTCCTAGTGTGGGTGGGACAGTTCCTACGTTCTCTGTGGACTGGCGTCTAGGAAGGCTGTTCCCGTCAGCACCAACCTCCAGGTGTCCTGAGATCACCCTGCAATCAGGAAAGAGGTAGTTGGCCACCTCGCACACGGGGTTCTCTATGCCCAAAGTCCTGCAGTGCTCCTGGGCTTCCAAACACGCAACGTTGAACTTGGACTGAGGCTGGCCGAGGACAGACAACATCCCGCTGGGGACAGCTTCCGAGGCTTCCTGCATGGCCTCAGCTCGGACTTTCACTGCATACAAACCTAGCCAGAAAGAAGTGCATTTGGAAAAAATCAGGGCATGTGACGAAGGTGGGGGAAGCCCAGATCTGTGAGACGAAGCACGAGTTCACACAGTGTGCTAGAGAGGCAGACGCTGGTAGTTATCAGCAGTCCCCAGGGCCATGGTTCTCCTATCTTTATCTACTTCCCCGAGACGGCACCACCATCCTGAGAGGTGGGTGCTGTCTTTGGCACTATACACACGAAAACACGGAGCTCGCAGCCTTAAAGCTGGCTTGCTGTAGGATGGGGTTCCTTAGCCAGGTGTGATTTTGCCTCAAGGCAAGGTCTGGGGGTACTTGTGATTGTCACAACAGCCGAGTGTGTGTGTGTATGGATGCTACGGAGATCTGGGGGAAGTCAGGGATGCCGCCCCACGTCCTACAATGCAGGGCCCCACCACCAAGTTAGTATCTGGTCCAAAATGTCCACAGGCTGCCGGTGAGAAAGCCTGGTGCAGGGAGCGGGGTGCACAGGAGCGACTAGAGCCACATATACTGTTTTGGACAAGTCATGAACTTCCCGGTCAAATTTTCAGTTAGCAGAATGAGGATAATACTATCCAATCTGCTTGGATTGTTGCGAAAACTGGGAATGAAAGTTTCAATACCACCGGAGTCCCACACATCAGGCTTTACTGCCCTCACTTGGACCTGGAGAAGCTGCCGCTGCCAAGGGGAAATGAAGACCAACACAGAGCCCCTGGCACGTGTGGCTCAAGTGCAAGGTGAGGTCTGTGCCCGGGGCAGGCAGCCCCAACCATCACGATGTAAGAAGGCCTGTGACGACTGGACATCTGTCCTCCCGGTCCTGGGGGAGGGGATGACGGGGCCAAGGAGAGGTTAACGGACTAGTCCAGAGTTTCCTGGGACCAGAGAGAGGCTCTGAGGGCACAGCCTGCTCCCTTCCTAACACATATGCCTTCCCTTAGCACCTGCATACATTTGTACTGGACTCTTGGCCCCTTAGACAGACAGGGAGCAAACTGCGGAGCAAATACAATGACGGCCTGAGGTAGGAGGTAGCCGAGAACCCACAGGAAAGTGGAGGGGGCACGGGGACGTCCTCCCGTGCAGCTTAACAACTGCAAAATGTCAAGTGAGAAAACACGGGACATACACAGGCTCTCGCTCTGCATTTATGTGCGCAGAAAACTGTGTGTGTATAAGACAGTTTATTCGGAGATGAGCACATGCAGCATTTTTAGCATTTCCTTAACTGCGCTATAATGCTATTTTAAAAACACCGAACACTAAATTAAAATAAATACATAAAATACAATGTTTCAAATGTGTAGTTCACTGGTAAACCACCAGCCTGCTCTAGTTTCAAAGCTTTCCCTCCCTCCATAAAACACCCCATTAACACTCCCCATCCCCCCTGCCCTCTGCCCCCGGAACCTCTAGCTGCTGTCTCTGGATTTGCACATTCTGGACATTTCACACAAAAGGGGCCACGTCTCTCAGGCTTTGGAGGCTCATCCAGGTAGTGACACGCATCAGCCCTTTATCCCTGTTACGGCCGAAGGACACTCATTGCACGGCCGGAGCGCGATTTGTTCTGCTGAGCGGCATCTGGACTGTTTTCATCTTGGGGCTATTTTGAATGCTGTTGGGAAGGTCTGCGCACAGGTTTTTCTGTGTGGACGTACATTTTTATTTGTTAGGCATATACCTGCAGAACCACTGGACCGCACGGTAGTTCTGTGTGCAACGGCTTGAACCGTCAAACTGGTTTCCACAGTGGCTGCACCATTTTACACTCTCTCTAGCCACGTCTGCGGGTCCTTTGTTTTTCTTTCCTTTGTAAGATTTTTACTTATTTATTTGGGGTGGGGGAGAACACAAAGGGAGAGTGAAAGAGAGAAGCAGGCTCCCCGCTGAGGAAGGAGCCTGATGTGGGACTCGATCCCAGGACCCTGGGATCATGACCTGAGCTGAAGGCAGAGGCTTAACTGACGGAGCAACCCAGGTGTCCCTGAGGGTCTGATTTGTTCACATTCTTGCCAACACTTATTATTATTCTTATTATATATTTTTTAATTGAAGCCACCCTAGTGGGTATAAGGTGTGGTTTTGATCTGCACGTCCCTAATGATTAGTGATGCTGAACATCTCTTCTCATGCCTGTTGGCCGTTTCTGTATATCTTCTTTGGAGAAAGGTCTGTTCACATCCTTTGCTCGTATTTAACTACAAGCAAAACAGTTTAACTGGTTTCACTATGAGCAAAAATCTCAAGTGAAACTGGTATGCTCATGATCGAACGTTCATTTGCTTTTTCACTCCACGACTATCTGCTGGCCATCTGTTACGTGACTGTGGGAGTGGACTGAGAGCACCCAGGACAGGGTGGGGGCAGTCAAGCAAGCCGAGTTCAGGTGGCAACGAAAGAAAGAAAATCTCCGACGAACGCTTCAGGCTTAAAAGGGATTCAAGGTGAAGTCTGGTCCTCCCAATGTCATTCTCACCCATGTGCTCCCTTCTCCATCACCCGAGTGGCTCCAGAATTATTTTTGGCAGTGTCCTTAGTACCCAGTGAACCCAGCAAGAAAACACCCCGGCACAAAACCAACCCCCTTCCTGTGTACCTTCAGAAAACTCCATGGCTCCAGCAAACACTAGGGCTGCGAATTCTCCCACACTGAATCCGGCAGCAGCAACACAGTTCTCAATCACCTGCAGTGACAGATGCGGGACATGAGGCCAAGGTCCAGGGGTAGGGGCGGGGGGTTCAGTCTGGGGCTCTGCACTGCGAGCGGGCACGGTGTTCAGAGGCTCAAGGAGCCAGGAGCCACCAGCCTGGTGCTCTGGCTAGAAGAGGACACAAACAGAAGTGGCCTTGACAAGCCCTGAACCAGCCCTTTTACTGACGAGGAACTTTGCTGGCAAGTTAAAGCCTGCTGCCTGATTCTAGTGGGGCCATGTCTTCATCCCAGGGCTCTGGATCCTTCTGCCTCTGCCCTGGAGATGCCTCTCAGGCCGAGGGAGCCGGAGGGAGCTACACAGAGGAGAGAGTGACTCAGTCTCTTGAATTTGAATCTTAGCTTGAATCTTAGCTTGGGAGAGTTCTCTAACAGACAGTCGTGGCTGTCCCATCTGCGGGATGGGGAAAGGGCAGGACCTACCTCACAGGGCTCCTGGGATGACACCAAAATAATGTCTCTCAAGCGCTTAAGCACAGACCTGGCCGAGGGTAAGGGCTCCGAGAATACCACGACCACCACTTCACTAATTCCGTTCCATGTCCGAGTCTCCTTGCCTCACCCACAGAGTAACTGTATTTCCCCGACGCGGCTGTTGTGAGAATGGGGGGCAGGGTTCACAGCAGTAGCTTCACGTTTACTGTTCTGATACTGTCGAATGATAACAGCCACCAATTCGCACGATAACAGCCACCAATTCGCACTTTCAAGTGCAGTGACATCATCACACCATCCTCTTAATGGGCCCTCATTTAAGTCGCAGTTCATCCTTCTAAAATCATTTAGTAACACATGACTGAGGATCATTTAAAATCATTCAGGGGCGGGGCGCCTGGGTGGCTCCGTGGGTTGAAGCCTCTGCCTTTGGCTCAGGTCATGATCCCAGGGTCCTGGGATCCAGCCCCACACTGGGCTCTCTGAGCAGCGGGGAGCCTGCTTCTCCCTCTCTGCCTACTTGTGATCTCTGTCTGTCAAATAAATAAAATCTTAAAAAAACCAAACCAAACCAAAACCGTTCAGGGGCATAAGGAGGGCACTGATGGAAGGAGCACGGGGTGTTACACGCACCCGAGGAGTCACTGAACTCTACCTCGGAAACTGATAAAACGTTACATGTTAATTAACTGAATTCAAATAAAAAAAAAAAAAGTAAAAAGAAACACACACAAAAAATAAAAATAAATTTTAAAATCGCAGCCCAGGCTCTGTAGGTGGGACATGCGACTCTTGATCTGGGGGTCGTGAGTTTGGGCCCCAGGGTGGGTGTAGAGAATAGTAGTAGTAATAATAATAATAATGACTTTTAGAAAAATAAGTAGAATGAAATCGCAGTCCAGCCCAGACTCCTCAGCCGCTTTCCCTGCTGCTTTCCGCTCTGCAACACCGCACTTAACACGCCCAGTCTTTTATTCACCAGCCCCCTCCCCTAACGCGCGGGCTGCCCCAGCGCCGTGGCCCCGGCTCCCACCTCGGCCGGAGCTCCACAAGCCTCCGCCCACTGCGTCCCACGCGGGAGCGCGCGCCTGGCAGGTGGGAGCGCGGGCACAGCGCGTCCTCCCCGGCCGGCGGCGGGGGCGGGCCTCACCGCGGGCTGCAGGTGATGCAGCTTCTCCACGGCGGCCAGCGAGGCCACGAAGACGGCGGGCTGGCAGTGCGCCGTGCGGTCCAGGGCCTCCTGCGGCCCGTGCAGGCTCAGTTCCAGCAGGTCGTAGCCCAGCACGCTGCGGGCGGCGGCGTAGAGCTCGCGGACGCGCGGGTAGCGGAGCAGCCCCCGGCCCATGCCCACCACCTGGCTGCCCTGGCCCGGGAAGAGCAGCACCGAGCACTGGCCCGGCGGTCGCCGCGCCGCCGCCTCCCGCGGCTCTTCCTCCGCGGTCGTGGCGTCTCGCAGCAGCTCCGCCACGTCCACGGCGCGCGGCGGGGGCAGCGGGAAGTCCGCGAGGCCGCGGCGGCAGCCCGCGTCCCATCCCCGGGCCCACGCGGCCCGCGCCATCCGCAGGCTCATGGTGAGGCCGGGGCCCGCCGCGCGTTACGGGGCGACGGAAGCCGGGGGGCGGCGGCGCGGCGCGGTCCCTGACGCATTTCCCGCCGGGCGGGCCGCGGCACCCGGGGGCGGGAAGAAAAGTTCCGCGCGGACGAGTTCCGGCCCCAGGCGCGTAGGGCAAACCGCGCCGGAGCGAGGAAAGCCCGCGCCGCCCCGCCGTCCTCCCGCAGATCCTGAACGAACAGCGAACGCAGTGCCTCGCTCTTTCCACCTCGCCTGTGAGCGGGTTTGAGACGCTCCCACGTTGCTTCTCCGTCGGGTTTCTCAGCGGCGCCGCGCGGGCCGCCAGCGAGCAGCTCCGTCCGCGTCTCCCCCGCAAACCGCACGGGCCCGCGGAAGCCGCCGATTCGCTCCGCCCCTGGACGACGCCCGCGGGATTTCTCGGACGTCCGCTTCCCTGGTGCCTGACGACCGCGCGAGGACCGACGCTCCTCTCCTCCATCCTGCTCGAAGGCTCCAAGACTTGAGGCGCAGGTGGTTAGAGACGGAAGCGGGATCGGAGCAGTGCGGGGGGGCGGGTCCGGGGGGCGAACTCCGACCTCACCCCCGCGCCCCCACCTGCCTCTGCCCCTCTCGCTTGCTGCCTGCCTGCGGCCGGGGAGACAGACAGACCCCCAACACACGCCTCAGACGAGACAGATCTGCACGGAGTTACACCGGCAAAGCGGCTGCAGTGAGTTTGTCTGAGTCCCGCGCGCGGAGCCCTGACTCTCGAACTTCCAGCGCAGCCTTGCTTTTGACAAGGAAAAAGTGCGGGAGGGGCGCCTGGGTGGCTCAGTGGATTAAGCCGCTGCCTTCGGCTCAGGTCGTGATCTCAGGGTCCTGGGATCGAGCCCCGCATCGGGCTCTCTGCTCTGCAGGGAGCCTGCTTCCTCCTCTCTTTCTGCCTGCCTCTCTGCCTACTTGTGATCTCTCTCTCTGTCAAATAAATAAATAAAATCTTTAAAAAAAAAAAAAAGTGCGGGAAAGCCCTACATTCGGCGAGAGGAGATTCGTTGAACGGGGTTACGGCAAACCTAGACCACTCTGTGGCCATCAAAGACGCGGAGGAGACTCTCAGGTTAAGACGTGAGCGGAGCTCACGCTGCCTCCAGAAGCCCCTAAACCCGCAGGAGGGGAACCTCCTGAAGACCTTAATCCACAAGGACAGGGAGGACAGACAGGAAAGAACGCTTGCAAGCTGAAAAGCTGGAAGACTAGTGTTACCTGACTTAGCTGACTCCAGACTGCCAAATTATTATTATTTTTTAAAGATTTTATTTATTTGATGGGCGCCTGGGTGGCTCAGTGGGTTAAAGCCTCTGCCTTCGGCTCAGGTCACGATCCCAGGGTCCTGGGATCGAGGCCCGCGTTGGACTCTCTGCTCAGCAGGGATCCTGCTTCCCTTCCTCTCTCTCTGCCTGCCTCTCTGCCTACTTGTGATCTCTGTCTGTCAAATAAATAAATAAAAAATCTTAAAAAAATAAAGATTTTATTTATTTGACAGACAGAGATCACAAGCAGGCAGGGACAGGGAGGCAGGCTCCCCGCTGAGCAGAGAGCCCGACACCAGATCCATCCCAGGACTCTGGGATCATGACCTGAGCTGAAGGCAGAGGCTTTACCCCACTGAGCCACCCAGGCGCCCCAGACAACCAAATTCTTCTGGACAGTGTGGACAGCTGAGCCACCGTCCTCCATACAAGAGCCTTCTCAAAAGCTTGGGGACCGGCAGCTCTAGCTGCTTGTAGAGCTAAGGGCGAAAGAAAAAATAAAGAGGACTATTTGAAGGTATCTTTGAAGAACAGATCTTTAGAGCCCTGTCTCTAGTCACTGAGTGGTGCCCCTCCCTCATTCTGGCAAACATCTGGGGTTTAGCTCCGGAAAGGGTTGGATGGGCCAGGGACAGTGATGAATGTGGGTACTTGGCCCAAACAGGTGAATACTGAATGCGTGGGTGTTCTCCCCCACTAAGCTCCCGGAAAGCCAAAGCTAGACCCTTACCCTCCACACAAGGGACTGAGGGACCTTGGGGAATCTGACCAGACCAAGAGGAATCTGAAAGACATCGACAGTCCCGGAAGTACCCAGATAAATGTCCCCCCAGGTTCCAACTCACAGTGATGCTAAACCAACAAATGCCGTCCATAGACTTATTTTCTTCCCTCCTTCTAATCATGAGCAGCCAGCCAAGAATTCCCAAGCATCTGAGGAAAGCTTCTTACAAACACAAAGCAAAGCAAAACAGAAAACCCACAATGTATAGGATTTAGATACTGAGAAGAAAAAAATTGTTTTAAGAAAACCGTCACAGATAGTTGAGAGGTAAGAGAAGTTGCTGTATCCATGAAAAATGAACCGAAAGCTATATTTTAAAAGAACATTTAGAAAGCAAATAAGAATCTCTTGGAAATTAAACACAGTAAAGCAGTGGGGTGCCTGGGTGGCTCAGTCGGTTGAGCGTCTGCCTTAGGCTTAGGTCGCGTTCCCAGCGTCTTGGAATTGAGCCTCACAGCGGGCTCCCTACTCAACAGGTAGTCTGCTTCTCCCTCTCCCTTTGCCCCTCCCCCTGCTTGTGTGTGCACTCTCTCTTTCTCAAACAAATAAGTGAAATCTCAAAAAAAAAATTTCTAAAGGAAAGCAAAGTCATGTTTAACTCAAAAGTCGAATGAGAGGTGACCTTGGGGTAAACGGAGGAATCAGAATACCAGGAAGCCCCTGGGCCATTGGCAATCACCTGTTCCTTAACCTGGGGGGTGGACACTCAAGCGTCTTTTCAGTATTATTTTAAAGTGTACAGTGTTTTCTATACATTTCTGTTTGTATGGAGCATTTTACAATTAAGAAAACCGAGGCAGCAAATGTTTGTTACTGTAGAAAGAGGCATCTGATTTATTGTAAGGGGAAGAAAAATTATAAAATCATTTGTAGCATGAAGGCATTCTTGTAAAGATGGGTGTGATATGCTTAGAAAAAGTCATGCAGGGGCACTTGGGTGGCTCAGTCCTTAAGTGTCTGCCTTCAGCTCAGGTCATGATCCCAGGGTCCTGGGATTGAGTCCCCGCCTTGGACTCCCTGCTGAGCTTCTCCCTCTCCTTCTGGCCCATGCTCACGCTCTCTCGCTCTCTCTCTGTTAAATAAATAAATACAATCTTAAAAAAAAGAAAAACTCATGCAAACACTCACTGAAGTGTTGACAGTACTTTGCTCTAGGCGGTGGGAGAGGAAGTTGCTTTATTTTTTTTCCTCCATGTTTTCCAATTCCTTTGCAATAAATGTGGGTTACTCATGTAATTAAGAAAACAAATAAATAAAATACAAGGATATACTGTACTTGAATCACACTTGGAAACGGGAAGCTGAATGACCCACCGGTTAAGAGCGCAGATCCTGGGGGTGCCTGAATGGGAATCCTGACTCCAAGGCTGACCAGCTGTTTGACCCTGGGATATTCCCTACCTTCTCTGAGCCTGTGAAGTGGGGTTAATCCTCTGGGGCTTGGGAGGGTGTTTCCATACCTCGTTCCTAGATCAACCGAGTTACAGGTAGGTTTGGTTTGTGTCAAATCCTCTAGAGTTCGGTCCAGACCTGGCCACCCTGAGATGCTTAGTATATATGCCAAATGCCCGAGAGAGGCTCTGTGTTTAGTGCTATGGAGTTCAGAAGTCGTTGCCCAACTTAGAATGGGGGTGGCCCTGACTTGCGGTTCTGGAAGAGCCTTCTGGCATGACACTGAAGAAGCCATCCAACTTGGACACGTGGGCTTGCCCAGGGTGGGGGTGGGGTCGGGTGTGACCTAGACAGGGACACAAAGGTGGGAAAGGGTGGGGTGGTCAGCTTGACCCCAGGGCAGGGAAAAGGTTGGGACAGGACCCTAAGTAGTGGGAGCTTTGGAGGGTCCTTGATAGAGGAGGGGAGTGGCAGGAACAAGAGGGGAGCTGGGGGCCAGCTGGGGGGTGCGGGTGCTGCTCAGAGGAGGGACAGTGGCTGCTCCCCAGGCTCGGGAGGGGTCCGTGGGGTTGGACAGGAAGGAGAAAGCAGTAAGGGAAGCTTCCAAGACCAGAGTGGGGAGCATCTGCATGCGGACCTCCAGTGTGAACCCCTCTGACCCGTAGGTTGTGTGAGCTTCAGGAGGGCAGGGAGCCTTGAGTGTTTGTTCTTGGCCCTTCCCTTTGGCCCTGGCATGCAGCAGACACTTGGGGGCAGAAATTTCCTTGAGCCCCATGTGTAGTAGGGGTGAAGCTGGAGGAAGCTGCCTTGTCTCCTCCCCGCGGGTCTTTCCGGGGGAGGTAAGGTTGCCGTTTGGCCAAGCCACAGGCACCTCCTTACAGGAAGAGGGGGTTAGGGCTGGCAGCTTGCTGGGAGGTGTGGCCAGACCGAGTTCAGCAAGTAGGCCGGGGGCAGTGCCTGGGGCCACAATACTTTGAGGCACCCAGGGAAATGTTTTAATTTTTTTTAAAATCCAGGAACAGGGGCGCCTGGGTGACTCAGTGGGTTAAAGCCTCTGCCTTCCGCTTGGTCATGATCTCAGGGTCCTGGGATCGAGCCCTGCATCGGGCTCTCTGCTCAGCAGGGAGCCTGCTTCCTCCTCTCTCTCTGCCTGCCTCTCTGCCTACTTGTGATCTCTGTCTGTCAAATAAATGAAAAAAATCTAAAAAAAAAAAAAGAAACAATCCAGACTGGATTATGCTTGTCTTTATATCAAAGCAGTCGAAGCAGAAAGGGCTCACAATGGCCAACATGGCAGGGCTTCATTTTTCCGACTGCCGCCCGGAGGCTAGCCGCTATGGCTGGGGACAAGAGTTCACATGGTCCCCCAAGGAGCTGTTTAGGCCACTTTGGCTACTGCAGGCTGAGGGGCCCTGCTTGACCAAGTTAGCCCAAGGTGGCCAGGACAGACGCGCAGCTGCAGTGATAGAGCAGCACCCACAGGTGACCTGAGGGGTCTAAGGCCTGCTGCTGGAGGTGCCGTGCCCTTCAGGGTGTGTCCCGGCCAGCTGGAGGCCACCTCCGGCCCCTGACGGTTGCAGTCTCCCCGCACTGAGTGCCGAGCGTCTGCAGGGCGGCCTGCCCCATTACCCTGTGGCATCCTCATTAGCACCACGATGTTGTGCCCATTTTACAGATGAGCAGGTGGAGGCAGAGAGAACCAGTCACACAGTGACTGAGCCCGGACTCAGAGCCCCGCCTGCCTCGTGCCCCGGGCACCGGTGAAAGTGACTAGGGTTTTCCTCTGGCGACCTTCCTCTGGGACGGCGTTCAGGGATTTGCTATCAGGCGCTGCAGTTCCCCTCTCTGAGGTCGGTCCCTGTTTTCCCATTTTACAAACGGGAAAGGTGAATCTCAAGAAGAAGCGACCTGCCAGTGACACGGCCGGGACGGCGTCCACGGGAAGTACCAGGGCCACAGAGCCGCTCGGGCCGGCCGGGGAGGTAGAGGCAGAGGGGAGGAGGCGCGGAGCGAGCTCTCCTGCCGCCGCGGCTCCCAGCCAAGCCGGGCGGGGCCGGGGCGGGGCGGGGCCTCGCGGCCGGGGCGGGGCAGGCGGGGGCCCTGGGCCGCCACCTCGCGCCGCGCAGTGCCTTCCCGGAGCGCGTCCTCGTCGCCGGTGAGTGGGGGCCTGGCGCCGAGGGGGCGGCGGGCGGGGCGGCCCCGCGCAGGTGCGACCCCGATAGCGCCCGCGCGCCGGGACGGGGCCCGAGGGCAAACGGAGGCAGGAGGGGGCAGGCTGGAGCTGCGGGGCGGGGACCTTAGTGGGCCGCGGGGAGCAGCACCAGGGGACTCGGTACCGGGGTGGCGGGCTGTCGGGACCCTCACCTCCGCGGTCGGGGCGCCTGTGCCGCGGGATTCCCGGGGCGAGCGGGAGTTCGGAGGAGGAGAACTGGAGCCATCCGGCCCGGCCCGGCCCGGCCCGGCCCCGCCCCGCCCCGCCCCGCCCCGCCCCGCCCCGCCCCACCGCCGCCCCACCGCCGCCCCCCCGCGCCCCGCCCCGCCCCACCTCCGGCCCCCCGCGCCCCGCCCCTGCGCCCCCGCGCCCCGCCCCCGCGCGCCCCTCCTCCGCTCGGGCCTGGCGGGAAGCGGAGCCACCGGGAGGGACCCGACACTCCCGATTCCCGCCCATTGCCGTTGAGCAAGCCGGATGGCGGTGGCGGGGGAGGGCGGGGGTGGCCGAACGGGGTACCGAGAAGGTCACGAAATGCCTTGGCTCCGGGTCCACTTGAGACTTTCCGTTTCTAGGCGGGGAAACCCAGAGCACCTGGGCAGGGTATTTGCGCACAGCCCGTTAAGGCCCCGAGTGTCCTAAAACCGGGTCCCGAGCTTCCCAGTTCAGTGCTCGGGTGCAACGTCGCCGGGGAGGGGTCTGGTGTGGGCAGAAGGCGGCCTGGGACCTGCCTGCCCGTTGCCGTCCTGCAGCGGTAGGGCACTGGGGCTTCCGGCCGTGAGCACCCTGCAGAGTTCTGGGGACCCGCCTGCTGGCCGGGCCAGCCGGGGAGCCTGTCTGGCTGGCCTGCTGGTGCGTCGGGGACCCGTACCAGCCATGTGCTCTACAGCCGAGGCGGGTACGGGGGGGGGGGGGTACGGGGGGGGGGCGGGGGGGTACGGCCGAGGGAGGCTGGGCTGGGGCCTCCCCTAGGGACCGTTGACTGCGGCTGATCCGAAAGGGTACAAGAAGGGTGCCAGGGTACCTGGCATGCAGCAGGCCCTGGACCAAGAGACTTGGCTGGCAGAGTGTGGGCCTCGAGCCTCCAGTGCTTCCGTGGGGCGAAGTGGGGAGCCCCGCGGGGCCTCGCATTGGACGTCTGCTTCATGGAGAAACGGTGTTTGTCCACTGCCTTGAAAGGACCCCAGGAGCAAGGCGAAGGGGGAGGCGGGAGGCTTGTTTCCAGATGGCTGCGCAGTACACCCAGAGGGAGGCTCAGAGGGGATCCTTTGAGCTGAGGGAAACTGAGGCTCACCCAGGAGCCCCTGTGCAGGGTGACACAGTGACAAAGGTGGGCCAGGGTTTGAACCACTCGGGTTCCAGCCTCCGCTGGCTGTGTGCTGCTGTGTCAGGGACTGAATCAGCCAGAAACCCTTGACCATGGGGTGCTCAGGGGTGCGGTGAGGGGCTGGGGCGCCAAGGGAGGGAGCCTCCCTTTTCCTAAATACACTTTCGCATCTTCATTATTTTGTTTTGGAATCTGTTTCTTTTATTTGTACTTTCATTTACTTATTTCTGATTGGGCAGCCGTGCCTGAATATGCTCTTTGTGTTTAGAAAAGTAGTCGTTCTCCGTGTAGCAAATTCCCCCTTGTCCCTCCCAGCCCCACCCCGCCCCAGACCTCCTGGTTACCAGCTGGCAGCGGCCCCTTCCCGACCTGCTGGCTGGTGTACTGGGTACTTGCATAATGAAAAAGATTCAAGAGGTTCTAACGCAGATGATCAGCTGTGAGTCATTTTAAAAAAGAAAAGAGCCTCGGGGCGCTTGGGTGGCTCAGTGGGTTAAAGCCTCTGCCTTCGGCTCCTGTCATGATCTCAGGGTCCTGGGATCGAGCCCCGAATCGGGCTCTCTGCTAGGCAGGGAGCCTGCTTCCCGTCTCTCTCTGCCTGCCTCTCTGCCCACTTGTGATCTCCATCTGTCAAAAAATAAATAAATTTAACAAAAAAAAAAAAAAAAAAGAAAGAAAAAGAGAAAGGAGCCTTAACACCAGTCTGGGTACAGCGCGGGCGGAGAGAATCAGAGAAACAAACTCTTTGTTCTCTGTCCCGGGGGCAGGGGGGCAGTTTCTGCCACCTTCTGTAGGGGAGGCCTTGGGGAACAGGAGGGGCCCCCAGGGACTCACTAGCCGAGCCCCCACTTCACAGATGGGGACAGAGAGGCCTGGGAGGTGAGACCGTAGGGCCAGAAAGGGGTCTGGAGTCTCTTGGCGGGGAGCAGGACCGCAGCTACTTGAGGACAGGAGATCCTGAGGCGAGCCCCTCCCCCCCTTGGGAGGACAGAGAGGATTCAGTTCCTGTCACTGCTGCCCTTGGCTGAGAAGGGGTCTGATGCCTTATGGGGCCTGGGACACTCACTGGCGCTGGGGCTGGAGGGAGTGAGCCTCTTGGCCCTGAGAATCTTGTGACTCTGGGCAGAGGGCAGGACCGCTGAGGTAGGGTGGGAGGCCCCTCGGCCCTCTGGGCAGGCTGTGAGTGCCCTGTTGCGATGAGAAGGAGATGAGAGAAGGAGATGACAAGGTTAAGTGGCCTTGTGGCCCAGAGCTGAGGCCAGCAGACTCCCCGCTCAGGGGCGGGGGAGCCCGGGGCCTGAGAGTCACACAGACCTGGAAAATTCTGGGACTCCCTGTGCCTCGGTGTCCTCATCTGGACGGTGGGACTAGTAGTGTCCCCGGTGGAGGCCAGGAGGGTGTGGCCGCTGGTGGCCACCTCTGCAGCCGCCGTGAGGCGTGAGTGAGGTCTGAGCATCAGGGTGAGCCAGCACGATCACCGCTCGTTTCCCAGAGACCTAGAACCTTCTCCAGATCCCAAGTCCTGAGCCCTCTGCTCTGGCCCTTCTCGGCCTCTGTTTTGGAAGTGCGCCTCGGTGAGTGGCCCCAGGCCCGGGGGCGGAGCCGTGTGTGAAGCCTTCTGCCCCACTGACCGTCCAGCGCCCGCCTGGCTCATGTCTTCCAGCCTTGGGTCCGTGCCACGGGGCCGCTTCTTCCCCCAGAGGAAATGGGGCGAGTGGCCCCAGCACGGACAGCCACAGTCCCTCACTTGTCTGATCCTCGCTTGAGCCTCCCGGTGACCCCGCGAAGCAGGCAGGACAGGTTGTACCTGTCTGATGTGAGGGAAACTGAGGCCCAGAGGGGAGCTTTGGCCTGGGATTGCAAAATAAACTGGAGGCAAGCCAACATCTGGGTTCACAGTCACCACTGATGTTGATGGAAGTCAAGGGTGTGTGGGCGGCTTTGCCCTTCTGCTGAGTCCTTTCCCAGTGACGGGTGCTCCCTGACTTTCCCCGGCCCTCCCTGGGACCCCCTCCCAGAGCAGCTCTCTCTCAGGTCTGCCTGGGCTAGCCCAGCCCAGTCCAGCGGAGCGTGACTCAGCCTGGTGGGTCCCGCAGTTGGGTGATTCAGGAGCTGGGGCCACAGGAAGCTCCCCGTCTGGGCTTTCTCTGGGTGAGGCATCTGGCCTTTTTGTGTTTGACCTGTGAGCTGGGCAGACTCTCCGATCCCCGAGGCCCGTGAAACATGAAACAGTCAGGGTCTAGAAGGGGCAGCGGGAGTGGGGGCAGGAACACGGGGCTCAGATCCTGCTCTGTCACCGAGGCCTTAGGAAAGCCACCACCCTCTTGCCGGCTGTGGTTTGTTCTGCACAACAGGGGGGCTCGGTTGATGGGCTCTATGGCCCCCTTGGCGGGCAACGCAGGCAAGTCCTGTGTGGTACTTCCTGGGCATGGGCTGGGACAGGAGCGCTCCTGCCCACGGAACCTTGTGGAGAAATGTGGGCCGGTGCTGCAGTGTGGGGAAGCTCACAAATGCTCGGTGGCAGAGGCCAGACCCCAAAGGCCACATACTGTATGATTCCATTTACATGAAATGTCCAGCGAAGGTAAGTCGGCAGAGACGGAGGGCGGATTGCTGGTAACAGGGCGCTGGGGGAGGGAGGGCCCCGGCGTGGCTGCAGTGGGTGCGGGCGTTCATTTGGGTGATGGAAATGGTTTGGAACTTGGCATGGACGGTGACGGCAAGACGTCGGACGTGCGCCAAATGCCCCTGAATCGTGCGCTCTAAATGCTTCATTTCATGTTCCTCAGATTTTACCTCGATTAAAAAAAAAAACAAAAAAAAAAACAGAAGAAAATCCCGGGACAGGAACCACTGACAGTCTCAGAGCAGGAGTGATGTGGTGGGAGTGGGAGGCTCGGAGGGCCCTGGGGGCAGGGGGAGCGGGGGCTGGGGCCGGGGTCCGGGCAGGAGTCGGGGCAGTGCAGACTGTTATCCAAACCAGGACACTTCTTGTTTAATGTTTTACTTTGAGCCAATTGTAGACTTACAGAGAAGGTACAAAAGTAGTAGAGAGAGTCCTCCTCCAGCGTCCCCCCAGCGGGGACGTCACCGTGGTGTGGCCCTGGCCACCACGGCCCCCTGGAGCTCCGCCAGGTGCGGTTTTGCCTTTTCGGTGAGAATACCACAGCGCGTCTGTCCGCCTCTGCAGACCTTATCAGGGGTTCGTGCTGCCCGTGTGTCCTGTCCTGGCGGCATTCACCTTGAGCGCCTGTAGGAGGGACGCCTCAGAGCGTGTGGGGGCCGTCAGTTTGAAACTAAGTGGGTATAAAGTGGGACCGTCCCGTGTTGTGGGAGAAGGGACAAAGGGTGACACTGAGGAGACTCGAGGTCTGGCCCATTTTGGTGCCTGACCCTCCAGCCCCTCCTCTCAGCTTCTGGGCCTCAGTTTCCCTGTCTGCATGGGAGGGTTAGGACGGCGAGAAGGCCCCCCACCTGCCCAGCCTTGTCACGTTCCAGGGGAGGCCTAGGGCTTTGACCACAGCTCCTGTGGCGGCCCAAGCACTGTGACTTTGCTGCAGACCCGACATATTTGTTAGGCGGGCTGGGCTGGGCAGGGCTGGGTCCCCGTGGCTGCTGAGGAGGCCTGAGCCCGCGCCATGTGACCCGGTGGTGAGCCCACCGGGGCGGCCAGGTCCCGGGGATGTGTCTGGAGACCCAACCCCACCTGGCAGGAGCACAGGGCCAGCGTCCTCCCGACGGTGGTGAAACAGACCCTCCCGCTCACCCAGGGACAGTCCTGTGCATCCCGGAAGCCGGGGGTCAGGGCAGGAGGGCAGGGGAGGGAGGAGCACAGAACATGGGCTGCTGGGCACCCGCGTCACATGCCCAGCCCTCGACGGTCATCCTCACAGCGCACCTGGGTCTCGACCTTGGGGGATGGAGGGATTGTCCCAATTCTACAGATGAGAAGACCGAGGCCGGAGGAGGGAGGAACCAGTCAGTCATGAGAGGGCAGAGCTGGAATCTGCTTCTCCCATCGTCCTTTTTAAAATGATGCACACTGGGGCGTCTGGGCGGCTCAGTCGGTGAAGCGTCTGCCTCTGGCTCAGGTCATGATCCCGGGGTCCTGGGATCGAGCCCCGCATCGGGCTCCCGGCTCAGCGGAGAGTCTGCTTCTCCCTCTGACCCTCTCCACCCCCTTGTGCTCTGTCACTCTCTATCTTAAATAAATAAAATCTTTAAAAGAATAAAATGATGCTCATTATAGACCTTTTGGAAAACAATAAAGACAGAATTCCCACTGTCAAGGGCAGCCCTTAGGATCCCCAGCTGCCCGCTTGCAGAGGGGCCCTGGGCCGGTGCCTCCCCACTCCCGGCCTCGGGTCTGCACTGGCCGGTGGGATAAGAGGGGGTAGTTCCCGGCAGGGCAAGCAGCGCTCGCTCTGTGATCATGAAGAGGCTGTGAGTAGAACACCTTCGTGAATCTGTTAGTTTTTAAAATGCCTGTCTCTGTCATTTATTTTTTTTTTTTAATTGGGGTGATTCTGTAGTCAAGTTTATATGCATGCCTCTTTCTTTGCTTAATGTTATGTTGAGGACAATTTTTACATTATTAGAGTCTTCAAAAGCTGGATTTGGGGGGGTTGAGCAGGCCTTCATGGTCCCTGCTTGTTGGGGATGAAGGTTGCTTCACATTTCATGGGGCTTTCCGGGGCCCCAGGCCAGCAGCAGCCGCCTGTCCCCAGGGCAGCCTTCACCCTTTGCTCTGAAGGCCTGATGATTGCACGGCCTTTCCCCTGCATCTGCTGTCCCTTCCTGTGTCCCTGTGTGGGATCCCCTGCATCTGCTGTCCCTCCCTGTGTCCCTGTGTGGGAGGTGCTCACGGTCCTGGCCAGGACCATCGTTTCCTTGATCCCGGATCCGGGGGTACCCTTTCCAAGCTCTGTGTTCCTCGCAGGGACTCTCCCGTTCCGTCCGCCCTGGGTGCCCAGCCCCCACCTAGCAGGTCGAGCTGCGGGTTTGCTGAACTCGATCTGGACGTGCAAACACCTCCAGTTTCTCCAGTTAGGACCAGAGTGTGGCAGGGGGGGCCCAGCCTCCTCATTTTATGGTGGGGGAACCCGAGTCCCAGTTGGGGTGCTCACAGGCCGGGGGTCCCACAGCAGGTCCAGTCGGAGCTAGCCCGAGATGCCCGGCCAGTGTCCCCCCCCGCCCTCCCCCCCCGGCCTGCCATCACTCTGGACTCTCAGCCCCGATGAGCAGTTCAGCCCGCCGGGGCCTCACCCTCTGCTGGGCGCCTAGTAGGTCCTCGAGCAGACCTTAGGGCCGCTGGGGAAGGGGACATAGCCGATGAGCGCAATGGACAGACCTGATGACTGGGTCCCCAGCCCTCAGGGCGGCAGCACCCAGGCTGGACACAGGGCCCTTCCCTGCCCCTTGCGAGCCCTTCAGGGTGGCCGAGGGGCCCTCGCTAGTTTTGAACTCTTGCTAACTCCTGTTCTTTCCCACCTGCCACCTCTGTGAGCCTGGGTCGCAGGGTGGGAGCAGCTTTTTGACTGGGCAGAGGCTGGCCCCAGAGTGCTGTGGGACTCCAAGCAGGCTGCTTTCCCTCTCTGACACAGAGGGAAGGAAAGGTGATTTTAGGGTGGGCCTTTAGGGGGGTGGTAAAATACCTGTGTGCCTGGGTAAATCCCCCCCACTGGGCGGGGCCCAGGTAGCCGGTGTCGCTATCCCATTCTACAGAGGGGGAAACTGAGGCCCAGAGAGTTGAAGTGACTTGCCTGAGGTCACAGGGAGGTAGTGGGGAGTCAGGATTTGAGCCAAGCTCTGTGATTCAAGTTGTTGAATGAATGAATGAATGAATGAATGATTGAATGGTGAGAGAGGGAATGAGAGGTACTGGAATGTGGCACACAGGGTGTGGCCCGATGCGGGCTTCTCTGAGCGCTGGGCTGTCCTTTGGGCTGGGGAGGAAGGGCTGGGAGGCTCTCTGGGTGGAGGGGACAGGAACTGGCCTTGAATCAGAGGAGGGGTCACTTGACAGGAGACCCAAGGTCAAGGGTGGGGGTGAGAGAGAGGTACAGGATGCTGGCAGCCGGGAGAGGAGCCAAGGTGGGACCCGCTGTGGGGGTGGGGTCGCCCAGAGGCTCCTGCCACTCCAGGCAGCCTTTGGGTTTGGGGCGGGCGGGGCAGGAGATGTGGGGTGGAAATGTGCTCACTGGAGCTATTGCATGGGGCTGGCAGGGTCTGCCCGGGTGAACCCAGCCCCTTCCTGCCCAGGGCTTGGGGAAGCCTCGCCCCAGTTCTGGAGCACCTCCCCCTCACCCCACCCCTGTCTTCTCTTGCAGAACTTTCCAGAGCAGCAACCGCCACAGCAGCAATGGCCCCGCCTTGGGTGCCCGCCATGGGCTTCACCCTGGTGCCCAGCCTGGGGGGCTTCCTGGGCTCGTACTACGTCCGCGGGGAGGGGCTCCGCTGGTATGCCAGCTTGCAGAAGCCCACGTGGCACCCGCCCCGCTGGGCGCTGGGCCCCATCTGGGGCACCCTCTACTCGGCCATGGGGTAGGTGGGCTGGGCCGTCACTCCCTCGCGAGGCCGGGGGCAGAGCTTCTCCTCCATGTGCTCCTGGGGCAGCAGGCGTTTTCCGGGCCGGAACTTTCTCCTCCAGGGCGTCCAGGGAGGGGCGGGCCGGGCCGTATGGCTGGCACCCTGGCTGTTTTCGCAACTCTGGGGGGGGCTGTGTGGGGGAGGTGGCCTCTGTGTCAAGTTCAGACCTGGGCAGCTTCCAAGACCAATAGTGGCAGCAACAGTAACAATTCTCTCAGCTACCGCTGTGGAGCTCAGTGCCAGGGTCTGGGTTAATTTTCAAGACCACCCACTTGACAAGGGGCCTCCTGCAGGAAACCCTGTGACTACACCCCTGGAGAGGAAGAGTTGGAGGGGGAGGGCACCCCCTGGTGGCTCTATTGGGAACTGCACCCAGCCTGTGAGGCCAGCTCCCTGCCCTCCTTCTGGAATGTTCCCTGCATCCTGGGTCTAATGCCAGCCCAGTACAGGATGGGGCTGCAGATGCCAGGCACCTGGGCAGCAGGTAGCAGAACCCAGGCTGGATGCCATGGGGTTCTGATGGGAATAGTCTGTACAACCTGGGGGTCCTTTGGGCACCAGCCCCAGCCGTCCCAGGCCCCGCCCAGCCGGGCTCCCAGCTCTTCCTGTGTCCTGCTTTCTCCTCCCCGATCCTGGCCCAGGCACCTCCGGCTCTGCTTCTCCTTGCTTCAGCCTCCAGGCCTCCCACTCCTTCTTGGCTTTCCTCCAGTGAGATCCTGGTAAAGCCCAAATATGACCCTCGTCTCTCCTTAGTGGGACGCTGCAGAGGCTCCCCGTGATACTGATAAGGTCAAATCTCTCATGGAGTAAAGAGCTCAGACTCTGGCCCCGGCCACCTGGGTTCAAATCCTGCCTTCACCCACTGGTTGCCTGCCAAGAGATCTTAGTCACTTTCCCACTCTGTGCCTCAGTTTCCCCACCTGTAACACAGGGGTGATAATATTGCCCACTTCACAGCATTATCATGAAAGTGAAATGAGTTGGTACTTGGAACGAGTCAGAGCAGTTCCCACATGTGTACATGCTGGGGGCCACTCGTTGTTCCTGTTGGCGGCGTAACTGCCTCCCCCTCATGGTTCTAAGGACCCCCATGACCAGGTCCCCATCTGCCTCTTCAGCCTCGCCTCTCTGCTGCCCCCCAGACCTCAGCCTCCTGGCCCACAGGCCCCTAACCTGCCCCTAAGCATTTGCAAACGCTTCTTTTCTCCCCCTAGCAGACTCGTACTTGCCCACTAAGGCCCAGCCAAAATGTCCTGTCCTCTGTGCAGGCGCCCCGTCTAGGTTAGGAGCCTCTTTCTCACTCAGATCCTGATGATGAAAATGGTAGATATTTACTGAGTGTCCCACGTGCCAGGCGCTGACCTAAGCCTCTCCAGGATATTAAATCCTCGCAGCAGTCCTGGGAGCAAAAAAGGCCCAGAGAAGTCAAGCAACTTCCCTGAGGTCACACAGCAGTCAGTGGTAGAGCATAGCCGAGACACCACTATGCCGTCCCGTAGGTGAGCCTGGCTCAGGCAGGCTTTTGGTCTCTTCCCTGCTGGTGCCCTGACTGGTAGCCTCTGTTTCAGGTATGGCTCCTACATGGTCTGGAAAGAGCTGGGGGGCTTCTCGGAGGAAGCTGTGGTTCCCCTGGGTCTCTATACCGGGCAGCTGGCCTTGAACTGGGCATGGCCTCCCATCTTCTTTGGCAGCCGACAAATGGGTTGGGTAAGTGTGGCCTTGGTCCTTGGAGATGGGCTGCGGAGGAGCGACCCTTCCTTGGGGGACGTAGGGCATCACATCCTAGATGGGGGAAAGGTCTGAAGATCCAGGGGAGGGGTGGCACATAGCATCTCGCTGGAGCTTTTAGGGGCCTCCCGTGGAGCCCTCAGCTGCTTTTCCTCCAGTGGAGGAAGCTTGCGGGGTTCTGACAGCACCAGACACGCTCACTGGCTTAGTCGGAGGGTCATCGTATGGGAAAACATGACGCCTGTTGCCCTGTGTCCCTCACACGGCGTGGATCAGGCGGGGGTGATTGTCCTCATTTTACAGATGGGAAACTGAGGCAGAGAACGAGGGACTTGGCAGGGTCACTCGGGGGTGGGACGGAGTGCTCCCTGGAGTGCACCCCACGAGGGGCCAGCAGGGACACGCACCCGGTGAGCACAAGCAACCTCAGGCCTCCCTGTCCCCCGCCCCCCGCCCGTGTCTCTGCAGGCGCTGGTGGACCTCCTGCTGACGGGCGGGCTGGCAGGAGCCACGGCCGTGGCCTGGCACCGGGTGAGCCCGCCGGCCGCCCGCCTGCTCTACCCGTACCTGGCCTGGCTGGCCTTCGCGGCCGCGCTCAACTACTGCGTGTGGCGGGACAACCGAAGCTGGCGCGGGGGCCGGCGGCTCGCCGAATGAAAGTGCACCGTCCTCCGCGGACCCCAGCTGCTGCCGATCAGATGCTGCCCGGGGTGGCGGCCCGTGTGCTTCTGTGGCCGCCTGGCCTGCGGGTCTGTCTGGGTCTCGGCCCCGGGGGTCATCGCCGGCTGCAGAGGTGCCCCAGGCCGAGCCTCTGTGCCAGGAACGGTGTCCTGCGCTTCCTGCTCCGCTCCAAGTGCGCTCTCGGAACACGGGAGGCTAGAAGCCAAATAAAGTTTGTGACCTCCTGAGTGGCCTTTTTACTTGGGGGGGGTCCCCTGGCTGTGGGGAGGGAGGGGTGCTCACCCCACTGCCGGCTGTGGTCAGCGCTTCGCTGGTGCTTCTCGGGTCCCTCCCAAGACCTCTGAGAGGCGGGGTGGCCTTCCCCGGAGCAGAGCAGCCCAGGTTCGGCCCGGAGCCCACACACAGGCGCTGCTGTGTAGACTGGTGCACATCAGGCCTGGGGCTCCATCCTGTCCACTCCCTAAGCCTCCAGAAAGCTAGGCGCAGGGCATGGGCCCGTAGTCTGCCGGGGCTGCTGGCACAGGGCCCTTGCGGGCCTCGGCGGGGACGGGGCTGGGCCCAGAGCTGGGGACACCGCCCGACCTGCCCCCGGGGGGCCGGGGGCAGCCCCGTAAACACCGGATCAGCAGTGAGGCCCGGAGACTGCAGCCCCTCGCTGGCCCAGGCCTCCCCAGGTGGGGACGTGTCACCCCCAGCTTTGTCCAGGTCCAGGTCCTCTGCAGGCAGCCGCTGGGGGCAGGGGAGGCGGGCGGAGGCCTGTCACCAGGCAGGCTCCCCAGCGGGACACCCCCGCTCCAGCGGGAAGCCGCGGTCTGGGCCTCCGTTGCATCGCAGCCGGGCACCTGGGCACCGGGGGGCCTGGGACCTGTGGGCCTTTGGCGGCTTGTTTTGTCCGGCTCTTGGTCACTCACACAGGCAAACGTCTTGTCTTCGCTGTCATTTGGGCAGGCCGGGCGCTCTGCTGCCGGCTCCGTGGCCTTTGCCCTCTTCTCACATTCAGACGGACCCGGTTACAACGTTAGGAGAGACAGCAGACCACAGCTCGGCCCAGCGCAGGGAGGGGCTCTCTCCCCCGGCTGTCACCTCCGCTGGGACTGGACGGGGGCAGACTGTGCCCTGCGGGGAGCGCCGGCAGCACCTCGGCCAGCTCCCAGGCCGTTTCTCTGATGCTCCCCAGAGGACAGGGCTCCGGTGCACGACTCTTTGATCATCCTTTCTATTATTTTCCGAAGTTCTCCAAGATGGTCCGGGGTGGGGGGCCCCGAAGTGTCATCCCAGGCCCCCGTGGGCCCCTCAGATGTGCTATACTTAGCACTTACGTGCCCCTGAGACTCTGCAACCCTTTCAGTGACGCTCATGCAGACTCTTTGTCCCACTTGCTGTGGCTTTGTTCCTCTCCAGCGGCATCCCACAGGCCTGCTCCCGGCCACACGACACGTGGCCACAGAAATGGCTAGACAAATGGACGAGACAGATGTACTTAGCCATTGCGTCGGCCGCTTTCTTGTGACGCTCTCTCCCTGCCCCAGTTCTTCCTAAGTAGACCGCCTTCTTTCCTTTCCTGAGCTTTGGCTTCCACTAGCAACGTGAGGCTAGTGGTTTGATGGGAAAATCTGTTATCTCGTGGATGTGGAGTCCTTCTGCTCTGCACTCCTTCTTGGAGCTACTTGGAGCCATTGAAGTCTTAAATCCGGGCACTTGCTTCCCTCTGTAGCCAGCTGGCCACAAAGGACACAGGACAAGGTGATTCACCCAGCTCAGGAGGGCTCGGCCGGCCGGCCATCGGCAGGGAGGCAGCAGCGACTGTCAGGCGTGTGCCGAGTGCTTTAACGTTTCCATCGACCCCTGCAGATCTCTGGTACCAAGAGGTTCTAACTACGTCGGTGCCTCTCCAGGAAGGAGCTGCCATGTTTGGTGGTGTTTGTGTGGCCACGGATCATCACTGAGGACCTTTCTAGATTTTGCTGTCAGCCTCTCAAGCTTTACCTTTTGGATTTCTTTTGTGTGGTTCTGTAGAACTTTGGTACAATGAATACTATGGCTGTGACTCCCCGGTCAACTCCAGATGTCCAGCTCTTACAGATTTTGCCCTCTGATGAATTCTGAACATGGGGGCGCCTGGTGGGGGGGTTGGTCTGTTGGGCGTCTGCCTTTGGCTCAGGTTGTGATCCCAGGGTCCTGGGACCGAGCTCGGCATCAGGCTCTCTGCTCAGTGGCGAGTCTGTGTCTCCCTCTTCCTCTGTCCTTCCTCCCTCTAACCCCGTGCACTCTCTCTCAGATAAAGTCTTTAAAAAAAAAAATTCTCAACACAAGTGACCCCAGTGAAGAGAATACCAGAAAGAAGCATTTCCAGGTAAGAACCATCTACACTGCAAGCGGTCTGGTCTTTAAGCGCAGTGGGAGCCCTGCCTGATGCCCTTCCTCGGGGGTCGTCTGATTTCCACTGATGAGAGGCGCAAGGACGTCTAGAGCCTTGCTTATAATTAAGAGCCTGTTTATAATTAAGAGAGCCTGGATCATGTGGTCCTCTGATCGCTCAGAGTGTCCTGGGTAGTCGGGTTTGAAGTGAACTGGTAATGAGCAGATCCACCCTCCCTGTTGGGCGTCTGGATGAATGCCCTGGTGTGAGTGCCCGTCCAGGGGGCACAGGCCGTCGTCCCCTGCAGGGCACATGACCATCAGTATGTTGCAGGGCCTCTGCCCACCACGAGGGGGCATCACTGGGCTGGCCGGCAGTGCTCACGCCCCTCCTGCATCCGCCCCCTGGACCCTCTGGCTGTCCAGAGCAGCTAGGGTTTCCCATTACCCCCAGTCCCAGGGTGAGGAACAGGTAGGAAGAGAATCCCGTGTCCTGAGGCCCCAGCAGTGTGCGCTGAGCCAGGATCAGGGCTGGCACGAGGACAAGGCTCCCAGGTGCTGCCCGTGATGCCGAGGGGACCCCCGGCTCCGCATCTGTCCCTGCTGTATTCTGCTCTGAAACGGAACCAGTGCTGGGGAATCCAGCTTTGGGGGAGGAAGCTGCTGTGGCTGAGTGTTCCCCCACACCCCTATGATGAATCCTACCCTCCGCCGTGTGATAGTCACAGGAGGTGGGGACTCCAGGAAGGGATCAGGTCACGAGGGTGGTGCCCTCACGAATGGGGTCAGTGTCCTTACAAGAGACCCCACAAAGCTCCCTTGCCCCTTCCCACGTGAGGACACCACGAGGGTGGCCATCTGCGAACCAGGAAGAGGGCCCTTATAGACGCCGAGTCTGCCGCCCCAATCCCAGGACGCCCCCACTCCAGAACCGTGAGGAAGGAACTCCTGTCGGGCGAGGCCCCGGGTTGTGGTATTGTTACCGCAGCCCTAACGGACCCAGATGGGCACCTGGCAGCCCAAACGCCATCTTCTCTCGTTTCTCCAAGGGGACGTCTTGATATTTTGGTTTTCTCCGACAACCGAATAGGAAGATAGCTGACACTCGGCGCCGGGCCTGTGGTTCCGGGGCCTCCACACAGAGAGGGAGGCCGAGGCCAAGAAGGCCTAGTTTATTACAGTACAGGTCGCGTCAAGGAGAGGGCAGGACGCCAGCGGCTCTCCAGGGGAAAACCCAGAGACCGTGTGTCCTGCTCGCTACATCGCGGCTTGGCTGGAGGGAAGGGGTGTCTCCCCAGACGACAGCTGAGGTTCTGGGTGACAGAGAAGGTGGACAGACACAGCCAAGAGGACACACAGATGGGAGGCGCAGCCCAGCCCAGTTTTGTTTCTTGGTGTCACAGTGAATGGAGCCCCGCGCCCCACCCCCACCCACCAAGGAGGGGGCGTCAACCCCCCTCCCCCCAACCGTCAGCAGGGCCTGGGGCCACTGGGGCTACACAAAACACACCAGCATCTGACTCCAAATTTCAGAAACAAAGTTACGGAAATAACAAGAATCTTTATATTTTCCTCCCACAAATGAAAAACTAACAAAAATCCAACATGTTGACGCGAGACTCAGGTGCAAGGTGGCACCTGACGGTAACATACAGTTCTCCCTGGAATCGTCTTCCTCAGCCGTCCGCTGCCGGGCTCCACCACCCACACTCGTCCCCGAGACCCCAGCCCACGGCAGGCGAGGGGGACAGCTCTGCCATGTCCGCCGGGGTCAGGGGACAGCCTGCTCTTGCCACGGGGAAAGGCAACAGCAGCCCAAGGCCGTGGCCCTCCCGGCCGGGAACTTCACGGGAAGCTTGCTGGGAAAGGTTTGGTCAAGAGTGGGAAACAAGGCGGCGCGGTCCGGGAAGCAGGTTCCCAGATCTTCTGGGGAGCAGGGGTGGGGACCCTGACACCCCGCCCCGGCGGAGTCACGATAGGCGAGCCGGCCCCCTGGAGAAGCAGCCCGCCCAGCTCCCTGTTCATATGTGGGCTCCGCAGTGTTGCTGGGGAAACCTCGTGCTCCCCAGAACCCGCAGCCGCTAAACCCCTGGGAAACAGCAGCCCAGGAACCAGACTCTCCGGAAAAGCCCTCGGCTGAGCACGGATGGCGGTGAGGGGAGCACGGACAGGGGCCTGGGACTCAGCCCTGGGGACACCGTGCCTGGCCTGCTCCTGACCTCGGAGGGAGGAGGACCCTGAGCCCTCCCCCACCAGGTGGCACTGGGATGACAGCTCCAAGACAAGGCTGTGCCCGAGGGAGGAGGGGAGGGGTTCGCAGAAGCAGCTCCGCCCGCTGAGGCCGGAAGGGGCCCGCAGGCAGCGCGGAGCCACGAGGGCCTAGACCAGGCGGGTGACGTGGCAGCGGCTGGGCTCGTCCAGGTACAGGGTGCTGAAGACGTCGTTGAAGAAGCCCGGGTGGTACCTGCAGGCCCGCTCACAGTCCGGGTTGAAGTTCACCTCCAGGATCTGCGGCTGCATCACTCGCGTCCCTGACGGCACAAGAGCATGGCACGAGCTCCCTCCTGGCTCCGCCGCGGCCCGCTGCCCTTCCCCCTCGCGCTCTGTCCTGACCTGAAGGCCGCCCCCTAACGGTGTGCCCCCCGCCCCAGATCTCCGGTGGACCCCAGGCAGACACCATCTCAGATCTGTGTCTGTGCCCGGGGGCGGGGGAGGGCTGGGTGATCGGCTTTGGGTTAAGCGGAGGGGGGCGTGGTTTGGATTACGGGGCGGGGGCGCCCCCTCACCATCTGGACAGTTGTCCCACTTGAGCATGAGGTCGATGGCGTACACGGCCCGGGATGAGGGATAGTCGCAGAGGCCCAGGGGCGGCGGCTTGGCACACGCCACTTGGAACAGCTCCGTGAAGGCCTGGAAGATCTCAGCCTGGAGGAGGGGGAGGCCGGGCCGGGGGCTGCATGGTCTGAGGCCGGGACCACCCCCATCCCCCAGCAGCTCCTCGTGCGCCTCCCTGCCTCTACCTGAGCTGCGGCCCCAAAGCCCACGATGCCTCCTCCTCCAGCCTCGTGTCTGCACCCCTGGCTGCCACCGCCTTCTCTGACACCAGCTCCTGGCGTCTGACGACTGCTAAGCTGCCTGGCTACTGCCCCCGAGTCCCCAGTCCCCTCTGAACCGAGGTGCACGCCCGCGGGGACCAGCCTGGGTCTCTGGCTGTGCCTGTCCCCTCAGGTCTGCCATTTCTGGGACCAGGTAGGGCCTACTGCCAGCGGGCTGTCCCAACCGTGCTCCGAGTCCCCTCCAGAACACCCCACGAGGCCCGGCGTGGGAGAAGCAAGACCATGCCGAGGAGGCCAAGACTCCCACCCAGCCCACTCCCACCCGCAAGGAGAGGCCTGGCCTCTGAAGCTCTGCCCAGGACTCACCTGGACGCTCTTCCAGGGAAATTCCGGGTACTGCTTCTCGAACTCAGGGATGAACTCATCGTAGTGCACCTGCGACAGACATGCGGCCCTTTGCGCTCTGCCTGGGGCTGCCTTGGGGCAGGGAGCGGGGGAGCCTGCCTTGCCTTCACGTGGGGCTCTGGCACTCGCTGGGGCCACAGGTCAGCGCCCGCAGCCTACCAGCACCCCCGCACCTGGGCACAGATGGGAGGCAGGAGCCGGAGTCTGACTCTGAATCTTACTCTGTGACTCAGGCCAGGCAGATTTACTTGTCCGGCTCAGCGTCATCATCTGTGAAATGGGACAGTGCCCCTTGTCTGACACGCTATCGGCGGGGCTACTGGGAGGCTGGACGGACACGGCACCACGTGGTCTCAGAACTGCGCCGGAGGCAGAGGCTGGACCCAGGCCCGAGCTCACCGCTCAGCACCGGCAACAAGCACCCGAGCACGGCAAGGTCTCTCAAGCCAAGCCTTCATCCAAAACACACGGGAGCCAGCCGGCAGTGAGCTCGGGTGCCTTCCTCAAAGGATGAGCCAGGACGGGCTCCCTACGGAAGCCTGATGCTCACATCCCGTTGGCGACACATCCCCTTACCCAGAAGCTTCCAGAAAAACATGACCCTTGGGGTGCTGGAGGGGGGCACTCCGTTCTCTCAGAGACAACTTCCAACCACATCCCAGGGCCCTGCAGGTGGTGCAGCGTCCCAGGAACCCGCCTGCAACACAGCCCAGGACACGCAGCAGCGGCGCCCAGGGCACGGGCACTCTGAGGCCGCCGTCCACCCTCGAGGGCTGCTGAGACACGGGCACAGCGAGGCGTCCCCAGGAGTGTTCACTGCAGCATGCATACTAATAGCGAAAACCCGAAGTGACCTGAACGTCTACTAACGGATGAATGATAAGAACATCCCAGGACAAGAACACCCCCAGCCCCATTTAGCAGTAATGACAAATCCTGGGGCGCCTGGGGGGGCTCAGTCCTTAAGCCTCTGCCTTCAGCTCAGGTCATGATCCTGGGGTCCTGGGATCGAGCCCCACATTGGGCTCTCTGCTCAGCAGGGAGCCTGCTTCTCCCTCTCCCACTCCCCCTGCTTGCGTTCCCTCTCCCGCTGTGTCTCTAGCAAACTAAAAACAAAACAAAAAACAACTTTATAAAAAGAACAATGACGAATGTACACACGTGATGCTCAGAAAACCGTAGGAAGGTTTGCTCAGCAGGTCAGCACTCACGCAAAACCTTACATGCGCAGAATCACCATCTGAATAGTTCTGCGACATACTCATGCTGAAAAGAATCGAAACACGCCTGGAACGGGTAATTATCACATTCGGAGAGCGGCCATGGAGCCCACCTGCAGGCCTTGGGGTGAGCAGCGTGGATGAGGGGGTTGGGGGGGTGTGAGCCCTACCTCCCGTTGGCCTGAAACAGCCACCAACCAGCCAGCAGGTCAGGAGGACTTCTGGGACGATGTGTGAGGCAGCCTTTCTCCTCTCCTCCACCCAGAGCTGGCTCTGCCTCCGCCTGGGCTCAGCCTACCTGTCCCAGGTGTACTTAGCTGGCCAGCCGGGGTCTGAGGCCCTCACCTCAGAAGGAGCTCTGCCCTGATGTCTCTTCGCCCAAAGTGCCCAGACAGCGTGGGGGACAGCATGGATCCAGGATCCAGGCAGGCTGATGGTCCAGCAGCGGCAGCCTGCCCTGGGGGCCATGTGACGGGCACCGCTGTGCTGCCCCACCCCCACCGGTCCCCGTGCTCGGGGGGTGCCGGACGGAAGGCAGTCTGTGCCTCTAGCTGAGACCTGCCCGGCTCGGACCTGCCACAGGACACGGGGAGGCTACTGCTTCGAGATTAACACGGGTACCAGAAGGCAGCTGACCTGCACAGTCTGCCCAGAAGACAGGCCAAGAGGTGTGGGTCTGGGTCGTGCCTGCGTCCACGTGAACCCACCTGCTTCAGCACCACTTCCGGGTCATAGTTCATGACGGTGAAATGCTTCTCGTAGTCGTCCAGGTCGTCGAGCGCGAAGGGCCTGCAGGAGGAGTGCACGGACACAGGAGGGTCCTGAGCACGGCCGCGTCCCAGCAGGGACGGTGCTCCGAGAGACCCCGCTGGATGCCTGTTCCCCCATCGGAGTGAGGGGTGCCCCGCAGCCCCTCAGAGCTTGTCTGTGAAGACACCCGGATGGCCCATGAACGTCCTCGCGACCTGCAGCCGCTTCGTGCCCGTTTGACAGTGACAAGCGCCGTCCATGTCCCCACCCGTGGCTGACGCAGGCAGGGCGGGAACTCCTGCTGGCGGACAGGTCTGGGCTCGGCTGGGCCGCCCGCCAGGTGTGTGGCGGAAAAGGAGCTCCAGGACCGGCTTTCCGACCCCTCGATAAAGGGGGCCCCGTCGCCCACCCCCCAGCCAGCCTCCCAGTTACCGGTTGGAGAAGCGCAGCCAGAACACGTCATATACAAACAGCTTCAGGGGCTTCACCGAGCGCAGGAGCACGACGTAGCGGACGTCAAACTTGACCGGCCCCACGTCTTCTCGAAGGAACAACACTGGGCTTTCGATGTACTTGGACACGACCTAGAGGACACAGACGCAGGGTTGCGGCTGGCTCTCCCCTCGCCTGGGCCCGGAGGTGCCTTAACCTCGCTCCATCGGCATCTGTCCTCACTGGCGACAGGTTCACGCCTGTGGGACATCCGAACACGGTCCCCACATCCTGGAGAAACAGGCACGCTCCTGCTCCGGCCCCAGGAGCCCTGTGCCCTGCACCTGGCTCCTTCCTCTCTGTCTCTTCAAACCCCGTCTAGGCTGCGGCAAGTTCCGAATCTTCACCTTCACTTTAGCTGAAGGAAAAGGTCCCACTGGTTTTCAGGTTTTGAGAACCACATACGAGTTCTCAGCTATAATCCCGACTCCTCGTCCGCTGCCCGGAATCCCGCTCAGCCGTCATCCCACTGGCACGCTTTCCTCCACCAATAACCGTCCCCCCATCCCCCCAACCCGATACTGTCCCTGACGGGCTCCGCGTCACTACAGCACCCTCCTCTGGGGGCTCCCTGGCCTGGCTGCCTCCCTCCTGCTGGGCGGTCTCGCGTGGGGCAGCGAGGGGGGACTCTGAGGTCAGACACGCTTGGGACAGCTCTGGACAAGGGCTTCTCCCTCCCCACCCCCACTGGCCAGGGCACTGGAAGGAGCAGGGTCTGGGCTTCAGAGACCCCGGCAGCCGAGTGGCCCCGGCCCCGCCTGAGTCCCCGCCGCCGCACGGCCTCACCTTAGGGCTGCTCTCCCGGTGCCGGATGATACTGCACAGGCTCCTGGTGACGTGCGTGTCCAGGCTGCGGGCCAGGTTCCAGGGCTTGCAGATCCAGTGGTTGTCCTGGCCCCTGAGAGCACATGGGCTCGGCTAGGCTGTGCCCCGCACCCACCTTCTGGGGACCACGGTCGCCTTCGGAGAGGGACACCCAACCCCTCCCAGGGAGCAGCGGGCGCTGTCACAGCGCGGCTGTCAGGGGCTGACCTCACGGAGCGAGGAAGAGCTTGCTTGAGCCAAGACACGGAGATGTCCGTGGCCATGGCTCCGGCCGTGCCCCGTGCCCACAGCTCTCGGTGGCGCGGCCAGCACGCAGCGGGCGCGAGTCGGGTGGGGTGAGGCTGGGGGGTGGGGGCCGCAGGAGTGACGGGGGCCTCACCGCCTCTCCCGCTGCTGGAAGCAGCTCACGAACTGCGGCAGCTCAGTGCGCAGGTTGAAGGTGCGGGGCAGCCACGCCGGGCCCTCGGGGCCCCCGGCCCGGCGCGCGATGGAGGCCAGGCAGTCCTTCACCGTCAGTAGGCTCTCGCAGGGAAACTGGTTCAGCAGCACGTTGGGCCTCTCCTGGCTGAGCCTCCTGTGGGGCCGAGGCACACGCGCGGCTCGGGGGTGGCCAGGGGCTCTGGGGGCGTCCCCCAATCCCGGGCCTGGCGGGGGGTGGTGCTCACCTGTAGTCCTTGAAGTGGGAGAAGTTGTAGAGGATGTCCGCGTCGGCCTCGCTCTGGGTGAAGGTGAAGCGCGGGTGCGTCAGGTGCCTGAGCACCTGCTGGATGTCCGTGTAGACCCTGCAGGCGGAGTCGGGCTGAGCCGGCCGTGCCCCCGGCGCCCCGGGGACTCAGGCGCTGCCCAGCCTGGGCTGGCGTGGAGGAGAAGCCAGTGGGCGGCCGGGCTCGGGCCCTGAGGCCAGACAGGCAGGGCTGGCCCCACCCTCTCTGCTCGCCTGCCAGGTGGCGCCACCAGGATCCTTCTGACCCCAGCATCTCCCCGGTCTCTAAGATGGGATCACAGCCCAACTCACACTTGTCACTAGGGTAACACGGGATAACCCGAGGGTCTAACAGATGCGAGCCTGCCTCCCACATGGAACCCGAAGGACGGACAGAACCAGCCTCCCACTCACACACTGAGCACCGACTGCCGAGAAGGCAGCTGGAGTCCAGGGGTCTGTGCAGCCAAGACGGGTGCCCCGGGCAAGGCCCTGTTCCACACCAGTGCTCACAGCTGCCGGCCCGGCCTGGCCCCCACTGGCCCCGGGGAGAGGTGCGGACAGAGCCTGGGAGCTCATCTGCTGGGGGGGGGGGCGGCACAGAGGCAGAAGAAGGCAAGAGGGGGGCCCAGCCTGGGACAGCAGTCCAGGGGAAGAGATGAGGTGACTGCCAGGGCCAAGGCCGGCATGAAGCTGTCGGTCTGTGGCTGGAGCCTGGGGCAGGACTGGGAGGAGGAGGCCAAGACTAAGTGGGCCTCAGTGGGGCCTGTGACCCTAAGGATGGATGGGCACTGGGCCTGGGCACCAGGAAGGGCCCCTGGGCTGGCCTCAGGGAAGGGGCAGCGGGCTGGGCTGCCCATTTCTGGCTGGACCAGGCTTGGATAGTAGCCAGAGGGAGGGACTCCCATGGAGGCAGAAGCCAGGCTGGGACCCGCCTCTGAGCCTGGGCCACATCCAGTGGGCGAGCACGGCACACCCACCTCTCCCCAGTACTACGGGGCGTCTGCTTCCACCTGGCGTCCAGCCTGCCTGGCCTTGCCTCACCTGCCAGCCCGTACCTGCTGGCGCCTGCAAACCGCCCCTCCCGGCAGCCCGGGCCGCCTCCGCTAGGCGCCCCACGCCTTCACGGTCGGCTCAGGCTCCCTGACTCCTGGGGCAGGCCTGGCTGTCTTCACCCCAGGACCAGAGAACCACCCCACCACCCCGTCACTCTCCCAGCATTCTCTCTGTGATCCTAGGACTCTGCCCTGGGCTCCTGTCACTGCCGTGCCGCCGGGATACGGCAGGCTTTCTGAGCGCCTCCCCGTGCCAGACGCTGCTCTCGGAGGCGGGGGGGGGGGGGGGGGGCACGGACGACTCGGGGGAGGGGAGGCTCATCGGGAGCTGAGGGGGGCTACGCACTTGAAGACGTGGTCGCGGGGATAGGCCGCCGGGCTGATGGCGAGCGGCAGCTTCTCCTTGTTCTCCTCCAAAATGGCCTAGAAGGGAAGCAGGGACGGTTCAAGCAGACCTCCGCGACAGGAGCGAGGGACACGCGCCACCCCCCATGCTGGCGCATCAGGCGGAACCCCTGGATCACACGAACAGCCTTGCGACAGGCCCAGCAGCAGCCAGAGCCCTCGGACCACCCTCGCCCCGGGACTCTGGGGCTCGAGGCCCCTCAAGTGCCGAGCGACCCATTTGTGTCAAAAGAAAAAGGTATAAACACTGTTCAAAATTGTCAAAATCTCAGCGCTCCGCTCGCTCCAAACTGCGGGTGGCTGGGAAGGCGTTAAGCCTGCCTGGTGGCGGGTGTGCGCGTGTCTGGTGCTAGTGGAGCCCTGGAGTGCGGAGTGCCGGTCCAACAGAAGCCATGGGATGGCTTAGAACACACCAGACTCTGCGACACTCCCTCTACACTCCCTCCGAGAGGAGAGGCGGAAGGAATTCATCTCCCCTTGGGTGTGGGTGGGGCCGAAGGGGCGGAGACGGGGACAGAGGCGCTATGCAGTCCCCGCGGCTCTCTCTTAGCTCCAGGGCTCTAAGACGAGCCAGAGCCAGCCATCACGTCCTGGGATACTCAGCAGTCCCGCCAAAAGATCCCTGGGGGTTAGAGCTGTGGCCTCCCGCCACACCGCCAGTGCCCCCGCCCCCCGCCAGTCAGAAGCCGATCCTCGGCCCCAGCAAAACCTCACTGATGCAGCCACCCGACAGCCTGGCCATGCTTCGAGAGGGGCTCCGAGTCCAAAGCACCCCCCCTCCTGTCCACAGAAAGCGCGTGGGATGATAAACATGTGCTGTGTATCCCGTGATCCCGAACTCACACCAGCGACCCATGGGGCCCAGAGCACAGACCCAAGCTGGATGGTCAGATGGGGACAAGCGACCAGGATGCTCCCGGCAACTCGAGTTTGGCCTCCGGTGGGACACCCAGGGTTGGCCCTGCCCCGCCTGCTGGAGCCACCCAAGATCAGGAAGCCTCTGGCCCTAAACCACTTGGAAGGCTTCCTCCTTGGCACGCACCCATTTACTAAGCACTTATGGGTACCACTGCTCTATGGGGCTCTGAAACACGCCACGGACTCAAGACAAGTGACCACGCAGCTTCCTGCACGGACAGTCCAACCACCGCCGGCTTACATGGAATTCCCGGGAAAGGTACCAGGAGGTCCCACCACGACGGCCCAGCCTCCCCCCAACCACAGCATCCGCAGACCGGCTGACACCACAGTGCTTCCCACTCTCGCTCGAGCTAACCGGGCTGCCCCTCTGATCTATCAACCGCCGAGGCCCTCAGCGAATGTGTGATGTGCCCGCGTGGGCAGGCGGATTGCAACCGTGGGGTAAGGCCTGCAGCCTCTGCCCATGGGCTGTCACAGGCCCCCTGGAGTTGCACCCCAGCTCTCCTATGAGCTGTGCGACCTTTGGCAGGTTACTTAACCTTTCTATGCCTGTTTCCTCATCCTCAGTAAAGACTGACAGAAACGGGACCTCATGCCCTTATGCCGCAAGGACTAGAGTCACACACGCCCACGGGTGCCCACTGCAGGCTCGCTCGTGGCCCGGTTCCGAACTGCGAGCAGCCAGCAGGAAGCGGTGGCAGGAGACCAGAGGGCAGGGGAGGGTGTTCCCTGTCCAGCCCTGCCTGGTCTCTTAGTGGCCGTGTTCCTAGAGGCTCCACTTCTTCCCTGGCCCGGGGCCTCCCGAACCCTGGCGCCCTGATTTGCCCAAGAGGCTGCCACAGATGAAAAGCGCCGCCGGTGCGGGTAACAGTAGCACCGATGACGGTGGGACTCACTGGGGGCTACTGCGTGCCAGAGAAGTCGCCTGTGATGCTCGAACAGTCTTCACATCCCCGGGGCGGAAGAAACGGTACGCAGTTGGGATTTGTAACCACGCCTCGTGGCCCACACCGTGCCCCCCTCTACTAGTCCTGGCAAGGAGTCCCCGAAAACGAAGGGAGCAGCACTGACCACCAGCACCCAGCTCCGACCCTTGGACAGCACAGTCCCCGGCCTCGGGCCCCGGCACCTGGGCTGGGCGGCCGCAGGCAGCTCCTGCTCACTGCCTGAGCTCGCGGAGCCCCTGGTCTCTCGCATGTTCACAAACGCTTCACTCCCTCACACGGCAGCCAGCTGGCGCTCAGTAGCATTTGGTGGCCGAAGAACGTTCCAGAAGCCACCAGGCCCCGAGGTCAGAGGCGGACGGTCACACCTGGTAGTGCTCGTCGGGCGGCTCGGGCGTGGAGGAGCTCAAGTCCAGCAGGTCGGCGGGGACCCAGGGCAGCAGCATGCACTTCCGGATCAGAGGGTCGGCCTCCCCGTAGGCAAAGTCCCGGGTCACCTCCTCTGCATCGAGACACACGGCTCATCAGGGGGCAGCAGGAAAGCAGGGCCTGGGCCCGTCCTTTGGGGTGGGCGGGTGTGGCACTTACCGCCTGTGTCCAGGTCCCGCAGGGGCCACAGCAGCGTGTAGGCCACCTGCTGGGGCATGTAGAAGAAGGGCGCGGTGGCAAAGCTGGGCGTGTCGGAGTGCTGGACGCGCGAGCCGAACTCGTCCATGATGTACCACACCGGCACCTTCTCCTCGGCCGTCTGCAGGCAGAGCACACGCAGAAACCGTGTCCACTGGTCCAGCCACTGCCCCTTCTGTGAGGCAGCCTCCCACCGGTCCGTGCCCCCAACTCCCGGACCCCGGAGCACCTACCACGCACCCAAGCCCCTTAACCTTAACCTAACCAAGGGCCTGGACGAAGACACGCAGCCTACCGGCTACATGGGTGTGTGTGGCAGGGAGAGGACCAGGGGCACTTCCTGGAGGAGGTGACGTCTGAGACCACGAGAAACTACTTTCGTCTTCTCCAACGTTAAAAGGGTGAGGGGCTAGAGCACGAGGCTGGGTGCGGGGAGCCTGGCAGGAGAGGCGGCGACGGACACCGAGGACGTGTGCTCAAGGGACAGGACTCTTCGGATGTGAGCAAACCCGGAGGGCTTTCAGGGGATGACAGAACCCAACGGCACTGGGCCACAGGAACCAAGTCACGGGGCCCACGTCTAGAGGTCTGAGAGGTCGTTCCTGTGAGCTCAAGGGCCCTGAGAACCGGGTGGCCCAAGGCTGAGTAACAGGGCCATGAGGGAGCCCTGGGGAAGAAGGGGGGCCCCGGAAGGAGAGTCTGCTCACTTCTGGGGCAGAGGCCTCTGGGGCGGGGTCCTGGCTCCCCGGGCTGCCCCTGCTCACCCCATGTGCCAGCTGATAGGTCTGGTTGAACCGCCACATCTCCTCCAGCACCAGGTCCTCGGTCTCAACGCCGGGCAGCTCGCCGTGGAACGCGATGCCCATCAGGTTGGCCATGCGGAGCAGCAGCCCGGGCACCTGCCGCAGCTGCTGGCGCGCGTGCTCCACGCGGCACGTCCAGGCGTGGTCGATGAGGAAGATGCTGCGGGCACAGCCGAGGGCAGGGGTGAGGGCCGGCGGGGGGGGGGGTCTGCCCTGGGAGACGAGGGGGAGGAGAGGGGAAAGCCTGCAGCTGTGGCCTGGCGAGCTTCCACAAAAACCAACGGGGTCCGTACCTCCCGTCTGGGGGCCGGCGTGAGACTCAGAGGAGACAAAACACAACCTGCTGCTGTACCAAGTCCCTGTGTTCTCCCGACCGTTATCACCGATCGCTGGCGCGGCGAGTGCCTTCAGCCGCATTTGCACCAGCCGGACCGGCCGCGCCCCCCACCCCAACCGTCAGGTGCCAGCGCTCAGGAGAAGCAAATGCCGCCCACAACGGGAAGCCAGTGGTGGGGAGCATGCGAAGGGGCTCAGGCTCTGGACGCACAGCAAGCCCCCCTGCATTTGGACCTCTGTGGCCCACATGCCCAGTCCCCTGGAAGAGCCCAGGGGTGGGGCCACCGCAGAGGGCCAGGCAGGCCCAGGGCCACACCTGCCCTCCCGCCCGCTCAAGGCAGGGCTTCGGGGACACCCTCCAGAGCCCTGCTGGAACAGGAGGCTCCGGAACCCAGGGGTGTGGTCTGCCTGCTGGGCAAAGCGACCCTCCCCTCCCTTCCCCCGGGTGACAGCGAAGGTTCCAGCTCTTGGGCTGGGGGCAAAATCGGGCAGCACTTGTTCCACTGGGCTTCTAGGACCGGACGTCTGCACGCGCAAAGCAAGTGCCTGTGCTCAGTGGTTCTGACCATGGGAAGCCACGCTTCAAGGTGGGACAATGCTCGGGAGGACCGTGCCATGCACAGCAGGTGTGGGGAGAGGACGAAGCTGGAGTCTGGCAATCAGGGGAGACTCAGAGCTCTGCAGGGAGAAAGGCCCGGGAGCGGGGAGGGCTGGGGAGTGGGAGGAGCCGAGGCCAAAGGCAGGACTCCGCTTGCATACCCTCCGGAGCCCCCCTGGCGGAGGTGTGCGCTCAAGGGTGTGGAGGGGCAGTGAGCTCCTGTGGCTGCGGGGCCCAGGCCCCAGAGCAGGTGCACTGAGCTGAATGTGACCGGTGAGCCTGCAAACTACTGAGTCAGACAGCCCGCAGGTGGAGGGGACCGGGTGCTGTCGTTCCTGAGTGACCGCTCCCGCCCCTCACAGGCTGCTCTGCAGAAGAGGAGGCCGGCCAGACTTGTCCCTGAGGAGCTATGGACACAGGGGCCTGGGGACCCTGAGAGGCCGGCAAGTGTCCTCTCCAAGGGTCCAACGAAGTCTGGCAGACAAGCCCACAGGCCTACCGTGGCTGGAGGCGGAATCCCAGGGTCCAGTCTTAGCTGTGCCCCATATAGCCCGTGGCCCAGGGCCACGCCAGGCCTGCTCTGGGCCCTGGTGTCCTCCCGAGGAATCAAGGAGACCACACTGCTCACACAGCCTGGGCATAAAGCCCTGGGCGAACCTGTTACAATTCCTGGGCTCCCTGAGACTGGGATTCAGCAGGCCTGGAGGAAGGTCCTCCGAACCATCCCGGCTCGCGAGTCAGGCTGCCTGGCGTTCCACACCGGCTCTCGGCCAGCTGTGACTTTCCGCAGGTCCCTCCCGTCTCACTGGTAAAATCGGCACACGTCACCCCTGTGCTGTGGGACCCTACTGATGCTGGGGAGGCTGCTCTCAGCTCTGTCTGAAACATGACTCACACGGGAACGTCAGCAGCTGTCGGGGCCAACCCGACCACGGGGCCCGGCTGGAACCTCGGGTGGCCCCGAGAGCCTGGGACGCGGCAAACACGAGGGCCTGCCATGGCTGCTTCTCTCCAGAGGGGCCCGCGCTGAGGAGCACGGCACGGACCACGGGCCACGGGCCTGCAGCTCCTACCTGTTGGGGTCGGCCGCCTGGAGCCCGTTCTCGCTGGTCACGATGACTTTGTAGCAGAGCTCGCCGCCAGGGTTGGGCCGCTTCTTCCGTGCTTCCCGGGCCTCCTCGCCCTCACTCTCCTCCTCCATTTCCTGCACTTGCATTATCCCGAACATCTCCCCGGCGTCGAAAACCTGGGGCCAAGAGCAGGGGTGTTGGCAGACTCCCCAGGCCAGAACCCCAGCCTCACAGAGCGCCACACCCTGGCCTCGAGGACCGATCCAACCCCTCCGGGACGCAGGACCTGTTTATCACCCAACCACCCATCTTCCGGGTGGGGAAACTGAGGCTCCAGGAGATCAGCCAGAACCGCGACCTAACCAGGGTCACCAGCTACTGTCCCGGGTGTGCTCAGAAGCGGGCTACAGGCACGCGTGGCCAGGCCAGAGGTGAGTCTAAGAGCTGGGATCTTGGCGGGGCCGGGGATCTCACTCCAGTCCTCCAGCAGGATGGCAGAGGCGCCCCAGAAGGAAAACAGGTGGCTGAGAACCTCCCACAGCCACCGCGCCAGCCCTGCTGAGCAGCAGTTTGGGCCTGCACAGCGTGTGCTCTGGGCTGGTCTCCTGGGGTGCTGGGTCAGAAAGATAAGGGCCTTGGTCCTTGAGTTTCCTTGCCAACCACACGCGGCTGAAGCCTAGCCGGCCTGCCCCCCTCAGCCACACTCCCGCACTGTGTGTCTGCCGCCACCTGACAAGGGGCCTTAGGACAGATGCTGGAGCCAGGCCGTGGGGCCTTGAACAAGTCACTGAACCACGCCGGGCCTCAGTCTCCCCATCCATACAATGGGAACAGCAGAACTGACTCTCCAGGGTTGTGGGAAGGATGAAATGATAAAGACATCAAAGGCTTGGAGGAAACTAAGCTCGGCCCATGCCCCGTGAGCACGCCACCACCATTCTGCTGCTGAGAGCAGCCTCTCCCTGGGGAAGAAGCACCCTCGGCCTTCCAGGCGAGCTGAGTGTTCAATCGACAAACAGTGCACCGACAGTCCCTGGCACAAGCAGGGACTCGACAAAAGCCAGTTCCCCGAAACCCACTTCTCAGGACCCTGACAGAAGCAAGCGTCACGCAGATGCAAACCAGCTCCCTAGTCAGGCACACACCGCTTCTCTGTGCCGGGTTCCAGCCTGTGAACCGCTCGCCATCTTGCCCAGGGAGCCGGCGCCGATGGCGGAGCGAGGTGGGAGGCCCAGGTCCCCGGTACTGGAGCCTGACGGGAGCTGAGCGGCACAGGCGGGGATGTTCTGAACACGGGGCTGGGGGCAGTGGTGCAAGGACCCGCAAGGACCCCAGGCCGGGGTACAGAAGCTGAGGGCAGGGAAGGCTGTGGAACCGGTGGAGCATGCCAGGGCCCTCCGAAGACAAGGGGAGCTGCCTCAAGCCAGGATCCCTGAGCAGTCAAACTGGGGGGCCGGGGGGCTGGGGTGCTACCTTCCCTCCAGGACAGAGCTGCTGAGATGACTGGAATTCAGTCTGGGTTTCAATCTAGAACCCAAATCCCCAGTTCTCGTCCCCAAATTATATGGGAGGGAGGGGGCACAGTGAGGTACCCTAAGGCCTTGGGGACAGAGGGCCTGCCTCCCCCCCCCACTGTGAAATAAGGGGGACCACAATCCCTCCATGGAGGAAAAGCCCCTAAGAGGTATCGAAGGGGAACGGCTTTAGCTGGGAAGTTCCTGCTGGGAGGGAGAGTTGGAATTGATCTTAAAACACTCCCCATCGGGCGCCTGGGTGGCTCAGTGGGTTAAAGCCTCTGCCTTCAGCTCAGGTCATGATCCCAGGGTCCTGGGATCAAGCCCCACATCGGGCTCTCTGCTCAGCAGGGAGTCTGCTTCCCCCCTCTCTCTCTCTGCCTGACTCTCTGCCTACTTGTAATCTCTGTCAAATAAATAAATAAAAATCTTTAAAACAAAAACAAAAAAAAAAACAACAAACAAAAACCATTCCCCATCCTTTCCAACTGATTTGAGGCAAAGCACCAGGGCCACTGGCCTCACGGGGAGGTGGAGGTGCCCCATTCCTGTTGGCAGGTGCCCTCCCCCGCACCTGGGCCCAGGGGAGAGCAGCAGGTTTCACTGAGAACAATGGATGCAGGTTCTGGGTCGAGTAAAGTGATGACTCACAGCTCTGCCCATAACCCCTGACGGCAAGGGAGGGTCATGGAAAAATACTGGCTGCCCCCTCGCAGTGCTACAGCAGCCACGGCAGCGTGGACGCTGCCCTCTGGTGCCTGCCCTCCATGGGCTGGTGCCCACTGATGCTCGTCTCAGGTCTCCCCACTCGGTCCCCTCTAAGACTGTGGGAGCTGGGGCCCTATGCCATCATCGGGCATTCCAGAAGGAGACTCTAGCTCAGATGGACCAGGGTTGCCCGAATGAGGGTTTACTGCCCAGAGGCCGGCTGGGCCCAGGGGGGTTCCCACATTGTGTGCCTTTCACCCAGAATGAGGACCTTCTTATCCTAACAAACTGGGAGAGGTTCCCAGCAGATGCCTGGGACCAGAGCCAAGGGCTCAGCAAACACTGGTGGAGTGGAGGGCGAGTCATACGGGAAGGAGATTCACAAGAGGCAGGGACATACTGAAGGCCACCGACACTGTCTTTTTTTTTTTTTTCTTTAGCCACGATGGGTTTGGAGCAAGAGTTACCTGGCGAACCCTGATTTAACACAGAAAACCTAGCCGAGAAGGTGGGTTCTGTGGGCTTTGTGGGGCGGCTGGGCTGGGGCGACTACCACTTCCTGGCTCTGGGGCTCCACTTCATCGCCTGCCCCAGTCTGTCTAGGCCCCCAAGGCAGCCCCCCACCGGAGAAGAGCCTTGTTTCGGCTAAGGCCTCCCTAACGGACCTGTGTATGTGCTCTGGCTTCAGCAGCTGGGCAAATGACCCCAAAGCAGGCCTGCTCATTGGTCAGTATCCATGGGGCACCCCCCTGGAGGCCCAGCTGGAGAAGGCTGGTGGGCAGAAGGGAGCCCACTCCACAAAAGGGCAGAGAATCTAGGAGCATGGGAACCTTTTCTTTAGCTTTCCGTCTCCCACAGTCTGTTTTCTTTCATCCGCAGAAATGAGGGTGACGGGGGATCAAATCAAATGATGAGACAAGAAAGGATTCTGTGACCTGAATAGTTAAAGCCACACACACTCTCGGGACATCTACTCTCCCTGGAGCGGGCAGTGGCTGAGAGCGAGGGACAGGTTCCCAAGTCTGACAGGCTTTGGGAGGCTCACTTCCTCCTCCTGTGACTCAGTTTTTTCAACCGCATCCTGGGGACGCCAAAGCTGCGGACGAACTCCGGGTAGGTCCCGACACACCAGGGGAGCCGCGCACAGCCCGGCCAGCCCCAGACACTGGCAGAACCGGGCCAGTGCCGGGTTCTTGCTGCCACTCTTAGGCCCCAAAGTCTAGAAGCTCTTAAACCGCCGGGGAGGCGACGTCTAAGTCGGTCACCAGGGCACTGGCGCTCTTCACAAACACCCCCCGTGCGTTTCTCCCGCCGCGTCCACGCCGCGCCCCAACACGGTCACGCCCCCGGCCTGCGCTGCGCGGCTGAGGCTTCTGCCGCCCGGCAAGGCGCTCGCTCCCCTCCCGCCCCGGACACCCTCCCAGCCCCGCGCGCACCAGTCGTCCCGGGGGCCGCCGGCCGCCCCGCAGCGCCCCTGGCCCGGCCTCCCCGCGCCGCGCCCCGGCGGCTCTCGGCCAGCGGCCCGCCCGCAGCCACGCCCTTCCCGGGAGAAGGGTCCAGCGCCGCCCGCGCCCCGGCTCCCCCGGCCCCGCTCTGCGCCCCGGTCCTCCCTGCCGGCGCCTCGCCCGCCCGCACCTCGTGCTCCAGCTTGTGCAGGAGGCGGCCCCAGTAGCGCTCGGGGACCCCGGACGCGCGCAGCGCCGGGCCGTGCAGCGCCGCGAACTCGGCCCGGGCCCGCGCGTCCTCCTCTGCAGTCCGGTCCGGGTCGCGGCGCTCCCCGTTCTCCGGGTTCCCCGACCCCGCGTCGGCGTCCATGGCGGCAGCGCCAGCGCCGAGTCCCACTCCGCCGCAGCCCGCCGGCCCGGCCCTCCGACTCGGCCCGCCCGCGCGCGCCCCGCCCTCCTCCCGAGCTCCCCGCGGCCCCCGCCCACCCCCCGCCCGGCGCCGGCTCGCGCGGGCCGCCGGGAGCCAGGCTCCGGGAGCCGGACCCGGAGCCCGGAGGCCCGGCCGGCCGAGGGGCGCGTGCGCGATGCGTGAACGCGCGGGCCTGCACGGGGGCTGCGCGGGCGTGCGGCGCGTTGGGGGCTTGGCGCTGCTGGCCTGTGCGCACGCGCGCCGGCTGGGGGCGGTGTTTCCTCCCTCGCGCCCCGCGGCTGCCCCGGGGGATGCCGGGAGCCAGGTTGTGCTGCGTCCACGCGGTCGGAAACGGAAGAGAGTCCACGCACCGTCCGGAAAAGGGACCTGAGGCCTAGAGACTGGGCTGTTCACGGCGCGGACTCGCCTTTGACGCCTCGCAGAGCCCGGGGGTGGGAGGGGATCTCTGATCTTCTGGACGATCCACCAGCTTTAGGAGCTGCTGAGTCGTGGCCCTCCGTAATGTCTGCGCGTTTGGACTCGCGCGTGCGTTTGTTCAGTTGCGCCCGCGGTGGTTCTTGCCCGTGGCGGCGTTGCGGAGGCAATTCCAGGTGCAGTTTGCAGAGTTTCAAAAACCGGGTTTAGGACGTTCGGTTCTTCCAAGGTGTCCCGCGTTTCCCTGTCGTGTTTGCAACTTTGCAACCGTTGTCATTTGCTCAGAGGCGCGAAGGCTGCTTGCTTTGTTTGTTTTGTGTGTGTGTGTGTGTGTGTGTGTTTGGTGCTTTCGTTTCTGAATACTTTGATTAAAAGTTTTAAGTTGTGTTTAGATAAAATGCGGTGGTTCCGGGGACTTGTTCAGTCCCGGCGGGACATGTAACGTTGGTGTGCAAAGGTTCACACTTCCAAAGCACGGTTGGTGAGGCCACAGGGGAAAAGCTCCTGCCGTGCTAAAGGACCTTTGTGTATCGGCCACCAGCTTTGTCACGGACATTTTGTACTTCCGTTACTCTGATTACGAAAAAATGTGAATTTTGACAGCTACGGTTTCTAATTCAATTGCTGTAATTTACAGCTTGTTTGGATGAAATTATTAACCACATCCAGTTCCAAGTACACTTCTGGTCTGTGGGGTTTTTACTTTAGTAAACACCTTGGTCTCTTCGTGCTGTGCCCATTGAACTTTTTTTTTTTTAAAGTCTTATTTATTTATTTATTCGATGGACAGAGATCATGGGTAGGCAGAGAGCCAGGCAGAGAGAGAGAGAGGAAGCAGGCTCCCCGCTGAGCAGAGAGCCGGATGCTGGACGCAATCCCAGGACCCTGGGATCATGACCTGAGCTGAAGGCAGAGGCTTTAACCCACTGAGCCACCCAGGCAACCCCCCCATTGAACTTTATATGAGCGGTATCGTTGCCCAAAAAAAAAAAAAAATGGCTTTGGTGTTCACCTTTTGAACTGAATTTAGCTGAGTAGCATTTTTAATTTTTTTATTTTTATTTGTGTTTTTAAAGATTTTATTTATTTGACAGACAGAGATCACAAGTAGGCAGAGAGGCAGGCAGACAGAGAGGGAAGAAAGCAGGCTCCCCACTGATCAGAGAGCCCGATGCGGGGCTCGATCCCAGGACCCTGGGATCATGACCTGAGCTGAAGGCAGAGGCTTAACCCACTGAGCCACCCAGGCCCCCCTGAGTAGCATTTTTAAAAAACGATTTTATTTATTTGAGAGAGAGGCAGAGATAGAACACAAGCAGGTGGTAGGGCAGAGACAGAGCGAGCTGCTGACTCCACGCTGAGCAGGGAGCCCAATGTGGGGCTCGATCCCAGGACTCCAGGACCATGACCTGAGCAGAAGGCAGACACAACCAACTGAGCCACCCAGGCACCCTGAGCTGCTTCGCGTTCACAAAAAGGTTGTGTGATGTGATGTGGGCCAGGAGTGAATGGTCAAGAATTCTTCAGATGTTTTCGGTGCAAGAGGGTGTTTTTATTAAAGCACAGGGCAGGACCTGTGGGCAGAAGGAGCTGTGCTGGAGTCCTGAGGAGCAATGGATTATGTACTTTTAAGTTGGGAGGGGCATAGAGGTAAAGGAATCTCCAAATGGATATTCATGTGTTTCTAAAGAGTTAAAGGACCGTGAAGATCTAGCTGTTGTCCAGCTAAAGTTGCTTTTTGCCTCTAGCAAAGCATTAAGACAGTAGTGAATTCCTTAAGAATGTCATATTCTGCTGTCTCAGGTATTTATGAGGGGGCTGCAAATTATAAGGAAATTGGGGTGCCTGGGCGGCTCAGTGGGTTAAGCCTCTGCCTTCAGCTCAGGTCATGATCTCAGGGTCCTCAGATTGAGCCCTGCTTCGGGCTCCTGGGGAGCCTGCTTCTCCCTCTCCCTCTGTTCCTCCCCTTGATCATGCTCTCTGTCTCTCAAAAAAAAAAAAAATCAATAAAATCTTAAAAATACTTTAGAAAAACGAGTGAAATGAGTGTAGAACAAGTCCTATCCTGTAAATGAAGTCACGAATTCAGGAGCGGCGGGTCAGCCCACTTCTGCGCTGCACCCGTTAACCCATTTCTGGACACCGTCTTTGAAAATAATCACTGACTTTTGAAAATAAATGGGATGCTTCGGAGTCAGAATTGTGTCATCTGGTGTGGCTTGTGGCTAGTGACGTCTCTTCGGCCCCCACAGTAGAAGCTAAAAGCCAACAAATATCTTGTGGAGGGTTCAGTTTCATAACTGGCTTTGAGAAAGGGAGATTCAGAACCGATTTTTTATTTTATTTTTTTTATTTTTTTAAAGATTTTATTTATTTATTTGACACAGAGAGCACAAGTAGGCAGAGAGGCAGGCAGAGAGAGAGGAGGAAGCAGGCTCCCTGCGGAGCAGAGAGCCCGATGTGGGGCTCGATCCCAGGACCCTGAGATCATGACCTGAGCCGAAGGCAGCGGCTTAATCCACTGAGCCACCCAGGCGCCCCCAGAACCGATTTTTAAATGAAACATGGACGCCATTTCTGTAAGTGTCCTGCTCCTGAAAAGATGTACTGCCCAATCAGAACAAAATACAAATAAAAAACTTCTACCATACATGGGCCAATCTGCTGCAGCAAAATGTTCAGACTCGGGGGGCGCCTGGGGGGCTCAGTGGGTTAAAGCCTCTGCCTTCGGCTCAGGTCATGATCCTGGGGTCCTGGGATCGAGCCCCGCGTCGGGCTCTCTGCTCAGCGGGGAGCCTGCTTCCTCCTCTCTCTCTGCCTGCCTCTCTGCCTGCTTGTGATCTCTTTCTCTCTGTCAAATAATAATAAAAAAAAAATGTTCAGACTCAGCTGCACACCCCGGGGCAGGACCACTCAGTCTCTGTTTCCCACGCACAACTCGTGCATGCACAACGACCCTGTAATTTCCCCAAAGCCCCATGCACCTCGCAACCTACAGGACAGCGCACAAATCGGGTGGTAGGTAGACAGGGGCAGCGGGACCTCCCAGTGAAGATTTAGTACGTAACGGTATTATATTGTAACTCAGTGAGAATTATTATCCATTTCGCTGACCTGATCATCATGAATAACAACTACATGATATTATTTATCATGCATTACAGTCTGGTGCCCATGTAGATAGCATACGTCATACATATAGTAATAATTTTACGACGAGCAGCGTATGTTGCACTAGCTGGAAACCTACTTGTCCTCTTTGATACCTCCAACCTCCCCCTCCACCTGACTCCGCCTGCAGTTTATCTACTCCAAGGACAGTAACTCCAACTGGGACTGGCTTACCGATAAAGGGTATTTACTGACTCACACCGCATTATGCACTGAATGTTTGTATCTCCACAGATTCGTGTGTTAAAGTCGTAACCCCCCAGTGTGACGGTGTTTGGAAAAAGGGCCTGTGAGGAGGTGATAAACGTTAAATGAGGTCAAACGAGTGGGGTCCTAATCTGACGGGGCTGATGTTCTTACAAGAAAGGGAATAGATACCAGAGCACTGTCTCTGCCAAGTGAGGACACAGTGAGAAGCCAGGAAGAGAACTCTCACTAAGAACCAAACGGGCTGGCCCCTTGATCTTGGACTTCCCAGCCTCCAGAAAACCTATTTCTATAGTTTACGCTACACGGTCTGTGTCATTTTGTCATGGCAGCCGGAGCCATGCAACACATAGGCGTTCATGTGGGCTTCAGGTCTGGCTTGATCAAGGGGCACCCAGGCATCGCGAGGATCCAGTTTTCCTGTCTAGTCTCTCGGCTCTGCTCTTCTCTGGACTGGCTTTCCTCTCTGATCGGCTGCCCCCTTGTAGCCATAAAGCAGATGCATCAGCCCTGGCCTCCCTCCTCTCAGAGGTCACTCCTGCTGGGAAGGGGAGCCTGAGTGTCCGTGTTTCTCTCACATGATGGTTGGGTCCTATGAGCATCGCTGACCCATCCCTCTGACAGGGCAGGCCTGTTTCGCATTCTCTTCATCAAATGCAAACCCAGTGATATCAGGTCCCCACTTGAAATCTTGTGTGGTTCCCCAGTGCCCGGGAATAAAAACCCAGCCCTTTGTGGGGCCTCAAAGGCCCTGCTGACCTCTCCAGCCTCCTCTTAGCACGTCCTCCCTCCGTCTTTGACTCCTGCTGCTCTGGCCATCTCCAGCACTTGCAGGGGGACACACAGCCTCCGTCTCGGGGGTTGTGCTGCTCCTTCTGCCTGGTGGCCCTTGCCCTCTGCTCCCCTCCTTGATTCCAACTCCTTTCTGGGGTCTCAGCTTGAAGGGGTGTCCCCTTGAAGAGTCACTGACTGTGCAATCTGGTTGACGTTAACTCCTGTCTCTGCTTCCCTCACCCCCAGGGGAAAAGAAAGGGCAGAGAAAGAGGAAAAAAGGAACTTCTATCTGCAAAATCGCAAGCCTAGGGTGAACTTCGGCCCCTGAAAGCTTCTCCTGGGGACGGCTGTGCTGGGAGCACCCCCGGGAGCCTCAGCGCCCCTTTACCTGCTGCTCAACTGAAGAGGCCGCGGTCGGCTTCCAAGCGGAGGAGGGCCACGGGCAGGCTGCAAGCTGGGCTCCGGGCTGGTCTCCAGGCCGGCAGCTTCGTCAGGAAGTGTGTTGCAACCCACGCTTTGGCTCTGCTGTCCTGTAAAAGACTGAACGCGTCTGACGCCGGAGCGTGTCGCGTGGTCAGCCAACAGCGGCGCTGCCCCTTCCCGTGTCACAGTCCCTTCCACCTCCGGGAAGGAAGTCCTGGTGCGGGAGGGGACGTTGCTTGCTTCCAGGCTTCAGAAACTTCTTTCCTCACGTGTCCGCGTGTACGTACACAGTAGGTTGTTTAGTTCTGCTTGCTTCTGAGATCAAGGATACGATGTGATGTTCTCAGGAAGCTTTCATCTCGCGCCACACGGTGACGTTTTGTCTTGTTTAGATTGGAACGGGCTTTGCTCCCATCTTCGACACCAACGGGTTCTCCACTTCTCTGTGATTCAGTTTGGTTCTGACACCGTCTACCGGGAGTCAACTCAGACCCCACAGGTTAAGGGCTCAGTCCCCAAGACGGCACGCCCTGGAGACCCCCGGCATGTCCCAGGTTGTCAGCTGCGCTTCTCACCAACCTGATATCAATTCAGGGGGTGCCCATGACCTCCTCCTTGGGTCTGATGATTTGCTAGAACGGCTCACTGAACTCAGGAAAGTGCTTTATTGACTATTCCTGGCTTATCATAAAGGGTACAATTCAGGAACAGCCAGATGCAAGAGAGGCATAAGGCAGAGTCTGGGGTGACTGGGTCGGTGAAGCGTCTGTCTTCGGCTCAGGTCGTGGGATCGAGTCCGCTTCGGGCTCTCTGCTCAGCGGGGAGCCTGCTTCTCCCTCTGCCTCTGCCCCTCCCCCTGCTCATGCTCTCTCTCACAAAATCTTAAACAAAGGCAGAGTCTACCTTGGGAAAGGGCTATATGCCACCCTCACAGAACCTCCACGCATTCACTGACCTAGAAGCTCCCTGAACATAGTTATTTGGGGAGCTTTATAGTGATTTTATTATGTAACGACTGTTGAATAAATCATTGGCCATAGGTCGGGGGGTGGAACAGGAAAGTCTGATCCTATGGTGACCAGCCCCACCCTGGAGCTCTCCGGGGTCCAGCTCCCAGTCCTTCATTAGTATCCAAAGACATCATTCTGGAGACTTCCATGGGTTTTAGGAGCTGTATGCCATGAGCTGGAATAAAGACCAAGTACCTGTTGCTTATTGTATCAGAGAACAAATTCACACCCCATGACGTTCGCCCCTTTGAGGTATACAATGCCGCGGGTTTGAGTGTGTTCGTTGTGGGAGGTGGGGTCGTGTGCAAACATCGCCAGGGTCTAGCTCTTCCCAGGAAAACTCTCCACTGTTGGCAGCCACTTACCCACTTTCTGTCTCTAGGGACTTGCCCCTTCTGGATGCTCATCAAATGGAATCACACAGAATCTGGCTTTTGTGACTGGGCGTCCTTCACGGAGGATTGGATCTGCAGAGTTCATTCCCCTGTAACTTAGCACGGGTCGGTATGTCATTTCTTTACATGGCTGAATACTACCGTCCCCCTGTGTGGGTCTCCCACACGGTGTTTGTCTGTAGGGAAGTTCATGGGCGCTTGGGCTGTTTCTACTCTTTGGCTGTTTTCCTTTTTTTAAATTCAATTCAATTTATTTATTTGTTTGTTTTACTTTTTGGGTGTTAACGAGTCACCCTGCGGTGAACATTCGCGTACACCTTTTCGTGCCAACATTTCGGTTTTCTTGGATGTACACAACCAGGCGTGGAATTGCTGGTCACAGACCGAGTTTAGTAACTGAGGACCTGCCAACTGCTTTTGCACATTGTTGTGAAATTCATTCCTAAATATTTTATCCTTTTTGATGCTATTGTAAATGGATTTGTTTTAAAACTGGGCGCTATGGGCGCCTGGGTGGCTCCGTGGGTTAAAGCCGCTGCCTTCGGCTCAGGTCATGATCTCAGGGTCTTGGGATCGAGCCCCGCATCGGGTTCCCTGCTCAGCAGGGAGCCTGCTTCCCCCTCTCTCTCTGCCTGCCTCTCTGCCTACTTGTGATCTCTGTCTGTCAAATAAATAAAATCTTACAAACAAACAAACAAACTAGGCACCATGCCCGGGTGGAGCCCGGGGCAGGGGGGCTTGAACTCCCAACCCTGAGATCAAGACCCGAGCTGAGATCAAGATTCGGACCCTCAACCGACTGAGCCCCCCAGACTCCCCTAAATGGATTTTTTTCCCTCAATTTCATTTTCAGATTATTCATTGTTGGTACATACGTTGTAGTTTGAATGTTGGTGTGTTGGTAACCAATGGCCAAGAAAGAATTCTGTCAATATCTTCGGCGCAAATGGGGGGTTTTATTAGAGCACGGGGACAGGATCCACGAGCAGGAGGAGCTGCTGCCCCCCAACGCCCCGCTTTAGTGAGGAGCGACTGATGATACACTGGCGTTGGGGGAAGTAAAGAGAAGGGAAGTTTCAAAAAGGATTTTCATATGCTATAGAAGACACAAGGGGCACCAGAGGCCTTGCTTACTGTCAAACCAAGCTTGTTTTTCCCTCTAGCAAGGTGCTAACGCCAAGACAGTAGGGAGCTTCCGGGGGGAAGGTTGGCTGCTCTCTGTCTCCTCAAGCACTTGTCAGTGGGCTGCAGGTTATAAGGACAATTTTATCTACTTCCTTCTACCTTTGTTTCCTACGTCATATGAAAATGTAATTGTTTTTTGAAAGATTTCATTTATTTGAGAGAGAGAGACAGAACACGTTCACAAGCAGGGGAGGGGCAGAGACAGACTTGCCGCTGAGCAGGGAGCCCGATGCGGGGCTCGATCCCAGGACCCTGAGATCACGACCTGAGCTGAAGGCAGAGGCTTAACCCGCTGAGCCACCCAGGCGCCCCGAAATGTAACTGATTTTTGCAGGTTGATCTTATCCCCAGTAAACTTGCTGACCTCATTTATTAGCTCTAATAACTGTTTTGTGGATTCCTTAGGGTTTTCCATGCACAAGGGCGGGCCGTCTGTGAATGGAGACAGCGTTCCCTCCTTCCTTGTCTCATTGTCCTGGTGAGAACCTCCCGTACTGCGATGAGAATGGACACCCCGGTCTTGTTTTTGTATATCACATTTTTTAAAAATTTAATTTAAATCCCAGTGGAGGGGCGCCTGGGTGGCTCAGTGGATTAAGCCGCTGCCTTCGGCTCAGGTCATGATCTCAGGGTCCTGGGATCGAGCCCCGCGTCGGGCTCTCTGCTCAGCAGGGAGCCTGCTTCCTCCTCTCTCTCTGCCTGCCTCTCTGCCTAGTTGTGATTTCTCTCTGTTAAATAAATAAAATATTTTAAAAAAAAATTTAAATCCCAGTGGAGCTAAGCTAGCAGTTACGAGAGTTTCAGGTGTAGGACATGGTGATTCCACGCCTCCCCACATCACCCGCCACTCCCCGGGACAAGCTGCCCTTGCCCGGCTGAGTGGCGCTCAGGGCAGTGGGACAATCGCGTGTCCCTGCTGCCATCGTCCACTGACAGACATTTCACTTCTGTAAACGCGAGGCTGCGGGGCTAAGAGCCTCTCCGTCTCCACCCGCAGAATTCACCCGCACCCCCTCTGACTCTCACGAGTCAGGTTTCATTTTTGCCAGCCCAGCGCCACAGCGGGGTCCGTCTGTTGGCTTCCTTCGCGTTTGTTTCTATTAACGGGGCCGCACATCTTTTCTAATGTGGATCGGCCGTCCCCCTCCGGGGCCGCCACAGCCCAGGAACAGGCCAGAAGGAGCTGGAACGGGGGCCTTCTGCTCTTTGAGGAACCTGGAATTCCTCTTGGACTCGGTGGGCTGGGGAGTAAGTCCACTCACCCCACGTTCTCGCCTCTTTGTGAGCTGGGCTGCGCGCCCTCCCAGCTCCTCTTCCAGCCTGAAAGAAGCCTACTTTTTTTTTTTTTTTTAAAAAAGATTTAATTTATTTATTTGTCAGAGAGAGATCGAGAAGCAGGGGGATCAGCAGGCAGAGGGAGAAGCAGGCTCCCCGCTGAGCAAGGAGCCCGATGTGGGACCCGATCCCGGAACCTTGAGATCATGACCTGAGCCGAAGGCAGACGCTTCGCCGCCTGAGCCCCCCGCGCGCCCCTGAGCCTGTGCTCCTGGGATCCTTGGGGGAGAAATACGGTAGAAGCGTCTGGCGTGCTGTGTGTTCAGCCGATGTCATTGTTTGCTTCTTAGACTTTTTAAACATTGTGGCAAAATACACGGAAGACAACATTTGTTATAAAATAACGTTGTTATCTTAATCATTAAAACATGCATTTTGATGGCTTCAAACACAATCCTACTGCTTACAACCGTCGCCACCGTCTGTCCACCTCCAGAACATTTCCGTCTTTCCTAGATTGAAACTGTCCCCACTGACCTTCCCCTCGCCCCGTCCCCAGCCCCTGACGCCCACCACTCTGGTTTCAGTCTCCTCTAGGAGACGTGGGAAACAGAGGCAAAAGGACATGGAGATAAAATTAAATCACTGACAAATACTTGAGGAGACAGATTATAACTTTCCTCCAGGAAACTCCCTACTGTCTTAATGCTAATGCCTTGCTAGAGGGAAAAGCAACCTTGGTTTGACAATGAGCAAGCCTCTGGTATCTTGCATCTTCTTTTTTATTTAAAAAATTTTTTTAAAAAAGATTTTATTTATTTATTTGACAGAGAGGGAGAGAGTGACAGCGAGAGAGTGAGAAAGGGAACCCAAACAGGGGGAGTGAGAGAGGGAGAAGCGGGCCTCCCGCTGAGCAGGGAGCCTCATGGGGGCCAATCCCAGGACCCCAGGATCCTGACCTGAGTGGAAGGCAGATGTTGACTAGAGAGAGACCCGGTGCCCCCTCTTGTGTCTTCTTTAGCATATGAAAATCCTTTAGAAATTTCTCGCATTTCCCCCAACCCCGAAGTATATCATCTGTTGCTCCTCTCTGATCCCCGGTGTGGTGGGGGGCAGCAGCTCTTCCTGCCGAGTCCCGAGGCTTTAATAAAACCACGAGTTTGATGGAGGCATAATACTCCATTGTATATACGACCACATCTTCCTTATCCATTTGTCTGTTGAAGGGCATCTTGGCCCTTTCCAGAGTTCGGCGACTGTGGCCATCGCTGCTATGAACATCGGGGTAGAGATGGCCCTTTTTTTGCTACATCTGTGTCTTGTATCAACCCGGACGGGACTGGAGGAGATTGTGCTGAGTGAAATAAGTCAAGCAAAGAGAGTCAGTTATCATATGGTCTCACTTACTTGTGGAGCATAAGGAATAGCACGGAGGACATGGGGAGATGGAGAGGAGAAGGGAGTTGGGGGAAATCAGGGTGAGACGAACCATGAGAGACTGTGGACTCTGAGAAACAAGCTGAGGGTTTTGGAGGGGAGGGGGGTGGGGGTTTGGGTGAGCCTGGCGGTGGGTACTCAGGAGGGCACAACTGCATGGAGCACTGGGTGTGATGCATAAACAGTGAATCTTGGAACACGGAAAAAATCAAAAGTTTAAATAAAAACCAAACCAAACCACTAGTTTGCACCAAGGGCCTCTCAAGAATTCTTTCCTTGGGGCACCTGGGTGGCTCAGTGGGTTAAGCCTCTGCCTTCGGCTCGGGTCATGATCTCAGGGTCCTGGGATCGAGCCCCCCACCCCCAATCGGGCTCTCTGCTCAGTGGGGAGCCTGCTTCTGCTTTCCTCTCTGCCTACTTGTGATCTCTCTCTCCATATCAAATAAATAAAATCTTAAAAAAAAAAAAAAGAATTCTTTCTTTGGACGCATGGGTGGCTCAGTCGGCTAAGTGTCTGCCTTTGGTTCAGGTCATGATCCTGGAATCAAGCCCTACATTGGGCTCCTTGCTCAGCAGAGAGTCTGTTTCTCCCTCTGACCTTCTACCTGCTCCTCCTCCTCTTTCTCTCTCTCTCTCCTTCTCAAATAAATAAAATCTTAAAAAAAAAAAATTAGGATGCCTGGGTGGCTCAGTCGTTAAGCGTCTGCCTTCGGCTCAGGTCATGATCCCAGGGTCCTGGGATCGAGCCCCGCATCGGGCTCCCTGCTCAGCGGGGAGCCTGCTTCTCCCTTTCTCACTCCTCCTGCTTAGGTTCCCTCTCTCACTGTGTCTCTGTCAAATAAATAAAATAAAATAAAAAGACTAAAAAAATTCTTTCTTGGCTATTGCCTCCGGACCCCACTGAACCTCACCTACATGTGAAAACGACACCCTAGGGACCTCGGGTAAGTGGAATCACACGGTATTTCCCACAGGAAGTGGAATCTGCTGCTTGTGACTGGCTTCTCGCGCTCAGCACCAGGTCCTCCAGGCTCATCCTGCTTGTAGCTGGTGGTCGAGCCCTGCTCGCGCCGTGGAGGGACGCTGCGTTTACCGGCTCATCGCTGACGGACGCTTGGGTTGCTTCCCACTGTTGACTACTGTGAGTCATGCTGCTATGAGCACAGGTGTACAAATATATTTTCGAGACCCAGCTTTCAACTCTTTTGTGTATATTCTAGAAATTTCCTTAGACATTTAAATCATTGCGTTAAACCAAAAACCGAACAAAATGAGCTGGAGTAACCTCTGCCGTTTACTGTCACTTGTTTGGAATATTAGTATCACTTATGAAATTGCTTTTTTCTCCTGTCTAGGGCCTGATGCCGGAGGCTTCTCCGCATTTCTGAGGAGAGGATGGTTAGCAGCCTTTTTGGCGGTCTAGGTTTCTTTGAGAATCTGATGGAAGCCGGGGGTCGTATTCCCAGAGAAACACATTCGCGTGAGTGAGCAAATACGCCACTGACTGTGTGTCCAGCTTCGAGGGGTCCCAGATCCCCCAAGGCTCACGGTGACCATGACTCTGAGATCAAAGCCACGGCGGAGAGGCGAAGCTCTCACTCACGCCGCCAGGCATGAGAAACAGTGGACCTGGAGCTCAGACGGTCCACCTCCCTGCGGTTCTCCTAGGAACACCTCTGTCCCCGAACTTCGGGTGCCCTTCACGTGCGGATTCAAACCTACTGCTTTGCCTTCCAGAAGCTTATGGAAGCTCCTTTACTTGCAGTCCTCAAGGATAGCCAAGGAATGTCTGAAAAGATTTTTCTTTTGATTCTAGTTGCCTTTCTGCCCCGGATCATGACCTCTGATGAATGAAAGAAAGGAGCAACATTTAGGTTCGTTTCCTGTTTATTATTAAAGTGATTTCCACAAATGTTTAATTACATGCATATGTATGAACACGATGGAGAAGACAAAACCTTGAATATTCAAGGCAACTAAAAGAAAACCATGATTGTGCCGGTACAGGTCACTCTTGCAGACAGAGGGGCTGCCAAAGTGCCTGGACGGCCGGCGGAGGCTGGGGGAACGAGGGCCCAGCTCTCTGCTCCTCTTCCCCCCTCCCTAGGCCCCTGTCCCTCCCCCCCAGGCTCCCCCCGTGGTGTTCAGATTTCCCATTTCAAGAGCGCTATGGGCCGGGTCTGCCCCGGCTGTTCAAGGTTCTAATGTCAGCGGGCTAGACCTTTCCTGGGGATCTCCGTGGCCTCTGGACAGGGAAACAAAGTCCTGGGCATCAGCGAGCTTTCTTTTTGCCCCTACTTTTCAGCCCACGGTCTGCTGAGGGACACCCGCATTGTCTCACGGTTGTGTGCCCAAGCCGGCAAGAGGGGCCGACGGCGGGCGGGCAGCATCTGTCCGGGGGTAGCGCCGGGCTGCGGCTTAGCTTGCCCCATGGGCCCGAGTCTGAAAGGACACGTCCGTCCCTTCCACGCAGCAGAGAAGGCAGAAGCCGGGCTTCCTCTGAGTTTCTAGTGCTTGTTCCACAGGGAGGGGAGGTCACTATGTCCACACCTCCTCCGCCTCCCTCCTCTCTACCTGCCACATCCCTGCCCCGGAGCTCCCCAGCGCGCTTCCTAATCCATACAATTCGGTCGTGGATATCTCACAGACAGACGGACATCTCCTACCTTGGGTTTCGATGGGCTTGGGTTTGAGTCTCATTTCCACCAACTACTAGCTCTTTCTCGCCTGGGGCATGTCACCGGGCCTCCTAGAGCCTCCCCCTCCACGTCCGATGAGTGTCGGGGCCCGCGCACCCCGCAGGGCCCTGAGGATGGCCCCCCGCAGCCCGGTGACTGGGGGGACTCAGGCTTTCACTGCTTCCTGCTGAGACTCGAGGGGCCCAGTTTCAGAGGGCTCATCCGAGGGCTCGGGGGTTCTCAGAGAAACAGAGGGTCCTGCTCTTTCGGGGCCTCCTGTGCAGGGTGCTGGGAAGGAAGGCGTGGCCATGCCTGCAGTGTCTGGGCTTGGGACTGGCCTGTCCCCTCCCGCCGCCCTCGCCAAGACACCAGGCAGCCTGGACACAGCCCACTGCAGCTCCTCCTGGCCGCACCTGTGTCGGGCATACAGCAGGTGCTCAGAACTGCGCCTCCAGGGGCAGCCATCTGGGAGAACACGAGCTCTCTGCTCTGACGTGTGGACTGGTTATGTCTCTCAAACGTCAGTCCTTCTGCCTTTGGCCAGAATGAAGTTGGCTTGGTGCTGTCACCCGGGTCAGAAGGGCTGAGCGGCCCCATGCGGATCCGTGGTGAAGAGAGGGGCCTGTTGTGTGTGTGTTGGCGGGGGGGGGTGGAGGCCGCTGTCCTGGGCAAGCTGGCTGAGCTCTTCTCCGCCTCTGTCTCTGCTGGAGGACGGCGGCCACATCCTGAGGCCGGGCGGGCGGCAGCTCCTCCCTTGGGAGACGGACCTCGGACTCCTTCGGTGACCTGCTCCGTCTGCCCGCTGTCCAGGGTACTGGGACAGGAACACTGGGCTCTGTCCAGTGCCAGCCCCAATCATCTTTATCTCGGGGACCAAGAGGGACTTTCCAGAGGATTCTGCCAGCCCCATGGCTGTGGCCTTTCTTTCTAGGAGCTTGGCACACGGTAAGCACTCAGCAAATGTTTGCTTGGTGACCTAAATTAGCTCAGTATTTAATTTTCCTCCTGAGTGTGGTGGATGGAGGTGTTCAGCTAATTATCCCACCCCCCACATGTCACTTAGGTGTCCATTCTAGGTCCAGCAGGCTGGGGCCTCTTGTCATGGAAAATAGGTGATCTTGGCCAAGTCCCCAGGGGAACGAGGGTTCAGGTAGGAAACACGGGTTTTAAGAGATTGAAGGAAAGAAGATCTGTCTTTGGGCTCTCAGAAGCGGCCTGTTGGGGCCATTGCTCTGTGGTGAGTTTTTGGCCCGGGTTACAGTTCTCTTTTATCTGCGTGTCCCAAACCAACGGACGGCAGGAGGGAAAGCTGTCTGAGGCTGCCACCTTGGGCCCCATGGCCTCCTCGAGTCTGGTACCATTCTGTCTGCCAGGATGGGCTGGCAAGGACTGCCCCTGGGGAGCCAGAGCTGGGCAGAGCAAAGTCGCCACCACCGGCCAAGGCCACCTGTCGGGGCGAGGGGCACAGAGCCTGAGACTAAGTGGAGAGCCCGGGGTGGGAGAGAGGCCAGCACAACGCCACAGCTGAGAGGCCCTCCCTGGCTCAGGCAAGAGCAGAGCCGGGGAAAAGCAGCCTCATTCGGAGAGGCAGATGAGGTGACCCTGATGTTCCCTCGCTGAGGGCCCAGATGGCCACTGGACCTTGAGGCCAGTTCTTTTCCTTTCCTTGGCACGGTGCGGGGCCGAAGGGCTTCTTCCGGGTCCGCCACTCCTGGTCCCGCCGCCACCCGGCACGCGGCGCAGGGGCACCTCGGTCTTCCACTGGCCGCCCTTGGAGAGCCTCCCCGGCTGCCCCACGAGGCGCAGAGCCAAGCTCCTCAGGACTTCCAGGCTTGGCAGCTTTCAGTCCCGGCCAGCTGGGCAAGATTTTGCTTCCAGAAGCTTGATCCTTGGCTCTTTGCCTTGGAGGGATCGACTGGCCCGCCGCGGAGGGTTCGAGCCACGCGAGGGGCGGCGGTGGGCTGGGCTGGGCCTGCGGCTGCTTGAGGCCAACGTCCCATCCAGAGGCAGGCCGGGCTCCTGGCACAGCCCCTCCCTCGGGCAGCACGGGCCTCCCGCACCCTTGTCCTGAGCTGTTCTTCCCCGGGACCCACTGCGGGGACCTGTCCTCTCTGCGGCCCGTCCTTTCTACCTCCACTCGCTCCAACCGGCCACCAGCCTCCACAACACGGGAACATGGACAAACGGGCTTTGTTGCCCGGGAGCTCTCCTCCCGAGCCACCGGGCTCCAACGACGGGGGACAGATCTGGTTTCACAGGTGGGACCCTCAGGTTCCCCAGGGTGGGGCTGAGGGCTGACATTAAGGATAGACCCCACTCCTGGCCTTTGAGTGCCCCTGATGGGAATGTGTGGGCAGCTGGCACACTGGGGTAGCTGGCTCCCTGGTACCTGTGAGGGCGAGGGGCCCCACGTTGGTCCTGCTCTGCCGGGGGAACACCGGGCAGGTCTGACCACAGTGGCGGGGAGAGCCATGGACCATGGGGGGGGGCTCCCACTGGAAGGGCCGGTGGGTTAGTGGGGTTTGTGGGTGGCGACTGTCTGAAACCACCCAGAGGGGCGGCACGAAGTTTTCAAGGAAGGTTAGAGCTCTTCTGGTCCTCTATGTTTTGAGAACATCATAAAAAACCCCGCCCCGGGTGGTTGTTATCGGAAGCCTGTTCTGGAGGACACTCATGTAATTTCTGGGGATAAGCAATGACTCGGAGGGAAGACAGGGGTCTTTCTGGAGACCGAGGCTGGACTTCTAGGCCTGTGACCAGGGGACGGTGGTGTGGGCCGGGACAGAGCTCAGGGCTCACACTGACCTGCCCACCAGGCCCCTTCCAGACCTGAGTCGGATTTTGGCAGCGAAGGCGCTGGTGGCAGCGTGTGTCGAACTGACGCGGGCGGGGGCAAGGAAGGATTTCTGAGCCCCCAGCCCTGTTTCGTATTGTGACATCGCCCCCTGCCTTGTCGTCGACCCCCAGACCCTGGTCGCCTGGCCCCAGGCTCCACCATCAGCGGCGTGCCATGGATGGGTCTCCAACGGAGCCCATTGCTGAGCGCGGGTGTGGGGGCAGGAGGAGGAGACAGCCTAGAGGCACCTGGGACAGGTGACGGGTTCATTTTAAGATTCTCCCACGTGTTTTACAACTGTGAACGTTTGCTACCCTAAGGACACAGACTGCTTCCCACGCATGGCCCACAGGCGGCGGCAGCAGCCGGTCAGCAGGCGAGGACTCAGAGCGGCAGGGACGTTTCTGGCTGTGTCCCGGTGCTGGCTTCCTGGCCGAGGGGGACACCATGCGACGGGGTCAGCCTCCGGCCTTCTCTTCTTTAAAGACAGACTCTCAGAGGGTCGCAGCGTGGCACAGCACAAAGAAGACAGCGCTCCTGGGGCCAGGCCTCCCACGCTGGCTGCCCGCCCTCCGTAGCACGTTCTCCTCACTGGTAAGATAAACGGGTGGGCTGCTGCCCTCTGAGGTCTCTTGCGGTGGCCTGTGCTCACGTGGTGACAGCCTTGTTTCCCTGTTTCCCTGTGGCACCAGGCCATGGCACAGACCCCAAGGTCATGGCCTCAGGGCCAGCACAGGTCCCTTTCAAGATTTCCTGCTGGGCCTCGGTACCCATAGGAAAGGGCCCAAGGGGAAACGGCCTTCTACCACATTCCATCAGAGGGCAACGCTCCAGCAAAGCATCAGGGCCCAGTTCCCAAAGAACGCGTGTTCCAGAGCGTGTCCAGAACCGGTGCGTGCTCTCCCCGGCATCACAGAACCAGGTGGCAAGCACCTGGGGGGGCTTCATCGCTCAGGGAGGCTGGGGACAGCTCGGGAGGGAAGGCGTGGGGCTGCGGTTCATATTTACAGTTACTGAAAAGGATTTTCCTAAAGTACCCACAGATAGAAGTATATTATATTTATATTTATATTCATATATATATAGTACTTAATTAGATGCTCTATCAAGGAAAAGCACAAATCTACAGTGTCCTCGGCTGGCAGCTCTTCTCTGTCCCATCACAGAATCCTTGGAGCTCCGCCACGTGGCGCCTGCGTCCCGGACCCACGGCTGGAGGACAGGGGTGGGTACCTTTGCCGGTGCAGACACTGGCTTATCCAAGCTCCCCAGACGCCCTCCCACACCCCTCCTCCCACAGCCTGGCTTCCTGTCGCAGATCATGCCTCCCAGAGCCTGCCTGCAGACAGAGGCAGTCGCGTCCCCCTCTCTCCTGAGGCATCAGGCGAGGCCACATGTGACCCCCAAACGTGCAGCTTGCCCAGGAGCTGGCTGCGCGGCGGCACAGAGTGTCCCGGCCCAGGTGGGTCCGCTGGCGCCGCTCAGGGAGGGTGCCCTCCCGGAGCGGAACAGGCCGAGGGAGGGAGGGAGCAAAGCCGCCTGCCAAAAGCAGTGTTTTCCCAGCTGGTGACCTGAGGAGCGCGGCGGCCCAGGGTCTCCGCCTGGATGTGGTCTCACCCCCACAGGCTGGTCCGTGTTTCCGAAGGGCAGCTGCTGTGGTAACTTCCCAGGGCAGCGTGGAGGCCCGCAGAGCCGCCTTCTAGCCTCTCCTGCGGAGGGAAGGCGTGCTCCCCTCCTCATCGGGATGCCCGGCCAAGCAGGGCAGCTTGCTGGCATTATTTGTAGGGCCGCAGGAACCGGGACACTTTGGAACGCAGCAGCTTGATGAAGGACCGCGGGAACATCTCCTTGGACTCCTGGGCTGTGTACTTGAAGTAGTTCTGGGGGTGCGCCAGCACGTCGAAGAGGGCCTTGATGAGTTTCTTGTCCTGCAAGACACGGTGAGGCGGGTGGGGAGGCCGAGTCAGGGGCCGGGCTGCAGGCCTCTTTGATGTCTGCGGCCCTGGAGGGGCCTCAGGGCTGTCTGCAAGGATGAGGGGGGAGAAGACTGCGCTGCTGGGTGGGTTTCAGACCCCAGGGCCTCTCTTCACCATGAACTGTTTTTTTGATTTTTTAAGATCTATTTATTTTACAGACAGCCCACACGATGGGGGAGCGGCAGAGGGAGAGGCAGAGCAGAGACTCCCCGCGGAGCACAGAGCCCAGCCTCACTGTGGCTTGATCTCCTGACCTGAGCTGAAACCAAGAGTTGGACTCTTCACCGACGGGGTCATCCAGGTGCCCCATTTTTTGATTTAAAAAAAAAAAATAGTTTATTGGTTTTAACTTTTGGTGTTCTAATAGTATTTTATTTAAAAAGAGTTCTGCAAAATCAAAGAAAACAAACCACCGCATTGAAACCAGAGGACATGGAGCGGGGCAGAGGGTTTAGAGGCCAACAGTGAAGGTCGGAAAGCTGAGCCCCCTGTAGAGGCGAGCACACGCGGCGTCACGAGAGCTGGGAGGGAGCCCGGCCCGCAGCGGAGCTCAGGGCAGGGTGCTGAGAGGGTGCAGCTTCGGGCACCGGCCAGAGGCTGTCTGCATCACGTCCCAGCATCAGGCCGGGACCTCAGGCACATTTGCTGTCCAGGGTCTGCTCTGTCCTGGCGCACACTCACGCTCTATCATGGACATGCGCGACCTCGCACCCTCGCCCTTGAGAAACATCCCCCACCCCCGCGTGTGCTGGGCACGGGGCCCATGCTGGGGACAGCAGGTCAGGCAGGAACTCCTGCACCTCCTCTGTCTCCAGGGTGGCCGGGGCCCAAATGATCCTAGACCACAGCTGACGGCAGGACCAACAGGTGCCAAAAGCCAGAGGCACGTGGGACTCGAAGGGTCTGTGATCTGCCCAGAGGAGGGATGCCTACGCTGAGAGCAGGACAGGCGGATGTCCACGGAGGAGAGAGGCCTCCCTGGGAGCGGAGGGAGTGTGGAGGTTGGAGAACGACTTCAGAGGCAGGAGGGGGCCATGCCCAGCTGGGCCTTGTGGGCCAAGGTTTTTGTCCTGAGTGACGGAAGCACTTCTAGTTCCGCAAAGATGCTCCTGGCGGCAGGGTAGAGCCGTGGGCAGAGGGCCAGGGTGGCAGGGGAGGGGCCAGGAGGATAGCCGGCATAGTCGGCCGGATGGACCAATGGAGGCGCCGGCACGAGCCTCCGGTTCCCCCTGCACGGATGGGCTCCAGCTCTGCTCCTGGGTGCAGCAGCATCGGGGCGAACCTCTCTGCTTACAAAGTGCCTACTGCGTGCAGGACCGTGCCAGACCCGGGGCTGGAAGACCCACCCTCTGTGAGCCACCCCTGTTTCTCAGGGGGCTTGCCCAGGGCCACCCCGCTGGGACGGGACAGCCAGGGAACCCCACCCTGCTCCAGCCCCGTCCACCTCAGCTCCCAGGCTGGGAGTGTTAGCTCCCCAGACGCTGAGCTGGGGCCAGACCCCCAGAGCCCAAACAAATCCCTGGGTCAGGGCCCAGCGCTGGCCGGTGCCTGCCGTATGACAGACATAGCGCCCCTCGATGACAAGGTGGCTCTGCTTCTTAAGGTCACAGCAGGACGAGGGGACAGGCGGCCCCAAAGGTGGGGGCGGATTCCACCGAGTTGAAGCTCCCCCCGCATCTCACAGATGAGGGAAGCGAGGCCGGCAGCTGGCGGGGAGCCCAAAGGCCAGTCAGCAGGCCCTGTGCTGGACGCCACCAGGGAGCTTGTCTTGGGCTCCTGGTCTGCAAGGACAGAGGCCTGGAATCATCACAGGCCACCATCCTGGGACCACACGGACCCTTGCCCATAAAGAAGCTCACTCACTTTTAAAATTTCCTGGTGGTTCTCCGAGGCGTAGAGCCGCCCATCGCGAACGATATCTTCTATCAACTGCTGGTAGTCCTCTGTGAAACCCACCGGCAAGGGAGGAAGGCAGGTGAAGGCGCCAGACCCCGCCTGCTTCCCCCTCCCCTTCTGCCCCCGCCTCCCCCTGCGCCACGTTCAGACTCAGACCTTGGCCACGGGCACTTCTGCCGCTGAACCTCTGTACCCTCCACCCAAATTGTTTTCCTTGAGGCTTGGCTGGCTAGAAACTTCTGTTCAACCCTCAAAACCCTGCTTGGGCAGTACAACACGCTGAAGGCCACAGTCATCACTCAGGGCTCCGCCGCCTGCACCCCCCCCCCACCCTGCATGTGTCTGTTGCCTCCGGGTCCGCAGCGCCAGCCTGGGCCGGGCGCGCACGGCCGCACTGACCGTCGTAGGTGACGTAGGGCACTTGGAACCCTTTGCCGCTGTTGCCTTCATTGGATCTGAACTGGATCCAGAGCTTCCGGGAGCGGGAGGTGAAGGCGATGGGCCTCTCATAGGTCTGGCAGGTCTCATAGGTGGTGATGGACGCGGGTGATGCTGGGGACAGAGCAGGGCGGCTGAGCGGCTGGCTGATCCACAAGCCTGCCCTGGCCCTCGTCCTCCTTCCGCAGGCCACGTGCTTCCCCCACCAGGTCAGCCACCCAGTTCCCACGCCCGGTCCCCCAAACAGTCCAGCTCTAGGCTCCACCCATGTTACCTCTGCCTCAAACGCCGGTGCCCACCCTCAAGCCCAGTTCCTACTCGTCCTACAGAGCAGGTTTCTGGGCCTTCTCCTCCAGGAAGCCTCCCTGACTGCTCCATCCTCACACTACCATGTTCCTGCTCTGCCCTGGTGAACCCTTGGTCACCGCCCCTCTCTGTCGGGTTGTCCCTGTCTTTCTCCAGCCAACTGCTCCCCCAGGACAGGGCTCATGCCCACACCCAGCACAAGCCAGGGCTGGGGTGGGGGGTCACAGTTGGGAAGTCCCCTCTCCCTGTGAGCCTGCTGACCCCGGGGTGTGTGGGGCTGGCCAAAGGGTGCCCCACCTCCTCATTGCTCCCCGGGCAGCCTTCCTGAGGTGCCCTGAAGGCGGGAGGAGCTGACCTCCTAGAGTTCAGCCCCGTGAGCAGACGGTGGGTCAGAGGTGGCTGTGAACCCCCTCCCCCGCAACGGGTGACCCTGGGTGGCCCCTCCGCTGCTCCGCCTCCACCTGCGCATACCGCTCTTCCTCATGACCAGGACGTCGCCGCACTCGTCCTCAACGGGCAGGAAGATCTCGGGGACCACGATGAGGATCCTGCGCTTGGGGGGCGGCGAGATGTGCCACACGCACTCGGCGTTGGCCGGGTAGTCGCCGGGGTAGTTGGGGGACTCGATGTAGCCTGTGTAGTCGCCGAGCTCGCCGCCACAGTGCTGGTCTGTGGGCACCGGGGCCGCACGGGCCTGCTCAGGCCTGCTGCACGGGGCACGGGGAGGGCGGGCCCTGACAGCCCCGCGGCCGCCTCCACCGGCCTCCCCACCAGCTAGCCTGGCCCTGGGCCACTCTGCCCACGAGGTCATCCTCCCGGGGGGCACCCTGTGACAGACCTGCCCGGTGTCGGCTCCCCTGCCAGCCCTGCTCCTGCAGGCGGTGGTATGAAAGGTCGGTGAACCCTCCGACTCGTGAACCCCGGTCTTCTCTCTCCCTCCGTGCCCTCCATGCTCCCTGAGGGCCCGCCAGGGGCCCGGGGTGGTCGCCCTCCCTGCCAAGCGGGAGGGCTCGGGGACAAGCAGGCAGCACAGTGAGGACAAAGAGACACGCTCCCCTTTGTAGGTAAGCTCCGGAACCCTTAAGAAGCCAAACGCAGCATCTCTGTGAGCTAAAGTCTCCCAGCCTCAACATTACAAAAGAAGTCACCTTAGGTCTGCAAAGAGAACTGAACCGAACACTAAATACATACAATTTCCTTATGCCTTTTCGTTTACAAAACCCCTCATATCAAAATTCCTAGGAAAACTTTCATGTTTACCTCACCTTCCAGAAGCTTCCCTTTTTGCTTTCTCCACTTTTACTCAGGAGGACATTTCGACGCTGCCTCTGTGGAGCCCCACACGGTGCCTGCTCTTCTGTCCCCAGAGGCCATGAGCCCCGCGGGACCCCCTGGGGAAGTGGGGCAGCTTCCCCTCTAGGGTTTAGTCCCCTTCATGGGCCTTTGGGCTGTCCCAGACATGGCCAGCAGCACAGGGAAAGGGGTAACTGGCCAGAAATTGATTGGGGGAGGGCACGCCACCAGAAAATCTGTCCCAGATGACCCCAAAAAATGAATTAAAAGTATCTAAAGTCAAGTCTGTTACGCCCAGATGACTTGCCGGGGAAGCTACTTCCCACGGCGTCTTATGCTGCCCCCATTTCTCTTGGCTAAACTGAGCTCCTCACAGACACGAGGAGGCCGGCTGGGCTTCCTCTCGCGCCTCCACACCCATCCACGCTTCGTGTCTGCTTCCCGTCCCCTGGGCTGGTCTGTGTCCACTTGGCAGCCCAGCCGCGCACGTGCCTTCAAGAGAGGCATGGCCTGGTCCTCAGCCCCCGAACCGCAGCCCCCCGCCATGGGCCCGGCTTTCCCCTCCACAGACCCGGAGGCCCGGGCAGACCCGCCGAGCACAGAGGCACGGGGGCGTCACCCTGAGTGGACGCGTGGGTGTGCTGGAGCCGGGCGGGGTCCCTGGGGTCCCGTGGGCACTGTGTGGGGTGAGGGCTTGCCCCGTCCCCAATAGCCCCCCCCGCCCCAGCCGCGGGGAGAGCTGTACCTACTTTTGCAGTGCGTGACGTTGGTGGAGCCATCGAAGTCCGTGCTGGTGTCGCCCGGGCAGGTGATGCAGTGGTTCTGGCCAAACTCGGGCTGGTAGGTGCCCACGGGGCAGCGGATGCACCGGTGGGTGGTGGTGTTGTAGTGGTGGCCCGGGGAGCAGTGCACTGTGGGGGGGTTGCAGGTGGGAAAGGGCAGGGGACTTTCTCCCCAGCGCCTCCCTGCCCTCGAGGTCTGTCTTGGTGCCGAGTTCAAAGCCCTTCTTGACCACCCACGCGCAGTCCCGTCCACGGCTGTGCGGAGCATGGGGACCGCCCAGAGCTGGGCAGGGAGCTCTGTGACTGAGGCCCGCCCGCGAGGGACATGTATTCGGGGACAACAAATGGGACGTGAACTGTTGTAAGGCCGGGTGTGCGCTGCTCAAGGGCTGTGGGGACCTTGTGTGGAGGCTTGAGCCCTGTGGAGCCAGCTGGGAGGCGATCTGGGGGGAGGGAGCGGGCGTGGCCAGGGGGGAGGTCACAGGCCATGGCCATGAGCTCCTGGGTCCAGGGGTCATGCCAGGCTTCGCTCTAAGGGAGAAGGGGACCTGGAGGCACCGCATGGTCCCGGTGAGGGGTGGGCGGGGGGCACAGGCAGCAGTCTCCCCAGGCACCTGGTAGGACGGAGCTGGTGTGAGCTGGGTGGGGGGGGCACTGTGTGGCCAAGATGAGGGGCTCTGGCCACGTGGGCTATGACCGGGGCTGTCCCTCAGTAGGAGGGTGTAGCACTGAGTTCAGGACAGAGGCGGGGCTGGGGACGGAAAGTGGGGTCACTGGATGCTCTTTCTATCCTGGCTCCAGAGTCACTGGCAGGCCGGGGACCCCAGCACTACCAGCCAAGGGGGCGGGGTGAGGCTGAGCGGAGCCTGAGGCCACGGGGCTGCGGGAGATGCCGGCAGGGAAGGGACTTGGCTCCAGCCTTGATGGGAGCAATGATCGGGGGGGCGGTGGGTGAGAGTCTGACTAGAGGGGAGAGGAAGTGTAGTCCACACGCTCTTTCTACAAGTTTCGCAGTAAGGAGCAGAAATCCTGGCAGGAACCGGAGGAGAGGTGGAGTTTTCTCTTCTAGAAGGGAGGGTTCTGTCCGTCTGCCCCCAAGGATATCAGGGTCAGCGGGTGGGAAGCGTCGTCCCAAAGGTCTTGGCAGGGCGGTGGCGTGTGCAAGGGGAGGCAGTGCCATCAGGGGGATTTGGTGACCATGCAGGGGAAGGTGCGGCTGGACAGCAGGCCCCCCCGGCCCTAAAGGGAGGGTCTCAAGGGAAGGTGAGACGGTCCGACCTTGTCCCACTGCCCTTACATTTCTTCATCCCCCAAACGAGCTTTCCTGTGAGTCAGGTTCAAAGCTCCCATCTGTAACCACTGTGCCTGCCTGGCTCTCCCATCTGAGACCCTCGGGTGGGCTTGTGTGGTCCCTGCTGTCCCTGTCCCAGGTGTGGCATGGTGCTGGTCCCGTGTCCACTGCCGGGAGCTCCGGGCCACGCCTCAGCTCTTGGACATCGGCCATGCGGGAGAGGAGCGGTGTTGAGGGAAAACATCCCGGCACAGCTCTGGCTACTCACCTTTGGCCTCACAGTCTTGGAAGGAGACCGTGCCCTCGTGCTTGGTGAGCAGCCCCCCTCCGCAGGAGAAGCAGCCCGTGCGCCCAGGTTCAGGCTGGTACGTGCCCACAGGGCAGGGCTGGCAGGGCCGGAAACCATCCGGGGAGAAGGAGCCTGGAGCGCACTGGCCTGCAAGTCAGGGGTCATGGCTCAGGCTGGCGGGAGGTCCAGGCGCCTCAGTCCAGACCCTGCTCTCAACCCTCACCTGCCTGGGGAAGGGGACCACGGCTAGGGGTGGTGCTAGGGGTCGGGGGACCTGGGAAAAGGAGCTGGGCTGCCCTCCCCTGTCCCGGTCCGGATGCTGCCTGCGGCTCAGGCACTGTGGGGCCTTGGCCAGGCCTGGCTTCACCTCTCCCACTAGCAAGAGCAGGTGCTTTGCTTCTCAGCTGGGACGTGCGGACCCCACAGGTGCAGGGGAGAGGTCAGAGGAGCTGCCCCCTGGGGGAAGGGCCACACTGCGCCCTCCACATGAGGAACCAGGCTCCAGTCTGCAGGGCTGGGCCAGGCGGGGAGGTGGGGGGGAAGTCTGGGAAGTCCCTAAGGGCATGGCTGGGACCGAGAGGGGACAACACACCCAGCATTAAGTTGGGGTGCAGAGGGTGCTTTGGCATTGAGTAAGGGGTGGGCTGGAAGCCCTCTCGGCCCAGACCCTGAATTCTCTGCTCTTATCAGTGGCCGCTCTCTGCTCTCAGTCACTGGCCCTGCTAAGGGCAGAGACCACAGTCTCAGAGGGCACAGCCAGGTAGACTGCAGGGACTCAGGGTTGGGCTCTGATCCCGTCTGTACCCCAGAGAAAGCTGGCTGGTGGTCCCCACTGTCCCACCCACCCACCCTCGCAGGCACACTTTTCCCCACCCATTGTCTTGGGTGGTCCCCACGATGGCCGGGGAAGGGAGGCTGTTGGGTGGGGGTGTGAGCCCATACTGCAGATGTGGTTAAGTGAGGCAGTAAATGGAAAAACTCTTTGCAAACCAAGTTGTGCTTGGTAAACGGCCAAAGGGCTTCCCAAACCATTCATAGGGCAAACTGTAAAGTTCTTCACGTGGAGAACGTCAAGGATGGTGTGGGGCTCCACACCATGTAACACGTCTGGTCAACCATATCGCACTACGTGCCTCGTTACAGACAATATGTGGGCCCATAAAAGACCAGGTGTTTGTAAACCGCAAAGTCCTTTCCAAACCACGTGCTGCTGTTCTCGGGTGCACTAGGCCCAGCCCGGGGCCTGCTGGCACACAGATGCTTTGCGGCCCCAGTGGCCTCTGTGAGTGTGGCAGCCTGGAAGTCATGCCAGGCTCTGCACATGGCTGAGAGCTTTATGGAATATCACTAGGGGTCGGGCCCTGGCTTTGAGGACCTCAGTAGAGACAGGAGGTGCCGCCAGATCCCCCCACCGCAACCCCCAACCCCTCCTCCCTCCAGGGGCAACCCGCACTCGCCTCCACATTCAGATACGTTGCGGGCACCAGCCAGGCCGAGCCCGTCACTGCTGGGGCACGGCGTGCAGCTGAGTTGGCCGTCCCCGTCCTGGTAGGACCCCGGTGCGCATGGCACACACTGGCCGGGCTCTCCGCTGAAGTAGGTGCCAGGTGCGCAGGCCACTGCAGAGGCAAAGTGGAGAGATTGCCGGGGGGCAGAGATGGGGAGCAGTGGCCAGGCGCTTTGTCTCCCGGTACCTCAAACCCAGGCTCTGTCCCCCAGATAGAGCACATCCCTCATCCCTTTGGCTCAAAGATCCCAGAGGGGCCCAGGGCCGTCTCAGGAGAGCTAAGGGTAGGAGCAAGGCAGCAGCCGTCTGTGAAGAGCCCGGAGGCCTGACCCTGGTTTCTGGCCCCGTCCTCGCTGCTCCCGCTCAGCCCTGAGGTCTCTCTCTGCCCTGTGTCCTGCCCTCCAGCCCTGCCCCCTCAGCCTCAGTCCCAACAGTTTCCTGGCTGTCCCATGGGCGTTGTGGCCAAACCGAGATCTCCTACTCTCCCCGTTCCTTCTCCATGGGGAGGAGTGGCCATGTGGGGACAGTGTGCAGAGGGCATGGGGGGAGTGACAGAGGCAGGGAGGCCTGGTGGCGGAGGCCAGAGGCCGTGTGGTCGGCTGCATGTAGCAAACCGACGCATAAGAAGACTGACTGAGAAAATAAGGAGAAAATAAGAAGGGAGGGAGCCGGAGGTTTCCTGGAGAAGCAATTTAGAAACGTGGAAAGAGGGGAGGTTAGAAAGAACCCTGAGCTATTGGACTGGAGACACTGGTGTGAATGTATGGTTTTATAAAACACACACACACACGCACGCACACACCCATGTACCCAGAACACCGTGCAAATCCATATACACGCCCGTGTTTAATATACACCCGTACTCGCTAGCTCTGTCCGGTGAGCGCCTGGAAGGATGGACGCTACATTAGCAATGAGGATCCCAGCTCTGGCTTCTTCATATTTTCCTCCTCTTGGGGTCCCGGGGTCCCTGACTGATTGCGAAGGCTGGGGCAGGGGAAGTAAAGGTTTGGTGCCCTAGAACCCTCAGCAAGTGACAGGGGGCATGTCTGAAGGACGGGGAACCGGCCTGACTGGCTACACCGGGAATGACCTGAGCCCTGAACTGAGTAACGCTAGGCTTGGATTACAGCCCCGCAAAGAACAGAGGAGTCGCGGAGCCCACACTGATACACATACACAGACACGTAGGTCCTCAGATACATCCGTGAGTGAGGGGGAGGGAAAGCTCTTCCGTACAGAACGCTAACGCACGCGGACAAGGGCCGGCCGGAATAGAGGACACCGTCCAGTAACCATCGGAAACCGGCAGCTTTGGCGGAGCTGTCACTGAGTGCGATGGCTGCGGCTGGGCCGAGGATGTCTGGTGCTGAGCAGTTAGTTGTACAGGCTCAGAATTCCAGCCCCAGCACATCCGCCTCAATGGCAGAAGGAAAAGGGAGGGGGAAGGACCTGTAGGGGCCTGGGTCAGTACCCGACGCCTCCTGACGGGGGCGCTGAAGAGCAGGCATCGAGTGGGGTTTTCCGGCCCAACGGGTCATGGAAATGGGGGATGCAGCCTCATGAGGGTCAGCCTATGGCAGGAGGACAGGAGAGGCAGGGAAAGAGCCAAGGACTGCTCCACACCGAAGGAATCTGGAGAGACAGGACACTGAACGTGCGGGACGGGGACGCTGTGGGAAGACTGGGAACTGGAATGGGCTGTGTGGGCTGGACGTGCTCAGGGCAGCACACAGGGGAACCCGGACGAAGAAACCGTGCACGTTTCTTGTTCTGCCCCGCAGTACTTCCGAATGTTTGAAATGATTTCAAAACAAGAAAACAGAAGAAGGGGGCGCCTGGGTGGCTCAGCTGGTTGCACCTCTGCCTTCGGCTCTGGTCACGATCTCCTGGGGTCCGGCTCCACCTCAGGCTCCCTGCTCAGCGGGGAGTCTGCTGCTCCCTCTCCCTCTGCCCCTTTCCCTGGTGTGCACTCTCTCTCGCAAATAAATAAATAGATAAAATCTTAAAAAAAAAATGACATCACCAAGGCCCTGCCCTCCTGCCGCGCTCTCTGCACTGCTTCAGCCGGAGCCCCTCCTTCCCCCACGCCCCTAAATCCCACCTCTTCTCCAGCAGCTCCCCAGTTAATCTCCTGGCCCAGCCTATGCTTTGTGCCCCAGGTCTGTGGCTCCAGCCATCCTAACCATTCAACGTCTTCACAGGGATGACTTGCGTGCCTGAGCGAGTGAGCACAGACACTCTGTCTCCTCCAGCCGCGCCTTCCCCAGATCAGAGTATGATGCCGCTTCTGCCCCGTGGCCCTTGGGGGCTGCCCTCGAAGCCTACTTCCTCCCAGCCACCCCTCCAAAGTGCTCTCTCTGTCTTGTTCCTTCTTGTCCTGCTGCCAGCCCCCCACTCCCCGTTCAAGACTCTACCGACTCCCGGTTGGCCTCCCTTCCTCGGTCCTTGCTCATGGGAGCCTTCCCCTGATGAGAGAGCGATAATGTTCCTCTACTTGGAAACTTCCCATGGCTTCCACCACACCGGAGAAGCACCATGGCCCTGCGGCAAGGCGCTGGGGTGTCTGTACGTGAGGTGTGGGTATGCCTGCCTACTGGCTGCCGTCCTTCCCCGGTAAACATGAAGCCCAGCAGAGCAAGGGCTCCGTCCATTCTCCTGCAGGCAGCCAACGCGGCTATCTCTAGACCGGTCCCCTCTCAACAGTCCCCGGCCTCCCGGCCTCCGGGGCCTGGACATGGGCTGGCTGCCCCGCCCGAGCTCCTGCTGTGGGCCCGGCCTCATCTGCTTCCTGACAGCCTGTGCTCACCCCGGGGCCCCTCAGCTCTGTCCTCCAGCTCGCACGCTGCCTCTGCTGGGAAGCTCTCTCTAGCCACGGAGACTAGTCCCCGCGCCCCTTCTGCTCCCCTGCTGCAGCTGAGCTGGCCCACGCTCTCCCTGTCCTACCCGTCCTCAGCACCGTGGCGAGGATTTTGTGTGCAAACGTTAGCCCAGCAAGAGCCTTGCCAGGGCATGGCACCAGGCTGATGCTCTTCAAATGACAGCCGTGCTGATGAGCGTGGGACTGCTCGTCCGGCAAGCTTTTGTCTCGCTGTCCCCTCCCAGTGTGTCCGTTGCCCCGGGCCCCCCGTGGGAGGAAGGGCAGAGAAGGCTGGCCAAGTGGGCATCCCAGTGGCCACGGGCAGGGACGCACCGCATTTCCCGTCCTGTAACACCTGGCCTGTGCCGCACGCCCCCTGGCCCTCCAGGGCCTTGGCCGGCCACTGGGCCATCGCGTACTCTGTGCCTGCGACCTGGACGGAGAAGTGCTGCCGGCCGAAGGACTTCCGCAGAGTCTTGATGGCGGCCTGCAGGCTCTGCTCGGCGCGCTTCCGCACGCAGTCCGCCTCACACGTGTCTGCAGGGGCAGGAGGGACGGTGACTCGCAACCCTGGAGCAGCCTCTTCCCTGACCTTCCCCCGCCCCGCCGCCAGGCCTCTGCTCCCAGCACGGTTCACGCAGCAGCTGGGGGCCGAGGCACCGCTGTGGCGTCCATCCAACAGAGGAGGAGACTGAGGGCCCGAGAGGTGTGACCTGCTCAAGGCGACACCGCAGATTGGAGGAGCCAGCACGAGGACCCTTGTCTGGTCCCCTCTTTCCGCAGTGCCCAGGGCTCCGCACACACAGCACGGGGCCATGGGCAGATCTCAACTCTCTGTCACAACTCAGCTCTCATTTACAGCCAAGAGGAAAGCACTGATATGAAACACAAGCCAGCATTACAAGCCCCCTTCTGGAACCTGGGAAAGATAGGCCCTTGTCGCTCTTGTTCCAGAAACTCTACAGGCATGAACCTTCCCAGGCCCCAGCGAGGGTATTGACGGGGTGGAGAGAGGTGGTGCGGCTGTCATCATGGGCCCCTGAGCCCTGTCCCTCTCATTGCCCTGGGACTCCTATTCCATTCTGGGTGACATGGCGCCTCCCTCCTCTGCCTGGCTGGCTGGCCTCTGCCTCCAGCTCAGGTGGTCACCAGCTTCATGCCGGGCAGACCCTGCCAGCCCTCCCAGGCCCCTGCCCTCCCCGAGGCCGTCCAAAGCCTCACGCACCTGACGCCTCTTCCATCTTCGTCTCCACCTCGAACTCTGCTGTGATGTGGGTCACCTCCTTGGATGGGGACTTTTTGCCACGGCGCCTCTTCTTAGAGGAGTCACATTTGAGGGTCACAAAGGTCAGGTGGCAGTTTTCTGGACAAAGAAGGGACCACTATGGCAAAGGTGGCACAGGGCAGGAAGCAGGGTCCTCTGGAGCCCTGCGCACAGATCACCGGCAGCGAGGCTTCTGCGTTGTCTAATCGTCTGCGGTGCAGGAGGGAAACCGAGGCCAGAGACCAGGCTGGCTCGAGGTCTCATGAGGGGCTGGTGGCTGAGCCAGGCCTTGCACCAGCCGTCTGAGCCCCTCACACTGCTGCCCACGGAGGCACTCGTGCATACTTGGTCAGCGACGCTGTGCAGCTCGGCTCCATGGGGCTGGGCCCAGGTTGGGTCTGCCTGCGGGCTGCGCTCTGTTAGCTCTGGGGAGGAATTGATCCTAAGATGTTCAGGAATCTTCACGGAAACAGCTGGGGCGCTCTTCTCCTGGGCCCTTCTCACCGAGCTTTCCCCTGGAAAGCCTGGAACGCCCCTCTTGGCCTCCCTCATTCAAGAATGTGTGGCCGAGTGAGGCCTGGGAGGCCTTCTGGACAGTTAGGCTGCACACCAACACCTGCCCTGGGGAGCTCATCTAACCCCGGGTGAGGTAGGGACCGTGGGCCCCAGGAATGCTGGGGGACCCAGATTTTCCAATCAAACACTGCCCTGGGACATCACCACCATCTACAGTGCTCCAGGCCTGGCTCCTGGGGCTTAGGGACCATGACTGTGGGGACGAAGAGAGGTCCCCATCCTTGGAAACCCAGCCCCGCTGGACCCCGGGCTCCCAGCTCTCAGGTGCGGGGACCCTCCACCCTTGGTGTGGCCTGGCACGGGGGCAGCCCACTCACCCAGCAGCAACTGCCTCAGGGCTTCCTTTGCTGGCTCCCTGCCGTGGGGTCGGAGGAGGCACTTGGCGTCTCGGATCTTGAAGCGGGCCTTCTGCCTGATGGGGGCAGGTGCACCTGGGGAAAGGCCAAATCCCCCCAGGTGGCAGCCTCTCCGGTGGGCAGGGAGGGGGTGCGGCCGGGGGCCACAGAGGAAGTGCCTGAGCGGGAGGGGGTGGCTAGTGGGACGACCAAGTCCCTGGAGGCTGGGGGAACCCCGCTGTCTCTTTCCTCTCCTTGTCCGGCCTGAAAAAGGTGGGAGCATGGATGCTGGGGCCATGCTCAAGCGGGGGGGCCACCCAGCTGGGGATCTTCCGTGCAGGAGGAAAGGCAGGCCTCCTAACGCCTGCCCCATTGCCCTGGGCAGTTCAGGTGGCTCCTGTTACTAGGAAAGGGGGCAGAACAGAAGAGAGAGGGAAGCAAGGAAGGGAAGGGGCTTTGAAATAGGACAGATGCGCCGAACTGCTGGTTCCTTCCAAGGGCAAATCCCAGCTGCCTGGATGAAGAACCTGACCATGGCAGATCTCGGCATCACCACCCGCTACACGCCCACCGACGCCCCCGTGACATTGAATTCAACTTCCACAGTACACAAAGCTGCCGAAGACGCGCCCGCAGGCAGGGGAGCTGGCGCTGTGTGGACCAGGACCCGGCTGGTGGGGCCCGAAGGGCACAGGTCTTCTGGGCCCTCAGGGTCACAGCGGAGGCGACTCGCTTCACTGGAACGGAGCCAGAGACCCGAGGAGTCCTGGCATGTCAGAGTCACCACAGACCGGAGTGTGGTCCAGGGGTCCCAGGCCGTGCCAGGCCGGCCCCAGGCCAGGAAGCTCTTCCCTAGGCAGCATCCCTCCCCACTGTCCCGCTGGGGGGCTGGCTGTAAGGTCCGGGGTGCAGCGGGCGCAGCGGGCGCCGGTGGCGCGGACAGGCGGGGCTACCTGAGCAGGTGCGCCCCACGCCGGAGCTGGTGTCGTTGCGTTTTGGCGGCGTCTTGCCCTGAAGACCCGGGATGCCGCAGCTCAGGCTGTAGCTGTTCTCTGAGTCTGCAGAGAGGCCGGGGGAGAGATGGAGGCCTCAGATCCTGGAAGCCTCAGAGGGGTCACTGTGGGAGGGAACGAGCCCCCCGTGCTTGTGGAGAGGAACGCTGGGGTCCACAGGGAACCAGACAGCGGGCCAGGGTCTCTCAGTGATCAGGGCCGGGGGGCCTCATTCCTAGGTTGGGCCCCTTCCTGGAGAATGGCAGGGAGCATGGGGTGGACCCCAGGGAAGGCAGGCCCCCCCGCACCCCACCCCCTCATCCCTTCCCGGGGTCGGCCTCGGGTTACCTGGCACGAAGAGTGAGTGGGCTGGGCAGGAAAGGGAGCAGCTCTCCACACCGCCCACCTTGCTGCAGGACAGCTGGGGCCAGGGGGAGGCTTTGGCACGAGAAAGGCACTTGCCCGTCTCTGAGGAGGGGAAAGACATAAGAGAGGGCTGGAGGGGGCTAGGGTGGAGGCTTCTAAAAGCCCTGCCCCTGAGTGTGGACCACCGGGGACTCCTGCCACATCCCCACCCTGTGGCCAGATCCTGGGGGGAAAGGTCTAGGAGACGGCGGGGTCCACACGTAGTCGAGCCCAGAAAGCTGGCTTGCTCCCTCCTCCCTCTGACCAGTCCAGGCTGTCTATGAGAGTGCTCGTGCCATAGGCCCAGACCAGAGGGCAGGGCTGGATTCTCCAGAGCAGGGCCATGCCCCTCTGGGTAAGGGAGCAGGTGGAAATGACATGGGGTTCTTGGCAGTGACCAAGCTCTGATTTATGTGAGGGTCACTAGGAACCCCTCCTTGGGGCAGCCACTGGACACATCCATTAGGTGTCCGGAGAAGTTCCAAACTAAGCTCCTCAGGGTTTCATAGGGGTTTTTTATTTATTTACTTATTTATAAAAATATTTTATTATTTGGCAGGCAGAGGGAGATGCAGACTCCCTGCTGAGCAGGGAGCCTGGCATGGGGCTCGATCCCAGGACCCTGGGATCATGACCTGAGCCGAAGGCAGATGCTTAACCGACTGAGCCACCCAGGCGCCCTTCTCAGATGTTTTTAACTCTTTTGCGGACTGACAGGTCTATAGCCACGGTAAACTCAGAACTGATTTCATCCCCGTCTGGCTGGTCAGGGATGCAAGCCCCTGGAAGCATCCCCCGCAGGCTGTCGTCAACGCTCATGTCGCTCGTGGGAGTAGGCTGAAGCCGGGGACTCAGCCAGGAAAACAAATCGAAGTGGGAAATTGTCAGTGTGGGTGATTTTCAACATGTGGCTCAACATCTTCAAGGAATCTTAGAAAGTTAACAATCTAGAAATGAAAACAGACTTGCAGCCTCCAGATAAAACAGCTGGCCCCCAAGTAGACACAAGGCCGAGTCCTCTGTTCCCAAAGAATCGGGAAGTTTCGAGTAAAACCACCGGCAGATAATGCAAGACACAAGGGCCACGAGAAGAACCAATGTTCCCGCTGGTTGAGAAGCGGGAGAAACATCTACAAAACTTCCAAGGGAGACCAAAGCCCAGGACCGTCCCTGGACTTTCTCCAGATTCCTAAAGGGACTGTCACTGAGAGCTGGCAGCTCTGTTTCCTGGCGCCAGCGGGGGACACTCATGGGGGGAGCCAGCCCAGCCCAGCCCTGAGCATCCTGGGGGCTCTTGCTGGGTGCTCTCACTGGGACCCCCGAGGACACAACACGCTGATAGCTCTGGCCCCAGACCATTTCTCAGGGTGGTGTTTGCCTTGAAAAGCTTCGAGGGATGAGGGAACATCTCCTCCTAGAGAAGGAGCCCACTGGCTCTGTTCACCATAGGAGTGGTGAGTTTCCCAGGCTGGGTGGCCCTCGGCTGTGATGTCATTTCTCTGCTTGCATGGCATCGAGGGGGCACAGGGGACTCGGGGGTGGGGCAGGGGGACCCACACAAATGTGCTCTCTACCCCGATCGCTGTGCTGAATACTGACGTCCTTTGTCTCTGGCCCCAGGGTTCTGGGATGTCCCGAGCGAGCACCGGGAAGCAGGTGCAGCTGACGAGCTGCCTGGAGGCAACATCTCTGATCCCACCGTATGTACTCACTGATCCCACCACCGCGAATACCAAAGCCAGAGAAAAGTTTAAAGTCACCTAACAAGCACGAGGGAAGGCAAACTGACAGGCGATAAGCAAAAATAAATAAATAAATAAATAAATAAATAAATTCATTTGCCTTAAAGTAAGAATGCCTGGTTGTGGGAGAACACGATGGAGATAGTGAGAGGCCGCTCCGAACGCAGACAGGGAGTGGCAGAAGGCTGGGGGCCATGACCTTGATTGGCTCTGGTTTACTAAAACGACTGAGCGGGGGGGATACTCTTGACAAGCCTTGGTTCTTCCCCAAGTTCCAACGTGTAACTGCTCCTTGGGAGCCGTTCCGGGAAGACAGCCCTCCCTTCCGTGGATCAAAGCCCCTACCCGTGTCATGTGGCAGGGTTTCCTCTGCGAATGGACCCACCAGCTAAAATACGACTCCAAATAAATACACCTGAGATAGACCTGGGAGGTTATTTCTAGAAGTCCCAGAAAAGTCTCCTACACATGATACAATTTCTAGTGGCTAGGGGTCTTCACATGCATATCACGCATGATTCAAAACAGGATCCCTGGGGCAAAGTTTCCACAGCATCGGCAGAACAGACGGAACAGGGCCCTGGAAGAGTCCAGACTGTCATAACTTTTTTTTTTTTTTTTTTTTTTGGTATGAACACGCCAAAGTTAGGTCATGCTCTCAGGATACAAGCTCAACAACACGGCGAACATCCATGACCAAGGCCTGTCCCCCGCTGCCTCAGGGCAAGGCCTTGGCTAGAGTAGTTGGAGCATCTTTAGATCTTGTCCTAGAATCACCTTTAATCCGAGGGTACCATGTGCAGGATGATCCCCACTGTGAACTGAGAGCACCCAGCATTTTTTCTGCTTGTCATTGAACTAATTATGGTGCCTGGTTCCTTCATCCTTCTCATATTACCGCTGAGCAACTCCTACCCTTCCTGATGGAGAAACTCATCTCTCTGTGTCTGTACTTCAGACGCGCTCATATCCAAAACAGATCTTTTGGACATTCCACACCAAGCCCTGACTCACTACTGTTGGTTGATGGCATGTATCTTAAAAATGAAGAGACTTAAAAATTCATGTGGAAACTCGGGTAAGTTCAAGAACAGCCAGATCAACCCTGAACACAAAAAACGACGCTGGAAGGTTCTCACTTCGTGACGTAAACACTCACTGTAAAGCTACGTTAATCAAGACAGTGGGATACGGGCATCAGGACAAACGGATGAAAGGAAAAGAGAGCCCAGAAATAAACCCACATATTTATGGCCGATGGATTTCAAGAGGATGGCAGGATAATTCAACGGGGAAAAAGAATGGTGTTTTCAACAAATGGCACTGTGACAACTGGCTTTCCACAGGCAAAACAACGAAGGTGGACCCCTGTCTCACACCATATACAAATTAATTTGCAACGGATCAAAAGTACAAGAGCTGAAGTGTAAGTCTCCCTAAGTATCAGATCTAAAGCTCTAACAGAGTTCTCAGAAGGAAACAGCTGTAAATCTTTGCGACCCTGGATTAGGCAGTGGTTTCTTTTTTTTTTTTTTTTAAAGATTTTATTTATTTATTTGACAGACAGAGATCACAAGTAGGCAGAGAGGCAGGCAGAGAGAGGGAGGAGGAAGCAGGCTCCCTGCTGAGCAGAGAGCCCAATGCGGGACTCGATCCCAGGACCCTGAGACCATGACCTGAGCTGAAGGCAGAGGCTTTAACCCACTGAGACACCCAGGCGCCCCCTAGGCAGTGGTTTCTTAAAAATGACACCCAAACCACAAGCAGCCAAACAAAAAAAAATTGGCAAATTGGACTTTATGAAAATTAAAAACCTGTAGGCTTCAAAAGACACCATCAAGAAAATGAAAAAAGAGCTCATAGAATGGGGAAAATCCCCTGCAAATCATACATCCAGTAAGAAACTTGTGTCTAGAGTATACGAAGAACTTTAAGAACTTTTATAACTGAATAATAAAGACAAGTAACACAATTAAAAACGGGCAAAAGAGCTGAATAGACATTTCCTGAAAGGAGATCTACAAATACTCAACAAGCACAGGGGAAGGTACTCAACACCACTGGCCGTCAGGGAAATACAAACCCAAACCACCACGAGAACCCATTTCACACCCCCCACGATGGCCGTAATCCAAAAGTCAGAAAACAGCAAGGGTGGGCGAGGACGTGGAGAAATCCCACATTGCTGGTGGGACAGCAAAGGGCACAGGCTCTTTGGAAAAGCAGGCAGTTCCTCAAAAGTAAAACCCGGCGTAAGGGCACAACCCAGCAACCGCACCCTGGCACACACCCAAGCAAACGGCACCGAATGGGACTGTTCACAGCATCGTTCTTCATGGCGTGCCCCAAGCTGGGAACAACCCACGTGTCCATCAACCGATGAGCGGACAACCAAGATGTGGTGTGAGCAGACAGCGGGCTCTCATTTGGCTGTCAAGAGGAGTGAAGCAGTGACAGGCACTCTGACATGGGGAACCTTGAAAATACTACACAAATGGAATAATAAGGCCCCATGTTGTAGGAGTCCACTTACGCCAAGTGTCCAGAACAGGGAGATCCGTGGAGACGAAGTAGATGATGGTTGCCTAAGGCTGGGGGTCGAGGGAAAATGAGGAGTGACTGCTTTGGGCTTAGGGTTTCTTTCTGGAGTAACGAAAATGCTCTAAAATTCATTGTGGTCACACATTTCTGGGAAATTTCTGGGAAACACCACTGAACTGCACACTACGGGGAAGGGGTAGGACATGTGAATTACAGCTCAGTGAAGCCGTTACTAAAAACGAAAAACAAAAGGAGTCAAGACGACACTTGGTTGGATTTATAAGACCTGTCCAGGCTGGAATCAAGCCCTCCTGACTGGCTGAACCTTTGGCCATCTCTAGGACACGCTCTGTTGCTCAAGATCAAGGGTAGCTCTGTGTACCGATTGCTGTAGCGTTCAACTTAGTGGCGCTCTGGAAATGGAGGTTTACTGCCCATAACTGCAGCTCAGAGGTCACAGCACGAGGGATGGAAGTCAGAGGCCCTGTTTCCTGGATCATCATGCTGCGTGGACTGCTCTGACCGTGATCTCTAGGCAGGACTTCCGACAGACAGCACAGAGACACGGATCCGTGGAAAAGGTGTGTGGATTCTGTCGCAGACACACGCTGCGTTTGCCTTCCTACTCTGAGAAGGAGCCAAGGGGAGCAGTCGCATTGCAAGCACCGAGGATGGTATCCCAGTGAAGCCAGGGCGGCCCCCTGGACCCACCAGACCACCTCACGTGGCCATGTGCGAATGTTTCCTTTAAGACAACTCATCCCAGGGGTGGGGGCGGGGGACAAGCTGGCTGTGGTGTCAGACGATGGGGTGAGACTCTCCCAGGCCAGTGGAGGAGATGAGCGGTTCAAGGCTCACCTGTAGTCGGCAGAACCCTGGGTACCGTGTAAAGACCAGAACAAGCCCTAAGGGACCCTTAGGTCCCATCTGGAGATGGATTTTTTTTTAAAGATTTTATTTATTTATTTGACAGACAGAGATCACAAGTAGGCAGAGAGGCAGGCAGAGAGAGAGGGGAAGCAGGCTCCCCACTGAGCAGAGAGCCCGATGCGGGGCTCTATCCCAGGACCCTGAGATCATGACTTGAGCCGAAGGCAGAGGCTTTAACCCACTGAGCCACCCAGGCGCCCCTCCAGATGGATTTTATGGGTGATAAATTATGCACTCATGATAGCACATTTACTTTCTGGATGAATCGAAGCAGTCACTTGGGGGAAAATGCCACGCGTATAGGAGCTAAACTACTACCAGGTCTTGTGTCCCTTACCTGGGATGGCTCAACTTAGTCACATGCAGCACCTTTTACTGGGAGGGCTACTCATAGATCACTCAGAAGTTTCACTGTCTTTCTACCCATATCTCTTGGGAACACAGAAGTGGATTTTTCAGAACTTACTAGGAAGTCACAACTTACAGACCGTTGACCGCTGTCCTTGAGAGAACCCTGGAAGCGGACAGCGCACCTAACCAACCATTTCCCAAGATTCTCAGGACGGGCAAAAGATGATACACTGGGACGGCTCTCACCCAAGGCCACTGGAATAATTCTCCCTGACGTTTGCAACTACTGACTTCCACGCACTCCCCGGCAGACCCTTGTTCTCGGTTCTTGGGCTCACGCTCTCCCACCTTATGTGTTTAAGGTCACGCACCGCTGACCGGCTCCATTATGCTTCCCCCTCCAATAACTGGCCTGGATCTGGGCCTTGTTAGTGAGAATCACCATCCGAATACTTTAAATCAGTCCTCCCATGTATTGCTAGGGAAATTGATATTGAACGGCGGTATAGAGTACGTCACACAAAGCTTATTCACGACGACATTGGTTGTGGACAAACACAGGAGTGAAGGAGAATGCCCACGGGCTCGGGGAGGCAGATTCGGCTGTCTTGCAGCGTAGCAGGCTGGTTCTCACAACGACACCACAGACAAAATCCCTACAGCTCCACTGGGGTAGATCCCATGTGTTATATGGGATCTGGCTCGTCAAAGTCCCCTGGGACCACAGCTGACAGTTCTGGGGGGCTATCAGTCTGTTCTGATTCCCCAACCCCTCAGTGAACGAGGCCTTCTTGCAAACGGTCTGAGGACAGAATTCCCTTCCGAGGGACACATATGAGCAGATCGTGGAGGCTATTGGTCCCACCCCTAGGAACTGGGCAGCTCCAGCGATCACCAGGAAGGTGCCCCTTGCTGTGGATTCTATAAGACAGCCTATGGTGTAGGGTGGGGGGCATCCTGGACCAGGCGGACTTCCTAGGGCAAGCGCTCAGGGGAACAGTGAGAACTTGGATTTTCTTCTGACCAATCAGAGGAGTCATCACTGCCAGCCCTTCCCTTTGGACCTGGATTCACAGCAGAGGTGAGGGGAGACAGTCCACATCGAGGTTACAAGGGAAAGCAACCTGCACGCTGCTGGCAGACTCAGGGAGTTGGTGGAACCAGTTTTCTTGGTCAGCCCTGGGAACTCTCGGGTCCTGGGTCTGGAGGGCCTTCCAGAACCTTCTAAGAATGTTCTAAGTCATGCCTGTCTGTCTTAGTCTTCCCACATCTAGTACCCAGAATGTTAACTGTTCTATGTAGTTGCTGAGATCCTAGCAGATGACTTGGGAGAAATGGGATAAAATCACACTGACTGTGACCAACAATCAGACTCTTGGTGCAGGGTCGGTGGCCGTGTGAGGACCCAGACAAGGCCCAGTGGCCGCTCCTGAAGCTCTGACTGAGGGAGGGATGACCGATAGGGTGCTGAGGATAAAAGCGCCCCTTCCCCATACGCCCAGAGAAAGCCTGCTGGCCGGACAGCTTTGGCAACAAGTCAACACCAGACCCAGCACAACCTCATCGATCGGCAGACACGCCTCTGAAAGCCAATCCATCCACGACTTTCCAGGCTCGGAAAGTCAGCTAATAGATGGCAGATTCACTCAGTGCAGGCTCCGAAGACAGGTCAACCCATTCAGCCTTAGTACCCAGCACGAGCCATGCTCCCGGGACGTGCCCCACTTAAGGCTGCCTCTCCAGCATGGACAGGCTCCTTCCTGCAACTCAGGACGAGACCAGCGGGGGGCTTTGCTGCCCAGGAAGGCCTGAGCAGCGCAGCAGTCCTTACTGAAATAAGCAATACTTTCTGCATAAATTTTATATCAGATGCTAAGTGATGGGATCCATTCTTCGATACTTCCACTCATTCATTCGACAAGTATTTACTGGGTGCCTACACTTGCCAGGCTCTGTCCTAGGTGCTGGGGATACAGCAGAGAACGAGACCGGCAAAGGTCTCTGCTCCACGGTGGAGAGCAGGCATATGCTGTGTCTAACGGCGGGAAGTACAACAGGAGGAAAGAAAATGAGGAGGCAGGGCGTGGTGGGCGGGGCGCAGGGAAGGCCTCCCAGAGCAGACAGCGACAGGGGTGAGGAGCCCTCCAGGCCAAGAGGGGAGCACCGGCATGGCCATGTTCGTTGGGGGTGGGCAGCAGCCTCAAGGTCACCAAGGCGGGCGGGGAGCGGGTGAGGGAGAGGGAGAATGCCATCAGACCAGGGTCCAGCAGCCTTTGGGCCATTCTAAGAACTCTGGCTTTGCTTCCCCATGAAGAGGAGTCGTGGAGGGCTCTAAGCAGAGAGAGAAACATTCTGAGATTCAGCTCTTGGGGGTGCCTATGTGGCTCAGTCGGTTAAATGTCTGACTCCTGATCTCAGCTCAGGTCTTGATGTCAGGGGCGTGAGTTCAAGCCCTGTGTCTGGCTCCATGCTGGGCACGGAGAAAAAAAAGTTTAAAAAATAAAATTGAAGGCTGGCTCTGGCTGCCTTGGGGATGTTAGGGCATGGCTGGGCAAGGATCTAAGCCATTTCAGGGCCGTGGTCCCAGCATCCACAGCAGGCCCGGCACGCAGTGGGTGACCACGTGTTCGTAGAACCAGGGAATGTGCGGGCTGTCCAGGACTTGGCCTGGAGATGCCCCAAGTTCTCCGGAGCCCACCAGCAGAGGACACAGGAACCCTGGGCTCACTGGGAGCTCCCCTCCTCTTCCCCTTCTGGACCTTGTGGGGCCATTGGCCTGGGCAGGTGGTGGGGCTGTGGAGACCCAGGGGCTCCCCTCTAGACCCTGATGCCGCTGCAGCCCGAGCAGCCACCCCCTTTCCTCCCCCAGGTTCCAGGGCAGGACCAGGGGCAGATGGGGGAGCCGAGGCCTCTGTGCCCTCCGGGCTTCCAGCTCCTCCTGAGCCCACAGCTCTGGCCACACACTGACCCTCAGATCCTCACCTCTGTGTCCCCCTCCCCTGCAGATCCATTTCTGTGCCTCTGGCGGACACCCAGAGTGCCCTCCCGCTGATGTCCCCTCCTCTTCTGCAAGTCCTCCTTCCCGTTAGCCCCCTCCCAGCAGCAGGGATTCCCTGGCAAGAACGCCCCTCCCTGTTGCTCAGCCCCTGCTCGCCCCTCCCTGAGAGGTCACTGCCCTTCCCATCCAGGCATCTGGCGGGAGCGGGGAGGCCAGCACCCAGGCCCTTCTTCGGGGGTTCCCGCGACGGCCCACCCCAGGGCACTCACCCACACAGTCCTTCCGGTTCCAGTGGAGCCGCCTCCCCGGGGGGCAGACGCATTCGTAGCTGCCCTTGGTGTTGACGCAGCCCTGGTCGCAGTGCCCGTTGTTCATGCTGCACTCGTCCACATCTGGAAGCGCAGGTGGGAGGAAGGGCATCAGGGCGGGAGGCTGACTGGCAGGGCGGGGCCACCCAGGACAAGAGGGCCGAGACTCCCTTGACCCTGCGGGCTGCTGGCCACGCGTGAGATGCAGACAGGCGGCCGCACGCGTCACATGCAGGAGCGCGCACCCCCGAGGCGGATGGACACAGACGGCAGCCCTCCCCCTCCCCCAGCAGTTTGCCGAACTCCTGCAGCTGCACCCGGATGGGGGAGGGCAAAAGGCAGCACAGAATTCAAGTGGCAAGCAGGTCTTGTGAGGCAGGAGTCGCGGGTTCTCTCTTGCTGGGGCTTTGGACAGGCTGTTTCCCTCTGCACAACGGGCCCGGTGAGAGAAGCCACCTCCAACGCTTCCCTCGCGGGCCACCAGGGAGCCAGAGCACCGATGGAGACGGGGAGAGGGACTGGGCCATCCTCATGCTGGGATGCCGGGCTCTCAGCGTCTGGGCGCCTGCAGTTTGGGAGCGGCAGGCCCAGCAGAGCCAGTGCCCAGGCTTTTGGGGTCCTTCCAGAAGAATCTGTAACCCACCCCAGGAGCCTCTTCCCCCCAACACCAGCTGTGCTCGATCACTTCCCGCCTCACCCTGTCTGACCTCCACGGCTGCCCAGCAGAGGGAGTGTGGTCACAGGAAATGAGACCCTAGGACCTTGGGGCCATTCTTGGCTCCCCCACTTTCACCTGCCAGGCCTGTACACCTCCAAGTCCCATCATCCGTAGCTAAACACTTCTAGAACCTTCCCCTTCTTTGCACACTTCCCACCCTGCCCGAGCTCAGTGGCTCTGGCTCCCATGCCTGAGCAGTCTCCCTGCTGGTGCCCTCAGTTCCACTCTCCTAAACATGCGGCAGCGAGAGTGCTCTCTCTCATGACCTGAACATGCCCACGGCACACCTCTACTTAAGCCCTCCTTCGCATTAGGAAGAAAACCCAAGTCAACTGCACGCCTCACACAGCCCTGCTTCCTCCGTCTGCATCGAGCACCACATTCTCCTTCCCTCCCGGGGCTCTCCCCACTGCTTCTGGGTCTCTCTGTGCCACCTCAGTGCCTTTGCATATGCTGATCCTTCTGGCATCCTGTCCTTCATCTTGACCCAGAAGCTCCTCCTTTAGGAACTCCAACCCCCTCCCCGACACCCATCTCCATTTGCAGCCTTTCTCCGTCATCACCCTCTCCCACTGGGACAAATCGTCTGTGGGATTCTGTGTAGTGGCCGTTCTCCGTTCTGGACTGAGGTTCCCTTGCAACTGCCGTTTCCAGGGGCCTATGCCCACAGCCTGGCCGGAGGCCTGACACTTAGCAGATACCTGCTGCTCCCCGCCCCCACCTTCCCACCTTTGCTCTCAGCTGAGCCCCTCTGACCACCAGAACCTGGCTTTGCTTAAAAGTCCCTTCCAGGCCCTCTGGAGTCAAGGTCGGGGTCAGGGTGTGGGGTGCAGCCGAGGTGGCCGTGCGGCCAGGCGCGTGCCTCAGGGGGGAGGTGGCCCTGGCGGGCGGGCTGCAGACCTCCGCAGTGGGTCGTCCCGTAGAGCGTGTAGCCGCGGTGACACAGGCACTGGAAGCCGCCCGGGGAGTTGAGGCAGATGTGGTCGCAGGTCCGCTCGAAGGAGCACTCGTCGATGTCTGCGTGGCCACAAGGAGACAAAGTGCAGGGAGGAGCTTCAGGGCGCGGTGGGTGGGGCATGGCCTGTCACTCACGCAGTCTCTCAACACACAGCCGCACACAGACAGCCCCTGGGCCCTGAGGCGTGGGGCACAGCCAGTCCACAGTGAATGTCAGCCTTCCGGTCATAGCCTGGTTTTCCAGTCTGTCTCCAAGAACCTTGCATCTCTGGGTTAGAAGCCACTTCCCATCTCTTCGGGGGGTGGGCAGGCTGGAAGTACTCTGGATACAAGGTCTGATGAATTTCTGCCTTTTTCCTATCTCACATTCTAGTGTGATCAGGACGAGTATTTAATCTGCATCTTCAGGAAACTGCGAGGGGCTTGCTTGAGGAGACAAGTGAACTGGGACACAAAACCAGGCCTTTGGGAGGCTGACCACACTGTGTTTTCTGGCCACTCCAAGAAGTCTCTTGAGAAAACAAGGAAAACAGCTCAAAGAGAAAAGGTATGGCGGGGGGGGAGGGGGATATGCCACCCCTAAGGGATAACAAGAAAGCCTTGATGGTACATGAAATTTGATCCTGAGCTTCCTGGCAGCCAGGGTAAAAAAGGAAAAAGGGTCACAGAGTGCTGTTACTGGAAAGGAGGAAATGAACAGCATGCTCACAGAAGACAAGTCTGTCCTGGCCGTAAATTCTGAGGAAAATGGCTCTCATGGGACAGCTGATGGGGGCTCCCGAGGGCAAAACAGCCACCGACCTACCTTTCCATGGGCACTGCTGTTGGAGGTCATTCTTTGAATATATTAGCTCATGGGACTACACACGTTGATGATATACGTGTGTTTGTAATAATCTAGCACAAGGAAGGAATCACACTGGGGTGCTCAAAGGAGGATGTGATCCCTCCCAGCAGGGGAATCTGGGAAGATCTCCTGGTACTGGTGGCACCTGGACTAGACCTTGACGGATGAGACTAGCTTGGAAGTAAGGAGTGGAAGTAGCGGAAGGGCACTCTGAGCAAAGGCCGGGAGGGGGCGCACGGGGCCTCCAGGGAGTGGAGAAGACTGGCTGGAGCCCAGAAACAAAACATCAAGGCCTCCTCCTCAGTGGTGTCCCTCCGGTCCCACGGGGCAGCTGGGGGTATAAAGTCAAGGGCCCTCCCTTAGGCCTCCACGAACTTGGCAAGGCAGATGGAGAAACTAAGTCAACGTGCAGAGGAGTCTGGAGACGTGACGTGCTCCCAACGGGCCCACATGCTAAGGGGAAGACAGAGCCAGGAGACCCACAAGGGAGGAAGAGGCCAAGTCAGGGAGGAGGCTGGGGTCACAGGAAGAGTCCAGGACAGGCTGGCCCCAGAACCCCCTCACCGGTCTTCTGCTCTTGCCTTCCTCGGTGTCCTCGGGAGAGCACATCCCTCGTCCCTGAGGGCCAGTCCTGAGCGGCACAGATAATGCCGACTCGGCCACGTGCAGCCTGCCACTCCTCTGGGAAAATGCCTATTCAGCAGTGTCCCCTCCCCCAGGAAGCCTTCCCTGACCTCTCTTCCCACTGCCCATCCTCTGGGCTCTCACTGCATCCTGCATGTCTCTCTCCTGGGCTTGGGCAGGACTGTGACTCCGGGCTTCTGCCCAGACCTCACACCATGCCTCGAAGGCGCCCAGGAACCCTAAGGAAGAGCTGCAGGAGAGCGCCTGCAGTGTGCCACGCCGTCCACCAGGTGGCGGCAGCCCACCTCTGGAGCCAATGTCGGGGGGCGCCACCAGGAAGGACAGGGTGCCGGAGCTGATGAGCTCTGCCCCCCCGCCGCCTCCCTGAACACACACACTCTCTCTCTCTCTCTCTCTCTCTCTGATGCACCTCCAGGCCTTAGTTTCGCATCCATAAAAGGGGCGGGTTGGACTGGGTGATGTGAGGACCCCTAGAGTCATGAAAGACAGAGAAGCTGGAAAGGCCAGTGGGGGCTGACACGCCCCGGCCCTCGCCCCCCACCCCCACAGGTGCCCGCGCAGGCCCGGGAAGGGCGGGCAAGGTCGCCGGGTGTGCACGGGGTGGGGCTCACCTTGGCACGTCCGCTCGTCGGTCAGCAGCTTGTAGCCCTTCCGGCAGCCGCACTCGAAGCTGCCCACGGTGTTGCGGCAGAAGTGGTCACAGCCCCCGTTGTTGGCCAGGCACTCGTTGATGTCTGCGGGGCGCCCAGCGGGCAGGGCGAGGCGAGTGGGCTGGGCTGCCAGGTGGCGGGGCCCCTGCCTCCGCGACTCCCTGCGCCCCCTGGCGCCCCGGCCTCCTCCGGCCCCCGCATCCCCATCGGAGTGGCCCAGGGGCCTGGCTTGCAGCAGCGGGGGGCAGGGCGGGAGGCTGAGCTACGCTGCCCCCCGCAATTTTGTGAGCCTGGGCGGCACTGGCGGCCAAGAGAGGAGGAAGTGACGGCTGTGTGCGGGACAAGACGACAGGGATGGGATCGGGACGACACTCGGGGAGGCGGTGCAGCCTGGAGCGGGCCGGCTGCTTCCCCATGGCTGTGCCCTGGGGTGAGCTACTGGGCCCCGGAGCCTTGGCTCCCCCACCCTGGAAGAACACCAGGAGGAGCTGACGAACTAGTGGTCCTGGGCTGCTTGTGCTGAGTGAGCTCTCAGTCCGCAGTCTGTGGGGTTACTGCCCATTTTATGATGGGAGACGGAGGCTTGGGAAGGTGACCGGTGTTCCCGGGCTGGCTGGCGTCCCCCTCTAATGCCGCCTATTGGTCTGAGCAGTTTCTAACTGCTGTGGCGGGACCCTGGGAGGTCACCGGGCCTAGCCCCATGCAACAAATGGCCCCTCCCAAGCAGCCTGGCCAGGTGGCCTCTGCTTGCATATCTCTAGTGATGGGGGGCTTTCTCCCTCACGGCATGGCCTGCTGCAGACGCATCACAAACGTCCCCCCGACTCACTCGACTCACTCGTGAGTTCCTTCCCGCCCCGCCTCCGCCTGCTTCTCTGGGCTTTGCTCTCTGGGCTCCAGGCCAGCCAGGCAGACTGTGTCGTCAGAGACCCTGGCCCTGAGGTGCCTCTTTTGACTCCACCGTTCCTCCTGGCCCCGACCCCAAAGCTCCCCATGCTGACACGACGCAGCACGTAGTAGCAGAGCTTTCGCAACGGGGTTCTCACCCTGATTTGGAGGCGCTGGGAGGAAGCGAAGAAACCAGAAAGGACTCCTCCGAGTTGGTCATTGGCCGTGTCTCCGCAGAGCTGCTGACTTGGACCCCCGCCCCCGCTGCGCCTGTCCTGAGTGTGGGGACCCGGGTGCTCTGTCCTGTGTAACTGGCATCACCGTACGAGCAAGGTCCACCTGCCCGCTTTGTGCTGAGCCCCACGGAGGGGACTTTGTCCCACCCCGGCGACTCCAGATCGCGGACGGCGCCTCACCTCTTTTTCCGCAAACCAAACAAACTAGACCCGACACCCGCAGGACAGTCCTAAAGCGGTATTCCCATAGAATGCTCCCCAAAAAAAACCCCAGCTGTGCGGTCCTGAGCAAGGCTGAGGCGCCCCGTGGGCAGTCCTCAGAGCCTCTGGGAGGGGATGTGGCCTAGCCCAGGACCACTGCAACCAGAGTGGCTTTCCTGGGGACCCCCTGTGGGACCAGGCGCTGCGGGGTGCAGGGCACCCAGCGGGCATGCTGCTGCATCTCCTTGCCCTTGGCTGTCCCCCTCTCCACCCCAGGCACTTCTACCCCAAAGACCCACTCTGTTTGCATGTTCTGGTGACTCTGGCACCAGGAAGGTGGCAAAGGAGGGGAACCCGAGGTATTCCCCATTAAGGGAGGCCTTTGGGTTATCAGACCTGGCCCTGAATCCCGGCTGTGCCGCTGCCTGGGTGACTTCACGCCACTGAATACAGTAGGTGCTCTATGTGTGCTCGCCAAGGTGATGACCACTAAAAACAATAACTTCTCAAGTCTGGGAATTCTGCACATGCGTGTGTTCTAGGAACAAAAATGCCTATGGGTGAGCCCAGACCCCACAGCAGGCAGTCAGACCTTGTGGTGCTCACTGTACCTACTGGGCACCAGCTCATCCTGGTGCCCAGGCCAAGCACTTTCTGTCAAAGTCTTGTATGATCTTCAAAACACCTGGGGGACCAGGTCCCTCATTCTACAGAGGGGATCGTAGCTACACGTAGCAGCCAAATTGGGGCCCAGCTCCAGCTGTCTCCAGAGCACCGTGCCGACCCCACAGCCTCCAGAGAGTGGACATTATGTTCAGTTGAGGGCCTGTCCTGGGTGGAGGCTTGGGCATCTCTGTCATCCTCTCTCCTTGGGAATTATAGGAAGATGGGGAAATTTCTAGCTAAAAGCCTCTGGCAGGAGAACGGAGACCGGTCTCATCTCTCCCGGCTAGCTGTGTGATCCTGGGCAGGGAAAGGCGCCTCTCTGAGCCTCACGTTCCCCATCTGTGAACTGGGCTGGGAACAGGTGCCTCTCACAGACTAAATGTGCAGAGGGGGCCTGCCTCCTCAGGAATGCCTCAGGCCTTCTGGAACCCCCAATCCTGTCCTCATCCCCATCTGGGCCCGTCAGCCGCGGGCTGTCACGACAACCAGACAGGCCATGGAAAGCATGTTTGCTTGAGGCCAGGCTGGTGTGGCGGCAGCCTGGGGGGCGGAGTGGGAGAAGCACCCCTTAGCTCTAGCCAGGGTACAGTCACACAGCCCCTGGACCTTCATTCTGATGGGAGCCTGGGGTGTGGCCTCTGCCCCTCTCTCCCCTTCCTGCCCTTCTAAGGCTCTTCTTTTTCCTCACTGTGCCCACACTGGTCCTGATCCCAAAAGGCAGCTAGCAGACCCCTACCTGTTTACAAGTCTCCCGTGGCCCCCAGGCATCCCAGGATAAAGGGCCAGCCCCTTTCTGTAGGCCCTTCCCTGGGCATCCTGGGCCTGGGTGTCCTGCCTTCCCCTTTCTGCATGCTTGGCTTCTGCCTTGGCGGCCCAGACTCCGGCGGCCTTACCCAGTGCGGCCCCCACATGGCATGGCCCTGGAAACAGCTGCCTCCCTGGAAAGCCTTCCCTGACATCCCCTCCAGAGTTGGCTGTCCCCTTGTCATGGACACAGATGGGGGAGCTGGCTCCTGTCTGGGGCCCCCGGACCCAGTATGCGGCCTGCACCGCGTGACTGCCCGCAGCATTCACTGAGGGGATAAAGAATGAAGGAGTCGGAGTGGCTGAAAGTAGGGTCGGGTCTTGGGCCGCTGGGAACCTTCAGATGCATCAGCCAGTCTGTTCAAGCATCGGGGCGGGGGAGGGAAGGGGGGTGGGAGCTATAGGAACACAGAGAAGGACAACGGTTCCTGCTCCCTTCTGTCCATCCCGCTGTGGGGGCACAGCACGGCACCCCAGGGGCCATGTGGAGGGCTTCCGGGTGAGCGTGGGCTGGCGTTGCCCTAGAGCAGCCTTGTGGGGAGGGCATGCTGCTGGGCAGAGGGCAGGTGAGGGAGAAGAGGAAACAGATGGTGGGTGGGAGTTCTCTCAGACTCTTCTGGAAGGTGCTGGGAGGAGGGGCCGGTGTCTCTGAGGAAATCCAGGTTCCAGCTCTGGGAGTCAAGGCCCCAGACCTCCTTCCTCTCAGAAGGGCCGATCAGCAAGGTGCCCCCTTCCCAATGTCAAGCAGGTGCAGCACCGAACAGGGAGCCTTGAGGCTGGACCCCTGCACTGTCCACACTCTTGAAACAGAGCTTGGGACACATCCTCCCACTCACACCATGGCTCCTGTGTTTCGGGCAGAATTACCCCCACTTTCCCATGTGTGTCTCCACCCGCCTGTGTGACCCCTGTGTGCCCGGGGCCTTCAACTCCGGATTTTCCAGGACCTTTGTTACCTTCACCCTCCAGCCATTGGTCTTGCTTCACAGTGGCTTGTGGCTTCCAGGATACGCTGAACCTTTGAAATCACTCCTTTGATATCCCTTCTGGGCCCTTGCCAGGACCAGGGCTGCACGCCCACTGCGGAGCCGAAGCCTCGGGGCCGGGAATTCCCAGCTGGGCTGGTCCTGCCACGTGCCCGCGCCCTGACCTGCCTCTCTCCGGTCGGCTCCAGGGAGCCTGGGCTGTGCGCGAGGCTCTGAGACGCCAAGCCTGGAGGTCAGTCTTCATTTTCCAGTGTTCTCTGATTTGAGGACGTGATGCGGTTTTTGACTAGTCCCACAATCCTTAAATTCTACCTCCAAGGACAATATCCGATACCCGGATATCCAGGACAGCATCTCATCTCCACTACCGCGGCCAGCACCTGGGTCAGGTCATGTCACCTCCAGCCGGGGTGAAGCCAGCGGCTGCCTCGCTGCTCTTTCAGACCCTACCCTGAGAACCCTGTCCAAGCTGTGGTCACGGACCGGCTCAAAATGGAAACCCAAGCCGGTGCTTTCCCTGCCCGGGAGTGTCTGGGGAGCCTGCCAAGGTTTGGAAGAATGAAGGGCCCAGCCCCCCCAGCACACAGTCCCTGCACCATCTGGCCTGGCCTCCCCCACGTCTCACACACCTGGGCACCCTGGACCCCTTTGGGTCCTCGCACCCCTGGCCATGGCGCCGCTAGAAAGGCCGCCAAGATGAATGCTGCTCCCCATGGCCTCCCAGCCCCGGCGCAGGGCGGGCTCCGGTCCTCGCCTGCTGCCAGGCTCTACGTCTCCATCCAGCACCAAGCAGTCAGTGACGCAGGTATAGCTCGTGATTTTAAAAACGGAGAAACTGTCTTCAGCATCCGATAGAGGATCTCCAGGGACAGGGAAGGTCTGGTTCATTCACCTGTCTCCCCAGCCCCTGCACACGGGGGCAGCCCAGAAACCCCATCTGGTACGGCAGTGAATGAGACCTGCCTGCAGGGCAGGGGGTGGGGGGAATCTGGCTGAGGGCAAAGGCCTGAGCAGGGGCAGCCCTTGTTAAAGGGTTGGAGTGGTTCAGGAGGAGCTGTGGGAAGCAGGGTGGGGGGCTCAGCGGGGTAGGCCTCCGGCTGTGGGGAGCTCCCCGCAGCACCTCCCATCCCCCAGACATGAGGTGGAGGTGGGGTGGGGACAGGTGCCCCCCAGCCTCCCAAAGGCCAGCATAGTCCCCCACAGGTGCTCGGCTGGGGCATGGCTGTGGCACAGACAGCTGGGCTCCTGGTGCCAGCTCCCAGGGCCTCAGGTCAGGGACCGAGCTGTGCCCGGCCCTGCGGTCCCATGCCCGAGAGGGAGGTAGCATGGTCCGACTTTACCCTCTTCTGCCCCAGCGCTGAGGGCACGGGGCCAGGCCTGCTGTGTCGCTGCCGGCTGTGGGGACGGCTGGGCCCGCGGGGAGCCCTGGCCCGTCCCCCTGGCATCCGGTCCACGTGTTGCGACTCGGCTCCAAGTGGGCCGAGCAGGGGCTACAGAAGGGCTTTATTTTCAAATAAACAGGTGGGAGGACTGTTATTTCTGTCAATAATCCCTAGTTTCTTCCCAGCAGAGCAGCTAGGAAGGGGAAGTCACATGCTATCTATTTTTACAGGCTTGAAAATAGCCCCCCTCGGACTATTTAAAACCTACGGAAGCCTCTGCTGTCCGCATCTTCACCCACTGGACTCAGGGAGTTCAAGCCCCTCCGTCCTTCCACTCGCACCCCTCCAGCCTGGCCGGCTCCCCAGCAAGGTGGGCGGCAGGGGCCCACGGCTGCGGGGGGGGGGACTCGCAGGGCCAGCCTGGCACGAGGGGCTGCCCCTCCCTCCCTTGCAGGGGCACTGTCGGTCCCCTCTATTCCCTGCCCAACGGCTGTGGTTGCTCAGGGCTCCTCGGCCGGGGCTGCGGGGTGGCCTTTCAGTCTCCAGAGCCCTGACAGTTGTCACTTCTCTGCTCCCCTTGCTTCTTGTTTCCTGAGGGAGCCCTAACACCCCAAGTGCCCTTGGAGGGACTCAGGAACTCTGTGGGGGTGAGCCAGGGAACCAGCAGGAACAGAGAAAGGTCTACCTGCTCTCTTGCAGAGGCTGGGAGACTGGCCCGTTCCCACAGGCTTCCCCTCATCCTCCTAGAGCCTCATTTCTAATTGCAGATGGAGGTCCTTCTGCCTCCCCAGGTCCTAGTTGAGAGCCCCCACCTGTCACTCCTCTAGCGACATGGACACACAGCGTCCGCATGTTTCTACCGGTGGCAAGAAGACAATCCCACCCCGGTACAAGGAGACCGGCCCTTCCCAAACCTCCCTGGGTTGTGCTGTTGCCCCAGCTCTGCCAGATGCTACCACGAGCTTGAGGGTGAAGAGATGGCCGACCCCCACCTCTACTCCACCCCCCACCCAGGGCCACAATGAATCACTGGGGACCCAGGAGTTCCTGCAGTGAAGACACCGCTAGCCTAGCACAGCGGGCAGCCCTTTCCTTGGACAGCAGGACCCTAACTTGAAACCTGGGTAGTGCCCTGGTGTGGACCCTCCCTCTTGTCGGCCTCTCCAGCAGAAGTACGGCTGACCCCGGACTCCCCTCTACCATCACAGGCAGCCACGGTCACGTGCAGCGAAGCATGCAGCCCCCGCCCCTGCCTGAGTGGCTCTGAGCTGACCTTTGCATGTCTTCCCGTCGGGCTGCAGCGTGAATCCCACGGGGCAGCTGCACCGCACGCCAGTGGCCGTGTCCCTGCAGGTCCGGTCACAGCCTCCGTTGTTTACCGCACACGTCTCTGGGGGTGGGGAGACAGAGATGCTCAGTCTCCTCCTACGGAAGCCACCTCCTTTCTCCATCCATGGGAGGACCAACTGAGACAGGAGACCTGAACTGGAGTTCTGAATTCCCCTCTAGCTGTGGGCTTCCCCAAGCCTCAAGCTCCCCATGTGTAAAATGGGAGAATGGCACCATTCTTGTGGGGCTGCCGCTGAGGACCCACTGTGATGATGATGGTGGGTGGGTAAAGGTCTGAACGCTCCAGAGGGCTGTGCTTGAGGAAAGGTCACTGCCAACAGGGCCGCGCTGCGGAGATCAGCGTGGCTGGTATCTAACTGCCTAGGGCCAGCTTCCTAAATCCTTGTCCTGCCCGGACTTGGATTCCAAACCCAGACTCGCAGTCCCTGGGGCTCCCAAACTGGTCTCTGCGTGGACTGGCTTGTGGTCCTGGCTGTTTCCAACAGGGGGTTCCCCGAGCCCGTACACCATCCATCACCTTGATGAGGCACTAAGCTCAACATCTGTTCTCACTGAGCCATAAGCTAAAGGCGTCTGGTTTTTGTCCACTTGAAGCTTGTCTAGTGTTTTTTTTCCCTTTGCAAATTCAAAGGGCCTGGAATGGCTGGGGCAGAGCCTAGGTCACCGAATCCGTCGTGTGGTGAGAATGATCCTTCCCAGGCCCGGAGAAGGGGCTGGCAGAGCTGGGTCACCAGGGCGCAGGTGGCCCGCACACGGAGGAGCCCATTCCTAGGCCTCTGGGCCTTTCGACCTGGGTTTCTTCCCGAGCAGCTGTGTGCTTTGATCTTGTGGGAACCGTGCCTGAATGGGCTTCCCTCTTCTCTTCGTTGTCGGGAATTGAGGAGTCAAAGGCCCCAGCTTTTAAAATCCAAAACTCTTTGCCTGCCCACCTTGGCTTCCTCTGGGCACCTGGCCCCGTGGACATTTTCCCTGAAGGTTCCCCTAAATTGGTTTATTGTCTGTCCTTCTGTGGTGTCTGTATTCCCAGAGGAGTGATCACTGAATACACACCCCAGTAGCCAGGAGTCCCTGCTGCTCATTATACCAAATTCATGATGCCTTGCCTTTGAACTTCAATTTGTGTGTGTGTGTGGGGGGGGGTTGGGTAGCAGGGCAGGGAGCGGGGAAATCTGGCTTTCCCTCTGTGTGTACGTCTGCATCTCTGTGATCCTGCCGGGTGGGGCATAGCAGGCGGCGTCCTGAGTGTTCTGGAACAGGGGTTGGGGTGGCAGAGGGCCCCCGACCCTGCTTCTCGAGGCTGAAGTCTTCGCCATGATAGGATGAGCCGTAACTACTTGTGAAAGGCGAGTCTCCCTGCCTCTGACTCCTCCTAGTCTGTCTCTCTGTGCGTCTCCACCAATCTTAGACCCCCAGCTGGGTGTGTGCAGTTCTGTGAGTTTTCCTGCCTGTGTGTGCACTGGCCCAGCGGCGTGGAGGTCTCTCATGGGTTGGTGTCCCCAGGCCCCGCTCAAAGACCACCTCTGCAAGGAGCTTCCCAGGCCCCAGGTGCAGAAAGAAGGCCACGGCCCTTCCCTGTACCAGGTTGGCCTTTGTTAGCGGGAGCCGGGCTCTGCCTGGAGTCTGGCCTGCTCGGGCCCTCTTGTCTCCCCACCTGCCTATTTACTGGGGCAGCGGAGGCGGGCAGGACAGAGTGTGAGCTTTGCCCTGTCGCTCACGGACTGACCCAGGTAGGCTACCCCCGGGCTGGACCGCGGCACCCGCACCTGGCAGGGGAGGACGACAAGCGTTCCCTCCCGGGCCGGAGGTGAGGATCAAACAGGTTCCCTGCTCGAAGCGCTCGGTCTGGGTCCTGGCATGTAGTAGCTGCTCCACAAATGGCAGCTGCCCTCCTGGGCTTAACCAGAGAGGAAATCCCGCCTCCCAGCCCCACATCAAAGAGCCAACGCAGGCTCCAGGTGCTGTTTCAGCCTTTCATGTGGGAGAGCCCCTCCGAGGGCCTGCCTGCTCTCCAGGGCCAGGGAAATAAGGCTCAGGCCCCGGACAACTGGGACTGGAACATAGCTATGACCTTACTTGGGGACAGTGACGGCGACTGGGCCTCTCTGTGGGGAGGTGGGGTGCGGCTGTGTCCCTGAGAAATGGACCTGGCCAAATGGGCTCCTGTTGGCCCTTCACATCCCTGGGGATCTGGGGGGACTCGGAACGTGGCCTTCCAGAACTGACGGGACTCAGCACACACAGGGCAGGCGGAGGCCAGGAGGGGGCTGGGGTCGGCATGGAGAGTCATCCACTCTCTAACTTCTCCCCTGCACGGTCCACACGTTTAATCTCCTGTGTTGCCCCAGACAACGTCTGGGGCCTAAACTTCACATTCTGAGCGAGGGGTTCGGGGGCCCCCGGGGAAGGCCCCGTCAGAGTTCTGGGTGCTGACACCATCACTCCACAGCACTTGGTTGTGGCAGGTCCCCTGCTCCAGTCCCAGCGCAGCCTTCCAAGCCTCACGTCCCCCAGGCTCTCAGCAGCTCTGTGAGGCAGCTCCCGCCCCTTCCACCTCCCTGGCAAGGAATCAGCCCAGGGTTGTGCGTTAAGTGGCAGAGCTGGTGGGACCCGCTGGGTCCGACTCCGACCCATCCGACAGCCTGAACTCTGCAGTCCCAGCGCCAGCAGGTACCACACTCTCTGCATCCCACCCTGACAGCTCCTGTTCCAGCGCTCCCGGTCTCTGAGCGCACTGCCCCCGGGGCCCCCAGGCCTGGTCTTGGTACTTCTTTAGCATCTGATGCCAGCCCCTGCCCTTAACAGCTGCCGTTCTGGGCCTGGCGACCAGAGTCTGCCTTTGTGACATTCATAGCCTTGCCAACGGTCCCTGTCTTCCCAACCACTGCCTCACTCTGGGTAGCCGATGCCTCTAGGCTCGTGAAGTAATGCTAAGAGCCAATACTGAGGCCAGGCCCTGTGCTGGGCGGGGGAGGGGGCAGTGCACCGAGCAACCAGCCTCCAGCCTGTCCTCTACGCTGTCCAGGCCACTGCTCCTGCCAGGCCCCCAGCGTCCCCTCGACAGCACAGGGTTGGTGGCTGTGTCCTTCTGAGGATAGCGGATGTCTACGGCACGATGCGAGATGCACAGAAAGAAGGATGACACAGTCTACCCAGTCCTTTGAGCTCAAGTGGGGTTTGGGGAGTGAACTCTACAGTTACAGGATGGGCCAGCCTGGGTGGCACTGGGAGCTTTGTGCCTGGGAGTTTCCAAGCGGAGGCTGCTGGGAGCTGCTGAGGGAGCTCCCTGTCCTGGATGGAGCATCAGCCTGGGACCCTCCCCCCCGACCGCTCTCTCTGATTGCCTCAAAAAGCAGCCTCACCTCCCTGCTTCCCAGGACTAGAGGCACCCAGGCCTGGCACTGGGTCGCCACTGTCTCAGATGCAGAAACCAGGCAGCCTGTCCTCTCCTCTGACTGCAGGATCCCCCGAAGGCAAACAGCAAACACGGGCTGGGGACTGCAGTGGTGCTGTCTCTGGCACGCAGGGTGGGGGTGCAGATGGGGTGCTGCCGCTGCCCGGTGAGGCCACACCCCATCCAGGAGCACATGCTGCCAAGGGAGGCCGGAATCCAGGCGCCAGACCTTCAGGGGTGCGAGGGGGGAGGGCAAAGCCAAACCCTCAGAGTGCTGTCCCAGGGAACTGAAGACTTTCTTTCTGGACTCCGAGAGCCCTCTAGTCTCTCCAAAAGAGCTACTGGGTCTTTCCAAAGCCTCTCCTCTCCCCCTGGAGGAACAAGGGGAACAACCCCCCCAGGACACAGTCCTCTACAGCCAACAAAGGATCTTCTCATCTATTGGCCTTGCATCAGCCCCAGAAGTTGGCTTCTTCTGCAGGCAGAGAAACAGAGGCTCAGGGAAGTTCAAGGACTCGTCCAGGCAGGATCAACTACCCATTGTGAGATCGCATGCAAAGTGAAAATGAAGGGCCCTCGCTTAAATATTGAAAATTTCAAGACAGAGGCAACCCGACACTCAACCAGTTGGGGGCCCTTCTGAGAGTAGGGCCCGGGGCAAATCTATGGGTCACGCATCCGTGAAGCCAGCCCCGTATCTCAGGTCTCTCCACTACTTAGAGAAGCCAATATTTGGACCCAAGGTTGGGGGACTCCCGACGGATGAGTGAGCCAGACCAGGCCAGAGAGCCAGGTCTTGGTCGGGGGCCTCCAAGCAGCCGGCGGTGCGGCAGTGGAGATGGGCATTCATGGTGCCTGGTCTCCTTCCCAGCAAGGGGGGCCAACTCTTACCCTACGCAGCCGGGCTGGAGGCAGGGGAAGCTGGGCTTGGGGTGGGGGTTAAAGCGGGAAGGGGCTGGGAGTAAACCCCTTTTCAGCAGGTGGAAAAACCCGACATGTGTCACTAGGCCAGTCTTTGGTCTTTTCCCCACGGAGGCAGAGCAGATGGGAGCAGGGGAGGCCAGCCCTGGGCTGGGACGGCGGGCTGCTCTTTGAGCTGGTGCTGCCTGCTTGCTCCGCCCTAGGTCTGGGCCAAGGTCTGGGCAGGCCTGTGGACAGTCTCAGTCGTAGCACAGGGGCAGAACGCAGGAGCTGTGGAGTCACAAAATGGGGTGCACACCTGGCCGAGGGGCCTCAGGCGAGCCCTTCTACTCCTGGAGTCTGGGCTTCCTGACGTGCGACATGGAAGTGACGGCATTTACCACGGAGGTCGTGCAAGGCCCAGACAAGTGTGGACATCATGGTGCTTTGTAAATTGTCCCAGCAGTGACCACAGGCTCTGTCCCAGACCTCCGCGTGCAGAGACTTAGCACCGAGTCTGTCGCGGCTTCACCTGAGCTTCTGCTCTGGCGGCGCAGATATGCCTCGGAGAGTCCCTGGGTGTCTGGAGACCTCAGCTTAGTGGGGCAGCAGACGGGCTCCCTGCTCTGTCTGAACACCAGCTTGGGAAAGACTCCCTGGTGCTGGGCGGCTGAGAGAGAGGAGCAGAGCTAGAGAGCTAGAGCGTCTGACACTGACCCAGGCCTCAGGGCAGACAGAATGGGGCCTGGACTCTACTGGGCCAGGAGTCCGGGGTCCCCCTCCCCCGGCTCACCCCATCGCATCCAAGCATGGGCTCCACAGATGGCTCCCGTGGCCCAGGCCCGTGCGCCCCTCAAGACTCAGAAGGCCCCTCCGAGTTCTCCTGAGCCCTGCTGGCTCTCTCAGGCCCCAGGCTTCTGTTCAGGCCGTTGTCTCCCCCAGAGACCACTCACTCCCCAGGAAGAGCTGTGTCACGGGGACCCCATGCCCAGCACAGGACGGATTTCTGCTGAAAGAACAAGCCCCTGGAGGAAGGAGGTGGGGCGAGGTGACCAAGCCCCCGCCCTATGCTGGGCCCTGCAGGGGGAGGGAGCCCAAGACAAGCCGCCAGCACAGAGGACCTGCGAGTATAGCCGCCTGCGAGTGTAGCCGCGCCAGCCAGGGGCACAGGCACGGGGCGAGGAGGAAGCTCACGCGGGCTGACTGCAGGCTGAGCAGCGTCCCCTGGCTGAGAGCGACCTGAGGAGAACTGGACGTGGGTCCAGAGGCCCGAATGCCACACTTAGTTCCCGATACGCTGGGGGACTTTAGGCAAAAGATCCTCGGGTCCCTGGGCTGTGGCTCTCCCCCGTGGTGTGACTGGGAATCCCAGGAACTCCAGGCTTGTCTCCAGGGCACGGGTCAGGGCCGGCTCCGGAGGCTCTGATCGGTGGCTGAGCTGTGAGCCCCAGGACCCACAGAGACCCCGTTGGCCCAGACATCTGCCCTGTCCCCTGCAGGCCCCACCCTGGTGGCAGGAGGAGCCCAGAGCTCTTGCTGCCACCTGTCTAGGCCTCAGTCAGGGTTGGTCCACCTGCCCTTCTGCTGCTAAGACCAAGGGAAGCCCGCTGGGAAGAGGGGTTAGGCCCTGGCTCTCCCTGCCCAGCAGCGGAATCTCTGCCTTTGCGCTCTCCTCTCTCAGCTGATTCCTGAGCCGTCCGTGGCTCCTATCACTTTGGGATAAAAGCCACGCTCCCTGGCAGAGGTCCCACCTCTTTGTGCCAGCCCCACTGACCTGTGGGTGGCCCTGTGGCCTGTAGTGGGCCTTGCCAGCAATGGATGACCCTCTGGCACAATGAGCCTGCTGGTTTTCTCGAAGTCCCCTGGGCAGGTGACAAGGGTCGGGCACCCAGCCCCTCTGCAGGGAGTGGGGAGCAGGGCTCATCCCTGTCTGCCGTCTGCCACCCCTGCTCCTGACCTCACTGCCTTCCCTCCTCTGCCCAGTGACCCTGCTCTGCCTCGGCTGGCCGATGCCCACTCCTGAGAGCCGTCCGCAGAGAGCGGCTCTTGCCTCTGGGGGGAGAGGCACCATGAGGGCTGGGCGCTGGGTGACTCTGTCCTGGGAGCACCTGGGGCTCTGAGGGAAGCTGGGCCCTGGGGGACACCCTGGGAAAGGGGGTGCGGGGAGCCAGGGCGACTGTGGAGGCCAGGACAGCAGCCCCAATAGGGAAGGGGCTCAGGCTGGGTCCCAGGGGAAGGGGGAAAGGAGGCCTTGGGAGCCCCGCTTGCCACCCAGCACTGCTCTCTGTCCCACTGGAGGCCAGAGGGCCCCTTGGCCTGTGGTTCTCAAAGGGTCAGGCCGACCTTGAGGGAGCCTGGCGGGTTCTGGATGCCACCTCTGCAGCCCATAGTGGGTGACCATGCGACCTAACCTGGGCCCTGTGCTGACTCCCGCCCAGCTGTGTGGAGGGAACAGGCCCTCAGGCCCGCACCGCCCCACCAGCTCCATTTACCTGGGACCTGGCCGGGCTGAGGGCAGTTTGCTGTCAGTGTCAGTGGAACTGTCTTCTGGAGGCACTGGGCAGGCCTGTGATCTCGGGGGTGACACCCTCTCATGGGCCTGCCTGCTGGGTGCTCAGAGAGCAGGGCCCTTCTAGATCTCAGGGACGGTGCCTGGCAGTCTGTAGCAACAGGCGTGGGGGCCGCGGCAGAGAAGAGGCTGACCGGGAGTGAGACAAGCAGACCTTGGGGAAGTTTCTTCAACCAGAGTCACAGCAGCAAGACTTCTCCTGGCCTCTGGCTCCTGCCTTCGCTCTGGCTACTAAGGGGAGGGGTGCTGCGAGCAGACAAAGTGGGGCTCACGTGCACCGTCTTGCCGGAGGCCATCCTCAGGAAGGAGCGTGAGACCATGACGCCCATTCTACAGCAGCCTCATGAAGGCCCAGTTCGTGACCCTTCCTCGGCACTGCCTTGCCCCTCCCACCACGTGGGACCTTCTCAGAACACCCACCACCAGCAGCAAATGCCCTCTGAGCCCTCACATGCCAGCCGCAAGTCCCCTGCCCACCGTTCCCTGGAGGGAGTGTGGCGTGGCTGTTGGGATTCAGGGAAAGATAGGGCAGAGGACAGCCTGGGGCCGAGGGAGGCAATGCCCAGCATCCATGCGCCCCTCCTCCCCCTCCTCCCCTGGGACTTCCTAGGGCCAGTGAGGCTGGCACATGGGTTCTGTCTTCCCTCTCCGAGTCCTGGCCTGGGAGCTGGGCAGCTCCTAGGCTGGGCAGACCTCACGAAAGGGTCCAGATTGCAGGTGCCTGGCTGGCCGCTGAAAGGCCCTCGTTCACCTCGCTGGTTCTTTGGGTCCCCTTTCCTATGGCACCACCACCTCCGACCTGATCGAGGTCAGGCGGGCCCCAGGCTTCTCACTTCATGGCCTGGGCCGAGCATTCCAAGGCCCCTAGGAAAGCACCAATGGCCTGGGCAGGAGAAGCCGGGAAGAAAGAACGGAATGTGACAGGGCAGTGCCTTGTGCCACACATAGGCCAGGCGCCCCTCATCGAACATCTCATCTGAGCTGCTTCGGAATACAGACTACAGCCCCCTCGCTTCTAGCAAAAGAGAAAACCAAAGCTCAGACACGTGAGGTGCCCCCGGCCTGGAGACGATGCTGGTCACCGGGGAAGTCAGGACAGAGCCCAGGTCTGGCTGCAGAGCCTGGGCCTGGACACCAAACTGGAAAGAATCACTGTCAGCAAAACTCCAATCACGTACCTCTAAGAACAAACGCACGTTCTTCCAACAAAGGTACCGCCCGCGGAGCCACCCGGACCAATCCCAGCTTCCCTGGGACAGACCCGGGAGTCTCGCTGCGGGAAGCCCTGAGCTCTGGCTACCCCTTGGCCGAGAGGCAGCTGCCGACGCCTGGTCTGCGGCCAGTACTGGGCCTGCCCGTGGCGGAGCCAGCCAGCCGCCCTGGAGGCGAGGGTGGGCCCGAGGAGCTGAGCGAGCAGCATCCAGGAAGGCTGGACGGTTGCCTGCCCCGGTGGCTGGGGCGCGAGGGGAGCTGTGGGTGGCTGACTGGCACTCCCAGTCACTCCGCTGTTTCTGCACACGGGGGCTCCTCGGAAGAGCGCCGACGAACCAAAGACTGTATTGGTAAAATAAAGGTGCCCTGGACTCTGTGGCTTGGACTTTAAGCTCCAGGACCCTCCTGAGGCAGGGCAAGGAGCCACGTCAGCCAGTACACGAATCAGGAAGTGGGCCATCAGGTGGCAGAGGGCATCGGGGTCACATCCTGCTGGGCTCTGGCGCCCATTTGGACCAAATCCTGCGTGGCCAAAACACCTAGGGAAGGGTGAAGGCAGGACAGGGAGGGGGCTGGGGACAGGGTCTGGAGGCCCAGAAGGAGCACGTGGGGGTCGAGTGTACCTAGCTACTGGTGGGATGGGGCGGCATGAGGAGCCGCGGGGGGCAGGCAGCCTCTTACCCGAGGGGCGCCCCTTCAGACAGGCTATGTCGGTGGGGAGCTCTGGTGGCGGTTCAGGGTGGGGGCTGGCTGTGGGGGCGCGCAGGCTTCAGGGCTACGTCACAGGGAGGTTTGGGGGGCTGCTGCCACAAACCAGGAGGCATTTTGCACAAAGCCTGGGAGCTGGGCCAACCACTGAGAGTCGCTCTGACTGGGCAAGCACTTGCCCAGACACCACCATCCCAGCCGACCCTCGTCACAGCCCCAGAGGCTGGGGAAACACGAGGTGCTTTTAAGTTCTGGCAGGGGAAGGGACTTACCAAGGCCATCTAGGGGGAGAGGGCAGCACGGCAGGCCAGGTGTCCCCATGCCCAGTTCTCTGGTCCACGCATGGTCTCCCCCAGGGAAGCCATGAACATGCACCTCCAAAGAGCCACGTGACCCTGGCTCATCCCTCAGCCCCGCTGAGCTGGGCCAGCTCTGCCAGGAGATGAGGATGGCATTATCTCCCTCAGCTCTCGGGGGTGACCCCAGCTGCCCGCCTGAGCACATCGCTCTCTCTGTAACACCGTTCTGTGCTCCTTGCCCTCTGCCTCCAGCCGCATGAGCACCCTGAGCCCAGGCCCCAGCTGCGCCACCACGCACCGGCTTCATGCCGTGGGATTCTCTACTGGCCGCTGTGCCTCCAACACCCCTGCCTGCTGCGAGTTCTGAACCCCAACCTCTGGGCCTGAGCCCACGCTTCCTGCTCGGTTCACTCTGACCCCACCACTCAGGGACAGCAGCAGGGACCCCCCCCCCCCGCATCTGCAGGAAGTGGGGGAGGGCTTGCCTGCACTGACCTGTCTGCAGAGGGGCAGGGCACACACGACCTGTAACTGTCCCCCTAGCCTCGTTCTGGGGGCTGAGAGAAGGGCATTCAGAAGGATGCCTTGTGTTAGCTGTGCCCCCCGAGGGGACAGCTCCCCTGGTTTTTGCACTTTATGAGATAAGCACACAGCCTGGCTAGAAGCCGATCCACACTTCATCTGGGGCCCAGAGAGAGGGGAAAGCACTAAGGCCTCAGGCTCCAGAAGAAGCCGAGGGGCTCATGGGTGAGCGCTCTGGGCCTCTCCAGGACAGGAGTAGGACCGGTCCCTCCAGCCAGGCTTGGGCTTTGGCACCAGGAACCCTGGGTCTGGCCAGAAACACTGCGAGGCTGGGGTGAGTTATGCCTCTTAAAGCCGCAGCTTCCATCTGGGCCAGCCGATGCCCTGCCCATTCTAGTCTGCGGAGCCCTGCCAGCAGCCTCCCTCCTCCCTCCACCCTCCCCTGGACTACTCAGCCGGGTCACCATGACCCACCTCCTCCTCCCACCAGCCCTCAGGGCATGTGGGGTGTGTGTGTGTGTGCGTGGGCGCACACGCGCGTGTGTCTAAACTGAGGGCAGGACCACTGTGTGTGTGTGTGTGTGTGTGTGTGTCTGTGTGGCTAACCGGAGGGCAGGACCACAGCCGGGGGCTCCAGCTGACTAGAGAGCAGTCACCCTTGGCAGCAGTTCATGGAGAGGGAGGAAGCCTACCTACGCTGGTTCTTCCTGCACAAGAGCCCAGTGCCTGGAGCTGGGCCCAAGGTCTGCCCAGCCTTTCCCTCTGGCTGGCCTCCTGCTGAGCACCTGGCCTGGGAAACTGCCCTGTCTCATCCCCTCCCTCATCTCAGATCCCCGCTGCCAGGCTTGCCCAGGGTTCCAGATCCGCCGCATCGCCCCCTTTCTCTCCCAGCTGGACACCCGCCTGTGGGAACGGTGAGCAGCGAGGCCCCACTCGACGCCAGGCATGTCCTCCAGGAAGCCTTTGTTCATGCTCTGTGCCGACCGGCCTTCCCCGTGCTCCTGCTCTGGGCCAGGCCCTGTGCTGTGCTCCCGGGGGCTGTCAGAGATGGCAAACCTGACCTCTGCCCCAAGTCGGGGAGCCCCAGGCTTGGGATAAAAGAGGGTGTTGGTAGAGGAGGGGCAAGAAGCGGGGATAAGGGTCCAGTAACGAAATGGGTAACGGAAGTCCGGTTACGTGTGGACAAGCCTTTGCCGGGTAGAGCCATGTCAGATGGCCCCTGGTGAAAAGTGGTGGGTGGTGTGGCCCAAATGGGAAGCTGCACGTGCAGGGCTTCTAGGAGGGGACTTCCAGGAGGTGACTGATGGGTGGGCCTGGAACCAGCATGGGGGGCGTGTGGCGGCCTGGGGGAGGAAATCAGGAGAGGCCCGGGGATCCTGGAGAGGATGGCTGTAGAGAAGAGGTGGCGGGTTGGGGGACAGCGGAGAGGGGAGCCGGGCAGGAGTGTGAATGTGTGTGATATCGGCTGGACCTCTCAGGAGGTTGTATGGTTAGATGGGGCTGGAGAAAGCACGGGGCTCAGACTGCAACCCCCAAATGTCAGCCGTGAGCACAACTACCCTGCTTTTGCCTGGTCCTCCCCGGCCTTCCAGGGCTCCAGCCCCTGGGCCCCCTTCCCGGAGCTCTCTCAGCCGCTCCTGTCTGCTAGGCCCCTCCGCATGCTCACACCACTCTCTGGGAGCCCTGCTAGGTGAGAGGGTTATGGGATCAGGCTGATGCAGGAAGGGAAGCCCGGCTCGAAGGGATGATGGGGACAGGCCGCTGTGGGATGGAGGGAGCCAGCTCCTGATACCTTTTTGGGCCTCCGTGTCCTCAACTGTAAAATGGGAATCGCTTTAGCGCCAAGCCTCAGGGTGGCTGGGAGATGAGTGAAGGCTGGGACAGAGCAAGGCCCAGAGAAGCTGGGGTTTTCGGCTAACTATTGCTGTACTCACCGGACCTGGAGCACCTGGCTCCCCTGGGCTCAGGGGAACCCCTAGGTGGCTGTGAGGACACATTCCAGTCTGGAGGGCTGATGCTTCTCAGCTCCTGACTTAGGGCCCCAGACTTGGAGTCCACAGACCTCAGACCCTGGCGCAGACCACGGTGAGGAGGAAGAGTCCTCCAGAACGAGCGGGCTGATGTGCACGGAGGCTGCTGAGGAAGGGGTGGGTGCCTGCTCTGGGGGCGCCTGCCAAGGCTATAAGCCTGGGGCGGGTGGGGGGGGTTCCTGCGTGGACCTCCGCATCCCATGCTGCCAGCGGCCCCTGTGTCCACCCCTGTGCCCCGAGATCAGTGCACCGATCGGTGGAAGTGAAGAGGGTGGACGGGGGCTCTGCCTCTGGAGCTCACAGCAGCCAGCCTGGGAGTTTCCTCCCAGACCGAGTCTGAAGCATTTGTGGTCAAGAGTTAACAGTCCCCTGAAATGTCCTTTTCTTAGTCCTCCATGATATTACGTGGCAAAATGGACTCAGCAGATATGACTAAATTAAGACCCTTGAGATGAGTGCTTGTCCCGGATAATCTGAGTGGGCCAATGCGGTACAAGATTCCTTAAAGGTGGAGAAGGAAGGTCAGAGAAAGAGAGCCTGACGGAAACAGGGTCAGACAGATGCAATGTGGTCGGCTCTGAAGACAGGAAGAGGCCGAAAACCAAGGAATATGGGTAGTTCTAGAAGCTTCTAGAGCTTCCAGAACAAATGCAGCCCTTGCTGACACACTGACTATAGCCCGGTGAGTCCCAGGTCCAACTTCTGACCTATGGAAGCTGCTGTGCTGCTGCTGCTGGAAGGCACTAAGACTGCAGTACCCTGTTAGCAGCAACAGACAGCTAACACGGCATCCATCCCATGCGCACGTGGGACTGACTGAACACCTGGGCTGGCAAGAATGACCCAGGGTGGCTCAGCAGTCTTGCTAGGACTGGGGTCCCAGGAGTGCATGGTAAACTTAGCTGGGTACTCAGGGGTTCTGCACAAGTCAGCCAGATACTTGAAATTTATCACTCCAACCCTCATACTCAAATATTTTAACCGATTTTAATGTAAATCAAACATCTGTCACGTAGTTTGAGCCTCTTAAAGAAAACATAACTGCCCCCGTTCTTAGCCTGTGCTCAGTGACTGGGGTTAATTATAAATGGCACTTGCTGGGTACAGCTGAGACCCCAAGGCTGGGGCAGGGCCACTTAGCCCCGAATGGCCCCCGGCTGCTCTGCTACAGGCCACCACCCTCCCTGTGACATGGAACCGGGGGTGTCACCCTGGGCCTGCAGAAGCAGTCTGTCACTGATGTGGTCACCAGAGGAGGGAGGTTTTTTCCAGCCTGCGGGGCCGAATGGGTTCTAAAGGGATGTCTGAGGGGATTTCTATAACGAGAGGTGGGAATTCAGGGCAGGCCAACTATCAACCTTTTCCCTAGCGCCTTCTGAGCCCTCCAATTGGCTCCCCTGACGCTGCCTCCCAAACCTGGAGTGAGGGTACCTGTGCGCTCAGCTCATTCCTTCTCACTTCCCTGACCCCGCTCCAGGCTAGCACCCGCCGACTGCAATTAGAAAAAGCAAGTCCACAGCTCCTCTCTCCGCCTTGCCGTCACCTGCTTGCCGCGAGTTCAGCTCGGCCCTCTTCTGCCGCCACCCTCCTGCTGGGAGCTGTACAGGGCCTCTGGGGACCCAGTACCTGCCCCTGCTCTGCTCTGGGGCTCTGGTCTTGGGCAGCAGTACCGACCTCTCCCAGCAAGTGAGGCTGGGGCTCGGCGTGCCCTCAGAGCACCAACAGCTCTTAGGTTCCCACCACCCACCTCCAGCCACCTTTCTGACTTACACCTTCCAGGATGGTAGTAGGCAAACCTGTCTGCTGGGGCCTTCAAGCCCACTCCTTGGCCATATCCATCCCTTCCTAGGCCAACCCAGACAGCCCAAGTCAACATGACAGCCCTGCCCCGAGAACTTGTCGAGAGGGGCTTCCAGACAAACCTTGCCCCATCTGCCTATTACCAGAGGTGAATCTTCCAGACTCTCTGAACCTCAGTATTCTTGTTTGAGAAACATGGCTATGGCCTGTCCTGCCCAGCACGGACCACAGGCTGCACAGAGCACCAGCAGCCAGCCCGGATCTCCTTTGCTCCTTCAAGTCCCACTGGGGGAGATGGGCTCAAGCTTAGTCCCCAACATGAAAGGTCATATTCCTTCCGTGGCCCCGCTTACATCTCCCTTTTCCCTGGGTGCCTGGACTCATTTGAGGTCCATATGAGGACCATAAAAGTAGGCGACCTCTCCAGGACTCTGTGGCTCTGACTTCCATGGTCCTGTGACCCTAACACAGCCATGAATTTAGGATTTAGCTAGGCTCTGCAGGGTAGTATGTGACCGTGGGCAACCCAGGGTACCCCAAAGAGCCTGTTTCCTCCTCCAGGACACAGGAAATGTATCACCTGGCCCCACAGCTCCCAAGGCTGCTATAACCTATCAGACTGCCACAAAGAAGGTTGTGACGATCCTAAACCACCCTACAGCTCTGCTCCAGAGGCCTGGGCAGCTGGCACCATCCAGGGCCCAGCAAGTGCAGAACCACAGAACTAAGGAGCAGACTTGCTCTGTGAGCGAGCAGCCATCTCCCCCTCCTTCTCTTTCCTCACCCTGCCGAGGGTCAGCCACACCCGCAGGCCTCCCAAGCCACCCTGAGCAGCGCCAGGGTTTCTGGGCAAGACTCCCTAGAATCTGGATCCAGCCCAGGGTCAGTGTCTGGAGTGTAGCCCACATCACACCTGCCTCTGCTCCTTGCGCAGAGGCAAGTGGGTGCCTGAAGTTCAGGGAAAAGTGGGCCAAGGCTGCCCACTTGCACCCACCTCAGGCTGGGTCGTTCACCGAGTCAGGAGCCTGGGGACCAGAAGGGGTTGAATGAACCTTATTTTACCCGGGGCCTGCCAGATGGCCTGAACAGGCCTGTCCCCTCTGGGTAGCAGATTTCCCAACTACAAAGCCAGTCCTGAACCGAGCTGTCTTTCTTGCCCTGAATGTGGCTTCTCTCTGGAAGGAGATGGGAGAGGTGCCGTGCTGCATGAATCCCCGCTCTATGCTGGCGGCCCCCGTCGCTTCTGGGCGTCCCTGTGCCTTGCTGATCCTGCTTATGTACTGCGATCAGAGGAACGCAGAGCAAACGTGTCCCCCGCAGAGGCCATTAGGCACTGGCTCTGGGCCCCTCGCCACACACACGCACGCACACACACGTGTCTGATGAAGGGCGTAAACGTTAACAGAGAACACGTCAGTTCCCACGGGGACTGGAGCCCCCCACTCACACGCAAGTGTGACCACACGCACGTGGGCACACCGCACACAGCCCCCCCCCACGCACACCCCGTGCGCCGGCACGCACACACGCACGCACCTCCCGTGCGCCAGCACGCACGCACGCACGCACACCCGCGCGCCGGCACGCACGCACAGCCCGACACAGCAGCACGCGCATGCGCACACACGCGGACAAAGGCGCGAGCACAACAAAGGAAGTGGAAGAAAAGTGTTACCCATGAGGAGCCGCCGTTTCACCCGCTTGTCCACATCAGCTACTGACGTGGCATTGAACTGAGAGCGCTCAATTGCAGCCTCATCCTTCTCTAAAACACAAGTAAGGGACAAACACGGAGCCGGTGGTTAATGACAGCCCACTTCCCGCGGCCCAAGACAGTCAGCCTCTCGGCGTGGCGCACACACAGCCAACGCAGCATGCCGGGCCGGGTGTCCGCGCCGAGGGGCGAATCCCGGGAGCCTCCAAGGTGGTGTGTTCGGGGCAGGAGGCGGCAGGGGTGGGGGGTGCAGAGCGGGGGACGACCACACAAGGGCACGGGTGGGACCCAGGGCCCCGCGGTGAACACACAGAGGCGGCGGCTGAGGTCAGAGTGGACAGACCCAGCTGCGGTGGGGGCGGGGGGAGCACAAAAGCACACACACCCCCTCAGCGCACATGGAGGCAGAAGTGATTGCAGATGCCCCCTGCTCAGGCTGGGGAGGCAGGCACAGGACAAGGCAACATGACAAAGGGACAGGGTCACGAGGTCCGGTGATGGCTGTGCCTGGACAGCAGATGCCCTGTGTCAAGGCAGGAAAGTGTGTCAAACACTCATGCAAAGTTAAGAACAAAACATAACAGAGGAATGAACACAGACGCAACAATGGATCCAGTCGAACAGACAGAAAGAACAGGGGTTCGATTTGGGCAGCGCTGGTTGCCTGCTTGTCTATAGAGGACTAGAGCGAGACATTCAAGTGCTTGAGGAGGGGCTGCACAAATGGGTCAGTCATTTTAGGAGCGTGCGGAGAGGCAAGTGGGCGGCCGGGGAGCATTCTGGCCGCTGGGCAAGACGCTTGACCAAGATGCTGCCCGTGGAGGAGCACGTGAGGTTAGCTGTTTGGCGGCCCTCTGCTCAGTGGGACACACGTGGAGATATTTGCTCTGGAGAGGGGAACCTAAGCAGCAGTGAGCAGAGACAGAAGGAAGGTTCTCCTGGCCAGCAGAGGGCAATGGCCCAGGAGCTGGGTCTGGAAGAGGGTTTCTAGGGGAGGGGAGGGGAGGAGGGGGGTGAGAGAGGTTACGTTAGAAAGTAGATCCAAGCAGGGACCTTCACATGCAGCAGACACTAAAAGATTTAAAAAAAAAAAAAAAAGGAGAAAGGATGAGGAGTCAGGTGGACAAAGACAAGATGTGTTAGACGAGGCTGGGTGTGTCTGGCCGGCAGCTGTCTGCCCTGGTCCCGTGGCCGGCAGAGCCGGCTGCACTGCAGACACAAACAGTGAGGGAGACCCAGCAGACGAGACAGGAAGGGGCCGCTGGGCCTCAGAGGCCCCCGGCAGGACAGAGGAGACAGGGAGAGAGGTGGGAGAGGAGGTTCTAGATGGGATCAGGCTGCAATAGAGACACTGGTCTGAGACCAGGTTTTGCTTTGAAAAAAAAAAAAAAAAAAAAAAAAAAAATTTTTTTTTTTTTGGTTGTTTGGTTTGGTTTGGCTTTTGGCTCTGAAAATAATTAATGAACGTCAGTTATCAGACAAGACAGGCAATCAGGGACCATCACCAGAAAAGCAGGAGGAATGAGATAAAATGAAACCAAAACGGCCATCTGAGAGGAGACCACACAGAGGAAGGGGAGAACCACGCGGGCAGCAGCTCCCGGGACGATAGCCGGGACTAGGGTGAGACGCTGGTGGCCTGCCCGCACCCTGGCACCCCCACCCGGCTCTCTGAAGTACCAGGGAGTAGTCACAGGGACAGAATGCGACAGCAAACTCTGGCTTCACGGCTTTGCTTGCTCGCCACCCCTTTTTTGTTACTTCAAAGTCCCTCCAGAAATATCTTCAGAGTCAGTAATAAGAGATGGGGCCCCCATTAAAAAGAATACATATGGTCACTGCCTGTGGGCTTCTGAAGTGGCCCGACACTGAAGAGAAAGAAAGCAGAGGATGAACAAAGTTGGATGGGTACCAACTTTGCAATTCTTCTTTTTCTCAGTTGAAAGATATGCGGGGAAAGACGCTACTACTGATTATGGCATGAGGTAACCACAGAAATTCTAGCTTCCTCCTGCAAATATGGACCAGGAGGAAGGAGGTGCCCAAACTCAAACTGAGACTCCACGAGACAGGAGGGGACAGAAGGGGCATTGCTGAGAAGAGACTCTAGCTGGAGAAGTCTGGCAAGAACCCCATTAGCTCAGGAGCGGAAAGCAGTTAAGAACACCCAGAACCCCTTGGGACTCTTCCATCCAGTCTCCCCTGGTGTAGACAGTGAAGACTTAAAGCTGCTTTCTGAGAAAACCTCCTGGTTTTCCAGGCTGGCGGTCAGCTCCTGTTGCTAATGGGGCTGATATGCAGGTTAAATGAATGCGCCACGTGTCCCCAAATCAGGGGAAGAAACCCGTATGCTTTAAAACAGAAGCTGCCCTCCTGCGGCACAACCCCCCTCCTCCCCGCAGACCACCCCCACGTTGAGGATGAGGACCTGCAGAAAACCCACAGTGACACAAAGCAGAGGCGCTTGGTCCCGGGTGACTGGGCGGCCCTTGATAAGTCTCTCCGGAAGGCTCCCCCCGGGGACGTCTGCCAGCCCCGTCAGTACTGCGGGGTGCTCCTGGTCTTGTTCCCTCATGCTTCCTTCTTGGAAACTGGGACATGGTGGGGCGGTGCTGGCGTGCTGGCCAACTTCGGGGCCGCAGGGCGCGCCCTGGCGGGGGTGCAGAGTGGCCCGAGGCAGAGGCGTGTACTCACCAACGCACGTCCGCGCGTCTGAGTGCAGGGCGTACTTCTGGTGGCAGCCGCACACGGGGCCTGCGTCTGTGTCCTCGCAGCTGTGCTGGCAGCCCCCGTTCCCGTAGTTACAGGTCACTAGTCAGGCCCCGAGTGTGCGTACGCGTGCATGAAAGGAACGACAACAAAGACGGTTAGTTCATCGGTGTTGGTCGGTTCTCTCAAGGGATGGGGAGCAAAGTGATGGCTTAAGGCCATCAGGGAATACAGGCGCACATTTCCCCTGGACTGCAGCCCCCGCAGGGCCTCGAATGGAATGGCTCGCTCTCCTGATGGGACCTGGGGTGGGTCTGTCCTGGGGACAGACCTGGGTTATGTGGGCTTCAAACAGGGCTGGCACCAGCTGACAGACTCAGAGGGTGTCAGGTGAGGACAGGGACAGGAGAGATCATTTTCTCCTTCCTCTGTCCCAGAGACACTCAGAAACGGTCTGTCTTGATGGGACAAATGTCTGTTAATGGCAGGCATCCTCCGCAAGGTGGGGGAGGGTGGCAGGGGGCCCGTGCTGACAGGGACACTCGTTCAGTTCTTGCCCAGCTTGCTCTCCTCTGCCCGGTACTTGGGCATGAGCAAAGATGTCCCCGCAGAAGTCTCGTCGGTCCTAGTCCCAGCAGCCATCTTAGCCTCTGTCCCCTCACAGCCTGGGTCCTCCCAAGGCAGTGTCCGAACAGACGGAACCTGTGCAAATGAACGTCAGCTCACGTGCACTTTGGAAAGTGACCTTTTATTTAAACGCGTTACATAGTTTGTTTGCAGGGTCTGTGGCCTGGAGGAGCCGGAGCCCTGCAGCCCAGAATCCTGAAATGTTTTACAGCATCAGCAACCTGGGCGGCTGGAAGGGAGCTGGACAGAAAGGAGCCAGTCTGAAGTAGGAAAAATTATAAATGCAAGTTACTTTAAAAGAAAACCGCTTGTTACCACGTTTTAGGATGAGTGGTATTACCGAAGGGGCTCCCAGACCTCTGTAAAGCAGCCCTGCTTTACTCCGCTCACAAGACAACCCTAAAGGTGCTCGAAGATGCAAAAATCAATCTCAGACCAACCAAGCCGAAAGTTCCGACTTGGCAGTTGGGGTTAATGATGTTCCATCAGGTTGATGCATGGCAGGGCCGGTGCCAGAGGGAAGCCATGGGTGGCAGCCCCCGGAGATGGATCCCAAGCATTCCAGAACTTCGTACCGCAGCTGCCTCTCCCAGGTGGTGCTCTCCCCAGGGGCACAGCACACAGCCTCCAGGGCGTCCGTCCCCGAGTGATGGTGGCGGCCCTGTCAGCCTGGACACGTGCCATCTCCCTGCCAGCTAAGGAGGACACGAAGAGAGTGGTTCTGCTCAGTGTCCCAGACGCTGTCCTCACGACCAGAGAGAGGCTCTAGTGGGCTGCCTCTTCCAAGGGGAACTAATGTCCCGTCCGCAGGAAGGGTCCGACTTCCGGGACGACCGTTCAAGGACCTGCAGAACCGTTCCAGCTCCCTCTGGCCCTTTCTCCAGAGGAGCATCTCTTCTCTCAGTTTTCCCGGGAGCCCAGAGACCTGCAGTCACATTCTCTCATCTCTGAAACAGCTCATCTGCCTGGGAAGAGCCCCAGGGAAGCCACGGGTATAGACCGGCAGGGATCTCAGGTGAGGGCAGAGCCCTTAGAACAGCCCCGCCTTGGTCCGGACATCACATGCCCTTCCAAACCGAGGAAAGCCCCACTTCAGACCGGGCAGGGGTGGAACACCGCAGCTAGTTCTTTCCGAGTTCTGGGCTCCCGGCCATGGGCCGAGTCCTGCAGGTGACTCTAAGGAGGATGGAGGGCTGTCTGAGGCAAGCCGACGGAGGGCCATGCTTAGGGTCCCACACCCCCTGCTGGGGTTTGTGCATCTCATGGATCCCAAGGGCCGAGCTCGTGAGCACCTAGAGCCTACAGCCTGTACACGGTAACAGTACGGGTGCTGTGGGCTCTGGGATGACCAAGAGAGGACGGAGAGAACCCCCTCCAGCCCTGGAGTGGGTCCTGGACTCTGGAGAGATGAAGGAGTTTGGTGCAGGGGCCCTGTGGTCCCGCTGGTCCACAGAGGCTGGCTAGGCCAGGCCCCGGCCCCCACCCCAAATCCAGATCTAGAATTTCTTAGAGTTAAACTGGCCTCCGGGGCTAGAGGGAGAGCCTGAGAGCTAACCTCACATGACCTCGGCATGCGGACCGCACAGCAGGGACCAAAGCTGACCAGACTGCCAGCCAGCTGTGCGGGCCTTTCCCAGGAGGGCAGCAGGGTGCTCGCCTGCTCCTTGGCCCCAAGGCTGGTGGCCGATTCTCCACACAGCTGGACGATACCCGGGCCCCGAGCCAAGAGGCTGGGGCTGCTGTTTCTTTCACCAGCAAACATTCAGGGCAAAGGCTTAGCTCTTCTCTGTCGGGGGTGGTGGGGGGCTTCTCCACTCACAACACTGCCTTCCTTGTCCCTGACCTCTCGGATCAGGCTGGCCCCTTGGGAGATGTTCTCTGAGCAAAGCGTCCCCTTGCCGTGCTCATCTCAGACAGATCAGTCAGTTCCAGCCACTTGCCTACGGCTCTCTCCCCAGCACCCAGCGCAGGGCCTGGCCAGTCTGGCCGAGTGAAGGAATGCTCTTTACTTGTGGCTGAGCCTTTCAACAAGCCTTGGCCGTTGTCCGGAGGACTGGGAATGCTGGAGCTCTTCGCTTTCTGTTCTGCCGAGTGGCAGCAGGTTTCTCTGTAGCAACAGGAACCGTCTGATGTAGAGGACGGGAGGTCCTGGCTGGAGTCCCGGGGCTGGAGTCGGGCGCCTGCCCGTGGTGACCGCGTACACATTAATCTGTGTGATCCCACAGGAAAGCCCAGGAACAAAGAGGAAGGCTGCTCACATCTCAGAATATACCTGGCCAGAAGGGAGCATCTTCACGTGGGGGAGTGGACAGATCATGAGTGGGGGCTGGAGCATGGTCTCCGTGGAGACAGGGGCGGTGTCTAGTGCATGTGGGTCCCTAAGACCTCGCTGACTGAGGAGGGCATGGGTTGGGAAAGGTGTGGCTCGTGCCAGAGGAAGCTGATGACAGCCAAGACAGCCAGACTAAGGATGACAAGCCGGTGAGGGCCAGTTGTTTCTTGTCCACAGAACGAAGGCTGGGAAAGCAAGGCCCTTTTCTTCGCGAGAGCTGGGCAGCTCAGTGTCCCATTTCCGGGGCAAGTTTGGGTCTGCTTCTCCACTGCAAGCTGGATTTCCATTTCTCTGTATCAGAAAGCGGGCCTGGAATGAAGTCCTTGTCTCTGGCCAGGTGCGGGCCGGGCTCACACCGGTCTCTCTCAGCTCTTGGTCCACACAAGCCAACCCGGCCTCAGCACAGGCCGCCCCTCCCCTCCCCACACAGCTGCTGGGAGCTGGGTCTGAAGCTCTCGAGGGCTGTGAGTGTGTTCAGCCCTAGTCCTACTTCATTTGCCGTCTCCCACTGCTCCTGCGGAGCTGGGGGACCACATTAAGAGGCTGCCTAACAACACCCGAGCCCTGCCGCCTGACCTCCGGCCTGATCTTGGATGGCACCTTTGGCCAGAGGCCTCGTTCAACCCAGATCTCTCTCACAGGGCATCACCATTTACGGCGGGCCCTGCAGGGGCAGACTGCAAAGTTGATCTTTGATCCTGGAAATAAGGTCAACACAGGCTGGGCTGGGACTCCCCCCGGACCCCCAATCCAGCTCGTCTCCTTCTTTCCTACCCTGTTCTACCAAGAAGCCCGAGCTTGTAGGCCTCTGTGCACAGGCCCCCATACCCGCTGGAGAGCTTGGGCTCAGGGCCTGTGGGGCTTCGGGCTGGGGTTACAGCAAGCACCATGAGGCTCTTTAGCAGGGTCCTGTGCTGGGGCTATTGGTGGGGTATGCTGGGGGGGATAACACCGTGTCTGGAGTTCACAACCCCCATCCCTCGTGCCTCCCCATGCTTCTTTGGGGACCTTGCCCTCCTTTCCACCCCAAGGTGCTGAGAGCCCTCCCTGGGCAACGTCCAGCAGACTGGACAGACCCCCACCCTCACCCCCCATCCCTCATAAAGCAGCAGCAGGAGACGCGTGGGGACGTCTGACCCATTTGCCTCCATCTACCTACGTGTGCAGTCCTTCTGGTTTTGGGCAAGGTCAAAGCCGGGCCTGCAGTCACAGGCCACCCCACCTTTGGGCGTCTCCCGGCAGATGTGGGCACAGCCGTGGTCTTTGTTCATGCAGTTCATACCCTCTGGGAAGAGACAGACGAGAGAGGAGTAGGGGACCGGGGGAGGGAAGAGAGAGAACATTTTAGGCTGGAGAGAGGCGGCCCATAAAATGTCGCCATCAGACACAGTGCTCAAGGGCTGCCCTTCGCAAACCCCCCCTCCCCCATGCCAACACACGCCAGGGTGAACGCCTAGCCGTCCACGAGGGGAAGCAGGGAGAAACCACGGACACCGTGCCAGGTCTCGAACCAGGGCTCACTCTGAGAACAGTGCTGTGAAGGCCTCCAGGGAACCCACGAAGAAGCGTCCCTTCCCTGGGTCAGATCACAGAACCTGGTACGGCTCGGGGGTTTAGACTGTTTGTTCACTAGGGCGGGTGGGTAGGGGGAACACGGCACCTTTCCATCTGCCCAGGGACAGCACGTGCCCCACTGGGGCAGGCGGAGACTTTGGTTTCAGACTGGGCCCAGGGCGGGCGCTGACAGTCAGGGGACTGGGTGGGTGGGCAGCAGCCCTAAGCAAACAGGCCCTGGCGGGCTGGCTCTCGTTCCCCGCGAGGCCTGTCCATCCGGCTTGGCCACCTCTCACTGCATCCCTGCACAAGTCAGAGGCTACCGCCCTGGTCTGCTGGACCTCGGGCTCGTCCTCAGCAGCCCCACAGCCATGTCCTGAACTACTTGCCACCCACCTCCCCTCAGCTGCCCGAGGGGGTCTCTCTCTGCCCCTGGTCACTACAGGGCTCCCAGGACCCACGGAACCCTCACCCCCAAACGCAGAGCCCTGCACCACCTGCGGCTGGCTCCAGCTTCACTGCACATCCGTGCCCCACGGGGCCTGTTCCCGGTCCACGAGCACACGTGTCCCCACTTCCAAAATGCAGTTCCTGCTGGTTGACAGGTTTCCTTTAAAGGAAAATGTCTGCCAACCTCAGCACGTTGTTCTGTGAAGCCTCACCTGAATGGGCAGCCGGCAGCAGGCCTCCTTGCTGGTTGGGAGGCCTCAGAAGGGGGAGATAGCCCCGGGGTGCCAGGGCTGGGCCCCCCACTGCCTGCTAGCGTCCCCGCCCTCTGGCTACAGCGGCCGTGTCACCTGGAGCCCGTCCCTCTTGCCCTGGCTTAGGCCCTTCCAGCTAGTTCTCTGGGCCGGGCTTGGAAGCCGGGTCCCTCACAAGGCCGGCTTTTTCCTCCTCTCCTCCCAGGCTCCCCGAAACTCTACTGTAGTGCCAAACCCTAGGCAGCGGCAAAGTTCTGGGCACGTGCTGGGCCCCTCACCCCTATAAGGCAAGCATGCCTTTCAGAGGTGGGAACGCCAGGGTTAAGACAACCTGTCCGAAGGCCGATGGGGCACTGAGAGGCACCACCAGGACTTGGACCAGTACCTCAGGCTATAAACCTCTGTCTCCCTCCTGCCCCCAGAGGCCTTGTGCAGTGCAGGGCTGGGCTGCCCTGGGTTTCCAGGGCAGACACTGGGGACCATGAACACTGAGTCTCCAGAGGCCTGGCCTCCACTCAGTGCACGCTGAGGGTTACACCGAAATGTGCTCTGAGGGCTCGGGCATGACAGGGACAATGAGGGTCCCCTGGCTGGGACCCAGTCACCCCTAGTTCCTGGGAACCCCCGCCCCAGGAGATGATCTGCCCTCCCCAACTGCCTGGAGCAGCTCAGACCCCTTTCAGATGACCCCGGTTGATGTTTATCTTCCTAGTGATTTGTGAGGAGTTTCCAGAATTTATGAGGTCATCAGGGGTCAAGTGAGAGGTCATAGGTCACAAGTCCATCAAGAGGCTAAAGGCAGATGAAAGGAAGAGCTGCTGTCTGCCCACACGGCGCCCCGAGACCTTACTTCCATGTCCGGTCCGAGAGGAGCCACCCCTGGACAGAGGGGAGGAAGCCACAGACGGGGACACACGGCGGCCTCCTTTCCCCAAGGTGGCTGCCCCACGGGCCAGGACCAGCTCCGTCTTGACCCTGTCCGCTGTAAGCACGGGTGTGGGACAACGGAGATCTGACATGCGCTTGAGAACACACACACCCAGCGGCTACAACGAAGATTTTTTAAAAAGTCTGAATTGAAATGAAACAAAGAAATGGCCCTGAGGGAAACTGCCCTGTGCTGGGCGCGCTGACCTCTGCGCTCATCTGGATTTCCCTCTTCCCCGGAGCACGCCGCTGGACTGACGCAGAGTGGGACGAACTACCCAACAGCTGAGCGACCGAGCACTCTGGTGCCGGGGCTCCTCGCTGGAAGCTTCTGGTGCGTGTGGAGGGACGCCCCCTCCTCTCCTGGAATTCCACAGCAGCACACGGCACCTTGCAGGGCGGCATGGGAGACACAGTGGGCAGCGGAACGACGGGCGGGGTAGGGACGGTCTGGGGCTGGTGTGGCATTTCTGGGGTGTGGGTGCTCCACCACGGTCAACGCCAAGCTCCGGGGGGAGGTCCCCGGAGGTGCAGTGGGGGAGGGGGCACCGGGGGCCCTTGCGGGCCCGCAGGAGGCAACCTCACACAGAAAGTACGGCTCTCTTGGGTCACAGGCTTAAGTCAGGCAGCTCGGGGTAGGAGTCTGGCCTCCTTACTAGTTGTGTGTCTCAGAGAAAATCGCTTCTTTGATAAAGTGGCCATGATCATCTGTGCCTCACAGACAAGGCAGGGTGGGTATTCTGACCCTAGATCTTTCCATGGGGGCGCCGACTGCAGAAGGCTGGAGCCAGAGAAAGCACAGCTCCTCGTGGGGACCTTGGCTAGGCCGGGCAGCCCCTCCTCAGGTAAGCTTTCGGTTGAGGGGCTCTCCTGGGCCACGGAGACATATGCAGCCTCTCATCAGGTCTCCAGAGACAGGCTCGCTCAAAGACTAACTGCTCTGAGGTGACGGCCGGCAAGCGGTGGTCACCAAGTGGCCTCCCAGGCCAAGATCACGGCTGTCTTAATGGTGGGCTGAGTCCGCCATCACCCTTCACTCCCCGCTTAAGTGGCCCTTCTGGCTCCCCCGTGCCCACAAATGTACAAGGACTTGTTCCTGCCTCTTTGCAGCCTCGTCTCCTGCCACCAACGATCCGAACTCTACTGCCCGCAGTTCCGCACTGCCCACTGGACGTCCCCGGGAGTGCCCCATCCACGCCCCTGCCTCTCTGGTCTTCCACAGACAAAATCCTGGGCCTCTCTCAAACCCCACCAGTTCCACGGGGCTTCCTGACTGCTCCCATGTCACCTCCATGCCACCGCCCCGCCTTGATCTCCCAGGGCCACCCGGTGGCTGGCCCAGGCGATCGATGCCACTCACACAGGTCTGTGCTTTCCTCCTATGCTGGGAAGGGCCCAAGGGGCCCTGTTTCAGCTCAGGCTTATACGTGAGGAAGAAAGGGAGATTGAATTTCCATTCCCAGCCAAAGAAACACAACTTACGAGAAGCACTGCTAATCATCACTAACCATAAATTTGTCACTGGGGAGCTGATGTGGCCCTGAACGTTGGATGCTAAACAGAGCCTAAGGCTTTAGAAGTCACTCGGCTTTCTCCCACACCATGGACTTGCCATGAGGCAGTCTTTCTTCCTGAGAATCTAGACTTTTAATAATGAGCCAAGATGTTGACGTTTTGCTGACAAAGCATAATTCGGGGCGGAGGGTAAACCAGTGTTCCAGTCCAAGTCGATCTGGAAGCAAGCAGTGGGAACATGGAGCCGGGAGGGTGGGCCTCAGGCTTGAGTGTGTCCACGTCAGTGGGAGAGGCGGGCAAGGCCCCCCATCTTCTACGTAAAGAACCGAGTGAGGTCACATGACTCACTGAGGCTCTCCCCGCCGGGCTCCGGAGCACAGGGCCCTCCTTCTAAAGCCGAGGGCAGGGCCAGCGCTAGGTCCCCAGTGGAGAGGGCTATGGGACCCCTTTACATTTCTGACGATTACATTTTTTTTTCAGTTCTCACAACTACGGAGGAGCCTGAAGAGTTTCTGTTCAGGGGTTGACACGCCACAGCTACTCATGTTTACTACAGCAGAAATTCAGTGGGGGAAGCTTACATTTAATAATTTGTAACGATAAAAATTTAAAAACGTATTACATGTTAACATTAATTTTTTAAATTAGAAACCGCATTTTCCAAAGCAAGGGCAGGGCTGGCTGAGAGGAGGGTCCTTGCAGAGGAGGGGTGGGGGACCGGCACTGATTCCTGACCTGCTGTTTGAATCCCTGGGAGTGAGGCTGGGCCTCAAGCCACGTGTCCTCCGCACCCCCCCCCCCCGTTCTCCAGGTTCTTGTCACTTCTTGTCTCCACTGGGTAAGGGGGTGTCTCAGTTGGCTGCGCCAGCCGCAGCCTGGACGCTACAGGAAGTGGTCAGCCCGTGGTGGCACTCCAGAAGGCGCTGGCTCCGAAGGGCCAAATGCCACCGTGTCCCTCCTCCAGGAAGCCTTCCTCGGCCCCCCAGCCCAGTCAACGGCCTTCTGGACACCTGCGTTCCCCTCGCTCACAGCACTGACATGGTGGCCATGTTTCTCCTCCCTGGTCTTCCTGTGACTCTCTGAGCAGCCCCTGAGGGCAGGCTGAGCTCTGAGCCTCTCGGTCCTCACTGTCCAGATAGGTCCTGCCTGGGACGGGATCCTCCGTGTCCTCACCGCGAAGGGAGGGCAATGGAATAAGCCTTCCCCTCCTCCACGAGGGGCTGGGACACAGGTCTGGCCCTCACACGCCAGCAGCCGCCACCAACTGCCGGCCTCACTGAGCCTGGAGCCCTCTCAGCCTGACAGCTTCTGGAGGAAGCTCCTCCGAGCTGGAGGCCATCAGGGTGTCACCCTCACATCGGCAACCATCGCAGAGATGGTCGCAGCTGCCCAGCCTGAGGGGCCGAGGACTGGGGTCTGCTCTGTGCTGGTAATTCAGCTCCTCATCCGCTGGAGACACAGAAGCCACATGACCTTCCCCTGGGCGCCGGGGCCCACTGGCTGCTGCGGGCCACGAGAAGATGCGTGTCACAGTGGCGCAGAGCCACAGACTGTCAGGGCTGGGTGGAGCCCGGCAGTCCTGTCCATCCGTCTTGCAGCTGCGGAACGGGAGGCCCCGAGATGGGACGTGTGTGTCTCAGACCACACGGCAGGACTCCCGCCCAGGCTGCTGGGCTCCCGGATCTCCCCCACCCTGCGGTCCCGCACCACGCGGGGGGGACCCAGTAGGCCGACTGGCAGCAAGCTCTTCCTGCGGGGAGCAGAACGGGGAGCCTGGCGCAGAGGGTGGTTAGTGGGGCTGCGACTATTAACGGTCTTCAGAATTACGAACCTATTCACATTCGAGGCCAGCGCAGACGCTTCTTCCGCCGTGAAACTCTCTGGGCAGCCCCTCATGGAAGCACATAACCCCTGGCCCCTGGGACCTTGTCGCAGCTGCCCCTGAGCACAAGGGGGAGCCTCAGCTCCCCTGCAGAGCCACCAGGTGATTCTGCCCGTGTCACCGCTCTAGCCTTTGGGAACAGTGCGAGGGTCCCCCGAGGAGCCTGGCCCTCCCACCCTTCATGCTTGTCCTCTGCACCCCGCCCTCCCTCGGCAGCCTCACCACAGCGGCCTCTGGCAGGCCTGGCCCACACGCACCAGGACTGCTCAGAAAGGCCGTGGGCTCTCAGCAGAGCAAGGAGAAGGGTCCATGCGCCAGCCTACGACAGCCATGCCACCGGCCAGCGCTGAGGGGCGTCTCTGCCACAAACGTGCTTTCTCTGGACTCCCCTCACCAGCTGCCTGATGTCTTCATTCTTGCAGCGTAGCTCAAGGCCGGACCCCGCAGACCAAGTCTCCTGGCTCTCTGTCTCTCCCTTCCAAATGGCAAAGTGCAGATGGGGTGGGAGGCAGGGTCCACTCTGTATGTCCCCCTGCGCTCGTCTACCTGCCGTCACCTCTCCCACCAGCCAGAAAGCTCCTGTGGGCAGGGAAGGTCCTGTTGCTGCTACATCCTGCTGCAGGGCCTCCAGAGGGCTAGGTGAGCTGGGGGCCCGTCCCAGTGCTCGCCACCATCAAGGCACACTGAGGAAGGGTGTGCCACTCCCAAGAGGCGTAGGGGCCAGAACCCGCCTGTGTTGTACCTCACTGAGCCTCTGGTCAGAGACCTTCTTCTCTGGGTCTCTCTTTTCTTCTTCTTCTTCTTTTTTTTTTTTTTTTAAAGATTTTATTTCTTTATTTGACACACAGAGATCACAAGTAGGCAGAGAGGCAGGCAGAGAGAGGGGGAAGCAGGCTCCCTGCCGAGCAGAGAGCCCGATGCGGGGCTCGATCCCAGGACCATGGGATCGTGACCTGAGCCGAAAGCAGAGGCTTTAACCCACTGAGCCCCCAGGCGCCCCGGGTCTCTGGGTTCTTAGCTGGGAGATGGGCTTTCCTATCCTTCACCTCCAGGGGTTGTCGTGAGACTCAAACGAGACAACTATGTCATGTGTGTGGCACAGGCCGGGTTCCTGACTCATCCTCCCTGGTGCTACAGGCAAATCTTTGCTAAGCCACCTCTCCCACCCCTGTGGGGGAACTTCAAGGGACCTCTTTATCCTTGTCTGGGTCCTTAGTGCCCAGCATAGGGCCTGAAAGAAATACTAGGAGAGCAAAGGTAGGAGAGAAGGAGGGAGGAAGAGGAGGAGAGAGACAAAGGCTGCCCAGCCTCAGCGCACCTCACAGAGAACTGTGAGCATTCTGCAGCATTCGCAGCTGTGTGTTCTATGAAACAGCCCCTCAGGAACCCCACAGCATACATTAAAGGCTCTGAGAAGCCCTGCAGTCACTGGTGTGACAGGCCCCTGTCTCTCCTCTAACACAGCCCCACCCTAAGATGACCCATGTCAGTTCCTCGTCACCTGGCAGATGAGCCTGTGGTGGCCCAGGGACCGAGGCAGAGCAGGCCTGGGCAGGGGATGGGGGCCTGGAGCCTGCTGTGGCTCCCTCGGCCTCAATCCCAGGGAGGGAGAAGGTGGCACTCCCTCTGCCCTCTTCTGGGAGGGCTGTCCTGCGGCCAGTGAGTTGACAGGCAGGACGGCCAGCACGGCTACTGCCAAGGGTCCGTGAATTTAATTAGGGGAACAGTGAGGCATGTGAGCCACTGGATACCAAGCACTTCTGCGCCGGGGGATGGGTCCTGAAGGGGCTTCAGGGTCCTTGGCTCTAACCTCTGCTTCCACTCCACCCCAGCTCCTCTGAGGGGGCCAGACCCCTCTGCCCAGCTCTGGCTGGCACATGGTTTCCACTGACGCCAGTCCTCAGGCTCCTTCAGAGCAGGGGCCAAGCCCAGGCCTGGGCACAGAGTGGGTTTCTCTGAGCCTGCAGAACCCGAGGGCCCCGGCACAAACTCTGTCCTCCCAGGGCTCCTGCTTTGTACCACATCTGCTCTAGGGGGTCAAACAACAAGATAGCTATCCCTGGGCCACGTGCGGCCTCCCCTGGCCTAGCTCCCCGTCCTGATACGGGGAGTAACCACACAGTGCCAAGTTCAGCAGAAAGCCTTATTTACCTCCGTGCCTAGAGGGGAAATAAGATTGAATTTCAGAGTCGTTTCCAGAAATCCTGGTCCTCAGGGACTTGGTGCCAGGCAGGCCAGGCTGCTCGCCAGGTCGAATCTAATTCGATCTAACCCGTCCAAATCCAATTATGTTCTGCAAACGTGGACCGAGTGTCTCCTTGTGCCCTGTCCCACTGCTATGACATGGGCGCAATTTCAGATTCTGCCACTTGCCGCGTGACCTTGGGCAATCACTTCCCACTGAGCCTTAGTTTCCCTGCCGTGTAACGGTGGCTCGTCGGAGGCCCTGCTTCGCAGGTGCTCACTCAAGCCACCTTCCCCTTCTTGGGCCAGTGAGGCTACGGACACAGGTGAGAGCTCCAGGGACGGCACCCGCGGCCAGGGGAGCCACGGAAAGGTTGTCAATGGGGCGGGGGTGCGCTTATGTGGCAGGAAGATCTGTGGATGCGGCAGGCAAGGGCAGCCGCCCCGACAAGGCTGCAGGCCGGAAGCAGGTGGGAGGCTGCTGCCATTACCCTGAAAGGAATAAAAGAGTCTGGAGGGAGGGCAGTGGCTCTGGGGAAGGGAGGAAGGCTGGGTTTGGGATGCAATTAGGAGCCCCTTTCTCTGACTTTTCCAGAACACATGGTGTAGGGAACTTGGGCTCTAACAACACTTTCATCTAACTTAACCCTGCTCACAGGCCTGAGAAGCAAGTATCACCATGTCCATTTCACAGACAAACAAACAGAGGCGGGATCTGGGTGGTAAAGAGCAGCCAGGGCCACACCATGCCTGAGCAGCAGGGCCAAGTCCCCAGCCCAGCCTTTTGCTCCCCAGAGCCCAGGACTTCCTCGCCATGTCCCCCTACCCCCCATTCTTGCCTATTCTGGGCCCTGGGACAGGCTCTGACCGCCCATTTTTCCCAAAGGCTTTCTAACATTTTTGGAGATTCCAAGAGAGTGTGCACAGAGGTAAACGATGGCAGAATCTGCCTGCCCCAACCCATGTGCACCTCGCGTCTTCGGCAAAGCAAAGTTCACGAATGCATCTAAAGCAGGGCAGGGGGAGGCGGGCCCAATCTGTTTGTACTTCAGAGCTGGCCCTTTCTCCTCGCCCTGGCCCAGGATAACAAAGCCGGAATGTGTGCCTCCCAAGGGTCGTCGCTATGGCGACTTCATCAATAACATCATTTTCCGCATCCATGTCCCTTAACCACAGGGGAAAGGAAGGCAAGCTGGGAACGGCAGAGCAGGGGGAAAAGAACACTTAGCCCACTCCACCCTTCCCCCACCCCAGCAGGAAGGGATTTTCCTCCCCTGCAACCTCATCAATAGAAAACTGCGGAGCCCAGAAAGAGGCTGGAGCCTTGGGGCGGTGGGGAGAGGCTGCTGCCTTCCCCAGCCCAGACTTGGCAAGCCGTCTAAGCGAGGCAGGCAAAAACAAACACGGGCTCCCACACGCTTTGAAGGGGGATGAAGCCAAGAGGGAAAGGTCCTGCCACCTTTGAAGGGGGAGAGGAACGGGAGCGGTGGCAGGGACAGGCCTGCTGGAGGGGTCACGGCGACAGCCACAGCCCGGGTGCTGAACTGTCTCACGCACCGTGGGACTCTCCCCACTGATCAGAGGAGGGCACTGAGGCACAGAGAGGTTACAGCTGATGTGAGGTCATGGGGGCCTGGATCTAGGGGGTCCGGCCAAAAGCTCGCTGCGGGCTGGTGTCAACTACAGCTACTGTTAGCGAGCACTTACTGTATTTTTTTTTTTAAGAACTATTTATTTATTTGACAGAAAGAGAAGCCACGAGTAGACAGAGAGGCAGGCAGAAAGAGAGGGGGAAGCAGGCTCTCTGCTGCTCAGAGAGCCCAGTGTGGGCCTCGATTCCAGGACCCTGAGATCATGACCTGAGCTGAAGGCAGAGGCTTAACCCACTGAGCCACCCAGGCGCCCGTGAACACTTACTGTATACTAAGCCCTTCACGAGAATCATCGCCTGTAAGTCTTACGGGCACTCCTCAGAGTAGACACGGTTATCCCCACCTCACAAGTGAGGAGAATAGGGTGAAAAGAGGCTCGATGACTTGCCCAAGGGACACAGAGTGGACACAGAACGGGTTTCATGGAACCTGCACTCCCAGGCACTTCCAGGAGGTGACAGACAGTCAGGCTGAGGGGAGGGCCAGGGAAGCCCAGGTTCGTCCCCTTCGGTTCCTTAACTTTCCCCATGGCGATCTGGCGCACTGGAATGACCCAGCCTGTGTCTCCCCCCTGCCTGTGTCCACACGGCCACATCCTGTCTCTCCAAGACAGCTCAAATGCCAGCTGCTCCAAGCCGCTGAGCTCTCCCCTGACCCTCCCTCCCGTGTCCGCGTTTCTCAGACCCTCTGCCTGAGGCTTGCCGAGGGCCAGAGCATACCCTGTTCATTCCCGACTGCCCAGGGCCCAGCCCCAGGCCTGGCACAGAGACAAACACTAGACGGCAGGTCTTTGTAATGTCACCCTGCATGGCAAGTAGCTTTCTCCTCGTTTCCAGAGTTTACAGAGGTTAAGCAATTTGCCCACGGCCACTTAGGTAGGAGGTGACACAGACCAAAGACCTGCCCTTCACAAGCTACAAAGGAACTTTCTAGAGCATAAATCTGACCGTGTCTTCCCACTGCTAAAAACACATCGATGTCCTCCCAAGCGCCCCAAACGCAGTGCCCACAGGATTAGGCTGAGTTCTCAGTATGGTACTGAGGTCCTCCTGACCCCACACGGCCTGCGGTGGCCCTCGGTAACAGGGACACTCTCAGTCTGCACGTCCTGCCCTCCCTTCTCACCTTGGTGCTTTCAGGGATGTGGTTCCTGGGACACAGTCCCTCCTCCCGGGAATGGTGGCTCCGACTACGTTACTTGAGACTGTGTCTGAATGTCACCTCTTCTAGGAAGCCTTCCTTGTCTCCATCCTCCTTCCCGGTCCCTGGGCTGCGTTTGGGGATTGGCCTGGGCCTCTGAAGCCCTCGCACTTCCCTCTCTCAGAGCACCTACCACGCTAACTCTAACTGCTGGGCTTGCCAGGCTCCCCGCCGCCTGCCCCAGACTAGGGGCTCCTGGAGTCACCTCTTAACCCTGGTGCTCCGTGCGGGGCCTAGCCCGGACTGAAGGCCTGAGAAATGTTCTGTGCCGGTGAGGGGCCTGGGCTTGGCCACTCTGGGCTTTTGACTCTGCATCAGAGCAGGGGCCAATGCCCAGGCAGGAGTACACGTGTCTGCAGGCCCAGAGCCGGTGGCGGCCTACCGTTACGGTGCCGGCTCGGCCCTCGTATGCCTACCCGCCCGGTTCGGCCTGGAGCCCTAATTACACTCTGACAGTATCTGCGCTTGGATGGTGCTCTGGGAGCCTCTCATGGCAAGGCCTGGGCTCGAGTGAGGACACAGGGCTCTCCCTCCTGCCTTCCGTCCCTGGAATTACATCATCCTGGGCAATGCCCGGCCTGGCCAAGGCGCCAGCAGCTGGCTTCCCCAGACCAGACCCCCGGCTGACCCGGAGCCCAGCCCGCTGCAGGCTGTATTCCAGGGGCAGCCCCGCCCAGGGAGTGGGGGTAATGAGGACTGTGGGCTTCCACTTACCCCGAGCTCCTCAGGGCCAGGCCCCATGCTAGGCCCCTTGCATGCACCCCTGACCGTCTCTCGCGACTCTGAGCGCCAGGTCCTGTCAGCAGTCCCACCTGACAGGGGACGATGCTGAGGTTCAGAGAGATCTCCCGACCTGAGTCGTGGGGCAGGGACTGGAGGCCCTCTGGCCAGCAGGCTGAAGGCGGTCCCAGCCCCTCACCTCACAGCGCACCTACGGCCTCCTGGGATCCCCTGGGCTGCCTCCGGGGCCCTCAGGGGACTCAGCTCCCCTCCTCCTCCTGGCCTGCACCTCACTGCCTTCGTCAGCATGACCTTCCTCACTGTTCCCCCAACACCAGGCAGGACCCCTCTGCCCTCTCGCCACTGCCCCTCCTTCAGGCTCAGTAGCCCCCATCAGGGCCCCAACAGGACTGGCCCTTCCGAGCTGGCCTCTTTCTCTGGTGCAGCCATGAAAGTCCAACCCTCCTGTGACTGGACTCCCAGTACCTTCCACGTCCCTCTGCTCACTTGCCTACTTGCTGCCTCTTTCTACGAATATTGAGGTGGGGTCTCCTTTATACCACACCTCGCCACAGGGCCGGCCGGCTTCTCGTCTGTGCCTTTCACCCGCGCTGCTCTCCCAGGGGCCGACCACCGTCGAGCCCCTCGTGGGGGTTCAGCGTGCACCTCAGGGCGGTGGGTTCGAAGCGTGCTGCGGGCAGACGAGGGGCATGGCTCCGCAGTGAAGCTGCTCTGCTTTCAACGACATGCGCGCCAACAGCCAGGGCGGACTGCGCTTCTGCAGAGCCAACACTGGAAGGGGCCTTGGAGACCCTGTAGACGAAGACTCGCCTTTTCCGTTGAGAAGGCTGAAGCCGCTGGGACAGGGACCTGCCCTGGCTCACGCAGCTGTCAGCGTGGGAGCCACACAGTACCTTTCGACGCTCAATCCTCTGGGGCTCCCAACACCCCAGCTCTCAAGTTCGGCCTTCTCGCTGCCACATCGGATGGTGGCTCACGAGGCACGGCTGGCTTGGGGATGGCCACCAGCCCGTAAGGCGCGTATGCTTTCTGTAAGCCTTTGCAAAGTGCCACCTGCGTGAGGCTCTGTGTGGAAGCCAAGGGCAAGGCCGGCGGGCTGCCGACCCGCAGCTGACACTAAGTGCCTTGCCACGGCTGCTCCCTCGGTGGCCTGTGTACACGGACATACGGACAGACGGCTGACTGGACTGCTGAGACCGTGGCTGGCTCCTGGCATCCCAGGCGATGCCGGCCTTCCCTCGGCCCCCACGCCGGGGCCGGACCAGTCCTGACACTGGGATCCTGGGAAAGCGGTGTCTGTGAGACAGGTGGCAGCGCCCAACAGCCGGGAGGACCGTGTGGCACTCCGTGCAGGCGTGCGTGGGCAAACACGTGCGGAGGCGCTGAGTCCCACGGGAAGGTGGCGTCACTGTGGGGTGGGCCTGGCTCCTCAGCTCGGCCTCACACCTCCCATTTTGGCCCATTCTAAGGCGTGTGGCCCTGGAAGTCGTGGTGCTTCCTGCTCTGTGACTCAGGTGTTCAGCGAAGGCGGCCGGTGTCCCCGCTCCCCTCCCCAGGCTGGCTCTGCAGCACCTGTCCCCTCTTCACGCTGGCCCCTGGGTCACCTCCCAGCACCCCCACCCACCCCTTCCGACCCCCTGAAGTTCCCCCGCTGACCACTAGGTGTCACCGTGAGCACAGCCAAGCCTCTCAGGCCCGGCGTTCTGGGACCCAGAGGATATTTCACTCCCTTGAGGCTGGGGAGGCCACATAAGCACATCGATGGCTGGTTAAATCTGGATTTCAGGTGAGCCACAAAAACTTCCAAGTATTAAGTATGTCCCTAATGTCGCACGGGTCATACTTACACGAAAACAGTATTCTCTGATTATCTGGAGCCCAAACATAAACGGTGTGCTCTATGTTACCCGGCAACCGTATCCCTCCCTCCGTGGGGACCCCCCCCAGGAAGCCGTGGGGGTTCAGTCAGCTCGTGCAGCCCCCAGACCACGGCCTGGCCCAGACCAGGAACAAATCGTTTCTCTCTCCCGAGAGGTGACTAGATGGAGGAAGCCGAGCTGCCGGCGGGGCCAGCGTGCCAGCCTTGAGAGAGTTCCCGCAGCAGCCCTTGGGCACCTGGGAGGAGCAGCCAGTACGAATGCGGGGGACATGCTGGCAGGAGATCCTCTAAGGACATGAGCAGCTCCTAGCACGTCAGCCCGGGCCTCCCCTCCGCTGCCTACCACGGGGTGGTGCCCGCCACGATGCCCACCATGGGATGGTGCCCGCCATGGTGGCTGCCACGGTGCAGGGGAGCAGAGCAGGGGCTCGAGAGCCGTGGCCGCTCGGGCTCTGTCTGGCTCCGTCCCAAACCAGCGGTGCCGCTGCCCTCCCCGCACCTCTGTTCCCTCCCGTGCGCACTGTGGTGGCAGGTGTCACTGCCAGGTGTCCTTGAAAAGGACAGGGTATCAGCGCTCGGCACACAGGAGGGCCCCAGCAAAGACTGAGTATTCTCCGTTTCCCACAAGCTCGCAGCAAGGGCAGGTACACGGCCTGTGGGGGCTTTGACACTCTCACGCTTCACTCTGACTCGAGCGCACGGCCAAGCTGTGGCTCCGCTGGGTGAGCAAACGTGGGTGCGTGCCGGCTCCACCACTGTGTTGGGGGCCCTGGGGACAGGAGGACAGCGCTGGGGCGGCGGTGCCCCAAAGAGGAAGCAGCTGCGGCAGAGGTACAGAGACAGTAGTGGCAGGGGGAGCCCCTTAGCTGCGGGCAAGCTCGGGCTACCCTGCCGCAGGGCCGTGGCAGAGGGCGAGCTGAACGCAGCTGCGGAGCCAGCCCGACCACGGCCAAGCCCCACGCCCTGGGCAAGTCCTCGCCCGAGGCTGTGCGTGCTGTTCACACGAGGGGCCCGATGCCGCCCACAGGGCAGATCCAGATCTCCCTCACGACGTGGATCCCATCCCGTCCCATGCCACTCAGCACGTCTCCTCTGCCTCCTGCCCGGCATAACACGTAAGAACCACACCTGTGTCCTCCTGAGGAGCCCGCACACCGGCACCACCAGAGAGAGGGCCGAGCCCCTTTTACCTTGTGGCGCACACTGAGAGAAAGACGTGCAAGCCGAGTCAGAGATGGCTTTCTAGAGGAGGTGCAAGCAGCTGGGTTTTGAAGGATGACGACGAGTTCTCTGAAAGTGAGGGGATGGGGAATGGCACTCGAGGTGGAAGAAACAGCACAGTCCAAGGCCCATACTGGGCCAAGGGCGTATGCAACAGGGCTCCCTGGTTCTGGGGACAGCAGAAGGCCGGTGGGCAGGGGGTTGGGGAGGAGGGGCAAGGCTCGGAAGGCAGTGCAGGCAGATGTCTGGGGGAGAAGAGATGGGCTCGTGTGGCTGCTTCACAACATGCACAACAAGGAGAGGATCACGCGCAGGTCCTGAATGGAGAATGACATGGCTGGTGGGGGTGGGGGGCGATGGAACCGCGGCTCCGGTGGCCATCAGAAGGTCAAGTGGGACAGGGAGGCTCAGGAGTCAGCCACTGCACCAGCTCAGCACGGGGGTGAGGCCGGACCCAGAGTTGGGGCCCCTGTGCCACAAGGGGCTCCAGCCTGCGGGCCACCCCTGCCCCTACCCTCCACCTGTTTGTTCTCAGCAGTACCTTTGGTCTTGGGAGTCAGCCGGACCTGGGTTCCAGTCCTCACCGTGCCCCTTACTCACTAGGCACAGATGTCTTTGCTGCTCACGGTCTATTTTCTCCCCCGCCAAACGAGGACAGCAAGAGCTGCGCGGCACAGGATCGCTCTCAGGATCCGACCGCCGCAGCAAAGTACGGGCTCAGTGCCCGGTGCACAGTGATGCCCGGCAACAGCCGATGATGTTGCTGTGCTCAGGTCGGCGCACGCCATCGGGGCACTCAGGGTTTCCCCAGCTGTCCTCATAAACAATTCTTTAAAGAATACTCATGTTTGCCCCACTTTACAGACTAAGCAACTGAGGCCAGAGGGCTTGTGGTCAAGAAGGGAGCCAGGGCCAGAGCCAGCTACCTGTCTGCTTGGTGCTCACCGTCTGCCCTGCGCTGTCCCCTCTGGGAGGCCTGAGGGGCTGCAGCAGGGGAGATGCCCCTGCCGACGTCGTGTCAGTGCTGGGGTCCCGGTGCCTGGCCAGGGCTGGCTGGAGGCCAGGCCAGGAGAAGGGCGTGAAGCTGGGCTCACCAGCCAAAGGAGTTGTTTATGGGGTGGGAGGCTCGTAAAAAATAATGGGCTGGATTTATTGTCCCCGCCTCAAGGGCCGTTCCGGACTGCACAGGGCCAGGCCAGGCCCTCTCCGGCAGCACCATAAATCTTCCCGCTAAATGCGAGAGCTGGTCATTCTCCCGCCCACCTGGTCCGCAGCAGGCAAGGGGAGCGAGGAGAACCTGTGCGCCCCCTGCCCTGGCCCCTGCTCTAGCCTGGCCGGTCCACCCCAAGGAGCAGCCGGAGGGGTTGCCCTGAGGCAGGAGTTGGATTCTCCGGTGTGGCCATACTACTTCCCCTCACTGAAAACAGAAAGTTCCCACCACCCACACCCACAGGGTCCCCAGCACCCAAAGCTGATGACGGAAAGCTCTGGCACTGGGCCGGGGATATTCCTGGGCCTGCAGGAGCCACGCTGGAGCCCCCCCGGGTCACGGCCTGGCCCAGATTCCGTGATGTGGGAGTCACATCTCGGGAGGCCACAGGAGCCCGGCAGCCAGGCGCACTGGCAGGACCTCAGCCGCGGCATGTGGCTGGGGTAATGAGAAGGGACTGGGGGTCTGCTCGTTGGCTTGTCCACTGGAATCTGGAGGTGGATGGAGCAGCAGAAGAGAAACTGGCTTTGGCATCAGAAATGTGTCCGTCCCCCACCCCCCTGCCCCGTCCTGAGTATTGTCTCACAGGGTGGCCCAGCTCAGCATTCCGTCTAGCAGTGGGGACGACAGTGCTCGCCCAAAGTGCTTCCCAGGTGGTTACAACTGTGGGAGAGACTGGGAGTGTAAGCTGAGCGGCAGAGGGCCCGGGGTGAGCCTAGCAAGGGAGGGCACCTGCTGGCTGAGAAGGGGGTTGGGGGATAGAGTCCAATCTGCCTGCAGGCCAAGGCCAAGGGCAAGTGAGTGCAGGAGGGCAGGGTGGAAGGCAAAGTCCAGAGGATGGTCAAGGACCAGCCCTGGGGGAGCGTGGAAGGAGGGTCCAGGACAAATGTCGCTGGGCCAGGCAGAAGGTCGTTGCCGCCAGAGGCTGCTCCTGGGGCCTTGTTGGCCCTCTGCTCTGACCCATCCCCCAGGGATCTGCCCAAACTCCCCAGCAACCCTTGCCAGGGAGCTCCCTAGTCAGTTCTTAGGCAGTATGGGCTTTGAGCAGTGGACGCAGGGCCTGACAACAAGGCGCACTTGGCCTCCTTGGAGTCGCCTGGCTGTGGCCCGCTGGAGGGCCGCATCCTGCAGGGCCTCTACTGCGCCCTCCGGGAGTCTGGCTGGAAGGACTGAACCTGAAGGGCGGCACCCAGCAAGCAGGCGGTCTCCTCTGCCGCCTGAGTGAGCCCAGCAGCCCTCCCCGCCGCCCGAGGCCCCTGTGCCAGGGCCCTCCACACACGGACACTCGGGCCCATGGCGCACGACTTCACGTCTGCCTCCCCCGGTCTGCGTGCTCCGGGAGGACGGGCCCTGGCTCAGAGGTGGGGTTTCTGAGCACAGCGGATGGGGGAGCCCAGCCCCTTTCCATGCCTGGTCGCAGGTCACCGAGTGAAGTAAGGACGGCAGAGTGCTGTCCCCGAGCCCCCAGAACACATGCAGGGGGATCAGAAACGCCAGTTAATTATCCCAAGCCCCCAAACCCTGATGGAGCCCCAGATTTCCGAGTTCTCATACCAGTCAACTGCCAGCGACCTGCTCCCGCCCCAGGCTGACCGCGACAGGGGGCCAGCGCCTGCCCTTTGCACAAGTTTCTCCCGGACATCTGTGAATCAGGACCCCGACTGAGAGGGCTGGGACGACCTGCATTTTCAGCGTCCCGGGAAGGGCGGCTGCTTCTGAGCATCCAGGCTCCCCTCCAGGGCTCCGTGGGTTAAAGAGGACACGGCCCCACCTTGCCCGCTGCCAGCTGCCACTGAACTAGTCCGCGCTTGCGGGCAGCAGGCCGCTGCAGAAATCCCTGCCTCCCCTGCCTCTCCCCTTTGCCTGGCCACCCTCCTGTCACCTTCCCCTCACCCTCCTGTCACCTTCCCCTCACCCTCCTGTCACCTTCCCTCCACCCTCCTGTCACCTTTCCCCTCACCCTCCTGTCACCTTCCCCCATCCTCCTGTCACCTTCCCCTCACCCTCCTGTCACCTTCCCTCACCCTCCTGTCACCTTCCCCATCCTCCTGTCACCTTCCCCCATCCTCCTGTCACTTCCCCCATCCTCCTGTCACCTTCCCCTCACCCTCCTGTCACTTTCCCTCACCCTCCTGTCACCTTCCCCCATCCTCCTGTCACCTTCCCCCATCCTCCTGTCACTTTCCCCATCCTTCTGTCACCTTCCCCTCACCCTCCTGTCACTTTACCTTATCCTCCTGTCACCTTCCCCCATCCTCCTGTCACCTTCCCCCATCCTCCTGTCACTTTCCCCCCATCCTCCTGTCACCGTCCCCCATCCTCCTATCACCTTCCCTCCACCCTCCTGTCACCGTCCCCACATCCTCCTGTCACCTTCCCATCTTCCTGTCACCTTCCTCTCACCCTCCTGTCACTTTCCCCTCATCCTCCTGTCACCTTCCCCCATCCTCCTGTCACCTTCCCTCCACCCTCCTGTCACCTTCCCTTCATTCTCCTGCCACCTTCTCCTCACCTTCCTGTCACCTTCCTCCCCTCCTCCTGCCACTTTCCCTTCATCCTCCTGCCACCTTCCCCTCACCCTCCTGTAACCTTCCCCCATCCTCCTGTCACCTTCCCTCCATCCTCTTGCCACCTTCTCCTCACCTTCCTGTCACCTTCCCTTCATCCTCCTGCCACCTCCCCCTCACCCTCATGTCACCTTCCTCCCCTCCTCCTGTCACCTTCCCTTCTCCTCCTGTTACCTTCCCTCCATCCTCTTGCCACCTTCTCCTCACCTTCCTGCCACCTTCCCCTCACCCTTGTGTCACCTTCCCCACCCTCCTGTCACCTTCCCCTTGTCCACCTTTCTGTCTTCTTCTCTTCAGCCACCCTCCTCTCCACCCACACTGCCCCTGTGGAAGTTCTGGACCCTGATGGCCAGAAAACTGCTTTCTCTCTCTGTCCACCCCAAGGGGCTCAGTGACAGTCTCAAATGGTGGGCCATGTCCCGACCCCCAGGACCGACAGTGGCCCGTAACACTCACAGAAAGTCCAAACTCCTGCTGAGCAGCGAATCCCGGCCCTCTGATTTGCACCCACTTCAGGTCTGGTTTCAGGGTCCGGGACTCACTGTCCGACAGGCAAGAATGACTGCTGGGACACGGCCTCTCCTGGCCAAGCAGAACAGAGCTGAAATCTTGGCTATCAGAGGACCCCCGGCCAGAGGGGAGGCCAGGTCAGCCGGACGGCCCGTGGGGAAGAGGACAAGAGTGCTGGGGGCGGGAGCAGCTGGAGACCCAGACTCCAGGCGAGGCTGGAAGCAAAATCCAGAGCAACCACATCCGAGGAGCATGAGGCGCACAGAGGAGCCCGGTGGGAGCCGCCTCCCCGCAGGGCACAGATGTGACCTGACATCGGCGCAAAGCTGGCGCCCAACCCGTCAGGCTCCATCAGATGGCCCCAGAGGGGGTGGTGCTGTTCTTTACCTGCTCCAGGTGATTCTAGAACTCGGGCCCAGGACGGGTCTGTGTCTGTGACCCTGTAGTGGTGGCCTGCACCTCTGTCTCGGGCTTCTGCCTGTCTCTACGGCCCACTTTGAGTGGCTTTTCAAGGTCAGCTGCTTCTGATCCATTACTTTCAACCAAGGCCTGGACCCCGATGGTCCCAGCAGACTCTCACCCTTTCCTTCCCTCCACAACCCCCACAGCCCAGGCCCCTCCCCAATCCTCCAAAAGACCCAGGCCCACTGCCCGCCCACTCACCCTCTGCCAGTTGGCCACCTTGGGGGCCACCTGCTCTCGGGGGCTTCTCCCACACAATCCACCTCTCCGGGGGCTCCGGGCCCCGGACGGCGTTCCCTCTGAGCCGAACAGGCCATTGGCCGAGCCCCTCGGTGCTGCTGCCCAGGGCTCACGCTGACCACCCAGCATACCAGGCCACACCACGTCATGCCCAGGGTGCACGCTTGGGCACCACAACCGCAGTCCGGGGTGCTGAGCACCGGTGGGTGAGGAAGTCCCTCCTCTCTTTAGAAGCCCATGTTCATGGCTAACTGAAGAAGAGGCGAACTGTCGGATGGTCGTGGATGCTTTAAGTGGGGGCAGGCAGCCCCAGGAGGTGGTCAGGATCTGAAGCCAGACTGCCCGGGACGGGGGGTGGGCAGCCCTGGGCAGCCCGTGACTCTGGGCACAGCTGCACAGGGGAGCAGCTAGCAATTCCCTTCGAAGTTTCAAGGGGTTAAATGAGGTAATATTAGGGTGACCTGAGGCCTCGGATTGCCCAGGACAGTCCCAAGTTATCCCTGCTGCCCTGTTACCATGAATCATGCTTCCTTTCACTCTCGAGGCGTGTGGTTTAGACACAGCCTCGTAGAGCCCCCAGCGAAGAGAGGGAGAGAGCTGGCGCTGTGCCCAGCGGCACACTCAGCTAGGCCGTCACTGTGACAGTGGGAACGCTCTTCAAAAACGATTCTGTATTTATTGACGCAATCTCTCCACCCAGCGTGGGGCATAAACTCGCGACCCCGAGATTAAGAGTCATGTGCTCCATATGTGACTGAGCCAGCGGGCGCCCCTCTGATGCACACTGTGGAGTGCCGGGGGGCTCCGCGGGTCTGCACCCCGTAGGAGGCACAGAACGGCGTGCGCACGTCTCCCCGGGCTGGTGCCACTCTGCAGAGGCGGAAGACGCTCTCTAGTGGGGAGACTGGGCGATGCGTTCATGGGACCTCTCTCTACTATTCTTGCATTTTCTTATGAATCTGTAATTCTTTCACAACAAAAAGTTGAAAAGAAAACCTGTTGTTTTGTCTTCAGCTACCCTGGGGTATTTACCCTCACAGACTCGTAGATGAAACGAACAGACTCCAACACTATTTCATGTCGAGTTCTGAGAGAGAGATTTAACAGAGGCCATCCTGGCACAAGGCCATCATCCAGGGTATAGCTATAAGCTCCGAAACAAGCGAGAAGGTTCCCATGGGGCAGACAGCTGGTGTGAAGCCCAAGCATGTCCCCGGCGAGCCCGGAGCCCCCAGTCTCCGACAGTGTGGGCGCGTGGAACAGCCCCCTCCCGCCCCCGTGGTCTTCCCAGTGAGACCCACTGTGCGGCAGTAGGGCGGAACGGCTGACACCCACCAGGGAAGCTCAGGTGTGTCTGGGGACATTCAGCACCGGCACAGACACTGATGAGCATTCTCCCTCGCCCGGAGGGTAGTGGCTGTCTTGGTAACCCCAGTTCATAAAGGTTTTGCGAACTATGCAGAGAAGAGGTAAAGGCCCACGGGGGGAGCCGTTTCAGGAAATTTCCATTCCCTCCATGCTTCGTGAAGCACCTGTGCCATAGGGAGCGCTCCCCTGTGGGGACCTGCAGGTGGTGCCATCGGAGGAGGAGTCTCTGTTGTCCCTCAAGGCCTCCCCTGGGTCTCACGCAGCCTGGGCCAGCTGAGCCATGTCAGAACCCTCTGCATAGTCTGCCTGGGCTTTGGGGCCAGACTGCCAGAGCGACTAATAGGCAACCTTGGGCAAGTTGGGGAACTTGTGTGCCTTGGTTTCTTATTCCGGAAAATGGGCTCACTTAGAGCTCGTGCATGAGAAGTGCTCAGTGTCGATGTCTGGCAGGCAGTAAGCGCACGGGAAATGCAGCTTGTGCTATGAGCATCATCATTTAACATCAAGCAAGCCGCGCTTTCCTGTTCCAGGCCCCACCTCCGATTTTTGCTGGAGCCAGGGTCTCTCTCGAGTTCTGTGAGACAGTGCACAAGGAAAGCACGAAGTTTCCTAGCTGCACTGCAACGGGCTCGGAGGCATATTAACCGGAAGATTGGAGGCACTCAGGTAAACCCGTGATGCCCCTACGGGGAGAGTGCCAGGCTGGCATTGGCTCGGCAGGGGCCTCGGGTTCCCGGGGCGGGGGGGGGGGGGCGCAGAAGCTCAGCTGCCCTGAGGCCCATTCCCATGCATCAAACACAGGGAAGGAGGCACCCAGGGACCCACCGGACACCTGGTACGAGGATGAATGAAACGCAGCCCGCAGACCCCCAGCTGATCGGACCCGCGCCTTTCTGAGCACCTTCTCCTCTTAAATCAACGCTGCTTAGACCGAAAGAAGGAATTCTTCATTGGGAGGAAAGAGACAATTTTACCCAGGAGGCATTACCTTCTTGGAACACAGACGTGACATAAATTTAAGAATAAAGAGCAGGCATGGGAGAAAGAGAGAGAGCTAGAAGGTTCTGGCTCCTTGGTGGCCCATCCACTCTGGGACTGGAGAGGCTCCCAGAGCACACGACCACCAAGGCGGCAAGGCAGGCTGGGACTGCCGGGACTGGCTGCCAAGAGACTGAGTGGGAGCAAATGCAGGCCACAGTGGTGCCAGAAACAGCACCCGTGTCCCCTCCCGCCCAGTGCTGGCACACAGGGACAGCTGCCACCCCAAACTGAGCCTGAGTTCTAAAGATCGGAAGAAGCTGCCTGGGAGCGGCCACCCCTAGGGAAGGGATTGCATTTGACTGCTTCAGAGCATCTCCCTAATGGCTCCTGCACTTGCCTGCAAGGGCTCACTGGTCCCAATTTACAGAGGAAGAGACCAGAGAGGCAGGACTGGCTGCGCCGAGGTCCCATGCGGGTGGAGATGGAGCACAGCTTTTCAGCCCCAGCCTGGCCAGATCCACGTGCCTCAGGCCAGGGCTTGCACGGGTGCCTAGGAAGTGGGGACGCTCAGGAGGGCCGAGTCCCACACCCTTGTTTCTCGGCCAGGCGCCTACACTGACCCCGGCTGACCCTGCTCATGCATCTAAGCCCCTCTAATCAGAAGCAGCCTTCGCGCGTTTCTCTCTGCTCTGCGGAGGCTCTGAGAAGCTGACGGCATTGGGGAGAGTCAGGTGGCACGAGAAGTCTGACCCGCCGGACGGCTCCGGACTGACCCGCCGCACGGCTCTGGACTCACGGCTGTCCCAGCAGCAACAGGGATCAGAGGACACTTAGGTGCAGAAAAAGCTGGGTCCCCGCACCCCGGACACTCTGATTTTGAGCTCTAACAGTCGTTCCTCTGGTTGACACACAGTTGTGGTGGGCAATTGTCACGGCCAGTGGAGGCTCAGGAGGGAGGCAGCTTGCCGTGCACTTAGCGGGTCCTCTTCGGACCTTCCACATAGCCTTTGGGGACCCTGGAAAAGCTGCCATTTGTCCCTCAGGAGGGGTCCAAGATGGTGTCTGCTGCTTTTTAGACTGACTCGTTGCCCAGATTTAAAAATTGGGAGATTCATGGAACGTATGGGTAGCTCATGGGTTAAGTGTCTGCCTTCATTTGGCTCAGGTCATGATCCCCGGGTCCTGGGATCGAGCCCCACATCACGCTCCCAGTCTCCCTCTGCCTTTGCCACTCCCCTGCTTGTACACACACACACACACACACACACACACACACACACTCTCTCTCTCTCTCTCTCTCTCTCAAATAAATAAAATCTTTAGAAAAAATTCAAAAAATAATATAATTTGGGAGAGTCACACAAAAATCCTCGTAAGAAAGGGACTTCTTTAACCAATATGCTGGTTGGCGCTGGTTAACAAAGATTAGGGTGAGGCCCCCAAATCTGTGTTCCAGCTAAATCTTAATTCCTGGCTCAGGATCTGGCTCCCCAGGGCCTTTGGGAAGAGTGAGGCGTGTGGCCTCAAGGCTCCACCATATAAGTAATTTGAGGTCCAGTATCTGAGATGCTCTGAAGACCTCCACTCACCGCACCAGCACATTTCCTAGGGCTGCCCTCTGCATGAGATCCAAACTCCTACCCACACTCTACCAGTCTCACGAGGTCTGGGCCCTGCCAGACTCTTCGTCCTGGGCTCCCCTCCCCTTGGCTCGCGGTGCTCCATCACCCTACCCTTCAATCTGCTTTTCACCAGAGCCTGGTTCATTCCTACCTCAGGGCCTTTGCACACACACTGCCCGGCATGACACCCCCCCCCCAAACTCCTCCCACAGCTGGTCTTGCTGGTCATCTTGTTTCAGCTCACATGTGGCATATGCCTACTCCTGTCTCTTCCTCCAGCTTCCCTCTTTCCTCCTCACCAGCCTCGTCTCATCACAGCTGAAGACCTGGGCCGGAGTCCTGACTCTGCCCCTTCCCTACGGTATGACCTTGGGCAAGGCTCCTAACTTAACTGCTTTGGCTTCCTCACCTGTCACAGGGCTGTAACATCCCTGCCTCACCAGGTTGCTGCGAGGGCCTGGCTCGGAGTGAGCACGGGACCCGACAGCAGCCAGTGTTGCTGCCCCCACACGGTCACAGCCTCCCCACCCTACTCTTCTTGTGGCATCTGTAGCCGGACGGATGCCTCCAGGCCAAACCAGGCCCGGGTCACAAACAGGACACAGCTGTGGGCTCTCATCTTACATCGCACTGGCTCCCCTCTCTGCGCGCCCTCCTTGCCTGCAGGGGCCTCGCGACCTCACCTGGAGCCCTGCTCGTGGGAAAGCCGTTCTTCAAAGGAACAGAGCACGTACAACCTGGCTGGAAAGGAAGCTCAGGACACCCTGGCCTCAGGGACTTTATAGCTTGCTCAGAGCAGTCCCCCTGTAAAGCCCCCTCCTTGATGAAAGCAGGAACCCCCTCCCACCACCGCCGCTCACTCACTTCCCCATAAATCTGCTTCTTATAAAACTCGACTTGGGCGCCGGGTCCTCCTCTCGGGCAGCTCGACCCCACAGCCCCACAGGGTGGCCTCGCGGGCGCGGGCTGCCAGGAGGTCCGCACAAGGCAGCTGTGGCGAGTGGCCAGGGGCCACAGCGCTCGGCCTTCGTGTCCTTCTGGGGACACAGCGGTCTGGGGACCACCAGGTTGGTCTTGTCTCTGAGGAAACTGCCTAAACAAGCACCAAGTACGGAAAGGCAGCCAGGAAAGTAGGTTTGCTTCTTTGCCTTGGGCTTTGTACTTTTAAGTGTTTCCCTCTTTTCTTTCTCAGGAATTTGCTCTCTGGGAACCAGCACACCCAGCGCCCCTGAGCCCTGCCTCGCAGCCTCTGTAGCTCTGGCGCACGGCACACCTCACACCCGAGCTCCCGTCCCATCCTCCAAAGACCCCGCTGGGTCCGCGCCGCGTGTCCACTTTGCGGGTGAGGGAGCTCAGGGGTTCAGGGCAGGAGGGGCTTCCCCAGCTGGGAGCAGCAGAGCTGGGGTCACACGTATCAGGCTGCCCCGGAGCCCAGGATTTGTCCCCATCTTTCAGTGTGAGCCCCTTCCCGGTCTCCTGCCGGTGCCACAGACCGCAGGCCAGGCCCCTCGAGCACCTCCTCCTTGGGGCTGGGGCTCAGGCTGCAGCCATGAGGCTGTCCTGGCCTCCTTCCCCGTCACTCTCTTTTTTTTTTTTCCTTACTAAACTTTTGTTTTAATGGGTCTTAAAATTCTATGACAAATTTCTGGCCAAGCTGTTTCCATTAAAAAGTACTGACTGAAAACAGATAACTTAAAACCAGCACTCTCTTGACCACACACAAAGGCCAGGCCCCAGGACTGCAGGCTCTCGCCCTCGCCACAGCCCGCTCTGCCGAGGCACACAGCCCGCCTCGGGATTCCGGACCTTGCCTTTATGTCAAGAGGGATAGGCCTCCAAGCCTCCGCAGATGCTGTTCCCTCTGCCAAGAAGCCCCTCTCCTCGAGGCACGTGGGTCTTGCCTTCTGGCCCGCTGTCTCACCTCACGGTCCTGCTGCCCCGGGCCCAAACTCTGAGCAGCCTCCCCGGAAACCAAGGCCCTTCACCTGCTGGCCTTGGCTGGAGGCCAGGCTCGGTGCCAGCCTGGGGCTGTGCCCAGGCTCCTCCAGCGCTCCGGCTGGCCCGCCACCGCCCCCAGCGTCCAGACGGCGGCAGGCTCCCGACCACAGGGACCCTCTGCCAGCCGGTGACCCCGTGAACGTGCGGGGACCGAGAAATTGGCACTCGGCCTGGTCAGGCCTCCAGCTCACTCTGGGGAAGGGGACCGTGGGCGCTGGGGCCCCACTCCTCCTGGCCACGGCCGGCCTTCAGCCCAGAAAGGAAAACAGCTTCTCTGGTCACGTCTGCCCACTCGTGGCCCCACCTCGCCTCCACATAAAAACACCGCGCACACCGACAGCCCCGGCGCGGCGGGCGGCGGGCGGAGCTGGGAGGAGCTCCGTGCAGAACCAACACCAGAAGCACAAAACGGCCATTCAGGCCGCCACCAAAATTCCCTGCCCGGGCCCTGAGGCCCCCGGCATCAAGACGCGGCGAAGGGAGTTTGCGGGGCCGCCTGCGTCGGGGGGCGGGGGTGCCCGGCGAGCACGGGCAGAACTCACCGTCGGAGCGGTGGATGCAGGTGTGCTGGTTGTCGCTGAGGAAAAAGCCGCCGCGGCACTGACACTCGTAGCTGCCCATGGCGTTGACGCAGATCTGCTGGCAGCCGCCGTTGTTGTCCTCACACTCGTCCACATCTGCAAGGACACAGAGACGGACACGGATGCGATCAGTTTCCCCAGGCTGCGCAGCAGGCACTGCCCGGAGCGGCACTACGGTGACCCTCCACAGAGGTGCCCCGCGTGGTACTCCTCGGCGGTACCGCACAGAGCGATGCTACAGCAACACTCAGAGGTGCGCCGCACGGTACTCCACGGCAGCGCTGCACAGAGAGAACCAGGGATGCTGGTTCCACCCCGTGTGGTACTCCACGGAGATGCATCCTCAGTGATACTCCACAGAGGTGCCGCGTATGGTACCGCACAGAGCCGTCCTACAGTGATACTCCACAGAGGTGCTCCACGGTGATCTGGCACAGAGCCGTCGTATGGTGATACTCCCTGGAGGTACGGAATGCGTTACTTCATTCAGAGCGCGTACTACGGTGATACTCCACAGAGGTACCCCGTGTGGTACTCCACAGCGACACCACACAGAGCTATACTGCGGTGACCCTCTCTAGTGGTATTCCACAGCAGTACTCTATGCTAGTAGTCCACGGACATACTCTACATGGTACTCCGTAACAGTACTCCCCGGAGTTACTCCATGGAGGTAGAGAGTTTCAATGGTTGCAATGCCAGCTGACTCTCAGCATCCTGTGTGACCCGTGCCGTTCTGAGTATCTGACCTGTCCTAACCCCTTTAACCCTCACGGCAACCCCGTCCATCAGATCCCGGTAGATGAGGAAATTCAGGTCCGGAGGGGCCAAGTCCCCTGTCTCGAGGTCGCACCTGGCAGCAGACTCCTAGACTGCGATCTTCCTGACGCTGCTGGCCTCTCCCTCTCTAGGAAGACGGTGCAACCAGTGCTGTCCGCCCCCAACACACGGAGCCGCTCCGACCCAACTCTAAGGCCCTCGCTTTCTTCAATCACACCTCAGATTCAAGACCAGTCACCCAAGACCTGGCAGCCAGGGAGAGGCCAGAGGACAGGTCAGCCTGCCTTCCGCCTCACAAATTGATTTCAAAAGTCTAGAGAACGGGGAAGTTTTTCAAAGGCCCTCACCTCTGGCTGCCAAGACAGCCACGGAAGGTGGCCAAGTAGTCTTTCCCACTCTCCGGGAGAGACAGACCTCAGGGCCGACACTCATTTTCAACCAGAGGCCGCTGGCACAAAGGGTGCTCTTGGCTGAAAAGAGCCTTTATGGAGTTCTGGTCTTGAAGAGAACAGCATGTTTCAATTACCAGAGTCATAACCCCAAACCGTCAGTTTGTTTAATGAAAGAAGGGCTTCTTAAACCTTAATGTGCCATGTCTGTATTGTCATTTTAATAGGCAAAATCATGAAACCACAAAGGCAAGGTGAGCTACTGGCTGCTTCTAGCCAATCCCCTGACCCCCAGCACGCACATACACAGGCGCACACGCACACACTTTGGCAATGAGCTTTTCATACGGTTCTTTTAAATACAGCTATCATTTAGTGCTGGAACGGAAACAATGTGAATATTCTTCACATCTGCCCAGGTCAGAAGAACCAGGCAGACTGACCTGCACTGAACCAGAAGGGGACTCAGCTCTGGAACGGTGTCAGCTGGGTCCCACTGAGGCTTAGGGACCGTAGCCCGCTTCACCACCCGAGAGACCACACAGCTGCCTGAGGCCGGGGCTGAGGCAGGCCGTTGTTCTCCGGCCAGCTCAAATGTCAGCTGTGTGGCAGCCTGGAGGGAGGCAGAGCTCTGAACTCTAAAAGCCACCAACCGTTACAGCTAAAATGGGGAAGGTGGCTCTTGCTGAGAAGAGACCGAGTGCGCGCGCGCACGCTCCCAGGGGAGCTGCGAAGGCCAGAGAGGGATTATTCGGAGCACCTCACAGACTGACTGAGTGACGGCTTCCTCAAGGCCCAGTGCCAATGTCACCGTTGGGGGGCTCCTCCCCTCCCCCTCAGTAGTGTCCGCCTCCGGGGGTCTGTCCCCTGCCTGCACTAGACCATGAAGGGCTCTAAGCCAGGCACCAAGTCCTGCTCCCCCTACCAATGACAATGCAAAGTGAACATCCCTCAGTGCTCCTTACGCGCCGGCGTGGGCCTCACCAACACCAGCTCACTCCATCCTTGTTGCCGCCCCGACGGGGACGCCCTGAGGTTGTGGGATGCCTCCGTCGTACAGATGAAGACACCAAGACACAGACGGCCAGAGTCGCTTGAGCAGTCGCACAGCTGCTCGGAGCAAAGGCAGGACTTGAACCTGCTGTCCGCCTTCTGAGCACGAGCCTTTGCCCCACCCCGAAGCCGGCCGCGCCAGCAAGCACATTCAGACTGTGGCTATGAAGAACCAGCTCTTCTGAGCGTGGGCTGGAGCTGGGTCACCTCGAACGTGTCTGCGAACCCCTGATGCACATGCACAGCCAGAGCCAGCCTGCCAGGAGCACACCTGGGGTTCCGTCCCATCTCCGCGCCAGGGACGCCCCACAGAGGCACGTGTGGTGGCCCGCGCGTAACGGCGAGACCTGCTCGTGGCACTCGGCCCCGACCCCTTCGAACCACGTTCTTTGCTCTCCTTCCTGTGGTTCTCACATTCCTTGTTCTGTGCCTTGGCCTCCCCAGCTCTAGCAAAGGTGCAGTCGGAAACCAAACAAAATAGAGGCCCTTGAGTGCCGAATTCATGGTGTGAAAACACTACTCGGACCCCACTGTGAATGAGCTCCCCGGTGCCACCCATCTGGCCTGGCCCCTCGCCCCACGTCCCTGGGAGCCGGGAGCCGGAGGGCTGTTGACGCTGCACATCGACAACTTCAATGAGCTGGCGGAGCGCTGGGCCTTGGGACAGCGCTGTTTACACTAGCCGGGAACAATGACTCTCCAGCGCTGGTGAATAATTTGAAACAAATGCAAGGCCGTGTAAACATTTCTTTTCCCCACTCCCAAATGACAAAGCCCCAAGATTAAGCAGGAGGGAAGAGGGGGCTGCCTCCTCTGCACCCTTTTGCACTGTGGTCCAAACGCAGGCCTCCCTCAAGCTGGGCAGGAAACCACAGTCTCAGAATCCCTTTGGGTAGCCTGTGGTCATGACCAACTTCTCTAGGGCTGGATGAAGGGCCTGATGCCCACTTACACCCCTCACGCCCCGGGGCTCAGCCCCCAGAGAGCACTCATAGTGAAGCCTGGAGAGTGGCCAGCGGGAGGACCTGGGTCCGTGAGACGGCTACCCACGGGCCTGGGGGAGGCTGGGTTGACCTGGGGCAGAGCACTATGGGAAACACCGAACCCCCAGCCCTCCTGAGGGGGGCAGCCAGGCACGCATTGCTCCTTGGCCCCCGCAGACTCAGAAAACTCTTTGATGAGAGGTCCCGCATGGCCAGGAGGGAGCCTACATCTGGGAGTCAGACAACCTGAGTTCTGCCTCTGGCCCGTGGCCTGTGGCAGGTGCTCAGGCCTCATCTGCGGAGGAAATGCAGACTGTTCCCCCCAGGAAGCCTTCCTGGATTGCTGGAGGCACATAGCCCTCGTCTCTCTCTCCCTTGGAACTGTTCTGTGCACGGATGGGCCCTGGTGGGGGAGTCCCACCCCACCACGCCCCTACCAGGGAGCATCGGGGTCGGCTGCACAGGGCCGGCAGCCCGGACAGAGAGGCCAGGACTTGCAAGCGGGACGCGCAGGGTCTGTCTTCACAGATCTGCACCAGAGCTCCACGCCGGGGGCAGGATTCTTACCAGACAGATTCTCACATGAGAAAACGGAGACCCCAGGAAGGGAAGAGATATGCCTAATGCTATAAAACAGGAAGAAGAGGGAATTGAAGCCAGATGAGTGTGGGTCCAAAGCCTTTCCCCGCTCTTCTGTGATCTGGCTTCTCTCAGTAAGGACACTTCAAGACCAATCATGGCGACCAGAGGTGGTTCCCTGGGTGTTTCTGCGTAATACACCAGCCGTGATCTTATGTGCTCGTGTCTCCCAAACTCCTAGTCTCTGAAGTCTCCCTGGTGCCCAGCAGAAATTGCTCACCGTCTATGCCCGGACTTGCCCTGCTCTGGACCTTGGGCTTGGTCATCCTGTATCTGCTCTGGGCTGAGGAGAGACCCGAGTCTCCCCTATATGCCCACCCCCAGTGGCTGGTCAGACCGAGTAGGCGCTAAGGAGTAGCAGGATAAACTGAATGGCACCTGTGTGCTTGTACATGCCAGCGATGGGGAGCTCACTACCTACAAGGTCAGTCCCCTGCTGCAGACAGCCATCCTGGGTCCTTCTGGGCGCACAGAGGGGTGCATTCAAGGCTCTCCACAGTGTGCCACCTCTCCTGTAGCGGCACCCACTTCTGGTCTCCGAACATACCCTCTGTTCACACTCGCCTTCGTAATGCACGCACGTACCTCCTCCTGGGGTACCCTCTCCCTCCTCGTCCAGGCTGAAGTCCTTGCCTCCAAAATTCACCTGAAATGATTTTGTTCATTCATTACCTCTACAGACCTCGAGCACCTGCTATGTGCCGCCAGGAGCTGCCGGGCGTCAGTGAATATCTCCATTAAGTCCCCGTTCACCAAGCTGCTGCGGGACCAGCCCTGAGCACAGAGAACAGTGGCGAGCTGGGTCCAGGAGGGCAGGGAGATTCGTGCCATGAGGCTGCAGGACCAAGAGGTGTTGTGGAAGCAAAGCCTTGTGAGCACAACAGGGCACAGGTGGGGAAGAGCCAGTGACCCCTTGGGCAGAAGAGGAGCTCTGGAAGCTTCGTGGCCCGCACACCCCGTTGAGGAGACCCCAAAGGCTCTCACAAACCCTGGTTCTCTCTGGACCCCACTGACCCCCATACCCATCAGTGCTGCTTGGGGAAGAAGCCCGAGCACCATCAGCCAGTGCGGCCTTGGGCAGAGGCTGAGCCCGTGTTTGGGGAAGGCATTCCGTCTCTGCACCCTGCTGGAAGCTCATGGTCCTCCCTCTTCCTTTACGGCCACAGCAGAATGAATATTCCCAGGAGTCAGGGAGCTCCTGGGCACAGGGACTTAGCTGCAGAGCAGAGAGGAGGGCCTGTGGGTTTGGGGGCAGGCTCTGGGCTCACAGTGGGAAACTCTCTTCACTGGCAACGGAGGAACGGGGGGATATACTGCGGCGGCCAGATCGCAAAGCCCCCGCTCTGTGAGGGTCCTGTGCAGCCCTCTATCATGGGTGCCTGGACCAGCCAGGTCATTCTCTGCAAGGCCCCGGCCAGTAGCTGCCTCCCTGCCCGCCCTTGGGGAATGTGCTCTCCTCTTGGACACACACATACACACACACACACACACACACCTTTGTGCCATGACGACTGGCAGAGCCCCTCTTTTGGGCTGGGGTGTGGCCGGCGGGCAAGGGTGCAGGGAGGGGAGGGGAGGGAAGCTGATCTGTGGCTGGTCACAGCCTCAGGGAGCTGTTTGCTGGTGGGGCTGCGGGGACACCCTCAGAAACAGATCATCCCGAGGCAGTGTGGGATAGAAGACACATGGCCTCTGCTCTGGCCAGGCCGCTCCCCAGCCCGAGGCCCAGAGTCTCATTCATTCAGCCAACAGCTGACGGAGGATAGAAGGTTCGAGGGAGGGAGGGAGACTAGGGTGCCAAAGGGGACCTCACTCCAGCCCTGCCCTAGCCCCCATCCCAGCCACTCTGGCCTGAGAAGCCCCCCGCCCCCACCACACACCTGAGCAGTCACCAAGGCTGCCGACTTTCTTACGGCCTTGCCCGTTTGTTTGCCTCCATGACCGTGGCACCGTCCTGGCTTGGGCCGCAGTTCCCACCCAGAGGCATAGTCCACATGCCCCTCCTTGACCTCCAGGCCTCCGGCCACCTCTCCCAATCCTGGCGGCCAAGGTGACCACGCTAGCTGAAAGAGGACCAGCACCCTGCCACCACAGACCAAGTCCAAACAGAGTCCCTGGGGTCAGGTGTCCCCACCTGACGCTGCAGGCCTGACAGGAGGTGTGGGTGCTGGATCAGGGAGAGAGCTGCCAGTTGTGAGTCTTGCCCAGTTCTGCTGGGTGTGCCCATTGCTCACGGGCACAGGCCAGCCAGCCAGAGGGCTGTGTCTGGGATGGGCCCATGCGCTGTGATGGCCACAGTTGCTTCCCAGCAAGGAGGTTTCCAGAGCCGACACCAACACGCTGCAGCTCGATCCGGTTCCGGAAGGCCTCTGCAGGCAGGACTGTGGTTTGCCCCTGAGGTTTGCTTTTTGGCCCAAGGTGCTAGTGTTTATTTTTACTAATAGCTGACTGTTTGTCCTACTTTGGGCCAGGAATCCAGGTTTTCAGCTATTTATAATAACTAAAAATTACTTCTGGATCCAGCTTTGATTGCTTTGTGTTTCCCACGAACGTTTCACGATTTGAAACAGAGACTCTGTGTTCTGCTTGGGCCCCGCCCATGTTTTCCTGGCTGCCAAGAGCCTACTATGTGTCAGACCCTGCGCCTGGCTCCGGCATTGCAGACCCCCAAGAACAGAGGTAGAGGCCCTGGCCCATCACAGGAACCAAACTTGACCTCTGACCCTGACAGCTCCCTGCTGGTCCCTGAGGGCTGAGGCCCCAGCCCTTCCCTGGCCCCTTTGAGAAGGGAGTCTTAGGCAAAAAAGCCTCTTGGCTATCGAGCGGCTCTTGCAAAATTGCATCTGATGAGTTAAGTGTAAATAAATGCGAACCAGATGGACGAGATTTCGGGTAAAATACACATGGGTCTTAGAGCTTTGGGGCCTGGGTTCTGCCAGATCCAGGACACTCCCTGAGCTGTCAGAGGTACTGGCAAAGGCAGGGGGGAGGTACGACTGCGGTCCCCTGGGACCTGTCCGCTTCCTGGTCTGGGCATCAGCTGGGGCCTTCTCTGGGGCGCCTGCCAGCTAGATGTGAGAGACACGGGGTCTCCCACTGTAGTCCTGCTCTGACACCGAGCCCCTCGGGTTGGGCCTGTGTCCAAGCTTAGGAACCAGAGATCAGGCACATGACAGGTAGGGTCAGCTTTCCAGACTTTCAAGCTCACTGTTCACGTCCAGACCGGAGGAGCCGGCCCACAATAGGACATAGCTCTGCTGAAGATGTTGGCCTTGACGCTCTGGTCACCTCATCCCTCATCTGGGCCCCACCTTCAATCCCAGCAGCTGCCTTGTGGTCCTCCAGGGAGCAGCCCTGACTGTCCCTAAGGACTGGAGATGCCGCTGGCCACTCCTCCTGACGACAGTCTCCGTGAGGTCTCCCTGTGACCTCTACCATCAGGTGCTCATCCTTGCCTTACCAGCTGGGGTACAAGATTCAGTGAGTAACCTGCTGTGTGACCTAGGGCAGGTCGCTTAACCTTTCGGGACCTTGGTCTCCTTCTTTACAGAACAGGGATAATGGTTGCCTTAACTTGTATCGGGAATTAAAGAAAAGAACGCAGTAAAGCACTGAGCACGGTGCCTGGCACACACACAGCGCCAACAAATGTCACCAACCGGTGAGCGCGGACACTGCAAGTGCTTCAGAGAATCATTGGTGTGAACTTGCCCTGGGGGACGATAAGGTCCCTTCCAAAGTGGAAAGGTGACAATAAGCCGCATCCTAAGGGAGCCCTCGGCCTGTGGTCTCCAAGCAGGACAGCTTCAGCTTCTGGAACTGCTCCCTCCTGACACAGGTGTGGGCTAGCGTGCCACCCTGTCACCCCCTCCCTGGGGGACCCCAGCCTATCAGGTGCTTAATGTGGGCCCCAGAACTGGACACGGAGCCCTGCACACGCTACCAATTTTATTTGTCCACATAGTCTTAAAGACTTCTTCTTTTTTTTTTTAAGTATTTATTTATTTTACAGAAAGAGAGAGAGAGACCGAGTGGGGAAGGGCAGAGGAAGAGGGAGAGCAAACCTCGAGCAGACTCCTGGCTGAGTGCAGAGCCTGATGTGGGGCTCGATCTCATGACCCTGAGATCACGACCCGAGCCAAAACGAAGAGTCAGATGCTTAACTGACTACACCACGCAAGCGCCTCTCCACTTAAGTGAGATATGATTCACAGTACGTAAGATTCACCATCTTAAAGGGTACATGTCAGTGGTTTTTAGTACATTCACAAGGTGGTGCGAACATCACTGTGATCTAATTCCAGAACATTTCCATCACCCCAAAAAGAAACCCTGTGCCTATGATCAGGCAAACCCAATTTTCCCCTCTCCGCTGCTCCTGGCAACCGCTTGTCTACTTTATTTCTCTATGGATGGGCCTATTCTGGACATTTCCTGTCAGTGCAACCAAACAGCATGTATTCCTTGTTGTCTGGTTTCTCTCACATACCATGATGTTTTCAAGGCCCATCCACGGTGACGCATAGGTCATTCATTTTTACCCCTGAATAATATTCTACTGTTGGGAGCGACCCATTCACCAGCTGATGGACCCGCGGCTCGTTTCCACCCTTCAGCGGTTGTGATGAGTGCTGCCGTGAACGTCGTGATCAGGTTTTTGTGCAAACGTGTTTAAATCCTCTCGGTGTAGACCCAGGGGCAGCACATCGGGCCACACGGTGGTTTCACGTGTAGCCGCTGGAGGAACTGTCCAACCCATTTTCCACGCGGCTGCACCGTTTCCCGTTCCCATTAGCGAACCACGAGGGCTCCGGAGTCTCCACGCCCTTGCCAACGCTTGTTGTTGCCCCATTTTTTAAAATTAGAGCCATCCTGGGGGTGCGAGGCGGTGCCAATTACGGTTTTGATTTGCAGTTCCCTGACTGGTGTGGAGCGTGTCTCCGTGTGCTTGCTGTCCATCGTGCGTCCTTCTCAGGGCAGTGTCTGCCCAGTCCCTGGCCCACTTTGACACGGGGTTGCCCCTCTCTCTGCTCTTGAGTTCCGAGAGTCCTTCAAACACCCCACATACCAGCCCCTTGCTGGATGGCGGCAAAGATACCTTTGCATTCTGTGGGCACTACCTTCTTAAGGCCGCCTCGGGAAGCACTACGCCCTGGGAGCTGCACGCCGGCGGGCTCTGGTCTGGGACAGGCCACCCTGTCCCGTGGCTTTTCCTGCCGCCTAGCTGCCAGCGCTGCCCACACCTCTGGGCTCGCCGGCTCCGCCAGCCTCGGGCGTCGGCATCAATGGCTGCCCCCCGGCCTGCACTCAGACGGCCAAAGGCATGACCAACCTAACGCAGCCCTCGTCGAACTGCTAATTCGACCTCCCCTGGGAACGGAACAGAATCAAGCAAGGCCTGGCTCTGCCCTCAGCCTTCCCATCCCGGCCAATGGCAGCACAGCTCACTGTCACTCCAGCTGCGACACCTGGTAGTCAGCCAGGGTCCCTGCCTTGCCCACTCCCCACGGGGATCCCGTAGCAGGTGCAGTCCCGACAGCTCTGCCCACAAACACATCTCCTCGCCCCCGCCCCTCAGGCCCAGCTCCGCTCCTCCCTGGTCTGGGTTATGGCGGTGGTGTCCCCACGGGCCTTCCTCCTGCCACCCTGGTCCCGCCACCCCACACAACCACCTCTGACAGCGTCAGCCAGCTGTGTCATGCCTGCCTGCGCGCCTCCAAAGGGTTCCTGGCCGGCTTTGGATAAAACACAAATGGCCTTCCCTGGCCGACCAGGCCCAAGTGAACTGTCCCCACCTCGTACCGGCCTGCTCCCTGCTCGCCCGACTGCCGCGTATGACAGAAAACTACAGGATACTTGCAAAAGAAATGGAGGAAGACACAAAGAAATGGAAAAACATTCCATGCTCATGGACTGGAAGAACAAGTATTGTGAAAATGTCTGTGCTGCCTAGAGCAATCGACACATTTAATGCAATCCCTATCAAAATACCATCAACTTTTATTCAAAGAAATGGAACAAATAATCCTAAAATTTATACGGAACCAGAAAAGACCCTGAATAGTCAATTACTGTGCGTGGCCTCCCCGACGTCCCTCGACCCCAGCGGGCCTGTTCCCACCTGGAGGCCTTGGCACTTGCTACTCCTCCGCCCAGAATGTTCTTGCTTGACCTTGGCAGGGCTGGTTCCTCCTTACTCAGACCTCAGCACCCACGCCCCCTCCCTGAGCAGCGCCGCCAAGCCACGGAGCTGCTCCATCCCGTTGTCCCTGCCGTCTCCCTGCTGTCTTCTCTGTCTCCCCAGCGGACCCAGAGTCCTTGACAAGAAGGGGGACCATGGCTGTCTTGAGTGTTGCTGTATCTCAGGGTTTGAAATAGTGCATGAGGCACATAAGTCACGTTTGTGGGCCAAGTGACCGACTGACAACTACCAAATGTGGCAGGGGGTGGCAGCTCTGGCCTGGAGGCTCCGGTGCTGGGCCTGGCCCATAAGGGATGCCCCGTGTGGCCCTGAAGGGGCTTCCCGGGGAGGCCGAGCTCCAGGATCCAGTCAAGGAGGGCAGCTCCAGGTGAACGGGGAGAGTGAGTGCTGGTCCGCGGGACAGCAGGGTGGAGGCCATCGGCTCGTCAGGAAGGCGAGGGGTGGCTGGTCAGAGAGGAGCTGTGTTCATTCATTGGCCTGCTTCAGCCCTGCCCGGTGGGGGTGAGGGCGGCATGGAGGGGGCGCGGGTGTTCCTCAAGTCCTGGCAGCCTGTGAGTTTTGCTGCTCCGTGGGTGCGTGAAGCCAGGCAGGACTCCTGGCAAGCCGGCCCGGCTGCCAGTGCCTTTGTGGGTGCGAGGACGAAGTCCTCAGCTGAAGAAACCGGTTCTAAGTGCGAAGCAGGTAGAGAGGTACTGGCTGGGAGACAGTGGGGCGCCCTCCTGAAAGATTCCTTGTTGACCCCCGTCTCTGTCCCTCAAGCACACGGCCAGGAGAGGAGGCTGCCGGGGACGGAAGGGGAGCCACGTCCCCTTGGGCTCGTGCTCGGCACCGGGCATGCTCGTCGCAGTGTCACTAAGCCGCAGCCCGAGGCAGCGCCCGAGTGTGACCGGGAGCTCCGAGGGGCAAGCGGCCTACCCTCAGTCACGGCACGCCAGGGACAGAGCCAGGATGGGAACCGGACACGTCCAGCCCTCCAGCCTCAGGCCTGCGACAGCACAGCTGGGAACATGACCCTGGCTGGGCATCTGTGGAAGGCACTGGAACTTTAAAAAATGTCTTTTGATGGGGATCAGAACAGAAGACTGGAAAGAGGGAAGGGGAGGAAAACCAAACAAACAAATCCTGGGACCAAAGAGAGACGCTCTGAGAGAAGAAAGGGGAAATGCTCTGACAGGATTCCTCGGAGCATCCTCAGAGATAAAACAGGCCCCGCCGGCTGCCTCCGCAGACCCGGGCGTGGGGCGGGCAGAGGGAACGCGCCACCAAACCGAGGAGGGCCTCGGAGCTCCCCATGCCACCCGGCCGACACAGCCCTTCCTGCCGCCCTCTGGCCAGGTCAGATGACCGACTCCCAGCATGCGCCTCCCTGTCTCGGCTCTGCCTGGAATTCTGGACTGGTTCTTCCCAGTGAGACTCTACATTTTCTTCCACCTTCCAGGCTGTCAGCCTCTTCCTCCTTCCCACCTGTGCCGTCCACACATCCGTCAGCGCCATCGGGAGTTCTCCGTGAACGTGGGGCCCCCGGCGTGTCCCAGTCCCGGGGCCTCCTGCCCACCCTGCCCGGCTCCTTAGCTGGGCTTGCTGTGAGCTGGCTCGCTCCTTCCCGCACGAAGCGGGTCCTCGCTAACAGGCTCTGGCTGGGCCGTGCAGCCACAACAGGGTGAGAAATGGTTTTGTGCCAACAAAGTCGACACACTTCAGAAGGCTGTAGAGAGGCTGGAAGAGGGCAGATGTGGAGGGTGAGTGGGCACCGGGGAGCTTCGTGGGAAAGGGGGCGCTGAGAGTGGCTGGAGTACTGGAAAGACCACCAGGACCCCCGCCCCCCACCGCGGCCAACCCCATGTTTTCTGGCCCACTTGCGGCCACTTCCTTTCCATGGCATTTGTCCCTTCAAGGACCTAGCATGGCTCCCTATTACTTGCCCAACAAAACTGCTTTATTTGAAATCCTGTATTCAAGGTGCCTGGGGGACTCAGTCATTGGGCGTCTGCCTTTGGCTCAGGTCATGGTCCCAGGGTCCTGGGATCTAACCCCGCATCGGGCTCTCGGCTCGGCAGGAAGCCTGCTTCTCCCTCCCACTCCCCCTGCTTGTGCTCCTTCTCTCACTATGTCTCTCTCTCTGTGTCAAATAAATAAAATCTTTAAAAAAGATAAAAAAAAAAAATTCTGAATTCACATGGAATTCTGAAAAACAGGGGCAACAATGGATCGATATCCCTACATTCTAGCCACGACACCTATTTTGTTTCTGTATTTTTCATGCACCGGTTTTCTCCTGGTGCAAGCAGGTCACACCGTACACCGTAGGTGACCTTTGCACCCTTCACTGAGAGCTGAGTTAGGGTGTTTTGCAGGACTCAGTCCTGGTACCCTTCTCACCTGCTGCTGGTCCAGGGGACAGGGGACCCCTGCCCCGGCCCTCGGGGCACTCGTCTCTGTTCCGCTCTGTTAATGAAAGTCCCCGTGAGGGACACAGGGCAGCCGCAGTCCCTTCCATAGTAGGATTCTCTTCCTTGGATGGGTTCCCTGAGGGAGGGTCCCAGGTCAAAGACTGACAGCTCAACCCCTCTCACCACTCCTGGCTGGACCGCCTTCATCCGCTAGTTCTGCCCCCTGCGGTGTGCCTGTGCTGGCCGCTGCCTTCGCTGAAATCACTTTCTTGCGCCGTTGCCACCCCGCAGAGGCCCACTGGCGCGCAGCCACGCCTGTCCATCCATGCGCTCTCTCTCTCAATAAGGACACCACGAACACATGGTCAAAGCCTGCCCTCAGGGAGTGGTCCGGCCAGTGGGGGAGAGAGGAGGGGAGATCCGTGCAGATGAACCAATGAGTGTGGTCTCTGAGGGCTGTGAGACAAAGAGAGTGTGCGTGTGAGAAGGCTCGTGAGGCCGCACTGAGGGGTAGGGGAGCCCCTCCCTCAGCCACGTGAGGACCAGGGCGGGGAAAGGTGGGTTCAGTGGTGGGACGCAGGTGTGTGTGCAAGCGTGCGTACGCATGTGTGTGTGCGCAGCGAGGCTGAAGCAGCAGGCAGGGCCCTGGCGGCTGTGGAAGGGGGCCGGGGGCCAGGCATGAGTCGACGCTGTACCCAGCACGTGGCCAACCATGACCCCCGACGCGCGCGCATCTGCAGGGACACAGCTCCACACCTCAGGCCCGGAGGGCGTCTAGCCAGCAGAAACCCCCTGTTGATCCACCACCCTCTACTCCTGAGTCCCCTCTCCTACCTGGCTGAGCCTCTCCCCGTCTAGGCTTTGCACATGCTGTTCCTTCTTCCCTTCGCCCCATCTCCACCCCCCCCTGGTGACCTTTCAGCCATTCCTGGCAGACGAGCTGTCCCCTGTGCTGGGTGTGGTATTAATTACATCGTGGACAGCACTCCGGAAACATTCCTGCACACAGCCTAGAGCTCCTTGAGGCCAGACGTCCCATGGAAATCATCTCAGGACCCCTTGACCTGGCAGATAAGGGCACCCGAGGGGCATCAGCTGTTTCAGAGGTCACGCACCATCCCTCCTGGGTGTTTCTAACCAGCCCACCCGCCCCAGCAGCAGCAGCGCCCACTTGCAGGCTGCCGGCTCTCACGTCCTGGGCTCTGATTCCAGTCCCACCTCTTGGCCAGATGATTACGGGTCAGGAGAACCCCGGGAAAGCACTGTGCACACCCGAGTGCGTGCCCGTGAGCACATCGCGTCAGAGTGGCGTGTGGACGGTACTGGGCAAGAGCGCTGAGACAAGAAAACTGCAGAGCTGGGCGGCTACCTTCGGTTTGGTCTAGTGATTTCGCTGAGCATTTCTGTATAATCGTGTGGAAGATGGACACGTAAACAGAACTTTCAACTCTGAATGGTGAGGACTACAACTGCCGTCAGTCCGAAAGGAGGCGGGGAGGCAAGAGAGCCCTGGAAGGGCGGGGAAGATGTGCAGAAGGACAATCTGGAGGGCTCAGGACAGGCAAGAGACAGCCAGCTCTCCAGGCAGAGGGAAGCACAGGGCTGCGAGGTGCCTCAGCTGAACCTTAATACACATGTGGAGCCAAGACCAGGCTGGCAGTGCCCACACCTGGAGGGGCCGGCTGCCGGGCTGGGGAGGTGAGCTCCAATGGCAAGGGGGTCCCCAGCAAATCCCACTCAGGGGGACTGCCACGAAATATTGTCCCAAATGAGTGCACTGGCGCCTGACGCCTAGATGGCCAGTGGCTGAGCCAGGGGAGGGCAAGTGGCCTGTGGGATCCTCTCCTCCATTAAGGCAGCCTGCGAGGTGACTAAAGCCCCCGACCAAGCCGCTGGGCGGCTGCCATGGCTACCCTCTGCCCACAGACCGGCGTGCCAGCTGGGCAAAGGCGTCTCCGCCAGCCCGTCTATTTCCAGCCGCATGCGGTGGGGACGAGGTGGGTGACAGGGCGGGGTGGTGCAGCGGGCCATACAGGGAGCTGGCTGATGGCCAGCACAAACAGCCAGGGGCTGGTGCCGGGGGAGATGGGTCATTGCAACATCTGTCCAGAGGCAGCCAAGGCCCAACAAACGTCCAGGGTAACCCCAAACCCCGTCAAGGGCCCAGGCTGCTCCAAAATAAGTGAGCTGGCGGGCAGAGGAAGTGCCGGACTAGAGATTCTGGGATGCCCGCACTTGTTGATCTACACGCCCTTTTAGGCACACGGCTCATCTCTGGTTTGGGACGCGTGTTTTGGTGGAAGGGTGTTTTTAAAGAGTCTTCACCAGACACTTATTTTTTATTTCTTTCTCTGCGCTCCCACCAAGCCCCTGGCACACAGACTGCAAATGAGATGGAGAGCGTCTGTCTGCCTGTCCCGTCCTCTGAGACTCGGTGTTTTTCTCTGCTGTTCAAGCAACTGGCATGCTCTGCCCGGGGACAGGGCAGGACCTCTTTCTCAAGCCACCAAATCAAGACTTAGTCAATGGTGGGGCTGGCACAGGAGGAGGGACGAGAGATTTCAGCCCATTCGCACCTATGGGAAGGGCAACCATGCGGTCCCTGCCCCAAACATTCAGCCAGAGGGAGTGCAGGAAGGAGGCGGGCAGCGCCGCTCTGGATGCCGACCAGGCACCCCTGTGCTTTCACAAAGATCACTTCGAGGTATTTCTGTAGCCCCTCTCCCTGGGGAAAGAGCAGACAGCTAGCCCCAAATCACTGCTAGGAAGGGAGCCAGGAGCCAAGTCCCCACCGCCCCTGGTTTGGAACGGAGACTAGCAGGAGTCAGGCGTGGGGCTGGAGACACAGGGCGTTGTCGTCACACAGGCTGCTAGGAGACGTCCTCAGTGGGGCTCTGCAGCTCTGAGGGCGCTGATGCTCTGCCCCTGTGGCAGTCTGCATGCCCACACTATCAGATTCTGCTCCTCTGGGAGGTCACAGTCAGGCACTCTGCCCCATGCCCCAGCCACCTGCCATCCCTCCATCACACAAATGAGCTTGTGCTGGGCCGGGCGAAAGGAGCAAAGTCATGCCAGAGCCCGACCCCACAGGAGCTCCTGAGGCCATAAGGGAGACCTCAGATGTCCAGTGACAAGCCTGGGGGCTGTGGGTGCCCAGGGGAAAAGTGTGCCACTTAAAGAAGGCCTTTGGAAGGGGCTGATGCCTGAACCAAGTCCTGAGAGACGAGTGGCAGTCAACCAAAAAAGCACGGGGAAGGGTTTTGGGCAGAAGGAAGAGCAGAGGCAAGGACGCCGCAGAGCAGGACAGGGCAGTGTGTTTAGGGGGATGAAAGCTGTTTGGCCTCCTGGAGATGCCAGTTCTGAGAAATAAGAGAGAGGCAGACAGGGACTGCGTCTGGCAGAGGCGAGGAGGACACAGCATAGGGCTCAGCCCCTGTCCTCAAGGACGTGACATGCCACCAACTCATCAGATCACAAGATGCTGAAGAGAGAGGCGCTCTGGCACCACAGCCCACTGGGGGTTTCCAACAGCGCTGTAGGACCCGAGGGGCCTTTCCTCGGTGGGCAGGAGTGGCAGAGGGAGGGTACTCCCCGGAGAGCAGGACTCTCATTTCCTGCCAGCCCTGCCTCCCATTTCAGCCTGAGCGGCAGAACCACTGCAGGATTCTGCTTGAAACTACGGGTTCTGCTGCTAGAAATCTAAAAGCCACGGTCACATTCCATCCTTCCTTTCACATAGGATGGGGAAACTGAGGCACAGAGAGGCAGGGAGTTTTCTAAAGTCCCCGGACAAGCCCATGGTCCAAAAGGGCCAGACTTGGTATACTGCCTTTCCACCCAGCACCGCCTGGTCCCTTCTGCTCTCCCACACCCCTCCCTGTCCCCATCCTGTGCTGGCTGTAGGCGTGAGGCCACTGAAGGTCACTCTACCCCTGAAAATGCCCCATGTCTCCATCAAACCCCCTCCCCACCCACCACTCCATGATCTCCCTGGTCTGGTGGTGGTTTGGGGAAAGCAAGAAGCCCATTTATAAAGACACACAAGTGCCCAGTGGTTTTCTTTTTCTCAGGCCAAAGAATTTCCACCAGAGGAACAGTGGTAAAAACCTGGACAGGATGGAAAAGTGGGCCTGACCCGGCTCATGCCTCCACGGCAAATCCCTCCAACCATGGGTGTTCACATCGCCTGAAGGTGGGCTGAGAGTGGGGGAGGGGGCAGAGGTAAAGAGAGCAGGAAGAAACCTCTGGAGTCTACCTGGGAAAACACTGGTGTTTGTGGAGTGAGTATAGGACTGTCCGATGCGGTTTAGTTTTACATTGAAATGGTTGGCATTTTTTTCCCAGCAAGAAACGCATTTGAGCTGTTGAAGTATAAAGACAAATAAACAGAGGCAACTAGAGCCTTCATTAGGGGTTTGAAGGAGCAACACATTGTCTCCAGCTGTCCCCCAGCATGAGAAGGGGCGCCTTCAAAAGGGCCCAGGCAGCACGACCCTTTCATCCTGCCAGGGACCGTCCGGCTGCCGGCGCCCGCCGTGACTTCCCCCGACGTGTGCAGCTGCGCTCCTGGGCCCCCTCGGCGTCCCCCGAGAGCCTCTCCTCCTCCTTTTAACCCTCTGCGTGACGGCCTGCAGTGTTACCTGCACGTCCATGTCCTCATCTGACCGAACGGACCAGGATCGTGCCGTTTGGTAGAGAAATAGGAGACATGTCTCCAAGGTCACAATATGAGTGTGGGGCAGAGCTGGGATGGGAAGCTCTGGGGCCACAGGACCCGTGTCAACAGATGGGACCGCATCCACGTAACAAGGGGAGATTTCTGACCCCAGGAGGGTGGGGAGGAGAGGCTCATCTGGCAGGAGCACCATGTGGAACGGGAGGGGTGGTCCCCAAGGGGCTTCATGCACAGCCCACGCATCTTTGCCTGCTCGGAAAGCACATCTATCGTCTTCACGATGTACTCTGACTTTACACGCTAGGAATGAGTGAAATTAGGTAATTCACATCTGTCTGGCCCGGTATGTGCCAGGCACTGGGTGTGTGTTCACATAGCTGATCTCCCTCAGTGTCTGCCTCACCCGTCAGATAAGCTCTGTGGTTAGCCCCGAGCTAGAGGACGTGGAGGCCCAGGGAAGTGAAGTTACTTGGTCAAGGTCACACAGCAAGTGAGTAAGCGACAGATCCAGGATTCAAAGCTAGGCAGGCTGGTTCCCTGTCCTTCTTGAGGGCTGGGCCTGTGTCATCTAACTCCTAGTTGCGAGCTCAGGGCAGATGCTCGTGAAATCTTCATGAAATGAATGAATGTTAAGAATTCCAGCTTTCACCGCCACCTAGAAGCTCCGGACTCTCACATCCCCCTACCCCAGACCTGACGACTCCACTAACTTCTGAATGGGCACACCATTTCCATTGGGATGGCTGTCGGTCATCCCAAAAGAAACATGGTCAGACTGTCTCTCGAGTCCTCCCTTCCCCATTCTAGCCTGTCCTGCTCCCAGGTTGCCCAACTGAGCCACAGCACTGAGCCACCCACATACTCCAGGCAAAAACCTAGCAGTTGGTGTTGGTTTCTCTTTTTCTCTTACCTTTTCCACTGAACCCATCAGCAATTCCTGTGGGCTCTCCTTTCAGATATATTCTGAATTCAACCACTTGTCCTCAACTCCACCACTGGCACTCCGGACTGAGTCACCGCCATCTCTGACCCTGACCAAGACCACCACGGTGGTCTCTGCCTCTTCCTCCCCAGAATATATTCTCCACTTTGGGGCCAGAAAGTAAATCTCTTTAGGTTAAAATGTCAATCAGATTATGTCAATTCCTAGTTAAAATCTCCCATGGCTCCCAGCTAATTTAGAATAAAATCCCAACCCCGTTCTAGAACCTGGAAGGCCCTGCCTACACCCTGACTTCAAATCTTCAGTCCCTTTCCCTCAATCTCGGCCTCCAGGCACACCGACCTGCTCTAAGACTCACCAAGGGTGCCGCCACCTCACTGCTCCTCTCCCTTCTGCCTGGAGGGAAGGTCCTCCCTATTATCTTCTAAAGGTGTCTTCCTCCTCCTCACTGAGGCCCTGTCTTGTTGTCCCTCTGCCCGAAGGCGGGCGAAGCTTTGTAAAGGCTTGAGGCTAGACCATAAAACTTCCGCGGATGCAGCGGCCATGCCGTGAGGAAGCCCACACTGACCCGTGCGGAAAGAACACATGGAGAAGTCGCCCCAAACGTTCTGGCCAACAGCCAGCATCAACCACCAGACATCAGCAAAGATGCTTCCAGATGATTCCAGCCTGCTGTCAAGTGCTCCCCAGCCTGGGCGTCTTCCCAGCTGAGGCCCCAGACCCCGTGGAGCAGATGAGCCATCCCTGCTGTGCCCTGTCTGAACTCCTGCCCCGTGGAGGCCAAAAGCTGACTACAATGGCAGTTCGTGCCACGCAGGGCGGGGTGGTTTCTCGAGTGGCACTCGTGACCACAGCGCTACTCTGTCCGGCGCCCCAGCCTTCTCCCTGTCATCTTTCATCATTTCCACTGGAGCTGCCCTGACTGAACTGTCCTTCCTGAGCTGCGTGTCGGCGTGTTTACCGTCCCCCCTGCCCCCCGGCTGCGGGAGTTCACACGTGTGTGCCTGTTGCTGCCTTCGTTCACCACTCCCTGGTCTCTTCTGCACTTGAAACCGCGTGTGGCCCATGGCAGGCGTCCTGCACAGTGGTTTGGACTAAACAGGCAAACACGAGGTGGAAGGCTTTGGTGTCACCGCTATCACAGCCCTTCTGCCTGTCCTCACAGTCGTGAACACCTCTGCCTCTCTGATGCTCCTGGGAGTCCTGACAGAGATGCCCCGATCTTTGCCCCGAGCCCAGTGCGGCGGTCTGCTGAGCGACAGGGCCCAAATGATGAGACACCTTGATAAATTTGCTTATTTTCTTTCCTTTTTTTTTTTTTTTAAAGATTTTTATCTATTTATTTGACAGAGAGAGAGAGATCACAAGTAGGCAGAGAGACAGGCAGAGAAGAGCGGGGAAGCAGGCTCCCCGCCGAGCAGAGAGCCCGATGAGGGACTCGATCCCAGGACCCCGAGATCATGACCTGAGTTGAAGGCAGAAGCTCAACCCACTGAGCCACCCAGGCGCCCCACAGATTTGCTTATTTTCTCATTCTCCAAATACTTATCATATGCCTAGGATATGCCAGACATCGCGCACCGGGCTCTCAGGAGGAAGACAGGGGATGAAGAAGACAACTTCTGCCATCAGGGGAAGCAGAGAGAGCCACAGCGGTGGTGCGTACAACGTGCTCACCAAGACTTCAGGACAAAGGCAGGTGAGTGACAAGAAGGACCTCACCGGGTCCTCGCTGGGAGCAGCTGTGAACAGCAGGGATGTGCAGAAGGACTCCGTGGGTTTAAGGAAGGCTGGGCCAGAGGGCAGAAAATAAGCAAATCTGTGGGGTGCCTGGGTGGCTCAGTGGGTTGGCACAGGTGAGAGCGAGGGGAAAGGCTGACAGGGCCCTGGTGAGGGGCCTCATGAGCCAGTGGGCAGATGCACTGGGAGGCCATGAGAGAGTGAGTTCTGGAAGAACAGGGCTCTGCAGTCACACGGGGTAAGACCAAAGCCTGAGAGAAGTTCCAGGGTGACACAAAGCTCCTACACAGGTTGGCAGGCTCTTGCCTTGGCCAGGGGAGGCAGTACAGGCTTTGGGGAGGAGGTGCCCTTGGGAGGAACTCTCTGGAGCCGGGGCTCCCTCTTGGCCCCTGGCATGCCACCCACCTGCTCGGCTTGGCAGATGCTGGGATTTCTGGATGTCCTCCATGACTCCCCAGCTCATATGGGGTACATCCCTAACACCCCAGGGAGGGAAGCCAGCCCTTCCCTGAACCTGATCAGCCTCCCCGAGCTGGTGCTGTTCCGGGTGCTGTGGAGCAGTGGGGTGGTCAGAGACTCACAGGCTTGAGCTGGCAAATGGTCCCAGCACTGCCACTTAGTTTCCTCATTCATAAAAAAGGGCCATGAATGGCTTCTGCCCGTGGACACCGTGAGGACTGACTGAGGGAACGTGAACACAGTGTCTTGTACAACTCCGGGCATGTGGCACAAACTCCAGCCCGGGTCCCTCATCTCACCCAAGTAGAACTGCCCACCTAGCACAAGGCCGGGCACACAGTAGGTGCTCAATGAGCATTAACAGGAAAGTAGCCATCTTGTTAATAAAACAACTTTTCTTTGGGACCTGGCTACAGATGACTTCTCTTCATCGGGGTAAAAAGTGCTGAGAAGCAAGTTCAAAATTCAAACCGTGAGCAACTTGAGAAACATATTTTTCAGTAAGTCAAGGTAAAGACTGGGTCGAAGAAAACATCTGGCTAAGTGAACTAATGGCTTTAGAGAAAAAGGACCCTTGCTTTGTGGAGACGGGAAAAAATTATCCACTGCTGGTTTTAATTTAAGATGAAAAAAATCTTATTCTATTAGCCTAAATATTGCTCTTATGTCCAATTGCATGGAGTTTGGAATAATATTTTTCAAACAGAACTACTGCTATTTCAAGTAATTACAATACTAAAAGCAGTCATTTGGGGTTGAGCAAGGATCTCATCATGGTTTCAATTCCCTCTGGTGTCATTTTCTGTTATATTTGAGAAATTCCTCAATAAAGATGTCAAATAGAGAGAGGGTTTTGCTCCCCAGAGGACAGATTTGGCCACCCTCCCAGGCAAGCCATCTCTATGAGAAAATAACCTCTTTTGCTCAAAAGAAAAGGTTCAACTGTGAAAACTCAGGCAAGAAACTAACCCCGAAGCCATCAGCCTCATTTCTCCTAATTAACTCAGAATGCTTTTTGTACTCTGCTGATCAGGATTTAGTCCAGCCATCATCCCAGAGGAATTCAGTAGTGGTTGAGAGAGGAATGTTACAGCTGGACAAGACTCCTGACTCAGACTCCTGGAGACCAAAAAACAAGAGATGCGAACGGCCTTCACTGTCCCCGATGGGTGATGGGTTGTGAGTGGGCTCCTGGTGATGGACCAGAGAGGGTCAGGACTGCACAAGGCAGCAAGAACAGAGAATCTTCCAACAACTCCATTAGCTTCCATGGCCACTGAGCACAGGGCGGGCAGGCCCTGTGCTGGAAACTTCACCAGGAAGCATGAACATGATCCCCACTGAGACCAAGCAGGTAATTAAATGCCTGAAGCTACTGACTGTGAGCAATAGGGCGTGGTGAGGAGTATAGCCAGCAGGAAGTACATACCCTCTCCAAAGTAGGTGGCTGTGGCCCAGCTCCTGTCAGTTGCCCTAGTCCTACACTGAGAAGTGGGCAAGAGGTACCCCTGTCCTGGGCCCTACACTTTGGGGGTCCCTGCTCTACCTCCCGTAGCTACAGCCCTCCCTGTGGAGTAAGGAGCCCGCAGAGCATCATGGGCATCTGGAACACAGACCCGCCCTTCTAGATCACAGTTGGGGTATTTGAGACCCGACAATTCCCTGTCCGAATGGCCCAAGTCTGTTTTCAGAGGGACAGATGACCTTTAGGACCAAGCAGTGGAGAAAGGAAAGGTGGTTTGGGAGCAAATGGCCAGAGCTTGAACATTCAGGTGAGGGGGTCTTCAGGCTCCTGTGGTATAGGATGGAGTCAGCCATGAGAAGGACCAGGAGCGGGCACTGCCTACACGACCACTTTCTGACACAAAACAAGGAATCCCAGATTTGAAATTCCAGTGTAGCCTTCTGCGTCATTAGAAAGGAGTATTTGTCAAGGCAGAAAAGACGGAATATATTCTGGCTTTGAAGCTTTCTCACTCTACCATATTTAGCCATAAGTATGTGCCCATACAGGCCTCCATTTGCAGTCCTGCCCGAGGTCCACAGTTTCAGGGGTCAGGTCACTGTGGACAAGCGGGAATAACGCTGGAAATACTGATTTTTATGTGACATCCCTTGCTTTTATCCAAGTTATTTTTATTAGTTATTTTTATTTATTTGTTTATTTTTAAGTTTTTATTTTAATCGCGTGGTGCTCATCACAACAGATGTGCTCTTTAATCCCTGTCATCTGTTTCTCCCACCGCCCCACCCACCTGCCCTCTGGTAACCATCAGTTTGTTCTCTATAATTCAGAGTCTGTTTCTTGGTTTGTCTCTCTCCCTCTTTTTTCCTTTGCTTGTTTGTTTTGTTTCTTAAGTTCCACATGTAAGTGAAACTATGTGGCATTTGTCCATCTCTGACTGGCTTATTTCACTCAGCATGATACTCTGGCTCCATTCATGTCATTGCAAATGGCAAGACTTCATTCTTATTAATGGCTTCTTTATCCGTTCATCAGTTGAAGGACACTTGAGTTGCTTCCATCTTTTGTCTATTGCAAACAATGCGGCTATAAACACGGAGGTGCCATAAACATTACTGCTTTCGTATTCTTTGGCTAAATACCCAGTAGTCTGATGGCTGGATCATAGGGTAGTTCTATTTTTTTTTTATTCATTTATTTATTTACAGCATAACAGTGTTCATTGTTTTGGCATCACACCCAGTGCTCCATGCAGTACGTGCCCTCCCTATTACCCACCACCTGGTTCCTCAACCTCCCACTCCCCCCACCCCCCCGCCCCTTCAAAACCCTCTGGTTGTTTTTCAGAGTCCAAGGGTAGTTCTATTTTTAACTCTCTGAGGACCCTCCATACTGTTTTCCATGGTGGCTGCACCAGTGTGCCTTCCCACCCACCGTGCATGAGGGTTCTCCTTTTTCCACAGCCTCGCCAACAACTGTTGTTTCTTGTGCTGTTGACTTTAGCCATTGTGACAGGTGTGACGTGATGCCTTATTGTGATTTTGGTTTGCATGTCCCTGATGATGGGTGATGTTGAGCATCTTTTCATGTGTCTGTTGACCATCGGTATGTCTTCTTTGGAAAAATGTCTATCCATATCTTCTGCCCGTTATTAAATTGGATTATTTGGGGTTTGGGTGTTGAATTGTATCAGCTTTTTATATATTTTGGACACTAACCCTTTATCATATGCCATTTGCAAAGAACTCCTCTCATTCCGTAGGATGCCTTTTAGTCTTGTTGATTGTTACCTTCATCATGCAGAAGCTTTTTACTTTGATGCAGTCCCAATAGTTTATTTTTGCTTTTGTTTCCCTTGCCTGAGGGGACCTACCCAGAAAAAAAGTCACTATAGCTGATGCCAATGAAATTATTACATGTGCTTTTCTAGGATTTTTATAATTTCAGTTCTCACATTTAGGTCTTTAATGCATTTTTTATTTATTTTTGTGTACAGTGTAAGAAAGTGCTCTGGTTCCATTTTTTTTTTACATGTAGCTGTCCAGTTTTCCCAGCACCATTTTCCCCCCATTGAATATTCTTTCCTGCTTTGTCACAGATTAATTGACCAGATAATTATGGGTTTGTTTCTGGGTTTCTTATTCTGTTCCATCGATCTATGTGCCTATTTTTGTGCTGGTACCATTCTGTTTTGATTACCACAGCTTTGTAATAGAACTTGAAGTCTGGAATTGTGATGCCTCCAGCTTTGCTTCACTTGTTCAACATTGCTTTGGCTATTAGGGGTCTTTTGTGATTCCATACAAATTTTAGGATTATTCTAATTCTGTGAAAAATGCTGTTGGTATTCCAACAGGGGAATGCATTAAATCTGTAGATTGCTTTGGATAGTATAGACATTTTGACAATGTTTGTTCTTCCAACTCATGAGCATGCGATGTCTTTCCATCTCTTCATGTTGTCTTCATTTTCTTTCATCAGTGCTTTCTAGTTTTCAGAGTACAGGTTTTTCATCTCTTTGGTTAGGTTTATTCCTAGATATCTTATTATTTTTGGAGAAATTGTAAATGGGATTGCTTCCTTAATTTCTCTTTCTGCTGCTTCATTATTGGTGTATAGAAATGCAACAGATTTCTGTAGATTGATTCTGTATCTTGTGGCTTTACAGAGTTTGTTTATCAGTTCTAACAGTTTTTTTGTAGAATCTTTAGAGTTTTCTACATAGAGAATCATGTCATCTGCAAATATTGAGAGTTTTACCTCTTCCTTACCAGTTTGGATTCCATTTATTCTTTTTGTTGTCTGATTGCTGTGGCTAGGATTTCAAGTACTATGTGGAATAGAAGTGGTGAGAGTGGACATCCTTGTTTTATTCCTGAGCTCGGGGGGAAAGGCTCCCTGTTTTTCCCACTGAGAATGATGTTAGCTGTGGGTTTTTCATACGTGGCCTTTATGATGTTGAAGTATGTCCCCTCTAAACCTTTGTTGAGGGATTTTATCATGAATGGATGTTGTACTTTGTCGAATGTTTTTTGTGTCTATTGGAATGATCGTAAGATTCTTACACTTTCTCTTATTGATGTGACATATCAGGTGATTGATTTGTGAATAGTGAACCACCCTTGCATCTTGGGAATAAATCCCACTGGATCATGGTGATTGATATATTTTTTAATGTATTGTTGGATTTGGTTTGCTAGTAGTTTGATGAGGATTTTTGCATCTATATGCTTCAGAGATACGGCCTATAGTTCTCTTTTTTTGTGGTGCCTTTATCTGATTCTGGTTTCAGTGTAATGATGGCCTCACAGCATGAATTTTGGAAGTTTTCCTTTCTTTTCTACTTTTTGGGATAGTTTGAGAAGAACAGGTATTCTTTAAGCAGGTATTCTTTATCTTCTTTAAAAGTTTGGTAGAATTCGCCTGTGAAGCCATCTCATTCTGGACTTTTGTCTGTTGGTGGTTTTTTGATTACTGATTCAATTTCATTGCCAGTAGTGGGTCTGTTCACATTTTCTATTTCTGCTTGTTTCAGTTTTTGTAATTTATATGTTTCTGGGAATTTGTCCATTTCTTCCAGGTTATCCATTTGTTGACATATAAGTTTTCATACTATTCTCTTATAATTGTTTGTATTCTGTGGTATGTGCTATTATTTCTCTTCTCTCATTTACGATTTCCTTTATTTGAGTCTTTTCTCCTTTTTTTTGATAAGTCTGGCTATAGGTTTATCAATTTTATTACATTTTCAAAGAACTAGCTCCTGCTTTCATTGATCCATTCTATAGGTTTTGTTTGTTTTTATTTCATTTATTTCTGCTTTAGTCTTTATTTTTCCTTCCTTCTGCTGGTTTTGGGTTTTGTTTGCTGTCGTTTCCCTAGCTCTTTTAAGTATAAGGTTAGGTTATTTATTTGAGATTTTTCTTGCTTCTTGAGGGAGACGGGTAGTGCTATAAACTTCCCTCTTAGAACTACTTTGGTAGTATCCCAGAGACTTGAACCATTGAGTTTTCATTCACCTGTTTCCATGTACTTTTTTATTTCTCTGTTTATTTTCTGGGTGACTCATTCATTGTGTAGTAGCATTTTATTTAATCTCCATGTATTTGTGGTCTTTTGTGGTTGACTTTTAGTTTTATAGCATTGTGGTCAGAAAAGATGCGTGTATGTCTTTGATCTTTATTAGAATTTATTGAGCCTGCTTTTGGGGCCTAGAATGTGATCTGTTCTGTGACATCCCTTGATTTTTAAATGTTGACAAATCATTCAATGAGATGACAGCGACAGTGATGATCACAAAAACACCGGGAGGACAAACGTGTCTGCAGGCTGGAGGAGGATGGCAGGCTGCCTGCTTGAAACCTCCATGACAGCGTGATGACAGTACCCAGCACCTGTGCAAAATGTGACATCTGTACATGCAGCTCTCCAGACCTGCTTTTTTATTTAACCATCACGGCGCCCCTCTGAGACCAGGATTACTGACCCATGTTGCAGTTAGGGGAACCTGCTTGGAGGGTTTGAGGAAGTGGTCCCAAACCACTGACTCATGAGTGGTGGTGCCAGAACCTGAGCCTAAATCTTCAAACTCCAAGTCTGGCTTCCTCTTCCACCATTCTGTGTCTGCCAACACTTATCCTGATGCCATATCAGGCACTGTTATCTCTCACCACCTGTTATGGAGGAGGGATGTGAGGCTCTGGGGGGTCATGTGGTCAGCGTGGGATGAAGATGGTTGGAACCATCCAACTAGCTTCTCTAGAGCTAGTTTTGTCTTGAGAAGGAAAAAGCCCAAACAAAAACACGTCTGTCAGGAAGGTTCTGCCCTCAGCTAAAAGCAGAGGAGCAACAGAGAAAGCCTTTTCTCGGCTGCCGTATGTGTGAGTTAGAGCTGTGTGAAGTTGCAATCTGTGCTCGGAGGTGGGGGTTGGGGAAGTCTTACCCAGTTCTTTAAACTAATCAGTGTAAAAGAATCTTGTAAAAACAAAAATAAACCCACCCAGACTCTGCCAATAGTCGGGAGGCACTGGGTATACCTGCCATCATCCAGAACAAGGGTATTTAGGAACAGGTGGTCTCGCGCAGGTAAGAGTGCTAGGACGAGAAAGGGAGTCCTATGGGTCAGACACAGTCCAGGGAGAGCAGATGGCTGGCTCTGGCCTTCACAGGCCTACCCCAATGCATTTCTTACTGAAAGCTGGTGAGCAGGCTCGATGCCCATGACACTATGAGTGCTCGATGCTAGGCCTTCTGTAGATGTTCTATAGCCAGGATCTCATTCAATCCTCACGAGATAGGGACTATGAATTCCATTTTACAGGTGAGGAAACTGAGGCACGGAGGTGAAGTGACTGGCCAAACGGCACACAGCTGGTAAGTGGCAGAGCCAGGACCTGAGCCCAGAACGGGCAGTTCCCAAGGCCTGTCATCTGGACCACTGGGTGCTCCTGCCTGTTGTCTCAGGGATATCAGCTCTGCCTTCCCAGACTAATCAGGTACTGAAGTGAACTCCTGCTGTCATCTGAAACAATGGCAACATTGACAAAACTCAGGGCTCACGCTTTGGGAGGATTAAACAAGATAACGCTTGGACCATACTTCACTTGGTGTCTGGCACAATAAAGGTCCTAGGGCACAGCCCCAATCTTTACAATCTAACCAAATGCCCAGCCCCCTGCTGCAGCCTCCTGGCACTCCTGCCGCCCAGCCTGAGCCCAGTGCCCAGGAGCCCCCCATGGCTCTCTGCACAGGCATGCCCTCGTCCCAGCCAGCTGCTCCCCAACCTTCGCAGATCTGTTCCATGCCACCTGCTCTTTGAAGCCCCCCTGGGGAGCCACTCCATTTCCAGCCCCAACCCCACCCAGTGCAGGGGCGTCTCTTCACAGAACCCTCAGGGATCCCACAGCCTGCTGTCCGGACCTCCATTTCAGCCCTTATTCTGGGTATAATTACATGTTCACAGATCTGTTTCCCATAACAAGTCTGTCTGAGAGCCAATATTCACTAAACAAAAGCAGCAGGGAAATCTACAGCTAATACACCGCTGGGAGGACAGGTTCCAGAATACTCGGGACGCCGCACTTGCCATGCTATGCACCCACAGGCCAGCTGGCAAGGCGAGGTCCGCCGAGCCCTTTCATGAAGTACCGCACCGAAAGCCATAAAAACATCCCAATGACCCTCTGACCCAGTCATTCCATTTCTGGGAAGAAAGGTTAGAGGAAACAATTAGGAAATTAAGAAAAAATATATTTATGCCAAGAATCACACCTTGGGATTCTGAGGGTAGGAATAAAACAAAAACAAATAATTTATATGTCCAACCACAAAAGGGAGGCTGAGTCACCCAGAGTAACAGTAATGCCTGTTTGTTGATGATTTGTGCCCGGTAAATGCCAGTCACTTCGCCTCACCATGTCATTTGTCCTCGCGCACAGCCTGGTGAAGTAGGCACCATCGTCATCCCGCTTTCCAGCAGGGAAGCAGGCTCAGAGGTTGTGACCGGAGTGACGGCTACTAGCAGGGGACTGCCGGGCCAGGCATGCCTCTCGGCAGCAGGACACTGTCTCAGTCACTGCTCACGAGAGCCCAGGACGAAGCAGCTCTTCATCCTCTTCCTTTACCAACAAGGGACTGAGATTCTGAGACAAGAATAAGGTATCCACAGCCACACTCCTGCCCAGTCCACTGTCTTACCTCCTTGGCTCTAGCTGCTGGGACCTGTGTCACTTAGCAGCCAGCAACAGAGGAGGGCCTGGGGGACAGGCACAACTGCTTCGAGACCCCATGCTCTCTGCCATGAGATGGTCCTCAAGCTGCAGATGGCAAACCACCTCTGTTACAAATTATGTCCCCCTAAGATGCTGAAGTCCTAAAAACCAGTCTCTGTGAACCTGTAACCTCTGTTGGAGATAGGGTCTTTGCAGAGGGGTCACAAGCCTCGGACTGTGTCCTTCTAGAAGAGGGGAATTGGGACACATGAGCAAAGGCCATGCAAAAGCATGGGGAGACAATGATCTACAAGCACAGAATGCCGGAAGCTAGCAGAAGCCAGGTGAGAGGCCCAGAGCAGACCCTCCCTGGAAGCCCTCCAAAGGAACCAACTCTGCAGACAGCTTGACTACAGACGTCTTGCCTCCAGCCTGGGACAGAATGAACATCTGTTGTTTGGGCCACTGAGCTTGTCACATCGTTACAGCAGCTCCGGCTCACTAGTCACTTCTCACACTATGAGACGGCTGGCAAAATGGTGATAACAGGGGCTGGGGTGGGGCTGGGGTGGAGGATATCTGGGGGGCATGTGATGGGGGCCACTGAGTGCCCCCACAGGAAACCGCATCTGGGGGCAGGGAGGGCTGCGAGGAGACACACCAGCACAACAATGCTGCTTTCTAATTTCTCTCCTTCTTCCCCTGCACGTTCCCAACTCAATCCAGCAAAGCTTATGTTACTCTTCTAAATTCCATACAACTGGCTTAAATCTATGTACTTGAGCCATGAGAATCTAGAGGTAGATGAGAATCCTTGGGATGGGTCACTGTATTCCCCCAATCCAGACATTGAAGCCCTGACCCCAGGACCTCAGAACGTGAATTACCTGGACACAGGGCCTGTCAAGTGGTAACGGGGTTAAAAATGGGTTGTTAGGAGTGGCCCCACTCCAATAAGACTGGTGTCTTTATAAGAAAAGGAGATGAGGACACACACACAGAGAGGCAGAAAGAAAAAGAGGGTGCACGATAAACCAGCTCCAGGTACGCCCAGATTGGAATGCTACGTGAACACATAGCAAGAGGGCGGCCATCTGTGAGCCAAGGAGAGAGGCCTCAGGAAAACCACACCTGCCAACATCTGGCCCCCAGCCTTCTAGCCTCCAGAACTGTAAGAAAAATAAATCCGTGTTGTGGAAGCTGACCAATCTGTGCCGTTGTGTGCCGGAGGCCCCAGCAAAGTAACACAAGGAACCAGAGGAGGGTGAGCCTTCCCACCACCCCCAGCACTGTAGGCTGGAGCTGAGGGACCGGCAGGGCATGCTTAGCGAGCCAGGCACGGCTGTGTCACTCACCCAGGCAGTTGTGTCCATCATGGGCCAGCATGAAGCCGTCAAAGCAGGTGCACCTGTAGTTCCCTGGGATGTTGATGCACTCGTGCACGCAGCCCCCGTTGTAGTAGTCATTCTCACACTCGTCGATGTCTGCAAAACGAGGGTCGGGAGAGCGTTCAGAGAAAGGGCCTGGGGGTCCCCTCTCCCTGCTACCTCTGAAGCCACCAGGGTGTGAACAGTTCGGGGATGACTCAGTAAGTATCTGCTAAAGTCCTTGCTGGGCGCTGGGGCCCCAAAGATGGCAACAATGAAGAGCCTGGCTCTGCAGTAAGGCCGGCCCCCTCCCCCCGGGGCAGCACGGGATGCCCTCACCACAGTGAATTCGGCAAGAATTCACCCCCAGCTCTGCCTCCCTCAAAAGCCTCTAGACAACAGCATGTGGGGACCCTGTCTAAGAACCCCTGAAACCGGCTCTCTTCAGCTCAGGTGAAAGCCTCCCAGAGATGGAGAGCTCATGACTTTGTGCAGTGCGGAGCCCTGAATAAAATTAACCTTGCACGCCACCGAGAAATGTAACCTCAGGAACGAGAGAGAAATGCACAGACTCCGCCCAGTTTCCTTCCACAGACGGGCCTGAAGCCTGAATTTCTAGGGCTCCAGAATCCTTGTTATAACAAAGGCTTCTGTCTCTGAACAATGGCCAGTAGCCTTTGTAAAGGTCACTCTTTTTGCTGTTTTAAGCCTGTTATCAACATTTCCCATCAGGGGTTAAAGGGCTATCCGTTCTGGAGCTCCAGACAACTGGAGACCTCGGAGAGTAACAGGAACGGGCGACACCCAACGAGCGGCTTCTATACCCAAGTCCCGAGCAACCCCGTCTGTCACTCTCTCCTCACCCCGCAGGAGCTCAGGGAGGCGGGCACCGTCATCCTCCCTCCAACTTTACACGGGCACTGAAGAGAGCCGGGCCCAGGGAGGCCAGACCCCAGCCCAAGGGCCACACACCTGGGAAGTGGTACGAGTGGGATTCGAGCCAGACAGTCTGGCTTGGGAGCTCCTGGGGGCCCAGGCGACCACATCTCTGACAGCAGCGAGCCGCGGGCGACGAGTCCCAAAGAGAACCGCCAGCTTTGCCTGTGGACCTCGGTAACCCCTGCCCAACCTCTCCCGGGGCTCGCTGTCTCGGCACACACCTTCCCTGCCCTCCACAGAAAACCCGTGACGGCTGCGAAGAGGAAGCGGAAGCGGAAGTGCCCACCTCGCGGAACCGGAAGTACCGTACTTGGCGGAACCGGAAGTGCCGACCTGAGCTCAACCGGAAGTGCTGCACAGCAACAATTAGTCCCTCCCCTCCAGGGTCAAAGAGGGAGATTTGAAGCCCTGTTCCAGCTACGAGCGCTGGCCGGATGGAGAGAGGGCACTGTAGGCAAGCCTGGCTGCTCCTTTAAGGGTCCCAGGAGCTGGCACAAAGAGACCCCAGGTGCAAACTCCCTCCATGCTGGTCCTGAGGGCAGAGCTACACGCAGTGGAGGAAAGCCATGGGGGGCCAATTAGAGTCGCAGATAGGAATGTCCATTGGAAAACTGCTCACTCAGGAGGTAGTGAGCTCCCTAACCCCAGAGGTGACCAAGCACTGTTCAGATATCTGCCGGCCGGTAGAGGGGATAACTTCAGTGGAAAGGGCAGCACGAAAATGCCAGAAAACAGAGCCTGGGCTGTGCGGTCCGCTTCTTGTGCCCACCCATCCAGATGAGGGGGAAACAAAGTAGCCTGAATCTCCAAAGGAAAGAGACAGAAGCTTCCACCCAGCCCAGCTGCAGCGGCCGTCAGCATCAGCTGGGAAGCTGGCTCAGCTCTGCAAGTCCTTTGAATGGTTTTTCATCAGATTTAATACGTTGAGATTTTATTTTTTATTATTTTATTGTTATTTTATCATTTTTAAAAGATTTTGTTTATCAGCAAAGAGACAGCAAGAGAGGGAACACAAGCAAGCAGAGTCGGAGAGGGAGAAGCAGGCTTCCCGTAGAGCAGGGAGCCCGAGGCTGAGCCCGAGGTCGGTTTGATCCCAGGATGCTGGGATCGTGATCTGAGCCAAAGGCAGACACACTTACCGACTGAGCCACCCAGGAGCCCCAGACATTTTAAATAACATCGAAGGGGGATATAAGCTTTTATGTTTGAAAGGGCACAGAGGCGTATGAAGACTGAGCTATTGGTTACTTCTCATTCTCTGCAGCCCTGACCTTTTGCCAAAGCCCCAGATAAACCAATCTGACTGCTTCCCGCCCCCCACCCCCGAATCTCCCAGACACTCCAAAGGCAACATGGCCTGACTTTAATTCATCAACCTGCACTTGACTTGGCTTCCTTGTCCCTGTGAATATTGTTATCCTTCCACCTCTCCACAGACATGGAATCAGCTACCAAAGCATGGTTTTTCTACAGCGTTAACATGGTTGCAGTGTGTCCACTGGGCACCCATTCCACCACCTGCTCATCACGGCCATCATCTCTCATCCAATCTCAACCAGCAGCCCCAGACCATTCCCTCCCTCGTTTCTTCATGTAAACAGGTGGCTCAGGAGAAAATGGCCTGGTCCCAACTCTGGAGTTGCAGCCTGGTTGTTTAACACAAACAGTATATGTAGCAGCAGCTTTTCGTCCCAGGGTGGGCACATGACTTAGGTTGGATGAGTGAGAATGAGGGGAAGCACTTTTACTCCATGCTTGGGTAAAAGAATTCTCTCTTGCTCTCAAGTTGTAGCTCCGAAGGAATTAAGCAGATATTTACTGAAAATACACACCAGGCCACTTAATTTTCATAGCAACCCTCTGGAGTGGGTATGTTAACTTCATTTTATGGGTGAGCAAACTAAAGTGCAGAGAGGAGAGGTAATTTCTCAAGGTCATATAGTAAATGGTAGGGCAAGGGTCAGAACAGAGGTCTTTCAGTCTCAAAAACCTGTGTCCTTTCTAATAAGTTAGAACACCCATGACATGCCAGGCATTGGCAAATTACTATATACACATTATTACACCCTTGGTACATCTATACTGTGTGTTGAGGAAGTATTATCTAATGCTCCAAGCACCCCTTTATCCATTCATCCTTCCATTTGTCTGTTCATGCTAAAATCTGTTCATCTAAATATCCAGTCAGCTGACTATCCTTCCATTTATCTGATCACCCATTATTCACTGGTCCATTTATCCAGCCAAATATCTACCCATGTATCAAATATGCATCCACCCATCTACATATGTGGCCAGACACACTCATCTTTTCATTCATCTAAACATCTAACCATCCATCCATTCACTCATCCATCCATCCAAACATCTAAACACCCATCCATCTATTCATTAATCCAAACACCCACACATCTACACGCACACACACACATACACACACACACACACACACACCCCTACCCACTCACTACCTGTCTATCCATCCACTCACCCATCCATCCATTTACATATGGATTCATCCATCGACTTCTTCAAACATGATCCATCTAAACATCTTACAAAATACACACAATTAGATTTAAAAATAAAGATGGTGGGAAGAAGAAAAAGAAATGAGGGTTGAAGAATAAGAGAAAACTGGTGAAAGTATACAAATACACTTGGTAATTCTAGCACAATTTCAAAAGTTGGCCACAAATATGGCTCTAAGCTGCCCGGAAACCAAAGCAAAGAGGAAACTCAGAGTCACCACATCCATAAAATGCAATTAAACTGGTTTGAATGGTGGTGAGGTCTAAGAAAAATGTCTCTTCCCCTGGTTAGGATAATCATATGCCCCGATCTGCATGGCACCTTTCCACTTTATGCTGTTGTCCGGTGTCATTATTGACAGCACACTTTTCACTCTCAAACTAACAACCCATTTGGTCACCATACCCGGAAGGCTTTATAAAGATATTGCTGAATAATCAATAAAACAACTCTAGCCTTTTCCTTCCCGGGAACCCTATAGCATGGGCCACAATAGATGCCAGTAGGCAGTAGAGTGAAGGAATATTCACTGCTCAGACCTCTTCCCTTAACCTATCTCCAAAGGATTTCCCCCAAATCCAAGCATCTCTTAGACCCATCAGTTCCTCTCCAACCCCCAGACCTGATGTGCTACCACGGGCTTCCTAGACCGGCCTGCAGCATCTGCTTACAACGAACCCCCCTCCCCTGATTTCTGTGCCTGTGTGTTGAATTTTTTGTTTAATCATGTGAGCCTCCTCCTTTAGTTAAGAAATAAACACAAACAAATCAACCAGAAAAAGTCTCTGCCAAAGTGAGTGGATTTATTTCTGTTAAAAAAAAGTGTTCATGAGCCACCAGGCCTGGGGGAGGGCCCACAGGCCTCCAAGATGCCCAGCAGGCTCAGACCACTTTTTAAGGACTGTTAAAGCCAGAGAATGAGGAACAGGCGAATGGGGTAGGGAGAGGGTGAAGGAATGGAGGGGGACAGAGCCAAGCTCTCTGGATGTTTATTCTTGAAGGACTATTGTGAGCTGAATTGTGTCATTCCCAGAGATGTACTCATGCCCTAACCCCCAGTATTGTGAACGTGACCTGATTTGGAAATGGGATCTTTGCAGATGTAAGCAAATTATGGTGAGGTCATGCAGTAGGGTGGGCCCTAATCTAATGCTTGGTGTCCTTAAAAGAAGAGGGAAATCTGGATACACACAGAGAGGATGTTGGGACAGAGAGGAGAACACCATGGCGAAAGGCACAGAAGGAAGACGGCCACGTGATGACCACGGCAGAGATCGGAGGGAGGAAGCTGTGTAAAAGCCTGGTGTTAATTATTCCCATTTTGCTGATACAAAGGCTGAGGCATGCATGGCTGAGCACCTAGTCTCCAGGCCCCGAGCCAGTGGCGGTGTTCGAAGGCAGATTCTATACCCGTTGGAGCCATATCCTCAGCATGCATGAGATGAACACTTTCCAGAAGGACGTCAGGTCCAAAAAGTTATTAAGGAGGAAAGTGGGAAAGGAGACATCATGTGCCTCATTGTTTTTTATTCCCAAGGTGTATACCTGCCCTGAGGGTGAGGGACGGCGACAGGGACCTGAGTGCTGGGGATGACAAGTCCAGCACTCACCCTAGCCATCCAGGCTCCTCTCAAGCTTGGATTTTTTTGTTTTTCTGTGGTTTTTTTTGGGGGGGGGTTATGTTTTCATACTCAACAGAAAACAGCTCCCAACATCTCACAGAGCAGAGAAAAGCAGCACAGGAGCGGCTCATTATGGGATTTTTAAAAGCACACAGTGTCATTTTTCCTGTAGTAAGGGCAGCAAGCACACGCGATTGCACAGCTGGGGTTGTGTGCCAACAGTAGCGGTTTGGAACTCGGATGGAATGAGTTTAGCCCTTTTTTTTTTTTTTTTCATTTAATTCAAAATTGATTCTCATTGTGCCATAAAATATATATTTATTCTGTGGTGCCTGGGTTCTAAAAGATTGCATTGCAATGTCTCAGAGCTCCTTCTCGTTTTGTCTTCATACTATTTCAGAGCCTTTTCCTAAAAATCAGGACTGACTGCAAAAGTTCTCAAAATGAGGATTTTTTTTAACGTTCCCTGCTCTTCACTTTCAGAGATCATTACTGAAAAACCTCTTCTCATGTCCCTTGAAATTGGCATTTTTCTTGACATTCCTTGAAGACATTGGAGACCAAGTGCTCTCGCAAAGGCCCCTTCCCTGGCTAGGCGCTAGCCTCTCTTCTTTGTCTGGGAGCTTTAGGAAAAACCGTGCACTCCTCAGATCAGGCAACCATTCTGGGAGAGATGTATGGCTTAGGAAGTTGAGTCCTTATTGGTGAATAAATCTTAATCCGGTTTGTTGGCTAATTACGCTCGGGGGAAGGTAGTTTCGCGGGGCCGCCTAGCAGGAAGGATTAAGCCTCCTGTCTCCGGTGGCACAGGGTTAAGCTCTGGGTTTGTAATGATTGAGTAATGAGACGCGGCTCTCTGTGGACCCCTGGCAGGTTTCCCTTCTGCGGAGACAATGCCAGAAGTGGGCCCAGCAGTTAATTATGGGAAAGGTCAAAGGTCATACAAAACCAACACACATCTATATACTTTTTCATTCCTCACTGCGCACAATGACCATGGCTCAGCCAGAGGGTGGGAAGGCCCTCCCCACTGCCTACCTCGTGATCCCCAACGACCATGGGGTCCGAGTGGCTTGCCGACCTCCCCCAGGGGCCACCACACTTCTGCTCACGCCGTGCCCTCGCCTGGGGCTCCTTCCTCTTCACAAACACCTCTGTCCATCCGCAGGTTGAGCCCCAGCATGGTCTCCTACCTGCTACCTGTGCCGATTTCCTGGCAGATGTGACTCTTCCTTGTCCTCTGGACCCCAGAGCCCCATGAATGGGCCCCAACATTACTCTTGCTTGCCGTGTACCTGTCTTTTGGGGCTGTGAGTTCCACAGGGGCAAGAACTGTGTTCTGTTCAGTGTGAGCTTTAGAAGGAGCAGAATGTGCTCAACTAGAGTTTACTCCACACTGAACAAATGAATGAACCTCCGTCGACCGACCCCCTCCCCCGGCATGTAGACGGTATGCCGGCCCCTCGCCCATGACCACCCTGAGAAGTACATACCGGCATCTTTATTTCGTGGCAAGGGAGACCAAGACCCAGACAGGTTACCTCTCCTGCCTGAGATCACACAGCCAAGACAGGTGGAACCAGAAAGGGGGTCAGGACACCGGACTTCCAAGTTAATGCTGTCTTAGTCACAAAGGACCACATATTGAAAGATTCCATTTATATGACATCTCCAGAAAGAGCAAATCTGTCTAGACAGAAAATAGATGAGTAGTTTTCTTGGGCTGGGGAGCTGGGGAGCGACGGTGAAGGGTACAGGTTTCTTTTTGGGATAATAAAAAGTTTCTAAAATTGACTGTGGTGATGGAGACACAGCTCTGCAAAGGTACTAGAAGTCACTGAACTGTACACTTTCAATGAGTGAATTGCATGATACGTGAATTATATCTCAATAAGGTTGTTACTATATATATATATATATATATATATTTTTTTTTTTTAGAGAAAAAGAGCATGAGTGTGCACAAGCAGGGGGTGGGAGAGGGAGAGAGAAAGAATATTAAGCAGGCTCCACACCCAGTGCGGAGCCTGACATGGGGCTCAGTCTCGACCCCGAGATCATGAACTGAGCCAAAAATCAAGAGTCGGCCGCTTCACCAACTGAGCCACCCAGGCGCCCCAGATGTTTACAGTTTTAACAACTTAATGCCATCAGTGCTATCTGCTGCACTGGCTGGGTCCCTGGCGCTGTGCCCGGCCGCAGGGCAACACAGGATGCTTATTCTGAATCGGCCTCAAATGCACCTGCCTGGTGTGGTCTCATGTGGGTATGTGGCTCTCAAGCCCCAGGTGGAATCTTCCCACCAAACCAAAGGACAAGGACCAGTTGATTATTCCCTTTCTCCCTCAAAAAGGCCTGGAACCTTTCGCTGGGGGGGCTGTTCCCAGACTCTGACATCAAGCCTCAAGGACCTCAAAGCAATCTGGTTAAAGGAAAGCTGATCTGTCAGAATGTTCTAGATGGAAGTGAGGAGGTGTCCCCCAGGCTGCCGACTCAGAGTTGAGGCCACCAACCCTCCCCTCTGCCAATTACAGGCATGGCTGTTCTCCCGTCCCCTTAGCAAAAAGCAGGGGAGAAGCCCAAACCACCAAGCCCCACCAAGCCCCCCCAAACTGCAAGCTCCGAGGGGCTGCTGCCCAGGCCCAACCACCTGTGAACGCAACAGGAGGACACTCAGACACACGTAGCTGCTGGAAAGCCTGAGCCGCCACTCAGAATGGGTAAGCCGGTACCCCCAAGAGCTTCTCCGATGCCCCTGCCGGATTTTATAAGGAGAAACCGAGCCCAGAGAGGGGCACTGAGGCTCTAAACTTATCAGCAAGTCAGGGGCAGACGGCAACTTGAACCCAAGGCTTGACCCTCTGGGGCCGTCCCGTAGGCTCAGGGCTCAGGGCTCAGGCCTCAGGCCGACCTGAGCTGGCCCGGCACAGTCGGCATCCTTCTTTCTCTCTCCAAACGCCCCGTGCAGTTTCTCTCTGACACACGGCAAAGCAGTGGCAACTCCCCGCCAGACACCAGCTCAGCTGCAAATGCCTTTACCCCTCACCACAGCCCAAGCAAGACGGTTGAAGTTCCCTTATCACAGCAAAAGAAACTGACCCTCGGAGAGCTCAGAGATCACCCAGCTAGTAAGAGGCGAAGCCGACACTGGAGCTCGGGCAGGCTGGTTCCAGACTCTGCCCTCCTAGCCTTGACACAGTCCTCTGGAGACTTTCCCTGTCTCCGTGACCCGGGAAGTCAGGGCCCCCAGTTCTTGCTGAGGATCAAGCCGCCTCCCTGCCTTCTTCCCTCCTGTACCAACACTTTCTCCGGGCTGGCCCCCCAACCCCAGGTCAGACCCTGGCCACAAGGAGCTGCCAGCCTGATGGGGGACCATGACCCAGACGCAGACAAATTCATCTAAGAAGAGTTTCCTCTGCCAACACATCAGCCAGGCCCAGGCCTATCTACGGGGCTGCCAGTGGGAAGGAACAGGAGACTAACAGTCCAGCCTGAGTCCATCTGCCACCCCCAGAGACTAAGCCAGCATTAGGCACCATCATGGCAAGGAGGATGCTGAAGAAGGAGGTGCCCACCAGGGAGTGGGGTCGTGGGGGGCCAAAGGGACCTGTGATCTCCTAGCTCTGGCCCTGAACTCTGCAGTCAGACTGCTCGGGCCCAAGAGGCCCACAGACACCCTCCCCCAGGTCACACCAGGCTTGCACCCAATTCTTTCCAGACCTACGCCTAGCTCTACTCCCCCTGGGACAAGGGGCAGGAGGTCCAAACAGGAGGAGGGTGGTTCCCGGAGAAAGGAGTACATCCCAGAGCCCTGGAAGGGAGTGGGGAGTGATCGATACCAGAGCTGTTATTAGTCAGGCCAGAGTCCAAGCTGGCTGGCTGGCTGCGCTCTTAAACTCTCTCCTCCCAGGACTGCAGCCCCGGCCCATCTGGAGGACCCCCTTGGAGCGCCTCTGAGGCCCCATGACCTTGCCCGCACACACAAGCCCTCTGGCCCTCTTTGTCTCAAGGCCTTGGGGGAAGACTGCCATCCCTTTCAGTAGCATCCCAAAGGCCGACAGGCCCGTAGTTTATTTTCTTAGAAATAATGGTTTTTTCTGGTTAGCATTCCTCAGATGGAAAAACAAATACAGCCACTGTAATAAGAAGCGGCCAAAGAGGAGGAGAGAGAGCCCAGAGGAAGGGGCAGAGGCTGGGCCTGCAGGGGTGGGGGCAGGGGAGAGACCCTCTAACCCTAGGAGAAATAGGGATTTAGAGGAAAAGGAAAAAACCGCACGCAGGCCCTGGTCTGCCTTCCACACACGCTCCCTTCTCCTCCCACCTCTGCTCAAATGCACCCTACCAGGCAGGTGCCATTGTTCTGACCAGCTGGATCAGGAACCAGGCCTCTGGAAGGTTCAGTCACTCACTGGACTTAATGATCAGCCGAGCCCAAAAAAGCCCTCTGCATCCATCTGCAGATGGCTTCCCGGACCATCAGAGCTGGAAGGAGCGTCTGCTTTCCTGACCAACGCCTCTCCAGGGAGCCTCTCCAGTTTCTTCCCTCCCAAGGCAGAGATCTGTGCTCTCTCTTCTCTGCCCCCAGTCTGGTCTGCATTCTCACGGCTGCACTTCCAACACTGGCTTATGTTCACGTCTTTCCCAGTCCCGACTCTCCCATGGACCAGCGAGTTTAGGAAAACATGTCTTGGCCTTGGCACCAAGCCTGGCACAGAGTAGGTGCTCAGGGAACATTCTCAATGCTAAGCTGAATCTAACCCAACGGATGCATTTTACAGATGGGTACACTGAGGCTCGGGAGGCGAACTTGCCTCCAATGCTTAAACACCAGTGGCATGACATTTTCATTTCTCCTTCTGAAAAGGAAAATTCCAAGCCCAATCTCTGCAGCAGAACTGGGCCCCCTTGGAAGCAATGCCATCTAATTGCTAGCTGACAGCAACTTGGAATTTTAAATCACATTTGACTTCTTCCTGCCTGCTGGTGTGCTGGACTAGAGGGCTTTCATCTTCAGTGGGGCTCACACGTTAGCATGTATAATTGCATGTTTTAAGACTTGAAGAAGAATTTCCCCTCCTCGCCCCCACCCCCGCAGCCCACCTCCTACTGCCTTTCCTGGCCTCCCAAAAAGCAGATTTTTATCTGGAGTTTCAATAAAGTGTGCAATAATGATGAGGAAAGTGACTTAATAAGGTCGTAGAGGTTATTCCCTAAAAAGGCCAATTGGTTTCAAGTTTTTTGTGGGTTGTTTTTTTTTTAAGTTTCTGATCTTAAACTAAACAGATCACCAGGTTTGTTATTAGGAGTTTTGTTAAAATGCCTAATACCATGCCCTGTAATCTACCTGACTTCAGTAACTGACAAGGAGGCGGTGGGGATATAAAATTCAGGAAGTGGCTATTTACACTCATTACATACACGCTAATTTTGTGATCTCCGATGCCCACAGGTTGTCATTTTTTCCCCTTTGCATAAAAAAGGGGGAAAATAATAATACATTTGATATTCTGTGGCCAAAACAAAAGGTTATTTCCCCCAAGAGTTTTAATTATAGCATTCTGGAAAAGGCCCGAGTTGGAACTTGCAAGTGGAATAAATGACTTGAATAAATAAGTCTAAAAAATTAAGTACACATAGAAGGGGTGATGTGCACTGCCGGTTCAGACTAAACAGTGATTATCAAGAGGGTCTTAGTTATTTAAACAAGCCGTTTGAGGGCGGTTTGCTCCTCGTTTGGGGCCTGGTCCTGATTATAAACGAGAGCTTTTAATTAAGATTAGTAAGACCCAATTCAAGCTATAATTTGGTCCTTTTCCTTAGCAAATATCTATGAAAACAAAGCAATTAAGGTTAAATGAGTTGAAGCATTTAAAAGGGATGAAATGCCCCCTCCTTGCCCCTGGCCTGCCCCCTCAGCCGAAGGAGCAAAAACAGGCCTGACTAATTCAGACCAGGAGGCCAACATAGGGGTATGGTGAGCTGGGGGATGCATAGGCTTAGCTTATTGAAAAGAGGCAGGGAAATAGAATGTGCAAAGGTCCTGCGGTAGGAAGGAGCTGGCAAGTTTGAGGAATCGAAAAATGTGTGATGCTGTGGTGTGGTCGGGGAGGTAAAGGCTGAGAATGACAGCAGCTCAAAGGCATTAGCTGAGTGCTGGGCTCAGCCTGAGGAATGTCCTCTCTCAGCTACATGGATGGGTGGTGTGCTTTGAGCCACTCGCGTTCACAGAGCCTGGCTCAGATGAGCTGGTGGCAGCAAGGGAGCGATATGAATAAAGGAAATGGGCTCTGCAGTCTCTTCTGACTCCAGAGCTAAGGAACGCTTCCCACTTTGTTCAGACAGGCTGCTGCGGACCTACGCCATGGCCAGGACCCCATGGGTGCCTAGGGTTGGGTCTAGGCCCTGCAGCTTCTCAGCGGGGTGATCTGGCCAGAGACCGACCTCCCTGGGTCCAAGTACCCCAACCACACTCTGCTACTGGCCTACACCAGATGTCCTCACACTAACCCCTTCCCTTGTCAGGCCTTAGCTTCCTCACCTATAAAACCCTCCAGAATCTGGAGGCTCTGCGAGACTTTTCCTGGTGTCCCTGGGATTTACAATGATCACTCACTATCCACTGATGCTTGTTCTGGACCCAGCCGTAAACGAAGTCACGTGGGTCACTGCAACCCAGTGTCACAGGCACTCTGAAGAAGGGATGCTCACAGCTAACATGGGCAGCATGGAAGTCTTCCTGGGAGAAGTAACTGCTGAAACTCACCCTCTACCCTTTCGCTCAACAGCTGCTTTCCAAATTCTGGGCCAGGCCCAGCACTGGCTTCCGGGGGATGGAGCAGAACATGTCACAGACGCTGTCCTTGCAGAGCCCACATTGCAGGAGGAGACACAGGGAAACATAAATGCAGAGATGTATGGACACAAGTGAAGGGGTATGTGGGACGGGGGGGTGACAGAGAGCGCTGGTCATCTTTAGAGCATGGGGGCTCCCCTGGACACCCCTTCCAGTCCCTTCTAACCACATCCATGAGTGTACCTGGAGTTACTTCGGGTTCTTTCAAGATACAAATGATCAAAAAAACACGGATTTTTTCCTCAGCCTTGCCTGGAGCCTTTTGGAACCCTTCGAGGCACCTCAGCCTGGCAACGGCAAGCCCCCTGTGTGGAAGCCTGGTCATCATCACACATGCACTGGCCACGTAGCAAAATGGCCTTGAAACAGTGATGAGAAACTGTCCTTGGACTTGGGGAGGGGGTCAGGCTCCCTAAGCTGCTGGCTTTGCTGAAGGGGTTTTCATAGCCAGCAGCAGCTTCAGGGTGAAGCAGTTAAGGGTATGAAAGGCTCAGCTGGCCCCTCGCAGGGGTTCCCATAACCTGGGTCCATTTCCCGTGAAGAACTAGTGAGCTCGTGGAAGCCATGGTCTCTGAGCACACTTTGTGGATAATCTGTCCTCTGTGCTTATCACAGTGAATGGCAAAGTCTATCAGATTTGTGGGATGGGGTGCTCACTCCCCCAAGACTCCAACCCCAGCCTCTGCACAGCCCCACACCGGCTCAGCACCTGGGATGAAAGGGCCTGAGAGGGAAATGGGTTTCCTCTAAGGTGGAAATTGCTGCCTGGAGGGGGCTGTGATCGATTACTGGTGTCTGCTCTGGCAGAATGGGGCAGCCTGTTTGCCAGCCCAGCAGTAGGTTTCGTGGAGCAAAGGAAGGCCTTCTGTCACTTGTCATTTTTATCGTGCATTCTTGGTGAATGGTCATTTGTGAATGGCCAACGTGTCTGTACATCTCTATGGGGATATGGACATATGCATATGGTTTATCCGAATAGTCCATCAGCCAGAACACCCCATTCCCATTTCCCAGCCATTTTAGATCCCTGCAGCTGTTGGAAAAAGACTAAGTTTTACCCCTTTTCATCTAATGAACAACATTATGACCAACATTATCATGAGCATCAACATCAACACGATGACAACGATCAATATCACCATCATTGCCATGATCAGCATCACCACCATCATTATTACCACTGTCATCACCAACAAAGTCGCCAACATCCTCGTTCTCATCCTCAACATCGCCATCATCATCATCACCACCATCACCACCATCATCATCATCACCATCATCACCATCATCATCACCACCATCAACATCATCATCATCATCACCACCACCATCATCGCCACCACCACCATCATCGCCACTACCACCATCATCACCATCATCATCACCACCATCATCATCACCATCATCACCATCATCATCACCACCATCATCATCACCATCATCACCACCACCATCATCGCCACCATCATCATCACCATCATCATCATCATCATCACCATCATCACCATCATCATCATCACCATCATCACCACCACCATCATCACCACCACCACCATCATCACCATCATCACCACCATCATCACCATCATCACCATCATCATCACCACCATCATCATCACCATCATCACCATCATCACCATAATCACCATCATCACCATCATCACCACCACCATCATCACCACCACCACCACCATCATCACCACCACCACCATCATCACCATCATCACCATCATCATCACCATCATCACCACCACCATCATCGCCACCATCATCATCACCATCATCACCATCATCACCATCATCACCATCATCACCACCACCATCATCGCCACCATCATCACCATCATCATCATCATCATCACCATCATCACCACCACCATCATCGCCACCATCACCATCATCGCCACCATCACCATCATCACCACCACCATCATCGCCACCATCATTATCACCATCATCATCGTCATCATCACCATCACCACCATCACCACCATCATCACCATCACCATCATCATCATCATCACCATCATCACCATCATCATTACCATCATCATCATCACCACCATCACCACAATCACCATCATCATCACCACCATCATTGCCACCACCATCATCACCATCACCATCATCATCACCACCAACACCAGCATCAACACCACCAACATCACCATCACCACCATCAACACCACCATCACCATCATCATCACCATCATCATCATCACCACCAACACCATCATCATCATCACCATTGTCACCACCACCATGACCACCACCATCACAGGAACAGCAGGTAAAGCTCACACAGTGTGTCCTAAGTACCAGGCTATGTTCAAACGCTTTATGCACGTTACCCCACCTAATTCTCACACTATCTCTGTGAAGTAGATATTATTGTTACCTCTACTATATAAACAAATGGAGTCGAGTAACCTGTGCGGTCTACACGGGCAGGATGTGAACCCAAGACATCTGGGTCCAGAGTCCATGCTTTGATCACTGTGCCCAATGGCCTACTGACCATCTATCCCACTTCCCAGAGCAGAGAGCCACAGGCAGCAGTATGAGAACGGGGCCTACCAGACCTGGGCTCTGGTCCCAACTCAGACAAGATCCCCACCTCCTCAGGCCTCCATTTTCCCATCCGTAAACGAAGGAGGTGAATGAACATCTGGACGACCTCCAAGCTCCCTCGGGCTACCACTGCACGTGACCTGCCAGCCCCTCCAGATTTCAAAGCCTCCAGAAATCTCTGCGTGGTCCTCCTGGGGGAGCTGGTGGGAGATCTGATGGCCCATGGGGGAACACTCCAGTGGGCTCCATTAATTCCGACTGATGCCTGTCCTTACGGGTGAGAAAAACCTCAATGCCAGTGGAAAAGTGTCCACTCAGGTTCCCAGAAACCCTCACAGAAGGTATAGGGAGTGAGTGGCCAAATGGTGTCCTCTTAGTTCTTGACCACTAGTCTCCATACTTTTCTTTTTTTAAAGATTTTATTTTATACTTTATTTCAGAGAGAGAGAGCGAGAGAGAACATGAGTAGTGAGTGGGGCAGAGGGAGAAGCAGGCTCCCTGCTCAGCAGGGAGCCCAATGTGGGGCTCGATCCCAGGACCCTGGGGTCATGACCTGACCCGTAGGCAGATGCTTAACAATTGAGGCCCCCCCGCTGCCCCCGGGCACCCCAGTCTCCATACCGCTAACAGGGCGACTCCACAGGTACCGACTTACTTACCACCCATAGGACCCTGTTGATGAAGAATTTCTACAGATGTGTAATTTCAGCTCACGCAGCCTGACCCAGATCCAGAGCCCTTCGAGGAGAAGGGCCGGGTCGCGCTGTCATTATCGCCCGAGGTGAGCTGCGCGGAACCATTTTCAAAGGTCTTCACCATTGACGCCATCGTTAAACGCGTCTGTTCACACCACCTCTCCCAGCCGCAGCCACAGCGAGAGGTGGTGAGAACAGAAGACAGAGAGGGTGACAGAGACAGCAACGGCACCGTCATCTGTGGACCGAGCGCATACTCCGCTCTGAGTGCCTATCGCGAGCCGGGCACCGTGACGGGCAGGCCTGGGGTTCACCGCCTGGCATTTCATTCCATCTTCAGGAAGGCTTACGGTGAGGGCTATTTTGGGGCCATACAACCAAAGGAGAAACCGAGGCTCGGGGGGGCAAACAACCACCTAGACTTTCACGTCGGAGGTGGGCTGCAACCCCAATTCCCACCCAGAGGCCGGGCCCGTTCTTGCTTTCCTCTGCCATTAGACAGCGTGGAGAGGACACTGTGACGACAGCGAGTCCTCCCATGGCCCCAGAACACCCCCTTCCCTGCTGACCGCACAGCCCTTCCGTGGGCAGTTTCGATCTATGTGGCTCCTCACCTCCCAGGAACTCTAGTCTGGGCAAAAGAGAGCCAACTCAGACTAAACCTTTTCTGCACACCCATGCTCATGCCTGGCTCTGCCCCTCAGAGTGGGGAAGATGGGGACAAGCCTGAAAGGCAGTCTGGGGGCTCACTGTGAGCCTAAGTTGGACAGGTGCTGTGTGGTAGACCTCAATGCTGAGCCCATCGCCAGCCCTCAAGTGGGCTCACTGTTCAGCGCGAGAACAAGACACATAATTATATCCAAAGGCAGAAGTGCTCTGAGGGGGCATGGGGTGGCGCAGTTGGTTAATTGTCTGACTCTTGGTTTCAGCTCAGGTCATAATCTCGGGGTCATGAGATCGCGTACCGACTTGTGTGTACCGCTCTGTGCTCAGCATGGAGTCTGCTTGATATTCTCACTCCTTCTTCTTCCCCCAAAGAAAGAAATAAATCTTAAAAAAAAAAAAAAAAGGTGCTATGATGGAGAAAAGCACTTACTGTGGCTGTGTGTGTGTGTGTGTGTGTGTGTGTAACTGTGTAGAAGCAGAGGTATCAAGGAAGGCTTCCCAGAGGAGGCAAATCTAAAGTCTGATTAGGAATTGGCCAGGACACAAATGGTAGAAAAGGAGCTCCTGGTCAGGGGAAGACCTGTGCTGAGGCTCAGAAACATGGAGCGGCGTGGTGTGTGGGTTGGTGGCCAGGACATGAGGGCCATTTGGGGTTTCAGGAAGTGAGGGGCAGAAGCCAGAGCCAGACTAGCAAGACATGGAGGCCCCTGGCATTTCCAGAGGCACATTCACAAGCCTCTTCCTCTCTCATTCTTACCCTGAGCCAGCGAGTCTAACCCCCAGCCTGGGCTCAGGCAGAGTGGTGAGCTAAAGCTGGACTCTGGAGGAAGTCAGGGAAATAAGCAGAAGAAAAAGTGTGGGCTTCCAGGTCTGGGGACAGCAGGAAGGGACCCTAAGGAGCTGGGCTGGAGAAGGAACAGGCTGGGTCAGTGGCTTAACCAAGCAGAGATAGAGGACTGCCCTCGGCCCTCCCTTGCCAGAGCCCTGGGCCTGGAGCAGGGAGCAGAGAGCCAGAAAATGGTCACATTAGAGCCTCACATGTGCCACTTGGAACCTCCAGGGCCTGCCAGCAGGGTCTTTGCTCATGACCTGGTCTATCTGACTCCAGCCAGGCCTCCTTCCAGAGGTCTGTGGGTATGCGCCAGCTCCCCACTCAGTCTTCTGGGCCCCAATCAAGGCCAGAGATGTGGCCAAACCAGGCACGATGCAGACCATTGCCAACTGCCCAGTATTCAGCTCTAAGAGACACCCAGCAAGTGAGATGGATGAATCATGTCAGTGTTCCAAGGAGGCGTATCTGCATCTCCCACAAAGCTCCAGCTCCTGCAAAGCTTTAAAGAGAAGGAATGGGACCCCATCATACTCTCACGGGTCGTTTTCCTAATACGAATTTCGTGCTTTGGGAAAGTAAGCTGGCAGGGCATGGGGAGAAGCAAACGAGAAGCTAGGGAGCCAAGGAGGGGGAGTCCAGGGTCCTGGGGTTCAGTACTTGCCGTGCCCTGTGGGACCTGGGGGCTTGTTTCTCTCGGGGCCTCAGCTTTCCTCATCTGCAAAGTGGGGACAGACAGGGAAGATTCGGAGCAACGATTCTCAGCCGGCTATGCGTGCGGGACACGGAGAGAGCAGCTTCCAGCTCCGTGATGATGGGCTTCCCCAGAACAACACAGAATGGCCACACAGCCCCTCCCTGACAGATGCTCCCCTGAGTTCCATCCAGTCTGGGGCGTCCTGCTTTCAAGGACAGCCAAGGCTGCTCCTCTCTCTCTGACTTTCAGCTTGCCAGGGAGGGAGTTTCCAGCACCAGATAGTCAAACCCAAATCCCAGGTGCAGGGAAGAAAGGCTGGACAGACAGACAGACAGACAGACACGGCACAGATGTATGTCTTTGCCCAAGCTCTTGTACTTGAGCCAGCCCACGAAACCTGTGGCTGGCTACTAAGCAGGTCCTTTGGGGAAGCTACAGACACAGGGTGGGGTGGGTGGTTTCGAAGTTAGGGACCTGGGGGAAGGGTTACCCCAGGCCTTTACCCCACACATATCCAGTCAGAGATAAGAAGGATGAACGTACCAGTCAACACTTCATCTCATTTAAAATAGAACAAAAGTTTCAATTCCCGGGTGAGTCAAGTACCCCGCGACTCCAGATTCCTCCCTCCAGGGAAGCAGCTCAGCTTCCCAAGAAGCCCCCGGCTCCCTCCCACGGCCAAGTGAGGCCTGCGCTGCCAGCGGGCATCGGCCACATACGGCGGCTGTGGCGGCCCTGGGGTCTGGCCAGGAGGGCCAGACTGGGCTCACCTTCACACTGCCTGCCTTCCCCTTTGTAGCCCGGCTTGCAGAGACATTTGTAGGACTTGGGCGTGTTCTGGCAGATGGCATCGATGTGGCAGTCATCTGTGCCCTCCGAGCACTCGTCCACGTCGGCTGGCCCTGGGGTGGGTGGGGGAAACAACTGGTGAGATGTGGTCCGTTGCGGGGGGGCAGGCGGTGATGGCTGGGGAGCAGGGAGCCCCTTTTGCCCCCCACCTTCCATTGATCGTTGGGGTAATTAACAGTAATAGCCATCACACGACAACCCGGCGTGACGAGTGGTGACTGGTAGCATTTTGGGGGCAGCTACTCTGTCCCGGACACAGAGCCACCTGAATGTGGCCTCCCATTTAATTTTCATGACGGTCCTATCAAGTACATCCATTCCTCCCGCGGGAGAGATGACAAAAACCGAGGCTTAGGAGCACCGCCAGGAAAGCCTCTCCGTGTGCCTCGCTCTCCCCACAAGCACCATCCCTCCTCCAGTCTCCTGATTCTAGAATTCAGAGCCAGAAGGGCCTTGGAGGAATTTAAATCTATCCCCTTTGGGTTACAGTGGGGGCGGGGGGGGGGGGGGCGGGAAACCAAGGCTAGAATGGAGCCTGGAGCAGCGGCCAAGCCAGGAGGCCCAGGGTGGGTGATCTCACCCAGCTCGGCCCCAAGGCTGTGGAAATCGAGGATTCTTCACCCAGTTTCCAGGCCTGACTGCAGCGGCCAACCACAGAGCCAGACCCTCAGCAGGGCTGACCCAGCTCACCTGTGGTTCTGACCTCCCCATCCTCTCTCCTCTCCACCTTAGACACCTAGGACCTGGCTCTCAGATCCCAAGTTCCCAACTCAAGTTCAGTCTAGGTTTTGAGGGCTCCTGGCACTCCCCACCTCCCACCCTAACTCACACATTTACACCTTCGGTCTAAAATAGCTGTTGGCCGAAGTAGAGCAAGATAGATCCTGTGTTTCTGTCTATCTCTCTCTCACTCTGCCCATCCCTCTCACTCTCTCTCTCTCTCACACACACACAGCACAGAGCTCAAACAGGGAAAAGGACCCTCGGGACACAGGATAGCATAGCCGGAAGAATTTGAGTTATAGGCCGGGCTACAGATGAGAAGACTGAGGCCCAGAGAGGTCTGTTGTAGGTCAGTAGCTCATGAGGGGCAGAGACTGGAGCTCAGATCTGGAGCTTTCTATGGGCTGTGTTACTTCCAGCTAGCCACGAATAAAATACAGATGGATGACAGATAGAAGGGCCCAGAAGGGCAGCACAGGGAAACCTCAGCAGCTACTCCTAAGGTAGCCACCCAAGGGCAAGGCTGGGGATGTGCTGGAGAGACCTCCTCTCTTCCTGACCCCAGCCTGCCCCTAAACTGTCTGGTTCTCAAGACTGTCCAATCTGAATTACTCCCCTGGCTGGCATCGGGGTTCTACATCTGTGGGGGGTCTCTCTAAAAGAACAAAGCTCCTCTCTAAGTCTCTAAGGGCTGCAGCCTCCCCCAAAGGAAGAGAGGCATCAACAAGAAGCCTAAGAGCAAAAGTTCCCTACACAGTCACGCACACGCACGCACACACACACACACACACACGCACACACACACACACACACGCACACACAGCAGGTGGTGCCACTTTTCAGGGTGGTCGTATCTGCTCAGGTCGCAGCCCATCCTCTACAGCTGCCCCAAGGAAGGTGGAACAGGAGCCAGGAATGGGCCAGAGCCAGCCACCAAATGGTTAGGGACCAGCGGGAATGTCAGACCAGCAGAACATTCCCTTCTGGGGACGTGACAACACAAGGACCCTCATGCAGGCTGAGCATGGCCTCCAGAGCAGGAAGCCAGAGGCCAGGGAGGGCCAGTCTGCATCCTTCCAGTGGGGAGGCCGAGGGCCACTTCTGAGACAGGAGCCGCAGGGAAAACGGGCCACAGATGCACATCCCAAGGGTCAGTGCACAGGAATGAGGGGAGGGAAACTGCCTGGGGTTCTGGAGTCCCTTTTGCCCCGTATCCCTAATCTCTGACCTAGGCAGGTATCCTCGTGGGAAGGGAAATGGATGAACGTTAGCCACGGAACTTGGCGGGGGGGGGGGGGGGCGAGACACCTCCCCACACATCTTCTAAACATGTCTTTAGGTGGAGGCTGGGGAGAAGGAGTGGAGCCAAGGCCATTTGTTCCCCTGGTCTGACCTTGCTCCCTGCCCAGGGCTGAGGACTCCCTCCAGAGGGCAGCCCAACCCTTCCGTGGCCTCCCGCTGCTTGCTTTGACTGGTTTGTGTCACAGCACAAGGCTTTCAGGGAGGTGGGTCACATAGAGGAGGGACAGAGAGGTAGAGAGAGGCACACGTGAAAATAGCCAAACAAGGGCAAAGGATCCTAAAGTCTGAGAGAGACACCCACAGACACGGTGGGGGCTGAGGGCGGCAGGGCCCAGCCTCCAGGGGCTCCAGCTGCGGGAGGAGTTTAAACTGCCTGGCATCCTCAGGGTGCGACTCCCAGGAATAGATTCCTATGCCACCAAACAGACTTCGGGGAGCCCAGCATGGTAGTTGGGAGGAGGGTGTCTAGAGAAAGCCAAGGACAGCAGAAGCAGGCAGGGTACGCGCCCACCCCTCAAGGAGAGAGGGAGGAAACTCCTCGGAAGCACACTGTGGGAGGAGACACTGTGCTTTCGGCTTTGTGGGAGCACCCCTTGCAGACAACCAAGAGAGTGGGAGGGGAGGGAGAGGGTGCAGGGAGCTCCTGTGAAATCCTGTTCCCCTCCCCTGCGCTGCTAGCCTCTTCTGCCCTCCCCAAACCATGCCCTGAATGCTTGGGATCCGGGATGATCCCGTTTCTTCCTTCAGTGCCTCTTGTCTCCCTCTCCTGGGCCTCTTCCCCTGGGTCCAAGCTCTGTCTCCCCTCCCTCTGGTTCCCATCCATCTCCTTCGCTCCGTGTCAGTCCCTCTGCCCCTCCAGTCCCGTCTGACTGTCTGTCTGCCCATCCCTTCCCAGCCATGTCCACTTCTGTCTTTCCCATCCGTCCGTCTGGCTCCCTCCCTATCCCCCACCCCCAAGCCTTCTCGCCTCTTTCTCTGCTGTCCCTCAGCCTCCACCTCTGCTCCTCTCTCTCCCTTCCCATCCCTTCGTCCGCGCCTCCCATCTCCCTTTATCTGTCTTTTTCCTTCCAGCGGCCCATTTGCCTCCTTCTCTCTCCCTTGGGTTTCCTCCTTCCCCTCCGGTCTTCTGGTCTCCTCCCCACTCTCCGCGTCTGTCTTTCTCTGGGATTCTTTCTGTGTCCTTTTGTGTGTTCCCTCCGTGCCTCTTTTTCTGTTCGTCCGTGCCCCGATCCACCGCCTCCCCCACCCCCTTTCTCTCTAGGTCAGCCCTTTCCCCCCGCTCCCCTCCTCTCCGTCTCCCCCTGGGCCTCCCTCCGCCCGCACGACGCCCCTCTTCCCTGGGGGAGCGCCCGTCGGGCTCCGGGGTCCCCAATCCCTCTCGCCTGCGCTCCGAGCGCCGGGGCTCCCCTCCGCCGGTCGTCGCGCTTTCTTTCTTCCTCCCGCCCCCGCACTCCCTCCCCCGGGGCCCAGCCCGTCCCGCCCCTGCTGCGGCCCCGCCGGGTTCCCGGAGCCCCCCCCCCCCCGCCGGGCCGCCGGGCTTCGGGGAGGGGGCGCCCGGCGTCGGCCCCAGAAGTTACTTTGCAAAGAGGCGGGGCGCAGCGCGGGACCGCACGGGCCGCAGCCCCCTGGACGGCGCGGGGCGGGGGCCCACCCGGGACCCCGCCGCCGCCCCGCGCCCGCCGCCCGGCCGCTCGGGGCTTACCTGGGAGCCCGCTGCCCCCCGCCAGCCGCCCGCGCGCGCCCAGGGCGAGCAGCACGCACAAGTGCCAGCGCACGGCCGCGGCGCCCATGCTCACTGCGAGCCTGGCCGTGCCGGCCGGGCGTGCGGGCGTGCGGGGCGCGGGGACCCCTGCGACCGGCCGCTCGGCGAGCGCTCCTGGCTGCTGGCTCCTCGGCCACCGCTCGGGCTCCCGGCCACCGAGCCGGCGCGGCTGACGAGCTGACAGCCGTGCGCTCATTGGCCCGCGGCTGCCGGGGGCGGGGCTCTGCGCGCGGCCGACCAATGGGCGCCGGCCGCCGGGCCGCGGGGGGTGGGGCGGGCGCGGGCGTCGGGGGCGCCCCCTCCCGTCGCAGCTGGCGGCAGGTTGTGGGGTGGGGGCCGGGACCCGCTCCGGTGGCCGCGGGGTGCACATTCTCCGTCGGGCTCGGGCTCGCTCGGAGACTGCTCCCTTCCCCGGCCCCTACCCCCACGCCGCCGTGTCGAAGTCGCCGAGGGTGACCAACCCCTCCGGGGGCAGCACTCCCACCTCCCCAGCACGCACATTCTAGGGAGAGGCGGGGGCCTGCCCTGCGGCCCTCAGAGGTAGAGTAAGAGATGGGAATGCTGAAAGCAGAATTGTGCGCTCACCCAGCGGGGTGGTGTTTATTGAGAACCTACTGTGCGCCCAGCGGGGGCACTGCAGCGGTGAATGAGCCCGAAGGGAAAGAAATCATGAGGTTCCATTAAAAATCGACTTTCAAAACAAACTTTTTACCACTCCCCAAAGGACAATGGCTCGTCAGTGTGCTTGTCATAGGACAGCCGCAGGATCCGCATCCAGAAAGTTCCCCGAAGGACAATGCCACTTTGCAGGCAGTCCCCGCCCATGGTGCACCCCGCCTGCGGGCTGACCCCCTAGCCAGCCAAGTTGGATGCTCTGAGTATTCAGGGTCGGGGGCCTCTGCAATGACAGCCCAGGGGCAGGCAGGTGACGAGCTGCGGGCTGGAGAAACATCACTGTCCTTCCACCCAAACACTGCTTTGGCCTGCTCTGGGATCTACACCTGACACTTGCCGGCCTTTGGGCCTGAACCCAGACCCCCCCCCCCGCCCCCCAGGAGGCACAGCTGGAAATAAATAGCCCCTCTCAGCCCCAGGCAGGACGCGTTAAGGGAAGAAAGTTCAGCAAACCCCAAGGCCCATCTCCTTGACAACCACCAATAAGAGCTCCCTTTTTCTTCTGCTCTCCAGGCCCCACTCAAAGACAAGACTTTCCTCTTTTTGTCCACTCTGCCCGCCTGGGTCTGCGCCTAGCTTTCCTTTCCGTACCAGCTCCCTTCCCTGCCCCCAACACACACGCGCGCGCGCGCACACACACACACACACACCCCTCCCAACACACATCCTCAGGCATACAGACACACGTTCTCTCTCTCTCACACACACATATGCACGGACACACACTCACACGGCCTTCTGTAGACAATCCCTGCTCTTCTGGAAAGTTCCTCTGCATCCAGACACCCTTACTCCCAACCTGACTTCCTATCACAAATAACTCATAGCAGTGGCCTGGTGGCTGAGGCAAAGGGTCCCGAACATGGGGGGACCAGACAGGGCCAGCTGTGGCTGTCCAGGATGGGAGAGAGGTGCTTCTCTCTGCCTCCTCTAAGACTTTCCCTCCGCATGGTCAGTCCTAGCTGGTGGTTTAATTTGGGAAGACCCCCTTATCTTTATAGGCTTTATTTTGTCCTCCTCCCAATTGTGTGGTTTTATGTTCTGGGGGGGAGAAAGCGCCCTTAGAAACACACATTGTCTTGTGCATCAGTGACAAGGGCAAAGCAATGTGAGTTTGACGAGGTAGGTCCTTTTTGGGAGCTTTAACTGACCATAAACAATGCCTAGGTGCCTTCCAAGCTTGACAGCAGCAGGCTCTGTCCCCCTAGATCAAGGAGGGAATGGATGCACAATCTTTTCAAATTGTGACCCCTACAATCTGAGGGCAGCTCTCACCCATCCCAAGTTCTTGTCTCTAGCCTGCCTCCTGCAAGGTGAGAAGATGGACAAAAGGTGGTTCCTTCCAGGAGACTGCGGTCTGTGCAGAGGAACTCGGGAGCAGGGACGGGGATGGAGAAGATACTTTGTGGGGATAGAAGTCCCCACAAAAGGGATAAAGACAGCAACAGAGAGACAGGTGCTTACTTCTGCTCCTGGGGTGGTTAGGGAAGCATCCTAGACCCTAGAGTTGGCTACAAAGTATGAGAAGACTTTCCTGGTGGTCAAGAGAATGTTCCAAGGTCCACTGAAGAAGGTGGGGACCGAGAAGTGAGTGTTCTCGAAGTCCCTTGCCAACTGTAAAGCCCTGCGCCTGAGTGCTAGTGACATGGGGGAAAGCTGCCCACAGAGATGGCATTTGTGAGGTGGACCTGGCTGGTGGGACGCCGGCTAGGGGCATCTCGGAGCCTCTGGAAACTGAACTAGGAGAGGAGAGACCCAGGGATGAACCTGACAGCCACTTTGGGAGGGAACACTCCATAGCTCCCTATCACCTTCCAAGCAAGCCCTCAATGCTCCGTGCGGCTAACAAGGCTCTGGCAGCCGTCCCAGCCTCGTGCAACCACGGGGGAGGAGGGCGCCACACACATCCTGCTCTTACACCCCTGAACCTTTGCCTCTGCCGGGAGCCCTTCATGTTTTCCTTCACAAAGCTCACCCCTTCTCCGCACACGCCTTCATCCTGTCCCCTCGCCAGGCGTAGGGCCTCCCCTGGGCTCCCACACATCTGGGGGCTGCCCCTCAGAGTCGGACTCACCTTGGGTTTCCCGTCTGCCTCTTCCCAAACTGGGGGTTTCTGAAGGCGGGGCTCACACCCCATCTGCATCTGGGGCCATAGCGCCTACCCCCCCCCCCGCCCCGCCCCGGGGCCTAAGAAATGATTGTTGAAGGAAGGAACAAAGAAACAAGACAGACTCCACTTAATCAAGAATTTGCATCACTCCGGGGAGTGGTTAAAGATTCTTTGGCTATGTGATGGGGTTTGGGGGAGTGAATCCAGCTGCCCGCGCCCTCCCTGCCATCCCATCCTCTCTGCCCTGTGGGGAAGCTGGGCAGGCTGGCAGGACCGCGGTCCTCTGGGGCCCTTTGGCTCCCCCTGGTGACACCTTGTAGAAGTCCCAGGAAGAAAGAAGGCAGAAGAGGCTTCCTTCCAGCACACCCGCAGTCTCTGCCCCCTGGGTGTTCCTGCTGACCCCAGTCCTCACAGAAAGAATACCTTACTTTAAAAAGAAAATTTCCTCAAGAAGTCTCTCGATTAATAACAGTTGTGAAAACTCTTTGAGAAAATAATGTTCTCTGCAAGCATAAAGTGTCATTCCAAGACGTTAGAGGCTTTGTTGTCCTTTCTTATTAAAAATGGGGTTTCATAATAATCCTGCATCATGTTGCACATTTTTTTTAATAAAGGGAAAGGGGGGAGGGGCAGCAGGAGAGGGAGAGAGAGAATCTTAAGCAGGCTCCATGCCCAGCACAGAGCCTGATACAGGGCTCGATCTCACCACCCGAGATCATGACCTGAGCTGAAATCAAGAGCCGAAGGCTTCACCGACTGAACCATCCAGGTGCCCCCATGTCGCACACTTCTTTAGACCTTCGAGGGGAATCTCCTTTGCAATCCTCCCGTGACTGTGGGCCCCACAAGTTGGGTTTCTTGTAACAGCCCCAAATTCATGGGGCTGATTTTAAGTACCACCCAATTGTTTTTTTTTAAGATTTTTTTTTTAATTTATTTGACAGACAGAGATCACAAGTAGGCAGAGAGGCAGGCAGAGAGAGAGGAAGTGAAGCAGGCTCCCTGCCGAGCAGAGAGCCTGATGCGGGGCTGGACCCCAGGACCCTGGGATCATGACTTGAGCCGAAGGCAGAGGCTTTAACCCACTGAGCCACCCAGGCCCCAGTACCACCCAATTTGAAGCTCTCTCATCTTTCTAACAGGAGCAAAAGAATTTTTCCCCGTGTAGGATAGCGGGACCTCACTTTTGGGAAGGGCTTGAGGAGAAGTGGAAAGCGAGGGGTCACATGACTCACCTGCACGCCCACATCCCATGCCAGTGAATCCTAGGGGTGGCCCAGGCCACACTCCTCATTTTACAGATGGGGAAACGGAGGCCCAGCCTCACAGATCTGCCACTCCCTCAAGCACCTCTGCCTGGGTCACGTCCCCTCAGGTCCCCCTGCCTCTGGAGTGGCACGCCATGCTTCTCTCCTCACCACCCACATCAAGTCCTGTCAGCTCTGCATTCGTGCCTCTCCTCTCCGTCCCTTCAGCCCCCGGCTTTGTTGAGACAACACCAGCTCTCACCGGAATGACTCCACAGAGGCTCAAACTCATCACACCAGGCTTGCTGGAATCAGCTTTCCAAAGGCCAACCTGACTTCTCCACTCCTGTCTGCCTACAGGACAAAGTTCACCTAAGACCCGGGAGGTGGGGCCCCGTGGATCTGTTCCTCCTCAACCCTCTGCTGGTAGACGTCCATGTTTCCTCTCCACTCCATGCTGCCTCACACCTCTGAGCCACGGCCCACTCCCTTCCCTCTTCTCCCAATGCCCTTCCCACCCATGTGTTCGGCAGACCCAGACTCAAGGCTTGGCTCAGATGCCCTGCCTTCGGAGCTTCCCTATCTGGCTCCAGGCTTTGGGGAGGGAATCCAGCTGCCCACTTTCTCCTGGCCATCTCCATCCTCTGTGCCCCATAGGGAAGCTGGCCTGGCCAGGCAGACCACTGTCCTCAGGGGCTCAGTGTGGGTGATCTGGGGCCCTTTGGCCCTCCATGATCCCCTACCATGGGTACTGGTTCAGCTTGGAAACCTGGAACGGATTGGTTAATAGCTCTGTCTTCTCTTTAGGTCAAGGTGAGCAGGTTAGTTAGACTTCCCGGTCATGTAGTGTGCTTTCCAGACCCCAAGGCCCAGTAGTGAACAGGTGGCCCAGGGTGGGCCATTCCTTGTATCCCACGCCCCCGGCACATAATTGGTCTGGGCAAGGATTTGTGACTAAGCCGAGCCAATCAGATGACTTCCGTGGGAGTCTCTAAATGGGCTGGTGGGCATGACTACTTCCTATGGGGGCGTGGAAAAAGGGTGGGGTGTCCAGAGCTGATTCCCTGTCCAGGGTGACTGTGGTTCTGCCACGGTCTAGACAGCTGGACTGAGAGAATGGACCCACCAGTCAGAGAGAAGCAGAGGGGAGAGATGAGGAGGGAAAGGGAAGAGAGAGAGAGCAAAGGAGAAGGGAGGGGAAAGGAGGGACCTGATAGTGTTGAGGCCCTGGTTGAGTCATTCCTTCTGCTCTTAAGACAATTGTTTGTTTCTGTCTCTTGAAGCCAAAAGGGTTCTGCTTAAATGCATGGGATTGGGGGGTGTCTTCCTGAACTGAAACCATTGACGAATGACATCCAGGCCTTGTCCGGAACACCTGACCTGTATCAATTCATGTAATTCCATGATCATCAGAGGAGGTAGGTGCTGTTATCCTCATTTACAGATGTGGAGTGTAGCCCAGAGAAGTTCAGTGACTTGCCCAAGACCACACAGGAATAAATGAATGAATGAATGGGAAATGTTGCCCTTGGTCACCAGCCCATCACAGTCAAGATGCGAGGAGACTGTGGGCTCCTGATTCCCTGTCCAGGGTCCCTTGACCCTCCCTCTGACCTGTTGTCGTAGATGATCTGCAGTGGAGTAGAGGGAAAGAGCAGAGGGTTGACAGATCAGGACCCGAATTCATGCACTGTCAGTCGCTTGCTGTGTGGCCTTGGGCAAGCCGCAGAAGCTCTCCGTGACTCAGGATCCTCATTGGTAAAACCAGGAATGCTTGAGGATCTCCTAAGATCATGTTTGTAAAGTCCCGGGTACAGAGTCAGCATTGAACGCACAGTGACCAGCTGGTTCAGTCATCCAAAGGATGTTTATCAAGCACCTGCTTTGTATCGGACACTGTTCTAGGTCTTGGGGATACAGTAGCGAGAGGGCCAGGCTGGATTCCTCCCCTCATGAAGTTCACGATCCGTTTGAGGGAGGCAGACAAGAAGAAACGAGAAGTAAGAGAAGCCCAAGATAGAGACGAGGGCTCTGCGGAGGGCTGAGGCTGGGTGGTGGGATATACCGATGGTGGGTGAGGACACTGTGTGTGGGGGGCGGTCAGCAGAGCTCTTGCCCAGGACTGGATACTTGTATCAGGACCCAGATCTCAAAAGCAGCCTCCATGCCAAGGTGAGAAGTCTGTCTCAGACAGTCACAGAGTGGACTTGAACTTTAAATTATCTAAGAATCCTTTTTTTTCTTTTAAACTACAGTGGACCCTGTTCTGCGTCCCTCATTAGGATGACCCGTGCTGCCAACAATATTTAAACAGCACCGCGGGAGAGGTGTGGGCTTGGGTGTGCTTCAAACAAGGGCACGAGTGTGTTCTCACCCATGCCCGACAAATGCTCATTTGTACAAGAACATCTTTTGTGTAAAAGTCACACTTTTTCCATATAAAAGTTCTATCTGCTCAACACAGGAAAGACCCAGAGAGGATGACAATGAACCTTTTCCTAGATTCCTTCTAGTCTTTTTTCTGTGAGCATACACATTTAAGAAATAAAATTAAGATCACATTACACACATAGCCGATTTTTCTGACCTCTGTGTTTATTTGTTTTAAATTTGTAGTCAAGGGGCGCCTGGGTGGCTCAGTGGGTTAAATCCTCTGCCTTTGGCTCAGGTCATGATCCCAGGGTCCTGGGATCGAGCCCCACATCAGGCTCTCTGCTTAGCCGGGACCCTGCTTGCCTGCCTCTCTGCCTACTTGTGATCTCTGTCTGTTAAATAAATAAATAAAATTTTTTAAATAAAAAAAAATTTTGTGGTAAAATATACATAACAGAATTTACCATTTCAACCATTTTTAAGCATACAGTTCAGTGGCAGGAAGTACCTTTATGTTCTTGTGTGACCCTCCCCACCACCCATCTCCAGAACTTTTTCATCCTCCCAAACCCTGTCCCCATTAAACACTAACTCCCCGCTCTCCCGTCTCCCCGGAAGCTGGCACTCACCATTCTAATTTCTGTCTCATTGATTTTGGTGCCTCATATAAATGGAATCATACAATGTTGGTCCTTTAGGTCTGGCTTGTTTTACTTGGCGTAATTTTTCAAGATTCGTCCATGTTGTATTATAATCAGAATTTTACTCCTTTTTAAGACCAAAATGATATTTTTCCCACACGGAGAGCATATTTTCTTTATCTGTTCACCCGAGGATGGATATTCGGGGTGTTTCCATCTTTGGCTACTGTGGATGACTCTGCTACAAACAAGGGTGTGTAGATACTGGCTTGAGTCCCTGTTTTCAGTCTTTCCAGGGGATATCTCACTAAAAGTGGGATTTCCGGATCACAGGGGAATTCTATGTTTAATTTTTGAGAAACTGCCCTGATGTTCCACAGACACTGCACGTTCAGCGAGTTTTGATGGACACGCACACCTGTGTAATTTCCACCACAATCAAAATAAAGAACACTAACCACACTCCCCAAATCTCTGCTTGCCCTTCCCATCAATTGCCCTGACCCCCTGGCTCGGGCGACCACGGGTCTGATGTCTTGGACTACCTGTTCTTGAACTTTGTAAAAAATGACATCATGCCCGGTGAGCTACTCCTCTCCTCTGACGTCTTTTCCACAGCACGCTTTTCCAGTTTCGTTCCACACCAACAGCTTTACCGCCCGCTTCCTCTCATTTCATTCAGAACCATAAGCGTTACATCTTATTTTCAAAGAAATTTTACAAACTGTCTATATAGTACTCCGTTGCAAGGATGCACCATAACCAGTCTAAGCTGATGCTCATTTTTTCCTGTTATAAACAACACTGAGTGGAGCATGCTTGTACCTAAATCTTTGCCTGTGTCCCTGATCTTGGCTTTGAGATAAACCTGGAGATAGAATAACCGGGAGGAAGGGAACCAATGGCTTTTGTCTCCTTGCATCGCTTGCCAAACTGCTTCTTAGAAAGGTGTTACCATGACCGGTCAATGTCACCTCCTTAGTGTTCCTTGAACCTGTGGACCCAGAGCCTCAATGTCCTCTGCCCTTTGGGGTCACTCCCTGGCACTCTCCCCTGGGCGGCTGCCCAAGGTGCTACCTGCCTGAGTTGCAAGCCATCCTCAAATCCCAAGACCGCACGGTCCTCTAAGGAGGCGGAACCACTGGGAAGCTAGGCAAGAGCCTCGCGGTGGCACATGGAGCAGAAGCCTTGATACTCAGTCCAGAGTGAGGACCCCGTGAATGCATTAGGGGTCACTAGTCCTTTTCCCTGCCTTCTGATGCCAGTGCCCAGCACGTGGTCCAGCAGAGGAGGCTCAGAGAATGCAGGTGTGGCTCTGGAATCCCTTCAAACCTGTTGTTTGGGCTGAGTCGCGGCTGTGGAGTTACACCATCAGGAGCACTGGTGCTGGTCAGCGACATCCCAGGGTGGGTCTCGTGGGATCCAGAAGGAAGTCAAGGGCTCTCGGCCCAGAGACCCACTGTTTTCCCACCCTTGGGGCCCTTTCCCTGGGTGGCTATTTAATGGCAGGTGCTAGCCCTTCGCGGGTCCCAGGCCTGGTCTAGTTCAACTCAAGAATGTCCCTAACACAAAAGAGGAGGGGCTTGTGTGACCATGATAAAGGTCTCCCACAGCCGCCCACGCCGGGCTGCAGACTGACCGGGCTCCTGGTGTACAATGAGCCTTTATGGCATTCTTGCCTGCAGTCTTATCTCTCAGGAATGTTGGGGGAGTGAAGAAAACTGGCCTGAGAGGGCTTGACCAGGGGACCTGGGCTCTCCGGCTCTGCCCCCAAGGTCAGCTGAGCTCTTTGGTAACGAGTCTCACAGGGCAGGTCATGCTGATCGTGACAATGGGCATTTGTGCGGGACTTTCCAGCTTACCAGACTCATTCACACCCATCATCTTGTTTGATCCTCATAGTCAAAGGCTGACACAGGCGTTTTATAGCCTCCATTTTGCAGATGGAGAAACCGAGTCCAGGAAAATTAAGTACCCCTCTCACCACCGCCCGGCCCCCAGGCTGTGCTGGTCCCACCTAAATTGTTAGAGAGAGAAAAGAGATCCTCAGTTATGCTAGTGCCCAAGAGAGATGGAGGAAGTTGCCTTTCCTTTGGAAAGAAAGGATGCCCGATGCTAAGATCACAGGAAGAGATGTGGTCCCTGCTCATGGTGAGCTCAGGCTGGAGAGGGAGACTCTGGCAAGTGAATTTGGCAGGAAGCAGTCAAGACTCCAGCCAGAGGGTCCTGTTTCCCCAAATCCACCCTTGTTTCTCTTTGCTACACTGCAGGTCTCTGCAACGGGCACATGAACTGGTTTTAGACCCGGGTGGACACAAGTACATATACGTAACTCGCTGTATGCCCTCAAGGAAATGCCTTAGCCTCTCTGAACTTCAGCTTTGTTGTATGTGAAATGAGCATGAAAAGCTCTCATCGCAGGGGCTCAGGGAGGGAGAGACCAGATGACACATATATAAAAGTCCCTGGCATGGTCATTGGCATACAGATGGCACTCAATAAATACTGACCTAAATTTTAGATAGGCTAGAGTGCCAAGAAACAGATGTAAAGAACAATGGGGGGGATGCCAACCTGCGTGAGATGAGGACACGGCTTGCCAGCAAGGAGCACAATTATCAGTGACAGAATGTGAGTCTTGGTAACTTCAAGTACACGAGACCTGTTGCGAGGAGGTGGTTATCTTTGGAGGAAAAAAAAAAGGACAACCTAAAACACAGGCCTCAGAAAGAACAGGACAAGGCAGCTTCAGAGTTCAGGCAGCAGGAACAAGGGCCACGCTCTCCGGGCCCAGGATGAATCGGCTTCAAAGATCTCTGTCCTCGAGTCAAGATTCAAGTTCCCAGGAGGGAGTCTCGTGGGTCAAGCGAGGGTCCCGTGCCCATCTTGGCCAGGGTGGATTGGATGCCTTGCCTGACGAACCCACCAGAATGCAGGCTAGAGGAGGCTGGGGAGTTTCCAAGGGAGGTGCCAGAGCCAGAAGAGGCATAGTAGATATCCGCTTGAGGAAAAGAGTAAGAAGGAAAAAACAAAACTCTGCTGAGGACCTGCTCTGTGCCTCCTGGAGGGCTTCTGGGAGGAAGCAGCATTGACACCAGACCTTGAAGTGTGGGGAGAATGCCACTCCCCAAGGGTGCTGGGAGAGGAAAAGGGATGCTGTCCTCAGTCACCATCCTCACGAAGGACTTAGTGAAGGATGTCCCTCCCTGGAGCCTAAGGGACAGTGGCATTTTTGGCAGTCCCTCTCCTGCTAAGCCAGTGACCTGGCTCTAACTTCCTTTTTGGGTTTTTGGTACTGGATAATCAATCCACAGAGCTTGGTGAGATGAAAGTCACAGCATCCAACCACTACCATGAAACGACTGTGCTTTTGTTTGGGTCACATTCTGTTAGAGTGACATGCAATCAGCCATTCAACAAACATTTACCAAGCACCCACGGCTCCTGCTGAGCTGAGTGTAGCTGAGCTGTGCCGAGCATGGTTCTTGGTATGGTTTCTGTCCTGCAGGAGTCTAGAGTCTCGTCAGGGATAGAAAGAAGTAGATAGTTACCTCTGAGAGAGATCTTTGAGGCCAGTACAAGGCTCGGGTTAAGGTAAAGGAAGGAGGTGTCAAAGCAGCAGGCCTGATGGGATGGAGAGGAGGGCATGTGTGAGGGTAAAATTTCACAGAAGAGGTAAGGCAGGTTTTGTCGGATGAATAGGAGTTCGACAGGCGGCTGGTAGCTGAAGGACATTCCAAGTGGAAGAACAGGTGCAAATCATCCCGAGAAACAGGGACAACTGCACATAAGTTCCTCAGGCCCAGAGGCAAAGCCATCCATGGACAGTGTCTGGTTCCCCAGGAGCTCCGGGTCTATCCTGAAGGTGGTGGGGGAGCCATGGGAGGACCCTAGGCAAGGGAATGACCTGGCAGATCTGTGTTCTAGAAAGATCTCTCTGGCTTAGGTGGGACGCCATGAATAGGGTCAAGGCATTTGTTTAACCCTACCCTGAAGTCTTCTTTGCAAATGGTTCTCCCTGAGAGCAAAAGCCCGCTACTCTGGGGAGTCCAAGGTCAAATCCTCCTAGGAACAACCTCACTTTATATGCACCTCGTCCTCTTGGAGAATCCTCCCAGCTATCGGCTTTTATTAAGGGCTCTAGAAAAGCCTGCCGCAGAGACGTCCTATGTCTTGGCTTGGCCCCGTGTGCTTCCCATTGGTTTGAACACAGTCCCTCACCTCCTTTATTTTAATCGTGATACCCCTATTAAGCTTCTTTGGGACATTCTTTGAAGAACAGCCTAGACCCTTTTTGACTACAATGGCTTCAAAAAACTGGTCTCAAGTAAAGGTTGGGGTCCTCACCACCGTGGACCCGGGAACCTCTAGATCCCCCGTCATTCCTTGCCTTTTGGCCACAGGAATCCAATTCAGGGGGCTCCATTTTGAAACGAGAGAAAGGACTGGAAGAATCTGGTAAAGGCTGGGGCTGGTCACGTTTCCTGCTGCTACCATTCACCCAATTCTCAATACCCGCAGCTGGTCACGACCTCACTTCATGAACACCCTTGCCTTGAGGTGTGACTATCTCTACTGTACAGATGGTGAACCTGAGGCCCAGAGAGGCTAAATGACACGTCCAAGGGTTTCAGGGTAAAAATACCGCAAGGTGCGTACCCGGCAGCAAGCATTGGAGGACACTTAAATTCTCCACAAACTAACAGTGTAAAGAACTTGGAAATGTGAAGCTGGGTGCGGGGAGGAGGAAGGAGCTCAGACCTATCCCAAGCTTCCAGGTGGCGGAAAGAATGAATTCTTGAGGGACGGGAGTAAATGTGCAAAGGATGTGAATTGGCAATTTATGGGGGAGGAATTTCTAAAGCAGAGGATCCTGCTGGAGAAAAAGAAGTCTGGCTCCACTCTCATCAAAGGGGTCACCTAGGTCAAGGGGATTGGCAAAAAGACAAAGGTCAACAACACCCAGTGCTGAAGAGGTTTTTGGGAGACAGGCAGTCCCAGACACGGTCGCAGGAGGAAAATTGGAGCGGTACTTACCAAGGGCTTATCTGTCAAAGCTTGAAAGTCCCCTTTCTCGCCTCTAGGGAGGGGGGGGGTAGACTGGGAGGGCGCACAAAGGAAACTTCTGGGGGTGCCGGAAGTGTTCTATGTCTCGGTCTGGGTGGGATTATGCAGATCTACACTTACGGAGACTGTTATGGAGCTGAACAGTGAAGATTGGCCTGTATCTTGCAAATCCATGCACGAGTCCTATAAAAAAGGAAAAATAAAATAAAATGCAACAACCTTTGAGACGACAGTCGCCCATCCAGGAATCTACAGGGTAGGTACGGAACCCTGGGAGACAATCCAGCTTTCAGCAGGGAAATGGCGCAGAGTCAGTCATGACAGGGACACACCAGAATCTTAACACGCGACCACGGGAGAGCTTCTGGAAAGAACGTTCCTGCTATATTGTGACAGAAGCAAGTTTAAAACAGGATCGGTTTGTGAAGCTGTGTTTGCAAAAGCGCAACCAAAAATCGCTCTCTGTGTGGGCCTGTGTTTGGATAAAGAAGCCTCAGAAAGCGACATCTGAATGTTAACATCATTTTCCTCCCTGGAGCGGGATTAAGAGCGCCCCGGTGGGAACTTTCTACCGTGCACCCATAGTGTATCGTGGGCTAGCTTTGCAATCGGCATTCCCTGCTTTTGCGATGAACAACAACAAATCCATGAAAATAAAATGAATCAGTAGCGATGCTTGGCACATAGTAGGTGCTCACGGAGTTTTTGCTGAAGACAAGGATTCAGCTGTTTGTGGGCTCCAGCGCCTTGTCCCTCAGTTGGGGTCTGCGTGGGCCAGCCACCTCTGATGCTGACTGGGTCCCCCATTCCCTCTCCCCACCCTCTCAAGGGGGCTCTCAGGGGCTCGGATGCTGCTGGAATGGATGTCCGGGAAGCTGGAGGCTGGCGGCCACATTTCCCTGGTGAGGGACTTGCTTGAAGGCCAGAGCTCTGTTTGGTTGGCCCCAATTTTTATTTGTGGGGAGATTAAGGGAAAATAAAATAAAATATTTAGAGCAACCCAGCCCTCCTTTCTGACCACGGAGGGTGAGTGGTGGGGCCTGGGGCAAACGCAGCTGCCTGCGGCATTGAGCCGCAGGGGGACAGAGGCAGACTCCGCGCCCCCGAAGTCCCCGAAGTCCCCGCAGCCTCCCGCCCCTCCCGGGCCGCCCCCCCGCCCCCGCCCTGGGCCCCGCCGAAGACTTTTTGAAGTTGATCAATGAAACATGTTTTATTTAAGGGCCCGTTGGTGCGCGGGGGCTCGGGGAGGCGAGGCCTTCGTTGCATAAAGGAAGAGTGGGCGGACTCGGGGCTGGGAGAGAAAGGAGGGAAAATCACAGTTCCGTCTGCTCCCTGGAAAATAAAGGGGGAGAGGGGAGGAGGAGGAGGGTCGAAATTGTGGATTTGTTCAATAAAGAGCCCGCGGGGAGAGAGGTCCGCTCAATCCTCTTAGTCCGGACAATGTAGGGCCCGGGCGCGCGGATTCCACCCCGGGATCGAAGGGCCGTGGGCTGTTTAAATTGCTACTTAGGTTTCCAGCTGCTTTACCAGTGATTTGCCCAACTTAATAGCTCTTTAAGGCTTGAAACAAGAAAATAGCTCTTCTCACGACTCAAAGGAGCGGCCCTGGTTAGTTCAGACGGCGCCCATTGTCTGAGGCTTAACCCCTTCCCTGGGCCCAGTCCCCTCCCCCACGGCCCAGACTTTGTCCTGCTGGAGACTGTTTATCCTTTTAACATGCTGGTTTTCCGGGCCTCCGTCCAGAGGACTTCTAAATAAGTACTTATTTGAGGGGACTGCCTGTCTGCGGCCTTTGAGCATCCCCCAGCAAATTCATAACAGATAGTAAGAATAATTATTAAGGCCAGAGCGCCTCCTTAGTGAGAACCTACTATGTGCCAGATCTTGGGTCAACGTTTTTCTTCACGCATCCCGTTTCATTCTCAAACTCGTCTGCGGAGGAGGTGGGCACTGTGCTATGATGGCCATCTTATGGATGGGGAAACTGAGGCACAGAGGAAGGAATCATGTAAGGGTGTACAGCAAGGTCAGGGCTGGCCTGATTTCCAGGGACCAGACTCCTAACAACCAGCCTGCTGCCAGTTAGCGTGGAAGCTTGGACTGGTTAGGAGAGGGGACACTTGGGGTGTGGGGGTCCAGCATGGGCACTTAGAGGCAGCTGTGGGGCCCAGTGTCCAGGGAGGCTGGAAGTGGGGGTGGGGGCTGGGAGTGGCAGGAGAGGATGGGACCATCCAGAAGGTGGGGGGAGGGCTCTGACCTCAAGGCCCTGTATCCAGAACCTGCCCTTGATTGCATGAAACCAATTCTCCATCTACCACAATTTGACTCGAATGTGCTAAAAACAGCAGTGGCTTCTCCCCTCATGAGAGTCAAACACATAAACTGTAAACGTGAGCTACCATCATCATCATCACTGTCCCTGTCATCATTACTTCTAGATAAGAGCGCTTGGTGCTGCTGTATTTCCCTCCGTCTTATTTTTCACACGTATCTACATACTCAGAGTGGTTGTAATTACAGTACGCCCTACTTCGGATATGTATACTTTTATCTTTTCTCGAAGATTCACCAAGCCAGAAAGCTTTGGTGAAGGCTTGTCGATTTTCCCTGTGGACGCTATGCCCTTCGATTCTTACACCAGATTACACACGTAGATTATATGCAAGGGCTTATAATCGTGCAAAGGAAGTCTTTAGAGATGGATGGGAGAACTTTGCAGGTGAACAAAACACAGAAGAGGAAAAGGTGCCAGATAAGGTGTATGTTCAAGACACAGTTTTTTGGGAGTGGAGACTGTGTATCTGGCCAGACCACAGAAGGAGGTGGGGCCAGAACCCGGAACCTCAGGGCTAGAATCCGTCCAAGGGTTTAGCTTTACTCCTCAGGTCATGGGGAGCCATGGATGGTTTCTGAGCAAGGGCTGTGACCAGATCAATTCTGGACGGCTCACTGCTGAGACGCCAAGAAAGACAGCCCTGGGGTCCAGCCTGCCTCCTGGCAGAATAACGTCCACTTCTCTAACAGAGTGGAAATTGGCTTCCCATCCTTCTTCCTTGGGCACAGTTGGGAAGTGCAACCCAGCCCGGTCCTTCCCGGACTGGGCCACGCTGAAGCCCTTCAGGTGACTGGTCTCTGGTGTATAGGAGAGAACAGAGATTACCTCTTATCTGCCCCTGCAGACTCTCACAAGTAAGATCGCTTCCTTGTCACTTGGTGAGTAGGTTTAAGATTTTATTTATTTATTTATTTGACAGATAGAGATCACAAGTAGGCAGAGAGGCAGGCAGAGGGAGAGGAGGAAGCAGGCTCCCCGCTGAGCAGAGAGCCCGATGTGGGGCTCGATCCCAGGACTCTGGAATCATGACCCGAGCCGAAGGCAGAGGCTTCAACCCACTGAGCCACCCAGACACCCCCGGTGAGTAGGTTTAAAAAGGGCCACTCTCATTCAGTCCTCTTATTTTACAGATGGGGAAACTGAGGCCCAGAGTGGGGAAGGGGGCATGCCAAGAATATCATGGTGGGTAAGTGGCAAAGGCAGAACCGAGAAAAATTCCTTACATTGGTACCATGGTTTGTTATGCCCATCCATTTCCATCCAGTCCCTCGCATCTTTTTTTTTTTTTTTAGTAACACACTTAAACAAAATGATGGAAATGTTATAATTCTTGGTGTTGGGCCAGAATATAAATTGCGGTAATGCTGTGGGAAGGCAATATGGTAATGTACATCAACATTTTAACACAAAGTTCCATTGACCCACCAGTTCCATTGCTGAGAGTCGTTTCCACAAATAGATTCACCCGTGTACGCAAAGATGTATGGGCAAAAGGACGTTCATCACGGTGCTGCTTTGCATACCCAAAACTTGGGGGGAAACTCTAAATGTCTATAAATGAGGACTGGTTACATACATTTCACGACGGCCAACCGTGGAGCATTACATAGCCATCAAAAGGAGTGGACCAGACCAATCCGTATTTCCACTAACAGTGTTTGAGAAGGAGTATTTCTCCAGAAGCTTGGGGATGTTCAAACTTTAAAGTCTTCGCTCGTTTGACAGGTTAAACAAAGAACATCCAATCATTTTTGCTCACATCTAGTAATTAGGAGGGAGGTCAAACACTTTCCCATATAGCTATTGCTCACTTTAAATCGTTTTCCTGGGGATTTCCTTTTCATATCCAGCCTTTGTCCCTTTTGCTGTTCGGTTTCGAGTCTTCCTCACTGGTATGACTGTTTTCTAAATTAAAGCAATTAATCCCAGGGAATGTCCCTCCCTGTGTAGCTTTCCTCATGGTGTTGTTTTCACTTTTTCCCTTCATTCAGGAACTTCAAATTTTTTATGTGGTCTTACTCTTTTAACTTTAAATTTTTGGGTTCAGAAGACATTTTTTAGAAATAGTTCTCCTTCCCTTTTCTGATTTCCTCCATCGTTTTGAAGCCTGGGAAGTTCTTATCCCTCCAGAGAGCTGGTCAATGTTCACTTTTATTTTTGGCCGGTCTTTTGAGGATTTGGTCTGCTTTATAGACAATTTATTCATCCGTATATTAGAAAATGCATTCAAGGAAAAAAGACAGTCTCTTCAATAAATGGTGCTGGGAAAACTGGACAGCGATATGTAGAAGAATGAAACTCGACCATTCTCTTACACCGTACACAAAGATAAACTTGAAATGGATAAAAGACCTCAACGTGAGACAGGAATCTATCAGAATCCTAGAGGAGAACATAGGCAGTAACCTCTTCGATATCAGCCACAGCAACTTCTTTCAAGATATGTCTCCAAAGGCCAAGGAAACAAAAGCAAAAATGAACTTTTGGGACTTCATCAAGATCAAAAGCTTCTGCACAGCAAAGGAAACAGTCAACAAAACAAAGAGGCAACCCACGGAATGGGAGAAGATATTTGCAAATGACAGTACAGACAAAAGGTTGATATCCAGGATCTATAAAGAACTTCTCAAACTCAACACACACAAAACAGATAATCATATCAAAAAATGGGCAGAAGATATGAACAGACACTTCTCCAACGAAGACATACAAATGGCTATCAGACACATGAAAAAATGTTCATTATCACTAGCCATCAGGGAGATTCAAATTAAAACTACAATGAGATACCACCTAACACCAGTTAGAATGGCCAAAATTAGCAAGACAGGAAACAACGTGTGTTGGAGAGGATGTGGAGAAAGGGGAACCCTCTTACACTGTTGGTGGGAATGCAAGTTAGTGCAGCCACTTTGGAGAACAGTGTGGAGATTCCTGAAGAAATTAAAAATAGAGCTTCCCTATGACCCTGCAATTGCACTGCTGGGTATTTACCCCAAAGATACAGATGTAGTGAAAAGAAGGGCCATTTGTACCCCAATGTTTATTGCAGCAATGGCTACGGTCGCCAAACTGTGGAAAGAACCAAGATACCCTTCAACGGATGAATGGATAAGGAAGATGTGGTCCATATACACAATGGCGTATTATGCCTCCATCAGAAAGGACGAATACCCAACTTTTGTAGCAACATGGACGGGACTGGAAGAGATTATGCTGAGCGAAATAAGTCAAGCAGAGAGAGTCAAGTATCATATGGTCTCACTTATTTGTGGAGCATAACAAATAACATGGAGGACATGGGGAGATGGAGAGGAGAGGGAGTTGAGGGAAACTAGAAGGGGAGATGAACCATGAGAGACTATGGACTCTGAAAAACAACCAGAGGGTTATGAAGGGGCGGCGGGGGGGGGGGTGGGGGGGTGGGAGGTTGAGGAACCAGGTGGTGGGTAATAGGGAGGGCACGTACTGCATGGAGCACTGGGTGTGATGCCAAAACAATGAACACTGTTATGCTGTAAATAAACAAATAAAAATAAATAAATTAAAAAAAAAAAAGAAAATGCATTCAAACTTATATTTTCCCTTACAGTCTCCCAACTCTCTTTACTCAACATTCCTTCCATTGGTCATTAGCTGGAGAAGACCGTGTTGTGCTTTGAGCTAGTTTTGTGTAGGAAAGACAATTCTGTTTTCCACTAATTGAGTATTTTAATATTGGAGAGGACTTATCCTTGTCTTTTTGAAAATAACCTTTGGATTTCTCACTCATTTGTTCCAGCAAATGAATTTTATTTTATTTTATTTTTATTTTATTTATTTGACAGAGAGAAATCACAACTAGGCAGAGAGGCAGGCAGAGAGAGAGGAGGAAGCAGGCTCCCTGCGGAGCAGAGAGCCTGATGTGGGGCTCGATCCCAGGACCCTGGGATCATGACCTGAGCTGAAGGCAGAGGCTTTAACCCACTGAGCCACCCAGGTGCCCCAAGCAAATGAATTTTATTATGGCCTCTGTGTATCCTGCTTAGAAAGATCTTTCCCCCCTAAGATCCCTAAGATTATAAATAACTTCACCTATGTTTTCTTTAAGAGTTTTTATGGTTTGATTTGTGTGTGTGTGTGTGTAGTTTAAATCTTGGATGCGTCTGGAATTTATTTTGGTATAAGGGGTGAGGTAGGGATTCAACTTAATTTTTTCCAGATGGCTGACTTCCAGTTATCTTAATACCCTGCTTTGACTAGTATACCTCTTTTCTCTGATATGAAATATGAAATGCCTCCTATTTTTCCCCCACATGCTGACTACCCACATATGTTTCCACAGATTTCTGTTCTCCGGGCTGGACTGGGCGTCTAGTTCTTTTCCAGTACTAAACTTTAAAAATTATTGTACTTTCATAATATGTTTTAACATCTGGTAAAGCCAGTCCTGCTTCATTAGTTTTGTTTTTCCTTAGAATTTCCCTGGCTAGTCTCACATGTTTATTTTTCCAGATGAAATTTGGTATCATTTTGTCAAGTTCCACAAAATAAAAGAAAATAAAGCCCAATTGGTTTAAGGGTTTTCTTATTAATGAGCATAGTCTTGTTATAGATTATTTTTATTAACCTTTTGCCATTCACTTTGTTGTCAGTCTGTTTTTTCTCATCAAATCCCCCCCACCACGATTTTTTTTTTAAATATAGTCAACCCTGTTCTCCTTTTCCTTTAAAAACAAATCTTACAAATTTTAAAGCTTGGAAACATCCCATTTCTCCAGCGGTGTGGTCAATATTCACTTATATTTTTGGCCAGTATTCCTAAGATTTGATTCGCTTTATAAGCCATTTCTATTTTCAGCGTGTGTTAAAGAGGGGAAGCACGAGTCCAAGCTGATTTTTTTCTGTGCTGCCCCTTCATGGTTCCTTGTCTCCCAAAGAGAACGCTATCGAATATTAACTTCTTCTGCGTGAGAAGGCTCCTCGGCTCCCTATTCGGTCCCATCCAGGCCTGCTCTGCAGTTTGATCCAGGGCTTAATCATCAATTCTAGCTTCCGAGAGGGGCTGATTGCTTGCGTTTCTTAAAATATTCTTTGGATTTCTCACCCTTCAATTCCCAAAATACTCCAGCCTGCGTGATTCATTTGGCCCCACGAGAACCCTGTGAAATAAGCAAGAACCATTAATTCTGCCGGCCACGTGTCCGCCTGGGCTGCGGGGCTAAGCGACGGACCAGATGACACACGGCTGTCATAGCTCTGGGGGAACAAAAGCGTTCCTTTAGGATCTGACGTTCCCCCGCCAGGAAAGGACTCTGGTTAGCAGCAACTTTGGTTGTTGAGTTTGACACGAACAGGAAGAGAGTGGGGATGTGCGTGTAGCCCGCATCCGATCCTCAGCCTCAGACTGTCGGGGCCTGGCACCTGGGGCTCTTCAGGGGAATTTGACACCCACAACTGTGAGTCAGTGTGGGGCGCCAGGGAAGCGGGGCAGGGAGCCCCATCTGGGCTGGAGTGGGGGCGCGAGAAGGGATGAGGTCCCCGCATGCCTGAGGCAGGCCCTGGATGCATCCGACTTTGTCTCTGTGACCTCGGGGGCCGGGAGGGTCTCTGGAGGGCCCGGAGCTGATGTCAGCCTGTGCCCACATCATTAGCGTGTGTGGTGTCAGCCCTTGGCAGCAGGGCTTCGGGAGCTGGGTTTTGGAATGAGGGGCCAGACCTAGCATCCCTGGGAGGATCCCTCATTAGCCACTGACCTCGATGTGTTAGCAATTGACCCCGGTCCTCGAATGAGGGCGAAGGTCCATGCAGATGGGGTCTCAGCGGCCATTCCCCGCCAGGATCTGCATCCGGTCTGGGGCCATTAACCCCCCGGCGGGCGTTTGGTGGAGGGGTGGCCCTGATGATGCTGGAGGGCTAGAGGGGCTGCTACCCGGTGACCCGCAGAGTCACTGGGAAATGAGAAATAAAGTGACAAGCCCCGCCCCAGACCCGTCCCCCGCCCCGCCCCGGAGGGCCGCTTGGTTGAGGATCAGGGAGACGTTGTTTATTTCTCTTCTTTATTTTTAGCATTTATTTTGATCAAACGTATACAGGCAAGTAGTTCTACAAGGTTTGCTCAGAAAAACAGCAGTCTCCTGCCTCTGGGGCCTTGGCGGCTGGCTTCTCTCCCCAGAAGGCTAGCATTTTGCTGTTCTCTGCCTCACCCCTCACCGTACACCTCTTCCCCACGCACCTGTCCGCAGAGTCTTCAAGTCCTGCTCACCTGTGTCCGGTCATGAAGGGCGTGTGGTCCTGAGCCTCCTTCCCGGGATCCAGTCCTCCTCCCGCCACTTACCAGCTGTGGGATCCTGGACAAGTTACTCAACCTCTGGGCTGACCACCTTGCCCCCCTGCCTTGCTGGGCTGGAGCTTTCCAGGAGTTAATTCACCTAAAATATTCGCTTCATTTGAGTAGGGTCTGATAGACAAGGGACTCCGCAGTGGTAAGAGGAAAAGGCTGTGGTTGTGACTACCTTCTCTGCACAGTGGCCCCCCTGGCCCAGCTAATAACTGTCTTGGCTTCTCCTTTGCTTGGTTTTCTATGTCGTTCATTCCACCTTGAACTTTCCTCACAGGACTTTCTGGATGCTCCAGGCCTTCTCTCCTGAGGCTCCCCAGGCCTGGGCCCTGCTGCTGTCCCAGGGTCTCCCTCCCCTAGCGGCAGGGTCATCCCCTTGCCTTTAACTATTTCCTGTATCCCAGGATTTGCCCCCTCATCCTGGTGAAGTGTGTCCCCTAGTAATCTCCTGAGGAAGACTATAAGGAAAGTGGGGTTGATGCTCCTTTTCCGGAGTAGTTACGTTCCGTAAAGTCACCAGGCAATTGACCCAGCCAACAGGGAACGCTCACTTCTGGGAGAAATACAGGGTCAGGGTCCTCCCTGTCTATGGTCACAGCATTTTCATCCACTGATCAGTGACTAACCTTATATTATGCATGTTTTATGTGTCCTTTCTACTTGAAGACCACTTAACCAATAGATGTTGTAATTCACTAACCTTGAACTGACGGCCAACAACGCTACACCGAGTCGGAATGAAGCACGTCTAACGCACCTGTTTCTCTATAAGGCACGTCGCTGCCTTCCTGTGCTTGGAAACCCTGGACAGCTTTCTAGCACTGTGCTTGGGATCATTTAAAATAGCAAGATCACCAACAAAAAGCCCCCAAATGTGAAACATGCAGCATCAAACAGAAGGCAGAGGGACACTTGCCTATGGGCTGACGCTGGGGCAGAGAGTCACTGCAGGCTGCTCTGTTTTGTTTCGGTTTTTTGTTTTTTTGTTTTTTGTTTGTTTGTTTGTTTTTGCCACTCTGTACGTGTCTGCAAATGACCGTCGATGCACCGTGAGGGTCGATTTTGAGGTTACAAATAATTTTTAGTGAGTAGATGAATTTGCACGCAAGGAATCTGTGAATAACGAGGATTAACTGTAAATGTCTCAAGACCCCACGTACTGAAAAGATCTTCATTCTATCCTCACCCAGGATTGATAGCTTGTCTGGGGAAGGAAATCCAGCTTGGAAATCCATTTCGCTCAGCACTTTCCAGGCCGTTCTCCCGTGTCTGCTGGACGCCGGTGTTGTGAAGAAGTCCACGGCTATTCCTGGCCCTCACGGTGGCCCTCCTCCCTGGAAGCTTGTGGGAGAGGACAAGGGCCTCTGCCCCAGCGTCTCAAGTTTTCATGATGATGAGCCTTGGCATGGGTGTCTTTTCATGCTTTGATGGGTCCTTGCAATCTATAAATTTATGTTCTTTTGTTTTGGAAAGTTTCCCAAGTTGTTGATGAATTCTTCCCCTCCATCTTCTCTGGTCTGTCTTTCTGGAACTTATTTTAATTGGACATCATGCCTCTTGCTCCGTTTTTTTTCCTTCCTGTGTTATTAGTTAGATTTTCCCAAGAGGGAGAGCCTATCTATATCTTATTGGTTCCCTATCTATCCAATCTATCTTTACACACAAAACTATGTAGGCTTGCCCCTTGGCTGCTGGAGTTGGGAAGAAGGTGCTGGGTTTTTAACTCTTCCTTGGGTGGATGACCAGTCAGTCTTTCTTCTCATTTTAGGCAAACCCCATTTACCTCCTGGTACAGCCTGTCTCCAAGCCTTTTGGAGATTGCTGAGTAAGTCCAGTTGGTCTTAATTTTCCTCACCATTGTCTGGAGAAGTCCCTTCACGGTTCTTTTTGGAGGGGTTTGGGAGAGAAAATGTAGATGTAGGTATTGTTGGATTTGCCACCTTTCCTGAAAGCCCCTGTTTATTTCTTTAAATGTCTGGCCCACTTGCCCATGAGTTCCTTCAGGATAAGGAGTGCGTCCAGTTCATTTCCAGGTGCCCTGACCGAGCACAGGACCTAGCCTCAGCTCATAAGAGTTGGATGTTTTTGTTTGTTTGTTTCTTTGTTTTTTAAAAGATTTTATTTATTTATTTGACAGACAGACATCACAAGTAGGCAGAGAGGGGGAAGTAAGTCCCCTGCTGAGCAGAGAGCCTAATGCAGGGCTTGACCCAGGACCCTGGGATCATGACCTGAGCCAAAGGTAGAGGCTTTAACCCACGGAGCCACCCAGGCGCCCCCAGTTTGATGTTCTAGAAGAGAAAAGTAGGGCTGGCCTCCCCGAGATCTCAAGCCAGGAGATCTGAGTACAAATCCCAGTTCTGCTACTGACTCAGGGAATAGGACAAGTCATCTTATTTCTCTGTGCCTCATTTTCTCCATCAGCAAAATGGGTATACCTAGACTACCTCACGAAGTTGATATGAAGGAGAAGTGAGAAGGTATGTATGTGAGCATTGACGGAGCATCAGACCACTTTGGAGGTTTAGCTAATGGTGGGACTGAAGGTAGGCCATCGGGATTAGAAATGAGCCGCAGGGAGGGACTCTAGGATCGGAGGTCAGGAGAGCTGGGCTGGAATTCTGCTTCGGCTGCGGCTTTGTTTTCTTAAATGACTTTAATCAAGTCTCTTGATTATATTTGATTTCTTTCTTCTTCTTTTTTTTTAAATAAATATAAACTAGGAGAATTCATTGTGAGCTCTCCTGAACTAATTTTATTTTATTTTTTAAAAAGATTTTATTTATTTATTTGACAGGGAGAGAGAGATCACAAGTAGGCAGAGGCAGGCAGAGGCAGGCAGAGGCAGAGGGGGACGCAGGCTCCCCGCTGAGCAGAGAGCCTGATACGGGGCTCGATCCCAGGACCCTGAGATCATGAAATCAGCCGAAGGCAGAGGCTTTAACCCACTGAGCCACCCAGGCTCCCCTCACATTTGACTTCTTCCCCTCCATCATCATCATCATCATCATCATCATCATAAGTGCTGATGCAACAACAGAAACAAAAAAAGGCTGGCTCTGTTGTTGGGAGCGTGTGACTCTAGATCTCAGGGCTGTGAGTTCCAGCCCCCCATGGGAGGTCGGAGATGTTACTTAAAAATGAAATCTCTGAAAAAGAGGCAGGTTCTATCATACAAGAAACACTTACTGCGCTTTAGGACCTTGCTAAACACTGTGACTGTATACGATGACACGTCCGATTTTATTTGATTGTTAGAACAACCTTATGGGGGATGTTGATTAGTATCACTTCCGTTTTATGTTCAAAAGGTGGAGGGTCCGGGTGAGCGAGTGGCCCAGGTTGGGGAGCTGTGGGGTTAGGGCCGTGCTTAGCTCCAGGGTCTCGGGACGCTTCCCAAGCCCTGAGGCCACACATTCAGGGACCAAGAGGCTACCTCGGATTATAACTCAGGAGATTTCCTGAGTTTCTGACCCTCATTTTCACTGGTTTTAGCTCACAAGCATATGAAGGTGTTTTTTTGTAAAGTTAAAATACACTTTCACGAGGTTGGCGGATCCAAGGCAGACTTTGAGACACTGTTTGGCTTGGCACGGCTTCCAAACGTCTCCCAGCCACTGTTGCTCCATATTTCTTTGCGCCGGGACCAAGATCAGAAATAACTCAACTGTGAAAAAAATACATAAGCTTGCCAACAGCCCCTGAAGAAGATGAATTGCTAGGGGGTTATTTTTCCCCCTTGAGTCAGAAGTGTGAAGGTAGGTGGGAGGAGGAGCAAGGTTTTGAAAGACCTGTGTATATTTAGGTACAGAACACGTTCCATTTTAAGAAAGATGAGCACCGTCAGACAGTCCGGCTCACTCCCTGCCAGGCTCTTGACGCCCGGCAGCCGAGCCTTCTGGTCAGGACTGTGGCGGTCCACAGGCCCCAAATTTGGTTGGTGTGATTCCAACTGGCAAGAGGAATTTTCATTTTGTGGCATTAAAACTTGTTATTTTGCTGGTCAGTTTTGAAGCTCTCTGTGACCATATCCTGCTTGAACTGGGGGCCCCGGGACCAAGGCAGGGCTGTGATGAGCAGTGGGTCACGTGCGGATAGCCTGTGCAAACGACGTCCTTCCCCCCGGCACTCCAGGAGGCTGTGAGACAGGCCAAGGGCCCTGGCTGTGCCTGTGTGGCCAGAGAAGGTTAGATGTCATAACGAAAGTGCATTCATTCATCGTCCAACTAACCGCACACATTTCTCAGGAGGCTTCATGGATTTGTGTCCACATCAGGATGGAGAACTCTGAGCTTCCCTTCGTCCTGGCCCTCGAGGAGCCCACAGGCTTGTGCGGAACTCAACCACAACAAACCCACCGATAATGACAGTGTGCCGTCTGGTGTGTTAAAAGGGAAGAACAGACTAAAGGGGAGTTCTGGAAAGTTCTCACAGAGAACATCTGTTTCTGGCCTTCTGCCAGAGTAGATACCTTTTATAACTCCTCTGATGACAATTAACATGCTGGATAAAATACTTTTAAAAAGATTTTATTTATTCATTTATTTGAGAGAGAGAGAGAGAGAGAGAGAGAAAGAGAGAATGCACAAGGGGGGGACGGGAGATGGAGAGGGAGACTCCCCACTGAGCCGGGAACCTGATGGGGTCTCCATCCCAAGACTCTGAAGTCATGACCTGAGCTGAAGGCAGACACCTAACCAGTTGAGCTACCCAGGTGCCCCAAAATATTTTTTAACTCTTTTTCCCTTTTTCTTTTTTAAAAAACATTGCTGAATTGATAGGAAAGTAAGTAAATGATAAATTTCCAAAATGAAGCAAGGTTGGCTGTGTGAGGTGCAAGGAACAGGAGGTAAAGACCGAGTACCACCCAAGAGGAGGATCCACCAGGAGACCCCTCAGAGCTGGAGTCCAGAAGGGCCACATCGAGAACGCAGGAAAGAATGTACAAGAAACTTCATCCTGCAGATGGAATGGAAAGGAAAACTACCTCTGCTGACCTTGACCTTGGGTTGAGAGAGAAAAATAGCTCTCTTGAGAATTTGTAATCACAAACTGGCCCTCCCGTAATTTCCAGTTTGAATTCATGCAACTTGTGTGGTTCGAACAAACCCAAGCAGAGAATTTCACTTAAGGTGACCCTGCCTGGTGGTGTCTCCAGTCAATGGGTGGGGACGGGCCCTAAAACTCTCTTGAGGAATTCAACGACAAGTCAGCCTTAGAGAATATCCACAAATAAGGCTCCAAAGGAAAGGAACAGCTCTCAGTGAAGAGACTTCCCAAGGCGATGAAAACACCCAGAAGAAACAAGAGACAGTAGAAATAGAGCCTTAAAGCCTTTAGATTTGAAATTATCATGTGCAAACTACAAACCAATTTAAAAGAACTATTTCTGTGTTCTTGAAGAAATAAAAGAGAAGTTTGAAAATATGAGCTGGGAATAAGAGACTGTAATGCACAGCCAGATTTGGAAAAAGAACCAAAGAAAATTTACAGAGATGAGAAATAGAATGCTTGGAATTTGAAACTCAACAGACAGATTGAAAAGCAGATGAGATACAGCCAAAAAGAGGATCAGTCCACTAGTGGAGCCAAGGGGACTATCCAGAAGAAGAGAGGGGGCCCAATGTACATCTCTTCAGAGTTCTAGAAGGAGATCGTACGATAGCGGAGCAGGTGATACATGGAGATAGTGCCCGATAACTTGGTGGAAATGGTGTAGATACCAAACCTCAGATCCAGAAGTCCATTGAATTCCAAGTAAGGCAAATAAAGAGAAATTCGTATGTAGACACACAACAGTAAATTTGCGGCATTTCGAGGAAAAAAGGGAAGATGTTAAAAGCAACAGAGAAAACAAGAGTCTCTCAAAAGGATCAGTTGTTAGGTTTACAGCTGATTTGTCGCTATCATCAATGGAACCCAGGAGACAGTGGAATTGTATCTTCAATGTGCTGAGAAAAAGAATAACCATCATGTTAGAGCTCTGTACTGTGCTTTGGGAAAAGAGTACAATAAAGACATATTCAGACAAGTAAGAGCTGTGAGATTTTACCACTGAAGGATCCTTCCAAGAGAAAATTCTAAATGTAATGTACTCCAGGCAGAATAAAAATTATTACAGAGGAAAGGCCAGATATGAAAGGGAAAACGAGCAAAGATATTGGCAAATATTTGGAGGGAAACTAAGAAAAATGTGGATGGTATGACTCCACAATAATAAGGTCTAATTTATGGGAGGGAAAAACAGGCTAGTACTAAAATACTGGTTGATACCATATAATTTTGGAGGAAGTGGTCAAAGTTAAAGTTTTCAAGTCCCTTCCATTATTTGGCAGGAGGGCAGCTATACTGATTAAATTTAGACTTTGTTAGTTAACTGCTCCGTGTTAAAATAGCTAGGGGAAGCATAACAAATTAGTCATTGGATGTATAATTTTTAAACAGAAAGAAAATGAACAAAAGAAAAATAAGATAAACATCGCAAATGATTGGAAGGAAGGCAAGGAAGGGGGCTGGGGACAGGGAAGGTTAGAATGAATAGAGAAAATATTATGAGACCATAGAAATTAATCTTATCAGTAATATACATCAAAAGACTAAACTCTTTAGCTAAGAAATGATTGTCAGACTGGGTTTGTAAAATATCTAGGTCATGTTCTGTTTCTAAGTGACAGAACTCAACCTTGAGGACGCAGAGCTGCTGACGGTCCAAGTACAGAAGAAATATCCTAAGCAAATACTAACTCAAAAAAAGTTGCTGAGGCTTTGTACTCAAAAGTAGAGTTGGGTGTCTGGTGGCTCAGTCGGTTGAGCATCTGGCTCTTGATTTCGGCTCAGGTCATGATCTCAGGGTTGTGGGATCGAGCCCCGCATTGGGTTCGGAGCTCAGTGTGGAGTCTGCTGTCTCTCTCCCTTTGCTCCTCCCCCTGTTCCCCTGCTCCCCTGCTCGCTCTCTCTCTCAAATAAATAAAGAAGTAAATAGATAAAATCTTTAGAAAAAAGGTAAAAGTAGACTTCTGGAGAGAAGAGCATTGTTAGAGTTAAGATGGTACTACATAATGATACACGGCAGCTGTAACCGTGCTTAATTCACATGGGACTACCATCACAGCTGCATGAAATAGAAACAAAAACGCAAACAATAAGAAGTAGGGACACACCCGCCTTCACGCTGGGCTGTCTTTAGGCCATCTCAGCGGAGATGCAGAAAGTCTGAAGAACACAACTGCAGGTTTAATGTGAACAGATGTAGATTATAGAATCCCAAACACAGGCTTCTCAGGCTCTCAGGGAACATTCAGAAAACACGCCGGACTATACAGCTGACCTCAATACATTTCAAAGATTAGGGTTGCAGCCTGGATCTCCCAGTCCGACATGGAGATTGGGGAGTCAGAAGTTTGTGGGGGAACGGTCCTGGGCCTGGCCGCAGCGAGAGGGAGGGAAGGAAGCAGGCTGGGAAGCAGGAGATGCTGAGCTGCAATGCAGCAGCAACAGCAGCCTTAGCCAGCTCTGGGGAGAGTTCTGCTGCGGGGCCGTCCTTCAGAGGGGTCCTCAGTTGGGGTAAGAGCCCTGACCTAGATGTAGGTCGCCCTGTTGGAAACCCAGAGCTGGTGCGTTGCATTAAGAACATGTAGATTACGGCCTGCTGAATGAAGAGACACTAGCTGCCCACGCAGGGTCGGGAGGCAACTTCTGTGGCATCTGAGCTCCTACTCTGGGGAAGTGGAAACCCAGGGGTCATTCTGATTGAAGGTGCAGTTTCAGGGCACCCACACAAAGGAAGTAGAGTCACGAGATTTGTTACTTACCAGTCTCAGAATGGGAGCACAATGAGCCGGGGAAGGGCAGCCCTCCGTCCCAGATCTACAGCAAACAGGAGACAGAAAGGAGATAGCAAGCCCCTATTATCTATAAGGTGGTTAGGGCAGAGGTCACTAGGATTCCCAGGCTCAGCTCTGAGTGGTCATTTTAAAAGATGCCCCGGGAGAAGCAAGGTGGGAACTGAGGCAGTCCCAGTCTTTCTCTGAATGTCCAGATTCTGGGTGAGAGCAGGGTGGTCACACTGTTAAATGCCTGAGTATCAGATTGGCTGTGTTCTCAACACAGCTGCCCTTGGAACAAGGCATGGCTTGTTTGGGCAAGGTCATTTCTTCAGCCCAGGCAATCCCCAAAGGCTGACCGTTAAGGGCCACCTTGTGGGAGCTCCCCAGCAGCTGGGGGAGTAAGTCCTTCTCTCCAGGTGTCGGACACACCTGGGCAGTAATCACAGAATCGAGCCCTTGTACAGCCCATGTACATGGACTGTATTCTCTGATCACAATCCAAAAAACTCAGAAGCAGACAACCAAAAAGATAACTAAAAAAAAGCTCAGACTTCTGGGAATTTGAAAACAGACACCTAAAACAGACTCGCAGGCAGAAAAAGAACTCATAACCAAAATTAGAAAATACTTAGTACTGACCAATAACAAAAATATTTGTGTTAAGCCTTATGAAATGTAACTGAAGCAGTACTTAGAGACTTCAGAATGCGGAACGCTTGTATTGGCAAAGAAGAGATGGTCGGAATTAATGTGCTGAGCATCCAAAAGTTAGAGTGAGAACAGTCAAACCCAAAGGAATCAGATAATTAGGATAAAAACAGAAATTAATGAAATAGAAAACAAACACGGAGAGAAGGATGACTGGAAGCAAAAGACGATTCTTTGAGAGGACTAAAAATATTAGATCTCTTACAAGATTGATTAAAAGAGCACAGATGCATAATACAGGCATGAAAGAAGAGACATCATTATAGATTCAGCACAGACTAAATGGATAATGTAAAGATATTGTCAATTACTTTTATGCCATAAATGTCTTGAAGAAACAGTCAGATTCCTAGAAAAATACAATGTGTCAAAATTGACTCAAGAAGTAATAGAAAACCTGAACAGTCCTATAATTATTCAATAAATTAAATTAGTAGGTTAAAATCTTCCTTCCCTATAAAGAAAATTTCAGTGCCAGCTGGGTTCATAGGTGAATTCTGCTAAATATTCAAAGCACAGATCATGTCAAGCTTACCCAAATTTCTACCCAAAGTGGAGAAACGAGCCAGTCAACGTACTTTATCCTGATCCTCAGTAGACGGTATACTAAAGAAAAATTTCAGGTTAATTTTACTCATGAACATAGACGGAAAACTTCTTTTAACATATTAGCACTGTGAGGGGTGCCTGGGTGGCTCAGTGGGTTAAGCCTCTGCCTTGGGCTCAGGTCATGATCTCAGGGTCCCGGGATCGAGCCCCGCATTGGGCTCTCCACCTGCTTCCCCCTCTCTCTCTGGCTGCCTCTCTGCCTACTTGTGCACTCTCGCTCTCTCTGTGTCAAATAAATAAATAAAATCTTAAAAAAAAAACATATTAGCACAGCGAACCAAGATACAGACTTAGCTATAGAGGACAAATTATGGTTACTGGGAAGAGCTGGGCGGGGAGAGGTGGGGAGAAAGAAGTAGGGAGGGAGGGGGGAGAAGGGGAAGGGGTAAACAGGTGATGGGGATTAAGAGCTGCATTTGTGCTGAGCTCCGGGTGTTTTACCAGCAGGAAGTGCTGAATCACTATACTGCACGCCTGAAACTAATGTTACACTGTATGTTAATTGGAACTTAAGTAAAAACTTCAAAAAAACCCCAAAATATCAGCACAGCGAATTCAACAATAATAATTGAAAAAATATAGTATGTCAGGATTAAATTGTGTTTATGTTATGAATGCAAGTCCGCCTAATTGTCAAGGAATTACTTAACGTAATTCTTTGCATTAACAGTTTTTTTAAAAAAAATATTTTATTTATTTGACAGACAGAGATCACAAGCAGGCAGAGAGGCAGGCAGAGAGAGAGAAGAGGAAGCAGGCTTCCTGCCGAGCAGAGAGCCTGATGCGGGGCTCGATCCCAGGACCCTGGGATCACGACCTGAGCCGAAGGCAGAGGCTTTAACCCACTGAGCCACCCAGGCACCCCTGCATTAACAGTTTTAAGGAAAAAACACAGTCATCTCATTAGATTATAAAGTTCAGTACAATTCAACATTCATTCATTATAAATATTTCATATAAGCCAGGAATTACAAGAAATGTCCTTAACTTGATAAGGAGAAACATATCTATTTAGATATACAGAGATAGACAGAGATGCTATCACATACGAATGAAGTCTTGAAGTATTAACTTTAAAATCAGAAACAAATCAATGATGCCAATTCTTTTCAATGCTGTGCTTAGGTTCTAGCCAGAGCTGTAATAAAACAAACAAAAAAAATAAATAAAAGACATAATGATGGGAAGAGAGCAATAAAACTAATACTATAGATAAATGGTAGGATCATCTATATAGAAAACCCCCCCAAAAAATCTCCCAATAAATTATTAGAATCAAGCATCTAGCAATTTTGTTAAATATATAGAAACACAAAAAGTCAATTATATTTTTGTATGTCTTCAATTTTAGTTAAAAATGTAATTTAGAAAGGATACCATTTAACAATGCTAACAAAAATATAAAATACCTGGGAATTAATCTAACCAAGAATGTGAGAACTCCGTATAGAAAAAATTATAAACTCTAGAGTGAGATTTTAAGGAAAATCTACACAAATACAGAAAGACACCCTGTTCTTGGATTGGAGGACTCAATATTTTAAAAACTCAATTCTCCTCAAATTAGTATGCGCAGATTCAATGCAATTTCGAAGAAAATCCCAAGAGAAATTTTTATAGTATTGAAAAGCTGAGTTTAAAATGTGTGCAGAAGAGAAAATGTCTAAGGGTAGCCCAAACTTTCTTGAAGAACAAGGAAAGAATTGTTCTATGAGATATTATAAAGTTATAAACATTGAAACAGTTAAGGTGTTGTTTCATAGACAAATAAATCATCCATATGTGGAAACTTGCTTTATGTCAGAGCTGGTATTTCGGATCGTTGAGGAAATGGCACCAGGACAAATGGGTATCCATATGGGAAAAGTAGATCCTTTCCTCACACCATACCAGATCTGATGTGTTATACTGATACATAGCAGGCAACTTACCTAAGAGGACAATAAAGGAGAATATCTTTATGACTTTGAGTAGAAAGGTAAAGGAAGGGTTGACCAAATTTCACTACATTAAGATTTTTTGAAAATCAGAAGTCCATTGGCAGATGGCAGAGACCAGCCACGGAGCTGGAGATGCCTACAACTTGAATAACCAGCAAAGGGTTATTATCCAGAATGGATCCAGAATTCCCGAGAACCAATAAGAAAAAGTAAACAGCAAACAATCCGATGGAAGAATGGTCAAAAAATAAACAGCATTTCACAGAAGTAGAAACCCAGATGGCCTGTAAACACATGAGAAGAGGACCGACTTCATCAGAAATTAGGCAAATGAAAATCAGAGCCCCAGAAAAATCCCTGCACGCTCAGCACTTGGACAAGATTTAAGACCTGTGACAGAACCACGGATTGGGAGAGGTTTGGAATAATAAGAACTTTCCCACACACTAATAATGGTACGGTCACTTTGGAGGGCATCTCGGCATTATCTCAAAAAGCTGAAGTGACCCAACGAAAATCCTCTGTCGCCCAACAGTTCTGCTCCTCGGTGTGTACAGGAATGGGAACAGACGAAACGAGATCGGAGCTTTAAGTAGGAGTGAGGTCCCGTTGCAGGAGGAGCATGGAATCCAAAGATTTAGTCTAGATGCAGCCTTCTACCCCCCAGGGGTAACAAAGACGTGGCGTTAAAGTGGATACAGCTCTGGGATTCTGGAAGATTCCCCAGCAGAGAAGGTGGGAGCTCACACAGCGCCGGTACGACAGCGAGCAACGGGGAACGGGAGGGTCATCGACTCTATGGTCCGGACACTTTCGTTCTTCACGAGAGTTTAGACCAAACCACAAATACGGTCCACCTGTAAGGGGCCAGCCTCAAATTCAGGAACAGGCAGCCCCATGTTTTGGTGGGGGGAACTCCAAAAGGTAAGCAGGTCCTAGAGGTCCACGCCCGCTCTGAGTCATCTCCCTTTCGCCAAAGCGGGTCCCTGCAATTGGCAGACTGTGGCACTAGGCACCACCACCCCAGACAGCTGAAGCCGAGGGGCCAGGCGGTGGGAACTGGATGGGGAGACCAAGAAGGGGGTGCATGGGAGTGGCCATGATCGTGCATCAGGTTGGGGATGGAACTATGCCCACACCCCCTACTGGGGACAGGAGAGGAAACCCAAGTAACTCTCCTCTGTGGCTGCTCCGCCCCGAGGGCTCCAAAGACTGTAGTGACCAGACAGGTGTCAAAGAAGGGCATTGTGACCTGAGCGTAAGAAATGGCATGCAAACCCACGGTGGCTACACACCAACCCCTAGAAGTTGCCTCCTCTCCCATGAAGGAGGTTGTCTCTGATTTTTTTCTTCAAATTGGCAGCCTGCTCTGCCCAGCTGTCTCTCCCGCGCTTTCAGGAGCCCATGAGGGCAACCCAATGCTCGATCGAAGATGATATGGGGACCTGACCTCAGAGATGCAGCAGGGAGTGGCATGGCCGGTGTGCGTTCCAAAGGGACAGGATGACACCTGTCATCCTGAAAGGTGGGCCTGGCGAGAGTTGACAGGGCATGGTGAGAGTCTGGGTGTGGGGTTAGAAGGACACAGAAAAGTTGAGTTCCAGGTTTGAGGGACTCTGTGCAGTGGGGTCACTCGCCAAAGGGGGAGGCAGGAGAGGGGCTTTGGATAGGTTGCGTCTATGACTGGCAGTGGGACACCCCGGAGGTGATCGTTGGTGGGTCTTGGTAGCAAGCAACCCAGCTCTCTTAGGACGATGGTGGGACTTTAGAAATGAGGGACAGGAACCAATATGGTCTCTGGCTCTGCTCCTACCTTACCCCAATGTGAGACCTTGGACAAGTCATGGCAGCCTTCTCCAATCTACTCATCATCACGGAGACAGACACCCACCAGGCTTCCACTTCTTCCATAAAATGAAAAGTTGAACTCAGCGGGTCAAGGATCAGTCCCTTTTTGCCCTGCCATCCCAGCCAGATCCCACGGTGCGAACGGTCTGTGTTGTCTAAACGCCGGGCGGAAGATGTGATGTCCGGAGCCTGGGCTGCCTCATTGGGGTCACACACCCCAGACCCAGAAGACCTTGTGAAAGCTTCAGACTGACGTGAGCACCCCTCCCACAACTTCTCTTATGGGCTCACAGCTCATCGTGAGGGGGATCCTAGGGACCAGAGGGTCAGATGTCCCCTGCTCTTGGAGGTCCCCTCATCTGCTGTTCCAGAGTCTGTGTTTATGTACTTGGGGGTGTCACTGACCATCCCTTAAGGCGTGGGACAGCCCTCAGACAATAAAGAATGATCTGACCCATAATGTCACTAGCGAGGCAGAGAAAGCTGCCGTATAGGACGTCGCTGCTGGGGAGACCCGGGTTGTCTCAAACGCAAGTGCCTCTTGAAGCCCAGCCGCCGCAGGAATGAGTGTGTATGTGTGTGTGTGTGGAGGGGGCGAGGTGAGGGCAGTGGTGCCGAAGGGGACAGAGATGTCCAGCCCAGCTCGTCACTTCAGGCAGGTAGGCTGGGCACCCTGTGTTGCCAGATGGATTTTTGTTTTGTTTTCCAAAAAAGCCTAGAAATCTGAATTTGGGTACGAAAGCTGATTTTTAAATGCTGGCAGCCAGTTATAATTTTGGGAAAACTCTGTGTAGGTTGAACAAAACCGTAGACTTCTCGCTCTGTGCCTGGTCCTGCCACGACCCGACCCGGGCCCCCTCTCTCCCGCCAGCCTCCCAGTCCCAGGCTGAGCTCAGCCGGGAATGGACGCGCTCACCGAGAGGCCCCGTGATGGCCGGGATGCTGCTGCCCCCCTGTGGCCACGGCGGGGAGGTGCCGGCTGTGATGGGGATAAAGGGGTGTGGACTTTCCACAAGGACCCAGGACCCACGGTCCAGGCTCCTCCCTCGCCCAGTGGACGCTGACATCCCCTAGACCAGGCTCTGATTCCGGAGCTGCCCGCTTGAATCCAGCTCCAACCCAGCACAGTGTGACGCTGGGAGGTCGCCCTCCCCGTCAGGGTTGGCTCCCCTGAGAGCTAACCATGCCCCCCTGCCTCCGACCCTCCCACCACCTGGGGGACACGCGCGACCGTCATCCTCATTTCACCAGAGATGAGACTGGACGTGAATGGACAAGTTAGGTGGATTCCAACCTGCCCTTTCTTCCGCCACGTTTATAGAAAAGTGCATTAACTTACCCACTAGGGGGCTTGGGATGCCCGCTCTGGGAGGGTCTGCAGATACAGCGAGGGGCCACAACCCACAGAGGGAAGGGGCTCGGCCTGGAGGTCTGGTCTACGGAGCCCTGCTGGTGGCCTAGGGTTGCATCACTGTCCCAAAGGGAGGCAGAGCTGTCTCGGTTGTTGCAGCCAGGTTTGCTTTTACGGTCCAAATCATTTTGGCTTTGGTCTCCCAAAGATGGGCCACCTTGGGGAATCTGAGGACACCCAGCCCTGCTCAGGGGGTCTGTGGGTCTCTGCACTCACTGACGAAGGGAGGCGGGGGAGGAGGATTGTAACACTCTGGTCAACCTAGGTCTTGAGAAGGTCCAGCCTGACCCCTTGCTAGGCAGAATAGGAAACAGGCCTGGGAGGAGACGGTGAGTCCCAGCCGGCCCAGGGACCGCCACTCCGGGGTGGGCACATGCGATGAAAATGGGATGGGGTGGGCAGAGCAGAAGCTGGCCTCTGGGGGACCATGTTTGGGGACTTCACGTTCTATCTGCTCATCCCTTTATGTTTTAAAAAAATTATCTATTTGATAGCGCCAGAGAGAGAGAGAGCACGAGCAGAGGGAGAGGAAGCAGGTTCCCGGCTCCTCAGGGAGTCCAAAGCGGTGCTCGATCCCAGAACTCTGGGGTCATGACCTGAGCCGAAGGCAGACACTTAACGGACTGAGCCACCCAGGCGCCCCTGCTCATCCCTTTAGATGGGAGAAGAGCACAGCTTCCTGCCTGCAGGGCGCACGGGGACCGTGGTGATCTTGCTGGGCACCGCGTCACCAGCGCCTAGCGTTTGGTGATTGACACACCTATAGAGTGACCCACTTCTGACATGTAAAAACGTCCCATCTGTGAACGGCACGTGAAACAGCTGTTGTGAGAAACTTCTGGCAAGGAGGAGGCTGCGCTACCCTCCCCCCTCCCACTCGGGGCCCCTCAGGACACGCCTGCCTAGGGCATCGGAGTCCTGAGCGTGGGCTCAGGTGCAAGGACCAAAGCCGGTGCGCGTCTCCCCTGCGCCCGGCAGGTGGCGCTCGTCCCCACCCGCCTGCCGGTGGGCGCCCCGAGGTCGCCGTGGGTTGTAGTTGGGGCGTCCCATCCCGGGGTTGCAGGGCACATGTGCTCCCAGCTTCCCGATGGCGCAGCAGACTTTTGCTCCTCCTTCAAGGCCTCGCTGAGGGGCAGCTGCACGTGGGAGTGACTCTTCACTCGGAGCCCTGCCTGGCATTTGTCTGGGGAAGGTGCTCACAGGGGACCTGAAGACAGGAGGGACGCTGGGGAAGCCAGAAAGGAGGGCCCTGGCCGGTGGAAGGAGGGACGATCCCTGGGTCTCGTGTTACATTTGTTAACAATGAGCAGATGTGTAAATATATAAAATCCTGGTTTTGAATAGGTAATGAGGGAGGGAGGGAAGGAGGGGGAGAGAAAGGAAGAAAGCAGAGAAATCCAAGCAGTACAAAAGGGCATTAAATAAGAACTCGGTCTCTCTCTTCCTCCTCCCTCCCAGCTCCCGACCTACAGGCCCCCTGTGGCCCTGGCTTCTGAGCATTCCTCCCAAGGCATCTACCCAGACCTGCGTGTGTGTGCAGGTATGTGTGCATGGGGTGTGTGTGTGTGTGCGTGCGCGCGCAGAGCCACGACTGTGTGGGAAGAAATGGTCTTCTCTCAAAAAACCCCTTTTTAGCCAGACAGACTCGGGTTTGACTCGAGAAAGATCTTCTTGGGAGCTCATGGGAGTGGGGAGCAGGTTGGAAATTTGACCCCAAGTGGGTGCTTTCAGGGCCTGACTCCCAAGCCTGCGGGCAGTTTGCAAAGCCCCCCTCTTTTTTATTTTATGCTCAACATTGTGTTTGGGGCTCCCAAAGTTCAGTGGGAGAGTATTACGATTTCCTCATTTTACAAATGGGGGCCAGGCCCAGAAGGACAAAGGGACAGCTCCGTGTCACATTGCCGGTGGCAGAAAAGCTGGAGAGCAGAGGTGGGTGTCCTGACAGCCTCCCCATCCCCCACAATTTTCTAGCTACCAGTGGTGAGGGAAAGGGCAGAGGACTTGGGGGCTCTGACCTCTGTGACAGTCAGCGTCCCAGGGATGGGCATGTACGTGGGCACCAAACCAGCCCCCCATAGCCAGGCCCTTCCAGTTCCAGGGATCCTAAAGCCACTTAGCGACCAGCCTTCAAAATATTTTCCTCTTCTCCTTCGTCCTCCTTCTCCCTCCTCCCTCTTCCCCGCCTTGTCAGGAATCTGTAAGGAGAGTGGAGAGCGGATGATAATTGCCCCCCACGGAACTCACCTGCCATGAAAGGGTGTTAAATAACACGCAATTTACATGTCTTCCCTGTAGGAAATTATAGAATCAGAGCTTTCAAATTAGCAATAGATTTTTCTAATTGAATCTATTTCCCGGACGGCAGGTGAAGTGAGAAATGATCGGGTAGTTCAGTTTCCCCTGCAAATGGGCCACCAGACAATTGAAGGAATTAAATGCTTATGAAAAGTGCAGGTAAAATTGATATTATATTTCTGGGAAATATGTCTGCACAATGATGGTGCAGGTGCATTTGTGTCCATAGGATCACTTGCGTGACAAGACAAAGGGTGTCTGTGCTCGAGGAGGAAAGGGGATGGATCTCGGGGTGGGGGTGGGGGATGGGAACTGGCTGGTCGTCCTCCGCTCCCTCCCCTCTCTCCAGCCAGTTCTTAGCACACAGCCAGGCTCCGGGATTTGGGCCTTGCTCTGGTGTGTCTTTCTGAGCTTGTTTTCTTCATCTCTGCGTGGTAACCACAGACGGTTATGTCGAGGGTCAGGAATAGGTGAGACAATGCACGTGAAGCCCTTAAGATGGTCCTTGGCGCATGGTAGGTTCTTGATAACATCAATATGTCTTCCTAGTATTAGTATATGATGTTTGCCTTGTGTCTTGGTTGTGTGTTACTCGTTAACTACCACAGTATCAGTGGCTTAAAACAACATGCATTTATGATCTCATGGTTTCTGTGGGGCAGGAGGCTGGGGAGGGCTTAGCTGGGCCCTCCCAGCTTCAGGGGTTCCCCCAGATTAAAATCAAGGAGTCGACCCAACGTCTGCAGTCTCACCTGGAGGCTCGAGCAGGGAAGGATTCACTTCCGAGCACACCTAGGTGTGGGGGGCATTCAGCTGCTTGCTGGCTGTTGGCTGGCAGCTGCCCTTTGGCCCCTTGCCATGTGGGCCTCTTCCAAGATGGCGGCTCAAAACATGGCGGCATGCTTCTCGAAGCCAGCAAGGGAGGGAGGCTGCCAGCAAGACAGAAGTCATCACCTTGTGTGACCTCATCACAGAAGTGAGATCCATCGCCTTCACCATAGTTCCTGGTTAGAATCAAGTCACAGCCCCTGCTCAGACCCAACGGAATCGGTGGGAGCCTTCTTAGAAGCTGTCCACCACAGCACTACTCAGGGCCCTGGGCACACATTTGGGTACCGGGGGCTGGCTGCCTCCAAACCAGCTGGCTGCGGTTCCTTGCCTATGGGATGACCAAACCCACATTCTTCTTCTTCTTCTTAAGATTTTATTTATTTATTTGAGAGACAGAGAGCATGAGCAGGGGGAAGGGCAGCAGAGGAAGAGGGAGAGGGACAAGCAGACTCACCACGGAGTAGGGAGCCATCCATGGCGCTCGATCCTAGGACCCTGAGACTATGACCTGAACCGAAGGCAGATGCTTGACTGCCTGAGCCACCAGGGGCTCCTCAAACCCATATTCTTCTTTTTTTTTTTTTTTAAGATTTTATTTATTTACTTGACAGACGGAGATCACAAGTAGGCAGAGAGGCCGGCAGAGAGAGGAGGAAGCAGGCTCCCTGCAGAGCAGAGAGCCCGATGCGGGGCTCGATTCCAGGACCCTGGGATCATGACCTGAGCCGAAGGCAGAGGCTTTAACCCACTGAGCCACCCAGGAACCCCTCAAACCCATATTCTTAAAGGGTCTGGGCTATGAGTGGTCCTGCTGGACTGGGTAGTTGTCACTTCCCTTGGATGTTTTTCTAGTCCTGGGCCACCTGCAGGCACAGGGCGCTCAGACTCCTGGGCGGTGTCCACCCCACGATGTGCCCTGATCTCTAAAGCTCTTTGAGGCCAGGAGTCAGCACAGCCCTCGAGTCTTACTCGGCGCGGGAGAAATCTCACCCGGGGAATCACCCAGCTCAAATCAAACTCCCGCACCTTATTCATTTAGGGGGTGAAAGAAGGATCAGACCTTCTCAACAAATTTGGAGTCTGCAACATCAGTACGTGAAACCCTGGCCTTGGTACAGAAGAACCTACCACCCGAGGAGCTGTCACGGCAGCAGAAGCCTGGACGGGCGAGATGCTGACACGGCGGAAAGACCGTACGAAAGGCAAAACCCTCCGTGAAAATGCCGTAGGGCAAAATACCGCTGCTGTGAAAATAAGCTCAGGAAAGTGAAAACGAAAATAAAAATAATAAACGAGAAACAGTTTAGCCGCGCTTGAGAAGATCAGCCAGGAGGCTGAACAATCCGGAAAATCTTACCCTTGAAAATTATACAATGTCGATGAAATTCTGGAAACGTTTTGATCCAGAAACAGGTCGGAAGGCTGGGCCGGGAGTCCTGTCGTCCATCATGTCGCATACCGTGTCCCCACCAGGCACCACGTGGATCGCCCGCACGAGGGGTCACGGAGCTGGGCGCAGGCTGTTTCCAGCATCCAACAGCAGGGCTGACCCAGCCCCTATGCCCCTTCCTCGAGAGAGGAACCTGAGGACAAGGACAGATACTTCCCCTTCACGGAGGGGACAGGGGTGTGGGGCTTCATGCGACAGCAGTAACGAGGTGCCCAAGGCAGAGTTTCCGGTGCAGAGACTAGGTGGGCCTGCCCTGGGCTCACCCTCGAGAATGAAGGTCCTCTTCGGTCCACCCGATCCTGAGCCCAGGAGCCCAGAGCAGGAGGCGTGCTCGTGCCCTGGGGCCCAGGGGACACAGGGGGAGGGGACCCTGCCATGCTCTGGGCTCCTGCGGTCAGCCCCGGGGTGGGCAGCTGCAGCTGAGAGATGGGAGGGTTTAGAGTGAAGGAAGTCCAGGCAAGAGAGTGGGGGAGAAATGACTCTTTTCGAGCACTTACTGTGTGCGTGGCCCTGACGTCCGTTACCTAATAGAGACTCATAACGAGCCCATGGGGAAGGCATGAGTATTATTTGTCCATTTTACACATGAGAATACAGGCTCAGGGCAAGGAAGTCCCTGGTGTGATGCTGCGCGGTGGGCCGGTTTCGAGCCCATGTCTGTCTGTCTGTCTGTCTTCTGCGCCTCCAAAGTCCCCCTCAGGCGCGTGGCCTCCTAGTCTGATCTTCCTTTGGATCCTTTCCTGTGGATTAGTCCCCTCCCCCCACGCCCCCCAATTTCCCCTCTAATGAAAAGCACCCTTGTCTTCCCCTTGGAAACTCTCCCTCCAGGGAAGGGCTTCGCTCCCCTCTGGCCCTTTGTCCTAGACCTCAGCCTCCAAGCTTTCCCAACCTGGGCCTGGCCAGCCCCCACCCCTTCTCCCCTCCTGGGCCCCATCTCAGGAGGCCCCGGTGAGGTCATTCCTGTGTCAGCAGGAGCCGCACAATAGGGGCCAGGGTCTGCTTTCTGCTGAAGAGGGAGACTTGGGGTGGGGGCGAGAGGCAGGGGCCTGCAATTATGGGTTCCACAATGGGGCGCTGTCAAGGCGGCCTCTGCCAATTAGAGCTGCTGCAGGGAGCTGGGGGAGGGGGAGGGCGCAGGGGCCAGGCAGGCCTCGAGGATCAGGTCAGGTAGGCTCTAGACTCACTGTTCGCCCGTGCATGCATTCATTCGTTTACCCACATGCGCACATGCGCACACACACGTTCATTCATTCATTCTGCTAGTACAGTCTGGGCACTTACTACATGCTAGGCGCTGTGCTATAAACAACGGGGACCCAGCAGAGCACAGGCGTAGGCAAGACAAGCAAGAAAGAGATAGATATGCGTGACAGATAAACGTGAGTCACATTTATGAGGCAGGGGCCACCATGGCAAGAAGAGAGCGTGAGATCACAGAAAGCAGCAGGCAGGTGGGTGAGGGGCAATATTATGGAGGTGGTCAGGGCAGGCTTCTTGGAGGAGGTGGCATCTGAGCTGAGACCTGGTCAGCCATGCCGCAACCAGAGGAGGAGCGTTCCAGGCAGAGGACATAATAAATACACAGGTCCTGAGTTCGGAGCCTGCCTGGCTGTGTGGGGGCCAGAAACATGGCCTGTGTGGTTGGAGGGTGGGGTGGGGGACAGGGAAGGGGAGAAGAAGGGGGGCTGTGGGGTATTGGAGCTGGCTCTCATAGGGTCCCGAGAGCTACCGCACACAGCTGTTCCCAGCTCAGCGTGTAGACTGGTAGCTTGAAATGGACCATACTGGGAGGGTTTACACCCTGGAAATCAGCAAATGCCACAAATCAGGGCTTTCTCCCTGGGGAGCCCACTGTTGAAGGTTCACAGCACGTGCTGGAGGGGGGTGTGAGGGGTCCCCGTATTGTCATGGAGAGCCAGGATTTTATTCTCGTGTATTTAAGCTGATAACCACCCCTGGGGGCACCCAGGGGGCTTCTGCCCATTGCATATAAAGAAGACTGAGGCCCGGAGAGGGAAAGATGTAGGCACGGTCATCCACCGTGCTGGCCGCGTGGCCACTGGCGATGGGGTGTCTCCTGGAGTCCAGGCTTTTCTTTTCCAGGAATTGAGCACCTCACCTCCCTCCCTTCTGAACTCAGGCTCTCCAGGGACTCACAGGGGAGGGGTGTCCCTGCCACTCCTGCTCAGTGGATCCAGGCACCTGTGGTCTCGCAGTGCCTTGGTGATGGGGGCCACTCAATGCTCATTGACCTTGGTCTTCCCCAGCAGTGGAGGGACTATGTGTGCAGGGGCTGTGTGCAGGGGTGTGTGAGAGAGAGAATGTGCAAGCAGGTGAACGAGTGAACATCTTTTCTAAGCTCTTCACAAGTTCAAGGTGTGACGTCTTACTAAAACAGGCATCCATTTAGCTCCTGCTGTTTACAGGTACTCCCTCGACCACTTCATGCATCTTTCCCCATCTAGTCGTTGCAGAGAGCTCTAGCAAGGTTAAACGACATGAGCAAGGGCACCCAGCTCTTGCCTGATGGAACCATGTCTGCCTAACCCCTGCCTGGGGGTCCTCCCACTTTGCCAGGCCTCGGTCCCCACACCCACCCTTCTTTGTGACCCCTGTACACACTGCCCATGACTATGCCTCATGACCACAGCACTCTACAAAGTTTTTTCCCAGGAGGGCTCAGGGGACGGATGACAGCAACCAGAGCGCGTTTTGGCTGAGTACTTACAGTGAACTATGAACTGTCACCTGTTGGTCCCAGTCTGGGGCATTTCTCTCTACAGTCCCATAGCACGGACCCGATGTCACCAGCCCCGTTGGACAGAAGGGGCTCATGGTGGTTCGTTGGACCCTGCGCCTCCCCGGGCCGCGGTGTCTCTCAGGAGGCTGGGGCCCGGCTGCTCCCGGAGCGGGGGTTTCCGCCAGGACTGCCTCCTCGTTTCTGCTTATTCTGAGACATCATCCTGTCAAGTCCTGGGGCTCAAGACATTGACGAGGACATGAAATGGGCCTCAAGGGAATTCCGGGCAGGAGACGCTGGCGGGGGCCTCAGAGAGGACAGAAATTCCTCGTGGCCTCTTCCCGCCCATCTGCTCTGCCTGATGGACAGACGTGACTTTGGACTGCATTTTGCCAGCTGGAAGGAAGGCCCCAGAGGGTGCGGGGGCTCCATTGGAGCCGGAGCCCTGCAGAGCTTGAAGACCCCTATGAGAAAGAGGGGACCGTTAGGCCAGGATCCACTGCCCAGTGAGAGGTATGGTAGCCCTGGCCCCGCCTGAGATGTGGCTACAGGGCTGCTGGCCTCCTGGGGCGCATGGACTCTGGGATGAGCTCCGGGGGAGCCCCTGACAAGGCACTGTGCCCCCCTCCCCCTCCCAGTTGTTTCCAGCTGCCTGGAGGATATGGGGTGACCTCCACGGTCCCCTCTATGAGTCTGACCCAGGCCAGCCGCAGGGTTTACAAGAGTGCAGGTGACAAGGAGAAGCACCATTGCCCTTCCCCTGGACCCACAGGTCCCAGCATGGACGATGACAGCAATAGCACGACGGACCGGTGACATCTGTTCTGTTCCCACGCTGTGCCGGGCGCTTCTGAAGCTTCACCCGCCCTGCTTCATGCTCGTGATGGCCCTCCGAGGGGCGGCTTCTGATGAACGTCAGCCCATTTCACAGGTGGAGAAATCAAGCCAGGACAGTGCAGAGACTTGTGCAAGGTTGCCCAGCCGGGCAGTGGCAGTCCTGGGGGGCCAGCTCCCGGATTCTTCTCACAGCTTCTGTTTGTCTCACGGGCAGGAGCCCGGCTCCCTCGCTTCGCCCGCTGCCTTGAGGACCGGGCTTGGCACGAGGGCATCTTGGTGAAGGGAGGAGGGACGGAAATGAGTGGCCGGGGCAGAGTGTGGACGGTGGGTGAGGATGGGGGGCACAGCACAGGGGACAGGGAGTGGGGGCCCGATGAGGCAGGGCAGGGGAGGGAGCAGGGAGCTGCCCAGCCCTGCGTTTCTGCTCACAGGCACACCGGAGCTGAGCGGGGAGGAGGCGAGCTCCCTGAGGGAGAGCCCACACAAGGTGCCCCCAGCAATGTGTCGGGGGGTAAGGTACATCCCTCCACCCCACACAGCACACACCTCCCTGCACCCTGGGATGACGATTGGAGCTTTTCCAGCTCTGGGGTGCAGGGCAGGCAGCGAGAACCCCTGGGGACCGGGGCAAACACACCCTCCAGGTACCTGGGCCTCCCCTCCACTGCATCTCCAAAGCCTCTGTTTGCAGTGTAAACACTTAGCTTCCTGTGTGCCTGCATGCTGGGTCCTACCTGCCCTCCCTGGGTGCCAGCCAGAGCGGTGGGGGGTCCGCCGGGCCCAGGGGTGGCTGGTTATTTTGAACAGGAGCTTCAAACCATCTGGGCCACACGATGACCACTGTCAAAGAGAGGAGCTCAGCAAGGATTCAGCTGGGACAACGTGACCAGCTCCGTGTTGAGACATGTCAGCCCGGAGGCCTCCCAGGAGGGGTGAGATGCAGCCACGGCACGGGCCACGGCACAGAAGTGGGAAGTGCAAGATCACATTCCTAGGACATACGGGCACTCCGCGGGCCCCCGAGCCTGCTGGGCCAAGTCCCTGTCGCTCTGTCCCATCATCTACCTGAGGGCTGACCCTTGATCTTTAATTCCCTTCCGATTCTTGTTGGTCAACACCCAACCGAAACGCGGCTCCTCCCTCTCCGGGCCAGGTAACCGTCCCAAGCACAACACACTTAAACCTTCTACCAGCCCCGGGAGACAGACATATAAACCCTGTTTTACAAACGAAGACATCCAAGGCTCTGGCAGCTGTTCCTGGCCTCATGGGCGGGCCTCCAGGGGCCCAGTTCAGGCTCCTGGATGGCAGGGCTGAGGCCCAGGAAGAGGGAGTCTAACCCTGGTCCCCTCGCTCCCACCCCCATCCCATCCCATGACCTTTACTCACAGTATCTCTGGGAGCAAGGACAGGGGCAGGAGGAGGCACCGCTGCGTTGGGCACCAGGGTCTGTGGTCCCAGTTCTGCCTTGGACTGCGTGTCCTTAGATGAGCAGCTTCCACCTGTTTTCCCATCTGTGAGATGGGACTAACCTTGGCTTTGTGGGGGGGCCCTGGGAATGGACTGCTGCTATCTCCCACACGTTTCAGACACTGGCTCCTTCTAGCCAGAGATCTCTGTCCCGATGGGCACTGCGGTCCTTGTTTTCAACACGATGGAGAGGTATTCCCAAGTATCAGGGCTACAGGGAGTGTCTCTCTTCCAGCGTTCCAGCCCCCTTGGAGACCCTCTTCTCAAGGTCTCCTCTGACCTTCTGGTTCTGAAGTCCCAGTTCTCTTACTGAGGCCCTCCGGGACTGGGGCTCCCCCCTCCCTTCTCCTTTGGCTTCCTCCCCCACTCTTTCCTGCCTGCCTCTCCGGAACGCGGGGCTCCTCAGAGCTGGCCCTGACCGCTCTTCTTTCCTAGGCCTCCCCCGGGCCTCCCCCATTCTCTCGACCTTTCAGGCCACCTCAGTCCAAATCCCTGATGGCAGCCCAGGCCTCTCTCCCGTGTGGCCACCCCCCTCTTGCCGTCCCTCCCTCAGGCTCAGGAGCTTTCCCACGGGCCTCTCCACCCTCCCTCGAGCAGCTCCCCCCCACCCCCACCCCATGCCCCATCTCACCCAGCGAGTATGCTGCGCGTCCTGGAACCCTGGCCCCCCGTTCGCCATCCGGCCATCTGCCCCCGGGGGTTTGGGTCGCAGTTTGCTTTCCTGCTCCTGTCTGCATCCACTCCCCCTCCTCCTGGATCCCCTCCTGGCTTCTCGTTACCGGCGTCATTGCTCAAAACAGGCCCCTCGTCATGTCTGTCCCGCCGCACGCCCCGAAGTCCGCCACCTGCCGTCGGGGTCCTCTCCACTGGGGCCCTGCCCCACACCTTCTCCCTTAGCTTCCCCTGAGACATATCGGGCTCTTGCCCACTGCGGGCCCTTTGGGTTGGTCCAATGACTCGGGGACACACTACGGAGGGACATTGTAACCTGGCGGCCTGCCAGACTCCCAGGTGAAAGGAGGATCCACCTGTTCGCGGCTGCCCCGCCCACAGGCTCTCCGCTCTCTGGGATTGGCCAGACTCACCCTGCACTGCGGCCCCGCCCCCGCCGTGGCTGATTGGTCCAGGCTGAGCACCTGACCCAAGAGCGGCCCAATGGGATTCTCGCTCATGAGTCTACCGCGGGGACAGGCGGGCCTGGGGCCTGGAGTGGTCCAGCCGCTGGGCGCTGAAGGTGTCGGGGACAAGGGCGTCGGAGCTGCGTGGGTCAGTCCCTTCCACACACTTGCTTCTCGACTGTTGTCAACTCACTACCCTCCTGGATAGCGGCCCTCTCCCTGCATTCCTTGGACGCGGCTCCCGCGGCAGACCCTCTCCTCCCTCGCTGTGGGGCCAGCCCGAGACCCCTGCCCCAGCCAGCATCTGCGGCCTGTGCGGCCCGGGCTGTGCTTCTCTGCGGCAGCCCTGAAGCGGCAGACGGAGACCCCGGACAGGACGGGCCGCTGCCTTTGCCTCTTTCCCACGGCCCTCCGTTGCGCACAGCCGTCTCTCCGGCGGGAGGGCGGCCGAGGACAGGCAGAGGCAGGGCCCTGCGTCTGTCGCCTCCTTTCAGCTGTCACCAGCCTGACCAGGAGGAATGCATCTGGCCGAGGAGGAAGTGAAGTGTTAGGGACTTGAAGGAGGTGATCCTGGAGCCAGAGCTGGGCTCTCCTCCAAACCTCACTGCCACAGGTGTGCGACACAGTTTCCTAAGGCTACTGGCGTCTCTGTGGGGTCAGGTGTCCCTGCCCAGACCTCAGCTGCCTCTGGGGGCTTGAGGTCAGGATGCGGACAGAGGTCCAGCCTCTAGGAGCCAAGCACAGCTGTCCCGAAAGGCCAGACTCCTGTCCGCACGTGGAGAGAAGCAGGGCTGTGTACGGAGGGACTGTGGAGCCCTAAGAACTTCCTTGGCCCTGAGCTTCCCACCCTGGAGCTGTCTTAGCCATCAAGAGCCCCTTGGGCTGACCACCAGCCGGGGGTCTTCGGGGGGGGGGGGGCGGACTATGAGAAGAAGCCAAAGAAGCTTTGACCTGGTTGAAGGGCGGGACCCTTTGAGGAAGTGCCCCCCCTTGCTGAGCTCCCAGGGGCTCCTGGGGGGTTGAATGGAGAACATTTCAGCACAGGGGGGTGCCTTCCACAGACATCTAATTGTCACCCGGTGGGTCAGTTTGACTAATTCAGACATTTCAAAAGAGGCGGACTGATCCCCAGCCTCAGTCTCCTGATTTGTGGCGGGGAGAGCAACATCCCCCAGACCTGACCCTTTCCTCCTCCCGCAGCCATGGGCCTGGGGCTGGGTGCCCACCCTGTGAGCCTGACGTCTGTGCCCGAGAACACGTGGCGGGTGGCCGGAGGCGGGTGTGTGCCCGGGAAGCTGCTGGCACTCTCTCTGGCTGCCTCGGGGTGATGAAAGGAGCTGACGGCTTGCCAGGGGCTCCTGGGGAGGCAGCAGCCAGGCTGGCGGCTAGGCGGTGGGGATAGCGGGGGGGGGGGGGGTGTCCTAGGGAGGAGAACAAAGAGCTGCGGGTGCTGGGCTCCAGGGGCAACTGAGGGGAGAGGGGCGGGGCAGGCAGGATTCTGGGGTTCATTTGGAGTGGGTGGCCCCCCGGAGGCCATGGCATGTGGGGATAAGTGGGTGTAGGGTGTAGAGTTTACCTCATGGCTGTGTGAGCCCAGGCACGCCTCTTAGCCTCTCTGAGCCTCCAGGGCCACACCTGCACGGTGGGGGCAATAATACCCACATCGCAGTTCAGGGTGGTGCCCTAGTGCTCACAAAAAGGCGTGGCACATAGTAGGTGCTCAATAAATATTTTTGGAGTCAGCAAAGAGAATAGAGTTGAGGGAGAATGGGGTTAGCTGGTCTGTTTCAGCACGACGCTTGGCACGTAGTAGTTCTAAATAGGCCGCTTCTTTGTCATGGCCGTTGTAAGTATTCACCGTGGGGGCAGAAGACTGAGCCGGAATGGAGTCCCAGAGCCAACCAGAAGAAACTGGTTCAGTCCGTAGCATAAGGTTGAGGGTGGGGTGTGGGGCTACCTTGGAGATGTCCCAGGACCAGGATGTGTAGATTTCAGGGTCACAGCTGGAGGCTGCACTCCGTTCTGATGGCGGGGATGGCGGGAGGAATACATGGCTGGGGGTGAGGTGGACATCGTGGGTACCAGGAGGCTGTTGGTGAGGGTGACGTGGGAGGGACAAAAGTCTTATTTCTGAGGTCAGGAGACATGAGGAGGTAAAAATGGCAATTGGAGAGGAGCTCGTCCCCTGGGGATGCTCAATGATGTGGAGAAGGGGTATTGGCTCTAGGGGGCCTAGAAATGGGAGGGGCAGTCTGCGAGGGGGCTTCAGCTTCGGCTTTAGGCTGGGGTTTCGTGGCTCAGTGGTGCAGAAACATGGCTATCCTCAAGGTGGGGTTGGCTGGGGCCCTGGAGAGCTACAGGGAAGGGGCCAGTGTCTGGGAAGAGAGGGGGTTCTACAGGGCTGGGGAGCTTGGCGACACTACGGTGAGCCCCTTGTCAGCTTCAGACCCAACCCATCAGGGAAACGACTGCCTCTGTTACACACAGCAGGGCAGAGAGCTGCCTGGTGAGGCCCTGTAGACAGGCAGGAGATCTGCAGGTCCAGCAAGTCCTTTGAGAGAGGCAAGTAGATGCTCTTAGGGCCAGTCCTTCTCAGTGGCCACCTGGGGCCCCCTGTGGGGATCTGAGGCTCTAGCCCCGGGAGCACATGAGAGCACTGTAACTGATAAGTGATGTCTGCTCTGGGCACCAGGGCAACACCAGAGAGCCAGAGGCCAGGGATAGACTGGTACCACAACTGGGTGACACGGCAGCCCTCCCAGGGACTCAAGGTGTGAACTTGGGCAAGTCTCTTGTCTTTGTCCCAGCTTGTCCTCTAACCTGGAAGTAATAACCACCTTTCCGGGTGGCTAGAAGGATTACGAGCTTAATGGATGTGCTCAAACATAGAAGCTTCTGTCCCCTCTGAACACACTGCAGGGGAGCGTGGGCACGGCAGCCAGGAGGGAGGCTGAATGAGTGAGATTTCATTGGGGTGGCAGTCTGGGGGCAGCACATGGGTACACAGCTTTCCCTTCCCCTCAGTTGCCTGCAGAGCACTGTCAAGGATGGAAGCATGGGCTGGTCGAGGTCAGGAAGATCAAGGCAGTTGCAGTATACCTTTGGTGAGTCACTCAAAGGCTCCGACCTCACTTACCTCATCTGTCAAATGGGTGACCATTTACATTAAGGGTTATTAGCCACCCCTATGGCCTCAGGCATCAACAATCCTGGATGGGGAAATCACAAAAGTCTGTCTTTAGCCCCCTCACCGCACTCTCGACGCTCCTTTTCAGGAACTGTTTATCCTTTCCTCTAATCTGGGGACAGAATATTCCCTCTCCTATGTTTCTTTATAATTGGGGCCTCAGTTTCCTATTTGTGCAGTGAGGAATTTAAGGTGAGGTTGGAATAGAAGGGTGCCCAGATCTCTCCCTACCTACCTTTGATGATTCTGACTCAGATACACTTAGGAAAGGGCTGGGAATATTCAGACTAGGGTGTGAATGACTGCCACAGTGCTGATCAGGATGTCACACCTCGAGGCGAGAGAAAAGCTGGGACTTGTCTGAAGAGGAGAACCAAGATGGGCGGGGGCATGTGGCCAGGTTAGCTGAGGGACAGTTGCAGGATGGGGCTATGAATCTGGGAAGGAGCAGACTCAGGGAGTTCTGCTGGTGGCCCCAGGGCACCTCATGACTCTTGGAGGGAGACAAGGATGCTTGCAGCTCTTGGAGGTGGGGTGGGGAGCAAGGTAGGGAAGAAGCTACAAGCTCCATGGAAGGAAGAACTTCGGACATGAAATACCCCAAAGATGGGACCGGCCCCTGGGGGAGCAGGGCAGGATGGGCATGGGAGAGAGGCAAACAGGGATAGAGGATTCCCCGCAGGAATGTGGAGGCCCAAGGAGGCTGGCTTGGCCTCCCCCAGCTCGGCGGCTCCCCCATGTACTGTAATGCCGCGCTGGGATTTTGCCTTTCACCAGGATAACTGCTCCCCAGCGGGGAGATTTCAGGCATCACCAAGAGTGGGGCTGCTTCCTGGGGTTCCTGAGTCTAATACGTCTGGCGTGTAAGTGTCCGCTGAGAGGCTGCTGCTGGTAGGAATGGAGTTGGGGCCCAGCAGTGAATGGCCGAGTCTGGGGACACCAGCGGGCAAGGAGGGCCTGGGGCAGGGGCCTGATGTTCTCCCGGGGAATGTCACTGATTTGTACTCACTGACAGTACAGCCAGGGCTCGGCCGCCCATCATCCTTATCCCACGTGGTCAGCAGAGCCCAACAAGGCAGGTGGCTTTACCCTCATTTTACAAGTGAGGCAGCAGGTCAAGCACCCTGCCTAGGACCCCCAGCCCTGGCCTTTGGGCATCTCAGACTATGCTCTCCCCTCCCCCCTGCCTTTCTCAGGTGTGGGGTGCTGGGAGAGGGGAGCTATCAGCAGGAGAGAAATGGGGTGGGGCTTTGGGGTGGCTTAGGGGCTGGCTTCAGGGATGAACCTGGATGGTAGGAAGCCCCAGCCTTACCTCTGGCTGGACCCCAGGCCTGCCCGGCTGCCCCCTTAGCTCTTGATCCCGCTCCTTGTCATGGGCTGAGGCAGAGGGTAGAGTAGTTCCTGTCCCCAGGTGGGTCCAGGAGGGGTAGGGCACCAGGGCAGGTGTACCCGGGGGGGGATGGCCGGGGTGCAGACTTAGGAGCTGTGGGGAGACACCAAGTGTTTCCACGCAAGGGAGGGGCAGCATGACGGCAGTGCGGGGAGCAGGGAGCCCCCGAAGGGCTGTGGATATGGGAGGGCTTGGATTCGGGAGTGAGGGATGTGCAGTGGGGCATGGGGTTTCAGATTTTATTGCATTTGCTGGAGGTGTCCGCTCTGAGCTACCTAGTGCCTTCCCCTTCCAGCTCCCTGTTTCCCGGGCTGTTCGTTCCAGGATCTGGCCCATCCTGGGGGCCCTGTTGTCTGCCGGGTCCTGGTTGGGTACCTGTGCAGAGACCCAGGCCCGTGTCCTGGGCATCTTATCCAAGCCTCCCACAGGCTTCCTGGTGTGGTTGGGGGCAGCAGTGGTCTGGGTCTGAGCTCCTGCAGCCGGAGCCAAGACCCCCCCTCACTCACCCTTTTCCTGGGTTCTAGGAGCACCCCTCCTCCCATTTGCTCCCTTCTCCGTGTTTGGCTCCAGCACCAACGCTGACCTGGCTCCTGGGTCAGATGGTCTGATTCCAATCCAGTGCTCCTGCGACTGGCTGCAGCCCCTGGGCCCTCTGTGAGGTCTTCACAATGCTGGGGTCACCTGTGTCCCATGCCCACAAATCCGAGCTGGTTTTGGACAGAGTAATTGGGGTGGGGCAGCTCCTACGTGGCTGTCCCAGACAGAGATAGACACAGGGGGCCCAGCAGGTGCCGGAGCCACCCTGGGAGAATTCTGGTGAGCTCCTCCCCAAGGACAGAACGCCTGATACTCAGGTCTGGTTGACAGTTGACTCAGTCCTCACCAGGACCAAGCCAGGCAGTACTTTCTTCTATTTTTCAGGTGAGGACAGAGAGCTCGGGGACATGGAGGAAATCCTAAGTTCAGCTGGAGGGGGATGTTGGCAGCCTTGTCCCACTGCGTCCCAGTCCCTGCCCACCGCTTCACACTGGGCTGGTGCGGGGTCATGAACATTGAAGGAGTAGACACACGTAGAGTGACTGGGACTAGCTCCTGTTACTAGATCTGAGTCATGGAGCTCTGGGCTTCCTCTCTCTGGGGTTTGGAGGGGGTGTCTCTCCGCCATCTCTGTCCACACTTCACACCAGCTACTGCCCTTGGGATCTGACCAGGTGCACCAGGCCTACCCTCCCCTGGGGCTGAGCTCTGGACTCTGGAGGTCCTGGGCCCCTCCTTCCTCTACCCCAGGCTCCCTTTGGACTCCTGCCTCTGGGTCTTTGCTTATTCCATTCCTGCCCCAGAATGCCCTCTTCCCTTCACCCTTGCCACCAGGCACTCCCCTGGCACCTTCCCTTCTCTGCCCTCTGGTGGGGGGGTGAGAGGTCCCTTGTGCTCCCCCAGCCCATGTCCCCCTCTGCTCACCAGTGTGTGGTCACGGTTAGTTTCCAGGCCCCACACTCTCTGGACCCGTTGCTCAAGGGCAGGCCCATGTTCAGTCTCTGCAGCTCTGGCTTTGCTGGGACCCGAGGACGGGCTCTCGTATCTATGCAAGTTTACGGAATACGAGCCACCTTCTGGCCCGGCCCCGTGTTGCACCCATTCTTCAGAAAATGAAACCAACTGTGAGTTGGGTGTGGTATCTCAGGGATCACAGGGAGCCCTGGGACAGACCCAACGCCACATATTCTCGCTTCTTTGATATCCGGGAGAGGGGAAGAAGTGACAGCCTGGGGAGGGATCAGAGCAGGCTTGGGGCAGGGCTGGGCCTGGCCAGGACCCTGGACAGCTCAGCAGCCCGAGCCCATGCTGGGATGGTACCTGAGATGTGTTGGGGTCTTTAGAGGGCTTGGAAGGAGCTGGCCTGGCCCCTGATGGGGCGCGGAGTGTGTGGAGGGGAGAGTAGGTGCCGTGAAGTCTGAAGACTGGCTTTGCAGTCTCAACTTTAACATATACTGGCTGGACAGGTCTCCAAGCCTCTTGGGGGCTCAGTTTCTTCATCTGTAAAATGGGCTTTACAGTCTTCCTTCACAGGGCAGATTGCCCCCAGCAGAGGTCCCAGCCAGGCTGTTGTGAGTCATAAGCCAGCTACAAGGATTCTGGAAAAGCTCTCTAAAAAACAACGAAGAGTTCACAGGCAGCATGCGAGGGGCTGGGCCATGGGACCTGGCAGCCCAGGTGACTCACAGGGGATGCTCAGGGGTGGTGACAAGACGGTTAGCAGGGGTATCCCCTTCCCTATTCTCCCTGCCCCAGGAGAGCCGTGAGCTACGGCACCCCCCTAGCTCCTGCCCGGGTGTGGCCTCTGTCCAGCTGCTGGGGACTCCCAGCCTGGAGCAGCGTCACATGGGGGCAGAGGACACCCATCCTGAGGCATATTTTGGGCCAGTTTTCCAGCAACAAATGCCTCCCCGTCCAGGTCTGTCTGCCTGGAGCCGCCCCCGTGGTGTAATCAGCTAGCTAGTGTCCTGAGGCTCGCTGGACACTGGGCCCGGCTCTGTACCTGGCAGTCTGGGTGATGGCTCAAGGGTCATATGGGGGGAGTGTCCTGGAATGGGGGGCTCATTTGGATAGCAGCCTGGCTGGAACCTCAGGCAACGGCAAGAGGGGGGAGTTCCTGGGGTCCATCACGCCTTCTTATTTCATCTCTGACCAAACACAGGAGCGAGCGATTACATCATTTTTCTCCCGAAACTGAGAAAATTGAGGCTCAGGGAAACGTGAGAATGTGCCAAGGTCCCAAGCAAGTTGACGGAACCAGGTTAGAATCCCGATCCCTAGACTTGGTATCTGGAACAGCGACAGCAAACACCACTAGCTGAACACCTGCTGCGTACCAGGCCGTCCACGTGCACCGTCCCCGGGCACGGGATTGTTGAATCAGCTTTACAACAGTGAAGACTGAGAGACCGTGTTTCAGATTCATGACAGCCAAAAGTGGCAGAGGCAGGATTTGAACCGATGGTCAGAGCCTGGCTCAGGAGTCGGGTGCCGTCATTGTGGGTTGTACCTGAGTCTGACCAGAGGTGGGCAGGGCCTGAGCTCCCTGCCAGGGCATGGCTTTTCCACCCTGGGCCCTGGGTCTGGAGGGAGGTCCTGACTGAGCTCCAGGTCAGACAGCTGCCTTGAACTTGACCTGCCCCTGGGCTGTGTCAGGATCCAGACAGACCTGGGCTGACAGGCAGAAACCGTGGCGGTTCTAATGGGGGCAGAGGTGGGGGTGCAAACCCAGGCTTCATCCTTCCCACCCCAGGGATTTTCTCCCGCCCCCGCCTCCCCCCCCCCCCCCAGCACATACTCATGTCCCCTCCCTGAAATTCCCTGGCCTCCCCTGCCAGGGTGATCGCTGGGGCATGACACACTTCTGGCACATTGTAGGAGCCCAGGGACACTCTGCGGAAAATTCACCATACCCTGCACGCTGGTTGTGCGCCAGGCACCATGGAGGACCTAAGGAGGACACGAAAACCCAAGCTCCTCTGTCACTGAGGCACAAGAGGCCCTCCATGGCACAGACCTCGCTGTCCAGCCCAGCCCAGCCCCCGCCCTATGCGCCCCCTCCGCTCTGAATGTCTCCCACTCCACTCTCCATTTTTCATGATATTCTGATGATCATAGAAAGGTTGAAGGTGGGGTGCCTGGATGGCTCAGTCATTAGGTGTCTGCTTCGGCTCAGGTCATGATCCTCGGGTCCTGGGATTGAGCCCTGAATCGGGCTCCCTGTTCCGTGATAGGCCTGTTTCTCCCTCTCTCATTCCCCCTGCTTGTGTTCCCTCTCTCGCTGTCTCTCTCTCTCTGTCAAATAAATAAATAAAATCTTTAAAAAAAAAAAAAAGGAAACGTTGGAGGCTACAAAGGGTTCCATCAGTAAAATTAAAAAAAAAAACAACCCAAAACACCCATCACCTTCTGCCCGGGGTTTTTTGCTGGACATACTCCCTACCTTCTCTTTTCCCCTCCCTCTTTCTTTTTTCAAAGCACAGTCAGTAGCGTTCTGGTGTCAGCTGCTTCACTGGCTCACGGGCTGTGCCGAGCATGGAAGTGACTCTCCTGTGACGTCACATTTCAGCAGCGTGACTCGGTTGCTGGGGAATCTGTGGGCTTACCGGCATTTTCAAAACCGATCCCCTCTTGCTGGGCATTTAGCTTGTGTCCGACTTGGGACTATATTTAAACACGGGCAGTTATTTCCTCAGGACATCCTCCTAGGAGGTGAATTTCTTGGCCAGTAGATAGCCTACCGTGCTTCCGAGACTCTTGAGACTTTGTACAGGCTGGTCCCTCTGCTGGGCTGTCCCTTTCCTCTTTATCCTCATCCTGAAATCATATTCCCCTGATGTGCACACATAACCTTCTTCGGAAGTGTCCCTGGGCTGCACCTTCGGTCCTTCTCCCCGTCCTCAGCTGCCTTTTTTGTCCCCCATGTCATAGGCACCTGTCAACCTCCTGCCTTTCTGAGGGCAGACGGCCTGGCACCGTCTCCTTCTCTCCCCAACACGTAGTAGGCTCCTGGGAAATGCTTCCCAGATGAACAAGCCGTCCCCTGGCTGGTTCAGCAGTATGGGATTGTGTGGTGTTTCTATTAGTCTCCATGAACAAGTGCCGCTGTGTTATTAAATTTTTCCAAAAGCAGAATGTCTGCTGTGTTTGCCAATTGGTTGCTCTTTTAGGAATGGGTCTACCCTGCCCCTCCTGTACTCCTCAATCTGTCTTTCGGAGCCCAGTCACTGGACACCTGTGGCACCAGAAGCCTTGTGGGGTGCCCTGCTGGGGCCCAAGTTGAAGCAAGAAGCCACCTAGACCAGGGTAGGTGTGGGTCAAGCTCAGAGCTCAGTGTCTGGGCCTGGGAGGAGGGTGTCGGTGTAGGTCATGGCAGCCTCTTTAGGTGGGGAGCTCATGCTTTGCTCCAAAAGAAGTGACACTCAAAAGAGCGGCGGGCATACAGTAAGTGCTCAATAAATGCGTGTCCCGGGAAGGCAAGCGATGGTGTCTGGGAGCTGAAGGGAGGGCTGGTGGGATTCGAAGTGGTGAGGAAGCTGGTTTTAGAGGATGAGCGTCACAGGAATTTCTCTGTTCTCTCCCCAGGGACCAAGAATGACAATTCTCCACTACCCCAGAGCGTGTCCTCCAGGGTCTCCTGAGGCCGCTACCAGGCTGTGGCTGTGTCTTTAGCAGGCAGCAGGTGGATGGAGTCTGTTGGGCTGTTGAGCCCAAGACCTGTCCCTCAGGCAGGCATGACAGTCTTCCTTGGAGAGGATGTGCGGAGAAGCCTGCAGCCCTAGGACAAGAAAGCCGCTCCCTGCTAGTCTGGGATGTGGGATGCTGCTTTGTTCATCCTCCAGAGAGTTGGGCGGCCCAGCTGCAGGAGCTGGGAGGCTCCATGGACCAAGAGGAGTTTGAGGTCAGAAGGATCTCATCCTTCACTTGCTCAGGAGACGCTGGCTTTGCCCTGGGCACTGGTTACAAGACACCATAGAGCATTTTGTTCTAATGAGCTCAGGGACCCTGTGGCCTGCTGAGCGTGGCACTCAAGGCCCTGTGTGGCCTGCCTTAGGGACTGCTCCTGTCCTTAGGGTGTCCACACCATCCTGTCCTCCCTGCATATCTCCTCCTGGGGATCTGCAGTTCCTACCATGGGGAATGTCCATCAGACCATCTCCCCTGTCCACCTTCTGTATCTTTTTCCAGGCCCAGCCCCCAGGCCCTCTTCTGGGAAGCCCTGCTCTGTCTCTCAGGGTGGGCATCTCTCCCTTTCCCAGCCCACGCTCGGTCCAGGCTGGTCTCTGAGCACGTCTCCCCTCTGGCTTTTCACTGGCCATGGCTGGATGGCCGGAGCTGCCTCTGGGTGCCCCCTGCCCCACATCCCTGGGCACCCAGGGATTCCCAGGATGACACCAGTGTCAAATGGGTGTTGCAGCCACACGAACAGTGGAGCAACCACGGATTTGGGCCACTGAGCAAACCTTCTCCGTGGCCTGTGTGTCTACCTGGGCTTCCATCCCGAGTTCCCACGTGACTGCTCTCACACTCCTCACTTCTTGACTTGGGAAGAGCCTGCCTTGGGGCCCTGACCTTCACCGGGCAGGCACACTTGAGCTGGGCACCTGCAAATGTCAGCATGGACCTGAGGGACAGAGCGAGTGATCATGGGGGGATGGTCCTGCCTGGTGGCCCGAGGGCACTAGGGACCCTGGGGGGAGACCATGGGGCAGCTCCCTGCTCCGGAGGGGAAGCGTAGGGACGGCTAGCTGGGGGTTTCGCTGTCCTGCCCACTTGCCTGGCTGAGATCACACTTATAGCCTGGCCTGTTCACTCTGCCCCAGGATCACCCTGAGCCAGGGTGAGAGAATCCAGGTCCACAGACGAGGAAGAGGAGGCAGAAGCCCACCTGCGATCCCCTCAGCCACTCTCTGTCCCCTGTGCTGGCCTCGGGTCCCCCAGCCGGGCCTCCTTCATCCCCTGGAGCAGCCCCTCCTGCTCCTCTGGCAGAGCAAACTCTAACAGATAAATCTGACCAAGGCATGCCCCTGCCCCAAGCCTGCTATGGCTCCCACGGCCCTTGCTAAAGTCCACCCCCTTAGGCAGGCATCCAAGGCTCTTCCTGAGCTGGCTCCTATCCCTCCCCTCCCCACCCCATCTTCCCCTCTCCCCCCACTTCCTCTTTCTCTAGCCCCATTGAAGCTGCCATTCCAAACATGCCAAGGCCTTTGCATGCACTGTTCCCTTTGCCTGGAATGCCTTTTCCATACCTTTTCTCCTTGGCACACACTTTCTCAGCTGGGGTGTGTCCACCTCCAAGAAGCCACACCGGGTAGCCGGCCTAGCTTCTGCGCCAGCACTTACGCGGGGAATTCTCCTGTGTCCCTGTCTGCCTCCCTACCAGACTGGGCTGTCCCCAAGGGCAGGCCAGGCCTGAGGCGCCCACGCAGGGTGTCCTCATACTGAGTCTGAAGCGGCGAAGAATGCAGGAGTGGGAGCCACCGTGTGATGTGAGTGTTGGGGGAGGGGACCCAGAAATATTGTTGAGGAGCCTTAGATGGGCCTCTGAGGGGCCACACCCCCTTCTCACCTCCCTCTCAGTCTGGGAGGCCCAGGCTTGACCTGTGCCCTGGCTGCAAGCCCTGTGGACATGACCCTCCACTGTGGCGGGGGGCTGGAGGTCATAAGGGGCCCCTCAAACTCCCCCCGGTGGGACCACCGCCTCTAGGGGTGCCGCTCTCCCCTCTGCTCAACAAGGCAGGACCTTCTTCAAACCAGGGGCCAGGTTCTCTGTGGCCCTGCCCGGCTTACCTGCCCTGCTCCGGGTCAGGCCTCTGCTGGCCACCCGCTGTACCCTGGAATCTGGGACCTGGGACCCCACGGGAGCAAGAGATGGGGGCGCAGGAGGCGGAACCGGGCCTATGCAGCCTCCGAGCTGGGGTCCGCTTCTCCGCGGAAGATGGGGGTTAGGGGTCCGGGGCAGGGTGCCCTCGCGGTCCCGGGAGGGGGTCCAGGCCGGAGGCGGGGGCCGCGGCGCCCCGGAAGGAGCCGCGCACGCCCCAGCACACGGAGCCGGCCGTGGCGGCCGCGGATCCGGAGGTGAGAGCGCCCCCGCCCCGCTCCCCGCCCACCCCGCGCGCGGCCGGGCCCGGGGCTGGGGGGCGGGCCGGAGAGGGGCGCTGGGCACGGCGGGGCGGCCGCCTGCTCTTTTCCGCAGCGCGGGCCCGTTGCTGCTCCCCGCGTCCGGTCCGCTCCCCGCTCCCTTCCCCGCGGCGGCGGGATGCGGGCCCCGGGCCCGGGCGGGGGCCGAGGGCCGAGGCCTGGCGGGCGCTGCGGGGGCCCCGGCGGACGGCCGCGCGGGGCTGGGGACCCGGGGCGCGAGCGCGGCCCTCCTGGCGCCGGGGCGGGGGAGGCGGGCGGGCGGGCGGGAGCGAGCGAGGGAGGAGGGCGGCGGCGGGAGGGGGAGCCGGGGAGGCTCGGAGCCGCGCGGCGGGCGAGGGAGGGGGCGGCGGGGAGCCCCCCGCCCCCCGAAGGAGGAGTCTGGCTCCCACTTGCTGCCTCGGACGCGCGGCGAGGCGGCCGCCGCCGGAGGAGCCCCCGCCCCTGCGCGCCTCCCTCCCGGGAGCCGGGCCCCTGCCTCCCTCCGTGCGCGCTGCTGCTCGCGGCCGCCGCGGCCGCCGAAGAGGAGCCCGGGGCCAGGTAGGGCCGGGGGCGGCCGGGGGCGCGGGCCGGGGCGCCGCGGGGCGCGGGAGCGGGCGCGGCCGGGACCCTCTCCAAGGCGCCGGGTGACGCCCGCGGCGCGGCGCAGGGGCGCCCGCAAAGTTACTTTGGCCGCCTTTGCCGGGTGCCGGCGCCCTGGCCGGGCACCCCCGCGGCCCAGCCGGCCGAGCGGGTGACGCGGGGAGGGGCCTCGGCCGGGGCGCTGGACTCTGACTGGGGCCGAAGGGTCAGCGAAACTTTTCCCGGCTCGCCGGTCCGTGCTGGCTGCCGGCGGAGTTGCTGCTGGAGGAAGCGGACTGGCGGGGCGCAAGTGACGACGACGGTTCTAACAATAGCAGCCTCTGGTCGCTGAGAGCCTACTGTGCGCAGCGAAGCCCCTGCGGGCACTTGGGGGCAAGGGAGGGTTTACGAATGCTGGTCTAGTGGCCACTTTCGCTGGGCGCTGTGGAAACTTCATCCACCCATGCGGCCGTGCATGCACGCGTCCATCCATCCACTCACTCATTCCACGCGTTTTTGGTACTATCTGCTGCGTGCCGGGCCCAGAGGATTCAGGGGCTAACCAGGCAGGTCCCAGCCCTCGCAGGTCCTATTTCCATGCTAAAGAGCTGTCCTGTCTCTTGTATCTTTACTCTGGGACTTGTTATAGGACAGTGAATTCCCTCTCAGTCTCCCCTGATCCAGGTGGAGACAGAGGAGGGTCGGTCTGAGAGCTGATGTGTCCAGGAGTGTGTGGCAGACCACGGCTTGGGGTCCCCAAGACCCACCATTCTCTGTTCCCTCCCATCCCCTCTCTGCTCAGGCGGGAGGACCAGAGGCCTGGCCCTGGCCCTGGCTCCCGAGTGTGTCCCATTGACCTCTCGGAGATGTGTTTCCCCCAGCACTGGGTCAGACCTCTCCCAGTTCCCCTCCAGTAGCTTGGTTGCCTCCCCTTTCCATTTCCAAGGCCCCTATTAAACAGAGCAGAGCAGAGCTGGGTAAGCGGGAAAGAATTACGAAATTAAACTGGGGAACAAAAGTGAGTGGGCTGGTGGGTGTTTGAGCCGGCTGCATGGCCGTGAATGGTGGAGAGAGACTTGTAGACTTGTTAGTAGGGACCCGCTATGCGGGGAGCTCAGGCCAGGCGCTCCCATCCTCAAAACCCTGGTTGGTCTTTGCAGGGGAAAAAAAAAATGACACCAACTTCATGAATAATTAGTCAGGTTGGCTAAAATCCTCGGGGCGGGGAAGGGGGGATGTCGGTGAGGCCACCAGCTGGACTCCCACAGCCAAGTTGAAAGCCAGGCCTTGGTCCACGGGAGCCAAGGCACGGGGATACCATTTGGGGAGGGCGTGGTGGGTTTGGCTGGGCTGAGGCAGGGTTCCGGTGGTGGAGAGCACACAGGGCTTGAGAGCCAACCGGCGGTGATCGGGAGGCATTCTGGAGCTGGGCACGGTGTACCAGAGACCGCGGTGTGCTGGAGCCATGCCTGCTAGCTCGTGCTTCACGAGGCTCGGCTCCCTGCAAATTGGCTTTCCAAGTGGCAGCCCCACAACACTTGTAAAATCTTTTTTCTCAAGATGGGTTTCTGCGAAATGGTTACATCTGTTTGAGTCCTCACTCGGAGGTCTATTAATTGGCTGATGGCTAGTCGAAAGGCGATAATCCCGTCACAGAGGTTTCATCATGCTTTCAGAAGTGGTTCAACGTGGGGCTGCCTTTGTATTTATTTCTCTACCCCAGAAATTTCGCGAGACCTGGGTTGAGGTAAATCCCTTGCATGTTTGATGGGGAGGCTCAGAGTATCACCTGCATGTGGGGAGCGCTAGCTCTGATGTGACTGCTGTGGGTGCACTTAGGATCACCCCCCACCCCCCAGCTGAGGCCCCATGGACTGTGCTGATGGACAGAACAGGTCTGAGTTTGGGTAAAAGGCCCGGGCTTCTGGGTCTTTCTACTAGTGTCTACACTGTGTCAGGAATGTATATAGGCCGATAGATAGAATAACCTTTCAAGAAAAGCCTGCTTTTAAAAAATTTCCCAGACCACCCTGGAGACTATGAAATCTTCATCCGATGAAAGCAATTCAAGTTCATTTGTTTTCCTTGAACTTGCTACATTCCCTGGCAGGGACGGCCCCTCGTGTGCTCACCTAACCGGGGACAAGTCTTTTTGCCCCGCGGAATTAAGGACGGTAGTAGCATTTCACTCAAGGGCAGCAATCAAGAGGAAAAACCAGCATTCCTGGTTCAGACTAGTGGAAAAAAGACTCCCCCCTCCCCCTGCAAAGTGCCCTCATCTCTTAATCTATCGAAATGATTCTGTTGTTCCGGCTTCAGGCCTGTGAACTGAGCATGAATAGTGGGGCAGGGGAAACAATCGGCCAGGCAAAGACTTTTAACAAGTAAATATGATGCACAGAAAAAAAAACATGCAATTAGTGGAGGTTAGTTAATGCCTTTCAAGTTGCGGCCGAGCTGCAGTTAAGGATAGAATTTCTGCATTATCCCCGAATTGTCTGTCAAAATCTTTAATGTGACAACGTGACATGTCTCTCCCAACGCCCCTCCTTCGCTGTGAGCAGAAAAAGGGTCTTTTCAAGCATCCCCCCTCCGCATTCTTCTTCTCCCTGAGATCTCTCTTTCAGCAATTGGTACCTTTGTCTGTCTGCACCTCTGGAATCAGGGACCCTGGGGGAAAGGGACTCCCCAGATGCAGGAGCCAGGGAATGGGTCCTCAGGTTCACCCTGATGGGCTGCTTGTGGGGTCTCCCTTCTGGCCAAACGTCTCACCTTCTGGGATCAGGCATGCCAAATGCTTGGGGGGCAGGGAAGAGGGAGCAAAGGTCATGATTCGCACCAGAAGAGCTGTCTAGACGGTGCTAGGTCACTCTGAGAGCAGATCCCCGTAGCTGGGTGTCCTGGGGGGTGGCCGTGTCCACGGAAGGAGACCACCAACTATCATCCTCTCCAGACTGCCCCCGAGACTGTTCGCCTCGAATCCGAAGAAGCAAAGAAAACGTTAAAGCAAAAGCAACCCCAAGGGAAAGAAAAAAGAGAGATCCCTTTTTTGGGGGTGGTGTTGGAGCGAAGGTATAAATAGTTCCGTGGTGAATTTGATTCACTGTGGCTCCCCAGTGATCTGGCCACTCTGCTGCCAAAAGGAAGTGTTTTACTTTATTTTGACTTTTTCCGGTCCTAATGAGACGAAATTTAGTTCTGTCTTCTTTCCATTGGAAGGATCTATGGTGGAGGAGGACAGCCCCAACCTCATTAAAAAAATCTCAGCAAATTGAGATTATAGGTTTTCGTTTTGAACTCGGATGCAAACTCGAGGTATTCTTTGGTCTTTTCATGGCTTTCCATCAATCACTCTTTGGGGGTTTTCTTGGACATGAATTGGGTGGCTTGATGTCACAATCTGGTCACACACGATAAATAAAGGCAGCCACAATGAAAACAAGAAGTCTCCCCTCTGGTTGATGGTGATGCTCGTTGAGTTCAGAGCCAAAGATGGAGTAGATCCCTCCCTCCACCACCCAAACCTGGACCGGAGAGTTTGCTTCTATCGAATGCCTTCCCATCTCCATCCCCTCCTTCCAAGAAGGATTTGAGACTCAGCATTGGTGCATCAAAAGACTCTTGGCATGGCCCATGCTAATTTCATCACTTTAAGGAGCAAATGATACCTACTTCCAATTTCTAGCATACCGGTCATTTCCCCTTCATTTCGTTCCTTTGCATTTTCCGACGGTGCTGCAGCCCACAAGACCGCAAAATATATTGCTCGGCTACCTGAGAAGTGTGAGTGCTCGAGCCCTGTCTTTCCCCCTTCACAACCAAGTGCTTTTGGCATTGGGGCATTGCAGTGCTGGTGGGAAAGGCAAATGTTCCCTCCCCCAGGGTGTGGAGGGTGGAGAGTTGAGTTTTGCTGGTTTTTGTTTGTTTGTTTTTTGTTTTTTTTCCTGGTCATTCAGACACACGAATTAATTGACCATACTTCGGAGGTTTCATCCGTAGTTGCAAATTCCCCACGATCTCCAAAAATGCACTTGTGCTGATTATAAAAATGGCAAAACCTCGATCTCAGACTTAAGTATTAGAATTTACCATAGTGCCGATTTGATTACGCTTCAGTGACATCTGTTTAATAGATTTCCGTGAGAACTGTAAATCCATGTTCACTTTCTTTGCAAATTTTACTTGAATGCTGAACAGCCCAGACCCTCCTCCTCCCTCCCTGACTTCCCAACCATGTGGGTCCCAAACCCCATGACTGTTGAGTGTGACTTGACATGAGTGTGGAAAGGAGATTCAAAATGCTGATTTTTTTTTTTTTTTTTTACACATTTACCTCTCGTCTCCTTTTGTGTGTGAGCGTGTCTGTCTGCGTGTTTGAGACGGATCTGGGCAGCTTCCTATTTCAACTCGGCGGCTCCGTGAGTCTCCAAATGCTTTATTTTGAAAACTAGGACATAGCACTTTGCGGAAGAAAAATCATTCCGCTTGTTATTATTTATGTGGTTGCTGATGTACTAGATGGATAGAGAAAGCACCAAGAATTATACTAATTTATGGAGCTGAGCGTTGGTTTACAAACATATTTCCCAGCCTGAGCTTTGCGGGTTTCTCCGCATCTTGGGCCTCGTTGGGTGCTGTGGGATTGGAGAATATTCAGAATTTGAAGACCAGCCGGGTGAACCGACTGCATCCGTGTCTAAAATTAAAGGAATAAGTGAGCAGCTATTTGTGGCAGAGAGGACATGATCCACTAAGCAGCGCTCTCCATCATTCTGAAATAAAAGTACATAATTGGAAAATGAAGCGGCAGCCAGTGCTTGGGGGGTGGGCGGCGAGGAATTAGAAAGTGTAATTTAAAATCATGTAGTCATAATTCAAAATGGGCCCAGCTAAAAGGTTTTTAAGTGGTAAATGCTTTAAAGTCACTCGTGGTTGATCCTTTTTCAAGGAAGATGTCTAATTTTCACGATATGTGTGCCCTCCTTCGTCAGCTTGGCCCATCACTCATCCGGCGAGGCTGCCGGCCCCAGCTGCAAGGGGGTCATGCTCCGTCCTGGGGACCCGTGGCCGAGAGCGGGGTCGGGCATACGAGAGGGCTGGCCTTTTCGGGATGCTGTGGATTGGGCTTGATTCCCCCCCATCCCTGCCGTGGGCTATTTGTTTGTTTTTTCCTTTCCTTTGAGTTTTTCTCTCTCTCTCTCTTTTTTTTTTTACCCCTTGATGACATTTTTTTTTAAAAAAGATTTTATTTATTTATTTGACAGACAGAGACCACAAGTAGGCAGAGAGGCAGGCAGAGAGAGAGAGGGAAGCAGGCTCCCTGCTGAGCAGAGAACCCAATGTGGGGCTCGATCCCAGGACTGTGAGATCATGACCTGAGCCAAAGGCAGAGGATTAACACTCTGAGCCACCCAGGCGCCCCCCCACCCTTGATGACATTTTTAACTACTGACTGATCAATTGCAGATTTTCAGGCATGAGCAAAGCAAGAAAAGACAAAACCATTTAAAAAGTGATTTTTGAACTTGCGTGGAAGAGTGGCTTAAAGAATTAGTCTCCCCCTGTCCCTTGCACCTTGGTGTTTTTCTGTGAAATATTATTTCTCCTGCCTTTGACTTCGGGAGGACTACTTAGATGTTCGCGTGGCTTCTCTGTGACCCTTCGCCACGTGGCAGTAAATGTTGGACAAAAGTCCCAGGGAGCAGTGACTTGCCCTGAGCTGGCTTTCTCTCCCAGTTGCTCTGGGTGATCGGTGGGGATAGTCACCGGCAGTCTGGGCTGACTTGGAGAGGTGCCCCCCCCCCCCATTAGAGAAGACAAGGAGTGGAATAGAGAAGCCCTTAGGTCCCCGGAGAAAGCCGTCCAGGCATCGGTCTTTGTCACCACCCCGCCTTGGGGGGACTGTTGGGGTAGGTGTTTCTCTGGGACTTCTTCTCTGTCGTGGACAATCCTGTGTGGTCATTGCCCTCTGAGTTCCCGACCCAGCACAGCACAGTATTGTCCTAGCCTCACGGTCCTGGGTGTAAAGATGCCAATGCCAAGAAGAGAAACATGGGTGCCTTTTGAGGAGTGGTTGCCTTGATGGCCTTGGGTTGGCTTTACTGATGGGGACCTTTGCCCTTTATGACATTTCCAACTGTCTTTGAGATGGGGACGCTTTGGAAAGCCAGAGAAGATGCTGGCAATAATGACCGGCAGGGGACAATGAGCCAGGACCGTCCTGGGCCCGCCCTGGCTTTGAGGAGCCCGTGTCAGGTGGAAGGGGATGCCTCAAGCCTCATGGCAAAAGAAATCTATCTTTGATGTTCACATCAGCAGCCCCTGGTGGCGCACATGCTCGTGGCTTTCCCTCCCGAATCTGCTGGGTATATTTGAACTGCCAGCATGACCCAAGTGTCTCCTTTGCAAAGATGTTCCGTGTAAGCCCAGGCCTCTTACAGTCTCTCCTTTCTGGGCCTTTGCTCATGCTGTCTGGTCTCGCAGCTGGGTGGGGGCCTTCTGGGGCCCAGAGACCCCATTCCCTCCCCCTCATCCTAATGGGGTTCTGAGCTGCACTTTTGATATCCCTGGCTGCTCCCTGGTCCCCAAGCCCTTTGCAGGTCAGTTACACATCTGAGTCATGTGGGTTGCAGAACAGGCCCCCGGAGCGGGGACCGTGGGTGTTTGGGGCTGACCTGCAGTGTGTTGGGTGCGGCGGGCGGCGAGGAGCTTGCCTCAGAAAGGTGGTCAAGGGTCCAGGGCAGGCTGTTCTGCCTGTGTCCGATTACAGCGTCCTGGGAAGTGTGAATTAACGGGGTGGGGGTGGGGTCGCTCAGTAACGGGATGGGGGGGGGAGAGGCCGGGAGTCCGGCTTCCAGGTGAGGGAGGAGGGTTCCTTGATTATCTGAAAATCTCTGCTCGATTTTCAGGAGCTCCCTGCAGAGCTTCCGGGTTTTACCGGAACTTTCTAACCACAGTGGAAGCCTACTGTGCCTACAGTAAGCGCCACAGAGCGCCTACTGTGTGCTAGGTCCTCAGCCAGGTGCTTTCAAAGGTCCCATGTCCTGGTGTCCGCCCAGGGGTTCTGGGAAGGAGGTCTGAACGTCCGCAGCCTGACAGGGCAGAGACCTGAGTTTCGGGAGGTGAAAGCTGCTTTTGAGTCCAGGCCGTGAGTTGTGAGCGCCTGTGCCGTTGTTCTCGTTCATTCCTTCATTCACCTGCGGTTTTATTCTTGGCTTCTCATTCAGCTCAGACACAGGAGATGTGGTGAGAGAAGCCCTTGGGGGTATGTGGCTGGAGCCTGCCTGCCTGGCCCAGCCTGGAGAGGTCAGGGAGCTGCCCGGCAACCAGGTGTGTGCGCCCGCTCATGCAGGGTACGCAGTCTTTTAGCGGAGGGAACAGCACGTGTGAAGGCTCAGAGGCAGGACTGCTGGTGTGCTGGGGGGAAACCAGGGAGTGCGGGGCTTCACCTGAGCCATGAGAGGGAGCCTGGGCATCCAGTGTGGCCTCCTGAGCTGACTGAAGGATCTGGGGCTTTAGCCCAGAGCAGCAGGATGGCCTTGGGGACATTTGGTGAGCAGGAGGGAGTGGCTTTAGTCAAATGTGCATTTTAGGATCTTTGTTCCGGAGGCTGGCTTGGGCTGGCCTTGGCGATGCAGTCAGAGGAGGCCGGAGGAGGTTGTGGGGACAGTCAGAGAGCACAGGGCCTGGAGCCGGCCTCTTCCTTACTTATGACCTTTCCATACAGCTGGCGCCTAATTGCTCCTTACCGCTTGGTGCCTCGGCTGATGTCCAGGTTCCTCATGGCATCCGAGGACCAGTGAGGAAATGTCTTTGGGGGGAACCAGAAAGATAAATCACCTTGTGAGAGAATCCGACTCGAAAAGTGGGCCCTACAAATTGGAGGCAATATTTCAACAAGAAGTTTTCACCCCAGAAATTTCAAGAATTTTCGGCTCATCCGAGCAGGCTGATTGGGCTTCTGTGGAGAGGCAGGCACAAGGCTTACTTCATCTCCTCTGTCACCCTGAGAGGGGCCTAATGAGGCAGCAGAAGCAGCGCAGAGAGGTTAAGTGACTTGCTCCGGTCCCACAGCGAAACAGTGCTGGAGACTGAATTTGAACCCCCTGCCCGGGACTGCGAAGTTCGGGCCGTTCTCCACTGTGGAAGAACACCAGGGGTCAAGAACAAAAACAATAAGAGGGAGGCCATTTGTTTTTTATTTTATTTGTTTGAAGATTATTTATTTATTTGACAGAGAGAGAGAGATAGCAGTAGAGACAGCGGAAGCCCAGGGAGCAGCAGGCAGAGGCAGAGGGAGAAGCGTCTCCCCGTGGAGCAGGAGCAGGAGGAAAGACACAGGGCTCATGCTTTACGGACTGAGATACACAGGTGCCCTGAGAGAGACCCTTTATTGGTGCCTCCCCTGCCTCAGGGCCTTTGCACTTCCTTCTGTCTTGGGTCTCTTTCCCCAGCTCTGGGTCTGGCAGGCTCCCTCTCAGCACTCACCTTTGAGGAGACATCCCTTCTCCAGACAGGCCTTTCTCGATTCCCCAGTTTCAAGGAACAACCCCCCTTTCCCCACTACTCATCCCGTTACTCTGCTCTTTTTCCAGGCACATATCAATATCTGAAAGTATCTTTTCTATTTACTTTGTTGCCTCCCCCCATCCCTTCCCTTGTGGGCAGTGACCCATGTGCTTTCTCGCTGCTCTTTCTGGCTCTCGGAACAGTGCCGGGGTGTAGGGCTGTGGTTAAATGTTGGGTTGCAATAAATAAATGCATTAATTAATTCGTTCTACCCTCCTCCTCCGGTTTCATTGTCTTCCTACCCGCTGGCCCAGAGGAGGCACCTGCCGCCTGGCCACGATGTGTGCCTTGCTCAAGGTCACCCTTCCGGCCCTGGGACCGGAGCCCAGGCGGTCTCTGCAGACGCCGGGGGCCCAGCGGTCCCAGCGGCCCTGTTGCACAGCCAGCTCGCTGCTGCTTGCTCTGTGGACCAGGTGGAAACGCTTCCCAGCTAGAAGCCGTTTGTTTGGGCAAGGCTGCTCCCCCTCCGCGGTTGGGCTGCGTTCTCCGCACGGCGGCTGACGCGCTGCTGCGGCTCCATAAATATTAAATGGGTATTAAAAGAAGGCTCTGCGTTCCCAGTTTCCCTGATTTCTTCAAGCAGGGCCCATTGCAAACCCCCTTTATGTGAAACGCAGCATTTCACTGCAGAGTGCCTCCCGGGACGCCTTGCTGCCTGCCTTTCCTGGTTGCGTGCCCTGGTGCAGAGCCGTCCTCCCTGCCCCGGCTGCAGGCCGAAGGCTGGGCATGTGGGCTCGTGCCCCTCAGGGCAGGGACAGGTGGAAGCCCCTGAGACCTCCCCTTTCAGAGGGCCATGCTCAGCCCGGCCAGCTTCCCTGCAGGGGTGTGTGGTGGGTACGCAGGAGAGGGACCAGGAGGCTTCAGCCTTCAGCTGAGGCCTCTTGGCACCCACCCTCTGGCAGGCCAGTGCTGGGCACGAGGGAAAGAGACTGGCAAGACACATACTCGGTTCCTCCACCCATCCCTGCCTCCCTTCATCCCTCTATCCTCTATCTATCCGTCCCTCCCCTCATCTATTCATCCATCCATCATCCATCCATCCGTCCGTCTGTGCGTCCATCCCTCCATCCATTCATGGATCCCTCCCTCTCTTCCTCCCTCCCTCCAGCCACTCATTCACTAATGTGACGGGTATGCAAGTGTCTGCAGTGGCCCCGGGGATGACAGTAATAATGTCGGGATAATCGCTAACATTTATTGGGCACTTACTACGTGCTGGGCCCATTGACAAGCAGTTTCCATGTGTCCCCTCGTTTCATCTCCATGACCGAGTGAGGAAGCCACTGTTTCCCCTGCGTTCCTTGGATGAGGAGACAGAGCTGCCTGGAGGCAAAGCCACTTGTTCAGGATTGCAGAGCTGGGGGTGGGGGGGAGTGGCTTGCGCTGCCTGGGGGGAGGGGAGTGAGCGAGACCCAGGCCCTGCCTCCAGGAGACGCCTGGCTCCTCAGGCCGCTCTGGAATGGGGACCCCGATCCCCGATCCCCGACTCCAAGGAGATGCAGGCTTTGTCAGGGATAAAGGGCGAGTCAGCTTTTGCCCCCTGGAGAGGAAGGCAAAGGGGTCCGGGAGCCCTGGTGTCCGGCTGCCTGCCCCGCGAGCTCAGTGGCACACGCCGTCTCTGCTGGCCGGCAAGAGTCTTCCCAGCTCCGAGGGCGCCTCTCCCCTCTGTAGGATGGGAGGGTAGGGGTGTCCATTGGAGGAGCCGGGGCAGGGATTTCCAGCAGGGCTGCGTTCTGGTCTGTTGGCATTTGAGAACATTCGGGTTCTCCAGGCCCTTCTGCTCACCGTCGACACCCCGTTCCACAGATACCCCTGTACCTGGGCAGCAGCTGCGCACAATGGCCCCTCGATTCGCAGGTGTTACATTGAACGGAAGAACAATCATAATAGGAGCAGGGAGTCTTCGCTGGGTACTTGGTATCTGCCAGGCACTGTACCCAGGATCCCCATTCATTTAACCTGCGCAGCTGCCCTGGAAGGGAGTGTTTCTGTTATCAAACCTATCTCCGGAAGAGGAAGCTGAGTCTCAGAGAGGTTAGGATATTGGCCTGAGGTCACACAGTGAGTCAGTGCAATGCTGGGGCTCAAACCCCACCCAGATCTGGACCTTTGGCGGTGTGGGCCTCAGCGTCCATGGTCCCCTGGCTTCTCCAAGGGTTACAGAGGGGTACGGGCCAGCTCCCACGGAGATTTTGTGAGTCCTGAGGCCAGGACACCCTGATTTGGGCACCCCAGAGGCCTGCCAGGTCGTCTCTGCTGGGAGAGGGGAATCACAGTGAAACAATTAGCAGGACAAAGAACAGAAGCGAGTGTACCCTGGGGGAAAGCAGATTTTTTTCTTGTCTTCCCAAGTGGAGGAAAGGGAGGGATATGTGCTGTGAATCAGGGTAATTTTTTTTTTTCTTTTTGGGGGTGGGGATGGGGGAGGAGGAAGACGCTGCCATTTATTACCTTGTGTGGGCCCGATTGTTGAGATTAAAAAAAAATTAATAATCCACTTCTCCTTCAGACGTAATTAAAATGTTCACCAGTCTCTAAATTTTGTCATTTTCCTAATCTAATTTGTTGTCTGATGGTGTCGATTCTTCTTCCACCCGCGAAGCAAAGGGAATTTTTCTTCGTTTAACGTGACTGGGTTATGACTGACCAGAAGGAGTTTAAATTATGTTATTTTCTCCTTGGTTAAATGCAGTGCTCATGGAATCGGAGGGTCTTAATGACCCCAAATTGAAACAAAACACAACAAAACATCTTTAAGGCCTTATGTATTTACACAGTTAAAAAAAAATCATTATGGGAACACACGAGAAAGCTAGCTGGTCTTCGAAAGGAGTCATTGGCCGCGGTGGGAAGCTTGTGAGCCTGTTGGGATGGGACGGAGAGGGAGCTTGGGGCCCTGTCCGAGTCCGTCAGAAGGACCAGTCCGAAGGATGTTAAAATCCGGTCCCCGCAAATGCAGACGGCCCTTCCCGAGGGAAGACAGGGTAAAGGGAAGGATGGCATTTGCAGGCTGTGGTTCTGTGTGGACTGGATTTGGGAAGGTTTTTTTTTTTTTTAAAAGGGCCACCCCCTGAGCTGAGTGGGTGGACGGCAATCGTCTGGGAATATCCCTTCTCCAGGCACTGCTCGGAGATATCTTTAGGCGACAGTCATGTTGAGGAAGGAATTTGCGCCCCTGCTCTCCACCTGCTCGGGCTTGCAGGGCTGTGGGTGTGGCGTGTTTGGGGGTCTGTGGGGAATCCTGCCTCGTCCCCCATTCGGATAAGTGAAACTTCCTTACCTGTTTCCAGAATACCAGCCATTGTCCTGCCCCATGTCCCGGTCACCCCGTGGGCTCCGGAGGATTTTGTGGAAGAAAAACAACAACAACAAAAAATGTCTTAAGTATTTAAACATGTCGCACCACGCAGGCATCCGTCCCCGGCGTTGGGGTTTCTTTTCTTTTCTTTTCTTTTCTCTCTCTCTCTCTCTCTCTCTTTTTTTTTTTTTTTGGTCCCCTCCCTCCCTCTCCTTTTCTTTTTACCAAAGTATATTCATCAAACTGCTGAGTTGGAAAGATCTGTAATGAGTTTTTGAGCTGTACGACTGTGTTTTTTCCCTCTCCCCCCTTCGTCTTTCTAAATCTTCATCTGACATTAAATAAAGCAAATCCCAAACAGATTAACTGTCGTACGGTTCTGCTCCGTCTCCCCAGTCTGTTCCCAGGTCTGGCTCGGGGCCGGGCGGCGGCGGCGGGCGATGCCCGGGCGGCCCGCAGAGGTCCATGTGGCGCGCTAGGTGGGATCCCGGCGTCCTGAAGGCCGAGGCCCTGGCCCTCCTGCCCTGCGGCCTGGGCATGGCGTTCTCCCAGTCGCACGTGATGGCTGCCCGGAGGCATCAGCACAGCCGGCTCATCATCGAGGTGGACGAGTACAGCTCCAACCCCACCCAGGCCTTCACCTTCTACAACATCAACCAGGGACGCTTCCAGCCGCCGCACGTGCAGATGTAAGTGGGCAGCTCCGGGCGGGACCGGCTGCTGGGACGGGCTCGAGGGCGCGGGTGGCCTCCCGGCCTCGGGGGCCGGGGGCCTCATGTGTTGCCCGGCAGGATTCTGGAGGCTCGGAGCTGGGAGGGATGTGCGAGAGACATGGCTGGGACGGCCTGGGGGCCGGTTCTGGCTCCCGGCCCTGTTTCCGCCAGCCCAGGAGACGGTTCCCAGATATTTAACGATGAGGTGACTGCACGCAAAAATCCAGACTTCTGCCTTCGCTTTGCGAAACCGCCAGGCCTGGCGACTGGGGGCCCACAGCGCCTCATGGGTGATGTCTGCGGGGGGCTGAGCTCCAGCTGCCCCCACTTGGTATTCGCGTTGGTGACTCCTGGTCTGATTCATGTTCCTCGTTGTACAGCCGGGGAGACCGAGGCCCCGAGAGGGAAGGGCCTTGCTCCAGGCTCCAGGCAGGTTGGGAACCTAGTTTTGGGCTGGGGGGTTCTCCCTGAGCTCTACCCCTCTCTTTGTCTGGACCCCTTTTGCTTCTGTAGAGAAAGCAGAGATGCTTTCCTAAAGGACTGGGGAGTCCTGCCGCCTGCCGCTTGGGGCCGATGGAGAATTCCAGGGATGTCCCAGCAGGAAGGCCAAGGCGAAGCCTCGGGATCCCCTGGGACTGAAGGGAAACTCTCTCCCCCCCCGGGTGGTTTTGTGAGGTCTGGGGGGGCAGGAGAGGCCCAGCGAGGAATTGGCTAAATCCCCAGCTCTGGCCCAGGTGTCTCCTCTGGTTCCTAGAAAACACGCCCCCTCCTTTATCCTTGACTTCTTCCAGGGCCCTGAGCACCAACTCAAGGGAGCCGTAATGTGGGGGCCTAGTGGCTGTTCCTTTGGGGAGACTGGCGCATCCAGCCCGCGGACCCCTTTGGAAAAGGAGGCCAGGGGTGTCCAATCCCAGGGCAGGAGCTTGGGTGCGGACGGCTCGCTGCCTCTGGTTTCCGTGTGGCTCCCTCTGGAGCCGTCCTCTGTCGTCAAGCGTTGGATGTGGAGAGATTTCTCATGGGAGGAAGGGGCCTTGGAAGGCAGGCCGGCACCAGGCCGGGGGTGCGCGCCAGCGCTGGGAACTCGCCCTTCCCTCTGTGTTCGCTTGGGAAATGCTCATTTCGGTGGGGACTGAGGCCTGGTGTTGTCCGCAGCTGCCTACTTTATTTTTTGGTAATTTCTACTTGGGGAACTAACTGCCTCCTATTTCCATCCTGGGACCAGATTGGCAGATTGGGTCGGGATGGAAGGCCCAGGCTCTCAGCATTCAATTTCTTAGTGGCGGGGACGTTGAGGCCTGGCAAGGCCGCCTTCCCCAGGCTGGGTTTTCTCTTTTGTCCGTGGGGTTCGCCCTCCCAGGCTGGAAGTGACCATGCCTGGGGTTCCTGGATGCTGGGCTGGACTCCTGCCCCAGCGGGAACAGGCAGGAGCACCTGGGTAGCAGGCAGAGCAGGTGAGGTTCCTGGGCCTGGACCCTTGTGCACCCCCACTTCCAAGGGTCCCCAGACACCGGAGATAATGTCGTGTGGTGCCGTGTGGAGCTGTGGCTTACCGGGCCCGACAGACACCCAGGCAGGCCCAGCCCCGGAACAGAGCCAGGGGAACAGGAGGTCGGAGGGGAGGAGGGCCAGGGGCAGAGGAAGGACTCTGTGGAGAAGATGACTTCTAGGCTGAGACCCAGAGGAGGATGGTGCGGGGAGCAGGCTGGGAGGGCCAGGGTGTGGGGGCGCTGAAGGACGGCCCAGCTGGTGGGGTTTCCCGTGCAGGCCCGGCTGTGTCCTGACGAAGCACAGTGAGTGACCGCAGGAGAGAGGGGGGGTCGCTCCCATTTAACCCATGAGCCGCTGCGGGTTCGGAATGTTTGTGAGCAGGAAACCCACACCCGGGATGGGACTAGCAGTAAATGTTCCGTCTTGTTAGTGCACACTGGGCTGAGCTAGGTGCTTGGACTATGGCAGTGGTCAGAGATGGAGCCCTGCCCCGTGCTGAGCTGACCTTCCCGTGGGGGGCCAGACGGGCGACACACATGTCATCCAAGTGGGTAACAGTGTATGATACAGGTGTTGTGGGGAACGTGCTTCCTGGCTTTCCCGTGGCCCCTCAGCTGCTGCCTCCCGCCCCCCCTGCTTTGAGACCGCGGGCCCCCAGTGCGAGGGAAGCGTGCGGCTGCTGGCCGTGTCTGTGCAGGTTTCCATGGCGAGTCTCCATCGAGGGAGAGACAGGGAGGATGGATGCCGCTTCCCGCCCCGTGATTTATCACTGCCCTGGGCTTTGTCTCCGGGGGAGGGAGAGAGGGGGCCGTATTTAATAAATCCACAATTTATATTTAATAACGGCAGTGACAACCCAAACATGGTCCGCGATTGAGCCGTGTGATTTATGTGGTTGCCCCCAGAGACCCTGGCGGTGAGGAGGCTGCCTCTGCCCGAGTAATGAGTCTCTGGACGGGGCATCTGGCTTCAGGGCCCCGAGACCAATGATCCCTCACCCTGAGGGCCCAGAAACCCTGTGGTGGCCTTATGGAGAGCCCCTCCGGGTGCCTGGCCTTCTCCCCCGGGGGGCTGGGTGGATGTGTGACGGGGTGGCCGGCGTGGACCAGGTTATCCTGACGGTCTGCTGGAGACAGTCTGCTGGAGAGGTGCCTTGGGGCTGGTGTCAGGCAGTGACACCCCCCCCCCCCAAGCATATCTTGAAGGACATAGTCAAGTGGCAGGAGCATGGCTGTGTGCCTGGCCTGGGGGTTCCCCTGTGTCCCGGGACTCCGGACCTCCCAGCCGGGCCGGGTCACAGTGTCTGTCCCCTCTCTGATGCGCGAGGCTTCGGAGGGGACCCTGTGGTCCCAGCCCGTCCACGCACCGAGAGGCCCCCAGGAGATAGTGGGAGCCAGCCTGGAGCCCAGGGAGGGCAGAGGGGCAAGGCAGGAGGACAGGCGCGGCCTGGAACCTTCCGTGTCCTCTCCTGCCTCAGGTCCCCGTGTGTGCTGTCACTTCTGCCTCCCCCACGCTTTGTCCTGCTAATGCAGACTCACTTCTCAGATGTCACCCAGCCGTCACTTCCTTGGGAAGGCTCTCTGATGGTTCGACAGACGAGGTCGCCCCTTCCCTCGAAGCCAGCCCCACTTCCAGGGTCCCTCTTTGCCACCAGCATGGGGCTGGGCCCTGGAGCCTACCACAGTAGACCGCTGGGAAGAAGAAAGCAGAGGGAATGAGGATAAGGCAGGAGTATGTATGTATGGCCCCGGAGGAGTCCGGGAGATCCAGGAGGGCTTCCTGGCAGCAGCAGCATAACCCTTGGGCTTGAAGGACCCGCAAAAGCAAAGGCCCAGAGGTGGGAAGGAAGGGCGGGCACGGGGCTCAGGAGGGCAGCATGGTGGGGGTCACCTCAGAAGAAGGGCCTCGTGAAAAGAGCAGGGGGGATTTGCGTGACACTGAGCCAACTAACCAGTCACGATCACTCCTCTGGGTCTAGTTTCCCCATTGTCGAATGAGGGGCGGGGACTGGCAGGTTCTCCCACTTGGAAACACCATGGGGGATGCTCATGCACGGGTCTGGACATAGAGTTAGAAACTCACCTATTTCTGTGACTGCCCCCCACTACCCCCCGTCCTTTGAGCTCCCCATTGCCCCAGAAGCAGAGATGTTGGAGGGGGTGGCCTTTCCTTCTGATGTCCTTGTGGGTTCCTGCACTTCCAGGGAGCCACTGGCTCATGGGAGAAGGAGCCCCTGAGCCCCGGGCCCAGGAAGCGTCTGCAGGGGGGCACTCACGTCCAGCCTTCGAGCCCTCATACCTTCTCCCAGAGTGAGCAGACTGTCCCCACCTTACAGAGCTTTCCTGGAGCGAGGGAGGGTCCAGGGCACAGCCAGGAAGTGGCCCAGCTGGGGTGCTGGTCTAGGTCTTGGTCCCTGAGGCCATGTTCTCTCTTCTGCACCCTTTCTGCCACCAAGATCCCTGTGGGAATGTCCCTTGTTAGGCGTGGGGGAGGGGGGCGACAGGTGTCAGGTTTTGGAGAGAGAGCCTCAGCTTCACCTTGTCTCTGGCCCCTACAGAATGTCACTGGAAAACAACCATTTTGCCTTGTTTTCTCTTGGCACAGAAGGTGTTGAGGTTAGATGCCCAAATTCCTGTTGTGAAGACCCAGGTTCGAATCTACTCTTTAACTTGCTAGTTGGGGCCTTGGATACGGGACTAGCATTTCCAACCTCAGTAACTCCCCAGGGCCTCTGTGACTCAGGTGTTAGCCAGCGTTTGGCATTACAAGTGTCAGAAACTTAAGGTAAATTGTCTGAAGGATAAAAGAGAGTTTACTGGCTCACCCAGTTAGTGAGAAAATCCGTCGGCCAGCTTCAGGTATAGCCGGATCTAGGGGTCAAATTATGCTGTCAAGGTGTTCCACTTTCTGTTACGCTCCCTCTCTTTCTCTTTCTCTTTCTTTGTCTCTGTATCTGGGACTCTGCTCGTTCTTTTCCTCACTTCTGAATTTCCAGTCTGGGTTTCTGGGAGCTCCATGAGGTGACCTCTGTGGGTATCTTCTCCACAGGTATAGCCCTTGTGCCTACCAGGTGCCTGGCTTTCGCCAGGCACCCAATACGCATTTGTCCACAGACTGACTGAATGAAATGAGCTGGGCCTGGAAATAGTCCAGCTCAGTGTGAGTTCTGGGACAAAAACAAACAAAAAACCAGCTTCAAATTGCTGTTCCACTGACTTCCAGGGCTGAGATCCTGGGCAAGTGTTTTCTGAGCCTCAGTGTCCTTGTCTGTAAAATGGGCACACACAGACTACCCTGCCCACACAGTCATTGTGAATGTGAGGAGAGCGAGTGCGTGTCCTGTGCTTAGCAGATGACCCGTTCTCGGTCTGGGAGAGGCGTCAAGCACGCGCCTCATTACTGTTACTTCAAGGTTGAGCATTTGCTACAAGCTAGACAGCTAGAGGATGGTGCAGGGAAGTAAGTCTTTATTTTTTTCTCTGGGGATTATTAGGTTTGCATCCTCACTGAGCTCGGTAGCCTCAGGGTGGAGGGAAATAACATGCAGTTAATTAAGGAGCCCGGGCTCCCGCAGCAGGCCAGCCCGACTGGGGCCCTCGGAATTCCCGCTGTTCTTGGCTGGCTGGTGGTGGACGGGGCTGAGGCTGGCTCAGGTGCCTTGCTAAGGGGCTCAGGGGAAGAGAGCTCATTGGGACCAGAGGTGGCTCTGGAGGTGGCATCTCGCTCCCTGTGTCTCCCTTCTTCATCTCTCTTGTCTCTATGAATTGGCCTCTGTCATCTTGGGACACGCCCACAACCTCAGTATGTGTAGGGGTGAATAATAAATGAATGAGTGAATCTGATTGGCTCACTCATGTTCCTGTGCCTGGATGAGAGCCCAGTAGTGATCGGCCGCCCTCGTCCAGCCTGCTGTGCTGGGGCTGCAGAATGTACCGGTGATCCACAGGCCGGCCACTTGTCTGATCAGCGTCAGAGGGTTGGGGTGGGGGAGGGGAGAGAGGAGGGAAGGGACTCAGAGGACAGAGCGGTGGGAGGGGAGATTTTAGCTCCCAGACCACCTCAGGTCTTACCCTCTCCTGGAAGCTTCTAGGGAGCCCCTTGCTGGGTTAGAGCCTTCTCTGGCCCCCAGCTTCTCTGTTTCCCCATCAAAGCTGGTGGTCTTACTGTCTCTGCCCAGCGAAGTCTGTCTCTGCCATCAGTCTGGGGTCTCTTGGTCTAGGATCCGGCTTGGTGAGTCCCTGTGGCCCTAGCATTGAGCTCAGGGCTGGCCCACAGTGGGTGGGCAGAATGTGCTGGGCTGAATGAATGAATGGATGGATGGATGAATGGATGGATGGACGGACAGGTGGATGGATGGATGGGTGATTGGATGAGGAGGGAAGAGGAAGATTCCCCAGTGCCTCCTTGCTGGTTGCCATCGGACTGGGGCTTGGAATCTTCCTCGTCTCCCTGGTCACACCTTGCTTGGACCTGACAGGGTTTAAGTCGGCTTGACCACTCCCCTCAAGCGTGATGCCCCGCAGAGAGGCTGGCTGGGTGCCTCCAACTGGGGTGGATACAGCCTGCTAATGCTCCCTTGCACATTAGCATGCCGAACCCACGTCTCGCGTAAGGTGTTAATTAAATTTCTTCGAAGTATATTGTCTGAAAAAAAAAAAGGATAATTAGAAAGATGTCTTTAAAAGTATTTATGTAACTGATATGGTACCGCTTTTGGTTTGCCGCATAATTAGATTTAAACACAACTCCTCGAGCGGCACACTCATTTGGAGAGAGCTGCTCGTTGAAATGTCATTGCGTTGTTTTTAAGAGTTTTGAGCCTGGCAGAATCATTCAGCTGAGGAGGCTGAACGTGGTGGGGGGAGCTGGGTTCGTGTCCCGCAGTCTGCCTTTATTCCCCAGGACGCAGGGGGCCACTCGCTCACCGTCGTTGTCTGCAGAACCAGGGGCTATGACGGGCTTCCCGGAACAGGAAGTTACTACATCCCTGCAGCTGTTTTAATTTTCTGCTAATTTTTGCTTAGTGACGTAGCTCCATTTTACGGTCAAGCAAAGCAAGGCCAAGCTGAAGGTCACACATTGGTGATAAGGGGCCGAGCCGGCGTTTGAAGCCTGGTCTTCTGATTCCAGCACCTTTTCCTACACACCCCTGGAAAGCTCTTATTTTTAAAGATTTTACTTTTTTTATTTGGAAGAGAGAGATGGAGAGAGAGAGAGAGAGCACGAGCTGGGGGAGGGGTGGAGGGAGAGGGACAAGCAGACTCTCTGCTAAGGCTCGATCCCAGGACCCCGAGATCACAACCTGAGCTGAAGTCAGACGCTTAACCACCTGAGCCTCCCAGGCGCCGCTGGAAAGCCCTTGTTTTTTTTAAAAAAAATGATGGGACCATCTCAGAGTTTAGAAAAACTGCCTGGGTTTCATACGCTCCTGTGAAATCCCCACTTTCCCGGGACGCCGTGTGTTCCAAGGGGCCCCGCGGGGAGACAACTGTTTCGCCAGAACCAGAGACTGTGGCCTTTGCATTCTTGGTGTGGCTGATGGCGTGCCCGAGGGGGTGAAACCGGTTCTTGGGGGTGAAGAAGAAGCTTATTTTTCTTATTACAAAGCGCGGATACAGCATGAACACATATACATGCGTCTGTGGTGATGAAATCTCATGGGAAGGGAGCAAGCAGGGAAAAAACATCTAAAAAGGCCCCGCAGAGGGGGGACGGGGGAGAGGCTTCGCGCTGGCCAAACAGCGGGTTAGCTGTCACAATCCCACCGTGCTCCCCACTCCTTACCGCCTTGGACCTGCCGAGGGCCCCGTGTTACAGAAGGGAAACTGAGGCCCAGGGGGGAACACACAGTTGTGCCGGGCTAGTGAACAGGAGAGTCAGGACTCGAACCCCCGAGGGCCCATTGGGAAGGCCAGGCACACTGTCTGTGTTCGGGGTGAATATGGTCCGAGCGGACGGGGCTGTGAACGGGGCCGTGCACGGCAGCTTCGGCCCCGGGCTGGACACACCCCACCTGCGGTGTCTTCTCTTCCCCCAGGGTGGACCCTGTGCCTCATGATGCCCCCAAGCCACCCGGCTACACCCGCTTCGTCTGTGTGTCGGACACCCACTCGAGGACCGACCCCATCCAGATGCCGTACGGCGACGTGCTCATCCACGCCGGCGACTTCACGGAGCTGGGGCTCCCGAGCGAGGTCAAGAAGTTCAACGAGTGGCTTGGTAGGTGCTGGGCGGGAGGCGGCCTTGCTCTGCTCCCCAGGCCTCCCTGACCTCCCGCTCTCTGTCACACCTCCACGTTGCCTACCCCAGCCCTTGTCTCAGCTATCACTTGTGTGTGCAATTCTTTCGGCCTGGGAGATGTCCTCCCGAAGGGATTTTGCCCAGGTCTGTTTATAGCCCCTGGCGTGTCCAGCCCCTGGTGCCTGGTACAGGTAGGTGTTCAGTAAATAATCAGTGCGTGAATGAATGAATGAATGAATGAGGGAATGAATGAATGCCTCTCTGGGAATGGCACTCAGCTGACTGGACCGCCCACTGCCCTTGTGACAGCTGTCCCTGGGGCGCCCGCGCCGTCCCCTCCTGGGCACAGCTGTGGGGAGGGCGCTGGAGCGCTGTCCCGGCAGCGGGCGATGGTGGGCGGGTTTAGAAGCATACCCTCGGGGATTTGTCTTCAGCTTTTTGCTTTCTTCCCAAACAAAAAAGACATAAATATGGAGCGCCCCTGGGAAAAGCTGCTTGCCTGGAATCCGGAGAAACCTCAGAGGAGGTTGTCTCTGCCATGGCCTGGGGGACAGATGGAGAGCCCCCGGGCGGCCTAGCTTTGGGGTGTGGGTGCTGAGACGGCCCAGCCCCGCTCCCTGGGCTGCTAGCGGGTCCTACCCCCTGGGGCCTTCCCGCTGCGCCGTTGGCCGTTGGCTGGGAGCTCCCAGAGCCGAGGGCCAGGAGCGACCCTGGGAGGCTGCAGGGAGCGAGAAGCCCGGCTCTACCAGTCGAGACAAATATTTACAAGCAAGGCCTTCCCCTCCACTTGGCAGGCTTGGAGCTTTAAATATTGATTTTTGGAAAGGGAAGTTCTGTCCAAATGCCCTGTTTGGGCTGCACCGTGGGGAGGCCAGGGTGGGAGAGAGCTCCTGCGGGTAGGTCGGCCACTGGCTTCTACTGGGCCCCGTGCTGCCTGCTGGCCCCGGCCGCCTCCTAGGAGGGGGTCCTTGCTGGCTCCTCGTCCCCCTTGCTGTGGGTCTCCACAGCTGTGAGGCTGCTCTTGGCTGAGCCAAGGGTGTGTGTCCGAAGCAGACGCCAGGCTCCCACCGCAGGCCAGACACCATGCGTCACTTTACTGTTTCTGTCCACTGGCACGAATGAGTGAATGAATGAATGGGGGAATGAACGAATGCCTCTCTGGAATGGCGATGCGGGGGACAGGCACACAGCTGTGAGTCTCGGCATACATGACTTTTGGGAACTGGGTGAACTTGGGGATGGTACCGTGTGTGTCCTGATGATGCAGCAGACGATGCCAGCCCGAGGATCTCACGCTGAGGTTCTCCAGGGTGGGGACGGTTTCCGACGAGCAGCGGCCCACGGTGAGGCCCCATCCCTGGGGAGTGGACATATGACCCAGCCAGGTAGGTCACGTGCTGCTGGTGCAGGGAAAGGGCTGTTTCAGGCTGCGGGGAAGGGGATGCCAGGCGTGCTGGTGGACATTGGAGAGGAGCGGCTGTGTGCTGTGGCCCGTGTAAGGGGCTTTGGGACTTTGGGGGTGAGGGTCCTGGAAGAGAGGGCTGAGTGACCACGACTCGGAGCCTCAGGATCACTGGGGGCTCGGGGAGCCGGCACGATGAGGTGGGCATTTCAGCGACGTCGTTCTACCTGCCCCTTCACGGAAGTCAGAACAACCATGGGCCCTGTCTTCCTAATTCGCACGTGGAGCTGCATTGACTTATTTGCCTGAGTTGTTGCTGGGCGGGGGGTGTGAACTTCCAGAGGGGGTCTTCCTTTTAGAAGAGGTTCCTTTCCCCCAGGTTTCTCCCCTTGGCTGTCTCGAAGCATTTGCCGATGCCATTCAGGTGGGGTGTGGTGGGGTTGGGGGGCTTTAGGCCCAAGAATGAGGAGCCCTTTCCTACTCGACCGAGTGGCAAGGAATTTGCACAAGTGAATGTTTAAATGGGAGCAGCTTCTACAAGTCCATTTGCAGCTGGCTTTTTGGAAACGTGCTTGTTGTACCAGACTCATCCCCCCGGGGGGCTGACAGTTCAGGTCCCCTAGGGGGTGGCGGTCATGGCTGAGAGGCGAGTGGTGCACTCATCGGCGGGAGCTGTCCTCATCCCCATTTTGCAGAGGAAAAAACTGAGGCCCAGAGAAGCTAAGTGACTCGCCCAAGGCCACACAGATAGGAAGGGGCAGAGCTAGGATTCCAGGCCAGGCCGGGCTCTTGCTCACCTTTCTTGCTCCTCTTAGGGTGAAATCTCTGATCCCACATAAACACGAGGACTTTGCTATCTGGGGCCAGATGTCCTGGGTCTGCTTCCTGCCCTACAAGTTACAGAAGCCACGTGACCTCTCTGAGCCTCAATGGCCTCATTTTAGAGATGGGTGGTCAGACTCTCCTTGCCCTGCTTCCCTCTTTGGAGGTGGGCTGTTTTCAGGCTCCGCTGGGCTGGAGGAATTGACCGAGTTTTATAAACTGTGAAGCGCGGCGGACTTCATGCTCTTGCCCCCAGCAGCTGGCGTGTGCCAGATCGGGCCTTGGCTTGGGGTAGAGTCAGGGGTCATGGGGTGGGTCCTGCAGGATGTGGGGGACCTCTGATCATGAGGTCCTGAGGCTGAGCAGCGGGGAGAAGGCCTAGAACAGTTTGTGTGCAAAAAGGTGTGGAATTTCTGAGAAATCTAGATGTATGATCTCAGCTATGTTCACCGTTTACACACACACACACACACACACACACACCTGGAGAAAAGACCGGAAGGAGTCCTTCTTGGCCATGTGTGTCACAGGCACTGGGGTGACAGCCGGGCGGGAGGGACAGGGCACGCTCATATTCTGGTGATGGGGACATGGTGCCTCTGGGGAGGTGGGTCCGTGTTCGTGTAGGCCTGGGGGCAGGGGACCGGGGTTTGGGGTTGACTCTACGTGCAATGGGGATTTGCGGGAAGCTCCTGGCTTGGAGTGATCTTTAAAAAGGTGTTTGAAGGCCTGGATTGCATAGTTAGAGTGGAAGCAAGGAGACCAGTGAGGGCAGAGTCTCTGGAATGTTCCAGAACTGATGTCTGAGTGGGAGGATCTTGGGGGATTTTCTTCTTTATGGTTTTTCTCTCTCCTCCACCTCGATTTTCTGTAGGGAGCGTGTGTTATTCTGGCAGCATCATGTAAAGGCAACAGTAAAATCTTATTTTTTTTAAAAAATATATAATTTATTTATTTGTGAGGGGGCGTAGCAGGCAGAGGGAGAAGCAGACTCCCCACCGAGCAGGGAGCCCGACGTGGGACTCAATCCTGGGATAACGACCTGAACCAAAGGCAGTGGTTTAACCAACTGAGCTACCCAGGTGTCCTCAAATCTTATTTTTTTAAAGAAATCTTGGCTTCTCCAGTATCTGGTGCAGCGTGTGTCCCAGGGTTGGAGCGAGGGCAGCGCTGGCCTCAGGCCGGTCCTGGTGTCATGCAGCTGCTCCGGAGGTCACCTGGAGCCTTTCCCAAGGCCAGCAGAGCCCCACCCGCCTCTCACCCAGGCTTTTCTCCTCAGATAAGAAGGTTACGGATTTGAGCTTCACAGCCGGCTTCTTCTCTGTTCAGGGATGTCATGGAAAGCATTTAAAATCATATTCCAGGGGCCACCTCCAGACGGACAAGAGGAGACTTGAGAAATTAGTAAAGGCCTTCTTTTTAAGTTAAGATTAGGCACCCCGCTGGGCGTGTGGGGCTAAATTCGAGCCGACTCTAATTTGCAGGCAGGTGCATTGCTCTGGGCTTGGCCGTGAGCGGTGACCCCGTTCTGCCCCTTTACGGGGTTCTTTCTGGGTCTGAGTTTGGTGAAGGGGGCGTGGTTGGGGGAGTGACGGTTCTCCTGAGAACACCGTTAATATCTTTCCCGTTGGTCATTAATATTCCAAATATATTTATGAAATGGAAATGTCAGCTTGATTCATAAATGTTCTAGTGACAGCTAAAAAAATTGCTAGGGACAGGCTTTTTAGCTGTAGGGAGCAAAATGGACAACAAAACTTGCTGAAAATGGAAAAGAATATGCCAGAAGCTCCTTGTTCCTCCACAGCTAATGACCTCAATGTCACCCGAGCCACACTGGCTGACTGCAGTCCCTGTTCTCCACTCTGGGCCTTGGCTCATGCTCTCCTTCCAGTGGGGAACATGCTTCCTCCTTCAGCCCACGGAGTCCTGCCCCACCCCGTTGGGTGGCGTTGGTCTCCTTCCCTCTGTGTACTCAGAGCTCCCCATTCAGGCCCCGGGGCGCGGCCCTCAGCTCATGGCTGGGAATTATCTGTGCCTTCATGCCCTGTACCCCACCTAGACCGTCAGCCCCTGGAGGGCAGGGCTGGACCTCATTCCCAGCAGGAGCCAGCACTCGACCCCGGGAGGTCTGGGACAGAGGCTGTGGGCTCGGGATGGCCAGGAGTGAGTGGTGCGCTGGGGCACTGTGAGCCGGTCACTGCGTACCCAGCCCGCATACACAACCAGTTGCTGTGGGGGTGGGCAGCAGCAAGAGGGGGCTCTGAGGAGGGCAGGCTGCTGCCGCATGGAACTTGGGGTGGGTCTGAGAAGACCCAGGGCCGGAGGCTGAGTTGGGTTCTCCATGATGAGGCCAGGAGCTGAGGCCAGCAGGGATCTGGACCCAAGCAAGGGGGGGCCAGGTGTTCCAGGTGGGCATGTCGGATCCCCCTTGGAGGCCGGGGCTGCTGAGGGCAGGAGGAGAGGCTGAGCCCCAGAAGCACCCACCTCCCAGGATGCCGGCTGACCCAAGGGGTTGACGCCATGTACATCTGACCCCAGGCGAGGACACCAGGCTATGGGCTCTGAGTGCCGGCCATGCCGTCGAGAGCTGTGAGTGTATGAGCCGATGTGCAGAGTGCCACCAGGTTCGATGTCTGTGACCAGCAGGTGCCGGGCTGGCCTCCTCAAGCCCCCACCAGGAGAGGCCTGTAGCCTCTGTATCCCCGCCCCCGCCCCCCAGCTCCCACGGCCTCAGACCCCTGCACGGGCCCCGGGAGTGACAGCCTGGAGGCCACTGGTGGCTTGTCCTCACCTCTTCTCTCCTCTCCTTGCTTCTCAGTGGGGCTGGATGTCGCCCTGTCTAACTCGGGTTTGCCTTCTGTGGTTCCCACACCACCGTCCTCTCGGCACTGGTCCGTGTCCATCCCCTTTGTTGCTTGTTTTGTTCCGGCCCGCTGAAGGGGGCTCCCCCTGGGGGGCCAACCTTGGTCTTTCCAGGTGACAATCAAGGGCCCCCAGCACTTGCTCCAACCCAGACACACAGACACCTCCCCCGCTCTCCACAGTCAGCTTTCTCTTCGAGATCCAGCTGATGTATTGTTCAGTCTTCCCAAGATACCTCCTCCTGGCTGGTCACCAGGATTTCAGGCTCATTCTGTCCCTGACCCGTTCCCATCGGTCCCCGTCCACAGCTCCTCTGCCCTCTCCCTCCCCTCAGAGGCTGGGGTCAGCTGTCATCGTTACTCTGACTCTGCTGCTGCTGCTTGTCCCCTCCACCTGCATCTGTCACTTGCTGAGCGTGATGGGCACCCCGCCAGGCTCCCCTTCCTCCTATAGGATCCTGTGAGCCCCTGGAGGGTGGAGATGGTGGCCTGTGCTGACCGCAGGGCCCTGCGTGGCCCCGAGGGTGCTCGGGGGAGGGTGTTTGTTGAGTAACGCACAGCGAGGCCGTGAAGCGCACAGCGCGCCACTTAATTAAGTGGCGCTTTACCCTCCGCGGAATCAGGCAGGGGAGGAAGATGAGGGCCCGGTAATGGAGTATTTGGAAGTTATAATTAACTTTTTACTGGTGCCCTAGCATGAAGCGATGTAAGACAATATAAAAGGGGTCCGAGGATTTAGTTAAATAGAGCTGGGTCTTTTGCAAGTAAACCCTTAATTAAAATCGGGGAGGGAGGGAGGGAGGGAGAGGAAGGGAAATGGAGAAATCGCTCCGAGGTGCAGTCTGGTTCTTGCTGCACCTGCTACCGTGCTGAGGCCCGAGGGCTGCAGAAACGGCGCCGCCCACAGTCCTTTGGCCTCTCTGTGACGCAGTCCAGGAGCCCGTGCAGTGGGTCCCGGAGAGGAGCAGGGCGCTGGCCCCCCCACTCAGGAGCTGGAGGCACAGGGACTGTTAGAATTTGTGGGGAATGACTGTCTTCACTGCGGTCAGAGGTGACCACCCCCTCAGCCACGTCTCTTCCCGTGGCAGCCTCAGTTCTGGCTGTCTCTGCTCCCCGGTCCACCCTTCCTGTGGGACAGCCACCCTCCCCTCTCTGTCACCCTCCGCTCTGTCCCCAGCAGCGTGTGCGAGGCCCTGCTTTTGTCTTATTCCTTCTGCTGTAACTTTCTGAGCCCCATGGTTCCCTCCTTGTCTCACCACACTTGACCGTGACCTCGCCCCACTTACAATGCTTCATGCTCTGTACTTGCCATGCAACGTGCCTCCTGACCCCTGCTGGGCTGTGGAGTGGCGTGGCGTGGCGTGGGGGGCATCCCCCATTTTCGGTACCAGGTGCAGAGACAGTACCTGGCTGGCCCCACTCGTGGAGAACAGGACAGTAGCTGGCTTCCCCCAGCCATCGCCAGCGTGCTCCCTAGGCCACAGAGACTTCCCACTGTCAGGCAGCCCAGGGTCGGGGCAGAGTGGGGGCTCCTGGCCGTGGCCGACTTCCCCAAGGCTGTAGGCTGCTCAGGCTCTGCAGGGTCAGGCCTCACCCCGATCCGTGGTCAGGACCGCAGCCTCTTCGCCGGAGCAGGGCGTGGAGCACCGAAGTCAGGTTTCCTGGGGCCCACTTCTGGCTCAGCCTCTCACCCGCCAGTGGACCTCGCTTTCACCCCACTGAGTGTCCAAATGCCAGAAAGCGTGACGTGTGGACCGTGTGTTACCTAAGACCTTTCTGGTGCCCCAGGTCCCCATTCTTCCTGGCCTCTCGGCCCTGGGTAGGTCAGTGAGGGTCTGCCTCTCCTGCTGGGCTGTGACCGTGGGAGGACAGGGGAAGGCTCCACACTCACCCCAGTCCATACATGTCTTAGGAGCCCCCTACATTCCCCGGCTCGGTGTTGGAGGCTCAGGGATGACCGCAACGTGTGGAGTCCCTGCCCGAGGGGCCTGGGGATGGATGCAGGGCAGGTTATAAAGATTAAGTAAAGAGGATCCTTTTGGTGATTAGATCAGTAAATCAGGCGAACAAACAGGGAAGGTGATAGTGCCTGGGGCAGGGGTTCATCTGACATGAGGTGGTCTCAGAAGGGCCACGAGACTGAGCCCAGTGGGCGAGGAGGCCCAGGCCTGTTGACCAGCAGCCTGCTCCTGGAATGAGGAGGTAGATTTTATTTTATTTATTTTTTTAAGATTTTATTTGTTTATTTGACAGTCAGAGATCACAAGTAGGCAGAGAGAGAGGAGGAAGCAGGCTCCCTGCTGAACAGAGAGCCCAATGTGGGGCTTGATCCCAGGACCCTGGGATCATGGCCTGAGCTGAAGGCAGAGGCTTAACCCACTGAGCTACCCAGGTGCCCCAAATTGTTAAGGAGGCCATTGGGGCTGAGTCAGGAGAGGGATACAGTCTGACTCAGTGTTTCAAAAGTCTCCTTTGGCTGCTGGGTGGAGCTGGGCTGTGACAGGCAGGGAGGACTCTGGGCACTGGGAAAGGCTGCACAGGTGTGGGGAGCTGGGACTGGCCCTGGGGGACGCAGAGCTCGGGGCAGGCTTTGGCTGCAGTTTAGAGGCGAGAGCAACAGCATTTGCTGCTGGGAGGTACGGGTGGAGGGTGCCGGGGATCGCTGGCCTGGCGTGAGGCAGGCACTCCACGAGGAGAGAAATTTGTATAAGGCGGGCACGTCAATCAAAATGTTCAGCCAACTCCTTTTGCTTTTTGGTGTTTTTAATGTTTTTAAGATCTTGCCGTGGTCCTCACTGAGTATCTCCAGTAGGATCTGAAGTGGATCCTGGTTCATTGGCTCGTTAGTCGGGCACCATGGCCTGATTCAGACCTTTCCAGAAACATGCAGTTCTCGCAAAGACTCGAGATGGAGTATTTAATACAAAAATTTTCTTGGACTTCGGTCCTCATGTCATTGCTGGCAACTTTCTGCTCAGGAGCTGGTCGGCATTCAAGGATTTTGGTTGCAGGTAGCGCAGGGGCCAACGAGATAAGCAGGTGCTCGCCTAGGTGCAAGTGACAAATGGGTGAACGGTACCACCGAGATTGGGTGTTCACTTAAAAAATTAAACTTCTACATACATAAACAAATTCTGCACACAGCCAAAGTGTGTTTTAGGGGCTAAAAGAGAGAAAATTACTTTCTAATAAAGATGGAAAAAAAGTCTAGAATTCTAAGTTGTGGTCCCGTGATTTTGGGGGGCTATAATTATGGGAGTTTCATATTAATGTGTACGCCCCTTGAAAGGTGTGTTTAAACACTAATTACTCTTTTAAAAAAAGATTTCATTTGTTTATATATTTTAGAGAGAGGGAGAGAGACCAAGGGAGGGGCAGAGGAGGAGGGAGAGGGAGAGAGAGAATCTCAAGCAGACTCTGGGTTGATATTGATCTCACGACCCTGAGATCATGACTTGAGCCAAAATTTAGAGTCAGACGCTCAACCAGCTGAGCCATCCAGGCGCCAAGTACTAATTATTTATTTACAACAGAATGATTTTGGAGATGAATGAGACCCACTGGCGTGTGTATTTTTGCGTGAGTGTTTCAAACATGTTTTGCAAGATTATTATCCTAAAAATTTCTGCCTTAAGTTAAAAACAAAAACAACAAAATTTATGTTTGCACAAGGTTCAGATGCCTATCTCTGAAAGGCCTGGGCTCTCGGGAAGTTCTTTGTTTTATTTTATTTTTGAGGATTTTTTTTCCTTGCTTATCTATATCCCATTCTGTGCCGAACATTTGAGATGCTTTATAAAAACAATAAGAATAGTGAAATGGTAGAATATCAAGGATAAATGAAAAGCCAAGATTAAAAAAAGAAAGAAAGAAATTAGAGTAGTTCAGATGGAAGGCCCAGGGCTACCTGGACCCTATGAGTTGGAAATCAGAGTCTGAGCTTCCTGGGGGCCAAAGTGAAAAGGGAGATGCATTTGACAATGGCTTTTGCTTTGGGGGGAGGAAGTGTGTAAGTCCCTCTGACTGATCCATCCCGTGTGCATGCTGGGTGTCTGTCTCATTGGTCTGGGAGTGTCTTGAACACCAGATTGTGCCCCTGTCTTTTCTATGCAGGACGATCTTGGTAAAGATTTTTGTATTTGGACAATAACAAGGAATATTTGTTTGATGTTTCCCAATGTATTAAACCTGTCCATTTCTGGCATTCGCTGTGTACTCACCCCCCTTCGGATTGACTGAAGTTTCTTTTTTTCCCCTCTACTGGTTTGGAAATTTTACATTCTTTTTCAATTTGTTTAGTGGTTACTCATAAATTTTTAATATGCATCAGACTTAACTCAGTCTAAAATTAATCAACACCTCCATTCTTCCCCGAAGGTCCCTGGAATGCACCCACCCCATCTGCTTGATGCCATCTTATATATCTTTGCTGCCTGGTGTCTCACTTCTAATTTGGTTTTAAGCCTGCCCTGAAGTAGGTATCATCATGATTATTAATAATAATTGTTTCCAGTTTGTACTTGATTGTTTACTCAACGTATGTTTGCTGGGCACTTGTTACGGTGCTGGGCATGATTCTGGGCACTGGGGATGCAGTCGTGCATAAACAGAAGACGGGCCAAGGACAAAGAGAACGCTGGGGTATTGGAAAATCAGGATAAGGGGTCAAGACAGGACCTTCTGATGAGGTGACATTTGAGCAAAGACCTGAATGGGGGGAGCCAGTTAGGGACCTGCTGGGCAGAGGCAACAGCTCTGAGTCAGCGGTGCTGGTGACACCTTTGAGGACCCCCGGACAGGCACCCAGTTGGATTGCCATGGAGGGCTTGAGCGAGTGAGTGGGGGAAGCAGAGGCCGGATGGGGGAATGGGAACCAAGTAAGGAAGGTCAGGTGGCTTCACGTAGAAGTGTCACTTGAGGGAGACCTTGACATTTGGGCCACGTTTGGTCAAATGAAGGGTGGATTCAGGTCTTCCAGCTTGAAGAGGCAGGCTAACCAAGGGTCTGAAGCTGGAGCTCTGCCTTGCCATGGTTTGCAATCGTTCACTTACTCTGCAAACATTTATCGAGGACCTGTCTTGTCCTAGACCGTGTGCTAGGTGCTGAGGATATAGTAGGTAGCAAAACAAACAAGACTTTTACTAAAGAGACATATACATTAGGAAACACCATGGCATGATGGAGACAAGGTGAAATGGTAGCCTGTGACCAAGTTAGACCCATCTAGGTTTAACTCAGAGCTCACCTGCCTACCAGGTGTGAGACCATGGGCAGGTGACTTACCTGCCCTGGGTCTCAGGTCCCCATCTGTACGGTGGATGCCCCCAGGCTGGTGGTTGTGTAGAGGAGGGATGTCATATTAATAACCACATGGGATCAGAGCTTTTGCGGGGCTTCCCTCCATGACTGTCCTCTTCACCCTGTAGGGCATGTGTTATTCGAGACTGTAGAACCATTGGAGGAAATGGTTGGTTGGTAGAGAAATACTGGCTTGATCCTTCAAGAGTTGGGAAAGCAAGATTTTCTTGCTGGTGTGCTTCTTTTTCTTTTTCTTTTTCTTTTTTTTCCTACCAACGTGGAGAGATGTGTTCGGATGTGAAATAAGCCTGTGGGTTTTTTTTTAAATGTCATTTCCACGCTGGACTTCATTCCAAAACAGGAATAGTCAACAGCCAGAACATCCTGGCTAGCACAGCAATGAAATATTCTGTCCCCGTGTGCACACAAACTTCTGAAATGTCTGGAAGATCCCACCATTTCCCTGTCCACATCTTCCCCCGCCTGCCTCCTGCACCTGGACTCGGCACAGACTTTATCAGAAGCTCTGTGTCTGGTTTGGTTTGGAGATTGTGATCACCACTTAAAGAGGGTGTGGAAACCGCTCTGTCCCATTGCTGCTGTTTTATCAAGCTGCCTCTGCTGAGTGGGGTGTCTTCTCTCCTGGTCTCTTGCATCATCCTTACAGCCTTCTCAGACCTCAGGTGCATGAGAATCCCCTGGAGGGGGAGTCTTGTTCAAATCTGGATCCTAGTTTGGCAGGCCTGGGTTGGGCTGGAGATTTTACATTTCTTATAAGCTCCCAGGTGGCTAGTAGAAGCCCTAGACCAGTGCTGTCCAGACCAGTAACCACCTGCCTCATGTGGGTATCGAGCACTTAAAATGTGGTCAGTGTGACCAAGAAGCTGACTTTTGTGTTTTATTTCACTGTAATTAATTTTGAAATTAAAGAGCTGCAGGGGGTTAATCACTCTTATATGGGATGACACAGCTAGACAGCCCCTTGAGATGTCTGCCGTTAATGTCTCTGCAGATGAAGAAGCCAAGCTCAGTCTGGTGAAAAGCTTGCCCAAGATCGTACAGTAAATAAAAGTGGAATCAGGATTATAATCCAAGGTCTATGCTCTTTCTTAAATTTTTATTATTTTTTTAATACCTAAGAAGATTTTTTTTTTTTAATGTGGAAACTTCCCCTATGTATCCAGAAGATCCTGGCCTTTTTGAATAGCAAATTTATGACCAGGAGTACAGGGCCAATCAAACAAAGTGATGGGTAAGTTGCTGACAAGATAGGAGAATTTGTCCAATACCCTACATTTCATATTCAAAAAACACATCTTGCTACAAAGCCTCATTTCCAAGTCTCGGAGCTTAACAATAATGACTTCCTCTGGATGGCCATTTACAGTTTAAAAGCACTTTCCAGTTTAAAGGTGCTTTCATGTTGTTTCCTTATTTCTCCCTCGCAACAAGAAGCCTGGGTTCTTTGTAACGTTGTCCCCAATTTACAGATGAGAAGACTGAGACCCAGTGCAGGGATGTGGTTTCCTGGGGGTGACCTAGTTCCTGGCTTTCAGATGTCACCGTCTCACAGAGACGTTCTCCGGATTGGTCAGCTGTCCCACCCTGAAGCTTCCTGTCAGGCTCACCCGGCTTTATTTGTTCCATATCCATTATCCCCACCTGACCTGGTATGTAATTGTTTATTCCTTTATTGCCAATATCCCACAAAGGTCTCCTTCTCTGAGGTAGGGATGCTGTTGGTTTCATGCATACCTGCACTTCAGCACCACGGACAGCGCCAGCCCCAAGGAGACATTCTTCTTATTACTTATAATTTATTATTTATACTTATACTTATTTATACTAATAAAACTTATTACTTATAAATTAAATCGAATTTCTTACATGAGAGAGGAGCCAGTGGGAAGGAAGCCGCCTTTGGAGCAGCAGGTGTACTCCCTTCCCAGCCCTGCCTGTCCACATGCCAAGGCTGCTGGGTGGCCTTGAGATAATCATTACTCTTATGACTCAGTGTTTTCATCTATAAGTGGGGTACCAAGTGGGGTAATACACTTTCTTTGTGGAACTATTGTGAGGAACTGCATAAGACATTGCTGTTGGGATCCTACTTAACTGAGCATGTGGCTCTGGAGAGACTGGCCTCGGTTTTCTCATCTGTAAAAGAGATCTAACATTGACCGAGCTCAATGAGGCAGGGGGAGATCTGGGCTCAGCATGGGGCCTGGCATGGGATACAAATATAATAAATTCAGCTACTATTTCTGTTGTGGCTGTTTTATGAATGCATCTAAAGTGCCCAGCACAAAGTAGATGCCAAGCTGATGGCAGCTTTAATTATTATTATTAATATCATCCAAAGATGTCTTCTTTTTTTTTTTTCCTACAGTTATTTAAAAGTTAGGATTTGGTTCTTTGAAATTTGTTTTAAAAAGAAAGCAGATTTTTTTAAGTGTATAGGTTTGCTTTTTTGATTTCTCTTAAGAAGAAGATGAATTTCACACCTTTCCGAGTGTACACAATGCAAATGAAGATCTGAGACTCACCGAAGGCCGTTTGGAGCTAATTCTGGGCTGGTTTGACAACTACAACACTGAAGGGGAAGCATTGAGCTGACAGAGTGGGGCTTTCTTGGGTAATGTCCCAACCTCTCAAAATAGTCACTTTCCAGACTACCATTGTCGTATTGGAATTCTAAAGAATTTTTCGTTCATTGATACAACTGTGGCCCCTCCCCCCTTAGCACTCTTCACTGGTTCCCTGCTGTGTCTGGGGTGAAGTCCAGACCTTTGCATGATAGCTGGGGCCCCCTGTGCATGTTATCCCAACTGTCCCTCCCAGGCCTGCTTCCACCCTCCTTTGTCGGCCCTGGGCTTCTAAGCAATTCCCAAACACTTAGCAGGTGGATTTTTCCACCTCCAAGCCTTTCCTTGTGTGGGGTGCGTGCTAGGAGGATGGACTTACCTTGTCTGCATGGGAGTTCTACTCATCCCTGATACCTAGTTGTATGACTGTATCTCTCATCCACCGTTTCAGAGCCCCTCCCTTACTCCTGGTCAGGGAAAGGAAAGCTAGTGTTGTATCTTCCGTAGGATGTTGTGCACTCCCACTACAGATCCCAAACTGCTTGCCTGTGTCTATCCCATACTAGGGGGCAGGAGAAGGGGCTGTGTCGGGACCTCCCTGTTCCCAGTTCTCAGCACTTATGAGAGCCAAGGAAAAGGACTGTGGAATAAAGGGATGGGTACACAGGGGTGCAAGATGATTTTACTTCAGTGGATCCTAACATCTAAAATGTCTTTTTAGCTTTGAAATGGTGGGTTTTACAAAGAAACATTTTAAAAATAGGAAGCCATGGTCTTAATCATTTTTGAATACTTATTTCTGTGGCTACTCCAAAAAACATCACTTTGGGCTATATTTTCTCCTCTTTAAAAGAGTTTGTAACCAGAAGGCACCTGTGAAACCTTTTGGAAAAATATTCAGTAACACAAGGGCTAAGGTATCTGACCCTGTAACCCTGTAACCCTGCCTCTCCAGGGCTGTCAAACCCTAGGAGAAATCCATGCTGGGAGCTTTCTGGGGAGGTACGAGCAGGTGTGGGCTTCCTGTCCTGAAGCTTCTCAGCTAGGACCTTTTGATGTGGGGGTGGGGGGTAGGAGTTGGTCAAGGGGCCGAGGCTCTAGATGGCCACTTAGTGCCTTTCCACCTCAAAACCACAATGACCTGTGAAGTTCTAAAATCATTTACCTCCACAATTAGGATGATTGGTCTCCAGGGTTCTAAGATTTTAAAAGAGCATTTCTAGGATTCTAAGGTCCCAGGAGCCTATGGTTCTATGAGCTCAAAATTCTAGTTGTCTGGGAGTCAAGTCCTTAGTTTTCTTTTTCTGAGATTTTTAAAAAATTTAAATTGTGGTAAAATATACATGACATTTATCATTTTAACTTCTTGTAAAATGTACATTTCAGTGGCCTCAAGCACATTCACAGTGTAGTGCAACCATCACCACCCCCCGTCTCCAGAACTTTTTCGTCTCGTAAAACCAAAGCTCCATCCCTATTAAACTATACATCGCTATATCCTCTCCCCTACCTGCCGGCAGCCATCATCTTACTTCCTATCTCTATGAATTCAATTACTCAAAGGACCTCATAGAAGTAGAATCGTATAGTATTTGTTCTTTGGTGACTGGTTTATTTCGTTGAGCGTATCATCACGGTGCACACATGTTTGGGAATGAATGTCCTTTTTTTAAGGCCGAGTAATATTCCATTGTATGGATGTACCGTATTGTGTTTATCTGGTCTTCTGTTGGTGGATGCTTGAGTTGTTTCCACCTTTTAGCTGTTGTGAATAATGCTGCTGTGAACATGGGTGGACAAATTTCTCTTGGAGACCCTGCTTTCTGTTCTTTGGGGCATATACCCAGAAGTGGAACTGCTGGGTTGTATGCTGGTTCTATGTTTAATTTTTCAAGGAATTTCTGTACTGTTTTCCATAGTGGCTATTTCATTTGACATTTCTACCAACAGTGCACAAGGGTTCACATTTCTCCACAAGCTTGGCAACACTCATTGTTTTCTGGGTTTTTGATAACAGCCATTCTAATAGGTGTGAGATGGTATCTGGCTGTGTTTTGATTTGCATTTCTGTGATGATGAGTGATGTTTGAACATCTTATGTGCTCATTGGCTATTTGTATATCTTCCTTGGAGAAGTGTTTATTTAAGTCCTTTGTCTACCTTTTCCTTGTTGAATTGCAGAGTTCTTAAAATATGTTCTGGTATTAACCCCATATCCGAAATTTAATTTGCAAATATTTCCCCCCTTTTTGTGGGATGACTTTTTACTCTATTGATGGTGTCCTTCGATACACCGAAGATTTTAATTTAGAAGTATCTTTTTCTCTTGTTGTCTGCACTTTTGGTATTATATTCGAGAAATCAATTGCCAAATCTAATGTCGTGAAGATTTGCCCCTATGTTTTCTTTTAAGAATTTTGTAGTTTTAGCTCTTTCTTTTAGGTCTTTGTTCCATTTTGAGTTAATTTTTGTATGTGGTATATGGTAAGTGTTCAACTTCATTCTTCTGCATGCAGATAGTTAGTTTTCCCAGATCTGTGTGTTAAGAATATTATCCTTTCCTCCGTTGAATTGTCTTGGCACCTTTGTTAAAAATGATTTGATCATATAATTTTGGCTCAGGTCATGATCTCAGGACTGTGAGATCAAGCCCTATGTCAGGCTCCATGCTGGGCATGGAGCCTGCTTTTAAGGTTTTTTTAAATCCCTCTCCCTCTGCCCCTCCCTCTCTTCTCCCTCTCTTTGGCCATACATGTGAAGATTTATTTTGGGGCTCTCTCTTCTCTTCCATTGATCACCATCTGTATCTAGGCCAGTACCATCCTGGTCAATTACCATAGATTTTTCGTTAGTCTTGAAATCATAAAGTGTTTGACCTCCAACTTTGTGTTTCTTTTTCAAGATTATTTTGGCTATTTGGTGCCCCTTTAGATTCCATATGAATTTTGGCATGGGTTTTCTTTTTTTTTTTTTTAAAGATTTTATTTATTTATTTGACAGAGAGAGATCACAAGTAGACAGAGAGGCAGGCAGAGAGAGAGAGAGGGAAGCAGGCTCCCTGCTGGGCAGAGAGAGAGAGAGAGGGAAGCAGGCTCCTGCCAAGCAGAAAGCCTGATGCGGGACTCAATCCCAGGACCCCGAGATCATGACCTGAGCCGAAGGCAGCGGCTTAACCCACTGAGCCACCCAGGCGCCCCTGGCATGGGTTTTCTATTTCTGCAAGAAACATCATTGGGATTTTGGTAGGGATTGCATTGCATCTGGAGATTGCTTTGGGTAGTATTGATATCTTAACAATATGAACCCTCCCAATCCATGAACATGGGATGTCTTTTCATTTATCAGCAAATGGTTTGTAGTTTTCAATATACAGATTTTTTTGCCTCTTTGGTTAAGCTTATTCCTAAGTATTCTGTTCTTTTTGATGCTATTGCAAATGGCATTATTTTTAGATTGATTTTAGTGTGTGGAAACACAACTGAGTGCTTTGCATATTGATTTTGTATCCTGCTCCTTTGCTGAATTCATTCAATTTGTTCTAAGATCTATACTGTTTTAAAAACAGTCTTCAAAAAAAAAAAAAAACAGTCTTCAAAAGCTGTTTATAAGAGCCACAAGATCTTCTCAAAAGTATTATGTTATTTAAAATAAAATCATTTGGAATTCCTCGTAACAGGAAAGATCTGGTAAGGACAGAAATATATGGCAACAATTTTTTTTGTTTGTTTTTTTGAGGAATGTTAGTAAAACAAACAAACAAAAAAACCTCTGGCACATGCCATAAGTGTTGGTTGTGACAGAGAGGCGGAAGTCATGGGCTTCAGCTCAAAGAGGTCTGAGTTCAGATTCCCACTTCCCTGCTTATCAGTTGTATAGTTATGTAACCTCACTGAGCCCCACTATTTATCTATAGCTTTCAAACATGCTTCCCATTTTGCAAGATTGTTATTTTGAGAGTTAAAAATAGGGCATGAGGGAGCCTCTCTCAGGATCTCAGCAGGGGACACCTGTAATATCATTAATGTCTACCTGACCAGCCCAGGTGAGGATATGCTTGCCCGGATCACCTGCGTTTGAACCTGGCTGCCAGAGTAATCCCGGCATGTAGATGCTCAGAATATTGGAGGTACCAACCAGTTAAGGTTTTCTGCCTTTTTTGTCTTTCAGTTGGTCTTAGGTGTGCCTTGGTTTGATTTGGGTCTAGGTTTTGAACAACAGGCCATTGCAAACGGGGGTTTGCAAGTGAGAGGTCAGGCTACCCCTGGAGAGAATTAGGAAGTGGGCAAGGAACCCCTGGCCTCCTGTTGCCTTCTTCTTATTTAAGTTTTATTTGCATTAAAGTAATATGTATACATAGTCACAATAGGATAAGAGGCTTTTGATGAAACCAGCAGTCCTCTCCCCAGCCCCCTCCTTAGTCCTGATTCCCATTCCCCATGTAATCCTGGTAGCTTTTATTACCAGGGTGTCTCTACGTAACAACCTTATATGACTATCTTCTATTTTCCAATTTTAGATGTTACTCCTAATTTCTTACAATTAAAAATGTAGATTTAGAGATACAGCCTCTCCATCCATCTACACATATCTCTTCTCCTGCCTTTTTAATACTGTTCTAAGACAGTTTTAGGTTAAATATTCATTGCGCGACTTGTGTTTCGTAAAGTAGTCAGTCGTTTTGTGTGCTTGCTTGTTTTCTGTGTACCCATCATGGTTCATTCCTGTGTCCTGCAGAGGTTTTGTGTTTTGTTTTTTTAAGGAATATTTATTAGAGAGAATATGAGTGGAGGGGAGGGGCAGAGGGAGAGGGAGAAGCAGGCTTTCTGCTGAGCAGAGAGGTTGATGTGAGCTCGATCCCAAGACCCTGAGATTATGACCTGAGCTGAAGGCAGCTGCTTAACCACTGAACCACCCAGGCACTGACCACCCCACCCACCGCCCCGCCACAGTGTGATGAGCTGTGCTAAGCCATCTTCTGGTTCCTTTTTCTCATTTTCCCTTGAGCCTCTGACCCCAGGTGGTCTGGACTATTGATCCTACATACAGCCATCATCCTGGAGTCTCTGCCCATCTTCCATCCTGGAGGCCCTGGTTCCTGCACCCCGTGGCTTCCTTCTTCTTGGTTTACTCCCTCATTTTGGTGGAACACACCCTCCAGTAGTCTTCTGAGAAAGAGTGCAGTAGACAAGGTAGGCAAAGTAGGCAAAATTGCATGTCAGGAAAAGTCCTTACTCTGTCCTCAATCTTGAGTGATCATCTGCCTAGCTATAGAATTCCAGGGCCACACCCCATTTTCCCTCAGGATTTGGAAGGCAGTGCTCCAAAAATGTTCTCATCGCTTTGGGTGTAGCCAGGGAGAACCTCACTCTTGTTTGCTTACCTCTCTCTTAGTGTCTGAGCTCTCTTGTTTCTGGGCAGTGTGCCTTGGGTGTGAGTCTTTTTTCATTCATCTTTCTGGGCACTTGGGCAACCTTTTTCATGGTGCAAACTTTGCCTTTTGATCCTGGAACATTTTCTCATATTCTTATATTTTTAAAAGTTTCCCTCTTCTCTTTTATCTGTGACATCTCCTTCTACAACCCATACAATTGATTTTTGTGTCTTTTCTCGCCTGGCACTCATGTCATTGTCTTTTTGTTTCAGTCTCTGAGAGGTTTTCTTAACTTTATCTTCCCACTCTTTAACCAAATTTTTAAAATGCTGCTACGATTGTATTTCTTTTGTGAAGAGCACCCTGCTAGAATTTCATGGGTGCAATCGCTTCTATTATCTCACCGAGGGTGTTAATTATGTATTAAGTTATTTCTCCCGCATCAGTCCCATTTTCTCCAATTTCCTTTCTTCTGCTTGTTTTGGTCTCTGAGTCCATGTTCAGCCTGGAGGTTTCCCTCCCAGCTCTGAGGATCCTGTGTGTTTGTGCATTTGTGTGTGCGTGTGTGTGTGTGTGTGTGTGTGTGTGTGTGTGTGTGTAGGGGGCAGCTTGCCATGATGGGGACCTGGCCATCTCCTTGGCAGAACCCCCTATATCTGTTTCTGTAGGTTTTCCCTCCTGGCCCTGTTTTTCTCCCCAGAGAGGGGTTCCCCGTTTGCAAGCCTGGCTCCCAGGAATTGCAAGCTGAGTGAGGAAGGGACCTGGGGTCTCCAAAGTCACCATGTTTATGCTTTCACTGTATCTTCCTCTGGTTCAGCCCCCACCTTGCTGCCCATCCTCCCTCTGGTCTGATGGTCCCTAACCAGGGTTCTTTGGAGCTGATATTTTCCCTTGAAACGAAACCCCCTTCTTCTGTGGAGACTAGCGGGAAAGGGCCTGGTTCCCTGAATGGTTGTGATGGGGGAGGGGTCCAGACCCACCTGCTCATACAGGTTCTAGGTCAGACCACATACCTGGGTCTGAGCCACCCGGGGCCTCTGGCCAAAGCTGTTTTGGCTTCCTGTAACACCCCCTCCCGCAACCCTTCCCTTCTCCTCTCCCAACCCTCTCCTAAGGCTTTGGTTTCAGTTTTTTCTGCTCAGCGCAGCCAGTCCACTCATCCATCCCTCCAGCTCCCAAACCTTTGTCCTTGGAGGGCCATGCCTTTCTGATGGCTTTACTGTTGATGTCCTGGGATGTCAGCAACAAGTAGAGGGACGTGGGCTTTCAGATGCCATTTCAGCAGAAGTGCCCTTTGGGTCCCACTGTCTAACCCTATGACGCCACCAGTGGAAGCCCCCACACCAGCATTACTCGCACTCATACCTGGAAGGTCTCAGAGAGCTGAAAGTGCTCCCAGAAGGTGAAGACCTGCGCGTCACCTCCTCGTGGAACACGGGGTAACACAGCTCACAGCTTCTGGCGGCCGCCACCTGACGGGCTGGTCGTGTCTTAATGACCATTGGTCCCATTCATAGCAATTAGCTTCACCTTCCAGAACATCCTTCGAGGACTGGTTGGGCGACCTTCGGTGGGTCATTGACCCTTCTGACCTTCATCATCTGTCCTGCTGGGTGATATTACCTTGTGGATTCAGAGAATGTGTGTGATGACCCAGGGTTGGGCACGAAAGAGGAATCGGGCAGGTCCCAGAAGGGTGCCCAGGCTGGTGGGGGAAGCAAGAGCATTGGCTGGGCAGGCTGGAGCCCTGATCTGGTTGGGTGAGGGATAGCATTTGTAGCAGGCGTCTTGGAGGAGGCGGCCTTTGGGCTGACTGTGTAGGGTGAGTGGAACCGGAGTGCCTCAAACAGAAGGGCAGGGAGGGGTCCCAGGTGGAGGGAAGAACAGGAGAAAAAGACAGGAGGCCTCCAGCGGCTGAGGCAGCATGGACAGGGCAGGGCAGGGATGGGCATGTTGTGCAAGGCGAGGTCAGAGCACCAACAGGGCCTGGCCCAGAGGGGGCGCCATAACCCCAAGCGCTGAATGTGACCAGCCTGGCCCCGACCTGAGGCCCCAGGTCTTTCCTGAACACATTTGCGCACGCATGTCCTTCCGGGCTGTGGCTTCCTGGGAGGTTCCTACGAAATCTTTCTGGCTGCATCTGGCCTTCTTTTCGGGAGGAGGGATGCAGAGACGTTTTGGTTGTCCCCTTGAGCCTAAAGTCACTCTGCAGTGGTAGTTGGCTCAGGCATTTAAAGATGATTAGGACTGAATGTTCCTGTTTTTAAAACATTTCCCAGGAAAAACAAATGGTTGAAAGTTAAACATTTTGGCTATTAGGATGGAGCAGAAGAAAGATTGCATTTGCCTTTTAAATATGGGCACCGGCGCTGAGTCGGGAATCCAGAACCCTCTGGTGCTGGACCGCGGGCCAGGCGGGGAAGGTGGCAGGCCCTGCCCGCAGGTCGGTGTGGGGTCTGCTGTCCCAGGACGGGTCCTTCCCACCCCGGGTGTCTGCACACCCAGCTCTGGGCAGGTTGACCTACCAGCAGACCCCAGGCGGGTGACCTCATCTCCCTAGCCCCCTGTCCTCATCTTCGTCTTCCCAGCTAACATTTCCGGACTGGATCAGCTCTCATCCAGGTTGAAGCCACATGCCTGTAACTTTCCGTATTCTGATGCTCTGACATCTTGAGGCCTTGCTGAGCCTGGAGGCACGGCCTCTCCCAGGGTTAACCAGTTCTAGAGAGAGTAAAAGGACCGACCTCTGACAATGCCTTTCCTATACAAACCAACCCGCCCAGAGCCTCTGCCTACAACCCTACCCCTCTCCTTTATAGGCTCTCTGGCTCTCAGCTTCTACCTGGGCTCCTAGTCGCCCCAGGCACCCAGGCACCCAACAGGTGGGGGCAGCCCCTGGGCCCCCGAATCTGCCAGAATTGTCTAGCCTAGCCAGTCCTAAACTCGCTTACCCTGCCTCCCTGTCTTGTCCCTTGGAAACCACAACAAGGCTCTGGTCCAGGTTTCTTCTTCACTCCCTCTGCCTCCTGACCCACTCTGGCTTCCCCATGTGGCCAGTAGGGCCCTGAATGCCGCCTGTGTCTAGGGATCTGGAAGTATAAACTCCTGGATTCGTGACAGCCATTTCCATGTCTGTGCGTCTTACTCAGACCTGAGTGAAACAAATTCTGGGGGAAGTACAGAACCGGCGCTTTGCAATCTTCCTAGCGTGCTCCTGGCAAGAGCCCGAAATCCTTCTTACAGACAAAGACACTGAAGCTCAGAGAAATGAGTTTTCACCCCAGGCCAATCAGCCAGTAGGTGGAAATAGGATTCAGGCTATTTTGGGCTCCATGGTGAGCCCCTCTATGGCTAGACTTCCTCTTACCTGGGGAGCTGTGGGAATCTAGAAACATTGACTGTAAAATGTAAATTGCCTATGACACTGCCTTGCTCACATCAATGCTCACATCAGGACAACAGAAGACAAATTTTGCAGGCACAGCCACTGTGCGTGTTCCTGTCCCCGGGCTCTAGCCACTGGCCCAGGCATGCGTCTTCAGACCTCTCCTGCCTGTTCCGTCTTCACGCGGAAATCCACATCCCCCGGCGCTGTCGGCCGCGTCCTGTGTTTGTGCTTGGCTGTGCAAGTCCATCCCAAGCACTAATGCACCGGAGCTGCATTGAAACCCACTGGGGGCTCAAAGCAGAGTCGTGGGGCTTGCTCCATCCCAGTGTGATTCTAGACCATGCGCCGTACCCAGAGCCTGCTAATGTGAGTCTCCCAGACACTAGCAAGTGTTTAAACACAGAACTGTCAAAGATGTACTAAAAATGCAATCAGAGATCGTTACGCCGTCTCTTTATTCCATCCCCCTCTGCTGTGTTTTGTGAGATGGGAATGGGCGGGAAAAGCCATAAGTGGGCATTTTCCTGATTGTCGCTGCATTTAGAGAACACTAAAACTCTGCCGGGCTCCACGCGTCGCTCCGGGAATGGCATAGATTATAGAGAAGCTGCACAGATCTTGTTGAATTTAACGGATTATGCAGTTTGGAGGCAGCACTTTCTTTCTGTTCGATGGGATGGATATGCATGAGCGATAAAGAATTGTAGCCCTTCGGAAGGAGATTAATCTTGGAAGTGCAAGTAGCAGAGGTTTGCATTCCTGTCCCTCTGTGAGCCCGGAACGCTGTGCACACTTGCTGCCTTGTGGCATCCGTATGTGGATGCGTGTCTATTAGGATATATACGGCAAGTGGAAAGTTCAAACGCTATGGTCATCCTCTACGACTCAGCTGACTCTGCCTAATGGTCCTTTTACCACCAACAAATCCATGGCTAGCAAATGCCAGGAACTCAGATAATCTGGTGGAAAAGAAAGGAAGCGTTTAGGGAGAGGGTCTGAGCGTTGCAGAATATACAGGTAGGACAACACCCAGCATTCTGGAAGCAGGGCTGGTTTCCTTGAGGACTTGGGGCTTCTCAAGGATCAGGTTGGGAGATCAGCCACCCAGCCCAGGACCTAACCAGCCTGTCACGCCCATCCTTAGCTCCTCCCACCTGTCCTCCTCTCTTTCCAGTCCACAGCTCATCAGGCATGTCCCGGGAGGGGTGGTGTGGCCGCTGTCCAGCACTCCCGAGGCGGCAAAGCAGGGGTTCACGTCCCGGCTCTCCACTGTCTCGCTGTGTGACCTCAGGCAGTTCCGACCCCTCTCTGGTCTCCAGTTTCCCCCGTCGTTTGCTCTGTGGTGTGGATGGAACCCCTGTTTGCCACTTCTGGGACTGAACTCATGGCCGAGTCTTATTCATCAAGGTGTCCCTGACCGTGTCTCTCTAGGGTCTGGAACAGGGGCTGGGGGATGGTATTACAATGGGGCCCAGCCTCCAGGAAGAAAGCGAGTTTCTGGTTTGATGGGATTTTTTAGGTGGGCTGACTGGATTCTTTGCTTCTGAGGGGCCGACGAGGGGAGGTGCGTAAGAAAAAACACGGGGACCCATCTGTCCCCTCTCTCAGCTTCACCTGCTGCAGAAAAGTCCCTCTGCCAGGGTTCAGGCCCTTCAGGCACTTTGTCAGTCAGGTGCTTCCCTCACGTACTGGGTGGCTCCCCTGCAGGCCAGCCCGCTTCCCTGCCACCGGGAGGACAAAGGGAACAGCGTTAATTTCGTCTGTGTGCTGAAGACTTTGCGTTCATCTCATCTGTTTACCCACAAAGTCCCTACCAGTTACCCAGTCACCAAGGTCCACAAACTCTCCCCAGTTTCGCGGCACAGAGAGAGGCAGGGGGAAGGCAGAAGCCAGGCAAGAAAGCCTGTGCTGGTTGCTCAGGGGGCATTTTATCCACAGTCAAGCTGGTAAGAGTTGCAGGATCATGGGAGCACCTGGAAGCTAAGGTAGACTTAGGCTGTAACAACAGAGGTAGCAGTCCTAGAATAGAGGAGGGGACTTCTCGACACCACTCCAGGATGGTCAGTCCATTCCAGAGCTTTAGTTCCGGCTCCCTGACTCCCACTTGGGAGAGAGCAGGTCTGATCGGAGAAGATTCAAAGATGGACATTCAGGGTTAGGGGGCGGGGAGGGACATGGGTCTGAAAACATGCCCTGCTGGGACAGTTGGAGAAATGGTTTGGGGGAAAGATGAGGGGACCCAAGAGTTGGAGGTTGGTTGGTGCAAAGAAGACAGGCAGAGTTATCCCAGGATGGATGGATTGATTAATAAATGTATTCACCATCTCTCCCCATCCATCCATTCATCCATAATCTGTCCATCTCTGTCCATCCATCCTCCAACCCGCCACCCACCCACACACTCACTGGGAGGCAGTGGGCACGATGGTTTGGGGTGCCAGTTCTGGATGAGTTTGATGAGGCCAAGCCCCAAGGTCTAAAGTGCCCAGTGCCGTCTGCGGTTACCAGTCCCCTCATTAGTGAATTGTGTAAACTTGAGTAACTTCTCTGAGCCTTGCTTTTCCCAGATGGAAAATGGGGATAGTTCTACTTTGGTGCCTGTGACGGTTATACACAGCTGGCGAGTTGCCAGGTCCAAGTGACCATCCAGAGAGGTATGTCGTGGTTGGACGTCCAGCTCAGAGGGGCGCGGTGCCGGACCCTTGATGTGTTTGCCTATGGACATGCCCGCTGCCTCTGAGCCACGTGGCACCTGCTTCTCAGGGAGAGCCCAGACGGTATTTGAGGGTATCAGGCATCAGGTTGTTGTTCCTGTCTACACCTGGCTTTGTGTACAGGAGCCTTGACCTCCATCCACTCCTCCCTGGGAGGGAAGAAGCCTCAGTTCCCTCCTCTGCGGAGGTGGGAGGAGCGGGGCAGATCCGGCCGCTTCGTGCTCCCTCCCCAGTCCCCGGTAGTCGGGAGCTGCAGAAATAAGTGGAACCGTACAGTTGGAGTCATTTATTAATTAGCTTAAGTAACACCCCCAGTCAGAGACAGGACGTAAATACATTAGTGTGGCTCCCCCCACCAGGGCGGGGCTCAGACTGGGACAGACGGGTGATGTGAAGTCGAAATGCAGAGTCAGAGCTGGAAGGCAGTGAGCAGAGGCCACCCCTCGTCCCCCGATTACAGTGTGGGAAGGGGCTCAGCGAGGGCTCCCAGCTGACTCCGTGGCTTGGAGGCCTTGAAGGAGTCAGAGTCGCTGACCCGGAGATGCGGGATCGGTTGGACCAATGTCCAGCGGCCCCACCCCTGCTCACCTGCTGTGGGACCTGGGCAGGTTCCTGGCCTGAAAGCCTCATGTCTCCAGCTACAGAGCTTGTCTTGGAGAGTTCCATGGGGACTGGAGGGGCCGGCCTTTATCCAGGGTGGCTGGCCCGACGATGGGGTCCAAGAGATGGCAGTCTTCTCTGGGGTGACCTCCATGATCCTTCCCCAGATGCTCAGGCCCCCGCAAAATTCCTCCCTCCCCTCCGGCAGCCAGAGCAGGGCCTCTGAGGGCTTCTCTGCTTCATGTCACCCTGTGATGCTGTTGGTGGCTTTATTTGCCAGATTTCTCCTGGGACCTGCCAAGGATGGGACGAGTCAAGCAAACACATCTAGTCCTGTACCCTGCAGCTCTCTGGCTCAGTTTGGGGAACAGGCAGGTGCTCTGGGCCGGGCCCAGCAGGGTAGGCACGTTGGGGAGGCAGAGGGCCTGGAGAGCCCAAACTGGCAGCACCGAGGGGTGGGGGCCTGCTGGGAGTGGGCAGTTCCTCAAAATGAGGGACGTGGGTTGGGTGTGGGTACTAGGGACAGGTGGGGAGTGGGGCAAACAGCTTCCTGTCTGAGGGAGGCACAGATACTCAGCCCTTGTCTAGGCTGGGAGCATGAAATTTTACAATTGATTGATCAATTTTTAGAAAACAAAGAATGGCATTTTGTGGGGGGGGACTTTTTGCATTTTTTACACTGGCAACCAGACTCAAATAGAAAAGTTATGCCAGGGGCGCCTGGGTGGCTCGGTGGGTTAAAGCCTCTGCCTTCGGCCCGGGTCATGATCCTAGGTCCTGGGATCGAGCCCCGCATCGGGCTCTCTGCTCGGCAGGGAGCCTGCTTCCTTCTCCTCTCTCTCTCTCTCTCTCTCTCTCTGTCTACTTGTGATCTCTCTCTGTCAAATAAATAAATAAAATCTTTAAAAAACAAACAAAAAAAACCAAACAAACAAAAAAAAAAGAAAAGTTATGCCAAACAAAATGTGCCTGTGGGTAGGTCTGGTCTGCAAGTGGTGGCCCAGAGAAGCTGACACTGTGGATAGCAAGGGCTGTGCGTCTCTGTTCAGTGTCTTCCGAAACCCCGGAGCGGTTTGGAGGGGTAGGTGCGCTTCTGCCTGCTTTATAGCGGGGAAACCGAGGCAACCACCTGGTGAGAGGCCGAGCTGGGTCTGGGGCCCCGGCCATAGAGCTTGTCATTGTCTCGGGGCTCCGAGAATGGATAAATGCCAAGGAGGAGAAAACCCTCTTTTCTCAAACCTGCGAAGGATTCTGGGGCGCCTGGAGAGGCACCGTGGGCAAGATTATGGTTTTCCGCCAGTTTTTGGGAAAACTTCTGTCTTGCTCCCTTCCCCACTCCGGGGCCGGGCTGGGACTCAGACGGCCCCCGGGCAGCCGTTTGGCACAGCTGCAGAGCTCAAGACCAGACAGGATGTGTAGGTCCTGGTTTCAGGGGTGGGGCCAGGGCGGGAAGAGAGAAGGTTCCGACTACAGGTGGACTCTTCTGTTCCCTTGCAATCTGAATACAACAGTCGTAGTTACGGGCCCCAAACATTGTTGTGTTATTGTGTATCATTCTCATGACTTACTGTTGCCCACAAGGCTCGCCCTGCCTCTTCCCGGAGCTCTCACAGGGCCAGGAAAAGCACACTTCTTCCTGCAGCGCCTGTTGGGAGCCAAGTCTGACCACGCGTCTGTCCCATCCGATCCGATATTGTGGGCATCAGGACTCAGTAAGGCACAGGGTCCTTAGAAGTTAGGGCATTTCTGGAATTAGGTTCTCGACAGAACACTCACGGGGCAGAAGATCCAGAGTTTCATGTCACAGGCCAGGGCGGGAAGGCCCGGCTCTTCCTGGACTGTGTTCCCCTGGGGAGCCGGTCACGGGGCAGGGGCTCTGTGAAGCCCAAGGGGCCAGAAAGGTCCGTAGCCCCCAGGAAGGGGCATTCTCCGGGCATACCCGCCTTGATCAGAGGGGAAACTGAGGCTCAGAAAGGTTGAGTGACTTGCTCATTTGGGAGGTGACGGAGCTGGGATTGGAACCGACTGAACACTTGCCAGGCGTCAGGACAGCGCCTGCGTCCTGGCCTTGTGGGGGGCACTTTCCTGGGCTCTCCCCGAGCCGGTGGAACGTGTTAGGGTCTCATAGAACTGGCTCGGAGTCCAGCTCCGCCACCTCTAGACCGTGTATCCTCCCGCTTGTCGTAAGCTAGCTTCCCGAGCCTCCGTTTCTACCTCGGCGCTGTGGAGATGCGAGTGCTCGGCTCAGCACCTGGACAGAGGGACTCCAGGAGCCCTTGGGGACCACGGGAACTGGCGTTTACGCTGAAGCATTTGGGACCAGAGAAGCGACTTTCTTGCTGAAACAGGTGCCTGGTAAAGCTTCGTGTCCCTGTACTGGCTCTTACAGAAACCAGAGTTCAGGTCATTTAGAAGTTCCATCGGGGGCCACAACGACTCTCCTGTCCAAGGCCCACGCTGGGCTGGCATGTGCCCACACCATGCTTGCCAGAGCCACCAGGGCCCGCCCTGCCCAGAAGGGGGCCAGGTGAAGGGCTTGGGCCTGCGGGGTGACTCACCTTCAACGTTACATTTTTCATCCAAATCGGGGCCCACGGGCACCATCATGATTTTTTCCCAGGCCCAGAGAACCCGGCGATTGAGGCTGGTGGGCGATGGGGAGGCAGAGATCCGAACCTGGGGTCAGGCTGGCTCCTGGGGGCCAGTGGGAGCCGGGGCTGGGGGTGGAGGTTTACTGAGTCCGAGGGGCTGTGGTCGTTGGTCATGGGGCTGGCGGCCACGCTGGAGCCCGGCCTACAGCCGGTCAGGCGGGAAGCAGCTCCCACCCCTGCTCAGGGTGTCTCTGCAAGCTGAAGGCAGCAGAGGAAGAAAGGGAAGGAAGTGTGGTGTGGGAGAACGGCCGGGGCTCTGCACCGAGCCAGGCTGGGAGGACCTGCGGCTGGTCCAGCCTGTGGTCTGCGTACACAGCTTTGTTCGGGTCGCACTTGGCTTGGACAGTCAAGGTTGGGCCCTTCCCCAAGTGGGGGGTCTCCAGAGGTTTCTGGAGGTTTCACGGGCTCTGCAAGGAACTTGTGCTTCCTGCTGGAGCGTGCAGGCTCCCGAGTCAGACCCCCTGTGTGGTCCGTGGCCTGAGACAGTGAGGCTGGGGACCACGCCTGGAGGTCCGGGGCGGGGTCTCCTTTCAGGGGAAAAGCAGCCCCAACAGAGGAACCCCTGGAAGCGGTCAAGTCCCGAAGGTGAGGCCAGGGGCCCGGAGGCAGCGGTGCAGGTTCCTCCTGCTGGCCCGGGGCTGGTGGCCTGTCACCTAGCTGCCCCCAGAGCAGGAAGGCTGCAGGAGGAGGAAGGGCCCGGCTGCTGCCACCTCTGATCCGAGGGCACTGATGGGGGGCCGAGCAGCTCGGGCTGCTCCCCCCGGGGGTTCCGGAGGCTCTCGCCCACCACCCTCCCCTGGCTGGAGGGTGGCTCTCAGCCAGCCAACAGCGGGGCGCCGCGTGTCTCTGTCCATCCCTGCAGGCAGCCTGCCCTATGAGTACAAGATCGTGATTGCCGGCAACCACGAGCTGACCTTCGACCAGGAGTTCATGGCTGACCTCATCAAGCAGGACTTTTACTACTTCCCGTCCGTGTCGAAGCTGAAGCCGGAGAACTACGAGAACGTGCAGTCCCTGCTGACCAACTGTGTCTACCTGCAGGACTCAGAGGTCACCGTGCGGGGCTTCCGCATCTACGGCTCACCATGGTGAGTGCGCCCCGGGCACCTTCCCGACCTCGGCCAGGGGTGGGGGGCTGGGGGAGCGGGGACTGAAGGCGCAGAGGGAAGTGGCCTGGGAGAAGCACCGGGGAGGTCCAGACCCCAGCCCTCCTAGCACCCCGGTGTGGCCCCCGACCAGTCACGGCTGCGCTCTGAGCTGTGGTTTCCCCATAACTAGCTGGTAAGTCGTTCTGTCACCTCTGCTCTGTGTGCTGTTTGTCTCACACACAGGCGGCTACTGTTATTATCCCCAGTTTCCAGGTGAGGAGGCACAGAGAGTGTGCGGATCTTGCCAAATGTCAGAGCTGGGATTAAAGCCAGGCACTCTGGTTCCAGAACGCCTTCTTTCAACCATAATTCTGTATGCTAGGACTCTCCCCATTGCCCATGTCCCCTGACATGTACCAAACGTGCCTGGGTGAGGGATGATGAGCGATCAGCCAGGCTGAGGAATGGCAGTTGGGATTTTCATGGAAGGCCGAAACCTGGTTTTCCGTGTCAGGGATGAGAGTTGTTTCACTCACGAGTACACATCAAGCTCTTTCTCTTTGTTGGGCACACAGAATCATCAGGCCTCATCCCTGGCTCAGTGGGGATCATGGTGAGAACGAGTCATGACTCTTCTGCGTGATGGTCCATGTGTCCTTCAGAGCCCTGGTGATGTTGATGGTGATAGTGATAGGGGGATGGTTGTGATGGCCGGTATAGTGGTGATGATGATGATGATGGTGTTGGTGATGGTGATGATGATGATGGTGATGATGATGATGGTGATGATGATGGTGATGGTGATGATGATGGTGGTGATGGTGATGGTGATGATGATGATGGTGATGATGATGATGATGATGGTGGTGATGGTGATGGTGATGATGGTGATGGTGATGATGGTGATGGTGATGATGACGATGATGGTGATGGTGATGGTGATGGTGATGATGGTGATGATGATGATGATGGTGATGATGATGATGGTGATGATGATGATGGTGATGATGATGGTGATGGTGATGATGGTGATGGTGATGATGATGGTGATGATGATGATGATGGTGATGATGATGATGATGATGATGATGATGGTGATGGTGATGGTGATGATGATGATGATGATGATGATGGTGATGATGATGATGATGGTGATGATGATGATGGTGGTGCCCGTGATGGTGGTGGTTGTGATGGTGATGGTGGTGGGCAGCAAATCATTCCTGAGCAAATTCAGTAAGGCAGTCCCTGGGCTAAAGTCTCCATACGCATTGTTTCTAATTCTAACTCAGCCCTGAGGAATTTATAAATCCCAGACTGATTTATTGCCCTCATTCTGTAGAGGGACAGACCAAGTGGCCCTTAGAGGGCTTAGAGCTGGCAATAGCCACAGGGTGCCAAGTGCTGGCAGGTGAGGAGGGGACCAAGGGGGCTCCTTGGAGGAGGTGAGGTGACCTGAGCAGTGAGGGAGGAGAAGGGCATTCACAGCTACGGAGAGGTCACGGCTGAAGCTGCACCATCAGAAGTACACACAGGGATGAGGGTTGATTTGGGAACACACGGGGACTGTGTGGGTACAGGGACTTTGGGCAGAGCTGTTACCAACACAACGTGTCTGGGAAACCCCTGGGCTGTCTGGCACGTGCCATGTGGTAACAACTGGTGCCCAGAGGCTGCTGGCGGGTTTAGGACCTGGTTCCATCTTGCCAAGGCATCCTCATGAGGTGGAGGGAAGATGTGGGCTGTCCCACGGTCCCCGAGCCACGGGAGGCGTCTGCTGCCATCTCTTTGCTCCTCTTCGTGTCTGGGGTCTTGATGATCTCCCTGGGGTCTTGATGATCAAGGACCACTGGGGCGCTCGAGGACAGGCTGAGATTGGTGCCAAGGATGGGAGCGGAGAGGAGGCGGTTGAAGCTGCCTGGCAGGCTGCTGCAGCCCAGACGTGGAGAAGGAGTCTAACTGAACATGCTGGAAGGACTGGAGTGTGAGGAACAAGAGGGAAGTCAGGAGAAGAGGCCTTCAGGTACCAGACCAGGCAGCCTGGACAGCATCTCCTTGCCCCGTGTTTTGAACACCCCCTTGTCCCTGCATGTCCACACACATACACAACACTTTGATAAAATATTCTATTCTGTAGGAGTTAATAGTGTGGCTTGGGAACCAAACAGTATCGGCTCAAATCTTGGCCTCACCTTTTATGGGCTGTGTGACCCTGGGCAAGTCACTTAACCTCTCTGTGCCCCAATTTCCTTCCCTGCAAAATGAGAGTGAGAGTGCATGTCCCGCAGACGGTGGTCGTGAAGGCGGCAGGAGGGGTGAGCTGAGCCTGGTGCCTGCACCCACAAACTCTCCATGAACGGAGCCCCATTGCTCTTACATGCTGCGGGGGCCAGCCTTCAACTCTGTCTTGGCCAGAACCCAGAATGTGGCCTGGAGGACAAGCAAGGGATGGGGAATGGCAGATGTCACTCAGTGTCTACCCCCTTCCCCCACAGCAACTGTGAGCACCCCTATGGCTGGGGGCTGAACAAGCTCTTTGACAGCCTGCTCTCAGGCTCATGGGTGTGTCGAGGGCCAGGGAGTTGGACTAGCCCCGTGCTCCCCTCTGCCAGCTAGATGCCAAGGTCAGGTGCTCTGAGGCCCGAGTGAAGTCCAGCTGCTCTGTGCTCAGGCCGCCAGTGGTTCCTGCCTTCAGCTTTTGTGGTTTCCAGCCTGGATAGTTCTAGACCCTTTAGTTCCAGACTTTCCTGGGGACTTCCTAATTTCTCCGTGTCCCCTTTCTTGTCGTCCTGGCTGGGGCACACCCACTGCCTGATGCCATGTGAAGCTCAGTACTGAGTATAGGAGTGGGAGGGGCTCAGGGCAGAGAAGGGACCCCAGGAGGCCCTGGTGAGATCCAGGAGGGCTCCCTGTAGGAGGGGGGATTTGAACTGTGGTTTCTGCAAGTGGAGGAGGCAGGAGAGGAACCATAATTCTGAGCCCCACTCCGTGCCAGGCTCCCCCGGACTCTTCTGGTTGCTGTTATGCAGCCGTCGATGCTGAGGGCTAAAGGGTACCTTGTCTATGCTCCACGTGCAGGCTGTGGGCTGGAGTGTCGACAGCTGCCCTGGTTTCCCTTGGGCCCCATCTGGGGCTGGGAGCGGATGGGGAGAGTCACAGCAATAGCCATGGGCCGGCGGTTGGTTAGTAAGAGAAGGGCTGTTCAAACTGGGATGCTATGACTATTTAGCTGTGTGACTTTGGGCAGGTGCCTTAGCCTCTCTGGTCGCTCTGTAGAGTGAGGAAATGATACTACCATGTTACAGTTGTGAAGTCCGTGTGGGCCCATCCAGATGAAGGCCTGGCCCAGAGCAAGGCCCTGGAGGTTGGTTGCTCCCGCATGGAGGTGGGGATGAGTTTAGCTCTATTCCAGCTGATACCTCGACAGCCCCCGAGGCAGGGCCAGGACTCTCCCATTTCACAGAAGGGCAAGCAGAGGTGCAGGTGCATGCGGCTTTAGACTGGTTGCCTAGACTCCTCGTCTGGACTCTTCCTGGTCCAGCATAGAGGCCATTCAGCGTCCTTGTACAAAACCTACTTCACACCAGGCCCAGAACAGCGGGCTCTGTTCCTTGGTTCTCCAAAAAGCCTTCTGGCACGTCTAGACCTTACAGTCCCCACGAGCATACTGAGGAGCTCATGGTCAGCTGCTAATTGCTTCATTCGTTTGTCAAGGCTTTACTGAATGCCACACACTGATCGAGGCCCTGGGGACAGGCTGAGAACCAGACAGGTGCAGCTCTGGCCTTCACGGGGTTTATGTCATCGTGGGAGACACATCGGCCACCAAATCCTTGATTCCCCAGAGGCCAGGAGACGAGGGGCGGGAGCTGGGGTCAGGGAAAGCATCCCCTGGGAGAGGGGCTGGACACAAGCAGCGATGCAGGGCCGGGGGCTGGGGGCTGGGGAAGAGTGTGCTAGGCATAGGGAACAGCTCAGGCAAAGGCCAGGAGGCTGGCAGGGCTGTGGGCATTCTGGAGGCCGACGCTCAGTGCTCAGTGTGTCACAGCTCCCTCTGCCTGTCACCCTGTGTCATCAACCTGCTGGGACCCTGCACAGCACAGCTGAGATCCAAAGGGGACACAGCACTCATACGTGCAGGCTGTCAGCCAAATGCTCGTTCCCTGTGTCCAGACACATCAGGGCATCCCCAGGCTCTGCCTCTCGCTCCAATCTGACCTGGTGAGTCCTGTGTCTCCAAGCCTCGGTGTCCCAAAGGCATAAGGGGACATGCCCCTGCCGGGCTCCTCTGTGCTGCTCCCAGGTGACACTGGGCCTCGGGATGGCCACAGCGTCTCCTGGTCCCACTGCCGATTCTGCCTGGTGCGAGGGTTGCGCGCCCCCCCAGCTGTCTGCCGAGGCTCAGCACCCCCGCGCCGCCCGCCCGGACATATGGCGGCTCATTAGCAGGGTAGTCCGGCCAAGCTGGTGGTAATTATTACGAAGTTCAGATGTTTGGGTTTCCCTTTCTTTTCCCTATTCTCCCCACATGGACTATCACGGGGAACACAGGAGCTGCTCTCTCCAGCTTTAGAAGTGGAATCATACCCGTGGGGGGATCGGGGATGGAACAGAGCACTGGTCACGAGTGCCCAGATTGCAACGGTATCTGGAGCCTGTGGGCAGGGCCGACCCAGGTTGAGGGCCAGACCTGTTCTGTGTGACCCTAGCAGGCAGAGCAGGAGAGCACAGAAGACAGGGACAAAAGGCAGCTCTCATCAGCGCGGGAAGACCGTCCCACAGGCAGGAGCCCAGAAGGGCAGTGATATGTCCTGAGTGCTGAGCTGCCTGGCACAAGGGGTATGCAAGCACAGACCCACTGTGTTTGGGCTTGGCATCTTCCCAGCCCCTGCCCGCTTACGGGGTCCCAGTTCCTCTGCTTGCGTGGAAGGTCCCCCTGCAGAGGGAGGGTCCTGCATGCTCTCGGGGGCTAGGTGGGCAGGGAGCGTCATCTCGGTGCTGCACGTGGGGCAGCGGCATCACGACCAGGTTGGCCTTGACGTGGAGGACTGTCTAGAACAAGCGAGGAAGGGGACACAAAGCAAACCCATGGTCACCACGATTGGCCCTTCTTCTAAGTGGTGTCACCGGGGGATGCTGTGCGTGGGAGAGAATCCTTCCGCATTTCCCTTGGGCCACATGTTCTGAAGGCCACAAGGCCACCGTGTGCCCGGGCCCCTGCGGGACTCTGGAGATCCAGACATGCATCAGGCCTGGCCCCGCCGTGATGGCTGGGTGGGGGGCAGTTTCGTAACGGCCAACACCCCGTGCCGACCCAGCCTTGGTCCAGGGCAGCCCCCAGCCCCGTGCTTGCCTGCATGTCCCCCTCGGTCCTTGCTCCTGCAGGACGCACAAGACACGGTCACACACACACCCAACTAGGCCTGGAGGCACAGGTCACGGACCGTGTGTTCTTTAGGGGAACCGCTAAACTGTCTGTCAGAGCAGTGACGCGGATTCCTGTCCCCAGCGGGCCGTCCCTCGCCGAGCATCCTGGCCGGCACTTGGTACAGTCGGGCTTTTAAATCACATCCGTTCTGCTGTGCTGGCCTCCCCGCGTGGTTTCGTTTGCATCCCCTGATGGCCAGGGACGCCGAGCGTCTTTTGTCCGCCACTCGGGTGTCATCTTTTGTGAACTGCTCATGTCTTTTGCCCATTAAAAAAAATGGGTGTCTGTCTTGTCTTATTGGTTCGTAGGGATTCTTCATGTATTGCGAATGGGAACTCTTTGTCATAATGTGACAAGTGGCTTTTCGTCCTCTGGGACTCTCTCTCCCAGTCGTGCCTTCAGATGGCCGGAAGTTCTTAATTTGGGGGTAGTCAGACATATTCGTGTTTTTCTTTATGGCGGGTGCCCTTTGGGTTCTATCTAAGAAATCTCCCCTCCCTTGGAGTCGTGAGCATATTTCCGTGTTGTCTTCTGGAAGTTTGGTCTTCAGCCTTTTGTGCCTGGGTGTTGGATCTACGGGGGGAGAGTGTGTTGACGGTGAGCAGGAGGGATCCCGTCTCCAGCGTCTCCGCATGGATGCCCACGTGGCCCAGCACCGAGTGGAGACAGTCTCCTCCTGGCACGCCCACACTAGCCATTTCCACCTTTGTGCCTGGGCTCGGTGTCTGGTCCTCTACTCCCCCACTGGTCCCTTAGCTCCGGGAACCCGCTGTCTTCGTGACTTTGGCAATAGCTTTCCATCGTGCCTCTTTTCCAACTAGAATGTTGGAGGCTCCACGAGAACAGGGACCCAACTCTCTGTTCTGCGGTCTTTACTCCAGCGGCTGGGACCGTGCCTGGCTCATCAGAACAGTGTTGGTTGGGTGGCTGGAAGGATGGCCGGATGGACAGGTGACTGACGCCAGGCTGCGGGAACTCAGTTAACACTCGGGGGCTGGCCTGGCGCGGTGTTTCCGTGTCTTTCTGGGACCTTCCTCCAGGCCTTCCCCCAATTTTCTCACCTGCAAGGTCCTTCCTCCTCCTCCTTGATGCAGGTCCCTCCAGAGCAGAATCTGACCCTGCCACTTCCCTGCTTTCCCTGCTGCCTCTCACCCCCAGGCTGAGAAGGCCTGCCCCCTCCCCCACCCCCGCCCCATCTCTGGATCCGGTTCCCTCCCCGACCCCAGCAGAGGCTCCATCGCTGCGGGCCTCCCGACCCAAGTCTCTTGGGGGGCCAGTGTGTTTGTGACACCGCGCCCGGGGCACTGTGACTTGCAAGTCACAGGAAAGCCACGTCCGGTCCTCTCAGGAGCAGACTCGGCACCGAGCCTTGGGTAGAGGCGCTTAGAGGAAGGGGTGGGAACGGACCATGGAGAAAGAGGGAAGAGCGGAACTGTCACCGAATCTGAAGTGTTGGAAGAGAACTCTGTATACATACCGTATTCATTTATGGGTTTTGGATACATTTTTTGTTCTCATTTAACTGAAAACGGCCTTGATTTAAAAAAAAAAAAAAAAACCATGCGTGCGGGAGGGAATGAAATTGGCATGCAGCTCGTCCATCTGGTCTAATTACTTCTGGTATTTGGAAAGAAGGAATATAAACCTGCTGAGACATTAAACTTCGAGAAGAGGCTGCCGGCCGTTGCCGGGCGTCTGGGCGCTGATCCTGGTGCTCAGCTTGGAGGCCTGGCGCTGCCGGCAGGCAGCGGGGCGTGGGGGGACCCTGCCCCTCTCGCAGGGAGCCCCTGGCCTTGAGGACCGGCTCTCTTTAAATGCCAGGACTGGACAAGGCCATGCTTGACGCTCCTGCTGGCGGGCGGGACCCAGCCGGGTGATCCTGGGTTGGAGTCTTGGCTTTCCGTGAAGTGACCGCTGGGATAGGCCCCTGCTGTAGAGTCACTCTTAGGGTCCCAGGGCGTCATGGGCATAAATTGCTTGGCATACGGTAGATGTTCGGCACATGGCGGTCCCACTCACCGTCTAACCCTCTGCAGGTCTCTGCCTGGATTTCCCAGAGCGGGGCCGGGGGAGGGGGTGAGATCAGGGTGTTCTGCGCAGCTGGAGCCGCCCACCGAGGCGCCCCGGCCGGAGCGGGGGGTATGGGCAGGGGCCGAGCTTTCCCTGTCTTTCCGTCCAGGCCCCCTGGGTGGGGTGGGGGCAGGCACAGAGTCACCTGGGAGTTTTAAGCCTGGGACCCGCGGGATCCAGGCTCTGCCTACTGATGGGTCTGTCGTCATAGTAACGGTTCCCACTGCTATCCCCGAGGCCCCGTGCTTTTGCCCCTTATAGTTAGACCTTTGTCCCCACTGGACAGCTGAGGAGCCCGAGACCTAAGATCTAAAGGGACTTACTTAGGGTCCCCCAGTGCTTAGGGCCGGGTTGGGCCTGGGTGGCAGGACGGAGGCCCCCAGACCTGGGTACAGAGAGATGCTAAGAGAATAAACTTCGTCCAATAGGTCTTCTGGAGAAAACCAAACAGAGGCTAAGAGAGTGAAACCCTGGCTTCTTCCTTGGCCCCTCAGAGGCTCTCGTAGCATGTGGCCAAGGGCCTGGGATCCAGGCCAGAACTGAGACCTGTGCCAGCCCAGCACCCGCTGTACCGGCTGTGGTCAGAGTCTGTTGGGGCCACAGGGACACCGGCCCTGACCGTAACGGCTCCCTGGCTTCTGGGCCAACCCCTCACCAGGAATCCTGGCTTGGCACAGCTCCAGGCGCTCCCCCAGAATCCTTTGCTCTGTCTCTTAAGAAAAGCTTTTTATTCTTTAGAAAAACATGTATTTCTCAGTCTCCTTCCAACACTTGTCCAAGGTGTTCAGGGCGCTGGATGTTTGCACCGCACGCTCGTGTTCCGTGTAGCTCGGCCGGGGCTGTCCTGGGCAGCCCGGTTTGGGGGTACCCCTCAGACAGGATCGTGCCTGCCTTGGCCTGTGGGTGCCCGCAACCGCGGACGGCTTACTTTCATTTCTTGGGCTTTGTGGGCTCACCCGGAGGCTGGAGGTCAGGGGCAAGGGCCTGCCTCCCTGTGGTCAGTGGGCAGCCTTTTCTGGTCCATTCCCTCCCTGTCCTGGGACACCCTCTGGGGGCCCAGCTTTGTACGTGGGGGGATCACCAGCCCTGCTCCCTCCCCTTAATGCCCTAGGGCTCCCTGCTGGCTACTTCAGGGCTATGGAGACCCACCTGCCCTGGGTCACAGGCTGCCAGCCCAGTGCCTCTCACGCTGTGTCTGTTACCGTTCGTTCCTCTCGCGTTTCTGGGTGGTTTTAGCATGAGGCCGTGGCCTTCCTCTGTTTGTTCTGGCTGGAGGGGTAGGTTTTCCCTCCTGTAGCCGCAATTCGGAGACCCCTGGGTCGGCCGGTGTGCGGGGAGCTGCTGCAAAATCGTCCCGTTTAACCTGGCGAGCAACGGGGCAAGACAGGATTGTTTTCATCCCATTTCATGGACGCGGATGGTGAGGCTTGGGTCGAGGAACTGGCTAGAGATCTCAGCCCCAGCAGAGTGTCACGGGGGCCCAGGCCCGGTGGGTGGACTTGGTCAGCTGCGGGCCAGCTGGTGGTGGCCTTGGGAGCTGCTGCTTCCCGCTGGCCCCTGGCCCCTGGCCCCGTCCCTTGGGTAGCCCCTGTGGACTGCAGAGCCCAGACGGGGCTCCCTGGATCCCTGGGCCCAGTAGTGACGTGTTCTTCCTGAGCTCTGCGTCCCGCTTCTGGGAAATCAGACTCAGATTCTCCCCTCCCAGGGCTGAGCAAGGGAGAGATGGGGGGGCACGCAGAGCTGATGGTGGGGCATCGGGGAACTTGGTGGTATTTCGCGCCCCCCCCCCACGCCATCTGGAGCCCAGATCGGGTCAGGAATGGCCTGGGTTCAGTGGGAGCCACGGAGCCAGTCTGCCCATGGGGCTGGCTGCACACTCCACCTGAGCCAGCCGCCCCCTGGGGCCATGACAGTGACTGCAGGGTGGGAGCCAGCCCACACAGCCCAGCCTGTCCCTGGAGGGACCAGGCGTGGCCACCGCCAAGGGTCCCGCTGCTGCTCACGCCCTCTCTCCTTCCTCCCTGGATTCTGACAGTTGTCAGCCCCATGCGCCACGCACAGCCCGCGAATTCTGATGTTGGGAAGAAATTCCTCACGGTTCCTGGCCTTGCGCGGTGCTGTCTCTGCGCACACACACACACACACACACACACACACACACACACACCACATGCCCACCCACACACCCATAATGCCCACACGTGTACACACACGCAGCTGCACACACACCACACACCCACCCCCGCACACACAACTACACACACACGCACCCACTCCCACACACGCACACACACCGTACACACACGCGCACTTCCCCATGTCATCCACACACACACGCAGCTACACACACACACCCCAGCATACACACACGCCACACTCACACACACACATGCACACACACACACCCCCCCATCCATTCTCTCTCACACGGGCTCTCTCCTCTGCCCCTTCCCTGTCCTGACCTCCCTCCATTTCACCTTGTTTTATCTCCTCCACAGAGGGCCCCTCTGCACAGATGCGCGCGAGTCTACACGAGATTAATGTTTGAAACGAATTGTCTGCCTTCTCCCTGCTGCACAGTCCCCGCGAAACAAAAGATGAATGGTTCCGCACCTCGGCAGGGTGGGGGAAATTAATTAGGAACGACAAAGGACCCCATTCTTCGGTTCCACTTATCTTGCTGCTGACTTGCCGGAACTGCCGTGTGCTGGGGGGGCCAGGTGTGTGATTGGCAGGCCTTGGGGGCGGGTCGCCAGCCTGCACGGCCCTGCCCCCTCACTGGCCCCCGCGGGACCCTGGCCGGTGGCGGCTGCCCCCTCAGCCTCCCCCTTGGGAGACCAGGAGTGCGGCAGACCTCTCTCCCTCAGAGCCCAGGTGACGGCGGTGGCTGCTGGGACTGTGGGATGTCCCCAGGTGTCCGGGAACCACCTGTGGGGGTGAACTCTCTTGGGCCACCTGGGTGTGTCACTGACTCAGTTTCCCTGGCTGCAGAATGGGAGCACAGCCTCCCTGGGATACCGAAAGTGTCCCGGGAAGCTCTTGGGGCCACTGACGTGTGGTACCCCCATCCGAAATGCTCTCAGTATAGCCATCTCTGAGAGAAGCTTCTCGGTGGGAGTCGGGTCAGCGCCCCACTCAGATCGCAGCTTTCACCCCCGTAGAATGAGGAGCGGAAGTGGGAACACCTGGCCCAGGAGGTTCGCTGTAAGAGGCTGTCCCCTTCTACCAGGCACGGCCACTGCCCTCAACCCCCAACCCTAGGGAGCGGGCTGCCTGGGGAGGCAGGGAAGGTGCCCGGAAGGAGGTGAGCCGAGATGCCGCGGAGGAGGAGAGCACATTGAGCCTGGCTTCACCTCTGAGGTCTCATCTGTGAAATGGGCACGCGAGCCCAACCAGGCAGGTCATGGGAGGCTGGGAGAGACTGGGATGCTCCATGGGTGGTTTGTTCTCATGCTTGTGCTTCTTATAGGTCTCAGGGCCTCAGGATTCCAGGGGCTCTGGGGTGGGGGGACTCCCGTCGGGAGTGTGCACAGAGGAGAGGGTGAATTCCTAGTCCTTTCCACCTGCCTGCCTGCCTGCCGGTAGAGCTCCCAACCCTTGACTCCATCATGCGCGCGTTCATTTGTACGCACTAGGAGCTGGCCGTCCCTGAGTCTGCTTGGCTCGGCTGCCTGTTGGGCAAGAGGGCTTTAGGGACGATCTGAACCTGCCCTGAGAGAGCCACTACGAGGGGACTCGGAGCAGGGCGGGTCACCTGTGCTTGGGGGATAGAGGCGATCCGGGAAGCTTCCTGGAAGAGGTGGTCTTTAAGCCAAGCCTTAACAAATAATGGGCCATGGACTCTGAGGAGAGGCTAAGAAGGGCTTTTGGATGGCTGGGAGAGCAGGAGCAAGAACCCAGAGATGGGGAGAGGCGGGCGGCGTTCAGCACGGCACGTGGTGAGTTCAGGGGGAAATCTGAGCAGGACGGTCCAAGAGGGGGACTGGGGCAGAGAGCCCACGGGCCCTGTGTGCCAGGCTCTGAGGTCTGGGCTTGTCTCCCAGGCACAGGGAGCCATGGAAGGCTTTGGAGTAGGGGAGTCACCTGGGGGAACACTTGAGAGGTGGGGCACCACGAGCCAGTCACAGGTGCTGCCTCCCTGTCCAGCCAGGCTCAGAGGGGGCCCAGCGAGGCCAGGGGCTAGGCTGGAACCGGACAGGTACATTCAGGAGCTGCTCAGAGGGACAGCAGGCTGTTGCCATTGAAGAGTGGGAGCCTGTGGCTTGGCTACCCCTGTAGGGTCCTCTCTGGGTCAGCCACCTCTTGGGCATAGGACGCAGGAGCCAGGAACCCTGGTCCATGTCCCTTTTGCCCCCTCTGTGCCCTCAGGCACACCACCTGGCCTCTCTGTGCCATCATTTCCTTGTCTTTAAAGTGGGAGCCTCCCAGGACTTTGTTAAGGGTTAACTGAGCGGAGATGTGGAAGTCAGTGGGGCTTTCGGAGTAGATGGGAGGAGAGATTCCTGGTCCAATTTGCATAAATCTGGCCTGGAGGCAGAGCACAGGCTCTGGCATCTGCTATCTGGGTTTGAGCCCCCCCCCCCACTTGGTCACCAGGTAACCCCATGCAAGTCTCTGTACCTGCCTGCACCTCAGTTTCCGCATCTGTAAAATGGAGCAGTGAGGCAGCTGCCCCCCCACGTGGGTGTGAGGACTGGAGGCTCAGGGGGAGGATCTGGATTTGTGCCTTTGTGGGTGCCCTCCACCTTGGCCTCCAGGCAAGGGAATTCCGGATGCCTGCCCTCGGGCATCGCGCCCTGGCCTGGGTGCACCACCAGGCCCAGCCCCACCCCAGGGCACCCCAGGCCTCCTCCTTCTGCACACCCTAGCATTCCCCAGAAATGGGGTGCCCATAGCCCAGGCTAACCGGGTAACCCCTGGGTGCCCCCCCCCCCCCGCCCAGGGGCCGTGCTCCTTACCTGGCCGAGCAGAGCACACTGGGCCTCAGTGTTCTCTGTAGACGAGCGTAATCCCCCTCCCCTCTGCTGCCGGGGGACCTGGGATTCACGCTTCAGGGGGAAATCGTTTAATGATTGGCCACGAGGAGGTCATTTATATTGGCTAAGCGGGCTTAATTAGCCTGGATTCGAAGGTTACCATCAGCGCACAAAAAAGCTGTTAAGGGGTTAACCTCTGAGAGATTACATTGTATTCAGCGCTCTGTTAAAGTTTGAATTAATTTTTCCCATGGGTTTGTTCACATTCTAATTTTCAACTAAATGAGACATCTGTTTCAGAAAAGGAAAATTTGCTCTCGTTGCCATGGCAACTATCATTCTGTAAGAAAATTATTCCAATGGTTACTTTAGAACAGAAAGACAGAAATTCAGGACATAAAGCCGCCTCCCATCGCTCAGTCGGAATTCTGATTCATCCGACCTCCTTGGGGTCTGTGATGTGTTCTAGACGGTACGCAGACATCGGGCTCCGGCCCTCAGTGTGGCGTGGCTGGGTCCAATGCCAAGTCGCGTTGGAGACGAGGGTGGGGTTTTTGCAGGGCCCCGGGCATCCTGTCTTGGGCATTCACAGTCTCAGACCACAGCTGCCCCCAGGTGGGTGGGCCACCAGCGGGTGGGCTGGACCCTGGCTGCTTGGATGGCAGGCTCCGTGAGCCCTTGCCTGCCCTGGCCTCTCTCTTGAAACCAGGGCAACTTGGACTTCAGCTCTGGCCCCAAAGGGCCTTATGATGGACCAGACGTGGAATGCTGGGAGCATCTGGGGCCGACTTCACCTTGAAGAAGGCCTGGTACCACCCTTCTGTCTCCTCTTCCCATGGCGGGAACCGGAGTGGACACCCATCCACAGGAGGGGCTGGAGGGGGTTCCAGGTCCCGTGGGCTGGTTAAAGGCCTCTGAGGTGGGGTCACCATGAAGAGTCTGTGTCCCCCGCTGCGCTGGAGAAACCCCCGGCCTGACGAGGGTGTTCCCCAACCCACGGGCCATCCTGGCAAATATCTCCTCTGGATGTTTGCATGAATGATTTGACTCTTCCTGCTCCCCCTACAATTTCAATACAAGCGAGAACCTCCCCTTTTCCCATTGACGGAGCTCCTGGGTGTTTAGGAGTTTTCATAGCGGGAGAATAATTTAACCTCTTAAACCTCCTCCCACTCTCCTTTTTCCCCTCCCCTCTGTGTCAGGGTCATGGCACCTAGCAAGAGGGTCAGAAGCACCTCATGGGGCAGGGTCAGGGGGCACAGGCATCATGATCCTGCTGGGAGAGGTGAAGTCACCAGCCCCGGGGTGAAACCAGGATGCCTGATGCCAACCTGGGTGCCTTGAGCAAGCTCTCAGGGCCTCCCCGGGGAAAGGATGGATTCCACCTTCCCAGGATTGGAGGCGGTGTATTTCCAAGAGCTGGGCAGGTGTATCGACAGGGAAACGCCAGTCCGAGAGGAAGGGAGAGGGGAAGCTGGGGCAGGCGGAGGCCTGCGTGGGTCCGCTTCTGGGGGTTTCTGAGGTCTCTGATATGTTTCTAAGTTCCTCTTTCAAGAAGCTACCCCTTGCTGCGCCTCACAGGAACTAACAGATGCCTTCTCTCCATGCAGATGAGGCCTCATCCCGTCTTGTAAATATTTGATTAGATTTTTGAAGAATGAATTCTGTATTTGGAAGACAGCGCCAGAAACACGTTGCTTCTTTCCCGGGAGGCTGATGGGGCTTTGGGCTCCTGGGAGGACCGCTGGGCTTGGCTTTCTGAGCGGCTCCCAGGCTGCTGCGGCCTTCCCTGCCGTGACTCTGGGCTGGCTCAGCCAGAGAGCGGCTGTGAGTACGCCCAGAGTCTGGGCTTCAGAGATGGCCGAGCTGGGAGCTCAGCGTGTTGGGGAAGGAGCAGTCCCGGCTGGCTGTTGGGGCACGACTATTTCTGACCAGGACCCATGGCAGGCAAAGCACTTTACACTGTGACTCAGTACATCCAACCATGGGTGTCTATTTAAACATAAATGTATTTATCTGAAGTATCCTTTCCCTACTAGGAGGTACTCTTTTTTTTTTTTTTTTTTTTTTGGATGCTTTATGTTCTTAGTAAAAAAATGTTATTGTGACCCATCAAAATGCGGTTTGAAAAGCTCTGCCCTAGGCCAAAGGTTTTTCATGAAGGCTCCATGGGCGAGTTTCAGGAGGGGCCAGAGTTATGATGGTGATAGTGATAGTGATGATGGTGGTGCTGATGGTGATGATGGTGTTGATGATGATGATGATGGCGATGTTGGTGATGGTGATGTTGTTGGTGATGGTGGTCATAGTGGTGATGATGAAGATGAGGATGATAATGATGGTGACAGAAATGACGAAGGCAGCTGCAATGCATTGAATCAGGCACTGTTTTAAGCACTTTATGTGGATTAATGGATTAATCCTTCCAAACAACCCTGTTTTACAGATGGGGAAATTGAGGCATATAGAGAAATTGAGTCACTTGCCAAAAGTCACACAGGTAGGAAGAGGTGGACCTAGGTCTCTCTGGACCCAAGATCGCCTTGAAGTTGGATATAAAATTGTGGATGCGTGCGTGTGAGGTGCGTTTTCTGTGGTTGTGCAAGGGCAGGCCTCTGTGGGTGTGTCAGTGATAGGAGGTGTCTTCTGAGGGGACTGTCCCCAAGCCAACCCACCCAGATGCTATTCCGCAGCCCTGAACACCTGGTCTCCTCCCTTGGCAGGTACTTCCTACAGTTGGGGATCCCTCGGGCAGCCCAAACCCAGGGATGCAGACAGCCCCTCTGTGACTGCTTCTCACCATCTGTTTCTCCTCCCAGAGCCCCGGAGTGCAGATCCCACGCCCCCACCTTCACAGGTGGTTCTCCTGGGGCCCACTCATATCTAGGGATGAGGGAATCTTCTCGGCTCCTCCTACAAGAACGAGGCAGGAACCGCAGTCCTCTTCTTCAAGGCCAAAACTTAGGCCTTGGAGGCCTGTTGTGCTCTGCCCACTTTTAGTAAGTTTCTCTGGGCAGGAGCTGGGGGCTGTCTTTTGGATGTGGGGATCATCTTCGGTTTCGGGGTTCAGGCTGTGATCCTCAGGCAGCAGGAGAAGTCCTGTTTGACATCAGTTAACAGATGGATTCATTCATTCATTCGTTCCCCGCCTCCAGGCTGGTCTGGGTGCGCAAGGTGAGAGGAAGATTGGGGCAGACAGGGCTTTGGAGGATAAACGTGGCGTGAGGTCAGGGGTGGGCAGGAGGAGAAGAGGAGGGAACCGGCAATCCTGGCAGGAGTCCCAGGTGAGCGAGGCCAGCAGGGGAGGGGATGTGGCATGTGTATGAAATGGCAAAGAACTCGACCCCCAAACGGCCACTGTGGTCCTCCATCTTCCTCCTTCATAAACCCATGTTCCAGAAGACGGCACTGCAGCCATGAAGGCTGAGGGGAGAGAGGGTCAGGTCTGGGTTCAAACATGACTTGCCCCACCTTGGGCACCTCACTGCCCCTCATTGAACCTCACTCAGTCTTTTTATCCAGAAGGTACATGGTTGGACTGAATCAGGGTTCTCAAATGGTGTTCCATGAGATGCCCAGGGTTCCAAAGACATGCTTTAGGTAGCTGTCAACAGGTAGAGCTGTTGGGTCAACAGTCAGAAGTTTCAGGCTCACCATGAAGGACATAGGGGCCATGAGAGGGATTTTAGGGACAGCTTTGGGCGTGTGAGAGAGACCTTGAAGATGAAAGCCCGGCCCCCTGCTGACTTGTATGGTTTGTGCTGGAGGCCGTAATGAGGTGCCCAGCCCGGCAGTCAGCACACTCAAATCCCAGGCTAGCTCACCTCTGGTTCCTTATTTGTAAAATGGGGATACTCTTAGTCCTTAATTCCCAGGCTTCTTGTCACAGGAAAACCATCCCTGTAAGGTACTTGGTTAGAGGGCATCTGACAAAAAAGTACGTATGCAGGAAATGGAGGCAATAATTTCTGTTCTCAGTCTCCTCATCTGTAAAAGAGAAAGAAAGAGACCTGGCTGCCTACCCTCGCTGCTGGTGAGACAGTCCCTGAGGTGGCAGGGGGGAAGCGATGAGAATGATGACGGTGATGGTGGTGTTGATGACTGTGTCGGTGTCCTGGGGCCCTATAACTAGTCACCACAGATAGGGGACTCAAAACAATAGACATTTATTCTCTCACAGCTTGGAGGCTGGGAGACTGAGATCAAGGCGTCACCCCCATTTGTCCTTTTTGAGGGCCCTGAGGGAGAATTTCATGGCCCTCTCCCAGCTTCTGGTGGGGGCTACAAGCACTTGGCTCTCCTTGGCTTGTAGACAACATCACTCCAATCTCTACCTCCACTGTCAATGGCCCTTTTCTTTCTGTGTCTCTGTGTTTTCACGTGACCTTCTCATAAGAACACCGGTCACTAGATTCGGGGCACGCCCTAACCTGGTACCACCTCACCTTAACTTGATTATATCTGCAAGGACCTGTTTCTAAATTTGGTCACATTCGTAGGTACCTGGGGTCCATACTTCAACATAAGTTTTTGAAGGACACAATTTGACCCACAACAGTGGTGATGGTGATGCTGGTGATGGTGATGGTGGTGGTGATGATGGGATGACTGGGTGGTGATGATGATGATGGTGATGATGATGTTGGTGATGACGGTGATGATGGTGATGGTGATGATGATGATGATGATGGTGATGATGGTGATGATGATGGTGATGATGGTGAGGATGATGGTGATGATGATGATGATGGTGATATTGGTGATATTGGTGATGATGATGGTGACTTTGTAAATCCTCACGGGCTGTGTTAACGTGGGATCTTATAATGACTTAGGCCCAAGAGAGCTTCATAGTAGGGATGTTTTTGTTGGAAATGAAAGCCCAGGGCACCTGGGTGGCTCAGTGGGTTAAGAATCTGCCTTCGGGGGCGCCTGGGTGGCTCAGCGGGTTAAGCCTCTGCCTTCGGCTCAGGTCATGATCCCAGGGTCCTGGGATCGAGCCCCACATTGGGCTCTCTGCTCTGCAGGGAGCCTGCTTCCTCCTCTCTCTCTGTCTGCCTCTCTGCCTAGTTGTGATCTCTCCCTGTCAAATAAATTAAAAAAAAAAAAAAAAAAAAAAGAATCTGCCTTCGGCTCAGGTCATGATCTCAGGGTCCTGGGCTCGAGTCCCACATTGGGCTCTCTGCTTGGCAGGGAGTCTGCTTCCTCCTCTCTCTCTCTCTGCCTGCCTCTCTGCCTACTTGTGATCTCTCTCTGTCAAATAAATAAATAAAATCTTAAAAAAAAAAAAAGAACTGAATGTCCAATCAAATGGCTTTATGTTGCCCGTATAACTGAGAAGTGCAGAAGCATGGTGGGTGGCTGGTGCAGTTTTGATCCAGTGGGCTCTCTTGGGCCACGTGGTCCAGCCAGTACCCTTTGGGACAGCTTACTAGCTGCTAACAGCTTCCAAGGCAAGAAGCTCACTGGTTGATATGCAGTGGTGAAAATTTCCTTTCTCGTCATTGAAAGAAGAATTATCTGGGATTCCTACCACTGGGAAGGATCTAGGCTTCATGCTCACCACTGAGCCAGTCCAAGGGAATCATTGGCATTGTTCAGTCTAGGTCTGAGTTGAGATTCCATTAATTAGTCTGGGTTCCTCTGGTCCCGCCCTTAGAGCTGGGGATGGACTCAGCCCGGCTGGGAGCTTCAAGGGAAAGCAGGCATCAGCATCCTCCCCTTGGAAGCCATTCTCTCTGGACTGGGTCTCCACCTGCCCCAAGTTGAGCAGGAAGGCAGAGTGTTTTCCTGGTGAAGGGTCGGGGAACATGTTCTCTGAATTTCCTTAGAAAAGCTCGGAGAACGAGAGGTCTTTGGCTGAAGCTGATTCTTTTTAAACTTTTCTTTTAAAAGTTTACAGACATAATATTTACTCATCCTAGAAAAACAGAACCTGTGTTGAAGGACGGGAAAAAGATAAGAGGAGGCCAGAGACATCCCACAGCCTGTGAGTGGGTCAGGATTCTGGCTAAGTCCGGGCTATCCCCAATTTTATGTTGAGTTTCTAGGGATCACGCCTGCCCCGGAGACCATTTGGTGCCGCGGCGGCTTCCCCTTCCTGTGACAGTCCCGCGCTCTCTCTGAACTGCCCGCTCTTCTCCGTAGGCAGCCGTGGTTTTATGGCTGGGGCTTTAACCTCCCACGAGGCCAAGCACTGCTAGAGAAATGGAACCTCATTCCTGAAGGCGTAGACATCCTGATAACCCATGGACCGCCACTGGGTAAGAGTCAGCTGCCCCCTGCCTTGGCTGGCCCGGCCCCCAGCCGGCCTGCTGGTGCTGGGGGCGGCCGCGGGGGTGTGGGTGTCGAGAGGCAGCGTCTGGCCCCACCTGAGCACAGAGATCAGCCTTGATGAGCTCTGTTCTGAGTCTGACTTGCTGTGGCACGGGGGACAGTTCTCCCCATGCCCCCCGTATTTCCCCTCTGTGTGCTGGGGATTCAGTGTTACCTCGTGGACTCCTTGCAGCCCCCCAGGGAGGTCAGCCTCAGCTGCCCAATTTACACATATTGGATACTGGAGCTCAGGGACGTGGAGAGGCAGGGCTGGGCCCTTGACCTGCATCCTGGGGACCGAATACCATCAAGGTCACTCTCTCGGCTTCGTCCTGTATGCCCTCACCCGTCAGACACCTGGGGGACCACACCCCCACGCATTCCAATAGTCTCCAGGGCCTGTGGGTTCCATCCTCAACAGCTGTCATCCCAGGCTCCTCCCTGTCCCCTCCCTGGTCCAAGCTGATGTCACCGCTCACTTTGTCTGTTTCTGGGCCCCACTGGCTGTCCCATTGGGGGCTTTCTCAGGCCTCCTCTCCCCCTTTCCCCACCCACACTTCCTGTCCATCTGCACATCCCTCCGATTCCACCTCCAGACGGGATCCCAGCTCCTTCCTCTCCTCTGCACTATGGCTGTCTCCACCTGGGCCTGGCCAACGTCTTCTGTCCCTTCGATGATTGCCATGGTCTCCTCACTGGTCCCCTGGTCCCGGAGTCTTGCCCCTTCCACTCCACTCTCCTCAGATCAGGGGAGTTTTCTGAATTGGCAGCTATGACATGCCGTCCCTCTACAACCCTTCATAGCTCCCCTAGGCCTTGGAATGCTGTCCAAACTCCCAGCAGCCCCACGCCTCCCAGCCTCCACCTTCTGCTGCCCCACAGAACTTGCCGTCACTCCCGCAGCATTTGGGGTCCAGGGCGGGTAATCTTGGACAAGGGGTGAACCTGGGCAGTGCTTGCCTCCGGGGTTTATGGGCTGTGGGGTAGAGGGCGTGGGATGGCCAAGCCTGGTAGGAACTTTCTCTCCTTCCCTCCCTCCCTCTCTGTCTCCCTCCCTCCCTCCCTCCATCCCTCCCTCCCTCCCTCCCTCTCTCATCACTAAGGCAGTGGCAGGGGCAGCCTGCCTGGTTCAGGGACTCAGAGGCTCCCCCTTCCCCTTCCTAGCATGCAGGAACCTGTCTCCCCCAGCTAAACCAAGGGGGGCCGAGACAAACCCGGGGGGCTCGCTTGGAGCAAGCCTGAAGACAAGGGCCAGGCGGCCTCAGGAGAGCTTGCTGGGGCCTCTGGGGGGCAGGGTCCGCCCGGGGCTATGAGGCCCGGACCCCGTGTCTCTGAGACTCAAAAGCTGCCGCCTGCAGGGCTGGGGGCCTGGCCGTCTGGCCGCTGTCACTGCCCTGCTGTCGTCTCCTCACACAGGCTTCCTGGACTGGGTCCCCAAGAAGATGCAGCGGGTGGGCTGCGTGGAGCTGCTCAACACGGTGCAGAGGCGCGTCCAGCCGCGGCTGCATGTCTTCGGCCACATCCACGAAGGTCGGCACGGGGGAGGGGAGGGGCCCCCCACCTCCCTCCCACCCGGTCACCTCCTCCCTGCTCTCAGCCCCTCCTGACGTACGCTCTTGTACGTGCTTTGTCCGCACTTGGCCATCAGTTGGAATGGTTAACCGTGGGAAGACGGTTGCAAAGTCCAGCAAGACTCAGGGCTGAGTTTCACTCCCTGGGAGTGCGGCCACTCCGCCTGGCTGCTGCCTCCAGCCTGGGAGGCTTTCGGAACGTGAGCAGGAGGCTTCCCGGAGGAGGAGACATTGGTTGGAACAGGGAGGATGTGTTAGGTTTGGTAGGCTCACTGTGAGATCCTTAAGACTGGCAGTTACCTACATCTCTACAGCCTTGGCATACAGTTGGTGCTTCATAAATGTGGGGGGCCCCTTGCTTGCCTGAGACCTTCTGGTGGCACCTCACCTCCACCCCCAGCACATGCACATACAGACCTGGTCTTCTGGCTCTGTTCGTGGGGGGGCTGGGGACACTTGCTGTGTCTACATCGTTGGAATGGTGGGGGGCAGTGGGCAAGGCGGGTGTGATGGTGCTGGGTGAGGTCAGCCCACACCCCCACGCCCGCACATAGGGCTTTCCTTATTCGCCTGGAGCCTGATTCCTCAGCTGGGCAGACCCCTCCTTTCACTCCTTTCTGGTCTTCATCCCACCTGCCTGAGGCCACACTGTCCCATCCTACCCTACCAGAAAGCACATGGGCTCCCTTGGGCCATGGGGACGGATGCGGTTTCCCCCAGAGTGGTCTCCCAGACTCCTGGACCTCTGTCCGTGTTAGGCCACGGTCCCCGGGCCTCACATAGGCTTGGTCTGCATCAGGTCATTTTCTAGCTCAGAAGCAAACAAGCCTCAGCCCTTTCCCTGAGGGCTGCTGCATGGTTTCGTCGGAGGACAGAAGTGATCAGACCTCCCCTGGCCCTGAGGAGATCACAGAGGGAAGCAGATAGGCAGTCAAAGGCAGAATCTGAGAGGTCATGGGATGGACAACCCACGTGCCGTGGGAGAGCAATATTGCCGTCATTTTTTGCAGCCCAGACATGCCATCAGATCCCAGGTGATGTGTGACCCAAACCACACTCCTGCACGATTGTATAGGCAAAATGGGGGCTCCAGAGAATGGGTGACCTACACGAGGAGGGGAAATGGCCTTTCTGGCTTGGAGGTGATCTGAGCTGAAGGATGAGGATTCCAGCAAGTAGACACGGTGGGAAAAGGGTATGATGACAGCAGAGGCTAAGAGAAGAAAAGTACATGATGACGTGATGGTGGTGGTGAAGGTGACGGTGATGGTGGCGATGATGGTGGTGATGGCGATGATGGTGATGGTGATGATCATGGTGATGGTAATGGTGGTAATGGTAGGAGGTGAAGGTCGCAATGGTGATGATGGTGGTGATAGTGATGATGGCGGTGATGGCGATGACGGTGATGATGATGATGGTGATGGTGGTGATCATAATGGTGGTAATGATGGCGATGGCGGTGATGGAGATGAGGACGATCATGGCGATGATGGCCATGATGGCGATGATGAGGATGGTAGTGATCGTAATGGTGGCGATGGTGGCGATGATGGTGATGGTGATGATGGTGGTGATGATGATGATGATGATGGTGATGATGGTGATGATGGTGATGTTGATGGTGGTGATGGTGATAATGGTGATAGTGATGGTGATGATGGTGATGATGATGGTGTTGGTGATGATGATGATGGCGATGATGATGATGGTGATGATGGTGATGATGATGGTGATGGTGATGGTGATGATGATGATGATGGTGATGATGATGGTGATGGTGATGATGGTGATGGTGATGGTGATGATGGTGGTGGTGATGGTGATGATGGAGATGAGGACGATCGTGGCGATGATGGCCATGATGGCGATGATGGTGACGGTGGTGATGGAGATGAGGACGATGATGGCGATGATGGCGATGATGAGGATGGTGGTGGTGGTGACGGTGAGGCGGTCATGACGTCAGCGGTGGTATCTCACTCTGTGCTCCCCATGTGCTTTCCAGGCACTGGGCTGAACGAACACTGTCTGTGGATTATCATCTCATTTGCCCCTCGTAGCAGTTGGGGAGGGAGCATCTATCATCACCTCTATCTACAGATGAAGAGGCCGCGTTGAGGGTTTCGGTAGCTTGCCCTGGCCTGTCGAGCCTGCTGTAGCGGAGTGCTCTCTGACTACCACGCCCCCTAGGCCACCTCACTACCCTAGGTCCTGGCCTTGCTCCCTCAGCCCTGACGGCTGTGTGCTTACTTTCCAGGGTACGGTGTCATGGCAGATGGGACGACCACCTATGTGAACGCGTCTGTGTGCACCGTCAACTACCAGCCTGTGAATCCGCCCATAGTCATTGACCTCCCCACGCCCCGGAACTCCTGACTGCCCCTGCTGTCTCAGCCCTTCCTGCTCACATCAGCTACACATGCCTGGCCGAGAGCACAGACCCCCACCCACCCTTCCTTCCATGCAGACCAGCTGCCTGGCCGCGGGGAGCAGCCCAGCCGATGGGTGGAGGCCTTGGAATGAAGAAAAGCTCCCCTGACTCTTCAGCCTCCGTCACCGGGAGTCAGGACTGTGGGTCCCTGGCAGGGGTTCTGTGCTCGTTACTGTTTTCTGCGTGTACATTTCTGCGTGTACCTTGTCAAAGGACCTAACAAGCTTGCGGTCCTGTCCTGCTTGGGAACTGACGGACTCTTCATCCTTCTCAGTTGGACCCACTCGTGGGCTTGGGAAGCCGCTGCTCCTGGACACACTTTGGAAGTTCTCGCACAAAAATCTCCCTCTAACCGAGGGTCTGTGTGGCAGCAAGCCCCGGGGTTGGGGGTGTGTGGGAGGTTTTGGAGCCTGGGTGCAAGTGGCACCCATCCCCGCCCCTTGCCCCCCACCGGGCTTCAGGAGGAGATGGGCCTGCTTCACAGCTGAGGCCCTTGAGGGAGCGATCAGGGACGTCTCAGGAATTCGGGCCACAAGGCCAACAAGGCCAACAAGCCGTCTGCCTCACCTCGTGACCCCGCTTTCTTCCTGTGGGCATCTTCGCCATCTTGAACAATGGCCTGAGCACCCTGGGTGCTCGCATGGAGCCTGGACCCGGGAGAGTGGTTCTATAGAACGAGCCATGTGGTGCCCAGGACCAGATGGAAGGTTCCCGAGTCACAGACTCATGGGTCTGAGCAGCTCTACAGAACTCGGCAGGCTGGAGGGGCCGCAGACCGAGGCCACCCTGCCACGTGGTTGTGCCCATGTGGGCGTGCACACACACACACACACACACACACACACACACACACAGAGTCCTTCTTAACTTAATGAAGTGGACCCCGGGTTTCCCCTTACTGTCCTCCAGTGGGGTTCCATTCTTCGCTGCAGTTTCCCGTGCACCATTTCGGTTCTGTCTGTTGGACCCACAGCCGACGGGGCTGAGTGGTTCCTGGTCCTTGCCAGTGTGTCCTGTTAACGGGAGGGTGGCCCAGTGGCAGAGCAGGCCTTGGCGCTGGCAGCTTCATGTAGAGCGCCTTTCCTTTTTTCCCTTTAAATTAGGACCAGGTTTGTTGGGGGGTGGTGGGGGGTTGGGCTGACTCTGTGAGGGCGGGGGGACCCGCAGGGTCTCATCGGAGCGAGGCCAGAGAGGTGGGATCGCCACGTGCAGGGTCCAATACTATCTTTATTGAAAATTTTGATATTTTGTTCATCATGGATATTTTTCTGAATCAGATTTGATTTTGAAAGACCTAGGGTTAAATAGCATCCTTTCTCTCTCTTGCCCAGCTGTTTGGTAGCTCCTTAAATCGGGCACCTGAGAGGACGGCCTTACTCACCTCACCCTCAGCCCAGCCCTGGGGCCAGCCCTTACCACGCCCCGTTGCAGATACAATCCTGATTCATGCCAGGCGGTCCTGATAGGTCAGCTCTGTTGGCCCGATTTTTGAGATGAGGAGACTGAGATCAGAGAGCGGACGTCACTTGCCCGAGGGTGCACAGCTCAAAAGGGGCAGAAGACGGACGTGAGCCTTAGTGTCTGGCTCCAGGGCCTCTGGTTTGCCGGGACTCAAAGCTCCGCCCCTCCGAGGCAATGCATGGTCCCAAGTCTCTCTCTCCCTCTCTTTTTTTAAGGGTCCTGTTCAGAGCCTCTCTGGTCTATGTCTCAGAGAGCGCCCCTGGAGTGCTGAGTTATCCTGTTCTCTGAGCCCAGCACCCTGGCAGCCCGGGAGGCCACGATTCCTTCCCTGCTTGCACAGGGGGTCCCCATGGGGCAAGGCTCACTGTCCACGAGGGGGGTCTGTCAGCAGCAGCGCGCTCTGTGGGGCGTGGGACTTCGGGGACTCTGTTGGACCGGGTGTTTCCTGGTGGGTGAGGATGTTTACAAAGTCTCTGGGGAAGCCCAGATGGATGGCGCATGGGCCCACGTCGGGTAGGGAAGACACAGGCCCTTTTAGTCACCTCTACCGAATTTCTATGCGGACCAAGAACTATAAACGTAAATAAATTTTTTTCCTAAGGTATCTTCAGAATATGGTGTATTTTTATGTGGAAAAGAAAAGTTATGAAGGCAGCTGTTACTTTGAAAGAAAATTCATTAAAAGTCCTTGAGGTATGAAAGATGATGGCGTGCTCCTCAATCATTTTGGCATAACTTGATTGTGGCTGTAATTTTTTTTTTGTCAAGCATGTCAGACAATAAAGTCTTTGTAAAAAGAAAGAGATGTCCACGTGACGCCTCTTCCTGTCTATGTCTCTGGGTGTCCTGTGAGGCACATGGGGGGAGAAATGGCATCTTTCCGGTCTAGTCCTGAATCCTGGACAGAGTTCAGAGGCCAAAGACCTTCCATGTGGCAGCAACTGGCATCCTTTTGCTTGCTCCAGCTTCCCCCTGGGATGGGCTAGTCTCAGAAGTGGTTGGCATGGGCCATTCTGTGCCCTATGAAGTTCAAGTATTCTGACTGCCTGATTCCTCAGAACAGAGTACCTTGAGATGGTCTGAGCTCTGGGACCTTCCCAGAAGCAGTATGTTCAACCTAGCTCTTACCAGACTAAGGGTCCAGGTGTTGCCCAAGAAAACCACTGACAGGTATAATGACTCCAGTCTCAAAGCAGCCTAAGCTATATAAGTCCCATCATTTACTTCCTTCCTTTCTTCCTTCCTTCCTTCCATCCATTCATCCACCCATCAGTCTGTCCATCCATCCATCTACCCATTGGTCCTGTCTGTCCATCCATCCCCATCAGTCTGTCCCTCCATCTGTCCACCCATTGGTCTTATCTGTCCATCCATCCACACCCATCCATCTATCCATCCATCCATCCATCCATCTATCCATCCACCTGTCCACCATCCATCCACCCATCCATCCATCCATCCATCCATCCATCCATCCTCCACCCAGCTATCCAACCACCAATCCACATTCCCTTCATTGATCCATCCATCCCTACCACAACTTTCACTGATCACTTCCCGTGGGCCTGCCTTGGACTAGGGAGGTGGTGATAGATTAAGGAGGTAGGATTGCTGAGGGAGGGATGTGGGGGTGAGGTGAGGGAGAGCCAAGGATGACAATGGATGTTGGCTGCCAGTTGTGGAAGGGAGAATGGGAACTGGAAGGACAGGTGTGAGGAGAGAGGCTGAGTTTTGGGACTGGAGCTGCAGGTGCACTTGGGATATTCAGGGGAAGGGTCCAGTGGCTGGGGGGATAAATGGGTCTGGAGGAGGAAGAACATCTCTGAGATCTGCATTTGTGGGTCATAACCAAAGCCATGGGCGTGGAAGAGACGTCCCAGAGGGGTGTGTGGAGGGCAAGAGGAGCAGCCTGGGGCAGATGATGGGTGTCAGCCTCTCCATGGCCCTTACCTGTCCTCAGACTGCCCCACCTATCACCTGACCCTCCCCCAGGACCTCACAGGGGGCCTATGCCAACTTGCCCTGGGCCTTGGCTCCCCATCAGTGGGCAATGAGGAGGAACCACTTGACCATAGGTAGACTTGGCTGCTGTTCTTGGCCAACGTGAGCCCAAGCAGGGCTCCTGATGGGGGGGGGGGCAGGGACCCTCTGGGGCAGCTGCTGCCTAGAGTCATGCGTCTAGGCCCTCCTGTAGCATACAGGTCCCCACGCCCTGCTCAGAATCCAGAAACAGCCCTTGCTGCCCTCAGTGTAGATGGGTTGTCTGGGGTTTGGACAAGTGGTGGAGGGGGTCCCACAGCAAAGGTTCCAGGGGACCTAGTGCCTTAGTTCTTGGTGGTTCTGCACTCAGGGTTCAGGCACTCACTGTCATCTTTGCCCAGGTGTCCGCCATATGGGATGGCATCTCGGATAACCCTCTTACCGTCTATGAGAGTCTAGTGAGCAAATCCAGTGAGCTGTCTCCTGGGTCTAACTTCACTTTCCATGAGAGACCCCTGCCCAGCCCCCAGAATAAACCAGTGGAGGTAACAAGCTCTGTGGACAAGGATTTCATCCAGTGCTCTCCCCGAATGCCACCCATAGCTCCCAGCTGGACCCAAGCCTGCCTGGGGGCCCTCAGTTCCACTCTCCCATGGAAGGGACAGATTCTGAAGGTCTCCAAGACCTGAGAGTCAGCCCCTGCTGTCTGGAAGCTCACAGTGTGCTTTGGAAGGTTCCTCTAATCCCAAAAAAGAAGGGGAGCCCTTTAGGTCTTACATGCTTGGGGCCCCAAGAGTGGCAGAGGGGGCAGGCTGGAGGGCCCTGAGGAACAGCAAGCCCAGTGGACGGGGAGATCCGGGAAAGCTTCCTGGAGGAAGGAGAATGGTTGGGCCCTGAACAATAGAACATGACTTTCCCATTCAAAAACCCTTTTTATTTTGAAGTAATTTTAGATCTACCGAAGAGTCTTAAGATGGTACAGAGAGTTCCTCCATACCCCTCTCCCAGTTTCCCCGGATGTGGATGCATTGCATAGCTGTGATGCTTTTACCAAAACTAGGACATGAACGCTGGTACAACACTATTACACTATACACTTTATTCAGATTTCAGCAGTTTTTGATTATGGTCCTTTCTCTTCCAGAATCCAGTGCACGCTGCCATGTTGCTTTAGTTGTCACGTGTTCATAGCGACAGTTTCTTAGTCTGTCCTCACTTTGCCTGACCTTGAAAGTTTTGAATACCGGTTGAATACTCTGTAGAACATCCGTCAAGTTGGGTTTGTCAATGTTTTCTCATGATCAGCCTGGGGTTATGAATTATGAGATTGCAACCCAGCTGATGGATCCTCAAGGCACCTAGGGTCACGTGGTGGTACCGCGAATTATTGCCGCCACTGCTGATCTTGAACACATGGTAGGGGGGATGGATGTCTGCCAAGTTTCTCTCCTTTTCTATATTCTGTTAGAAGAGAGACACGAGTCTAGCTCACAGTCAAGGAAAGGTGACTCAAGTTCTCCCTTCTAAAGGGAGGAGCAGCAAAGAATTTGTGGGCACAGTTAAAACCACCCCATTAGTTAATAAATATTTGGGAGGTATATTCAGGCCATACAAAGGTCCCAATTATTAAAGTTGTGTCTGCTAATTCGAGCATCTGTCTATGGATCTTGCCCGGACTAATGATTCCTGAGGCGCTCTCATGGCAATTTTTAAATTCTTCCTTCCTCATACATTTATTATCTGGAATTGTTCTGTAAGGAAGATTCGTCCCTTCTCTGCCATTTATTTATTTTCTATCAGCACAGACTCATGCTTATTTATTTTACTCATTAGGTTAAAACCTACTACTATCACTATTTATTCTGTGGCTCAGATTGTTTTAACTTTGTCGCTGGCTGCTTCTTCAAGTTGGCTCCTGTTCTTTTGACATATTCCTATCTTTTGTTTGCTTGACTTCTTTGATTTCTGGCATTACAGGGTGCTCCAAGGCCATCTAGCATTTTCTTTGCCCCAGCCATTTCTCCAGAGAGTTCTAACTCCTTTTATTTAGAAAATAAGATCTAGGTGATAGATGTGCTAGTGGTTACTAGGGTATTACTGCTTCTAGATCCTCACAGTGGACAGGGTGAGGAAATATATGAATGTTCTAAAACATCTATATGCTATTTCTCTCTCTTATGTCTATATCCATCCAACCATCCATCCAAAATCCATCCACCCATCCACCCATCCAATATCCATCCATCTATCCATCCATCCAACCATCCATCCACCCATCCAATGTCCATCCACCCATCCAACCGTCCATCCATCCATCCAACCATCCATCCACCCATCCAACCGTCCATCCATCCATCCAACCGTCCATCCATCCACCTACTTATCTATCATCTACTTATCTTCAATAATCACTAGTTCATACTGATATGCCACCCCCCACCCCAGACTCTAATGCAGCAATGCATCATTTGTTCTTGTTTCCATCTGCTTATTTGTAACTTTTTCCTTTGACAAGGAGGAGCCTGGCTCCCATACCTGCAATCATGTGCGTGTTCAATCCTGGTACCTCCACGAAGCAATTTCAGAATTCTTGGTCTGGACCCTTGTGAGAAACACAGTTACCAACTAGAGTACAAGGCTCCTGTGCAACCCTTTTTGTGTTTAGTTTGATAAACCAAAACCCGTTTTCCAAGGTTAAATTGGTCAGGTCCCTTCTCCCAACCCGACTCAGGGCGGTTATGTCATACATGTGCAGTGTAATTAGGTTTCGTTCTCACAGTCTGCCTTACATCCTGGGATTCTCTGACATCTTAGTTGATTATTTTAAATTTGCCTATAGTCAAGCCACTCTCTGTAGTGTGCAGTTCTAAGGGTTTTCAGAAATGCAGAGTCATGTATCCACCACCCTAGTACCGTAGGGAACTCTTCCATCACTTGAAAAATTCCCCTTCTTTGACCCCTTTTAAGTCATACTGTTTTCCAGAATGTCTGTATGTTTTTACAGTCCCAGTGGCATTGAGTGAGTATTCCTCTCAGTTCACATCTTCATCAGAATTTGGTATTGTTCATTTAAAAAAATTTAGCCATTTGAGAAGGTGTGTCTTCTATTTCTTTGTGGTTTTAATTTCCATTTCCCTAATGACTACTGGTGTTGAACATCTTTTCATATGCTTATTTGCCATTCACATATATTCTTTTGTGAAGCGTCTGTTCGGATTTTTTTGTCCTCTTCCTTAAAAATGTTTTTTGTTTTGTTTTGTTTAAATGTTCCTTATGCTCTGGATTTAAGTCCTTAATTGAATATGCGATTTGCAAATCTTTTCTTCTAGTCAGTGGGTTGTCTTTTCATTCTCTTAACAGTTTCTCAGAGCAAAAGTTTCTAATCTTTTTTTTTTTTAAAGTTTCTAATCTTGATGAAGTCCAACGCATCATTTTTTTCTATTATGAGCCATGCTTTTGGTGTAGTACCTAAAAACTCATTGTCAGGCTAAAAGTCATGCAGATTTTCTCTGATGTTTTCTTGTAGAAGGTTTATAGTTTTATGTTTCACATTTAGGTCCATGATTCACTTGAAGTTAATTTTGGTATAAGGTGTGAGGTTTGTATAAGTTTCATGTTTCTATGTATGATGCTCTGTTTCCATTGAGTTGTCTTTATATGTTTGTCAAAAATCAGTTGACTATATTTGTATGGGTATACTTTTGGGCTCTCTCTTTTGTTCCATTGATCGACAAGTCTATCCTTTTGCCAATATCTTACTCTCCTGATTAACTCTATGGGTAGATCTTGAAATCGGATAGTGGCAGGTATCCAATTTTGTTCTGTTTCAGAATTGTTCTGGCTATTCCAGTTCTTTTACCTTTCCATGTACATTTTTCAATGAGCTTGTTGACATATAAAATAGATCTTGCTGAGATTTTGATGGAGATTACATAGGACTTATAATCAGACTGGAAAGAAGTGATATTTTCACCATGTTTGGACTCACAATTCATGAAAAAACCTTTCTCTCTCCATTTGTTTAGATCTCTGCTTTCTTTCATCTTTGTTCTACAGTTTTCATCATACAGATTCTGTGCACATTTTGTTAGACTTGTATCTAAGTATTTCACTGGGGGCTATATTTTAAATAGTATTTTTAAAAAATTTTACGTTGCAGTTGTTCCCTGTGAATATGTAGGCACATGATTAACTTTTGTTCTTTGTAATTCACTTAGCTTAGTTAGCCTTTTTGGTGCATTCTTTGGAATTTATTATTAGATAATCATATCATCGGCAAATAGAGAATTTTATTTCTTCCTTTCCATTTTTATTTTTCCTTTTAATTTTTCTTGTCTTATTGCACTGTCTAGGACTTTCAGTATGATGACGAATAAGTGATGAGAGAAGACATCCTTGCCTTATTCCTGATCTTAGGAGAAGACATTAAATCTCTCATCATTTACTACAATGTTAGCTACAGTTTTTGTACATGTCTTTTATTCAGTTAAAGAAATTCCCTTCTGCTTCTAGGTTGCCAAGAGTTTTTCTTAAGAATCAATGCTGAATTTTGTCAAGCATTGTCTTCTGCATCCAATGACGTGATCATATGCTTGACATGGTAGGTCTAAGTGTGGATCTCTTTGAGAGTTTATCCTCTTGAGAGTTCACTGAACTTCTTGGATACACGGATTTATGTTTTTCTTCATGTTTGGGGAGTTTTTTGGCTATTGTTTCTTTGAGTCTTCTTTCTACTTACCCCCACCCCTCTACCTCCTCCTGGGGCTCACATTGTGTGTATGCTGGTATTCCTGATACTCCACACGTCTCTGAGGCTCTGTTCATTTTTCTTCTTTATTTTTCCTTTTTGTTCTTCAGACTGGATGATCTCAATTTACTTATCATCAGGTTTTCGGATTCTTTCTTTTGCATCCTCAAATCTGCTGTGAAGCTCCTCTAGTGAATTTTTAATTTCAGTTACAGTTTTCAAACTCCAGAATTTTTATTTGGTTCTTTTTAATATTTTTAATCTCTTTAATATTTTTAATATTCCCAATTTGGTGAGACGTTAATCTAACGACATGGGTTTCTTTAGCTATCTGACTATATTTTAAATAGTCAAAGCTTTTTGTCTACTACATCCAACATCTGGGCTTCCTCAGGAAAGTTTTATTGATTACTTCCCCGGCCCCATGTATGGGCCATACTTTCTTCTTCTTCATTTTTTAAAAAATATTTTATGTATTTATATTAGAGAGAGAGAGAGAGAGAGAGAGAAAGCATGAACGAGCGAGCTCAGTGAGAGGAACAGAGAGAGAGAGGGACAAGTAGACTCTGTGCCAAGCACCGAACCTGACATGGGGTTTGATCTCAGCACCCTGAGATCATGATCTGAGCTGAAACCCAGAGTCAGATGCTTAACCAACTGAGCCACCCAGTTGGCTTTCTTTCTTACTTCCTTTTACATTTTGTAATTTGTTGTTAAGCACTGGACATTTTAAATAATAGAATGTGGCAACTTTGGAAATAAGATTCTTCCCTCTCCAAAAGTTTGTTATAGTTGCTTGTTGTAATTATTCATTTAGTTCCTTTTCTGAATTAATTCTGTAAAGTCTATATTCTTTGTCCTATATGGCCAGTGACGTCTCTTTTCAGTTAGCTTAATGGTCAACTGACCATTAGCTATTCTGAATAGCTAACTGATTAGGCAGAGACTTCCTTAAACGCTTGGAACTAATAAATCTCCCAGTCTTTGCTGACAGCTCTGTGTGCATGTGGAGTCATGTCTTCAGCACTGAGCCAGGGAGCACAAACTCTGCCTTAGCTTTTATCTCCTGCCAGAGCAGAGTCTTAAGTTCAGTCAAAGATGAGAGCTTAGGGTCTTATCCTATCTTTTCTGAGCATGCACACATCCCTGGGCATGTGCCAGCCCCAGGCACATACATGGACTTCTAGGTCCCCAGGAAATCTTGGGAACTTTTCAAAGTCTCTATGAACATCTTATTCCCCAACTCTGCCTTTTAAGCTCTCTTAAATTAGTTGACCCAACAGTCACCCTCTACCCCATCAGTCACAAAGTTAAAATATTTGCTTGTAATTGTTTTTGACAAATGTCGCCTCTGTACTCCGAGGAAAAGATCTTTTGGTACCTGAGCAATTTCTGAGTCAGTTCAAATACAGTCTTGCAAAAGGGGTCCTCCGGGGAATCACTCGGCAGGTCAAATATGACAATTCTCTGCGAGTGAGGCTTTGAAAGCGCTCCAGCTCTATTCTACTTCCTTTGGTGACTGCCACGCTGCAGTGGGAGTGCAGACCGTTATTTTTCAAAGCTAGCGCGGAGCTGGAGAGTGGCTCTTTGGACTAGAACAAGTTGAGATGTCACAAAGTGTGCTCTTCCCCTGCCCCCCTAAAATTCAGCTGCTTTTCTTGAATAAGTGCTCCTTGGATTCCTGTATAAACATTGGGTTAATTTCTAGAATTCTGAAAAAGTGGATTCTGACAGTGTTTCCCCTCACGCAGATGTACTGCGGGCTTGGCATGTATTTCTGCCTCTCCCCGCAGGAGAAGAGTCTTTTATTTTCGTGTTCCACTCCCTCACCTGCACTGGGTTCCAATTAGTGCCCCCTGGCTACAGCTTTGTCACCGTTTTGCATATTACTGTTCTGCTCCCTCTGAGAGACGGGAGATGGGGTCTGGCGGAGTTTCAGCAGTGGCTGCTGCTCTCTCCTTCCAGCCAGTACCTCTGGGGAAACAGAAGGGGTGGGGGAGAGTTTCTCTGGATTCTCCCTGACCTCTGTGAGCTCCCGGTGGGGCTCCTGAATGATGCGAACATCCCTATGTCAACAGCTCCCAGAGAATTCCCATTCTCAGGCTAGCCTGCAGCAATGAGTTAGAATTTTCCAGCTGAATCCTCTTACTGGCTTATCTGATGTCTGGGGGTCACTATTGCAGGTGAGCAAGCGCTTGGGTCTGCTGCTCCCTACAGGCACCTGTCTCCCCCCAGATTCTGGTGCGTTTGTGGTGGACTCCATTCTCAGATGGATTTAAGAAAAGTCATTAATTTGCGTTTGTCCTGTCATACAATTGGGAGTGATGCTCTTTCCAGCTCTCTGCCTCCAAGAAGCCAAAAACCACAGGTGCTTCCCAAGTCTCTACTGCGTCCTGCTTGCTAGCCAATAGCGCATTGGCCAAACTAGGTCACCTGGCTGACTTACGGATTCAGGAGTGGGGAAATGGACGTCACCTCTTCAGAGACAGGAACTCCAAGATTAGATGGAAGGGGCATGGGCATATGAGGGTGAGATGAATGAAGCCATTTGTTCTGATATGAGGCGCTCCCCTGGAGGTGGAGGGATGAGGACTTGAACCTCATAACATGCTGGGACTCAGAGGGGCTGCGGCACTCAGCTGAGTGGGGCTCAGGGAAGGCTGCCCCCAACTGGAGACACCTGATTGGGATACAGGGCCCAAGAAAGAGGAGGAGGGGATGGCGGTCCCACCTGGGACTCATCCATCTTTAGGTAGAAACCTGGGCCTCTCAGCCTCCTGACTTTGACTCTCAGGACTCTGGAGCACACCCTTCCCTCAAGCCCTTGCCGAAATCCGGTCTTGAGGTCCAGGCCCAGACTTTGAGCTTAGGGCTGGGGCACTTTGGGTGCCCAGAGACCGAGAGCTTCTCCTACCGGAGCCTTGACTCTCCTCTTCTTCGATTGGTTGCGACCCACCGTCTTTAGAGCTCTAGGGGGCAAGTATGTGTTTGAACTCTGGGCCAGGCACAGAATGGGCTGGCTGGCTGGCTGGAGCCATGGACGGACGGTCCCAGGAAGAGGGCAGAGAGGGGTTATCTAACTTCCTTTTGCTGATACAGAAATAGGGGCTCAGTCCAGAGAGGTAAGTCGCAACCCCCCAAGGGCTGGCCAGGGGAAGGCTGGATATCCCAACCCTCAGTCTGGCACTCTTCTGACTTGGGCTGGAAGGATCCAGGTGTCAGGAAAGTGGCTGGCCTACTTCTTCTGGGCGTAAGGGAGGGGATGGCTAATAGCCCACTCACCGGCATCTCTCAGCTTGGAAGTTATGCTAACTCCCGAGAAACCCCACTGCTGAGCCCAGCCCAGGGACGATTCGCACTGGCTCGAGGAGAAGAGATGGGGCACTTCCTGGGGCCATGCTCCGCGCTAGCTCTTTCCACACTCGGCTCTCCCAATGTCCTCTGAGGTGAGACTGAGCCCCATCTACAGATGTGGCAATTGAGGCTCAGATTGGGGAAGTGACTTGGCCGGGTTTCATGGTAGAGCTGGAGCTCGAACCCAGTCTCACTGACGCCACAGCTACCCTGAGAATGCCACCTGTGGGCCTGCCTCGCCTTGGCCAGCTGTGAGCCCACACTGGTCCCGTGCTGGGTCAGGATGAGCTGTTTGCCTCTGGAAGGCCCTTCTTGACCGGGAGGCTCTCCAAACCCCTCGATGACGGACCCAAAGACCCCTGGACAGCGTGAGACTAAATGTCTGACTCAGCCTTGTCAGGAAGGTCACCTGAAGGACGCGGCTGAGAGGTGATCTGAGGGGTCCTGCCGGGTGGGCGGAGGGACAGCAGGGGCAGAGTGTGAGGCCATGCGAGGGTCTGCTCGGGGAAGGCCAAGGGTGGGCACACGGCGGGGGTGGGGGATAGGGTTGGGCACACAGGCAGGGCCTCGAACGCTGGCGCAGGGGCATGGGCACATGGGAAGGGCATCTACTCGCCCCTCACTCCTAAGAAGAGCTGCTGAGGCCAAGGGCATCCCTGCTGCATGGCACCCACTTGGGGTGTCCTTCTCTCTCCTTCTCCCTGAACTCAGGCTGCCCGAGCACCCATTCCCCTGCAGCGGGCACCTTCCTCCCTGGGGGCCTCTGAAGTCTTGGGACCCCCACCCCAATCCCAGCCCTGCCCCTGCCAGAGCCCCTCTGCCTCATCCTTGATGCCCCGTTGCCAGGCTGGGGGCGTCTGACCGAGGGGCAGGAAGCCCCCCACCGCTGCCTGCGCTTCCTGCAGGGCCTCCCCCCTCCCTCAGCACTGGCCTCAGTGGCGCCATCTCCACGGTGGGGCTGGGAATCTGGTGCGGCCGGTGGGACAGAGCGCCCACACGACAGACAGTTCGCTCCGGCCCCTCCTTCTGGAGAACTCAGTGAGGACCACAGGTAAGGGGAGGAGAAGCCGTGGCCGCTGCTTGGGCCCCCGCGGGCCTCCCTCAGGGGAAAAAGAAGCCCCGCGCATCTATGCAGGCGCTGGCCAGGCGGGGTGCTCGGACCCGCACCAATCACAGCCGCACGGAGAGCAGACGACCCGGCGTAGGCCAGGTTCAGAGAAAAATCACAGGCGATGAAGCGGAGAGAAGACGCTGCACCCCAGATTCCAACCCGGGCAGCAGGGGCTCCCTGTGGCCGAGCCGTGGGTGGGGGGCGCCGGGCTTGGGCCGACCTGCAAGGCCAGACTCCAGCAGCGGGGCCTCCGCCTGGCTCGGAGCTGGAGCAGCCTCCCCGTGAGCCGCCCCCCGCCCCCAGCCTGGGGTCCGGTGTGAACTGAGCTGGAACCCAGGACACAAGGAGACAGGGGACAGGGGACGGTGAAACATCTTCACGGACAGAGAGGGCCTGTGGTGGCCGCCGCTCCTCTTCCCACACCTCACGCACTTTGGAGCCCAGAGCCTCCCCGAACTCGGGCCACTTCTGCCCGTGGCCTACGTGGACCCTGCGCAGGGGTGGGAGGGGTGTCGGCCCAGGGGCTTCTCTGCCGGAGCCACCTGGACTGGGGTGACTGGGGGCTCCTTGCACTCCCCCCTCCCTGACAGTCCGTGGCCACGCAACTCAGGGGTAGTTAGCCCGGCTGCTTCTCCCTACTCCCTTCCAGAACCTTCCAGAAGGCAGCAAACTCTATGTCTCCCATTTACTTCACGAAAGGTGGTGAGGACTGCAGGGATTTAAAAGTTCTCTTAGCTTGTCAGACCCTGTCACGTCTGAGGAAGGGTCCTTCCCCCAACGGTCACCGACAGGTGCCTCCAGTCAGCCGCCAGCCGGGCTGGAACGAGGCCGGACTTAGATGTGAGCTGGTGCCCGTGTCTCCAGGGGCAGAAAGGCGGCCGTGCGGACAAGGCCAGCAGAAGCACCGACCTCACCCAGGACGCAGGAAGGCCTTCTGGGCCCCTCAGGCTCTTACGAATAAAAACCTCCAAAAATCCCAAGTTTTTAAGCATATTATCGTTGGGGGTTCTTATGAACCCTTAAGAATCATTCCCACAAAGACTAACATCTTTATTTGCTCCAGCCAAGTGCAGGGTCTCACGGCTCTGGGGGCCCCGAAGCCACCTGCAGACACCCCGCCCGTGTCGGAGCCGCAGGGCAGCTCTGGGTCTTCACAGCCGGGAAGGACACAGGGCTGTGTTTCTGGAGACACGCCGAACGTTCACGACCCACCCCCACCCCCACCCCGATTCTGGGATTTCGTTAGTCTTAGGGACAGGCCCCGTGGTCCCGGCTGATCCCCGCCGGATGCGCCACAGCGGTCACCTACTGGAGGAAGGCCCGGAGGAAGTCGTTGTAGGAGATTTTGGAAGACAGCGTCTTGTCGTAATACTCCAGGATGTGGAAGAACTCCTCCTCCGAGAGGTTGATGCTGTACTGTCTCAGGACCTGCCGGACAGAGCCCCCCGGACAGAGCCCCCGCTGGCCTCCATGCACTCGAGGAGGCCGGCTGCCAGCAAGGGGCCGGCCACGCGCCGCCTCTCCGCCGCCCAGTCCGAACATCCCACCTCCAAAGCGGCCCCCAGCAGCCCTCTCCCCGCACCGTACATGCCCCTCCCTCTCCCCCCCACCCCGCTTCCCTCCCTCCTGCCTCCTCTCTCCTCAGCCCTCACCCTGCCAAGGGTCAGAGCATGCACCATGGGTATCAAACTAGAGACTCTTCCTGTCCGATGGAAGCCGCTGGTTCTCCCCACCCTCCCCTCCCTGAAAAGGAGGTTAAGAGCCGTCGCCTCCCTGCAGGGTAGTGGGGCTGGTCAACACGTTCAGGCAAGGTGGATGGACAGAGAGTAGAGCGCTAGGTGGGAGACCTGGCCACAGGGCCTTAACAGGGGCGGGGCCTCAGGGTGCAGCCCACCGGGGAGGAAGGCAGGACAGCAGGTGCAGGGAGCCGGGTTTGGCTGATCTGACAGTAATACAGCCCATGGCGGAGCTGGCTGCCCACCTGCAGCGGCTGCCCCCTCCCCCTCAGTGAGCAGACCCCCTGGTCTTCACCAGGCTGCTGTGTGTGCAGCTAAAAGGCAACACTTCTCAGCCTCTCTCGGAGCTAGGTGTGCTCTAGCCAGTTAAACCTAAGTGAGAACATGATGGAGGACCTCTGGGAAGCCTCCTCTAAAGAAAAGTTGCCTGCCCCTTTGGACTACGGATGTGATGCTGGGGCCCCAGCAGCCACCACAGACCACGAGGCAACCTTGTGGAAGGAAGCCAGGTGCTAAGGATGGCAGAGCAAGAACAATGGGGTCCCCAGTGACTGTCCAGCACCGTGCTAGCTCTTCCAACCCCGGGGCCTCTTTTATGTGACAGAGAAACAGACTTCCACTGCGTTTAAGCTGCTGGGTCCCCCCTGTGACATGCAGCCGAGACAGACCCTAATAGATGGTCTCCCTCATAAGTCAAAGTAAAGATTAAGTCATGGATTTCCTATCTTGGAAATATATGTGTTATAATTTGTTTCTAACGGGAGGCTAGAATGCGGGGCTGGAAGAGCCCAAGATTCCTCCGGGCAGCGGGATGACAGGCCCCACCAAGGAAGCTGGGCCTGCGTACCCGACTCCCAGCTTGTCTCCAAATCTGGCTCTTTTGAGGCCACATCTACCTTTCGAGTACTCCCTTTTCTCTGCCACCCACCCCCAAGTTCCTGGGATGCAGACAGGACCCCGTTTCCTTCCCCTCTTGGCCTGGAAATGGGAGAAGGCCAGGCTGAGAGTTGACTTGAGCCCAAAGTAAAGACAAACAGTTTGAGCTGGAAAGCCACTGGGGGGGGGGGGGGGGATGTGGCCTGAGGGCAGGTGTCCCTGGGGGCTGCTGGGACGTCCCCTCCTCCTTCCTGCAGCCCCACGAGCCCACCCGCCAACTTCTGCTCATGTTCCCCACTTGATGGGAGAGGGTTTTACTTTTAAAATTTATTTTGGTAGAAGCAGAGATGAACCTGAGGACAACATTTTTGGAAGTGTATTTTGAGGTCATCACCCTTTGAGGTTTTGAGCGTTCTTCCTGACTGCAGCATGTGATTTTGAATCTAACGTTGGGACCGCAATTACTTTCTCAACCTCCGTGGCTGGGCGGGGGTAGGGAAAGCAGGTAGGCAGGGATCAGGGCCCAGAATCTGCTAAGTCAACGAGTTCTACGTGATTCGGAAAGTGGGAGTTCTGACTCAGCCTTGAGTGCGGCCCATTTCTCTGGTCTGGGGGTAGGTCCCTGCGGTCGCCCCCCCCGGACCCTGTGTCCTTGGAGTGTTGCACACTCCCGTGGGCACGTGGGAGGCACCAGAGTTCACACTGCAGGGGAGGGCGTCTGGGGGAGGAGAGGGGACGACCGTCTCCCAGGAGGCAGCACTGGCCTCTGCTGGCCGAGGTCCCATAGCTGGGACCCTGCTTTATTGAGCTCCTGCCCTGGGGGTCTTGCAAGGTGGATGCAGGCCCTGGTTCCCCCATGGAGACCACGGGTCCAGGCCTGTGTGGGGTCCGGCCTGGGCTCCAAGCACCAGTAGCCCCTGTAGTGGTGTCCGGAGGGCTCAGGTCATGACCCCCGGGGTTCTAGAAAATTTCAGGGAGGAGAACCTGGAGTCTGCATGTGAGCGGCACGTGACAACCTCAGGGCCCCAAGGAAACGAGACCCAGGATAGCTGCTCACACCTGGGCGTTCGCCAGGGAGGTGAGGGCTCCTCTTTGGAGGTTTTCTGGCCACTGGCATCTGGCTGGTTCTCCCCGTGCAGACAAAGACACCCAAGAGCTGAGCTCACCTTCCTGAAATCAGCCACGCTTAGAAGCCCCGTCCCGCCCTTGTCGTGAGCTTTGAAGGTGCGCCGCATCGGTCTCCAGCGGTGCACAATTTTGGGCTGAATACGCAGTAAAGCTGAATAAAAGGAAGAAGTCTCAGCACCAGATTCTTTCTGGGAAAAAAACACACACAAAAACCAAGAAGCGGTGAGAATGGAGCTTCTGGGTGGGTAGCGCGGGGCAGACAGGCTCAGCCATGCGGCCGTGAGCTCCCCTTGAGGTCCTGTTTTGCCCCTGCTCATCCCTACCCCGGGCTACCCTGGCCCACTCCCCTCTAGAACGGGTGTCATAACAGACACCCAAGAGCTGAGCTCACCTCCAAGCTCAGCCTCCAAGCAGAGCTCATCGCCATATTGGCAGATCACCAACCCTGTTCATTACATGTCACTTACTCCCCACCTGCTTCCCCAGCCTGGGAGGAAGGTGGCCGCGTTGATCCCCATTTCACAGACTGGGAGGCGGGAGGCTCAGGGAAGTGAAGAGGCAGGACCAGGACAGATCCAGGCTCTGCTTCTCTCAGGTTAGGGAGGAAAGAGGGGGCCAGGGAGAGACAGCTGGCCGACTGCAAAATACTTTGAGGTAAAGAGATTTCAGTTTGGGTCTTCTAAGTAGGTTATGATAATGAATAGAGTTTTTTTAAAAAAATCACAAGGTTGTAATTATATCTTGTAATTAGATAGTACACTACACTGTGATTATTTCATTTAGGTGCTATTAGATTGAAAACAAGATATTTTAGCATGATTTCGCCTTAACACATGTCTGAATATCACAGAGGTGAACTGTAGGCAATAATGTGTAGCACGTTTTGGGAAAGTTTAATTTTAACATGGCATTACATAAAACAAATTAGTGCAAAGTTAAATTGCTTTCAATTTTCCCATCATTTAGCACCTATGATGGAAACTCACCAGATACCCTCTAGCTTTAGTTAGCTCCCGATTTACCCAATCTGCGCTCAAGAAAGAAAGGATTCTGTGCTTTCCTGGCTCTTCCCACACCCATGCGTGGCTCAAGAAAGGCTCTTCCCATCCTAGCTTAGGATAGCTCGGGCGTGGCGGGAAAGCCAAGTCCCAGCTGGCTTCCCCAGAGGGCTGTCCCTGCAGAGAAGATCCCCAAAGAACTAGAAAACGAAATGGCGGGACTGGAACACGGACCAGGACCAGGACCAGGCGGCGCAGGACTTCTGGAGGTGCCGGCCACACGCTTTCCTAGGAAAGGCCCCGAGGAGCAGTCTCCCACCTATCACTCGCACCCAGGGTAGGGTCGGGGTGGAAGGCCGGACTCTTTCTGAAGCACAGAGTGGCAGCTGTAGTCCCTCCTGGTGTAACGCCCAGAGCTGGGGCGGGGGGCGGGGGGTGAGACAGCACACGGGCAGCACGCTGGTATCTGCCCCGAGGCTCCGCTCCCAGTGGGGCCGTCTTAGAGCACCTGTCGCTTCACTGCACACAATCCCAGGAGACTAGGAGTCAGCTTTTTGGCCCCTTGGTGCGGATGGGCAGTCTCTGCACAGGGGAGGGCTCAGAAGGGGCCTTAGAACTCAGTGGCTTCCTCCCTCATTTTCAGGAGGGGAAACTGAGGCCCGGAGAGGCAGAGGAAGGTCAGAGCTGGCAGGGGCCTTGCAGGCTGTGCAGTTTCCAGAGCTCGCACCTGTGCTCCTGGGTCCCCTGAAGATGTAAGGAAGACGGTCTTCTCTCTGCTCACAGGAAAACCGAGCTAGAGAAACGACTGTCTTAATCTTAGTTTTTTCTGCCTTTGCTTGGCCTAAGGCTCTGATGCTTGCTCTCGTCTAAAGTAGGAACTGCACAAAGATGACACCCGATTTTGCACAAAATCACATGCAAATTTAGCTGCATAGAAACGTTCTGCATGGGATCTACTGTTTGCTGGGTGGACCCAACATGACCCCGCTGCTGCCGGGCATGACGGGGACCCGTGGGGAGTGGCTGGGTGGTCCCGTCCAGGTCTGCCCTGCACTCTGGTCCCTGCAGCTGCGTCCTGGGGTGGCTGGAGCCAGCTGTTTGTCCCCCGAGCTGGCCACGCTAGCTGCACTTGCCCTTCAGTTCCGTATCACAGATGATGGAGAAGCAGCAGGAAAAGCTGTTGTTTGTTCGCTTCATGTTTCGGAGAGACGGGAGAACGGCGAGCCCATGAGCACACCGGTTGGACTGGGTGTGAGTGGGGATCACAAAACTGATAAATAATGGAGAGAAAAGGTGAAAACCCAGGACAGTGCCCTCCACCTGCTATTTAGGCATCTTTCGGTTCTCATTCCTCTTCAAACAAACAAAAAGAAAATTGTAGACAATGCATTGTGGGTATAGTTTACGCAAGAAAGATGATGAATCTCCAACCCCCTCTTCCCCCAATCCAGAGGAAAGGGTCTGGCCTGCCCCAGAGGCTTGAACACACATGGATGTTTCCATTAAAAATGTTTCACTTTGGGGCGCCTGGGTGGCTCAGTTGATTAAGTGTCTGCCTTCAGCTCAGGTCATGGTCCCAGGGTCCCTGGATCGAGTCCCGCTTCAGGCTCTCTGCTCAGCAGGGAGCCTGCTTTTCCTTCTGCCTGCTGCTCCCCCTGCTTGTGCTCTCTCTCTCTCTTTCTCTGACAAATCAATAAATAAAATCTTTTAAAAAAGAGAGAGAGATACATTGTCCTGGGTTATCCTGGGGGACCCAATCCAATCACCTGAGTCCTTAAAACACAGACTCTTTTGTAGTGAAAGAAAAAAAAAAAAGTTTCACTTCTGTTTGCAAAACGGGTGTCTCCTGGTGCTGGGGGAGGAGCCAGAGAGCCAGGCTGCTTCCCCAGTCTTGGGTCTCCAGGCCCTCACGGGGCTCCAGAAGGAGAGAAAGAAAATCTCTGAGTCCTTTCCAAGGCAGGAAATCTGGGGCTGTTCGCGACGCTCTCAAAGATTCCACCTGCACGTCTTTGCCTCCCTGAGGCAGCCACCAGCTCGCGGCTTTGCGCCCACTGAGCAGACCCTGGGGGCCGTGCGCCCGCCTGGAAGGTGCTGGGGCGTCACAGGCCTTTACGTAATGGAGAAGACGGGACAACAGAGACTCGCTTGACAAGTGTCTACACACTGGCATTATACGTGCACGCGCACATCTCACAAGCGCGGTACACACGCGCTGTCATGGGAACACGTGCGCGTGTCATGAGAGTCATGTGTACACATCCACACGCACAGGTCACACGAATACAGTACACACCCATCACACCTGTCCACATACATTGCACACGTGTGATACACAGATACCACGATTATCACGCACGTGTGATTTGCATGTATGTGTGTATAGACAAAATCTGAGCCCATTTTCGGGGTCCGAGGGGAGGTGGCAGTGAGACCGGGGACATCTGACAGGTGGGTCCTCACTGGCCAGCGGCCCCTCCCAGAGGCTCCGTGCCCACTGTGCCCACCGTGTCCATGAAGCCAGACAATCCGAATTTACAATGACTTGAGAGAGGTGAGAAAGCCTTTCGGGCCGGCCCCACGCATTGCCGGAGGGTGACTCTGCCTACCATCTTATGCGCGTTCTGAATTTTCATTCTCTGCATCAGGGAGGTTTCCTTCGCTTTCAGCAGGAGGACACAGCTCTGGATGAAGTCGCAGTACGCAAACCTCCCGTTGTTCTTCAAATCGTACTTCACGACGAGCTGCTGGCATTCCTCTTTGCTTATGTCCAGACCGAACTTCTTCACAAGCGCTAAAGACAGAAATACTGGTTCAGCTGCTGGCGATTTGTTCACTCATTCATTTGTCCATGCCCGCATTCATTCATCCCCTGCCGAGGGGCTCGGGGCTGGGTCCCGGCTCACAGGCTCGTGGTGGGTGTGGCTGGACAGACACGGAAGCAGACAGACAGGTGCACGGCAACTCCGCGCGGCGAGGAGGGAGGGGTCCCCTGCATCCTGCTGGGCCCTCTCTGTCCTGGTGTCGGCCGGCTGTCGGGTTTTGCAGCCGCCACTGCTGTGGTCCCAGCAGTACGGTCAGAGCAGAGAGGAAGCCGTGCTGAGGAGCGGGGAGGGACAGAGTCGAGCGCTGCTTGCTAAGGCTGGGGAGGAAAAGCACCGGAAGTGGACTTTCTGAATATAAACGGTGCCTTCAAACCAAACACGGGCTGGGAGACACCAGGTGCAATGTGCAACCTGAGGTCCTTCTGCCTTGGCACGGAAGAGACAGCAGGTCGCGATGCCGACCAGGACATGCGGGGCGGGACTGGGCTGGGCTGGGGAGCCTCCAGGGGCGGCCCGGCTCTGCTGTTCCAACTTGCAGAAAGTCATCAGCAGGGCTCAGAACATACAGAAGGACTTCTGAAAATTAATAAGTGTATATTTTACGGCATGGAATTTTGGACATGCTATGGACGCCAGACAAACTGAGCAGGATAATGGATGGGCGGCTTCAGCGGGTTCCCGGGTAAAAACTAAACACAGCGACGAGACAAGCTAAGGTTCATCAGCCTCAAAATCAAAAGAATTAACTAAAAACCAAATGGAACTCAAACACGCATTAAAAACCAACATTGCTGATTTGGTTTTAGCAAAACATGTCATGTAAAATCAATGGAACAATGCTTGGTTATTATTGATTTCATCTTCTCTATTTCATTTAGAAATGGTTATTTTTCATAGGAGCTGTTCATTTACAGGGTTCACACCTTGTTTTGTTCGCATACTTTTAACCCGTGATTATCATAAAAATGATTTATATGAATGTTGGAGGTTCTCGAGAAAAACATTTTCCTTAAAAAGGGACCTAAAGATTGGTCAGGAGGAGGGGGAGCTGACCACAGGGGGCGTCAAGGGAACGAAACAGGGAGGGACAAGGTCAGATTTACCTTTCTGTAACGTAAAATGCTGCATAAATCACATGCAACCATGACGCAACTATAAACCTGGCTGATGTCATTTGAATAGCTCATCAAAGCGACACGTGGTCAGGACCTGATCAATAGGGCGAAGCAGATGCCCTGGGTGGGCTGGCCTGTCCCCGGCGGTGGCCCTCCTCCGCCTGTCCCATCTCCACCAGCTCTCCAAGCCTGTGAACCTTTCATGCCGCCCAGAGACCACAAGCAAGTCCGTGATTTCTAACGCTGAGAACGCCACGGTGTGCGGACTCAGTCATGTGGGCGTGAACGTGCCCCGTGGTGGGTTGAGGTGCCTTAGGAACTCTTGTCCCCTAGCCAGCATTTACGGAGGTCCCCAGCCTGCCATGGGGGGGAGGGGGAGGTGCTTGTGCCAGCAGGTGACCCTCTTACGAGAACGCACCCAGGAATTCAGCCGTGGTGACCTCGCCCTGCTTGTTCACGTCCTTTTCTTTGCATTCCTTCAGGAACTCTCGCCAGCAGCCCTGGATTTGCTTCCGGAGCTTGCTCTCTATGGGCTCGCAATTCTGCAAGGGCAGGGGGCCCGGCGCCAAGCCGGCCCTGGCGGGGGTCTAGAGAGAAAGGAACGGAAATTGCCTTGTAATGTGAGATTCAAAATGGAAATCATAATACAAACTAACAGGCAGGGCTCAGGTTTGGGGTTCAAGATTTCGCAGGCAGTATTAGCTCAGGAATAAAGGAGGAGCAAAACAGAGATGGTATTTTGCCATTTGTTACTTCCATCGGTGGGCTTTATTGGCGCCTAATTGCAATGACCAACATAGTTTTGGAAATAAACATGTAGCCAAGATTCAAGTATAGGGAGATGTTATTTAAATATAGTACTGGTGTGTAAGTGTGTGTGTGTATATGTGTGTGTGTGTGTGTGTGTGTGTGTGGTGACAATAACGTATTTTTCACCAGAGGAAGAGTCTTATCAAAGAAAGGGAGTCACTTGTCATTTTCGTGGATGTCTAATCCTGCACTCCCTTCCAGAATGTCCAGTATTGTGAAATTACGTGGACCAAGTATGAGGCCGTTCTCGGTCTATCGTATTATCCATTTAAATACGGGGAATGAAATGGATGTAGCCCATGCCTCCTCCGTCCTAAGGTTATCTGCTACAGTAACCAACTCAGCTGAATTCCACCTCTTTCTCCCGAATCCTGTACCACCTGCGCCTTCCCCATCTGGGTGGACATGACGCCCTTCTTCTAGGTGCTCAGGCCAAAACCTCAGAAGCCATCCTGGACCTCCTCTCTCTCTGAAACCAACACCTCATCTGTTGGGACACCCTGTTGGCCTTACCTCAAAGACACATCCAGCATCTGACCTCTGGCCACCGGCTCCCCACTGCCCACCTCGCTCGGAGCCACCAGACCCCTCCCCTGGACCACTGCAGCCTCTCCCCACTCCTTGCTTCTTCCGCCCACGCCTCCAGCACCTGCTCCACGCACAGCCCCTCCTCAGCACACAGACAGGCGCCTTTATACGGAGGCTTGCTGTCCGTAGCACTCTTCTGCTTAAAGGGCTCCACCCCCTGGAGTGAAAGCCCAGGTCCTTGCTGTGCCTGCCCCCCGCCCCCCCTCCCCAGCGCGTTTCCTACGGCTGCCGTAACAGAGCTACAGACTCGGTGGTTTCAAACAGCACACGGTTATTCTCTTCCGGTTCTGGAGGCCAGAAGCCTGAAACGGGTCCCACTGAGCTAAAATCAGGGTGTCAGCAGGATTGAGCACTTTCCGAGGTTCCAAGGGAGAATCCATTTCCTACCTTTTCCAGCATCTAGACGTGCCCACACTCCTGAGCTTGTGGTCCCTTCCTGAACCTTCCAAGTCAGTGGCAGCAGGTGGGCCTTTCTCCACTGGCGTCTCTCTGGCACTTCCCTTCTGCCTCTGCCTCCCCCGTGTACAGACCCTTGCGGGCGCCTTGGACCTTCCCAGCCACTTCAGAATAATCCTGTCTTACGTCAGCTGGTGGGCACCTTTAATTCCGTCTGCAACCCTGATTCTCTGATGCCATGTAAGGTGACATATTACAAGTCCCAGAGATTAGGACGTGGACATCTTTGGGGTCCTCCTGGCCGCCCCCTTCATTCTGCTCTACTCACTGTCTTCATCTTGTTAATTACTTATTATTCGCCGTGTCTTGGCTATTATTCCAAGAATGTGAGCTCCACAAGGGCAGGCACCTTTGTTCATTCTCAGCGCTAGAATAAAGACGCAGCGCATAGTTGGTGTGCAGTAAACGTGCATCGACTGGGCAAAGGAAGGGTTACTTCTGTCTCTGAGCGCTCGCCACGCACGAAGCCCGGCGATGGCGGCCCTAAGTACATGGCTGGGATACTCTCAAGCCCCCTTCCCCAGAGACACCGTCATCCTTCCTACAGATGAGGCAAGAGCCTCCGTGAATCCGGCCTCTTTCCTGCGCCCCAGGCTGGGCACAGAGCCACAAGGTTAGACAGGCCTTGGTTTGAAATTGGGTCTCTCCGCATCTAACGTAAGGATACCTATTCGAGCCTCAGTATCTTCAGCTGTAAAATGGGAGCAACACTTCACAGCAGGCCACACAGTTGGGGCCTTGCACACACTGCCTCCCTACCACGGGATATTTGCTTTCTTGCCTGATGAAACCCCAGCTTGCTGACATCTAGAGTCTCCTGCCCCTGCTCCTGAACCCATTTCTCACCCTAAAGCCGCCTTATTCCTCCTCCCGCACCCCACACCTCCCTTCCACCCACTCTCTCCCCAATCTTTGCTCACACCTCCGCCCTTCCTGCTCCAGGCGGGTGAGTGCTAAGGACACACCTGTGGACTCCTCTCCTGTGTCCCTACCCCAGGCTCTGCCCAGGCGACCTTCTCAGTCACCTGTCCCTTAGAGACTCTAGGCCCCTTAGGTCCAGGGGGGTTGGGGGCTTTGGGGCCCTGGTGACAGCGGCACGACATCAAGAAGGACTCACACACGGGTGGCTCGGAGGTTTCAACCCGGCCTTCAGGTCGTGAGTGGGCGATGAAGCTGCAGACCTGCTTCTGTCCGAGACTTCGGGAACACTGCTGCCCCTTTGGGCCTTGACGGAACTGCCAGCGGTCGGTGGTGTTGCCATTCTCTTGGAGCTGAACAAGCTCAGGAAGTCCGGGTACTTCAGCCTGCCCTTGGCATTGACCGGCATCTCGCTCCACAGTCTGTCAAACTGGCAAAGAAGCAGAAGTCAGTCCCCAGGGTGAGCGTAAGAGCCCAACGGAGTCTCCTGTGGCGCCCCTGAGACGTGGGTGGGAGCTGGGGAAGGCCAGCGCTCACAGCAGAGGTCCGAGACCCACATCTGTAAAAAAAAATTGAAAAGGGGGGTAACCCCACTTGGTCTGTGCTTGATGGAAGCCTCTGAAAGACAGACAGGATTATTCATTCAAGAGGATTCATTCGTTCAAGAGGATTACTCATGGCTTCCGCAGGACATTTTTTAATTGAATTGTGCCCTTAGTGAGTAGTTGAAGCCATTAAATGCTGTGATGAGTCACAGAGCCTGAGCTGTGTGTATATAAGGACCCTGTGGGGGGGAAATGCAAATCAAAGCCCGGTCCACCTTGGTCCTGGGAAGGCCGGCCGGACTCATTTCTCTTCCTGCAGGCACCTGAGTTCTGCCACGCCCCGCCGCCGCACTCACAGCCGCAGTGCGCAGCCCACAGAGGGCCAGCGCTGCCTCCCCACCGGCTGGAAAAGGGAAACCAGAGTGAAGCATGTGGCTTTGGGTTGGTTCCAGGCCGTGTCTGGACCATATGAGCACAGATAGAGAGCAAAGTGACCCCAGCATCCTACCTGAGCCATTCTTGATGACTGAGGGCTTTCAGGGAACTAAGAAGAGGGGTAACTTAATTCTGAGTTGGTTTTTAGGGCCTTTCAGAATGGGCAGGGCCCCAGATTTCAGCACATGCCAAGGGGAGCAGTGTCCCCTCCTTTCTGTGGGCCTGAGCCTTGGCCTTGGCCAGCACTTCTGGCCTCTGGGTTTCCCAAAGGCAGTGATGAGAAACCCTGCTGGCTCTGTTTGAAATTCTGGAAATGAAGCACTGAGGGGTAGGGAAGAGACAGGGAATGTTCCAGGCCCTAAGAAGGGAAACAGGTTTAGTCTGGGACAATATTCTTGACTAATGTTTTAAACTTTTTATTTCAAAAGAACAGTAGATTTGCAGGAAGTTACAGGATGGCTCTAAGAGACACTGTGTGGAAGCGAGAGACCTTGAGAAAGTGGCCACGTGGCCTCGGAGAGAATTCACCATCACCAAGGGCAGTGACCACCTCCAACTGTCTCCCTTCAGGAAGGTTCTCGCAACCCCCCAGGACAGATGACTGGCACTCTTCTCTACCTTCTCCCTTGTGCTGAAAAGCCACCTGTGCAGGTGACATCGCCCTTCCTGGTCCTGAAGCTGTCTGAAGGTCATCCGAGACTCGTCTTCGAAGGTTGAACATCTCACAAAAGGACTAGCCCACAGCAGGTGCTCTGGAAATGTTTGCTTAACTGCTGAAAGCCCTACAAAACTCACAGAAGACTGACCAGACAATGGTAGACCCTTTAAAAATGAGGGGGGACAGAGGGCACGAAGCCATATTGTGATCCCAGTCCTCATGCAGGGCTTTCAGGAAACAGAGCGAGATGTGGCTGAAGAAGAGAAAGTGGGTTGTGGAGGGCTCTCCTGCATGCCTGTGTTAGCAACATGGGGGAGGAAGGAGGAGGAAGGTCATGTTATCAAGGGTAAATGCAAAGGAGGGTATGAATGCTTGAGGATGCGGTGAACACCTGAAGCATGGAAGCGAGGGTATTTATGGAACCACAAGGACAATAATGTGTCTCCTGGTCTGGCAGGAGGAGCAGGGAGGGACCAACTCCTAATTAAATCTTTGGTACAAGTGAAAGTCAAGGCAGGACCACGGAAATCCTCTCTGTACCATGAAGGGCAGAATGAACGCTGCCAGGACGACGTGGAATTGGATGGGTGGGAAGCGGAAGCCCACACGTGGCCCCTCAATCTTTTTTTTTTTTTTTTAAAGATTTATTTATTTGACAGATAGAGATTACAAGTAGGCAGAGAGGCAGGCAGAGAGAGAGAGAGGAGGAAGCAGGCTTCCAGCCAAGCAGAGAGCCCGATGCGGGGCTCGATCCCAGGACCCTGGGATCATGACCTGAGCTGAAGGCAGAGGCTTTAACCCGTTGAGCCACCCAGGCGCCCCCGTGGCCCCTCAATCTTGATAGGTCCGCACACCCAAGAGCACCGACGGAAGAGAAGGATGTGGCACAGGACAGAGGCTGCTAGGGGCTGCGGGGATTGGAGAGGCATCAAGAGGACCGGAAACGGGCACCAAGAGAGTGTGTTCTGAAATTACAGGCCTGGGAGCCGGGCGTGAAACCCAGGCAAAATTCTGGCGGTTTGTGAACGAGCTGAAAGTGAGTCAGTTTCCACGTCACGGCGGCAGATCGTGCCCTTCCTGAAATGTCCCCTTCAAACTCGGAGTAGCAACTGCCTTCTGAACACTGAAAAACACGTGACTTCGGGGTCCACTGCTGTGATGGGGAAACTGCCAGAGAGCGCCCCTCCCATCCCCACAATGAGAAAGTCAAACATTTACCAAATCAGAACGTGTAAGGCCCATCAGCGAGCGGAGGCTCCAGGGAGCCCAGGGGACCGAATGTCATGGAGCCCCAAGTCTCCAGGAGAACCAGACGCCCCAGCCCTCACGCCTGGCAGAGCTCGGGAGGAAATCGGCTACAAGGTTAACAGATCCGTCCAGGGCAAGTGTGGGCTGGCACCAGGGGCTGGACTGGCCGGGAGGCCCAGACACAGGTCATGCACACGCTCACACGCTCTCCTCCCCCCGCCCCTGTCGCGGCTCCGGAGACAATGTGCACGACCACGGCATAGACAGACTCATTTCTCCAGAGCCTCCGTTCAGGGGAAGTGAAAGCCTAAAGCCACTGGGGGAGGCGTAGCCAAACCCACTAAAGACCAGGACCCCCAGGGGAGGGAAGGAAGAAGCAAACCCATCTGCCTCTAGGAGGGGTAGGAACTCCCTCCCTCAGGGCCCAGCCAGGGATCCATGGCGCCTGGGGGAAGGATGTCAGCAAAAGGCCTGGGGGAGGGGCGGCAACCCCAGAGTCTGCACCTGTACAGACCAAAGGTCAGAGGTCAGTGACGTGGCGGGGGTGGGGGAGGAGGATTGGAAATTCTCTTGCCCAAGACCCACCAGAGTCAAGGTCGCGTCTGACTGCCATAGAGGGGTATCAGGGGTGGGAACGTGGAAGAGGTGCCGGCTCTGGGGCCCACACACGGTGGAGGCTGGCTCCTGCTGGAGGAGTCTGATGCCTGTGCACCGCACACCCTCGGCCTAAGGGCAGCAACAACAAACTCAAAGTTCAAGGACAATGAAGCCCAGAGAGGTTGAGTAACTTGTCCAAGGTCACCCAGCTGGACAAATGCAGAAGCAGCACTGAAACCCAGGTCTGCCTGTCAGAGGGCTGTTTGTTATTTGCCTGCGTGGTTCTCACCTCCTAGAGGCGTCTGTTAAAGAAACGCCACGTCTGAAATATTCAGAATGTTGAATGGTTCCTTTCCCTAACAGCCGCAAATAGAGCCAAGTCCCCAAGCAGTCGCCAGGACAGATCTAAACTGCCTGACCAGGAGAGGCTCTCTCTGGGGGTCCCTATCTTCTTAAGTCATATCCAAGTGGACCCAGCTCCTGTGGCCTTTTATTAGACATTTTCTGCTGAGTCACAAAGACCCATCAGTTTCCAACTCCACCTGCCCCGGAAGTCGCTCTCCTTTTCTGAAAGGTTAATTACACCGAAAGGTTTCAAAGATATGCCACTTCCCCTGCTTACGGAGCTCTGTAAGTCAAGAAAGCCGACATCTCAGCTTCATGACGGTTTTTGTTTTTTGGGTGAGCTAGTTTTTATACGGCAGATAAACCAAGACAGGAGATCTCTACTAGGATGCTGATTAACATGGCTGGAAGGTCCCAGCGTCTTCAGGGAGCCCTTCTGAATAATGCAAGTGAGGTCCAGACAATTTAGGCATGCCAAATTACTTCTGTGTCTCCCCGTACAGACACGGTACCATCCACCCAAGAAGGTCGTGGTACATGACTCACGCAAGGAGAAAAGGTGCATCTCTGTGGCTTTGCCTTTCTGTTTGCCAGCCTGTCTCCAGAAGCGTCCTTCCCAAATAGAGCACGATTTTTGCTAATCACTCCCCAACTTAAACCATGGTACTTACGCCAGACTTTGATGCCTCGATGATGCAGTCTATATTTGAGATGTGTCTGCGTATTTTTAGAGACAGCATTTAAAAATAAGTGCTTGATTTTGCTGGAGAGGTGGGAGGCTGGCTGTGCTGGGCATGGTGGAAGCTTTCTTAGTGGACAATTCAAATCCAGTTCTGTTCCACACGCCGGATATGCTAGCATGCCATTAATTTACATCGATAATTAGAGTAAAATTTTGCTCATTTAGATGAAATGAAAAATCTTTATTAGCAAAACCTTTGTTAGTTGGCCCCATAGAATAATAAATGCAACGGGATTAATTTTAAAGGTTTCTATCCGTTTATGGTAATGGAGAGAAGTGTTTGCAAACAGCGATCTCGCTCAGCTTTGATGATTCTCTGGGACTGAACTGTTGGGGGGAAAGCACTTCCATTTGTTAACAAAAATAATCATAATGCTTTGAAAAAGTGGGATTTTAGGAAAGTGAAATCTGACATTCATATTACTCATTATGAATGAATTCCTTCTGTGGGGTGCGAGTTTAGAGGCCTGAGTGGGGAGGGGGTCGGCTGTATGAATACTCTTAGCCCTTAATCCTGAAACCCCGAGAAAATGAGGGCTCATCGTGGAGTGACCCAACCTGGGAGCAGACAGTGACCTTTCCACCCAGGAACCCGGGCTGAGCCGAAGCAGAGTCAGAGGAAGGACGGGGGTGGGTCACTTCTGGAAGTATTTCGGATTTCAGTTTCCGCCTGAGCCATTCTCTGGGATGAGGGCGGCGGCTTGTTCGACCAGTGGAGAGTGCTGGGGAGGGAATTCTGCTTCCATGCATGGATCCCTGGTGCTCTGTGTCATCCCGGCTGTTTGGCCACTGGACCGTGGCGTGGGAGAACGTGGACACTGAACCCACGACACCATCCATTCACTAGGACTTGCTGAGCACCTGCTCTGTGCTGGGCTCTTTTTTGGGCATTTGGGTCCCAGTGAGGAACAAGCCCTGGGCGCTGACATGTAGGGATATTATGGACCGAAGTCAGCAAGCAAGGTGGGCCTTGAGGATGCCGTCCTGCTGGGAGGTGCTCTTGGCCTTGGAAGGTCATCACGGAGGGCAGAGAAGCCAGACAACAGGTTGTCAGAGCTAAAAAGAGCACCATTCAGTTTTTGAGGAGGAAACTGCTGAGAATCTCTTCTGTGATGGGCAGGAGGCCCTCAGAAAGGGTGGCCTGTGTCCAGCCCGTGCGGTGGCCATGTCACCAGCATGGCCACAGTGGTACCCCCGGAGCTTCTGGAAACACCGGCAATGGAACCAGGGGGAGAGGGTAAGGGGGTTGGCGGGAGGCCCAGAGCAACTCCCAGGCTCTACGCTGCTGTGGGGAGAGACTGGCTGCCCTCTAGGTCACACAAGCCCAGCGAAGGAAGAGGGAGCATGGTCGTTGGAGCCCAGTTTAATTTGATTTTTAAAATTTGATTTTATATGTGCCCTGGCGGAAAACGTGCAATTCATGCTTATTACATAAGCAGAAGGCTCCTGTGAGTCTTCAGTAAGATTGAAAACAAAACAGTAACAACACCACCTCCCAAAACCTTCCAGCACTTTCAAGATAGAGAACAGCCCTAAACTCTGGCCTGATGCGTTCATACAACACCGCGTAGGACAATGAACCAAATGCATTTCGTACTTGCTCATCTGTCAGAATCTGGACGTGGCGGGAGCAAATGGCCCTGAATTCATCCCTGGAGGCGGTGTTCGTTTTCATGGTGTCGAAGTTCTCGAACTCCTGAGCAATGGCGCGGTAGTGGGAGCCCACCGCCTTGTGCAGCCGAGCCAGCAGCTCCTGGTGCGCCGTTTTCTTGGGAGACGTAGACGGCGGGCCTTTGGGCATTTTCTCAGCCCACTCAGCAGCAGTCTGGGCAAAAAAAAAAAAAAAAAGGAAGATTGATCCTTATAATAAATAATAAGTCATCTGGTGGCTCTGGGCCCATCGCTCATGGCAGGTTCCCAGGGGAGCCCCGGCTCCGTGAGGAAAAGTGCCACCCAGACGCGGGTCTCAGAGGATCCAACCAGAGGTTCGGACTTGGCTGAAAGGGAAGCCCAGGCTCCCTGGCCTCGGAGAGGGAGCCACACGTCAGGGCCACCGTGCAGGGGGGAGGTCACGTGGAGGCGGCCCTGGGGAGGTCAGGCCTTTGTTCTCATGCATTCGCTCATTTGCTCTGTCCTTTGGTTCACTTCACAAACACACAGCGAGTGTCCGCTCTGAGTTAAGGGAGGAAACGCGGATCCAGACCGCTCTTATTTCTGGACATCAGTGCAGAGGATTTACACTCCCAGTGGTTAGAACTGGAAGGGCAGTTTCCGAGGGCCCTTACTACGACGTGATGCTGCAGCACCACTGCTGGCTAAGGGTTCCCTTAAGCCTAAAACTTCGAGGCCCACAGGGATGTCAGCAGAATCTGTGGGCTCGGAGGCTGAGCAGGGCAGTGGGGCAGGCCCGCTGAGCCCCAGGCTTTCCAAACCTCTCCTGGGCAGTCTGGAGGCCGAATGTCAGGGCCTCATGGCGCTGTCCATGGTACCTGGGAGCCTGGAGGTGGGGCGAGCCATGGCCTGGGCTCAGGGGCCGCTTTCTGGAGGGAGGAGGAACAGGCTGTGGGGAAACAGGGGATGGGGAGAGAAGGAGCTTCTTACTGGATGTATAGGCTATGTGCTGGTGAGAGGGCCAGGCAAGGTGAGCAGAGAGGAGCCTGGGGAGGACCGCAGACCACGTTCTACGTGTGCTGATGACCACTATGGTGGACAGGCGGGACAGCAGGAGTAGCAGACGAGGAAGTTACTTAGTGTTCACCAGCAGATGCTAAGATCACAGGGGTCTCTGTGTTCAGCCTGGGGCCAGTCAGGAGGACAGACTGAGCTTGCGATGCAGACAAACTTGGGCAACTGGGGCTCAAAGGGCAGCGGCGTCCTGGGGAGTCACGGGGTCACGGGGAGCGGACAGAGAAACAGCCCTGACATCCACCTGCTTGCCGCAAGAAGAAAAAGGACCCCCAAACCAGACCTGCGGTTGCTGCCTCAGCGGTTCAGCTCCTGAAGTTTGAAGAAGGGGAGGCTGTGGGATGGGAGGGGACACTGGGCTCTGTGAGAATGCGTGGGTGACAATGCATGACAGCTGTCTCCTGACGAGGGTGAATTCTGAAATCTGCCGAATTTCCTCCATCAAAACCTGTCGTGTTGTTAGCTGTAACAGCTCTCATGATGCGTAGCACTGTGCTAAGACCTTCACAAGATTTTCATATCTAATCCCAACTAGTATTAAAACTGGGTCGTGTCTCATGAATAATTGTTCAACATCACTTGTCCTCAGGAAACTACAATTCAAAACCACAGTGAGTTACCACCTCACACCAGTCACAATGGCTAAAATTAACAAGTCAGGAAACGACAGGTGTTGGTGAGGATGCGGAGAAAGGGGAGCCCTCCTACACTGTTGGTGGGAACGCAAGCTGGTGCAACCACTCTGGAAAACAGTATGGAGGTTCTTCAAAAAAACTGAAAATAGAGCTACCCTACGACCCAGCAATTGCACTACTGGGTATTTACTCCAAAGATACAAATGTAGTGATCCGAAGGGGCACCTGCACCCCAATGTTCATAGCAGCAATGTCCACAATAGCCAAACTGTAGAAGGAGCCGAGACACCCATTGACAGATGAATGGATAAAGATGTGGTCCATATACACAAACGAATATTACTCAGCCATCAGAAAGGATTGAATATTTACCATTTACGTTGGCGTGGATGGAAGTGGAGGGGATTATGCTGAATGAAATAGTCTCAGAGAAAGACAATTCTCGTATGGTTTCACTCATGTGGAACATAAAAAACAGCACAGAGGATCACGGGGAAGGGAGGGGAAACCGAATGGGAAGAAATCAGAGAGGGAGACAAAGCATGAGAGATTCTTAACTCTGGAAAACAAACTGAGGGTTTGCTGGGGGAAGTAGGGGGTGAGGGGATGGGGTACCTGGGGAATGGGCAGTAAGGAGGGCACGTGATGTGATGAGCACCGGGCGTTACACGCAACTGATAAATTATTGAACACTACATCTGAAACTAATGATGTAGTACATGCTGGCTAATTGAATTTAAACGAAAAGAAAACTTGGTCATGTCTCATTTTCAGCAATTCCACAGCAATACATGTATTCTGTGTTACTCTCCTTCAGGATGGAGCATAATGTTACTTTATGAAGCTGCATCAAACACGGAATGATTCTGAAAATATCCTCAAAAACATGACCCCACACTTGGACCCCAGCCTGTGTCATCTTCAATCACTGAAAGGTAAACAGACACTTTTAAAGACATCCACTTGGAGCCATTCAAAGCAAGTGAATGCTTTCCTTTTCCCATGCTAGAAACCGAGACTGACCTTACTGGTGGGTGTGATACATTTCCAGACAGTTACAGCTCACCTCCCATAGCTAAGCACAGGGCTGTTTCCCTAAACACTCCACGGGGTGTTGGCATTCAGAGTGCAAAGGAGTCTCCTCTAGAGGAGAGTTGTGCTTGAAGTCTGACATGACACTTGGTGCTCCTTTGTGCCCTGAGAAGGATGGGCCCCCAGCTGGGAAGAACACAGGTGGACGAGTCTAGCACAGGACAGTAGAAGTCCTGGGTGTGAGGCTAGACTCTGCCTCTAACACATCGTGTGGCCCCACACAAGCCCCTAGCCCCCTTTCCCCTTGGTTTCCTCATCGACCCAGAGGGAATAAGGAAGGGCTGGCATGAGACGGTTTATGTGAGTGCTCTTTGGAAGTTTTAACACAAGAAACACATTGGAAATCCTCTCATTCTACTAATAGATGTAGAAGAATTCTCACTAAGTAGATTATGCAACCTGGGTTAATACGGTTTCAACTCCAGAGAACACTGGATCATTTTTTTGGAAACTGGATCATTTTTAAGCAAAAGAGACATTACTAAATTTAACTTGAGTATTAGAAAGGCCTGAATAGACAGGTAACCATAAAAGAAACTGAAAAAGCTATTAAAAGATCTATCATCTATTATTAAAAAGGTGCCAAACTTAGCTGATTTTAAGGGCAAGCTGTATCTCACTTTTAAGCAATAAATAATTTTTACATTAGTCAAATAATTCTAGAACACAGAAAAGAATATACGGTGTCCCAACTCATTATATATATTTCCCTAACACCAAAATATGATAAACGATTGAAACAAAAAATATAAACTCACCTAGTTTACAAGCACTAACATGAAGATATTAAAACATTTTTAAAAAGACCATTAGGAATACTTAGCACCATTATTTTTAAATCAAAAATCAACTGGGGTTTATCCCAAGTATAAGAACCCTCCAAGAATTAGCAGACCTTTCAATTCCTTATATTAGGTCACATATCGACAGAGGGCAAAAGGCATTTAACAAAATCCAGCCGCTAATCCTGTTAGAAACGGTGTAGCCATTTCTACACCACACAGAGATAAATGAAGATCCTGTGTGTAATACGCTCTCCCTAATTGAGAGTATTAGCCAGACACCGTCTTCAAACATAATAAATGAGTAACATATTAAAGCACTGAAGTTTGAAACAAGAAAGGCACACTCGACTGTCAGTTCTACTATTCATGTTTTTAGAGGCTCTAGCTTTCGAAATAAGACAAGAAGATGAAATAAACTGAATGAATGTCGACAAAGGAGATTCACCATCATTTGTGGATCTGACTGTACAACTAGAAAATCTCCAGACAGTGAGGAAAGTGGCCGGAATAAAGCCAAAAATACAAAATAGCAATACCATTTTGGGGGCAATAACGATAACTCGTTGGAAACTATATCGTGAAACCGACGCACATTTATGCTGGTAACAAGCTCTTGAATACTCTGGGATAAATTTCATATGAAAGCACAAGACCTACACAGAGACAGCTGCGTATGTTCTACGGAGGGGCTGTCAGAGCAGGCTGATATACAAAAGGACGTGTACTGTGATTCCAGATAGGAAGACGCCATTTCAAAAGATTTCAAATTATAAATAAAGTTAATAAAATCTCAATAAAAATCTCAGTGGATACTTGGGAGAATCATCACACATATAGACACTAAAGTTGATATGGAGAATAAATATAGGAGAATTGCCACGAAATTCTTGGGAAAGGCTAGAAATGAAGTTTTTGACCTGCCAGATATCAACATGCTATGAACTTGATACAATCAGAGGAGTGTAGCTTGGTCTAGAAACATGCAAGGAAATCAGTGGAAACATGCAAGGAAATCAGTGTCCACCTGTTTTGATTGTTAGTGGACGAGAAATAGGCCTCTAACTGTGGCCAAGCCATGATACCACTAAAGCAGTATGGAATGGCGTGGCTGATTCCAAGATAGCTTTGGCTCAGAGTGACCTTGTAAGCAAGAAACAACATCCAAGTTTCAGAAAGGAACATTTTTTCTTCTTCCTGACCCATCCACTTCAAACCACGGTCCTCCTAGGTCTCCACCCTGGCAAAGGGAGACAGTCCTTCCGGTAACTTGGGAAATAAACAAGGTGAGCTCGTGGAACTACAGTCATTACAGAATCATTTACAAAATTAACAAGATTTTACAAAATTGGCAACAGTTTGGATGCCTGAGAGTAGGGAATAGTTAAATAAGATATATTTCTTTTTTTAAGATTTTATTTATGTATTTGAGAGACAGCGTGCAAACGCCAGTTGGGGGAAGAGCAGAGGGAGAGGGAGGAAGAATCACAAGCAGATTCCATGCTGAGCGTGGAGCCCAATGTAGGACTTGGTCTCACGATCCTGAGATCATGATCTGAGCCGAAATCAAGAGTCAGGCATTTAACAGACTGAGCTACCCATGTGCCCCAAGATTTGATAGTTCTATAGGATGGATTACAGTGTAGTTATTTAGAATCTTTCAAGGAATAATTTAATAATATCATAAAATTTTTGTGATGTACTAAGGGGAAAAGGATCCAAAAAATGGTCCAAATGATTGTGCATACACACGCAAGTATTAATGCTTGTTCTCTGGGTGGAGAAGGGCAACAACGTCAGGAGGATGGCTAGAGCTCCCAAGCTGGGAGGGTCAGGAGTCCTGAGGTCCGGGGCTTGGGACAGTCTGATGCATGATGCTCAGGACAGCCTGGTAGGGAATCCTACTCAGTGGGACAGCCTGGGCTGTGAGTCAGACCCCTGCTATTATGTGACTCCCAGAGCCCCGAGGAGCGGGCAGCACCTGTGCTGGGCACACGGGACACGTGCGCTGCCCTCGCAGAGAATGAATGCTCAGTGCACACCCATGAGTACTGTCCTGAGTCTTTCACGACCACTCATGGGATGTCTGGTATGTGCCAGGTGCTCGTCTAAATACTGGGGAGGCAGATGTACGAAGTAATCCTTAATAAGGTCTCTGCCCAGGGGGAGTCTCTGGGAGGAAGAGAGAGACCAGGGCCAAGCTCACCTGAGAGCAGATTCTAAGCAGGTTGCGTGTTTTTAGAAGAGGGCACCATGCCGTGGGCCCAACTGGCTTCCCCGAGGAGAGGATGACTGAGCTGGGAGGCCAAGGAAGTGCCGGTGTAAGTCAGCTGAAAACCCAGAGCCTGAGGCCATATACAGGGCCATGTTCAAGGCCGCTGGCCTGCAAAGTCAGTTCTTCCCACAGGCCCTGAGCTGCAGCCCGAGGTGCCCCCATCCTCTTCTGAGCCAGGAGGGTGGGAGGCCAGGGGTCACACACACACACACACACACACGGGCACTTGCCAATGAGAACAGAGGTGACGCAATTTCCTGTCCAGACACACAAGAGTGCGGGTAACTGAATCTTCTCACGAAGGGGGTTTTGCTGCCGTTAGAAATCGTCTTTGGCTGCCTGCGAAAGTAATTACCATATTTTCACTGCAGAAAACTTAGAAACGACAAAAACGCTACAAAGAATAAACAGAGATCGCCGCTCCCGCTGCTCCCTGAGCCACCACGGCCATCACCTCGGTGACCAGGGTGCACTGCCGACCCTGTGGACGGGGCCGCCCCCACTTCACACCGTGCCGCCCAGAGCGCTCCCGCCCTCCCTGGCCTCGCAAGGGCAGAGCCTCTTGGCATTTCCATCGGGGCACGCAGGGGCGGAATCTGTCAGGCGCCCCTGTTCTGGTTCTCATTCTGCTTTTGAACAAAGCCGCTCAGCCACCGCCAGCCTCGCTCCGAGTGACTGAAGACGCCAGGGAAGAACAGATGGTTCTTGGTCTGGCGCTTTTGTGTCCCTGGCACTTCTCACGTGATCATTATATCTGAATGGGGGAAAATGGTGCTTTTTCTATGACTAGAAGGAATGTTTCTCCTAATCAGAAAGGACACCACTATCTTCCGATGTAAATGTCACTTTCCGCTACTAACTAGGCTTTCCATAAAAGGCACCATCGGGATCGGAATGATAGCGGGGACACGGAGGACCACAGGGAAGGGATCAGGTGTCGTGCGCCCACCTTCGTCCGCACCATTGTCTGGAACGAGAGCCGCGGGGTCTGCACCCTCTCATCTAACACCTGTATACACACTGGGCTGTTCTGGGCGCTTAAAACAAACAAACAAAAAGAAGTGGAATCCTACACACCATAGGTCTGACCCGGCTGGAGAATTTCTGTTTTGAAGGAATTTTCTCTCCTCTACTCAAGGGCATTCATGGAGCCTGGTTTTACCAAAACAACTGTCGCTCCTGATGTTGCAGGGAAACACGGACCACCCTGGCCAAGAAGAAAATTCCTCGTCCCCCTTGTGACTTTATAATGTTGGCAAAATATATAAAAGAAACGACGTCCCAATATGGGAAGTATATAATCATCAAAGAGCCTATGAGTAACATGGAGAGCTCTTCACTTTCAAACGTGCCCATAGATCTCATTTAGTAAAAAGCAAGTCCGAGTTTTACAGTGTATACCTGTGGTTCTAAGTCCTACTATTGCATGGAATCACCCAAGAGGCTGCTCTTTGAGGGTGGGGGTCAGAGGGAGGAGGTCTGGGTGGAGGTCAGAGGGAGGTGGCCTAGATTGGAGGTGGTCAGAGGGAGGCAGCCTGGGTGGGTAGAGGTCAGAGGGAGGAGGTGTGGGTAGAGGTCAGAGGGAGGAGGTCTGGGCGCAGGTCAGAGAGAGGTGGCCTGGGTGGGGTGTGGTCAGATGGAGGCAGCTTGGGTGGGGGGCGGTTAGAGGGAGGAGGTCTGGGTGGGGAGTGGTCAGAGAGTGGCGATCCTGGGCCTGTGCAGAACTCATCTGGAGCGTGTGCCTTCCGCCCAGCTCCAGGGCTCCTCCCCCTCTTGCAGCCTGAGGTCTTTGACGCTGTCTGTGGCTCTGACTGGGGTTTCTCCCAGCGTACGCAGCTGAAGAGTCAGGGAGAGCCCTATAGGCACAGTGCTGGGATACCTATACCATGTCGCATCCTCCCTGGTCAGGCCAGACCTGCCATCTCTGGGTGCCTCACACCAGCACAAGAAGAAGGGGTCCACCTGCCTGGCTCTGGCTGGACCACAGCTGGACGCAGTGGCCCCATTAACCCAGGTTCACCAAACTGGAGGGAGCGCAGGGGATGGGGGTCACACTGGTCAGGCTGAGGGTGCTGGGCCTGGAGGGCGAGGACAGTCTCCCATCAACCGAGGGCTTTGGGGTTAGCCAGAGCCAAATGGAGTTGAGCTCTGCCTTTTTCTTGTGAACTTGAGCAAGACATAACACCCCCCTCTGCCTCATTTTCCTCCCAGGGATAAAGCAGGGATAAAAACAAAACCATCTCAAAGGATGGGCCTGGGATTTCAACAAAATGACATGTGCGTGCTTGGCCCCACACCTGGCACACGTGGGCAGCCATTCTTGCTGCTGCTGCTCCTGGGGGCTGTGATTCCAGACATTTCTGCTTGAGTCTGACAGACCTGGGTTTGAGTTCCGGCTCCTGGTTAATACCGTTTCTATCGTGCGTCATCACGGAGGCATTCTGGTCAAGCCACCTGCCAGGGAGGTGGAAGCCAGGTCTGAGATGTGGTCATACACCCCAGGAGCCTGGGCAGGAGCCCAGCGACACCGTGGGCCCTCCACAGAGCCCTGGTCTCCTGACCAGCTGCCCCAGGCTCCGATTCAGGACAGCTGAGCCACAGCCCTTCTCCGGCCTCCTGGGGCTGGTGCCTTCAAGCGAGTCGCTTCGTTTCTCTGGGTGTAGGTCCTCCATCTGTAAAGCAGTGATAGCCGCAGCAGTGGAAGAGAACTGCCCCGTAAGAATCGTCCAGAAGGCAGGCATAATCAGGGACCACACCATCCATTTCAGGAAGGCACTATACCAACCTGTTTGAGACAAAGATGGACGGGCTTGTCTCTGCTGCAGGAAACTCACATTGAGGTGGTGGGAGAAGCTCTAAGTGAGCAGCTCGCTGACCTAACCCACATCTGACCAAACCAAGGGGAGCGAGGGATGGAGGAGCCCCCGAGGAGAGGGTTATACTGGCCACAAGAGCCAGCTGCAGGCAGGGTGTGCTCCGGAAGGATTCACTGAACCTGGGAGGTCGTTAGCTCACATGCTGTCTACCGTACTCTTCTTCCAACAGCTGGAAAGGGAATGATTCCAGAAAAGAGGCTTCTAGCAACCTGTCAAGTTCTGTCCAGCTATGATTGTGGCTGACTTATGAAATCAATTTGCCACTAAGTCATATCCCAAACAACTTTTCTAGATAACAGGAAGAGAGAACACAACAGGGAAGAGTGTCAAATAATCCAGTAGGGTAGGAAACGGAGGTACGTGTCCATTGTTTCCTGTGGAATACTGCATTCGAGGCTTGATCGCTTCCATTCTCCTTGTGTCCATATCCTTTGCCATGTGACTTTGGGGTTCCTCGGTCTGAAGAAGCTGGGAATATGGCTTTGGATTCAGCCATGTGACTTGCTTTGGGCAAGGGAAGGTTAGCAAGTATAACAGGAACAAAGAATATAAAAAGTTCTTGCACGAGGGGGCAAACCCTCCTGTGTGTGTTGTGGGGGTGGGGCACTGCCTTGAGAACAGGATCTGGGCACAGCTCTGGTCTAAGCAGGAGGTGAGAACACAGCAGAGATGTCCCAGTCAGGTCGCCTGAGCTGGGCCACCCTGGATCAGCCACCCTACAGATGCAAAAATGGAATATGTGCTCATTGTCATGGAGGTTTTGGGCTTGTTTGTTACCTGGCGTAACTGACCAATACAGTTCTGAATGTCTAGTTAGCAAGAGAGAAAAAGGGGTGAGCTCAGAGTACAGAGAAAGGGGGAAGCTGTTTGGCGCCGATGGTTTTCTGGCCGTTAGTGTTCACTGACAGTGAACTTTGCTTGGGAACTTTGTGACCTTCCTCCTGTGGGTGGCCAAGGTGGCGGCCACGTGGCCGGGAGTGAAAGGCCAGCCAGCATGGTTTAGCGAGTCCATTTCAGCTGTCAGATTAGAAACACATCGGTATATTCATGTAACTATTATGAAGGTTAAAATTAGTTAATCAGATCACATGATTCTTCCACTAAGTTTTATTCTGAATACTTGGGGGAAAATTATATAGTTTTTCTATCATTCCTTACAGGAGAAAAAAAAAAAATCCTAAAACTTCACACAGAGTAAGAACACAGCAGGTAGCAAAACTCCTAATTAGAAATACTCAGTAAAGAACGCCTCCATTTCCTTTTCAAGAACATGATAATTACTTCTAAGAATTGAAAAATTGCTTCATTTGATCAAATATTTTGATTAGCAAAGAAATTAATTGTACTGTATCTCCATTTGTATTTACAGTGAATAGATGAATGTTAAAAATAACAACAGCCGCAAAACTGCCTGTCAAAAAACCCAAAACCAAAAAGGATAGGACATAAAAAATCCAGACGAAAATAAAGGAGAAGCTGTGTGTGCCAGCACAAGGGTACAGACCCCAGCCGCCCAGTCAAGAGCCACCCACCCCCCCCCCCCCCGCACACCCCGACAGTGCATTCGTGTCTATTAGGAGGTCCCAAGAGCTGTGCCATCAGGGGATTGGTGCCGATAACCCAGTGTGCTGTTTGCAGAAGTGGGGGAGTGATGCTAGAATTCCAGGCAGAATCCAGGTTTCCCGGGGGCGTGACCACGGCCTGGACCTGAGGTCTCTCCGTGCAAGAATTCTTTCTGGGCAATGCACGAGGGACCATTCAAAGGTCCTTCCCTTAGAAAGGTACAACCAAGATGAGCTCTTAGTCTGCAGGGCTGGGCTTTGAGAGGTCAGGATGCAGTTGCGGTTGGTCCCCAGGCTACTCTCCTGCAAGCTGACGAGCTCCATCGTCAGCTTAAGACGGACCGATGGCAAAGCTGTGCTCTTCCCGCCTTATCCTGACTCCAGTCCCCTACTCCATGTGTGAGAATCCAAGCCCCTACCAATCATAGGGAGGTGACGACTCATACATGTGATGAGGGCCTACCTACTGTGTATCCGGCACTGGCTCAGACCCCGGGAACAGAGCAGGGGATGGCAGACAGATCTCCCACCCTGGAGGAGCAGAAGTTTTTGGGGATGGCCGAGGAAGCAAGCAGGGAGGAGAGCTGCCCTGGGTCTGCCTCCCAGGGCCCTCCCTCATCTGGCCTCACTCCCACCCAAGCCATGCCAGTCATGCCCACAGGGAGAGGTTTTCCCCTCCTGGGTCCCCGCACACAGGGTCCCCACGCCCAGGAAACCCTATTTCCCGACACCTAGACTTGGCGCAAGCTCATCAAAACTGCCCGCACTCCTCTTGGCCCTGATGATGCGGAACAAATTCTCCTCTTCCTCTGGTTCCAAGCTCACTTCCATCACACAGCTCAGGAAGGATCTGTCCGGATGCTTTTGCAAACGCCCAATTCACAAACCCTTCGGTAGCGTGAAATTGCCATAAAACGCAGAGAAATAAAGCAAACATTTGAGCCACCCCTTCGACCCTTTAATGATTCAATAAATTCACGGCTGAAGTCATTTATGAAACTATTAAAATAAATTCTTCCACTCAAATAAATTCCACACCATATAATCACATCATTACTAAACATTAAACATTAAACACATACTCACTGAAGTAAGAGAGGATTAAAAAAAATAAATAAAGAACGCAAACATTTCGGGTTTGCTCTGTTCGGGACCATGCAAAGCTCTTTCTGCACTGACACACTTAATTTAAGTAACAGCCCCATGGAGCAGACGTGAGGACGGCTCCCATCAGCCACGTAGGCCTCCGAGAGCACAGGCCTGCTGGGACTGGACCTCTGTCTGCTCAGCCACAAAATATGGATAATGATAGAACCCACACCCTCAAAGGCTGTTAGGAGGTTGGTCAAGTTAATGTACGTAGGGGCTTAGAGCAGCGCCCGGCTCCCATGTGTGCACCATCGAGGGGGGTGGGAGAGGGGCTGGGGGTGTGTGTGACTTGCTCCTTCGTCTTAATCTCGCAGAATCGACCATCATTAAAAAGCAAGAGATGGAATATTCTGGATTGCATGCCAGTGGTCACAACCATTTCTGCCGGAGTAGGAATTACTCCCAGGGACCTGTATGTCTCTATGGCCTGCTCAGCCGCCCCTGGGGTGGGCCCAGCGCCTGGCACACATTCTTATCCACATTTGCTGAACGTTGCAAGTTAAGATTCTTTCAGTGGAATGCGGCATCTAAAGCCAGAACATGAGAGCTCACCGACAAGTTAGACACCTAGGCATAGGACCATAACCAAGGTATGAGCACCATCTGTATTTTGGATTTTCTCTGCAAGACGTATTTGGGACAATGACTTATTGTGTTGTCTCCAGGCTTCCTGTTATGGTCATGACCTTGTACAATCCACGGTACAGCTCAACTCGGATCCTTAACTGGTGCCAAAACAGCAATTAAATTAGTCTGTCGTGACTCTGGAGGGACAAATGGATGGGGGCCTGCCTGCCCTGGCCGGGCCACAGTCCATTTATTTGAAACATCTAGGTAGCGTCCCCCTGGGACTGGGAATCAGGAAAGGATGCCAACTCAGATCAGAGAGGACATGCTTGTGGAAGTGTTCTTGAGAACACCAGGCTGCGTGACAGACCCAGGCTGGAGCACCAGAGGAGCTGGGACAGGGAGGTGGACCACACCCAGCCCTGCCCCCCAGGAGCAGGATGTTTGGGTTCGAGAAAAATCTACTCACTCAAATTCATAGTAACTATTTTACTAGAAATTCGGAATTGTGATTTCTTCCAAACCTCACTGACTGGACATGATCACTTTATGGTCTGCCTGAAACAGTTGTTTGAAAAGGGGTCCCTCAGATGGAGAAGGAGGGGCAATGTGACACCGCCCCACTCCCCCACCCCCGCCCACCAGGTGGAAGCCAGTCTGGCATGGTCCCCTTCACATTTCTGCCAGGGGCATCAGAAACCAGGCCACGCTCCCTTTGGGGGCCATGCCTGTCCTGCTTCCAGCGGTCTCCTACCTGGCAGCCGCTAGGGCAGAAGGCACCCAGGCCCTGGTCCTTCCCCCGAGGCACCTCCAGACCCAGGTGCCGCCCAGGATGTGTCGGTGGGGGGAGGAACTGTAACAGATGCAGATCTGGGAGTTTTTAACCTTGAAAGAGTCACTCTGCATATGCTAAGTGGTAATCAAGCTCAGCAGGTTGTACACCTAATTCTTCATCTCCTGGGACAATGTTCTTTTTGGTCTGTGGCTTTTATCACTACAGTTGGCTTTAAGGGGGCTGTCTGTATTAGTGCAAATACCAGGTCAGCACTAGGACTGGTGCAGACGCCAATGTTCAGAAGAAAGAGGCATTTGTTTGTGCCAAGGTACCAGTGCTCTCCACCGGTGGGGCAGCCAGCTCCCCAAACTCAAAGGCCCAGAGAGGGGAGGTGGGTGGGTCTGGTCTGCCTGGTTCCCATGAGGTGCCACTGATATTCAAGGTTATGTGCGATGACATTCCTCTTCCTTCAGCTGAGGCAGTGAGGCCAACAGCCCCTCCCCCTGGCCAGTCACCAAGGCCACCCCTGGAGTCCAAATTGGCCTCAGCTGCCCCTTCACAACCTGCCACATCAATGGTCTCCAAGACAACAGGAGTAAATGTTGGTTAGCAAGTGGAGAGCGAGTGAAATTTTAGAGGAAACATTTAAAAAATCCCTGAAATTATATCGAGAGGACTTAGCCTTTCTTGCCATCAGGAGCAAGAGTAAGTAACAGTAATAATAATCTTAATAATTTACTTAACTCATCCCTAACAATCTTAGAGCTCTTTCCTGAAAAGGGAATGCCCCCATTCTTTATCCACTCATTAAAAATACAAGGACACCATTATATTTACAATAAAAAGAAAGATGAATCACAGTAACACTGTTGGGAACTGATATAAATACAACATTCATAAAAGAGGACAAACATTTTGATGGGCTTTGCGGTTCCTTCTGCAGTTAAAAACTACAATCTGAAATTCTCCCCTGGAAACACCCGTCTTCCGATTATTTAACATCTCACTGCATGACTTTAAGGACCATATATCATAAACACAAAGTAAGGGAAGAGCTCATTGGCTCTCTGCGCACTACGTGGCGACAAAATAATTACTCTGCCTTAAATAAGTCTGCGTTTTGTTAAAAAAAATTCCATTATTTCCATGGTAATAGAGAGATTTTGTATGGGTTTCTAGTATGTCTTTTAAAAATTCTATTTCTGCTCTGAGCGGTATTTTTATATTCACGGAAGATACTGAAAGTGCACTCTCAGACTTAAAAGAAATGTTAAGCAGGAACGATTCTCGAAAAACAAGGGGATCCGCTCTATTTTGCACACAGCATTTTGAATGTTAACTCTTTTTCCCAGAAGTGGAAGAGAGGTATTTACTTAGGAGGGAAATTCGGGTAATGTTTTCGCCTGGTTTGTGGGCGTCCAGTGGGAAAGGTACGAATGTTGTCATTCAGGAATAGCCCTTTGTCTTCTTTTTCGCTAAGTCACTGGGTAGGATTTTGGTTTCCGTGCTCTGTTCCCCTTCTTTGATGCCACCCAGGTTCGTGTTTCTCATCTGGCAGGAGCGGGGAGGCAAATTCCTGACGGTCCCCTTTCTTACCCCAGCTCGCAAGCCTCTGAGCCCCCAGGAAATCCCGAGCGCGGCTCTCAAAGCCAAGTGTGGGGCACGAGAATGGCGTGGCCGCCGGGGCGAGCTTGGGCGGGGGTGTGGGGGAGTTGTTGATCGGCCCTGGCCCAGGCCCCTGACCCATACTCTGAGCCATGCTTCTTTGAAGCAGCCGCAGGAGCAAGGAGGGGACCCCGCGCCGCATCCCAGGATTCAAAGTTAATGCGGCATCTGTTCTGAGAAGCGCTCACATGATTTTCACATGTCATGTGTGACAGGCATAGGAGACGGGAGATCAATACAAGTTTTGGAGGACAGATTGGGCAGGGTACCCGACAGAAGAAACGGATTGTGAGTAGGTGTAAAATTGTCATCTCTACTCTCTGTACACTTTCAATCTACTCCGGGCCTTACGGAACGTGTTAACTACAATTCCAGTTGTTCCTTTTCCAAGAACGGATTGGGTTTGGGGAGGGATTATTCACAGCGAACCCGCTTTGCAGGGAGTGGTGCCGGCTGTCTTAATTACATCTTGGTGATCTCCTTTTAATTACTTGCCTCCTGTGCGTCCCCTAGAGGGAAAGGATGACTGGTACCATATTTAATGAGCTTGGGGGGGGGGCGCATTAACTATCACATTATTTGTTACTTCTTTCCCTTCTATTAAAAACACCAGCCAGGATTAAACTTCAGAAATCGTCACGATAAAGACGGGCTCGACTCCGCTGCCCTTTCCTCCCCATTCCAGCCACTTCAACCAAGCTGACTCACGTCCTTGCTCAGAAGTCTCGATGATCTTGAAGGGACTGAACTCTGGAGCCATGAACACAGGTCAGGGGTGGGGGTCTGCCCTGCCATGCCTCCCCAGCCATCCACAGAGAAGCAGGAAGGCAAACCCCCATGTGCCTGCCCTGACTGCAGTGGCCTCTGGGTGCCCCACATTGTGGCCCCACACCCTGTGCCTCCGTGCTTTTAGCTTAAAAGCCCTTGATGCCTGTCCTCTGGACCAGCGTACCTGTACCCAAGGAGAAGCTTCTTCATCAAGCCAGGAGGAGGGCCAGAAGGTGGCTCTGGCGGCGCCATGAGTGTTCCCGCTCCCAGCCCCTCCGGCCCAGTGTGCTCACTTCTGTACCTAAGCATCTTTCCTCTCATCACTCACACTGCAATTAATCCAAAAACCTCGCCCCAAGAATGTTCAGCAGAGTGCTTCCAGGGGTGAAGGAGAGCCTGGGCAGGAAATCAGGAGATGCGAGGGAAGCAGGCGGGAGACATTTGAAGCTCTACCCTCGGTCGGGCAATTCTAGAGCGGGCGGAGATGCTCACGATGACCCGCGAGGGAGGATGGCCGTGGCCATGCTGAGTCTGGAGCGCTGCCTCCTCGGCTGGCGGGCGGGCGGGCCTCTGGCCCCTGGGCTGCAGTGAGGACCCCAGGCGGTCAGGCAGTAGCCACTAGAGGGGTTTGGCTCCTACTTGGAAGGGCTCACCAGAGGACTGCCAGCCGCGTGAGAAGGCCGAACACTGGAGGCACCTGCCGGGCCGGCGCTAGGGGACTGCCCCCTCCACGAGCACGACGCTGTCCCAGCACAACCCCCTCCTCCCTCTTTATCCCTCTAGAAGACACAAAGCTGGGGCCGTTCCTGACTCTCATTCCCTCGCGTAGTGGATCAGCAAAGCCCGTCTGTCCACTTCCCAGATGTAGCTAGAATGGAGCCACGCCAGCAGGAGCTGCCTCCCTGCTCTGGCCCCTGCCCCCACGGTCCCTTCTCCATATGGCGGCTACGGTGACTCTTCTAATGTGTGAGTCAGGTCTGACGCTCCTCCAAGCCCTTGCTTCTGTCTGTTACTCAGAGTCAAAGGCAATACAGTCTTTACAACATCCCCAAGCAACAAGGCCGCCTGCCCCGGCCCTCCCTGATGGCATTTCCTTCTCTCAGGCCCAGGGCAGACACACCTCGAGCTGATGGGACACCCTCCTGCCGAAGCCTTGGACTAGCTGTGCTCCCGGACACCATCCCCTAGAGGTCACCTGCTCCCTCCCTCACCGCCTCTGGCTCTTGGTCCAGCCTTTCCAGATACGCCCTCCTTCTGTCCTGGCGTTATTTCTCTCGGCAGCATGTACTGGCGTCTGACATGGGATACATTTCTCATCTCTTGCCCCCCCCCCCCCCCGCCGCCCTGGAATGCAAGCGCCTGGAGGGCAGGGCCCATGTCAGTTTGGTTCCCTGCTGACACAGCACCAGGTCAGTGCTGGCCCACGGGAAACGCTGGTAGATGGAGGAGTGGGCGAAGCCACACGTGGGATGGCGCGTATCAAAGGCAATCCACGTTCTAGAGAAAAATCAATGAAGAGGAAGATGCCAGGTTCAGCACCGGAAGTGAAGAGCAGGACAGACCCTGCAGAGGGGCCTGGAGGGGAGGCGGGGTGAGAAAGCGAGACCTCGCCTCTCCTACCCACCAGTCTGCGGTGAACAATGCCCAGGCTTGTCTAGGAAATCGAAGGGTGACCAGGAGCTAAGAGGAAGCAGCCACTCTGGAAAACAGCATGGAGCTCCCTCCAAAAGTTGAACATAGAGCTACCCTACAGCCCAGCAAAGGCACTACTGGAAACTAGATACCTACCCCGAAGGTACAAAGGTAGTGATCCGAAGGGGCACCGGCACCCCGGGGTTTAGAGCAGCAGTGTCCACGGTAGCCAGCCTGCGGGAAGAGCCCAGAGGTCCACCGAGAGAGGAAGGGGTACAGAAGATGTCGTGTATATATACAAGGAAGTACCACCCCTCAGCCATTAGAAAGGATGAAATCTTGCCATTTCCAACGATGTGGATGGAACTAGAGGGTATCACGCTAAGCGAAATAAGTTAATCAAAGAAAAGCAATCATCACATGATCTCACTCATATGTGGAATTTAAGAAACAAAACAGAGGATCCCAGGGGAAGAGAGGAAAAAATAAAATACGACAAAATCAGAGAGGGAAACAAACCATAAGAGACTCAATCATAGGAGACAAACTGAGGGCTGCTGGAGGGGAGGGGGTAACTGGGGGATGGGCATGGAGGAGGGCACGTGATGTAAGGAGCACTGGGTGTTGTATATAACCGATGAATCACTGACCTCTACCTCCAAAACTAATAATACGCTATATGTTAATTAACTGAATTTAAATAAAAATATTTTTAAAAAGAAGGTATACAATGGTAACAAGTTACAGTGACCACTTTCTGAGGAGCAGAGCTGGGCGGTGAAGAGTTGATCCAATGATCTCTCCTTTTAATGCTCTTGTCATTGTTCAATTTCCTCTCTGTGGGGGACATATGACTTTGATACAAATACAGAATGATTGTTAAAAACATAGTCTTTTAAGAGTTGAGAAAATCCCCAACAACCCACAAATCAGTGGCAGGTATGCCCTGTCCTTGACCCCGCCCTCAAAGATACGCGTCTAGAAAACAGGATCAGAAGTAAATACGCCAAAATGTTAACAGTGGTTGTCCCTAGGGATGACTTTAGTTCTCTCCTTCAAAATTACTGGAATATTCCAAATCAAGTAAAATGGACATAAGCGACTTCTACAAATATTAGCTTAAACCACATGAAACTATCAGTATTCAATCATTTATGGCTCCAAAAATGGTTTCATATGATTCGACCCAATAGAAAAAAAATTATTTAAAAAAATACGGGGCTCTATTCAAGATCAGTGAAAGTATCATTCCTATCTCTTGACTTCGGTTATTTTATTTCTTTGGATTCTTTTCTTTAGGAAAGAATCCAAAATGCAGCAATGGATGTACATGTGGAGTGTTCACGGCAGAGTAACTTATAATGGCAAAAGTGGGAAAAAGTCTAAACACTTAAAAATCAGGGAGTTCACGGAAAGCTACATAGACCTTTGAATCCACGTTTGGAAGACCTTTCAGTGACATGGTGCGATTTAATGTGAAGGAGAAAAAAGCAAGATCCATTGTTTACGTAGCCAGTGTTCTCTCCACTGTGTAAAAGAACACAGTATGTTTGCACACCTGTGTCCACTGCAGTGTTATACGTAACAGCTGGAATGAGGAAGCAAGGCCAGGATCCAGGGACAGATGAATGGAGAAGCAAAACATGGTGTGCCCCACCATGAGATGGTATTCAGACGTAGAAGGGAAGGAAATTCAGACACGTGCTATAACATGGGTGCACCTTGCGGGCACGAGGCTGAGTGAGATAAACCAGCCACAGAAAGAGGAACGCTGTGTGCTTTCACTTACATGAGCAGTCAAGATCACAGAAAGTAGAACAGTGGTCACCAGGGACTGGGGCGGAGGGGTTACCAGGAGTTAGTTAGTGCCTACAGTTTCCGTTTTGCAAGATGAAAAGGGTTCTGGAGGAGGATGGTGTTGGTGGTCACACAGCGGTGTGAATGGATCCTAATACCCCTGAACTGTGCACTTAAAAATGACTTAAGATGATAAGCTTTATGTTAAAGAGTATTTTGCCACAATAAAAGAATTGGGGAGAAATGCATTATAAAGGGAGAAAAAAAGATGTCCAAGGCAGTGTGGCGCACTGAAAGGAGGTCAGCTCTGGAGCTGAAGCTGCCTGGTGTCCACCGCTGGGGGAGGAGGCCATGTGGGAGCCTGACTTCCAGAGCCCATCCATGTCTCCGGGATCCCACCCCGCGCTGGGTGAGACCCTGGGGGGACCGGCGCGGGCACTGGCACGTGCACAGTGGGGCTCTTCTCTGCCAGCACAGCATCACACTGGGGTTTAGAGCCCTGCCTGCTTTTTTACACTTTCGTGTATGTTCCAAATGCGTATGTATTTCTTCTTAAGTCAGGAGAAGGAGTATAATCATTGAAAACAGTGAGGGTTGCTGTAAACGGAGTGAAAAGACAAGTCACGGGTCGGAAGGAGGTATTTGCCACCCTCATACCAACAAAGCACTGGAAACCCTTCCACAGACAGCAAAACCTGAATGGCTCATCACAACGGAATGTCCAGCCTTCCTAATACTCAGAAGGGCAGACACGGAGACGTCTGGCAGTAGCACGGATTACCGTTAGGAGCTCTCAGGCGAGGCTGGCGGGAGCATGTGTGATTGGTAAAGCCACAGGGACGGTCCCTGTAACCTCCCCACTCCTGACCGGATCTCATGCAGGGTAACTCCCAAGAGTCACAAGGAGACAGACACAGAAGGCTGGCTGGTGCGTGGCTTGTCACGGAGAGGACTGCAAACCTACGCGGTCATTAGCAGGAGGGGAGAACCGAACGGGGCGTGTCCACCTGACAGAATATATTCATTTCATGGGCTGACTTTATAGCAGCCCAGTAAGGGCATGAACGGAAGCCCATGGAATAACATGGAAACATCTCGAACACATGATAGTAAACAACAACAACAAAAAAAACAAGACTCGAAGACGCGATAGTAAACAAAAAAAACAAAACAAGACTATTGGTTAGGAATGTCTGTCTAAGTAGCAAAGAAGAAAGAAGACAGAGCCCCCACAGGAGACGGCGCGGCACTGAGGGGGCTGGCTGGAGTCGGGAGTGGCCAGCTTGTTCCCTGAGCAGCTCTACCGCCCCCTGTCGGGGTGACTGTGCACAAACCACACTACAAAAAGGGATATTGACAGCACACACCGGGTAGGGCCTCAAGGGACGGTATCCATAAAGCACCAGGAAGACTGGCCCTTGGAAAGCACTCGTACACGGCATTTGCTGTCGTTATCAGTATTCTAACGAACCTCATAGCTCGAGCATGTTCACGCTCTTTGCTCTAGTCATCTACTTTTCAAGAACTTGTCCTAGATCAGTGATCAAGGCTTTATGTACTTAGGTGTTCAACACACACAAAAGTGTGCAACTGGAAATGACATTAAGTGGACGTTGTAGTGTCCAAGGGGACACTACAATGTGCTGGAGGACAGGCCTGCTGTGATTTGACTGCTGCATTAGTTTGGGATCGTTCCCATGTTTATTTTCATCCCCCCGCCCGGGTAGGCAGGGTCCGTGCCACTTGTGTGTTGACACCCAGTACAGAATGGCGATCACAGAAATCTGTGCTGGCTGAAACTAGATTGCGATTATTGCTAATGATGTTGGTCCATTCACATTTAGAGATCAAGAAACAGCCACAGAATAAACAATTTGTGCAGTCAGAAATGCAGTCCCAGGGAGGAGCCAGAGTCCCGTAGTCAGCCACACACCCTCTTCCAGGAAGCCCTCCCTGACTTCCCCAGCAATCTTTCCTGTGCTGAGTGAGCATGCTTCGGTTAAAGCCCACTGCTTCCATGTTTCCTCCACCTCAGACTTGGCTGGTATATGTCCCCGGGCCCAACACATGGTGGGTCCTAGTTCACTCATTTCCAGCTCAGGGCCTGACATACTGCGGACTTCTCTTTGGACACCAGATTCTCCTTAGGGATCTAAGGTTCTCAAGAATTCTGAAACCCGGGGCGCCTGGGTGGCTCAGTGGGTTAAAGCCTCTGCCTTCGGCTCAGGTTGTGATCCCAGGATCCTGGGATCAAGCCCCACATCAGGCTCTCTGCTCAGCGGGGAGCCTGTTTCCCTTCCTCTCTCTCTGCCTGCCTCTCTGCCTACTTGTGATCTCTGTCAAATAAATAAAATCTTAAAAAAAAAAAAAAAGAATTCTGAAATGCAACCAGACAAAAGCAAGCTCCCAAACTCCTAGGAAAAGAAAAGTAAATAAAAGAAGTTTTCAATAAAATATACATATTTACCTTCTCACATTCTATGTAGAATTTATACTGAATTTTCATTTGGAATTAGCTAATCACATGAGGTGACTGCCAATTTATCTGGTGTGATTTTCATCAATTAGCCATTTTGCGAAAACTACCTTTAGCTGCATTCAAAGAGAGATGCTTGCGTGCTGGTGACATCCTTACCTCTTCAAAGAAGGAGCTGAAGTTCTGGAGAAAATATTTCCAATTTATAAGGGGGGTTAGATGAATTTTCAGTTTTCTCAGAAAATAATGATACTGGTTGTCTGTTAGTTTGTAACAGAAATCCTTAAGAACTTGTCCAAAATCCGACGCTTTTACAAACCCAGTGTCCTCTTTATCCAATGCAGAAAATGCCTTTAAAAAAGAGAGAAAAAGCAGATGCTACCGTCAAGTGACTATTTCAAAAATATTTTTCCTAAGTATTGCCTTTCTGAATGCAAATGAAATCAAGTGTATTCAAGTACCCTGTGAATTCTACCTTACTAATAAAATGCACCGTGATTGAGAGATGGGCGCACGTAAGGCAGAGGCCAGGTGTGAGAGTTCCGTACCACAGAGCCAAGTCGCTTTGCTGGCTCCTCTTTGGATTCAGAGAGCCAGAAGGGTGAGGAGGAGCCCTGACCCCCTTTCTGCAGGGGAAGCCACCTGAGCTCCAAGGAGGGCTGGGTGACAGAGGAGAAGACACGCTCCCAGAGGGAAACCATGTGCCCAAATTCTCCCTGTCACGACATCCTAGCTTCTTGGAACACATGTCCCTTGTAACGGGGGCTCAGGTGCAATCCCACCACATCGGGGTGTGGGGCGGGCGTCTCAAGGTGGAGCCTGATGTTGGAGGTGGCGAGGAGTTGTCGTCAAGGGACCACCCTGTCCCCACTCCCACTCTGAGGCTTGCACAGGGAGGCTGCTGCCCTTTCCCCACCCTGGGCCAGTGTCCATGCGGCCTTGCCTCCCCTGAAGGCCCCCAGGTCACGTGCCAGTGCCGGTGGGCCAGAGTCAACCCAGCGGTACGGTAGTCAGACTGAAAAAGTGCAAACACGTGCTATAAAAAGAAAGCACTTTTTCCCCCATCTGTCGACACAAAATCATTCATTTTTATTGCACTAGGAAATCTGTATCAAGTGGTAGGTTAAGATCTTTTTTTCTTAAGTAAGAATTTAATGTGCTTGCAGACCCCAAACCAAATTCCCTTGGGGTTAATTCTCATTCAGGGCTAATTAGGCACATCCCATCAGCCCACAGGGGTGGTGGTGTATGTGTAACCAAATTAACCTGAAAATACCGTCTAGCTTCAAGTTCTCATTTTGCCTGTGGTGACAGGACAAAGCTGTGGGGAATGGAAATCCCTCGGACCGCTGGTTTGGAAGTGAACTTTGAACCCAGCTCTGCTCCTTATGGGAAGACCTTAACCTCTCTGAGCTCAGCTTCCCTGGTAGACAAAGGAGGGACTCCGTAACTCATATCATTCTGTCCTACACACCTGTCCGTGTACCTGGCACACAGTGGATCTCCATTAAGGATCATGGACGCAAGGACAGTCAACTGAGCATTTGTGGGACCTGCGTTTTCCTGGGTCTGCGTGGCCTCCCCGCGTGTCCCCCCAGCCTGCCAAGCCACAGGATGGGTGGAAGCATCAAAAGTGAAGAGGCTTAGAAGTCGATAAACTCTCTAGAAATACAAGGTATTGTTGTGTCATTTCAGAAAAAAGACGCGTCTGAGACAGGTCTCCAGTGATCTGCAGAGCTGTGTAAATGTGTAAATGTGACAGGTGTCCTCTCTAATGGTTGTCCTCGGCCATCGCCATTCCTTCCGCTCTGCCCCGATGCCCTCTCCCCCTCCAAGCCATCTGCCGCTCTCTTGGCCAGAGACTCTCACTCTGTGGCTTAAAGCATCTCTTGCCTAAAGAGTGTTTCTTTTAAGTGAGAACCATGGTTTCTCCCCCAAAAGCTGCATGGACCTCAGTTTGAGAAACACCCTGATACATGTTAGTGGTGCCCCTTTAAGTCAGAAGGGGACAAAACCATCCTGCAAATGCATTTACTTGGCCTGGAGCATGCTTTTAAAAAATCTGGAATAAAATAAGACACACCAATCTCAACTCCTCATAGAGAACTCCCTAGATGTGAAAAGTGTCTGCTATCCAGTGTCAAGGTCAAGTTCGCGGACATTCCAGAACTTTCACAGGCCGGCTGGCCAGCACTTGCCTTTCCCCTGTTCTCTAGTTTCTTATGCCTGGACCCCAGAGCCCACCTGGCTGCCCTATGCTGAGAGGACTCTTCACACGGGGGATTGAGTGGGCACAGTCCTAGGTTTCAGAGAGGGTCTGTAAGTCTGCCTACCGCAAGACTCCGCACCACATCGCAAAGGATGTTTTGGATTCACGGTCTTGTTAAACTATAGGACCTGTCCTCTGCAGATGGCGTTTTCTCTTCTTCCTGCTGCTGCAGGGGAAACTGAGGTGTGGCTCAGTCTGGGGGACCAACACCCCACCAGGGGCATGGCCCAAGCTCTATCTTCCGAGGACTCTAGCATGGGTCACAGCATCATCCCCACCCACGCCAGGGTTTGGCACACTCCACAGTGTCCTACAGATGTTAGCTATAAAATGTCACTATACTCAGGGGAGTGCCTTCTTGTTCCTCCCCTGGCTTCTAGTGGGCTTTGCTATGAGTCTTTGTGCCACAACTGGGCCGCAGCCAACCCTCCAAGGCTGCCTCCTGTGACGGGTCTGGTGCTCGCAGGATGTGCTGGGCCTCCGTACCTGAGCCCTGTGTCCTCTGCCCTCCTGGCCTGGAACCCCTTGCCCTCCTTCCAGACACGGCACTTGCTAAACCCTGAGTACCTCTACGTCCGAGAGCACCTGCTGGGCGCACTCGTGGGAGCTTCTTGGAGAGCAAACATGGATACACATTTGCTCAAATGCACAAGCTGCTGTTGAGCTGACTTGTCCGAGTTCTGATGCCCCATGAGGGTGAGGAGAGGCGCAAGGGTCCAGAAGGAGGGAAGGGCCGAGAGCCACTTTTCATGAATGGACATGAGCAGCACAACTTCAGTTTCTAGAATAAAAGTACTTTGAGTCTGTCGTACCATTGACAAAGCCACGTCGGAGGAGGCAACAACTTCCCGGATGTTCTTGATGATCTCCTCTGGGTCCAGTGTTGAGAAATTGACTGGTATGTTCTCCTCTTTTTCTTTTGGCTGAGGCCTTGTTGCCTTGTTGCTCTCCACCGCTTTCAAGAAGTCAAGGTAATTGAAGGAGTTGTCATGCCAGCTGATTCCCCAACTTGTCCCAAAAGAAAGAAAAGAACACATTAATCACACAAAAAAACGCCCTATCACATATTCTTTCAGCAAAGAGCTGCTGAGAACAGAACAGTGAGCAGAATGTGAATTACAAGAAGACAGTGTTCTCTGGCCCGTGGGCACATGCCTGCCGGTTGGCTATGACGGTAGACAGGCACGCACAGTACCAGGGAGTACTGGGGCCATGGACTGTCCTGCCCCGAGGCTCTGAGACTTGAAGACTGGACAACGGGGCTCAGGCTTCGGGGAGCAGAAGATGGGAAGAGAAGGCCGGGCTAAGGCCCCGGATCCACTGAGTGGGGCAAATGAATGTTCCTCAGCAGAGACGTGACGCTTGCAGGTGGTGGTGTGGGGAGATACACCCGGCAGTGGGGTCAGACGGTCTGGAAGCAAAACTGGGGGCGTGGGAGCTCAGGACTGTGATCATCACAACCTCAGGTCGTGAGTGCTGGGCTGAGAAATGGCAGCGGGATGTGAAAAGGCGGCGAATACGTCAAAGACCGTGGACAGGCACAAAGGAACTGAGGGAAACAGATGCCAGATTCTTTTTCAAGATAGGAACTCGGTTGTCAAGCTGAAAGCACTCAAGAGATAGTTTTCCAGAACCGATAGAGCTTAGTACTTTCTCAAAGAGAAATTCTGTCTGAGGGCACGTCTCAGTGAGGACATGCCACGTAGAGAAACAGAGGCTCCTTCCTGCCCTCACCTCTAACATGGAAGAAAATACTTTTAAAGTCTAGAAGAATTTATTGTGAGAGAAAAATCCCAAAGTTTCATGAGAACGTAGAGCATATTTGAAGATGTAAGATAATTCAAAATAGAGTTTAACTTTATTTAATAAAGTTCCCATTTTTGTCACTTAAACTCTCTGGAATCACTGTCACTCTGACACGGACACCCAAACTTTCTGTCAGGAGGGCAGAGTGTATGTCAAAGAAGCACAGTGTGGAATGTTGGTAAGCTGGGGAGAGAAGTTTCTAGAGATTCAGATATCTGCTTCTAAAGAAAACAAGCCAAGAGCTGTGCTTTTCCAACCCACAGCTGCAGAGCGGCCTTCCACGGGCCCTGCGTTGCTGGCTCACATGACAGAGACATGGAGGAAAACGCTAATCAACTCTATTTCATCAGCAGGACAAATTGCCAACTTGGTATTAAAATTTAGTAATAAAATCAAATGCATATGCTAATCGCAGTATTATTTAGAAAAGTCTATTTTGGATCTGGAAACGAATAATCTACATATAATTACAAATAACAGAGATGTTTATCATCAAGAGGTCTTTGAGAAGAAACAAGCAACCAAGCGTTGGATTCTTATTAAGGTTTCAATTTGTAAAAAAGTTGATCACCCCTATTGAAAGGTGGACTACAGAAATCCCACAGTCTTTTTGTTGTTACTTAGAAAAGTATCAAGCCTAACTATGTTTTAACAAGACTCTCTTATAATCATTTAGTCAATTATTTATCTGGTGCTGTTTTTCTATGATTTGTTCATTGAATGCATATGAATTCTCGTTCAGCTGGAAATACATTTAGTGAAAGGAGGTCCTGTTTGAGGAAGAAGAGAACGCATAGGCATATTTTGGAGGAAATGATCCTTCTTTTTATTACACACACACACACACACACACACACACACGCCGGCACTGAACTTCTCTCAGTTCAAACACAATGGAGCGATGGCTTCAACATTTTAAGGAAAAATTATTTTCTCCCTAGGATTTTACGCTCAGACAGCTAGCAATCTGTCTGAAGGAGATTCAACGATTTTTTCAGACAAAGAACTCTGAAAATTTATTTCCTGCCCGCCTTTTCTTAGAAAGTTACTTCAGGAAGTACTCCAGCAAAGTAAGAATGTAAATTAGCAACAAAAAGGCATGTGGTGTAGGAAACAGGGGATCCAACCCTGTCAGGGAACAATAGGGACAGACCTGGGATAGGACAGTGGTTGGGGAGAGGCAGGCTGTAGGACAGAGGGCACCTGGGGAAACCCATCAGAATAGGAAGTGGATGGAAGGCTGGGGAAAGCTAAAGGTTGACAATGTTGAATTTTACCTGAGCCCGGTATTCCTAGAGAAAAGCTCTTTATATTCCTGGAAACAGCTTACACAAAGAACCGCCTTTCCCCATATGACTTAGAAAAGATAGATGGACACCAAAGCAGACACAGAGGTTCAGGGATGGTGCCACAGGGAAGAAAACTACTTTTCATTCACGACCTGGGCACTGAACAGTATTTACGTAGGCATCATTGTGAAATGCTGGTTGATGGTTTTTGAGCTTCAGAATCACCCTACGAAGCACAAAAGACCTGGGTATCGGTCCAGGACAGAAGGTTACATGCAACTACCTTCTCCCCAGAGTAAAACTGTGCCTGACCGAAGATGGGACATGCAAGGAGCAGAGAGACAGAGGCAGAAAGAGGACGGGGTGCTGATAGTCACCGAAGTCAGAAGTGTCACTCCGCCCTGACAATAAGGAAAAAGCTGAACAACCTGAAAACCAATAGCTTTTCTTGTCCCATCAGAAAGCTGACGTCCCAGGGCAAAACATCACCCCTAAATCTGGAGGGATCTGGGTGAACACAGAGAGTTACAGCCAAGGTGTGCTTTCCTGGATGAAACACCTTGGGAGCCAGAAGCTAGAAGGAACACATCAAGGATAGTGCGAGAAATGGGAGGAGGCTGTGTATGGACTGTGGGTGGTTGAGAAACTCGCGGGGGGCCGTCTGTATCTAGAAGAAAGAATGAAAGTGGGGTGAAAAAGAGAAGGACTGGATGTCCCCCCATCAGATATCATAAGGCAGGGACATGCAATCCCAAACTACAATGAGGTGTTACCCTCCACCTGTCAGAGTGGCTAGGATGAACACCACAGCAAACCCCAGGTGTCCGCGAGGGTGTGGAGAGAAAGACACCCTCGTGCGCTGCAGGTGGGAAGGCAAACTGGGGCAGCCACTGCAGGAAACAATATGGAGGATCCTCAAAAAGCTAAAAACAGAACCACCCTAAGTTCCAGCAACTACTGGGTATTTATCTAAAGCATAAGAAACACTAACTCAAAGGGATATGTGCGCCCTTATGTTTGTAGCAGCGTGATCTATAATAACCAGACTATGGAAGCAGGCCAAGTGCCTGCTGGTAGACGAACGGATAAGGAAGATGTGGTGGGTATTTGTGTATCTTTATTTTTTAAAAGATTTTATTTATTTATTTGAGAGAGAGAGAGAGAGAGCGTGCACACACAAGCAGGCAGAGAGGCAGGCAGAGGTGGAGAGAGAAGCAGGCTCCCCGCGGAGCAAAGAGCCTGATGCGGGACTCGATCCCAGGACCCCGGGATCATGACCCGAGCTGAAGGCAGAGGCTTTAACCCACTGAGCCACCCAGGCGTCCCTCTATATTTGAACATTACTCAGCCATGAAGAAGAATGAAATCTTGCCATTTGCAGCAACACGGATAGAGCTAGAGAGTACAATGCTGAGTGAAATATGTCCATCAGAGAAAGACAAATACCATAGGATTTCATTCATACGTGGAATTTAAAAAACAAAACAAATGAGCAAAGGAAAAGAGAGAGAGAGAATGACAAGAAACAGACTCTTAACTATAGAGAACAAACACACTGCTGGTTCCCAGAGGGGAGAGGGGTATGGAGACGGGGGAAGAGGGGATGGGATTAAAGAATTGGCTTATCATGATGAAAAAAAAAGAAAAGAAAAAATAAAATAATTATATCATCAAATAAAGGAAAGAAAAACAGAAGGACTTCTCTAAGAGTCTGTGTGGGAAGCATTTGGACCCCATGTCCCTCCCGAATTCCAAGCGTCTGGGAAGTGGTCCCCCTCCCCCCAGCATAAGATGGGGGCTCTGGAATCGGCTTTCCGGAGAAAAGTGGGTGTCCTAGTGCTGATAGGGGGGATTCTTAACAAAAAGAGCGATTAAGTGGAAACTTCTATCTTGACTTTACTATGGCTTCGTAACAAAATGCCCCAGAGTAGTGTATGGCTTAAAACACCACATATTTCTTCTCTTACAGTTCTGAGCACCAGCAGTCAGTTTCATTTGGCCACAGTCAAGGTGTTGGCAGGACCGCGTTCCTTCTACAGGAAGAATCTAGAAAGTTTCTCAGAATTAAAGAGCACAAGATCTCTCTCTGCCTGCTTCTCCGTCTACTTGTGATCTCTCTCTGTCAAATAACTAAATAAAATCTTAGGGAAAAAAAAAAAAAAAACCAAAAAGAGCACAAGAAAGGCCACCCAGGCTCCCAGAGGGGCGTCTGAACACTCTGGAAAAAGATTTTATGACTGGCGGTGTGGTGGGGGTTTCATCAGTGATAGGAAAAACACTGAAAACTGTGCAAACAGACAAAAATCATTATTGATTCCGGGGAACCCAAAATGCTAGGTAGTAAGGGAAAAGTGATCCACGAAACAGGTCACGATGTCGTAAACCCCGAACACTGATCACTGTGAGGCAGCCACCCGGGAACCTGGGGAGAAAAGCTTGTGGGTTTGCACAGAGGCGGTTCGTGCTCCGTGATGGGAGAAGGAAAGTCAGAGCCACATCTTCCTGGTTCGGAGTCAACAGACTCTGCCTGAAAGTTACAAACCAGGAAGGAGCACAGAAGCTTGTCACTTAGAACCACGAGTTAAGTGCCACGTGGTACCTGTGAAAACGTCAGCTTTGTGGGCCGTGGGGACAGGGAAATGCGGAGTGGCAGGGTGAAGGGGGCTGCTGTCTCTACGGAGCCTCGCAGAACCCTCTGACTCCCACCAAAGGGCATGGAGAAGGTGGAGGAAGCAAAGCTAATGTTAGCGGCGGGGTGGGGGGGGATTACGCTGCTGATCGCCATGGGGAGGACGGAAATGCGCCCCCCCCTTGTGCTTTGGGTTGACTCCATGGAGCGTGGCCACAGGGAGGCCGGGAGGTTACCGCACTGCTTGAAGGCACAGACAGGAAGGAGCGAAAGCATCGCGCCAACTGGCGTTCCAGCCCCGGGACCACAGGAGAAACGCCGTGAAGCGGGCAGAGGAGAACCTGTTTAGAAGGTCGGTCAGTTCCTCCTCCGTGAGAGGACAGCCGCTCTCCTGCAGCACCTTGTACATCCTGCCCACGGACATGTAGCCGCTTCTGGATTTGTCTAGTTTGGTGAGGGCTTTGCTGATATCTTGGTAATGGTCCTTAAGCTTTTCCCTGAAAGAGAAGACATGTTAGACACCCTAAAGCCAGGAAAACAAATCACGTCTTAAAGCAAGAGCTCCGCGACTGGTCTGATGGTGATCCGCTGGCTCATCGAAGAACTGGTTTGGAAGATGTTCTGCAGCATTGGTGTAAAGCTTACATTAAAAGGTATTCTGGAAAAAAGGATAGGTCTGTATCATCATCGTGTTATTATCATTAGCAACACTGTGTTAGAGAAATTACAGCATTTTTTTTTTTTTTTTTTACTAGAATGGGTACTTTAAAAATAGAACAAGGAGGGGCGCCTGGGTGGCTCAGTGGGTTGGGCCTCTGCCTTCGGCTCGGGTCATGGTCTCGGGGTCCTGGGATCAAGCCCCACATCAGGCTCTCTGCTCAGCGGGGAGCCTGCTTCCTCCTCTCTCTCTGCCTGCCTCTCTGCCTACTTGTGATCTCTGTCTGTCAAATAAATAAATAAAATCTTTAAAAAAAAAAAAGAACAAGGAATTAAGACCTAATATCACCTAAGTGATTGATATTACAGACTTGTGAACTGCATCCTGATTGTCCCATGAAAACCCGTGAGCACCTATGCATGCCGGCTACTGCTCTGGGTACTGGGATGCATCTAGGGATTCAAACAGGCATCGTGAGAACCCACAAGCCCGTGGGGCGAGGCTGGCACGAGACAGAAGGGGTCAGCACAGGGTGTCATTAGAGACTGCAGAGCGGGGCTGAGAAGACCCGCAGTGGGAGCGGGGCTGCCATTCCCACGGGGCGGTGCAGGCGGGCCCCAGTGGGAAGGTGGCCCTTGAGTAGAGACAGGTGTTAACCCCAAATCGCTCTTCTGGGCCCCAGGACAGTCAGCGCCAAGGCCCTAAGGCACGGGTGCAGGAGGTCAGGGAGCGAGGAAGGTGGACAGGCTCTCAGTGTTAGCCGGGGAGAAGGGGTACCCTGGGACCGCTGGCTTTTTATCAGATACTGTGTTGTTAACACAGCCGCCGTTTGTGGGCATCAACGGGCAAGCGAGGAGCTGTGCTGTCTTTGTGTACGTTCTCTCCCACTGATGCTTCTCAACAATCCAGCAAGGGAGGTGGGTAACTATCACCACACTTGACAGACGTGGAACGACAGTGCCCGGAGCCTCCGTGCAGTCAGGGCCTGACACGACCTGCCTCTCACGGGGACAGACAGGGTCCAGCTGTAGCTTCTGCCGGAGGCTGTTTTCCTTGCAGAACATGTTCGAGTTTCTATAAACCCGTTTTTTAGGAAAATTCTTCCCTGACCAAAAAAAAAATATATATATATATATTTTGTTAAAGGACTAAAAAAGTATGGAAATCTTTAGGGATGTACCATCTTGCACCTGACCTTGGTGGATTGATTATCGACTCCATGACCTTGGGTTCACCCAGATCTCTAAAAAGAGAGACTTCCTTCCTACCGACCCAAGCAATATGCTTGTCCGGGGGGGGTTCAGCCTAGGGCTTGGCTGTGGGGTTCTTATTCAGGGAAGAGAATGTGGTATAATTCTAAACACCGAATCTTTGCTGGTAATTGTCTACCACCTCAGAGATGTATTTGCGAAGAAAACAGTTCCTTGAGCATGCCTAGAAGAAAGAATCCAGAGGGACAGAACAGTCGAGAAGAGAGAAAGTTGAGTGGGAGCACGCAGGTAAGGAAGGGGAGTGGGGATGACTTGGAAGCCACGTGGGCTATCCACCCCCTGTCCTCACTGGCCTCCAGTGTGGAGGTGGCCCACTGAGTGTTTGAGCGACTGAAACAAATGAATTGCATTAACTGTTTTGCAAATGTATACCAACAGCAGCAACATTTTGGATCCCTTTACAGGTGTGTGCTGAACTCAGTCCCATACAACAAAATGACTACTCGTCATTCCCACTATTATATTCCACTTAATCCTTCAAGATGAAAGCAAATGAAGGTATAAAAAAATCAAAACATTTTTTGAGATCCATATTTTTAGAAAATGGAGGCATTCAGCATTTCTTGGACTCGTTTCTAGGCAGTAATTATTTCCCTTGCAGAGTAAATGCGTGCACAGAGTAAATGAGGGTTTGGAGCATCGATCGCTTCATGCCGAACGGAAGCGATGGAAGCCCACACTCAGGGACACTCTGCTGCTGTTCTCGGTTGTGTCTGGTTCCTCGTCTGGACAGAGAATCAGAGGTCCGACGAGGGCACTGTCATGGCCAATGGGACGGCCACAGAGCCCTGCCCCACACGACCTTGCTGGGTGGGGCTTCACTGGTTTTGCTGGTATACTCTCCTCCCCCCAACCCCCATCCGCATCTCGGAACAGGCTAGGGGCTGTGCGGCTAGTTCACCAATGCAGCTCTGGTCCCGGATCTCCAACTCAGACTTGGGCAAAAAGGAAGAGGGCATGGGAAATAAACGTGAGTTTTAAAAAGGATTTTTCTTAATTTCCAAAATGTATTTAGAGCACTCCAAACAAATAAATTCTCTTAGATTTAAGAGGAAAATATAAATTTTGGTCACTTGACATGAACCTGATTCTCGTCTTTCTCATCAGAGGAGACAGAAGACCCCGGTTACTTGCCAATGTTATAATCCGATTTTGGGAAAGCGACAGTTGGTCAGACATTTTTGTGAAATCGGGCTTGTCTTCTTTGGTAAAGAAAGTGTGATTGTGGCGAGGAGGACAGGGTGAGTGCGAATCGGCTAACCGAGCCTGGTGATCTGAGACGCGCGGTCTGATGGCTCAAAGTTCGCACAATAAACAGAAACACGGGAGGGGAGAGAATGTTCCGAGAGCGTGCCGAGATGTGAGATTTCTCTCGGAGCCTCATTACTCACAAGTGGCAGGAGGGAAGACACGAGTGGGTAATGAGGCCAGCCCTGTCTGGTAAAGATAAATTCCACTTTTTCATTAGTTTTATGGCGTATTTGATTTATACCAATCTTGCGCATATTTTTACTTTAAACCTCACAATCTCAATTCTCTTCCTCCAGGCTTTCTAACTCAGTAACTTGGACATACTTCAGGGGTGTCTTTGAACTGCTTTTCTCTTAAACCCCTCTTAGCCATTACCTTTCCTCCCTGTGCCCTTGGGAGTTTTTATTTCCTTTGCGGATTCTTTAGCAACAACTCATTGGCTCATTCAGGTGCCATCTGAGGTGGTGAGGACAGACAGCCAAAGTGACAGATGGGAGACAGAAAGACAGAGGAGAGCATCACAGGGCTAAGGCAGAGCTGTGGAGTGAGGATGGAGTCCCAGCTGCGGTGAGCGCTGACGGGTGACCATCAAGGCCTAGGACAGATCAAGAACATCCGTCCCACGGCTTTACGTTTCTGCTGAAGGGGGCAGCATTTTTTCCTGTGTCATAGATTTCTTACATAGGACATTAGTAACTAGTTTTAAGCTAGTAAGGCTCCCCCATCCGAATCCGACCCATCCCCTTTAGACAGCATCTTCTGGTCCCTGCAGAGGACCTGCATACTCTTTTGACTTAGTTCCAATCACAACACACATACTGGTTGAAATGTCATTTCCCATTAGCCCTTGATCCCATTTCCATAGTCTCTGTGATGCTAAGTGAACAGGCACGTACTTTTTCATATTCCTTGGGACCGCACTGTATAAGCCAGCGTACCCACTGGGATCGCAGGTGTCCCTTTCAGCTGTTGTTGAAGACATAGCACAAATCGCGTCTTCCAACCGCTCAACTGTTTGCTTCTACTACGTTATTTCCTTGGGGTATAGTCCTCCAAGTACTGAGTTAAAGAATAAGTTCATTCGTTCATTCATTCATTCAACAGAGGTTTGCGGGTGTCTGTGGGGTGTCAGGAACTGCTCTGCACTGCGTGAACTTGTATTCTAGCTGGGCAAAAGGGGCAGAGCCCAGGGGTATAGTTTAGCGAACACCTAAAATGTTCTCAAGGGCGACCTACAGAATCGGAAGGGTGTGAGACTGTCACCTGATAAGGCAGGGTTGGCTCATAGCCTTTTAGCTCCTTTATACTCTGTGACCTGCTGCCCATTTCTAGAATCTACAGCAGCAAAGGAGTATTAGAATTTCATGACAACTTTGCGGGCACTGGGAGGTACCACTTTAAAACCACTTTTGCCACAAGGGTATGTCGAACAGGCAGCCCCCTGATCGCGGGGCCGCGATACTCACGCGCTTACCTGACCAGCACGGCCCTGTCCACGCTCTGCTCCAGCTGCTTGACCTCCTCCTGAATCTGTTGGGGCTTCGTGAAATGACCCATGAAGTTGAAGTAGTCCTCTGCGTAGGGCTGATGCATGTCTGCTGAGTAGTTCATGCCCAGTTTCTGTAAAAATTCTTGGTAAGTAATGTGCCCTCTTCCCTCGGCATCATAGCTTTGAAAACAAACAAACAAGACCATCATCAGTAGCCACCGCGCTGTGCGAGCTGCAAATGCTGACTCAGGACCCAGGATGCAGGACCCAGACCTGATCTGACTCTGCATTTGACAAGATCCCCAGGCAAGGAGGCACAGGCTTGTCGAAGTTGGAAACCCCCTGCTCTCATCCACAGAAAGGTCACCCTCCTGAGAGGTGACCTTGGCCACCCGGGAGAGAGCAACCAAACTCATTCACTTGTCCCTCTGTTAGAAAAACGGTTGTGACTACAGAAAATTAAAATCAAGCCTGCCATTCATTCAACAGTTTTTTTTTTTTTTATTGAGCACCTACATGTAAGGCAACTATGCTAAAGTTTAGAAGAAAGTCTTTCAAAATGCATATTCAATCTTAAAACTTAAATAAATGAATGCCATTTGATTCAAATTCTCCATTTCCTCTTTGAAGAGATGCCAATTACATACAACCAGCGAGCGAGCCCAGTAAGGAAAACAAGATAAGAACTATGCTATGTACCTTTTATGTCATTTTCTATTATTGAGATGCTTCTGAATTATAATTCATTAAAAAAGGCATAATGGAAGGTTTTTTAATCTCCCAGCATTATTCAAATAGAATAGAATTACTTCAATAAAAAATTTCAAGGCAAATTGCCAATTTCCCTTAAAGGAAATTATTTATTTATTTATTTATTTTCCCCCTTATTTTTACTGAAAGATTTTGATCCTCATCTGACCGATAAAAATGGCATTTGCAGACATGATTTTTCCCAGACGATTTCCAAGCTACAAGGACCAAGACTCTATCTGAACAACGTCGTGGACATAATTCTCTAGCAGGTTCTTCGGACGCTCGTCTGAGCGTGAGTACAGGCGGCTTTAATGTGTGTGGCCGAGCTTCCCTCTGCTCGTTAACTGACCACACGTGGAAAACCCTGCAGGATCCCATGCCTGCTCGCCTCCGACACAGAGACCTCTGTGACCGTTTCATCTGAGCAGGGGTGGGGGTGGTGAGAGGAGGACAAGGGGTGGGAAGTTTAGGCAAACCCTTCATGCTCTTGTGCTAAAACCCGCAGAGCATCCCGGGAGTTGGCATGCCATCCGTCCTTCCCCAAGGCCAAGTGGGCTGTTCCCTTAAGTGCCTGCAAAGCGGGGGCGGGGGGGGGGCTCTTCTCCTCCACTTGTCACTTCTGTGTCCTACACGTCTGCTACGTGTCTGATTTCCACTTGCCCTACTGGCATCCAGACCCACTGTTGTCAGGTACTCTGGCTTACAAGGAAAGGAGGTTCTCCTCCAGCGACTGGGAGGCAGCACAGGGTGGAGAACTCCAGGCCAAACAGTCGCTCACCCGCCCTGAGACCCTGGCAAGGCCCTCGGCCACTCTGGGGCTCTGGTCCCTCCTCTGTGAGCCGCTGAAGGCCTTCCTAGACCCACGTCTCAGGCCATGTCCTGACTGCTGCTCTTACGATATTTATGGGAGCACCTGAGGCCTTTCCAGGTGTCTGTCGTTAGTGCGACCTTAGTACTTGTAACCCCTGTCCCGCAAATGCCATTCTACCTTGTATCCAGTGAGTTTGGTTTCTTTCTTTCTTTCTTTTTTTTTTTTTTAAAGATTTTATATGGGGGCGCCTGGGTGGCTCAGTGGATTAAGCCGCTGCCTTTGGCTCAGGTCATGATCTCAGGGTCCTGGGATCAAGCCCCGCGTCGGGCTCTCTGCTCGGCAGGGAGCCTGCTTCCTCCTCTCTCTCTGCCTGCCTCTCTGCCTACTTGTGATCTCTCTCTCTGTCAAATAAATAAAATAAAATTTAAAAAAAAAAAAAAGAAAGAAAAAAAAGAAAAAAAAAGATTTTATATGTTTATTTGACAGAGAGAGAGAGATCACAAATAGGCAGAGCAGCAGGCAGAGAGAGAGGGAGGGAAGCAGGCTCCCTGCTGAGCAGAGAGCCTGATGCGGGGCTCAATCCCAGGACCCTGAGATCATGACCTGAGCCGAAGGCAGAGGCTCAACCCACTGAGCCACCCAGGCAACACTTGGTTTCTAAAACAGAACCAAGTGACACACCCACAAAAGAAGGCCTGTGGGGTCTCTGGCTGCCAAGGCACCTCCTGGGGTCTGGGCAGGGCAGAGACCCTCCAGGCCCCACAGAGGCTTCTGGCAAACAGCTCTTCCTGTGGCTGGCGGTTAGACCCTAGCTGCAGAAAGGGCAGGTTATTTTCCATCCGTGTCCCTGGGAAGGGAAAGGGAAGGGGTGCCACTTCTGAGCTCTTGAGGTGATGCCAGGGTCACATCTCTCTCCCCGAACTGCCTCGGGCCTGACTAGCCTGGGGCCAAGCAGAGTGATGTGGTCCCACGACTCTGCTTGGGACACCCCTTGAATAAATCTCTCCAAGGCTCCCTGTTCCTCCAGGAGGGCTCCTGAAAGACCGCTGTGGAGACCACTCCCTGACCAATGACCCCTCTCTCTTCCTAAGTCAAGAGTGCTGTGTCTCCACTTCCGTCTGGACTTCCTCTGCGCCCGCGGTGGGGACTGCTGGGTAAATGTGCCGTGGGGCGTAGACCAGGGCCCGGCACCCAGCGACTGTCCGCTGGGGTTTGCCGCTGCCGTTCACCATCCAAAGGCTCGACTGCGTCTTTAGAACGTGCCTTCTGTCCCTGCTGGACGGCAAGTTTCTTGAGGGACAACCACCAGCGAGCACGCCGTGTTACCCTTACAACAAACTCCCGGCGCCGGGCCACAGGCCTCGCGAAGCTTGGTCCCCAGTCCTTGTCTGCTGAGCCACTGCGTACAAAGGACGCGTGTTCCTAAGGAAGCACGTGTCATGCACAAGAGATTCCTGACAACAAACTCTAAATCATGACACTTGAACCGAATGAAAAGACACTTCTTGATTACTTCATTAATAAGGATCATAAACATTCTATTCTCCTCGCAAAGGAACAGAAGACCAGATTGCATAATTGCAACTAAAATATTGTTATGAATGGGGATAACAAGAGAGTCAATTCAGCTGACGCAACCTCACCCTTCATTATATAATCCTTTGTGCAACCTTTTAAAAAATCAACTTGTCTATAAAGGTTGGATTTTAAAATGGCTCAGCAACAGATGCGCCAGCGAAAATGTTCCCATACACAGAGGACCGTAAAAGCTTTTATTTGCATGTGGCCATGGCCGCTAATTTATGATATAATCCGATTCCTCTGCCCATTTATCGTGCACCCAGTAATTCAGTTCAACACACGATCTGAATACGTTCACATCGATGGCTTTGCTTTGCTCAAAGCCTTAGTCCTTTATGCCCAGTTTAGGCATGATTCTTATGTCCCTGGTAATCCCACTGTCTACCATCTCTGACCCTAAATGTTACAGGGTCTGGGGTCAGCCCCACTGATGACCCTGGCCAGGCAGCCAAGGCAGACATGTCACCTTATGCAGCTTGGGACATATAGATCTTCTCAGGTGTCACCCACAAGGGCAGTCTGATGGCTCCCATCCCTGTCCTTCAGGGTACAGCCTCCCCTTGGCCGAGTTGGCCACGGCCACCAGGGCACAGTCAGCAAGTCCTGGTGGCGTCCCAGGTTCTGGGGCCATCCAGGACCATGATCCCTCCATGGTGCTCCCCAGTGAGGGGTGGTCTGGCCTTGAATTAAGCCAGGCCGGCAGGGGAAACACACTCCTTCAAAGACCACCCACCAGAGAGCCTGACAACTTGGATCACAAGAAGTTCTCTATGATGAGCTAGGAGCCCACCTGGCCAGTTATCCAGTACTTCCAAAACTCCCTCCCAGCTACCGTGTCCTGTTCAGTGTCCTCTTTCCTAACCTAAAGACCTGGCTCATTGGACCCTTTCAAGTCCTCTCCCTGCTCCGGGCTGTCCCTGTCTCAGTGGCCCGCAGCACAGCGCCCCCCAGGCTCTGGCCATGGCTGAGCCCACGCAGACAGCCAGGCTTCCCGGGAACTGGAAGTCGTGGCTTCTCCCACGAGCTGGTGCGTTTGGCACAGGTACCTTGCACAGTCTTTCCGCGTTGGAAGACCAAGATACAACTTACCTACCATATCAAGAAACGTGCAAAAATTGGGCCTCCATGACCCCCAAAACTTTCCCTCAAGTCCATTTGATCAAGACCACTAATCGCACACTGTTAATTGGGAGACGTGCCTCCCTGCACCAGCCTTCCGGGCGTGTTTCTAATGCATTGCCTTCATGGCTTTTCCAGCGAAGTCGGTTTTAAATCCAAAATAGTTGAATTCCGTCTGATGAACTCTGCCCGTTGAGCAGGTCCCTGAAGAAGGGCCTCCCTCAGTGGGCCCTGGTGCTGGTGGTCCCCAAGCCGGACAGGCTCTGGGTCTCAGGCTCTGCTGTGACGGGCAGTGTCCTTCCTCTCCCATCCGAGTCCCCCGTCCTCTAGGCTCTGGGCCTCTGCTCACTGGGATGCCCTTCCTCCACCTCTGGCTAAGGACTGTTTATCAAGACTCAGCTCAGGCCTCGCATCTCCCAGGGTTGTCGGGGGTGGGGGCGCATGTCCCCTCCCTGAACACCCGCCCAGGTCCCACCACCCGCGCCATCGTGTTCTGCGCTTACCCTCCCTGCCGAGCTGCGAGCAGCCTACGAGTGGGGGCTGCCTCGTTTCTGGAGCCCCAGCCTCCACTTAGAAGTGGAGCCTCCCACGTAGAAAGTTTCAAGAAACTCCTGCTTCGTGATTGCGCGGATGAATGAAGGAATGAATGAATCCACTTCCATCTTGTAACTCATTCTTAGCAGTTTCTCCAGAAGCACATCAAACACCCCGCTCCTGAAATCTCAGTCCTCCCAGCTCCTGATTTGGCTTCCACGAGCAGGTTCCCTTTCACACCAGCCTCCTCCAGGCTGGAACATTTCGTTCCTTTCATCCTTGATAAGCCAGCCTACGTCCCGTCTCACTTCACACCACGCCGACCGGGCGCTCCTCGATCTGTCCAGCGCCCGTGCTGGGGGCACAGTGCAGCGGGCAGGAGGGTGTCCCTTTGGGGCCGAAGCCCAACCAAGCCCATGTGATCCTACAGCTCTGTAGACGCCCCCGCAGGGCTCAATGAAGCCACAGGCTGGAAGCTGGCTGGCTCCCCAAACCATCACTTGGAAGAGAATCGCCCAGAAGAGCTGGTGAACGCTGTGGACACTGGGTGAGTGAGAAACAGAAGGTCGGTTTGCTGAGCCACTGAGAGGTGGGGCTGAAGTCATTAATTTCCTTCCACAGCACAGACCAGACCCTCTAGACGCTCTAGAACACTGCGCTTCACAGGTGCTTAATCAACGTGGAGTGGATAACGGATGCTGCCTTTTCTTCGCCCTTTTCTTCGCGTCTGCGCTCTATATTCTGCCCTAGTTTTTGATTTTGTGTTTTCGAAAGGGCAGAGTGTTATTTGTCTACTCACTTCCCCCTCTCTATTCTGGGGGGGCTTTCCTGTTCTGACAAGCAGGCTCCCTGAGCTGGCAGCGTGTGTCACATGGGTCCCAGCTGCCCACGACTTCGGCGCGTCCCCAGGGGGAGAACGCCCCTCCCACCGTTAGGGCGACTGGAGGAGGCTCCTGGTGCGTGACAGCCCCTGGCTGGGCGGCAGAGCCTCTCGCCAGCTCAGTGCCTCCTGCTCCGCAGGGCAGGGGCGGACGTGGCGTGTCCACGTGGTTGAGTGGCACAGGCCAGGAGGGTGAGGGGGGTGCGGACGACTAGCTGAGGTCATGGGAACGCACAGAGAATGGGGGGAAGGCCTCACCACCAGGTCGCCATTTATCGTGTCTGCCGAGAAGGTCACAGGTGCTTTGTTGTCGTCTTTTCTTTCCCTTTGTGCTTTTCTGGATTTTCCGAGACTTCTAAAACGAGTATGCGCTCATATCACAATGAGAAAGGAATTTCTCATCTATATGATCTCTTTGCTGCCAACTTTTATGCTTCCATATGCCAGGTACTCTGCCTCTACCGTTTGGTCCCCATCGCCCTCCTATCTGAGAGATGACTGAAGCCCAGAGAAGGTGAGCCCCTGGCCCCCCGTCACACAGCTCGGGGTGGCGTGCCATGGGACCAGGTGCAGCTCCTGTTTGGAGTGTGGCCCTCGGCGAGGCCCACTAGGCCACTGCCGGTTCTCTTTGCAGTTTCTGCAGGAGCATCTGATCTCACATAACCTCCCCTTCCAGACTGCAAAAAGCTTATTTGCTCTTCCTAAATCTCTCTCGCGCCTGTCACTTCCCTCCCTGTCCTCCCCGCATTGCCAGGAAAGCTCACCACTTCTCATTTGGACCAGTGGCAGAGTCCCTAACTCATCCCTGTGCCTCCCATCCAGCCTCCTGCAGGTCGTCCTCCCCACTACGGCCAGAGCGATCTTTCTAGGACACAGGCCTGTGTGGGTCTTTCCCTATTAAACACCTGGCTTTAGGATAGCATCCCTACACTGTCCTGCCCTTCGTGATTTGGATCAGCGGACATGTGGCCTGCTCTCCTGCCCACCCGAGCCACCTGCATCCTGGGCACCCAGTTATTCTGCAGTCGTGGAATGTGACACCGTCTGTTGCCCATTAGCAGAGACGTTCTTCTGGTGACTCTCAACCCTACACTCATCCTTCCGCACATCTTCTGAGTTACCCCCCCAGCGGCTCACAGGGAGCTCTGCCCAGTCAGAAGGCAGGGAGAGGGCAGCTCTGGTTATTTCCATGTCCTGCTGTGGCTGCGGCCATGGCTGCTGCTCGGCACGTGGCTGAGCTTCCAGCAGATTCTGAGGCCACGCGGGGGTGGAAGCATCTCCCTGACCTCCAAGAAAGACCCTGTTTCTCTTTTGCCCTTCAATCCTGGGCTGGGGAGCAGTTTCCTGATCTCTGGGTGACCCCCTCCTCTCACACTCTGTGAGCCCACTGGGGCAGCAGCCTCTGGGCTCTGAGTAAGTCCACATTCCCCCTTCAGACTTCCGACCCTCTGACATCTGTATCGGTCACTGTATTCAGCCCTGCTTGGCCAGAGATGGTAGAGTGGTTTCTGCTTTCCTGCCCAGATCCTGGTATGACCCTTCCTGAAGCTTCTTCTGTCTTGAATACCCCTCTGCCTTCTTCCGTGGAGGTAATTCCACACGTGACAGATGCCATCATGGGTTCCCCTGTCACCGTTTGTTTTTGGCTCCAGGACACACATCCACACTGCTTCTCCCAGAATCCCTTGCAGGTGGGAGCAGCCACGTGAAGGAACTCTGGCCAACAGAACGTGGGCAAGGTGATGGCCCCATTTCCAGGCCTGGTCTCTACAAGGCTGACCACATGGTCCTCTGTGCTCTTTCCCTTTCTCTACTGGCAGACACAGAAGGTCCAGGGGGTGGTGGGACTCCTGGCCCCTGAACAATTTGAGGGCAGACCCCCTCCCCCAACACTGACACCCACACCAGGTGGAGACATCGTTATCAGGACAAGCCCCTGAGATGTCGGCCCCATTTGTTCCTGCAGCCTGCCCTGACCAACTCACCGCTCAGACAAATTGAGCAGAGCAGAGTGAGGCACAGAGACATTAAGTAACTTTGCAGAGGCCACACAGCACTAAGGACGGAGGCAGGAGCCATGGAGGCAGAGCTCTCCCTCTTCACCCCTCACCATCCACGGGGTACAGGCAGCTGAAGAGATGCAGATGAAATTCTGACCTCACACAGTTTTCAGCATGGGACAGACATTTGTACATTTAATAATGTCAAAAAAATGAATAAAGAACCTCTGGAACCATTCCAACCTCACTCCTACCGTGACAGCTTCCTGCTCCTCCAGGGCCCGCCGTCCTCCCGCTTTTATCTCCCATCCCCCTCACCATGGTCCCTCCTCTGGCATTTGTCACAGGTGACACTGTGCCCCAGCATCTGGGTTACTAAGCCTAGAGTGAGAGGTCCATCCATGTGCCTGTGTACCCCAATCTTTTGGTTACTCAGTGGGACCTACTCATTTCGTGTACTGAAAGGGAACATGAATAAGGAGCCCAAATTGGCCCTGTGTTGGAGCTGATCTAAAAAAATAAGGATTCTGTAAGAACTTCAAGTTGCTTTTCTAAATTAGACACAAAACAGCCCACCTAATTCTAAACTCGGCCAACGTTTCAGCCTTCCACTTTGAACAGATGAAAAGCTAAAAAATTACATGAGCTGCTTGGTGAGTCTGGCCCTGAGAGGGTGTACGATACCGGTGCGCCGTCCTGGGGGAAGGCAGGCGGCGGCGAACACATCAGGAAGACGGAGGTCATTCAAAGACGGATCCGGAACTTGGAAATGGACCGCATTGTTAGCGCACCTTGAAACTCAGACATCTACGTGGGGAATATTGCAACTGGGGGCTAATTCAGGAACAGCTAAATCTAAAATTCATTTTGAAAAATGTAACCAATATTAGGTATTATGTCCAGTTTAAGACACCCTCGGGAAACTTCTCCAAGTTGCCAAAAGTTTGGTTATTTTCTCTCAACAAATTACTTATCTATAAAACAGTTGTGCAACGTTGATTTCCATCTTTAGGCAATGGGAGAGATGGTTTCTCCCCTTACCCACTGCGACTCTGTCTGCTGCGCTACTTGTATTAGAATAGAGTCTTTGGAGAGTGACTTAGTTTTTTAAAACGATACAAGTTTGGACTTGAACTCCCTCTTCCTTGCAAATGCCAACCTCTCCAGTCTGGTATCCATGATGAATGTTTTACTCCGATTCTCCACAGTCCTAAAGACCAGCCTCTTGGCCAAAGCTGCTTTCTCAAGGGAGCAAGGACACAGGACAGACACAACCCAGTGGAAACTTTTCGAGGCCCCGCATCGCACCCCCAAGTGGCATGCCAGGTGGGGGTTCCGTCTGCTGCGGCCAGCAGCCCGGGGCTGGCAGGATAGAGGGGAGCCAAACCTGCAGCTTCCACTTACCGCATCCAGAGCTTTTCAAATTCCCTCGGCGTTAGGGGAATATCAAAACCATAGAGCGCGTTCTTTACGTCCCGCCGCCGAAGAATGCCATTGCCCTCATTATCAGTTTCTATAAAATTCTAGAACATGACAAGACAACATTTAGTAACATATAAAACATGTTCATGGCACTCTGGAGGATTACCAGTAGTCAATATCTCAAACAATCTAAGGTATTTCTCTCCCCAGCTACCTGCTTAATTACCTTTTTATCAAAGTTCCAGATACCCTGGCCATTCCTGTGAAGGAAGTAACAGCAAAACACACACCAGTATCATAGTACTGGAAGGGGCTTGTTTCCGGGTAGTGAGTGGTCTCAGGTGTGTGGTCGGGATTCTTCTCCTGAGCAATGACTTGGGTTCAAAACTACTAGAAAGAAGGGTCAAGCAATGCCTGGGAAATAAGACTGTAGCCCTCACAGCGGATTCAGCCCTCTGGCCCTAAGGGGGGATAAGGTGCGTGAGACCCCAGCTGTTACGGCTTTTTTAAATGTTGCTGAGGGGAGCAAAATGTATCTGCGGATTTTTTGGGCCATTTAAGAGGGCCACAGACTAGAGGTGACGTGTGGAACTTGGCACTGACCTAAACTGTTTGCACATAATAGCTCATCCGACACTCCTCGTGGAAACGCTGTGCAGTCAGGGTTAGGGTTAGGGTTAGGTTTCCGAGAAAAATACTTACAATAGCATCAAAACCAGAAAGTCCGAAGAACAAATCTTACCAGTGATTGCAAGACTGCCACACAGGGAAGTCTAAAACTTTACTGAATGAAATTAAAAATACCAAAATAAATGGAGATACACTATGAGCACAAAAGGGGAGGCTCGGAATCATAAAGACATCGTTTCTTTCCCAACAAATGTCCCAGTAAGTTTTGTTCCTTTGTGCAACTTGACAAACGGATTCATGAACTCTTCAAGAACAACGAAGAGGCACTTGCCTGCCAGCTGATCAAAACGCGTTACTGAGTTACGGTGCCTGCAGGGACGTGGTGTTGGTGCTGAGACAGACAGAACGACCAGTGGGAGAGAGTGATGACCCAGAGACACCCACGGGCCTTGATGCAGGACGGTGGTGATGCCGTAGGTCTGGGAGGGAAAAGATGGGCTTTCCAGGGGCTGGGCAGCTGGGCCTCCCCACAATCAGGAGACAGGTGGTGTGGGTTTCAAGACCAGGATGTGAACGGCTGCCCTGGAAAGCTACTGGAAGGACCTTGGAAAGCTGCAGCAAGGACATCTTCACAACTTTGGGTGGAACACAGTTTCTTGGATGAGACCTACAGGGACATGTTCACGCATCTGACTAAATATAAGAAGAATTTGTGTTTGCTGAAAGATACTGTATGAGAAAGGTGGAAACACGGAACACACACCAGGAGAAGACATTTGCATCACGTATCCCTTATCCCAGACGAGGAGCCGAACTGTGGTACGAGTTCCTGTTGACCAATGAGAAATAACCAGACAACCCAGTGTGAAGACTTACAAGCAGGCACTTGACAGAGAAAGGAAATCGGATTCAGGAATAGAGGAGAAGATGCTCGTTCTCATTAGTGACCCCATTAGTAACCCACACGTGCTATTCGGCGCTGCAGTGAAATACTGCCACGCATCCAGTGTGGAGGAGAAAAGGAAGTCTGACAGCACCAAGTGCTGTCATAGGAGAGCGGAGTAGCCGGGACCGAAGTCGATGGCCCACAGAGCCGAAGCTAGTCACTGTCTGGCCCTTGACACAGAGTGGGTCGCGCCGTCTCAGACGTGGACAGTGTTCTCCGCCTTCATCCGGATGGTGGTTACGTGGCGGGACACAGCTTGGGATACATGTCATCCTCAACGTGCCTAAACTGTGCATGTACGTTACCATTATGTGTATTACAATATACAAACACACATGTGTTCGTGTATATCGTACACACAAATATATACAAGCTATATATAAACTGTATTCTAGTCCACTGTGCATGTAATATGTGTTCTGTTATACGTATAGTATGTATTCTTGTCCACTGTAGAGTCACAACTTAAAAAACAAGCTTGAGGTACAGACGTAGTGAAAAGAAGGGCCATCTGTACCCCAATGTTCATAGCCGCAATGGCCACGGTCGCCAAACTGTGGAAAGAACCAAGATGCCCTTCAATGGACGAATGGATAAGGAAGATGTGGTCCATATACACGATGGAGTATTATGCCTCCATCAGAAAGGATGAATACCCAACTTTTGTAGCAACATGGATGGGACTGGAAGAGATTATGCTGCATGAAATAAGTCAAGCAGAGAGAGTCAAGTATCATATGGTTTCACTTATTTGTGGAGCATAACAAATGACATGGAGGATATTGGGAGATGGAGAGGAGAGGGAGTTGAGGGAAACTGGAAGGGGAGATGAACCATGAGAGACTGTGGACTCTGAAAAACAACCTGAGGGTTTTGAAGGGGCGGGGGGGGGTGGGAGGTTGGGGAACCAGGTGGTGGGTAATAGGGAGGGCACGTACTGCATGGAGCACTGGGTGTTGTGCAAAAACAATGAACACTGTTACGCTGAAAATAAACAAATTAAAAAAAAAAAACAAGCTTGAAAACAAGCCACTACAATCGTAATTCACACCATGCCTTAGCGCCCTTCTCGGTGCTTACACCTCTGTCTCTTGGGGACAGAGACCATGTCCTTTGTTGGTCACTGTGTCTTTAATATCCTGCAACTGTGCATCATTAATTCATAATAATGTTTGCTGAAGAACTCAGTGAACTTGTTTTCCAAAACCACTTCCACGGGAAGGAGCCCGTGAGGCCGCCCAGAATGGGACGATGGCTGTGCGCATCCGAGCGCGTGGCCAGAGGCATCCGTGACCCAGCCTGGCTGAGCGGCTCGCCGGGGCCCACGGCTCCTTTCTGCTGCAGGGGCGGGCCAGGGCCGGGGCCCCCCGGCCTCACCACCAGGCAGCTGTCGTGAAGGCTGCTGGTCCTAGCTGTGCGTCACCGAACTTTCTGCAGGTTCAGAATTCAGAACGAGTGCCTTCAGAGCTTTATTCAAAAAAGAAGCAAGAGTGGGCAGAGCCATCTGATAGGCTCCCATTGGGACACGCAGCGCCAGTCGGTCCTGCCGGGTCTGGGCGAGGTGTGGGGACGGGCAGGACGCCTGACTCCCAACACAGCAGCCCCCCACCCCTTCGCGGCCGCTCTGATTGCTTTTCCTCTGCCACCTGCCGAGTCTTCCTCCCTCCCCACACTTCCGCCAGGCCCAGTTCTAGAAGACACAGACCCGAGGCTGCTGGTTTAGCAGCAGAGCACTCCGGGGTCCCCACGCCTCCTCTGAATGCACTGGGGGTGCCGCAGAGCATCAAGGGTAAGGATGACCTTGACAACACACAAGAATCAAGATGTGGAGAGGCGAGTGCAGAGGACTTGCTCGCGGCCGTCGCGGCCGTGGACACACAGACGGGGGTGGGGGGAGGGAGTGGGGGGGGGTCACCAGCCCAGGCCAGGGCAGGGCCAGGCAGGGAGCAGAGGCGGCCCCGCAGAGCCATCCTAGAGCTGGCGGGGGAAGCACTTCAGCAAGGATGGATGCCAGAAGACGGAAACCAAGACCTCTGCGGCCCTCTGGTCACCCAGCATCCCCAGAGCGCCGCCTGTTTTGTTAATTAGCTGCCTGTGCTCCTTGACTGCCACCGGAGTGGCACTGAACGGAGAGGTGGAAGCAGACAGACCTTCGTTACCACCGAACTCCTGGCACAAACCCATGCCGCTTAATCAGAGTGGGGCAGGATGCGGAGAGAGAGAGAGAGCAGCGCCGGCGGAGGGCGGAGGGCATGTGATAAGGGAGGGAGAAAGAAGGGACAGAGGTCGCGGGGAGAACAGGAGAGGCAGGCCGAGAGAAGCCGAGGAGAAGGCGTGGAGAATGTGTCACACAGGGTTCTCTGCCCTCTCCCAGCTGGCATGCCTGTGTGGCCGCAGCTCACAGTTCAGAGCTGGCCCTGCATTCCCAGAGGAAGGTTCTAGAAGGCCAGTGGGCGTGCGAGGACTCGTTCTGTGTGATGTGCACCCTGGGCCGCTGCACAGTCGACTCTGAGCACAGAGGACTGGGGAAAGGCAGCCCAGGCGCCGCCCAGAACTTACAGGACAGGACATCACGTTGTGCACGGGCCTTGCGAGAGACACACATAGAACAAAAAGGACCAAATGAAGCAAAGTGGAGGCATTCTTCACAACAACGTGAAAATACCTCCATTGTGTGGCTTTAAAGATAGTCCCTCAAGTGAAGCTATTGTGTCCTTGCAGCGTTATGAAAGGAGGACCCCCACACTCCAGACTTGGGATGAACCCAGTCCTGCATGCTTGGTTCTACTGTCCAGGGGGTGCGGCTGTCGTTAGATCACGTTCTTGTCTCCACACCAAATCAGTGTACGTGACTGCCCATCCAGGGCACTCACCTTCAAAACGTGCTTCCTATAATTGTGGAAGGCAGGAAGAACTACCACTTAAAGATGCATATTTTGAACTGTGTAAATATAATATGACTGTGTCATTTCTTTGTAATTTTTAATTCATATCAAACCCGAGATAAAGTAGGAATTTCTGTCCACATAACTCCAATAATTAGTCATTTTTCTAAACATCAGCTGACCTTGAATGTGAGAATTTATTTTAGAAAAGTATTTTAAGAAGAGCAGAAGTCACCGATTGGGTGTACAAAGACAATCTAAACAGCTTGATCATCTCAATGATCTGGGAACACTGAAATACATTTCCTTTCCTTTTAAGGAAATAATCATTTTCTTACCTTCGATAGGTCTGACCATCTGGTTTTTGCTTTGGTAACAAGATACTGATGAGCCTGTTCACAAGCTAGTTCTGAATCTGCGACCTTCTGTTTTGGTCTTAAAAGAAAAAAAAATAAATAACTGTGTTTAAATTTAATGGACTCATTAATCTCCCAAGGGGTTCCCCATCCCCGTTCGTTTCAAAGACACCGCTGAAGTCTGTGATTTCACATCTGGTCTAACTTAATTCTTAAAATACAGTCTCATTTCCCCAGCTGTATGTTAGGGAAGTCTTCTTAAATTTTATAAGTCCTTGTTTATTTTCAGATAAATGCTGTTCAACTTTTTGTGCAGCTCACAAAACAAACAGGGCTCATTTATTCTCTGAAGGGGGAAAAAACCCCACAATAGAATAGTAAGTATCTTCAGAAGAAAACAGCTAAAAACTTTTATTCCTGAACTCACACACTGGGATGACTGGCACGCAGACTTCAGGAACAATGGGGGTGGACTTGCTTATTACTCTGTCCCAGCTGCCACACACAGGTTGGGTGCAGGGTACGTAAAACGATCAAAATTCTGTTTATTTCCTTACAGAATGATGGACACAGAAGACACTTTAATAAACACCCGGTGCTTACCACCGGGGCTAGGCCATGGTGAGGGGCAGTGAGGGCTGTGGCTGAACCAATTTGAGATGCCCTGAATTCTTCCACTAAGGGAGGGGTGTATGGAAACCTATAAAATCTTTTCCGACTTATTCCTCTGTAATTGTTTTGCTCCTACGGATAGCTCTCACTCCATTTCTGGGCACCCGAGCTTTCTGCACCCACATCTGCCCTTGAAATATTCCCCCTGCAGACACAAGAGCACCGGAGACATTCCTCCAGCAAGATGGGCCGTGAAGACGTCACCCCGACAGTTTCCTGAAATGGGTTCTCATCTGAGGCCCCACTTGGAACCCGCTCTTATGCATGCGCCCATCGGGTAATGAGCACATCTTGCCTGAGAGTGGGTAAGAGGGACACCAGACCGAAGCATCCAGCCCCTCAAAGAAATTTCTCCTTACGGGACCCAAGAAAAACAGTGCAGGGGACAGACCGCAAAGAAACTCCATGTAGACCCTTTAAACAAGTATTATTTCTGGTTCCACAAATGAACTGACTCTAAGAAATGAGGTCTAAAGTCAACTGCCATGCAAATGCAGGCATTTGTGTGCTCCAAATGTTGGAAGTCAAAGGTTTATATAATCCCCAAAGAAGGGCGGCTTTGAACATGACCGTCTGTGTGTGAGGCTCAGGTCAGCAACACCGTGAGGGTTTCTGGGGTAATGATGGCCACCGTGAGCTCAGGGACCAGTGGGGGCTGAGCACTGCCAGTCAGGTGACTTGCAGGATCTTGAGATTTCCCGGCAACGTTGGCATTACCATCCCACTTTGCAAAAGAGGAAACTGTGGTTTAGAGAGGTTAAATAATTTGCCAAAACCACACACCGCCAGTACCTGGGAGCCAATCACTCTCAGGTCTCTGATGCCAAGGACGCCTTCTCACTACCATTTTTGCTTCCATCTGAAGCTACAGGTTTGGTGCTCTTTTAACTTCACTCTTCGTAGGATGAGATCCATTAAACATTACTTTTTTTTTTAAGTAGTCTCCACGTCCAGCGTGGAGCCCAACGTGGGGCTTGAACTCATGACCCTGGGATCAAGACCAGAGCTGAGATCAATAGTTGGGTGCTTAACCGATGGAGTCACCAGGAGCCCCCAAATATTACATTTCACAGAGGTGAGGGCCAACTTTGGTTTTTATGCACTGGGAGTCCTCTTTCCACTGAGCATTTCTGTTTCAACAAATGCAGCTTTGCCAGCGTGCTGCTGGGGCGCCCAGGCTGGAGAAGCGGAGCCTGCGTCTTCCTCCCACCAACCAAGGCTCTCCTGGAAGCGCCACTCTGTCCCGCATTTCGCAAACAGATGGCAAACCAGGTCACGGCTGCTAGAATCAACAGAGCAAGCAGTACCGAGTGCTCCGCCTGGCTTCCCCTTCCAGGCCCTTCGAAGAAATGCCGCTTCTCCCTGACAGCTGTCCTGGACCACTCCTCCAATTCCTTGACGATCTACAGTGCCCTGCACCAATGAACCAGGTTCATTGGTGGCCGTGATCATCCCGGAAACCTACACCGGGCTATTGACCTGTGTGCCACATAGAAAGGGTCTTATTTTAATTACGTCAACTGTGAATTACATACACAGTGAAACCCACTGTTTGGCAAACACCGAGTTCTGGCATTTACTCAGTCGGCAGGGTACTGAGGACCAGCAGCAGAGTGGGTGGGGTCTCTTCCCTCTTCCTTAGCTACCATTCGAACGGACCAAACACAGATGGGTCCAGTTTCGTTCTCCCCCGTGGGCAAATGCTGGCTCATGGGGGCCCGGGGGTAAACCAGGCGGGCACACCTCCCTTTATTAAAGCCCTCACCCCAGGCTTTAAATTCACCAATTGCTTTTTTATTGCTGAATCCAGGGGTCTTTGCTGTTCCACGTGTCTCCGTTAATGATCTCCCCCCTCTGGTTGCCTTCATCATCTTTCATCTTTAAATGACACCATGGTGGGGGTGAATGGGGGGACGCCTACCCTGGGGCCAGGCAAATGTGTGCCTTCAGTCAGTATGATTTTCCCTCCCTCCCTGGCTCCCTCCACCCTCGACCACTCCTCTCCTTCCATCGCAAAGTTCATTCTCTTTTCTGAAAGGTCATCCCTTCTCATGTCCCCAACTGCCCCCGATGCCTTTTACCCGCATGTCTGTACCGCTAGTGCTCTAACGTCACCTGCTCATCTGTTCCATCTCTCTCCAACTGCCTACCGGACTTCACAGAATCATGGAATTTCAAGGGTAGAAAGGGATCCAAAGGTCAACCAGTAGTTCACCACTAAAGGTTTTAGAAAGTTGGTGGGATTATGTTGCATATTCACAATTATTGCTTTAAAGGGCTGTAGGTCCAAATGATGCGTATTCCCCTGCCTTCACATTAGGCTCCTTCTAAATCCAACCTGCACCCAGATGTCTCACCTAAACTACCCCCCAAAGGATGCAGATTCTATGTCTGCAAAGTCAATGTACCCACACTGATCTCACTATCTAAATGCATATCCAAACAGCCCCCACCAGTCTGATTTCTCTTCTAGGCCATTAGTCTTGATAATTTTCTTAGGGACCCCTGCTCAAACCAGGGGCTCCTATGATTTTCCCATCCATTTCTCCCCTGTCCCATTTTACATACCAGTCTCCTCTAGAGAGATCAGGTTTTTCTATGGCCTTTTCCAAAGCTACTGGTTTCCACTCCTATTACCTGGTTCTTTAGATCCTGATAGTCAGGAAGATACAATCTTCCTATTAGCCAGTCTGTGAGACACAAATATATATGATCTCCTACTATGTGCTGCTCTAGGTCCTACAAACACACTGACCAACAATGTGGACAGAGCCAACATCCTCAAGGAGCTCATGCTGCAATGGTGGGAACTTATAACACACACAGGAAAATGAATGAATCAGATAACTTCAGACACTGAAGACGGGTGAGAGGGGGATCTTCAGCTAGGAGGGCCAGGGAGCAGCTCTTTGAGGCATGAGTGATGAAGAGGCAGTTGTGTGATCTCAGGGACTAGCACTCCAGGCAGGTCAGGAATCCTGAGATGTGCCTCTGGTCCCGGTTAAAAAGGAGTAAGCACCCTCCCATCCTCTCTCCCTCACCGATTACAACTCAAAACTCTAGAGAGAAGACAAAAAGTAACCCTGAGGACACTAAAAAGTAAATAGGAGGAGGCTGATGGAGAGGGAAATCAAAAGTTGAAGAATGACTGATAGACGGTGAGTTTCATGAGTTCTTTACTGCCCATATTCCCAGCTTAGGCTTAAGGGCAGTCCTGATTCTGGAACCATGTAGCTGGCATGGACGAAAAAAGCTCCGAAAGAAAGCCAGTTCTTCTGACCAAAGAACTCGGAAGGAGGGTCCTGAAGTACAAAGAGTACAATGGGAGAATGCCTCTTGTCTCTTTTCATCCTTCCGGTCCTGATCCCAGGACTCCCAGTTACAAAACTGTACTTTTGTGACAGGGCTGGCAGCAATAGTGGCCAAGTAGGTCCCTAAGACTGCAACTCTTCTCTTTCACCAGAGGACATGCTCTGTGTTCCAAGAATGTGGAAGGTATCCATGTTATTGTTTTTCTCTCACTGTGTTGCCCTGGGGTTGGACCCAGTCATAGGAAGTACATAATAGTACAGATAGGCTAAAACCTAGTTTCTAGTCAGAAGACCAAAAACCAAGGGCCTTTCTCGGGGCTGGAGATTGTGAGGAGAAATAGAGAGGAGAGATCTGGAAAATGGGCTGCCCAAATCTGTGCAGGAAGTCCCAGGTTCGCCTGTGCTGTGCATGGATGTGAAACTAGGCCAAAGCAGCAGAGCAGAACCCTTGAGAACTTGACCGCTACATAGTGAAGTCTTTTTGTCATGGCCTTGAAACTAACCTCACAGGGAAACCACAGAAGGCAGTCAGGCAGTCTGAACTTTACTGGATTGATTTTCTGCTTAATAAATAAATATAAAACAAATCAACATGCTACTGAGGATTTTAACAGGGCCAGTGCATCATAATATAATATTAAAAGTGTCCATGATAAGATCCAAAATCACTTGGTATAAAAAGAACCAGGAAAATCCCAACAATTTCAAGGTAAAAGACAACAGAAACCCAACTCCAAGATGGCCCAGATGTTGAAATTATCATATTTTAAAGTAGTTATGATAACCAAGAAGTAAGAGTAAATGTCCTTGAAGTAAGTAGAAAGATGGATGTTCTGAGTTAAGAAATAGAAGCTTGGAAAAAAAAAAAAAGGGCTGGGGGAAGACAAGAATCAAACGGAAATTTTATAACTGAAAAATACAACACAACTGAAATCAAGTTTTCACTGGATTGACTCAATGACAGAATGCAGATGACAGAGGAGTGAGTCAGTGAACTTCAAGACAGATGAATAGAATTAATCCAATCTGATCCACAGAAAAAAGGGGAGAATAATATAGTCCCAGGGACACATAGGGACTTGTGATACAAAATCACAAAGTCTGACATTCATGTCATTTGGATATAAGAGGAGGAGGAGGGAGAGATTAGTACCGAAAAATTTTAAAACATGAGGAAATAATAGCTGGAAGCTTTCTAAACTTGATGAAAAAAATAAATTTACAGATTCAAGAAGTTTGGCAAGTCCCCCCAAAAGATAAAAAAGTCACACTCAAACACATCATACTAAAACTACTCAAAACCAAAGATAAAGCAAAAGAAGTCCTGAATGCAACTTGAGGAAAATCACAAGTGTCACCACGGGGGCAAGACCACCTGAATGACAAAGACTTCTCACCACAAACCATGAAAACAAAGGAATAACATTCACAAAGTGCTATGAAAACAACCGTGTGGTCCCAGAATTCTATACCCAGCCAAAATACCTGTTAGGACTGAAGGAGCGAGAGACATCTTCTCAGTGAAGGAAAACTAAGACAATTTGTCTCCAGTAGACATGCTCTAAAACACGTGCTGAAGGAAGTCCTTCAGAGGAAGAAAAATGACAGCAGAGAGAAAGTTAGAACTTTGGAAATAAGGGAAGAGAAGCAGAAACGATGAGTATAAATACACTATTTTTCTCAGATATCAAAATGCATGAAGCATAAATGGATAGAATGGGAAGGAGGCATAGACAAATGCATACTGTTTTTGGAGACTTTAACACTTTTCTCTTAGTAACGGATAGAACAAACGGAAAATAAGACCACAGAAGACTGGAACACTATCAAGCAACCTGATCTCACTGGCCAGCTCTACCCAACAAGAGCCAAATACACATTCTCGTCAAGGATCCATGGAATAGTCACCAACACAGACCATTTCTAGGGCCGTAAAATGAAGCTGAACAAATGTCAAACAATTAAAATCATGCAAAGCATGTCTTCTGACCACGACAGAATTAAAACTAGGTATCAATCACAGAAAGATAATTGGAAACCATGCAAATATTTTGAAGTTGACAAAAACACACTTTTAAATAATTGTGGATCAAAAGAAAGTCTCTAGGGAAATTGGATAATATTTTTAACTGAAAATTAAAACCATAACATATCCAGGTCTGTGGAATGTAGCCAACTCAGTGCCTCTAAGGAAATTGACAGCATTTAGGGTTTTTCTTAGAAGAGAAAGAACCCAAATTTAAAAATCTGGGTTTCCAAAATTAAGAAAATAAAAAAGAAGAGCAAACTATTCTCGAAGCAGGAATCATAAGGAGGAGAAAACAATGAAATTTAAACAGAAAAACAATAGAGTACAATCAATGAAACAAAGTGGTTCTTTGAAAATCTTGACAAAATGATAAATCTTTAGCTAAACAGATCAAGAAAAAAGGAGAGAAGACACCAACTACCAATATCAGAAATGAAAGAAGAGATATCACTAGAGACCCCAAAGATATTAAAATAATAATAAAGGAGGAATACTATGAACAACTTTATTCCCACAAATTTAACAGCTTAGGTGAAATGGATCAATATCTGAAAAAACACAAACTACAAAAACTCATTCAAGGAGGAAGAGAGACTGTGGATGATCTAAATATTAAATTAATTAGATTCATAGTGCAAGTATTTCCAAAAAAGGAAGCTCCAGGACCTGATCACTTCTGTGGTGAATTATATCAAATATTTAAGGCAAAAATAACAATTCTATATAATCCAGAAAATGGAAGAGAACTGGCATTCATGACTTTCAGCATTTCTTAGAGATCCTTCAAAAAACAACAAAAAAAGTATTTATTTTCTTGATGAGATAAAACTCATCCTATCTTGCAATATCACATGGGTCTTTGACCCTCTCATATATATTATAGGGTCTTAGTGATCTTCATTTCAATTTTACTGATCGATTTCATTATCCTAAAAAGTGGTCAATTACTATTGTTTGCAACCATCCTAAGAAAAGAGACTAGAAGAGTAAGAAGAAAACAAAAAATGAGGGAATCGCCTAGCCAATGACATGATATTGAAATGAATCACTCCCCAGCCTCCTGATCGCACTGCCAAAAGTACACCAGCATCTTTCAAGAAGGTATAAAAGGAGACAGCACACCATCTTCATAGTTTTCTTGAACACAGTGAGAAATTCAGAATGCTTATTTCATGCTCAAATGGCAGAAGGAAGAAAATTGAGATAAGAAGATGTTTCCCAATGATCAGACGAGCTGGAAGAGGAATGCACACGGGTTCACACTCCAGATTCCGGTGAGGATGGTGAAATTGATCATACAAGCCAGATCTCTTGACAAGCGAATGATAAATTTCTAAGAACAAAAGGGAAATTTCATATTTTAAATTCAGCTAGCCATTCAACAGGAAGGATCTGCTCATACAGTATTTGTGACGAGAAGCTGGAGTGTTTAATTTTGCTAAAAGGACACATGACAGTGTTGTTTCGTCGTCTACGGTGTACAGGCACCAAAGTGTACTGCTGTGGGTTGTCAGGAGATGCATGGACAGGCAGGTGTGTCTTAAACAAGGGAAGAGACTGGAAGGGAAGAGATAATATGAAAGTGAAACAGGTCATTGGACTGATCAGGCTAACTGGTATTTATACATCTGAAAATGAAAATATTTGTAGTTACAGAAGAAACAAGATGCTCTTACTCTCTTCAATAAATTTACTACCCTCAAAGTTTTCAAAAGTATTGTGTTTTGGTAATGCGGGTGGAAAGTGAGGGCCTAGAAGGCAGAGGGGCCCCAGCAAGAGGTTGGGATGGCTTCCAGAAAGGGATGGCATTGAGGTTTGGCTGGGGGAGGAGAGAGAGAGAGGCTGGTGTGGTGGTTGGCTGAAAGGGGGTGAGGTGTCTAGGCCGAGAAAGGGGCCCCTCCAAACAGGCACCCTGGGTTCACATTTCATCCCACCACCCATCACCTGGGTCCTTCATCTGGAAAGTCAAGTAGTCGTGCCCTCCCCCTGCCCCAGGGTACTAAAGGCTATGTCTTCATGAAGCATGGGCATGGGGTCTGGCCATGGGAGGGTCTGGTTTTCTAAAGCAGTGCCTTAGTTGGGGTCTCTGTGCTGTCTCCACCAGACCCTTGGAGGCCACACTGGGTCTCCCTGGGCTGTAGGCTCTCCTCCTTTCCATCCATCCTCTATTCTGGGGCTGCTGAAGGATCTTTCCGCTGTGCGATGTGACCCCCTCCCTCCACCGCACAAAACCCTCTCCTGTCTGCTGGAAAAGGATGAACTCCTTGGCCTGGTTCTCTGGTCCCTTCTCAGCTGGCTCGCCTGCCTCTCCAGGACTCCCCCCCCCACTCGCCCCCTCGCTCGCCCCCGTGCATGCCACTTCCACACGCGTATCCTCTCCCCGGTTCCCAAATGTGCTTGACATTCCCACCTCAGATTTTGTAAATGCCATTCTCGGCCTTGAACCACCATCTGGTAGCCTGCGCCTGACAAACTCCTACTCTCACCTCAAGAGCCCACTCGGATGCCCCACTTTTCCCGTGAGCCTCAAGCAGGCTTAGCTGCTCCCACCTCTGTGGCACTCCAGACATCCTCACGTTTCAGGGTCGATTTTATTTTTGTCCCTGTCCCATATACAGCCGTGATCTCCTTCAAAAGGAGCCTTATTGGTCTCTGTATCACCTTGGCCTGGGGCAACGTCCAGCACATCGCAGACCCTCAGTAAATGTTTGTTGAATGAAGGCATACATACAAATAAGAAGGCTGAGTCATTTGAATGGGAAGATGGCGCTTTGTGGTTGAAATTTTCTAGGTTCGTTCTGCATACATTCTCCAGAAAATTCTTCGGGAAGGATATTTTTGTATTGTTTTAATGTTAAGCAATCAAGTCTCATATTAAAACTCCTCAGAACTTCAGCAATTGGAAGCAGGTGTCCAATTCACATGCTATGTGATCATTTTGCTTAGAAAGAGACTACAGTTGTTTTCTCTCGGGCTGGCTTTTCTTAAAGTGCAGGCAAAATAAAACCAACGAATTCGAGAGAAAAATTAAAGAGCGACATCAGAGGGCCTCTGCAGCCTAGCCAAGTATCATGCAATCTGGCCCAGCAATGGGGGCTCCTGAGGGCTCCCTGCTGCAGGGAGCTCCCTTGCCTGGTGGAAGGAGGGGCCACCGGTACCTCAAGGGCAGAACAGCTAGCGAATGTTACAACCATGCAGAAAACACGTCCCTGCATTGTCATAGTGGAAATTCTTCCAGACATAGTAGTAGTATCCTTCTAATAATTGGTCGAGGAGTAGCTGAATGGCTTCTTCATTCAAGCCCATTGGCATTCAACAGATCTCAGTGGTATTGGCATTGCTGTTACTACTTAAGGGGGCGTCCGCTCTCACTGGGGTACGTGGAGGACAGAAATGGAGTTCCAGCTGGGCTGACGTGCAGACTCCTCTCCTCGCTGGGAGGGAGGCTGGCATGGAGTGGACAGGGGCCTGGGGTGGAGCACCGCCTGGGAAAGGGCTGGAGGGGTCCTTGCATCTCCCCAAACAGTTTGCACGGCTGAACCCAGATTTATAAAGAGAAGAAGATATACAGTCAACCCTTGAACAGTGAGAGGGTTAAGAGCGCCAGCCCCCACACAGTCAAAAATCCCCATGTAAGTTTTAACTCCTGCCCCAAATGACCTCCCCATAGCTTAGTGTTGACTAGAAACCTTACTGAGAATACAATCGATTAGCCCGTATTGTGTATGTTACATGTGTAATGTACTGTATTCTTACAATAAAGCCAGGAAGGAGAAAATGTTAAGAAAATCATAAGGAAGACAGGGCGCCTGGGTGGCTCAGTCGGTTAAGCGTCTGCCTTTGGCTCAGGTCATGATCCCAGGGTCTTGGGATCGAAAACCACAAGGAAGAGAAAGCAAAGTTATAGTACCTTACTGTATTTATAAAAAAAAAAAATCCACACTTTAAGTTTAACCTGCGGAGTTGAAGCATCCTGTGCTGTTTAAGGGTCAGCTGTGTACGTATACGCTTACATTCATAAGCGAAGCCTGAAATGATATGCGGTTTCCATCAATGGCCATAAGGGGTTCTGTGGTGCCAGTTCACACGGATTGCATGGGCTGCCGTGCTCATGCCTGGCCAAGTGTTCTCTTGACAAGTGTTAGTGGGCGGCCTCCCACGTGGCCCAGCACAGCTCAGACAAAGGGCAGGGTTCCCAGACGTCTTGAAGGCTGAGCAACACTCATATACAGCCTATACGTCTGACCCTCCACTTCACAGAAGAGAAAATGTAAGTGCATGTCTCTATTTGTGTGCCTCGCAAGAAGACTGGCCTGATTCCCAGTGAAATGCCAACATGAGGCTCACGGGCGGCTAGATGAGGTCGCACTGTCTCAACGGCGCCTGTAATTTCTAGCTTTTTTACATTGAATGCATGTTCCTTTTGTGATTTTTCTGGAATCACCGAAAAAAAAAAAAGACAAAATAATTGCTCCCAGGGGGTAAGTCTGCTCCCCACCTGCCGTGGGCCCAGCGGGAGCGCAGGACCGGGCACGGGCAAAGGCACTGAGGCGCGCTGCCCTCTTACCTAATGAGTCTCTGAGGCGCGTCATCCATCCTGAATGGTCTCTTCTCACACAGATTTCGAAATTCCCGATAATTTAGAGTGATGCTGAGTCTCAAGCCAAGAAGGCCCAGGAAACGCTCAAACTCTTCGTCTTTAAGATTGAACAGTAAGCGCAGGAGTAATCTGTGAAGATCGTGCATGTTGACTATGCCGTCCCTGTCAGTGTCTATTTTAAAGAAGGCGGAGTAGGGGTCCTAAAAACAAAATGCACTCGTCAAAGCACTTCCTTCTGAACCCCGATGACAGCACTGAAACCCCACACAGACCGACTCATCTCCAAAATGAGGAAGGGGCGGCGGAAGTTCCCACTCCTGCTTTTGGAAGATCTCACTCCTCTAGGAAAATCCTTGCCATGTTACGTCTTTCCCAAGAAATGATACATCATGTTCTCCGGTGGCCTCTTTTAACTCAAAGAATCCAGGGAAAGGGACAAGAAAGTCTTAGCCTTCCCTTCCTCTCTCTCTGTGTTTATGGTACTTCTCCTTCCAGCACCGGAAGTAAGAGGATGCTGGAGCTTTCAGGGACACAGAAATATCTAGATCTCAATGTTTTTACAGAAGGTTCATGGTGTTTGGGGTCTACAAGAGAACAAGTGTGGTACTGGGGGGCTCCCCGGAGGCCATCCAGAGGCCATGGCCCGATTCTTGAGGACCGTGCTGAAGCACCAGTCCTGTCTGAGCTCTGCATGCCTGCTGTCCCCCCAGGATGTTGCACGGGTGCACCTGCTGGGTCGGGGGGGGCCGCGGGAGGGCACGGCCATCCCCATCCTGCAGATGAGGAGCAGCCGGGGAGCGAACATGGGATTTAGAGGCTGTGTGGCCCTACCTGCAGGCGGGCTGTTTAATTTCAAATCCCAGCTCTGCTACTTGATTTTGGGGTCACCGTAGGCGAGAGCTTTGACCTGGCCATGTTTCCTTTTTCTATCTGTAAAATGGGGATCGTGAAAGTCCCGACTCCCCCGGGCGGTGAGGAGGGTTGAACAGGCTAACGCATGCCAACCGCCTGGCACGTTTTCCAAGTACCCTAACATGCCATCTCTTACTGGTACTGCCGTCTCCGGTCGTACACCGCTGCCTGGCACCCGGGCTCTGAACAGGCTCTGTCTCGGCCAACGGCCGTGCCTCCCCCATACGCACTTCCCGCATCTCAGGCTTGGAAGGTCAACGCTATGGCCCCAGCACCCCTGGTCTCCACCAGTACCTGACGCAGCCCCCACCCGCGGGTCCACCTGGTGACCCCCGGGGCGCTGCTGTGCTCATACCTGCACGTCCCGGGAGCTGCCTTATTTATCGCACGGCGAGACCCGCTATGACTCAAGTGTCCAGTCCAGACGTTCGGGATTTTGTGGGGAGGTCTGTCTGCACGCCTGCATTCACTCAGCCCCTCCTGCGTGCCGTCCCTGGGCTGAGTGGGCTGGGGACCAGCTTCCAATGCTGCCCCTGCCTCGCAGGGCACCACCATCCGGCGGGCAGGCCCCTGTGTCACCACCGCTGGGGACTTGCTCGGGGTGCGGGCCACCTCCTCGCTGTGGATTCCTATGACACTGTCGGCGCCGGGCCTCCCACACCCTTCTGGCTCACATCTGCAGGGGCGTTGGGGCATCCCCGCTTGTACGTCAAACCAAACAAGCCCCAAGTCAGGCCCCTGACCCCCGAGCCCCTGCCTTCAACTCGCTCCTCCTCGGCTTTCCCACCTCTGGAGGTGACGGCGCTTTCTCCCAGCCGCTCAGACCACAAACCTCGGCGTCATCCCTGCCCATCCTTTCCTCACACGCACCACAGCCAGCTTCTCCCCGCCCCACCGCCTCTCCCCGGATCCCACAGGAAGCTCACAAGGGGCTGGCGGCCCCCCCCCCCCGCCTCCATTCTTGCTACCACCGGCTCGCCCAGTGGCCGGGCTGGTCCCACCACAGCTCAGGCCAGCACCAGGCGCACTCTGTTCACCCCGCTGGCTCTCCGCCGCTCGCAGGGTCCAGTCCTAAGTCCTCCACCACGGCCCCCAAACCCGGCGACCCCTCTGGCCTCATTTCCTTTCCTCTGCCCCCTCACTGTCCTGAATGTGCCAAGCCTGCCTTGGGCATCTCAGGGAATCCTCCGTGGTACCCCCACCCTTCGGCACATCTGCTCCAACGTCACCTGTCAGGGAGCATCTCCTGAGCCCTGCTCTGGACAATGGCACCCTGATCGGTCCCTGACACCCATCCTGCCGTTTTTCTTTCATAGAACATTTCACCACCTGACACACTAGAGATTTGTGTGTTCACCGTCTGCTCCCGTTCTGGAAGGAAGACGTGTGGTGAGGGCTCGGATCCGTTCCCTGTATCTCCAGCTCAGAGCGGGGCTTCAGCAGTACACACGGAATGAAGCTGGTGGGTCTGGAGATGGCGAGTGTTTCCTGAGCACCTATTATGTGGCAAGCACTCTGCTGGGCAGACACACACTGTAACTACCACACGGTCCCTGCCATCAGAGTTCGCACAGTCCAGTGGGGGCAGAAAGGCCTTCAAGCCCATGACAGCAAGTCAAGGGTGGAAGGTGCTGGAAGTCATGGATGAGAGCTGCACTCACTGCAGCCTGAAGAAACCAATTTTATTGGAATTGCACAGATATGATCTTTACTAGACATGAGGTTTTGGCTGAGCTTCTCCCCACATTAGACTGCTGGTTTCTCCATCTGTAAAACGGGGATGCTGATGCCTACTGGATAGGGCAGAGAAAGGACTTAGACAAATGAGGCCACGTAGGCAATCCTTCCAGTTCACTGTGGATGATTCAGGAATAGCTCAGCCCTAAATGTCTCAGAGGATTACAAGACCGCACACACTTGGGCTAGGAGGGGAACAGACAGCAGCTGATCTCCCCACAGATCTGAAGGCGAGGGGAAGGACCGAGCACATAAGAAAGATTGGAGCTTGGCTGGCAGTTACCTGATCAGAGGGGTTGGACTGGCAGTCCGGGCAAAGGAACAGAATGTGCAAAGTCACGAAGGTGAGGAAGAACACTGCTGGTGTGAAGGGAGGAGGAGAGGGGTCAAGGTGCAGCAGGAGAGGCAGCCCCAGCCAGTGCAGAGCTGGGGGGCCCGCAGGCCAGTCAGGCAGGACCAGGGCTGGTCCTAAGGGGACCAGCAAAGGGGATGCTCTGATCAGGGCCACGTGCTGAGGCCAGCCCACAAGGTCTAATGTCGAGGACAGACCATGACGTGCTCCCATTTGTGTGTGTGTATACGGGGGCGGGGGGGGGGGTGAATCCTGATTGTTTTAAAATATATATCTGAACCCGTGGACACAAGCCTGACCCTGCAGAGACGTTGTCCAGAGGGTGAGCCGGGCTGAGGGAGCCCGCAGGGGCCACAGAGAACCCGTGGTCAGGTCGTGTACCAGGTCACCCAGGGGCTCTCCAGGCTGCTTTCCTCACCACCGTCAGGGAGAGAAGATATCCTTTATTTGGTCATGATGAATTATTTCCTCAGCTCTTTGTGGTTTTTGGCCTGAGCTCTGGATATGTGACTAACTCGCCTGTGACCCCAGCTGAGCACTGAGGCAGCCTCATTCGGCCACAAAATCACTGGCCGAACAACAGCAGCGGCTGTAACAGTATTCTAAACTGATACAAGGTGGGTTTTTCATTATTGATGAGGAGACATGTTTGAGAGCTTCTCCTGAATAGGAACTCAATAAAAGTAAAGTGACTGTCCCTTCCCATTCAAAAATCAAGGCACACCCTTCGCCTCGTTCACTCCCACCTGTGAGGACAACAAGCAAATTGGCAGTGACCCCAGATGTCACCCGCCTCCTGGTACAGACCACGCACACTCTGGCAATTAGAGGTTCCCTTCTTTGTCTCACCACTAGATTATAAACTCTTGGCAGGATAGTGGGTGTCAGCAAATGTTCATTGAATCAGTTCATTATGTAATTATTTAAACTAAAGATCACCAGGAAATATGAGACACGTGAGCACTGTCACCAGGCTTCACGGGGACCAAAGGTAGGAAGACAGTGTTGCCGGCGCAGAGCCTGGCTCTCCCCACTGAGTCCCTCTACTGGGAAAGGTGTGCAGGGGCGACAGGTGGAGGGGGAGGCTAGAAAAAGGAGTCTAGCTTGCAACAGAGTGGGTGAGTTAGCGCCCCAAGTAAGGACAGCAGAGGGGTGCTGGCCTGGGACTGCTCTGGGCCACTCCGGCCCTCTGCTGAGGGGCACAGAGGGAACATTGGCTCCCGGGGTCTCTCTGCCCCCCTTCTGCCCTCTCGCCCTCAACCAGGACTTCCTTCTTCAGAAAACCAGGCTCTCGACCCTCTACCTGACCCCGGCCTGCTCTTGCTCCCTGGCGCTGGGCGTTCGCTCAGACTGAATTCTGAGGACCCAGGCCTTCTCTGCATATGCCCACGGGGTCTGCAGCTTTTCAAACCAAGAATCAGGACGCAGGGTCTGACGGCTGGACAGAACGTTCGAAGTCAGAACCATCCTGCAAATCCAAGCCAGACAGTCCTATAAATACATTTATTTTTAAATGGGAGCTTGGTAACCAAAATGCATCTCCGACTGGCAGTCAGCGGGGAGGAGGCTCCAGAAGCCCAGAGCTCCGCAGGTGCGAGCTCCAGCCCTAGGACGCTCCCGACCCTCCTCTTCTGGACTTGCCGCCTCCTTGCCTACGTGCTCCTGCGCACCGTCAGGCCTCCACCCTGTAGCCAATACGTCAGCTTATTAAATTGACCTTCCCCCTTTCATTGCTCTCTCTTCCTTTGTGCCGCAGACGCAGTTAGCTTGTTCTAAGCCCGTCTCTGTGTTTAAATGGCTGCTGTCTACTTCCCCCATCTTACCCATTCCAGCTCCCACATGCAACCCATCCTACCAACCGGTAAGCTTTTCCCTGAAGCCCATGACCTGTCCGCCACCTCCTTTGAGCAAGCTCCCTCTTCTCGTGCTTGCTCCTTCCTTTTTCTGGCCAACACATGCTGGGGCTTTAGTATTTGGTTCAGGGCCCACCTCCTCCAGGAAGTCCTCCTAAGTGTGGTCTTTTCCCTGTGCCCCATGGCACGCTACCATTCCCTCTACAACAGTAGATCTCACGGGTCGCAACTCCCTGTTCGCCGTCTGTGTCTTAGACTGGATGGAGCTCCTACCTTTTAGCAGACAGTCCAGCCTATCCTAAATGCGTCCCGCTCATCTGGTGAGCGAATGGGTGGCATGAAGAGGCCGGATGAATGGGTCCTGCATTCCCTGTAACTCGGGTTGCCCAGACTGTCCCCTCCCCATCCTCTCCTTACTTCTCCAAGGCCTTTGAGAGGCAGAAGGAAGAGCCGGCAAAGCAGCAGCCCGGAAGGACCTCGGGAAGGGGGAAGGGGGAGCAGAGCTAAGCCTGAGTCCCCCAACCCGGCAAGGAGAGAAGGGGAGAGCCTGAGTCTGTAGAGAGCAGCACTGTGTCCTGTGATGAGCAGGACAGGACGGGCTCCCGGAGTCACAGCCCGCACGGCTGAATAGCTGGGAACACGGGGGATGGTGTCCAGATAAGCTAACTGGCAGACAGGTCATAATTTACCTGGAAGGCTTCCTTCAGTCTCTGGGGGAACTGCTTCAGGCATTCTTCAGCGGTCATAAAGTCGCTGTCTAAATTATTCTTTGAAAGAACTGGAGGTTGCCGTGGGGTCGATTCTGGCCCATTCATTTTAGCATCTGAAACAATGACACAAACCAGAAGACTTCTGTTAGCGGCATGCCCACCTCTCTTTCCGTTGCAACCCTGGATCTCTACCTGCCTCAAATCCAGCCAGAACACCCGATGGGAATAAGGCTCTGGGAAAGTGAACTTAGCATTGACTTGGTTATGATCTGGTTTCTTTCCCTTCAGTTTCTTGGACATTCTCCCATCACCACCAGAAGGACTCATTCTCGAGACGGTGGGGCCACGCTCTCGGCCAGCAGGCGGCGGCAAGCCCATGCCCGTTCTTCCAGCCGGGCAGAACCATAATCTTACTCATCTCTCCATCCCCAGAGGCAGTGAATGAACACTCTTGCCTGGTTTTGGTTCCTAGACTCATGCCCTAAACCTAGCGATGTGGAAGTCAATCAACCTTCGTTAACCCACCAGGTGTTTCGTGACTGCTTATCTGCGGGACCCTGTACGAGGGGCCTTCAAATATCTGTTGGTCTTTTCAACAAACTTAAGAGGTGGCTTCTCTTCTTGTGCCTCATTTACATGCAAGGAAATCAATTATTTTGCCCATTTTACATATGAAGAGATGGAGGCTAGGGTCGGGGGTTCCTCCCAACTTCCCCAAAGTCACAGAGTCCATGGACAGCAACACTGAACTCTGGCCCACTCTCCAGATTCTGGAGCCCGGCAGGCTAATCACTGAGTTAGGCCCTCTCTCTCCCCCCCAAACAGAGGAAGAAACCATAATCTCTACTTAAAAAACAACCCATTTCCATCAGGTTGGGATAACATGAGTGTGGCCTTGTTTCAAGCCAAGCTATAAACCTCGGCCTTGGTTTTCAATGTGGTTCTCTGCACATGTTGACACCAACCTCTCCCCACTGCTCAGCTCTGCAGGATGGATGGTGGGCAGAGCATCTGGAGTTCATGGGCGACCTACAGTCCAGTCTTGAACTTGGCTTCTACCGCACCTCCACCTGGGCTTGGAGTGGCCTCTCTTAGGTTCACTATTCAAGGCAGATAACACCTTCTCCTGCTGCTGCTTAACTCCCCTCTGCCGTGTGCACCCCAACCCCTGACCAGGGGCCAGCCTGGGGCCTAGGTCTCTAACTCCACCCCCGTCAGCATCTGGCTGGGCAGGGAGATAGGCAGTGCTGGGGGACTGCTCAGGGACAGAGGAGGAGGAGGGGGGCAGAACAAGGGCAGGGAGGAAGCCGAGAGCAGCTGATGGCTATTGAGTCACATTTCCACTCTGCAACGCCCCCGCTGCCCCAGGACATGGGGCGAGTGACTGACTCACCCTGGGGCCCACTTTCCTCAAGTGAAAGATGAACTCACCTGCACACCAGAAGCACTAAAACAAATGAGTTCCTTTTCCTCTTTTTTGTTCTCCTTCAAAAATGTCAAAACATACACCCCAAGGATCAAGATTCAAAAATCCTATGGCTTCTCGAATTGTCTTTTTCCTCCCAAGTGGGACCTTCCCTCCCCTAGGACAGGACCATCAAATGCTAGTCTGCCATGGTCAGAAGGGACCTTGGCATCTTCCCTGTGAGAAGTCCCAGCTTGCCAGTGTCTCTAGGGGACACCCATCACCCCGCGCAGTCATCTCCCAGACCAAACGCGGGGAGGACCGGGGAGGACAGCAGAGCACAAGCCGGCCTCCCAGGCCCAGCCCTGTCCGGCCTGCAGTGTATTTGCAGCAAAACAAAAGAGATTCCGTCAACGTATTTGTGTGATTTTTGTAGCTTTCCTAGAGGGTTTATTTGTCCTTCTTAAACTCCAGCAAGAGTGGAGACCAGGGGGAGGATAACATGGCAGAGAGGTGGGAGGCTGGCTGGTGGTCATCTCTCTGCTGGGTGTTGGGGCGGGGGGAGCAGAACCAGAGCAGAGGGCAAACAGGAGGGCCCCTCCCCCACCCTGGCCTGGCTGTGAATTTCCTGGCAACGGCTTTGGGGCAGGGGAAGGGGAGGGCCAGTGGCTGGGTGATTGCAGGTGTGAACCTGAATCTCTTAGGATTTCTGCATCCTTCCCTGCAGAAAAGGGGGAAGGACACTGGCCTGGGTGGTGCGTGGGTCCCACTAACCACAGGCAAGCAGGATCTCTTCTCAGGAGGGAAAATATCAAAGGACAGGAAGCGCGATGGAAGAAGCATGGGCTTTGGAGCAAATTTTAGAAACCATTTGGGCTCTAAGTCTGTAGAAGGCTCTGTCGGGCAAACTCACAGTTTGGTTTAGTGAAAAGAAAAGGCCGAAACACAGTCAGACAAAAATCAAACAAAAATGTCTGTTTCCAGTCTGAGAACACACACTGTTTCTGCGTCTCAGCTCACACTACTTCCCCCCCCCCCCGCGGCCCGAGGCACCGCTCGGAAAGCCCGGCAGCCGCGTCCCAGCAGGGCTGGTGCTGGCGATTAGCTACCTTCCAATCCTGCGGCAAAATCAGGATAACTCATCCCGTCTTTCTTATAGCCTATTTTTGCAGTCAGCCGAGCGAGCTGGTCGTCATCCACAGGCATTCCGCTAGCATCCAGCACCTGGAAAGGAAGAAAGGGAAGGAAGAGGCCCTTAGGTTGTCCCAGGCGCCCTGCTGCCTGAGCCCCTCTGGCCCCGCTGTGGACTCACCACCACCAGGGCCCCTGGATTCCAGCCTGTGATTGTTACTGGTCTGACTCCACCCACAGGCTCCCTGCGGGCGGGGCCCGGGAGGGGGGCCTCGCTCCCTGACCCCAGGCCAAGGTTTGTTGGCTGAGCAAGTGAGTGAACACAGCAGTAAGTGGGCTCCCAGCCTTGGGCTCAGTGGGCCGGCCCTGGGGGTTGCAGTCGGGGCTGCAAACCTTTCCAAAGGCCACTCTTTCCAAGATACCCAAATACACATCTGTTGGGACTAGCTGTGAGTTTCGAGTCTCCTAAAGTGGGATTTATATTCACATACGTCCTAGGAAACATGAACAAAGTCCAGCAAGGTGGTTTGAGGGAGGAAAACTAAAGTTTTTATCGAAGTTTCATTATGATTCAGTTTAAGCGGCAAGCTCCTGCGCTTTTTTTTTTTTTTAAAGATTATTTATTTATTTATTTGACAGAGAGAGATCACAAGTAGGCAGAGAGGCAGGCAGAGAGAGAGAGAGAGGGAAGCAGGCTCTTCTGAGCAGAGAGCCCGATGTGGGACTTGATCCCAGGACCCCGAGATCATGACCTGAGCCGAAGGCAGTGGCTTAACCCACTGAGCCACCCAGGCGCCCCCTCCTGCGCTTTTTTGTGGGGGAGGGACCATCCGTGGACCCTTCTCTCCTCTCGTCATGTGAGCGCACTCCCTGAAAGTCGTCCGAGATCCCTTCCTTCCACCTCACGGAGCCTATTGCTTACCAGCGGTTTCCGTTTTGTGTGAGTAGTTGGGCAGGTGGAGGGACAAATGAGAATATGTGCTTCCCTGCATCACGCTTAGTGGAGCAGAATCCTCTAGATGATGCCTTCCTGGGAGAAACTGATTAGCTGCGCTGCTCAAGGAACCCATGATGCCGGGACTCCTCTGTCCGTGGCCAGAAAGTCAACAACCTGGCCAGTGGTTCCCCAGAAGGGATGCTGAGAGGAATAGAGGGAGGACAGAAGATACCATCCTTCCTGCTCTCAGAGCACCACAACCTAAATTAGAAAATATGTCTCTCTTCCAAAAAAGGACATCGAATCACACTTGGAAATGTGTGCATCTAAGGGCCAAGACATCCAGGGTGGCTGAACTCGCCCGGGCCAGATGAAAGAAATCCGTCTGGGAGCGCAGAGTCTGGAGACGGGTTTTGAAGGAAGGGTCTGTCTGTGTTTTCAGAGGGGAAGGGGGCAGGGAATGCACAGACCAGCCGTTCACATAGGTCAGGGGCTCTGGTGCCACAGGAAGCTAGAGTAAGTTGAAGAGCAGAGGACAGCAGGGTCAGCATACCCTGACTACATTCTGTGGAGGAAGCTGAAGAGGGAAAGGAACAGGGGATGAGAGGAGACAATGGTCCTCACCACCATCACCATCACCATCATCATCATCATCATCACCATCATCATCACCATCATCATCACCATCACCATCATCATCATCACCATCATCATCATCATCACCATCATCATCACCAACACCATCATCATCACCATCATCATCAGCATCACCAACACCATCATCATCACCATCATCACCATCATCATCATCACCATCATCATCACCATCATCATCATCATCATCACCATCATCGCCATCATCATCATCACCAACACCATCATCATCACCATCATCATCATCGCCATCATCACCATCATCATCATCACCATCATCATCACCATCATCACCATCATCACCATCATCATCATCACCAACACCATCACCATCATCATCATCACCATCATCATCACCATCATCATCACCATCATCATCATCATCGCCATCATCATCATCACCAACACCATCATCATCATCATCACCATCATCATCACCATCATCACCATCATCATCACCACCATCGCCATCGTCCATCACCTCCATCACCACCATCATCATCATCACCTTCATCATGCTTACTGCCTGTTCCATGCCAGGACTGTGCTGAGGTCTTTACAGATACAGAGCCTTCTGCCTCGGCCTCTTCAGACTAGAACTGCCGAATGGACACCCACTGAGCTGCAGCAGGGTATCCACAGCTTGCGTACAGTCATTGGTTCCTTCTGTTTGGGGGCATCCTTCTCAGTGTGCGGGACTAGGACCCAGGGAGTGGGCACCATTGACTTGCTCTTATCCTCACTATCGGTGTCAGTAATGAGTGGAGTGTGACAGTGGCTCGCTGTATTTGTACTGATCCCGCTGATCAGGCCCTGGCCTTGGCTTGGCTTGTGTGCATGAGTTAGAGTAACAAGCTGCAGAAAATGTTTGGCGCGGGATCGGAAGCCGAGCGAGAAGGGAACGGAATGCAGGTGCGGTGGTGTTGCCTGCAGGGGCTCGGTGCAGAGCAGCACTGGAATCCAAGACGATCCCAAAGGCCCGCCTGGGGACCGGAGCAGGCGGCGCTGGCTGGGAATTGGGACGGCTCTGTGCCATCTGGACGCGCACCCTGTCCCAGCTCTGCGGGGGAGCCTGGCCCAGCACGGGACGGCATGAGCGTTTCGATGGAAAGCTGTGGCCCACACAGAAGGACCCAAGCGGCAGGGGGACTCTGAAGTGGATAGATTGGTTGCTTTCTTTGAAAAGTAACTTTATATTTTGAAAACAATTACACATGAATTATTCATTGCAAATTCCTCTTGCTCAGTCCTTTCACAAAAACATATGTAACGGATAGTCAGGAAATGTCTGTAGGCAAATGTTTCACAGCCTGGAGGCTTGTGAAGCAGCACGGAGGTTAGGCATGCCTTGAGCAGCCTGTCCAGAGGTTGCGGGCGTGCCACCACCGACGGGCACAGAGCAGCACGCAGGACGCAAAACCCAGCGGGGGTGCTCTCCAGAAGAGGCACCAGGCGCTTTGCAAACACGCGTGTCTCTGGAGCTTCCCTGTGCACGCTCTCATTTCTAAGATGAGCGCAGCAAATCAACTAGATTTACCAGGGCCCTTGGAGGCAACTCACCATACCACCTATGCCTAAACTGCAGCATTTATAAAGCAGATTTCAAAGCATTTAACCATTCAAGTCCTTTCTAGGAGGCACGTCCCTAAGGAAGTTCCTCAAAGAGTGACAAGCCATTGGCCTGGCATATTCTGATTACAAAATCGTCACTCCCCCTCCCCTGGGATGTCCCCTGGATTGCAGACGGGCTCTTCCACAAGAGGCCACGTCATTCCAGGGGAATATCGCTGGCTCTCGGTGGAGGAAGACACGCGGCCCCGAGTAGGCGCCCACAACGAGAAGCTGGGTGAGTGGCTCAGTCTTTCCCAGAGCAGCCACCGCAGAGCATCCCCGGACAGAGACACCCACCTGCATCTCTGCGTAGGAACACTTGCTCGCTATGCCTCTTTGCGTCATCTTTTTGGTGGTTGCTTGGGGATTATAATATATACCCCTACCTTTCCGCAGGCTCCCCAGAGTTCATACCGAACCACATCACATAAAATGAAGAACCCTTGCGACCATATTTCCCTCACCGGGCGCCCTGTCCTGTAAGCTACTGTTGCCATTTGTTCCACGTAATAGATTATAAGATTATAATACATTATAATACATAGATTATAATAGATATTATATAATATATATAATTGGCATATTATATAATTGTTTATATTATATAATATATAATTACATACATATTATATAATATATATCAATTATATATAATAGATTAAAAGATGATAATACATAGATTATGAGCCTGAGACAACATGAAAATGTTTGCTTTAAGCACTTACATGCATTTTTAAAAGATTTTTCCATTAATCAATTTGAGACAGAGAGGGAGAGCACAGAGGGAGAGGGAGAAGCAGACCCCCGACCGAGCAGGGAGCCCAGCACGAGACTCGATCCCAGGACCCTGAGACCATGACCTGAGCTGGAGACAGACGCATCACCCACTGAGCCACCCAGGCGCCCCCACATGCATGTTTTAATTACAAAAAAATAGCCTTCTATATTTAATTGGATATGTGCCATTTCCAAGGTTCCTTATTCCTTCTTGGTCATCTGAGCTCCATCTAGGACCAAACTCCTTCATCCTGAAGAGTTTCCTTCAGCATTTCTTGCAGCGATAAAAACCCCTGGCATGAGAACACGGCCAGTGGTGGGTGTGCCAGGGACAGGGGCTCGGGGTGAGAGTTGAAGGTGACGAGTGTCTCAACCAGAGTCCCAGCTCTGATCTCATGCCAAGGGCCAGAGCGGGCCTCACAGCTGTCCACGCTCCTTCCTGCCTCCTGGTGGTGATAGGAACTTCACAGGTGTCATTGAGAAAGAGAATTTGACTGAAGATCTCCAAGGTGCCGGCCCCTGTACCAACGTGACTTGCACGTGTTATCTTAGTTAAACCTCGCGGTGCTCCTCAACGAAATATGACGAATTCCATCTTACCAACGAGGAGATCAACATGTAGGAAGGAAGTGAACTAAGCTACCTCTTTCCTGGAAAGCCACAGCTGTAAGTGGCGGAGCGAGGGTGTGGGCACAGGCTAGCGGGACGCCGTGGGACAGCAGCATCTTGTGACGCAGAGCTGGGGAAGCCTGATGGCATCCGCTCCAGCCTCACTTTTTACAGAGGAGGAGCCCGGGGCCAGGGGAGCACAGGAGCAGTGGGCATTACTGCCCAGGGAGGCTTGGTGGCCAGGGACAAGAGGCCAGCACTGGCGACTGCAGTCTGCATTCACGGTTGAGGCTTCGGGCTCTAGAAATAACGGGCAATAGCGGGGTCTTCGGCACCGAGGCATGCTGGGAAGTGTGCCACTCCCCATTCAGATGGCACAGCCCACCCAGCCCGCAGAGGACACCATGGAGACTGGGTGTGGGTGTTCCCTGAGCCTCTACGTTCCACATCTTTGGAACAGGGTTGCAACAGGACCAGGGACTCCACAAGCCAGCTTCTGCCTGACAAACCATTCAAAGCCCAGTGGCTGGCATGAAAACAAGCCTTTGTGCTCATGCTCATGGATGTGAAGGTCAGGTGCAGTCTGGCGGATGTAAGATGGGTCCGGCCAGGTGATCCAGGCCGTGGGCTGACTGAGCTTGGCATCAGGCTGCAGGCTGGCTTTAGGCTTGTTTCAGGTGCATTCATTCTGGGGATCAAACTGAAGGGACAACAGCTGCCCTGGGAAAGTTCTTCTACGAGCAGATTGCCGGGGCACAAGGCCAAGCTAAAGCGCACAGCAGATCTAAGGCTGCTGCTCAGGACACATCTGTCACATGCCATGTCAAAGAAAACCACATGACCAAGCCCAACGTCCCTCGGTAAGGGAAGAGTCCACTGAGATGTAGAAACAGAGGAGCTGGGATAGAGAGAGGATAATGACAGGTGCACGAGCTCTCAGGGCCTTTGCAGCTCTTTACATCTAGGAAATTCCATAAACTTGGGGGCGATGTTGTGACCACTGGAAAGATACTGTGATCATGATCTGACCACACCTCAAATCTAGAAATTTCTAGTCCATAGACCAGATCTGTCTGGCCCACCTAACTCTACCTAATCCCCTGGCAATGGTACTGCACCTCGTTCTCAAAAGCAATCCTTCCATAGCAGCAATGTCCACAATAGCCAAACTATGGAAAGAACCTAGATGTCCATCAACAGATGAATGGATAAAGAAGATGTGGTATATATATATACAATGGAATACTATGCAGCCATCAAAAGAAATGAAATCTTGCCATTTGCGATGACGTGGATGGAACTAGAGGGTATTATGCTTAGCAAAATAAGTCAGTCGGAGAAAGACAACTATCATATGATCTCCCTGATATGAGGAAGTGAAGAGGCAATGTGGGGGGTTTGGGGGTAGGAAAAGAATAAATGAAACAAGATGGGATCGGGAGGGAGACAAACCATAAGAGACAATCTCACAAACTGAGGGTTGCTGGGGGGAGGGGGGTTGGGAGAGGGTGGTGGGTTATGGACATTGGGGAGGGTATGTGCTATGGTGAGTGCTATGAAATGTGTAAACCTGGCAATTCATAGACCTGTACCCCGGGGCTAAAAATACATTATATGTTTATAAAAAAAATAAAAAATTTTTAATTAAAAAAAAAAAGCAATCCTTCCTTCCACCTTAGCACCCAACGCTGGACTTTCAGACAGAGCAATGGCTTGTCAACAGAGATCACTGAGTTATAAAACAGTGGTTTTTCTTTTCTCTTTTGTTGCAGGCATGATGATGGCAATGATGATTTGCTTTAGACTTTTATAAAAATACATTATCCCCACAGAACGTAAGAAGACTAAAATTGTGTCCTGATGGCTCAGGAGGACAAAATGCTGAACCAAAATCAACCTTCAAAAATTGTGAAATGAGACAGCCTCAGCGTGATCTGACAGCTTTTCAATGTCAAGGGGAATTCCAGGTGTAACGAGTAAATCGACCAGACACGTAATTTTAGAGGCAAATATCCAGAACCTGCTCGGTCTTGCAAACCTGTGTAAAATCTTAGCGTGTTCCGTGGGCAGAAGAGTAAGAGATTATGAAGATGGAAGATAAGAGCAGATGAGCCACTCCTTCTTCAAAGGAGGCTGTTCTCAACATAGCGTTGGGTCTGTTGTCCAAAGGGCAAGTGGGTGCAAGCTTTGAGGCCCAGAGCTGAGCGCCGAGTCAAGTGTGGCGGGAGAAGGGGACACTGAACAGCCACACTCCCCTCAGGAATGAAAGGCTCTGTTCTCCCCTTCTGCACATTCCATTATGTTCTCTCTTCTTGATTTCAAAAGCACATTTTTATACATAAATTTAATGTAAGTCCAATTGTGATCTTAATAATACATTTGGGGGGATCCTAATAATGCAAATGGATGAAGTGTTTATGGGGAAATATAAACATGGCCTCAGAGTAGCCAAGAAAATGTGAAAAGGAAGAAAAATGAAAAAACATCTGTTTCACTAAAAAAATATATATATTGCATTGATGCAGAAATGATGTATAGATCAGTGTAACAAAATGGAAATCTCCAGACTTAGACCCAAGTATAATGAGACTTTTACAAATGACAGTCTGGTGGGAAAATACAGAAGAACCCTATCTTATACCACACACAAAAATTAATTCTATATTGATTAAGCATTTCATTAAAAAAATAAAACAGTAAAAATTCTTGCAGGAAAGTTTAGGAGATTATCTATAAAATATGGAAGGGGGACCTGGGGACTAGAGTCACGACACTTTACTAACCAAGACCACAAATCCAGAATTTATTTTTTTATAAAAGGGGAAAAAAGGAAGACAGGAAAGAAGACAAATATATTTGGTCATACAACATTTTAAACATTTTAATGGGAAAGATAAACCAAAAAGACAAATGATAGATTTTGAAGATATATTTGTAGTACAGAAAACAAAGTGTTGATCAATTAACTAATTCAACAGATCTTTTTGGACACCTGTACACCAGATGTTGTTGAAGGCACTATGAATACAAGAATGAGCCCAAGGGCCAGGCCCTACTGAGTGGGACTTTCAATGGAAACAGTGTCTTTGCGGACGTAATCAAGCTCAGATGAGGTCATACTGGATCAGGGAGGGCCCTCAATCCAGTGAATGCAATCCTGTAAGATGGAAAACTGGATCCAGACACACAGAGAGGAGGCACCAAGTAAAGACACAGAGACACCAAAGGAAGATGTCAGATATTGGAGTAATGGCCGCTACAAGGCCAAGGAATGCCAAGGACCGCAGGCAACAATCAGAAGCTGGAATAGTCAAGGAAAGGAAGAATCCTCCTCTGCAACCAGAGGGAGCACGGTTCTGCTGACACCTTGATATTAGACTTCTGGCCTGCAGGAGTAGTCTCTGAAAGAGAATAAATTTCTGTTGTGTTCAGCCATCTAGCTTGTGGGTAATTTTTTTACAAGTCCCTGGGAAACTGATGCACATATATGTGCTCACTTAATTCTAATAATCGTCTGATGTAGCTACTGCTATGATTTCCATTTTAGAGATAAAGAAACTGAGGCCCAGAGAGGTTTGCCTAAGGTCACACGGGTATTATGTGATTCCAGCTCTGGTGGTCTGGCTCCAGAATTCACATTTTAAACCAAAACACTATAATGTTTTTCAAAATCAATGGGGTTCATTAAAAGAATATTTATTGAGCAACTTATGTGCTGGCCCCTGTTTTAGATGCTGAGGATGGGGCAGAGAATGGAAAAGACACAGATAACTGCCCCTGTCGAGCCCACATCTTAGTGAGGGGGAGAGGACTACTGGGAAGCAGTGCCCTCAGGAATGAAGCAGGCAGGAGCCGGTCAAAGGGGAAAGTGTCAGAGAAGAGCTGTAGAAACTGGGAGGGCAGAAGCTGGGGTCTAATTAAGAGAGATACAGAGCCCTGCAGGGGAGAGGGTTCCAGGGGTCAGAATCCAGAGGATAGGGGTAAACTTGAAACTCAAAACCTTCTTATGAGCATAGGATAAATAATGATATCTATAATAAACATCTCTTAAACATTGACAAGAGGGCAAAAGATATAAATAGGCAAGTCACAGGAGAACAAATCCTAATAGCAAAAAAAAAAAAAAAAAAAAATCACACATTTACTGTCAGGGAAATAAATATAAAGTTAAACTGAGCTATTACTTTAAAACTACCAGACCAGCAAAAATTTAAAAGAGCTATAATGCCTATTGCTAACAGGGGTGGGAAAAAAGATACTCTATTACATAGCTTTCAGAAATAGGAACTGTGATAGTGTGTGGTCTTAAAAAGCAAACAGGGGCACCTGTGTGGCTCATCTGGTCAAGTGTCCCACTTGATTTTGGCTCAGGTCATGATCTTGGAGTTGTGAGATTTAGCCCCTGCATCTAGCTCTGCACTCTGCTGGAGTTTCTCTCCCCCCCTGCCCCTCCCCAACCCACCACAACCCCCCTCTCTCAAATAAATAAATAAATAAACCTTTTTTAAAAAGCGAACAGGCAACATGTGTTTATAAATATTACGTTAGACCAAGCACTTCCACTCCTGGGATTCCTTCCATAGAAATAAAAACATCAGTATGTAGAGACCCTAAAGAAAGATAGTTTAAAGAGATTTAAAAAATGAAAAGAGAAGTGAATGCCCATCAGAAACAGAATGGTTGGTGTTCAGTGTGTTGGAACACTTTTCTTTGCAGAAGGTCTATGCTTCCTTTGAGAACAGAAAAGTCAGATAAAATACAGCAAAACATCTCTTTGAAATAGAGAGAGTGGCTGAGGCAACCAGAACTCAAAGAGACAACAGTCTGAGAAGAGAGGAACCCTCAAAACCCTCACTCATGCACTTTGGGAGCAAGGCAAGAGGCTCAGCCTGGGGCTGGTGGCCCAGGCAGATGGTCACTACCAGCAGGTGGAGAAGCAAAGGAACTTATGATGAGTTCAAGGGACCTGACATCCAAACCAGAGATTTCAACAGATTCCTCATGAGAAGGGGAAGCAGACAACTGAGCCCAACATTGCCAGTTATACCCTCAAGATCTTTGCTGAGTTTGGAAGGTATGTGGGACAGAAGACTAAGAATCAAGGCAGAAAGCCAAATGAGATTTTTTTTGTCAGCTTGTGGTCCTGAGAAAATAAAGGTTGAAGTTCAGGATTTCTCGGGAGCAAGGACTCAGAGAATAACCCAGGTTCTGAGTTACAAACTTTGGAGGCTACATTAGGAAGAGGCTTAAAAAAAAAAAAAAGTCAAATGGAGCCTTGAGAATCTGTAATCCAGCCTCAAATCAACTCAGTCCCTAACTGAATTAAGGTCATCAGTCCCCACTCTACCTGACCAGCAAAAGAAAGGGTGCCACTGTCTAGAGCCTCTCAATTTTCTTAACACAATATCTGATACGTAATAAAAATCTGTCTGCCACATCTGGAGACATAGCCATGTGACCCCAAATCAAGGGAAACAAAAGACAACAGAAAAAGATCTGCAAGTGACCCAGATACTGGAGTTAGCAGGGGAAAAGAAGATTTTTAAATAGCTACAAATATGTTTAAGAAAATAAAGTTATATGTTGAGATGATAGAAGAAAAGACACAAATATGGAATATATTAAAAATAACTAGGGGCACCTGGGTGGCTCAGTGGTTTAAAGACTCTACCTTTGGCTCAGGTCATGATCCCAGGGTCCTGGGATTGAGCCTCACGTTGGGCTCTCTCTCCACAGGGAACCTGCTTCTTCCTCTCTCTCTCTCTCTGCCTGACTCTCTGCCTACTTGTGATCTCTGTCGGTCAAATAAATAAATAAAATCTTAACAACAACAACAATAAAAAACCTAAATGGAAATCCCACAACTGAAAAAATACTAAAATTAAGAACTATATGAATAAAATTAACCACAGATTTGAAGAAGCAAAACACAGGATTAATGAATTGGAAGAGAGGTCAGTGGAAAATTCTGGGACTGAAGCCCTGAAAAAAATAGTGAAAAGTACATAAAAGAGTGAAATATAAGTGAGATACTGTGAACAGGTCTAACGTACATAACTGAAGGCCAAGACACAGAGAATGGGGACTGAGTAGAAGGATAAGAAACAAGGGCTAGGAATTTTTCATAAAATTTTTATTAAACACATCAACCTACAGACTCAAGAAGACCTGCAAACCCCAGCAGGACTCATACAAAGAGAGGCACACTTTAACACATCTAGAAAACTGCTAAAATCTAAACACAAAAGAAAAACCCTAAAAACTGCTAGAGAAAGAAAAACATGCATTGCATTCAAATGTGCAACAGGAAGACTAATGGTTTATTCATCAACAATTCTTTAACCAGCTAGAAGACAATGGAATGATATCTTAAAAATGCCAGAAGAGAGTAACTGCCAACCTAATATGCCATTATTCCCAGCTAAAATATCTTTAAAAAGTCAGAGTGAACTTCTGCTTCCAGGTTTAACTATGAAGAGTTTGGAAGTCATCACTTCTTTTTCTTGTTACAACAGGAAAAAGGCTGAACATACTGAAAATCAGTAACTTTTCTTAGAGCCATCAGAGAAATCTCACATCTGGAAAGATACGTGAATACGTACAATCACAGCCAAGATCAGCTAGCCCGGAGCAGAAGCCACTGTAGCCACAAACTGGTAGAACACTTAAGTGGCAATTTTGACAAAGTACTGGAGGTGGAATGAGGATTAGCTTAAGACTGAGAAATTTTGGAGGGGGGCCATACTTTCATGGATTTTACCACCAGGAATTCTATCAGATTCTCAAGATGAACCTTCCCAAGAAGAATCGCTTTATGTGTCAGGCAAATTAAATCTAAAGGAAGTAAAAATAAGTAAAGTAAGCAGAAGAAAAGAAATGAGATAAAACCAGGAATGACTGAAATAGAGAAAAATCAATGAAAACACAGCTTGGTTTATTAAAAGGATCAATAAAAGTGATAAACCTCCAGCTAAACTATTCAATAAACAAAGAGAAAAGATTTTTAAAAAATGACCAAAATCAGGAAGAGAAAAGGAAACCCTACTAAGGATCATAACAATACTTAACGGATAATGAGGCACGAGTCCATACTGATATAAAGAAATGAACAAATTAACACATGGTCTAGAACACACACATCTCCCATGCAGAAGAATTCCAAATAATTTATGTAGACATTGTCCCTTTAAAGAGGTGGAGCATAATAATTCCCCATTCCTTCATCGTGGGCTGTGCATAGTGACTTCTCCTCAAATGGGAAGAGAGAGATAAAAGGGCAAGTTTACGGTGGAAAAGCCTGGCAGACAGCTCAGTCAGGTGATCAAGGTCAACATCAACAGTGATCAGCCATGTTGATGTCATATCCCCTGATAGGATGCAATGAGAAGGGTACTTTACCTCTGTGGTCTTCCTTCCAAAAACATTACCCCAGTCTAATCCTGAGAAAAATATCAGACAAATTCCAAAGAGCGACATTCAACAAAATAGCTGGCCAATAATCTCAAAACTGTCAAGGTCAGTCAGAAACAAGGAAAGTCTGAGAAAGAAACTAGAAGAGCAAAGAGGAGCTAAGGAGATGTGACAACTAAATGTAATGTGGGATCCTGGATGGGTTCATGGACCAGAAAAAGGATGTGAGGTAAGGACTATGGAAAACTATGTAATAAAACATGGAAACTCAGAGAGCTAGTTGTCTGCACACTTGCATTAGCAGCAGCACAAAAGAGGCCTTTAGACAGAATCAAAATGAGCGCAAGTGCTAGCAAAAAAATGTAAGATGGAAAGAACAAGAGCAAGTGTAGATACGTAGACATGTATGACAGCTTATTTACTATAATAATGATAATAGCGTCTTGCAGGATTTAACCTAGGTGTAAGATTTAAATGCATGACTACAATAACACAAAAGATAGGGGTAAGTGAAATTAAAGCATTTTTAAATCCAGCATTGTTAGGGAAGTGACAAACATGATGATCTATATTTAACTACAAACTATAAGACAAGAATGCATGTTGTAATTGCTAGTGTAGCCTCTGAATGAATGGCAGAAGAATGTTTTCACCAACAAGCTAACAGAGGGGCAAATGGACTAATAGAAAGTAGTTGAATATTCTTAAAAAAGGCAAGAAGACCCATAAGACAGGTGGGTCAAATAGAAAAAAAAATATTAAGATGATAGATATAAAGCCAATAATATTAGTAATTAAATACTCCAAATAGAAGACTGACTGTCACAACCTATCTTCTAAAATATCAGCTATATTCTGCCTATAAGAGACTTACTTGAAATATAAGCACCCTTAAGTTTGAAGTGGAAGGACAGAAAAGCATACACTATTAAACATGAATCAAAAGAAAGCTGAAGTAACTATGTTATTATCAGAGAAAAATAGGCTTGAAGGCAAGTAGCATTACTCTGTATCAAGAGTCATGTCATAATGATAAAGGAGATAATTCATAGGAAGCTGCAGCAATTCTAAATCTATGTGCACCCAATAATTTAGCTTCAAAGTGAATAAAGCAACAATCAACAGAATAAAGAAGATCTCCACTAGACAAATGCACCATTAGATGGGAGACTTCAACGCACTTCTGCCAATAGCTAATGGAATGAGCAGGCAATAAGGATACACAAGTTCTGAGAAACACGATTAATGAAATCAATCTAAGTGACATACTTAGAAAACTGAAGGACCGTGATGGAGTATGCATTCTTTTCATGGGTTTATGGAAAATTGTCTATATGTTGGGTCATAATCCAAGCCTCAATAAGATAGGCTGAAGTCATTTAGACTTTGGAATTTACTCTCTAATCACAATGTAATCGATTTTAAAATCAATAACAAAAGGTAAATTAGAAAATCCCAACTGTGTGGAAATTAAACAATACACTCTTTTAAATAAACCATTGGAGAAAAGAAATCACAAGGGAAATTATAACATATTTTAAACTGAATGACAATGAATGAGATACCAAAACTTGTAGATGTGGCTAAGCCTGTACCTAGAGGGCAATGTATAGCCATCTGTTCATACACAAGAGAAATAAAGGCTAAAAAGCAATGATCTAACATTTGTCTCAAGAAATTAGAAAAGGAAGAGCAAATTAAATCCCAATCAATTAGAAGGGAAAAAATCATCAAAGTAACAGCAGAAACACACAAATACAAAACAGATGTATAGAAAAAAATAACAGGGGCGCCTGGGTGGCTCAGTGGGTTAAGCCTCTATTTTCAGCTCAGGTCATGGTCCCAGGGTCCTGAGATCAAGCCCCACATCGGGCCTGCTTCCCCACCCCTCTCTCTGCCTGCCTCTCTGCTTACTTGTGATCTCTCTCTCTGTCAAATAAATAAATAAAATCTTTTAAAAAATAAGAAATAACAATAAAGGTTGATACTTGGAAAAGACGAATAAAACTGCTAGACTTTGGTTGCTTCGGGATAGGATGGAGCAATTCCTAGTGTGCTAACATTCCCAGTGAAAACATCTAGAAGAGCCCCAGCAATGAAAGGATGATGGGAAGGCACCAGATAGCCAAGGAAGCCATGACATCTGAGGGATTGAAGTTCCCAGATGAGGAGGACCCTTCAGGGGTGAACTGAGGCTATGCAACTGCATTTTCCCTGGGAAGAGCTGATGACTCTGGGAGTGGAATTGAGGCTGGGAGACAGGGTTGGGCCAGGCAGGGGGCCACCCAGCACAGCGCTCAACAGATCAGTGGCATTGGAATGCAAAACTGGAGACCCTGACTGACTTTGCCTTCTGGACAAGCGCTGGCCTCTGGGATTGAAGGCAAGCCCCCACACTGTGGTACTTAGGAGACAGAGGTCATCCAGGGAGAAGGACTTAAGAACACAAGGCAAAAACAGAAGCCCTGGAGACAGGATCAATAGACACCAAGGGTCAGCAGCTGCTCCTGCCCTGGAAGATCTGGCCCATCGGGGCACAGCCGGGAGCTGCAAGAGTCTAGTTTTGATCTTTGGTGAAGGTTATGGCCAGAAGATGGAGAAATCCAGACTTCTGATGGTTTTTTGGGGCGTGGCCCAACAAAAATGAACATGGACTTTGAACACAGGTCACCCCTTAAAACATGAGCACCATTGGGAAGCTGTGAGGAACACAAAGCTAAAGAACCAGGTCTACTGATCTGGCCTCCACCACCAGGCCTGCAGAGCATGGCATGTCATCTCTTTCTCCCTGTTTTCTTACCTGAGTCATGAGGCCCCCAACCCCCATCCCCAACAAGAATAGAGAGCCGGGGCTCCATGCGCTGAATCTGATGGGGTCTCAGAGCGAGCACGGAGAACTCCTCTCTGTGCCCACAGTAGCCAGAACGCAACACAATATACCAAAAGCCTTTAACAGCAGTATGGTTGACATACAGTGTCTTACTAGTTTTGGGTATACATCCTAATGATTCAATGTTTTTATACATTACGAAATGATCCCCGCGATAGGTCTACTTCCCATCTGTCACCGCACAAAGTTACGGCAATATTATTACCGACTATATTCCCCTGCTGTACATCACATCCCCAGGACTGACGTGTCTTATAACTGGAGGTCTGTAGCTCTTAATCCTCCTCACCTGTCACTACGGCCGTAGCCCAGGCCTCCCCATCTCCAGACACCCACAGTTTCCTGTATCCATGAGTCTCCTCCTGCTTTGTTGTGTGTTTCTTCCTTTGTTTTTTAGATTGCCCATGTAAGTGAAATCCTATGGTATTTGTCTTTTTCTCTGACTTATTTCGCTTAGCATAACACCCCTGAGATCCAGCCATGTTGTCAAAAATGGCAAGAATTCATTCTATTTGTTCCCATTACAGTTCTCTAATTTTTTTTGTTTTTCCCTTCACAAAACTGACCATAATATACAATAAAGGGTTTTTAAATATCTGTTTTATTTCCCAGAGTTGTATGCTCCCAACAGAGGGCTTAAAACCAGATGGAAAATATTTAATACCAGACTTAAAAAAAAAAATCGAAATCTCCCCGAGTCACCATGCTTACTTAATTTGCTCATCCATGCCTGAGGCCTGTTAGATGCTTGACGGTGTTCATGGGGCTTTGTTTATATCCTGGTCCCTGCCCCTCAAGTGGAAAAGACTCTGTGATCAGGAAATGATGATTGGGGATGGGAGGGGACCAGTTCCTAGCTATGTGAGTCTGAGCAGCCGGCAGAGGGCATGGGGACGCTCTGCTGGAAAGCAGAAGGAAAGCTCACCTCCTCCCCAGCAAGGCAGGTGAGAAGCAAGGAGCCACGGCCACCAAGAATCTGGGACACCGGGCTGGGCTGTAACACACTCCTGCTTTGCTAGTCCACGTCTCAGGGGTTCTCTAAGTTTGCTGATGAGCTCTGCAGCCCTGTGCCTGTCTCCAGGGGCCTCAGCTGGGACTCAGGGGATGGGGCTTAAGGATAACAGCGAACCGAACAACATACGGTGTATTTACCGAGGATGAAGAATTGAGATTTACCAACGGGAACAGCCAATTACAGAGAATTAGAAGGTAAAGCCTCCCTCAAATTCCTGATGGATGAAATAGCTCAATTAGCCTAATTATGCAATGAGACTAATCTTGACTTACATGTCCTTGGATATTTTGTCATTTTATGCTCCCCCGGGGTCACTGGCCCCGAGCAATGAACGTCTGCTTTCTCCATGTCCCCATGTGATTTAGTCTGATAACAAGTGTGGAACAGGCACCCTCAAAATGTTTACAAAGAGAGAAGACGGCAGAGACAGTTACGTCTGCCTGCATGATGTGTGTTCCCTCTGTCTCCCTTACAACCAGAAACTTGCTTTTTCCAAAGGCAGTAACATACCCAGCAAAAAATCATGTATTTCTCTCTAGAAGATCTCTATCTATCACAGCCTGGGCTTCATTGTATGAAGTTGCTGAGGGAAGCTTCCATGAAAGCCCTTCAAAAAAAAAAAAAAAGAAAGAAAGAAAGACTTGTCTGGCTCAAGCCTTTTGCCTTCACTTTTTCCCTTATTCATGCCTGGAATATGTGTGATGGCTGGTGCCCCAGCAGCTATATTCCGTGCACGAGAATGAGGCTGAATGAAGACAAAGCTAGAAGCAGCCAGGGGCTGCTGAAGACATGGTAGAGCTATTGGGCTGACCTGCAGACAAGGTCTGGAATCCTCATTACAAGAGAGAAAAACGACCACCTCTCTTAAGTCAGACGCGGTTTTGGGCGGGGAGGGGGGGCGGTTGCTGCTAAGTCAGCATGTGACAGACAGGGCCAGAAGAAGGAACAAGCGTTCTAGATCAACTTGAAATTCAAAAACCGTTTCCTGCACCACCACCAGATCTTGACTCGTCATTGAAACACAATGACACATTACAAACTGTGCTAAAGTCACAAGCCATGTGGTACAGCAGCCAGAGCCAACAATGAACCGGGAGAGGGGCACTTCCTGGGAGAAAGACTATGCCTCCGGGCTTGTCGTGAGAGATGCAATCTACCCAGACCAGGCCTAGCGGTATTCCAGAAAGATCAGGCCCTCCACCTTCCCCATGGGAATGACACACTGAACCTGGAACGCTCAGAGTCCGTTAAGACCCCAATAGCTCTGCCTGTGGTGGGAGGGCTCAGTGAGGCGCTGCTGGTCACCTCATCGTCTCCAGAAACTCTGACGTCTTTTACATTAAAGAGAGAGAAAAGGCAGGTGGGTGTGTGTGTGGGCGGGGGGGGACACAGATTATTAGTAAACAAATAAATCCGTCCAGCAGACAAATTCTTCCTGACTGCAGTGGTGAAACCAGTAACAGTCCCCAGCAAGGACAATGCGGAGACTCTATCCCGGCTGTCCCGTGTTGAACCTGTGCAGCCAGCCACCTTCTGTCCCAGCCACAGGCCAGGCAACGGTTGGTGAGAATAAAGAATGAGCCCGTCTCATTCAGAGTACCAGGTATCTGGGCCAACGGCTAAGTGCTGCCGATGTCCAAATTAAGAACAACTACATGCGTGTGTGATCTGGCAAGCAAGGATGTGTGATGGACAGCCTCACTCCCGGTTCCTCCGTAATGAAACCCGGCAAACGCTGTACCATGCTCATCACTGTGGGGCAGATTTAGGGAGGACAAGGGCAAGAACGTTGTGTATCTACAACCAAAATGATAAGAAGAAGTTAAAGGACAGTGTCATTAAAATTAATGTCCTCCTTCCAGAATTCTGAGGCCGGATACAACCTCAAAGCTGCCATCAATCACATCCAGCTAGCCCGTCTGACACCCAGCAAACCCGTCTGACACCCAGCTAGCCCGTCTGACACTTGGCAAAGGTCTAAGGCTAATAGAGACCGACGTGGATTCCAATCCAAGGGCCCAAGCAGCTTCCCAGCTGAAAAACACTGAGCCACTATCCTAACTCACTCCTAAGCTTTGGCCTCCTCATTTGTGAAATGGGCATAATGTCATGTATGCCCCACAGGGTTTCTGTGAGGATTAGAAATAAGACCCATGCTTGTAGAGGGGCCAGACCACTGGCGGTGATGGTGTGAGCACGCTCAGCATGGTGGCTGTCCCAGGGACGGCCCGTCGTCGCCGTCATCACAGCTCTCACTGCTGTAACGACGCTGACATGGTCGTCATTGTCATGGATTCTTCAAGATCTCAGAGGAGTTGATTCCAAAGGTTTTGTTGCCACAGGAGTTCGACATTCCCGAACCTTCGGCATCAGGGTGCCCTGCATTAGTCTCATCTGAACTTATGTTTCTTTCTATGGTGGCGGACTGTGATCTCTCCAGCTCTGACCTCACCAGTACGGAAAGCACCCTGATCTAAAAATAACCTCTTCAATTAACAGCGAAGTTTCTATGTACGTAAGGCTTTGAAGGTATCAGCTTATGAAGGTCAGACCTGGGTTCCCAGCAGACTGTCTGAAATCATCCCAGGGTTGTTGATCTTCGGACTAAATGGGCAGTCACGACAGGATGTTTCCCAAAAGTTAGACCCCACAAGTCACTAGGGGGGAGACGAGTCGACAACTTGCTTAACTGGGCTCCCAGCAAATTAGTTGTGGAAACAGCCAGAGGCTTTTCTTCCTGCATCTTGGCCCTGTCCTTTTGTGGGTTCTTTTTCCCTTTGCCCTCACCAGGGGCACACCTTCAGAAGGCAGGGGGGTACATGGGAAGCCAGGAGACGGGAGAGGGAGGGAGAGATGTGCAGGCACCGCTGTGAGGCAAGCAGCAGACCAGCTGGGCACAGAGCTCTCCCCCAAGGTCAGCCAGAATGCAGGGAAGCTCCAGGGCAGGGCAGGGGGCCAGGGTGGGCTTGGGTATTGCCACGTCCAGGTGCGGGAACAGCCTCACGCCAAGGAATCCCGACGGGCTTCTGAGACACCTGCCTCCTTCAGTCCCCAAGTGGCATCTCTTCTGGGCGCCACTGGGGATTCTAGTGACTCTCCAAATTCATCCATTCATTCAGTCAATGTTGGGCCCTGCTTTGTGCCATCCCATCTCACTGTCTGAAAGAGAGAAAAATGTCCACCTTTGGAGTATGCGATTTAACGGAGGAAGTCAGGGAAACAGCAGAATAAAGACGTGGATGGAAGGATTCTAAGTGCAACCTTCATGGCAGGAGGTGAAAAAAAAATGAGGTAAAGGAGATCGAGGTGGGAAAGCAGGTTGTATTTGCCCTGGGAATGTCAGGGTCACCGCAAAGTGCCATTGGTTAAAGGCTTGGAGGAGGTGAGGGGGACAGCTACACAGCCGTCAGAGGAACACCCTCCAGGTGGAGGGGACAGCCAGTGGCCGGCAGCCAGAGGCAGAGTAGGAGGCTGGTGTGGCTGAGCGACGTGAGCAGCAGGGAGGGTGGTAAGAGTGGGGGTCAGAGAGGCAGCGAGGGGCTGGCTACTGCCAGACCCCCCAGGCCCCGCTGGGACTCTGGTTTATACTCGCGCAAGACGGGGGCAAGATGGGAGGGTTTTGAGCAGGAGTGACCCCCTCTGCAGACCCGTGGGAGTGTGACGCTGGTTACTGGGTCGAGAACACACCACAGTGGGGAAAGGGCAGGCACGGGGAGACCAGAGGGGTGGCGATGGCCAGAAGTGGAAGAAGTGGGACAGCAGTCGTGCTCTGGAGTGACTTGCAAGGCAGCCAACAGGCTTTGTTGATGCAAGGGGCATGGGTGCAAGAGAAAGAGGAGAGAGTCAAGGAAGACCCCAGATTGGAGCCCTGAGCGACAGGGACAAGGCTGCCCTTGAGAACAGAAGGGCTGCTGGCAGAAAGGCCTTGGTGGCATTTCGGTCATCTCCAGACACCCACGTGAAGAAGTCAAGCAGGCAGGTGGGCACCAGAGACTGAAGTTTTAGGAGGGCGGTCTGGGATGGGAAGTAGAGATGCCAACAGGTGAGCCACGGGCTTAGCGATGGCAGAGAAGCCCTAAGACAGAAGAACGTGCCGCTGAGCTTACAGACCCGCTCACGGGTGGGCAGCGGAGAGCGGCTGCACGCGCCGTCTGCCGTCTGGGGTAGTGGTCCCCGCTTGGCTACCACCTGCTGCCCTTCTCTAAGGTAACCCCTGCAAAGTCCCTGAAAAACCAGCGGCAGCCTAGTGGATTCTTACCTCCTGAGAACCTATGGACTGATGCCATGAATTAAGAGCACTGAGCATCGAGATCATTCAAGGCTGCTGGGCATGGGGGCTTGGGGGCAAAAGAGTCTAGGACAAGGTGCCCTGGAGGCGGTGATTCACAGCCACTTCCCTCCCTCCCCCGCTGAAACTGCTCACCAGGGTTATCAGTGACTGCGCGGGGACCCCCGTCCCATCCCCCCAACCCCCTGCGGATACCCCGCTCTGTCTCTCCATCAGAGAGAAAATAAGCACAGAGCCTACTTCAGCACCTCGCACGGGGGCAGGCACTAGATAAATAGTCGCTACTAATATAATTATTCTCTTCTTGGAAAGACATTTCATTGCCTTCTTCCAAATTTGTCCACACAGACACCGCTACACATTAACGGAAATGCTTTTCTTAAAAGTAGCTGAAGACGATTAGCTAGAGGGGTCGTAACAGGAATTTTAAGCACTCATTTAAATTAATTCCTCGAGAAGTCAATGCAGAACCCTTCAAGCTTAGTTCTTTCCGGCAGAACCTCCCAGTTCCCCTCAGCGCTCCGAGCTTCCCGCTTCTGCTGCCAGATTCTTTTTTCACTTTCTCGAGGAACAAACCACAGCTCTGTCATCACGGCATGGCAGGAACTCCTCACTGGCAGGGAAGCGGCCCGAGCAGCTTTGGTTCCCACCCCCCTTCTGCTCCAGAATGTACTAGAAGCGCCAGCCAGGTACTCCTCCGGCCAAATACCACATCCATGAACACTCTGGAAAGTTTAAATATCAAAAATTGGCCACATCCATACCAAAAGTACTCTCCGAAGGAAGTTGCCAAAGGCATTCTGGGCCAAAGAATCCTTTTACACTGTTCAAAGATGCCTCAAAATGGATCTGCTTTGCCCTTAAGGGAATAAAGCCCTTGCTGAAAATGTACCTCCCATCCTTCAGGACCCATTAACCAAACTGCTGAACTTCTCCAGAAACGAAAGAAACACAGAAACACAGAGGAACCCATTCTCCTACCTTCTTGAAGTCACGCACATTAACTTTGCCATTAGGTTCCTTGCCGAGGTCAAGAAATAGTTTTCTGAAGGCTGGGTCCCGCTGCTGTTTATGGTTTTTGAGGTTTTCAATGACTTCATCCTTGGTCCTGCTCTCGGTCAGGGTGCTTCTGTCCTCAGTGGGCTTGGTTCTAAAACCACAATCAGCCTTTTAGATCCAGCAGAGCTCACCCAAAGGGATTCAACCCAGGATCACAACCCCGAACCAGGAAACAGGCGAGTACACGACCCGGCTTGAGAACATCTTACTCGCCTGGGGCTGTGGCTTCCAGAAAGGCCCTCGGCACCGTGTCAGGAGAAAGCTCTCGGTGCGGTGCTGGTGTGGGGCCGCTGGCCGGGGTGAGGAGCTCCAGGGCCCCGGGTATGGTCATCCCTGCGCTACGGTTTCCAACCACGCTTGGAGCTGGCTGAATAGGGCGTGTGATGGGACATGGCGGGAAAAGTAAGTATTCGTGTGAACTGGGAAAAGGGGAAGTCGGAGCCCATGACAAAGCTTTAAATGAAGTAGGCTGTTTTGTGGTAACTAGGCCAAAAAGTCATCAAGCGTGCATGGAAAGGAAGGGAAGTTCACAACTATTCCAAGTTGGTTTATACGGTCCAGTGGATTTATAAAATCTAGATTTTATGTGATGTGCTATGAGTGTGGAGGGCGGGGGTGTGATTGAGAATAATTATTTCTTCAGCTCTCGAAGTCTCTGGGACCCCACCGGAGCGGGGGGGTGGTGTGGGGGGAGCATGGGGGAGAGCAGAAAAAGGACTTCTCCTCTCCTGCTGTGTCTGCCTTCAGCTTTGAAGAGCTCTCCAGGAATGCCCACATTTTATAAAACACCTAATTGCCATTAGTTCTTCCACTGGGTTTAGAAGGCAGCCACATCTCATCACAGAACATTTAACCTTTCTCTTAAAATATCATCTTTCTGCCCATTTATAAAGCAGCTCCCACGGAAATGCCCAGATATTCAAATTTCATTAGCATAGCATTAAAATATTCCCACTGCTCTATACTTAGGGACTTTTTTAAAGGAAAATGACAGAGTGAAGCCTGCTGAATAGGTCTACATTTTACCTTTCCTTGTGGATTTATTATAAGCTATGAACCAGCAAGTTAAAATAATATCTTTTCATTAGACTAAACCTATATTTTTCAAAATGAGGATGGGCTAGAATATTCATCAGTCCGATGTTTAACGGATTTGCTAAGCATGTTTTATTGTTACGATTCAATGTGGTGATCATTTGAATAATTCTATCACTCATGTCAGAAAATGTTAACCGGTTTAATGGGTATATTATTAAATATTACACCCATTAATATAAATATTAAATATATTTATATTTAGTAAATATTAAAGGGTGGTAAGGAGTCAAAGTTTCTGGAAAAGAACAAATGTGAATGCAGGAATGGTTGGGTGGCAGACAGGTCCTCTGGGAGCCGAGGGTCCTGGGTTCTCTTTCTTTTTAAATTTTTAATTTAAATTCAATTTAGTTAACATGGAGTGTGTTATTAGTTTCAGAGGTAGACTTTAGCGATTCATTAGTTACACCCAGTGCTCATTCCATCACGTGCCCTCCTTAATGCCGTCACTGAGTTCCCCCATGCCCCCCTTCCCCTCCCCTCTAAGCAACCCTCAGTTTGTTTCCTAGAGTTAAGACTCTCTCATGGTTTGCCTCTCTCTCTTTTTCTCCTATTTTATTTTTCCTTCCCTTCCCCTCTGTTCATCTGTTTTGTTTCCTGAAGGTCCTGGGTTCTTAACCAGCATGGCCACCAAGTCTGTGAGTGACCCGAGGCCAGTCCGCAGACCTCTCGGACCTCAGTGTTTTCGCTTCCAGAACTAGCAGTCAACCCAGTCATCCCACAGATCTCTGCTTGCTCCCAACTCCCCCCGGCCCTCATCACTGTATTCATAGTTTGCCATTTTTCCTCATTTAAATAATAAAGTACTACAACACTCGGTCAGCAAATACTGACTGAACACCCAGCCCACACCAGGCATGTGGTTTCCGCGAGCGCTTGCACTTTGTGTCGCTTTACCTCTCCGAAACCTCCAGCTCCTGCTCTTCCTCTTTTTGAAAACGTTCACTTAACAGCTGATCCTTTGGACCAAGAACTGGAGAAGCGGTGGGAGGGCCGCTAATTCCCATGCATGCCAGAAGTTTCTTGTAAAGGATCCTTCCCGAAGCAATATCCTGAAACTTATTGCAGAGTCTGAATTTGAAAAATTAGAATACACCCATCAGGTTGGCTGAAGTTAAAACCATTGGCCCTACTGAGTGCTGACAAGGATGGGAGAATCCGCAGCTCTCTCCCATGGCTGGTGAGGTGTGGAACAGCAAAACCAGTCTGGAGGACACCCAGACTATACACCTTGACTATACACTCACCCAGAGGGACAGCCCTTCTACCCCTGGGCATCTGCCCAAGATCAATGGAGACCTATGTCCACACACAGACTTGCCCAGTCTCTAGAGCTTTCTGTGTAAGAGCCAAACACTGGAACGTCTACCAGATGAGTAGCTCCATAAGCCGTGGTAAGGAAATGGAATAGTACCCAGGAATGAAAAGAAACCAGCTGTGCATACAGGGAACGTGAATGGGATCTCAAAATCAGGACGCTTGGGGAACAGAGCCTGACAAAAAGAGAACATCTTGCATGCTCTCGTTGATATAAAACCCTAGAAAATGCAAAGTTGTCTGCAGTGACAGACAGCAGATCAGTGGTTGCTGGGGCTGTGGGAGGAGGCCTCCAGGAAGCTTGGAGCAGTGGGGGGAAATGTTTGCTGCCTTAATTGATAGCTTGTGATGGCCTCATGGATGTTCACGCATGATGGAGATGCTCAAACGTATCATTTAAATATGTTCAGTTTAGGGGCGCCTGGGTGGCTCAGTTGGTTAAGCATCTGACTCTTGATTCTGGCTCGGGTCATGATCTCAGGGTCCTGGGATCAAGCCCTGCACAGGGCTCTGTGCTCAGCGGGGAGTCTGCCTGGGATTCTCTCTCTCTCCCTATGCCCCTCCCTCAGCTCAGATGCACATGTGTCTGAGCTCTTTCTAAAATAAATAAAATCTTTAACAAATAAATAAATAAATATGTATGTGCAGTTTACGGTTTGTAAAGAATACTGCAATAAAGATATAACAAATGTAAAAATAATCTTTTTTTTTTTTTTTAATTGCAAGTTCTGGGGTGGAGCTGTGGAAGTACCTATACCGGAAATTGGGCATATACAAATACTTTAGAAAAATGTAGGCAATCACTAGTATGACAAGAACTACTTTTCCCCGCAACATTTTGTTTATTAGTATTCTAATCAGAAAAGTTGCACATACCCACTGTAGCAAACTTGGTAAAGCCTGAGGACCAAAACAAAAATTCCACATGTTTATGAGAATCCACAGGCAACAGAGCCCAGTGGCTACGGGTGTGGACCCTGGAATCGGCCTCCCTGGGTTTGCATATCAGCTCCAGACTTCACAGCCCCATGAGCGAAGGCAGCGTTCACGCAGTCTGAGCTGTGGCCTGTTTCAGGACACTGGGGAGGCCCAAACCATTTTTGTATGGACACTAGGAAGTCATTTGCCTTTTCCACCCTCCACCCCACCCCCCCCCCCCCCCACACCTTCACGCTGGGTTTTTCAGAGGCCACATGACACGTGACCACTGACGGAACCTGTACTCTGGAAGGCTGTGGTCTCTAACATTTTCTAAGGCTGTGGAAATGTTTCGGGTGTGAATGAGGAGCCGGAGTGAGTTTTTGGAGATTCACTTAGTTCCCTTACAGCCCTCGACTAGCTCATTACCAGTTACCTTTGATGACACCTGCTATAATTTCTGTAACCTCATTAGCCAGTAAGTCATTATTTGAAACCACCATGTTTCCCCTGAGCCTACAGGGAAACCCAACAAGGAAGTACACATTCGTTTTCTGCAATAACATTTTTCAAATGTCCAGTTTTAATTTCCAGTCCAGTCATACTGATCGATACACTCCATACAAGGGAAACTTTCTGAGGTCTCCAGTGGTTTTTAAGCCCATTCAGGGATTGAGAATCGCCGACCTGGGTCAGGTCTCAATCCTTTCTCTGCCTTAGTTTCCTTGTCTATAAAATGCACCCACCTCAGACGACCACTACCAGTATTAAGAGGATCCATAGAAAGCCTTCGCGTTGGGACAGGCTGCATGTCCACGAGCTTAACAAACCGAGGCTGTAATAGTCCAACACGGTTATCCTGCAGCTGCTTCGCGCACAGCGAGGGGCCTTCAGGAAGTGCGGGCCATTGATGTAACTGCTTCCGGACATATTCATGCTGCCAGATGCTAAGCACTGAGCTGCGTATTACAGCTACCACTGTGAACGGACTATACACCCCTGCCCCAGGGAGCCAAGAGGCCGGGAAAGTGCCCATTCGGAACCGAGGGAACAGCCACCCAGAAGTGCAGAGGTGAGAGCTCGGGCTATTCCAGAAATGGAAAGCAGTTCAGAGCAGCAGCAACCAAAGCAAGTGTTTTGAGCTCAGCGCCCGGTGGAGGGCTCTATGTCTAGGCTCTCCTTTGACCCTTATTGTACTCTCTAAGTAATGCTGGCCTGAGGAAATGGAGGCTCAGAGTGGGCACATAAATTACTCAAGTGCACAGCTCGTTCAGGGCTGAGCTGGGATTTGTAAACCCAGGCAATCTGGGCGAAGAGCCCGAGCTCTAGAGGGTGCAAGAATCATAAGGGTCCTGGGAAGCCACTCTTAGAAGCATCTGGAAGCTTTCCTGACGGCAGTAGGACACCGGGGTGTTCTAAGCAGGGGTTTAACATGATCAGATCTGTAGCTGAGACAAAAAAACCTGGCTGTGTCACGGAGGATGGATTAGAAAGGCTTCCATCTCAAATACCTAATTGCCTGCATGACCAAGTCTAGTGGTAGACTTCTTTCATTCATTCATTCATTCATGACCAATCCACTAAACTTCGTTCATTCATTCATTCATTCGTTCCCTCCCTCATTCATTCTTTCACTCATTCATTCCCCCACTCAACACTGAAGAAGCCCTGAGCACGCTCTAGGGAATGTTCCAGCCCGGGTACTAGAGCTTCAGAAGTGAATCCATTCCACAACACTGCGTTTCCCACCCTCTTGGCGTGCTCACTGGCACCAGCTGGGTCCACCTTGACCCTCCCACCTTGCAGGGCCTGCTCCGGCCCTTCCCTTTCCCGAGGCCATGCTTGCTAAGGCTATAGCTACGATTCACGTGAGTGCTCATCTCCCTGGCTTCCTGGGTGCTGCCTGAGCCGCTGACCTCCTCCTACTCCCCGAGCAGCCCCTTCCCCCGCAGGTTCTGGGCCACCACCCTGACCTTCTCCACCTTTCTGGCCAGATCACTGATGACCTGGTGGTGTTCTACCAGGTCCTACCCCTGCCCTTTTGCCCCAGATGGTCCACTCCCTGCTCCCAGATGGACGCTGGGAGCCTGAGCTGGGAAGGCTCAGGCTGTCAACGTGAGGAGAATCGTGTCTGAGCCCAAGTTCTCTGCGAGTCTCCTGCTGGAGTTTTCACTAGACGTGCTTACTGCCCTGTGCTTGCTAACGGGGCAGTGACACGGCCTCTGGCTGTCCCCTCTCCCATCCACCTCCATGTCCAGTGTCCCTGAGTCCTGTCCTTCTGTCCAGCTGATGGCAGAGCAGCCGCCCCCTGCCATGCCACTGCCACCCCTGTGCCACCCACCTGTCCCTGTCCTTGCTCCCTGTCACAGTGCTTCCTCCCCACTGGGGCCAGAGCAACCCTTATAGAGCACAGATCTGACATTGTCCTCCACTCCATCCAAGGCCACCTAACAGGCTTCTCACTCCCTGGGCTGTGCTTCTCCACTATGGCTGCACATCAGAGCCGGTGGGGACATCAGTATGACCGTGCCTGGCCGGCCTGTGAACACGGCATGGGCGTTGGGATTTTCAAAGCTGTCCAGATGACTGTCAGTTACTGATAGGGACCCAGTGCCCTGCCAGATGACCCCAGTTCCCTAGTTGGGCACCCACCGCAATTCTAGCTTGACCCCGCCCATCCCCCAGCAGCATCTCCCTGCTGTTCCTCCCTACATAACGGCCTGCCCCAACCGTCCTCCAGGGCTTGCCACTCGCCAGCTGTGCGCCCACTCTCTGGGCTTCGCCCTACTATCCTGCATCCTGACATGTCCTTCCCTTTCCCCTTCGGACTCAAGCATCACATCCGAGAAGCTTCCCGCATCCTGTCCTGCCCAGCTATAAGTGAGTGCTCCAAGGCCAAGGCAGCTAAAGCCCCTGCACACTGGCTTCTTGCCCCGCCCAGGCCCCCTGAGCTCCCTCTAGAACCTCTCTCTGGGCTTCCTCCCCCAAACTCCTGCAAGCTGGCCTTTCTGCAAACGTTCGGTAAATGGATGACCGCAAACACCGAGCTCTGTGCACCTCTCTGCTCAGGGAAGTCTCGGCCTCACCCTCCTCCTCTAAACCCTTCTTCTCTTGCCAAAACCAACCACAAGAAAAATGGGTAATGAAACATGAACTTCCCAGAAAGGAGACTTTCTGGGAGATTGGCTGTGTCACCTGAAATCAATGTAATGTCATCAAAAGCAACAAATACAAGATTTTCAACATTCCAGCCAGAAGGACTGAACTTTCTTCCCTGCGATTCAATGGACTTCCCTCTGATCTCCCAGATCACTGTTCACGGCAGGAAGCATGGACCCAACAGTCTATAAGGTCGAGTTCTGGGTGACAAGCTGGAGTGCGTGCGTGGCAGGACTTTCGGGGGGTGGTGGCAGCGGAAGCAGGAGTCCAGCTGCAGGTTCTCAAGGTCACTGTGGAGGGAAGCAAGCGGGCTCTGTGGCCCAAGGGCAGCCGTGAGCAGGGTGAACCAAATGCACAGCAGGACACCCACAAGGACCTTCAAAAGGCACTTCGCTCTTCTTTCTTTTAAGATTCCTGTCCCCTGGGATGCCTGGGTGGCTCAGTTGGTTAAGCATCTGCCTTCAGCTCAGGTCATGAACCCAGGGTCCTGGGATCGAGCCCTGCATTGGGCTCCTTGCTCAGCAGGGAGCCTGCTTCCCTCTCTCTCTGCCTATGCCTGCCACTCCTTCTGCTAGTGCGCGCTCTCTCTCTCTCTCGCTCACTCGCTCCACGGCCTCCTAGCTATGTACCTGTGAATAGGAACCTCACTTCTTCAGACCTCAGTGTCCGGATCCACGGAAAGAAATAACAGCCATCTTCCGTGGCTGTTCTTGAGAACTAAATCACAGAGCACATACCACACTCTCGACCCATGGCCGGGTAAGTAAGGACCCAATAAACAGCAATTATCAATATTCCTTATCGATACTGCAAACACACATAGAGAAAGTTTCACGATTATAAAGACTTGATGAAAAACATGAACCGAATTAATTTCGCTACCAAAACACTTACTTCAGTAAATGTTCGATCGTTAAAAACGGGCAGAAAATGCGCATGATTTTCTTGAAATTATTTCGACCAATGAGCCCCGTGTCTCCGAGGTCGTAGGACTGCAGCATTCTGCAGAAGGCTTGGAGATTCCTAGTAATCGAGTCCTGAACAATTTTTTCCACCTAACAGAAAGAACAAACACATTCACCAAGGAGCACCTTTGTAACCTGAGTGGTGGCGTCCTGGGACCACGCGGCAAAGTGTTACTTACTGAATCCCAAGCCAGGAGGAGAGGTGCCGAGGTGTCTGTGCAGGTGGAGAGTTTTCGTATCTAATTGGGAAAGAGAAAGTGTGTAGGTACGAGTCACTCCTCAAGGCAGTAGGAGCTCTGGAGGCCGACAGACTCAGACTGTCAGCTTTGCCCCGATGCGCCAAGTGACTCTGCGATCGCGAACAATTGAGTTTGCCCCCTGGTCCCCATCTGGAAATGGGGATCATAATATTTAACTTGCCCTTAGTAAAAAAAAAAGTACAATAAACACGAAAAAAAATCCATCAGTTGGCTTAAAGAAATGCAGAATAAAAGAATAATGAGGCGGCGTTTTTGCCTCTCAGAGTGGTAAAAATTTAAAAAGGAAGCCAATTGCCAGTGTCCACAAGGTACCCGTTTGGGAACATTAGACAATATGATAACCTACGTGTCCTGGGACAGGAGTGACTGCCTCTGGGGAGTCTGTTCCCCTGGCAAGGGACAGAGTTTGGAAGGAAACTTACTTTTCACCATGTTCCCTTTTGCATTTTATACCTTACACATATATTCCTCTTTTAAAATAATTAAAATAGAGCCGCCTGTGTGGCTCAGTGGGTTAAGCCTCTGCCTTCAGCTCAGGTTATGGTCTCAGGGTCCTGGGATCAGGATCCGCATTGGGCTCTCTGCTCAGTAGGGAGCCTGCTTCCCCCTCTCTCTGCCTGCCTCTCTGCCTATTTGTGATCTCTCTCTCTGTCAAATAAATAAATTAAATTAAATTAAATAATTAAAATAATTTCAAGAATAAAATGGATATTCTTTGACCCAATCATTTCATTTTTAGAAATTTGTATGAAAGGAATAATCACAGAAGGACCAAAAAAGCAGATACTACAATTCCCATTGTAGCAAGATTCATAAAAGAGGAAAAAAAAAAAAAAAAGAACATGTAGATTACAACAGGGAAGAGCTACTCTGTATCTTTTAAAATCATACAGCAGAATTTTTCCTGACAGTGTTAAGGACATGCTAGTTAGGGACAGCACCAACTGAAAAGTCATTAAATAGAGGGTTTCATTTCAAAGGAAAATAGATGTCATACATGAAAGTATGCACCCAATCTTCAAACTGCATACATTAAGTACGTACCACTTTTGTGTATCAGTTACACTGGCATAAGGCTGAAAACAAGGTGTGTGCTGGAACAAGGCTCAGAAGAACAGACCACAAAGTCAGTCCGTGGGTAACAATCCCTCCGTGTTAGAACTAGTGGTGATTTTCATTTTCTTCTATTTGCATAACCGTGTTTTCTCATTTTTCTCCTTCATTCCTGTGTGTTCATTCATTCACTCACCACACTGTTTTGTAAGTAAGCCTGGCCGTGGGTTAGCCCGCACAGGTACAATGGGCAGTGAAAACAGAATGATCTCGGTCTTGGTGGAGGCATGACCACATAATGACCAAGTTGGGACACTGTGACCGGCAGGTGTGTGGGCCAGGGGCTGCCAGACAGATGCCTCTGCTAAAAGCAGAGGCATCACAGAGGGTCCCTAGAAAGACATGGGTGCTCTGAGACCTGCTGAGGAGTGTGAAGGGAATCCTGGAAGGAGCCGTCCTGGACGTAGGAGGGACCTGGGGGAACCTGAGGACCTGAGCCCACATGGCCCACGAAGATGCCGGGCGCCGGTCAGCAGGGCTGGACCACCTGGGCACCTTGCCAGCCAGGCTAGGAAGACCTACTTTCTCCCAGAGCCCGACAGCCACACAAGGCTTTTAAGCATGGTGGCTGATAGGATGTGGTTTGTATTAAGCAAAGATCGTGCCACTTGTCGTGAGAGCAGGTTGTTTACGTGTCTATATTTTGCCTCTAGAGAAAAAGGATAGTTGTGTGCAGGGTTGCTGTGATGGACAGAGGTCATAGTTCTCAGGAGCTAACACAACAGAGTTCAGGATGAGGGACAATTATTCTTTTCTGTGTGTGAGGGCCCTGGGACTTACTTTTGAACTAGGGTTCAGGAAGGACCAAATGACATTGGTTTAGGATATGGTCACCAACTTGCACAAGGTGGGTGCTCAGAAAATCCTAGTATTAGTGAAAAACCAATTTGTACCTGCTAGAGGAAGTCTATAATTTCAAAAAGAATCTGTTCGTGCCTATCGCATACATTACATGACACTAATCTAATTTTTTTAAAGTTCTTAAAATATTCAAGTGCTAATCACTACTAAAGTTATAAAAGCATTTCTAATAATAAAACTCTGTCAACTTTTCAAAAAGCAAGTATGGATCACAAAAGGCAATAAGCAGTTTTTTTAAAAAATGGGGAACTAACATAAAAACTCTGAAAATATGAATGAGGACCAGAGGCATCATTCACAAATGTTCCCATGCAAGACATGGTTGCAGGAGGGGCGCCACCGGCACACTGTGGAAAGAAGATACGTCCTGCGCACAAAGGGGCTCTCAGCCCAGGAGGGGTTTCCAGAAATGACAAATATCACCCTTTAAGAAGATTTAGATACTGAGAGTTAACATCAAGCAACTCAAACAGTTAACTCTTACTTGAAATGAAAATTAGAGGCACCTGGGTGGCTCAGTCTGTTAAGCATGTGATTCTTGACTTTGACTCTCCATTTTGGCTCTTGATCTCAGGGTCGTGAGACTGAGCCCTGCATCAGGCTCCGCACTCAGTGCAGTGTCTGCGTGAAATTCTTTCTCCCTCACCTTCTGCCCCTCCCGCTGTGTACGCACGCGTGTGCATGCGCGCTCTCTCAAATAAATAAATCTTTTTAAAAAATGAAAATTAACCCAGCTGAAAAACAGGAAGTCCTTTATTTAAGACTATTTCAGCTACCGCCTCTATTTCACTAAGAATACTTAAGTTTTCCACCATCAACGGAAAACCAAACACAGAGTTGTCATAAAACTCACCTTAGAGCTCTCTTCAAGCAGTTCGAGAAATGTGTAGATATTTACCCATCCAGTGTGTCCCGGGTCAAGCGTTTGCATCAGTTCTTTGAATTCTGAATCACTGATTTTTACAACCGTGCAATTTAGAAGACGTCGCAATTCTTCCCCCATTATCCGCCCATCGGGTTTCTGAGCATGAGAGTGTATATAAGGGAATTTTTTTTTAAAAAAGGAAAAGGGAAGGGAAAGCATTATATATACTAAGCATCACTGAATAGAGTGAACTCTGGCCAAACAGAATCATGATGACGCAAGAGTCCCGCAGGCGGTGGTCACTAGATAACACTGGGAGGCAAGAGCAGTGTATTGGGTGGGTGCAAGGGGGACGCTGGACCTCCCCAGGGGCTGTTCCCACAACGTTCGTCTATCGAGACGTGGGCAGAAGGTGGCCCCAAGAGAGGAAAGAGGCCGATCTTGCTGGCACAAGCTGACACCACCTCTAGACAGGCTAAGAGCTGTCACAGCTCCTCCCGTCCCATCCCCACCTGAGGGCTATGGGGCTCAGCCGCAAAGGGCACATGACTTCCCGGCAATGCAATTACGACTTGCCAATTTACTAACAATATTAATTATGCTTATTTTCACTCCCACCAACCTCATCCATTACATAAATGGACAATTACTTAGCAAGAAAAATTTCAGCCATGCTGCATAAAGAAAACATATTATAAGCAAAATACTGTGAGGCAAATTCTTCCCCCAGAATAAAAAATTACCAATAAGCAAATTAAATATCAAAATAAAAAGACTATTTACTGGAAAAATAGGGGAAATAAAGGACCCCTACCCCCCTCACAGAGACACTGGGACTACTAATGTGACAATGGGCCTAAGTCATAAGCAGTGTATGAATGTCAGCTGTTACTTTGGGGTCCAAAATTTGAAAAAGAATTAAGGTTGTCTTAGGGAAAGTTAAATAATTCAGAGGATATATGCCCGCTTACTTTTTTGGTTCGGGAGTGACCATAAAAATTTTAATGTCCAAGTAGGAAAATTATGATTCTTAATAAATTACGGCATCATGTGACCTTCACCATCTGCTTCCAGAACTTTCCATCATCTCAAAAGATACCTCGTGTCCGTTTCCTCAACCTAAGGTAGCTTGTATTTGCTGTCCCTCTGTACTTGCTTTTCCTACGTATTTCAGGTAAATAGAAGCATACACTATAGACATCAGTATGCATTTGCCGTTGTGTGCAAGCCGAAGCCGTGAAAGCTTAGCATAACATTTCTGAGGTTCACCAGGATGCATTATGGATCAGTACTTTGTTCTTTTCTATCCTTGTTATTATTCCACTGTACACAGATGCTGCATTTTGTTTATCTTACCACAAGTGGGTAAGCGCTTGGGTCATTTCCAGTTTGGAGATTATGAATAACGTCGATATGAACATTTGCACACAAGTCTTTGTGTGTAGACATGTGTTTTTACTTCTCTTGGGCAGCTACCCATGAGAGGAGTGCTGTGTCACGTGGTGCATTTGTGTCAGTGTTGAAGAAGTGACCACGCTGTTGTGTCAGTGTTGAAGAAGCGGCCACGCTGTTGTGTCAGTGTTGAAGAAGCAGCCACGCTGTTGTGTCAGTGTTGAAGAAGCGACCACGCTGTTGTGTCAGTGTTGAAGAAGTGGCCACGCTGTTGTGTCAGTGTTGAAGAAGCGGCCACGCTGTTGTGTCAGTGTTGAAGAAGCGGCCACGCTGTTGTGTCAGTGTTGAAGAAGCGACCACGCTGTTGTTTCAGTGGCACCCATGGCACTTCACACTCCCGCCAGCACGAGGGTGTTCGTGCGTCCCATCTCCACATCTTTGTCACACTTACTGCTGTGTGGACTGATTACTGTCATCCCAGGGCTGAAAGTCTCAGTGCGCTTCTGGTTTGCATTTCCCTGATGTCTCACGACATTGACCGTCTTTTCATGTGCTCGCTGGCCATTCACTTGTCGTCTTTGTTGATGTGTCTATTCAAATGTTTTGCCCATTTTTTACACTGGGTTATCCTCTTACTGAATTCCAACAGTTCTCATGTAGTCCACATCCAAGTCCTTTACCTTTATATCATTTGTATCTATTTTCTCCCAGAGCATGGCTTATCTTTTGAAGCCCAAATTTTTAATTTTGAGAAGTCCAATTTATGGGGCTTTTCCCCCCTTTATGGATCGGATTTTTAGCGTCATATCTAAGACATCCTTGCCTCCAAGGATGCCACAGAGATTTATGCATATGTCTTGCCATTTTAACTTATATGTAGGTTTATGACCCATTTTTAGGTAATTTTTGTGTATGGGGTAAGGTAGTTCATCTTTCTGCAAATGAATATCCAATTGTTTCAACACCATATTGGTTGGAAAGATGACCCTTTCCCCCCACTGATCCTGTAAAAGATGAACGGACCGTAATTGTCCGCACTTGACCCTGGACCCTCAGTTCCATCCATCGATATGTCTATGCTCATACGGCTGCCACACTGTCCTCATACCGTAGCTCTGTACTAAGATTCGAAATCTGGAAGCTTAAGTGCTCTAACTTCATTCTTCTTTTCCAAGATCGGTTTTGGCTATTCATCAACCTTTGCCTTTCCATATGAATTTTAAGATCAGTTTTTTTAGTTTCTGCAAAAAAGCCAGTTGGCATTTTAATGGGGTTTGCAGCACTTAATCCATAGATCAATTTGGAGAGAACCACCATCTTAATAAGATCGAGTCTTCCAATCCGTGAATACAGAATGTCTCTTCATGTATTTACATTTTATTTAACAGTGTTTTGTCATTTTCAGTGTACAAGTCTGGCACTTTTGTTAAATTATTACTAGGTATTTTAGTCTTTGTGATGCTTTGTGAGTGGAATTGCTTTCTAAAGTTCAGATTGTTCATTGCTAGTTTATAGAAATATAATGACTTTTGTGTATTGATCTTCTATCCTGCAACCTTGATGAACTCATTTATTATTTGTAGAAGGTTGTGTGCGTATATCGCGTTGTCTGTGAATAAGGACAATTTACTTTTTCCTTTCCAATCGGGACGCCTTTTATTTCTTTTAGGATTGTACTGTCTAGAACTACAGTACAATGTTGCATGGAAGTCGCGAAAGCTGACATTGTTGTGTTTTTCGTGATCTTGGGGGAAGGTTTTCAGTCTCTTACCATCAGCTGTGGTTAGCTGTTAGCTATGGGTTCAGTGGAGATGCCTTTCATCAGTTTAAGGAATTTCCCTGCTATTCTTGGTTTGCTGAAAATTGCTATCATGAAACGGTGTTGGATTTTTCTGCATCTATCAAGATGACCATGTGGTTTTGTCCTTAATTCTATGAATATTGTGTACTCTATTCATTGATTTTTTGGTAGTCAAACCAAACATGCAATCCTGGGATAAAACCCCACATGGTCATAGCATTTCATCTTTTTTGTATGTTGCTGAATTTGGTTCGCTAATATTGCGCTGAGAATTTTTGCAACAGTATTCAGGGAGGATACTGGTCTTTGGTTTCTTTTCTTGTGGTCCCTTTGTCTGGCTTGAATATCGGGGTGTAATATTGGCCTCAGAGAATGATTTGGGAAGCATTTCTTTGTCCTATATTTTCTGAAAGTTTGTGAAGGATTGTTATGATTTCTGTAAGTAATCTTTGTAGTCTTCAATGCAGAGAGTTTGTACATTCTTTATTAGGTATGTTTCTAGGCTATTTGATTTTTTTAAAGATATTGTTAGAAAAGATATTTTAAGAATTCCTTTTCTAATTGCTTACTGTAGTTTATAGAAATAATATTGATCTTTGAATACTGATTTTGTATCCAATGACCTTCTAAATTCTATTATTAATTCTAATATTTCCTGGAAGATTATTCTGGACTTTCTATTTAGAATACCATGTGAGCTACAGATAATAACACTGAGAGTAATATCGGATGAACAGGCAGGGTACAAATGGTTTCTGGGTGGGTAGAAAGGGAGCCACACCAGGTTTAAATGTACGTGGTGGGGTGACTGTGTCCACTAGAGGGAAGGCGGCAGGGTGTAGAGGTAGCACGTACTTGGGATGCATGGTGGCAGCAGATGTAATGCAGTCTTTCCCTAATAATCCTACACCCCTCTCTACAGCAGGAGAGAGACCTGCTTCCCACCACTGCCCACTGCACCCAAGCAGAAATGCCCTCTCCTGCCTCCATCTGGCTCTCTCCCTCTGCTCACCTCCTTCCAGGTCCCAGAATGTGCCCAAGACCAAGGTGCATGGTGGGGAGTGGGGGGGAGGGTTGGGAGTCCCACTCGGTGACAAAGTGCTCTGCGATTCTGGGGCAGCCGATGGTCACTGCTGTTCCGTGACCCTCCAGAGTGTGAGCTCATCATTGGCAGGGCCTTTGCATTACTCATGTACGTGTTCAGTCTAAGTGCCCACGGCCGGGCCCGGTGCGGACAGGCCCTCCATTCCTCACCTAAATGACGTGTTTGCTGATCAGTTCTGTCTGCGGAACAGTACATCAATGACTGTTAAATAGTCCAATATTTGGAGTGGTTATAGCCTGATTACAGTCCTCCATTAACGGAGATGAGATTTCACTACTTTTAATTAAATTACTTCAATATACCACAAGAGGTCCTGAGGTAGGTAAACACACAAAAGCCTTCATTTATCTCTAAGAGGAGGCCCAGCCCACACGCATGCGGGCAGCTCAGCCCAGGGCACCGTGGGCCTGTCCAGAGCAGCTGGTCTGCGCCCTGCCTCCAACACTCACTAGCAGGGAGCCTCAGGCTGGGGACTTACTACTTATGCTCCCTTTCCTTGGCAAATAAGGGCAAAATGAAAGGATCAAATGGAGATAATTAGAGCATCTACCTCGCAGAGGTGCCGAGAGGCTGAAGTGAGTGAAGACAAGGAAATCACCGCAGACAGTGCCCGGCACATCGTTAAGTGCATGATCGCATCGTTCATTCAGTAGAAGAGACCAAATCATACTGGTCTAAAGATGAATTAGAGCAGGTGGGCTAGCTGAGATGCCCCCCATAGAAAACAGAACCCCCAATCTGAGTCTACGCTATGCTTGGAAACCCTAGGCAATGGCGTTCTGGCTCAACAGAGGTGAGGAGTCGCCAGCACAGAGCAACCCTTGAACTTTTAAGGTCTACCTCCGGGCCACGTGACCTCCTCCCCAGAACACTGCCCTGTGGCTGCCCTACATGAAGGCTGCCGCTGAGGCCAGTCACCTCGTCTTTTATACGCAGTCCTACTTGAGTCTGAGGAAAGCAAGTCACTGGACCCCTCCAGAGTGACTAGATTCAGTTACTGAATGTACTTATTAGTAAATAACAAACGTGGGAATTGTCACACGTGCCAAAAGTATCCAAATGCTGCTTTCTAAAATAAACATTAAATCGGGACAGGAGCTAACCTTTAGAACAAGTTACAAATTCATGAATTAGCCTCTTCTCTGCAGGATAATTACACCAGACAAGAGGCTCTTTGGAACTAAGGAAATGTTACTGGGATGGGCTACACACTGTCACCACGAACTCACACAGTCTAGGCTGGGGTGGGGAAGGTCCAACAGGTAGGGATTACTCGTTAAACAGGGAACGATGGGCTGTCACTGCATCCTCGATGACCTTGCCGAGCTCTGTTCTCATCCCCTGACATCTCCCTCCCTGCGGTATAGCACATTCGTACGTCCTCTGATCCCCCCAAACACACCCAACTCCTGAGGTCTGGCCTTAACGCACTAAGCACTCAGAATAATTCCTAGCATATAATAGGAGCCCAAACGATGTTTGCTGGCTGGATATATGAATGAATATACAGGTTTTATTGGCCTTGTTCTGAGTGTTCGCATTCTGAGAAACTGGGGTTCCCCCAGAGAAGGGTTTCAAAATCTTACAGTGTTGCCCATCAGGAGTGCTTTCTTCAACGACGCACAGTGATCCTCGAGTCTAGACAACTTTGAGACCATGTCTTCCTTGCAAGATTGATTTCTAGAGGTGATGCTACAGAAGAATGAAGAGAAAAACAGAAAGAAGGTCACGTTCTTGTACTTTCTTCTTTCTTAATGCAAAAAACAAAAGCAACAACAAAAACCTGACAACTATCCTAAGGCTTTATTTGCAGATGACTCTTCTTCCTGAAAGTGTCATGAGGTTGTGCAGACCCGCCTGCTGCTCGGGTGGCGCGGTGCCTGACCAGGGAGAGGGTGTGAAAGCCATTAGCCTTGCTGTGCCATCACTCTCCTCTTCCCACGCCACCTAACTGTGGCCGGCTAACCGTGGCCGGCTAACCGTGGCCCGCTAACCGTGGCCGGCTAACCGTGGCCCACTAACCGTGGCCGGCTAACCGTAGCCAGCCATCTTGCCAGTCCCTAGCTTTGGTCTCAAAAGAGTCCAGACAGGGGTGCCAGGGTGGCTCAGTCCGTTGGGTGTCTGACTCTTGATTTCAGCTCAAGTCATGATCTCACTGTTATGAAATTGAGCCCTGCATGGAGCCTGCTTGGGATTCTCTCTTTCCCTCTAGCTCTGTCTCTCCCCTCCCCGCTCACTCTTGCGACCAGGAAAGAGAGCACAGTCACTGCTGAGACCATCACTTCTCTGTGTGTGTGGGCAGCATGCCAAGTCATGCTGACCCACATGATAACTGAGGACACACGCTTCCCGTGGTAAAGTAGGGAAATGTCGACCTTCACAAGCTCCCCTTCTCTGTTGACAATGGCCATGGCCACCTACATTATCGGACCCCTCTCCCTTTCTTGTTTCTTCCATCCATGCCCTGAGCACAGGGCCACCAGCCTGCACGTGGGCTCCTGAAGGCCTACGATCACCGTCCCTGGAGATCAAAGCCAACTTCACCCTGATCAGGAGAGGGCCGCAGGGTGCCGTGATACCCACCTACAGATGCCCTGGTCGGCCTCTGCTTTCAGTGTTCAGTGAGACAAGATGACATTCCCCACTAAATAAAGAAGGGTGGTGAATCAACTGAACGATTCTCACATTCAGTTGGGGATTTTATCGCTCCATCCACATGGCCATCCTGGCTCTTTCCAGTGGTACAAAAACATATAAACACACACACCTACTACCATCTCTAAGAGACACATACAGTAGCAGAATTCCTGAGTCTGAGTTGCTCATGTGACTCACTGGAGCCTGGTGTTTTTACAGATCACTGGCACGGGAAGGAATGGAAACTTCTGTGGTAATTATTACCTTCTACAGTACCACTGAGTACTTCTTTGTACTTCTTTGGGACATGTTGGGGGGGGGCTACTCTCTCACACACCATGGAATATTTAGTGGCACCCCTGGTCTCCACTCACTAGATATCAGGAGCACCCCCATCACAGCTGTGACAACCAAAAATGTCTCGTGAAATTGCTAAAGGTCTCCTGGTGGGGGGGGTGGTGGGAATTGCCCCCACTTGAGAATCACTGTTTCAAAGTAAATAAAACTCACATTTTAATTCTTCCCTATCTTTCAGATAAGAAAATCATTAAAAACAAACATTAAAAACAACATTAAAAACAACATTAAAAAAAAAACATTAAAAACAAAAAAAAAACATTAAAAACAAACAAACAAACCAGAAGTAACTTCACTTAAGAAATAAACTCAGAAAGTTGCATCCCAGGAATGGAGTGGGGGACGGAGGGGACAGGGAGGGAGCTCTAAATCCTAGAAGGCTGGTAACCAGGGAAGTTTACCAAATATTTGTAAATCCCTGAGACAGGAACAGGACCTGGTGAAATGAGAATTAGCCCTGTGGTATAGTTTGCTTTACAATAGTGCCTAGTGCTTTCGATGAACGTGCTGAGAGGATAAAGCCAGTATTTTTCATTAAGATTCACATAGGGCCATCAAGGCAGAATACACACTAACAACAACAAGACACTGCTTCGAGCAAAGGCCTAAACTCTAAAATGCCGTATTATTAAGTATTTTTTTACAGGTTGGCCCCCGTCACAGTTTATGTGATCATGAAATCTGAGGTTATAATAGACACTAGAATGAAAACAGAAATAACTCAAGGCAAATAACGCTCCCGACCCACGCTATCCACACCATGAAGAGAGGGGCTGGGGAGCAAGTGAACGTGGGTTGCTCCCTTCTATAGAACACTTAACCAAACATGCTCATACACAATTTTGCACTTACAGCTCAGTGTAACAGTAGCAGTGTTGATGTGCTTTATCTAGAACTTTATTCTAGATTCTTTATCTAGAATGGAGTTCGAGCTCCATTTCTGTCTCCGCTCGCTAAGCAGAAGATCTAGTTAAGATCCCGATAGTCTTATTTTTTTCGTCTAGAAACTTGAAATAATCATTATACTCACCTTATAGTTGAAGGCCATTTTAAATAAGAGTACTGTATGGGAAACAATTGATACGCTGCAAATCACTACAAAAAGTTCATAATTATACAATGAAGAAGAATTTGTCATTCAAAAAATGATAGAAAAAGTAATTCAGATATTCTCTAACATTTTATAGATTCTGATATGCATAACTAAAATTTAGCTCTTTTAAAAAAAATTTTATTATGTTCTGTTAGTCTCCATACAGTACACATCATTAGTTTTTGATGTCGTGTCCCATGATACATTGTTTGCCTACAATACCCAGTGCTCCATGCAATATATGCCCTCCTTAATACCCATCACTGGGCTAACCCATCCCCCCCAAACCCCCCCAAAACCCTCAGTTTGTTTTCCGGAGTCTCTCATGGTTTGTCTCCCCCTCTGATTCCGCCCCCCCTTCGTTTCTCCCTTCCTTCTCCTAATGTCCTCCCTGCTATTCCTTATGTTCCACATATAAGTGAAACCACATGATAATTGTAGTTCTCTGCTGGACTTAGCATAATCCCCTCCAGTCCCTTTCTGATGCCTGAGTCATATTCCATTGTATATATGGACCACATCTTCTTTGTCCATTCCTCTGTTGAATGGCATCTCGGCTCCTTCCACAGTTTGGCGATTGTGGCCATTGCGGCTATGAACACTGGGGTGCATGTGCCCCTTCTTTTCACTACATCTGTATCTTTGGGGGTAAATACCCAGTAGTGCAATTGCTAGGTCATAGGGAAGCTCTATTTTTAACTTTTTGAGGACCCTCCATACTGTTTTCCAAAGTGGCTGCACCAACTTGCATTCCCACCAACAGTGTAAGAGGGATCCCCTTTCCCCACATCCTCTCCAACATTTGTTGTTTCCTGCCTTGTTAATTTTTGCCATTCTAACTGGTGTAATGTGGTATCTCAGTGTGCTTTCAAATTTTAGTTATTTTATTTTTATTATTATTTTTTTTTACGTACCTATTTCTGTTTGTCAGGGGAACTGTACTGTTGACTTCCGTCCACTGGGACTCATAAAGGGATGTTAGAAATTGTTTCCAATTGATTTTGCTGGTGGTTTTAAGTCCAAACCTGGATTAAAAAAAATAAAAATATTATTTTAAACATTTTTTTCTATAATGCTGCATGGATTGGATGTTTAATATTGAATTGAAGATGGCAGCAATGAATTTTTATGGAGTTTCAAATCTGAGGTAAACAAAACAATTTAGTAAAATTATACTACAAATTGACTTTCAGAAAGCAAGGAAAATCAAGCTGATTCTATATCTCCATGTCTCTGCTTCCCCTTAGCAGGAGCATACATTGAAGGAAGAAACAAGGGATTTGATTAAAATTCTCATGTCCATGAACTAACTCTTTCAAAGCCACTATTTGGAGAGCTCAGTCACTGTGGGAGGCAGAATAAGACCTGGAAGGCGTCCACCTCCTAATCCCTGGGATCTGTGAGTATGACCTCAGAGGGCAAAAAGGGACTCCGTGGATGTGATTAAGGGTGTGGACCCAGACATGGGAGGGCACCCAGCTTAACCAGGTGGGCCAATCTAATCACAGGAGTTCTTAAAATTGGAGCATTTCTCCCAGCTGCAGCCAGAAAAAGATGTGAAGACAGGAGATACGAGGACGGGAGATGCAACGGCAGGAGAAGGGCCAAAGCAGAGACAGCAGATGGAGGAAAGACCACGTGCCCAGGAACGCAGGTGCCTCCAGAAGCTGGAAAAGGCAAGAAACAAACTCCCCATCTCTCCTCTAGGCTTGTGGCACTTTGTTATGGTAGCAGTTGAAAACTAGGACAGATTTTAAATCTCAGCAAGAATAAGTCAGTGGGAAATTATTCAAAAGCAAACTGGCAACATTACTGTAGCCCCCTGGCTCGGGGCGCAGGGATTTTGGCATAACAAGATGGCAGCGGAAACAACCCGATGGGAGCTTGGAAAGACCAGAGTTCAGCTCCCTGCTCCTTCACTCCTTACCCTTGTCAGACAAGTTGCTCACTCTTCTGATTCTCTATTTTTCTCATCTATAAAATGAGAATAATATCATCTACTGGGAGGATTGCTCTGAGGATGAAAGCTACTAGATCAAAGATCCCCTCCCGCAGTCCTGGTCACCAGCAAGTGTTCAACCATATTCCCTTCCCCCCTGTCCATGTGACTCGCCCACTAAGCGTCATCCAAGCTTCCATAACAGGGTGGCAAAAAGAATTTGGGCTGAGATCCGAAAACAACAGTTATGAGATGCCAAAGTGGGAGACACCACAAGACAGATTACCCTGTTGGGATGGCTAAAGTTAGTGGCTGTAAGGCATCTGGTCTGTGTGGATCAGATGTGGGCCACGTGAGAAACTGCAAGTGCGCGCGTGTACACACACACATACACACGGGGTCATCTGGCCATACTGGCCCTTCAACTCTTCTGAAGGCTTATGCTTTTCCATGTCCTAGGTCCCTCACGTTTGCTGATTCCTTTGTCAACTGCCACACTCCCTACCAGTCTTCCCAGGCTTTAGTGAATTCTGCGCCACTTTCAAGTTCAACTTTTCCATGACTTTCTCAAGGAAGCCTTCTTTGATTTCCATAACCAGGGCCCTTTGCCCTATTAGCCTGTCTCAAAGCACTATGCCTCCTTCCTGTGTAGCATTTATCACTAAGGATTAATATTATTAGTATTTAATACTTGTACAGCTCCTTGATCATGATTGTGATTATAGCACCTAACAATTAATAAATGGTTATTACTTCTACTTCTGCTCTTAGCACCATGTATGTGTTCATGAGAAAGAGAGACATTGATTGACTGATTGATTTTCATTAGCTATGCATGGCAACATCAATAAGTACACTGTGATAGTGGTCTAACGCCCAGCTGTTTACATACAAAACAAAGTTTCATCATTTGTTCCCAGCCTGCCTTCCCCACCTTGCCCATGATTTTGATAGTCTGTCAATACTATCTATTTTTACCATAAATTTCAGCAAGTCAGAAATTAATTTTTATGGTGGAAACACTGTGCCTACCGTTAAAAGCAGAATCAGCTTCATATATTATGCTTAGGAAATTACCTTACTCTCTTGGCAAAAAAGAATCAAATTAGATCTTCACTCCATACATTATACTAAAATAAATTCAAAAATAGAGGAAGGAGTGAAATGTAAACACTAGGACCACTAAAAAAGGAAAATCCAGGCATATATTCACCTGGTATTGGAATAAGAATGGGTTTTTAAGCAATATTTAAGAAGAGGTTCACAAACCCCCTAGTTAACAACATCAACATAAAAAATTTCCATATACCAGAAATACTGAAACAACAATATAAGAGCTAAACAACAGACTTGCAAAGTTATCTATCATAAATATGCATAACAAATTGCTAATTTTCTTAACACATTAAGTGCTTGTACAAATTAATATAAGGAAAACTAAGACTTGATTTCTTCTTCCAGTGATAGCTCAGTAAGATCCTAGTAGACCAGTTCCCCTGCCAAGAATCACAATAAGCGCTGGGTGTAATACCAAAGGCAACTACAGAGTGAACAGAAGTGGGCACATTCTGGAAGGGAATCCACACAGAGAGTAGAGAAGCTGTGAGTATTTTCAAGGCTTTCAGCCTGGGGCTAGGCACTGCAGCACAAGGGGTGGCAAGGACATCAGTTAAAAAAGAAAGAAAGAAAGAAAGAAAGAAAGAAAGAAAGAAAGAAAGAAAGAAAGGTATGTCCTGGAAGACTAGAAGACCAAACCCAGGTGAGCCATAACCCTGGAGAGAAAGAGGAAATCCTAGAAGAGAAGAAACGAGAGAGGGATCCCCAAATTCTGTCCTACCACATTTCTGACTGGCTCTGAACCTACTCAGTATTGCTTAGCCAAACACAAAAGATCTGAACTAAGATCAGAGCTGCCACCCACGAACAAAATTTGCAGTTTGAGTCCAACCAAGATAACTGCATTCATCGAAAAAATAACAACAAAATTTAGTCTTCACAATTTAATATTCAAAATGTTGAGCACATACACGCTCTCTCTCTCAAATAAATAAGTCTTAAAAAATAAAAATGATAAAATAAAAGATAAAATAAAATTATAGAACGTATTTTACAAAACGGGAAAATGGAATATTACTAGGGAGAAAAGTCTGACATACATACAATTAGAATCACATAGGGAGAGGAGAGAATGAATGGGGCAGAAAAGAGTATCAGAAGACAGAAAGGTCAAAATTTCTCCAAATTTGATTAAAGATATCCATTTACAGATTGAAGATGTTCAATAAAAATCAAGTAGAATACGCATGAAAAAGGCCATGTCAAGGCTCATTACACAGTCAGATTCAAGGAGTAAATCTTGAATGCAACAAAAGAAAAATTACTCGTCACATGTAGGAGGGCAACAATTTAACAGATGACTTCTCATCCAAAACCATGGAAGCCAAAGAAAGTGGAACAACATCATGAAGTACAAAAAGAAGTCACCCAAGAATTTTCCAGCTAAGAAAATATCCTTTAAAAATGAAGGATAAATGAAGACATTTCTAAATAAAAGAAGTCTAAGGGAATCCATCTTTAGAAGGAAGTTTTTTCAGGCTGAAGGGAAATGATAGTAGATGGAGACCTCAACTCCTCAGAAAAGAAAGAATAAAGTATTAGAAATGGTAAATATTTGAAAAAATACAAAGACTACTTTTTTCCCTTGCTTTTTCTCTTCTTAATTTATTCATAGTTATATGAGGAAAATAATAACATTGTTTTGTGAAGTTTATTACATAGGTAAGTATAACACATATTATACCTACAGTATAAAGGAACAGGGGGCAGAATGTAGATTCATATTGCTTACATAGGTTCTACATTTTTTTTAAGATTTTATTTATTTGACAGAGTGAGAGAGATCACAAGTAGGCAGAGCATCAGGCAGAGAGAGAGAGAGGGGAAAGCAGGCTCCCCCCTGAGCAGAGAGCCTGATACGGTGCTCGATCCCAGGACCCTGAGATCATGACCTGAGGCAAAGACAGAGGCTTAATCCACTGAGCCACCCAGGTGCCCCTAGGTTCTACATCTTATGTGAAGAGGTACAGCATTAATTGTATACAGGCTGGGAGTTGTAAAGATGTATACTATAATCCCGAGGAAAATTATACAAAGAAGTATAGCTTAAAAGACCATAAGAAAATTAAAACTCAGTTCTAAAAAAAAAACTTCAATTATCTGAAAAGCAGAAAAAGAGCAAACAAAGCAAAAAGAAAAAACAGGAGACTCAAATCCAAATATATCAGTAATTACTTTGAATATTAATGGACTAAACACTTTGGATTAATGGACTAAACACAACTGGATTTTTTTTTTAAAGATTTTTTTTTTTTAATTTATTTGACAGAGAGAGATCACAAGTAGATAGAAAGGCAGGCAGAGAGAGAGAGAGAGAGAGGGAAGCAGGCTCCCTGCTGAGCAGAGAGCCCTATGCGGGACTCGATCCCAGGACCCTGGGATCATGACCTGAGCCAAAGGCAGCGGCTTAACCCACTGAGCCACCCAGGCGCCCCACAACTGGATTTTTTAAAAAAGATCCAGATTTATGGTTTCACAAAAAAGGCACATTTGCTGTTTGTTTTTGAGAGAGGGAGAGTGAGAGAGAACATGTGCAAGCAGTAGTAGGGAAAGGGCCAGAGGGAGGGGGAGAGAAAAAATGTTGATCAGGATCCACACTCAGTAGAGATCATGACCTGAACCCAAGTCAAGAGTCAGACACTTAGCCAACTGAGCCACCCAGGCACCCCAAAATGCACATTTACTCTAAAGACAGAGAAAGGTTGAAAATAAAATGACACTATCTTAAGCCACATGATCAAGGTCAACCTCAGTGGTGACAAGTCACACTGATACTATGCACCCTTGGTATGATGTGACAAGAATTATACTTTACCTCTGTGTTGTTCCAAAAACACATTGCCCCAATCCAATCAGTCAAAACCCTGTTGAGAGACACTCTATAAAATATCTCACCAATTGGGGCGCCTGGGTAGCTCAGTGGTTTAAGCCTCTGCCTTCGGCTCAGGTCATGATCCCAGGGTCCTGGGATCGAGTCCCGCATCAGGCTCTCTGCTCGGCAGGGAGCCTGCTTCCTCCTCTCTCTCTCTGCTTGCCTCTCTGCCTACTTGTGATCTCTCTCTGTCAAATAAATAAATAAAATCTTTAAAAAAAAAATCTCACCAATAATCCTTAAAACTGGCAAGGTCATGAAAAAAACAAGGGAAGTCTGAGAAAGTGTCAGAACCAAAAGGAGCTTAAGGACACATGATTGCTAAATATAATGTAAATTAAACATCTAAATAAGTGGGAAGGTATACCATGCTCATGGAACAGAAAACTGAATATGGTTAAAGTGGCAATTCTCCCTACTGTATTCACAATCAAATTCCTAACAGGCTTTTTTTTTTTTTTTTAAACACTGAGAAACTGATTCTAAAATGTAGAGAAAGGTAAAGACTCTAGAAGAGCCAAACAATTTTGAAAGAGAAGAACAAGTCTGGAGGACTTGCACAACCTAATTTCAAGACTTAACGATCTAGCTACAGTAATCAAGACAGTGTGGTATTGATGTGAGAATAAACCTATAGATTAATAGAAGGGACTTGAGTCCAGAAACCTATTCACATTTATACAGTCAACTGATTTTCAACAAAGGTGCAAAGTAGTTCATCAGAGAAATGACAGTTTTTTGAACAAATGATGCTGGAACAACTGGGTATCTAGACAGAAAGAGAGTGAATCTCCACCCTTACCTCACACCATACACAAAAATTGACTATAAATGGATCTCCCGTAAAAATTACCCATAACAAATTTTTAAGTAGAGAAAACATATTTCATCAAAATTAGAAACTTTTATATTTCAAAATACAGTTATGAAAAGAGAAAAGCAAGTCACACTGAGAGTAAATATGTGAAAATATGTAGCTAATGAAGAACTCATATCTAGGATATATAAAGAACTTTTGCAAATCAATAATATGGAAATGAACAATCCAGTAAAATGGACAAAAGATCTGTACATATACTTTTTAAAAGAATAGACATGAATGGTCAATAATCACATGAAAATAGGCTCAACATCGTTAGTCATCAGGAAAATGCAAATTAAAGCAAAATGAAATACCTCTACGCACTACTAGAATGGGTAAAATTAAGAACTGTGGCAATACCAAGCATTAAGGAGAGTGTAAAGCATCTGGAATTCTCGCATGTTATTGATGGAACCACAAAAACAGCAGTTACTTCGGAAAGCAGTTTGACGGTGTCTCATAAACGTAAGCATACACTCAAACCTACACTCCAGCAATTTTATTATTAGGTATTCACCCACGAGAAATAGAAACATGTCTATACCCCAAGAATTGTACGTACATGTTTATAAAGTATTTTCCATAATGACCTCAAACTGAAAACAACCCAAATGTCTGTCAACTGGTGAATGGATTAGCAAATTGTGGTAAACAAATATGGTGGAGCACACCTTGGCCATTAGAAATGTAGGGGCTCCTGGGTGGCTCAGCGGATTAAGCCTCTGCCTTTGGCTCAGGTCATGATCTCAGGGTCCTGGGATCAAGCCCCGCATCGAGCTCTCTGCTCAGCGGGGAGCCTGCTTCCCCCCTCTCTCTCTGCCTGCCTCTCTGCTTCCTTGTGATCTCTCTCTGTGTGTCGAATAAATAAATAACATCTTAAAAAAAAAAAGAAATGTTGGGATACGCAACAGGATGGATGCATGTTAAAAATATGATTAAATGAGGAAAGTAGTCCAACACAAAAGGGCACATCCTGTATGATTCCATTTATGACAAAGCCTAGAAAAGCCAAAACCATAGTGACAATGATCAGTGGTTGCTGGAGCTGAGGGTCGGAGAAGGGAGGGGTTGGTTACAAAGAGCCGAGGTAGAATTATAGGATCATGATAGTATTCTACATACTGACTACGGCAGGGGTTAGATAAAGAGATACAACTGCTAAATTCATTAAACTGTGACCTTGAGAATGAATTTCATTTTAGTAACTTTTACTGGAGTTAAACATTTTTTTTAAAGATTTTACTTATTTATTTGATAGAGATCACAAGTAGGCAGAGAGGCAGGCAGAGAAAGAGAGGGGAAGCAGGCTCTCCGCTGAGCAGAGAGCCCGATGCGGGGCTCGATCCCAAGACCCTGGGATCATGACCTGAGCCGAAGGCAGAGGCTTTAACCCACTGAGCCACCCAGGCGCCCCTGGAGTAAAACATTTTTAAAACATAGAAGAACGTCAAAGGTCCACACAGATGAATAATTATTCACAGAGAAAGTACCTAAAACTTTTAAACATGAAAAACTTGTGCAAGTCAATAGCAACCAACGACCTGAAATCAAAAAACGGTGAGCCAGTCTGCTTCTACCGGTCATTTTCGCAAGGATCTAGAAGCAGCAATGTGGAATGCCGGCAACAAGGCTCTCGCCAGCCGCCCTCATAAGAATAAATTAACACCTTCTGGAAATGCATTTGAGCAATACGTAACGGAAACCTTAGACATGTTCAAACTTTGGACTCAAGGGTTAACAAAACATGTTGTAGCCATTAAAAATTCCCTTCAAAGGCTTTCCAAGGACATACAAAAATGCTCCTGGTACTAATACTGTGTCATAGGACCTCAACAATGTTAAGTGTGCATGTAGTCTGTGTACGTGTGCACACAAAGAAATTCTGGAAGGAAATATACTAAAATATCAGTAGCGGTTATCTCTGGCTATTACAGTAATGGGTAATTTGTTTTTTCTTCATGGTTCCCCTATTTTCCAGTTTGAGCTTGAACAGCCTTTATAATCAACATGTATAAACACTGAATGAAACAGTTTTTGAAAAATCAGTGCCAATTTTGCTAGAAATCACACGTCTAACCATTATCCAAAGGTCACAAAGTTACAGTTGAGACTTTTAGTCTTAAAAATGTCCCAGGGGCGCTCGCTTGCGCTCCCTCTCTCTGCCTCAGGCAGCTCTCTCTCTCTGGATTCTGATGCTGGAGCCCCGAAGTTTTCCCATCCTCCTCTCCCATCCTGTGAATCCAGGTAGAGACTTACAGCAGCACCTGGCTCCATCCATGGAGTAGGGAAAAGAAAAACACAGATTTGTTACAGTCTGGATTCCACTCAACAAGTGGGTATTGTCCGAGGAGGCAGCAAAGAGAAACAGGGTGGAGGGACTAATCCCATTAGCCAGAGGAACCAAGAAGGGTCAGCCAGAAGGAGAGACTCATCAGAACTGCAAGGATGGGCAGACCTGTGATGGGGGGCGGGGAGCGGGGGAAGGCAACAGAAAGAGACAAAGGAGGATGTAACAAGTGTGGGAAATGAACCACCGCACTGGCTGACTCCTCCCTCCGCCCAGTCGCTGATGCTAACAACCCCCATCTCTCATTTCTCTTCTCTATCCATATGCTGTCTCTTGGCAACCTCCTCTATTCTCTGGCTTGAGAGACCATCTAGACTGATCTGTACAAAGCCGATACCCATATTTCTTTCTCTAGACTGGACTTCTTTTTCTGAGCCTCCCATAGCCTATTCAACATCAGCAGTCGGATTTCTAACAGGGATCTCAAACTTAACACGTCCAGTATTAAACTCTGGACTTCTGCTCCCTGTTTTCCTTCCTCCCGTCTTCAACTATACCAAGTTCCCACTTCCACGAAGGCTTCTGCATGTTGGCCTGGATGCTCTTTCACAGGAAATACAACGTGACTGGTGCACTCTAAACTTGTGCAACACAGCAGACTTCGTTTCTGCATGCCTCATGCTTTCGTGAAGGTCTCATCTTAAATGCCATCTCCCCCAAGATGTCTTCCCTGATTGCCTTATCTGGGATAGATTTGCCCCATGCATCATGATCTAGAGCTGGTTTATTGGCTTCTGAGTTAATAATATGTGTTGGTAAGAAACAGCACATTCAGGATTTTTAGCATCCTCTTCCTCAAGCCCACTGACACTGCATTTCTAAGGACCTCTGAAGGGAGATTATGAGGCCCCAAGAGAGGCCACAGAGGGAACAGTAGATATAGGGTCGAGATTTGCAGCTCACCGAAGAGAAACAGGCTTCGAGGCAAATGGACCAAGATAATAAAACTCCACCAGAAAGCCAAATAAATTCTGGATGAGGGAGGGTAGGTGTTGGCTTCAGCAAAGTGCATGAGATACAGGCTCGAGCTGTCTTCTGTATGAAAGGACACGATAGCCAGGGGCTTGCCAAGTTCCAGTCCATACCACTGCTGCCTGTGTCCTGGACAAGTGCCCCCACGGTAGCCAAGGTATGGACATGCGCTAACGCTTGCTGTAAGCTGCCCCTTCCTCTCTTCAAAGATAAGGGCATGCAAGTAACTGAAGGTGGCGTTAACTTGGGGACAATCGCTGTACTTTGCTAGAAAACAAAATAACTTGCTTATTTTAATTTTATTTGTAGTAAATAACACATCACTTGTAACACGTTCCATCACCCCATTCCAGCATGCCATGAGACAGGAATTCAGAACTGCATGTCCCAGAGAGAGGCAGAGAGGGCCTGAAGTGGTCTGCTGGCCAGGGGAGCACAGAGATGAGCTATGCACATCGCTCCTATGACCACCTAGGGCAGCGTCATTCTGAAAACAAAATAAGTTTGCAAAATCCCACATATTCCCCTCATGGATATTCATGATGTCAAGTAAACATATTAACAGCCATGAGATGTCCTCATAGTTAGGAGTTGGGAAACTTCCTTCTATAGCTACACCTTGGGAGAACTCACCACCACGAGCTAGGACATAATCAGGGTGTTTCAGCCCACGAGGGTTTCTGGCACTAGCTAACCGAACACAGGGTCCTTAGGAAAGACCAAGGTTCTGCCTGATATTTACAGAATACACTGAAAATTCTAGGTCTGATGGGCAGAAGACTGACTTGGTCGTCAACGTGGGAGTTCATGACCTGTTGCCCAGGTCACAGACCAAAACGAATTCACAGACCCAAAGCCCCTTACTTAAGGGAGAATCTGCATACCTTTGAGGAACAACCCTATAATATAACCATTTGCGTATACAGAGAATCTTCCCTCAAACCTTGCCAAGAAGATCCTTCAGCCATTTACCAAAAAGACCATGTATGAAGGGAAAGAAAATACCTAGACCACGCAGGGTTATTAGATAGTGACTCTGAACTAACGATAATCCATGGGGAGCCCAACTGCCAGCATGGTCTGCCGGGTCACGGTGCAGGCTTATGGAGGAGAGAAGCAGCCCAAGTCCATGTTGTAGAGGGCCAGGTAGGCTTACAGGCTCATCCTGTTCTTACTTGTCCAGGCTCAGAATACATGATGGAAACAGTCATTATTAGTCACTGCAGAACCCTCATATTTGTCCTTTGATCTATGAAATAAGGGGTTATGATGATAGGAAGGACCAAGTGGAAAACCCAGCGCTTAGCAAAGGGTTTAAAAATCTTACCACTTCCCTGCAGCGCATCACAGAATAAAAGACGAGGGCAAGAGGCTGACTTCTACCATACTCCGTCTGAATCACCGTTTCCCGATGCAAAAGCTACTTGGATATTTGAAAATGACTGGATTATTGTAAATTTAATCAAGCAATGATGCCAGTCACACATGCAAATCAACACAGCCCCTGGCATCTGGTATGTAGCTATAGACGTATCCAATGCTAATGTTTCAATCTCCTTTTCAAGTCTCCCTTTACACAGCCGAGAGATCTGTTCACCTCCAAATCTTATCTCAAGGCTATGTCAAATCACCTGCTTCCTGCCACGTTATAATGTTAGGGAACTCTGATCAAGGCCCAGAGAGTCCTACAGATATTGGCCAAGGAGCTGTGTTATGGTTTTTTTTTTTTTTTTTAAAGTGATTGATTTCTTTATTTAGAGTGAGCAAGCAGGGAGGAGGGGCGAGGGAGAGGAAGAGAGAGAATCTTAAGCAGATTCTGCTCTGAGTGCACGGCTCAACAGGGGCCTTGATTTCATGACCCCGAGATCATGACCTGAGCCGAAATCAAGGGTTGGGTGTACGACAGACGGAGCCTCCCAGGTACCCCACCACGTGGCCATGGATTGTTCTGGTATGGCTACAACCATACCAGGCACTGGCCCACAACATGATGATATTATATTAACTGCATCTACTAAGAATGAAATAACAAATATCCCAGGGGCCTCAGAAAAGGCAGAGAAGATAAACCCCATGGAATTTCGAGGTCTTCCAGTCTGGTCAAGTTACTAGGGATCCAGAGGTCTAAGGCATGCTAGCATAGTCCCTCCAAAGTGAAAAACCAAATGAATTAGCCTTTTGCCACCCATTGCAAGAAAAGATTCGTATGCTTGAAGGGTGTCTCTGGATTTTGGAGATAGTTTTGTCCTGCTGTTCTGCTGTTTTGGATAACCCAGCAGTTCTGAGTGGGGCATTGAGTAAGAAACAATTTGCAAGGCTCGAGCTGTAGCGTAAATTGTTGCCTCATCACAGAAAAGCACGGCTTCTGAAGGTCTTTATGTCCTATGTAAGTCCCACTGGGGGGGGGGGGCAGCCACATGGATTATCAGGAGGAAAGCTGACCTGCCCTGAAGGTCCTGGTCAGTCACTTTGCCCAGGCAACGTGGTGCTTGGTCATGGGCTTCCATATGAAAGTGGTCACAGAGGTTGCTGTGCATTGTGGTCAGCAATGGACGCTGTGCATTGGTTTGAAAACAGGGACTTCTCATCGCTAAAGATGAGCGAGCTGTTGCCCACCTAAGTCCCAATGGCAGAGGCCAACCCTGAGCCCTTTTACGGCCCCTTTCCCTACGTGGGCTTCCTAGTCACCTGGCAAAGATTCCACTGGACCCCTTTCCACATGGAGGGAGCAGGGATCTGTCTCGATGCATATTCCAGACACAAATTTGCCTCGCCTGCCTGACACGCTTCTATCACTTCTCATCATCTGTGGACCTCCAGGAGGCTTTATGCGCCACTGAGATGTCCTGTCATCACAGAAGTAAACTGAGGGACTCATCCGATGGTGGTGACGGTGTGGCAATAAGCCCAGGTCCACAGAACATGCTGGTCTTGCCACATATCCCATCACCAGAACAGACTTGATAAAATGCTTGGTAGCTTGCTGATGACTCATCTACATTCAGCTGAGAGGAAATCCCCAAGGCTTAGGGACCTGTTCTACTGGACGCACCGTGCCTTGAGCCAGTAGAGGCAGCCCAATAAAGAGATGACCATCGAGCACTGAGATCCTGTGAAAAGAAGGTTGGGTGCCCCAGGGGACTGGAAGGCAAGAGGAGAGAAGGTGGGCTAATTACTCCCCCGGCCCCCTCCCTGCCACGTGGCCATGGCCATGTTCTTAAACCTTAACTGCTCTCCAGGGACCTCCTCTTTAGCTACCTGCCTTGCTCCTTTCAGTAAGTGCTACCTCTCCTATCCCTTCAGGCCTAGGAGAGAGAAAGGCTTCCCCATCTACTGATTTCATTTAATCTTGCCCTCATGTGAGTAAAGCGTCCTTTAATAAACTCGTGTCCATCTGATTTCTGCCTGGACCCTGACCACCGTATGTCGGAGGTTAAGACCACCATGGTAGAGTACAGAACAGCTCCCTTACCCCCCAAAAGCTCCCTTGCGCACCACCCCCCGGAGTCACACCCTCCTCTGCCCTAGTCTTGGCAATTACTGATCTCTCTTCCATTCCTATTGTTTTGCCTTTTCCAGAATGTCACACAGATGGAAGAGATCCTAGACGTGTGGGTTAAAGAGGTTTGGACAGGGGTGCCTGGGTGGCTCAGTGGGTTAAAGCCTCTGCCTTCAGCTCAGGTCATGATCCCAGGGTCTTGGGATCGAGCCCCACGTCCGGCTCTCTACTCCGCAGGGAGCCTGCTTCCTCCTCTCTCTCTGCCTGCCTCTCTGCCTAGTTGTGATCTCTCTCTCTCTCTGTCAAATAAATAAATAAAATCTTTAAAAAAAAAAAAAGAGGTTTGGACAATAATTGAAAACATACCACTGGGTATTGCTTCTACGCTTAATGTAATTTGGGCTAAATGGCTTATTGCTTCTGCTTGTAGAGCTTCTGTTGGGCACTCCCGGGGTGAGTGGGAAAATTCTCACCGGGGGATGTTTTCTGAGCGAGAACCTGCTCACATGATGGATGAGAAAGTATCTCGGCAAATACACAAGTCAGAGCAAGTCACTGCCTTTATTCCTTCTCCTCAGCTCTCCTTTAAACCCCAGTCTTCATGTTTAAACACTGATTTTATTTTTAACAGATGTACTTTATATAAAAGCCTAGGCAACATTGAAAAGCACAGCACGTTAGCAATAAAGGTCAAGTTAGCTGTTCAATTAAAGTCTACCATTACATTAAAATAAAAATATATATGGAAAATGGCTTTTTTAAGTCTCTAGAACATGATTGCAGTCAAGATTTTATGCTTTATTACCAAGATGTTAGGGTTTTTAAATTTAGGCCCTAGATCTTGAGTATTTTTTTCTAAAACACAACAAACTCAACAAGATGCCTTTTTTTTTCTCCCTATACTATCCATTCTTGAGTTGGATAGGAGGAATAATTTCTCCAGCCATTTTATTATGAAGGTTTAGATTTTATTTTACTTTCTTGCTTTATTCTTTCCTGTGTTCTCTGTGATTTTTTGATGTATTTTTAAGTTTTATTTCTCAAATTAAGATGCACTAAAATGAACTTTTTTCTTTCGGTGTAGACTTTTACGAGTTTTAACCCACGTACAGATTCGCGTCCCCACCGCCCCGCACAGGACGCAGAACAGCTCCATCATCCCACCGCCTTCCTGGTGCTGCCCCTCCAGAGTCGGGCCTCCCCCCCACCGCCCCCAGTCCTAGAGACCAATGACCTCTTCTTTGATCCTACTGTTTTGCCTTCTCCTGAATGTCCTAGAGACAGACTCCTAGAGCAGCAGCCTTTGAGACTGGTTCTTCGAATGTCCCTGGGATTCAGCCGTGCCGTTCGCATCGAGAGCTCATCCCTTCCTATCGCTGAGAAATATGCCATCGTGCGGACGGCCCAGTTTGCTTATCCAATCGCCTGCGGAAGGACACTTGGGGCCGTTCCCATTTGGGTGAATTATGACCAGAGCTACTATGAACATTCTTGTACAGATTTTTTTAGTGAACTTTTCGTATTTTTTCAGTATGAAAGTCATACAGAATTAGCCCAGCACAATCACAGACCCATGAAGCTGCGAGGGCAGGTCCAGGGGAGCTCAGGCTGCTCACTTTTGGCAACACCAGGTGTGCCCGCGTCCCCACACTGTCCCTCCCACCAGTCTGCATTGTGCTGCCTCCTCGGTGGCTGGAGAGGAGAGCAAGGCAGGGGAGGAGACCGCCCTGCCACTCGCTGCCACTGGGAGTGACACCGATCCCACCTCTGCTGCCTGTTTCACGGGGCCAGTGCTCTCCTCGTAGAAACCAGCAGGTTCTCTCTTCCTAGGAGGGGACATAATGAGTGGTAAGCCCCCAACCATCACCCTCTAAAGTCAAGAAATCACCGTGACAGTGCTGGGAACCCGGTGCTCTCTCTCAAGGTCAGACGGCAAACGACACGGCAGTTGGATGGGCCAGTGTAGACCACACTGTACAGAAATGTCCACACGCGAGAGTCATCTAGACAGACGGAACAGACTAGAAGGACACACTAAACCAAATTATGGGGAGAACTGAATGCATGACAAAGCAGACATTAAAGACAAAGGGGAAAGAATAAGAAGTGGTGGTGGGAAAACAGATTACCTCTTTGGGAAGAGAATGTGAATTTGGATGCCCACCTTGTGTCGGGATGAATTAAAGTGTTCTGTTTTCAAAGACTCAGAAAAACAAGTGGAGTAGAAAAGCGTATTTATATCAAGCCTGGGCAGGAATGATGAATTTATAGATTACGCCACAGAAGACATTCCAAAAGAAGATTAATGGATTTGATTATATTAAAATATAAACTTCAGAACAACGAGGCGTCACGTGAACGAAGGGGAAGCAGCAGGCTGGGAACAACAGCAGCACGAAGCTGCCCTGCTTATGACAGAAAAGGGTTATCTCTTAATAATTAATTAATTATAAAAATTATTAAACAAAAAGGTGATAAAACTGACTTCAAAGGCCAGCAGCGGGAGCATCCCCAGTCAGGACGCGAGGAGGATTCCCATCAGGGGAGATGCGATCAGCGCGCAGCCTCACAGAATGGCCCAGGCCCAGCATTGCTCCAAGAAATATAAATTAAGACGATAATGAGGCACCATTTTATACCTCTTAAGCTATCAATATTTTAAAACAATGTTAATATTCAATGCCAGAAGGCATAAGAAACCAGAACATTCATACGACGTTGACGGGGATATAAATCACTATTATTTTTTCAGACTGGGCGATCCTTATAAACATGCACACAAATATTTGCACTCCAGCCTTGAATCAGACACAAAGCCTGTCCCTGACCCCTTGGCGGTGGCCACGACCCCCGTCCTCTCCCGGCTCCTTGCCCGCCCTCTACCCCACCTCTGGCTCCCTCTTGCCCCCGGCTTCTGCCAGGTCCCGGACAATGACACGGCAGGGCTGCCTGTCCCGGGGCTTTCCCCCTGGTGTCTCAGGTCTCTGTTTAAAGCTCATTTGCACAGAAGCTTTCTGAGGTCCTCCCCAACACTCTCACGTCGGCCCCATCACACTGCACACCTCCCTTCCTCCCGGTGTGTCGGTGGCCTGTCATCTCACCCGCTGGCAGGTAGCACTCTCTGAGCGCGGGGACCATGTCTTCCTCTCCAATGAGTCCCTAGCTCCCAGCACAGCACCTGGCACATAGTGAAGGCTCCAGAACTATCCATGGACTGGCTGAACAAATAAATGAATGAACATATGCAAATTTGAAGAAACCAAAGACTCAAGAGTGACTTAGTTAGAAACATTCTGGTCTACAGAACTGAAGAGCCCAGATGGGTGGTCATGACCCTGTTCACCAGCCCCAGTGGAATGCTGCTTGCTTCCTCTGGATGGCACGTCTTCCTCCAGCCACCCGTGTGGGAGGCTCTTCTACATCTCTCGAAGTTTCCACTCAGCTCTGTTTACTCTCTGGAGACTTTTCTAACTTCCCAGCCAGCACGAACACATTAAAGTAAGATTTCTGGCAACACAGGGGCTCTCTCCCCAACCTCCTCGTATAATCAAGAACTGTATCAACCAACACACCAACTATATCAACACTTACTGGAATAAATATATCAACAAAATGATCTTAAACATACGGTACAAATTGAAACCAAGAAAGGGAAATCCACAGGTGCCTGAAGCCTGGTGCCGAGAGAATGTGAGTTATTCCCACAAGAGCCCAGGGAGGGTGTCAGACCTGGTCGGAGCAGCCTGTGCTAAAGGCAGCCCTGGGATCCCCCACAGGCACTATGAGGCTGGGGTTGAATGCCACTGTGGGCCTCGGAGACCTGAGACTGCTAGACTGGGAGACGATCTGGCACAGCTGAGAGTTTGGGAACTAAAACAGATTCTAGGAAAACAGTCAGAAAGGAACCCAGACAGACAGAGACATGGAAAATGCAAGGGAGTCTAAGAAACAGGGAAAGTGGAAGGAGGAGGTTCAACAAATATTTAATAAGACTTCCAGAAGAAAAGGCCAGTGAGAGTGGGGTGGAGACAATACCCAAAGAGTAGCAGCAGGGAATGTTCTAGAATTCATGAAAGATACTAATCCTCACCATGAGACAGCATGCGTCTGGGGAGGTTAAATAAACAGACATCTCTAGCAAGACACATTGTAGGGAAACTGGAAAGTAACAAAAATAAAGAGAAAAATCTTGAAGGCAACCAGAAAAAGAAAAAACAGATCACCCAGAATGCTGGCAATTAGACAGCAGACTTGCAACAGCAACATCAGAGGCCGGAAGACCGTGAAGAGTGTCTCTCAGAAGACAGCTCTCAGATAAGAACTGTACTCCCTGCGTAATCTCCATTAAAGAGTGAGTGGAAAATAGACATTTTTGAAAACAAAGAATAACTCCCCCCCCCCGCCCACTCACAGCACCTCACTTAAAGGATTATTACAGAACATACTTCAGGAAATTGAATTCTGAATGAGGGGTTAGACTGAAGAAGCAGTGATGGAGCCAACAAACTGGTAAATATGGGAAAACCTACAAACAAACACGGATTGTAAGAAAAAAACAAAAAAATCCACAATAACACACCCAATAATGAAGACTGATTCAGGTACTATCAAAACAAAGCCGGATCGAAACACTGGCAGATAGGAACATGTCCATTGAAGCCGCTTGTTTTTTTCAGGACAGTAGAAATATTGTGAACTTTTGGCTTTATCAGTTCAGAACATGTGTTAAAAATTTAAGGGTAACTTCTTCTATAAGAATAGACATAAATTATTCAGTCTCAAGACAGTGGAGGGGAAAGCGCATGATAAGGAAAACTCAGACAAAACTAAACAGAATGGAGGAGGGAGAAAGAGAAAGAACCGAGAAAAATCAGAGAGATAACCACAGAGCGGTAGAAGGAAAAAACCCAAACACGCCCGTCACAAGACACGGGGACATGCTATACTTGACTGCTGAAAAGGCAAAGATGGCAAAGATATTCATTTGGAATTTTTTAAATACAGATATGCTATTTTACAAGAAGCATACTACATAGCAGTAATAGTGATAGTAAATAGTTGAGAAAAGATACACCGGACAAACACTAACCCAAAGAAAACTGTTACGGGTATTTCAGTATCCAAGACGACAGGCCATAGACGCGAGAGGGACAGAAAGGTAACGACATAATTATAAAGGGAAGAGTTGACAGGAAGACAGGACAAATCTTAACGTGCAGATATGTGCACCAGAAGACAAACCTGATTCATAAATCAAGATGCCCATACTTGGGTATTCACCGTGCTGTTGTCCCTTGTACCCGGTTCTACTGGGAATTGTGGGTGAATTCAACAGAGGGCACAACTCAGAAATCCCTGGGTCTCTGGTGAGAACACATTGTCACAATGGCATGACCTCGGCTGCCCTTAGTGTCCTAATATGTATGTTCACTCTGCACGCCCACTGTGGTCTTCATAGCTGCCATCGTTCTGGTGGTCCCTGCTGCTGTGGGACTGTTTGTAATTTGTTTCTAGGTTCTTAGCACCTTCCATAATGTCTGGTAGAGAAAGGGACTCAATATGCATCTATTTCTTATTTTTTTTAATATTTTATTTATTTACTTGACAGACTGAGATCACAAGTAGGCAGAGAGGCAGGTAGAGAGAGAGGAAGGAAGCAGGCTCCCTAATGAGCTGAGAGCCCAATGCAGGGCTCGATCCCAGGACCCTGGGCTCATGACCTGAGCTGAAGGTAGAGGCTTTAACCCACTGAGCCACCCAGGTGCCCCAATATACATCTATTTCAATTATAATTTTGTGAGTGCCTGGTGGCTCTGTTGGTTGAGCACCAGACTCTTGGTTTCGACTCAGGTCATGATCTCAGGGTCTTGGGATGGAATCCCACGTCAGGCTCTGTGCTCAGTGTGGAATCTGCTTGAGATTCTCTCTCTCCCTCTGCTCTCTCTCTCTCTTTAATAAATAAATAAAATCGGGGCACCTGGGTGGCTCAGTGGGTTAAAGCCTCTGCCTTCAGCTCAGGTCATGATCCCAGGGTCCTGGGATTGAGCCCCGCATCGGGCTCTCTGCTCAGCAGGGAGCCTGCTTCCTCCTCTCTCTCTGCCTACCTCTCTGCCTACTTGTGATCTCTGTCTGTCAAATAAATAAATAAAATCTTTAAAAAGAAAGAAAGAAAGAAAATCTTAAAATAAAGCGATAATTTTGAAGACGATGAAGCCAACAGGATGCCTGTCTGTCATATGCATTCCTATTTGAAAAGCACAATGTAAACTGTAGGTGTACTTCAATTACAAATACATAAAAATTACATACATATGTGGATACAGGTGAAGGGAGTGTGGAAACGTGAAAGCAGTAAATTTGTTACATAAGGTGGATTGTGACTTTTTGGTTTTTATTTTTATTATTGTTTTTAAATTATTACTTTATAATTTTGAAAATGAAATAAAGAGAAATGACTATATATGACTTTTGGTCATCCAACGAAGTATTTCCTAAAAATTGTCACCATGGTCAGCTAGAACAACAGAACTGTTTTCTGAGCCATGGAAATACTCACTCCTCGGGCCACATCTTGCCTTTTACTCTAGAAGCCACGGTGGCAGCACAAAGTGATCCTCTCTGGATGTACGCAGGGTCAAGAAGGAAAGAGGAGTCTGTGGGGAAGGGATCTAGTTGGCCTCACTTAATACTAGTTTTCCTGGGGCGCCTGGATGGCTCCATCAGTTAAGCATCTGACTCTTGATTTCGGTACAGGTCATGATCTCAGGGTTGTGCGATCAAGCCCTGTGTCAGGCTCCATGCTTGAAGCCTGCTTGAGAATCTCTCTCTGCCCCTCCTCCAACTTAGGTGCTCTCTCTCTCTCCTAAAAAAAAAAAAAAAATACTATTTTCCCCCTCTTCTCTCTTGCCTCTCCTTTCTAGGTAACTTAGATGTCCAGCAATCATCCAGAGTTTCACAAGACAATCTTCCCAGTAGCCTCTACACTCCTTCCCCTGAGACAGGGTGCTCTGAGCTACCCAGACAGAGCACTAGGTAAATTAAAGACACTATTCCTTATGCAGTGTCTGGTCTATGTGCACCATTCCTAAAGGAAACAGGGATCTTTGGGGAAATGGCTGATTCCTGGTTGGTGGCAAGAAATGTACCAGAAGAGCGGGAGCGTATCAGAAAGCAAGAGAGCTCTCGGCCACTGCCGGGCTCCCCCCAACAGGACCCAGCAGCCAGCATGAAAGGCCAAGATGGTACAGACTGAAGATCAGTGAGAACAATGATGACCTGAAACACATCAAATATGTGGGCACTCGTGAATTATGATAATTTTTTTTATGAAAAATCACTCATTGCTCACTTTGGAAGGATGATTGGGAACCAATTCATTATCTTGGAAGGTGGTAAGTGAAGGAAAGAATTAAGGACATCCTGCCTTTCTTAGACAAAGTGTGTCTCATTGTTACCAAACAGTTGAAGAAGGGAAGCTTTCATTACAGAAGTACTCCGACCAATAAGAGAAGAAATGACAGATGGGCGAAACCACCACTTTATAATCCCCAGTGAATCCGCGGATGTAAGAATGACCAACCACGGCTGCTAACACCACACAAAGAGAGACAGTCAGTCCACACGTGCCTGCCACCCCGTAGGAAGTATTCTTGCCAAAACACCTGAACACGCACCTGAATAACAATCCATTTAGGGGCAGGGGGGTTGGGAGAGGGAGGTGGGGTTGGGGGGACATGTCAAATGTCACTGCAGATCAGTCAGATGTCGGTTGGAAGAAATTCTGTGTAATAAATACATCATAAGGGAAGAAATTAACAAAGGCAGCGAGACCCTACAGACTAAAAACAGAATTGTGGGAAATCAATCAATTGCAATGCACAGACCTTATTTGGATCCTGACTCAAGTTGTAAAAGAAAATCTATGATCGGTTAGATTTGAAACCTGGCTGGATGTTTAACAATATTGATAATTCTATTAGGAGCAAAACCAGTATTTCTACCATGTTTTCTAAAAGCACTCTTATCTTTTAGAAAGATGTCGTGAGATCTTTTCAGTAAAACATGGTATCTGGTATTTGTTTCAAAAACATCCAGGGCTGGGGTGCCTGGGTGACAGGGCCAGGTAAGTGACTGCCTTCAGCTCAGGTCATGATCTCAGGGTCCTGGGATGGAGCCCTGCCTGGGGCTCCCTGCTCTGTGGGAGCCCTCCCCCTGCTTGTGCTCTCGCTCGTTCTCTTTCTCTCTGTGTCAAATAAATAAATAAAAACTTAAAAAAATACCTGGGGTTAATGGAAAACTGAGCAGGAAGAGAAATGAAATGATGGACCACAAGCTGAACATCGAAGCTGGGTAGCAGGTATGTGACGGATTCATTACAGCATTCTCTTTACTTTTGCGTGTGTTTGAAATTTTCAAGGAAAAAAAGTCCAAGACATTAATAAAAAATAAATGAAGCTGCTCCTTTTTCTCACAGTTGACACTTGGGGATGGGGAAATTGTCAAGGAAACAATGGGACTCTTACCTTTTCATTAACTGGATAAAAACTCTCCTTGGTAATCGGTACACAAAGGTGTCGAGGACAATCTTTAGGTAATTCAAAGATACATATCCACTTTTGGAGGGGTCCCCAGCACTCAGGGCCTTTTCCACCTTTTCATAAGCCTTGGGAAGCTGTAGGGAACGAAAATTGGAGTGTTGCATTCGTAGAAATCCGCTTCACAGAGCTGCTCAACCAGTGTGTTCTTACCAAAACCTCGTCACATTTCCCCCTCCAAAAACTGATAAAAAAGATAACGATGGCACGTTCTGAACTTCAAATGTTTAATTGATGAGCTCACTGCAGAATAGTGTCCCCAGCCCCAGCGACTCAACTGACAAGGCAGACACGTTTCTCAGGGAAAAACAGCCATATAATAGCTTCACCTCAAATTTCAGAGCTAAAAATATTCGGTGGATCTGCCGTTTTGATACATCTTTCTTAATATACTTTCAAGCCATTCCTACTGTGAGCCCACGCTAGGCTCCTCCTGATTAAGTCGGGTCAATCAAACGCAAAAGCTGGCAACATTTTATTAAAAGCGGAAGTAGCTTTTAGACTAAGGAAAATCATTAATGTAAAGATTGCGTAAACAGAGTACACATTGTACATTTCTCTAATTATTCTTTTTCTTTTTTAAACGGGAATCACAAACAATCAGGGTGAATGAGCCTCGCTTATGGGACTTCTAAAATTCAGCAAAGTAGGTTAACCACTGATTTTTATAGGACTCATAAAAATACTATGAAGATTGGTTTTATTTCCAAAGGTTTTCCCGCTGTTTGTTATTGGGTAATAATGGTACTCTCTGATATTTCTAACCCTCTCCACTTTGTGTGAATTTTCCCCCCACCCCCTCTAACTGCAATGAGAAACAAAATAACCACCAACCTAGTACATAAAGTGACTTAAAAAAAAATTCTGACAAACCAGAAGAGACTCTTAATCTCACAAAACAAACTGAGGGTTGCCGGGGGAAGGGGGGTAGGGAGAGGGTGGTTGGGTTATGGACATTGGGGAGGGTATGTGCTGTGGTGAGTGCTGTGAAGTGTGTAAGCCTGACGATTCACACACCTGTACCCCTGGGGCAAATAATACATTATATGTTAACAAAAATAATTTAAAAAATTTTTCTATGCTGGAACATAGAAATACATGCACAAGAGTCTCCACCCACCAAAGGAATAAGAAGCGATTTCCTGAAATTTCCATAGGGTACACGGGAATGTTGGAAATCTAATGGCAAAACCTTTAAAAATATTTAGAGAATTGCAGGGCCTAAATTTCTTAGAAAGTTGCACAAAACTAACCCAAAATGTGGCTAAATTTGCCCCTATCTCTTTCAGGGCAATGGGTTCACAGAGAGAAGCCAGAGCCAAACGTGGAGTACAGTCTCAATGTATTCACTAAATTAATGAAATCGCTTTTACTATCTTGATGACATTGGTTTCCATTGACGTTTTTTCTGGGAGAATGTTTCTGACATAATCAAGAGCTTTTAGGAAAAGAGCAGGGAGTGAAACATAGTGTCTTGGTGGCATGTATAAACCTTTCAGGGATTTTCATTGTGACTGTTTGTAATGAAACAAAAGGGGAAAATGCAAGCAATTCAGCAAAGTAAAAAGAAGGACGTAAAGATACCGGGGAGTCTCTCCATCCAGTTTTTTTCTGAAATGTTGCAAACGCTCCCATAATGATCATATAAACATATAACTTTACAAAAATGTGATCATGGCTATACATTCAGATGGGACAGGCGCTTTTTTCATTTAACAGTATCTCATGATATTTTTTCCCCGTAAGAACTTATGTCAACCATCATGCTTTTAAATGATGTGTGGCATGCCATCACGTTACTGACGGACCAGCGAAAGGTACGCTCCTTTTCTGTTCGTACACGTAATGTGTATAAACATTCCCTTGATCCGCTATCTAAATGAGGTCCTTTCCTGTATTCATCGCACTTACGAATGTGCTGAACACCTCTCTCCCTGAGGTGAGTTCATGCCTCTCCACAAGAGCACATTGTGTCTGTTTTGTTCAGTAATAATTACCTAGAATGAAGCAGAATTTGGCACCCTGCGGGCACTCAATAAACAGTAGTTTAAAACGAATACATTTTTACCAAAAACATTCTAAAGAAAGGCTACAAAATGTATAAAGCTATGAGACATAAAAATTAAAATCATAGCTGAGATGACATTCTATGTCCATCAGACAAAAATTTAAAAGTCTAACAATAATTGGGGCGCTGGGCCGGCTCAGTCAGTTGGGCATCCAACTCGTGGTCTCATCCGACTCGTGGTCTCAAGGTTGTGGGATCGAGCCTCGTAACAGGCTCGGTGCTTAGTGTGGATTCTGCTTTTTCCTCCGCCTGTGTTCCTCCCCTGAATTGTGCTCTGTCTAATAAATACGTAAGATCTTTAAAGAAAAAAAAAGTCTAACAATATCAAGCGTCGGTGAGTAGGTAGAATGACGGGAATTATTTCTCATATGCTTTGGTTGGGTGTGTAAATTGATATTTTGAAAGGCAATTTGATACTGCCAATAAAGCTGAGAAGTGTGTCTTCTACAAACTGGCATGTAATTCCACTCCTAGGCGTAATTCTTAGCGAGACCTTTGCACAGGTGCACAAAAAGGTACGGATGAAACCCCTTTCCAGTGGCATCATTTGGATTAGCACAAAACAGGGAGCAATCTCCATGTACCCATAAGAGAACGTGTAATTTGTGTGTATGTAGACAACGGAAAACCACAGCAAGAAAGACAGAAAAGAAAGATCAGGCAAAAAACAAAGAGCTCAGTCTGTAAGGAAACATAATACAAATAAATATAAACACATCATCTACAAAGGTTTCATGCCATAAAAAAGAAACTAAGAATAGGAATTCATTACAAGAAAAGCTTGAAGTCAGGATGAAAGAACAATGAAAGAGAAGGGATAGTCCAAAGCGAGATAGAAAACCAAAATAATATCATTACAGGGCTAATAAACAAATATAGAAACAGCAAGCGTAAGAGGCAAGGCTGAAATTCAAATGAATAATAAAGAAATGGCTCAAAAGACTGTCACTGAAGGCAGAGGAGAAAGACAAAAGTATTGGATCAAGTTGGGAGCAGGTGGCAGCCGTCAAGGGTAGACCAAGATGGCCCGGTGGGAGGAGAGCTGGGAATAACACGGAGAGAATGGAAGATGCAGAGAAGACAAAGGGAAGGCGGGAAGGAGGGAAGGATGGAAGGTGGAGGAAGATTTTAGCGACACAGAAAAAGTTTTCTGGAAATGAAGGGAGGACTGAATCTGTCCATCACAAGAACACCCTGTGGTCCAAGAAACTTTGACAAAATGCTTAAGGTCAGTACAGCTCCGTTTCGCTTTTTAATTTCAAGGAGTCAAAGAAAACCACCCCAAAACCAAAAACCAAAACTTTAGGCATCCAGGTAGAAAAAGGGAATCCACCTACAAGGGGAAAAAATATCTGCTGCCCTCAGGCTTCTTCTCCAGAGCACCCAGTGCCAGAAGACAATGAATGATGCTTACAACATTTTGAGGAAGAGAAAGGAAGATAGAAGAATTATATCCAGCCATGTTGTTCTAGTAGCAAAGTCAGAGGCAGAGTCTCAAATATGAAAAAACAGAGGGAATAAAGTACCCATGAGCCTTTCTTAAGGAAATTACTTGACAGTGAAATCCAGCCAGCCCCAAAAGAAATCAAAATAATGAACTCTGAAAGGGATTAACTATGGTGAGCGCTGGAGTGTAGTGACGTGTACTGAATCCACGTAAATACGAAACGAAGACAAAACAACTAGGGGAATTACAGGCATAGAATGGAATGTTAATATCATTGTAAACCCTAAGAACAAAACAGAAACAACAAAACTTGTCAGGTGGGGTGGGGCAGCGGGGGGATTGGGGGAGAACACAGGAAGTGAGAGCCTGCCTCGCGCTGCCTATAATAGAAAGATCCTTCAAAAACACCATCATTTCTGCAGTTCTTAATGGCTTTCTTAATCTCTTCTTGTCTTGAAGTCCCTTTTGGGACCTAACATACCTTGTGGTAAAGAAATATTTACCAAAGTCCACATGTATCTTCAGCTTCACTTGAAGCTGGACTTGACAAGAACTTGGACTTAAACTTGGCCCCAGGCCTGACTGGCCGGGTAACTTTGAGCTGGTCATTAAACCCCTCCCTGCCTCAGTTTCCTCAAGTTGAAGCCAGGATGGTAAGAGTGCCTTCACGGAGCTGCTGTGAAGGCTGAGGAGGGGAATACCCAGCGAGGCCCGGCACACAGGTTAAATACGAGGATGCCATGTCTCCTTTACCTCTGGTAAATTCAAAGACATTTAAATTAAATATGTCTTATTTGTTAAAGGGAGCATGATTCTCTTCTTATAAAATTTTTTCTATCTATGTATCCACCCACCCAGACACCGAGGCAGCCATCCTTCTATATATACGAATAAAGACAGACCTAGAATTATGTTCGCCAAATGTTGCCTTTGATTATTTCTGGGTGGTGGATTTTGAATAATTTATACTTTCTTCTTTGTACTTTTCAGAACTGCTTATTTTTTTGGTAATGCTAATGCATTTTGTAATGGTTCTGTTTTTATGAAAACAATAAATTTATTAACAACAATAACAGAAAACAAGTTTTACTAATTTTCCAACACAATATTACATACACTCACTTCTCCAACACCTTGATCAACACTGGTTTTTGTTCATTTTTTTCCTCATTGACATTTTTCTCCGGAAAATTCTATATTCGTTGTTAAAAGTTCTATGTACCTTTGGCATATTTATGATTTTTCTCTTGTTTATGTGGCACATATTTTCTCAAGTTTCCCATTTGTTTACACAAAGTTTTGCTGTGCAAAAGCTTTCATGTTAATGTAATCAGATGTATCAATCTTTTTCTTTATGGTTTTCGGGCTTTACACCACGCTTAAAAGGAAGTCTCAATTTCAAGATTAAAAAATTTTCACACACATTTTTAAATCTAATACTGGATGCATATCGAATTTATTTTGGTATGAAGAATGGAAGGTTACAAACTTTTCCCCCCCAATGGCTGCCTCGTGAATTATCCTAATTACTGAATGAGCCACTCCCCAGCCCCACCACACTGTACAGGAATGCCTGATATCATCTGCTAAACTCACATAAAGATTACCTAATAGTAGTTGGGAAGATAGTGCCATAGTGTCTTAAATATTATACCTTTACAATTTTTTAAAGATTTTATTTTTAAGTCATCTCCACACGCAGTGTGGGGCTCAAACTTACAACCCTGAGATCAAGAGATGAGTATTCTACCTACTGAACCAGGGGGTACCCCTATAAATTATTTTTTATGTGGTACTGCAAGTCGTTTACCATAACTTTTCAAAAGAAAATATATACATATATATTACGTACATGTATACGCATATATATATCTATATATGGGTGTGTGTGTGTATTAGATAGACGTGCATATATCCAGATAGCTATGGATACATCCTTATATCCAGATATAAGGAAAGCAGATATGAATGCTGAATCTTCTTATCCAAAAACCAAAAAAAGAGCTCTCCATTTATTCAAGTTTTCCTTTATTTTACGCAATAAAGTTGTCCCATGTCCTTAGAGAAATCTTGAATATTTCTTACCACATTTAGTATGTGAGTAGCACAGAGGAGGCGCTTAACAATCAGACTCTCGCCAACTCTACTATTACAAAGGACTGTCTCTGGACTTGAAGGAGGCCTCAGGGCTGGGGGAGGTGGAGGGAGGATCAAAGCAAATTTTAGAAATAACGTCAAGACCTAATGGCTTTCCACAGCTGCCAATTTCTTCCGTTCACACTGTAGAGAACCCTGGCGTGAGGGAGACACTCTTACCTCTTGGCAAAAGATCCTCTCAATTTCGTCTAACGAGTGGTTTTTCCAGACATCTTCCGAGGAAGCAGAGCTGTGCAGGCACTCCCCTTTGGAATTCTTGACTGGGTGATTGTTCCATGAGATCTCTATTAAAACAAAAGAGCTTCCGCTTATTCATGTTGCCAGAGGTACATTTAAATATCCAGGGTTCCCCCTCCTCCACTGTTGGTGGGAATGCAAGCTGGTGCAACCACTCTGGAAAACAGCATGGAGGTTCCTCAAAATGTTGAAAATAGAACTACCCTATGACCCAGCAATTGCACTACTGGGTATTTACCCTAAAGATACAGACGTAGTGATCCGAAGGGGCACGTGTACCCGAATGTTTATAGCAGCAATGTCTACAATAGCCAAACTATGGAAAGAACCTAGATGTCCATCAACAGATGAATGGATAAAGAAGATGTGGTATATATACACAATGGAATACTATGCAGCCATCAAAAGAAACGAAATCTTGCCATTTGCGACGACGTGGATGGAACTAGAGCGTATCATGCTTAGTGAAATAAGTCAGTCGGAGAAAGACAACTATCATATGATCTCCCTGATATGAGGACATGGAGAAGCAACATGGGGGGTTAGGGGGATAGGAGAAGAATAAATGAAACAAGATGGGATTGGGAGGGAGACAAACCATAAATGACTCTTAATCTCACAAAACAAACTGGGGGTTGCTGGGGGGAGGTGGGATTGGGAGAGGGGGAGGGGGCTATGGACATTGGGGAGGGGAGGCGAACCATAAGAGACTATGGACTCTGAAAAACAACCTGAGGGTTTTGAAGGGTCAGGGGTGGGAGGTTGGGGGAACAGGTGGTGGGTAATAGGGAGGGCACGTTTTGCATGGAGCACTGGGTTTTGTGCAAAAACAATGAATACTGTTATACTGAAAAAAATAAATAAAATGGGAAAAAAAATAAATAAATATCCAGGGTTCCCTTTTCATCCTAACCTGTCCAGTAAAAATAGGACCAGAATGAATCAAAAGCATGTGAAGCCATGCAATAAATGGTATTGAAATAACTGGCTGAACAAGTTGGAAAAAAAAGTGAATCTACTTGCTATCTTGTGCTAGGATAAACCTTAGAATAAAAAGTACACCAAGTGATAACCCCAAGTAATAAAACCATGAAAGCAGTAGAAGAAAATTAAGATGGATATTACATAGCGTACAATCTCTGTGCGCAAAATCTTTCCAAGGGACACATTATTGCCCCAAATCGTTTAAATAATGGATAGGTCTGAGGGTACAAATATTTATTTTTTGTTTGGTTAAAAACACACACACACAAATCACAATGAAAGAAAAACAAGTGAGAAAAACTGTAGGTTAATTACCATGATGCATGAGTAGCTCTTACAAATCAATCAGATAAGTACTCACAGAACAATACACTGAGGTTATAAACAGGTAATTCACATGAAAAGAACTAAAAAACACAACAGATGTGTGAAAAAGTACTCAAACTCATTGGTAATTATAAGTCTAACGAAAACAAGTTAATTTTTTTCCACTTGTCAAAGAGGCATGGATACAAGGGAATGATAAAGAAATCAGTCTGGCTTATGTATAGAAAACCTGGGAACTAAACACTCTGAAATCTAGAATTTTACACAAATGGAAGTACAGGACTACTCAACAGATGTATACGGGTACAGGTATTTTCTGCACTGTTTAAAGATTTTTAAAAATTGAAACAATTTAAATGCCCATTAATAGAGGATTGGTTTTTTTAAATATTTTTATTTACTTATTCGACACAGAGAGAGACAGCAGAGAGAGGGAACACAAGCAGAGGGTGTGGGAGAGGGAGAAGCAGGCTTCCCACTGAGCAGGAAGCCTGATGTGGGGCTCGATCCCAGGACCCTGGGATCATGACCTGAGCCGAAGGCAGACGCTTAACGACTGGGCCACCCAGGTGCCCAATAGAGGATTGGTTTTATAACTTATGGCTCATCAAGCCTCTAAAATACCACAGACATGAAAAACAAAGGTGCCTGTCTAAATTAACAGGCGTGGAAAATTCTCCTTGATATATATTATTTCATGATTGGAAGAAAGGATGACTAGCATAATTTAATTTTCATTCTAATACGTATGTTGTGTATTTGCAGGTCTACCCATCCACCTATCCACCCACCCATCCATCCATCTACCCATCCATGCAGCAGAAAATAAATCGGGGAGGACAATACATCAAAATGAACACAGTGGTAGGATTCAGGTGGAAGGAATACGGGGATTGTTATTCGTGTTTTTTGCGGTTTCTGCCTTTTTTGCAGCCAGCTTGTATTACTTTTATAATAAAAGAGAATAAAATAAATCTAAAATATAGCCGTTTTCTTTCTCAAAGTCGACTGCAAAGAATCACAAATGGTTTCCCAGATTTATTTCCTAAAATGTCTGCAAATAAGCTTCACTCAAATTAAGCACACTTACAACGACTCAGCTGCAGTTAACAAACTGCCAGTCATCTGGAATTCCATTTCCTACCTCAAAAAACAACGGAAAAGAAAAGAAAAGAAAAGAAAAGCAAGAAAGAAAAAAGTAAAAGAAAAAGAGCTTCCCCCGGTGGACCCGCTGGCTATATAATGAAATACAAAGGCAGAACTTGGTCTGAAATTCTGTGGCCTTGGTGGGCCAGGCATTTGAAACTGGCATCTCCGAACACACACGAGAGCCTCATCCAGTGATGGGGAAGCGAACTCACAGAACCAGGTTCTGGCTCAGTTGCGCTCATGGAGCCCGGTTTTCGGACCCCGCATATTACATGTGTGTTTCAGTCCGCGGCACTGATGCTCTAACAGCGGTACACAAGGACACACAGCACACCGAGGGAAACCCGTTCTTGCTCCGTAAACATCAGGCCTCGGGGAGCTCACAGTCTAGGGACCCGTGTCGTTAAATCCGCTGCCCCAGACTAGCTACAGAACTCACCCATGCCTTGTTCAAGGGTGTGTCTTGTCATAGTCATGCCAGGCCTCACCCATCAGCCCAGCTTAATAATTCCTGCCACCTGCTAATTTCCCCCAAAGGGTCTATGCTGATGTGAACTGAGGTAGAGAGGAAATCCAAAGCTTACGTGTGCATTTACGTAGGTCATCGGTGCAGCAAAAGGAACCCCACCTCCCAGTGTCATTTCTTCAGGTGCCAGATAGATAGTGCCTTTTGTCAAAAGCAAGTGCTTTTGACAAGCAAGATGATTATTAGGAACATAAACATAGCAAAGCCAGAAACATGCAAAATGAACTGGAAACATTGTTCTATATATTTAGAAAAGTCAAAAGTTGTGGTCCCTGCAAATATTCAACCTAGAAACTCCCTGACATGGGTAAAAACAGCATCAAATCCACGAACAGCTCCTGATAATGCGTCCCTGCAGAACACATTTTCCCCAAAAAGGAACTGACATGAGCAGATCGTATCCTTATCATTTATAGTCCGTAGACAAAAGAAAAGCAGGAGTTCCTATGAGAAATAGAATCAGATATAAAGAAGTATGTGGAATTGTGTGCTTACTTAAGAAAATGAAATTTGGGGAAAAATGCAAATGGGGGCATATGCGTTTTAAGATATTATTTATTTATTTATTTTTAAGAGAGAGAGAGAGAAAGAGCAAGCGTTACGTGGCCAGGGAGGGGCGGGGGGTGGGAAACGAGAAAATTCCACATGGAGCGTGGAGCCCGATGCAGGGCTTGGTCTCATGACCCTGAGATCATGACCTGAGCCAAAGTCAAGAGTCGGACGCTTAACGAACTGAGCCACCCAGGCGTCCCAGGGACATATACTTTAAAATTATTGCTCTCTTGAGAATTATCTTCCCCAAAGCACCATATAGAAAATGAGTATTATTAAAACACAGTAAAAATGTCATCCTAGAAAAATCAGAAACAGTGTAGAATTTACTTATCTGTCCATGCACTTCAGGGTTGGAGTGCAAAGAGAAGAACTTCTCAGTGGAAGCTCCGATGTCAGATTCAGAAACTCTGAAAACAGTACGAAGGTGAGGAGACTCACTCGAGATCTGCTCACGGACTCTGCCACCTTCCGTCACCAGCTGCTCAGCCTTGTGCTTTTGGGTCCCCATTTTCAAGAAGTAATGGACAGAAATGCCACAGAGTTGCCAAGAGGATTGACGTGGTGATGACTGCGTAAGGCCTGGCACTCACCAGACACTTAGTACATATTAGCTACCTATTGATTGATGAGAAAGATCTCAAATGACCTTTCATTTGAAGAGAACAGGATCAATCTGGGAGAACAGTATCAATCAGAGCTAGAAAAACTCTGAAATTGGATGACAAAGCTCTGAAGCAAATCAGACATAAAACTGTCTCAGAAACAAATTCTGAACTAAAATGAATACAAGAGCTAACAAACAACAGTCAGGAGGGTGAAAAAGAAAAAAATTGTATCAAGTAAACAAAAAAGAAAAAAGGTAGGAAGGAATGCTTGCAAGAAAGTTACAGTCTAAAAAAGAAGACAGGAAGAGAAATCCAAGATACATGTTAAAGGTATCATTGGGAAGAAAATCTAACTACGGAATGGTTCAGATGCTAAAAACTGCAATTCCAGAAGTCTTCCTGAAATAAAAGACTCAAACATGCCAATTCAAATAGCATACAGTTCCTTACAGAATCAATCACAAGTGTCTAACATCATGACTCATTCTAGCAAAATTACTGGGTTCTAAATAAAAAGAAAAAAATATTACCTGGATATCTGAACAAAAACACCAAGTCACTAATAAGGGAAATAAAGTCAGACTGTCATCAAACTTTTCTTCAGCAAAACTCTAAGTCATCACGCAATGGGTAAGAATATTTAAAATCCTGGGGCACCTGGGTGGCTCAGTTGGTTAAGTGACTGCCTTCAGCTCAGGTCATGATCCTGGAGTCCTGGGATCGAGTCCCACGTCAGGCTCCCTGCTCGGTGGGGAGTCTGCTTCTCCCTCTGACCCTCCCCCTTCTCGTGCTCTCTCTCTCTCAAATAAATAAATAAAATCTTTTTAAAAAATTTAAGATCCTTAAGGAATGAAAATATGAACCAAGGATTTTATATCCATAACAATTTTTTGTTGCTTTTCATTTGTTTTAAACATTTTTATATAAATTCAATTAATTAACATATAATGTATTATTGGTTTCACAGGTACAGGCATATGATTCTTCAGTCTTCCATAACACCCAGTGCTCATTCCATCCCATGCCCTCCTTAATGCCCATCACCCAGTTACCCCAGCAACCCTCCAGCAACCCTCAGTTTGTTTCCTCTGATGAAGAATTTCTTATGGTTTGTCTCCCTCTCTGGTTTTATCTTGTTTCATTTTTTCCTCTCTTCCCCTATGATCCTCTGTTTTGTTTCTGAAAGTCCACACGTGAGTGAAGCCATATGATAATTGTCTTTCTCTGGTGGACTTATTTCACTTAGCATAATACCCTTCAGTTCTATCCACATCATTGCAAATGGCAAAATTCCATTTTAGATGGCTATGTAATATTCCAGTGTATGTATACACATCTTCTCTATCCCTTCATCTGTCGATGGACCTCTGGGCTCTTTCCGCAGTTTGGCTACTGTGGACATTGCTGCCATGAACATTGGGGGCATGTGCCCCTTCGGATCACTACATTCAGACAAACTGATTTTTTAACTGTATGGACCACATATAGACTGTCGTGAACATGTAAGAAATCAGAGGATGTCATTTCCGTGAGCACTTCACAAGAAATCTACCAGAAGACACGCCTCAAATAACCTAAAAGACAAGGGAAACCAAGCACGTGAGCAGAATGGGATAAAGGTTCTCGCTCCTAATGCGGCAGTTATATGGAAGCCAAGTCCGTGCAGGAAGACCTACTCCCTTACATACACAGAGAGAAATCAGAAGATGACTCAAAACCTAAAAGGACCTGTGACCTGTTCCATATAATGTCACTGTCTTCGTTTGATCGATACCCTGAGCAACCCGTCTGCTGCATTCCTTGGCTTTTTCCGAAACAGTTTAGTAAGGTGGGGATTCAAATTAGCCAACCCACGGTCCAGATGAAGGAATTTCTGTGATAAGCCAACCCAGAAGGGGTATGCTGATACTGTCATATCCAGACTTTGGGGCTGAGGATTTTGAGCTGATGGGATGGCAATGGGGAGGGGAGGGGAGGGGAGGGGCCGGCAGGTGCCAGTGGTTCCTCCTTCCCCACTACACTTAGTGAGCAGACCTCTGTGTTAATATAATGCAGCCTGCAGCCCCAAATTACTACAGCTGAGCCCTGAACAGCACGAGGGTTAGTGGTGCCAAACCCCACACAGTCAAACTCTGCATACAGCTTTTGACTCCCCCAAATTTAACTACTAATAGCAATAAGAACTCGAGCAAACACTGCAGGAACAGGAATATACAGAATAACCAGATATATACCTCGTGTTGAATCAAATTGACAATGTGTTTCATTGTGAGATGCATTATTATTTTATGTATCCCTAACGAACAGAAAAGTTGCCAATTACTTACAAGAAGATGGAAAAAAAATGAGAGTTCCATGCTGGAACTGAAACTATTACACAACTTTTCCTACTTAACAATTCCTAATGATATAAGCAAAAATTAGAAAAATCGGGGATGCCTGGGTGGCTCAGTAGGTTAAGCCTGCCTTCGGGTCAGGTCATGATCCCAGGGTCCTGGGATCGAACCCCACATCGGGCTCTCTGCTCTGCAGGGAGCCTGCTTCCCACCCCGCCCCGCCCCCCCCCCCCCCCCCCCCCCCGCTGCAGGTCTCTCTGCCTACTTGTGATCTTAGCCTATCAAATAAATCTTTAAAAAAAAAGAAAAGAGGGGCGCCTGGGTGGCTCAGTGGGTTAAGCCGCTGCCTACAGCTCAGGTCATAATCTCAGGGTCCTGGGATCGAGCCCAGCGTCAGGCTCTCTGCTCGGCGGGGAGCCTGCTTTCCGCTCTCTCTCTGCCTGCCTCTCTGTCTACTTGTGATCTCTCTCTGTCAAATAAATAAATAAAATCTTTAAAAAAAAAAGAAAAGAAAAGAAAAATTAGAAAGTAAAAATTAGAGTAAGTAAAAATAAATAAGGAAATAAGTGAATAAATAAGTAAATAAGGAAAAATAAGGAAAAAATTTACCAGCGTAGACTGAGGCAAGAAGAAACTATTAATTTGGGCAGCCAGAAAGTTCTGCTTCCAAATATAATGGAGTGGCCCATATTGAACCTGTGCTCTCAGCAGATAACAATGATAAACTCTGGCCAAAATATAAACAAAAAGCTATCTGACATCACTAGGGGGCAACTGACATCAACCTGAGTCCACGCTTGGAAAAACAGAGAAACACTTGATAGCATTTCTCCTTAGTTCTGGCTTTTTGCCTGAGGGCAGGTCTCAGCCAAAACGATGCTAAATGAATAGAATTTGGATATAAACCCAGGGTCCTGCTGCCTTTAGGAAACAGAAAACAGAGTTCAGGATTATACAGCAGCTGGAAAGTAAGAAAGTAAGGAAAACCCCGAAAAGAAAAGCACGGAGGAGGGCTTCTAACATCTGTGCATAATTTCTGCCAAGATCGTGGGCCAACCCCCGAACAGGACATGCACTGCAGACGATAAGACACCCAGCTAAGGCTAAAACAGCACAACAGAGATTTCAAGTGTGAAAGCCCTCAGGGGAGACAAAGATTAGCGTCTGAGAGCAGGCAAATCAACCGGCTGCTCAAACAAATGCTTAAATTCCTCAGAGGCACAAACCAGAATGCACAGTCTCTACAATGCAAGATTTGCTCTACGCAGGATAAATTCCAAAACCGTGAGACACGGGAAAGATGAAACAAAACAAAACAGGAACCTGTGATCCCTGTTCAAGAAAAAAACGAAACAAAATAAGGAATCAATAAAGATCAGACTCAGAGATGATCTAAATGTTGGAATTAGCAGACGAAAACTTGAAAACATTTAAAAGTTTAAATTTCAAAGTCAGTGTTTGAGAATATAAAGGAAAATATACTCTTAATGAGCGAACAGATAGAAGATCTGAGCAGAGCAAGAGAAGCTGCATTCTGTCTCTATAGCCTATAGAAAAGCACAATGTGTAACAGCGATATAACAAGACAGGAAAGATGAATCGGAAATACTGATGGTAAAGTTCTTATACTTCATATGAATTAGTATAATACTAAGTATAATACTATTTGAAGGTAGACTAACTTATTAAAGATGCATAATAGAATAAAAAGTATCCATTTACCCAATGTTCTTTTTTTTTTTTTAAGATTTTATTTATTTGACAGAGAGAGATCACAAGTAGGCAGAGAGGCAGGCAGAGAGAGAGGGGGAAGCAGGCTCCCTGCTGAGCAGAGAGCCCAATGTGGGGCTTGATCCCAGGACCCTGAGATCATGATCTGAGCCAAAGGCAGAGGCTTAACCCACTGAGCCACCCAGGCGCCCCTACCCAATGCTCTTGAAATTAGGAAAACTCTACTGGAAAAGTGTCGGAGGCTGGTATAGGTGGACTGGGAAGAAAGGAGAGTATCGTAATGTAAAAGGCAATGATCCCATCTTGGATAAAATGTAAAAGGTACATACTACTTTACCGAACATTTTTATTGAGAACACACGTTCAGTAAAACAAGATGATAAAACAACAGACCGAGAGGGGAAAGTAATATAGTAGACCAAAGGAAAGGCCATGATAGAAGTAATAAATAAAGTAGAAATAGCATGGAATAAAATCGACCTTGGCAAGAATCAAATTACGGGTACAGATAAAAGGCCAGAGATGATCATCGTGACCTCAGAGGAAAAGATCAGAGAGAGTCCAGTGCTTTGAGATCATTTGATGCAGAAGACAAAGACAACCCAACATAAGGATAATTTGTATCCCTAAGTTAAAGATCAGAAAAATGAAACCAAAGATCAAAACCAAAAATCAAAGATATATCATACTCCCAAAAAATCTTGAAATGAAAAAAATCATTGGATCTGCCGATTAAAAATACACTGTACTTTGGAAAACATACCGAAGGTGCAGCAGCAAGAACCATCCGACCTCTGTTTCTGAAACTCAGGGACAAATAATTCTTTGGGGAAGCCAGCTAAAAACAGCACATCCCCAGTGAGAAAATTAGGCAAGACTCAGGCTTCTCCATAGCCAGACTCAGTATCACAGACAGTGGGTCAAAGTCTCTGATGTTTGGAAGCGGGAAACTGTGACCCACGGGTATTAATTCTAGCCAAGACGTATTCAAGTCTTCATTTCAATTCCTACTTTTCTTTTTTTTTTTTTTTTTTAAGATTTTATTTATTTATTTGACAGAGAGAGAGCACAAGCAGGGGGAGCAGCAGGCAGGGGGAGAGGGAGAAGCAGGCTCTCCACGGAGTGGGAAGCCCGATGCGGGTCTCGATCCCAGGACCCCCTGGGATCATGACCTGAGCCGAAGGCAGCTGCTTAACCCACTGAGCCACCCAGGTGCCCCAATTCCTATGCTTCTTTAACACTCAAGGATAAAGGAAAAGCAGAAAAGTAGAAACTTATGTAAAACAGCATCGATATGAACCCATTTTTACAAATGTCTTTCTTCCTCTCTGTCTCTCCTTTCCACAGATCTGCATGGAAAGATGCCAGGAATCGTGCTGACTGTGGTTGATTCTGGGGGCTAGGGTGGGCTCGTTTACTTCGATCCTTTCACTTACCTGCCTCGGTGCCTCCCTCCCAGGACTGTGGTGAATATGGAAAGAGACAGTACAGGAATGAGCTTAGCCTAAGGCCTGGCATGGAGCAAATGTTTGGTAAGTGTTGGTAACTTATTTATGATGAAAATTTTCTATAATCAAGTGAGACACCACCTTATGCTTCAAAATGCATAGCCTATGGGCAAAATGCACGGCCTGTGCTTCAGCCCCACACCTTTCCCCCCAAAGGCCCTTGGACCAGAATGCGCTCCTTCCCCCCATGCTTGTCACGTGCATTCTGTGAACTCTGGTCCCGCAGAAGGGCCTCCTAGCTCTTACCTGGATACCCGCTTCCTCCTGTGAACACCCAGGACATTTTGTTCTTCCCTCTCAGGCATTTCAACAGTCTGCTTTGGAATTAAACAGCTCAAATCTCAACTCCATCAAAAACACACTGCACGACTTTGAGGACTTCATTTAGCACCCTTGGGTCCACATTTTCTCATCTGAGAAATGGGACAATAATACCCAACTCACAAAGTTACTGAGAATACAAAGTACGAAGGTACTGAGAGAAATCAAAATCAAAATTAAAGCTGATAAAGTGTCTACAGAAAGCATAATAAATAAAAGCTTTTTATTATTATATTCTTTATGTGACTTATTTTATGGCTTACCTGCCCTGTCTTTTAAAAATACACACACATACACCTGCATGCACATACTCCTTAAAGATACAGTATGCTCCTGGGCTTTGAACCCAGGGAAGGTCCTAATGGTATAAGGATCTGCATGTGAACTAAAAAAACATGAGGGATGAACCGGTCCTTGGAAGATCATCTTATCCAGTAATTCCCAAAACTCGAGAGACTTTAAGGAGAGCTCGGTCGTCTGCTCTAAGTGATCATAGGGAAATTGAGCTAAAATCTGGGATTTGTCCCTGTTAAGTTTGCTAGTGAGGCGAATCTGAGCATTGCAGAAGATGCTCAATTTTTGTTTTATCAAATTACACAGGGATGAGTGACAATGCATGCCTTGAATGAGCCGTTTGCAGGTGATAAGGCCCTGAGGCAACCAACCACTTGCCTTGGATGACCAAAGGCACAGTGGAGGCAACTGCTTTCTTCATAACATCCTCAGGGAACCGGACTCCACTCTCTCCAGAACTATCCAGCAGGTGTCAATAACTCTGGGCACTTTATTGATGAGGCTGGGATAAACGCCATCAGCGCGAGGAAAAATCTTCCTTCCCAAGGTTCAGGCCTGTACAAGCCTGGCTTCACATGTGTGTGTAGTACAATGCAGAAACTACACAGCGACTCATCCTTTTATATAAAGATTTTTCCCATCACAAAAGGAGTAACAGGTTCATTATATAAATTTTTGAAAATATAGAAGCAGCAGAAAAAAGAACCAAACAACAACCCAGAGACACATCACTTAAAAGACAATCTGTATTCTAGAATTCCTTTCCCATAATGTACTGATACTCCGCGTACACTTTCCGTGTTACCATTAACTTCACGGAAATCATCGCTCGTGGCTGCACGTTTTACCGGGTGGATGTGCTGTGACTCACTGAATCCTTCTCCTGTGGTTAGACACTTATGTTATTCTTCTTAGTAACAATGCCATGGCTATCTCTGTGCATAAGGCAGTTTCGTATTTGAAAGTACTTCCTCAGAACAGAGTCAGAGAAGAGGGATTACCATGCCAAAGGACACTGAAATCTTTAGCTGTATGCTTATAAAACGCTCACCTTGACTTCCCCCAGAATACTTAAGATTCAAGTCATTATTCATACTGAGGTTCCTCAAGAAAACGTTATAATCCACTGCGGTGTCCTTACCAATGTTGTAATGTTGTGCAAACCTAGAAGAGAAATGCTCTTTGGTAATCAGAAATTATGAGACAGAGAATCTGAAATGAAGCAAGGTCTCCTTGAACACCGGGGCTGGTGTTCATTTTACTGTGTATCTAGCTAGAGCTGAAATTCCAAAGTGAACCCCGGGAAGCATGACTGCGAGACGAAAACACAGACGCTGCGGAGATCGCTGTACTTGGCCTACCGAGGCCCGTGTAAGATTCCAGTGGTACGGACACGTCTCAGGTCCCGGTTTTCTCCCTTCTCTGGCAAGAGAAAGGGGCAGCCAGGGCTCAGGCTGCACGTGGACAGCAAAAGTGGGTCCCGCCTGCCTTTAATAATTACGGGGCAATGATCTGGACCATGAGTCGGTTAGCAGAAAGGCTCCATAACCAGTGACAGCTAGAGCTGGGGGTAGGATGGAACATAGCCCACCCTCTTGACCAAGCACAGCATATCACAGAGACAAACTGAAGCCCTGTTCACTGTGTCAGGGGCAAAACTTTCCTTGGAGCATTCTATGATTTCCACAGAGAGAAAAGAACATTATTCAAACACATAACCAGGGTGCCTGGGTGGTTCAGTCAGTTGAGCATCTGTGTTCGGCTCACGTCATGATCCCAGGGTCCTGGGATCGAGCCCTGCATTGGGCTCCCTGCATAGTAGAGAGTCTGCTTCTCCCTCTCCCTCTGTCCCTCCCCCCTGTTCATGCTCTCCCTCCCTCTCTCTCTCTCACGTGCCCACACAATCTCCTCGCAAATAAATAAAAAAATTTAAAAACCAAAAAAAACCCACTTAATCAGTGTCTCTCCCTAAAAATACTGAGATACTCTTTTTTTTTAAAGTTCAGATAAATAATGTTTGGATTTTTTTTTCTTCTTAAGATGAATATTCTGTTATTCAAATCTGCCACTTGATAAATGGTTTTCTAGATGATTTCTGCATTATTACATTTATAAAAAATTGACAGTTTTTAAATGTTTGGTTATATTATCTCCATATGTGTTGGTTTCTATAATTACCTAGTTTCATGCTGCTTTCTAAAAATTTAGTAATTATCACTTAAAGTATTTGTTATTTTTCTGTTTTCCAAATTTAACAAAGAGTAATGTCATGTATTCATTTCAATGCATACCTTTTTTTTTCCACTTTGATGAATCTTGCCTATTGTTCTAATAAGAAAAATTATCTGGAGACAGGATAGCTGCCAGATGCTCACGCTCAAACTCCCCCAATAGCCGTATCTTTCATCCACCCTCTCTGCCTTGTGAAAATACGGCCATAGGCTCGGGGACGCAGGAGGCTGACCTCCTGTGCTCCTTCGTGTTTGGGCTGCCATCCTAAGGAAAGCTTTGGCTTCTCTGCTGCTCCAGCAACATGTCCAGATCCTGATAAAAATCTCATCCCCAACTCCCCTGTTCTCTGTAAAAATTCAGCATTCCTTCAGACTGCTATCTCCTCCGCGAGAATCCTGACCTCTCCTAACGCCCAGCCCCAGCCACCTTCATAATACCGGCCACATAGTCATTGAGGACACACAGACAGAATCCCATGGTAATATTTCCTACAGATAAAATGTCAAAGGGCGTCTGGGTGGCTCAGTGGGTTAAGCCTCTGCCTTCGGCTCAGGTCATGATCTCAGGGTCCTGGGATCGAGTCCCGCATCGGGCTCTCTGCTTGGCAGGGAGCCTGCTTCCCTCTCTCTGCCTGCCTCTCTGCCTACTTGTGATCTCTGTCTGTCAAATAAATAAATAAAATCTTTTTTAAAAAATATCAAAAATTTAAGCCTCATACTGCCCAGACGTGCAGTATCCCACAGGCTTTTTTATAGGAATAAAGGCAGGGGAGGCAGCATCCTTCCTGAGTGAAAGGGCTAGCGCCGTTTTCCCAGAGCCCTGTGCTCTGGGCAGGACAGCCGGCACACCTGCACAGACCTGCAGGCGAGTTGGTCATGCAGGGAGGCCAACTGTAGGGGACAAAGGGAATGACACCCATGGACCCATAAACCTCTCTAGCGTCACCACCTACAACTAGCCGTGGGCTTCACTGGTCGGCTCAGGCGGCCAGCTGACCCTCAGTGAGTCTGTCGGCTTTTCAGGCTGCTCATCCGTTATTTTATCGGGATTCAAATACTTCAGTATACAAGGCAACCGAGCGTGGAGTGTGAGAGATGGGAAAGGAAAAGCAAAAGCAAAACCCAACCGGTCTCAGGGCAGTGTGATTAAGTATAAAACTGGCGATGATTTTCTCTCTCACCTCTGCTCCATACACGCTGCGTGGTGTTCTGCTGCCCAAAGAGAACTGTTTTCCCAGGAATAAGGCACATTCCTGGAATGTCCATGACCGTGATGGTCACTGCGGGACAAGCACCTACTCTGTGCCAGGCGCATCACAGGCCCACTGTGCACATCACGGGGAATCCTAGCGCCAGCTCTGCAAAGTGGGCTCCTCGGTCTCCACTTCTTTAAGAGGAAGCTGGGTCTCAGAGGAGCCCAGGAGCCTCCCGAGGTCCTAGGCCCGGGAAAGGCGTCCACAGACCTGACCCCAGGCATGCCCGACTCTATAGGCCAGGCAGGCATTTGCCGCCGCCCTGAGACGCAGAGGCTGGTGTTCAAGAGAAAGCTGTTTCCGATAAAAGAAAGGATTCAAAAGTGCATTGTGTTTCCTGCTCAAAAACTAAAAAGGCCAAGTTAATACTGAAGCATCTTCTCAAGGAAAGAGTATATTCTTGAGCCTCAATAAAGAAAAGCATTAAAGCAATCGAAGAAATGGTCTACTTTTGATCTTCTGCGTTTCTGTTCTAAAGAAAAGCAATTCCATTATGTTAAGTTTCTCAAGCCTTATCATGAAAACAGTATTGTTGCTGAGGCTTAAAAAAAATCTCAAATAAAAATTTGTGGAGTTCTTTATTATTCGATACTTATGAGATGGGGAAACAGACAGTAACATTTTTTATAGATTTACTAGGTTGGAGACTGCAGTGCCAAACACAAGGTTTATTGTCAAATAAAACACTGTTTTGTTTTTTGATGGCCTGTTTTAGAAGAGTGTTGCTTCTGTTCTATAATTGCGTGCACAAAATTATTTAATTTGTTTTGTTTGGATCTTATTCTGGACACTTTCCCAGTCGGAAAGATGTAAAAATTAAAACATCTATTATGTCCTTTTATATTCTGAGGTGGGTTATAGAGAGGAAGAAAGAAGAAAATATTCAAAAGACCAGGCAATACCTATTCTTTTTTAAAAAGTCACCTTGCTTCTCAGCCCCCATGATGCCCAGGCCATGGTCACGTGCCCCCTAAGCTTGCTTGCCGCAGGAGCAACTTCCTGCACTCCTTCCAGAAGCAATGTCGTCTTTATGACACCGTGCGAACGCAGCCACCAGTATCATCGGGATTTATAACTGCGGCGTGACGCGAGACTCTTCGGCTCAGAGTGAAATAATAAGCCTGGATACTTCTGTTAACAGCCTGGGGGATACTTGGAAAGGGGGGGAAAGGCAGGAAGAGGAAGAGAGCCTGTTGGCCAAGTACCACAGAAATGAAGTTAAACGTGGGCCCCCTTCTAGTGACTTCCATTCAAAGCTCAGGCAGCCACAGAAACCAAACCTTTGGCTTCTTCTAAATGATCTGGAACTTATTGGATGCTCGACACAAAACAACAAAAAACGAAGCCCGTGCAGGTTTCTACACGCTGCCCTCGGGTGAGCAGCAGGTTGGGGTGGGGGTGGCTTTCGAAAGCCATGAAACAGCTAAACGTTTAGTTATTCACCGTCCCCCTGCTGCAATGTCCCCTGGACCCCAGCAACAACTGTCCACAGGGGAAAGTTAAGTTTCTGTTATTATATCAGGAGGGAGAGCCAACAGGGAACACATCGACCAAGGAATAATTCCTGAAATTTGTTCTTCTCTATCCCCGGGCTTTGAGTCAACATCAACTGTGAACTGGAAACACGGGGGACGACGGGCGTGGGGCCAATCAGGGAAGGAGAGACAACTGGTGATGGATTACTGAAATAATCAAGATGTGTTCTGATCTGCAGGCCAGATGACTGCCACCCTGGGGACTCTCAGAATCCGAATCATTAGCTCTCGGATCCGCGCATTCGCGGAGAGTGCCACCAACAGAGGAGACATGCCACGAGAGCCTCTTTTAAACAGTCAAGACAGAGCCGGGGGAGGGGGTGACGTCTGGTCCCAGTGCACCTGCCAGGCCCCACTTTGAAACTGGGCTAAGTTCTACTGAGCCACCTCTCCCCAGATCTCCGCTCACTTACTTTCTGTATTCGTCACTTTTCATCTTCAAACAGAAGGTCTCCAGAACTTTCCTCAGCTCACAGGGCTGGATCAGACCGGTCTTGTTAACATCAACGAGCTTCAAGGCTTTGATAACAGTTTTAATGTTTTTGAAAATCTGTGTAGGAAAAAGTGATTTCGGAGAAGTCAAAAGACCCCGTGTTAAAACCAAAATGGTCATTAAAAAAAAAAATGTGAACATTTTTAAGCACTTCTTGTAAAATAAATGTTTTCAAAGGCTCACAGTTGCAGGGATGGCAAAAGGACATGTCTATGGAGAAAAGAAGACTTTGTACTTATCGCATGTTTGTAAAGCCGTTTTCTTGGTAAATGGTCTCAGTAAGTTTTTAAAAAGTCTTTCTGATGCAAAGCAGTCAGTCTCATACACAATTCATTCCCTTTTAGAGCCGTGTGAAAAATCTTTTCTGTTGACCGGTGCTTAAAAACTAAAGTTCAGGCAGGGCTGAACTTGGACGGTCGTCATTGTTGCAGTTACACATGCAGGTTGTTACTAGGAGCTGCGAAACAGTGCTGTGCCTTTCTACCCCTGAATTAAAAAATATATATATATATATATATAGTAGAAAAGTTGCATAGATGTCTTTCCCAAACTCAGCAAGGGCATATTTATTGGGCATACAAACATGAAAGGCATTTGGATGAGCCAAAAGAGGATGTGGGAATTCAGAGTGCTAAGCTATGGGCTTACCCCAAAGCTACTGGTACTTACAGGACAGGAACCTCGCCAGGCCTCACGGGTGCCAAGCACGGAGCTATGTGATCAAATCCCCCCAACCCACAGGAAGGAAGTATCACTCCCCGTTGTTAGAGAAAACTAAGGCTCAAGGAGGCTACATGAGTCACCGGACATCACCTGCATCGACGACGACGATACCAGGATTCTAATGCAAACCAACCCTTTAGCCAGGGTACTGGAGGAGGAGACAAGACATAAAATAAATATTCGTGAAGCTGAGCTGTGGGAATGAGAGCCGGATAACAGGGAGAGCACAGAGCTGGAGGCCGTCACAGAAGGGAACGGGCACTTCCGGCCTGAGTCATCCGGGAGGCTTCCTGCAGGAGGAGGCATCTGAACTGAGAAGGGTGGCTAGGGCAGCACAGGAATGCATTCTGCACGGTGGTACGTGACGGCTGGGGACGGGATTGTGGATGAAGAGTGATGGAGGGCTGGCGTAGCAGGGCTTCACCAGGTCTGATTCTGCGCCCTGGGCTAGATCAAGTCCATCCCGAGTCTAGAATCGGGTGATCAGTGCCTCTCAAGAAGAGGCTTGGGGAAAACACTAAGAAGAGCAGGTTGTTCTTTTTTTTTTTTCTTGTTATTAACATCCCTGTCTTCCTCAACACTGCCTCTGCCAGCTCCCCTCACTGGACTCCGTCTGACTGGGGAGGAACCCCCAGCAGCCTGCTCCTGGGGTGGCTGCCCTCGCGCTCACACCTGAGCAACCACGAAGCTGGTGGGAGGACGGCCACTGCTCCCTCTTCTCCCTGGCTGCTTGGACCTGAGTCCCAGGCCCAACCGCCCCGTCCCTGTAGTCACCACCGCGTATGTGCCCCTCCGCCCGCCTCAGCCCCGGGAAGCCTGCACCCAGGTTAAGCCAGCTCAGTGCCTTTTCCAAGCACCTGATGTGACCCATTCGACGCTCTCCTGGGTCCCCTCACCCGAGGGCGCTATGTGTTCCTGCTTTGCTGTGTTAGTCCCTCGCCACCCCCATCCCGACTCTGACTACCTTCTCCCCTCTCCTGACCTCCCTTCCTGTGCCCCCTCCTTCCCACCACTGACAGCCTTGCTCCTTATTTACAAGAAAGACCAAAATGGCTGTAAGACGACAGCCAATGGCCTGGTCCTCCCCAGCATGTGTTGGACTCCAAACCCATGGGAGGGGCCTCCCCTCCTGGGTCATGATGCCGCCCACCGGACACGCCTGACCCCATCCCCACAGCCACGCTGCCTCACTCACATCTCCCCACAAGCTGCGCCCCTCCAGGCCCCACAGACTGGCTCCTGGCAGCCTCCCACCTCTTCTCCCCCACCGCGTTCCCCCCACCCCGCTCGCTGCTCTGGGGCCACACACCAGCCCCTCCACTGTTCCTCCTCAGTGCCGGGCTCCTCCTGCCTCAAGGCTTTTGCCTTTGCTGATCTTTCTGCCTAGAACATTCTTCCCTGGATACCCACTGCCTCACTCCCTCACTTCATCCAGATCTCGGCACACCTGTCATCTTATCAGAAAGGCCTTCCTGACCACAAGGGTAAGTGAGGACCCCACCTCCCACCCCCCACGCTCTGATCCTCGTCCTCCCAGTCCTTCTCATCAACTGATTTCATGCTCATCTTGACTGTCCGTCTGTCTCTCCTTCGGGAACGTCAGTTCCCTGAAGCTGGGTTCAGAGCTTTGGCTCCAGGGTCTGGCTCAGTAACTGTTTGAGTGAATGAATGAATCTGTCTTCTTTTGGGGAGAAGGCCACGCCCTAGGAAGCTTTGCTATCCCCCCTCAGGGCCGATCCTGGATGTAAGAATGCCTCGGTCTACCATCGATGTGAAATGATTCTAATAATATCATCCTTGAAGACTATGAGTGCAATGTCTGTTCCGTGCAAAGCCCCATGCGAAATTCCAGACACATCTCCCACTGCTACCAACCGGGGAGCGCTGGCTGAAACCATCTTACTCTCCCGCCCTGGGAATGCCCAGCGAGGAGGAGGGGGCTTGGTGTCCGCGGGGGCGAGGCTGGCTCTCGGGTGTCCTCCCTCAGCCCAGCGGCTTTGTCTCAAAGAGCAGAGCCGCGGCCGCCGAGCACCCTTGCCCGGCGGTCACACAGGACCCACGGCACCTTGTCTGCTGCCAAATCCCGATTCACCTCTTCTGGTAAAACGGAGGACATGAGGCGATGCGCTTTTTTAAACCCCCGAAGCAGCCCATATGGGTCTCCAGCGTGGAAAGCCAGGAAGCAGCGAGTCTGGCACAGAACTCACACCCACCAGAGGTATGTCTCCAAGTTTCTTATCATTTGTCAGACTGAAGTTTGGCAAGATCTGAATTGAGCTGCAGATGGCGGGCTTATCGAAGGCGGGCGAGTTAGGGCCACGGTGTACAAGACTCGTCCTGTCCGTGACAGGAGAGAGGAGGAAAGTGTACAGGAGCCAAGTGGCCGGGGTCATGAGAGGGACGGTGTCCCTGCCCCACCCCATTTCCCTGTTCCCTGGAAAAGGGAGGAGAGGCAGGAGACGAAAAGGTAAGGACAGAAAAATTGGATGGCGTGGGCAGCCTCTAGCTCCTTTCTAGGCCAGCGAGACGTGTGCCATTTTGGTCGAAGTGGGACACGTCTGTCTTAAGAGCCACTGTCTCTGAGCCTCCTGCTTACCCCCCACGCCAGCCAGCTCCAAATCCCACAATCTCGCCCCCTCGCACAGTCCCTGGGCTCCAGCCACAAGGAACTACCCAAATTCACAAGCATGGCAGGCTCTCCGGCATATGCTGGGAAGCCCTCACCAGGCCTGCGAAGCCCTCCTTGATCTGACCCTCCCTACCTCTCGTCCCCACCCCTGCTTCCCTCCCCTACTCTCTCTGCTCCGGCTGCCAGGCCTCCTGGTTCTCTCCTCCTCCCGTACCAGGCACGCTCATCCTTCAAGACTGTTGCACCTCCGATCTCTTCCTCCCGACAGCTCCCTCCTGGCCTTCATTCAGGTCTGTCGCATACCACCTGCTTCCCACCGAGGGAGGTCCGCACGAAAGTCCGCTCTCATCCCTTCCTGACCCCTCACTTCCTCTCCGTGTTCGTCTATGCCCGGACCACTTCACGTTTCTTTCTGTATTCGTTGCAGGCCAGGTCTGCTGCCCCGGGCCCTTCCCTGATCCCGCCACTGTTTCTTCGAGAGCCTGAGTCCTCCCTCTGGCTTTCCTAATTACGCTTCCTTCCCAGCGCTGAAGCCCAAACTTCGGTCTTGCCATCCGTGTGTGTTCCTGCCTGAACCAGGTCCCCAGCTCCCTATCCAGCCTCTGCTCTCCCGGGCTCCATCCCTCAGTCCCCACTGCTTCGTGGGAAGGGACTCCAGAGGGCCAAGCCCCGGGAGAGATGCCAAAACTGAGGCACAGTCAGCGAACAGAAAGGAGCCGCTGCCTGTCGTTTCCTCCTTCCAAACCCAGCAGGTTGCCCTGCCCGGGGCAGAAAATGAGCTCTTGTTCTGCTTTGGCCCAGAGGTGGGCCTGAAAGGGGGCTCTCCTAACCTGATGGCGCAGCCTCCGGATGCCTGACGCCCTTTGCTCTGCCCCACATGCGGCGGACTCTTGTCTCCCACCTCTTTTTGTACGCGTGCAAGCTAGCAATGGTTTTTACACTTTTTAATGGTCGAAAAAAGTCAAAAGAAGGGTATTTGTGACATGTGAAAGGAGAGTTTCAAATTGCAGTATCTGTAAGTCAATGTTAATGGTGCCCAGACAGGCCCGTTCAATTGCACGGTGGCTCTGGCTGCATCCCCTGCAAACAGAGGCAGAGCGGAGTAACGTCTGGTCCGTAACGACAGCAAGACTTCCTAGCTTTACACAGCAAGTTCGAGGCCCCTATTCCACTCTCCCCCACGCACTCCCACGTCGATGGAGGTGGTGGTGAGTGTTGGGAGCTTTTTGTGCACCAGGACAGGGGAAGCCCTGAGGATTTAAAAGAAAACCAAAACAATAGCTACTTACACCTTTAAATTAAAGACTCCGGAGCCAGGAAATGGGCCTGAGGCTATGAAGGAGCTGCTCTCTGTCTTCTCTTCCCAACCATCTTCCCAACCTCCTGTGCTGGCACCCTTCAGTCCCAACACCCTTCCTCCCCACCCCAAATCCCAGGCCCACCCATGAGCTGCTGCCCATGGCTCTCCGAGCCGCATGCCAGGCTGGGTGCCGGCCACCATAGCCCAGCTCTCCACCCCCCTACGTCCCCCAGCTAATGCTAGCTGGCGGTCTCCCCCTCATCCTGGTCCCCGCTCCTCCTTCTCCCTCCCTGGCCCCCGCTGCATGGAGCCCCTGCCTGGAGTACCACAGCAGGGCAGTATGTGACCCTCTCCATGTCCTTGGAGCCCCAGGCTGGGGAGATGTCCAAGGACAAGGGGGAGGATGGGCTGGGCGGTGAACCAAGCATCTAGGGACGGGAACCACAGCAAGGACAGACTAAAAAGCCTAGATTCTTCCATCTGGACAGCAGGGCTGGGGAATCGTGGGCTGGAAAGCTTTAAGTTCTGCACTGTGGCTACACAAGGCAGGACTCATTCACCTAACGTTCCCAGAACAGAAACGAAGCCCTATTTCACATGGGAGGGAAGTGAAATGGGGGGGGGGGGGCAAGAGGAGTAAAATTAAAATATTCAAAAAAAGATTTAGATGAATTTATGGAAGGCAGACTCTTAAGTGCTATTACCAGAAGCAGAGAACATTTGACCTTAAAGAGTGAGGCGGGGACATGGTGGGGGCAGCGGGGGAGGGTTGCTGGTAGAAACCTCCCACAGGTATGATGGTGAGCGACACCGAGAACCACAGAAACTGCTCCTGGCGGCAGCGGCTCCCCACCCCCACCACGACGCCAGTGCCTCAGTGCTTCCCTCCCTCCCCACGAGGACCTCCAGACAGTGTCGCCCATGCCCAGACACTGGCTCTGAGCTGAGACTTCAAACCCCAGCTCTGTGCTATTTTTCAGGTAACCCTGCAGCAGTAACCTGACCACGAAGCTTCAGTTTCTTCATCTGTGAAATGGGAGTGAATAAGGGCACCCTGTGAGCTGTGGTTGGGAGGAAAGCAGCTTAGGTGTGCAAGCACTTCAGGTGGCATGTCATAAACGGCAGCTGCAGACTGGGACCAAAGGCTGAGGACAGAGTTCCAAGCGACCAAACATCCGCATACCTGTGTCAAGAAATAGTGAGTACCGCTGCTCATCCCGCCCCAGCCAACTCCTCCAACCCCTTCACTGCCCCCCTGCCCAGCCCGTTAATAGGAGCCTTGAGAGGACATAAGGTGTTCAGTAGGCAGGAGTCCAGAACCAAGGATAGGGCCTGGATTAATGAGTATTTGTTGAATGGATGAATGTATGTATATATGAATAAATGGATGGATGGATGGACAGATGGATGGATGGATAGATAGATGAGAGGGCGGATGGATGGATGGATGATGGATGGATGGATAGATGGATGGATGATGGGTAATAGATGGGTAGGGGATGGATGGATGGATGGATGGATGGATGAATGATGATGGATAGATAGATGAGAAGGTGGATGGATGGATGGATGACGGATGGATGGATGATGGGTAATAGATGGGTGGGGGATGTATGGATGGATGAATGATGATGGATAGATAGATGAGAGGGTGGATGGATGGACGGATGATGCATGGGTGATGGGTGGATGGATGGATGGGTGGATAGGGTGACTGCAGTATTCACGGAGAAGAAGCTTCAGTAGGTCAAGGAAATCCTTGTACAGATGGACCAGGAACCTGCAAGAAGGGGCATGTGGGCATCTCATCTCCCTGGGGACTCAGTGATCTGCTGTACACCTTCCTGGGGAAAGGAACGGAGAACAGGTCAGAGACAGCAGAGCAGAGTGGGAGGGGCCGATGAGTGCCAAGTGCAAACCTCCTGCGGTCGCAGATGACATGTGTAAATTTCCAGTGGATTGACTGGAGACCAAGAAAGGCAGAAGGCCTGAGTTGTCCCCCTCCCAGGGGCTGCTCCTCAATGAAGGGACCCATACAGCCTGAGGATGTGCAGTGAACCACCCAAGAGTAGAGCTGAGAAGGTCTAGAGGAGTTATGCCAGAGGTGACCCTCCTCATCAGGGAACTGTACAGTCCAAAGCCCCCTCCCCAGCACAGCCCCCCCCCAGCATAGCCCCCCCCCCAGCACAATTATAATAACTCCCCATGTGCTACCCACAGAGGACACCAGGACCCCAGTGAAGGAAGAGAAAGGCACACTCCCTTTCCTCAGCCCTCATCAAAGACCCCAACTACAACTGGCGGGGAGAGGGACAGAAGGACCAGCGAGTAAGCGCGGGGCAGGACCCTGGGTTAGGAAAAGGGGGAAGAGATGGCCCAGTGGGCCTGGAGCTGAGCTCAAGGTTGAAACTGGACTGGCCTGTGCTAGACTCTTATAACTAAATGTGACCAGAAAGCCATGAGATCTGCCAAAGATACCCTTAAGGAATGAAAAGGCAGATTTGCTAACGCCTGCTTGAGAACAGTGAGAAGAGAACAATCAAACTGCTTCGTCTGTGTGTCCCACTGAGATCAGATGGTTCAGGAAACCGCTAACAGGGCCTGTTATCAGTACGCTATAGTTCTTTGTTTAAAATTCTTTTTATAGCACTTTGAGCTCCAGGAAAGAAAGCTGTGAACCCAAATAAATATGACCACCCAGACGTTAAAGGAGGTGAGAAAAAGCCTAATGTTTCCTCCCAGAAGGCCAGAATTCTCAGGCTGCAAATAATCCTTCTTTAGGCCGGGCTCTGATGTGGCCCTTACCGGAGGAAGGCCACGCTTCTTCACGCCAGAGCGCAGCCCGCCCAGTAAACTCACTTCGACTATCCACAGTGTTTCCTTACCTGCGCCTGGCAAGCTCTTTCTTGCACCGTTCCTCCCCCGGAACCAGGCTTCCTTGCCCAGTGTCTAGCAGAAGGGGGTGAGAACGGCCTCCTACCCGCCTGCCTGGGGACTGAACCCCAAGGGGAGGGGGCTTCTAGCAGCTTCTATGTCTTGGCTCTGCAGCAAAATGGAAGGGTTCAGCATCCACGGCTGCCAGTCTGGCACCTTTCTGTCATCACGACTACATTCATTTTAAATTTAAGGAGTAAATTTTTTAAATGAAACCATGAGAAAGGATTTTTCTTACAATAAACACATCAATGCTCATTTTCCTTATTATTCTACTTTTGGCTATTTCGTATAAAATCTTTAATTAAAGTTTTTCTTTGAAATTGTCATTATCAACCCAGAAGAAAGAAAGAGGGGGGAAAAAGAACAACACAGCTGTGCAGATATGAAGAGCTATTCAGGACTAAATGAACTGGAACGAAGTAAGTAGCTTGACTGTTATGTTCTTACTTTTGGCTCTGTATTCTCCACAGCACAGTCTAGCTCGTCACTTTCTATCGATTCCATCTGTTTACATTCTGCAGAGTATTGGCTTCCTACCGTGAACATTTCCTATTTACCAGCTGGTAGAGATGAGCCAAACCAGATAGGAAAAAATTAGACTACATTCAGAACCCCATAAACACAAACTTTCAATTTGGGGACATGTGGGAGGAGCGGCGGCCGGGCATGGCTCACCTTTAACAAAGCCTTCACCTCCGTGCCCGAGGCTGACGCTCCCTCTTGTTGCTTTGGCGCCCCGCCCGCCCCTCCACGGGCCCAGGACGATGCATGTAGTTTTTGAATGCATATAAATCCTGCCTTTCCCCAAAACTGAACAAGCGTACACAAAAAGACATCGAAATGAGATCCATGGGAACAGAGAGAACAGAGTTAAAGAAAGAGCTAAAGAAAGCATCCTGAAATTCAGAGTTGCTCCAAGCGAGCAAAACTCCGAAAACTCTGGCTTTGGGTTTCCTTGCAGCCAAGGTGAAGAGGGAAACTTGCTGTCATAGACGCCAGAGGCCATGTCAGCCTTCTCCCACATTTGATTTTCATTTTCAAAAGGCTTACCTGCAACATATAAAGACTTCTAGGAAGAAATTTTAGCTGCTGTTGAAAACTTCTGACCCAACTAGGAAAATAAGCCCTACGTCTAAACACCGAGGGCTTTCAACATGTGCCGAATCTAGAAGCAGCATTTCCTGAACCTCCTTTCTTTCGAATCCAGCCCACGCTCATAGGATGGGAGCTCCGTCCCACTACTGCAGGACGAACGCTGGGGCCCTTGTCACCCTCACCCCAGATCACGCACAGGACAGAGCTGCAGGCCAGAAGGTGCAAGCCCACCCCCCTCCCAGGAACTCCATGGTTTCCCCCAAACACCTGAGGTGCTCGGCAAAGGTAAGCTGTTCCTGTGGAGTGACTTGCAAGGCCTAGTCCAGTTGTCCTCCCGGCCACTGTGTCCACGACACCGCTGACAACCGTCTCCGCAAGAGCCACGTCCTCGTGGGAAATTGGCAAGGAACCTCCACCAGCACCCCGCCCCCCAGCCCCATGCTTTAGGGTTCACACCTGACCTTCAAATAATTCTATCTTTCCCGCCATCCTACCTTCCAAAAGTGTTCTGTCCCATCCTGCCTTGAGAAACAGAACTCTCCACCAGATGGTCACAGAGCTCGTCTCCCCACTGCCCCTGCCGCCTCTCCCCTTGTCCCTACCTCCACATCCTCTTCTTGAACCCAAGTGCAACCCTAACGGCGCCCCGCATCTCACCCTCTCCTCCATCCTCATCACCCTGAAACCCCGTCCGCGGCTCCACTCAAGCACCAGTCTCATCTGAAACCAGGCAGTGTTTCCTGGCTACTCCAGTGACTGTCTACTTTTCCGACAGAACCGTTTATCCTTTCGGTAAATGTTTCCTGATGGTCGCATCAAGAGCCAGGGCCTGTTCAAGGCACTAAGGTTAACACCGGCGAGCACGACAGAGAAGGCACCTACTCCCCGGGAACACACATTCTGGTGATAAACAAGTACACAAACAAGTCTCAGGGAAGACAGGGCATTTTAGAGAGGTTAGTCAAACACGTCTCCACGCTGAGCGCCATCAGCCAGGATGTGTGTCTGATGCCTCCTCCACGGGCCACAGCAGGCCACGGGGCATCCTACCCAGGGGAGTCTGATGAGATCTGACGTGTGTTTTGCACACGGGTACACCCCGGGTAAGTCGGGGTGTCGTGTGGAAGAGAGATTGTAGGGGGCGCGAGCAGGAGCAGGAAAAGCGATCCAGGAGTTCCTGACAAAGCGCAGGTGGGCACGACGGTGTTAGCAGGGAGACGGATGGGCTCCGGAGTGGCACGTGGGACGCAGCAGATGGGCTGGATGCGGGAGCAGGGCCAGTACAGAAACACCGGCCTCCAGACCGACCCTAGGTTGCGACGCGAACCTTCACTCTGACGCAGGGGTGACCAAGGGAGGAAGGCTGCCTAGGGAGGGGACCAGCAGAAGGTCCAGTCTGCTCTGCGGACGGTGCCGAGTCTGGAGCCCAGACGGAGAAGGAAGCGCAGAGTCCTCCAGCGCGTGGCCTGCTCTGTGGCCTGAAACCAGAGGCACACAAACTATCATTTCCCCGTCCCGGCGGCAACTCATGTCTTATCTCCTCCAAATGCAAACTCCAACTCCTGTTTTTTTGAGTAACTTCTAGGCTCCAAGATCGTTTTTTTTTTTTTTTTAATTTTTTTTATTTTTTAAATATGACAGACAGAGAGCACTAGTAGGCAAAGAGGCAGGCAGAGAGAGAGGAGGAAGCAGGCTCCCTGCTGAGCAGAGAGCCCGATGCGGGGCTCGATCCCAGGACCCCGGGATCACGACCTGAGCCGAAGGCAGCGGATTAACCCACCGAGCCACCCAGGCGCCCCCCAAGATCGTTTTATATTGTCACCAAGAGCCTCAAGATCGGAAAAACCCTGCACTATTCTTTCCCCATTTCACGGCCGAGGACACAGTCCCTAGAGGGACTGGCTTGCTCAGGGCCACACACACGGTGAGGGCTGACGCTCCGTGCACACCCAGCTGGGGAAGCCCACATGCTCCGGCCAGCCTCCTCTACCATCTTGATCGAACTACTGAACGTGCAAGAAGATTAAAAAAAAGAAGAAGATTAAAAAAGATTTAAGAAAAGAAGAAGATAAACCACCTGAAATGATGCAAATTCTGATATAACCGAATCTTTACTTTAGCTTCCTGATGAAGTCTTTAGTAAATTAATAATAGAACCACCAAAAATAGGTCCTGGGGTAGGAGCATTTTCGATATAATTTTTTTTTTTCTAGAATGCAGCTGATTATTTTGTTATGTGAAATGCTCTAGATCAAAATGTAAGCACTCCTCTTCATTTAGTTGCACAGAGACACGTGAATAAAAGCTGTGACATTATTAATCACTATATTCAGTTATGATTGATAGGCTTTTCTGCAAGGAGGAAAAAGTGGCTCAGATACAATCTGTCCCAACAGCTCTACGATATGCTAATATTTTCTTCAGATGAGAGAGGAGATGTGTTCAAATACCTGTTATAATAGGCAATTAATACCCGCGCACCAAAGTGGGGCTGATAAAAGTGGGATTAGGAGAATATTATAAATTAACCAAAAGCTTGTATGTTTTAGTAAATGGCCTCATTTTGAGTTTGACACAGTCTTTTTATGAGGCAAACAGACTGCATTCTGGTACATTCGTTCATGCTAATGTGATGTTATAATGTTATGGTACGTTTATGAAATGGTTGCGGTTCTAATGACTGTTTCTTTATTTGTCGAGCAATAATTTTTTTAATTTCTTTTTGAGGAAAATCCACCTATTTAAGAAAATGAATCTAACCCATCACTTGCGTCTCTTCCACACGAGGATATTACAGACCACGCGGGCAGCTTAGTACCTCTCATTATTTACTAATTGCTTCTCAAACGACTAAGGCTGCTCTTTACAACTCCAAGGCATCAGGGTAAGCCCATAAAAACTCGTGTCAGATCACTTGGTGTCCAACAGACACACTAGTCACGGCTGACTGGGTAGACCAGATGTTCTGACATCATGGCGCCCAAGCTTAAAAAAGCAGCCCTGGTTTGTGTGGTGACGTGGTATGAGGGCAAACAGCCTGGGGCTCTGGTTGGGCCTATTTATTTTCTTTTTTTATGTCTTTAACTGAATTATACATTCTTGAATTCTAGTCTTCGGTTAAGAACAGTTCTTTCGTACGCAGGGGCAGAGGGGAAGGGTCATGACTGTTCTGCACATCCCCTGCGCTCTTCCGTGGGTCAGCACGGCTTCCTGCCTCTCAGGAATTCCCTGGGCATGGCTCACAACGAGCATTCACCCCCACCTCGAGGAGCATGCTGGCATCTTCTGGCACTTCCGCTTACCCTATGCCGGCTGGGGGAAGAAGTTGGGGACCTGCAGGACAGGTGGGGAGCATAAAAGCCCAAGGACTTCCCCAAGGGGGGAAGGAGTATAAGAGGGAAGGATGTCAGAACGAGGAAGAGAAGGGAAACTCCCAAATGCCCATTGGAAGTAGATGCTACATGGATGCAGGGACAAGTCTGCGGTCCGGACAAAAGAGGCCACCGGTGCGTGCGGTGAAGGTGTGACTTTTCCATGACGGACTGGGTCCACCTACAAGTATAACAAAGTTACATTTGCTGAATGCGAAGGGAGCCTCGGTACTTTCCCTAAAGGGGCCCTCCGAGAAGCAGGGTGGCCCAGGCTGAGGGCCAGGACTCTGGAGCCAAGGTGCCAAGGCAGGACTTGCAGCTTCTCTGCCCACCAGCTGGGTGCCCTTGGCCAAAATGCTCACCCTCTGTTCTAGTTTCTTCCATACCAACGTGGGATAAGGATGGCACCTGCCTTGAGGGGTTCTCCCGGAAAGTAGTTAACACAGTAAAACACTTAGAGCAGCTCCTAGTAAGTGCCCAGTGCTATTACTTATAGAGCTGGCAAAATCCAAAAAATTACAGTGTCCACAGGATTAAGGCTAGGGGGATCCTTTCTGTGGGAGGCTGAAGCGGATGCTGCTGGTCGCCTTCTGCAAATCCACTCACCCCTACTGTCTTCTAACAAAACCCTCCATTTTCCATTTTGTTTCGATATCTACCCTCTGGTGGCCTGAAGGGGGCCAAGGCACCAGGAAGTAATCAGGGTTGGTTCAGGCTGCTCACGGAGACCAACGTCATTGCCAATGACTGGTTTGGGTGTGGGACATTTTTCTTGGCTGTGAGTCAGGAGAAAAGTCTCCCCATGTTTATAGGGTCATATTGGAAGAAATAGCATCTGGAAAAAAAAACTTGACATCACAGTACCTGCATGTCAAGCCCGAATGGTAACAACATCCTGGTGACCAGCGGGGACATGAGTGAGTCGACCCCACATCTCTGCTCCCTCCGGCTTCTCAGGTGAGATGAGCAAGGCCATCTTGTCTCAGCGAGCCGGGTAGGGGGTTTTCTATTTCTCTCAGGGCAGAGCAACACAATGCCTGCACAGCGGAGGTAGTGCCGCCTGGGGGCAAGTGAAGCCAACTACCGGAGGGGTTTCAGAAGAGCCTGACAACCGGCCTCACCCACTCACAGATGGAGGAAGAGACTAACACCTACTGGGCATCTACTGGGCGCCAAGGGGCTCCGGTCTCTTATTCTCATTCATTCTTGTAACTACCCTGAGTGGTTGCTGTCTCCGCTTTGGAGATGAGGACAGTCAGAATAGTGAGACACCTGTCCAAAGTCCCCTGGTGGGGCTGCAGGGGCTGGGTTCCAGCCAGCTGGGCCTGACTCCCACTAAATGCTTCTGCTTCACTAGGAGACCGTGAGAGCAGAGAATGGGAAGCGCAGAGAACTCAAGGACCCGTCCAGCAGATGCCAAGTCATGGCACAGAGGGGGAGCAAAGGGCCAAGGGAGTGAGCGTAAGTAAGGCAAGCACGGGACTCCGAGTGCCTCCTGACCGGGACCCAGGGCAGCACCAGCTGAGTACCAGGACCAGCTAGAGCCAGAAGATGTCCTCACAACTCCCTGGCCTCACAGAGCCCCACAGGATCAGACAGCAACCTCTTCACGTGAAGCCGTGGGTTGCAGTCACCATAGGTTGGGAGAGCTGGGACCTGGAGACCACTGAGGCTGGCCCCCAGCCCGTGACTGACAAGAGAGAACGAGGCTCAGAGAGCCCAAGGATGCGACTGGGTAATGAGCGGGGTTGTGAAGCTACACAGGAGGGTCTAAGTGCGTGCGAGGAAGGGAAAGGCCAAGGAACCAGCCATCAGACCAAGCTCCCTGCAGAGGAGAACGATCAGGAAGCACGAGCACTGGGGTTTGGTAGGTCTGGGGTGCCAACTGCTCATTATTTGTTGGTTTAGGAAGGCTAGACGACACATACATTTAGCAAAGTCTGGCTCCCAAAATTCAGAGACATTTGCATGCATTCTTGGCTCTAGCAAGCCATGTGGACTTATATTTAAAACGAAATAATGAGCGTTCTTCCATTCCCAGACCGTATAGATCAGCCGGCAATGACAACACATGTCTAAAGAGAGCCTTCCTTTAACAGCTCCCAGGTACGCGTCCCCGTCGCCAATGCTCGTGTGGGCAGTGTTTGCAGGACGAGCGTCTCAGCTGGAAATACGCTCCTACACTCAGCAAACAAGTGAGGGTATCTGGTTTGTTCTGCTTGTTTTGGGAGTGGGTGGGAAGGGATGATTCACTGGTGTCCCTACCTGTCGCTCGAAGGGAGCTGCAGTAATGATCGTCTAGTGAGAGCCGGCACTTCCCAGCTGTTCCAGGTGTTCTATACTGCGTGGTGTTAAGCCACACAACAGCACTTCGGTTAACGAGGATGCAACAGGAAGTCACTAAGAGGGCTAAAAGCTATCAACAGAAGGGAGGAAGGGAAAGGACAGAACCAGGGAAGGGACGTGCTTTGTTTACAGAAGCAACAGTTCCATCCAAGGAGATGCTCAACTAGGCGTCTCACCCAAGAGCCCCTTGCCAGATGTGTCTTGCCTGACACCCCTTTATGTGAGCCTCTTTGAGCTGGACTGGGAGCTGGGGACCTACGCAGATGCCCCCGAGTGGTCCTGGTCACCTTTAGCTCATTATTAATACTAGGATCCCCTCCCGTGGGCAGAGTTTTCCGCCATTTTGGGGGGGGCATCCTATGTAAATGCACGGACACACTGACACACTAGGCATGCGCAATGGAGCCAGAAGTGCCTAGTGCGCTCCCTGCCCTTGCCCTCAATACGCGGACTAAAAGCTTCCTGTTGGAACCCCTCAGGGAGACCGTGTGTAGTGGGCACACATGGTCTCCTTACTTGGAACAGGTTTTATACCGAGTTCTTCGCTTTCAACAAAGGTTGTGTTCAGTGTGACGGACTCCAAGCAGCAAACCCCTTGAGTTCGGTTATACTTCCAGGTGGGTGTTATTATTCCCACCAGTGGATGAAGAAACCCAGTGACAAGGACTTGTCGAGGCTGCCAGGCTGGTAAAGGGCAGAGCTCCAAGATGGCAACCCAGATCTGACCCCATCCCATTGAAAAGAAAAGCTACAGACTCTCCATAGAGTCACTTGCCTGCGGCATGGCAAACCAAGGCTTAAGTCTCGGCTTCTCCAGGACTGGAACTTAAAGCCAATCAATCTGGAATCAGCTGGTCGCTCCAGTGAGGTAATCTCGTCACGTGTGCCCTCTCTACTCCCCCTCCCCCCACACCCCTCCCGAAGGAAGATGAGGTAATCCACCTAATGAGACCCCTTGTCCTCCCCCACTTTCCTCACTGAGGCAAGGTGACCTGGCCTGAAACAATCCTTTTCCTTTTGCTAACCCTTCTTGCCTGGCCCCCCTCCTTATAAAATCCCACCCCTTTGTACATCTCCTCGCACCCCCCCTCCACTTTGCTTCATGGGGTACTGCTCAATTCATGAATCGCTTAATCAAGTCAATTAGATCTTCAGATTTACTCAGCTGAGTTTTGTTTTTTTAACAGTCCCAAGGTCAGTCTTGTCCTACACCACCTGCCTGGCCAGAGTCAGGGTCCCGGGTAGAACCGGGGCTGCAGTTGACGCTGGCTAGGAAGCCTGGCACAGAACATGCCCCCGCGCCCCCCACCCCCGCCGCCCTGGGGTCTAGCACTTCCTCAATCACCCCTCTTCAGCCTTTTCCCCAGAAGCTGCTTGAAAGCTGCGCTGTGTAAGCCCGCTGACAGCTCAACTCTTAACCAGTTCAAGGGCTACCCCCATGGAGAAGAGGAATGGGGCGGGGGGGGGGGGGGTCCGGAATAAAAGAGGAGTCAGAAGAAGGGATGACTAGTGGTGGAGTTCCCTTGTAGCTTTCCTCATGGAAGCCTTCTCGTAGGTAATTTACCATCCCAGCCGAGGTCCATACACACCACACTCACTGAAACGATGCATTATTGACCCATGATGGTGTTTACGTTGATACGATGATTGTCATAAATGGCTGAATTTCCCAGGAGTATTTCACAATTAACACAGTTTAGGGAGAGACAAATTAAAGATGAACCATAAATAATATCAATCACATCACATATTTCTTACAGCTTAACCCATGAACCACAATAGAAGAAGCAAATAATTACATCAGGGTTCTTACTAACATATAGTCAAACCAGATTTTTAGGAATATATAATGCTAAAAAACTATCACATAAAGATGAATTTTCTGGTGTTAATGGCATCAGCCAGGGAAATTCAGACAAACATTTTGTGGATTTCTGGCTATTTTTTATTTTGAAATGTATGAAAATCTCGGAGGAGTTCAAAAAGGAAAGGAAATTTGTCACATTTCAAACCAACATATTGAATCGAGTAAATTGAATCATGAGTCTCAGACTGCCTGTGTAACTGACAGGCTCAAGTGCATTTTTAAAAGGGGTCTGATTCCAACCCCCCGAAAGCCGCAGCATCTCCCCGCTCCCTGGCTGTGGGCGACGATGTCTAACCATTATCAGCAAAGAGGGACAAGGCTATGGGCTCTTCTTCCAAACACATGTAGTAGCTTCTGTGGCTAAATTACTCACTACTTAAATATACATCGCTCTGAGTTTTCCTGGTTATTTTTTTTACCACGCTGCTCTCGACCGGCACTCACTGCTAAAATGCAGAAGTTTTCTCCTTCTAAAGAGATCCTTTGCTTCAGTCTTAGACAAAACCAGAACGGGCAGGCCTACCACTAGGGATCTAAAATTAATACAAAAGCGATTAATATTCCAGGACTTCTGTTGGTGTCATTCATCCAAAGAGACACCAGGCGAGGCAGCGCAAGTCATCTGCATACAAGCTTTCACACGGGCTTGTTAGGGATCTATTCGTCAGCCGGCTTTGACGCGAGAGCACAGACGACAAGATGTGGCTCATTCAGCTTCATCTACCTCTGCTAACAATGATTTGGACGCAGAGGGTTGTGGGGGGATTTGAAAAGATCTCGATTACCTTTTCTCCTATTTGGGTCTCAAGTTCTCTTACTGTCCGACTGCAACTCGTTTCATTCTCACCTCCTCTTAAAGAGAAAGAGAAACTTTGCATTATTATGTTTTAACTGAATAAATGCTTATGTAGGACATGTAGAGATCAAAATGATAAGGCTTTCTAAATTATGTATTTTCTAATGCAAGGTGTTTCTTAGGCACCACTGTCCGCCGGCAGAGGGGGCTTGGGCCAAGCCCTTAGCTTCTCTGTGCCTCTGTTTCCTCATCCATAACATGAAAAATGACATTTATTCCTTCTCCAGGGTAGCATGGGAATGGAGTGATTACAGCTGACACTTAGGAACACTTCCTACGGCCCCGTCTGAGCTCATCCTCACGACAACTGTGTGGGTCAGGGGCCACCGTTGCAGACAAGGAGACAGGGAGACAAAGGTCACGGGTGTTGAAGAGGTGCGGGTCATGGCCCCACCCCAGCCCCCCTGCTGCTACACTTTGTTCTGACCTCTGAGGGGTTCCCAGTCCATTCCAGGGGGCAAGCTAAGCCACTCTGTGAAGGACTTGTTGGAGGCATGCACCATCCCCTTGGCTCTGCCTACTTTTTTTTAGGTTTTATTTATTTATGAGAGAGAGAGAGAGAACATGAGCAGGGCGAGAGGCAGAGGGAGAGAAGATCTCTCAAGCCAACTCGGCACTGAGCACGGTGCCCTACGTGGGGCTCGATCTCACAACCCTGACATCATGACCTGAGCCAAAATCACAAGTCCGACGTTCAACCAACTGAGCCACCCAGGCGCCCCTGGGGCCATCTGCTTTAATTAACTATTTTTATTTGGGGTTATCCATACATCTGTAAACTGCTTCCAAGCCCCTCTTTGGAGCAAGCCAGGAGAGACACACCAGGTGAGGAGCCACGAGCGATCCACTGGAAGGAAAAGCTCTCTGGACAAAGCAAAGAGAGCACACAGCGGCATGAAGCCGAGGGGGCCGGAGCTCAGCACATGCCAGCCTTGCTGCTGTCAATTGGCCGGGGAGACCAGAGCCCGCCCAGCGAGGCGGAGGCCGGGGAGAGTTCAGAGATGGAGTGGACGCCATTCCTTGGTGCTGTAGCCATGATAAGGAATCTTCCTGCGGGGGCAAGGGGAAGCCATCGGGGCATTTTAAGCAGAAATGAACTACATTTTACATAGGAGGAAACTGAGGGTCAGAGGGTTAAGTGCCCAAGTTCGAGGTGGAAACTCACCAGGAATCCAGCCTTATGATTCTGTTTTAAATGCAGTAATTTTTTTTTAATTACATATTGACTAGATGCATGACCCTTTTTAGCAATAAGATTTAAAGAACAGAAATCAGAAAAAGCCTGTGTAGCCACCATCAGCCGAAGAGACAGCAGCTTGGGTCCAGAGCCTGGTGGCCTCGCTCCCAATCTCACCCTCCCGTCCCTCCGCAGCCGCAGGAAGACGCTCTGCCCGAGCGCATGCGGGGCCCCTTCCCTTCACCACTATCTCCCCTGACTCCATCTCAGCGCCTCCTTCAGGAGACACAGCCCATTATCTGGTAGTAACTTAGCCACACAAGCTTCTTGAGATGAGTATTCTTTGGAATGGTATGTCTTTGAACCCTTCCACTGCAACCTGTCTATGAACTTGTAGGTTCTATAAACTTGTAGGTTCTATAAACTTGTAAACATGTAGTTTCTTCTCTTCGTGGATTTTACTATCTCTTATCTAATCACACAGTCTGTGCCTTTTAAGTGGAACCTTTATTACAATTACCGATATACTTGGGATTTTTATTTGTTCTGCCTATTCTGCGGCTTCTTGCCTTCCTTTCCATCAATCCCGTTTTTATGACTCCTTTTGTCTGCCTCTGTAATTGGGAATCAGTCACTCCATTTTTAATCTTATGACAGCTGCTCTGGAAATTATAACCTGTGTATTTTTCTATTTTTTTAAGGTTTTATTGGAACCTTAAATAGAATAGAATAGAGAAATAGCAAGAGAGGGAACACAAGCACAGGGAGCGGGAGAGGGAGAAGCAGGCTCCCCAGTGAGCAGGGAGCCTGATGTGGGGCTCGATCCCAGGACCCAAGGATCATGACCTGAACCAAAGGCAGCCACTGAACGACTGAGCCACCCAGGTGCTCCTAACCTGTGTATTTTTCAAAGTCTAAAGTTAATCAAAAAATTTTAATCTTCCTTCTGGACAAGGTGACAACTCTAGAACATTCCATTCTGGTCCCTCCTCTCAGCATATATATTGCTACTGTCATGTATTTTAATTCTATCCTATCTTTAAATTCCCAAAGTCGTCATTATTCCCAGTCCTTAGTGCTTTCCGAGATCAGCGGGCATGTTTGGATCTAACCCCACACTCTCTGCCCTCTTGTTGCCCGCATTGCTTCCTACTGTCTGTCCCGGAGCGTTTTCCTTCCGCTGAAAGTACCACACGCACAGATACAAGTAAGAGGCACGCTTTGCAGGATGAAGAAAGAAGGGATCTGGCCGAAAGGCGACCTTGAACGCAGGCAAAGGTGCCACATGTTTCTCCTTGTCCCCACATTAGTGTGGGGTCCCCACATTAATGTTCCCTGACATTAGTGCTTGAGCCTCTACTATGGGGAGAAGAAGGAAAGGGTTCCAGTGTTCCCACAGGACGAGATCTCAGTCTTACCAATTCTAGGCTGGCAAATACTCCATTCCCAGTGTGTGGGAGAGACTGTCCCACGGTCTCACACCTGGGACATCAGCCTTGGCCCAAGCGTCAGTCGTAAGTGAACCCAGCGCGTCACCTCACTGACTTTACTGCCCTCTGTGATGCTGAGGTCGATGCCGAATATTTGCAGTCTCTCTGTGACGTGTCTACACGGGGGTTTCTGTCCATCCATCCGGCTTAAGATCCCTTCGAATATTGGTTCCTCCCTATCCTTTTCCCTAAATATCTGGAAATCCGGTAAGAAACCTCCCAGGCCTTCTCTCTCCCCTCCATGTCTCTTAGACCTATCCACCATATTCGATCTCTCTGTCCTTCTGTGTGGCTTTCTGGATCACGGCTTCAGACCTACTTTCCACTTCACTAATGCTTCCTTCAGCTGCATTTCATCCACTTTCTCCACCTGGCCACTGGATTTTATAGCCACAATGATCGTATCTTTCACTACCAGAAGTTCTGTTCTGTACTTCTTTGAATCTTTTTTTTCTTTTTGCCTCTTATTTCGTGTTTATACCAGGCGTCCATGCTTTCCTTTCTCTGAGCACACTACCATGGTTTCAGATTCTAGATCTGATGGTTGCGGGATTCATGTATTTGGATATCTGTACTAGATACAGGCCCTCTGGAGCTCTACTGATTTGTGGGCCTCATTCTTTGTCTCTTCATATGTTTTCAGTGATTCGTGTGTGTGGCCTGATACTACTTGGCACTTGTCTGTGGAAATTCTGTGAGGGCTGAACCCAAACACAGTCCTCTACAGGTCATACCCAGCCCTGCACCAGTTTTAAGCAAACTCCTAGCCTAAGACTTTTCAGGCCACGCAGGTAGCACTGTTTTGGGCAGACTTGGGTAAATACTAACTTACAATCACAATTGTGCCCTCTAGTCACCCAACACCAGCGTGAAAATAGGTGACAGTAGGTAGGTTTCCTTGTGCCATTTAGGGAGGCAGATTTAGATTTGTAACCTATCCTCATGTGAGGGTTCAGGTGTCCCAGCTTTATATCTACTAGTCTTCTATTAGTTCCCCCCACCCAGGGCAGGCCTCTAGATTTTTTTTTTAGATTTTATTTATTTATTTGACAGAGAGAGATCACAAGTAGGCAGAGAGGCAGGCAGAGAGAGAGGAGGAAGCAGGCTCCCTGCTGAGCAGAGAGCCCGATGCGGGACTCGATCCCAGGACTCTGGGATCATGACCTGAGCCGAAGGCAGAGGCTTTAACCTACTGAGCCACCTAGGCGCCTCCAGGCCTCTAGATTTTGTCCCCTGTCCCCTTTACTCCAAACAGCCAGCCAAACTGAAACACAAATTCACAGGATTTAGCGAATATTCTCAAGGCAAAACCTGGCTGGATAGAATGCTCCCTTCTCCCGATTCCATCTCTAGGGGAGTACCGACTTTCTTGGCAGCTCACTCGTGAAGGAAAATGTATGTATACATTTTACCTTTTATCGGTTATTTTAGTCGTTTCCAGTGGCAGAGCTGTTTGTGCACAGAGCCTTCCATGTCATCCAGAGGAACAGTGCTCACTCACTACAATGCATCGTCTCCAGCAGTAAAGAAAATTCAGCCCCGTGAGTTAAGTCAGTTATGAGCTGAATCTTTCAAATTTAGTTAAAATATTTAGCTTCTTATAAAGAAGTAGCTTGTGATCCTTTTCATCTCAAATTAACTATTAGACTAATGTTTCACAATTAAAGGTATAGAAAACACACACACACACACACACACACAAAGACTACTCCTGCTTTCAGTTTTTCAAGTTGTTTAGCTTTTTCAACAAAGAATATTCGAATTAGGCTACTGTCCACCCAAAAACCTTATCACAAATGGGGTTTGTTTTAGGTTAAGAGCACAAATATACAGCTTATAAAACAACTAGTCATTCTTTCAAATAAACCTGGAGGTTATCTCAGCCAACCATTTACAGGTCATTAACTAATCGGAGCACAGAGAAGTCCCTGACCACTGGACCATTGTGGACATGTACTCCATCATTCTTGCTGGAGCTGTTGTACTGATTCATTGATTCTTTTTTTTTTTTTAATTGTGGTTAAAAAAACAAAAACAAAAACAAAAACCCACCCAGGTAACATAAAATTCACCATTTAATCATCTTTAAGTGTGCAGTTCAGTATTGTTAAGTATATTCACACTGTTGTACAACACCTCTCCTCCAAAACTTTTTCGTCTTATAAAACTGAAACTTAAACCCGTTCCCCCTCCCCACTGCTGCACGAATTCTCACACCTATATGGTGTCTGCGACAGACTCAGTCATGAAAGCTATCATACCAAAATCTGCTAGTTTCTCAGGGTCTAATTTAACTATTATACTGTTCCTGAGAAAATGAGGTTATTCATTTAGAGTCAAATAACCTAAGTGAGTAATTTTTTACTAATATGGTCTTTCCAAATCAGACACTAGAATCAGAGACCTTTCCGGTGAGAGAGCCGTGAGAATTCATACTCTAACAGTCTCCATTTTCAGCTCATAAACCAAATGAGCCCCATGCATACTTTACAGTTACGGGATAACAAAGGAGCTCATACAAAAGTCTCTTCAAAAAATATGTCATTTCTGGGGTGCCTGGGTGGCGCAGTCAGCTGAGTGTCCGACTCCTGGTTTTAGCTCAGGTCGTGATCTCAGGGTCCTCAGATGGAGCCCCACGTCAGGCTCCCTGCTTGGTGTGGACTCTGCTTGAGAGTCCCCCCTCCCTCAACCCCTCCCATTCATGTGTGCGCTCGCTCTCTCTAAAATAAATAAATAAATAAAACTTTTAAAAAGTATTTCCTTTCTAGCTGCTAAAACACGATCACTTTCCAATGAAAGCCACTAAAAATGAAATAAAAATGAACAAATTTAAATTTTGCATCTTTTTATTTATTTATTTATTATTTACTGATCATTATTTATTATTTCCAAATCCGAAATACACTGCATATAAAATATGTTAATCTGGTTTTCAATACAATATTCTTTCTTTTATCTGAAATAGAGGTTAAAAGTCTTCTTTAAATAACCTTTTGACTGAGGATTAACTACATTCAATTCTATATGGACGGGTTCTACCAACGCCTCTGCCATATAGATCTGCGGACATAATTAGCTGTCCTGACCTTACGCCCTCTCTCATCATTCCAAATTTCGCATTTTCATATGAGAAAAGAAAAACCACTTACTTCTTTATGACATTTATATGTAGGTCCATGCCACCGAACCGGGACAGGAATTCAAGATACGGGATGGCACCAGAGCTGGTGAGGGGGACCTACATTCAAACAAGCAGACAGACGGCCGGTTAGAGGATTCAGATCCCAGCAGCAGACAGCACGGGAGATTTCGCGGCGGAAGGCAGGATACTGTTAGCGGGATGGGCCTTCTAGGAAACACAATCGCTTCACCCCGGTGTCTGAGTTGACTCGCGTCCCCGGAAAACCAGCTACAAGCAGCCTAAATGCCAGAATGCCAGTCTGTGCTCAATTAAAGGTCAACCAGTTGTCTATAAAATTATCTGAAATCTTGTTCAATCTAAGAAATAAAGTTAAATTAGTAGAAATACATTTTTTAAGATTATTTCTTTATTTATTTGAGATAGAGAGTGAGAAAACAAATGGGGGGGGCAAGGAGAGAGGGAGAAGCAGAACGCTGGATGAGATGAGCAGGGAGCCTGACGTGGGGCTCGATCCCAGGACCCCGGGATCGTGACCTGAGCCAAAGGCAGACACGCTCAACTGACTGAGCCACCCAAGTGCCCCTGAAATAGAGTCACATATATTAGAATATATTTTTCCCCAAGAGGCTGAGGTCACAATACAATTTTATCCTCTGAATGTCATATGAACTTTCTGTAGAAAAAAAGCCATTTTCAAATTGAAAAATTCTATAGAGGACATTACAGGGGCCAGTGGGTCCATACAGACCATAGATTACATAAAAGAATGACCTCAGTGTTTAATTTACTAATGTTGATAACTGTACTGTGATTCTGCGAGAGAATAGTTCTTATACGCAGGGAATATGCACTTAAGTACACATGATCAATTTCCTCTCAAGTCGCTCAGAAAAAAAAATTACGTATACACTGTACGTATCTTGTCAACTGTTTGCAACACCCGCACATACCACACGTGGGTAACAAAAGATCACAGAAGCAAAATGAGGCTGAATGTTCATAACCAGCAAATCTGGGTGAAGTGTATACTGGTATTGTTTGTGCCATATGGGTACTAATTATACTATCCTTATTCCTATAAAATTTTCTGGAGGTTTGAAATAACTTCTTCTTTTTTTTTTTTAGATTTCTTTACATGTTTTAGAGAGAGCATGAGCAGGAGGGGCAGAGGGGGAGAGAGAGAGAGTCTCAAGCAGACTCCACCCTAGGAGTGGAACCTGTCATGGGGCTCAGTCTCATGATCCGAGATCAGGACCTGAGCCAAAGCCGAGAGTAGAACGCTCAACCAACTGGGCCACTCAGGCTCCCCTGAAATTACTTCTAAATAAAAAGTCAGAATATTTAAAAAGTGAAAATAATGACTCCCCCCCCAAAAGGATTATGAAACTAAAGTTAAAGTACAGAATCAATACAGATATATTTTAATAAGCTTCATATACAAATACGCAAAGTACCATTTCCCATACAGCCAAATGGCTCCCACGTCCATGCAATGTTCACTTAGCCCTTAAAATTCCAGCCTCAATGCAGGGCATGGTTATCTCAGTCTTCCCCAAAGTACAAGCTTCTTTTTACTATTTAAAATACATATAACTGGGAAATGGGGCTAGAGAGACAGCGGCTCACAGGGTGGGCTTTCACGAACCGCGTCCTGGAAAGAACATCCATGATTTCCACTTCAGATAGGGGGTTTTGTAGCAGATGTAATTTTGGGTAGGCACCTCCCAGTTTCCCTAGCCTTACAGCAGAAGGGCAAGAACAGGGTCCATGAGCTGCTCCGGGACCGGAGGCCCTCATGGTTTTGGTATAAGACTTCACGAGGAGGGGAAGAAACGCACATTTACTGACCCCATACTCGGGAGACGGCCACAAGCGCTACCGCTAGTATTTTACACGCGTGAACTCATCTGGCCCCAAAACCAGATCCTGAGGGTGAGGCCATTGCCACCGTTCGTGGAGCAGAGGTGTGACCTCCCTGCATGCCATTCCCATCAAATGCCTCCAGAGCCCATCTCCCCTGTACTAACCACTCTGCCTCCAAAAAAGAGAGAGAGAGAGAGAGAGAGAGAGAGAGAAAGCCCATCAACCTACTGACCATATTGTCACATTTCACGTCGTTACTTATCGTTTAACGAAAATTCTAATGCGGCAGATACATTTTTGCAAAGTCCAGTCTCCACAGCTAAGCCCCTAAACAACCCAAGAATCTAGTCTAAAAGGAGAGGCTCTGCTAAGACCTCGTGTCTTCAATATTTGTGATTCTGGCAAAGCTGTTTCAGAATCATAACCTTCGGGGCGCCTGAGTGGCTCAGTGGGTTGAGCCTCTACCTTCTGCTCGGGTCATGATCTCAGGGTCCTGGGATGGAGCCCCGTGTCGGGCTCTCTGCTCGGCGGGGAGCCTGCTTCCCCCCTCTCTCTCTGCCTGCCTCTCTGCCTACTTGTGATCTCTCTCTCTGTCAAATAAATAAATAAAAATCTTTAAAAAAAAATCATAACCGTCCAAAGAGAAATCACTAAAAGCAAATTCTGAGACTGGGGTGGAGGGGGCCAGTGTTTAAATCAGCATCCATCGTGTTGATGACCGTCTTCAAAGACATCTCTCTCCCCAGCCCAGCACAACCACGGGGACCAGAACAGAACTCTGCTTTTCTTCTCTGGAATCTCTTTGCCAATTCAGCTCCTCTTATAAAATTTTTATTAACATTCAGAGACTGAAGCCACATTTTTTTTTTTTAATTCACGTTACCGTGAACAGAAACTAAGGTGCAGGGTGGATTACAAGCGATGCCTCATCGTTTGTGCCCTGATCAATCATCAAAACACTCTGACATTCAAGCATTTTTGACATGGTTCTTAAAATAAAATTAAAGCTAAAGTGAATTCACTATAATTGGAAAATTCTTTTCTAATTTGAAGTGTGAAATTCCCATGAAGTGTTTTACCAGTTTTATAGGTTTCCAATTAGGCTTACGTACACTATTGGAAAGGAATTTGTTGGTAAGAGATCTAGAAAAGTCACACACAGACACTGTGAACTCCAGCTACTGGAAAGAGAAACCCTGCCATTCATTCCTGTGAACTCAGCCTCCTGAAAATGCACCACATTCCAGCCTCCTTGGTTTACTCACGGGTCACAGGAGCTCCAGGTTCTAGAAAACTCACGCTTATTATTTCAGACCACTGGGACCTGTTTTTTAAAGTCTCTGAAGCTCTACAGTTCTCAGTGACTTCTTTTAAAAACAGATGTAGCTTTTAAAAACGGATACACATTTCACATTTTCTGTACTTTTCCTCTTCCTGCATAGTTGATTAGCTTGGGAAGATTGTCAAAATTTTAAATTAACATTAGATCATGAATATAGGGAGACATTAGCAGGAAAAATATCTTAACTCTCCATTTGGTATAAATAAAGCATCGCTTAAATCAAGCTTATGAGGAAACTGATGCCATGTTTGCAAGGACAAATGTTCTTTAAAAGCAAGAGAACATTACCAGTCGCACTCATCATCAGGGACATGCAAATCAGAGCCACAGTGAGGGATCACCTCACGCCTGTCAGAACGGCTAAAATCAACAACACAAGAAACAACAGGTGTTGGGGAAGATGCAGAGAAAGCGGGAACCTTTGTGCACTGTTGATGGGAATCCAAACTGGTGCAGCCACTGTGGAAAACCGTGAGGAGGTTCCTCAAAAAGCTAAAAATAGACCTATCTCATGACCAGAAAATTGCACGACTAAGTATTTACCCAAGGGATACAAAAATACTTACTTGAAGGGATACGTGCACTCTGATGTTTATAGCAGCATTATCTGCCAAATTATGGAAAGAGCCTAAGTATCTAGGGATTGATGAATGGATAAAGATGTGGTACGTATACACACATACACACACACACACACACACACACACACACAATGGACTAGTACTCAGCCATCAAAAAAAGAACGAAATCTTGCCCTTTGTACCAACATGGATGGAGCTAGAAAGTATTACTCTGAGTGAAATAAGTCAATCAGAGAAAGACAAACACCATATGACTTCACTCATATGTGGAATTTAAGAAACAAAACAAAGGAGCAATGGGGGGCTGGTGAGAGAGACAAACCAAGAAACCAACTCTTAACTCTAAAGAACAAACTGATGGCTACTAGAGGGCAGGTGGGTGGGGGATGGGGATGGGGATGGGGAAACAGGTGATGGGGATTAAGGGGAGCACTTGTGATGAGCAGCGGGTGTTGTGTGTCAGGGTTGAATCACTAAATTGCACACCTGGGACTAATACTACGCTGTAGGTTAACCAGTTGGAATTTAAATAAAAACGCAGAGAGAGAGAATATTACCTACCATAGGACACAGCAATTTCCACTCCTAGGGATGTACCTTAGAGAAATGAAAACCTATGTCCACACAAAAACTTGTACATGAATTTTCATAGCAACATTATTCACAAAAGTCCAAAAGGAGAAACAACCCAGAGGTCCATCAACTGATGATAAAAACACCAAAGGTGGTCTAGGCATGTCACGGAATGTGACTCAGCCACGAAAAGGAAGCAAGCACTGATTTATGCTACAACATAGATGATCTTCGAACACACGATGCTAAGTGAGAGAAGCCAGACCCAAAAGACTATGTATTGTATTATTCCATCACACGAAATGTCCAGAAGAGGCAGCTCTATTGTGGCAGAAAGTCTATTAATGGTTATCAGGGACCAGGGGCACTGGAAATGGGGAGTGACTACTAACAAGTGTGGGGTTTCTTTTTGGGGGTGATGAAAATGTTCTGGAACTAGTGATGGTTGCCCAACCCAGAATGTATAAAAACCAGTAACTTGTAAATTTTGAAATGAATTTTATTATGTATAAATTATATCTTAATACAATTTCTAATAAAAATGTAGCTACAGTAAAAAAAAAAAGTGACATGTGAAATCATTAATATGTATTATTTGTGAAATTTTTTAAGTGAAGAAATGGGAAACTTCTTTTAAAAAGGAGAAAAGCTCTTCCCCTTTATTTCCTCTTCCTTTCTTTCCTGTTCCCTAACAGGTCCTAAAGTCTGACGCAACAGAAGAAAACAGTGTCTGCCAGGCTGGGGGGAGCCATGGGAGTCCAGAGTGGGATGGGACCAAAGTCGGGTGAAGCTGTACAGCATCCACATGGCCGGGTAGAGCGCTGGGGATGGGAGATGATCACATACCAGGGAGAGAGATCGAATATGTAAATATATTAAGAATAATAGAAGGCAAGTTTCTCATTGTCTGAATAGATAATTACAAATACGAAAAGCAAGAAAATTGGAAAGAACCTTGAGGTACAGGATTAGAACTGGCAGTACTGGTGTGAACTCACAGTTTTCAATACATGGAGAAGCTGATAGAGAAATAAATGTGGACACAAATGTACATTTATATCGGGGTGGGCACGTATCCCCTGGAACTCTGCTCAATGAGAGAGGCTTGGAGTGCCATCCCAATGGCAATGGGCAGTCCCAGTGCCCAGATTCTGGACTCTGAATATCTTTCCATTGAAGGGAACCAGAGCTTTCTGGAGAAATGGCTGATTTCAGGACCAAAGCAGGGAAAGAACAGATGAGTTTGGAATGTCTTATATCAGAAAGCAAGGAAGTGCTCCAAGAATGATGGGGGCATGTCAAAAGTACACATAAACCAGCTTGAAGGGGCTCCCTACTGGTCACATTAGAGACAATTTAAAAGTCAAAATACATAATTAACACAATGGAGCATAACCACTTAATCAAATAGGTAATCTTAACAAATGAATAAATTAAAAGTCTGGTAAGGAATGGGATATTCACATAGTTGCAAATTTTCTCCACAAGATGCTTATTAATTACAAAGTGGATAAAGAGTGCCTTACCATGAGAAAGCTTGACAGATCCCACCTTAATCAAGTGGCCAAAGTCAACATGAGCTTTCATGGGACAAACTACAATTGTGTGCAACCCAATAAGTTGCCATGAGAAGAATACAGCATTTCTGCGATCCTCCTGCCCAAGATGCAAGCTTGGACCCAGTCATCCGATAAACATCAGAAACCATCGGATAAACTCAAGCAGGGGACATGCTACCCTCTGCAATCTTCAGAGTGGTAAGGTCAGGAAAGCTAAGGAAAGGCTGAGAACTCTTCTTGACTGAAGGGCACTTGGAGTTCATGTTCTGACCTGGATCATTACAAGACATGCATGAAACGACTGGCAAAACAGGGTTGGGTCCCAGGGCTGAGATGGTAGCAGTGAGTTCGTGCTAACATGCATGTTTTAATGGTCAGACTGCAGTCATGTAGAACGCTACTCTTGTTTGAGGGACACATACACTGAGATATTTGGGGTGATGGAGCCACTTTACTCCCAAATGGTTCAGGAAAAAATTTGTTCTTCCCACCAAACTTCCAACTTCTCTGTAACTTTGTGGTTGCTTTTAAAAATGATCAGCAAAAGAAGCTGTGGTAGAGACAGCTCATAACAGACCACTTCTACAGAAAACAACTCTAAATTCTGGTAAATACAAAATAATAATAACTATCTAAAGGCCCTGGAGAGTGAACAAAAACAAGAAGACTTTGGAGAAATTCAAAACACAGAAAAAGGGACGAGTATGAAGGGAGTTTCCTGTTCATCATGGCTTTGAGCCTGAGAGGAAGCCACAGTCACTCACCAGCAAAGAGCAGCTAAAACCCCAAAAGAAAACCCATCGTCTCTCTGGCCTGAAGAACTGGTACGCAGAACCCAAAGCAAGTATAGTCACTAAGGATGTGAGTGAAATCTCCAATCAGAGAGACAGAGAAGGAGATCCACTTTCTGTGTATAAATTCCGTCTGAGTTTCCAGCGATGCCCAAAGCAGGTGGGCATGTGCTATACAGGTTAGACTAAAAAAAGACCCACCTAGAGACCAAAGAGCCAATGAGATGCAAGCAACTGCTCACCACAGGCAAGGCAGGGTTTGCAGGTTAATTTGTGCCAAAGCAGAGGCGTCAACAGTCTTCAGAGGAATGGAACAGAATCTAGTCTCCACAGTACCAAATTCGTAACGTTTAGCCCTGTACCGTCTAACATGCAGCCACAGCCACATGTGGCTGTCAAGCCCTTAAAGTGTGGCTAGGGCAACTAATGAACTGGATTTTCCTTTGGTCGTTGTTAATTAATTTACATTTTTAAATTAATTCAGCAATCGGAAAAGTTTTAAGTATGTTTGGAACAACTCGGTATGTCAATCTAGCGTTTTAATTATATATTTTATGAAATCTAAATAGACATCAAGTATTTCCACTGTGAGCCGAATTCGACTGTAAAGTATGCATCTGGTTTTGAAGACTGAGTACACAGAAAAGAACGCAAGATAACTTATTGTCAATTTTTAATAGTGGTAACACATTGAAATAGGGTAATATTTTGGCTATATTGGTTAAATAAAAATATTATTCAAATTAATTCTTTTTAATTTTTTTCATGTGGCTACTGGAAAATTCTAAGTTATAAATGTGAGTCACATTACATTTCTTTTCTTTTTAGATTTTAAGTAATCTTGACACCCAACATGGGGCTCAAACTCACAGCCCCGAGATCAAGTGTCATACGCTCTGCTGACTGTGCCAGCCAGGTGCCCCTCGTGTTATATTTCCATTAGACAGCACTGGTCTGGGATAAAATCCAAATATACTCAAACATGAGGAACCAGAAAAATGTGACCCTTGCCTGTTAAGAGAAAAAAAAAAAAATCAATGCAACCCAATCCTGAGACAACCCAGATATTAGAATTATCATTCAAGGACTTTAAAGCAGCTATTTTAACAACGCTTCATGAGTTAAATATGCTCAAAATTGAAGAAAAAAACAGGAAATATGAGCAGATGAATAGAAATTATAAAATAGAACCAAATGGGAATTCTAGAACTGAAAAACACCACATCTAATATTAAATATTCACTGAATGAGCTTAATGGCAGAACAGAGACGCAAAGAAGGAATCACTGAAATTGAAGACCGATCAATAGATACTATCCAATCTGAAAAACAGAAATAAAAGACTGAAAAAATAAACAGAACCTCAGGGGCCTTAGGACAACATCAAAATGTCTCAGGGAGGATGAAATAAAATAAATATATAAAAATAATGGCTACAAATCTCAAATGCAGTAAAAAAGCAAATTAAAGGAAGAGAAATCCTTGAACCAGCACCATGGTATGCTCAAGAAAAAACAACAAGGAGATCTACAAATATTTCTTTCCTAAATCAGTGAAAGGAAGGAGAGTGCCAGCCCCTGAATTTGACTGGAATTCAGGAATACCCGAAATTCCCTGGGCTGTCCATTTTCCTGACACGTAAGGTCTGTGTTGTAAAAGTAAGGAAACTGGGTTGGGTTGAGGCGGTCACCAAATTCTAGAAGGAAACAGACTTTTAAATACTATGGAATGCCAGACGGATTAAGAAGTAATGAATGAGTAAAAATATGTTGATTTCTGTGTGTGAGTGCATGCGTGTGTGTGGACGCGTGTGTGCCCCCTACAGCTTCTAGGACAGAGGCCAAACTCTTAGATGGGCCTTTTCAAGACTGGCCCCGCTATACACCTGACGCCTATCCCCTCGCTTCAGGTACAAACGACCCAGTTCCCTGAACAAACAGCCACGCTGATGCAGGCATTCGAGTGTCACTTGTACTATTAGTCTCTCTGCCTTTAATGTCCTTCCGTTCTTTCATCCGGCTAATACCCACCCCTCGGTCAAAACTTGACTAAATACACCCCTTCGTCCCCCAAAGCCTTCCTGGACCACCACCCCATTTTTAGACAGCTCCCGCTTGTCTAACATCCACGCTTACCAACACTTCCAAACATGTCTCACTGGACCAGACCCTCCTCAGGCTCAGGCCCGTGTCTGTACACTCTGCTTTGGGTCCAGCATACAGTAGGTGCTCAATAACCACTGGCTACAAATGCCAAAATACCAAGTTCCAAAATAGAAGCCGACCAACTACTTTTATATGGAAGCCTTGAAAACGAAAGCAAGCAGCCGTACCAGTGCTCCACACAAAATAGGACCCACACTCATGCTGATCATCCCACATCTGCCAGAATTTCACTAAATTGTGAAAAATAAATAAAACTTTATCTGCTCATTTGGAACTGCCAAGGGGGAAAGCCAGAACGGATTTCACACTCCAGTAACTGACCCCAACTTGTCCGTAGCTGGGTTTTGGTTTTTTTTTTAAAGATTTTATTTATTTGACAGACAGAGATCACAAGTAGGCAGAGAGGCAGGCAGAGAGAGAGAGAGAGAGGAGGAAGCAGGCTCCCTGCTGAGCAGAGAGCCCGATGCGGGGCTCGATCCCAGGACCCTGGGATCCTGACCTGAGCCGAAGGCAGAGGCTTTAACCCACTGAGCCACCTAGGCACCCCAGTGGGCTTTTTTTTTTTTTTTTGGTGGGAGGAAGAGCAGAGGGGGGGCAGAGAGAGAGACAATCTCAAGCAGGCTCCCCGCTGAGCATGGAGCCCTGACGGGGGTGGGGGTGCTTGATCCCACGATCCTGAGATCATGACCTGAGCTGAAATCAAGAGCCAGACGCTTAACCGACTGAGCCCCCCAGGCGCCCCCATAGCTGGGTTATTCTAAGTCACTGTACATACTGTACCTGAGCCAGGACATCCTGAAACTGCTCTCTCGTGAGAGGCATCAGGAAGGTTGTGATAACTCTTCTCAGTTCATTCTTTGACACCGTCATGTTGTGACTGGTGTCGAGCAGCTGAAAGGCTTTTTTCAACTCATCTCCTTTATCGGTGATTTTTTGAAACAAAATCCGTTTAACATCTAAGAAGGACAGTATTGGATTTGCAATAGCTGTGGCTGGGAGAGAGAGAGAGATGTCTGTTAGATGTGTTTAAGGCAAAGATCCCAAAAATCATTTCGTTGCGGACTAGAATCCAACCAACTTCCAAAACACTCTTTCTTCTACTGTACGTCGCGTGACGCGTCGAAGTATTGCACGACTGCGATGGCAAGTCTGTAGTCATTTTTCACCTCTGAAATCGGGTCCGTGTAAAATGAGAGTAATGATGGTAAAAAGGAAAAATAGAGCAAAGACAATCCTCCCTACACAGGACATGTCTCATGATGAGCAAAGACCATGGATTTTGGAATAAAATTCAGTTATGAACAATATCATTTCAAATAAATCTTTAAAATATCATATTCACTTTCCACCCCCTTGCCAATTTCTGAGGGGAAGACATGTAATTCTTAATCTAGATCATTTCCCTTTCTAAGACAAGGAAGAGATGAGAATGGCTAGCCCCTGACAGGTAATGGGAGAATGCTAAAAGGCACCAAATAAGGTTCCAGAGGGCCTGTACCTCCTGGGAGGAAATGCAGCTGAGTGGGGCCACGGGGCTGTAGGTCCCAGGGGTCCCCGTGTCACCAGAGGAAAGCTGATACACCTCAGCCTCCCTCCCCTCTGTCTAAGACGAAAGTGCCATAGAAACAAGGAAACAGTAACTACAAATCAACTCACGGTAAGGACCAGTTTCATAGGCAGGGAGATGTGATTACTCCCTTTTGATATTTTATAACCTACCAGAGAAAGAGGAGGCTAAAAATACAGGTAGTTTGGTAAATCTCTTCTATTTATGAGATTGCAAAGGCTTGGTGACCACAGTTTATTTAGTAGCTCTGTCTTATGTAGTAAATTCTGGATGTGTATTAAATGTCTTCAACAGTTTCATCCTTTATAAACTCATTCACTAGCAAGAGCTAGGGAAGGATGATTGCAATGACTTCCTTTCAAATGAGAATTTCTTATCTAGGTATTGAACCTTTCGGCTGTCACCAATGTTTGTCTTCCCTGATGCTCACCGAGCTCCCCTAGGTGTCGGGGATGCCTTTTGCTCACAAGGCCCACTGCATCCCTGGGGAAGGGCTTTAGTGATGAGATAGCGCAAGTCAGCAGGAGCCATCTCCCCAGTGCTCCTATCTAGCTTTGCGCTCTGGCCACGGGACATCAAGGTGGGACTTCCACCCAAGAGAATGACATCACCTAATTTTCATTCTGAAACTGCACTCTGATATCACATGTAGGAGGGACAGAAAGGGAGGGACAGTGATGGTATGGAGACGTGAACTACAGCCTGCTCAGGTAAGTCTTAATGGATGTCTACACTACCATGGTGGGCATGGAGGTAAAGTAGGGGTGAATAAAAGAGAAGTTGAAATAGACCAGGTAGAGTCCAGAGAACCTCCTGATTTGACACGCAGGGTGAGGCAGTGGAAGAAGATAAACCTTCTGTATGTGGTGTGAGCGGATGGGTGGGTGGTGACACCCTTTGCTGAGAGAGGGAAGTCTGCAGGCCACAGCGGAGGGCATTTTCCAAGATGGCCGCCACAAGATCCCAAACACAGGCTTTTCCTACAATGCCAACCTAACACTCCTCCCATCGAAACGTGGGGCATATATTCCTTCCCCTTGAATCTGGGTGGGCCTGTAGCTAGGGCAGAATGATTCTTTGTGATTGCCAAGATGAGGTCACAAAAGGTGCCGCAGCTGGTGCCTCGTCCTTATGAGATACTCATGCCAATCACCGTGCCTTGAGGAAGTCAAGAAGTCATTCAGAGAGGCCTCAGGTAGGTGTTCTGGCCAACATCCCAGCTGAGGTTGCAGCCCACAGAGGGAGCCAGCCTTCCGATGAGTCCAGCTCCAGGGGTCGTTACCTGCTGCCTTTGCACCTCCCCCATGGAACCACCTAGAACACAGACAAGCTGGCCCTGGGACCTGCTCACATTGCAGATCTGGGAGCAAAACACACGATTCCAAGCCTCTGTGTGTGGAGGAGTTCATATACAGCAATAGCAGGAATGGGAAAGAAACAACTTTGTGGGAAAGTTAATGAATTCAGGTTGTGATCTCTAAGTGGGGCTGTCCATTTGAAAGGCGAACGTATAAATCTAGAGATCAGAAGTGGGGGGTGCTGGAGGGGCAGGTGTGGAAACCAACCATGTGGAAGCCATGGGGGACACATGCCACAGTGGAAAAGAAAGAAGCCCCGTGAAACACTGACTTTCAAGAATGTAGAATTTGGGGCGTATGGGTGGCTCAGTGGGTTAGAGCCTCTCTGCCTTCGACTCGGTCATGATCTCAGGGTCCTGGGATCAAGCCCGGCATCAGGCTCTCTACTCGGCCAGGAACGTGCTTCCTCCTCTCTCTCTGCCTGCCTCTCTGCCTACTTGTGATCTCTGTCTGTCAAATAAATAAACAAAATCTTTTAAAAAGATAAGAATGTAGAATTCATTCATTCAAAAAATATTTACTGAGCATCTGTGTTATTTCAGCCACTGCTCTAGGCACTGAAAGACTACAGTGAACAAGACAGGTGAGACCCGCTGTTGTAAAACTTAGAATCTGCGGGGGAGGGGAAAGACAAGAAACAGATAACAAATAAATGAATAAAGGTAGTGGTAGCTATTATAGGACAGTAAGAAAGAACGGGGTAGGGAGAGGCGGGAGCTGTTGTAGGTGAAGTCAGGGAAGTCTTCTCGAGGTGTCTGATGAGCTGAACCAGAATGATAAAATGAGCCAGCCAGACGGGAAGCTGGAGGGGCCACAGCAAGAGGTAAAGGGTCCCTGAGCAGGAATGAGCTTGATGTATCCAGGAGAGCAAAATGCCAGGGTGGCACTTTGGAGAACAGTGTGGAGATTCCTCAAGAAATTAAGAATAGAGCTTCCCTATGACCCTGCAATTGCACTGCTGGGTATTTACCCCAAAGATACAGATGTAGTGAAAAGAAGGGCCATCTGTACCCCAATGTTTATTGCAGCAATGGCCACGGTCACCAAACTGTGGAAAGAACCAAGATGCCCTTCAACGGATGAATGGATAAGGAAGATGTGGTCCATATACACGATGGAGTATTATGCCTCCATCAGAAAGGACGAATACCCAACTTTTGTACCAACGTGGACGGGACTGGAAGAGATTATGCTGAGCGAAATAAGTCAAGCAGAGAGAGTCAAGTATCATATGGTCTCACTTATTTGTGGAGCATAATAAAGAACACGGAGGACATGGGGAGATGGAGAGGAGAGGGAGTTGAGGGAAACTGGAAGGGGAGACGAACCATGAGAGACTATGGACTCTGAAAAACAACCAGAGGGTTTTGAAAGGGCGGGGGGTGGGAGGTTGGGGAACCAGGTGGTGGGTTATAGGGAGGGCACGTACTGCATGGAGCACTGGGTGTGGTGCAAAAACAATGAACACTGTTACGCTGAAAATAAACAAATAAAAAAAAATCCCAGGGTGGACAGAGCACGCATGTGTCGCGTGAGATGGAGGGCAGAAATTGCTGAGATCGGGACAGGTGATGCTTCGGCGCTTGCACACGGACTGGGGTTGCTTCCACGTGCAACAGGAAGGCTCTGGAGAGTTGAAGCAGGGCGGTGATCTCCTCTAACATATACTTTGTTCACAAATCACTCTAGCTGCTAATTAGAGAGTAGATTCTAGAGGCGCAAGAAATGAGAACAGAGGCCCAGAGAGGCGGCAACTCCAAGGGTCCAAGAAGACTTGACTGTGGCCTAAATCCAGTGGTAGCCCTGAGTGCGAGGTGTTGGGGGGAAGACAGATTAGGTAGTCTAGACCCAGAGCAGACGAGGTTTTGCTGACTGACTGGCTCAGCAGGGCGGGGCAGGAGGAAACCAAGGCTAACTGGGTTCTGGGTGGAAGAACGATATAGATGATGGTGCCATTTACTGAGACGGAGAATGCCAGGAATCAAGAGATCTGGTTGGCCAGCCCATGTCTGAGACATCCAGCAGATGAGGCATCCAAGCAGAGAGGTCTGCTAGACCTGATCTGGAGCTCAGGATGCAAGTCTGAATGGGGCTCTCATTTTGGTTACCCACGGTACGTAGGGATGTGGAACCAGCAGCTCACCTGGGAGAGGACAGCCACAGGGCAGAGGACAAGGCACACAGCTCGGAGAGAGAAGAGACTGACATCTCCCACAAGGCTCCCAGGGGTCCTGCCATGCTCCCCTCTCCATTTCTGACTGTCACTGGGCTCTCAGAAGCTGCTGATTCATAGGAAGGAGCCGCCTGATTCCACATGGGCTGGGGAACAACATTTCTCCCTCTGCTGAACTAGCCCAGACCTGCTCCTCCCGCTCCTGGGGTCGTGGGTGAGGGGCTGCGCGCTCCTGTCAAGTCCACCTGGAAATCTGTTTTCAGACTCCTCATGTGTATTTTTAGTTGCTTTCCAAGAAGCCCCATCTTTGCAATCAATAACTAACTTAAATGTATCAGAAATATCGTTTGACACTCAGTGACATTTGAGGGAAAAACTTTTTCTTTCACGTGCCTAATGCACCTTCCCAGATTTTTTTAAATGAAAGCAGTAACCGAACTTGCATAACCCGCTGGTGGGAGTAGAAACTGATAAAATCTTCCTGGAGGCCAATTTGACAAAATTGTCTACATCCGTTTAGAATATACAAAGTCACAACAGACTGTCACTCTTATCCTCAGGATGAGAACAAGTCGGATGAGCTAAACTATATAGTTTTCAAGCCCACGGAGAGAACTGAGGGGTACAAAGAAACTAAATCCCACAGAGGACAAGCCGTTCCTCAGAGAGGAAGGATCCAGGACGCTTTTATCCTTGCAGAGTCAGAGGAAGTAAAGCAAATCCATTCCGGACTGGGGGGAGGAAAAAAGAACGTGCTGTGTAGTGACCACAGGTGAACAGGTGTGATGGGTTTGCAGGCCGGGGCCTCAATCACAGAGCGAGTCGGTGGCTTCCTCCCTTGGGGGTACAAGAGACATACCAGAGCTGGGGGCGAGGCACAGAGCTGCGTGATGTGGCCCCAGGAGGGCAGGCCCATACGGGAGTGCAAGCTGTTCACCAAAGGCTAAGGATGGGCAGAGGGGAGGATGGAGCCGAGGCCCTCTGAGGACCCCAGGCATTCCCGGAACGCACTTCAGTGGCCCACTGCAGCCTCAGGGTAGGGCAGCGGGGCAGAGACAGGCCTCTGGGGGACAAAGAGAACCCCCCAGAGACCCTCTAAAACCAGCAGGGGGGCTGTAAAGAAGCAGAAAGTCCTTGAAATCTCAGCTGGGCTCAGATGTCAAGACTGGTTGAAGAGAAGAATTGGAAACCAGGGGCAACCGCAACCATGTCCGGACACGGCTTAGTCCGAGACGAACCTACGCCCGGCCAGCTCACAGGAAGCCTGAGAGAAGAGGCGCTCCCTTTCCTGGCCAGACCAGTCACTTCTCTTTCCACTGGGCTTCACACTAATGTCTGCTGTTCAGTCTTCTTTAAAATTGTAAGACAAATGAAATGAGAAAAGGTGACCTAATCAACAGCAGAAAACAGTCAGAAGATCCAGAGAGAGAACAGATGGAGAAATGATCAGGTATTTAAGGCAGGAACGGTAAACACGTTCAAGAGATTACAGGACAACTTGACAACATGCTGCATGTAGGGGGGATTTCAGCAGAGAAAAGGAAACTGTTTTTGAAAGCCCACCGCAAGGCTAGAAATTAAAAATACGGCATCAGAAGCAAAAAGCTCATCTGATCTGCTTAACAGCAGATCGCACGTGATAGGAGAAAAGCCCGGTGAACAGAAAGTCGGGTCAACCAGAACGCTTCACGTTTGAACATAAAGCAAAAAACATTTTAGGGGCGCCTGGGTGGCTCAGTGGGTTAAGCCTCTGCCTTCGGCTCAGGTCATGGTCGCAGGGTCCGGGATGGAGTCCTGCATCAGGCTCTCTGCTCGGCGGGGAGCCTGCTTCCCTTCCTCTCTCTCTGCCTACTTGTGATCTTTCTCTCTGTGTGTCAAATAAATAAAATCTTTTTTAAAAAAAAACAAACATTTTAAAGGGAAACGGGGGGTGTCCTATCTGTGGTTCACCACATGAGCCGTGCTTACTTAATACGTGAGTTACACAAATACGTCATCCATGCACACGTACGTGTATGAGACAGAGACCTGCCGAGCGCTTCCCACTGACCACCTCTGGGGGACAAATGGTGCTAGGAGACTTTTAATTTAAACAAGAAAAAATAATTCGGTATTGAGAATTACCATCAGTAAGAATAGAAGGCAAATGACAAAAGGGAAGAACAGACGCCGACGGCACGTGAAGGCAGATGACGGATTAGTATCCTCCCTAAAGAGAGCGCCTCCAAATCCCTGGGAAGACCCAGTGCAGGTGAATGGGCAAAGAATATCAGTGAGGCCGTTCACAAAAGACAGACGGAAAGCTGATACACTAGAGGACCGAGGCTACCCTGAATGTCAAAGAAAGGCCCATGGAATCACAACGGAATGCTGTCTTTGCATATCAAATGGAGAATATTCTTAGAGACAAACACGTTCCAATGTTCCCCTGGGGATGCCCAAGCACGAACTTCTAACGGGCAGTGCGGGGGAGCTCCTCGAGAGCCTTAGTGGCGACAGCTCTGACCCAGAGATCCCGCTTCACCCCGGACTTCTCTGTAGGTACAAAAGAGAAACTGAGATGTGTACGAAGTCTAGTGTACACGTAGAGCTGCGGAATGGTGTTGGAAGCTGCTAGCCGGCCCCCACTGTCCATTACCCCCTCTTCCCGTAGAACCAGAGACCCTGAAATCTAGGGAGACAGTCCGGCATCCCAAGGTCTGTATTTCCAGGCTCCCCGGTAGATGCCTGTGACCGCGTGATTCAAGCCTTGCCTGGTGAGGAAGCACGGTGTCCAGTACGGACTTGACTGCAACGCCTGTGTCCCCTTTGAGGCCTCCTGGCACCGCAGGGTGTACGCCCACTGTGCTCGCTGCGTGTGATAAACACACAACTAAAGTTCTTTATCCCCCCCCTCTAGACAGTGAGTGCCTCCAGGGCAGGCCCTCTACTGGACCCATCTCTTTATCCTCAGTACCTGTGACAGTTCTGGTCACATATCGGGGCTCAGAAGATGTTCAGAAAAGAAGGAAGGGCAGGATGAAATGACGTACACTTTGGGGAAATTATTATCTTAAATTTTAGCACTTCAAAACGGAGAGATGCACATGAGTTTAAAACTTACATCCATACAAAAACCTGTATGAAAATATGCTTACTGCGGTTTCATTCGTGGTTGCCAAGACGTGTGAGCAACCAAAACTCTCTTTCAGAAGAGATAAGCGACCTGTGGTACATCCATATACGAGAATATCATTCAGAGATTAAAAAGTAGACTACTGCACCATGAGAAGACAGGCAGGAGCCTTAAGTACACACCGCTAAGGGAAAGAAGCCCATCTGGAAAGGCTACGTACTGCGTGACTCTAGCTCTAGGAGCTTCTGGAAGGGCAAACTATGGAGACAGTAAGAAGACAAGTGGTTGCCCAGACTAGGGGCAGGGAGGGATGGATAGGTGGAACACGGGGGACTTTTAGGGCAGCAAAATGATTCTGTGTGATCCTGTAATGCTGGAAACGTGTCCTTAAATGTTTATCAGAACGCAGAGAAAGTACACCACCAAGAACAGACTCTACCGTGGACGGCAGACTTGCGTTAATGACAATGGACGGATACTGGCTCATCCGCAGTGAGAACGGCCCCTCACCAATAATGCAAGATGTGGACAAGGAGGGACACTGGGGTGGGGAGTGAGGGGTGTACAGGAACTCTCTGTTCCTCGGCTCCATCTCTCTGTAACCCTAAAACTGCTCAAAGAAATTGTCTACTAATTAGGAAAAATGAAGTGAGGAGGTCTAGTAGACAGCATAGTACTAAGTCCACGGATTTTGGAATCACGCTGTCTGGGCTCAAATCCTGACCCTGCCTCTTCAAAACTATGTAACTTTTGGGCAAGTGGTTTGATCACCCTCTGTCTCAGTTTCCCCATCAAGAACATAGGGACAATACCAGAATCTACTTCGTAGCTCTAGCGCCTGTGGTTAAATGAGAGGCGAAGCTTTTGTACAGAGCCTACTGTTGGTGGATTTTCTTCATGATACTCACCCGAAGAGAAAGGTCTAAGCATATTTTGGAAACCGTTCCTTGAATACACTCTACACGGTGAAGAGTAAGGTCTTAAATTCATGAACTTCCGTGGGTAAGGATACGAAATATGCCAATCTGGTATATTCGCCATTTTGCGCATTAAATCCCTGTGACATAAAAGAGAACAGCTTACATTATCTTCAAGCACACATGAGGAAGGTGGCCGACCTCCTATCTATTCCCTTTCTGAAAGGACAGCCAGAGGCTCTCAAAGTGCTACTCATGACCTTCTTGCCAATGTCCCAAAAACTCTTCCAAAAATAAACACAAAATCATGATTTTGTACCCGTTTTTAGCAGATCCAATAGTTTTCAAAGATGGGAAAATAAGGAAGTTCTCAGATAGGAAAATTCATCCGCATTTTGACCACCACTGACTGACTCATTTCTTTGGCGGGTGGTGAGGGGGGAAAGTTTGGATTCTCCATGCTCTCACTGTGTATCCATCCCTGTCAGAGGCAGAGCAGCAGACAACGGCACCAGGCGGCAGTAAGAACCTCTGGAAATCCTCTCCGCCATGAAAGTAGTAAGAAAACAGGCAAAAATGGTCAGAACTAACTTTCTCAGAACTCTGGAAATTAACCAAAGGTTTGCAAAAATCTAGGGAGCTCTTAGTCAAGAAATATGGCAGAACCTCAGTACACACACCAAGTTCTGTGGCATTTCAACTCCCCTGTCCCCCTCCCCCGCCCCGGCCCCCAAATCAGTAGTGGCCTTGAAACCAAAAGCCTGCAATTCCAGTGAAAACCCAGCAGCTTGCCCATTACTGGAAAGGGCAGAATGGGGCTGGAGCTCCTTCAAGCCCCATTACCAGAAACTGTCAAAAGGCATTTGTTGAAAAAAAAAAATCAGATATGACTGTTGTCTAAACTTCTAGCTGCCTGGGGCATGTGGATGGCTCAGTTGGTTGAGCGTGTCTGCCTTCAGCTCAGGTCATGGTCGCAGGGTCCTGGGATTGAGCCCCACATCAGGCTCCCTGTTCAGGGGGAAAGCCTGCTTCTCCCTCTCCCACTCTCCCTGCTTGGGTTCCCTCTCTCGCTGTGTCTCTATCAAATAAATGAATCTTAAAAAAAAAAAAAAAAAAGAACCTTCTAGCTGCCTGAGACTCAAGATAATAGATGGAGCAAATAACAGACTAACCAAAAACCTTAAAGGGCAATCTAGGGAATGAGATGTCCACAGGGGCTCTGAGAAGCTCCCACATATTCTTCGGAATCTAGAAAGCCACTAACATGCAGAGGGCAGTGAGCGTGCTCAGGAAGAACTGAGTAGCCCTGCAGTCTCACCTATGGCTGACCTTGAGGCTCTGCACAAGCAGGAAGTGAAGCCAAAGGAAGGGTTGTAAACTGCCTGGCAGAGGACTGGAGAAAGTGCCAGCACACACCAAGAGCCCCTCAGCAAAGCCTGGAAGGCTACTGTTTGCAGCCATTTAAGGAAATCCCTGTCCAGCCACGAGCTGACCACTCAATTAACCAGTCAGACACTTCAGTGGTTGTCCACCATAAAATATACAGACTTTACAAAGTTAGTTTAGAAAAGTCAGTAAACAAAACCCAAAACATGAAAAGTGGAAAGAATAGGATTTCAAAAATTACCACGTTATTTAAAGTGTCTAGTTTCCAACAAAAAATTTCTGAGACATGTGAAAAAAAAAAAAAGGAAGAGAGAAAGAAAGGCCCATACATTCTTATCTTTAGGAACCACACAAGAAAGAAAAGACTGTACTATTTAAAGTACAGAAAGAAAAAACCCCCATAACCTAGAATTCTATATCCAGCAAAATTTTCCTTCAAAAGTTAAAGACAAATAAATACTTCCTTAGACAAAACAAAAACTGAGGAAATGGGACACCAGCAGGTGTGTTTTTTTAAAAAAAAAATTAAATTCTTCAGAAAGAAGGAAGAACTGGGGCGCCTGGGTGGCTCAGTAGGTTAAAGTCTCTGTCTTCAGCTCAGGTCATGATCTCAGGGTCGTGGGATCGAACCCCGCATCGGGTTTTCTGCTCAGTGGGGAGCCTGCTTCCTCCTCTCTCTCTCTGCCTGCCTCTCTGCCTACTTGTGGTCTCTCTCTGTGTGTTAAATAAATAAATAAAATAAAATCTTTAAAAAAAAGAAAGAAAGAAAGAAGAATGATATGTCAGAAATGCAAATTTACATAAAGAAAAGTATGAGAGAAAGAATAAATGAAGGTAACAAAAACCCATACACACCTGATAACAGAGACCCAATCTACAGGAAGCAAAACCCAATAAAACTGAAAGGAGAAACAAACACTTAAGCAATGACATCTGAAGACGTCAATGCCCACTCTTAAGAGTGGACAGAACAACTACTCAGATCAACAAGGAAACAGGGGACCTGAACAACACCATAAACCAATTAGACTTAACCAGCATCCACCCAGCAACGGCAGAATGTACATTCTTCTCAAGTGCACATGGACCATTCTTTAGGATAAATCATACGTTAAGACATAAAATAAGTCCTGATAAATTTTAAAATATTGAAATAATCAAAGTGTGTTCTCTAATCATACTAGAATGAAATTAGAAATCCATCACAGAAAGAAATTGAGTAATTCACAAACATATTGAAATTAAACAGCATACTCTTAACTAACCCAGAGGATCAAAGAGGGGGAAATCACAACTGAAATCAGCAAAGACTTTTGGGTGATGGAAACAAAGGCACACATGCCAAAAATTAGGGGATTTTTAGTGTTTAGATTTTTAGTGCTTAGAAGGGAATTTATAGCTGCAAATGCCTATAGTGTTTTTAAAAGGAAGAAAACCTCAAAGTAATAACTTAATCTTCTTCCCTAAGAAACTAGGAAAATAAGAGTAAACTAATCCCAACTAAACAGAGTAAAGGAAATAATAAAGATCAGAGCAGAAATAAATGAAATTGAGAAAACCAACAAAATGAAGAGATAGTTGAAAAAAAAAAAAAAAATGAAGAGATAGTTGAAAAGAGTGGCAAACTGTTACATTTTTACCTAGACTCTCCAAGAAAAAAGTGAGAAAGACTCAATGTACGAAAATCAGTAATGAAAGAAAGAATATTACTACTGATCTCACAAAACAAAAGGGACAAGGGAATACTATGAACAATTATATGCCCACAAATAAGCTGATGTACACCAACTAGAAAAATTCTTAGAAAGCTACAACCTACTGAAACTGACTGAAGAAGAAACAGAAAATCTGAGTAGACCTACACCAAGTAAAGAGATTAAACTAGAAGTCAAAAACTTTCTGCAACAAAAGCCCAGGACCAGATCGGCTCGCTGGTTAGGTTCTACCCAACATTTAAAGAAGAATAAGTAAAACCAACCAATCCTTCACAAACTCTTCCCAAAAACAGTAAGAGGGAACACTTCTCAGCACATTCTATGAGGCCAGTATTACCAAATCCAGACAGAGACATCAGAAAAACAGAAAGCTGAAGACCAATATTCCTTAGGAATATAGAGAAAATCTTCAACAGAATACTTGCAAACGGAACCCAACAACACGTAAAAGAATTAGACGTCATGCAGGAAAGACTACCCCAGGAACTCAAGGGAGGCTGAACATATAGAAACCGATCACTATAACACACCACATTAAGACAATCAAGGAAAAACACGACCATCTCGATAGAAGCAGAACAAGCACTGCACAAAACCTTATACTGTTTCATGACAAACACACTCAATAATCTAGGAATAGGAGGGAACTTCTTGACCCAACAAAGGGCATCAGTGCAAAAGCAACAGTCAGTATCACACGGAATCGTAGGAGAACAAAGGCAGCGAGCCTTCCCCCTAAAATGAGGAACACGACAAGGATGCCTGTTCTTACCACTTCATTCGACATTGTAGGTTCTAGCTGAGCGATTAGGTAAGAAAAGGAAACAAAAGGTATCCAGCTCTAGCTCTACAAGGAAGTTTTTTTTTTTTTAAGATTTTATTTATTTGACAGACAGAGATCACAAGTAGGCAGAGAGAGAGGAAGGGAAGCAGGCTCCCCGCTGAGCAGAGAGCCCGATGTGGGGCTCAATCCCAAGACCCTGGGATCAGGACCTGAGCCGAAGGCCGAGGCTTTAACCCCCTGAGCCACCCAGGCGCCCCTACAAGGAAGTTTTAGAAGGGAGAAGAATGTAAATGTAAACGCATAATTATTTAATATTCAAAAACAGATGGACGTGCATGGCACTACATCAGTATAAAGAATCAAACGAGGCAATAGCTCTAAAGCCCTAGATTTTAAGAATTTAAGTTTACAGAGTTAAAGAAATGAATCAGAATTTTTCTTTAATGTGTAAGAAATACACAGTGGCTGGTGCTCTGGTCTACCTCTCCTTGGGCGGTCCCTGATTGCCTGGCATGGTGTTGGTCTAGACCTGTCTCATCTGCACAGGTCTCTGCGGGCAGGGACCAGACCAGGGCTGAAGCCCATATGTGGGCAGAGTCCCACATACATCTTCCTTCAACTAGGTTAAGTCTAACTGAACCCTAGAGTCTTAGCACGGGAGAATTTCTGGAAGAACACGGCTTGGTGTGTGTTCACATAGTCAAAACACATTTACTGCGCTTCCTTCTAGAAGTCTGGGGGTCAATGAACAAAACTGGCAAAATCATGGCCCTTATGGGCCTTATATTCTCGTACTGGAGGACAAAGAGTAATTAAGTAAACGACACTCGTGAACAAGCACCGTGAAGACAAGTGGAGCCGGGGGAAGAGAACAGATGACACTAGGCACAGCTAGGAGACCAGGAAGGGAAATGCCATTCAGAGGACAAAGAAGCAAGAGGAAGCCAGACAGAGGACCCGAGTGGGCTCCCGTGACAATGAGGCTCTCTCCGAGGGGGATACGTGAAGCCACTGGAGGGTTACACGGGGAGAAGAGTTAGGCGCGGGGTTATGATCTGCCTTTGCGTTTGAAGGATTCCTCTGGCTCTATGTCAAGAATAGACTTAAAGGGACAGGGGAGGAAAGAGGGGACCAAATGCACCGAAATTATGCATGCAAGAGAAGATGGTGGCCTGGACCAAGATGGTTTCGGTGAAAGTGTTGGAAAAGTCAGACTGTAAATATGTTCTGAAGGCAGGGTCAGTTGGATTTTCTTACAGGTTTGATCTGGCATGCAGGAGAAAGGTTGGAAGAAGTAGTCATTAACTGAGATGGGAGAGACCCAAGCAGGACAGGTGTGGAGGGGAAGATCTAGAGTTCCATTCTGCACGTGTGAAGTTGGAGACGTCTGGTAGGTCTCCCCGGGGAGGATACTGAAGAAGCAGTTGGGCATATGAGCCTTTCCTCCGGGAAGAGACTGGGGCTGAAGATACAAGTGTGGGGATGGTCCGCATAATACGAGTATAAGGCACAATGGGGTCGGCCCACTGAGAAAGCAGGTGCAAAAAGAGAAAACATGCCAGAGCCGAGCTTTGGGGTATCCCAAACTTCAGAGTCCAGGGAGATGAGAAGGAACTAGCAAAAAACAAAAAAGAGCGGCCAGTGAGAACGGAGCAAATCAGGAGACTGGAGTGTCCTGGAAACTGAGTGAGGAACGGGTTTCAAGAGGGGGTGATGATGTGTGTGAAACGCTACAGTGATCAGCAGGGAAGATAAGGACCAAGAATCACTTTGGATTAAGCTCTGTGGGTGGTACCTACAACCCCAAGACCCACCAACAGCAGTTGTGGGGGAGCCTAAGTGAGTCACAGTAAACTCAGAGGGAAAGAAGCCCTGCTGTAAAGCAGAGAAACGATGTGGTGCCTGGGGCAGGCGGGAGGGTCAAGGAAGAATGTCTTTAAGTCAAGAGAATGGGGACTCCCGCGTGGATACTCCCAGTAGCGATTCTCTGTAGGCAAAAAATAATAAAGCAGGACGGAAAGGAGAAGCTGCCAGTTCCGTGGGTTCACCAGCGGAGACAGGATCTCATCTCCTGGATCAGCCTTTTTTAGGAGCACAGTCGGTCCATGCATGGCTCGTGACAAAGAAGGCAGAGGACACAGACACGGTGACAAGCAGATAGGGTAGGGTGTTCCCTGGGGCTCGCGTGTTTCCTCCACGAAACAGGAAGTCGGGCCACCAGCAGCAAGTGAGGACGGGAGAGGCGTCCAGGATTCAGGAGAGAGGACTAAGTGAGAATCATCTAGAAGAGAAGGCCAGGGGAGGGTGGGAGGAGCAGGATGACGAGCAGGGAGCTGTAAGAGCCCATCTGAGCTCCATGGGCAGGAACTCAAGAGCCAGGCCCCGGAGAGGCAGAGCCTTGGATGTAACTGGGGACAGGGTTTTGGAAAAGTGAGTGTGATCCAGGAAGGGGCGAGCGTGTGCTTGAAGAAGGGACACCACGTGCACATCTTGCTCAGAATGGAGGCCCGCACGTGACGGGAAGTCCCGGTATGACTGGACGGGCCGGAGCAAGAGAAGAGACCAGAAACTCAGGCTCATGAAGAATTTCAAGAACGAAAAAAATGAAGCTAATTCAATGAGCCCTTACTGGGGACTAACTCAGAGCCAGGAAATATGCTTCAGATTTAGGAAAACCCAGCACCGAAGCCTCTTCAGGGCCAAGCACGTACTGGGCTTCCCATGGCGCCGGTGAGACCAGAGCTCATCCCACGGGTCAAGTTCATCCAGTTGGCATGACCAAGGTCTTCCTGTTGCTTTTGACACAATCCCTAACAAGCGCCTTGCAGGACGTGGTACGGCTCTGGCTCCCTGAGCTGCAGCGCTGGTGAGGAACACTCTTCCCCCCGCCTCACCCCTGCTCTGCAAGCCCGCGGGGACGCCCCGCTGTAACTGCATTCCTGGTTGCAGTGATTGCTGATGCAAATAACCACTTGCTTTATTTTATCCATAAATTCCCTTCCTAATAACAATAAGGCATGCCAGGGCTTTGGCCTCGTGCCTTATTATACCACCTGAGGAGTGAGATAATCACCCCGAAATGTACTGCCTGTTGTGCATTTTATTACTTGAATACAAAGCGGTTCAATTCAAGAAACACTTCGTTGAAGACAGCACGAAAAAAAAAATCATCATATGAAAAGTAATTCTTCCTAATGCTACTGAGCACACTGCAGGGAATAATCCTCTTCCAGCGGGAGAATGGTCGGGATGACCTGTTGGGTCTTCTCCAGTTCTAATTTCTACCAATTGCAGGATCATAAAAGCCAGTGAGACTTCACTCACAATGTGACTATGCCCGACAGCCAGACCCAGGTAGGTCTGACAGCATGAACAGACCTCAACAGTCATGGGACTGACATCTTTCCAAGCAACTTTCCTCTGGCGGTCCCCTCATTCTTCGGCAGACTCGGTAGGCCGCGAGCAGGCGCAGGTGGAGGGAAGGAAGGAGAAGTATGAACTGCTCGACCTCCAGCAGCTCACCCTCTTTTAACTCGGACTTTTCAGAAAATGCCACGTTTTCCAGGCACAGGTAAAGACATCCCCGCTGCATGGACAATGACTCTGAGGCAGCAGAGAGAAACGCAGTGACTTCCTGTCCTGGAGTGGCTGAGAACCTGAACTAAATCACTCTCTCTCCGGGGTTCGGGTATTTTCCCAAGAGATGCCATCCTCAGGTCACCTCGAGGGGGAAAGAGCTAGTCCATCTGTAGATTCCTCAGAAGAAATAACATGGTTTTTAAAATCACTACTGATTTTTTATTTTAAAATGTATTTCCTTTGCATCTTTAAAGAATTAGTTTTAAAAGGCTGTTGAAGCAGACACACAGACACGTATGTATCTTTAAAAGAGTTGGCTCTCGGGACGCCTGGGTGGCTCAGTTGGTTAAATGACTGCTTTCGGCTCAGGTCATGATCCTGGAGTCCCGGGATTGAGTCCCGCATTGGGCTCCCAGCTCCATGGGGAGTCTGCTTCTCCCTCTGACCTTCTCCTCGATCATGCTCTCTCTCACTACCAATCTCTCAAAAAAAAAAATAAAATAAAAAAGAGTGGTTCTCAAAATGTGGTCCCTTGGGGCATCTGGGTGGCTCAGTGGGTTAAAGCCTCTGCCTTCGGCTCAGGTCATGATTCCAGGATCCTGGGATCGAGCCCCGCATCGGGCTCTCTGCTCAGCAGGGAGTCTGCTTCCCTTCCTCTCTCTCTGCCTGCCTCTCTGCCTACTTATGATTTCTGTCAAATAAATAAATAAATAAAATCTTAAAAAAAAAATGTGGTCCCTTAACCAGCAGTATCAGCATCCCCTAGAACCTTTCCAGAAATGCATTTTCTCAGGTCCCACCCAGCCTAGCCAGTCAGAAACTCTGGGAGTGGTGGCCCGGCCATTTGTGCCTTAACAGGCTGAGACCAGTGCTTAGGTGACCCTGAAGTTGATGTATGAGTCTACAGATTTAGGAGGAGGCTCTGTAAAGCCCCCTGCTCAATATCAAAATGAAGTAAAAGATCACAACAGTTACACGGAAGCGATTCTAGTAGACTCGCCCGGGAATGAGGGAGCAGCCATCGTGCGACCCTCCGTTAACCATCAAACTTGTAGCGACATTTCAGGTCAGATACCAGGATCCATATTTTTAGAGGTGGGGAAATTAAACTGGAGAGAAAATAAAATAAAAGAGATAAATAAAGAGCCAAATTCACTCATGAAGCCCAGACGTGAACTCTGCTGACTTTAATGCTAGGCTTTTTGCCCAGTTGTGCTAGGGGGGTGTGTGTGCGAGCCCGTGCCCACGTGTGTGCGTGCGTGTGCGTGCATGTACTTGCAGAGTGCAAGAGTGACTTGTGTGCCTTCTCGCAAAAACAAATATATGAGAACAATGACGTTTGCATATATTGATAGAATCATAAGAAAACCCTGTCAATATTCTAGAAGGGACACCTTGCGTTTGCCAGTCTAACAATTCTGCAACCTACTCAAAAGAACATGGAGAAAATTAAAAGCCAATCATCTCCCTAATAATCTAATCACGTATTAGGATTCCGGGGCTTGTGCCACCTCCCCCGTCTCAGCCTCACACTCCCCTCAATATTCTAGACTCCGCTGGCAACCCCTCGTCTCCTGTTCTAAACATAGGGATTATAAGAATGCAAGCTGATTTAGAAATATATTCCAAATGATAGGGTATCGTGAAAAACAATTTAGCCAGTCAACTGAATTCAATTTAGCAGAAAAATCTGTGGTTATAAAGTGACCTGCCTCCAGGGCCTGCAGCCCCACGAGTCTGAGCCACAGACTTCCTCCGCCAAGGGTCCCCCCCCTACTCACGCTGTCCCCGCCTCCCCACACAGGCTCTCACCTTCCTCCCGGACCTCACTTTAGCCAGTACCTTCTCCTGCAGCATAAATTCCAAGCCTAAGTCCCCAACACACACACGGTACAAGACACACCCACACACACCCGGAAATCAAATTCGAAATCGAACACAAACCTCTCAACATCAATATGCTTTAACGGAGTAGTATAAATAATGATTATAAATATATTGAAACAGAAAACCGTGTTTAGGACAATGCTAAGAGGAAAAGCACAGTGGGGTAAGCACTATGAACACGGTGATAAAGAAATGTGTTTTCACGTGTGGACAGGGTCCACAACATGGCACGAAAATAGCTATGTGGCGTGGGCGGGGCAGCGATCTCTTTTATTTTAAATGCTCTTTGATAAACGTCTCGTGGCATGTTGGAAAGAACATGCCTACGGGGCCCCCAGGCACCCGTGGCCTAGCTCAGTTCCTGCTTCCTTGCACTCCCCTCTTGGCCTCTTACGGCCCAGGGGCCCCTCTCCCCAGCGAACTCCTGTCACCCACAGACCTGGGTGTGAACGTCACCTCCTCAGGGAGGTCTCCCCATCACCCGGTCTGTGTGCTCCTCTGCGGCCTCTCATCACAGCTGGCCCTTTCCCGGCACCGCCCTCCCCACCGCTGGAAGCCGCACTCACGTGTAGGAAATGACAACGCGGACTGCAGGCTCCATGACATAAAATGGGGCTTTTACGCCTCTGACCCCCCCCCCCCAGCCCCAGAGTCCCGGCACGTAACTGGAAGTGTTTCTCAAATTACTGAATGAAGGCTCTTCACAGCCCTGTCACGCAGCAGCATTCGCCTCCCAACACACACTCACACGCACACGTACACACGCACACACGTCCCTCAACTTCTGGACCCGTTTAGGGTCATCTCCCTCTTTCCTGCCTCCCAGCCCCCCCCACCCCCCGAGAACCGGTGAGCCCGGCCAGAAAGCTCTCAATCGACACCCAAGGCCCTTGTAATTGTCTTCCTTGTCTTCCGTTGAGATGATCAGCGTCATGATACCAGGGGCCATATCTGATCACGGTGGTCCAAAAAATAAGGAAGGTCAAGTTTAACTGAACTGAGTGCTGTGGGTTTGTGATAACTTCTCTCAGTGGGAGCACAGATCCTGGAGGAAAAGCTTACACCATTTTGTTCGTAACGTGCTTTCTCAAGCCCGGACACAAACACCTAATGTCAGGAAGCGTCGCAGAAATTCGCTCTTACCTAATGACCATTCTCAGACTCACCGCCACGCCTAACACGGTGGCAGGTCCGGCAACGGGCAACAACTAAGTTGCCTCAGAAGGCCTGACCGCACGTCGGCTGTCAGACAGCTGTTCCCAGCTCAGAAACTGTTTCCCTGGCAGCCTTTTAAAATGTACGAGCTGGAAACCATTACGCGCTCTCCTCCAGCTCCTGTGAGCAGACAAGGAGCGTTTAACACATCCTATTTATAGTGTAGACGCCCAGCAAGTCCTGGGATGCTGGCAAGGGAAAGTCGCGATGCTTTCCCCTCCGGAATTCAGCGAACGTTTTGACGCTGCTGCCACCTATCGGGGGAACGGAGCATATGCGGCCACGGACAAGCCGGGCTTGCGGGCCCCTGGCAGGAAAGCGGGCTCCCTGGTTTTCCCATGTCCCCAGACTTGTTGAGTATCTGTCATCACGTTGAGCCCCGAATTAAGGACATTCAGCTTTACGATGTATACGCTGATGCTTGTGGCAACGATAAATATGTAAGTTCCTAGACCATTTTGGCCCCCAAATCAGCATTTAGTATGCACCTTCTGCATGAATGACACAAACCAGACGGGAGCAATCCCAGGATCATGATCAGCCTGTGAAGCACTTTCTCTCCAGGGAGGTGGTACACACAGCCCTGTAAGGGCGCGCTCGCCCCCCTTCGGCCCCACCAGTGGACATCGTACACTCCCTTCGGCGGCTCACCTGGCCTTGGTGCTGCAGGATTTCGTGCTGTTGACTGTGGCTTCATGCGTTTTGGTGCTACTTCGTTTCATTTCCTTCAAAATTAACTGCTTCTGAATTTGTGGATTCTGAAAAATAAGAGAGCAATGAGCGAGCACAGATTGGCAGGCAGATTTTCTTATTTACCTTAGCAGGCTGCAAGAATGGAGCCCGCGGGTCTGCAGAATAATCAACGGATTTTGCAAGCTCCTGGAGAATTGTGTCAAACGCCTGAGGCAGGGGCGCCCGGGTGGCTCCGTGAAGCGGCTGCCTTCGGCTCAGGTCAGGATCTCAGGGTCCTGGGATGGAGCCCCGCATCAGGCTCCCTGCTGAGCAGGGAGGATAGAGAAGGTGGTTCTCCCTCTCTCTCTCTGTTCCCCCTGCTTCTCCCTCTCCCTCTGCTGCTCCCCCCGTGAGTGCTCTCTCTGTCAAATAAATAAAATCTTTAAACAAAACCTCAGGCAGGTCCTCTACGTGAATTCATACTAAATTGTAGGTTTCCCAGGGGAGTGATCTAGATCACACACACACACACACACACACACACACACACACAATCACATACGTAACCCCACCGTGGTCCCCCTCTAGTTTCCTCACATCAGCCAGAATAATTACTTTAAAATACTGCTGTCCTCATTAAAAACTCTAACTGCTTCCTATCGCCCTGAGAATTAAAACCAAAGTCATTAATCATTATCGTGAGCCTATGCAGGACACCGTGCCTGCTTCTCCTGCTGCCTTCCTCCCCCAGTTCCCTGAGCCTCAGCCACAGTGACCCTTGGCCGTCCTCTGATGTGGCCTTCCTACATGGAAGCTTTGTTTTGTTTTTTTTTTGTTTGTTTGTTTGTTTTAAGATTTTATTTATTTATTTGACAGACAGAGATTACAAGTAGGCAGAGAGGCAGGCAGAGAGAGAGGAGGAAGCAGGCTCTCCGATGAGCAGAGAGCCCGACGCGGGGCTCGATCCCAGGGCCCTGGGATCATGACCTGAGCTGAAGGCAGTGGCTCTAACCCACTGAGCCACCCAGGCGCCCCGGAAGCTTTGTTTTTGAGTGCGGTAGCCACCCCCCAACACCCTGCCCCCAGACCAATCATCCTTCTCTCGGGTCTGCCTAACGCACTCCTCCTTGCAAAGATCACTGGTTCTCATCAGAACCACCAGAGTGCTTGTTAGGAACAGATCGCTGGGCTCCAGCTCCAGATCCCAATCCTAGATCTAGATCATGGGGATGGCGGGGGCCTGAGAACTTGCCTCACTGGAAAGTTCCAAGGGGATGCTGCTGCTGCCGCCCAAAACCAATGCTGCAGATGTCAGGACAAAAGACACTTCCTCAGGGAGCCTTCTTCGGTGCCCCCGCACTAGACCGTGTCCCCATTCCACACGTCCACAATGACCTCTGCTCTCCTTCAGAGCCCTCAGCCCAGTTTGTAATGACTTACCTATCCGCATGAGTATTCAGCTAATGCCTGTCTCTGTAAAGAGGGCCGTAAAGCGAGGGCCAAGTTAATTCACATCATCTGTATATCTCCGGATCCTAGGCCAGGAACTAGCGGTCAAGGGTGCTTAAACTCACTGAGTGAACGAATGAAATTGCTTCTGCTCCTGAACCTTGGTAAGTCAAGGCAGAAATCTCTGCCTTTGACTCTGGCCTCCAGCTCTCTTTCTGAGCAGCTGGCAAGAGCTGTCGATTTACTTGTAAAACACTCTTCGATCTATTATTCCCTGCCCCTCCCCACCACTAACATCACGGCTGCATTCGCCGTCACTCATGTGGGTTACAGGCATAGCCCTGCACATGTCTTCCAGGTCCCCCCTTCTCCCTCTAACCCATCCTCCCCATTGCCATGATCTATCTTTCTCACGCACATATAGTTGTGTTATTCCCTGGCTTTAAAACATGCCATGCGGAACTATACATGTGTTAGAATCTCCCAGAACGATGTGCCGAGAAGAAAATGAGCGCATGTCCAACGAGTGAGACCTGAATCCAGTCTGTGGTTTAGTCCCTAGTACTGTCCTAATGCCCATCGTTGTGCTATGGTTATTCTGTATGATGTGATCCGGGGGGGGGGGGGGAGGGTGTAGGGGGAAGACTGGGGGCACAGAGGAACTTTCTGCACTGATTCTGCAACATTTTTATGAGTTGAAAATTATTTAAGCTTAAAAGAGAAAAAAAAAAATGCAAGACTTCTCCAGAGCATCCAGACTGAAGTCAAACCCCTAATTGTGGGGGAAAAGATCCTTCATTCCCAACATGAGTGACCTGGCCCTAAGTGACGGCCAGGTCCCAGCGCTCCATGCAGCCTGTATTTTCACACAGCCCTCGGCAGAGGCCGTGTCCTTTCCCCACCTGAGCTCAGGTGCATGCTTTTGCCATGATTTCCTTTCACCCCTCCTGCCTGCACAGTGCAGCTCACCCTTCGAGAGCTTTTACAGAGAATCTGGTCTCATGGGTTTTTTTTGCCGGGTGTTTTACTTAACAAAGAAAAGGACAAAAAGGTCTAAGGTATTGTAATTCCATTCCTTTGGTAGCCCTGCTACTCTGTGCGCTCTGATTCTCTGCTTCCAGAATTTTCTGTTGGCCATTTATCTGTGGCCCCTGCTGGTTGGTGAGCCCCTCCAGTGGAGGAGTGGGCTGGTCTCACCGCTTCACACTCAACACACTGAGCTTTGTTCTCGATGGACCACAGCAGACAACACCTAGTACGGTGAAGGCAAGAAGGCCGGGCTAATCTTACCCTTGATTCCAGAAGCTAAGTCGTGCCCTGGGCATGAACACAGCACTCTGACGTGTAGGTCATCTCCGGCTTCACGCCACCCACAGTTTAGGCTCTCCAAATAAAAAAGAACTCTGAGACATTCATCAATGACTTCAGAGGCGTCTGGCCGGCTCTGGGGGTGGAGCGTGTGCCTCTTGATCTCGGGTTGTGGGTTCGAGCCCCACGTTGGGTGTAGAGATTACCTCAAAATAGAACCTTAACCAAAAAATTACTTCAGAACTTGGTGAGGTAGAAATGAAGAAGGCTCATAAAACCAATGCCCCCCCCTCCAAAAGCACCAAGTCACAGACCCATCTCATACACTTCTTAGCCACAGGCAACCAAAATTAGAGGGCTATTTCCCTGCTACATTTGTTTATTTGCCAGAGAAGTATTAATGTCCAGTTTTTAACAGATGCTATTTATAACAGAATCATAACAAAAGCACCACCCATCTGCCTTGGCATGCAGAGAAAACATAATTCAACACGAGAGTAAGAAATGTGTGCAGCCAAACAGAAATGGCATCAGAAGCAAAAATTGTTGGAACTGGTATCATGGGGAGGGGGCGGGGGGAGAGATTGTCACTTGGAAAAAGTTGCAAGCAACAAAAAGATTTTGGCAGTTAAATCCAAATACTTGAGAAAAATCTTTCTCCTTGTCTAATCTGGTATCATACGGATGTTTTATCATATTTTGGGACACATACCCCAGAAAATTCTCTTTTTAGCCTTCCATAAACCCCGTCAGTCATTTATGGAGCATCTACACTTTTGGACAATGGGAAAAAACAGAGAGTCTAGAGTCAAGAAGACTTAGGGTCTAATTGGTTCCACCATCTACCGTCCAGCTCACAAGTTAATTAACCTCTTCCTGACCTGGTTTCCTTATCTTCAACATGGAAACAACGTCTCTCTTTGAAGGAGGTATTCTTAACCTGGAATCTAGGGACACGGTCCACGTGTGTGCTTTCGCAGACCTTCAAACCCTCTGAGATTAAATGCAAAGGTGTTGTGAAATGATCTTTCTAGAGAGAGGACATATTGCTTTCCCCAGCTTCTCAAAGGGCTAGGGAACCAAAAACGGTTCAGCGCCACGCTGTCCATGCTGCGGGAGGGTCATGGATAACCTACCCAAAGCAGCGGACACAGAGCGGGTCATACTCACGATTTGGTAACTGCCATCAATTTCTAGGTCCTGGGAAGGTACAGAACACACAACAAGAGGCGCAGAAGAAGGTGGGCAGTGACGGTGTAAGGGGGGAGCAGTCTCTCAGGGTTTTATAAAAACCACAAGGGAGGGCAAAACCAAAGTCAGTCCAGAAAAAAACCCGGCCATAGAAAGTGACAGGGCGGAGGCAAGAAAAGTATCAGGACAGTGACATGCCCGTCACTGCGGTGGCACACGGCAGGTGCTCAGTGAATAACTGTTGAGTAAATGAGCAAACAAATGACTGGAACGGACCCAGGGCACAGGACACCAGCATTTACTGGTCCCGGCGGGGGGGTGGGGGGGGATAAAACTGAGAAGGTGTTACTGAAAACGGTTACCATCCAGAGTCCTTTCAGTAGTCCGCATTCTCTCCCTAACCGGTGAGAAGCCTGAGCCTACACCTCAGCCCTTGGTAGTAATCGAGACCTGCCAGGCTTTGTGATAAAGACCTACATGTTACAAAAGCTTTAGTTTTCCAGATGAATTAAAATGCTTTATATGCCGGGGATGCCTGCGTGGTTCACTCAGTTAAGTGTCTGCCTCTTGATTTAGGCTCAGGTCATGATCTCAGGGTCGTGAGATCAAGCCTCACACTGGGCTCTGTGCTCACCGCAGAGTCTGCTTGTCCCTCTCCGTCCCCTCGCTTGCTCTCGCGCTCTCTCAAATAAATAAAGAAAATCTTTTTTAAAAATGTTTTATTTGCCTGAACAAAATAAATTCAATCCCCCCCCACCAACGCCATTTTCTTTTTTCTTGAGTTAACAAGAAGCTCACAACTAAGTCTGCACCTCAACTGTGTTAAGCATTACGGACAATCTGAATACTCCCCCCGCCCCCGTGATGTTAGTCTCCTGTTCTACTTGTAGTCTCCATGATCCTGGCGAACATGTGCTTATTTTACCATATTATACCTATTCTTAGGAGTCATCTCCAAGCCTCAGGGGACTCGAGGAGCACGAGTCAAGAACACAGAGGTCCTGCCATCAGGCAATCCTGGGGTACAAGGCACACTCTACTATTTCTCAGATTGGAAGGCCCTTAAGTTCCCTGAGTCCCTTCTGCTTCAACTACAAAGTGGGGAACTGTTTCTTTTTGGAAGCAGGTGGTGAGGACTAAACTTAAAAAAGGATGCGAGGCCCTGGGCTGTGCCTGGAACACAGTAAGTGCTCGGTAAGTACTAGCCGGGAGTCGCAGTGGTCACCGTAGGGCTAGAAGCAGAAGCAGAAGCAGAAGTCATAAGACTACAGATAAATAGGTATAGAGAAGAAAAACAACCAGAGCACCCAAAACAACGTCAACCAAGAAAGAGACAGTAAAAGGTCAAAACCAAGAGGCAAAGAGGAAGAAACCGAAGCTCTTCAGTGCTGGAGGCAGAACATATTCATGGGCTCTCTCTGTTCACAGGCTTTTCTCAAACACGTCTCTTTCCTGTGAAGCTCCTCTTCCAAATGGTGTAGCATTTCGTTGAAGGTGTATTAATATTTAAGAGTTACAAGAATCCCATCTCCATGATGGTGCAAGCCTATATCTAAATATAGTTCGCAAAAAGGTCAGCTCACTCGCGGTATTGGAGGGAAGGGAGGCAGCGTTAGCATCTTGCCTGTCTCGTACTTTCTCACGCACATCGTACAGCACATTGGACCATCCTGGCAGGCGAAGGAGCCATCCAGGAAGACCTTCGGGGGCGCTCACCAACTGCCGACCTCCGGCATTCGATACAACCTCAATACACACCTGCGGAGATGTATCACAGCAACCGTCTTGTCAACAGCCAGTGGCCTCCGAGGGGCTTCCTGCACCGGGCGGGCACCAGCCCACTGAACATCGTCCTGGAGCTGGTTCTGTGTCCATGTGCCCGTCAGCTGCAGGAGTCACAGCGTGGGCGCTGGACAGATCTCCGGGCATGGGGGTGCCTGCAAAAGGGCAGGAAAAGGCCAAAGTTGGAGAGCAAATTGAAAGTCTCAAGTAAGCGCTTCTTGACAAGTTTCTGCAAGCACCTCCCTTGAGCCAAGCACCATACGGAAGTCGGAGGGAAAGGGAAAGCACAAATCACAAAAAAAAATCCCATGTACCCTCAAGAAGCTTGCAACAGGCTTCAGTGGGAGGGAAATGTTCCCAGATAATCCAAGGGGCCAAGCCTGTTCCACTTCTGAATGACTCCCCCTCACTTAGCCAGTAAATGTTCATGGAATTGAGGGTGAGGGATAAAGCACAGAGTTGGAGGGACGACGGTGTGTGAGCCAAGTTCATTCACAGCTTTTCTGAAAGTCCACCCACTGAGGGGCACACAGGACTCAAGAAACGTTATTAAATCGCTCTTTTCGAGTAAGAGTCCTTTTAACAGGGACAAGCCGGTCTGAGAGGCAAGGATTTTCAGGAGGGAAGGAAAGAAGGACCTGGAGGACCAGGAGGGAAGGCCGGAGTGCCTTAGCCCGAGATCGAACGTATGCTCTGCACAACAGGACGTTTCACACAGCGCTTTCCAGACAAACTTTCTGAGGGAGGCAAGGATAACTGTGTGGGGTCTGAGGGCACAGAATGTTCTAGAAAGGCCAGCGATTCTTAGCAGGGGACACAAATGCCGGGCTTGAACTCCGGCTCTGCAGCTCCCTGGCTGGGTGAGTCTGGACAATCCCCTTCACGCCGTAGGGTTCAGCTCCCCGTCTGCAAGCGGGAGGCAATGATCCTCGAGGTGGCTGTGGGGACCCGTGAAACGAGGGGCACGGAACGGTCTGGAAACTGGAGTGAGCGAAGGCATTGCCACAGATTTCCCGTGTGACCTCCGCAGAGGCAGGGAGGAAGAGGTCGTCACCTTCCACGTCGTGGTCTGCCGTCCCCAAATATGACGTCAGCCCACGGGACGGGGGCCGCACCGCGGACCGCAGTAGCGCCAGAGCCTGCGACGCCGGCTGACACACGTGCGGACCCGGTGAGCGAGTCACCAGCCCAATGGCGCGTTTGAGGGCAGGAGGCTCCGCGTGCCTGGGTGAGCGGTGAGCAGCAGCCTTCCCCCCCCCCCCGGGCTGTGGGACCCTCAGAGCCGCCCGCCCCGACCCTCCTCTTGCCCTCGGTTAGCGTGCGGGTCGGGACTCCGCGGCCGCGCCGCCTTACCCGAGCCCCCTTGTGGCTTCTCCACCGCGCGGAGCCACCGCAGAGCGCGCGGACCCAAGGCCGCGCGTCCACAGAAGCCCAGCCCACTCGCCGCCTCTAGGACGCTGTTGCCCGAGCAACGACGACACGCGCTGATTGGAGGAGGGGTCTGAGAACCCGGCAAGAAGCGAGGCCCCGATTGGCCAAATCGCTAAGTGAGAGGCGTGACCAGGTTGGACCGGTGCTCCGCCCCCGCGGGAGGAACTTCCGCGGGAAGCCTGCGCCCAGGGCGCGGGAACCGGCGGAGTACCCTGGCGAGGGCGTCATGGCAGTGGGTTTCTGTGACGTGGCCTTCGAGCCAGGGGCCGGTCGGATTGGTCCCTTGGAACCGCATCGAAGCGCGTGGCCTGTGAGAAGCCGACAGCCTGGCCTGTAAAAGCCAAGCATAGGGGGGCGCCTGGGTGGCTCAGTGGATTAAGCCGCTGCCTTCGGCTCAGGTCATGATCTCAGGGTCCTGGGATCGAGCCCCGCATCAGGCTCTCTGCTCCACAGGGAGCCTGCTTCCTCCTCTCTCTCTGCCTGCCTCTTTGCCTGCCTGCTTGTGATCTCTCTCTCCGTCAAATAAATGAATAAAATCTTAAAAAAAAAAAGCCAAGCATAGGGGCGCGGGGCCTGGGGTCCGGATGAAGGGAAGAAAGTGGGTGCAGCGCGGAGTGCGTGCTGCGGCCTTCTTAAGGGAAGCGCTCGCCGCGCCGGTGGCCTTTGCGACAGTGCGAGTGCCTGGCTGTGCCCTGCGGGCCCCCAGGAGGCCGAGAGCCTCCGGGAGGCGGGGCCAGCTTGTCCCCTCCCCCTCCCCCCTCCCCCCTCCCCCCGCCTCCCGCCGCGCTGCGCCCTCAACCTCCAGTTAACCGCGCTCCATGGACGTTCCCATTTTACAGATGGGAAGCCGAGGCCCACAGAGGGTCTTCTGTCCCAGGACACGCAGCTACTCGATGGCGGAACCAGAGTTAGCACCCAGGCAAGCTAGTCGTGGCCCTCCTTGCTAAGGAATCCTCTGCGGGTTTCGGACAGCGGAGAAGCGGATGATCTGCGGTCCCGCTGGGCCACCACCTAACTGCGCAGCGGTGGAAGCTGGTCTTCCCCCTCACCGAGGGGTACAGAGTACCTTCGCGCTGCTTGACCTGCACCCTGGGCGCCCAGCCTCGCCTCAAAGCGTCTCTTCTGCGTCTGAAGGACGCCAGCCCACCCACTTGTGTCCTAAATCCCACCCCCTCTGGCCATCTCTGGGACTTAATTGCCTGGGGCAGCCAATGCTCAAAGTGTGTCCTGGGAACCCCTGGGGATCCTGAGACCCTTTCAGAGAGTCCGTAATTGTCAAAACCATTTTCATAGTCAGAGGGAGATGTGACTTGCCTTTTCACTCTGATTTTCTCATGAGTGTGCAATAGGGTTTTCCGGAAACTACATGATGCGTGTCATTGCAACAAATCGAATGCAAACGAAGATCGAAGAATCCGGCTATCTTCTAAAACGGCGGACGTTGTAAAGAGATTCCCAAAAGTATAAAACTGCCTCTCTTTTCAGGAAATGTTTTGGAAAGCTATAATTTTTCATAAAAATGTTAATATGTTATGGGTTGATTCGTATTTTATTTTTATTTTTTAATTTATTTGACAGAGATCACAAGTAGGCAGAGAGGCAGGCAGAGAGAGAGAGGAAACAGGCTCCCCACTGAGCAGAGAGCCGGATGTGGGGCTCGATCCCAGGACCCTGGGATCATGACCCGAGCTGAAGGCAGAGACTTAACCCACTGAGCCACCCAGGCATCCCTGATTCGTATTTTTTTTTTTTAATATTTTATTTATTTGACAGAGAGAAATCACAACTAGGCAGAGAGGCAGGCAGAGAGAGAGGAGGAAGCAGGCTCCCTGCGGAGCAGAGAGCCTGATGCGGGGCTCGATCCCAGGACCCCGGGATCATGACCCGAGCGGAAGGCAGAGGCTTTAACCCACTGAGCCACCCAGGCGCCCCCCTGATTCGTATTTTAAATGAATTAGTAAACAAATACTTAAAATTTTTATCTCTTTTGCTTTCTGATGTGGTAAATATTGATAGAACTCACAAAAACAAAAGCTCTTTGGGATCCTCTGTGTTTTTCAAGCATGCAGATAGATCCTAAGGCCAAAAAGTTTGGTGCTGAGATCAGAAGGGCTTAGGTCATTGCCTCTTTCCCATTAGGGCCAACAGTCTCATTCTGTTTCTCCCTTTCTTTCTCCCCTGCCCTCTTTCCCTCATAAAATATGCTCTGGTATCTCACATCTTTAAAAAAGAGCGGGGATAGTCACCTGGGTGGCTCAGTTGCTTACACGTCTGATTCTTGATCTCAGTAGCCTACCTACTTAAAAAAAAAGAAAAAAACGATTCTCCTCTAGTTTCCACCCCATTTCTCTGCTCCCCTTTACCCTACTTCTCTAGAGACGTCTACTTGCTGTCTCGGTTACCATTCACTCTGGATTGGTCTTACCAGATGCAGAGCCCATTATCCCCTGGTGCCTGGTCAGTTTTCATGAATATGTCATCTGTACCTGACTTTGCCTCACTTGGCCTCTTAGTAGCATTTAGCCCAGCTGACCTATCGTCCTTCCACCTGAAACACGCTCTCATCGTTCCTCTGAAGCTATGCAACCCTAGGTTTCACCCTGAATCACCCGCTACTCCGTTGTTAGGCCGAACTGCTGATCGCCCCCTCCGTGTGACCTTCAGACCTCAGGGTGCCTCTGGTTCTGACAGGTGGCACTCTTACACTTATCACCAGCCTTAACCCCTCTCCATGGTGTGTATGAGAAACTCTTTGGGTGTCAGTGACTCACACAGTGTTTGATCTTCCAACCTCGGCCACTCTGCCAATAAATGGCACCACTCAAACCAGGAAACCTTGTTAGTGATTATGATCATCGCGTCATCCCCCACATCTAGTCTCTCAGCAAGTCCTCTTGGTTCCAGTACCAGAATATGAACACTGTGACCTCATTCATTCAATCTCTCCAGCCTCAACCACACTACCCTGCCTTCTGAGGAGAAAATGTGGACGAGTCCGTTAACCGTACTGAGGTTTTCCATTTTTCTACTGATTTTTGTGTTGTTGCTATTTGTGCTTTCAGTTTCCAACAGAAATGACATGAAAAATCCCATTAGTGTGGCTCTGCTGGCAATGAATTAATTCAGTTTTTTTTAATCTGAAAAATGTGTTTATTCGCCTTTGCTTTCGAAGGATCATTTTCCTGAGTATAGATCTCTAGGTTTGCAACTATTTTTGTTTAGTGTCTTAAAGACGCCATTTGGTTATGTTCTGGTTTCCATCATTTCTGCTGCAATGTCTTCTGTCTGTTATTGTTACTCTTTGGAAAGACTTTTCTCCAGAAGTCAAGATATACCTAGGTGTATTTGTCTTTGTCTTTGTACTGCTTGAGTTCTGGGCCAAATCTAGAATGTGTATCTTAGTGTCTTTCATCAGGTTTGGAAAGTCCTCAGTCAGTATCTCTTCAGATACAGCTCTGCCCCATTTTTTCATCTCCTGTTAACTGTGAGCCACAAGTTCCTATCCACATAGCAGGAGGATGATTGTTTTTAAAAATACATTCTGGGACTCTTTGTAATCTCCAGGATTACCTTGCTCTTGTTTTTTAAAGTACACTTTAGAAGGCCTATTTAAAATACATCTAATGCACCCGACACCAAAAAATGCAATGACATAGCCTAGGAATTTACTAAACCTGTGTTAAATTTCCTTTTTCTCTCTCTCTCTCTCTCCAATTCCCTCAGGTGTCTGCTTGCTCAAAACCAGCATAGTGCGGGCAATGCATTGTTCAAAATCAAGTAAATGACATAAGCTGCTACATGAGAGCCTTTGTAAGGCTTCTAGTTTGGGGGAACTCTTTCCTGAGGGAAAATTATAGGTGAAAAATCCTGATAGTTGCTGTGTGAGCAAACACAGTATTTAGTAGGGACTTAATAAATGTCTTCAAACTGTTCTGAACTCAGTAGATGAAGCATACAATTAGGGCAACATCGCCAACAATTGGGAAACTCAAAATCCTTGTTTATCTCCTTGAACGCAAGGATGATTTTTTTTTCATGTACTTAAATGACTGATTAGATCAATATGACATGATGTTTTGTCAGGTAATTCTTTCTTGTTCTTTTTTTAAGAGTATCTTCACTCGAAAGTGTTTTCCCTGCTTCTGGATATTTTCCATTCCATGTAAAGAGTTAACTTGGGTGTTTTTTATTGTTTATACAAGATCTTGATTCATCTCACTTGTTGCTTGTCCTGATAAGCCCATAAAGTCCGTTAGATTCAGTTTGATCTTGGTTCACACAGACCGGAGCTCTGCAATGTAACAGTGGCCCCAACGAGTGTGTAGGAGGCCACCACCGTCTTCCTTGATCAGACCTTCCAAAGAACACTGACGATTCCTACAGCAGATCCTTAGATTCCTATAGCAGATCTACTTCCAACAAGGCTGAACCCATTACCTTGTCCAAAATACCATTCAGCGTCCTTTAAATCTCTCACACTCCCTGCCCAAGGAACGGCTACAGCCTCTACTACTTACTCCCATGCAAGAATCTGCTGCTCAAAACCTTTCGTGATAATCTAGAGAAGCAAGCCACGGGAAGTTGGAGAAAATATTTCCACCCTTAACGACAGCCAGCAAAGAGCTCATCCCCCCAGCAATCAAGAGGAAACTCGGGATTGTGGAGAGCCGTGCGGCAATAATCCTCGGTCCCTCCCTCCAGGTTCTGAGTACTCACCGCAATTATGGATACCTAGGGGACTGGGCACTAAGATCAAGCCTGAAATTATTTCACAGTGATCAATAATGATGTTATAAATGGCAGTTGTGCGTTCATGGGGAGAAATACACAGCAGGAACTGATTAACCCCTAGAAAGTTAAGTACTGTTTTCCACCTCGTCTATTAATAAAGAAGGAAGAAAGAGCAGACACGTGACAATAGATACATGATTCGTCTAAATGAGAGCAGAGAATGTCTCTAGGAAAGCCGCTACAAAAGATTCCTCCGACTGCTGTCCTTTTGATGGCCTCATAAAATGAAGACCGGAGTCTGCTGAGCTGTCCTTTGAAGGAAAAAAAAAATTAAATAAAAGCAAATGAGGTATAAGTAGCTCCTCTGGAAAAGCTACTGTGGTTATTTTGTTCTTTACTAAATTAGATGCTTTCTCTCTGATATCTTACCTTTTGACAGCTGACGCAGCTGCTCATTTTAGTACAATCAGCCAGAAGCTAAATTGCACATTTTAAACACCGTCACTACAAATCATTAATTATTATTTGCAAACGGGGTTATTTCTGCAGCTCTCTGAGGGTGGCGCGTGGACAGGGACTATGGGCACCTCTGCGTGTTTTCACTCCCCTCTGGTGTGCTAATGCACTCGTGAGCTCTTCGTTCCCTGCAATGGTGACTGGTCGTCTCCTCTCATGGAACCGGGAATCAAAATCCACTTAGCTCCCTCCTGAACGGGATTCCACAGTGTGGAAGACCGACATTCCGAATCTTAATGAAATCCTGCCCTCTGAACAGGAGAGGACAACAGTCTTGGAAGAATGGCCCACCCTCCGGAATAAAGAAGCAGTTAAAAAAGAATTTCTTGTTCCATGCACCTGGGCAAACCCCCGACAATCACAAGCAATTCTCTTCGCTAAGAGCCAGGATCTTGCAACAGCTTGTAATTAGTCCTATTTAGCATTTAATTTGCCTTTAGTTAGGTAACAAGCGTTTATTGATTACCCGAGAGGAAGGGAGCACTGGGCTAAGCACCGTGTGGTGACAAAGTGACAAATGAGCACTGTCTTGCGTCTTCTTGGGGCTGAGAGCGAAGACCTTGGAAAGGAAACTTGAAAAGTGACAACATGTTTTCTTCACAAGCGTAAGCTGATATACCATTCCAGGGGATTACTACTATTTCAGAGTTGAAGGTTCGAACGCCTGGCACGTTCCATTCTGAGGAGGGAGGTGCTGGGGGCCACATCGCGTCTCATGGTGGGTGTGAGACCCATCCGTCCCCCATTCTCCAGGCTGAGGATGCTTCTGGCCTTCTCCTGGGGCGGGGTGGGGGGGCAGGTGTGGCAGAGACACCCCCCCCCGTAGCCCCCCCGGCCACCAAAAGCCAGTTGGCTGCTCTAAACAACAGCCCTCCTTCTGTCTCTGCTAAACAGGGAAGCCCTGATTCCCACAGGACGGCAGCGTCACTGAGCAAAGATGGACTCACAACGGCCTCCTACGGGGTGAAATGTAGGGGCACTTGGGGCAGGTGGTGGACTTCAATGGACAGCGCTTAGAAATAGCAGGGAAGGCTTTCCAACAGGCCAAAATGGTCCATCAGGGGCTGGGAAAGAGCACATTAGGAGTGCAGGTCAGGGCCTCCAAGCAGTGAGCAGCACGGCCCAGCCAGAGAGGGCCCGCGTGGCAAGTAACACGCGATGTGAGTGTAGATGCGACCAGGTGCGGCTGAATTCGGCAGACAGTGGGCACAGCCCGGCCATCAAGGCCTCAGCGGCCACCGCTGACTTCACCACCTCTCAGGAGCTGACTCCTTCCCGCCAAGGAAGGGCCACGGCCTCACCTCAAGGGGAGACAGTCACTGGGTCTGCGGTATGTTACGCGCAGCACTGTGGCGGCTCCGACCCCTCCGCAGTGGGGGGAGTGGGAGGGGGCCGTCGGGGTTCTTGAATTACAGCCACGCCCATACCGACCTCAAAGCCTCTGTGGGCATCATCCACACCGAGGAATGGCAATCCAGGGAGAGGGAACAGCCTAAGCGGTCACAGAGGTCCACGTGGCCAGTGGTCCTTGAGCAGAGGGAGAGGAGTTCCTACCTACCAACTGTATTTGAGATTTTTTTCTGGAAATCACGTGTACCACGGAGTATAAAGGGGAGAACTGAGAGACAGGAGCACTAGCGGGAAAGCGAGATTTTAACCAATCCACTTAGAAGTTTCGTGGGGATGCATAAATCAGAGAACAGAGTCTTGTTGGCTCTGTTGAGAGTCCTTCCTTCTGCAGGGATGGCCTTGCTCGGGTATTTTAGGAGTTCTGTTCCCAGCTGGCGCTCAAAACCATGGAGATATGCAAAGATTACAACTTTAAGGAGAATAAAATGCATTTTCTGGTTGATTTTTATATTTTAAACACATTTAGCATTCTCTGGTGTTTGAAGAATGCTTTTAATAGAGCACAGATTCCCTCCGTCAATGGTGAGGGACAGATTTAGGGACTGCGGCTTAGACATCCGATGCCAGCTAGCTCACAGGGATCCAAGTGTGAGAATCAAGTTGTCATCTGATGCGTAGATCTGGCAAGGGCTCAGCACGCCTCGGAGATGCCGGTTGCAGGCCCAAGCTGTGTGGCAGGTACATCGGAGACCGAATGTCTTTGCCCTCGCTGGTAGACTCCATCACCGGCTGCAAGTTCATGGTCTCCCCATCCATCGGCTCCTCGTGCGTGGAGTCAACAGGCAGTGGGACCACTTAAGAGTCACAGAATGTTCGTGCCGGGCGGGATGTCAAGACCCCCAGGCTAGGACCTCCCCATTATGAGACAAAAAGGGGCTTCCCTCGTGGTCCCACCGATATTGGCGGAGCCGGAATCCGACCCGGGTGCCCAACTCGTTTTGGTGCTTCTTATTTCTTCCCACTAGCGTGCCTCTCTCGGGCCCCTGCCCACTCCCACCTGTTTCCAGACCCAGCCCAGGGTCTGCTGCTTACGTTACGCAGTCTCCCTGCTCTCCTTGCTTTGGTCTCTCTGGTGCCAGCCCTCCGCACCACTCCTTGTTTCTCACTTGCGGAGGAGATGCTCACATCGGCCGGGCGGTGCTCGGTGGTGGATTGCAGGAAAGCTCCCGGAGCCACGAACTGGAGACTTGAACAAGCAGAAGAAACCTTCGAGACGGCTTACTACAAAACATCCATTTGGGAGGGATGGTGACCCAGGCTAAGAGAAGGCAGCTGGCTTGCCCGGGTCACATGGCCGACCAAGACGAAACCAGGACTCTAGGGCCCAGGTCCTCCGCTCCCCAGCCTGGGCTCTTTCCGTAGGTATTTGGGTACTTAATGAGAGCAGAGTCCCCAGGGAACAGAACGGTGGGGTGCTCAGTTTGAAGGGGAGAGTCACTGTGATCATCTTTGTCTCCAGGACCATACGGGTACATTACAGAGCAGATGCTCACTAACACCAAGGAAGGAGATGAAGGAAGAGGGGGAGGCGTGCCCAGCGAAGGGCGTAGGCTGTTCTTATGGGTCGTGTGTTTCTAGGCTTTGAGACAGAGGGAGAAAGGAAGGATGGGCACCAGAACTGTTCCTCCCATAGTTACATCTACATTTGAGAAGCCAGTGACTTGTCAGGAAGGTACGCCGGGGAGGGGAAGACAGATGAACGGAACACAGACCGTTGGCTCTAAAGCAAGAAGCGTGTAGTTGTAGGGGCAGGGGCCCAGAGTGGTGGGTTGGGATGAGGAGACAGGACGGGAGCCTGGTTCTTGTTTGGGAAGACACAGCCTCCAAGGGTAGACCCAGGAGCCATGCACAGAAGGGACGGGGCAGACAGTTTTCAGAAAGACAGACAGAGATCTCGGGTACGTGGAGAGGCAGGCAGAGAGAGAGAAAGAGGGGGGGGAGGCGGGCTTCCCGCTGAGCAGAGAGCCCGACATGGGGCTCGATCCCAGGACCCTGGGATCATGACCTGAGCCAAAGGCTTTGACCTACTGAGCCACCCAGGTGCCCCTAGAAAACAAAGTATTGATGCATATCATTTTACATTCTAAACCAAGTGTTGGTGAGCATGTAGAACAATAGGAGTTCTCATGTATTGTGGTGGGAATATAAATTGTTGCAAAAAATGTGGAGAACAACCTGACAAATTTCACTAAAGTTGCAAGTCATGCATACTCTACAATTCACCAATTCTATTCGTGATAATATTCCTGCTCAAAATTCTTGCACATATTCACAGGGAGACATAATGTACAAAAATGCTTACTTCTAATTGTAATAACATTAAAATAAATAAAACATGAAAAAAAAAAAGCAAAATCCACTCTAACAATGAAAGATGGCACCGCTTTTGGGGTGTCACTGTCCACGGGGGGAGACAGCTGCAGAGCCGGGAGGTGGGTGGGACGAGAGAGGAGAGCCGGGGGGCACCAGCGGAGCAGAGGCGATGTTCGCCAGGTCAAGGCAGGGTTGGGTGTCGGGGAGAAGGCGGCCAGGGATGAGGGCTGTCCCAGGCTGGGGCAGGGGCCAGAGGACGTGGCTGGAGAGCACCACCAGCAACAGAATGCCTGTCCCGGGAGGCGGTGAGCTTGTCAGGGACATCAGATGACAGTCCTCGGTGGGTGAGTCTGGACCATCTGGCCAACGTGCCCCTCCCAGTCTGAAAACGCTCATTCTACAACCAAGAGAGGGCAATGATGTCGCACAGGTGGGCGGGGGGCAAGCTCTACAGGAGCACGAGACCCGCCGTCCGCACCCGACGACCCAAGGACTCCCTCCACCCATTTCAAACTGCAGCCACCGGCTCCAAACGGTGGGAACACTGTCCCCTACTTGGGGACACTGGCCCCTGTCCCTGGGACAGGGACCACACGTCTGGTCTGTCTCTGCAATGCGGAGGCCACACAGAGGGAGGGCGCTCCCAGCTGTGGCTGCCAGAGGCCAGAGGTCGGCAGGCAGAGGGGGCTTGGCCCCACTGGGGGCAGTGAGGGGGGGCAGTGTTTGCCCAGTGGAGCCGGCCATGGACGCTCCAATGTGTGAACTGGATTTCTGTTTCCGAAGACCCCTCAGTCTTGTTGCGAAGACCTTCCTGCGAAGGGGGTGTAGACGGGGACGGTCCCCACTGGGAAAATTATGACACCGCTTCCTCCAATCTTGTCAGTCTGTGAAGTCAAAAGGGCAGGTGCCCAGCAAGACGCTCAGAACCCTGCCATTCGGGGCTGCCGTGGTCGTCGTCCCTTCAACTGGCCGTCCCACCTCCTCCGTCTGACCAGAGCCTCCTTCCCCTCGTAGCTCGACTCAAACCCCACCTGCGCCTACACACAACTATCCATCCCATCGTCCCATCCTGCAAACCGGCTCTGCTGGCCAGCTTCATGGCACCTGCGCCCCCAATTACCTCCCCCTTGTCTGAGCTCCAGGTGAGCGGGAATGCTAGGTAATGCTCGGGTCTGGCACACCCTGCCCGCGAATGCTGCGAACCATCCATTGAGTCAGAGGGACCCCTGGAGCTGATCTAATACAGCCGTCCCCCACCCTCCTCCTCATCACATAGCGAGGATAAAGGCCCTGCCACCCATTCAGTCGGGGGGGCTTGCAAAAATGCAAACTGGGTAGCGTTCCTTTGAGCAAACCCTTCTGTGGCTTCCTAGCTCTTGCTCCAAAATCCAAACTCCCAGTAAGGCCCTCAGGGGACCGGCTCCTGGCTACCCCTCCAAAATGGGGCTCCTGCCACACCAGCCCCCTCCCGCGGCCCAGTGTCCAGCAGTCCCTGCCCTCCCCGCCCACTCCTGCCCAACCCCCTCCCCAGGGCTCCAAGCCAGGGCGGGGCCAGCCTCCCTCTGACTTGGTCTCCCTGGGGGTGGATTTGGTCTCCCTGGGGGTCGGGGCCTTCTGTGCTCCCTGCGGGACCCCAGCGCCCCCAGCGGCTCCAGGGCCTCATGGGCGCTCAAGTGTTTCCTGAATAAAATGGGTCCAGTAAAGTGACACAGCGAGGGCGCAGGGCTGGGGACACTAGCCGAGTGAGGGCTGGACCCATGGCTCCGCCTGCCTCTGAGTTCACAGACTTGGCCCTCAATTTCCTGTGTGTTGTTTTTTTTTTTAAGATTTTATTTTATTTATTTGACAGAGAGAGATCATAAGCAGGCAGGCAGAGAGAGGGGGAAGCAAGGTCCTTGCTGAGCAGAGAGCCCGATGCGGGACTCGATCCCAGGACCCTGAGATCATGACCTGAGCCGAAGGCAGAGGCTTTAACCCACTGAGCCACCCAGGTGCCCCCCTCCGTTCCTGTTTGATTTCAGGTGGTTTTTAAGTGACCTGGGAGCAGCCCCTCTGAGGCAGCAGACCGGACCCTCCATGCACTAACTCGGGGTCTAGGGTAATTGTGGAGACTAATAGTAGTTCTGGGGTTCCACCCGAGACCTGAAGGAACTGGCCTGTTTGAAAATAAACGTGCTTTCCTGAAAGCCCAAGCTTTGTCAGGTAACATGAAATCCTGGATTTTCCTGCCACTAGGAATCAGGAAAGCAAGCTCTGGAATTCGAAGTGGCCAAGTGCAATCAGCCGGGCAGGTCCCCACATAGGCAGCCGTGAGCTGCATTAAACACGGGACCCTCTTGGGGGGACCCCCTCTGCCCCCATCTCCTTTTCCCCCAGCCCTCCCTTCAGCTTCTAAGAAACAGCAACGGTGAATGGACAAATAAACGAGGGGAGACACCGCTTGGAATGTTCAGATCGGAGTGAAAAAGCCAGACCAACGTGGGTCTGTGCCCCCGGCCCCCATGGTCAGCCCCAAGGACCTGGCGTCAACGGGGCCCCCAGTCGCACTGGCCCGAAACGCTGCCCCTCTCCACCCATCAGCACACGCGCAACACAAGGCATGGGTCGTGTCTTTATTAAAGATGCAAGCAAGCACAGACGTTACCATGTGTGGTGCTCAGTAATATCCATACAGTACTGAAAATAGAAAAATAGAAAAGAAATTTCACAGAAAGCAGCCTCCGTCACAGATACACAGAAAAGGTGCCTCCAAGCCCACCACACGCTATGACGCGTACCACCTGCCCTGTTCAAGCTGCTCCTTCACAAACAAGACACCGGCACGTGTCTGCTCCGTTTCCAAGACAGCGACATGGCCCAGAGACCCTCACACAGCAGCGACCCTCCAGTCCCCACCTTGGGCACTTCCCGACCACGTGTGTATCCGGCCGACCGAAGTCCCGCCGCAGCAGCAACACACAGACAGCCTGGCCGCCGGCCCTGCTGCTACCTGGCCGAGTCTCGATGCTTCTCCCGCCAAATGTGGGTCAGACGGGGAAGCAAGGGGTGGGGCGGTGAAGACACCACCTCCACTCCCTCAGGTAAACTGAGGTACAAAGGCAAGATGGCCAACCAGTCTGAGTGAAAGGGGGCGTTAAACCTGCAAAGTGGTTCTCCCGTGGCCGAGAGCCTCAGGTACAGACGGAACGACCGAATGATAAATGTTGGGGGCATCTGCTGTCAAGGACCTGCTCACCTGCGTGAACAGCCCCCCCCTCCCCGCAGGGACTGGGAGTTAGCGGGACGGGAACTCGGGCTCTGCCCACGCTCAGGCTCTGGGGCAGGTTCTCAAGTCACGCGTTAGACCCCATCCGCCAGCCTCCCTGGGCCGGTTCCCTCAAGGAATGTTCCAACGGTTCCTGTGGATTGGGCCTCTGAGGCCACCCGCTGGGAGTCTCCAGCAGAGAGGGACAACCTTTCTGCAAGTGCCTACCGGACAGTCTCTGCTTTGTTTAGGAAGGTTACAAAGAACTGAACTCATCAAAACGAATCAAGTCCCCCCCAACCCCCACACCCAACTCATCCTGTGTCTCCACCTTCCTCCCGAGCCAGGTGAGAACAGAACGTCTGTGCCTTACAGAACAAAACTACAAAAATAAAGAGTCAGCCCTGAGATCTTTCTACCATCCGGGTGTGGCTCGCTCCTGAGTCCCCTTGGAAATGAACTTGTATTTGGTTTACTGACATTTATTTAAATTTCCAGTGAAAAGCTCTATAAAATACAATAAATCACGTGGGGTTGTAAAAGGTAGACATTCTAGCTGCATATGTTACAGACTTTATACTTATGATACAGGCCACCGAAACCGCAATCTTTGTAACGTTTGTGATCAGACAGGTAGAGCCTTCACATCCCCAAGGCGAGACAGCTGCTCTGGGTCAGAAGCAAGGCCCCCTCTTCCTCCAGCGTCTCCGCTGCTTCCCCCCCTCCCCCGGGCCTCACAGCGCTCCCGGAGTTCGTCCAGCAAGAACAAATGAGTGCGTACGGGACTTTTAGCTAGTGAGGGTCTGGGTACTGTGGGCATGCAAGTCTGCTGTGGCTGTTATTACAAACAGAAGTCGAATGCGAGGCCGCACTTCCCCATCTTCTGTTTGTACACCAAGTCAAACTTCTCGTTCATGGAGACGGTGAAGATGTCCTTCCAGAGCCCGACTCTTCCTGAAACACAAGCGAGAGTAGAACGTGCTGAACTCACTTGCTGTCAGGCCAGATCCCGAACCAAAGGGAGCCTTGGAAAAGGTCCTGGAAGGTTCCAGATCTATTCCTGGACCCCTCCGAATTTGGCCTACAAGGGTAGGACAGGCCACCTGAACTACAGACGAGCGGAGCCCGTCTCCCTGAGTCTGGCTGTTGGGGTGTCCCTCCCCCGCTGCGTGAGCCCGACCCGCTGAGGCTTGAGAGCAGGGCCTCGGGCCCCCGGCCACTGGCGCATCCCCAGCAGCTGGGCACACGCCCCGGGGGACGGATGGTGTCTGTGCAACGGCTCTACCACTTGGGGCACCATGTGCACTTGGCTTCTCCGAGGTATCACTACTCACTCACGACTCAACAGCTCCACCAAGGTGGCATCTGCTTCTGGAGAATTTGCAAAGAGGAAAAAAACCATCCAAAAAGGCAGAACCTTTTATGGTGAGTAGGAAGCCTCTGGACGGAGTCAAAGGTAAAGATTTCGAGAAGCCTGCCCATGCGACCTTGGGGAGGAATTTAAAGGGAACAGAAGAGTCGCAGTGCAAAAACGAGCTTTTGCAACTAGATGCCAGACGTGCGGCTGGCGGACTCGAGCCCCACGGAAGTAAGTCGGGGCCGATGCCCAGCCGCTCTGTGCCGCTCCAGCTCAGGGAGGCTCGGTCAAAACAGAGACCTCTTCTGGGCGGATGTGCAGGAGCACGGACCCTGCAGACTATCAAGCAGGTACAGGCTAGCTGCTCGTTTATGAACGCTTAGGGGAGAAAGAGAGAGCTCAAAATGCCGAAGGCCACCAAACCCACTATGCTTGGTAACTACAGAACCTTCGGAGGGTCTGCTCAGACACGAGCAGCGCCCAGGAAGATGGCAGGCGTGGGGGTTCCGAACCCCTAGCTCCAGGTGCCATGAGGACTATCGCTGGAGCACTGTCCCCATGCTTTTAAGGAACACCCTTGGGGGACTGAAATGCTCGTTTTGAATTCCTTCCCGCATCAGCATCTCTGAGATCAGAGCTGCGACCGTCTCCAGCCAATATCCGTCATTAGCTCCACTATTAACAGAAGTCCTCGTCCTGGCGGGACCTCAGGACGGAGAAAATGCAACCCCGCAGATGCTGAGCTACGACACCTGACGGGGCAGGATTTTTCTCTGCGGTAATGAGACGTCATACATCCATGTCTGCGGCAGGGGGAAACGAGAAAATGTTCCTCGTACCCTCTCCTGATACCTCAGGGACAAAATTAGAAGCTTCTAGACCAACCACACTATAAATATAGTTTTCCATGATTATTTTTCTCAGCCGAGGCAGCTGAGAGCTCATAAAGGAGTCACCCACCTGGTTGAGGGTTTGGAATCAAGACAGTGCAATTTAAGCTGTGACATGAACCAAAGTTAAGCAATGCGGCTGGCTACACAGCCCTGCGTTCTCACCAACGCAAGGAGGTCTTCTGAGCAAAGAGGCAATGTGCTAAAAGAAAACAAAATCAAAGAACTGAAATAAAGCAAAACCAAGGTAAACAATGATAAAGCAAACACATCAGAAGGAGCATATGGGCACGCAGTATGTTCTCGACACTTCTTTACCACGCAAATGAACCAAAAGGGGTATTTTGGAGAAGGTCACATCCAAGGATAACAAAACACAGCAAAAGTGAAATGAAAAAAGAGCAAATAAATTTTAAATAATAAATATTTGTGAAGACGCAGCCAGGAACTATCTGCAGGGTCTTGTGGTTCCAGCCGCCGGCTCTGCCTTCGCAGGAGGGTGCCCTCCACCTGACCTTCAGCACCGCCCCTTTCTAGGGAAGAGCAGGAGCTGGGGGAGCCCGAAGGCCCGCCCCGAGGCTCTCCCCAGGACGCTGCCACGGGCCGGCACCAGCCTGGATGGAGCCGCGCCTTTGAGCTGCCCTACGGGCTTGGGCGGCACGTCCGGACGTTGTCACCTGAGGAAGGTCCCAGCTCGCCCAGCTGGGACCCGACGGCAGGTGCACAACACCAAGTGCCACAGGCAATTCGTCCTTGCCAGGACGGTGGCTCCTGGGGCCACGGCCCCCGCCAAGGGGTCAGGGCGTTCTAACACCGAGGTCTCCACCAGCAGGCAGTTTCAAACATCGCAAACCTCGAAGGACAGACAGCGACCCAGGCAAGTGTGCCGAGGGCTCCTGCCTGGACCGTCCTCCGCCTCACCCGTTTCGTGCCCAGGAGGCGGCTGCGGCGCCAGAAGTGAGCGCCAGTCTCCCCGCCATGGCCCATGTGGTGCTGGGGCCCACGGTGCGGATGGAGAGGAGCCGATGGAGCCCCACAAAGGGGGAAGACGTCCCTGCTCCTCGCGGGGGAGCGTCTTGCAGCCAGCTACAGGCTGCCAGCCTCGGGCTCCCACATCTCACAGCCCGAACCCACCCCGGGATCTGCTCTGCGGGGCCGTCGGGAAAGGCACCTGCTTGCAGTGTTTTGCCCACAGAGCCCACATCCCGACAGTCACCCCGAGATCTCCAAGGCCACTCGCACAGTCGCGATGCCATGCCAGCAGGGGGGGGCCCACTGCTGGAGAGCTCCAGACACGCGAGGCCCAGGGCAGGGAACAGGGACGTGGGGGACCACGGACCCTGGCTGGGAGGGCTGGGGGGGTGCAGGGCGCGTACCCCGGCCCACGGGCAGGGCCTCGGCGTTGCAGCACTGGTCCACCAGCTGGTGGCAGTGCTCGCTCAGGGCCTCCAGCTGCGCCTTGTCACATGAGACCCCGAGGAATCTGGCCAGCTGCTCCACCATGGTCACCAGGTCCTGGAACACAAGAGCAGAGAGCAGGGAGCCCGTCAGGGGCGCTGCCTTTGCTGACCCAAGGCTCTTGGCTGGTCACTCGCCAGGGGCTCTGCACGCACTTCCCTACTCAGTCCTCGAGACAGGCCTGATCCTGGCTTTGTCTGGAAAGAAATCCAGGAGAAGGAACTGCCCAGGGGCACTCTGTTCTCAAGTGGCGGGGCTGGAACTGAAACCCCAGTGCTCTGAGGGATCTGGAGCAGACGTGAGCTGTGCACGTCGCTGTGGCCATTTCAAAACAGCAGCGAGACAGGAAAACTCACTTTAGAGCTGTGCCAGGAGCCACACCGGCTCTCTCTCTCCTTCCCCTTCCTTCCACGCCATCAGCAGGAACCAGCTGGCAACTTGGGCAAACAAGGACACCCCTGGGGACGCCAGAGAGGCCCCAGGGCCAGCCCACCTCACCCGGCAGGTGGAGCTGGCTTGGTGTGAGGATTCAGTGACAGCTGACTCGAGGGACATAAAGCCATCTCTGGCCCCGACACTCCCCCCTTCTGGATAGAGGGAGCATTAGCTAGGGAGGGGCACACGCTTGCTCACCGCACAGCCCCTGCTCCCACCACTCTTCTCCCTGGGAAATACCAAGGCACCTAATGTTCGCAATCTGTACATTGTCAAATGTCGTGCCCAGATCCCTGACCTGTCACCAGGCCATCTCCCAGCTCTGGCAACGTCCAGGCCCTGCATCAGGAAAACGCTGGAGGCCATGGCCTCCTTGACGGTTTATAAAGCAATTCACGGAGTAAAGCCTCTGAAGAGTCCTACGACAAAGAAAAATCTTTAATTTCCTTACCCGGTGTTCTGCAAACCTTAAAAAAAGAAAAAGTTCTGGGAAAGCTGGATCGAGCATCAGCTCCTCTCGGATTCCCACGGTAATCACCACTGGGCACTGCGTCCCACTTTCACAGCTGTCCCCCCGCTCAGGGGCTCCCGCCGGAGAGCGGCACGGGTGCTCGGCTCCAGGGCCCATGTGCAGAGCTCGGCCGGGGTCGGCAGCGCAAGAAACGTCAGAATAAAAAGGAACAGGAAGAGCTCCTCTCCCTGCTTTGCCACCCAGCATCTCTAATTAAAAGGCAAAAAGCAGCGACAGAAATAAAGACAGCAGCCCTCGGGGCGACCCCACAGGAGAGGGACCCAGACCGCCAGAGCGGCCAGCAGAACCCCCACGGGGACACACACCACCGTGTCACCTCCAGCCCGGGGAGGGGGGTACCCTCGCCAGCACGCACCCAGCTGCCGGCCACCGCCTGCTTCCCGGTGAGGACACCGCGTCATGCGGGCAGGCGGCATCCCAGCCGCAGACTAGCTCCGGACAGCAGATGGGACGTCCCGGGCATCCCTGGTCCAGTCCCAGCACTGCCACATGGTCACGGTCAAGACTCCTCACCTGCGGCTGGCAAACACCCCTCACAGATGACTGTGGGACCTGTGGGGGACACACCTGGGCAGCCTCGTGGTGTCCTGCTCACATGCAGAGCCACAGCAAAGGGGGAGACGGGGGAACCCCCGGGGGGGGACGCATGAGGCGGCAAGAGCGCAGGTGCCAAGTATCGTCCTCCAACCCCAACATGACAACGTGCCGGGCCCGGCCGCGCTCCCAGAGACCGATGGCGTTCACTGGGGGCTGTGTTTTGGAAGGAAAATGTAAACAAGGTGAATTCCTAAAAATGTGATGTTTACTCACTCAACCTCTATCAAAGGTGTCCAGACCCTTACCGAGGTTTCCAAAAAAAGAGTAAACTCTTAGAAATTAGGATCTTGACCACAGGAAAGGCCATTTGGTCCCTCTGGCACTGGGAGCATGAGTCCAGATGGAGACAGGTGCGGGCAGGGCTCGCGGTTTGGACTGCGATGGAAACCAGCCCGTCTGTGAACTTTCCGCTGAGGGGACCAGTAAGGCACAGAATGAACACTCACTGAAGGGCCCGGGAACGAACCCAGCGAGGCCAGGCGTCAGCCTGTGTTTTAGCCACGAGCTGTATGTAAAGGGTGCGGCCCACTCCCCCTGGTTTAGTGACTAAAATAATGGTTTCAGCTCCTCGTTGCTGAGTCTCCTGCGGCTCCTGGCCCCCACAGGTGTGCACGCAGCTGGACGGACACCAGGCCTGTGGCACAGGTGGGAACGAGCGTGGTCCAGGTGAGCGTCAAATCGTCAGTGTCCCAGGACAGCCACCCACGTCCAGCAGGCGCCCGGGGAAAGAAAACTCGTGTCCACCAAGACACAGGAACATTCACAGCACTTTATCTCCAACTACCCTGAACAGAAACCCCCGGAAGGGCCAGTGACACTGAACAGATACATGGCGGCATGTTCCTGCTGCAGCGAAATTTCATATGGACGTGAGAACCACCCCGCCACACAAAGCCCAGATGAACCATAACACCACGCGGAGCACAAGCCACCAGATGCCTGCACACACGCCCCAGCGTCCGCTCCTGGGAGGTTCCAAACTGAGCCAAGCTAATCGGAACCAACAGAGGTCAGAGGAGGGGCTGCCGCTGGAAAGCGGAGGCATCAACCGGAGAAAAAACAATGTTCTCGATCTCGATCTGGACAATCACACAGACACGTACTTGTGAAAAGTCTATCGAGGTGTGGACTTGTGATCTGTACACTTGACCTCAAGCATGCGCTACAATGACAGACACCTGCTGAGTGCCGGCGAACAGTCTGGCCTGCCCACGTCAGGCCCTGCTTGAGGATGAGGCCTCCCGATCCTCTGTGACAAAGGAGCGGTCTCACCTCCCAGCTCTCAGGCCCAGACAGGTCCCCGTGTGAGCGGTCCACCCCCAACACCCGGGTCAGCCCCACGGAGAGCAGGGCGCTGGATCCCCAGAGGCACCCCTCTGCTGCAGCCATCTGAAGGTTGCCGGGGCCCGGGAGCCTCAGGATGGTATCGCCCCCACGTCCGGCAGGCAGGCAGTGCTGGTGGCAGGGCCATTCTTCCCATGGCAACCTCCGTGGGACACGTGGGCATCCCACATGCGTTGTGCAAGGGCAAGCCCTGGCCCCTAAGCCCTCCCCAGGCTCCGGCTTGCAGCGTACCTATCCAGGTCTCCAAACTCACGTGGCCTACCCCGGGTCACCGTGGGAGGTGGGACTCACAGGGTGGCGGGGGGTGGGGGGGTGGCCAAACCACTTGTGTCCCTCGTTGAGCTTGTCCTGTGGCCCCTGCTCGTGGCATCCCTGCTGGCTATCCTACAGTCCCCCTCACATTCCATGAGGCCAAAAGCGAGCTCTCCGTGTCCACGCAGAGCCCGCCCTTCCTTCCCTGTTTCCCAACGGGTCTCCGTGTGATCCAGACCAAATTCCACACTGTGCCCTGCCGAACTTTCCCAGCATCACCGAGTGCCCTCCCCAGCCCCTGTCCTCACCTGCACCGCCTAGACCACGTGGACTCTCCCGGACACGGAGAGAGCCAGCGCCTCGGCCTGGGCCCCAGCCTCAGTCAGGGCACCGGGCTGGTCCGCCTGGTGCCGTCCTCCCAGCCCGCTCGCGGCCACCACGCTGCAGGGAGTGGCTGGGCCCGGGCGCGGGCAGGAGCCGGGTAGCCCAGCCCGGACAAGCCCTTCACTCCGCAGGCCTCTGGCTGCTTAACAAGGAAGAGCTTCCACCCTGAAGGCCATCCGTCCGACCCACAGATGTCTCCTGAGAACCTGCTACCCGTGAGGCGCTGACTTAAAAGCATAAACTGGCACCAAAACTCCTCGCCCCAGGGGACCTTGTTCTGGCAGACACGAACACAGACACGAACAAGCAGATATGGGGCGCGATGGTAAACGCTGTGGAGAAAAATGAAGGGAAAGAGAGACGTGGTGGGTTGGGAGGGGCCGACTTCGAGTGGGGACCCAGGGAAGTGTCGCTGACGGACACCAAGCCCAGGAGAAAGTGAAGGAGTGACCCACGTGGACACGGGAGGGAAGAACATTTCAGGCGGGGCCACGGCAAACAGAGCCTGCCCGCCAGGCTGCAGGAACGGCAAGCAGGCCAGTGTGGCTCGAGATGCCGGGGCACCAGGCCGCCGTGTGGGCCCCGAGCCACACCTAGGACAACGTGTGGCCACTGGGCACAGTCTGAATGGCGCGGGTGCCATTGGAGCAGACACTGCACAGCACACAGGCCTGAGAGGACACAGGGAGGCCACCCAGGAGTCCACGCCAGCGAGGATCCGGGCCGGTAGCGAGGGTGACCTGGACCCCAGAGACGCGGAACAGATGGTCAGATAAGGGGCATATCCTGAACAGAGGCCACGGGACTGGGGAGATGGACACAGGGAGTGAGAGGAAGTCAGAAGTCGAGGAGGATTCACGACTTTCACCCAAGTGACCCAGACGGAGCTGGCTGCCACCATCTCCCACGGAGGAGCTGCGGAGGATTTGAAGGAAAACCTCTAGTTTGGTTCTAGACATGCTCCGGGAGGGAGGTGCAGGCGGCGGTCAGTGGGGAGCTAGTCCGGGGAAGGTCCACGTCTGGCCCGGGGTCACCAGGGAAGGGAGCGAGGCTGGGACGGGAGGAGAGCCGAGGAGGGCTGGGCCGTGAGAGGAGAGCAGCCAGGGACACGGGACCAGCCGGCCACCGAGGGCCGGGCGGCAATCTCCGGTCGTCTGCTGCCAGGAGGCCAGGTGGGAGGACGGGAACACCGACCGCCAGAGCGAGCAACAGGAGGCCATGGGCAGCCCGGACAGAGCACTGGGGTGCAGGGGCGAGCTGGGCCGGACGGGCTCAGGAGCGGGGACAACTCTGAGGGGACCCACAGCCACGTGTGGCCAAGAAGTGAGAGAAGGAAGGGACTTGGGGAAAGCTCGCCTCTCGTCTCCTGTAAGAAAGGGGATACATCAGAATGTCCCTCCAGGGATGACACAGCAGAGAGGGAAAAAGTCTTCTAGAATTAAGTGAGCCCAACCCAGAGACCGCCCCGGGGGCCAGGGCCCTGGCCGGGAGGACTCTGTGCACCCCTGGAACTTCTGAGTCCTCCCGCCCCGAAGCCGGGGGTCTCGGAGAGTCCAGCCACGCACTCCCGTCACGCCCACTGCAGCGTCCGACGGGCCAGAGGGCTCGTGCACTAGGAGCTGCGGGCCAGGGGGCACCGGCCTGCCCGGCTGGCCGCCAGCCACACTCACCCGGTGCATGTCTTCATACTTGAGGAAAAGCACATTCGAGTCCATGCGGTGCTCCCAGAACTCCTGCACGTGCTCGAACCAGGAACCGTAGCCTACTGTGGAGGCAAGGAAACAGGTGAGTCACGGCCTCGGGGGAGCAGGAGTGTACAAGTGGGGTGGCCTGGTGCCCTGCCTTCCGGAAGGTTCCCCCTCACTGCCCAGGAGCTGTGGCTCGGGAAGGCAGGAGCAAGCTCTCGGCCCCGGGGGTGGTCTCATAAATGAGCCCCCTCTGAAGTCCCATGGCCCTGGGCCGCGTGCAAGTCTCTCCTGCCAACAGCTCACAGCCCCCTTCCCTACGCACCTCCTGCATACCCTGAAGCCCCGACCACTTGGCAAAGGCCTCTGCTCACCCGGGGGGTGGAAGCTGCTTGGCTCCCGTTTCTGTCTGACACAGGGTTGCCGGGAAGAGCGTGAGCCCAAGGGAATGGAGACGGGGGGCGGGGGGGCTGCTGGCAGCAGGGGGGATGACGTGTGGGCGCCACTAAGCCCCGAGCATGGGGCCCTGCCAGGCAGAAGCAGCGCCGGATGGGAGCGGGACAGAGCAGAGGTGGAGAGAGGCAGTGTGCTCCGTCCTGACCCAACAGCCTCACGCCTCACACCACAACCCTGCGCCTCCCACACTCCTCGGGACTTTGGTTGGGGTAAGGGTCACGTGGGTGGTCGGGGGACACGCCAGGCAACGTAGCCAGACTGCTTCGAGACATTCTTTATCGAGGCTACGGATTCTCACCCCCCTCCTCAGGCTGAGCTAAGTCTCACAAGGGGGCTTCCGCACTAGACACAGGAAAGCCTCAGCCACGCGGTGCCTGTCCCGCCCGGCACCAGCAAGCAGCCGCTGGGCACTGGGTGCCGGCCTGGAGCGGTGACCACACTGCCTGCACCCTCGCTCACCGGGGTGCCCACCGTCTCACAGACCTGGGCCCGTGGATCCCACTTCGTGGCCTGGGGCTCAAGGAGCCGCCGGCCTGGCGGGAATCACCAAGGAGACCGGCAGCGAGGCTATGGACTGATCGGTGCTGGGAGGGAGGCACCGCGCGGACAGAGGGGAGCCCCGTCCCATGTGGGCACAAACCTTGAACGGTGCACAATGGTTGCAAATGGACTCAGAAGAGTAAGGGACATGAGGCCATCAGGGTGGCTCGGGGCACAGTGACTAGGTCGGAGGGGAGGGAGGGAGCACAGCGGAATGGTAGAGGACACAGCCTCTGGGTGACGCGGCCTCTCCAGGACTGCCCCAGCTGCGGAACCCGGGCAGGCTGCTTCCCCTTGTGGGGCCTCGTCCTCCTGGAACGGAGGGACAACAGAACCTGTGCCTCCCCGCGCAGCCAGGACGGTGACAGCGCGACTGCAGCCTTCAGAGACGCTGCTCCGTTCCCTCTCACGGGACCCACGCTGGGTCCTGCGCACTGCTGAGGGGCACCGAGGCCGAGGGATGGCAGGGGACGGGTACCGCCCCTGCAGAGCCACACCTCAAGCAGAGAACGTAGCCTCAGCCCTCAAGCTGAGGGAACCTTGTAGACTTACAGGCGGACAGAGGCGGGGAAAACCTAAGACCCAGTTCCTGCAGAGGCCAGCCCCTGCAGTCTGCCATCTCGCCAGCAGGTGGCAGCACAGCAGCCGCTTGGCCCACGGCCCAAAGGGGTTCTGAGGGATGGGGAGTGAGTGGGCCAGGGGTCGCTAAGGGCTGGCCTTAAGGACCAGATCACAACAGGAAGGCCCCCTTCAGGCCAACCAGACTCCAGCCCACATTTTATGAGGAACGAAGCAGGGGCTCTGCGGGGTGGGGGGAAAGGCAGAGATGACAGAATGAAAAGAACACAGGTTCAGCCAAGAGGCCTGGTTTGGGACCCGCTGCGGGGCAAATCCTGGCCAGCAGGGGCCTCGGTCTCCTCACTGTAGAGGTCTAGTGGCTGGCCTGGGGTCCCTCTGGCACCCCTTCCTCGGCCAGCCCAGCACCTCACATTCCATGCTCCCTAGGCGGGCATTGAAGCAGCCAGGCCGGGCTCCCCGCTGGAGAGAAGACGAGGCAGAGTCCCGAGAAGGGAATGAGGACCAGCTCACCAACAGGCTCATCATCACAGAGGCCCCAAGAGGAGAACCCGCCTCCCACGTCAGTGCCCGGGACGGCACACAGTCTAGGTGACCTGAGCCCTGAGACAGAGCTGGAGTCCAACAGCCATGAACACAGAAGCTAAGAAAATCCCCGTCGTTCCAAGGGGCGGTGCGAGCAGAACAGGCAAGCAATGCCCCCCGGGGCGGACTTAGGGGTTGAGCAGGAGGGGTGACGTGGGGACAGTGAGGGTAGAGGGGAGTGGTCGCTACACACGAGAACACAGGTGGGGGCACAGGGAGGTATGGGGACAGTGGTCACTCCCGTGGGGTCAATGATCAAAGGACAGTGCCGGCCTGTGTCTCTGAGCCCTGGCCGACCAGCACCGAGAGGGCCACAGACCTTGCTGGTGGAGACACTGCTCTCCCCACTCAGGACGCGTCACCGTGGGAAGGGAGCCCCACCAGGGCACCCCAGCCTCCGCCCACTGGGGTCCCTCTGCTGCGGGAGGTCAGCGTCCTTATCCCAACAGATTATCCAGGACAAGACTAGCTCACTCAGCCCTGCTCCGGGAACAACCCTGTCTACACGGCGAGTCTCCCACACTCCTGTCACCGGGACATGCAGCCCCACCCAGGCACGCCTGCCCCAAGTGCACAGGTCACAACACCCAAGGGCAGGCCTGCGTCAGCGGCTCCTCCAAGCTCGCTCTGTCAGTGAAGGCGCCCGGCCACTGCCCTTCCATGCTCAGATGGAGGAGAGAACGCCAGCCTCCGAGGGCCCGAGCTACCGTGCACCAGCTGCGAGCGCTGGGAGGAGAGAGAACGCGGGGGCTCAGTACACGTGTCCAGAGGCTTGGGTGGGATCACAAGAGCGTGTGGCCTTGACCTTTAAGGGGTGGGCTGTGTCCTTCAAAACACGAAGAGACCTGTATCAGGATAACTCTGAATTCCCCCAGCCTGAGCAAGAGGCTAACGTAAGGCCAACAACAGGGGCAGCTTGAACTGGGTGGACGCCGACTCCTTATGGGGCGCAGGCCCCGAGCTGGTCGCTCTTCTCCAGAGGCAGAACACGCTGGGACTTAAGAACACGGTTTTGAAAACGGCATCAATGCCTGACTCTGAACACCCAGCAGACCAGAAAGGGCCTGAGCCAAGTGGCAGGGAGGCGGGAGATAGGGAGGCTGGGGGAGAGGGAGGCGGGGGACAGGGAGGCGGGGGACAGGGAGGCTGGGGGACAGGGAGGCTGGGGGACAGGGAGGCGGGGGACAGGGAGGCTGGGGGACAGGGAGGCTGGGGGACAGGGAGGCGGGGGACAGGGAGGCTGGGGGACAGGGAGGCTGGGGGACAGGGAGGCGGGGGACAGGGAGGCTGGGGGACAGGGAGGCGGGGGACAGGGAGGCGGGGGACAGGGAGGCTGGGGGACAGAGAGGCGGGGGACAGGGAGGCTGGGGGACAGGGAGGCTGGGGGAGAGGGAGGCAGGGGACAGGGAGGCGGGGGACAGGGAGGCTGGGGGACAGGGAGGCTGGGGGACAGGGAGGCTGGGGGACAGGGAGGCGGGGGACAGGGAGGCTGGGGGACAGGGAGGCTGGGGGAGAGGGAGGCTGGGGACAGGGAGGCGGGGGACAGGGAGGCGGGGGACAGGGAGGCTGGGGGACAGGGAGGCGGGGGACAGGGAGGCTGGGGGACAGGGAGGCGGGGGACAGGGAGGCGGGGGACAGGGAGGCTGGGGGACAGGGAGGCTGGGGGACAGGGAGGCGGGGGACAGGGAGGCTGGGGGACAGGGAGGCGGGGGACAGGGAGGCTGGGGGACAGGGAGGCTGGGGAACAGGGAGGCGGGGGACCGGGAGGCGGGGGACAGGGAGGCTGGGGGACAGGGAGGCTGGGGGACAGGGAGGCGGGGGACAGGGAGGCTGGGGGACAGGGAGGCGGGGGACAGGGAGGCGGGGGACCGGGAGGCTGGGGGACAGGGAGGCTGGGGGACAGGGAGGCGGGGGACAGGGAGGCGGGGGGACAGGGAGGCTGGGGGATAGGGAGGCGGGGGACAGGGAGGCTGGGGACAGGGAGGCGGGGGACAGGGAGGCGGGGGGACAGGGAGGCTGGGGGACAGGGAGGCAGGGGACAGGGAGGCGGGGGACAGGGAGGCTGGGCAGAGGGTCTTCTGCAGGCTCCAGGGCGGCTTCAACCCCTGGACGCTCCCCCTGGCGCCGCTGAAGCAGACTCCGAGGGGCTCGGGCACGGAGGGCCCTGGGAGTGCAGCCCCTGTGAGGGTCCGGCCCTCCGTGCGGTGTGGGAGGCCGCTCGGGTCCGGCTGCCCGGCGCTCATCCGGGGCAGGGCGTTCCCAGCTCGCCCCAAAGGCCTCACCCCACTCTTTCCACACAGGCTCGCCACAAAGCCTTGGACTGGGTCACACAAGTGGACGGCCGGGCTGCACGCTAAGACTGGAGCTGGGCCAGGAGTCACTCCCCGCGCTGGTGCAGCCCACCTCCGGCCCTGCAGGTGGTCCCTCACCCAACTGCCGCTAGGGGTTCCCGAAGGTGCCAGAGAAGCCACGGACGGCAACCAGGGAGCCACCTCGGCAGGTCCCTGATCCAGTCTGCTCCTGTCCCGGAGGGGGAGATCGGGGAGGGTCCCCGGAACGAGTTCCGGCAGAGCACCCCCTGCCCATCGCACAGCCCGGGGCTAGAGGCCAAGTGTCTGGCCCAACCCTCGAGAGGAGCTCAGGGCCCCCGGGCTCTTCCACGAGGCCACAGCCCCCACTCGGGCCTCTGTCACCAATGGCAGAACTCTCCCTGCCTCCCTTTCTACTGGTCAGAATCCAAGCGGGGAGAGGAATGCTTCAACCAGGGACCTTCTCAGAAGCCCAGCGACACAGTGAGAGCGAAGGGTGAGCTGGACGCCGGCTCTGCGTCCCCCCACCCCCGCTACGACCCCTGCCGAGCTTCCAGGGGCCCCTGAGCCCCACTTCTCTGCCTGTCAGCAGGACAGCGGGCCCCAGCCACATGCTCACTGGGGGACTAGGGGGACCTGGGGGAAACCGGGGGCAACGTGGGCAAAGTGTGAGCACACACAGGGCTTCGGGGAACGAGCCGGCCCCGCCCACCACCCGCGCAGGCTGAGACACTTACGCTTGTCGTTCATGAATCTCCGGCAGAACTCCTGGAAAGTGCCCCGGTAGCTCATGGTCCGCAGGGAGCGGTGGAACTGGTAGTAGGACACCACCAGGTCCTTGGGGTTCCGCGCCATGTATATGACCTGCGGCAGGAGGGACGGCGGCTCAGTCGCTGCTCCTCTGACCCCTGTAAACCGACAGCCCAGTCCAGCCCCAAGGTCAGACCCAAGGCTGGCCCAGGTGTGCGCGGCCTCCACGCCAGAGGCGCCTTCTCCTCCCGCTAACAGCATCGGTGGGACGATGCCGGAGCGTCTGATTACACTTCATCCCGCAACACGACGGGCCTGACCCCGGTGATGAGAATCGAGGCCTCATCGGGGGAACACGCGGAGCAAACGAGAAAGATCAGAGACCGTGAGCAGCGGCGGGTCCTCGGCCTGATGCAGGAGCAGAGGCCGGACCCGGGCTGGTCAAGCCCAAGGTCGACAGTAAGGAAAAACCCGTATCAGAAACGTGGACAAAAGGCTGGGGTACGAGCTCAAGATGGCCTCTGTGGTGCGCGGCGCACGGGCCTCTAGGAACCCCCGCGGCAGCCCCGAGCACGGCCGGACCAGCTCTGCCTGCTGGGAGCTCTGCCCGGGGTGGGGGCGCGGGTTACCTTCGACTCGCCGTTGTGGAGATCGGAGGGCAGGAAGCGGTAGGGGAGGTGGCTTTTGATGAGACGGGGAGACGTCAGCTCCTGCGGGCGGCCAGAGGGAGAGGCGTTCAGACGACAGGGAGCCGCTCATTCGCCGGCCTTTCTAACAGTCAAGACCCACGCTCCACCAGGAAATTCCTCACCCAAGATCTGGCCACCCTCCAGACTGGACAGGACGTGGCCCCTGTCCTTGGGCACCCACAGCATGAGCTGACCGATCACGGTCCCAGGGGTCTGCTCTGAGGGCCTGCCCAGGCCGTGATGGGCAGCCGAGGAGAAGGGAGGCCGAGGCACGCAGGGGCACCTGCTGACTCAGTCCCACCGGCCTCAGGCCTTCCTGCTGCTCCAGGAACGTGCAGGTCCACACCGCCCGTGTCCCAGTCGCCCGCGTGGCTCCTGTCTCACAACCTTACTCAGCGGGTCCCCAGAGAGGATGGCCGCCCCGGGTGCTGTCCCCACACAGTGCTGATCACCATTTAACCATGGCTCCTTGCTCCTCCCCTGCCGGGCTCCCTCCCTGGAACACAGTGTTGTCAGTTTTGTCCTCGGCTGTACCCCAGGGCCAAGAGCAGTGGTCCGTGGTGGGCGCCCAGCACAGCTCTCCCGAGGGGCTCCACGGCTGAGTCGGCAAGGGTTGGACCGAGGCGGCTCCACACCAGGGAGCAGTCGGATGCAGCGGCCACCGGAGGCCGGAGTGCGGGCAGGGACTGGGGTACACGGGCCCCTGGACTTTGAGAGCAACGACACGGGGGGCAGGGAGCTCTCGGAGCTCTCCTTCAGAATGCTCACCCAGTGGGAGACGGACAGGTGGTCCATGCAGGAAAGCAGGCCTGAGCTAAGAGGTGGCAGGGATGGGAAGGGACAGAGAATGTCAGCGGCACCCGAGCACGAGGAGGGACGGCACTCCGGGAGAGCGACCGTTTCGTTCCTGACACCGAGTACCAAAGCATCCTGCTCCGCTCCCTGACAGAGGGGGTGCGCCTCCGCGGGAGCCCCCTTTCCACTGCAAAGTCACCCACGTCGCCCACCGTTCTCAGGGCCACTGGCATGGGCTCCAGCTGACCGGTCTCTCACCTGGCTGTCTAGGGGGACCGGCAGCTCTCTGCTCTCCCTCCACCGTGGGCCCCCAACCCCAGGAGCAACTGTCACTCCAGGTCCCCAGGGACTCCTAGGGGCTGGGTGCCACTGGCCCAGAGAAGTACCTTGATGATGTCCAGGCCCGGCTGCGGGTACTCCAGGACGGGGAGCTGCTCGTCAATGTTCATCAGGCCGATCTCATCGGGGTCGGCCCCCTGGCTCACCAAGTAGACCACCTCCTGCAGCAGGCTTGTGCCTGGAGGGAGAGAAGCCCCCGGGGGGGCAGTGCTCGGAGGAAGCCCGCGGGCCAGCCCCACTCTCCAGGCAGCACCTGCTGCCCCAGACTTGGGCCTGAAGACCCACAGCCCATCCCACGCTCGGCCAGCCACCAAGAGCAGGACACCCCGGGGACAGGCAGGACACCAAAGAGCGTAACCCCCGGTACCTCGTCTGGCCTGTGTGCGGACCCCGCGCCGCTCAGGCTCTTAGCTTCATGTCACCCCCGGCGAGCCCAGGGCTATCCCATCACCAACCCCCCAACCTCTGAGCAGAAACAGACCCCGCTGGCCAGGGCCTCCTCCTCGAGACTTTGGTCCTTGTCCTCCGGGGGGACGCGTCTGTCGCTCGGTCTCATCTCCCCACCCTGCAAATGCGGACTGCCCCCAACACCGCCTCAGACCCCTGCCCTCCTGGCTGCCTGCACTCCCTAGAGGGCCTCATGCCGTGCCCCCACCAAAGCCAGCTCCACACTCCCCCGACCGTCTGCGCACCCAGGAAGGCGCGCTGCCCACCGCCTCACAGGGACCGGACCTGCCCCGCCACGAACGGCCGGCCAGCCCGTGCCCTGCTCAGGCCCACACTCAGCAACCCCCGGATCTGCTGTCGGGGGGAGCGAAGAGCTGTCCCTTCCATCCCAGGCAGCACCACAAGACGCCCCAGTGCTGTGCTTTGGCCCAGCTCACCCCACCCTCCGGTCGGTTTCCTCAAAGCAGCAGATCGGCCGTTCCAACACGGACGTTAGAGGGCATCCCTCGTCCACGAAGACCCCACCGGCGCCTCACGTCTCCTCCGAGCAAGGCCTTCCCGACGGCCCGCGGGCCTGTCCACAGCTCTCTGTGTCCCTACCCGGCACCCCTGACTGCCCCGCTCTCCAGCCACCAAGCTCACCCCCCATCGGATCTGCCGCCGCCTGCCTGGGCCCCTTCCTCCCTCCAGCAGGCCCTTCAGGTGTGAGGACTCCCTGCCGACCACATCTGACACTCGCATGCTCCCCGTGGCCCCACACCGCGCCAACAGGCCAGGAACGGCCTGCACGTTCCTTTCGCGGCTCCCACCCTCCTGCTGGAAAGACACGGGCCTGGTTCTTTCTCTACACGGACAGCCAGCACATGGCCGTGCCCAACCCCTGTTTTCTGAATGCACAAGCAAACCTTGGCTGCTGAGTAATCAGAAGACGATAAGTTGATTGAGGAAGACTTCCTGGAGGAGGCAGCTTTGGAGCAAAGACACTGAGAAAACACTGTGGGGGCTTTTTTAATTCAAACAGCAATGACTTTACCTATTAGCCATGGGACCCTCCCCCTAGCCTGAAAGGTGGTGACCATCACCCCCACTTACAGATGAGGAGCCTGAGGCCAAACTGTCCCAGGGCACACGGCCAGCATGCGGCTCCCACCCTACTCCTCCTGGCGAGGTCTGTTCACCCAACAGCCCGGGGCACCTGCCCTCCAAAATCAGACTGTGGGCAGGGTTCCCAAAGCCTCTCCCAGGGCCAGCCTTGGGACCCATCTTTAGTGGCCCTGCCCCCAGCCCTGCAGCCCTCACAGGCAGTGACCCAGACAGACGCTCTGCACGTTAACATGACCCGACGTTGACGGTGACCCATCAGTTCCACAAGCCCCATCCTCCCCTCCACTAAGCGTCCACGCCAGACCAGCCCCACGGAAGCTCCCCACCTGCCCCACCGCCGGCCTGTTCCCCACGGCCCCCACCAGCCCCTCCATGTCCTCTTCCTACGCAAGCAACTCGGCCTGGCCTTCAGCATAAGCCACAGCACTGCGACAGCCAGCGGGACACACGGGACGAGGACAGTGGGCAGCCCCTGGCCTCTGCAGCTGGCAAGACAGGACAGAATGATCACCGGAGGAAAACCCGCTGAAGAGGATGATAAGAGCACTGACGGGTCACCGTAACCAGAGCCCGGACACAGGCTCGCCGTCCACAAGGGTCTGCACCAGGCGCCAGCCGTGCCCCAGCCTCTCCCTTCAGGCCTCTGCTCTCCACGTCGACGGCCCCCGCCCTGGCGGTGCCCGGATATCAGCGTGAGCCCAGCTGGCCCCTCGGCGGCTGCAGGGACCCCTCTACCCGTGTCCCCACCTGCCATGTCCAGCGGCTCTCAGCCCCTCTCCTCTCTCCACCCCTCCGGCTCTCTGGGCTGTGGCCGGGTCTTCCATCCCCCCCAGAACTCAGCACCCCCTGTGGCCCAAGGCTTCACCAGGCCGCCCTCCTGCCTGACCAACGTGGTTTCTTTGAGCCGCTGCTGCCAGAGGCCTTCCCAGACACCCCGTGTCTTATCTGTAGCCCTCTCCCACCCCACAGCACCCCGTGCCTCTGCTCCGACCGCATTTGGCTCACTGGCTTGACCAGGGGGCTCGTGAGGACAGAGAAGACGTCTCAGTTAATCTTAGTTCTTAGGGCTGCTGTGGCTTCAAACGGCAGTTACTGTCCCACAGCTCCGGACGTCAGAGGCCAACACAGACCACGCTGGGCTCCAACCAGGGTGCGGGCACCACCACTCCCCACTGGAGACTCCAGGGGAAAAGTTCTTCTCTTGCCGTTTCCAGCTGTCACCACATCGTGTCACCCCACCTCTTTCCTCCTCGGCCAGTAACCCACGTGGGCACACCCAGCGAGCTCACCCAGAGCCCAGGACAACCTCCCGCCCAGGAGCAGTCTGGTAACCTCCGTCCTCCTCACCACAAAAGGTGAACTACTCACAGGTCCACGCGTCGGGATGTGGACGGCTTGGGCCGTTACTCTACTGACCGCACTCACATTACGTTCCTCACACGGTTCCTGGCACTCAGTAGCTGCTCAGTAAGTACACGGGCCCAAACACGAACGAGACCCTAGAGTCTCCCCCACCAACCCGAGAAATGGGACTCATCTCGTGGGCTTGCGTGCACGACCGCCATCCACGCGTCCTTCGCACCTGGGGCGGCTCTCCCTTGCCGCAGCCCTTCCCTGCCCGGCTGCGGACACCCCCACTCAGTGGGGCTGTGTGTCTCCCACACGGGACTTAGGTCAAAGTCCTCCCTGAGGATCGGGTGGCGGCCATTCAAGGGCTATCCCTTCCCCCGCCCCTTCATTCATTCAACTGGCCTGCGCCGAGAGCCGCCCTGGGAGTCCTCCCCCCCAAGAATGTGGCAATGCTCCCCCCTTCTTCACAGGGCTGTTGGGGGCACGGCCACGAAGCGAGCAGCTCCGAGCCAAATGAGCCCCTCTCCGAGCTCCTAAGGCCGCGACAGGCTGCACCTACAGGACCGCGCACACGAGCACACAGCGCAGCCTCCTGCCCCTCCGGGCCACCCTCATCCCAACAAGGGACACAAGCCGTCAAGCCCCTCCTGTCCAAGCCACATCCTGGGCAACAGGTGACACCGGGCGGGGGAGGGGCAAGCTCCTGCACAGGTCCGGAGGACGACCCGGGAGCACCGCCTGTGCCCATAAGGCCGCGGCGTCTCCGGTTGGGCTACGAGCCTGAGGTCAGCGAGCTGGGAAGGGGAGTGCTCCGCCGGAGCGGGGACCCAAGTCTGCAGGTCCCCACCTGTGGCCCCCCAGCCCCGGGGCCTCCGAGCACGCCCAGCAGACATGAGGGCAGGGAAGCCAGCCCCGTATGGAGCCCACCATGGAGCCTGCAGGGGGCGGGGGGGAGGTGCTGCAGGGGCGCATCCAGGCCAGAAGCACGCCCACTCCTGCGGCCACTGGGCCACGGTGTACGAGAGCAGGTGGGGGGGGAGAGGCCTCAGCACCCCCAACCATCCCGCTGCCGCCTGAGGCCAGCAGGGGAGGCGGGCACGGGAGGAAGCCTGCAGCAGGAGCCCACCTGCCCGCCGGCAGACCCCAGGTGAGGCAGAGGAGAGCCAGGCTTTCCAGCAGGAGACCGGGAGGGTTGGCGGGGCAGAGCTGCCTTCCTGGGCAGAAACACAATCCAGGAGCTCTCCGACGGCTCCACTTTTAAGTCAACCGGACGATCCTTTCCAGAAAGCCTTCTGCTGACTCCAGCCAAATCATGGCTCCCACGGGCAGCGGCAGCGCCTCCCGACACTGGGCCTCTGGGTCCGGACCCCTCAGAAGCCACTGGCATTCTAGGCGGAACTCCCCCAAAATCAAGGGTCCGCCTGTCCCAGCACAGGGGAGGAGCCCATCAAAATTCCCACCAGAACTCTGGTGGCTGGAACCCGTCAGCACTGGGCCCCAAACCGTCAGGATCCTGGGGCTGGAACCCTGAGGCACTCTTTGACTAAAGCCACGCGTGTACCTTGTTTAAAAACTCAGAGAGCACTTGAAGGCGAGTCACAGAAAATCCGGCTCTCCTCCCCACCCCCAGCCCCACTCAGAGCAAACTCTCGGGGGAGCTTCTCCTACCCTCAAACTTCTGACGGGCTTAGATAGTTCGTTCACGGTCTAGTTTCCAGGCTGCGGATTCTCAGCAGAGGCAGACAAGGATCGGCCAAGTCCGCTCGCACACGCTTCCCTCCTCCCAGTGTAGCCAGAGCAGGAGTTTTGGGCTCACTTGGGAGTTTAACCGAGTGTTTTGCCCAAAGTACTCCGTGTAGGGATTACACTTACTTTCTTGTACAAGACTCTCATTTTCCTGGAGCAAATCACTGCCTCTGTTTACTTGCTTCGTTTTCCTTGTAGCCACCAGCAATTCTCTCCCCCACACGGCAGCCCGCCCTCTGGGATGCTCTCAGTTCCCCTGAACTCCCCCTGCCCCCTCTGCTCTCCACCACGGGCTGCCCACGATCTCCTGGGCCTGGAAGCACCGCATCCCCTCTCTGTGTGCCCCTCGCTGGGGTCTTCCCACGTGCTGGCGGAGCTCGGCCTCTCGAGGCCTCCTGATCGTGGGGCCGAGCAGGCGAGCATCCGCGCCTTCCTCACTCGTGGCGGGCAGCTTGGCTGCATTCAGAATCCCGGGCTGGGGAGCATCTCCCCAGATGCGCGCTCCACAGTCCCGACCCCGGCTGCTCGTGCTGGGACCGCGGAGCGCCCGCTTTCCCATCCTCCAAGCGCGGCCCATCTCGGCTCTGGAGACGCCGAGACCCCAGGGCAGCGTGCTCTGGCCAGCTCCATCCTGCCAGCTCGTCGGGGGGCTCCAGCTCACGCCCTCGTGCGCCCGACATCCCCGTTTCCGTCACTTTCTCCCCCCCCACCCCGTACTGTTTTCTTCCTGGAATTCCGGGATCCTCCCATTTTCTTATCTCTTGGCTCCTGTCCACCAGCGTTTCATAAAACCTTTTCTTCTACTTCCCAAGATATTTCCTCCACTTGGCCATCCAAAGCTGGCAACTGAGTCTTCAGAATGTTCAACGACTGTCCTCTTCATCCCGAGTTCTGTCCGGACTTGGCCTTGCTCCCTTCTGGCCAGTCGTCTCTGTAGGGAGGCACCGTGTCCCCACTCTCTAGGCAGCTCTCCAGAGCCAGGAGCGCGGGGGGCGGGCGGGGTCCCCCGTCTTGGGTTTTCTCCTGTTCCACGCACCGCCAAGCTCCCTTCTCCTGCCTTTTGTTTTTGCAGGTCTCTGTCCCTCGTTTTGGAGAGGAAGACCTGGTGACCTTGAGTCCATCGGCAGGTGAGCACGAGCCCCTGGAGAACACAGCCATGTGTGGGGGGAAGGCCTGCTGACCGTGGGTCCTGCTGCATCTGGGGCGGCCTCGCCCGGGTGTCTCCCGGCGGAGCCCGAGGGAATCGTTACAGCTCATCCGCTCCCTGTGCTGGGGGTCCACCTGCATCCCAGGAGCCAAGCAGGGGAGGGGGCTGGGAACCTAGCTTTCAGGTGACCCCCGCTTCCGACTTGGCACCATATCCCAGCCGAAAACTATGCTCGACATCCCCGAGTCCACAGCCTCCCCGGATCAAATTCCCCAAAGAAACGTGCCTGCGGGGCGCCTGGGTGGCTCAGTGGGTTAAGCCTTTGCCTTCGGCTCAGGTCATGATCTCAGGGTCCTGGGATCAAGCCCCACATCGGGCTCTCTGCTCAGTGGGGAATCTGCTTCCCCCTCCTTCTCTGCCTGCCTCTCTGCCTACTTGTGATCTCTCTGTCAAATAAATAAATAAAATCTTAAAAAAAAAAAAAAAGAAAAGAAAAGAAAGAAACGTGCCTGCGACGGCCTCCTGTCTGTCGTCTGTCCCCGATCACAGCTGCCACCCTCGGAGGTGTCAGGTGCCCCCCACTGCTGGAGCCCCCCCGCCCCGCGGGAACTGCTGGTGCGCTGTGGCCCTCCGGCTGATGGCGTCCCAGCTCTCCGCCTGCTAGCTTGGTTCAGGCTCGGTCACTGCGTCTGACCGTGGGATCTGCACGTGTTTGAAATCCCAAGTCACTGTCCCTCCCTCTCTGAGGGTTGCAGACCTTCCTACCCCCTGACCGTCCGCAGTGAGGTCTTAAGAGGAAGCAGAGATGAGCCCACGTGTGCGACGTGTGCCCTTCCCCGGAATGTGCACGCAGGCATTCTGGTGTCACCGGACAGCAACGCGTTATAGCCGGGCCCGTGCAGAAACAGCGACAGCCAAGCGTGCGAAGCTGCGGCCGCAGAGCAGGCCCAGGCCATCCAGCACCAGGTCCCGCCCCGGGCGTGGGAACTGCTCTCTCCCCACAGGCCCTACGGCCTCCAGATGCCCCCTCGGAAGAGGGGGGAGAGCAGGCCCATCTACCGCCGGGGAAGCCCCTGTCCCCAATCCCGGAAGACTCCACCTGGGCCCTCTCGGCTCTCCCAGGAGCCCCCGGACACGCGGGCATCTGCGGCGCCCCGGAGCGCAGTCCCTCGGCTGCAGATGGGCACGGCTCACACACGCACCCGCAGTCACGTCAACGACAGTGGGGCGGTGCTCGGTGTCCTGGGCACGGTCACCTCAGCTCAGCCATGTCCTCATTCGACTGTCACCAGCCCCTAGGTGGCCGCCATCATCCGACTTCACACACCAAGAACCGGCTGAGAGACGAACCGCCCCAGGCCAGACACCAGCAGCCATGAACCCAGAACCCCAAACTCTGATCCAGAACGTCCGCCCGTGCACCACACACACACCACACACATACTGTAACACACACACCGCACTCACACACACCACACACACACATGACACACACGTTCATACACATATCACTTTCACACACACACATTCATACAGTACACCACACTCACACACACACATGCATACACGACACACCCCCCCACACACACGACGTTAATACACACACTCATACACAGCACACACGCATACGTACCACACGACACGTACCCACCACACACACTCATACACACCATACACCTGTCAAAACACACACCACACACACATAAACCCCATACACACTCACACACACGACAGATACATGGCACACACACCACGTACATTCATACGCACCACACACTCATACACACCACACACACCACAAACGACACACTCATACACACCACACTTACACACAGATAACACACACACCATACACATGATAAACACCACACACACACCTTGATACACACTACCATATACACAACACACACACCGCACTCACACACACCACACACACACACACACACACCACACATATGCACGCAGACCACGCACACACACAGACCCCAAAGCTCACAAAGCAAGTGGGCAGCAAAACCAAGGCCTGGAGCCACGTGTTCTCACTTGCAGGCTTCAGCTCTAACCCTGAGCCCCCACAGCTGGGGATGGAACAAGGGTGAGGCGGAGGGAGGAAGGGGCTGGGACCCCCCGAACCACTGTGGGAACTTGGCCTCTGGGCCCACAGAGCCCCCGTGCCAGCATCTGGGCCCCCGCTGGACACCAAGGGGAGACGGACTTGGCAGCGGGGCAGCACTACCGCCTCCCACGGAGATGACGTCAAGTGGCCGCAGCACGCCCAGCCCTCAGCCAGCCAGGCGGCCACAGTCCCTGGCAGGGGAGGCCCCTCGAGTCTGGGTCCAGATGCCCAGCCTCACTCTTCCCGCCAAGTCTGGGGGGCCGGACATGGCCGGCACCCCTCCACCCCTCAGGTTCCAAGCATGACACTCTCCTGGGCTTCGAGCTAGAAAAGCATCTGGGCAGAGCAGCAGGGCCCCCCGCCTCCACCGTGTCCCGTCCACGCTCCGCGCCGTGAGCAGGCAGCACCTCGCTCTGTGACTCTGGGCACAACCAGCCACTTGCCAGGGCCAATGCAGAGCTGGCCTGCAGGTCCCGGCGCTAGGAGAAGCATCACCTGGAGGAGGGCTGCACAGCCCTGTCCGAAGCCTCCACTTGACCCACAGACACCTCCCCCGGGGGTGGGGGGTTAGCCAAGGTCAGGGACAGCAGACACTAGGCTACAGTATCAGTCTGGTTTTAAGGCACTGAGTCCAGGCGGCCTCTTACACAGCAACAAGCACAGAATGTTCCAGGTGGAGTGGCCATGAAAGAGGGGACAAGTGAAACAAGGGCTAACAAGGTACGAGGTCCCCGCAGGGCACTACAGGCACCATACCACGTGCCATCCTCCCCAACGCCCAGCGAGACGGAGCCCGTCACCCCACTTCAAAGAGCAGGACACAGAAAGGGTGAGGGCTTCGCCCCAAACCGAGACTCGGGCCCGGGTGTCTGTAAGCCGCCCCTCCTCCAGCGGACCCTCTCGGTGCCCAGCCACCCTGGACAGCACCTGCAAGTGCTGTGCCCGCCTCTCACTCAGCCCCTGGAGGAGGAGGAGGCCGCAAATGGCCAGGAGCCAGCGCACTCAACACCCTCTCGCACTGAGGGACAGGAGCTGGCCGCGGAGCACCGCCCTCCCGCCCCCCGAAGGAGCCCCCGGGGCACTCCCACACCATCTGGCGGCCCCAGCAGGCAGAGAGCCGCAGGACCCACAAGGGCACCACTCCTGAGACCACCTCCTCCCCTCACCTCCTGAGACCCCTCCCTCCTCACTTCCCCACTCTGACCCTTGCTCCAGGCTCTCCAAGACCCAAGCAGAGCGCACCTTGGGGACATTTCGACCTCCCAACCGCCCCTCTGCTTGCCTTAATGCACCCCGGAAGCCTGTGCTGGGTCCTCGCTCCCTACCAACAACAGAGCATCATGCCATGCGGCTCCCTGTCCGACGTTCCAGAAACTCAGGCTTGCCCCCTGCCTCATCTGACCGTCAAGAGATGAGGAAGCAGCGCCGCTTCCCCGGGATGCAGGGAGCTGGAAGGAGCGCGGCTCCTACGTGAGCGAGCAAAGGCTGGAGCCATAAGATCCTCACCCAAGTCCAAGTGCATCAGAGAGCAGAAGCTGCGGGGCAGTCTCGAGGCAGAAACCCCGAGCCCTCCCCCTCGAAACCCCTCCTCTCTAAGCCAGCAAATCGGAGTCACCAATAACAATAGTCCACCCCTGGGGGAAGGACAAGGGTGTGGGGACAAGCATGTGTGGGTCAGGAACAATGAGGAAAGACCCTCCAGAAGCGCAGCCCATGCTAAGCACAAAGTGATGCGACCGGAATTAAAACGAGCGGTCATTCAAGGGACCAAAGCAACCACAGAACCCAAATATAGCCCAACTCATACCAGACTGACTCCCCCTCCAAGCTAATGGCTTGGCAAAAAAAAGACAGGCCCATTTCCAAGCATAAATACAACTGACCTTCATCTCTAAAGTCAGTACACTATGTCCAGCATTCGATCAAAAAGGACTGCTCATTTAAAAAAAGCCAGAAAAAGGAATTGTTACAGGTCAAGAGACAAATCAGTCAACAGAATCAGCCTCGAGAGAATTTAAAATAAGTCTGTTTAATATGTTAAAGGACTTCATGGAAAAGTGGACAACATGCTTGAACAGACAGGATATTTTGGCAGCAACATGGAAACTGGAAGTGGAAATGGTAGAGGAAAAATTAAATCACAGAAACAGGAATGTGGAGTGCTTCTGAATGTCTCCCAGACCTGACTTTGCAGCTCTGACATAGTGGAGGAAAGAATCAGTGGACCCGAATAACTGAATAGTTAACAGAAATTTCCCAAGCAGAATGAGAAAGAGTGAAAAAACCAGAGTATCCAAGAGCTGTAGGACGATACTTATCTCACACGTACGGAACCAGAATCTTAGAAGGAGGGAGAGAGAACAGGACTAAGAGATATTGGAGGAGCTCATAACTGAGACTTTTTCCAAAATAATGAAAGCCAATTATCGCATGATCCCACTGATACGTGAATTTAAGAAACAAAACAGAGGATCCTAGGGGAAAGGAAGGAAAAAGAAAACAAGATGAAACCAGAGAGGGAGACAAACCATTAGAGACTCTTAATCAGAGGGAACAAACAGGGTTGCTGGAGGGGAGGGACAGTGGAGGGACAGGGTAGCTGGGGGACGGGCATTAAGGAGGACACGTGATGTAATGAGCACTGGGTGTTAGAGAAAACTGATAAGTCACAGGCCTGTACCTCTGAAATCAGTAATATACATTATGTTAATTAATTGGATTTAAATTTTAAAATGTTAAAAAAAATAACGAAAGGCAACAAACCACAGATCCAAGAGGCTCAGACAACCCCAAGCAGGATAATCAAAAAAACCAGACACCTGGACACATCATGTTCAATGTGCAGAAAATCAAAGACAAAGAGAAAATCTTGAAGGCGCTCTGAAGAGAAAAGACCCCCTCCACAAAGGAACAAAGAATTACAGCCAACTCGTCCACAGAAACTATGTAAGCCAGAAGACGACCGGGTGACACGGCTGAACAGTACCAGGACGGGGACCCGGGGAGGATGGATGGCTGGTCCCATGCTTAAGGGATGAGCAGCATCTTGAAGATGAGAAGAACTCATCAGGTGATCAGAGGGGAGAGGAAGGAGAAGGAGGGGGCGGGAAGGGTACACCAGGAGCAAAGGCAAGAAAGAACAAACTGGGCGTCTCCCACCGGTTCCTGCGGCCGCAAGTAAGGAGGAAGCACAGGGCAGGTCCCAGGTCCCAGAAAGACAGGCTGCGGAGTTCAATGCTGCCTGAAGGCAAAGAGGCAGTGAAGAGGTCTAATGAGGGAGCGACCAAGGCCGGATTTGCTTCTAAGAGGTCACTTCGGCTGCCGAGGAGGAAGAGGTAAACTAAGAGGGGACGCCATGCATGTTCCAGGCGAGGGAGGAAGAAGCCCACGACTGGAGCAGGGGCGGAGGCGGGGGGAGACACGTCTGAGAGCTTACCAGGTGCAGCCCGATAGGGCAGCCACAGGCCATGCGTGGCTCCTGAGCACCTGGACACAGCAAATGCTACTGAGGAATGGATTCCTACTTGCATTTCATCTCAGCTCATCGAATTTAAAAAGCCACATGTGGCCAGAAGCTACTGAAGTGGGCGGCACAGTCCTGACCTGTCACCTGAGCGAAAATGCCAGAAACACGAAAATACTCTAGGAGTGGAGGGCTGGAGGGGGAAGACAGGATCTAATTACTGCTTTTCCCAGAAATCCCCAGGCCCTGGGAGCCCTGGTTCCCCAGCAGTGGGGGCAGGGAGGGGACAGAGCACTGGATACAAGATGTGTGCAGAGGAGAGGTTGGAGAAGTTGTCGCTGTCAAGGAGGAATAAGGAATCAGGACGAGACCCTGGCGCTGGGGGGTCATCAGGATCTCCTCCCAGTCCCCTAGGGCCAGAAGACACTCCTTCCAGAGGCCCCTGCTCCTTTCACTCTCCAGAGCCCTGGGGACGGTGTCTTCAGGCTTTCTCCTCCAAGGTCCTGCGGTGGTAAGGAACGGGGTCCCCCTTGCCAACCCAGGAGCCTAGACATGCCACCCTCTTCCCCGATCCCGACCCCTGGATTATGTGCAGACAGTGGGGATGAGAGCAAAGGGAAGGAGCAGGGGAAGGAGGACAGAAAGGAAAGGGGGGAAGGAAGAAGAAGGGAGAGCGCCCATCACACGCTTCAAACCTCTGCCCACTAGTTCCCCTCAACATCTCCTAGCCCGCTTCCTGGTCCACGCCGTGAACAGCCTCCTCCCCAGGCGGGAGGAAATGAAACGAGGTGCCGCACGTAAACACCTGGGACCCACCTGGCCCCGAACAGGTGCTGGGCAAATGCGGGTGCCCATCCCCCCATCTCTCCTCCCACTCTTTTGGGGCTTGTTCATCACCACCATCCGCAAGTAAAAACCGCCCGCTCGGATGCTGGTTCCACCCCTTCCCCCACTCCCCTCACTGGACCTGTATCGATCTACAAAATGGAAACAACCATAAGAACACAGGGTTGTTCTGAGGCTCAAGAGAGGCAGACACTGGGATTAGGGCTGAAATCTGTAATCCCACCCTGCCTCACATCAGGTCCCAGGCCACCTCCTCCATGCAGTCCTCCAGTGATCCTCCTTCCTGGGCCCCTGACCTGACCCTGTCAGTTAGCTTTCAGCCTCAGGAGCCTGGCTTCCTAATGTCACCCCCTTTCCCTGAGGAGAGTGTCACATTCGCAACACTTCCCAACCGGCCTCTCCTAGGCACAGTGACACGCACGTAAAAAGAAAAGGAAGTCATCCACCTTGCCTGGGACCTGAGGGCTCCCTCTAGCCTCCCCACCCCAGGCTGTCTTAACAATTAAGACTCAAGGGAGTCCATCAGGTCCAAGCCCCTTGTGTTTCACGGGCAAACCGAGGTCACCCAGGGACGGAGGCAGGGCCAGGACCCAGGGGCTCTCACCCCTCAGCAGTGACTCACTTCTTCCCTCCTAACCAGTGACGGGAGAGCGTGGATGCCCTTCAGGGCGGCAAAGGAAAACAGCATCAGGAGGCGGGCACTCCGGCCCAGGTAAGGAGCATAGCCCAAGTCAATGGTCCGTGACTTTGGGGACCGGGAACCTGCTGGCAAGACCACCAGCGGTGATGCCCATCACCCAGCCAGACAGTCCTGAGACCTTCCCACAGACAAGCCAATTTAGCACTACGACCGCCTTGGATCAAAGAGGCTATAAGAACGAATGATGACACACCAGGACGGAGATAAAGACAACAGTCGTCCCCAGAAGGCAGAGTGGGTTCCCAGTATCTGCAACACAGTCTGAACGGGTACCATGCCCGAGAACTTGCAGCCACGACGGAAGTCCCCGACGTCCCTGTAATCCAACATGACAGCCACGGCCACGTGGGGCTACTGAGCACCCGAGACACGGCGAGTGCTACTGAGGAACTGAATTTCAACTTATATTTCATCTCGACTCACTGAATTTAAAAAAACCACATGTGGCCAGAGGCTCCTAGAGTGGGCAGTGCAGTCCTGACCTGTCCCCTGAGCTGAAATGTCAGAAACGAAGAAAATGCTTCTAGAGCATAGTGGAGCTTTGGGGGAAAAAAACAGGCTCTAATTACCACCAGAGACGCTCCAGCCCCGGGAACCCCTGTTCACCATCAGTGGGGTAGTGGGGAGAGGACAAGGGGCTCTACAAGCCCTTCCGGTTCTGACCACTTGCAAGGTCATTCCGATCTCTCAGACTTGGGCACTGGAAACCCGAGGAGCCTGCGGTTTCCCTCTGGGGCCTCTGCTAGCCCTGGCTACTGGTCCGGATCCTGGCACCACGCCCCCAGCAGACGGTGAGCTCACTGAGGACAGCAGGTGAGACTTCGCTCTGCAGCCCCAGCACACAGGAAGGGAAGGGCCTTCCTGTGTGGGCACAGCAGGGAGGGAAGGCCAGCGCGAATGACAGGACCCCTTCCCCTGTTCGCCGTGCAGCTGGCATGGGCAGGGGGTGTTCGTGCATCACTGTCCAGCGAAGTGGTAAGACGGTCTCCCCTGCCCCTGCGGAAACCACAGCTCCAAAGCGGGGCAGAGTACTTGGCCTGCGGGATTCCGTAAGTGGCTGCTCACCTATTCCTAAAGCATTCTGGGTCCATCCTGAGCCGCAGGCGGCCTGGGCTCCAGAAAACGGCCCCCAAGACCCAAGGGCTGTGGCCACCTCAGCACCTGTGCAATTTAAGCTGCCAATTTCATGGCAGAAAAAAACCAAGTCTCAGCCTCACCCAAGGGCAGCGGCTTACTGGAACTGGCCCTTCCTGCCGGCAGAGGCCTCTGGCAATGCTTCCAGGGCCCTTTTCTCTGACTGAGAGAAAAATCTTCACGACAGACTTTGGAGACCAGTGTTCCACCCCTTTGCTCATTTCACGTAACAAACCTGAGCAACAGTGGGGTGGGGAGAAGGAAAGCCTTCAGAGGCACTGGTAAGAGCCTGGAAAGGCCATAAGGGCTGCTGGGAATTTTTTTTTTAAGCTTTAAAGAGGTGGCTCTCCTCTGCCTTCGGCTCAGGTCATGATTTCAGGGTCCTGGGATCGAGCCCCGCATCGGGCTCTCTGCTCAGTGGGGAGCTGTTTCTCCCTCTCTCTCTGCCTGCCTCTCTGCCTACTTGTGACCTGTCTGTCAAATAAATAAATAAAATCTTAAAAAAAAAAAAAAAAAAGAGGTAGCTCTCTAGGGTTCTTGCAGGAATCTCACGCAAGGCACGAGGGTCCCAAGGCCACCACTGGGTTTTCTGTCACCAAGGGAAAGAGCCCTGTTTATTCGTCTTAATAAAAAGTTCAGAGTGTGCTTTCATCTGTCTTTGCAAGATGCAAGTTGCCAACCAGATTTGAGCTTGGGTCATCTAGAAAACCGCCTTAAACTAACACCTCATTCCTCATCGAGGTGCCCAGAAAGGTCCCTGCAGAACCACACCAGGGTCCCCAATGGAGGATCCCTCTAAAGCAGCCCCAGGAGCCCCAAGTGAGCCCGTGCCTCCTCCCCCACCAGCTTCTTAACTTCATAAAATGGAGGAAGGTACACGAAGCAGAACTCCTCATCTGCAATTCAAAAATCCTAAAGCTCTCCCCAAACCAAGTTTTTCACAATTCATTTGGAGGCAAACCCTGTCCTAAACGGACATGAGATGATCTTTAGTCTCGATTGCTCTCACTTTTAACGTGGGTCCAAAGCACAGCCCCACACCAAGCTGGGGGTCTCAGCTGTAGGAGATCGATGGCTCTGAAGGAAAAAGGCTGAGTCCCCCATACCCATGGGGCTGTGGGGCTGCTGCGCAAGGAAAGCCCCTCGCCACGGCAAGCGTCCTGTGTGCATCTCCTCCCTTTCCCCCTTCCCAAGGACAGCCTGGCAGCACCTTCAGACTTCTTCAAGCTCCCCTCCCCCACCAACACATGTCCCACTGGCCGCTGAGGCCCCGTCCTCAGTCTTCCTCAGAGGATCAGGCCTACCCCTCAGGAGTCTAGGACCCTGCGACAGCTGGGAGACCTTGGCAATCAGCTCTGCCAGCAAGCTGCACTGCCGCTGAGCCAACATGACCTCCAGGCTGGCCACTGTCTAGACCAGCTACAGACACACTGCCCAGTCTGGATCCAAGTGTCTCCCTCCTTCTCCAACACAGTGGCAACAAGGGAAACCCTCAGGTGTGCTCCAGGAACAGGGAAGCGGCCTCTTTTCCCTGCAAACCTCAGAAGGGACACCACATGATGATCTCGTACATCCAGTCCTGGGCAGACCAGCCTAGCTTTAAATCCCAGCTCTGCCCGTTATCAGCTGTGTGACCTTGGGCAAACTACTGCCCCTCTCTGAGCCTCACTGCCTAGACTGTAAAGTGAAGATGGCCGTCTCTACCTTACACGACTATCATGAGTATGAGGTCAGTTAATGCTGGGAAATATGAATGCCCTGGGTCCTGCCTGACGCCACCTGAGTGATGGGGGCCGGCCCTGAAACAAGGGAACACCGGACATGCATGGCTGATCCCATCCCCCACCCGGTGCCCACGCAGAAAATGAGGGACGCCCTGACGCCCGTTTTAGCCCCCTTCCCAAATGATCACCAAGACTTTGCACTCATCAAAAGCTGAACCTGGCCCAGGAACAGAGAGGTTAAGTGACTGCCCAAGGTTACACAGCCAGCTGGGTAACGGGAGGGGCTGCAGGGAGGGGTAGCGAGCGGCCCTGGGCCAGTCCTGGAAGCTCCGGCCTAACAGGCTCCATCCCCAGGACACACGGTCCAGTCCAGCGGTGGACAGCCGGGCCCACCTCGGAAGGTCTCCGGCCTTGGTTTCCCCAAATGCCGGCCGACCCCCACCCCCACCCCGCCCGGTGATGTTCCGTCCCCTCCCCCCGCCCCCCCCCCCGCCCCCGACGGGAGGCCCCAGGCGCCGGCGCGCCGCAGAGCCGGGCGGGCGGGGTCTGCGCGGGGCTCACCGGACTTGGGGTAGGTGACGATCCACACGTCGCTGGGCCGCACCGGGAAGTTGGCGATCTCCTCCATCTTCCCGCGGCAGAAGGGCGGCAGCCGCACGCCGTGGAACTCGAAGTACTTGCTCTCGAACTCGCCCGGGGTGCTGGGGGTCTCGGCCTCGCTCTCCGCCATGCCGCCGCCGCCGCCCGGCCCCGGAGCCGCGCCGCCCGCTCCCGGCCCGCCCCGCGCCCGCGCCCGCACCCCACACGCGCCCGCGCCCGCGCCCGAGCCCGCCGCCCCAGCCGCCGCGCGGCGCTCCGCAGGCGTGACGTCACGGCGCCGCCCGGCCCGCGCCCAGCCCCGCCTGCGCTCCGCGGTATGACGTCATGGCCCCGCCCGCCGCGCGCCGGCGGCCCTCCGCAGACGTGACGTCGCGGGGCCTCCGGGCCGGGCCTGCTCCGCACCGAGCCGCGGTTTACCCGCCCTGCGGTGGACGGGACCCCCGGCCGCCGCCGCCTCCTTCGCGCCCGCAGTCCGCATCCCCGCCGGCGCGCGTTCGTTCATCCACCCGCGGACGCCGTCATTCCGCGCGCGCTCTGCAGGCTCACGGGCGCTCCCGCGAGAAGTGACCTTAAAGGTTCATCTAACGGATATTTAGGGACCCTCTGATCCCTACCAGGCACTGGCCCAGGTTCCCGAGCTACATCAGGCAGAAGCCCGGCTCTCCTGGAGCTTATATTCGTCAGTAACCGAGATAATCTCAGGTGGTGACGGGTGCTACGAATAACACGCTTCGTGATATCCCGCGGGCGGAAAGGGGGGGGTGTTAACTGCAGGTTCCAGGGTCAACCCCGACCTCAAGAGTCAGACTCTGTCGGCATAGCGCCTCCAAATCTGCATTTAATAAGGCACTTTTTTTTCATTTTGCAATTTGAGAACAAATGATTTCTAAAGGGGTTTTAGTCCATCCAGTCATTCACTCAGCAAACGTGTACTAAGCACCTACCACATGCTTGGGGCTGGGGGAACACGAAGATGAAAACAGTGGGGTACGGGTCTAATTCTCTGAGTCTAGATGTCCTCCACTGCGGAAAGGGAATGATAATCTCTACGCCTAGGTCTATAGCTGGGGGGACGCAGAGACGACTATACCAGCAAGAATCCTGAGCAAGGCAGGTGGGCAGGACCTACTCCCTCTCTCTCTTGCTCTGGAGTGATGTACTTGCATAGAGACACACACGCGTGAGCCGGGGGTCACGGGCCATGTGTACACAGTGGACAGAAGGAGGAAAGAGGAATGAACATTGGCTCGTGGCTTGTGGGTGTCCTTATCTGAACGGAAGAGGACAATCCAAGCACCTGAGACATTAACGATTAGGTAATGGCACAGTTAGCCAAAGGCTGGAAAAAATGAGCAAACGAAAGAACGATGGTCCTGATGTTCCAGATGAGGGCTCTTACTACAGGAGAAGTCAAAGGAGAAGGTTTTGAATTGGAATCTGAGGTACTGACATGAACTTACTATTTTTTTAAATCCCTATTTATCTTTGCTGAAAAGGCTTTTAGGTACTGGTATTCCAGTAATAAGGAGGCATACCAGCTGTCCAGATCTTCATTCCTAAATATTTCCCCACCAAAAGGAACCAGACTCTCTTGGGGGGTTGGGTGGGGGGGGGGGGTTGGGGCAGAGAAACAAGCCCAATTCCAGGCCTGGGGGGAAAAAAAAGTACGAAATGAAGCATCTTCTTGGTCAAAAAATAAAGTGTTAAAAAAATGATAGGAGGGGCACCTGGGTGGCTCAGCGGGTTAAAGCCTCTGCCTTCAGCTCAGGTCATGATCCCAGGGTCCTGGGATCGGGCCCCGCATCGGGCTCTCTGCTTAGCGGAGAGCCTGCTTCCTCCTCTCTCTCTCTCTCTGCCTGCCTCTCTGCCTACTTGTGATCTCTATCTGTCAAATAAATAAATCTTTAAAAAAAAAATGATAGGATAGGTCAAAGGACATGGGGGCTAGATTGAAAGGCCAAATTAGAAAAACTCTGTACATATTAGGCAAAAATAGGAAACAGCTTGGGACACCTGGGTTGCTCAGTCGGTTAGGTGTCTGCCTTCGGCTCAGGTCATGACCCCAGGGTCCTAGGATTGAGCCCCACGTCCAACTCCCTGCTCAGTAAGGAGCCTGCTTCTCCCTCTCCCTGCTGCTCCCCCTGCTTGTTCTATCTCTTTGTCTCTCTCTCTGACAAATAAAATCTTAAAAAAAAAAATAGGAAACAGCTCAGTGTCTATCAGTGGTAGACTGAATAAGTTGTGATATACCCACACAATGAAAATACTCACTACATAGCAATATAAAAAGTACACATACACATGTGTGTGTATGTTGATGATGGCATATATTCATTGTTTTGCTAGTTTTCTATTACTGGTGTAACAAGTTACCACAAACTCAGTGACAAAAGACAAAAGTTTATTATCTTATTGTTCTGTAGGCCAGACATCTAATGAGGGTGTCACTATGCCAAATTACAGGAGTTTCTTTCTGGAGATTCTAGGGATGGATTCATTGTCTTGCCTTTTCTAGCCTCTAGAGGCCGCTGCACTCCTTGGCTTGTGGCCCCTTTCTCCATCTTCGAAGCCAGCAATGGTAGGTCTAGTCTTGCTCACGTCATATTACTCTGACATTGACTCTCCTTTTGCGTCCCTCTTCCACTTTTAAGGACCCTTGTAATTACCTTGGAACCATTCAACAATCCAGGATAATCTATATTAAGGTCAGCCAACTAGCAACTGTAATTCCATCTGCAACTTTCCCTTTGACATGTAACATAACATATTCATGGGTTCTGGAGATTAGGGTGTGGACACAGCGGGGGGACACAGTTGGGGAGACACAGTGTTATTCTGCCTACTTCGGTTATATTACTTGAAACTTCTCTATGGGTTCAGATCTTTTAAGAATAAAAATCTGAAGAAAAACCTTTAAAATAGCTAACCCTGAGGATTCTACCCAAAAAGCTATTAGGATTAATGAGTTTATTGAGATCACAGGATACAAGGTCAAAAAGCAAAAAACAATTCTATTTCTACATACTACCAACAAACAATTGGAAATTGAAATTTTAAAAATATAATTTGCAGTAGCATCAGAAACCATTAAATGACTTAGAAATATATTTACGAAAATAGGTGCAAAATTTGTATGACAAAAGCTACAAGACACTGATGAGAGAAATTAAGGAGAACCTAAAGAAATGAAGACATATCCCTTGTTCATGGGTTGGGAGTCTCAACATTGTTAAGACACCCATTCTGGGGCACCTGGGTGGCTCAGTCGTTAAGCGTCTGCCTCCGGCTCAGGTCATGATCCCAGGGTCTTGGGATCAAGCCCCACATCAGGTTCCTTGCTCAGCAGGAAGTCTGCTTCTTCCTTTCACTTTCCCTCTGCTTGTGTTCCCTCTCTTGCTGTCTCTATCTCTCTCTGTCAAATAAATAAACAAACATTTAAGACTCCCATTCTCCTCAGATTCATCTGTAGAGTCTGTACAGTCCCAGGCAAAATTCCAATGGCCTCTCTTGTACAAATTAACAAGTTGGTTCTAAAATCTCTGTGGGAAAACAACCTAGAATACTCGAAACAACCTTGAAAATGAATAGTGAATTTGGAAGCTGATTTCAGGACTTACTAGCAGGCCATTTACCACAAGGCTATAAATCAAGACAGTATGGGATTGGCATAAGCATGGACATATAGATAAATGGAACAGGATGGAAAGCCCAGAAATAGACACACACATACATGATAGATTTTTGACAAAGATATCCTTAAGGAGCAGAAAACAGAAATTTCTTAGGAGTCCAAAGTGTCCACCAAGGCCTGGTCTACCCCATGGATAGTGAAGGCCCCATCTCTGGAGGTGTGTAAGAGACTGGTTAACCTTCTGTCCTGAACAGAGCCCTCCCGCAAAGTTGGATGCAGAAGGTCTCTGCCTCAGATCCCTAAGGCTGGGGAAGCGGCCGTGGGTCGCTGTCCGTGGTGCTGAACGCTCACAGTGCACCAGATCTACCGCCCTCCCGATTTCACATGGGGACTCAGAGAGCCACGAGTCCCCAAGGCCCAGGTTTTGCTGGTTTTGTTTTTTGTTTTGTCTTGTCTTTTTTTTTTAAGTTTTTATTTATCTGACAGAGATCACAAGTAGGCAGAGAGGCGGGCAGAGAGAGAGGAGGAAGCAGGCTCCCCTCGGAGCAGAGAGCCTCATGTGGGGCTCCATCCCAGGACACTGGGATCATGACCTGAGCCTAAGGCAGAGGCTTTAACCCACTGAGCCACCCAGGCACCCCAGTTTTGCTAGTTTTATGTTCTGTTTTGATGCATATTTTCCACCTGCATGTGCTATCCAATTTTTAATGTTAAGTACTCGTTTATTACGGAAATGTCAAATGTATACAAAATTAGAGAAAATAGTTATGTGAACTTCTGTGAACTCATCACTCAGTTTCAACTGTTACCAATCCACGTTTCATCAACTCTCAGTCAAGATTATTTTGAAGCAAATCTCACGTATTATTTCATTCATAAGTATTCCACTATAGATCTGTAAAATATCTCTAAAAGACAAAAACTCTTCAAAACACAGATTCCCAATATATTAACACAGCTAAAAAATAATGAATGTTCCTTAACATCACCGAATACTTGGTTAATATACAAGATCAGACTTTGGAGGTGGGATTTATAGTTCAGAGAGGTTGAGGTATCTTCCTGGGGATGCCTGCTGTGGCCAAGATTTAGTGCTGGGGCCGAGGTCACCCCACCAGCATCACGTGATCCCAGCCTCAGATTAGTACATACCAGCCTGCTTGGCAGAGATGACAGTAAGCAAGTCTGAGGCACAGACTGCTGGCTCAGTCAGGTAGTCACACTCACACAGTGGCCCCTGAGGACACCAGTGCCCAGGAAATAGAGGCTCCAACCATACTTCTGCCCCAATAGATATCTAGATCAAGATCAGTTACATCAGAATCCCTGCAGAAGACTCTTCAGTATTTCCGCCAAGCATTCTAATGTTCAGACAGAAAGGAACCTGACCTGGGTTTGAATGCTTAACCCCACCGCTGACCAATTGTGGGACCTGGGACAAGGCACTTCACATCTCTGAAGCTCAGATTCCTTGTGGGTTTAACTTACCATGGCCACCTCCAACCTGCCTTTGCACCTACAGTATCCCCTCCCGAAATTAGTTTCTGCCAACCCAAATTCTAGGCTTCCACGAAAACCTGGCTTGGAAACCCATTCCATTGTGGGTAATCCCCTCCTGGAATCATCTCTAATACAGCAGTATTGATCGTCTATGTTATAGGCTTTGGAGCAGAGCTGGAGGCCCCTTGGAAACCAGCTGGTCCAACCCCTGATTGTAAAGACAGGAAATGAAGAGTTGATCAAGGACAGAATTTGCCTGCTGTCATAGAGCTGGTACACTATGAAGCTGTAATGGTCTAGGGATCTCTCTGCTTCCTGGAGCACAGACTTGGGCATTTCCAGCTCTACCACTTACCAATCAACATAACCTTTCTGCACCTCTGTTTCCTCAACCATAAAATGCAGAGTATATTACCAAACTCCCAGGTTTTCTGTGAGGCTACACATGATGGGCTTTGTAACGTGTAAAGTGGGTGCACTTGTAAGGGTTAGATTCCCTATTATGTCCGCGGAAATAACAGCAGAGGCATGTGAGGTGCTTGGGGCAGGGATGTGCCTCAGGCATCAAGATACACCCTGCAGATAGCTGGCACTCGGAAAACCAGTCTGGGACAGGGCTTTGCAGTCAGCCTGGAAAAGTGCATTGAGAATAGGAGCCATGGCTGTGCCAGGGCTCCAAGGCCCAGAGAGGTCCTCGGCTGGAACATTGGGAGAAAAAGGAGCACTGCGGACTCATGACTCTAGCTCTGCTGATGGAAGAACGTGGCATGGGTCCAGAGTGGACTTTGATATTACACAGGTCTGGGCCCCATCACAGCTCCCCCGAGTTTTCTCTGGACTATCCCCCACCCATCCAGGGGTGGTCTGAGGCTCAGAGGAGGCCCAGTAGTCCTCCTAGTCTGGTGCCTAACACACAGCAGACATGAAGTTAGTGCATTTCACTTCCTGCTCCCTCTTTCCTACCATATGATGCAGTCTAAAAGGAGCATTTACTTTTCTCAAGTAAATATTTCATGAGGCATATGCTGTTCGCTGCCTTTTATGCAGGGGGAACCTGAGGCTCTGAGACGAGAGGGCATTTCCCTAGGTTACATTCAAGCTCAGTTGCAGAGATGGGACTCAGGCCCGTGTCGACCTCTGTTCAGAGCCCTAGATCCCTCCTCTCCTCTGTAATGTCTCAGGGCTCTCTACTGGGAGGCTGCATGGGTTAACAAGCCAGGAACTCTGACCTGGATCAGCTCCCGGGCTGTTTGCTTTGTCAGCAGAGCCCCCTCCAGGCTTAAGGAAGAACACAGCATTGTTGGTGGATGGTGCCTCAGTGAAATCCACAGGAGTTGCCCAGGCTAAGCCCATTCACTGTGAGGCTACACTCACAGAGGCAGTGACGAGTAGGTGGGAGGTGAAAGGCAATTTAGGTCCAGTAGTGATCATATTGTATCAAGGGCAGCGCCGGACTCCATCCTCCTAGAGGAATTTGAACAAACTAGGGGTAAGGGGTTGTAGTTTACTGAGCAGCAAGTCTGGGTTGGGGATGTCCCTGAGAATGGCTGTATGGCTGTATGGCACAGGCTATTCACTGTGGAGAAGATCAGCCTCAGAGAGGGCAGCTCACCCCCTTTTTAATCCCTGCCAGGCTGCCCCCAGGCAGAGGGAGCAGGCAGGGTGCATGGGCCCAGAGTGCAGAGCTGGGATCAACGGGGAAGACCACGGGCAGGCAGATTTTAAAGCCACGTGAGAAGATGTCTAAGAGTTCAAGGGGAGAGAAAGCGGGGAAGTACTTATAAACTGTAAAGCACGGTGAGCGAGGCTTGTGAATAATCGCTGTGACCACAAGTTGTGATGCATGAGTCACAAATAACAAAGACCAAAAAGGGTGTTATCAGCAATTGAGGTATTCAGCCAAGTAAGCTAGAAATATTTAGCAACGTGCTGCTTGGGGAAGGAGGAGGATGAAGAAGAAGGTGGGAGTGGCCGACTATCTTTCTCAGTCTAAGACACAAAGCAAAGCAATGGAGGCAAAGATGGCCCTGGGGCGAGCCCCAAAGAACCAATGAGAGAGGGGGTGATAAAGGGAGGTCTGTTTGCCCGTGGGAATAGGGGCCCACATCCTTGATACGGGACAAAGGACAGGGGAACAAGAATATTCTCAGAGCCCTCCAGAGCCTGTAGATCCTCAACCTGGTGTCTCAGGTGGCCAGTCCTCCCCTTTCCACAGGCCATTCCCCCCTTCCCCCCTTTCCCAAACCCAGCACCTGGGAATGGGGACAGGGTGTCCCAGCTCTGGGCGAAGAGAATCCTTGGGGTTTGGAGATCACGTGACTCAAGGTAAGACAGCCCCCTTTGTGACAGCAAGAGGGGACAGAAGCCAGCTCAATCCCAGGGGACCCTAGATCCTGCGGATGAGCGGGGATGTGAACCCTCGTGGAAGTCCTCGCTCTCTATGTCTCTTCTCTCCCTTTCAAACTCCCACACCCACCCCAGACCCTCCTATGCTCCACTCACTCTGCACTCATCTTCTTGCTTCCTTGCTCCCAGCCCTCCACTGACCACCCAAATCCAATGTACTGACCACCCAAATCCAATGTGCTGATCACCATGACCGTGGCTGCTGTGACCCAGCCTCTGCCTGCCCTCCGCCTGCCCCAAGGCTCCAGCCGGCCACACGGACTACTTTCTGTTTCTTAAACACATTGACTGCATTCCCGTCTGGGGGCCTTTGCACCTGCTGTTCCCTCTGCTTGCAAAGCTCCTCCCTCAGCTCTCTGCCTCTCGTCTGAGACCTCACCCCTGACATCATCTTCTTGGAGAGGCCTTCCTGGACCACGGATCCAACATCGCTCCCACCCCGACCACCATCATGTCCATCTTCTCTTGCTCTCCTCATGGCACTGTCACTCCTCAGATGATCTTATTTTCAATGTCCAGTTCAGCACCAGCTCCCCCACTAACCCATATCAAAGGGTAAGTCCTTTTTTTTTAAGATTTTTTATTTATCTATTTGACAGACGGAGATCACAAGTAGGCAGAGAGGCAGGCAGAGAGAGAGGAGGAAGCAGGCTCCCTGCTGAGCAGAGAGCCCAATGATGTGGGGCTCGATCCAAGGACCCTGGGATCATGACCCAAGCCAAAGGCAGAGACTTCAACCCACTGAGCCACCCAGGCACCCCCAGAATGTAATCTTATTCCCTGCTGTGACCCCAGAGCCTACCACCCATTAAGCAAAAATCAAATGAATGGATGATTGAACAAAGGAATGACTTGTTATCTCTTTTGTTTAGATTTATTCCTTTTCTCCCCTTTTCCCTTGGGCCTGCCTCCATTTCCCCACCCTCCCCATCCCTGCTCAGGCTGAGTGTCTCAGAAGGGCCTGGCCAAGACACACTGTGGGTTCTGCTCTGAGGACAGAAAGGGGGTCAGCTCCCAGGAGAGACTAGAGGAGAGCTGGTGTCCCAGTCTCCTCTCTGCCTGAGAAAGAAAGGGGCCTGGGGCGGGGGGGGGGGGTATGCAGGCACTACTATACCATGAACCTGCCTAAGGAATAAGGGGGTGGTGTCACAGTGCTGGGAGCCTGGGGCCCTTGGGCACCCCAACAGGACCCATACGGGTGAGATTCTGAGATGCTGATGCCCCCTCTTTCCTCCCACCTTCGCATCTCCTGCTGGGGGCTCCCGCTGGATGGACCCAGTGGGAAGTCAGAGATCAAGGCTGCAGGAATGAGGCAGACCATGGGGGTCACCCTGGGGCAAGCACAGGACCAAGGAGGTCAGAGAAAGGATGTGAGAGAGGCACACCCCGGCCATCACTTCCATCTGCCTTCGGATCACTGACACTCGATCTTCTGTAAAGCATCTGAAAGTTGTTCGGTACAAACAGACGAACCCTGCTTCTCAGTAGATGCTGGCCCAGGCTCCTCGACATGGAAATTCAAGAACCAAGATGTGTGCCTCAGCTCCTACCTTCCTTTTTCCCTCTGATGCCGGGGTGACCTGGACACAGCTAGCAAGGGAAATAACAGGCTGGGCCTTTCCCAAAAAGAAGTCCTCGGGCCCCAGGGAGTGGCTCCAAGGAACAGGGGCTCCGGAGGGGCTGGTGGGGCCTCTTCTGGCTCCTGGGGGCCACCCGCCCACACAGTCAAGGACAAGAGTCAAGGGGAAAGGGGGGCTGTCCCTTCCGTCCTCCGCTCAGCAGACAGTACCACACGGAGCTCTGAGCTCCAGAAGACTAGGCAGGACCCGAGGACTGGGGGCAGATCTGGGCACAGGGTGAGGGCCAAGGCAAGGATCATGGGAGGTCAGTCAGTGGGCTGGCCCTGCTTGCTGCCCCTCAGGCCTGATGGGGAGGTCTGGGCTCCTTGGCCAGGTCCACAAGAAGAGCTGCCCCAAGCTGGAGGGGACTGGTGACAGGCAGGCTGCGTAGGAAACAGAAGCCGGTGAGTGCAAGGTTTTGAGCCCAAGGATGGGCCAAGGGAAGGGCGGAGCTGTGTGGGGGCAGCCCTCACAGTCAGTGAGCCCTGCCGTCATTCTTCTGCCGGATTCTGCCAGGAGGAAAGCCCTGAGGCCCTTACTCTGGCCACATGGACATGGGTGGGAAGGTTCCAGGGATGGCTGTGACGTGGGCTGGAAGGACACCAGGGTCTCTAGGCAGTAGGAGGGCAGGTGGGGAGAGACAGGCAGCCCCACAGAGGACATGTAGGGACAGCTGGAAGGCTCTTGGACGGGCTGGTGGGATCTGGCCGAGCAGGGAATCTGCACTCATCCTCTGGGAGCTGGTCCTGCAGACTGACCAGTGTGATGGGCATCCAGGCCCAGCACGGGTCTGGCCACCGCGGGGACCAAGCCTATGCCAGTGGCTGCACAGGAAGGCTGGAGAGAAGGACACGGAGGGTCCAGGAAAAATAGCCACAGCCACACCTGCTCCACCGCCGGCCCGTCCACCCGCCTCACCTGACCAGCTGGAAGAGCTGGTCCTTCGACCTGGAGTAGATCTCGAGGGCCAAGCTCTGCAGCACGCCCCGCATCCACCACAAGTCGCTTGGCATATTGGGCAGCCACACCGCCAGCCTGGAGGAAGGGGCAGAGAACGCTCAGCTCAGCTAAGCCTGAGCCGTGGGCCCAGAGCATAGCCGCGGGTCCCTGCACCTGAGGCCCTCAGGCACCAGTCCGAGAGGAAGTGGAATAAGGGGTGAGAAGCCCCCGAGAGTATGGGCTCCGCTGCAGAGCTGGTTCATGCCACGGGGCACAAGCGGCAAGCGTGAGGCAGGGAAGAGCAGGGCTCTGGGGCCAGGCTAGTGTGGGTTTGTGGCCCAGCTCCCCTGCTCATCAGCTGTGTGACCTGGGCAGGTCAGGGAACCTCTCTGGGCCTCAGCTGCTTCGCCTGCCAGAAGAGGACCATCAGCTTGCCTGCAGTTCCTAACCTCCTCCCTCTCTCTCCGTCCCTCCTTCTCCTCCCCAGACCTGCCCTCCTCCCTCCACAGCCCTCCCTCCGCTCTCCCCTGAGCAGCCAGTGACATTCCTGAAATAGACGTCTGATCACAGCCCTTTCTTGCTCCAAACCCTCCCGCAGCTCCCGACCCGGGCCCTGTGGGGTCAGCAGAGGACCAGGTCATCCAATTACAGCTGAGAGAGGGACTGGCTGGCCACCATCTCAGAGTCACTGGACACAGCGGGGCCTCCCCCGCAATGTGCTGCCTTCAGCAGAGCCTCTCAACCAGGACCTCAAATGGGTAGACAGGCCACAGGATGTAGTATGAGAAGCAAAATGCAAGCTAGACCATCACCTCCCTTTTTCTGGACTGTCTGCCTCTATTATTACAACTTACACGTTGAGCATGTTGGTTACAAAAAATGCTGAGTCTGAATTTCCCAGTGGTCTGGACAGGTTTCTCCATCAGTGCTCATATATGGACATTTTTTTTTCTAGCTGAAAAATGTAGCCTTTATTTACCCTTATCCTATCTGACTTCAACCTGTGGTTTCAATCTCCCAGCTCAACGTGAGGAGAATCTGAGTTAGCAGAAAGCTCTCTCCTGGCTTTGGGCCATGAGCAATTTCAGCAGCACGGCTGATCTAGTCATTAACCCAACACAGAGCAAAACAGACCTGTGGCTCATTGTCATTGACCTTTTAGGGAATAAAGAATTTTTAAAAATACAGCTCTCCCTATGATGCTTCTCTACTGAAACCCTTCACTGCCTTCTACCACTGTTAGGATAAAGACCACATTCCTCATGTGACTCTAGAGCCCTGCTTGTCTAGCCCCTGCCAGCCACTGCCACACCGCCTCACCACCGCCCCTTCTTATTTCCTCTGCCTTCTGCCCCTGGACCTTTGCCCATGCGGTTCCATCCCTCTGGAATGCTTTTCCCTTCCCTCTTTGCCTGGTGGACACCCACCCATTTTATTATAACTCAAGAGTTACCTTCTTTAGGCAGCCTTCCCTGACCAGAGAACCCCTAGTGTGAGCCATCTCAGTTCACAGCCCGTGTAGACCTCTTTTACGAATCTCAGCCAGTAGAGACTTCTCTGAATATTTCTAGGCAGAGGTGTGATTGCAAAGATGAGTGTGTGATGGTCTGGGGGCTATGAGTTCCACAAGGTCAGGGCCTGGGTCTGAGTCAGGGTTGCCTTCCGATCCCCAGCCAAGGCTTGGCCCCTGGCTAGGCCTTCAGTATAACTATCGGTGGAATGAATGAACAACCAGTGCAGAGTGGTTCATTAATCGGTCAAGTTAGAGTGGTTAGTGAGGGCTTACCCACAACCAGTCTGCCCTGGAAGGGCCTTGTTTTACCGAAAAGAAAGCTGAGGCCCAGAGAGGTCAAGAGACCCAGCCCAGGCCACCCAGCTAATCTGAACCAGACCAGCCCCCAGAGTTATTTCTCCAGAAACAGCACATCTCCTCTGAGGCTCTAACAGGTAGAGTGAAGGGCCAAAGGTCGTGGAGACAGGGGAGGGGCCAGAGTGTCGGCCAGGAGGCCCTGCTCCTGATCCGCCGGTCACAGCTGCCCACCATCTCCCCACCAGTCCCATCTTGCAGAGGAGAACCCGCGGGATTCCTCTGCGTTGTGCAACCAGCACCAAGTGGTCCAGGGACGCCAGCCAGGTTCTGCCCACCCAGCATGCTGACTGCCCCTCTTGCCCGGGGCAATGGGCTCCCCAACAACCCCGATGACAAGCCAGGTTCCCCCTCGTCCCCCGAGGATCCCTGGCCGGGCCTCACCTTCTGCTCCGGAAGTAAACATACTCGAAGGGTAGTGTGTAGGGCAGCAGCAAGTAGGTCAGTGTCCGCCCAAGCCCCGACCGGCAGAAGCGGGCCCAGGGGCTGGGGTCCCGCATACACGCTCTCTTCAGTGCTACAAGAGAAGCCATGGTGTGACCACCCGCACCCCCAGCCAGCCCTCTCACCAGCACCCTTAGGGCAGATGGCCTGAACCCCCTTCCACCTTGTGCAGTCTACAAACTGCCCACCGCCACCCCTCCCGACCCCTGTCTGCGGAGAAAGAGACAGCAATGACCCAACCCCTAGTCTGAGACAGCAGAGGGCTGGGCACTCAGTGTGTGCTCTCACTATTGCCCCCAAACCGGCAGGGCGTGCCCCTTTCGCAGACGAGGAGACTGAGGTTCAGAGTAGGGAAGTGACTTGTCCCAAGACCAGGCCAGGAAGTGGCAGGTCCCCAAGATGGACCCAAGGACTCAGGCTCCCCGAGTTCCTTCCATCTCTCCTGCCCCACTCCCAGCAGCAGCGGCAGCGGGAATGACAACAACCATGTCCTGAGCCCCCAGTCCCTGAAATGACCAGGGTAGAAAGGACTGGCATCCTGGCCAGGGCAGAGCCGGAGCCCAAATCCTCGTCTTCAGACCGTGGCTGGGCCTCCAGCTTTGACTCTGGCTAGTGCTGCGGAGAGACAGCCAGGCGGAGGGTTCGCAGAGGACACGGCCCAGAGACCAGGCTCCTTGTTCACCTGCCCTATTTCCCAGACCGAGCCCCTTCCCTTCCCTGAGCCTGCGTTACCTCCTCTGGAAAGTGGGGCTCCCGGCAGGACCTACCTCCCAGGCAGGTGGGCAAGGACTAAGGAGGGGGTCTGTAAAGGCCAGTCAGGTAACTCGGGGTTCCGGGGGTGAGCTGGCTGTGGGGCCCCAGGGCGGAGGCGGCTCTCTGGCGCCCCCGTGTGGCTGCAGGGATGCCGCCTTGGCTCCACAGCTCCAAGCTTGGACCTCAGGGGCTCTGCACACAGCCAGGCCCATTTCTGCAGGCCCTGTATGGTCCTGGGTGCAGAGCAGAAAGAGGCGTCCTCCCCGTCCCCTTTGCCCACCCACACTGTCCTTGATTTAGACTCAACCACCATCATCTCTCCTCCCGGGCTCTCCCCTCCTGCCGCCCAGCCCGTCCCCTCCCAGCTAGGTGCGGTAAACGCCGGACCTACACTTCAGAGCGGAAAGGATGGGTTGCCCCCTAGTAAGCATCCCCCACCGTGGCTCCCCATCTCTCTCCTCCTGCATCTTTCCAAGCCACCTGCCTGACCCTCCCAGCCTCTGCTCCCCTGCCCCTCAACCACGACCCTGCCCCCACTAAACCCAGGACATTTGCACACGCCTCTTCCTGGGCACTCCTATTCTCCTTTTTGTCTGACCGATTCCTCCTCTCCAGTCTCACTTAGATGCTGTTCGAACCCACATCCCTGCCACCAGGACACATGCCTGGGCCCTCCTGGTGCGCCATTGTGACTTTGGGGTCACTAACCAGGAAAGCAGGCCAGGTGGCTCAGGACGGAACCCCTGCTTGGGCTATTTGTTAGCTGTGTGACTTTGGACAAGTCACTTAACCTCTCTGTGCTATGGCTTCCTCATCCATACAATGGGGAAAATGCAGTGCTGTCCTCAGAGTATTGCTGGGAGGATGAAACGAGTCCCTCTCCACAAGGAGAGTCCAGAACCTTCTGTGTGTGCCTCTCTCACATCCCTCAGGACTTCCTGCCCTTCTCTGGCCTGAGGACCAATACCTGGCTCTCTGAGACACAGATTTGGGTTTCAATCTCCCAGCTGCCTCTCTGAGCTTTGGTTTTCTCATCAGGGAAACGGGGTAATGGAAGCACGTAGGGCCACAGTTGTGATACAGAGTGAATGCCACCTCAGGTCAAAAGGCCCTTGGCACCCAGTAGGTGCTCAATAAAGGAGTCCTGTCCTCTTCCAGCCCCTGAGCACCAGCAGGGCAGGGTCTCTGCCCCCTGTCCCCTGGATGCAGGGCATGGGGTACGGGAGCTGGTGCATGAAGGAAGGACCCATACCTGCCTCCAGCTCTGGTGAGAGCTGCTCAAAGTTGGGCACGTCCTTGACCAGCACATTGGGCACCATCCAGTTGAAAGACAGGTCCCCCTTCTGGCCTCTGTCGTGGCTGGTGTCCTGGCTCCCATCAGCCAGGGGTGGGGGCTCCTTCGATGCCAGCATCCAAAGAATTGGTTCCTTGGTAAGTCCTGGGTCAGCGGAAAGGAGGGATATGACAGGTCAGTATGTCTGGAGACCCTGGTGACCGTGACGCCCCTGGCTCTCCATGCCACCCATCCTCCTCGATCCGCAAACCCCGCTCTGGGGACCTGCTTGCTGCAGGATGGATCCATGGCTCCTCCTCAATGACCTCTTCCTGCTCTCCCCTGGCCCTTCTCCACTCCCCATCTCCTGTGCTCTTTCTAGTGGTTCATCGGAGCCCGGACCCTGAAGACGCAGTCCAAGGTTCAAACCCTGATGTCAACGGCTGCTAGCTAGGGGACCTAATTGCTCCGTGCCTCGGCCTCCCACTTTGAGAAAGGAGAAAATGAACATCTGCTTCAAGTGATTGTTCTGAGAATAAAACACCTAGAGGAAAAACCTAAAGCTCAAGCCCAGATTTGGGCACGTATTAAGTGCTCAGCTAATTCTTCCCGATGCTGTGTGCTTGAGGCTGTCATGTGGGGTAAACGACACGGGTTCAGGAACCAGACGGCCTGGGTTCAAATCTCAGCTCTGCCATGTCGAAGGGCATTGGGTGACCTCCAAACCCTCCAGCTGAGAAGACCTCTGTAGCCCACCCACTCCCCCATGAGTAAACACACACACACACACACACACACACACACGCACACACACTCCTGGGGCCATACTGAGTTTTGGGCCCGGAAGGTACTTGCCTCTGTTCCTTTGCTCTCGCTCATCTTCCCTCTGCTTGGAATGCCCTCTTCCTTTCTGTCTTCAACATTTCCCTAGTCTTTATAACTAATCAAAGCCCAGCCTATCTGTGGCTGCCTCCAGGAAGTCCTCCTTGCCCAACTCCCAGGCTGGGTCAGGTGCCCCCTCTCTGAGAATCCCTCCACCTCCGTGGGGAGAGGCTCCCCACACCAGTCTAAGGGCAGCTCAAGAGCGGGACACCCGTGCGATCCCCTCGAGGTCTCCAGCCTCCGGCTGAGGCCAAGCATGGAGCAGAGACTGAGGGAGAGAATGCAGGAGCTGAGGTCCCTAACGGTGCAAACACCCGGAAAGCAGGATCTACTCGGATGCCCCCCCCACCCACGGTGGGGGCTCTCACCTACCGCGTCTCTCCAGGAACCTGAGGGCGTCCAGGTAGCCTTGTCTGCAGCTGTCGGCTACCACCTGCCAACACACAGGGCGGAGGGGGATGGGCAAGGCCTGGCCCTGGCCCTTGAGTTGTGGTCACAGGCACGAGAATCGTCTCCCGCTGGAAGCCATCCCCACCCAGTCTGCGCTCCCCAAGAACCCCCTCGGCAGGGCTCGAGGACCCCAGCGCTGGGCTGGGAGGGCCACGGAACTGCAGACAGGATGAGCTGCTCCATCTGCTTCCCTCCCCGCAGCCCCGCGGCACTTCTGTCCTCTAAGACTCCTTGGGGGCAGGGGGGGTTCTAGCTCCAGACTCTCCGCTCTCCGTCTAGTTCTCACCTCTGGAAAATGGGATGTGACCTGGTCTAGCACCCGGGACACTGCCTGCTTCCCTGTGCGTCAGTGCATGGTGACTGCCTTTGCCCTTTGATGCTTATTTCCAGAACCAGCCTGAGATAGCAGAGGAAATGGGGGGGGGGCACACCCGCCTGTCCCAATCACAGCTCTCCTAGTGGGGACAAGGCACCTGCAGGTCCAGGAGGGAGCTCTGCCTTCCCCCACTCTGTGGCCTCAGGATGGCCACCCCCACCTTTCCGGGAGCCCCGGCTTCCTCGTCTCTAAGAAGCGGCTGAGATTTTCCACCCACCGCACAGGTGGAGGGAAGGTCAGAGTAAATGAACACTATCTTGTTTCATAAACTACAAAACACTACAGAACCGAGGGGCCTGGCTGGCTCAGTTGGTAGAGCGCGGGACTCTCGATCTCAGGGTCATGAGTTTGAGCCCTGTGTGTGGTGCAGAGTTTACTTAAAGTAAAAAACAACACAAAACACTACAGAACCATAGGATGAATGCAGGAATAGGGGAAGGCCAGGGCATGGGTGGGATAGAGGAGCAGGGTATGGGGATAAACTCTTCGTTGTCAAATGACCCATTTTCCAGAAGTATCAAGGGCAGAAAACAAGAAATCCAGCTCTACGATCCCTTTTTGTCTTGCCTATGCTTCGCTTTCCTGGGCTGGCAAATCTGGCCACAGTCTAGGGCAGGGGTTAAGAGCATGGTTCTAGGCTAGCTGCCGATTTGAAGTCTGGCTTTGCTGCTTCCAGGCTGTGTGACTTTGAATAAGCTGCTCAACCTCTCTGAGCCTTGGGTCCTCCCCTGAGAAACAGAGATGGTCGTAGCACCTTCCCACAGAGCCTGACCCGGAGGAGCAGAACCCTGGCTCACGCCCCAGTCAGCGGTCTTGTGCTAGCCTGCCTCGATGTGGGGCCCGTCTTAACTCGACATTCCCCCAGGCAGGGCAGGAATAGTAAGGACGCACCTTGAGCCCCATGCCGCTCTTCAAGAACTAGGCTGTAGGACTCAGAACATGTATCCGAACTGCCCTAAGGTCAGGTGGGGCGGGGTGGGGGTGGGGACACAGCCTGATTCACAAGACCCTGGATCACGGCCAAGCCTCTAACACCATCAAGGCAGGAACTGGGGCGACCTACCTCAGGGCTGGGGGGTATGAGGGAGGCAAACCCCAGGAAGAAGTTCTTTGTGGAGATCTGGAAACTGGCATTGAAGGCATTCAGCTCATGCATGCTGGCCGACGAGCTCTGGGGGCAGATGTCCACTGTCCCGTGGAAAGGGGACACGGTGATGGTGGAGGGGGAGTCCGCAAAGGGGAGGTTGTTGCTCAGAGCCCCGTCGATGTAGCGCTGCAATTCAGGGGGACTGTCTGCTCAGAGTGCCCTCTCCTGTCCCCGTGGAACCACCAGCCGGAAGTGGGCTGCAGCCGGTGACCTCTAGCTGCTCCCAAGCCACTAGGACCATCTAGTCCAGGATGCTCCAAGCACCACCCCCCAGGAGCGGGGGTGGGGGTGGGGAGGACAGCACATAGTAGGTGCTCAAGGAGCACAGTTCCCTCAACCCACACGGCTTTCAGCAGAAGGTACACTCGGCCCCCAGATCTCAGGGCAGGGACGCGGCCATCAGGCCCCCGAAGTGCACTTACCTCCCCTCTGAATTCGGGGGGAATTGTCCCACAGTAGAAAGGAAAGTAAAGGGTGCAGACCAGAGCCTGGGAAAACAAGTCAGCGCAAACACCATCGCTCATGCTCCTGGCGTTCAGAACCCGGTCTGGGCATGGTGTCTAACCCCAGAGCCACTGGCAAAGTTTGCCGGCATCAGTCTCGTGTTCAGTGGAGGGGCCTGGAGAAGTTGGCACGTCCCAGCCAAACTCGCAAAGCTAACAAGGTATTTGAATGCAAACCTGTCATGACGCCTGCCCTCTTCTTCCCGCTGATGGGTCCTTGCTCACCTGAGACTGCAGCTGGGATGCCCCCCCCCACCACAAGGACAAATGGAGGCACCAAGTACCATTTCTCCTTTACCGAGCAGGCAGGCATTCTGTACTGATGATCTAGATATGTCCCCCAAAGTGTGTTCCCTAGACACTGATCCAACCAGATGAATTTCAAACAAGAAACCCCGACTTCTGGGCACCTGGGGGGCTCAGCTGGTGAAGCATTTACCTTTGGCTCAGGTCATGATCCCAAGGTCCTGGGATCGAGTCCTATCCAAGGCTTCTTGCTCAGCACCTCCCCCCACTCATGCCCACCCTCTCTCTCACAAAAATCAATCAATCAATAAAATATTTAAAAATAAAAAAGAAACCCTGACTTCTTTATCCACTTGGAATTGGAAAACACTGTCTACTCTTCCCCGTGGAGGCTCTGACAAGTCCTGCAGTGAAAAAGATGCTTAACATATTGACATTTGGGGCTCGAGAGTTCTGTCTTGGGAGTGGGGGATGGAATGGGAGGCTGATGTCCTGTACATGGTGTAATATTAGCAGCATCCTTGGCTTCTACCCGCTAGCTGTCAGTATGTTGCGCGCGTGCACGCACACACGCACACACGTGCACACACATGCATGGCACGCACATGTGCACACAAACACATATACACGGAATTTTGACAACCAAAAACACCTCCAATGTTGCCAAATGTTCCCGGGGGGGGGGGATCACCCCTGGTTGAGAACCACTGACCTAGAGCTTACCAAGCTCACGGAGCACAAAACGTCTCGTGGTCTACTTGAAAATACCCGTCCAACCCTCTCTGGGAGAGCAGAGCTCATCCTGCCTCTAACCTGCAGGAGATGCAAGCAGGAGCCTCATTCCCGCAGATTAATAATAATGGTGACAACAGCTAATGTTTCTGAGCACCTATTCCGTGCCAGGCCCTGTGCTATGTGCCATACAGGCAAAGATGCTGGGATAAACTTGAGGCTCCCTGGCTGGCTTCCTCGAGAGCCCATGGACATGTGCTCACAGCAAGGGGCTGGCCCCTCTCCCGCACACACTAAGAATCTGATCATCACAGACTCAGAAACAGTCCCCATGTTGGGTGCTGGGGTCAGCGAGATGAAGCAGATTCTAATCAGGCACCTCTGTCTGGGGGGAAGGCACAGACCCTGCTAAGAACGGGGAGCAGAGCTCCAGGCCTCCCTCCCTGTCTCTCTCCCTGCCTGAGCCTTCCCAGGGAACTAGTCCCTACTTGGCCCACCTGAGCACTCCCACAGCCTGTCACTGGCCTCCCTCCCTGACCCTGTGGCTCTCTGTCACCACATCCTGTTTCATAACGAAATTGGATTTTTTTCTAATCCATTGTGGGTGCGCCCCCCCCCGGGGGAAAGCAGGGGCCCTGAGTACAGAACCTGGATTTTGCGACCCCCCCCCAGCCAGTCCCTTCTGTGTCCCGCCGAGGGACCCTCCCAAAGCAAGCGAGGAGTCTCCATTCTCACCTTGTGGCCCCTCTCTGTACGTCGACTCTCTCGTTCTCTCATTTGTATACAAACTCAAGCCTTAAGTGACCAAGCGGCCACCCCCCGCCCCCACTCCTGGGAAGGAGTGTCTGCCCCTTAGAAGCACCCGGAAGTCACTGCAGAGATGGAGCGAACTCACCTGCCTCTAGGCCGTGGGTCCCACCACAGGCTCACCTGGATGACTTCATCGCGGGTTGCAAAGTCGGTGACTATGATGTTGTGGCCATCCGGCCAGCGAGTCAGCGAGATGCCCAGCCGCTGGGAGGCCAGGATGTGGATATCGGAGGGCAGGTTGTCCTGCAGCTGCTGCCTGATGTGCTCAATGGGAGCGAAGGCCGGGTGGAGGATGCCCAGGCTCAGCCTCTCCACCTGCTTGACCATGCCCAGGAGACGGGAGCAGCAGAAGTCTGCGGGCGTGGGGAGAGGAGGGGTCCTCCGTCACCCAGGGGGCCTGCCCACATCCGCCCCAAAGACTTGACCTCCTTCCCGGGTACCATGGGAGTGGAGAGTCTTCCCCTCTCCATCTCAGAGTATCTGTCCCCGGCCCTACATTCTAATGCTCTGTCCCCCTTTTGATCTTGGGAACAGCCTCCCCAGCTCTGATTAGTCCTCAGAACAAGGGCAACGGTACCCCAGGTCCTCAGGGACCTCTTCGGGGTCCCCTGGGATCATGCTGGGTGTAAAGGGAGCAGGGCAGAGCGCCAGGCACGGGGCCCTGAAACGCCCCTCTCCGCGCCCTCTCCCTCCCGCGAGAAGCCCGCGTTCCCCACCCCCGTCCGCCCCCGTCCGCGCCGTCCCCCACGCACCGACGGACTTGCCGGCGACGATGGCGAGAGCGTTGAGCGCCCCGGACGAGGAGCCGTAGAAGCGGCGGGCGCCCTGGAGGAGGTGCGGGGCGCGCTCGCTGAGGCAGCGGGTCACGCCCACATGGTAGAGCCCCAGGAAGCCGGCGCCGGAGAAGGACAGGCTCCAGCTGCCCTCGTCCTCGTAGCAGCGCATGGCGGTGGGGCCGGCCGGGCTGGGGCGCGGCGGCCGGGCTGGGGCGCTGGAGCAGAGAGTGGGAATTCCGCCCAGATGAACCGCTCGCGCGGGAGCCCCGCCCCGCCCCGCCCCAGCCAATGAGATCCCCGGGCCGCGACGCCCCGCCCCCCAGGTGCGCTGCAGGTTGGCCCCGAGGTGTACCCCGGCTGGTACCCCGGCGTCGCCCCCGCACGCCAGCTGGGGCGTGGATCGCGGGCCGCGACTGCGGGGTGACCCGCGCGTCGGCTCTCCGCCTGATCTCTGGGAGCAGAAGGGTTGCTCCCGCCCCCGTTTTACAGATGAGGGAACTGAGGGGCAGTGAAGGAAAGTGCTAGCGGGCAAGTGGCAGGGCTGGACCCGCAACACCCGCCCTTTGGGGTCAAGCCGGACTTCATTCTGCAGCTGTGCTGGTTCAGGTACCAAGGACAGCCGGAGTCAGCCGCCGCAAGCTGTGTGACCTGGCCCGAACTCCTCACTCTCTCTGGGCCGCAGTTTTCCCTTGGAGGCGAGGAGACCTACAGAGCCCTTCCTGCTCTGATGGCTGGTCCTCTGGCGCAGACCTGGGGGGTGTGGAGACAGCTGGGACAGCAGGCACGGGCACTGTGCTCAAGTGTTCTTTGCAGTCCTCCTCACAACGCTGCGTGGGTTAGGACCGAAGTGCCCGTGTTCCTTTGGGGACACCGAGCCCTGGAGAGGCTTAGGCACCTGCACGGCCAGGAAAGGCCTCCAAGAAAACGTGCCCACACCCTTAAAACTGGGGCAGTGGTGCTGGAAGTCGAACAGGCAAGGGATGAAATTAAGCACCTCCAAGCAAATGACTTGAGGCGTCCATCAGGGTGTTGCAGAGGAGGCGGGGTTGGGGGTGGAGAGTAGCCTGTGGCAATTGATCACAGGTGACTCCACCCACCACTTTCCCCCACCCAGGGAATGGATGAATAAGGAGGATGGGACAGTTCCCAGAAGGCCATAGAGCCTGAGATATGATGAGCAGAAGAATGAGGTTTATTGCCTGGTGTCATTTATGCAAACGTTTAAAAACACTCCCAACGCATTGCTATGTATTTTTAAAATAATATACTACCCACCTGCAAGATGGATGGGTAGGTCATGATTTATATATGTATTAGAGGGCGAGCCCCGGGGAGTGGAAGGGAAGGAAAACAGAGGTGGGCGTTCAGTCAGACTTGCATGCAGGCTCAATCCTTCCCCGCACCACTCCCAGACAGAGTAAGGGACAGACCAGTGGAATAGACTCTCCTGGGCTCAGTTCACTCTGCTCTGGGGTGAGTGCCCCGAGGCCCCTTTCCTTGGAGGGAAGTCAGGCGGGAGGCTTCACAGAACCGTGAAGGCTGACAACCTGCCTTGGCAAGCACTCCCCTCCTACCTGACCCTGGGCTAAGCACTGTCTCATTTTCATCTCACAACAGCCCTGGGAGATAGACAGTAGTACCAAGCCCATTTTGCAGATGAGGAAACTGAGACATAAACCAGGAACCCAAGAAAGCCCAGCCAGGAAGGGGCTGAGCTGGCATTCCACGAGTCTCCTTGTCGCCTTAACAGGAGCGAAGGGTGACAGCAGGAACTGGAGGTGAGCAGTGCCCAAGTTTTAGACTGGAGGAGTCCATAGGGACCGGGGCGGCGGGCATGATGTTTCATGACTCAGGAAATAGGGGTCTCTCTGCAGGAATCAGGGCAGAAGCCTGACCCTGGGATTTTTTTCTTATGCCAAAAAGCAAGAAAGTGTTTGAAAAATGATGAGGACTTGTCTAAAGGATACAGAAGCCAGCTTGGATACCACACATTAAGGGATATTCTACTAAGTAACCTGCCCATACTCTTAAAAAAAAAAAAAAAGGCGGGGGGTGCTTGGGTGGCTCAGTCGTTACGCGTCTAACTTTGGCTCAGGTCATGATCTCAGGACCCTGAGATTCAGCTCCGCATCGGGCTCCCTGCTCAGCGGGAAGCCTGCTTCTTCCCTCTCCCACTCCTCCTGCTTACGTTCCCTCTCTCGATGTGTCTCTCTGTCAAATAAATAAACAAAAAAGAAATAAAAATCTTAAAAAAAGGTTAAGATCATGAAAGATAAAGAAATGCCACTGACCAAAGAAAACTAGAGCTGACCCTGACCCGGAGGCAGAAAGAGCCAGGAGGGACACGACTGGGACAACGGACAACATTCAGTGTGAACTGTGAATTAAATCACAGCGCTGCTTTGATGTTACATTTACCAATTTTAAACATTATACTGTGGATCCACCAAAAAAAAATCCTGTTCTTAGGTACCAAGGACAGCCGGAATACACGGAATACACTGACCGTCCGTGGGGAGTCCTATCCAGGGCCAGTGTTTCAGTGGGGCCTTCGGACTGGACACCTATCAGGGATCCACGGAGGGTGCGATGGTGACTCCACGGAAAGCCGGTCCGAGTGTCTGCCCCATGGCCACATCTCCTTTTCCACGGATTCTGCAGAGAGAAGCGGTTGGGGCAATAACAAATGTCCCCAAAGGGAAGAGAAGCGTGGGAGTGAGGATGACGAGAGCCCTCCAGTCACCCCCGAGTTGAGCAAGGAGGAAAAGAAGAAGGACAGGAGGCCAGGGCTGCTGTGGCTGCAAGATGGGGACAGGGACACCAATAAAAAGGAGGCAGAAGGGAGGAAGAGATTTCAGAGCCACGAAGGCCACTTTTAAGCACTGTTCTCTTCTTCTTGAGGGAATGGGGCATAGGTCTCCGAAAGGGGGGGGAGTTCCAGAACACTACGCTTCTAGCGACTCGGGCAATGCTCCCACTTTGTCCTATTTTAAGAATGGGGTGATGAGGTCGGCCTCTTGTGATGCTCCCTTTCAGCCACTGGGGGCTTCCCCACGCCCTGAAGGCCTCCAGACCCCCTCCTTTCTGGAGAGCCAAGAGCCTGGTGCCACATCTGGCCTGCACATCTGCCAGCCCTAGGCGCTCGGCGTCAGAAGAGCCGCGGGGTCCGCCAGGGGTCGGGGCTGCTCAAGGGCCACCGAGTGTGGTGGACCGTGCCATCACGGTCCCACCGCACGTTCAGAAGTCTCTTGACAATGACACGACGGTCACTGAGAGCAGGGGTACCCTCAGGTTCCCGCGGGTTTGCAAACACTGCGACAGCTGGAAATCCCGCACAAGGCAACTGTGTCAAGCCGCACGGAGTCTGCCTGGCCGTCTGCAGAAGGTAGGAGGATGGAACACCGGAGACCGTTTGCCATGACCCCGGGGGCACCTACTGTGGAATGTTCTCGAAGATGCTCCTTCTCCGAAGTGTGTTATGAAGCCAAAAAGGTGTTAGGCAAGACTTTATGTGTTCTGGGAGCCCTAATGAGCACAATGACTGACTCCCTCATTGTTTCAGAAGTTTTCCTGAGAACAGGAAGGGCCCCGAGACAGATTAGAAGATGTAATCCAGACAAGCAAGCCCAAAAAAGACTTAGAGGATCGGGGTAGGTTGGGGAGCCTGACAAAACCCAAGCAAAGTGGTCAGAAGACGGGAACTCGAAAAAAAATGCTGCTTCCTGGAACATACCACAGCCGAGGCTCTGTCCAAGGTAAAAAGAGACTTTCCTAAGACCCGCGATCTTTTCTTGGGCAGAGCGTGGCTCGTTTTAATGTTGGTTGTTCTCCTAAAGCCACAGCAACAAAAGTAGCAAGAATCTATCTCCCAGGAAGGAATGTGAAGGATGATGAACACCATGGAGGGAACCAACGCAGAAGAAACAGAATCAGGTTTTGGTTTTTTTTTTTAATTTTTTAAATTTTATTTAGAATCAGGGCTTTAATGGCCCAGAGGGAGCCGTGACATGAAACAGAACTGACACACACGAAGTCGGGCATGTAGGTTCACACCGCTCATCGCAGAAGAGCAAGTTATCACAGAGCTGGCGTGGCCTCTGTTCCCGGGGGTGAAGACCGGGGGGTTTACAGGCGAGTCAAGGTCGTTCTGAATTCAGGGTGATCTGGCTGAGGGTACCAAAACAAAACAACAGAGCCATCCAAGCAAGCAGCAATAGTCCTCAGCTGCTTCCTTGGAAAGGGTGGTGATGGTCCCAGCGTAACCTTTGGTACACAGGTGTTTTCTGGGTATTGCCGTTGGGTCTGCCGTGACGCGGAGACTCTGGAACAACAAGATTGATTACACTTAGAAAGAGAACCCGGCACTTACTGGGGGCCTGCTGGATGCCGGGCAGGCGGACTTACGAGTCTGAGACATGTGCCTTTTAAAGGGCAATTGAAAGGAACAGATGTTCAACCTGAGATGATTTAGGGAGGTGGGCTCTGTGCCCCTCAAGAGCTCTCTCAACTGTCCCACAGAAGAAGGAACCACTTTATTGTCTTTTGTTTTGAAGCACAGCATGAAAACCAGCAAGTAGAAAAACAGAAAGGCCATGTTTGACTTAACATTAAGGATATGTTTTTTTAGGGGCACCTAAAATGCCCCTAAAGAGGGTGGCTCTGTTGGTAAAGCCTCTGCCTTGGTCTCAGGTCACGATCCTGGAGTTCTGGGATTGAGCCCCTCATCCTGGTCCCTGCTCAACGGGGAGTCGGCTTCTGCCTCTCCCTCTGCTCTTTCCCGCTGCTCCTTCTCTTTCTCTCTCAAATAAATACATAAAATCTTTTTTAAAAAGAACACATTTTTATTTTCTCATCATGATATACATACTCTTGAATCGCCATCAAGAGGTGGGGAACAGGGGCGCCTGGGTGGCTCAGTGGGTTAAAACCTCTGTCTTCAGCTCAGGTCATGATCCCAGGGTCCTGGGATCAAGCCCCACATTGGGCTTTCTGCTCCATGGGGAGCCTGCTTCCTCCTCTCTCTCTCTCTGCCTGCCTCTCTGCCTACTTGTGATCTCTGTCTGTCAAATAAATAAATAAAATCTTAAAAAAAAAAAAAAGAGGTGGGGAACGGCTTAGTTTGAAATACGTATAATTGAAACAAATAAAGTGATCACATGGCCTGGAGGGAAGACAGCCTCTCAAAGTCTGTCCAGAACTTCAAACGGTTCCTGTCACCACGTTGCCAGTTAATTTCAGGAGTGCCTGGGCGGCTCAGTCGGTAAAACGTCTGCCTTCCGCTCAGGTCAGGATCCCAGGGTCCTGGGATGGAGCCGTGCATCGGGCTCTCTGCTCCGCGGGGAGCCTGCTTCTCCCTCTCCCCCCCCCCCCCCATGCTTCTGCTCTCACTTGGTCTCTCTGTCAAATAAATAAAATCTTAAAAAAAAAAAAAGTAGATTCAGTCCCCTATGCCCAGGGAGCTCACTGTCCTTCTACTGTTTAATTTCAATGACTTCTTATTTGTTTGCCTGGGGAGGGGGGTAGAACACAAGGGAGGAGGACGCAGATTTGACACCACTGACTTCCCCATCCGTTCAGGCGGAGAAGCCTGGCCCTTCCACCCCGCGCCGCCCCGGCCACTGTCCTAGGCTGCTTTCAACGTCACTGAACACTCCCGGTTTGCCTCTCTACCCTGGTCTGTTTCACAAGCTCGTTAAAAATCATGCCTGCTTGGTGGACGGGTGGAACCAAGCCACATCGTGCATGGCGTACAGTGGCCTCTTCTGGTGTCAAAAAGCCCCTGTGTCATCCCAAGCCTGCCAAGGACTTGCAGGGTCGTGTCACATCCTGCTCCGGCCTGGCTGCCCTCCATGGACCTCCCCGCAGCCTCCGTGCGTGGCTTCCTTCTCCTAAGGCCGCCTGGCCACTCGTGTTTGGGATACGTTTGTGCAAGATCATCCCCATCCCCTCTGGTTTTAGCCCTTATTTACTTTTTTTTTTTTTTTTTTACGATTTTTAAAAATTTATTTGACAGAGAGAGACACAGCCAGAGAAGGAACACAAGCAGGGGGAACGGGAGAGGGAGAAGCAGGCTCTCTGCCGAGCAGGGAGCCTGATGTGAGGCCCGATCCCAGGACCCTGAGATCATGACCCGATCGGCAGGCAGACGCCTAGCGACTGAGCCACCCAGGTGCCCCAGCCCTTATTTACTTCTAAGGGGTGGAATTATTCGTTGCTGGGAGAATAAGACAGTGACTTCTACTTCCTGAAGTTTACGCGTCAAGGTTCTGAAGTTAAAAAGAGAAAAGAAAAGAAGGGGCAGAACCGAGCCCTTGGAGGCCCTGATGGACCAGGGTGGGGCAGCACAGGGGACACCGATCTTTACCAGCCCAGCAGGCCTGGCAGGTAGCATTGACCAGAAGACTGTGACTGGGAGCAGGTGGGAAGAATTATCTGTAAGACTGTAAGAGGCAGTGATTTATTTTATTTATTTTAAAGATTTTATTCATTTATTTGACAGAGAGAGACAGAGCAAGAGAGGGAACACAAACAGGGGGTGCGGGAGAGGGAGAAGCAGGCTTCCCGCTGAGCAGGCAGCCCGATTCAGGGCTCGATCCTAGGACCCCAGGATCATGACCTGAGAAGGCAGACGCTGAACGACTGAGCCACCCAGGCGCCCTGAGGCAGAGGTTTAAACCGGAGAGGTCAATGGCGATGTGGCCAGGCCATCGGCAGAAGAGGAGGAGGAGGAAGAAGTGGGGGAGGAGGGGAAGGTGTTAGCAGCTGGCAGATTCTGTTTCCAACCAGCCCACGGCTCCTGCCTCCATCCAAGCTGCTGACCTGGCCCCTGATGTGCCAGGATCTCCCAAGATCATTTTACCCTGGGACCCCAGGCCCAGATTTGAGAACCAGGCTCTCTCCTCTTGAACCCTGGAGTAGATTCTGCCCTTGGGGTTTGAAACAAGCCCCTTCCTATCCCTGGGCCTCAGGGCCCCTACCTGCAAGTCACGGGCATTGCACTGTATCAGAAGATCCCAAGGTTTTCAAGAATGAGAGACCTGCTTAACACACACACACACACACACACACACACATGCACAGACGCCCGCGTGTGCACACACACACACACACAAAGGGGTGTGTGATGGGTATCAGGTTATAATTACTGTCATTATAACATCCTTTGAGAAAACCCGGAGTGACTAAGAGCTGTTGTGAATTCACTGACACTCTGGAAAAGACGAGCAGTTTGTGGGTCACACGGAACACTAGCAGAATGTTTGTGTGTAAGGAATCGGATGTGCCCACCGATGCCGGCTGCGTGCTCCGGACATGGGTGCCGGGGCCTCACCACGATCCTTTCTGCGGGCCGGTGCACGCCAGGCCCGAGGCACACTAGGTATTTCGCAAACGAACCCGCTGCCCCCTGATTAAGTCAGGAAGAAGCAGGCCGGCCGTGAGCCGTGGGCGGCAAGCCTGCCTCCAGGTCCGCCTCCACGAGAGCTGGCTTTGGAACTGGAAAGCAGACCCCAGTCCCTCGTGACGGAGCCAAGAGCAGTTTCCCACGGAGCATTTATCGAGAGTTTCGGGCCAACCAGCTCAGAGGCTTTGCCCTCGGGACAGTGGAAGCCTGAGCTATTCCGGACAAACAGGACTGGACAGCCTAACAGGGCTGTCCGCAGACCTACTGTGGGGGCATTCAGACAGACAGACAGACAGAGAGGCTCACTGAGACGGCAGGGGGAAGAGGCTGGGACGGCACCTCGGGGACCCTTCAAGACCCTGGGCCCAACCTCCTAACTGTCCCAAGGAGAAGGCCGAGGGTGGAAAAGTCCCCCTGAGGTGCCTTTCCAGGGCAAGAGGCTCTCCCAGGGAGCCCTCCCCATCCTCTGAGGCAGGGTACTTATCCCCGTTTCCCGGATGAGGGGACTGGAGTCCAGAGACACCAAGTGGTTTGCTGGAGGCGCCCAGCAGAACAGGGCTAAGTAGGGGCAGGACCCTGGGCTTCCAGACACGTGCTGCCCCCGAATGCTGACTTAATCCTGCAAGGGAGGAGGGGACCAACTCTTCACCATGTCACCCAGACTCAGCCCCCGAAAAGGAAGCCTCAGCCCCGGGAATGACCCTGTTACCAACAGGCCGAGCCACGCCCACCTGCCCGGAGCTGGAGCCCGAGGGAGATGCGGCCCTGGTGATGAGGTGACTCAGGGCCTCAGCCTTCACTCCTGCCCCGGGCCTCCCCCGCCCCCGAGTGCCAGGTGGAGCTTCTGCCTCCCTTCGCACAGCGGGGCCACTGACCTAGCTTAGGGAGCCCCGTCCTAGCCTTGAGGAGGGGTCAGGAGCCACCATCTGACACCCCCCCCCAATCGATGACATGACAGAAGGGAGCCCTGGTCCGGGGAACCCCAGGACACGAGGGCCGAGAACTCAGGGAACACAGTGTCCACCTTTTTCTGGATCCGAACACCAAGGCCAAACTTCCTTCCTTCCTTCATCTATTGTGTCCCGCCTCGATCCAAGAAGGACTTAAGGGGACTTAGAAAATACTTCCTAAATGGGATTTTTTTTTTTTTTTTTAATATGGGAGGCAGGGACAAAGGGGACATGCTAGAGCCGAGGTCGGGTTGACAACAAGGCATAAGGGAGCGGGTGTCTGGGCTCGGCCCAGAGAAGAACAGAGGCTGTTTCAGGGAAAATCTCGTGCGCAAAACCCCAGAAGCGAGGGGCGCCTGGGGGGCTCAGTGGGTGAAGCCACTGCCTTCAGCTCAGGTCACGATCCTGGAGACCCGGGATGGAGTCCCACATCGGGCTCCCTGCTCAGCAGGGAACCTGCTTCTCCCTCTGCCCCTCCCCCTTCTCATGCTCTCTCTCTCTCTCTCCTCTTCTCTCATTCTCTCTCTCTCAAATAAATAAATTAAAATCTTTAAACAAACAAACAAAGAAATCCAGCTGTGTGAATACTGAGCTGCTGGGTTTCTGAGCTCCTGGTCTCTCAAGGCAGCCCAGGCTGACCCTGGAGCTCTTCCCCATGGGCCCCCTGCCCTCCCCTCACGGTGTGCACCTCTGAAAAAGCATCTGGGTTGTAGAGTTCCCAGGAGGGGACTCACCATGGGCAGATCAGGGGAGGCTGCCTAGAGGAGGAGCTTGGAAAGGGCTTGAAGGGGGAAGGATTGGGGGAGACAGAGATTCGAAGAGGGCATTCCAGCGCAAAGACACAGAGATGGGAAAGCATGGGATGTGTCCAGGCCTCAGGAAGGGGAGCTATGATATAGAACAGAGGGCGCGGAGGGGAGGGATTTGAAATGAGGCTGGACGGGGTTGGAGGTTTGGGAGGAACGGACAAGGGCAGGCAGCGTCTAGGCACCGGTGCCCCCAGTCCCCCTGCTCTTGGCTTTCATGCGGCCCTGGGCGGTTACTCTCCCTTTGCACAGAGGGGACACTGAGTCACAGACAGGTAGTTGGCAGAATTTGCACACGAAGTCCTGGCTCAGCCTCAGCCCCAGGACCACACCTGCAGGGCTGCCCCTCTGGGATTCAGGGCCCCGGGCTCCAAGAAGGAAAGCGGGAAGGAGTCTCCAGCAGCTGGGGATGGGACTCAGGTTTCTGGGTCTCTCATCCGGCTCCAGCATCCCCCCCTTTCCCCCCAAGGGTGGGAGGCTGGGCTCAGCAGGTCTGGGCATCCATCCACTGCCCTCTCTGAGCTTGGGAATATCTGTGCGACGGAAATGGCAATGCTGTCTCTAACCAGCAAATGCTTTGCAAAATGGGCTCGAGAGGGAGGCTAACTGGGCTGCGGCTGCCATCACCGTCCCTGCGGGAGGGACACACCATGGGGAGCCAGGCTGGGGGGCGGTCTTCGGGGTGCAGGAAGAAGAAGGGCCAGGACGGAACACTCAAGACAAACGGTAAGCTGCTGTAAGGTGTACGTGTGGCTGAAGTGGGACCGCTTTCGGGGGCTGGGGCACCATGGCAGAGGAGAAGGGGTGAGCACAGCCAGTTGGCGGGCAGCACGACCTGGGATGGCCCCAGCTGACCGAGAGCCCCTGTCTCTGTGCCCTGCCTAGTGACTGCTCCCACGCAGCCAGGTACCCCCCTCCCACACTCACGCCGATTAAGCCGCAGGAATGGCTCCAACGCAGGACCCAGGCCAAGCGAGCCCCCACGGAAAGGCGCACCTTCATCCGGGCCCTGCATTCTCATCCTCATCTTGTTCCTGTCTCCCGCCCGGGAGGCGGCAGCCCTCTCTGGCCAGCTCCACGCACCTGTCCCTGCTTCTCTTGCGTCCGCACCCCCAGCCTTGTCTCTCAAGCTCCGGGAATTTTCCATCACCTGTATCAATACCCCCATAGCCCCGCCTCCTCTCCTCCCTTCCCAGTGCCAGGCCTCCCCTTGCCTCCCTCGCTCGCTCACTCGCTCACTTGTGCCCTCACTCACCGGGCCTTCTCCTCCAGCCTCCTCAGACACCTCACCCCTGCCTCCTCCCCCGTGCCCTGCCCACTCACCTCTCACCCCATCACCTGCAGCCTCTGATTTCCCCCATAAGGCGTCCCTCCCACACACGCTGCAAGGTGGCTCCCGTCCCTGGTCCCCAGATCCAGACCTCCCTCCAAAGTCCCGCTCACGCAGGTGTAAACCCAGCTCCTCTAAGACCCAACTCCCCCTGAATCTCCAGATTCTTCCGCGTCAGCTGAACCCACTCCACCCCACCCCTGCCCAGGGGTGAGGGGTGCGCTCTTGCTCTCAGGCTTGCAGAGCGGGCTGGGGTGCCATCTCTCCCAGGCTGGGGAGCACGAGCTAGGCACCCCCTCTCGGGGCCTGTTTCCTCCTCAGAGAGGGCTTGATAAGGCCTACCTACTCCCTTCCAGCAGACAACTGCCCTCCCGTTCGTGAGAAAACAGGTGTACGCGCGCACACGAGACACACACTCAGAGACAACTCAGATGCTAGAGGGAAAGACGAAAACAAGAAGCCCTGAAATAAAATGGAAGGAAAAGCCAAACCCAGGGGACAGACCAGCAAACCCGAGCCGGACGGACTCTGGCCCAAACACCCGGCGCGAGGTCCTCCTGCTGTCGAGGGAGGGGACAGACTCACTGCACCTAAGATTCGACCACTTGGGTGTTGTGTTGTTGTTGTTGTTGTTTAAGAAGGAGGATTTTAGGGCACAGAAACCCAGGCAGATAGAAAGATAGAATGTCTCTGGAAAGATCCACAAGGAGCGAGAACCCTGGTGCCCCTGGGGAGCAGGGACTTACCAGAAGACAGGCATGTACTGGCCGTGTATGCTCTCATTTGACCGTGTGCGTGTATTAAGTGTCTTCAGAGAATTAGAACACAGGACCCAGCACCCTTCTCCCAGGATTGTCGATGACAGGAGACACGTGCAGGTTCACTGAGAGGCTGGAGAGGATCGGTGTACCCCAAGGTGCTTTGTAAACTGTAAAGCCCTCCGGAGGTAGACTTGTAGGGATGAAGGTTCCTGGATTCAAATTCTGGCCCCGGCCCTTCCCGGCTGGTGACCCGGGATAATTTAACTGATTAGGGCCTCCGTTCCCTCGCCTGCAAATAGGACAATACCACTGCTCACTCAGTCAGGCGGGCATGAATGCAGGGAAGGTGTTGGAGTAGCTCCTGGCCATGATAAACACCCAATCTGTGTTTACTGTTCCGCTTTGGCATCACTTCCGCAGGCGCACGCCGCATGGACGGTAAAGGTGCGGTCCGAGCCTCCGCCTGTGCCTGGAGGAAATAGGGCCCGAATGTTTGCAGACTGAATGTTTGACCTGCTGCCACAGGAAGAGGCAGAAGGACCCGCTTCCCCTGGGTACACGAGAGCCAGGAGTGAGGTTCAGCCTGCCCTTGTGAGCACTGGGAGCAGCAGATACCGCTGACAGAGGCCAACCCAGCGTCCCTCCTGCCAGGGAGTGTGGTGCTCAGCTCTGCCTGGGGCATCTGGGACAGAATCCCTCTTCCCTCCTGTTCAGCCCAGTGTGAAGGGGGAGCCCTGGGGTCCCCAAGTGGGCAGTCCCAAGAGCGGCAGGTATTCGCTGGTTCTGCCTCTGCGCCTTGCCCCAGGCCAGGTGCAAGCCCCTGGAGGTGGAGCTGACCCATCCCTGCCCACTCTCCAGCGAGAGTGGATGAGGAACGAGGGCAGGCTGGGGGCATTTCCTCTGTGTAGAATCTGAAGGCAGGTGTGCTAGCAAGGAACAACAGAGAGGGTGGGGGGTCCTGGTGTTCTGTGTTTAGCTGCACATAGATAGATAGGTAGATAGATGGATGGATGGGAGCCCTTAAAAGAGGCCACATGGTAGGTAAGAAAAGGAAAGACCTCCCCAGCTGGTCATCGGAGCGGACCTGGCATCCAGACCTGAGCGCTGGGATGCAGGCGGACGGCCCTACAGGGGATGGAGGCAGGTGGATTAAAGGCAGCTTGGTCGTGGGGCCCCGGGGGAGCCCCGGGGATCACGCTCACCCTCTTGTTTTTCAGCAGGACTGATCAGCCATCACAGTTTGGCGAGGACAGAAGTGACAACAGTGGGGATACACACAGCAGAGGTGCCCCAAGGGAACCACAGTCCAGGCGGGGTGGGCCCCTCAGTGGGCCATCCATAACAGCCACTACACTTAACCTAAAGAGACCGGTGGATGAGTATCAGGATCAAATTTGTCCCTCCACAGAGTTGTTGGGGCGACCGGCTTTGAGGGGGTATAAACACCCACAGAGAGCCTCAGAAATATTTGGGGAAATGGATCTTCCTCTATGTCAACCACATGGAATTTGGGACATCAGGTCCAGATCTTAATGTAAGTGTGATCCCCAGTGGGAGAAAGGGAAGAGGAGTGACACTGAGGCTGGGACTAGTGCAGTAGGCAACAGAAGCAGGCGACGATGGGGCTGGGATTAGGATGGCCTGTGTGCAAGGACCCTCGGGAGGGGGAAGGGGCAGAACCTGCAACTCACGACACAGGGGCCGACATGGAGGGAGATGTCTGGATGACTCCCCAGTTTCTGAGCTGGGTGAGGGATAGACAGCAGTGCGACTGGTTGAGATCGGGACCTGGGAGACAGAGCAGCTTTGAGGGCAGGAGATGAATTCGGATTCGGATATGTCTCTGGGACCTAGAAAACACCTAGGTCCAGGTCTGAATGTCCAGTTGAGGCAGGTGTGCCCCAGCTCACACAGCCAGGTGCCGGCAGCCCCCAGGGAATTTCCTGACCTATGTCGTCACTAATGCTGAGAGCACACAGAGCAGTGTGGCTTCTATAAATAGAACCCCGCTCCCTAACCTGCTCCCAGGGGCAGCACCCATGCCCACACTTTTGTGGCTCGCCTCTGTAGCCAACCAATGGTCCGTGAGGTCTGTGTTATTAATCTTGCCTCTCGGACCTATGCTTGAAAATTTCTCCAACAGGAACTTCCATCCAGACACATCTCGTGCATGAGCAAATACCCTATTATTTTCCAGGGGGATTCTCACTGTACTCACTGCTCTGTGGTTGGACTCTACATTTCCTGGGGTCTTTGTTTGCCCTGCGCCCTGCTCAGGAGCCAAGCTGCCTTGGGAGCATGGGGGCGGCAGCGCCCTGTCCTGCTTTGACTCACACACCCCGGTGGCAGGTAACCCCAGCTGTCTCCAGGATGGGTCCTGGCTTGGGGGCATTCAGAGGTTGATTCTGGCCCTTGGGAGGGAACCAGAACACAGCAGATGGAGCCCAGGACCACCTCATCCCACAGGCATGGCTGTGCTGGGCCTCAAAGAGCCTCCACCTGAGGCCTCAAAGATCCCTGAGGACCTCCAACGACCCAGCTCATTCCCAAGCCCCCTTATCATCATGCCAGTGGTCATCCAGCCTTGCTCGAAGACATCCGTTGGTAGGTAACTTCCTGTTGGTAAGGGAGCTCTCTTTCCCATAAGAGAAATCTAAGTGTTAGAATCTACCTCCTGTACCTTCCACTATGGGTTCCAGCTCAGCCCTCTGGGAACCCAGACTTGCTCCCTCTGCCTGGGGCAGCCTTGAAAAGACAGGCACCCAGGCCCTCAAGCAGGCCCTTATACCGCTTTGTCTAGTAGGTCCTCGGAACCTGCTCAAGGTGGTAAGTGCCACTCTAAGATGCAAAACCCAGAACAGAAACTCCCCCTCCTGTGATAGTCACAGCTCAGACTTTCACCTCCTTCATTATGGACACTCTACTTCTGTTAAGGTGGCCTCAGGTCTCATGAGCCTTCAGGGAAGCCTTATCACACTGACATCTCCCAGGCAGTATCCAGCCACTTAAATGCTCAGAGTCTTTTCACGAAGGATCTTTCCATGCCTTCTCCGTATTCTACATGGGCAGCTTTTTCCCCCCTTAAAGTCTAGAACAGCACAGTCCAATGGAAATATGTCAGTCTTATGCGTTACTTATAATTTTTAGCCACACTTTAAAAAGTAAAAAGAGCTGAGATATTTTCAATAATGTATTTTATTCCACTCAATATATCCAGAATATTATCATTTTAACTTGTAATAAATATAAAAAAGCATTAATAAGTGGTTTTATTCTTTTTTTCCTTAAGGCCTTTTCCTATTAAAATGTTTCAATTTGGATATTACATTTTCAACAGCTGGAGTAAAGTGTAATCTGACCAAAACAAGAAAGTCGTTTCGTGAGAAAATTTTACACTGCTTTGGCTTGTACACCTAAATTTTAATTACTGAAAATAAAATAAATTTAGTCCCTCTGGGGCATTAGCCTCATTTGTAATGCTCAGTAGCACAAGTGGCCCGCAGTGACCGCACTGGAAAGCACAGATCAGGAATTCAAGAAAGAAACTGACATCTCCCGGTACACACTGCTTCCAGGTCCCTGGTGCATCTGAGAGGAGTGAGCTGGTGGCTGCCTCCAGGGAGCCCACCACCCACACAGGGAGATACATATCCATGGATGACGGGCTGGAGGCAGGCTGAGGCACGCGGTTGACAGCCAGCGTGAGTTCAGAAGGAGGCAGTTTTCAGAGGCCAAGTGTTCAGGGGAGACAAGTCCAAGAGGCTTCAGAGAAAAAGCAACATTGGAGGTGGGCTTTGGAGGCTGAGGGAGGATTCACCAGGTGGGGAAGAGGAGACAGGTGCAGAGGGGAGAGTACGAGCAAAGGCACTGAGGCAGGGAGGAGTAGGGAGGAGTGAGACTCCGGTAAGACAGGAGAGCAGGCTTTGGGGGTTAGGGGGAGAAGGAATCAAGCTGAGTTTCTGTGTATCTTGTGCTTTGGAAATTGGGGTCTGCAAATTTGAGGTGGCTGTCAGAGATCTCCCGGACATAGTTACCTGATGACCAGTCTCACTCAGAAACACATCCAAGAGAAAGTCCGCTTTGCCCCCACGGAGCACTGTCCCTCGAATCCCGACCGCTCCACACAGCCGCAGCCAAGCTTGAGTAAAGCCTCCCCCCACAACCTGCATACTCCTGCTCTGTCCCTGGGTCCCTCCAGCCAGCCCACACTCACTTTCTCTCTGTCTCTCCAGAGGCAGGTGACTGGGAGGAGTACGGGGGCTCTCCGGGTGCTGGAAATACACCATAGTTTGATCTGACTGTATGAGTGTTTACTTGCAAAATACTCACCCAGCTGTGCATTCAAAATCAGTGCCCTTGACCATGGGTATATCATAACTCAATAAAAAAGCTTAAAAAATAAGCCTCTCCCTTCTGCCCCTAGCTCTCGGTGGTCCCCTCTGAGGGTCCGCTCCTGTCTTCTGGACTCCACATTTTCTTCCTTGGGAGCTCCTACATCTTCCTCCATTTCCTGGGGTAGAACAACCTACCAAAGGCCCATTACTCCACTCAGCACCACTGAGGTCTGCTCAGCACCCCTGTCCTTTCTGAACATCGTTCCTGGAGCCTGGGCTCACATTCTGTTCCACCAACTGCTCACCAGCTGACCCTGCCTGTTGCTGGACACCAGGCACCCTGGTTTCCTCCATCCATAAATGACGGGCAACAGGACGTCATTCATACAGTTATCAAAGGGATCGGAAGGGCTGATGTTTGTAAAACACTTAGCAGGTCCCTGGGGCCTGGTCTTTACCATTTAATCTTTTAAAATCCCTATCACACCAGGTAGAGAGGTTCTGAGCACCTGCTCAGGGCGAGTCCAGGGGATTGGGGTAAACCGGATCCAGTCCTAGCCTAGCAGAGCACTCTCATCCAATCTGGGAGACCGGAACAAATAACCAGTGGGACACTCCTGTGACAGAAACCCACAGAGGCCAGGCGGAGGCGCACGGCTGACTGATGTTGGGACAGTCATCTGTCTTCCCAGGATGCCCGAAGTCCTGCCACCGCCCAGCTCACCGCCCAGCTCCACGACTACAATATTACCACACGGAGAGTGGGGCAGTGGGTGATCGGGACTGGTCACCTCACTGTTTCCCCATATGTAAGATGGGAGTCGCCATCATGTCCACGATGCCAAGGCTGTTGCGAGAATACGTGCTACAAAGGAGCTTTGAAAACTCCATGTATGCTGAGTGAGTGTACGCCTCCTTCTGTGTCCCTGCTCGGAGTAGCCTGTGTTCCCCAGGCCGACTTGGAGAGGGAGAGGAAGGTGACGACCCCAGGGTGGCGCGGGGTCTCTACCGAGATCCAGGAGGCCTGGAGCCACTACTCCAACCTCAGCTCATCGGAGTTTCCCAAGAGCAGGTATGGGAAGACAGACGCTCGGAGGCAGCCAAGGGAGAACGGGAACCAGGCACCCACGATTTGAACAGGGGGTTCCTGGGCAGTGTGCGGGTCAGCTCCAGGAGGTGCTGTACGCGGTGCGTGACCAGCCCACTTTGGACCAAAAGGACGGCCTTGGAGAGGCCAAGGAGGGGTGGCTGCTCCCCGATGGGGCCCTGGGGCAGCTCGGCGCACCCCCACAGGAGTGGGAGAGGTTGGAGATGATGGAGCTGGACTCTAGAGTCACCTTCCTAGGGTAAGGAGTGAAGGACGGGACCAGCTTCCGCAGGAGGCGGATGTGAGTGGGCATTAAAGGATGAGTAGGAGTTCGCCAAGCGGACAGCCGGCTGGGAGCGGAGGATCAGAAGCCCCAGAGCCCCGCGCGGGGCGGGGGGGCAGGGTCGGGGCGGGAGCAGTTCGCGAGACCCTCAGCCCCATGTGGATGGCGTGCGAGGGCTGGCGGGGAGCTCCCGCTGCCTGAGGCGCCCAGTTGCGCCTCCGGAGCAGAAGGGACTGGGAAGCCGGTTCGAGTCCCGCCGCCGCCGCTTCGGACGAGCCCAGACGCGGCTGGAGCGGGTCCTGGAAGGCGGCAGCTCTCGGGCTTCCCTCTCCCCGGCGCGGCGCCTCTGGCTCCGAAGAAACGCGCCACTGGCTAGCGGGGAAACCCGGGCGCCAGCGAGGCCAAGGTCGCGCCGCGACTCCCAGTTCTCCCTCCCGCTCCCATTACCTCCTCCCGCAGGCGTTGCCGGACCCCAGCTCCTCGGCACCCAACGCTCAAGTCTCCCCTGCAGCCCCAGGCCCCGGGGGGCTGCCCCAAAGCCAGAGCAAGTTCAAAGGCTGTCGGGCTCCAAGGCTTAGAAGACGGGCAGCGCCAGCGCAGGACCAGCCTCCCTGCCCGGCGCGGCGGGCTCGGCCAGTGCAGACGCACCCGCGCTCCCACACAGAGCTGACGCTGGGACCGCTTCTGCGGCATTCTCAGTGCACCCCACGGACCGCGGACCTGGGCGCCAGAGTCCCTTTCCCCATGTCCCGGTCCAAAACTGTCTCCTGACTGCTTTGAACCTCTAAGCGGCTCCTCCTCTGACCAGTCCAGGCCTGCAGGCCGCCAGCCGCTGGGCACTGCCAAGACTGCCAACAGCCCTTCCAGCTCACGGCGCCCCAGATGTCAGCCTGGGGGCCAGCGGGGCCTTGAAGCCAGGAGCAGCCAGCTGCCCCGCTGTGGCTCCATGCCAGAGGCACGGCCTGTGATGGGGCTGAGGCTTGCCAGCCGCTCAGTGATCAGGGTGGAGATGGGAGCTGGCTTCTCAGAGGGAGGCCTGACCTGACCTGGGAGCATCACTCTGGAGGTCTGGGTCCTGGGCATCTACCTGAGACCCAGACGGGGAAAGCTAGATGGGGTGCCCATCCTCATGGGGCAGACAGTGAGCAAATGAACACAACATTTTAGAAATGCAGGTGAGCAAGAGATGGGCAGTCATAGGAGGACTGGAGAGGGGCCGCTATACACTGTGATAGAGTCTGGCAGGCTTCTCGGAAGAGGTGAACTCGAAGCTGGGACCTGAATGGCGGGTGGGAGATCTGGGGCTGGCGCCTCTCCCGGGCACTTGGGCCGGAGTGAGTCTTTCAGCCATGCCCCAAACCTGTAGAGGCAGCGAGTTATCATCCCCGGGTGCGGATGCGATCGCTGCGACCCCTTCAGTCTCCCTCACCTGGGCTCCGAAGTCCCAAGTTCAAGGGAGGATTGGCTGTTTCTGGCAGACCACACCCCGCCCTGCCCTTCTTCCGCTGGTGTTCCCTCCCCCTGTAATTTTCCCTCCTTGACAGGTTTGCCTCTCCTGCCCCTTTGGAATGGAGAGGCCTTGAACCTGGGCCCTTGAACGGCAATTCATCTTGGAAGTGGAGGGAGGGGTGTTAGGCGGAGGGAACTGCCTAAAAAAAGGAAGTCTAGGAGGTGAGATGCACAGTGGGGTTGGTGGTGGAGGGCGGTCTGGTGATCAGAGTCCTGTCCCCTAAAGGGCCCCGAAGCTCTCTCTCCCTTGCTGGTCAGAAAGGGCTCCCGGGAGTCTGCTTGCAGGATAATGGCCTTCATCCAACAGCCATGCACCCCAGGGGGGTCCTGGCGCCAGTCCCCTCACCCAGGACACTCACGAACATGAAGACGTACTTGACAGCGTTACCAGGCGTTCTTCAGGCCCTTTGCTGTAAGATAAACGTGTAAATATAGAACATTGTTCTAATAGGGTCAGAAGGGCATGGAAATGGCCTAAGGAAGCCAATTAATTGGGAGGAATCCCATTAAAACAAGTAGATGGGGGAAAGGAAGATTTGGGGCAGAAAGGTGAGGGTGCCGCGGGGGGGGGGGCAGGGGGAGGGCAGGAAGCAAGTCTGAGCAGGGCTTAGAGGCGGTCCAGCCTCCGGGGCCCCCAGGCTGGTGTCCGCTTAGAGAGCCTGTTCACTCAGTGCCTGAGAGTGCAGCTGGCCGGACGGGAACCCCCAGGACTAGTCTTCTTCCCCGTGATGATTATTCAGCTCATTGCACTTTACATATGGTGGGGATTTTAGGGGGGAGGGGGGATCTGGGACCAATTCAGAGTTTCATTTCTGTCTTTGGGTTTGTTTAAAAAGCTCAGTTTAAGGGGCGCCCAGATGGATTGGTCATTTGACCATCCAGCTCTCGGTTTTGGCTCAGGTCCTGATCTCAGGGTCAAGAGATCGAGCCCGGTGTCGGGTTCTGTGCTTGGCATGGAGTCCGCTTGAGGTTCTCTCTCCCCTCCTCTCTCTGTCCCTCCCCTTGCACTCCCTCTCTCTCCCTCCCTCTCTCTTTCTCTCAGATAAATAAATCTTAAAAAAAAAAAGAAGCTCAGTTTATTTTTTTAAGATTTTATTTATTTATTTGACAGAGAGAGATTGATATCCCAAGCAGGCAGAGTCAAGCAGAGAGAGAGGAGGAAGCAGACTCCCTGCTGAGCAAAGAGCCCAATGCTGGGCTCGATCCCAGGATCCCGAGATCATGACCTGAGACGAAGGCAGAGGCTTAACCCACTGAGCCACCCAGGCACCCAAGAAGCCCAGTTTTAAAAAATGCTTTTAATATCCATTAAGTGGAAGTTCATTCACAAAATTACCCAGAGGTCCCTACCATGTGCTTCCGATGAGCACTGCCTTTCAATGGTCTGGCCTCTCTCTCTGGGGCCCTGTCTGCAGGGCACCCGGGACGCGGAGGGTGTAAGCGATGGCAGGCTCGGTCCGCGGAGAGACACCCTCCACCCCAGCGCCAGGCAGGCACAGCTTCCAGATCTCAGCTCCCTCTCAGTCCTGACAACCCTCAGGCCTGAATTTCCCTATCTGGAGTTGGGACTTCGTGGGATCTGCGTGCTGTGCTGGTCCTTCCGAAGTCTGGGGACACCCAGCACCCGAATCCCGGGCCTGTGGCTTCCAGGTGGACCGTGAGGGCTCCACGTGGCTGGTTCCCTCCTCTCTTCATTTTGAATGAGATGTACGTAGGCTGCAGCGTGGTGGCCAAGTGCCAAAGAGGGGAAAATGACCAAAGAGTGTGATGCCTGCTCTGGGCATTGAAACCCACCTCTGTCCTTCTGCTGTCTACGATATGCTTTCCCTCCCTTGGCCCATCTTCTTTGCTGAACTTGGCCTTGTTCTTTTTTGTTTTCATACACTTTTGGTTTGAGCATGAGTTCAGATTTTAAAAAAAAAAGTTGCAAAGATAATAAGAATCTTCATAGACCTTTCTCCCAGCTCCCCCATCCCGGGGGCTGACATCCTGCAGAGCCATATCCTGTCCAAACTCTCTTTGCCTTTTGCAGTGAGAGCTGCTCTTGGACACAACGAGGAAAGGATCAGGCGCCCATCTCCAAAGTCTGCAGCTTCCTTCCCTTCCGCCCAGGGTCCTGCCTTGGCCAGACGAGGCTGAGAGGTGGCCCGGGAGGCTCTGAGCCAGGGAGACCCTCAGCCGGGTGTGGGAGGGCTGGCCCAGGACCAGGGCAGTGGTGCAGAGGCACCAGGGGAGCTGGGCTGGGCAGGGCCTGCTGGATGGGTGGGCGGGGTGGGATGGGAATCAGAGGGGTCAAAGGAGGGGCTCCAGGGACGCCCTTTCAGCCCACAGTAATTCACAGTCATGGCGCTCGGTCATCAGTGAATGGTGGCTCTCTTGGGACGTGAGGAGGGATGCATCCCTGGGGTCATCCGGGGGAACGAAGTCGGGACCCTCTCACTGCCAGTCTCGGGGTGGGTCCCGGCTCTGCCATTGTTACTGTCGGGTCCTGGACTAGACCTGTGACCTCTCTCTGCCGCACCCCCTCATCTGGGAAATGGAAAGGACGCCGTGCCCCACAGGGCTCCCGCAGCACTAAGGGGTGCCTGGGTAGCAGGGCGCTCCCGGCACAGCAGCCTTCTCTCTGCCCCTGTACCCTTCCCTTCCACTCCTGCCCTTGCTTCTCCAGACGTCCCTACGGAGGCCTCGGATCACAGTGGCGCGGCTCCCGGCTCAGGGAGGGGGACCCGAAGGCTCAGCGCCGCTGGCCTCAACTGAGTGCCTTCCATATACAAAACTCTTATCCTGCGTTTTCTCCTTGGGCCTCCCACTGTCCGGTCCTCCGAAACACGCACTCTTGCCATCGACGCCCCACTTGACCGAGTGGTTACACAACCGGCTCAGCTGATCAGTGAGGCCGTCCTGGCCTCCTGGTCTGGGCTCCACAGAAGAACTTTCTCTCCAGTCCTCCCACGGCGGGGACAGGGCAGGGACCAGGAATTGTGGTTAAAAACGCACAGAAACCGGGCAAAGAGGGCTGCAGCATTTAGATGAGGCGCCGGCCTGCAGCACTGCAGCCAACCACGCCCGAGGGCTGGCTCTCCTGGTCCCCGGGGATCCCTTCTTCGGGCTCCAGCAGCCGTGTGCACCTGTGTGTGCGCCCGCGTGTGCACCCCTGCTCGCTGCCCAGGCGGCTCCCCACCTTTCCTGCTCTGTCTGCAATGCGCCCTGTGGCAGACGGGCTGCTCCCACGAGCCCTCACTGTGTGATTAGCCCCCCGCCCCCTGCGCCCTGTAAGCCCTTGGAAAATGAGAACTAGCCTAAAACAACAGCCAAGGCGTATGGTTAAGTAAGCATAGCGGGGCGGGTGTTCTCCCTTCCAGAAGATGGTAAAACGTAAGAGCTGCTAGACCCCGGGTGTCTTAAGAGCTACCAAGAGACCACGGAGGAGACCTGGATGGTCTCTCCCAACAGGGACGACAGGAGGACTGCACAGCAGCAGGGGCGTGCGGGCGGTGGGTGGTGCAGGAGGTCAGGCCACCGTGGAGGCGTGCGGTCGACTCACCGGGACCCTGCAGGGGTGAGAGGACTATGACCAGCCCGGCCTGCACTCCCAGGGCGGCGCGATCTTAACCCTCCCGAGAGTCCCGAGGTGCCATCATCCCCGTTTTACAGGAGGGAAAACTGAAGCGAGTCATTTGTCTCTGGCCACAAAGCTTTGAGGCCAGGCAAGCTGAGCGTTAAAGCCCGTCTCTCCAGTACTTAAAATAGACGTCGAGGGCCATAGGGGTAAGGTCATTGGTAATTCCCCCTTGGTTTTCTAGAGTTTCTCTCCTGATTCTACGGCTTCGATCGTTAATTTTTCCTATAAAAGGGAAGTGAGTCACCTGGGAAACTTTGAATAGCCTTTGGTCCCTTCTTTCTCTGGGATCTCTTTTTTAGGGTCCTCAGGAACATCGTGAGGTTTGCTGGGAGGACAAGCCTGGGGCGCCCCACCCTTCCTTTAAATCAGCATGGTCCTTTGGGACATCTCCTGGCCAACGCTCAGAATTGCTCCCTGGCAGATTGCCATCTCTCTAAGTAGGGTGCACGACCAGGAAACCATCCTGGTGTCCCAGACTGCTTCCAAAGAGGAAGCCATTGACATGAGCGGGTGGGTGATGGCTGCAGCTGGAGACGCCGAGGGGCTCTCGGCGCACACGGCGTGTTTCCGGTTTCTCCTGGCTGGTTCCTTATGCCACGCTAGCTAACCATCAAATGGCCTGTTTTATGGTGAGAATGACACCTGCCCCAGGTCCCGTCCACCACCTTCTTCCACGCCTTGCAAAACTGTACCAGCTCTCCTTTCAGACCACCCACGTGGGGATCGGCGCCTTCTTTCATTGCCCCCAGATGAATGGGTAAATGTGATTCTGCCTGTCCTGGTCACGGGGCTCTGGGTGAGTGCAGACGGCCTCTAGGATGTTGGTCTTGCTGAATAAACAACCCTGGGAGGGTGCCAGGTTGAGCACTCCTGGGTAAGTCTCCATCATAGAAATCATGTCAGGGTGTGGTCCGTTGGATTAGGTTGGGGCTGTCCTGGCCCGTGTACTCTGTCCCTCTGTCAAGATACAGAACATGGGGGCACCTGGGTGGCTCAGTGGGTTAAGCCTCTGCCTTCGACTCAGGTCATGACCTCAGGGTCCTGGGATCGAGCCCCACATGGGGCTCTCTGCTCAGCAGGGAGCCTGCTTCCCCCTCTCTCTCTGCTTGCCTCTCTATCTACTTGTGATCTCTCTATATATACCAAAATAATAAAATCTTTAAAAAAAAAAAGATACAGAACATCACCATGAACCCCAGAACACAGCTATCTTCTGTGTCCCTTATCAGCCAGTCACTGACCATGCATAAGTTCCTGAGTGGGGCGGCCCCCATTGGACAGAGAGTAATTCCAGGGGAAGGTGACAGCTGTGACTTTTTAGTGGCCGACCGTCACAGGAGCAGGGGACAGGGTGGGGGGAACACGGTTGCTCTCCCCCGTGAAAGTGATCAGGTGGGGAAGAGCATCACCCAGAGATGACAATAGACAGTGACACATTGGGATTTTAAAACCCATGAGTCTGCGGTGATCACAATAAAGTGGGGGAGGGACGGGGAAGGCATGTTCCTCTTTACACAATGTCAGCTGACAGACCCCGAAGCAAGACTGAGCTAGAAAGTCACTACTGTGTCGACCATCATGAATAACAAGGGGCATGCACAAGGGTCACTGAAGGGTTAAAACCATTGCATGAAGGTGGTGGAGGGACAGGATCTCTACGAGGTCTCCAAACGGCCCCACTCACTGCAAAGGAACACACCCTTCGGCCATGGGTGGCCCCAGTCAACCGGGTGGCCACCCTGAGCATCACCCGGCCCGACCTCAGGTTTTCTCATGCTGTGGGGCAGGGAACATGGGGCGGCTCTGGAACATTCTCCAGTAGGGCCTGGAACCCGAATCCCATCATGGGGAAGGGATCGCACGACAACAGAATGGCGGGGGTGGGGGAGGGGGATTCCACCAGCCCACGGATCTGCGCTCCGAGTAAAGAGAAACAAAAGAAAAAACGGGCGGAAGATATGAAACAGATCTTTTGGGGACTTTGGGGGAGAGTTAGGGAATTTGGGCACAGGGTTGCTGTGAAATCTTACTGGATCGTGGGCGTGGCGCAGAACGTCCTCCTTTCTTAGGAAATAAATGCGGGAGCACGTGGGGTAAGCCACGCTGTCATTTCCAGTGGGCTCAGAGAAGCTAGAAGAACGTGATAACTTGTTGTGATGCGCATGTGCGGAGAGAGAACTTACAGGTGCCCGTCGACACAACGTTCCCCCGTGGTTACCTCATGGCCAATACGCAGGTGCTTGTCGCTCTAGACTTTCAACATTAGATATCTGAAAGATTTTTAAAAGCTGGGACAAAAAATCAAGTGAGTAGAAATCTTGCCCCGTAGGGTTTCTTTAAGAAAACCCTGAACAGAAACCCTCCTACACTGTTGGTGGGAATGCAGGCTGGTGTGGCCACTCTGGAAAACAGTATGGAGGTTCCTCAACAAGTTGAAAATAAAGCTACCCTGGGTGCCTGGGTGACTCAGTGGGTTAAGCTTCTGCCTTTGACTCAGGTCATGACCTCAGGGTCCTGGGATCGAGTCCCGCATTGGGCTCTCTGCTCAGCAGGGAGCCTGGTTCCTCCTTTCTCTCTCTCTCTCTCTCTCTCTGCCTACTTGTGATCTCTGTCTGTCAAATAAATAAAATCTTAAAAAAAGAAAGAAAGAAAGAAAGAAAATAGAGCTACCCTATGACTCAACAATTGCACTACTAGGTGTTTACCCTAAAGATACAAATGTAGTGATCCGAAGGGGCGCATGCACCCGAATGTTTATAGCAGCAATGTCCACAACAGCCAAACTATGGGAAGAACCTAGATGTCCATCAACAGATGAATGGATAAAGGAGATGTGGTATATATACACAATGGAATACTATGCAGCCATCAAAAGAAATGAAATCTTGCCATTTGCAACGACGTGGATGGAACTAGAGGGTATTATGCTGAGCGAAATAAGTCAATCGGAGAAAGACAACTATCATATGATGTCCCTGATATGAGGAATTTGAGAGGCAGGGTGGGGGGTCATGGTGGGTAGGGAGGGGAAAAAAATGAAACAAGACAGGATTGGGAGGGAGACAAACCATGAGAGACTCTTAATCTCACAAAACAAACTGAGGGTTGCCCGGGGGAGGTGGGGAGGGAGAGGGTGGCTGGTTATGGACATTGGGGAGGGTATGTGCTATGGTGAGTGCTGTGAAATGTGTAAACCTGGCGATTCACAAACCTGTACCCCGGGGCAAATAATACATTATGTTAATAAAAATAATTAATTAAAAATACCAAAAAAAAAAAAAGAAAGAAAGAAAGAAAACCCGAGCAGACCAGAGAAGAGCCCCCCAAGGAGCCAAAGGGGTAAGCGATAGCCTCTGCCCACGCCCCAGCCTCCCCAGGGTCCCTGGAGGTGAGGATGGCGGCTGGACGTCCGCCCCCCGCCCAGCAGAGTGCTCCACCTCGGACTGCCAGCTGTGGTAATAACCAGAGCCGCCCGCTCTAGCACCTTCTAAAGGCTCAGCGCCATGGGGATTTAAAGCCCCAGAGCCCTACCAGGTAGTAGGGATTCTGTCCGCCCCTTAATGTTGACCAAACTGAAGATCTCTGCGTACGTGATTCAAGGTCCAGCACCAGGAAATGACAGTGCTGAGCTGGGAACAGAAGTGTTCAGTGACCTTCAGGCACACTCTCGTGAGTTCCAGAATTCCCTTCGCACTCACGCCCACTCTCCCTCCCTGCCAGGCCCATACCCACAGAACAAGCTTGGTCCTCCTTTGGGGCAGGACAACAGCCCAGCCTCGGAAGGCCAGGAGGAGGGGGACCAGGGTTAGCCAGACACAGCATCGCAGATGGGACAGAAGAGAGCAGGTCCCCAACTCTCTCTTTGCGGACTCCTTGTGGATGGGGGAGGGATGAGTGTGGCTCCAGTGGACCAGCTAAGGGGACCTGGGGACAAGAGGCAGGGCACGCAGACTGGACCATGGAAGGTATCAGCCTTCCCCTAGGCAGTGTCCCGGGCAAGCCAGGGCATGGTCCAATGGTCCAGTGAGTGGACAGGGGACCTCACAGGGACAGAGAGAGCAGCTGGGGCGGGGTGAGGGCAGGAGCCAGGGCTGGCTCACCTCCAAGCCCATGAGGACCCATCACTCCATGCGGCAGGACACCTGAGAGAAGCCCTGGACACCTTCGGCCCCCGCCCCACTGGCCACCTGGTCCCCAGCTCTGCCTATGACGTCTCCCTTTGCCTCCTCTGTCCGACGGCCTCCCAGCTGCCCTTTCCCCTTTCTCTGTCCTTTATCCAGGGAATTGTTTGGAGAATAGCCTCCCCAAAGACAAATTTTATCTTCTGTGTTCTGCTAAGTTCTCGGCCGAGGCCGGGAGTTCACGTTGGTTCCACATGCCTTCTACGGTCCCCAGCTTTTAAGAAATACAATCGTCTGGTGAATTCTCGTGCGATGCCCCTGAGGTGTCATGTGGGGCCTCACGCGGAGCCCTGAGGTCCCCCAGCTGAAGGGGCCCACCCCAGCCTGCCAATCCCACACAGACTTCCGGAGTGACCTGTACAGAGCCACGCTCCCTGCCCGTGGCCGCCTGGGCGTTTGCAGCTCCCCCCCACCCCCGGCCGCCCAGTCCCGCCGGCTCTCTGGAGAACTGGGCAGGTGGCCCCATTTCAGAGCTGTTTCCAGGCGCAGAGCCCAGCCAGAAATTCCACCCCAGCGGTCTCCTGTTACCTGATGTTCTTATTTGTGTCCTGCGTCTCCGATCACACCTGCGCCCTGCGCACAGGGCAGCCCAGCGCCTTTCATCCCCGTGCTGCCTTTTCTCCCAAAAAGTGGGCCAGACACTCATCCCCACCGCGCCCTTCCCAGAGCCTGTCTGTCTGCTGAAACCCAGCCTTCCCCTGGGGTGGCACCCAGGCAGCTCCAGAGTCCGGGGCATTCGGAGTCCCGAGGCCGGCACAGGTCCTCCCCTGATTCGTGTTAAGTGACTGGTTTTGCCTCCTTTGTCTTCCCTCCGGCCGCTGTCTTCCCTGTTCCTTCAAGGGGAGTCCGTTCCCTTCATGACAAATGCCTCTAGGCGACTGTAAATAGATAGGAGGGTTGTTTGTTTGTTTGTTTGTTTTTAAGTAAAATTATGTTTCTCTATGAGCCAACCACCTTTTTGAAACACAAATCCTAGTCTTTTCAGCGCACCTTCAACTGTGCTGATTTTAAAAATTGGATTTCAACGTGGAGGGGGGCCATTCGAAGCCCGTGGGGTTGCCTTCCTCAAAGCCTGTGGTCCCTGTTCTCCTCACCCCCACCCACGCACACGGCTTCAGGCACATCTGGCCCCCCCTCTTGCTGGGCCAGGCCCCTGGCCACCTGCCCAGGGTCGGCGGTCAACACCAAGGGGAGCCCCAAAGACACATAGCGGCGGGAGAGGCCTGGGGGCCAGCGTGGCTGGAGATTCACAGCAGAAGGCAAGAGCCAGCGGGGGCCCAGACAGTGAGGCGGGGCCCATCTGAGAGTCTGCGGGAGGGGGGCTTGACTCAAGGGGAGGGGTCTGGGCAGGAGGTCGGTGGGAGCCAGAGGTGGGATTCTCCCCAAGTCCGGAGGAGCCGTTCTGTTCTAGGGCGGGAGGGCTCCGGTTGTTGGTTAACACACACTTCTGGTCCCTTCTCCTCCAGCCCCGAGGGAAACCACTGAGCAGGCCATCACCTCCTCATAAGGAACATCCCGTCCTGTGAACGTCTCCTGTTTTTTCAGATAATCTTCTCCCACACAGGGTGTATGGAGCCCAGTGCCCTTTTGAAGAGGAAAATGTCCAGAAGGGTTGAACAGAGAGTGTTCTCCTTTCCCAGCCTGAATGGCCTGCCCTTGTTCACGAGAGGAACATGTATATCAGGGAGGCCAAGTGGGGAATTGGGGTGGTATTGAACCTTTATGGAAATCCTAGATACCCAGTGAGACCCAGGATGCTCATTGTCACCTTCATTTCCCCACTGAATTTCAGACTGGGGGAGACTTGGGTCTCTGTGCTTTCACACGGAGCTGAATGCTGAGTGCTCAGGCACAGTGTGCTAGGGATCTGCCCATTTTACAGATGTAGAAACCAAGACTCAGCAAGGGTAGGAGACTTGCTTAGGGAACATTGAGTAGGTTGCAGGATCAGCATCCTAAATGGGATCTGTGGGGCCCCCTGGCTCGGTGAGAGAGCTGAGAGGGGCTGGGGGAAGGGCCCAGGGGTGGAGGCTGAATGGGTAGCTGTGGTTTAGCCCTGGAAGCGCAAATGAGGGTAAAGACGTGGAGGTGACTAACCCACAGCCCCCCGCTGTGTTTGAAGTGTTCCTGTGTTCCCAACACGTTCCGGGTGGACCTCAGCCATCTTCCTGCAACCCCTGGCCAGCCCTACTCGACCGGATCTTTAGGGCTTCATCGTCTCCTTGTTGGAGAGGTGGGGGAAGTATCCCTCCACATTCACCTTAGACGCGTCCCTGCCAGGGCTGCTTGGAGGGAGGCAAGGACGGAGTCCAGTCCAGGTGGGACCACAGAATGCAGTGGGAGCCAGGGACACAGCAAGCACCTGATCGCATGATGAAGTGTGTGTGGGTGAATCAAAGAGGTTCTCTTGGAATCCTATGTCTGCCCTGGATTGCCAAGGAGGTTGTGGTTTTGTGACTCAAGTGTTGCCTTGTAAACACCTAGGAGACAGCAGGTCTGACCTGAGCCTTTGTCTCAAAAGGTTGCCAGTCTGAGCTTGGCTGGGTCTTCTTGATGAGGGTCCTTGCATGGACAGTCCGTCGTGTCCCCCTCCCCAACAGTGGTGCTGGTCCATGCCAGCGCTCGCTCCTCCCTGCCCCCCTGCTCCGGCCAGAGAAGGTGGGAGGTGGGGCTCCCCCATCATCTCACCAGCGGGGTGCTCGCCAGTGCCCCGTGGAAGCCTGCAGCACGGTTCGCCTTTGACGGGTCCCAGGGCTCCTGAACTGCAGCCTCCATGGAGGAGGGTTACGTGTCTGAACTCATCCCCGATGTGGACAAACACTGACACACCTTGTCTCGGGCCTCGCCCCTTAGCAGGTGACCTGGGCTCCTTCATGAGAAACCAAGCTCTGAGTCTGGGACTCCCTCTGCTTGGCTCTCTCTGGCGCCCGGGAAACTGCAGCCCAGCCCTGGCCCACTCCCCGCACGCTCTGTGCCCTCCTGAGCGCCCTTCCTACTCTGAGCTCATTAGCAGCCCCTCCCATCCTCAGCCATCCTCCTGCTGCCCCCCCAGGAAGCTGGGTTCTCTCTCGGTGGGCAACCCCCTTGCTCCTCGCCTCTGCTTCCAGACCATCCATCCTCCTGGTTCTTCAAACCCCTGGTGCTTTGAGCCCCATGGCCACTTCAGCAACCATACCCGAGCCTAAGCGGCCGGCTCAGCGGCCGTGGATGGCCTCATGCCCTAGCTCACTGCTTTCTCTCCGCCCCGTGAGCTCCCTAGTTGGCTTTGTCTTCCACCCCACTCTCCCATCCACCCACAGTCATGCCCTCACGTCATCGGCTCCTCTAGCTGCCCTGCACCTGGGACCCCACCCTCATCCTCCCAAGCCAGGACCCCCGCCCACTCCCCTGCAGGGTGCTTCCCCACCCAGTGGTGCTTCTGCCCCACCGGGAGCCCCAGACCACTGACCCTGCAGCTCTGCCCACGCCCACAGCCCTGTTCAGACTCTCACGTCCCTCCTTCTTCTGCTTACATTCCGTGGTCCACCCACTGAAAGATACACTGAGGCGATTTTAAAATTGTAAGAGTGTATTAGAGCTACCTTGATTCCAATTTAGGCGGTGCCAAACATGGAGTGGTCAGGAGTGCTCCCCAGCTGGAGGTAGGGACAAGACTTTCTAGAGAGGACGGAAGCAAAGCAAGGGCTGTACTCAAATTGATGGCAGCTTGGGTGCTTGGCTTATTCGGGAAAGCTCTGCGGGTTGTCCTTAAGGTTTGATTTCTTTTTTTTTTTTTTTTAAAGATTTTATTTATTTATTTGACAGATAGAGATCACAAGTAGGGAGAGAGGCAGGCAGAGAGAGAGAGAGAGGAGGAAGCAGGCTCCCTGCCAAGCAGAGAGCCCGATGCGGGACTCGATCCCAGGACCCTGAGATCATGACCTGAGCTGAAGGCAGCAGCTTAAACCACTGAGCCACCCAGGCGCCCCATGGTTTGATTTCTTAACCTTGGGGCATCACAGGTGTGACTGCTGGCTTTGGTGCTACCTCAGTCTGATGGCCTCGGCCTTTGATTAACTGAACACACCATTATACCCTTTTTCCTGCAAATACCTTCAATCCCCGCCCTTTCTCCCTCCATCACGCCACGTAAAAATCCTAGCCCTCTCCAGGTGTTCCGTACTTTCACAAGAGTGGGTGGCAGCTGTTCCTGAAATGGATCCAATCCCATGGCTCACTCCATTTATGACCCTGGGACTCGCGTGCTCGGCACCCACGCAGCCCTACCCCCCTTTGGAGGAAACTTTCTGTTCCAACCCATACGCACCTTCCTCACAATCCACTCTCACCCAGTGACCTCATCTTTGCAGAGAACACATGTAATCCCATGTCCCGTTGACCAACGCACTGGGCCACAGTTATGCCTAATGGTTGACTGCTTCCCAGCCCTGTCCAGAGTCAATTGCCCCTGGGAACCTTCCTCCTCCCACTGGGTCCTCTTCCCCAAGAGCTGTCCAGCAGTGTCCTCCTCTCTGATCCCCCGCCCCCGCATTTCTCTGCTGCATACAAATGTGCTCTTTCAAAAACTCCCCCTCGACTGGCTTCCCTCTTTCCCTCCGTTCCCTCCAGCTCTTCAAGGAGCAGACTCTGCCGCTGTCCCCTTTCTTTTTTTTTTTTTTAAGATTTTATTTATTTATTTGACAGACAAAGATGACAAGTAGGCAGAGAGGCAGGCAAAGAGAGAGAGAAGAGGAAGCAGGCTCCCCGCTGAGCAGAGAGCCCTGTGCGGGGCTCGACCCCAGGACCCTGAGATCATGACCTGAGCCGAAGGCAGAGGCTAACCCACTGAGCCACCCAGGCGCTCCTGCTGTCCCCTTTCTTTCCTCCACCCAACTCCAGCCAGTTTTTGTCCTGTGTGCATAGCCGAAGCTGCCCTTCCCTGTTCTTCCCTGGGAGTCCGGGACACCTGCTTTCTAGGCTCTGCCCTTCCCCCCACTTCAGCCCCTCCCCCAAGGTGGACCTTCCCTGTTTCTCTGTTTACTCCTCCTGTGTGGTCTCCTCCTGTGTCTTGGCTTTAACTACCACTTCTACCCCAACCACCCTGAAATCGTGTGAACTGGTTTCTCCCTGAGCTCCAGGTCTCTGAGTCTCACCGTTGACCTGCCCTTGGTTGTCTAGCCTGCCTGTCCAGTTCAGCATGGCCGAGGCAGGATCCCCATTCGGCTATCTGAATTCGCTTCAATCCACCAGTCAAGTCCACTTTCTCTGACTCCCAAGTAGCCCCCCAGTGCACCCACCCCTCCGTGGCCAGCTGCCGGCTTTGGCTCCTGCAAGCGCCCCCAAGGGGCTGCCTGCTTCCTGTTCCTGTTCCCTCTGCTCTGGGCCCCTGTCCTGCCTGCGGCCAGCCACCTGTTTCCACCAGCAACGGTGAGGCCAAATACCGCCCTTCTTCGAGGAAGGTTTTTCAACACATGGAATGAAATTTCAAGAATTACAAAGGAAACTGCTCATTTTCAAGTGCAGGTATCAAAATGTGTCTTAATTGTGATATACAAACGGATGTACTTCTTTGTACATTTAATAAGATCTCACACAGGGGGTTGGTGCTTTTCAGATACCGTGATTTCAAAGGAATAAGCAGAAATATTATCTGGAGCTCTGTGACTGTAAGCTGGTATGGAAAGATCCGTGATTTCTCTCAGGAACAGAGTCCGAGGGGGTGTTCTAATGCTACTGTAGTTTCTGCCCCGCGTTCGCATCTGACGGAATACTACAGTGCAGTTAGAGGCAGTGAGAATGAAGGTGTCATTCTCTCCCATCTCAGAATTCAGCCTACTGAAGTCTACCCATGCGGTTTTAGACTCCGGGCGGGCCTTCCTGATTTGGGAATAGGACATCACCACTCTGCCTAAACTCGCAGTTTCCAATTGCTGCAAGCATAGAACGGAGACACCTTAGTGGGCTGTCCCAGCCCTTCACCCAGTGCCCTTCACCCTCCTCCCCTTCTCTCACCACCCGTTAGCCTTGGAGACCTTTTGCCTGGTCTTGAACTTACTAGCAGTTGGTCAGCACTAGTAAGGTGATCTGCCTATTCTCTGCCTTCCACTCTCCTTAGAAGGGTGACCTTGCCCCAAACAATGCATTCTTTGCAAATTATTTCTTTTCCCTACTCCCTTCTGCCTTTGATGTTCTCCCACCTCTCCCCAAGACATCCTGTTTCTGTAGGAGTGAGCCCACTGTAGTGTCCTGCCTCTAAGACTCCTCCCTTGCATCTTTCCAAGTCTCCTGGGATCACTCTGGACTGGAATCCTGGGTCAGCTTCGGGAGGAGCCCATCTGGGGACGATGCTGGTCAGTAGAAACATAACCCAGGGCGTGTGGCAGGGAGTGTCCATCTGACTTCTCCACGGCATGGTGACGGGACCCTCAATGTTACCCACGTCCTATTAATTCTTTAAAGTTCTGGACAGGATGGTGAGAGAAGCCTAGAAATGCATGAATATAAGTTTGTGCCACAGGAACCCTCATAAAGAAATGAAGACCCAGAGAAAGGGTTCAACTTGAATGTTTTTATGCTCAGTTTAACGAAGAGTGGAAAGTTGGGGAGGAATATAACAGAACAAAAGATAGGTGGTAAGTGTAGTGAACTTGGGCGGAAACTTAGCAAAGCCCGTTGGTTCAGATTCCTCTGTCCCTGAATCTCTGGCCAGAAGCATGCTCCTCTCCTCTGGGCATAGGGAAGGCACCTCTCACGTGAGGGTCTTTGACCCACTTCCGGGGAGGGACAGAGTCCTTCCTGTACCTGCCATACCTCAAATTCCGTCAGCTTAATACATTCAATATGCCAAGATACCATATTTCGGGGTAGTGTGTCTTAAACCCCGTCCATACGTAAATTGGGGAACTATTCAGCCTTAAAAGGAAAGGGATTCTGGACTTGCTCCAACGTGGTTGGACCTTGAGGGCATGGGACTCGTGAAACAAACCAGTCATAAATGGACAAAGACTGCATGATTCCACTTCTCTGAGGTCCCAGAGTAGTCAAACCCATAGAGATGGAAAACAAAATGGCGAGTGCCAGGGCTGCGGGGGAATGGAAGAGGGAAAGTTTAATGGGGATGGAGTCTGTGTTCTGTGAGACGAAAAAGTTCTAAACGGCTATGATGGCTACGCGCATGGTGAGTGAGCTCAGTGTCCCTGAACTGTACAGTCAAAAGTTATTGAAACGGTGAATTTTATGTTCCATATATTTACTACAGAGAAGAGGGAGGAGGAGGAGGAGGGGGAGGAGGGGGAGGAGGAGGAATGGGGGGAGGAAGGGGGGAAAAAGAGTGACTTATAGCCAGAGCTGGGAGACTGAGCCCAGGCTGGGGGCTGAGTGGGGACAGGAGGCTGACACAGCCCTAGTCAGAGTAGCCCGCCTTGGCCTTCGGTGGTTAGGAAATGTCAAGCATGAGTATGGAGGCAGGAGGTTCAGAAGCAAGCCAGGAACATTGACGGAGGACAGTGAAAAGCTCAGGACTCTGGGGTTGGTGGAGAAGCCAAAGCCTCTCTCAGGCTAAGTCCCCAGATCGGTAACTGGGTGAAGGAGGCCTGCCCTCATGTTGTTACCCAGCTTTGCAGGGAGGCGTCGAGTAGACTGAGCAAACACAGCCAGAACAGGCAACTCTGAGCTTCAGGTTCTATGGGGGAAAGAAACTCTGGAGCCCACGAAACGTACCCGCTCCCCTTCGTGGAAGTCAGGTGATATACAGACGGTCCTCATTATTCATGTGGTTATATCACTGAGAATTATGCTTATCACGCTCAAGAGTGACCTACCTCTGCATCGTTGTTCCTGTAGGAAACACGGGGCGAGGCTCCTGTGTGCCTCTCGTCAGAGCACTTTTGTCAACCGATCAATACATAACCTTGAGTTATGTGTGATTTCTGTTTAGAAACATTTACTCAGTAGATCCCGGGGACTCGATGACATTGAACTCACAGCCACCAGTTCTATAACTTGGGTCTGGGTAATGCATATCTAAGACTGGTATTTTCTCTGTAAAGCAGGACACAGCCTTCTTGCCCTTGAGAACACCAGAGAGTTCTTGGGACCTATGTGTGGGGCCATTTTATTTTACTTCTTTTTTAAAAAAGATTTTATTTATTTATTTGACAGAGAGAGCACAAGCAGGTAGAGTGGCAGGCAAAGGGAGAGGGAGAAGCAGGCTCTCTGCAGAGCATGGAGCCAGATGAGGAACTGGATCCCAGGACACTGGGATCATGACCTGGGCCAAAGGCAGATGCCGAACAGATTGAGCCACTGAGGCCCCATGGGGTGATTGTAAACAGCCATATCACCAACAAATGGCACAACAATGTGGAATCAAACAGCAGAGCACAAGAGCAGGGGTGCTGAAACAAGAAGGCGGGGCATCACCTTTTCTGACCCCGGCTGGATTTGAGCGTATTGGGCAATTCTCCAGCCCGTTTCCAGTTCCCCCTTCGTCCCTGCAGGTACAGGCTCAACAGCAGCAGGGGATGCCTTGGACTCGGGAAGCTTTGTGGGTGGAGAGGTCACGCACAGGTGACATTTTGAATCCTGACTGCACCTGTTTTCAGATGCGGACCCTGAGGCACAGAAAGGGGGAGGCCTGATTCCAAAGTCCACACTCCCTGCACTCCCCACGTGCCTTTGTGGAGGAGGGAGAGGGTTTCTCTGTGCCCATCAACAGGAAGTAGGATGGCCCCGGAGACCCAGATTTCTGGCTCTGTAACTCTGGGCAGCCACCGAACCTCCTTGCCCAGGCTGCTGTGGAAATGCTCTGTGCCATTCACACGGGCCAAGGGACAACTTAGGCACCTCACCTTCCTAAGAGCTCCAGCAATGATTTAAGCCCCAGTCTGCCGGATTTCCACGTTCCTGCACCGCCCCCCTCCCCGCACCCGTTATTCCCAATTTTCACTTGTAAGTGAAACTTTGAAATGGAAACTTCATGTCACTCTCTTTACGACTTGCCACAAATTAAAATCATCTTAGTAAAAACTGCAGGAAAATCAACCGAAGCCATTCAACTCTATTTAGATGCTGGTGCCTGCTTAAGGTTTGCTGTCCCGAATGAAAAGGGAAAGGATAGTGTCCAAGGATGTTAAGGACCTAAGAGGACCACCTTCACTTTCTCCCTGATTCAAGGGATGACAAGGAAAGGAAAGGGAGCCCTCGGTCTCCAGGACATCCATTGCCATTGGGGGACGCACAACTGCTCTCTGACCCCCATCTGGGGTTGAGGCCCTCTTCACCCCACTGCCACGGCCCCAGATCTCTCCCAGCACCCCAGGGCGACAGAGGTGGGGTGAGTGAGCGCCCTGCCACTCCTCCCCGCCCCCACTGGGCGCTCGGAGGCTCGGCGGCCCGAGGGGGCGGGGCTGCCGGCTGACGTCACGCAAGGACTGTGAGCCCCGGCGCCGAGGCCGGGCGGAGAGCGCGCTCGGGCGCGGAGCAGTGCGGGGCGGTCCCCAGACCCCGAGCCGGACGCGGGACCCCCCACCTCCGTGAGCTCGGGAGCGCGTCCGACTCCTACCGCGGCTCCGAACCCGCGACCCCCGCCGAGCCGCAGCTATGTACGACCCCGAGCGCGGATGGAGCCTGTCCTTCTCGGGATGCGGCTTCCTGGGCTTCTACCACATCGGGGTGACCCGCTGCCTGAGCGAGCGCGCCCCGCACCTCGTCCAGGACGCGCGCATGCTGTTCGGCTCCTCGGCCGGGGCGCTGCACGGAGTCGCTTTGCTCTCCGGGATCTCGCTGGGTACGTACGTGGGGGGCCGCCGCCGGGGCTCCGCCGGGTGGAGCTGGGATGGGACACGGACACCGCCGGGTATGTCCTGGGGTGGGGGGGCGCCCATCCCCAGACGGATGCTACCTCCGCGGGGTCCTCTTGCTCGGCGCGGGGGGTGGGGGGTGCTCTGTCGCCAGCCCGGGAGGGGGATGCGCCTGGCCTTGGCTCTTCTGGGCGTGGGAACCCTAAGCGTACCTGCCCTACTGTGGCGCCGGAGCTTACAGGAAGCCCCTCGCCCGGAACTGAGAGTGAGCTCAAACGGAGCATCGCGGAGGAGGGGGCAGGACGGGGGCGGGTGGGGAGGAGGTAAGGGCGTAGCTGGTCCCTGCGGGCCCTGCCATCAGGTCACAAGGCGCTGGACGTTTTGCTCTGGGTTGGACCCGGAGGGGGATATTTGGCTGTGTCCCTGGGCAGGCACCGTCTTCCCTCTGGAGACTGCAGGGATTGGAGACAAGCCTGGCCCCTACTGCGCGTAGGGTGGGGTGTGCTGGATAGCTTTTCCGGAGGAGGGCAGCACTTCGGAGACCTCCTGGGCAGGTTTACTGGTTTGGAGTGGAAGGGTCATGGGCGAAGTGGGGTGATGCTGGGGGGGGGGGGGGCTTGGAGGCGGTACTAGACCCTTCCTAAGGGCTGGGGTGGATCCCTGAATATCCCCATACCATCCTTCCCCTCCAGGTCAGTGCCCTGGAAATGAGGTCCTGTGCGTTTGAATCTTGTGCTAATTAAACAACCGCGTGTGTAGGTGGTGGTGGGAGGGCAAGATGTGGGCTTGTGCCCAGCTGGGCCAAACTAGGGTGTGGCCTGGGGTTCTGAGCCCCCGGACAGGACCTGGGACAAGTGGCAGGTGGAGCTGTTGCACCCAAAGACCCCGAGACAGGAACAGAGTGCCCCTCCTCTGTCGCCTTTCAGCTTCCTTAGCCATCTACTCTTTGCTCTTCCCTGGGGACTGTGGCGTAGGCCTTGGCCAACAGGGAGTGACTTTGTTCCTGTGTGGCCAGGAGTCCCTGCCAATAGGTGCAGCCCTGCCATTGGATAGATTCGGTGAGCAGACCCTGGGCTGACCAGGAGGTGGGGATTGGGCGAGAGGCCTGGGCTGGCTTTTCCATCGACGGGAGGGGAGCAAAGGGCAGGAGTGTGGCCTCAGGGTGGATTAGACGGGCCACATGGCTAGTCTGCACACTCTGGGCTTTGGCAGCGATAAAAGACAGCCTTTGTCTATGTCAAGGTAACCTGTACCGACTCCAGGACAGAGGGGATTCCTAACTGGCAGAGGACAGGTGCAGCCTGGGTCTGTACCCTGTGGGACAGGGGGAGGCTTGGGGACCACCAGGTCCTTGGAAAGTGGGGTCTAGAGATTTTGGCAGGAGCTGCTTCTCCAATTCCAGGAGCCCTGCTTTAAATTCCTGTCTCATTTGGGGACCACTGAGGAGCCTTTCCTAGGGCCACAACTTGGAAAGAATTCCTGCGAGTCCTTCCAAGCCAAGTACTTGGTGGGAGAGCTTGGCAGAACGTGTGAGCTGTGTGCAACTTTGCCCCTTCTGTCTGGGCTCGGGGTGGGGGGGGACGTGTGTAGGGAGAGGGGAGCTGAGGTCAGAGGTCGGCCAGGACAGGCAGGCTTATGTGTGTCCTTCTGCATCTCTTGATCTGCGATGGGCTTGGTCTTGGGCTGGTCTTGGTCTTGGTCTTGGTCTTGGGCTGAGACTGGTGGCCTTGTATGTCAGGGCAGTGCAGATCAGCCGGAGGGGGTCCAGACCCAGGGGTGAGGCTTGACGGGGCATGCATGTGGCCCAGGCCCGTGAGACAGTGGTAATTCTGGTGTCAGAGGCTTAAGGGTAAGTCTAATTCTTCATGAGGAGCCTTCTCTGGCTTGAGGATGTTACAGATGGTAGCTTATCTAATCCCTTGTGTCCCCAAAGTTAAAAATCCACAGTCTGAGATGGTGAGGGTCAGTGAAGTGACTTTCCAAGGTCGCATGGCCGGTAAGAGATGGACTTGCCCTTGGGCCCCAGCCTGCACTGACTCTCTGCTTCCTGCAGGTTAGGTCCTTTGTGCTAAAGCTCTGATGCTGGGGTGTTTCCTCTTCTGGCTTGGAGGGATGGAGTGGAGGAGAGGGTGCCTCTGGGCCTCAGGAGGCTCGCTCCTCTAGCAGGACGTCGGGAGCACTGTTCAGGAGACACACAGAGTAGCCGTGTGTATCATTTAATATTTCACAGCAGCCACACTGGAAAAAAGTGAAAGACAGAAGGGGAATTAATTTCATTGATCCAAATGCAGCCGGAATGTTATCATTTGCACATCTGATCAACATAGAACACGATTAAAGAAATATTTTATTTATTTATTTTTTGTATGAAGCCTTTGAATTCCGACGTGCCGTTTACACACCGCAGATGGGAATGGCCCCACTGGAAGGGGCCCCCGGCCGCACGTGGCTGCTTTATCAGTGTGGGCCTGGAGGCAGGCTGGCCGCTTCCTTGCCACCTGGGGTTCGGGTCTCACCACAAAGCACTGCCATCGCTGGGGTGGCACAGTCCTTTGTGTGTTTGTCTCCTGCCCCTCAGACAGCATCATGGAGATCCTCATGGACCTCGTCCAAAGTGCCAGGAACCGGAAGATCGGCATCCTCCACCCCGCCTTCAACTTGGGCAGGCGCCTCAGAAATGATCTTCAGACATACCTCCCAGACGACATCCACAGGCTCATCTCCGGCAAAATGTACATTTCGCTCACCAGGGTGTCCGATGGGAAAAATGTGCTGGTGTCTGATTTTCGGTCCAAAGAGGAAGTTGTGGATGTAAGCAGTTTGCTTCTTGGGGTCTTGTCAAGTGAGAAAAGCTATTTCCCTTTGGAAGCAACACAGAGAAGGCTGCCGGAGGCCACCTGCCCTGTTCCTTAAGATGCAGAAGGCCCTGGCTGCCCACGATGCTGGTTGGTTTCCTGCACCACTCTGCGTGCATCCGGCTGTCGGTGGTCTCTAGCGCGCATACATCCCGGAACCATCCTAGTTGGTTTCAGATTCAAACACTACCTCCCCATTCTTCAAGACTTGGCTCCTGATCCCCTCCCCTCTCTGAGACCCAGTCCCACCGGTGTCCTTCCTCCCACGATGTATATTCCTGGCATCCGTAGCATCCTAGCAGCCACGGTCAACCTCTGTTTAACCTTGTTTCGAAAAGCTTTTTCTGGATAGGCAGCACTGGTCCATTCCCACAGGAGCAGGTTTTTTCGCAGCGGGCCGGTCTTGCTTCCTGCCCCCCTGCCGCCCGCTGGGATCCGCAGCATTAGCAATATCTGGAAGCTTCTGAAGCTTCATAGGCTTCCAGGCTCTCAGGCCCCTTCAGCCTGCTGCAGCAGAATCCTGGGGGAGCCACGGACTCTGCGGTTGACCAGCTCTCCGGGCAATGATCTGTGTTTGCGAAGCCCTGGTCTGCTGTCTTCCCAATCAGTCTGGGACTCTGCGAGGGCCCAGTGCAGCTCTCACGGGGAGAGGGACGGGGACCTGATGTCCCAGCGTCATTAGGAGCTTCTACTTAGGCCTGAAATACAAGTGTGTAGGTTGGTTTGTTGTTTGTTCAGCTCGTTTATTAAAGCCCCCCCTTCGCAAAGAGTATCTCTGGCCTGTTGCTCTGTTCCTCTGATGAAGGCTGACGCGGGCCCCAGGGGATCAGAAGGCAGGCTCTTCGGGCCTGGGGTTTCACTTCTTTTTGTCTTCGCAGGCCTTGGTCTGTTCCAGCTTCATCCCTTTCTTCTGTGGCATAATCCCTCCTTCCTTCAGAGGCGTGGTGAGTCTGCTTTTAAATTGTCTGCCCAGCTCCTGCCCGCAGGGCCCCCGCCACAGGCGCCCTGGGGCCTGTCCCCAAATGCAGAGCTTTTGCCTCTTGGCCTCTCAGACCGAGGTTCCCCAGCTGGCCCCCTTCTAGGCTGCCTGGGCAGCACGTCCACTCTCAGGTAGGATTAATCATCCCGCTATCTGGAGGGTAAGCGGTTTCTCTTATCTTCGGCAGAGCGCCCCAGATAGGTCCCCGCTGGTCTGGATAGACTCCAAAGTGCTTCCGTGTCCTTTCCTTGCTTGCGGGAGAGCTTTATTCTTAGCCCTCCAGAGTCTGCGGCCTGCTCTGGCTCTGCCTTTGCCCTTTTCGGGCGGAGGGCTTTGGGCAGAAGCTGTTGACAGGGCTTGGATTTGGCTGCATCCCACAAATAGGTGTTGTGACCAGTTGCTGAGCCCCGGCAGGGATGGAGAGCCACAGCGCGTGCTGTGTACCAGATGCCCGGAGCTGCCAGGCCGCTGGCAGCCTCCTTCTAGGGCCATAGTGATCACCCTGGCTGATTCCGCTCCCTCCCCCCCACCCCCCACCGCCTGACCCCGGGACAATGTCTGGAGACAGTCTGGGTTGCCACAGTGAGGGAGTGCTTGAGGCCCGGGTGCCGCTGACGTCCTGCAGTGCGAGGGCTGGCCCACTCCCCAGAGAATGACCCGTTCCTAAACATCTGTGATGCCAGACTAAGACACCCTCTTTTGCGAGAGAAGACACGACGTCTCAATGTCCTAGGGCAGTGGCGTCCTCACACTGGAGAGCAAAGGCAGAGGCTTGTCACACCGAGCTTCCCTTGAGCCTTCCCGAGCTTCCCAGACCCATAACAGATACATCGTCCCTGCTTCTGGATGTGAAAACGGGCCTGGAGCTGCACAGGGGTCCGCCCAGATGCCCACGGCCTCTGCCTGACAGACACACCAGGACCGAATCCCCCCTCCAGCACATGTTAGCTGGACTGCTTGGGATGCGTTTCTTCCTTCCTTCCTTCCTTCCTTTCTTTCTTTTTTTAAAGATTTTATTTACAGACGGAGATCACAAGTAGGCAGAGAGGCAGGTAGAGAGAGAGGGGGAAGCAGGCTCCCTGCTGAGCAGAGAGCCTGATATGGGGATCGATCCCAGGACCCTGGGATCATGGCCCGAGCCGAAGGCAGAGGCTTCACCCGCTGAGCCACCCAGGCACCCCTGGGATGCGTTTCTTAACCTTTCTGAGATGAGTTTGCAAAACGAGGGTTCCTCATAGAGCAGTGTGGTGGAGGTGTCGTGAGGCTCGCCTGAGCGAGGGCCCTGAGCTGCTCGGCACAAAGCCCGGCACAGGGGAGCTTGCAGCAAGTGGGGGCTGTTTCACCACCCGCGGGGAGGTCCCTGTCTTGCCCACCTGGCCCAGGCTGCCTCAGTCCCCCTGGAAGTGGGGGGGGGGGTGTCACGCATTCAGTACCCTCCAGTGAAACCCACAGAGAATCAGAACACCTCCTTCTTGTGATTAAACCCAGCAAACTCAGAGGGTTACAATAGGAAAATCCAGAATGAAAAGGAAAATTCTGTATGACAAGGCTCATTGGACTTGAGACTACTCTTTGCGTGAGAAACAGTCAGCCTGCTTCCTCCCTTGGTGTTCCCTAAGGTTCTGGATGTTCTGGTCCATGTCCCCTTCTGCCAGTGAGGTTTCTGAGGCTTCCCTACATCTTCCTTGGGAATTGTGTGGTTACGATTTTGAAAATACCGCATGTACACGCGTGATCATCTTTTGGACTCAAGGCAAGACTCTCCGGATTGGCTAAGGCGTGGCTGAGCACGGGTGGTTCTTCTCTGAACTGGTTGTAGTTCTCAGGGAGGACGGGCTGTGATATTTACAGGCCTTTCTCTGTGGGTATCGACAGCTGGGCTGGGACAGCCTCAGATTTGGAAATCATTCCGAACACTGCTTTGAGTGGTGCAAACTTTGTCCATATTGTATCCAAACCTGCCTGTGCCAGCCAAAGGTTGTCAAAGGGCATGGATGCAGGGAAGCTGTTGCTCACAGCTTTGGGATCCGTGGTTGATCCCAAATGCCGCTAGGTTGTGGGTTCAGAGGGGGTTTCTGAAGGCTGCCCTGGACCCAGGTTCACTGCCATTTGAGTCTCCAAAGCTCTTCAAGACACTGGTTCTGATTTTCCAAGCAGCAAGGGAAGCGGTCTGGAATTGAACACAGAAGAGACCTTCTGTCTCTTGGAAGGCAGGGTCTCTATCGTACCCTGACGGCAGGGCACACAGAACGCCTTTCGTGCAGATTACACGGGCACATCTATAGGTACCTGCCTGGGCTTTAGACTTGGCCAGCACAATCTAGGCTGGACTCCAGCTTCTGTCTGCCTCTTTGCCCAGTACTTTTTGTGCAGTGCACAAACTACACAACAGTACAGAGCACACTTGAGTGCCAGCCCAGAGCCTGGCCTAGCACAGAAATGCTCAGTAAGGCTTTGTTGAAAGTGTAGTTCTGGAACCTTGTCTTCCCACAATATCGGCCTGTGGCTCTGAGAAGCCTCTACCCATAATCTGAAAAAGCCCAGAAGACAATAGCCCGGAGTTTCTGATAGTATGTCCTTTTCCCCTCCCCATTAAAGCGATACATGGATGGAGGAGCAAGCGACAATACCCCCTTCTTGGATGCCAAAACGACCATCACTGTGTCCCCCTTCTACGGGGAGTATGACATCTGCCCTAAAGTCAAGTCCACGAACTTTCTTCACGTGGACATAACCAAGCTCAGTCTGCGCCTCTGCTCCGAGAATGCCTACCTCCTGATGCGAGCCCTGTTCCCTCCGGACCTTAAGGTGAGCTGGGGGCTGTGTGTTCTGGGGGTACAGCTCCTTTTTGCCTCCCTGCTTGCTGGAGAACTCCCATTGTTCTTTCTGCAAACAGAAACAGATCTCCCTCATCAAATAGAAACTCAGGGAAGGGTTTCCGGCCGCTCAGGGCTGCCCCACTCTGCCCACTGGAGTCTCCTGGGAAGACTTAAACAGCCCTTTAGCACAGATTCCACGTCCGGGGGCTTTGATTTTTTTTCTTGAAACCAAAATCTACACCCCGGATGCACCCAGGGGCAGTGGTATTTTCTTTTTCTTTCTTTTTTTTTTTTTCCTCAGTTATCCTGATGATTCATCTTTGCAAGTGTGGTCAAGAACCACACTGCATTTGGTGGTTTGATCTTTCTTGCTTGTTAACGTCGGCGGTCTTATCTCCCTAACATAAAGACAATGTGTGAAGCGTGTACCCTGATGGTTCTCGGGGGAAAAAGAAGTCAGCATGGACGCTGTACCCCAACAGCATGTGCCCCAGGAGAAAGGGGACACTGTGCATTGCTTTGCATGTGGGGTTTGTATCCAGATGAGTGGAGAAGGCCGCTGTTAATTGTCCCCTGACAGCTCAAACAGGCCCCCCGTATTTGGGAGGGTGGAGGCTCGTCCGGGGACCAAGGGAGCCCAGAGAAACCAGTGCCTGTCATGCCCGGCTGCCACCAGAGGCTCCGCAGACGGGACGTTGTTCGAGCCTGGTCCAATGTGGAAGCAAACTTCTATCTCCTAGGAGTGCAGAGCCCTGTGTCCAGCCTCCCTGTGGCCGTGCTGGGCCACGGGAGCAGTTCCGGGCAGGGGGGGGCTCTGCCCTTGGTCTCTGCACTGCATTTACCTTACTTGATTCGTTGCCAGGTGCTTGGTGAGATATGCCTTCGCGGCTACTTAGACGCCTTCAGGTTCTTGGAGGAGAACGGTATGTATGCTACGGGCAAGATGAGGGCAGACAGGGCCTTTGAACCAGCTCTGCTCAGGCAGTCAGTCACCCGTGGCTGGGGTTCCATAGAAAGCCAGCGCTCAGTGTCCTCGCTCGGCACCTTGCTCAGTCCTCTTATTTGCCCCGGGAGCTAGGAAATCTTGGCCCCATTAGACACATGGGGAGACGGAGGTGAGCCAGGGACCTCCCCCCGTGTCCCTGCCCTCTTCCCCCGCAGTAACCCCGTCTGCACAGTGAAGGCAGTCCTGTTGGTTTTTCTTTTCCCTGTAAACTATTTTGAACCTTTAGATAAACAAGGGAGGGAGTTAAGCCGGGTTTCTGGCCCTGAGCCCCAAGTAGAGAAATCAGAATCCTTGTCTCCTGCCAGGTGTGGGTCACGCGGGTCTCTGACCACGCCCCCTGAGCCCCGCTGTCCTTTCCGGAGGGAGCTGGGCTCTTGCCAGTCTGAGATGTATTGGGGGCTGCTTGTCTTCAAGGCTAAGGGTTGGTTTCCCTGTTGCTTCTCTGAACTAGCCTTTGGCCAAGACCAAGGAGTGGTGGTTAAAAGGTCATGCATGTATTTCTTGGCATGGAAAACGTGGATTGGCCTCTTCAGCCTGTCAAGCCATTGGTTGGGTGCTGGGGTACCACCGGGTAGGGGCAGGTGTGGCTTCTGTCCCTCCTGGAGCTCAGCCTGTGAGCCAGGTGGGCCAGGAAGCCAGTGGAAGGACAGTGTGTGCCAAGTGCGCTGACAGGAAGCTACAGGACACTGCGGGGTCACAGGGGAGGGGTCTGCATGCCCCCCCCCCGGGGGAGGGGAGGGCTCCAGGAGGATGTGAATCCGTGTTGCAACTTGGGATGAACAGGAGTGTTCTGGGCGTGGGGGCCGGGAGTGAGGGGTGGGCAGGCCACAGAGCGTGCGGCAAGGTTGGAGGAGGGAAAGAAGGCACACGTGACTGGAGAGGCGGGGGTAGGGGTCATTGAACGATGGGCGGCGGGGGGCAGGGGTCAGGCCTGGACCTGGCGAACACAGTAGGGGTTCGCATCCTGTAGGGAGCTGTAGGGAGCCACCGAGGGGCGCTGAAGCAGGAGTGAGGGAAGTCAGTCGAGGCCTTGGGCTGCAGGCAGAGAGGGTGAGATGCTGGTCTCCAGGGGACCCTTGAAGCAGCTGAAGGGTCAGCGAGGGCCAGGGCAGTGAGGGTGGTGCAAGGGGCCCGAGGGAACAGGCCTCGCGGATGACCAACAGAGATTCTGGAAGGGCTAGACTCAGGAATGAAGTCTTGGCTTCTGGCTCTCGCAGCTGGGGTAGGGGTGCCCTGCTCCCTGGCTTGGGGCTCTCGGGAAGGGGAGGGAAGCATTCTTGGGGAAGCCTGGTATGCTGTGCACGGGTTGGGTGGGTGTGCAGAGTCCCAGGGCCATCTGGGGGCCGCTGTGCAGGAGGCAGCTAACGGCGGGGCCTGAAGTTCTGGAAAGCGGTCTGGGCTGGGAATGCAATGGAATTTGGAAGGAATCTAGGAATCAGTGACAGCCTCAGAGCCCTTAGGGGCGCACTCAGGTGACACAGTGACTTTCCTAACTAGAAGCCTTTGGGCAAACCACCTCCCTCCCTGGGCCTCTGTGTCCAGCCCGTAGCAAGGGGAGCGTGGATTAAATGCCCAGGGGATTCTTGGTAATTCTGAAGTCGGGCATTGGTGGCCTCTGGGTTGGGTTAGAGTCTAAAGATACAGATGAGTAGCTTCTGGGAACAGATTCTTTGAAACATTCCGAAGGGAGGGTACAGTCCTGGCAGATGAGGAGGGTGCCTGTTGGAGGCAGGAAAGATCTATGGGAGCAGAGGCTTCTGGCATGGTGTGGATGCTGGTCCCTCCAGGGGCCCAGGGAGGCAGCCCGAGGCTTGGCCAGGGGCCCGGTCATGAGGGTGATGTGGAGATCAACCCCAGCAACAAGACACAGGCATCCGGGAACAGCTCCTGGTCTTCTAACCAGAGGTCGGGAGCAGGAGGGGAGCCAGGGGCAGCATGGACACCTGGAACAGCCTGTTCCCTTGACCAGCCCAGCAAGCCAGTTCTCTGAGAGCGGGAACCACTCACTGGTATCAGCCAGTGAGCCCCAGCACCGAGGGCAGGACCTGCCCAAACTCCCTTACCCAGCGCTGCTTTCAAAGCCACACGGTGGAAGGGCGGCATCTTTAATGTCAGACCGGGTTCGAATGCTGCTCGTTCACTCGCAGGCTGTGTGGCTTTGGGTGAGTCTTCTAACCTCTCTGTGCTTCTGATTTCTCCGCTGAAGTGGAGGAGCAGAGACCGGGGGTAATGGTCCTAATTGTTACCAAGTTCCTAACCGGGGCCTGAAACATGGGCCTCACCCGTGATTCGGTGATTATAAATTAGTTGTACTTGTTATCTTTCACCTTCATAAATGAGCCTGCGACTATGGAACCCATACAGCTAGTGAGGGATGGCGCCTCAGCCAAACTCTCATCTCTCCGGTTTCAAAGCCCCTCGCTTGTTCCTCTCGGTTACGAAAACCTGTAAGCCCGCCCTTGCTTCTCCCCATGGCCTGCTTAGCCCGTAGCAGGCCTGCAGATCCCCCGATGGCTGCCGGCGTCCCTGTCATTCTGCGGGTGCGTATGTGAGTAGGGACCCCTAGGGTCCACGTTCACCGGCTCGCTGGGTTCCCATGTCCCCGGTAGGCGTCTGCAACAAGCCCCATCCGGGCCTGGATTTACCCTCGGCGGAGGCGAAGCCCCTTACCTACCCCTGGGGACACAGGAGCCCGGAATCTGGCCCAAGGGTGTCTGCGGAGGGGACGGAGCCCGAGGGAGACGAGCTGCTGGACCACCTGCGTCTCAGCATCCTGCCCTGGGACGAGAGCATCCTGGACACCCTATCACCCAAACTCACTGCAGGTGCCGACCGCGTGGGGGTGAGGGGTTGACGAGGATGTGGTTTCCTGTGACACAGAGAGACTGAAGGGACTCCCCCCACCCCGGGTGTTGTGGAAGAGGGTAATCCTGCATGTGGGAGCTCAGGCAGGCCTGTGGGGGGCCCCCACTCCCGGCACAGGCCCGTGCTCAGTCTCTCTTCCCATGGGGTCATGACCCGAGGAGAGCAGTCCTCCGCTGAGCCTGTTTTGAGTGAGCCGGGCACACCAGATGTTGGGGATGGGGCTGGGCGGCACAGGGTGGGCCCTTCTTCCAGAACCCCTCTCTTCCTGCTTACCCATCGCAAAGCCTTCTTTCTCGAGGAGCCCCCTTTCCCTGATTTCTCCCTGCCTCCAGACCTGCAGCTTTGAATCTCCATTGAGTGGCGATAGACTTTATCACGTGATCAGCTATTACATGGACGGGCGTGCACACACCAGCTTCCAGATCGGACACTTGGAGAGATTCAGAGCCACGGGGGACCTCACCCCTGGCCCCAGGGCCCTAGCACGTCTGTGCTAATTCACTAGCCAGCACTTGGTGGAGGGTTCTGGGCAGAAGGAGACAAAGTCCAGCGGAAGATTCAGGGGGAAAAACCTCAAAAGTTGATGGGGGTATTGGAGAAGTTTGTGTAGCCCTCCAAAAACAGTTGTTATTTAAAAGAGAGTGGTTCACTGAGCACCCCGTGTCCTGTGGGCTAACCGAGGGCTGTTCTGGGAAAACAACTCATTTGATCTCATTGGTGAGTGCTTCTGAGTCTTCGGATTCCCGGATTGGTGTATTTCGTGGAAATTCCAAGCAGCCCCTGGGGAAGGTGGTTTGGTTTTTACTCTGGTGGGAGACACACCTTTGCATTATATTTTTCAGCACTGAGTAATGCAATTAAAATCCAACGTGGGCAAGTGAGCAGGATTTACAATTTCTTACCGGTTAAGGTCATGTCGTATGTGATGCTGCCTTGTACGCTGCCCGTGGAGTCTGCCTTCGCTATGGCCCAGAGGTGAGCCTTTTGTGTGGCTTTGCGCTTTCCTCCCAGGGTTGGGCGGAGATGGAGAGAATCACGTGAGGGCCTTTGACCTGTGGCCTGGCTCCATGTAGAGGACCACAGATCCCACGGTCCACAAGGAGCACCCTGCGAGGTCCCTCACGGTGACCCCTCTCAGGCCGCCTCTTTTCTCCAGGCCCTTGTTTGCCCCTCCTTAGTAGGTGTACACTTTCACTTCGGGAGTTAATTCATGGAATGTTGGGAGGCACACCCTTGAATCCTGGGTATTTGTTTAACCTCTGCTTGCTTGCTTTTTTTTTTTTAAGATTTTATTTATTTATTTGAGAGAGAGAGAGCATGAGAAGGGGGAGGGTCAGAGGGAGAAGCAGACTCCCTGCCGAGCAGGGAACCTGATGCAGGACTCGATCCCGGTACTCCAGGATCACGACCTGACCTGAAGGCAGTTCTTAACCAGCTGAGCCATCCAGGCGTCCCCAACCTCTGCTTTCTTTAGATTTATGTTGGTGTTTATGGTCTTTTTAGTGAGTCGGTGGACATGGCCTTTGGTCCATCTTGTAGAGGCCAGACCACCCTTCGAATGCAGCTCAGTTCTCCTGTCCGGACCCCCTCCCCACTCTACTGAATTAGCTGCCTGTTTCCCGACACCCCTGCCCTGGGCTGAGGCCCCGTCAGAGCTCAGCACATGGATCCATTTGTGCAGGGGTGGGGGCAGGGGGTGGGGAGTCCGCTGAGCTGGCGCATGGCCCAGTGCCGCAGGGCTGTGGGGGCCGGGGAGGTGCCACCTTGACCATGAGATTCCCTGCGTCAGCTTCAGCGGGTACCGTGCCACAGAGAAGCCTGGAAATCCCTCCCCTTTTAGTTCCACGCATATCCCTTGAGGTTTCTGGAGCCCCGCGTGACCTAACTTCACTTTCGGGCTTTTAGGGAGGTTTGCCTTTCATGTTATGTGCCTGATCCACTTTCTGGGACTGATCAGATTGGGGTTAGATGTGAGTCTGGCAGTTTAGCTGGACGAAAGGCATTGTCCTAGGGTTTGGGTGTTGGGTGTGCGTGTGCGTTTTGGCTTGTTTTCATGCATGTCCGTGTGTGTGTGTGTGTGTCCCTACAGACTGGTGATGTGGCTTCCAGATATGCCCGAGGACATCTGGTGGCTGCAGTGGCTCACCTGGCACGCGTGCTCTCGAGTGATGGCGCAGCTCCTCCCCCACTCCAGGTCCGCGGCGTTGGGAGGGGGGTGCCCGGTTATGCAAATTCTCATCTGACCTCAGCCTGCCGGATCATGGTGTTGGGGGGCCCTGGGGGTGGAACCCCGCATTCTTTGTTGCTAACACGGCCCCTGGGATGCTGCTGCTTCTGAATTCAGAAAACTGATTCGGAGTGAAAAGGGCTCTGTTGCAGCCATAAGGGTTGTTGGGTCTAATCCTGAAAATCAGGGCCCTTGGCGGTCTCACCTGTTCCGTGCGGGTGATCTTCATCTCCTGGCCGGGCTTCTGTGCGGCTTTTGGGATGGCGCAGTGCTGGTCACATGGGGGCCACTCCGGAGATGGGGGCTCAGTGCTATTGGCAGACACAGAAGGGTTCAAACTGGGGCAGTGGAAGGGTCTGGTCTGCAGAAGGCAATGACTCTTGTGGCCATGGGAAGGAGCCCTCATTGCCGGGCCATCGGGAGGCAGGTTCCTGAGCTAGAGGGCCACCACACTGGCTCAGGCAAGGATGAGGAGAGCCTGGTCTCCCTAGAACCTGCGGGACAGAGATGTTTGTAGGCTCTAGGGCCAGAAGGAGGTGCCAGCTGCAAGCCCCGGGGTCTACCTGCGTCCCGAGGGAGTGGGGCAGCTGGTCAGAAGGAGGCGGCCTGGGGATGGGGCTGCAGGCTGGTGGCTGAGTTGGTCTACATGGGGCCGGTTGATGGGCTCCATTGTGCCTGCGGACGTCCAGTGGGAGCGATCCAGTGGCTGGAAGGCCACCAGCTTAGAATCCCAAGATTCTAATTCCCAAGACATCAGCCCAGCATGAGAGAGCATTGTGGTTTTGGACACCACCCCCCTGCAGTGCCCCAAGCGTGCATGGAGGGGCTGGTGGTGGCCATCCATCCTTGCTGAGACCGAAGACCTTGGAGCAGCAGGACAGTGGCTGAGTTAGTATCCTTCACCTATTTCAGATCGCGGACACCAGCACATGGCCAACAGCCTTCTCTGAGGGATGTGAAGGCGCTGCTCCTCTCCCTGCTGTCCAGCAGGGGCCAGAGCTGAGGCTGCTGAGCAAACCGGTCCTCCTGTCTGGCCGGGCGTTTGGGGGCTGGAGCTGGGAGGGACTCCTCCTTTCCCGCTCGCTCTCCTCGTGCAGATGCGTTCCTGAGTCATTCGAGGGGACAAGTCTAGGACACTCTTTCTCAGGCACTTCCCGATCTTTCTGCAGCTACGCCCACACTGGCATGGATGCGCCCGGGTCTGACACACAGGGTCCTGCCTCGGTGCCGCAATTACGGTTTATTGAAACCAAAGGCAATCTACTGTTTTTAGGAAAAGCTAGGAAGCTGCTTTTGGCGTACGTGTTGGTCTAGAGCTTAAGGAAGCCTGGTATTTAAGCATTTGGGTCTGTTAGCTCACCTGGCTGGGAAATGACACCAGGGAGCCCAGGGCGGAGGGGTCACCGCCAACCACCGCCAACCGTCTTGCAGCCTTCTCAGTGCAAGGTTCCAGAAGCATCCTGTGTTGTGATGGGCTGGGGGTGTGTGGGGCTGGGGGCTGGTGGGGGGACTTACGGCTGGGGGTTGGGCTGCCCCTTTGTGCAGTCTTGGGGTTTAGAAGGGAGAGTAACATGACCGCATTTCCCCAGACAGGAAGCGGTGGGTGTGGCAGGAGGGGGAGGCCCTGGCCGTGGTGGGTCAATAAAAGGTGCTCACTTACTTATATTTTGGAACACTTCTTTGACCTAGCCTAAATATTTGATAGCATTTTGTATAAACTATAGAGTCTTATTATCTGTTGCATTGTGTGTTATGTGAATCAGGGAGGTGTTACTAAGCCTTACCAAAACAACAACAACAACAACAACAACAACAACAACAACAACAACAACGCAGTGCACAGCACAGATAGTCTTCCTGGGCTCCCAGGCCGTTGCCAGCACAACAGAAGGGCTTGTGGCCTGTGCCCCTTTTTTCTCAACAGCCCCTGCCCACCCTCCCAGAGCCTTAATGGAGACAAGCAAGAGACGGGCACCTACGTTCTCCCCAGGTGGGATGCGTTGGCAAGCACAGAGTAATGTCACTGCAGGTGAAATGTGCTGTTTTTCTGATTTATGCATTTGAGTGTAACCAAAAGACAACAGCGATAAGCTCGAAATCCTCCCCTGCACTGAATCAGTACGCTGGGAGTCGAAAAACCAGAAGGTTCCAATACAGCACTTTCTTACAAAGACAAGACCTTGAAAAGAGGAATGTGGTTCTTGGGGCAGCCTTCACAGGAGCCTGTCCCTTGAGCTGCCATGAGACTGTGGACGCCTTGAGGCAGGCTCCTTGTGAGCATACGGAGCCACCGCCCAGCCCTCAGAACCCCCCCCCCCGCCCTTTGCGGCTCCTTGCTGCGTCCTTGTGTCTTGGGGACGTGGGTACGGAGGCTCCCGTTCTGATGGCACTCACCCCCAAAGGGAGGCAAGGGGGCCGACAGGCAGGCTCTCCCAGCTGCTTGAAGCCCCCAGAACAGAGCACTGCCCTTTGCTTGCTGCGCTGGTCGGGGTCACGGGGAAGGCCAGGCCTGACACCCACGAGGCCCCTCAGACCACTCTGTCACACGTCCCCCTGAGCCCCTGGTTCCCAGGTTCCCCGATGAGCTGTCTTCCGTCAGGAGCGCTGCCGGGCCCCGCGGCAGACAGGAGCACACTTGAGCCATATTTTCAGTAACTGCTCTATTTCTGCTTAGACCCCATGTACGCTAGTTCGTCTGATTGTCCTAAGGAAGGAATTATGTTAACAGCTGCTAGGATCACACGCAGCTGCTTTTCTTGCTACGTTTTGAATTGTTCCAGGTTCTCACAGTGAGCATGTTTTATGATTGTTTTAAAAACGTGTGCTAACGGGACGCCTGGGTGGCTCAGTGGGTTAAGCCGCTGCCTTCAGCTCGGGTCATGATCCCAGGGTCCTGGGATCGAGTCCCACATGGCCTCCTTGCTCGGCAGGGAGCCTGCTTCTCTCTCCACCTCTGCCTGCCTCTCTGCCTGCCTGTGCTCTCTCTCTCTCTCCTTCTGACAAATAAAAAAAAAAAAAACACGTGTGCTAACACGAAGAGGTCTCCACTCCCCACCTGTGCCTTACCGCCACCCCAGCCCCACACCTCTCCCGCTCGGCTGAGGTTTCTGATCAGCACGGAACAACACTCTTTGAGTTCTTACCACCTTCAGACAAAACTCCTCCTTCGTTATATGGCACACGTACGCTCTGGGGTACACTCCACAGGAAGAGTCAGGGATGATGACTGTGTGGTCTAGCGAGTGCCAGGGAGCAACGGTCTTCATTTGGTGAACAGGTAACAAAACGGTGCAGAGCGTGAGCCTCGTTTTGTTTTTTAAAAAACCACAAAACAAATTGTGGGTGTGTATGTGTATACAGAGGAGAAGTAGAGACGTACCCCCAGGACTGACGGTGGCGTCATTATGCCATTATCTGTAACTGCAGTCATTTGTTGTGCTTTTGTGTGGTTTTCAAATTTCTGCGGTCAACGTTTTTTTCATCGGAAAATAACTCACAATACATGTGACTTTGAAACCGTTTTCTGTCGTCTCTACATCCTCTCGGGAGCCTGGTTTGGTTTTCCTTTCCTCACAGACGAGTTCCTTCAAATGTTGCCCCGCCAGCCAGGTCATCTCCTCGACATGCTCTGTCCTGGATGCTGGACCAGGACCCCCTCCCCCTAGAGTCCTTCTCCTTCCTCTGGGACAGCAGGCTGTCCTGAGTGCTGGGCTCATCCCCAAGGCTCAGCCTTGCTTCCTGTACTCGGAGTTCACAGCTGCTCCTGGGGGGGGGGGGTTCATTCTGAGGACCCCCCCAGTCTCTGGCTCAGCTAAGGGATGAGCCCACCCAGCCACCTCCACCAGGCTACTCCTTGGCATAACTCAGCACCTTCACATAACCCTTCCTGTGTCCAGCTGCCCTGTATCTGTCAACTTCCGAGTCACCTGAGCCAGGACCCAGAGACTCACTGAGCCCCTTCTCCCCGCCTGACCCTGCCCCCTCCAGCTGGACCCCTCCTGCTCTGTCCACTTCCACTTAAGGCCTTTGGAATCTAACCTCTTGTCCCCCAGCCCATTCCCTGGAGCCCATACCCCACGGTGTCCCAAACTAAGAGGTGAGTGACCTCTATGGGCATCAGTGGGAAGTCTCAGGGTCCCTTATGACCTCTGAGCCTGAGGTTTCATGTTATTAAGGGAGCCAGTGTGGTCACTGAACTGCGTTTCTACTACTCATGGGGCCAGGTCAACACAGTGTAAGCCGAGTTTTCTCAAAAAGCTGGCGTCCTTGCAGCTCTACTAGGTGATTTGACTAGTTCGGATAGGCTGGGTTATGCTGCATTTAACAAAGGCTCCCCCAGAAGATTGATTTCTCATGCTATTTGCCCATCGGTCTTGGCTGGCCCAGCCTGAAACTGTCCCCTCATCTGGAGAGTCACTGATGGGGAAAAGGAGGGTCAGAGCAATAGGGAGAAAGGAATACGGTGCTCTAAGGTTGTCATCCAGATACACCTATCTCTTCTGTCTACAACCTGCGGACCAAAGCAAGTCACATGGATGGGGGCGGGAAAATACAACCCTACCTTTTGCCCAGAAGAGGAGCGCCAGAATTACTGGTGAACACCACTGAGGGCCAAAGACCTCAAAAACCAAAACCCAAAGTCTCTTATGACCCAATCAATTTAGGAAATATGGGGCTCAAGAAAGGGAGCGAGGTAGAGGTGCTGCAGGACTTCTCAGAGCCTTTATTTTTTTAAAAAGACTTTATTTATTTGACACAGAGAGAGGGAGAGAGATCACAAGTAGGCAGAGAGGCAGGCAGAGAGAGGGGGAAGCAGGCTCCCTGCTGAGCAGAGAGCCTGATGCCGGACTCGATCCCAGGACCCTGAGATCATGACCTCAGCCAAAGGCAGAGGCTTAACCCACTGAGCCACCCAGGCGCCCCTTCTCAGAGCCTTTAATATGCTATTATGTATTTTGATTGTCAGAGATGGTGTTTGAGGATGAAGCTGTGACTGTGTTTCTGATATGTCTTCTGTCCCCTTGTCACAGTGCCTTGTACCCAACAGACTCTCAAATATTTGGCACAGGGCCCTGTTACAATCTGCAGGTCAGCCTCACGGCTCGTCTTTGAGAAGAGGCTTCCTCAAGAGAACACTGGAGGAGAAGATAAGGAAGACCGAGTTCATTCAGCGTTTCCGGTGAGCCAGGCACCTCTCCCCACCAGGCACCGCTCCCCGCCGCGTCAAATCCTCCGACACCTCTTGCCTTAGCAACTGCTGTGTTCGCCCCGTGGGCTCTTGTTCTCCGCCCCCAGCCCATCCCTCGGACCACCTCGCTCGTCCTCACGGGCCGCAGCTCAACGGAGATGCCACCGGTTTACCCACGGCTCACCGAGGGCCTGCGATGTGCCTGGCGTTGTCACACTCCCTCTCACTCCGATCCCGTGTCGTAGTATGACCCTCGCCTTCCCTTTACCAACGAGGGACCACCCTCGGGGCCGTCCGCAGCTCTGAGGACCGGGCGCTCAGCAGGAGGGTAGCAGGTGCCAGCCCGGATCTGTGCCGCCCCTGACGCCGGGGGAGGCGAGCCTGGGCTCTTCGCGGGGGCGTGGGGCCCGCACAGCACCCGCCCGGCCGGCCCGCCAGGAGGGTTCAGGGAGGGCCCTGGGTGAAGCCTTGGCGAACCCACCGACCCTCGGCTCTCTGCCGGGGGCGACAACGGACGCCGGCTCCCAGCGGGTCCTCACACTGACTCGCGCCCACGGCGCCAGCAGCTGTGCGCGCGTCCCAGGATGCTCTGCGCTTGAGCGGCCTCCAGGCAACGGGGCTTCCCGGCGTCCGTGTGAACATCCGGGTCACGGGCTCTTAAGGACCAATGAGAGGAAGTATCGTGAGCTAAGGGGCGGGGCATCATGGCTGCCCCCAGGGCGCCGCGTCCGGGGTCTGGTGGATGTTACGCTGATTGACAGCTCCGTCACGGCGGGCCCGCCCTCTGCCCTCACCAGCGGAGCAGTGGTCACCCCGGGAAGCTCTACGAGGCGGCGGCCGGAGAGGGAGCCATGGGGACAGTGCACGCCCGGGTAAGAGGCCCAGCGACCCGCGGACCGCGTGACCTCTGGGCGGACGCCGCGGGGAGACGCTCTCGCGGCTGCGCCCGGGGTTCCCTCGGTAAGGGGGCGCCGAGGGCGGCGGGGCCTGGACGCCTCGTGGTGGAGGCCGCAGAGACTTTGCCAGCGGGTCCCGCAGACCTCCGAGCAGGAGACCGGCTCCCAGAGGAGGGGCGTGACTTGCCCAAGGTCACTCGGCGAGGCGGTGGCCCAGAAAGGACTAGCGAACTTTGCGTGGTGACCCGGAGCGGAGTAACAAGTTTTCCCCTTGGAGAGTTGACTTCTCTGGCCTTCGCCGTGTCGGGCGTCTTCTCTCCTTACCGGTCACCTTCTGCAGTCTCCCGCGCAGCCCCTGCTGGGTCATGGTGGACCCCTAGAGCACCCAGTATCCGTTGAAGACCCAAACCCACCTGCTTACGGTGCAGAGACAGAAGCGGTCCCTGCTGTATTTACCCCTTTTAAGGTGGAGGCAGGAAAAGCACTTAACCGGTTTGTTGCAAGAGTTCAGACACGGTGGGTGAAAGTACTTGGGTGCTCGGTGCTCCCCACTGCTTGCCACATTGCTCGCCTTCATCGTAATCTGAACTGAGAGCCAGAGAATAGGTGTGAATATTGGTCCAAGGCCCCATTTGTTAGAGCCTCAGAATGTTCCACAACTCCCACCTCCTGAGTCCCAGGCCTCCGCACTACTTTTCTATTGCAACATGCACTGTTTTCACTTGTCCTGCTCAGGAGTTTTCCATACTTTCGGGTCGCGTCCCAAAGAATTTAGCACAGACCCCTCAGCTTGGTGTGGGCGGTCGGACTTCACTCCCCTTCACAGATCATCCATTCAGATGAAACACAGCAGCTCTTCTGACACGGTCCTTGGGCTTGTCCTGCAGCTCCTCACTCACCCAGTCCCAGGCCCATCTCTTAGAGCTCGGTTCAGGTCGCTTCCTACATCAGCCTCCTCCTTAGCTGCCCTCGTTTGGACGTGCTGATAATTTCCTTGATGTGTTTTCCTCTGGCGCCTGTCTTAGCTCGTTTTAGATGTTTCTGTTGCTGTTGTCCGGTGTAAGTTTCTAGATGTTACAGTAGGAGCTGGATCTTACTTGGTTTGCATCCTTTGTGACATCGTCAACAAAGTAAGCATTCATTCATTTATTTCCGTAACATTTACCAGTGGTCTACTAGGCGCCCGGCACGGCTGCTAGGGTTACAGGAAAAAAAACCCAAAACAACAAAAGTCTTTGTTGTTATTGAGCTCTTGTGGTGCTAAAATCTCTGCTTTGATTAATATGTTGGCAAAAAATATTCTTTAATGTGGGGGCGCCCGGGTGGCTCAGTCATTAAGTGGCTGCCTTCAGCTCAGGTCATGATCCCAGGGTCCTGGGATCGAGCCCCGCCTCAGGCTCTCGGCTTAGCGGGGAAGCCTGCTTCTCCCTCTCCCACTCCCCCTGCTTGTATGCCCTCTCTCGCTGTGTCTCTCTGTGTCAAATAAAAAATAAAATTGTTTAAAACAATATTCTTTAATTTGAACTTTACAGCCCCCTGGCCAGCATCACTTGAATGCTTTGGTCTGGAGTCACAGTAAGAAAACATTTTATGTTTGCCATCTAGTACCCTAACACATATGGGAAACAAAAGTTTTGTGAAGCAGCATTTACCATGAATATCTATTATGCTTTCTTAAATTTCCTATTTGACTTGAGCCTGTATCACTTTAAAGATGCTGTTCATAACTCGCTAAATTGATTGCATGTTCTCTCCCTTCAGTTAGCACTGCCTTGCGCAGTCCCTGGCACACGGCGTTCAAGAAATCTTGCTGGGACGCCTGCGTGGCTCATTCCGTGAAGCGTCTGCCTTCAGCTCAGGTCACGATCCCAGGGTCCTGGGATGGAGCCTAGTCAGGTTCCCTGCTCCGTGGGGAGTCTGCCACTCCCTCTCCCTCTTCTGCTTCGTCCCGCCTTGTGCACACACGCACACACTCTGTCACATCTCAAATAAATAAAATCTTTAAAAGAAAGAAAGAAAGAAAACTTGCCAGCTGGTAAGCTGAGCTGCTGAAAGCATAGAACTGGATCCAAATATTTATTTCAATTCATTGCACCAGATGCTTACGCGCCTGCTCTGTTACATTCCAGACACCGGAGTGTAGGTTTATGAGGGTGAGGAGCTTGTATGTGCTTGCCGCTTGATAGGCTCTTAATATTTGGTGAATGAATGCATCTTTATTAGTAAGGCTGTTATTTTAGGGCATTAAGCTTTGAGGGAACTGTGGAATCATAAAGACATCATCTCTTAAAGTTTTGAATTTCTGATTAAAACATACAGGTGGGCATGGCAGATCTTTGCTGAGCCTTGTTTCATGCTTTGAAATTTTAGGAACTGTAATGGAAGTTTTTTAGTGTCGTGGAATGTAAACCTTGTGCCCAGACAAGGCATATTTGCTAAACACTCAGATCAAGTCGGATGAATGTGAGCATATGTTCCCAACCATAGTATCCACTCTGCATGCCGAATTAGCGCCAATTTAGTGTCCTTTTTTACACATGTAAACTCAAACACAGGAAGCATTTTTGTGAAATGGTGCAGATAAAAAGTTACTTTTTTGGTTAATATTTTGAGAGATTATAGTAACGATTCCGTTTTATAATTTTATGCCACAGACATGAAAAGATGATATGAAACAAATGATAAATTCTTTGCGCAGCATTCTTTTCCCCATTTACTTACGTAAATATTCCGCTTCGGCCACCATGAGGCCTTGGTCTGTCTCGCACACTGCTGCCAGCCCGGGGCTCGGCCTGCGGCAGGGAACGGCCAGCATCAAGAGAGGTACCACTGCCGCAGGGACAGCTTCTGCCGGAAGAAGCCAGGGGTGGCTCACAGAGACCGCATTTCAGGCAGATCGTTTCAGGGAGGAGAGGAAGAGGTCTGCACCAACATGCACATGAGGGTCGGGGGAGTGCTGGAGGTTGAACTTGGAGTCACTGATGTGGGCCTTAGGGTGAGGTTCCTCGCGTGCCCTGCTAAGGAATCTAGTTGGATTCTATACCTCCAGGCACACTCGAGGGCCATCGCAGTCCTTTAGAGCAGGAGTGGGGAAGAGGACACGTCAGGTCATTCCTGTTCCAGACGATCAGTGACATGGAGGAAATATTGACGAGTCTGTTGAATGTATCTGGGGGAAAGGGCTGGTGTCCCAGGGTCTCCATCACTTACTGCAGACGCCAAACACGGCCGCACTCGAAAGCACTTATTTGCCGAGAATCGGTGGAGTCAGGAAGCAGCCAGATGCTGGTTAGGACAGTTTTCCCCAGACTTGCGTAACTGTACGTTTGCCTGGTGCCACACTAGACCTTCTGAATCCATTTCCGGGAATGTCTGGGACTCCTTGTATTTAAGCAGGCATGTACGTAACATGTAATATCATACGTGTGAGTAACTGTCAGTCCCATCGTGTTACCATGTCTTCCGGAAGTACTAGACCAGCCACAGCTCGTGGAACCCTTATTCAGAAGTTGCCTTAATGCTTTCGAGATGAGAGGTCAGTTCAGGTTGGAGAAAGTGACTGCCCTCTGGTACATTTTATGAGCATAGGCAGTTCCTTTTAATGTGTGACTGAGACTTTCAGGGTACAGAGAAATGTGGTTTAGAAATTTGACTTCTCAGTGTCATTATTCTAAAATGTATCCAACTTTGATCAAAAAAATTAGGACACTTTCTAAAACATTAAAGTAATTTTTTTCCTTTCTTTGATGTCTTTTTTTAAAAAAAAAGATTTATGTATTTATTTGAGGGGGGAGTAAAGAGAGAGTGTGTCTACATGTGTGGGCCCTTCTGAGCAGGTGGAGGGACAGAGGGAGAGGGAGAGAGAATGGCAGGCAGACCCCCCCCCCCCTCAGCTGAGAGCAGAACCCAACACCCGGCTCGATCTCATGACCTGAGATCATGACCTGAGCCAAAATCAAGAGTCAGATGCTTCATCAGCTGAGCCACCCAGTTGACCCCTTTGATAAATGTCTTTTTGGCACCTTATTTTGTAACTAATTTTTTCTTCAGATGGGCCTTAGGTGTACAGGCCCAAATAGCCATAGCCCCAGAGGCCTCCATTTGTGACACAGTCATCATAGGTTCGTGCCTGTCCCTTTCAATTATGTTTCATCCTTATTTTGTTTATTAATAATACACTGGACACCAGGGAGCTCACACCAGTCCAGGACTTGTGTATCAACAATGCTTAGGTCTGTCCTTTGCTTCCCAGCCTCCACTCCACAGAGGGAAGCACGGTACTGAGCTTTCTGGATCACCATCTGAAGACAAAAATGCAAAGATTTTTGTTTTTTTGTAAGTTTTTTAATCCCCGTTTTCTCCCTCCCTTTCAGAGTTTGGAGCCTCTTCCACCTAATGGACCCGATTTCGGCGCATTAGGAGAAGAAGCTGAGTTTGTTGAAGTTGAACCTGAAGCCAAACAGGAGATTCTTGAAAACAAAGATGTGAGTTTCTGCCCAAGGGATTGATGCGGTTCCTGCCAGAGCCATTCGCTTCCCCAGAACCCCAGGGAGGCAGAAGGGTTAACCTGTCCCATTGCCCTCATTTAAGAAGACCTGGTAGCCAGCTACGTTTTAGAAAGGCTGGTGACTTTAAAAAAGGAGCTTCTGGTTTTAGAGTAATCATTTATTTATTTTTTTTTAAAGATTTTATTTATTTGACAGAGAGAGAGATTGCAAGTAGGCAGAGAGGCGGGCAGTGGGGGGGGGGGGGAAGCAGGCCCCCTGCTGAGCAGGGCTTCATACCAGGATCCTGAGATCATGACCCAAGCCAAAGGCAGAGGCTTAACCCACTGAGCCACCCAGGCTCCCCAGAAATCATCTATTTATGTGGGAAGTTTAAACAAATGTATTTTTGTATTTATGTTGTAAGAAAAGAAGTATTTCAAGGACATACTCAAGTTATAATAAAGTTTATACTGTGTCCAGAAGAAAGAGTGGAACTTTTCCTAAACTTTGTTGCCTTTGAAATGTAAATCCAGCGGAAAGAAGTGTAAGCGCATTTTCAGGGAAGGTGTAGTTAAGGTCTTCTGCTAATATTCCCTGTTGTCCCTGCTTTATTTTTCTCTGTTACTCATTGCCATCTACTAAGCTCCGTTGACTCAGGAATTTATGTCCTGTTCACTGCTGTGCCCTCCGCCTTGAGAATGATGCCTGGTTAGGTGATCGGTACGTTGTTGAATGAATTAATTAATTAAGATTTTATGACAGTGAGGTAAGGGGCTCTGAGCCAGCATTTATCGTGTTTACTGATACGTGCACAAGCTCTCTAGCAAGATGCACGGTTATTAAATTGGGGGTGACAACATCGCCCCAGGGCCAGTGCTCTGGGCGCATGCTGGGAAGGCTCCCCGGGGACCTCTGTGGCCTGCTTGGAATTAGGACTGTTGTGGTCCTCGGTCATCCAGCTACAGAACCCTTGTAAGTCTCAGGCACAGGAAATACAGACCTGGCAAAGGATAAGTCCAGGTAACCAGATTTCTAAAAAGGCAGGAAAATAAATAAAGTCTGGAATTAAGAAGTATGGATCATTAAACTTAAAAAAAAATCCTCGAGGGGCGCCTGGGTGGCTCAGTGGGTTAAAGCCTCTGCCTTCAGCTCAGGTCATGATCTCAGGGTCCTGGGATCGAGCCCCGCATCGGGCTCACTGCTCGGTAGGGAGCCTGTTTCCTCCTCTCTCTCTGCCTGCCTCTCTGCCTACTTGTGATCTCTGTCTGTGAAATAAGTAAATAAAATCTTTACAAAAAAAAAATTCCTTGAATTAACGTTCAGACGTTTGTCTTCAGCCTGGATCCCTGCTCTCTTGTCCTGTATCATACTTAATAATCCGTGTCCCTGCAAAAGAGTGAACCTGGAGACTTTCCTACACCATACACAATACATTAACTCAGAATGCATTAAGGACCTAAATGAGTCCCGAAGCCGTTCAAGTCCTAGAGTAGAGCACAGGCAGTAATGTCTCTGATGTCGGCCGTAACAGCTCTTTTCTAGATAGGTCCCCTGAAGCAGGAGAAACAAAAGCAAACTAAACTCTTGGGACTGCATCAAGATAAAAAGCTTCTGCGCAGCGAAGGAAACTGTCAACAAACCTAAAAGGCAGCGTACGGAACGGGAGAGGATATTTGCAAATGACGTCTCCAATAACGCATTAGTGTCCAAAATACGTAAAGAAATTACACGACTTAACACCAAGAAAGCAAATAATCCAATTAGAAAATGGGCAGAAGACAGGTATAGACAGTTCTCCGAAGAAGACATGCAGACGGCCGATGGACGTAAGAAAAGATGCTCCGCATCACTGGTCCTTAGGGAACTGCAAATCAGAGCCACAGTGAGGGATCGCCTCACACCTGTCAGAAGGGCTAAAATCAACAACCAAGAAACAACAGGTGTTGGCGAGGATGCGGAGAAAGGGGAGCCCCGTGCACTGTGGGTGCGGGTGCAGGCTGGCGCAGCCACCGTGGAACACAGTGTGGAGGGTCGTCAGAGTTAGACTTGCCCTGTGATCTGGCAGTCCCACTGCCGGTGTTTCCCCAAAGAATACGAAAACCGTAATTGGAAAAGATTGCGCCGGCATGGCGCAGTGTCATCTGCAGTGGCCAAACTGTGGGAGCCCCCGAGTGTCCGTGGGCCGACGAACGGAGAAAGATGTGGTGTAGATGTGTAATGGAGCGCTCCTCAGTCTTGAAAAAGGACGAAATCGTGCCGTGCAGTGACATGGACGGAGCTGAGAGTGGGATGCTGAGTGAAATCCATCGGAGAAAGACAAACGCCATATGATTTCACTCACATGCTGAATTTGAGAAACAAAACACGTGGACAAAGAAAAACAGACGAAGAACAGAGAACATACTGGTAGTCCCCACCGGAGAGGCCCGTGGGGGGTGGAGGGAGCAGGTGGCGGGGCGGAAGGGTGCGCTTGTCCTGATGAGCGCTGGGTAAGGTGCAGAACCGTGGGCCCACTGTGTTGTGCACCTGAAACTGAGAACACTGTGTTACCTACTCTGGAATTAAACAAAAAATAAAAACAGAAAGACCAGCACTTAAAACCTAAAAAAAAATAGTAATCCATGTCCCTTCGTCACACTTAGGTGGTTGTGCAACACGTGCATTTTGATGGACTTGGAAGAACGAAAGATGATATCATCATATGCGAAATTGGAGACGTTTTTAAGGCGAAAAACCTGATTGAGGCAAGTAGTCTCCCTGCTTGGCATTGTTTGTCGTTCCCTTCTGAAGAACCCTCAGATCTCCTGTCCCAAAGCCCTGAGCTCCCACCCCGAGCCTCTCTGCACATGACCTTGCCTCGTACCCTGAAGGGAGCCTCAGTGCCCCCGAGCCGAGCCCCCCACCCCTGCGCCCTGGTGCCTCCCGCAAACCTAACCTGTGTTTGCTTCTGCCCTTCCCTCCAGCCTCTCTTGCCGCGGAGGCTGGTCCCGCCGTGTGTTCTTCACAAACGTCCAAGCACGGACCCAAGTCGGTTGCTTGCTGACTCCTTCCCTGCATGCTCTCTTGTGGGGTGGGTGCTCTGGGGTCACCCACTCCTGCTTCCTGCTATCTCCTTGGGGCCCTTGCTACGTTTACCCACCATCTGCGTCCTCTCCTTGGTGGGTGCCTTCCGTCCTCTGCCCTTGGAGCCACGTGGGAGGCAGAGTCCCCGCCAGCCTCCTGGAGGTCAGGTTCAAACAGCCCCTGTCACTACCCACGTTCCTTGATCTTACACAGGTTTGGGCCATTCTCACTTAAAAGAGAATTGCTAGTTTAAAAAAAAAAAAGATTAAAGTAATATATAAGCACAATCTTAAAAAAGCATCCAGCCATCTGGTGTTAGGGCGCTGTACTGCAAGGTAGGCATGTCCCTCCCCCGCTAGCCTCAGTCTCCCTCCCCGGTGGTCCTCTGGCTGGGGCTCCCGCGCAGGGTGAGCAGCCCACGTGTACACACGATAACCCCATTCCCCACATTTTCCTGCACCTTTCGTTTTTGATACTATATGGAGATCTGTTCACATTAACACATTTAAAGTTTTCGCCCACCTGTCCGGTGAAATACTCCGTGTCCTTGTTTTCACTGGGACTTTTTCCCCGTGAATGAGATCGAGCGCCTTTCCCAGGCTTACTAGCTGTGTACGTGTCTTGTGAATTACCTGTTGGTGTCTCCCGTTTCCCATTGGATTGTTAGGCTTTTATTAATTTGTAAGAGCTCCTGGCATAGGACAGAAGTGATCTCTGTTACTGACACGGAATACATTTCTCTTGTTCTGTTGTCTTTCGAGGTTGTTTACATCTACTTCTTCCTCAGCATTTTCTCTCCCCGATTTCCACCGATCCCACACTCCCCTGGGCTGCCTGCCCCTCTCCCCATGTCCACATTAGGCTGCACCTTCACCTTCTCTCCTGTGACCGTCCTTACATGTTGCTTTCCCATGAGGATTGTCTCCCGGGGGTTCTCACCCGCAGCCTTGGTCTCTCTACAGCCTGTGCGGTAGGACCCCTCCATTTCTGCTTCTCACCAGGCCTCCGGGTTGAGCTTTGGCCCCGATTGTGCCCCTGCCTCACGGGATCTCCGCAGACATCTCCAGCCATGTGTGGCTAGAGACAGAACTCATCGTCCCTGACTTCTCTAATGCTACTCAGAGGCGCTTAGCCCAGAGCGGAAAGTTGATTCCGCCCCCTTTCTCTCCTGCCCTCCATCCAGTCAGTGACCGTCCTCGGGCTCCACGTGTGATGTGTGTAGTCCGTCCTCCCCTGACACCATGGCCCATGCTCGACAGCTTCCCCCTCAGCTCCTGGGGCTGCTGTGAGCAGCTTCTCCTGCCTCCCTCCGCCGCTTTTGCTTTCTCCATGTTCGTGGACACCATCGTTGTCTCTGCTGAGGAAATTCTGCCCTGGCTGTCCCCTGCTAGAAACTCAGAGTGACTCCCCCTTTCCTGCAGGTCAAGCTGTAAACCATGCATATTAGGAGTCCTGCCCCACTCTGCTCCCCAGAGCCTTTCCTGCCCTGTCCTCCCTGTCCGCCCAGTAGGAAAGGCCTCCTGGCATCAGAAGGCACTGCTGTCCCTGCCGGAGAGAGAAAAAACAGCAGAGCGTGGGTTAGGAAATGGGAGCAACACAGAAACGCACAAACAACGCGGTGTCTCCTGCCCCAAACACAACCACCGTAATGGTGGGTCGACCCCTCTGCGAGGGCTCCTGCCGGGCGGGGAGCATCTTGCCTAGCGTTTTGTTTGTTTCTGTGAAGGACGGTGTTAATGCACCTGCTTCCCGCCCTTGTCCACGGTTTGTGCTTCCGAAGGGGGCTTCGCTGTTGCTTCCTGAGTGCTCGTCCGTCCCTTCACCTTTCCGGGCTCCGTGGGGCTTCTCGGTGACTCAGCAGCAGCGCTGACCCCCGGCCTGATCAGCCGGCCACCCGCTGCGTTTCTGTCCTAGACGAAGACCTTCTCTTGTGCTCTCTCACAGGTGATGCGGAAATCTCATGAAGCCCGTGAAAAGCTGCTTCGCCTGGGAATATTCAGACAAGTGGATGTTTTGATCGATACGTGTCAAGGTACCCGTCATCTCCTGGTGTCTCTCTCTACCCTCCCGTCCGTGCTGCAGGTCACAAAAGCTGAACGTGTGGCCAGACATGGCGCCTGGAGGGTTACAAAGCAAGGAGGTCTGGGTAGTTCACTGTCCCCAGGGAGGGGGTGACTGGATTTTTTCTTTTTCCAGTGTCAGGCTGAGGGAGGACAGGTGAACTGTGCAGAGGCTCTGATCTGAACCCGTGGATGGTGCAGGCATTCTGGGAGGGCTCGGAGGGAGGGAGCCCGGCTTCACTGGGATAGCCCCGCCCCGCCCGTGGCCCTGCCCAGTCCCCTCCGGCTCTTGGCGAAGGCGCCATCTGCACGTGTACTTTCGGCCGGAGGGCACCTGGAGTAAGATTTCTCTTTTCAGTGTTTGCTCATTTGCTTGTTTGTTGTTGGACTTTGCACAAGTCAGCCTGCGTAGTCGACATGTGCTTGGACTGATGGTACCTGCTGCGGGCGGGCCCTGTGCTGGGTACCAGGGAGGGACCAGCAGCAAGCAAGGCATCGACTGCTTCCCAAGGGGCTCCCGGTCCAGCAGAGCCGGGCCGGGGGCGGTGGGGGGAGACAGCCAGCCCGTCCTGCCCCCTCCGAGAGGGCAGCGACGCAGCCGTGCCAGGCAGAGCTCTGTGGTGAGCGTGTGGGTGTGCGGGATCCCGCCGAAGCCTCGCCAGAACCTGGGGAAGTGGCAGGCATTATTTTAGAACAGGTGTTTGCTCGCCGGGGAAACCGAGGCTCGGTTGTTTGACCTGCCCCAGGTCAGACGCGCGACAGAGGTGGCCCCCCCGCGACTGGGGAGCGCTTGTCCAGGAGGCGTGTCTCGTTGGCAGCGTTTCCTCTTGGCGCCCTCCTGCCTGCCGTCCCCTGGGGGGGCTTCCGTGGGGTGCCTCATTCTGGCGGCGGCCGGAATTACCCGGAAACGGGGGAGAAAGAATGGTTGGGGAACTAGAAGTAAAGCTCTGCATGATTCCGTGATGCGGGTGCCCGCTGTCATCCATCCGTCAGGCCCTCTAGAGTGTACGGTAGCGAGGACGAAGCCAGCAGATCCCACCGTGATCCCTCCCGAGGCTTCGCTGGGGTTTGTGACTTGGGACGAACGTTACCACATTAACGCAAGATGATCGCAGGTGGAAATGTGTGTGTCTGTGGGGAGGCTCTGTGGGAACGCTCTATACTTTGTGCTCGATTTCTCTATAAGCCTAAAGCTGTTGTAAACAGTAAAGCCTTAACTAAATTAAAAAAAAATGGTGCCAGGCCTCTGGCCTAGGCTGAGCCTGAGCATCGAGGAGCCAGGGTTGAGACCGCTTCCCACATGAGGCCACTGGCCCGCCAGGGCTGTGGGATCAGCCCTGCCTTTCTGGGAGAGCCCCCCCCCCGCCCCGTCCTTTGCAGAGCTCCGCCCTACCCTCCAGCACCCTGGGGCCCCTGGGCTCACCAAGGCTGCTGCCGCAGACTCAGGCCCTTGTCATCCCGTAGCTCCTGTGGCTCACGGAAAGACAGGGACAGTCCCCTCTTAACTGGTGTTGGCGTTTCCTGCTTCTCTTTCAGGGTTCCTAGAGTCCCTCTCGTCTCAGGGATTCTGTGTTTTAGCAGCAGTCGAGTTGCAGCCCTAAGTATCCTCAGGGACTCCCTAGGAGGAGAACAAATGCCCTGGCAGATAGCGGGTGCTTAAAGCACGCCGCTGGTGGCCGCTCCCTGCAGCAGAGGCCGGCTGGTTCGCCCTCTTCCGCCGCGGGAGCTAGAAGCCGGTGTTCCCCTGCAGAGGTGTATTGTGATCTTGTGGGAGGATGTTCTTGGACTTCAGAGTAGAGGGTGTGTTTGTCAGATGAAATGAACCTCCAAGTGGCTTTTTGTCTTTTTTTAGCAGTGGGACCTAGAATGAAACCGCACGCTCCAGCCGTCTTACTGCTCGATATTTTTTGTGCGCGTAGGTGATGGTGCCCTTCCAAACGGCTTAGACGTCACCTTCGAAGTAACCGAACTGAGGAGACTGACGGGCAGCTATAACACCATGGTTGGGAACAATGAAGGCAGCATGGTATGATCTGCTTCCTCCTGGCAGAGCTTGCGGTAACGAGCTCTTAAAACGCTACCGTTCTCAAAACCGACGGTCGTTTCGAGACTCTCCCCCACACCGTCATCTGTGTAGGCCAGCGCGTGGTTGCTCACCGACCTCCCCAGAACTGATGAGAACACGTTTTACTTTTTCATTTAATTTAAATTCCCGTGGCCACTGGAATTGAACTCCTCGAGTGTTAGAGGAGTTTCGGGTACACAGCAGAGCGAGTCCCCACTTCCACACGTCACCCAGGGCTCATCACAGTAAGCAGCCCCCACCTGCCCCCTCCCCATTTCACCCCACCCCCGACTGTGGTATGTTTCAGATTGTTTGAAAACAGTGATACCATCAGTGGTTGATTAGGAGTGGTTTGGAGAATGTTTGTATTAAGTTTCTTGTTCAGATGCCCTTGAATTCCAAATCTGTTGATTTTCCTGGCTTTGCAGTCAGCAAGCTAGCCTGCCCCACGCCTTCAGGTGCGCGCGCACGTGTGTGTGTGTGTGTGTGTGTGTGTGTGTGTGTGTAGGGCAGGATGTCCACTCAGCAAAAGCACGTTTTATTTTATTTATTTATTTTTTAAAGATTTTATTCATTTATTTGACAGAGATCACAAGTAGACAGAGAGGCAGACAGAGAGAGAGGAAGGGAAGCAGGCTCCATGTTGAGCAGAGAGCCTGGTGTGGGGCTCGATCCCAGGACCCTGAGATCATGACCTGAGCTGAAGGCAGAGGCCTTAACCCACCGAGCCACCGAGGCGCCCCCAAAGGCACGTTTTAGAAAGTAGAAGCAGTTACAGAGGGAAGGTCAGACCCGTAGTCTCCCGTTCTGTCTTGGGATTATGAGGCTCCCTTTGTCAGCAGAGTCTTTCTTAACACTTACCCTTCCTACCATGTAAACCGCCGCTGTTTTTCTGTTCCTCCTAGGTGCTTGGCCTCAAACTCCCTAATCTTCTAGGCCGTGCAGAAAAGGTGACTTTTCAGTTTTCGTATGGAACCAAAGAGACTTCGTATGGCCTGTCCTTCTTCAAACCACGGCCCGGAAACTTCGAGAGAAAGTAGGAAGCCAAACAGACCATTGAATATAGTGGCCTGGTTCTAAGAGTAGACGCATTAGTTGTGAAAAGACACTTGGCTGGACCAGCTGGCTGTCGTGTGTTGTCACAGCGCGCTGTAGCTTTCCTTGTGATGATGAGCCCCAGAAGTGTATTTTTTTTTCAATTTTTTTTTTTTAATTTGTTTGTCAGAGAGACAGATGGCAGAGTGGCAGGCAGAGGCAGAGAGAGAAGCAGGCTCCCCACTGAGCAAGGAGTCTGATGCGGGACTCGATCCCAGGACCCTAGGATCACGACCCGAGCCGAAGGCAGCAGTTCAACCCACTGAGCCACTCAGGCGCCCCAGAAGTGTATTTTTAGATCTGTTCATTTAAATGTGTACGAGTTATAATCTCTGTTCCAGCATCTAAAGCTCTGTCCTGTTGTCTCCTAGTTTCTCTGTAAACGTATATAAAGTTACTGGCCAGTTCCCTTGGAGCTCGCTTCGGGAGACGGACAGAGGAGTGTCCGCCGAGTACAGCGTGAGTAGCCTTTTGTCCTTCCCTTTGTGCCCTTGAATGTGAACAAGGCAGCTCTTTCGCTGATCACCCGAGTCAGCAAGCGGGGGCAGGCCTGGGCGGGCAGGCCTGTCCTCCATCTGGAGCTTGGAGCGCGGGCCTTATGGTCAGGGTCACCCTCTGCCCTTCGCCCTGCTGTGGGTTGCTTCCCGGCCGGGCGCCTCTCCACAGGCCACGTGCAAACTGCCAGGGCCAGAGGGTCACTCTGCTCCACGGTGGCCGCTCTACTCCCAGCTCGCTGTGATGCCGTGTGTCTGTCCTTCCTTGTTTGTGCTGAGGTCGATAGTTCTGGTAGCCAGCAGGGTCCACTCCACAGTGACTGGAAGCTTTCCTCATCGGTTGGCCCTTCCGTATGCCCAGCAGCATCTGACGCAATGCAGCGGATGGAACTCCTGCCATTTGACCACCGTTGGGCCTATGGTGACCCCTGCCCTCCCTCCCTTCCTCTGTATACCGTGCGGCCTGGACACGCCATGTAACAGTAGTTCCCCAGGCCCGGCCTGCGGGCCAGCAGCATGGCCTCACCCGGGAGCCAGTTAGAAATGCAAGTTCCTGGGCCCCACCTGCCGGCTGAACCAGCCTCTAGGGGAGCACACCTGGCATGTTCTCTGCATCCATGCCCTGGCACCAGGGGCGTGGAGTCCCCAGCATGGCGGAGGGTGGGGGGGAATGGCTTGGGGATGGCTCGGGATGCGACGTGAGCACTTGCAGTTCCATTTTTGGTTCTCCGTGTGTCCCCCTCTCCTCGTCTGCTGGGAGTAGCCCTCAGCGCCTTCCTGCCCCAAGCGGGATGGGGCCCGCCCGGCTGGCGCTACCCTCCCAGCCCCTCTGCCAGCAGCTCTCCAGAGGCCATTGGCAGTGAGCCCTGGTGTGCGGGCTCCTCCCCATCTTTCTCCCGTGCGCCCCTCTTATCACTGTTTTCTAAGCGTTTTATAAAGAGCAGATCTTTGGAGATCTAGAGCTAGCTAGCTGGTTTAGCCCCAGGGCATCGCAGAGGTACAAGCCATCTCTGCTGGAAGAGACCGTGGGGGAGGTTCATCGAGGAGGGGGGGGGGGCGGGAGGGACAGCACTGGGAGCTGGTGGCCCTGGGCTTGAGAGATGAGCCCCTGGAGGAAAATGGCACCATCTGGCCCCTGTCCCATCCTTGTGACCACGAACACTGAGACATGTGTCTCCTTTGGGCTGTCGGTTTCTCCTTAAGGGCCACCTGTGGGGCAGGAAGCAATGGATTGGGCCAGCCGTGCACCTCTCTCAGCCATCTGGGGGAGTAGCTGGGTCTCGTGTGGCCCTCCGTGCAGAAACGGCAGGCAAGCAAGGCTGCCCTCAGTCATATCTGCTTCCCCAGCACCTGCCGCCGTGCCCGTGGGTGCTCGGTGAGACCTGGAATTGGGGCGGGTGGCCCCGAGTTCTCACCCTGGGAGCCAGGCCAGAGGGCTATGGGGAATGCCCAGCGAAAGACCACTCCGGTCGGGTGACCTGGCTTCCACGTAGGACTCACGTCATCCTCGTACTTCCTGAGGCCACCAGCCAGTGTTCACTGTTCTGAAGCAACCCGGGTGTGCCACTGTGATAGGAACCTGAGATGGGCAGGCCTGACTGCGGGGCCAGAGGGTCGGGGCAAGAGGCAGGAGCCGCTTGCCCTGGGGGTCACGTGACTCGGGCTTCTGGCTGCAGGAAGGATGCTCTTCACCCTGAGCACGCCACCTCCTCCCGCTTCCCTGGGGCCTGATGGTGTCTCTGCTGTCACCCATCCTGAGTTTGGGCCGGGGACTGGGTGGGGCGGGGCAAGCATCAGGTCACAGAGCCGGGAAAGCAGCCTGTGGGTTACAGAGCTCTGCGCCGGTCACCTGTCTCCTCGCCCTGAGACTGTCACTTTGAGCAGGATCGTCGCTTTCTCGCCTTCTCCTTCCCTCCTTCTGTTCCCCACCTTCCCTTTTCCTCTTTCCTGCCCACCATAAAAAATATATATATATATATCTTGGGTGTTTAATTAGAACGAGATATCTGTGCCTCGTTCTGAAGCCTGATTGGGGACGACTCCCCGTGGGTACAGCACGGAAAGGCTTATTGTCCCCTCGTGTCCTTGCAGTTTCCCATATGGAAGACCAGCCACACCGTCAAGTGGGAGGGCGTGTGGCGGGAGCTGGGCTGCCTCTCCAGGACAGCGTCCTTCGCTGTCCGGAAGGAGAGCGGGCATTCGCTGAAGTCATCTCTTTCGGTAAGCGTTTGGCTACGGCATAGTTCTATGCGTTGGGAGAGCAGCCTTCGCCAGCAACGGGACGGACCCAGCAGGGTCACGGGTTGGGTGGCTGCCGGCGGCTTTGTGAGTTTCTGGGCCCCGGCCCCGTCTTACTCTGTGGAAGCGTCGTCAGTGGAGACGGGAAGATGTGCTTGAAGCCAGCGGGGTTCGCTTAGGTCAGGATCAAGCTCCTTAAGAGGACAGGCCCAGTGACAGGTCGTCATCTCCCCGCCGGTGACCGTGAATTTTCTGCCCCACCCTCTTCGTTCCCTCACCCGTGAATTAGGGACCAGGAGCTACCTTCCCAGAGGGCTTTTCGGAAGGGCAAGTGCTGTGGGGGGAGGGGCTGGGCACGGCCTGTGGTCAGCGCCCAGGCGGTGCGTCTTCTTACCTGACGCACCAGCCGGGAGTGAAGCACCAGATGCATGTTTCTTTCAGCACGCGATGGTCATCGACTCGCGGAACTCCTCCATCTTGCCCAGGAGAGGGGCTCTGCTGAAAGTTAACCAGGTAGGACTCCTTCACCTGCGTGCGACCTGCTGGCGCCGTCACCCCAGAGAGGGGAGAGTCCCGCACGGCAGGCACATTTTCTATCTTGAATGCTTTCCTTTAATTATTCTGGATTATTCTAATTATTCGAGATTGTTCTAGAATGGCTTGCAGGGGTTCCGGTCCCGTGTGAGGGTCCTGGCTCTGGAACGGCTCCATGTAGTGCAGTGGTCTGCCCCCACAGAGCGGAGGAGGGAGAAAGTTCTGGCCTCTGGGGAGGGGTCTCTCCCTAGGTGGGGAGGAAAGTTGAGAGTAGCCTGAACGAACCCCTCGGTCACCGGTACGACAGCACCTCCAGGCAGAGAGGGTAACTCGTGCGCCATAGGGTCCCTGGCGTGGAGGCCGGCTGGGGGCGGGGCACCCTGGTGCTCTGTCGGCCCCAGCTTCAGGATCGCAGGACCAGTTAGAAATCAGATTTTTGTATCGAATGTGCCCGATTGTGCAAGATTGGCTAATTCTTTTTTACCAAGGCTGAGTAGGCCACACAAGCCGTATCACGCGGCAGAATGTTCCCGTGGCCAGCGTCTCTCACCCACAATGGGGGTAACGTGACATACTCCGCACGGTCCGTGTGTTTGAGGACGCTGCGTGTGTGTCAGTCCCCGGGACCACTAGAAAGAACAACTAGAGTAACAACCAGGACGGAGCTTCCAGGGGACAGACAGGAGCCATCTCCTGCCTTTCTAAAAACACAAAACAACAAAATTAAGTAGTACTTGGAGAGACGTGGTTTTGGAGCTGGTGTGGGGAGTCTCTCTGCTCTGTTTGGACATGTGGATCGCTTGCCGACAGGAGCTGGCCGGCTACACCGGAGGGGACGTGAGTTTCATAAAGGAAGATTTCGAGCTTCAGTTGAATAAACAACTTATATTCGATTCGGTGAGTATCCAGCCAGCACGCTCCCCTGTGTTTTTGTCCCTCGTTTTTGGAAACTCAGTTCCTGGGGAGAGAAAAAGCACCCTCTAGAGGGTTAGTGCCTGAAACTGAAGTGCTCGATCTTTTCAGTTCAGCCGGGATGGAGGATACTGTGGGGAGAAGCGATCACTTTTCTCTTCCAGAGGAGCCTGTCGGTCGTTTTACGTGGAATGCCAGGAGAGCCCTTTCCCCATTTGTCAGCTCGGGGCCTCTGTGGAAACGTGTCTGGAGGCCAGAGGAATGCACCTCCTTTCCCCATGAGGTCCCTTCCATAGAAATTCCAAGTCTTCACCTTATTTTGCTGACTCTACAGGGCCCTGTGCGCTTCTGGGAATTTCCTTTTAAGTCTTTAATCCAGTTTGGTTTGGTTTCTCCTGATGTGCTCAGGAATGAGGAGTAAGTGACCTGATTCTCACGGAGGCACAGGAGCCCCTGGCTCGTTCTCCAGGCCTCCCAGAGCCGGGGTGACTGGGGACTGCTCTCTTGTCCCCCCATGACACACACCCCGCCTATGCTCTTCTCTACCACAAAACCCAGGGCGAGGAGTGAGCTGTCATGAAATGTACGCTTGTCGACTTCTAACGTCACTTGTCACTGGTCCCAGTCAGTCCTGGCGTCATCACTCCTTGAATCTGCTTCCTGCCTTTCCCCCACCACTGCTGGTCCAGAGGCTCGCACGTTGTCCAGTCCTCGAGCTCCTCCCGGTCCCCTCCCCAGCCCTCGCCACCGTGCTTGATGCTGTCCTCTGGACTCCATCACGACTGTGTCCTCCTTCCACGCGTCCGCTTCCCCTTCACGGGGTCCTGTTGCGGCTGCCACACTCCCACCGTGCGAGCTCTCCCCTCGATTCTCGTGGAGGTGGTCTGCGCCGCCTCTCCCCCTGGAGGACCCCGCCCGCCCGTGGCCGCAGCTTCCGTCCGTGTGCGCGCTCCCTCGGTGCCAGAGTCCTGTGCTGCCAGGCGTTTCCGCTCTGGTCCTCGGGGACACGTGACATTCAGTGTGTCTGAAACCAACTCTTACTTCCCTCGCGAATCCATACCCTGCACCTGGGCTCCCAATTCCACTGGCTTGAGCGGCTGTTCGCCAGCTGCCCTTGACCCCCGGAACTGCTCGGAAGAGTCCGGACTCAAGGCCGCCGGGCACCCGGCCTTGCGTCTTCTGTCACTCAGGGTCACTCAGACCCCGTGCTTCGCTTTCTCACCTTGGTGGTGAAGTCCCTTTCTGGTGCATGTCTGCTCCCCTCCTCCTCCCACTGCAGACCTGCCGGTCCCCGACGTGCGGGCCTTCGCAGTACGGCTCTCCCGCGTGCGGCTGGGGCTGCTGGCGTCGCACACGGTCCTGGGTCTCGTCTTTCTCCCCCTCTCCCTGTGCTTTGGCTCTGCTAAACTCCTTCTCGTTTCCTGAAAGGACGAGCCTCTCCTACTTCCGGGCACTTGTACTTTGTCCTCTGCTGGCTCCAGGGCCCTTCCTTCAGCTGTTGGCTGGCCCCGCGTTCCCTGCCTTTTTAAGACTTCGGCATCGGGGGCACCTGGGTGGCTCAGTGGGTTAAAGCCTCTGCCTTCGGTTCAGGTCATGATCCCAAGGTCCTGGGATCGAGCCCCGCATCGGGCTCTCTGCTCAGCAGGGAGCCTGCTTCCTCCTCTCTCTCTCTCTGCCTGCCTCTCTGCCTACTTGTGATCTCTCTCTGTCGAATAAATAGATAAAATCTTTAAAAAAAAAAAAAGACTTCGGCATCGGCGTGCCTCCTGTAGCACTCCTCTGACCTCCCAGGCCAAGACCGGGGCTCCCGCATGTCCTTCCAGTCCCTGTGCTCTTTGGGATCTGCTCATCGTGCACCCACTCACCTCCCCATCCGCCCCGCACATCTCCGTCCGCCGCCCGGCCCCGTCTGGGCGTGAGCACTGCCTCAGTCGGTAAAGCAGGGTTCCCGCTCCCTCACGTTCTGGTTTAGCGAGACCCAGGAGCAAGCCCGTGTGTGCTCTGTTGAGCAGGTGACAAGTGGTGGGAAGACGCCAAAACAGTAAAGAGGAAGTGGCCCAGAGCGGGTGCGGGTCTACTGCAGACAGTCGGGGAAGCTTTCGATGGGGCGCCGCCCGGAACCCGGTCAGAGAGCCCGAGGTGGGCTGTCCGGGCCGCAGCTACAGCTCGTTCCCGGATGAGCCAGGGGGCTGCCCTGACCGGACAGAGTGAGGAGACGGACAGTTCGGGGAGGACTGAGGAGGGACCAGATAGTGGAGAGCTTGGGGTCCCTGGTCGAAACTGGTCTCTGTTTGGAGGCAGGCCCTGTGTGGCGTCACCATTGGGGCCAGTGGGGGCGCCTGGAGGGAAGCAGGAAGGGCTACAGGCCTCCCCGGGCTGCTGAGGATCCGGGGCTGCGGGACAGAGCTGTTGCCCCGCAGCCGGAAGGTGTGCGTCTCCCCCTGTGCTCAGCCTCGCCCCGTGTGGAGGCGGGGGGCTGCCCCGCGTTGGAATGGAAGCCGCGGAAGCCCTGCCTTGCCCAGGCGTGGGGCTGGGTGTGTGCTCGTGTTTGCTGTGTTTTCATGGGAAATTTGAAGTCTCTGGTTTTAAAAATATCCACAAAACACCGTCAACCACGGCTCCTCAGCCACACAGTCCCCCGTTCCCAGCCTGTAGCCCCTGCGCTCTGACCTAGGGCTCCGCACCAGAGGGCCCGCAGCCAGACCTCAGTGCGCCGGCCAGTCGCGGGGCAGGAGCGCCCAAGAACACGGCTGTCGGCTTGTGTCTCCGCAGGTTTTCTCAGCGTCTCTCTGGGGCGGGATGTTAGTGCCCATCGGTGAGAAACCGTCCAGTATTGCGGACAGGTGAGGAGGGGCGAGTGAGTGGGTGACTTGCCAATGCTCGCCTTTGGCTCTTTTGGGTTGTTTCCTTATAACTTATTTTAGAGAAGCTTCACTGTTTAGGAGAGCAGATATTTCAAATTTTATTTCAGTTTTTTTGTTGCAGATAACTTCAAAATATCCAATATACTTCATAGTTATGTGTTTTGCTTTTTTGAGGGACAGGGAATTAACTTCATGATGTGGAAAATCTTACATTCTCTTCTGAGCATGAAGGAATACAGTTCACAGGCATAGGAGGAATATAGACAAACAGGGCACCGGGGGCCTCAGTGGGTTAAAGCGTCTGCCTTCGGCTCAGGTCGTGATCCCAGGGTCCTGGGATCGAGTCCCGCATCGGGCTCTCTGCTCAGCAGGGAGCCTGCTTCCTCCTCTGTCTCTCTGCCGGCCTCTCTGCCTACTTGTGATCTCTGTCTGTCAAATAAATAAATAAAATCTTAAAAAAAAAAAAAAGAAATACAGAGAAACATTTAAGGAAGTAAAAAAAAAATCCTGCTCAGTGAGAAGCAGAGGTGAGATTTGGGACGATTTCCTTTGAGTCTGTTTTTTGTGGCTTTGTGCACGTGCGTATGTGTAAATTTACACACACACGCCTGTATCAAGTTGTTGGTATACTGCAATCTGCATACACTTTTGTGTTCTCTCTGCTTTTGATTTTTTTTTAATTTTTAAAATTTTGTTTAAAAGATTTTATTTTTAAAGTGATCTCTGCTCCTGGTGTGGGGCTCGAACCCACAACCCTGAGATCAAGAGTCACATCCTCTACCCGCTGAGCCAGCCAGGTGCCCCTTTGTTCTCCCTGCCTTTTAAAAAGTTGTGAAGAAATAAAGAGTAAACCCATTCAGCAAGTCGTGAGAAATTGTTCAAAAGCCGCATTTTAATTTTTCGTTACTCGCATATAAGTAACCCTGTAAGCTCGACTCTGTCACGTTTTGCTCACTTTCTTTTTTCTTTTTAAGATTTTTATTTATTTATTTGACAGGGAGGTGGGAAGCAGGCTTCCCGCTAAGCAGACAGCCCAATGTGGGACTCGATCCCAGGACCCTGAGATCATGACCTAAGCCGAAGGCAGAGGCTTAACCCACTGAGCAGCCAGGCGCCCCTCACTTTATTTTCTGAGGAGAGATTCCTAAATGTGAAAGTGCTGTCCCAATATGAACGTTTTTTCAAAGCTTCTCAAGATGTTGCAGGAGACTACTTTTTAGAAAACCTATAGCGATTTATACTCTTATCAGCAGAGGATGAAATCGTGTTTGTTGGCTTTGAAATACTAATAATTGTTCTTGAGGGCAAGAAACATTTTTTCTTTTAACCTTGCATTAGTTAAAATGTTTTAGTTTAAACTAGTTCAGCCTCGTTCATGGGAGACTCATGGGAGACGGTTTGGAAGTGTAAGAACGTTTTGTTTGTAAGCTCTAGGTGAAGCTCTAAGAATTTAATTTGCAGAAATACATTTATAAACATGCAGAGGTTCATGTACAAGGATGTCCGTCGTAGCATCGTTGAGAAGAGCAGGAATTTGAAAACTGCCAACACAGGGATTATTAAGTTCAAGGACAGGCATTCAGAGAGACTGTAATGATGAGCGAGAATGAGGTAGACGTCTACGAGTCAAAACTGTCACGTGCTCACGTTGAGCAGATTGCTTTTGAACCTGGCAGAAGCTCCCCTGCGCGTGTCTGTTTGCGTGGATGGCACCGAGGGGTCTAGAAGTTCAGCCACCAACCCAGTGACAGCAGTCCGCTCTGGAGATGGGCAGGCAGTGGGCAGATGAGGGAAGGAGGCAAGGACTTCTTTTTGTGCTTCCTGGATCATTTTAATCATTTCCAGAGAATATTGTGTGATTTATCATTTCTTAAAAAAAGGAAATGGAGCTTGCTGTTTGTTTCCATAATGTTAATGGGGCATTCAGAAAGGGACTACTTAGAAATCCCAAATGTTAAAAACACATTTATAGACTTTTAAATTCAAGTTCAGATGAATACATCTGGTGGTAGGAAATTGGGAGAAACAGCGCCCCGTTACCCCCCTGCACTGTTGCGGGAGTGTGGACTGCTCCCTGCAGCCAGCCGTGGCATCGGTCAGGGGACACCGCTGGGGGCAACCCCACTGGAAAGAGGACACTCTTCTTCCCTCATTTGATTTAGTTATTCAGTACTCAGCATGGCCTAGGGTCGACTTCCAGCAAGGTGTTAGGTTTCACAGAAAGCGGATGGGCTTTCTAAGTAAGTGTTAATTTATGCCTTTAATTTTGTTCACATACCCTTCTAGAGAGTGTGATAACCCAGTCCATTAGGAATATACGAGGAATTCATTTTTTTAATTGTAATAATTTTTTCTAATTATATGCTCACTGTAGAAAATAAAAAAAAAACATTTAGAGTAACAATAATTTTATTTTGGGGGGCGTCTGGGTGGCTCAGTGGTTTAGGCCACTGCCTTCGGCTCAGGTCATGATCTCAGGGTCCTGGGATCGAGTCCCACATCGGGCTCTCTGCTCGGCAGGGAGCCTGCTTCCTCTCACTCTCTCTGCTTGCCTCTCTGCCTACTTGTGATCTCTCTTTGTCAAACAAATAAATAAAAATCTTAAAAAAAAAAAAAATTTATTTTGGTCTGTTTTCTTCTAGTATTATTTTCCTCTTTTTGTAAAATCAGGATCATACTATTAAATAATTTTTATCTTGTCTTTTTTTAACTTGACATTGCGTGTGAACACATTGGAGGCCATTTTATAACAGAGCTGTTACATAATTCTCACGGATGGCGGATAATTTCTTTGTAGTAAACAGTCCGCATGTCCCTCTTTTCTAAAGAAGGGTCTTTAGTTGTGTCTTTTCTGTCACTTACATCCCCAGAAGCTTGAAGTGTTTAGATTTTGGTTTAGATTTTTATGAAAGTCTCTGTACTCCAGTTCCTCCTCCCAGTCCTTAAAAGTTCTGCCATGGGACAATGTTGGCGACAACCCAGTACCAAACATGAACCTCACTTGTGTGTTTTCTGCGCTTTCACCGTGTTTTGTAGTTTCCACCTGGTGGCTTTCTTCTGACCTCTGCCATTCCATTGTAGGTTTTACCTCGGAGGACCGACCAGTGTGCGCGGGTTTAGCATGCACAGTGTGGGGCCACAGAGCGAAGGTGAGTCTTTCCCCGCAAGCCCGTCACGCCAAGATGAGGGTCACATCTCATTTGTGAAAGCGTGGACCCTAGAAGCTTGGACAGCGGAGTGGGGAGGAGGTCAGGGGCACCTTCCAGAAGCCTCACCAGTAACATAAACAGTAAACACGGATTTTGTAGGTTGTGCGGGTCATACTGTGTGTTCTCATGATGGGGCCGGGGGGGAGCTGGGAAAAAGAAAGTGTGGTCAGAAAAACCAGAAGGAGAAAACACGTTTGCAGAACCGGGCTGATGGAAAGCTCGTGTGTAAGTGGGCTTGCTCGGTTCCCAGTGTCCTGGCCCAGGGTAGCTATGCGTGTTTCAGTTACCACAGTGACAGACGTCGTGTTTCACCGCACGGAATCGGCCCCTAAGGCCGCACTTACCACGCAGCAGGCGTGGACAGATACCTGTCCAGGGAACTGTAGAAAAATGAAAAAATTAGATCCAAGCGAAGAGTGCCCGGCTCCGGCCTGCGACCTCACTGCCCAGCGACAGCAGTGAGGCTCGTCTCTGTTTAAGCAGGCTCGTCTCTGCGCTGAGTTTGGTACTTTCCCGGCTGTGTCCTGACCTGCTTCTCCCACCGCCCTCAGTAACGCACATGACAGAGATTTTTACGGAGTGAGCGCTCCATCATCTTTAATGACCGTTTATTTCATCTTCGTGAGCTCCTGTAACTTGGCTGGACTAACAGATGGCTGGTGAGAGCAGCTGTAGGTGTACAGAAAAGCTGGGCCGAGAGCACCCGAGTTTCCGTGGACGCTGCCCGAGTGTCCTCTGTGATTGGCGTCTTGCGTTAGGCAGGCCCACTCGTTGTCGCTGTGAGCCGGTATCGGCGTGTGACTACTAAGTGCACCCACGGTTATCTGCTCGGGCCCTCTGTGCTCTGCGGTTCCGTGTGGCCCAGACCCCCCATGTCAGCACCTTACTGATTCTCTGGCTGCCCTGCCCATGTGCTCCTCGGACTCCTCCCTTCCCACCCCGCCCTCTGTCTGACAACCCCAAGCTGCTCCTTCTGCCCTTGGTCCTGCCTTTTCCAGAGTATCACATAGCTGGAACCCTACAGTATGTGCCCCTTTCAGCTGGCCTCCCTGAGCAGCAGGCATGTAAGATTCGTCCTCACATGTCAGCAGGAGTCAGCAGGAGGGCTCCTGTTTCTAGATCGCTGAACGACACTCCGTCGTGTGACTGTACTGCTCTCTGCTTATCCATTCACCTCCCAGGGAAGACCGTCTCGGTTGTGGACATCCAGTTTTTGGCAGTCATGAGTAAGGCTGATACAAACATTCACGTGCGGGTTTTCGTTTGGACATAAAGTTTCAGCTCATTTGGGGAACCGGAAGTTAGGCGGTTGCTGAATCGCATGATAAAGTTGTATGATCGTTATAGGAGATTGCCAGGCCATCTTCCAAAATGGCCATAACGTTGTGCATTCCCGCCAGCAGCGAATCGGAGAGAGAAAAATTCTGTCATTTTTCATGGCTGCATGTTTCATCTTGTTGCCAAAGTGGCATCTTTTTAAACCAAATCTCAAGTGTCTGACATTTAGGCTTTCTCTTTCCTTATGATTATAAAACAGCGTATCTGAACAACCCGGTGAGTCTTTGTGCTCATCTCTAAGTTTTACTTTATAACGTAACTTCTAGATGCGGAATCCCTAGATCAAAGGGTTTGCAAAGTTTTGAAGCTTTATGTTGTTCTCTGGAAAGCCTGTTTCAGTCATTCCTGTTTCCTGGATCCCTCTCTGACAGTTCGCGTTCTATCTGAGGCATTTCCACATGTTCTTCAAATCTTCAGAACATCATTTAAGTGTTTGCACGCCATTCCATTATAAAGTGTCCTACCCTGATTTTCCGAACTATTTTTTGAACATCTCTGTTGGCTCCATTTTATGATGACTTCCCAGTGCATAAATTGTTGTACGTAACACACATTTCTTGTCACTTGTTTTTAGACTGCTTTTTTAGCATGTCATTTATTTTTTAAGTGAAGTCACGTCTTAGGGATAGTTTTGTTCTTTTTCCCTTGTAAGGAAGTAGTATATAGTGACTATGTGGCAGTGTAGGAGTCTGCCATGTGCCTGAAAATTAAAACGCGACAATGTTCTACTTAGTACCGTGCTAGGCCATCGGTAAGACACTCTGGGCAGGAGCGTAAATTATATCCCCTTTAGCGAAAGCAGTTTGACAGGGTGTATCAGGATCCTGAAGTACATGAGCTCAATAATAATAGCTCCAAGCTGAACACTAGAAACCCAAAGGCCCATCAACCTAGAATGGGCAAATACATAGCGGCATCTTCACACCGTGGACTGTTCTGTAGTGAGGCAGGTGAGCGAGGTTAGAGCCGCGGGCTGAACACGCCCCGAACGAGTGTCCGAAACGTGCAGGACCAGCAACAGCAAGGCCAGCCCCAGAGGAGGCATCAGGTACGACTGGGCCCACATGAAGCTTCGAGACGGGCGAGAATGATCCGCGCTGCTGGCCGGCGGGGAGGGGTTAGCAAGGAGAGCAGAGTCTCGGGGCTGCGTGGGCCCGAGTCTCAGTCTGGGTGCTCGCGGTGCAGGTGTGCGGTCCCTGTAGGGACTGTACCGAGCAGTGGACTTAGGACGCGCGCTTTCCGCTCTCCCGTACGTGGACTATACTGCAGGACAAGGCTTTAAATGTGCGTGTGCAAGGAGACTCATGACAGACTGACGGACGCTCACAAGAAATTAGACACCAGTGTGACAGTAGACAGGATTAGAAGTGTGGTACCCGTGGGATGATTCAGGCATCTCAGTCACACTTCCAGGGGCACCTGGGTGGCTCAGTCGGTTCTGGCGTCTGCCTTCAGCTCGGGTCGTGATCCCACGGCCCTGGAATGGACCCATCGGGCTCCCTGCTCGGTGGGAACCTGCTTCCCCCTCTGCCTGCTGCTCTCCTGCTTGTGCTTGGTCTCTCTCTGACAAATAAATGAATAAAATCTTTAAGAAAAAAAATTCAAATCACATTCCCAAACAATAGACGATATTAGATGATGGTGTGTATGACGTATGACACTATTAAACCAGCTTCTTTAAAGCAGGACTAGAGTGTGTATTCACGTATGTACATGTGCGATGACTCACACTTTTTTGTTCTCAGTTATCATCACACTTCACTGGATGAGAGGCACCAGCATGTTAGCTGACGATCTCCGAATAGGAGAAATTAAGGGATACTTTCCCTTTTTTCTACTTCCCTTCACTTACCAGATTTTCTACAATGAGTGTATTGCTTTCATGACCAGAGTAAAATAATGATTGTATTTAATAAGATTATTTAAGAGGTCAGTGGTTCCTGGGAAATGAAAAGCAAACACAGTTGATCTGTTACTTGTCCACTTTTATTCCCTCTAGAACTTTGGTACTAAAACAGGGACTGAGGAGACGGCTGATCTTGAGGTGAACAAGCAGGTTATTCCGTGAGGTCAATCTTGGAGAAAACTCAGTTTTCTTCGTTATGATCCATCATTTTGTATTAGCGAAAATGAAGACGCTTTGTAAATAGTATTTTGCAACAAAGTACGAACATTCAGGGCTATTTTGTTTTCTTGTTGCTTCAGCGTCATCTCTATTCATAGTTAAAATGGACCGGATAGGAGCATTTTTTAAAGAAATAATGCATTTATATACTCTCAGCCGATGGTCACATTGAATTTTGGCAAAAAGTAACCTTTTGCAAAAACAGATCCACCCTAAGTGGTCATGAACTTTCAAAAACGAGCCTTTTCCCTGGACACGTTGAGGGCGGACGCTGCTTCTTTACCCGGCGGGCAGTAGACATTCTGTGCCTTTTGATGAGTAGCGTGTACAGCCCTTTCCAGAAACTGCAGAGGCCCGTTCTGCATGCTGCCTCCTGTCCCGTGGCCCTGAAGTGGTTGCCGAGGACGCCACCTGATCGGCCAGGCGGCCGTGATCTGGTCATCTGCAGTCGTGGACAGGGGGACGTCCATGAGCTCACTTGTTTTATCCCAGCCATTTTACAGTCCTGATAAATTTCTAACGGCCTTCTTTTATAAGCTACACTAGCATTTTTCTTTCCAGTGAAAGTTTATATAAACAAGCCAGGTGAAAAAGAAAGACTTCAAAGTGAGGCTGACCCCAGGAGCTAGACGGGCCCCCCTCACGGAGCCCGGGCACGGTGTGATCCGCTCGCGGCCCACGTCTCACCAGTGGAGCGTGGGGGACTCGCGTGTGGTTCCAAATCCACAAGCCTCTGTCTTGTTCTGCACCTGTTCCCGACTAGGCGACTACCTGGGCGGAGAGGCGTACTGGGCCGGCGGCCTGCACGTGTACACACCCCTGCCCTTCCGGCCGGGCCAGGGCGGCTTCGGGGAGCTGTTCAGAACACACTTCTTCCTCAACGCCGGCAACCTGTGCAACCTCAACTACGGTAAGACCCCGGTTGCCCGACACCGTCCGGCGCTCTTGGCCTCGTGTTCCTAGTGCGGCGCCCGAGCAGCTGCCCGCTGGTTAGATGACGGCGTCGTTAGGATCAGAGAACGGGCCTCCCTTTCTCCTACAGCGCCTGATAAGGGGAGCAAAGTCATTGAATGAAACACACATGAGAAAGCGTTATCAGAGGTGGTCTAGCAAAATCCGCTTACCCGCTCACACGACAGATGTGTCTGTCTGCGCCGCCTGCTCTCCGTGGGGCGTTATGACCCCCAAGCTGACTTAGGTTTGCCTCTCCCTCAAGGGGCTCGGGGCCAGAGGAGAGTCACGGCCAATGCCTCCAGCCAGGGGGACTTGAAGAGGTATCTGGAGCGCTGTGCAGAAGACGAGGCCCCCAGCCTGCAGCGTGGAGCTGGGCTTCCCGGGTGGCCGGGTGTGGGAACAATGCCATTCTAGGCAAAGGGGACAGAATGGGCCAGGCCCAGAGATGGCTTCTGGCGTACTGAGTGGGAAGTCAGCTCCCCAGCCCTCCCTTGATTCCAGTCCTGATCCCCCTTCATGCATTCTCCTTGAACGTCCAGGCCCGGCTTTAAATGCCCCTGAAGGCCACACAGTAAGGCGGAGAGCCAGGGCTTGTGTGAGGACAGCTCTGTGAGGGGCTCCACACTCTTGGTCACATCCTCTTCTCTCTCTCCAGGGGAGGGCCCCAAGGCTCACATCCGGAAGCTGGCCGAGTGTATCCGCTGGTCTTACGGTGCCGGGATTGTCCTCAGGCTCGGCAACATCGCCCGGCTGGAGCTGAATTACTGTGTCCCCATGGGCGTGCAGAAGGGGGATAGGTAGGTGCTAGGGGTTTTTCTCCCGGGTGCATTGCACCGTCTAGCGATTTCGTTTTCTTGCAGACGTGGTTAATCGTTTTATCGGTGGCTTTAAGAATCCAGGTTGGAGGAGAAATTGAATAGTCTGCAAAATCATAAAAGCAGAATTTTCTCCGTTGGGTTTTTTCTCCATCCAGTTTGGAGGAAGAATGTAACATGTTCCCCCACCTCATTCTCGTTGTACTCATTGTCGCCAAGTCATGGGGGCCCCTCCGCAGGTCCGGCCAGAGGAATCGAGGAGGCATTATGGATCCTGCTTGTTAAAAATGGAATGAGGTATTTCTGGTGGGTGACTTTACAGGCCAGGAACTCAGAATTGGAGGGGACAAGGCTTTGCTCCTGGCCACAGAGGACTCATTCCCCAGAGCCTTCTCTTGGGAGCAGAGGAACCTGCCGGCCTGGCCTTTCTTCCCCAGTCCTCTTACTGAGCAGGATTTGCGAAATATGGCCTGAGGTCATTTGCAGTTACAGAAATTCCACTCCTTGGTTTAGCTGGCATCCGTCGTATGCATTTTGAGAAATGCGGAAATAGTGTCTCGGTCCGTATCAGGTGGGGCCGCCCTAACAGAACACCGCACACTGGGGGCCCGACCTGCAGACGTGTGTGTCTCGCGGTTCTGGAGGCTCCGAGTCCCGGACCAGGATCCTGGCCAGTTCGGTTCCTGGTGAGGGCTCTCTTCCCAGCTTCTTTCCGTGTCCGCACGTGGCGAAGAGAGAGCGAGCCAGCTCTCTGATGTCTCTTCTGACAAGGACGGGGACCCCACCGTGGGGACCCCGCCTTCATAACATCTGAATCTGATGAACCCCTAGAGGCCTCCCCTCCGAATACTGTCTCAGGGTCGGGGCTTTCACATGCGAGTTCTGGGGGGACGTCAGCATTCTGCCCGTTCGCAGCGTCTGTATTCTCCCTCGTTATTTTCACGCTAATGCGTTCAGGGCTCTAGGCTGTATTTTTTTCCTTTTGGCGTTCTGTCTGCACTTACGTGGCCACCAGGCGGTGGTGCTGGCTGAGTCACAGCCCCAGTCTCAAGCGTGACGCTGGAGTTTGTTCTCACTGAAGGAAGAACGGTGCTGCTTTTCCTCCCGCCGTCTCCTGCCTGGGTGTGGTGGGTGGTGGTGCCTGGTACGGGGCGGCTGCTGCGGCGGGCTTTTAAGGAAGCTCCAGCTCTTAGGTGCGGCTCGGGAATCTGTCGTCCAGATCGCTTACAGGGATGCAGTCCCTGGCACGTGCGCCTCAGTCTGTACCCGGGAGGCTGATTCTGGCCGCTGGGCTGCCCTGTCTCCCAGTGACATCCGCGCCGCCGACCCTAGCCACTACTCTGATCGCCGTTGACTCCCCTTCACCCCGTGCCTGTTATCCGCACAGAGCCGGAGCTGGAGAGGGTCTGGGTGCACAGACTGTGCGGGAACCCAGCTGTCCACACGGGGTCTCAGCTCAGCCGCTCTGCGGCTGTGTGACCCAGGGCGAGTGACCCAACCCCTCTGGGTCTCAGTTTTCTTGCCCAGAGAATGGGCACTCGTGACCACACCTGAATGAACCCATGCGCGGGAAGCCCTTAGAACCGTGCGCAGCGTTTTGTCGGTAAATGTCGGTGCCTGCTCGTGTTGTGGCTCCTGGCGGACTCACTGGGGCCCTTTTCACTTAGGAAGCCAAGCGCGTTCCCTTCGGAAACATTGTCCCTCGGCTTCTGATTGGCTGCCCCTGGCTGTGTTTGAGATGCGCCACAGATGGGATGTCGTTTCCCGATTTCAGAGATAATGAAATGTGAAAACGGCATTTTTCTCCTAGAGCGAGGTTGGCGCTTTAGGTAACTTTGTAGCAGCTTCTGCACACGTTTACCCGTGTAACCGCTCCCGGGTAAGTGAGCCGAGGGTGGCAGGCTGCGCTCTGCGAAGCCGTGTTCCCACGGCTGGAGAGAGTGTGGGTCTCCCTGGCTCACCCCCGCCCCCGGGTGCTAAGTGGGAGCACCAGAGGGGCGGGTGTCCCCAGGGTGAAGTCAGATGTGGGTGCCGAAGCCCCTGGAGCAGGCGCTTCTCAAATCATAACATGCCCCTGGCTCTGCAGGGGGTTCTGGAAAAGGCAGACCCGCCCGGGTGCGGGGTGACCTGCAGACACCGCATTCCTGACGCGCTCCTCAGGAAGGCTGATGCTGTGGACCAGCCCCCCTCGGAAGGAGACCGACCCGTGTCCCTTCTGAGAGCAGTTACAGCGTTCTGCGGAGGGACAGCGATCATTCGCATTGACTGAACGCGTGCCCCGTGTGAGGCCCCTAGCTAAGCCCTTGACGCCATTCTGGAAGCCTCCCAGCCGCTCTGTGCAGGGGAGGGTGTCCCCCTCTCGCAGACGAGGACGGCAGCCTCGGCGGGGTCCGCGGTCAGCTCGGCAGCAGGACCAGGCCTGGCTGAGGCCGGACCTCGTGCGTTTGCCTCCGCACCAAAACCACGCGAGCACCGAGCACCGGCACCTGCACCTCTTCTGAGAGCCCGGACGTGGGGGTGCGGTGCTCCTCGCAGCCCGCGCCGCTTTCTCGGCGCCTCGGGCGTTAACTGCGGAAAGAGAAAAGTCATCTCCTTGATCGTCTTCTGGAAGATCTTCTTCCTCAGACTTGAATTCCGTACGCACTTTCCCGTCTCGGAGATCGTACAGGCCGTTTCCACGACGATCGATCCGTTTGGGTTAACTGGATCAGAATTAGTGCAAGTTAGTAAGTAAATGCAGTCTAGGTATTCTTTATTACGAAGGAAACTACAGCACCTGTGGCTTTATAGCCGTGACTGTCACGGAGTGATCGTCAACCACGGAGAGCTGACTGCTACCCTCTCGGCCGGCTTCAGCGAGCAGCAGGCCCAGCCCTGCCCTGTCCCTGTGTGTCCCCCCGCCCATGTGACTTGGGGCCCGTCCCTGGGGCTGTGGGCCTCCTGTCCTTCAGCTCAGCCCGCGGCTGCCGTCCCCATGGCTGCAGCGTTGTTCCAGGCCACTGGATGTCGCTGTGCTCCGAGGATCCCTGCCCGGCTCCGGAGCCCCGCATCTTTCCCGCGATTCGGAGTCCTTGCGGAGAACACTTGCTTCCGTTCACCTGTCAGCTCTGCTCTCTCTAAACGGGAAGAATCTGTTTCAGAGACGAATTTCAGATGTGGCTTGCTCTGGAAGGAGGAAGCATGCCATGCACGCGGTATTTAAAGGCCAGAACACAGGGAAGCCCCTCTGCCCCTCCAGCCGGGCTCTGCTCTGGGACCCGGACCGTGCTGCTCCCCGCAGAAGCGTTTTGTGTCCAGCGTCCCCCACGCGGGGTCCGCCTGGTTACCCTTGAATGTGGGACTGGCTTTGACTCCGTGCGTGGCTGTGTTTGAAGCGTCACCATCAGACTCGGAATTGTGTGAAGTTCGGGAGACATTGTGAGAATTTGATCTTCGTTTCGGAAATCAGGCAGTGGCAGGACAGGGTTATGTGTGTGAGATGTGCCTGTGGATTCCTCCCACTCTTAACGCAGACGCGCTCCGATTAGGATTTCAGACCTTTCCACAAGCAGAGAGAGCTCTGGGATGCAGGCTGCATTTCGTGCTGGGGGCGCGGGTTGTCGGCAGGCACCGGTGTCTGAGACCTGACCGTGTTCTCTCGTCCAGGCTCACGGACGGCGGCCCTGGAGGCGTAGGGGTGAGCAAGGCGGGTTCTGAGAGCCACTTACCTCTAGAAAGGGGGAGATGAAAAAGACATTCATTTCGCCTAGGGAGGGTGTCTGAGGGCTTCCCGGGGGAGGTGGTTTCTGGGCTGGGGACTTGCAGAGGCAGGCGCTCCAGGCCACAGAGCAGCCCAGCCCAGGCGCCTAAGCCCGGAATGCCAGTGACTGTCATTCTGTAGGAGCAGAAGGGGAGGGAGCCACTTCGGCCGGCCGCTGCCCTCTTCCATCCTCTCTGGCCTTTTCACTTCGGGCACACGCCCAAGGCCTGTGAGTTTTGGCCCTCGTCTGCCTTGTCCACTACCGTGGTCCCTGGCCGGCACCTGGTGTCCCCGCGTGACTGCCGAGGGGCTGTGCTCAGGGTCTGAAGGCTCAGCAGCAAGAGTGCCGGTGGGACCCTCACAGAGACCCCCATGGTGGCCGTTACAGTGTGGAGCCAGAGGCAGGGGCTGCTGGCAGGGGACTCTAAGTGCACGTGGCCAGGCCTGTTGGGGACCCTGCTGGAGGGAGGGAACCCCGGGGAGACCCAGATGACCTGACTCTGAGGAGGACACATGTTTCGGCGACGCTGCCTCAGTGGCACCAGCCTCTCGTAACTGTGACACTGTGTCGTGTTCTCGGTGGGTGCGGGCGCGGCACGGGCAGGGATGCAGGTGTGGACCACTGTTACGGACCCGATGGTGTAAAACAGAGAAATCATTTAGATTCGAGCAGAACCTGTACAATCGCAGCCCTGGCTCTGGCTATAGGTCTTTGCCTGTCGGAGGACATTGGTGTGCTTTGCTGCCGGTCACCAAGGACCTGCCGCCGTCCTGGCTGGGGCACTCCTCATGCCGTTGGCCGGGGAGCGCCCCAGTCCTGCAGGGGGTCCTGGCGATGGGGACAATGGTCCGCCTCGAATCTCTTCATAGATCAGGGGTTTTATTCACTCACTCACAGGGTGAAAAAGAAAAACTTCTTGCAGGTTTTCATACTCTGTAAACCTGAGACTAGGCAAGGGCACAGGGGTTATGCCAACAAAGGTATCAACTTTCCTTTCAACGTAGGAACAATTCTTTTTTTTTTTTTTTTCTTAATTTTTAAGTAATCTCTACCCCAGTGTGGGGCATGAACTCACAACCCTGAGATCAAGATCGCGTGCTCCACTGACTGAGCCAGCCAGGCGCCCCTGAAGGAGCCAGTCTGGCTGTCCAGTTTTTCTGGAAATTGTCCCCAGCTTGCACAAACGCTGTTCTGCTGGTGCACGGTCGGCTGCTGTTGGGATCCAGAATAGCAGTTTCCATGAAGCTTAGGCCTCCTGGCGCTAATGGCCCCAGGCCAGGCCCCCCTGTCGCATGTCCAGCTACCGTGCAGGCCCTGGCCACAGCCTCCAGGCGGGCAGAGGGGCGCGGCCAGGCAGGAGTCTGCCCTCCACCCACGCCGTGCTTCTCGGCCTGCCGCGCACCTGCGTTGCTGTGGAGTCAGCAGGACGGGTGTCAGCTGCGGCCCCGGGACGCCTCTTCTAGGGGTGGCTGGGCTGTGGCCTAGGCCTTCATGGGACAGGAGCCTTCAGGTGCCCTGGTGCCCGGGCACAGGAGCCTCGCCCCTCCTCCTGCTTGCTGTCGGAGCGGGCTCAGTGGCTCGTCAGCAGCACGTGGGGGAAACCCACAGAACAAAACCCGTAGGGCATCAGCTTGTCACCAGGGTCGTGAGCAGCGTGACTCCTCTGCACCCTTCCTTTTCCCAGGTCAGGAGCAGGTTCTGAGAAGTGGCAGGGGCACCCTGCTGGGCTGCGGATGCTGCTGTGGTCTGTGGCCCCGGGACCCTCCTAGGGCCTGGACTGGCCCGAGTTCTGCCACCCTCCCGGCGCCCTTTCCTTCCTCCTCATTTCTCCTGCTCCGTCTTCCTCCGCCTGCACCCTCCCTGCTCTGCCTCCTCCCGACCTCCCTGTCCTCCCTGCCCCCTTCTTCTCCGTCCTCCCTGCCCCCACCTTCTCTGTCCTCCCTGCCCCCTTCTTCTCCGTCCTCCCTGCTCCGTCCTTCATCCTCCTGCTCCAATTTTCTGTCCTCCCTGCCTGCTCTTTCTCCATCCACCCCGCCCCCTCCTCCTCCGTCCTCCCATCTCCACCTCCTGTCCCCTGCTCTCTGTGCCTCCCCAGCCTCCGCGACCCCGCTGCGTGCTCTACTTTGCCAGGTGCCTTCCACAGCCGCCTGCGTTCCTTCCAGCCAGGACCCCTCTCTTGTCAGCGCTCTGGTCTGCACAGAAAGCCCCTCCCAACTTGCTCCTTGCCTGGCAGCCTTAGAAACCACACAAAGCTATTTCCCCCTCAGGGGTTTCATTGTTCATGACATTTCTGCCTTGGCTCCTTCGTTTCCTTTTGCCACTTGGGTCGGAACTGGGGGACCAGAAAGGAGGTGGGGAGGGAGCCGTGAAGGGGGGTCTGTGTCCCCACGTGTTACTGTGTTTTTAGCCTCCGAAAGCTGGTTCTTAAGGCAGCAGGGGAGGAGGCTGCAGGGCTCGTGGGCCGGATGGGGCGGCAGGAGAGGAGGGCCGGAGGCGGGGCGCCGCCCAGAGTGCCGAGTCCACGACGGCCTGGGCCAGAGGCAGGAAGAGAGGTGCCGGGGATGGCGTTGTGATGACGGGGGTGAGCGTTGATTGTCTGCCCTTTGCTTTTTTAGGATATGTGACGGCGTCCAGTTTGGAGCCGGGATCAGGTTCCTGTAGCTGCCGCGCATGCTCGGGGCCACGCGCCTTCTCGCCGAGGAACCGCGTCCGCGCCGTTCTTTGCAGCCCTCGTGGGAAACCACGCCAATAAATTTTAAAGACAAACACTCAGAGACACCGTGGATATGATTTGCTTTCCGCTGCTCTGTGTCCCACGCTGGCTTTTCCGGAGGACCGCGTGGAGGGGGCGGGACGTGCGAAGTTGCCCGTGCTCTTCCATGAGGACAGGCCAGCTGGGAGGTCCCATCGCACGGCGCCCCGGTTGCTTTCCCTCCCAGGCTTCTGGAGCCTCTGCGTCTGGTTCCCGCGCTCTGGAAGCCCCCGGCCAAGCCCCAGGGGAAGCCCGGGCACTGGTGGAGGGCGCGGGCTCTGCTGATGCCAAGGGGGGAGCACGCTGGTGGGTGCCGCAGCCACAGGTCCGGGGGCCGGAGCCCTTTAAATGCACATGGGGGGGTGTGGAAGAATCATGTGGCGCGTTAGGGACACTGAGGCAGAGAAAATATGTGTTCTTTAGAGGTAATAGCATTAATGAGATGGGTATACCGGCTGCCTGGCACTGCTCAAATTACCCCAAACCTAGAGCTTAGAACAACACGAACCAACCAGCTCCTGGCCTGGAGGCCTGAGGTCCTGACTGAGCCTCACGGGAAGCAGTGTCCGCACCACCATGATCCTTCTGGAGGCTCCAGGGGAGAATCCGTTCCCCGATTCCGGCCTCCCAGGGTGCCCGTGTCCGTGGATCCCAGTCCCGTCCCATATTTTCTAAGCCAGCTGCGGATCGTCTTCCGGTCTGTCTCTCTGCTTCTTGTCTCCCTGGTGTGTTTTCAGACCCTCGTGAGTGCGTTGGGTGCTCCTGGCCGGCCCAGCTCCTCTATTTTAAGATCAGCAACCTCGGGTCTGTCTGTGACCTTAATTCCCCTTTGTCGTGTTACGTGATGGCCACAGGTTCCAGGAATTAGAACATGGACATCTTTGGGGGGCCTGTTACTCCCCTGCACATACCTTGTATCTCTCAAAGTGATAGTTCAGGATATACTTAATTAGTCACATGAAAAAAAATTTTTTGAAAGTTAAACCTCCTTCGAATTCTTCTGGAGAAACGCCCAGGGCTGCCGACGGTGCCCAGGAGCGTTTTACTGGTGGATTTTTCCCTCTCTGAGCTGGGGCTGAGCTCCCGTCCCTTGCAGTCCTCCCTGTAGCTTGTCTCTGCCAAGTGAGCTTGGGTTTCAGGAGCCGCTTGAGACCAAGGCCCCCCGCTGTCCCCAGGCCAAGCTCTCGGGCCCCCCCGGGACTGTCTTGCCCCATTTCCTGTGGAAACTATGGCGATTTTGCGAGAATGTGTAAGAAACAGCAGTTTAGCCTTTCTGATAAGTTGGGAACGCGGGGAAATACACTTTTTCCCCTGAGTTATTTTATTGTTTATAGTCTCACGTTTATGCCTTGGGCAAAATGATATGCCCGTGTCCTAACACTGTCATGTTCGGACTGTAAATTAAGTAAAACCCGAAGAATTCTCTCCGACACTGTGACCTGTGAGACTCCGTCTCCCCAGCCAGCGGAGAGCCCAGAAGTGAGTTTTGAAAGCCTGCAGGTCCCACCCCGCCCTGCCCGGGTCGCCGCCCCGGCTCCTCTGCTAGATCGCGCCAGGCCAGGCGGTGGGGGCCAGGGGGAGCGGAAGTGGGTGATGGTGGGATTCTGCCCATTCCCAGGAGGGATTCGGTGTGCAGACGGGAGCTTGAGCAAATGTTTCACGGAGTGCTTCTCAGGAAAGGCCGGAAACCAGGCGAGTTCCGTCGCGGGAAGCAGTTTTTCCCCGCTGCCGTTTCAGGCCGTCCGCGATGGTGGAAAAGAAACGTGAAAAGCTAAGGAACCCCTCCAGACTGCCGCCCTGCCTCGGGGAAGCTTCGCATCCTCGTGCCGCTCCATTTCTCTGTGACTCCCTGCGTGTCGGGGCCTGGAACCGAGCAGAGTAAGTTTTACGCAGGCCACTAAGCCCACTTCTCTGTCCGGACCGAGACCGCAGCTGCTTTCCCCAGAGGGCCGCCTGCTGCTGTTTGTAAGGAGGAGACTGACCTCAGGGAGCCCGATTTTCATGGGAGACAAAGCCACGTCCTCCATTACCATGAACTTGTGTCTGCGCACGCAGCGAATGACCTCTACCGGCAGCTTCCTGGGCAGCCTGCTCACTGGCCAGGGCCAGCGGCTCCGCGGGGCTGACCATCCAGCCAGGCAGCAGGCTGTCCTGCCAAGTGCCAGTGTTCCTGGGTCAGGGGACAGCCAGCCGGCCGGCAGCCCGCACCAGGGAGGCTCTGCCATGGCAACCTCGGGTCACATGTCCCCTCGCCGCTTCCAGCAGAGGCCCTGCCTTCCTCACATGCACGTCTCCTCCAGCTGAGAATTCTCTTTAGTTTGTGGGTTTGCTTTCTTTTTTTAAAGATCATATAAACTCACCTTTGGGACAGTTAGACGTGTTCAACTACAGCCTATGTTCAGAGGTCCCCAGAGAGGACCACACAGCTATGCTCTATTATTTTATTTTGATATTTATTTTGTCTAAAGTAGGCTCCATACGCATCGTGGGGCTTGAACCCTTGACCCCAAGATCGAGAGTTGCGTGCTCTATCCACTGGGCCAGCCAGGCGCCCCAAGAGAGCTGGGTCTTAAATAAAGTGTTTAAGATCAGGCGGCCGTCCCCAAAATTCACATCTCTAGCGTCTCTTAAAAAAACTGGGTCTAGGGGCACCTGGGTGGCTCAGTGGGTTAAAGCCGCTGCCTTCGGCTCAGGTCATGATCTCAGGGTCCTGGGATCGAGCCCCGCATCAGGCTCTCTGCTCAGCAGGGAGCCTGCTTCTCTTCCCCTCTCTCTCTCTGCCTGCCTCTCTGCCTACTTGTGATCTCTCTCTGTCAAATAAATAAATAAAATCTTAAAAAAAAAAAAAAAAAAAAAAACTGGGTCTAACAACATGCCCAGGGCGGCAGAGGGCTGGAGCAGGGCAGGGCCTTCAGCCAGTGACTGGACACCCCCACCCACATCCCCCATGCAGGCCTTCTCTCTCCTCTGTGCTTCCTGCCTTTGGCCCATCAGGAGGGGAAGCAGGGCCGGGGAGGAGGCAAGTCTTCTGGGGACAACTGTCAGGGTGGACAGACGGTGAGCCCCAGGTCGGGGCCGGGCTCTAACTGTGCGGGCTGTTCCCCAAATCCCCTTCTGTCCTCCGGGCCTCTGCTTGCGTCTGTCAAGGAGGGGATTTGGGTGGTTCACTTGTCTGCGATGGAGGAGAGCACAGTCCCAGTGGGTTTTCTCCGGTCCTTCCTCTGCCCCAGCCAAGTGCCAGCCCACGGGTCCTTCCTCTGCCCCAGATAAATGCCAGCCCACAGGTCGCACCACAGACAGCATCATCTGTTCTTGAGCAGTCGGTCCAAGGAGAGGACAGTAGGCACTCGCTTGCCGTTCAGCTCTGCGGCTAGCCAGATCCAGCTTCTTCGGTACTAGGCATGACACTCACAGGCATCTCTAAAGCCTCAGTTCCCACTCACAGGAGGGGACACAGCCGATGAGCTGTACCATGTAACACTGAAAGCTTGTTCACAGCATCCAAAATGGGAGCCCCGGGAACAGCACATAAATTCCTTTGTGTCCTTTTTTTTTTTTTTTTTAAAGATTTTATTTATTTATTGGACAGACAGAGATCACAAGTAGGCAGAGAGGCAGGCAGAGAGAGAGGAGGAAGCAGGCTCCCCGCTGAGCAGAGAGCCGGATGCGGGGCTCGATTCCAGGACCCTGGGGTCATGACCTAGGCCGAAGGCAGAGGCTTAACCCACTGAGCCCCCCAGGCGCCCCGAGATCACATGTATTAATGTCACTCCTGCTTTCCTCAGAAAAACCTTCACATGCTGTGAAGCTGCCAAGCCCGCGGTGGTGGCCCCAAGGCGGCCAGTTCTCATGTGGAAGTGCTCATGTCATCAGTGACCGCAAAGAGCTGTCAGTTGCTTTCCCGGAAACCCCCTTCATTCATTTTCAAGGAAATGTCCACCAAATACCCAAGCCCGGATCACCCGTTGGTCAGTTGCTCCTTCAAGTTACGGTGCAGCCGGTCCTGCCCAAGCCCCAGCCCCGGAGTACGTTCCCCGAGCGGACGTGTCTCCACGTGCAAACTCTCGGCATGCTCCTGTGTCCTCACACGGAGGGACGCCGCTGAGCTCCAAGGGAACCGGCCTTCTCCGCTTTGCCAAGGCCGAGGTCCAGTGAGCCTATAGGTGTGCGCTTTGCTCTGCACGCACCGACGGGAGCTCAGTGACCGCTAGGAGGCGCCCTCCTGGGGCACCAGCACTGATACCCACCGCAACACGGGCACCAGGAGAGCCAACATCCCCGTGAGCCAAGTCACTCAGTAATATCTTGGTCGTATAAAAATCCGTTTGACCTCACAGACCCTGGAAGTCTCAGGGACCGCCAAGGGCCCGTGGACCACACACCCATCTCTCACCGTCCAAAGCCCGTGATTTCAGGCTGCGGGGTCCTCCCCAGACAGCATGGTGGTGTCAGCTGTAGCCTAATGCTGGGGATGCCAGGAATGTGAGAGCCTCCAGACGGACCTGAAGAGGAGGGACAGCTGGGAATGACAAACCCTCTTAGCCTCAGATAGAAATCATGTCACCTCCCCGCCCTCAGACTGCTCTTGTGGCGGAAACTGTGCAGCAGGAAATGGATGTAAGGGGCTTGGTGCGCCGTCGGAACTGAAGACGGAAGCCCCGGTTGGGTCGGGGGTGGAGTTGGTATGGGAGGGGGCCGGGGCTGCCTTGGGCTGTAGATGTGATCCAGAGGACGGTGCGTGAGCAGGGAGAAAATTGGAGTCTTTTCTGTATTGGTATTTCCTAGAAGTGCCATAAAGAGAAAACATAACAGTATGAGACTGGAGTGAAATGTACACGTCTTAACGGCCACACTTAGATGCTCCAATTTGAGACGTGAGCTGTGGGAAGCTGTCCCAGCCCTGCTGTCCCGGGGTCAAGCCAGCTGTCCCGGCTTGGCAAATGAACCACGCTTTGCTGGAGTGGGGCTAACGGTCATCCGGACGTCTTGTCCCCGCGCCTGAGTTGTGACTTTCTACGTGGCGTCTTTGTGACAAGTGAATTACTGGATTCCTCTGCCAAATCATTAGATAACGTTAAGAACAAAGAACGTTCGTGCAGAAGATTCAGCATTATCTGGCTGGGAAAATAAATAGTAATCAGTTTTGGAAAAGAAAACACATTCTGTGACTCTGGACAAGCTGAAAATTATAGCCTCTCTGCCCGGTTTTTATTTCTATTTTTTTCTTCCCCTTTTCAATCAATTAGTTTCTAATGGAGGAAGCATTTCCTACATTCATCACTGGATAGATGCGCCGGTCAATTAGAACCACTGACTTGGGATGGTTGCGATAATAGCAAGCCCGCAGCCATCCATCACTGCAGAAGAGAAGGTGACCTCCTTGTATGGGGTCAGAGACCCAGAGACAACTGCTTCGATCTTATTATCATACCCAGAAATTACGGCTCATTGAAGTGTAATTTCCCTGAAATACTAAGCAGATAGAGCTGCTGCTAGAAATATTAGAACAATAAAGAGACCGCGGTATGGTCTTGACATTGAGCATGAGGGATGGAAACTGACATGCTATCCTCTCCGGGAGGAAGTGCGGAGTGGAGGGGGTCTGGAATTTCCCGAGAGGTTACCATGGCGGGTAAAGGTTAAGCAGGGTTCACCCCTAAGCGGTGATCCAGACGCCTGAGCACCAGGCACCCACAGGAACCAGCCGGAGCCGCCCCGCCGGCAAGAACCACCCCAGTCTGCCCTGCCTTCGCACCCCTGTGGGCTCAGTGCTGCCCCAGGGCCTCGGTCCTCTCTGTCTGAACACAGCTTCCCCCTGCTCCTCTGCACAAGTGCGGGGAACAGCAACCTGGCTCGGACTGGAAGAGCACAGCTTAGAAGTCGGAGCCTAAGCCGTCTGGAAACTCTCTCCTGTCACTCCTGTTCACTCGCTCACACCTTGCACGCGCAGGTGCGAGGGCTGGACCAGGTGCCTCCAATATGAATGTATTCGATCTGTTTCTCGGGAAACCCCTCCTGACATGCACTCCTCCCAGCCCTCAGCGTCTGGAAAGGGGCTTATCTCTTTGTATGTCGTTCTCCCCTCAGAGAACAGAAGTAAACGAGTCCCCCACTTTTCTGGGCCTTGGTAACCAAAAACCAACCAACCAAACAAACAAAAAACCAAAGAAACAAACAAAAGAAACCACAATCAATCTAGAGATTGCCCTGGGCGTCTCTACTGGTCAGTGGTAGAGCCAATGGCACGGGAGAGAGAATGCGTCCAGGGGCTAAGACGTCCCCTGCCGGCCCGCGGATTTGTTGCAGGAAGCTGGGGAGTGACCCTCTTGACCTTGCACGTGGCCGCTCCTCTGGGCTCCCCTCAGTTTCCCCTTGCTGAGCTGATGCTCCCCCCGCCCCGCCCCGTCTTCTGACTCAGCCAGAACGGGCAAAAGGGTTAAGCATTCCGAAATGAATTTTAAGGAAAATGAGGCACCGTTGGCCCAAAAGGATTCTAAAAATAGACGATTGATTCAAAAAGGATCTTGGTGCTGCGTCTCACTCATCACACATCCCCCGGCTGACCTCCTCGGGAGTTTTGAAAATCCCGAAAATCTTTATTTGCAATAAAGGTGAAAAAACGCCACAGCTCTTTAAAAATTAATGATGATATTTTAAAAATAAACTTTCCATTTTACAGTTTTCGATTTATAGATGAATGTGAAAGATCATGCCGAGTCCCCACTTACCCCACGCCCAGCTTCTATGATTAACGGTTTCTGTTAGTCTGAGTACCTTTGCTACAATTAAGGAACCGATTAATTAGTTAATATATTGTTTTAACTAAACTCTCTACTCAGATTTCCTTCATTTCTTCCTCACGTCCTTTTCCGGCCCAGGACCCCATCCAGGATCCCCCATTACGCTGGGCCATCCCGTCCCCTTAGGCTCTTCCTGGCTGTGACAGTTTCCCAGACTTGTCTTGCTTTGGCCGCCCTGACATTTTCAAGGAGCACTGGGCAGGTAGACTGGGGAGAAAGAACACAGAGGTCAAGTCCCCTTCCCGTGGGCCTTGTGGACCGGCCAAGAAGCGCCAGGAGGTTTCAACCGCCGGCGCTGGGCACCGCCTCCCCCACCGCACACAGCCGCTGGTGCGCCCCCATGCCCCGCGTAGCAGAGGACCCCGGAACGGGGCTGGTGACAGTGAAGCTTTGTTCCTGCTATTTCCATGTCGCGCCGTCCTCTCCTGTGTCCTTTGTCACCGAACCTGTCGCCGGGGCCGAGTGTACGAGGAGGAACCTTAATTTGCCCCGATCGATAAAAGCTCTTCTGCCTGGGAGCAGACATCCCTGTCACCCCACGTGGCCAAACCTGCTGTCATTGATCATTTGCCTTAAATTCATTCATTCATTCATTCAGCAAGCACTGAGCTCCTAGTGTGTGCAAGGCTCTGATGTGGGCTGCAAAGGCAGAGACGATGGTGCCCGTGAGGGGGGCGGCAGGGAGCACAGGCGAGTCGGCGGGCAGATGGCCCTGATGGCGGGGACAGCTGCGGTGCCCGGGTGAGCTGCGGCGACTTCGCCTAAGGGAGGGTGGTTCTCCCCGGCCTTGCGCTGCAGGTTAGCCGGGAGGGCCTGTCCACGGCTCCTTTCACCACCACCACTGCAGGCCTCGTTTCTATGGCCTTCTGCACCTCCATCCTCCTCCGGTCGTGGTCGCTGGTGCACCCATCTTCTGCTCTTTCTTGGCCAAGGGCCAACCCTCTGCCGCCTCCCGGGGTCTGTCACTCCCGGTTCTTCCTTCCTTCCTTGTCGGCTCTGTCTGTCTCACCTTCCTGTCACCTCCCTCCGCATCCTGTCACCTCCCTCCGCAGGAAAGCCTTAGTCTCACCCACACCCCAAGGCCGTCCTTTACGGTGTCTTAAATTACCTTTACTTTTGGGACTTGATTTCCTTCAGGTCTTAGGCCCCAAATTAAAAAAATATATATATATTTTATATATATATATATAAATATATATATATTTTATATATATATATATAAATATATATATATTTTATATAATATATAATATATAATATATATTATATATCATATACATTATATATATAATATACATTATATATAATATACATTATATATATTATATATATTATATATGTATATAAATTTTTGTATATATTATATATTATTATATATATTATAATATATACAAAAATTTATATACATAAATTATATATTATATATATATGGTAAAAAAATATATATAAGCTACGACTTAAAATTGCGACCATGTAAAAGTGTGCCGTTCCGTGGCCTTGAGTCCATCCAGAGCGTTGTGCACCTGTCACCACCAACGGTCTCGATCCTCCAAAACCGAAACTCTGCCCCCGCCCAACTGTCGGTCCCCAGCCCCCTCCCGCGGGCCCTGGTGACCACCGTTCCACCTTCCATCTCTCTGACGGTGACTCCCCTGGGGACTCGACGGGAGTGGAAGCGCACAGGGCTTGTCCTTTTGTGTCGGGCTCATTTCACGGAGCACGATGTCCTCGGGGTTCCTCCGCGTCATGGCACGTGTCCGCATCTCACGTACACACGCCTGGGTCGACCGCGCTGTGTGTCTCCAATCACTGGCCAGTGGGTCGCTGGGTTCTTTCCACCTTCAGAGAAAGGCGTCTGGGACTCATCACTGATTCACCGAATGTCCACTCTGGGCGGTGCTTCTAGAGCAGCGACGCTCGTTTTGCATTTTTCTTTCAGATTCCACGAAAACGACTACGTTCCCTTGTCGAAAAATGTTTGCACAGGACAGACTCTGTACCTCATGAACCCTGAGTTCAAGGGCCCGAGCTCTGCTGCCCACCTGGCGCTTCTGAGAAAAATATTAAGATCCGTAATTTAATAGCTCCTTTTACGTAAACATTTAACTAGCGCTACAGGCTGAATCGAATTTTCAAGCCTCGCGTCTTCCCGATTTCCCTCCATTCAGAATTTTGACCGTCCTAAGATCCCTTGCCACACAGAGTGGAGCTCCACGTTCTAACACGCTCCCGATTCAAGAGCCTCCTTTGCTCCCAGCTGCTCAGCCGCGAACCGCAGGAGGCGTGGCAGGTGCATAATCCGGGAACACACTTGACCCTGCGAGCGAGCGGAGAGCTTGAACGAATGGTGGCTGGTGAATGGCCTTGTTTTGAACGGGCGCTCATTCTCCACCTGAAGATCCGCTTTCTCAATCAAGGCGTGTTCTAATTAGTCCTCAAATCCGTTCTCCTCGCTCTACATAAACATCAATTTGTTGTTTTTACGTACTGCCGGGTAGAAAAGCAAAGTTCCCATCAGTCGTTCCCCCTTTGACAGAGTGTTTGGAGATTAAAAGGTGAGCTTCCGAATAGGCTTATTTATACCTAAAACGCATGCATGTCTGCACACATGTACGTAAAATGCACACACACGTACGTGGGCTTTCCCTATGCTAATTTGATTCCCTGGCCATTAGAGCGCAAGCGCCACTGGGCAGGCGTTTGGGGCCTTTGCAGTGTTTCACCGCAGGCCTGGAATGCTGCTTTTCCTCTTAACGCTACACCGCGGACACGCGCACACACACACACACACACACACACACCCCAGGAAGACAGCTCCTCCCTGTTCATAAAACGTTGAGTGCAGCTGGACTCCGCCATGATTTACATAATCACAGACGCACATTTTGGTGGTTCCTGTTTTCCAAAAAGGCAAGCCATGTCGCAATGTCCTTCTACCTTACATAATTGTACAGAGAGTTTTATAGAAAAAGATACATAAGAAGTGGGATTGTTACCAACCCACTCTTGGAAGGGCTGTGGTAATGCATTCTGAACGCAAGGAAGGATTTTGTAGACTTACTTCCTCCGAGTTCGAAACAACAGGATCTGAATCCCGGTCAGCTTCTAAACGCTGATATTTGGTGGTCCCATCCTCATTTCCGCTGCTAGGACTTTCTGGCAAAATGTGCGGTAAAGCGAAATTCAGTTTTCGCACAGTCGGCTCTGAAGTCTGGCCCGATGCCTGTCTCTGTATGGCCTGTGAGCAAAGAAATGGTTTACATTTTAAGTGTTTTGAAAAAAAGATCAAAAGAAGACTCTTCGGTGACAAGTGAAAGTGATGTGAAATGTAAATTTCTGTGCCCACAGATAAAGTTTTATTGGCACACAGCCACACTCGCCTGCGGATGTATTTATTGTCTGTGGCTGCTTTCAGGCTGAAACAGCAAAGCTGAGCAGTCGTGACGGGCTGCATGGCTTGCAAAGTTGAACATGTCCATGGACTGTCCACTTACAGACCCCTGCCCGGCACCACCGTCTTTCCCGGCTCCAGTGATGACCTCAGGATGGGCTGTGGTGGTAGCATCTGCTTCCTCCAGCTGCTTGGGGAAGGCTTACTGCGCCAGAGCGCCCCACCCTCCCTTCATCATCCTCCCCACCACCCGAAGCACAGCTCTCATTTCCTCACTGCTCCCAAGATGGGTGGGAGGAGGATGGCAAAGCCTTTTATTGTGCCGCAGGTGATACATAGATGGCAAATTAATGGTGAAAGAACTTCAGACTAAGGTGTGAATGTCTAACAGGCCTTGCCTCTGCTCTCCCAGCCATATTAAAGGGAACGGCATTTTTCAAGGATCTTGTGCTCTAAAAGCTTGGGGGGAAGTCTTGGGGATATAATCTCTTAGAGGGCTTCACCAATTCTCCTCCCTGGAAGGAATCAATATCTTGGTGCCAACCTCTCACCCTCATCTATAAAACATTTTTAGGAACAAAGAGCATATGTAGTTTAATTTGCCTACTATGCAAACTGACAACTCAGAGGAGGTGCTAATAAGTGGAAACCCAACTTCCCTTGTCTCAATGTTTGCTGATGGTTCCAAAATCACCGGGTAAGCGGCTGCTGATCACGACTGTCCGTGATTCATGTTTTGCTCACATGTGGTATGGGAGAAAGGGTGACCGCCACAATTTTTTAAATTCCAGGCAAGTGTGGTCATCTTTTCATGCTCCTAGCAGCTACGGTGCAAATCACACGTCAGTCTCCTGCCAGGCTGCTCCAGGAGCAAACTAATTAAATAGCATCGTGTCCACAAGATGACTTTAGACGCGATGAGCAAGGCGGGTTTGGAAGTGCTGCCCCCGCCCTCCCCCCGTGTGCCATAAGATCGCACCCAGAGCAACACCTGAAGGGGGGGGTGTGTGGAATACGGTGCTTCCTCATCACTGAATTCATTCTTTCCCTCGCTTTTCCACACACTCCTGACTCTCCCACAACTGCTCGGAGGTTTGAAAATGAGCAACTCATGGAAACATTTCATAGGCTCTGTCCGCACCCTAGTATGAGCTCCCTATCCTCTCCCCAAGAGCTAAGAGCTGTTTTTTTTTTTATTATTATTTTTTTTTTTCTGAAAGACATCACTTCTTTTGAAATCGGAGAAAGCAGGCAGCTTCAAAACCTTCTTTATGTGCTTACGGAGCCTCGGGCCATAAGAGGCACATTGATAAGGAACAGACCCCAAAGCAGGCAAGGTCAAGAACTCAAATCATCCTGCTGAGAAGTAACATTTCTTTACTTTCTTTCTTTCTTTTTTTTTTTGTTTTTTTAAAAGATTTTATTTACTTGACAGAGATCACAAGTAGGCAGAGAGGCAGGCAGAGACAGAGGGGGAAGCAGGCTCCCTGTTGAGCAGAGAGTCCGATGTGGGGCTCGATCCCAGGACCTTGAGATCATGACCTGAGTGGAAGGCAGAGGCTTTAACCCACTGAGCCACCCAGGCACCCCTATTTACTTTCTTCTCCCCAAGACTTTACAGAGGTGTCACGGACATACAGGGAAATGCACAAATGCTCGGCAGACAGGTCTACACCCGAGTGACTACCACCCAGGCCAACTCATGGACCATTTGCATCACTGGCCACTTCCTGGTGCCCATACCCAGGCAAGATCCTCTCCTGTGGGGGGAAGCCGCTCTCAGCATAGGAAGGAGGTCACCTGTTTTTGAACTTCAAACACGTGGATGGACCCCGTGTGTACTCTGGCCTCTCCACGTGACATTTTTAAGATAACGTCCCCTCGGTCATTCTTTTTGATAGCTCAGTAGTATTGCATCGTACAAACATACCAACCACTTTCTGCATTCTCCTAACTTGTTACGTTTAAGCCTCTTTGTTGTTAGGACAGATTACATCTGCGTGCGTTGCCCAGCGTGCCTGTCCCTTTACAGGAAAGATAGCAAGATCGGCAGGAATGTGCGTGATTGGGTTGATCGAGAGCACGCAGCGTGGGGCTCAGTATGCAGCCAGGAATTACGGCCCGCACTCGTGAGATGTTTGTTCCTTGCCCTTCGTTAAGCGTATAAGGAACTGGCCTTTTTGGAAGCCACACTTCAAACTCAAAATCAAATGATTTTCTTCTATAGAGGCAGCTGCCCATAATCTGATTTTCCTAATTATTCCCCAATGTAAAGTGTACCAGAGCGACGGTGGGGGCTATCCTTCCGTAACGTGCTAAGACGTGGAAGGTGGAATTGATGAGGACAGGAGCGAAGGTCACACTTCAGCTTCTTGTTAAATTCTCTTTTTAATTAAAAACCAACACTTTCTAATCTTCAAGTGAATATTGATGTTTGCTGCTCTATAAACCGATTTGGAAAGTCGTTTTGGTTAGACGACCGCGGAGGGGATGCTGTATAAAATCCCCAAGAGCCAGGCCAGGAAGCGAGGAGAATTTGGGTTGGTTGGGGAGGCGTTGTATCATTGTCCCTCCTCCATCCAGCCCAGAAAAAAAATATAAATTAGTCCACAGCCATCAAGTCAGTGTCTGACCTGCTGTCTGAGACGCACACGAGATGAGCCATTGCAACTCACACAGTAATTTAAGATAATCTTCAAAGCTGCCTTTAATAAGACATCATCCCCTTCTCCAGCCCAGAACATGCGAGGGACAAACAGCGTCTGTGAATCACACATCGTCGCTCTGCAGAAAAGGGAGTGATTATAAACTTAACCGAGAAGTCGTTGCATGATTTCTACAGCATGCCAGGAACCCCACGATCACGTAAGGCCCAGCGGAGTTCCTCGAGGAGCTAGGAAATCACTTGGTTGTCGTGAGTAGTCCTGCTTGAAACAGGTGGGCATCGTCAGGCTCAGGTGTGTTCAGAGAAATTTGCTCATAGTGTAATGATATTTTTAAAAGTAGGATTCCAAAAAAAAAAAAAAAGTAGAATTCCGCACGTCTCTGTGCTGTTCATAGGAGCAGTTAAAAAGGGAAGATTGTACGTTCTGTGCATTTGCTGGAAAGCTGGACGTGCTGATGAACTATTCAAACAACTGATTACTGATGGGGACGGGCACAGGACTGTCCCTCTGCTGCCAGTTCTGGGGGCCCAGGAGCATGGCTCTGCTCTGTTTTCCTTCCCACGTTACCTTTCCGCTCCCCCCCGCCCCCACCCCGGGGCCGGGGCTGTGCTGAGGCAGCAGGAGGGAGAGGGTGTCTGTGGGCCTCCCAAGGCAGTGTGGGATATATCACGTGTGCCGTTCTTTAAACTGTCGGTTCTGTGCATCAGCTTCTCAAAGGGGCCGGAGACCCCCGCCCTCAATGACAGCATCCCCCCAGGATTCAGAGCACCGTCTAGCCGAACTGTGCCACTGGGATGTCAATAAGCCAGTTCGCAACCTTTCTGTGTTTCCCCCAGTCTGGCTAGAGACACCCTCAGTGGGGCCTTCCAAAGCCTCAGAGACCTCTGGCCCTCCGCTGTCCCTTGACCCCGGCATCCAAATATTTTCCAAATGTCGTGGTTTGCAACCCTCAAAGCTCACTGTTGTCTGTCCCTTCCCTCTGGTACCACTTTGGTACTTGGCCTTGGAGACTCAGGGCTGGCCTGTTTCAGGAGCTTCTGAATTGCTCTGTGGCCCTGGCTTTTGCTTCCATCCACCCTCGGCATTAATCCAACCGGTCAGGCCTCTGTTCAGACCCTCTCAGAGCCTTGGGGCTCTCAGAATGGGGCATGATCTTGTTCTTCCCCACCCCAAATGCTCAAACCACGCCAGCCATGTGCCTTTTTTCTTGTCACTTCACACCCCTAGGTGCCTGTCTTTACTCAGCGTTCTCTCCCCATCCCTCTCCCCTCTGTCTGCTGAGTCTTCTCTCCCTTCACTGCACAAAGGCCGAGAGTGATTTTACCCCACCCCAGGTCAGATGGCCCTACCCCTGCAAGCCTCCCCCACCTCACTGGGTTCCTAACTGCATGCCCGTGGGTCCTGCGTCACTGCAGGTTGCGTGTGCTGTCCTGGAGGATAGTCTTTGTCCCTGTGGTCTGTGCACCCCCAGTGGGAAGACGGGGTTTGGCACTCACTGGACGACACCGACCTTTGCTGAACGGTGCGGAAGGAGTTAGTGTGGCGGGCACTGAGCGGACACGGAGGAGAACGTTCACCCTTGAGCCACATTTGGGATCCAGACTCTCCTGCCCTTCCCAGGGGACCCTCAGTCTCAGCCTGACCTCACCCCTCAGCCCTGGCCCAGCGGGAAACAGCCTTAATTCTTCTGACTCGTAGTCTGGGGCTCCTTCCACTTGCGTCTCCCGGGATCTGTTCACCTCCCTCCCAAGTCACCCAGGGCCTGGAACTGGTACCGCAGGCTCCCGCCTTACTCCTCCACCCATGGTCCTGGTCTCTGCCATAGTCAAATAGGCAGACCCAAATCTGATTGCATCATCCCAACCCGAAAATCCTTTCTCCGCTCGGCTTCCAGCATTTACAAGGCCGGGCTGGCCCTCTTTACCCTTCTGCCCTCCCTGGAGCCTGGTCCCTGTCCCCTCTGGTTGCCCTCTTCTCTCTGCCTGGACACCTGCCCCTGAATCCAGGCCAGCCCGAACTCCTGGGCCTTCACGTCGACTCTTGGGAAAAACCCTGAGCTCCCCTGGGACCGGGCAAGGTGTTCGGAGGGCGCCCAGGAGCCGGCGGGGCCCATCACACCGCCGATTCTTAACGGCGGGGACCGTTCGCGGGGGTTTCCCCGGTCCCAGGCCCGGTACTGGGCAGAAGCTCAACAAGTGAAATGACCCATCCCTGCGGTTCTTTGACGCACGTCGTCGCGCTCCTCGCAGGAGCCTTGGCACCAACACCCGAGCACGCGGGCGCAGGGCTCAAACGTGTAGGACGAAAGGTCGCAGGGAGCCCGGGGGAGGGACGGTCCCACGCGGCCCTCGGGACCGAGCCCCTTCTCTTCTCGGGGTCGGGAGCGGACGCGCGGTCCCGGGGGGCTGGAAGGGGCAGAGCCGGGACAGCGCGGACCTCGGCGGCGGCGGCTCCAGGGCCGGGGGCGGGCGCGGGGCGGGGGCGGGCGCTGGGGCCGCGCCCTGCGGGCCCCTCCCCGGGCGGCCGAGCGGGCGGCGGCGGCGGCGGCGGCGACCCGAGCGGCTCCCACACGCGCTGCGTCCGCCGTTGTCCCCCGCGCAGCCCATGTCCTCCGCGCCGCTGCGCTCGCCCACCCCGCGGCCCCACAGGATGAAGAAGGACGAGTCGTTCCTGGGCAAGCTCGGCGGCACGCTGGCGAGGAAGAAGAAGACCAAGGAGGGTGAGTGCGCCGGCCGCCGGCCTGCAGCCGCGCAGGCGTCCCCGAGCCCCGCCGGGGCCACGCGTCCCCGCGCGCAGGCGTCCCCGCGCCCCTTTGGGGTGGCTCCCCGCCCCGCGCCCGCGGCCCCCGCGGCCCCGCCCCCTCCGGGCCCCGCGCGCGCGCGTCCCCGAGCTCTGCCGGGACCACGCGTCCCCGCCCGGCCTCGCCGGTGACTCCCCGGCTTGCGTGCTCGGGTCCCCGCCACCCCCACCCCCGCCGACCCCGCGCGGCGCGCCGCCGTGACCTTCGGGAGCGCCCTTGACCCTCGCTCCTTCCTCCTGCCTGGACCTTTAAACACTGGCGGGGAGTCTTCGCGGCCCGGCCGCCCCCTCCCCGGCGGTTTGCAGATGGCCGCTGGTGCGGAAGGGGGACCTGGAGCGAGAGCCCGGGTCCCCCTCTCCCGCGCTCCCGCCTGCCGGAGTCGCTGTTGGCTTAGCCCGGCTCCAGAGCAGCCCCGCCTGCGGGCCCACTGCCCTCAGCCCTGCGGGTGACCCTCCTCGCGTTGAGCATTATCTGGCCACTTCGGGCGGGCTGGGCACGGGCCAGGGGCCGGGTTGGTGTTTTGGGGGCGGGAGCCCCTGCCGGGGACGCGGCCCTCGCCCTGGAGCCGGGAGGAAGGAAAGGGGCGCAGCGTGTGCAGGCCACAGGCCGGGGTGGGGCGGGGGTGCCGTGACCGAGGGCGGCAGAGCTCCCCTCCCACTTCTGTGCTTGGGAAAATCTTTCTAAAAAACTACCTGCCTCCTTTCACAGTTTTAAAGTTTTCTCAGAGTTGCAAGGCCCGGACCTTCCGCAGGCCTGTGTGTGTTTTAAATACTCCGCTGTGGACTGCATTCCTGAATTTTCCCTTTGTTCCAGCCGGGAGATTCCTCCCCTGGGGCAGATTCCGGATGGGTCTGGGTGAGTTGTGCTTGGGAGGAAGGAGCGGCGGAAGAGGCCGCCGAGATAAGGCAGGTGGGGGAGAAGGCTGGCTTCAGGCCGGTGTCCCGGGAAGAAAGGGCAGGGAGAGGGATGTGTGAACTGGTTTCCTGAAACCACGGAGGCTGACACGTCCCAGAAAGTCTCCTGGTAGCTCCAGGTTGAGTGAACCCCAAGGACGCATACCCGCGGGGACACCCGACCTCCATTCATCTCTCCAAGAGACCTATGAGTTCTAGGGCCGTGGGTGAAGTGCATACCCCCACGCATTCCCCTCGGGGACTTTTATGGCTGGGGGGGGGGGTGTACCCTGGCATCTCCCATCTGGGAAGCTTTTACCAAATGACTTGATTCCGTTCCCTGTGGGTAGGGCCTTGTCACCCTTTTGGGGCTTCCAGACATCCGGGAACAAATTGGCCATTCCTCTCTGACAAGCCTTACCTTACGATTTAAGGGCCCAAACTGGCTTATATTTGTTTCCTATCAAATGATAAATGACAGTCACTCTTCTGTGTCATTCCTGCCGCCTCGGTGCTGTGTGTCCTCAGCTATCGCGATGTGGCCCTCACTACAAGTCATTTCAGGTCCCCTTGGGGACTTGGAACAATCACAGTCAGAAATGCCGCTTCCCTGTCCCAGTTTGTTCGGCCTGGGGAGTACGGATGCAGGCCAGGCTCCGGCCTTCCGGAACGGGGCGGCGGCTGTGACGAGCGCCTGGACCAGAACACGGAGATACCGAGCGCTCTGAGGAACGTGCGGAAGCGTAGGCCGGTCGAGAAGGGTCCAGAGCAGGTCACGCTTGGGTTGGGATCAGAAGGAACTGGTGAAAGAAATTTGTCACTGGCTAGCAAGGCAGCGGAATGTTCTGGACTGTCACGGCTTTTTATGGGTGCCGTTTGTGCCCTTGGAATACGAAGAACGCGAGCCTGAGTAACAGGCCGGGCGCACAGGGAAATGCTTCTTGTCTTTGCTTCCAGGAGCTCGTGTGTGTCTGGTGCGTTGTGGGCCAGTCTGGTCTGACTAGTGCACTGGGAATCCCGGTACCAGAGCATCCCGTGACGAGCAGCGGGGAGGTGAAGGCAGCAGAAGGGCCCAGATGCTGGCGGTAGTGCTGTTGTTGCTTTTGTGCATGAGTTAGCTGGCTCCCCACGCCTCGGTTCTCAAAGTTCGGGCGCCTGGCCTGCTTGGGGTTCCCCCATATAAACAGAAGGCCGAGAAACCCTAATTGGGCTCAGATGCGGGAATGGGGTGGGGGTTTTGAGGCTGGGCTGGGAAGGGCTTCAGGCCAGGCTTCTGGGAAGTGGGCAGCAGAGAGGCAGAGGCTGGCTCATGAGGTCCCGAATAACGGAGAGTTGTCAGCCCTCCGGCAGGCCTTGCTGCCTTGGCGGCCTGCCCGCCTGAGCTCTGTGCTCTTGGCGCCGTCTGTGAGGCGGGGCGGGGCCGGCCCGTGGGCTGACACGCATCTGCCTGCCATCGAACCATCAGGAAGAGGGTGGGTGCTCAGAGGTCACTGGGTGCTGTCAGGTGCCGGCCGGTTTCGTTTTCCTTTTTGTTAGAAAGTTGACGGTGCGTTGGGGAGCCTGGGCCGTGGCGAAGCCCCTGTCAGGGAGGGTGTGAAGGTTCAGGGAGGTCAGGGATTCGGGGAGCCTGTGGGCCTTGGACTCCACCCGGATCGGCGGAACTCGTGGTTGTTACAAGGCGCGGGGGGACACGTGGGGTGAACGTCCCGTCATCTTCAGGCGAGAGCGTTTTAGGAAACGCGTTGACCTGGGGTTTGGAGGAACCAATGCAGGAAGCGCGCGTGGCTGAACTTGGCGGCGTGATTCAGGCTGACGGGCTCCGGGAGGGAACCACTTCGGGTCACATGGTGGCCTGCTTCAGAAAACAGAACTGTGACTAAGTGCGGATGTCGGAAAAGGGTGGGAAGAACGCTTACCAAGCCCACCGCCCCCAGAAGGCCCGGGGACTTCGTGGAACAACTTACTAGAAGCTGGTTTGGACAGACTCCTCTCACCAGGTCCCCCTCGTGACCTCGGATGGAAGGCCCCAGAGACCCAGCGGGCCTGGAGGTGGGGCCAGGGGCACCCCAGGGCTGCAGCTGCCCTGTCAAGTCTCCCTAGAGGGGTGTAACCAGCTCCGGGGCCAGGCTGGCCCTGGATGGAGGGGGCCCTGTGGGGGGGGTCCCCCATCCTCTGCACTGAGGACCTGCTCTCATCCCAGACACCAGCGACCAGAGCCCAGCCTGGAGGCTCTGTCCCTCCTTTGCTCCGAGGAAGGAAACGTTTAGGAAGTTCCTGTTCTCTGACTGTTTTTTTATTTGTGTCTGTAAATGTCCTTGCTTTGTTTTGTTTAGATTTATGTATTTATTTGAGAGAGAGATCACGAGCAGGGTGAGAGCTAGAGGGAGAAGCAGATTCCAGCTGAGCAGGGAGCCCGATGCGGGACTTGTCCCAGGATCCCAGGATCATGACCTGAGCCGAAGGCAGACACGTAAGCAGCTGAGCCCCCCAGGCGCCCTGAAAATGTCTTTTTCTCGAGCAGACTTAGTTTCCCGTTCCCTGATGACTTGCAGACCTCCAGCATCTCTTCGTGCGCGTGCGTGCCGTCGGTGCGTCCCCTTTGGTGAGGTGCTGCGTGTTCACGTCTTTGGCTCGTTTTTATTTTTTTATTTTTTTTTAAGATTTTTTATTTTATTTATTTGACAGAGAGAGAGAGATCACAAGTAGGCAGAGAGCAGGCAGAGAGAGAGGAGGAAGCAGGCTCCCCGCTGAGCAGAGAGCCCGATGCGGGGCTCGATCCCAGGACCCTGGGATCACGACCTGAGCCGAAGGCAGAGGCTTACACCCACTGAGCTCCCCAGGTGCCCCAATTTGGCTCGTTTTTAAATCACAGTTGTTTGATGTCTTAGTGTTGGATTTTACAAGTTCCGTGTCACTTAGTTGCAGATTCTTTCCCCGACGAGCCTTCCGCAGGGCCTTGCTCGCGGTCTGTGGCTGGTCTCTGCTTCTCTCCCGGGTCATCTTCCAAGCGTTGGGTGCAGAAGCACTGATCAATGAGCCCAGTATTTGTGGTGCCCTTCCTGGGGATCTGCGCTCAAGGGATCACGGGGCGACCGTGACCTTGCCCCGTGGGTTGAAATGATTATGCTTCTTTTCTTCAATAGCGCGCGGGAGAGAATATTCTCTGCACCATCCCCGTCAAGCCCTGTGATCACGGTGACTTTTACAGAGCCATCTGCTGTGTGGACGCTGCGTGGAGCCCCGCGCAGCCCACTTGAACGCCGCTCCGTAATCACGGGACCCGACGCAGTAGTACCTGCACGGAGATGTTGTGGTTGAGTCCTGCGACACGGACACTCTTAACTAACGGCGAAGTCTACGCAGGGGAGACTTGGTACTTTGTACTTGAGAGAACCCAACTGGAGCCCGTAGGCACTTCACTGGTTGAAACCGGTGGCTCTCAGCTGGGGCTGATTCTGCCCCCAGGGGACGTTGGTGGGGAATGCTGTGGGCATCCCCTAACATCGTTGATAAGAATGGCAGCATGGACAAGTGGCTGCTCCCTTCCTGGGCAGTCTCCGGAACTCCAGGGGAAGGCCGAGGAGCCCTCGGGGGTGGGGAAGTTACTCCGGGACCCCAGGCCCTGGGGCTCAGCATCTGGGCTCTCTGTTCGGTTCTTCGAAGGGAGAGGGCCTGGGCACTGTCACGGCTTCCTGGTGAGCAGGTTCAATCCTGAGGGGAGCAGATTCTTAGAGATGGGCGAGAGCTGCTACCTAGAAGATACAAGGTTTTGAGTTTTCCACGGAAGCTCAGAGGAAATGTGGCCAGAACGCCCCAAAAGGGGAGGTGAAGGCTGCTCCTCCCTTCCAGGACAGCAGAGGGAGGGGGTACCCGGACCTGGGGTCTAAGGACGCGGGTGGAGGAGTCTCTGTGCCCTCCCCTGGAAGGCGGGGAGCTGGTGGCCGGGCAGGGATGATGTCCTCAGAGCTGGTGACTGTGACCTGGGGGGGACACAACCTGACCGTGGTTCTGCGTTCCAGCTGGAGGAGGGGGTCCCTGGTTGCATGTAAAGGATGGCTGGGAAAGAGCCAGAGGAGGGGGTCGAGTATGGGGCTCCCCTCCCCGGGCGCTGGAGGAGACTCCTCTAGTCCCTTTTCGAGAAGGGCAGGCAGTTGGTGGCGGCTGGGCTTGGTGTGGTGTGTGGGTCATGGTCAGCCGCGATGGATGTTCCTTTAGAAGGTCTGGAGGCCGCAGTGGGTGCTGTGGGCGCAGTGGGCGGGAGCGGGCCACCGTGAAGAAGCGGGGGCAGGCAGATGCAGACGGGCTTCCCCCAGGCAGTGCCACGGCTCCCCCCGGGGACCGTGCGGAGGGAGCCCCTGTGGCATGGCCCCTCCCCTCTAAGAATGAAGACACTTCGCAGGAACACAGAGTAGCTGAGGCCGCCTTCTCTGCCCAGGACCCAGCTCCCATGCCTTGCAAGGCATCCCCGGTGCCCGGCCCACGCACCTGGGCCTGTCCGTGGTAGTCTGCATCCGGTCCGGGACATTGTGCCAACTGGGACATGACTTCTCCGTGCTTTTACAGCAGATCTCAACTGCCCTCTGGTTTACCTTTAAAAAATAAAAACGGAATAGTGCCTTTCTTTGTGGCAACACACAGGAAAAGGATTTGTAATGAGTTTGGTCTCTCTGGGCAGGGACATAGGGCTCTTGGAATTCCTTGCCGTTTCCGGGCGCTCATGTGATCGCCTTGGCTGGGACCCTTGGAACATTGAGTGCAGGTCATGTTTAAGGTCAGTCGGCCTCTTCATCTGTGAGAAGGCAAAGAGTGGCTGGTGAGCTCGGGGAGGGATGTGAGTAGGTGAGGACCAGGGCCACGTACGTGGTGAGTTCTGGAATGGTCTGTTGTAAGAGAAGCCCGTGTAAGTCCTGTTTGGATTCATTGGGCCCGTGAGGTTCTCCGCAGAGCCTGTCATGGAGGAGAGAAGCCGGGAACCGGTCCCTTTCCCGAGACCCAAATGCCTCTTCCTGGAGCTGCTTCTGACCGCGGAGGGGGCAGCTCGCTGTGGGGCAGGAAATGCACCGTCTCTGCTCACCTCCTGGATTGCAGCGTATTCCTTGGGGGCGGTGGGGTGGAAATCACTGGAAACCACGGTTCTGCTTTTCCTCTGTCTGGCGGAGAGGAAGTGGCGTTCAGGGGGAGCTTTGTGACGTTTCCTTTGAGTATTACCCTGATGGCGGTCTTCAAACCCAGCCTGCTGCCTGTTTGTTCCATGGATGTTTGGTGGCGGGGGAAGGGGGGGACATTTACAAGAGAAACACACGAGGGCACATCAACTTGTACCAAATGGGGCTTTTGTTCTTGGTGGCCCACCAGAGCCCCTTGGCATCTTTGCTTTGGTAAGAAGGGGAAACTAGGGCGCCTGGGTGGCTCAGTGGGTTAAAGCCTCTGCCTTCGGCTCAGGTCATGATCTCAGGGTCCTGGGATCGAGGCCCGCATCGGGCTCTCTGCTCAGCAGGGAGCCTGCTTCCTTCTCCCTCTCTGCCTACTTGTGATTTCTCTCCTTCTGTCAAATAAATAAATAAAACCTTTTTTAAAAAAAAGAAAAGAAAAGAAAGGGAAACTGATTCCGGGCGCAGAGCCGTGACTCTGACGTCCCCTACCTTTCTGTCCTGAGACGGCCTCTTTAAGAGCAGCGAACTCTGTGCGGTTCTCCTAGCATCTTGGCTGTCCCTGTGTGGTCCCCTAGGAGTCGAGTCGCCCTGGCAACCCCACGCTCATTAGCCGAGCTCTGCTTTGAATTCCTGTCTCTGCTTCCTGGAATGAATATTTATCGCACGTCCCGAAGTGAGCTTACCAGCCCGCTCCCTGTCCAGTCGTCAGAATAATTAAGGGATGTTTATAAGATCTAAGTGGGTAAGCGCGTGCTGGGAGCGGTTTTCAAGTGCTCCGTGCGATTGATTTCCACCTGCTGCGGTCGGCACAGGGCAGGTAACATTACCTACCGATTCTCTGGTTTTCAAGTAGGCGGTTCTATCACATAAAACACGTGCCCTAAGGAAGCCTGTTTTCTCTTTGCCTCCGCTGTACACCTTTTAGGTTTCAGATGCAAAATCGCTTTACTTCCTAGGGAGCGTATTTGCTATCTGTTATAGTACGTGGGGCTGAAGGACAGGTTATGAGCCGAGGGGCCCGCTGCAAACGGGTTGGCGCAGTGCGGTGAATCTCCTTCTCTGCACTAATTGCTATGGGAGTGAAGAGCGTACCATGCAACGCACTCCATTCTAGAAGTTTCTGGGAGCTTTTGCATCCTTGAGACTCTTCTTGGTGACACGTGCTCAGACGAGAGCTGCTTTCTCGTTCTAACAGAGCCGCAGTTTCTAGCATCGTCTGCTGGGCTCCCAGCCCCTGGGAGTCACGGGATGGGTCCGGGGAAGCAGGGGGAATCCTTGATTTTTCTACCTGCTGTGAGAGTCGGGGCTGCGGGAACCCCTTTGAGGCTCCATGGATGCCTCTCTTGCTCATTCGTGAGGTGGAGAAGCGGGGAGGTGGGTAAGTGGCTCCGTGCTTCCCAGTTGGTGTGTCCTCGCTGTTCCCCAGAAAGGCAGCGTGTTCCATGGGGAGGCTGTGGGCGGGGGGCCCAGCCGGCGGTCGGCTCGCCTTCTTGCCGGTCGGGTCCTGCTGCGTCATCCCCGAGCCCCTTTCCCCATGGGACTCGCATGGAGCCCGGTGGTGCTCCCCCTCAGGCGCTGCGAGGGCACCTGCGCTGAAGGAAGAGAAGCCCTGCCAGCGATTTGGGGGAGAGCTCAGGCAGTGACGATGTTGGCAAGTAGGCCATTGGCACGGACACCAGAGCTGCTCGGCTGGTGTCAGAGCAGGGGTGGCAGGGCGGCTTCCCCTTGAGAACAGGCTCAGCTGGGTTTGGGATGACTGCGTGCCCCTGTGTTAAGAAGGAGCCCGAGGCTGCGTCTGGGCTTCACGGGGAAAGAACGCGGATTCTGACGACCCCGTTTCAACTGCTGCTGCTTTCTCATTGTGTTCCAGGAAGCAGCTAGGTGGCTGCTGGTAACAAAGTTACATAAGTTCTTTAAAAACAGGCATTTGGGGCCGCCTGGATGGCTCAGTGGCTTAAAGCCTCTGCCTTCTGCTCAGGTGGTGATCTCAGGCTCCTGGGATTGAGCCCTGTGTCGGGCTCTCTGCTCAGCGGGGAGCCTGCTTCCTCTTTTCTCTGCCTGCCTCTCTGCCTACTTGTGATCTGTGTCTGTCAAGTAAATAAATAAAATCTTTAAAAAAATTTTTTTAGGTTTTATTTATTTATTTAACACACACACACACACACACACACACACACACACACACACAGATCACAAGTAGGCAGAGAGGCAGGCAGAGAGAGAGGAAGGGAAGCAGGCCCCCTGCTGAGCAGAGAGCCCGATGTGGGGCTCGATTCCAGGACCCTGGGGTCATGACCTGAGCCGAAGGCAGAGGCTTAACCCACTGAGCCACCCAGGCACCCATGGGCCACCCATGGGTGCCAAGCTCATGGCTAAGCCGCATGGGGCCCTTGTGACGGTCCAGGCACGGCGCCCACGCCGCGTGCATGACCTCCTCTCAGGCTCACCCGAGGCAGGAAAGTGGGTGCTACGTGCTTGTTCCCATTTTGCGGATGAGCAGACAGGGGCGCAGAGAAGCGCGGACCCTTGCAGAGGTCACTCCGCCAGCCGGGGAGATTGAAGCCCCCCAGCAGCCGGGCTTGGGGGTGCACAGCCTTGCAAACCGGAGAGCTGATTTACTTATGAGTGATCGTCCCAGCTGGTTTGCGGTAAAGCTGCTTACTTCTCTGCCACTGGCGATGCGCTCGGCCACAGGGGCAGGAAGGTGCTCCCGAGAAGACAGATGAGATCCATTCTGTGCTGCATGGACTCGTTGGCCTTTACAGACAGAAGACAGACCCCCGGAGACTGCAGCCCAGATCCTCGCTCACTCCATCTCCTGCCCCACCATCAGCCAGCCCCGCGCTCCCCATCTGCCTTGGCTGGGGCCCTCACAAACGCTGTCCCTCTGCGCCCGAGCCCTTTTGCCCTCCGGCTTTATGTTGATCCAACAGGTGGGGGCCCCTCTCTGCCCCCCGGGGATTGCCACGTCCTGTATGCACCTGCGCGGGTTGTTGGCTCAGTGCCCAGTGATGATAAATGATCTGTGGCCATGGAAGGTGGTCTTCGTGTGTTTGCTGAGTAAGCAGGAAGCTGTCTCGGTGGCGGTTAGGGTCGTGGATCTCGGGGCCCAACTTCCAGGGATTGAACGGATCTTGCTGTGCTTGCGGCTTTGGCCTTGGGGAAGTACTTCCCTACCCTGTGCCTCGGTTTCCTCTTCTGTAAAGAGTACTTAACCCTAGGGTTGTTGGGGGATTACGTGAGTTACTAAACGCAGTGATGTAATTCAAACTGGGCCCAGTCATGCTGCGGAGTGGGAGAAAGTCTTCACGGATTCTGGTAGCCGTTCTCCGATCACCAGCTGTAGCTCCGACATCAGTCCCGATGTGGGGGTTCTTACCAGCTGGGTGGCCTATAATTCAGCTTCATTCTGACAGCGTCCACTGGGAGACAGTGTCGGGCCCACGGGTTAGGGGCCCAGCCCTACAAGACTGCCCGCCACCCTTCAGACACAAGTTGAAAGTCCGGGTCCTCACCCGTGCTGCTGACCGCCGGTTACAAGTCAGAGGCTCCCCTGACCCTGTCCTCGGGGTCCATGAATTAATTCGCTAGCGTGGTTCACAGAGGTCAGGGAAGCCTTTCGCTCGTCATCTCTCCAGCTCCCATGCCAGGGTGCACTCAGGAGCAGCCTCACGGAAGAGAGGCAGGGGGCGCAGTGTGGGGAGGGGGTAGGGATAGGGGTGGGAAGGGTTGAAGGGTTCCAACTCTCTAAGCCCAGAGTTGGTTCCCCTGGCAACCAGCCCTTTCCTGAGGTGACTGTCTCTCTCACCGCTTAGGAAATTGCTAGTGTTTTAGGAACTCTGGGCCAGGAACTGGGATGAAGACCAAACATACATGTTTCTTACTGTAACTCCCAGTTCTCACAATTCCTGAAACACATGTCTGAGAAAGGACTGGCGTCCACGATTTGTAAAGAACTCCCACAGCTTGGTGATTAAAAAAAAAAAAAAAACAAAACCCCATAAAAGAACAGATAAAAGGTCTAGACAGACGTTCCACCAAAGATGTACGGATGGCCAGTGTGCCTCTAGAAAGGCATCCTTAGTTATCCAGGAAATGAGCCACAGAGAGGAGAACCAGATCCACTCCACACCCACCAGGACAGCTGACATGGTCACCTGTGCCTTGGTGGGGATGTGGGGCCGCTGGAGCTCTCAGTCGTTCCGGGGCTGGAACGGGGGTGCAAACTTCGGAAGTCAGTTTGGTCGTTTCGTTAGAAACTAAACATGCACCATTTCCCGCCCCCCCCCATGACTCAGCAGTTCCAATCTGAGATATGGACTCAAGAAATGGAAGCCTGTATCCGTGAGAAGGCCTGCACAAGAAGCTTCATAGCAGCTTTATTCATAACAGCTAAAGGCTGGAAGGACCTTGGATGGACCTCGGCTGTCCATCAGTGGGAGCATGGAGTCATGGACAGGGGGTTGTTCCTATGGCAGGAGACTGTGAGCCAATAGGAGGGGACGAAGTATGGTACGAAGTGATCACAGCAACACAGCGACCTGCAAAACCACTGTGCCTGGGAAAGACCCCACTGAGGACACCGTGCGGTGCCATTTCTGCGAAGTTCTCCAGTGGATAAACAAAGCGATGGTTGTCTCTGTGATGGGGATGGGGCTTGGCTAGGGATGCCCTCCATCCTGGTGGGAGTTTGAGATACACAGGCACGTGCACTTAAGAGTGTGTGTTTCGGGACGCCTGGGTGGCTCAGTCCTTTATGTGTCTGCCTTCGGCTCAGGTCATGATCCCGGGGTCCTAGGATCGAGTTCTGCATCGGACCCCTTGCTCAGCGGGGAGCCTGCATCTCCCTCTTCCTGCCGCTCCTCCTGCTTGTGCTCTCTTTCCCTTTCTCTGACAAATAAATAAAAAATCTTAAAAAAAAAAGCGTGTTTCATTGTATGCAAACCTTAACTCAAAAGAAAATGAGAACTATAAATAAAGACTGAACTCCAGTTCGTGATATGTGTGGTTAGAGGGAAGGGTATCCCTGTCTGCACCTCACTTTGAAATGTGTACAAGATAAGACAGTGCAGTAGGTCGATTAATGGCCCCCAAAGATGTCCACATCCGGGTACCTAGAACCTGTGACTCCATCTCCTTCCACAGTCAGAGGGACTTTGCTTATGTGATTAAGGAATTTGAGATGGGGACATTATCCCAGAGTGTCCAGGTAGACACAAGGTCCTTATAAGAGGGAGGGGAGTCAGTGTAAGGCAGAGATGTGTCAGTGGAGTGATGTGGGGCCGGAAGCCAAGGGCTGTGGCCACCTCTGGAAGCTGGAAAGCCAACAGATTCTCCTTACCCCTTCCAGAAGGAACGCGGCCCTGCCGACGCCTTGATTCTCGCCGTTTTGGCCCCCTGTAACTGTAAGATACTACATTTGTGTTGTTTCAAGGCACCACATTGGTGGTAACTTGTTAGGGCAGCGGGAGGAGAGGAATACAGATGGATTGCTGGGTAGAGAGAGGACGTGGATACATAATGCAACAGTTACAGGAAAGTGTTCGTGTGGACAGACAGATGTCAGTGTCAAGTTCTTTACGTGTTTCTATGTGTTTGGAAATATATATTTTTTAAAATTTATTTATTTGAGAGCCAGGGAGCAAGAGCAAGAGCCAGGGAGAGCACGAGCAGGAGGGAGGGGCAGAGGGAGAGGGGGAAGCAGGCTCCCCGCTGATCAGGGAGCCCGATGTGGGGCTCGATCCCTGGACCCCGGAATTATGACCTGAGTGGAAGGCGGATGCTTAACTGACTGGACGCCCAGGCTCCCCATTAGTTTGAAAATCCGGATAATACAATATTGGGGGAATTGCCCGGGCCAGGCACAGGAAGCAAGCCCTCCAGGGGTGTTAGCTATCCTTATGACCCCCACCGCCACTCCCCAGCTTGCCGTGTTGCCCATCACATACAGAAGACGGGCAGGGAAAGACCAGGGGACTCGCTGGTGGTAAATGGGCAGGACACTGAGAGGAGACAGGAACTTAGGTGAGGGGCTGGGAGCTCGGGACCTGGAAGCGCGTCCCTTACGGCGGTTGTAATTTCTGCCTGTCCCCTGCTCGGGTGTAGCCCGCAGGCATTTGCAGCCACACTGAAGACACGGTGCCCTGGGAGCTGTCATCTTCCAGCTTGGAGCTCTGCTGCTGCTTCTGAGAATGTCTGCACTTTGTTAGGGAAGAGTGTTTTAGTTAAGTCTAACTAGAAAACATATTATTAGTATAATGAGATTTTAATGATTTGAAATTTTGTTGGAGCAGCACGCAGAATTTCAATCTTATTGTGTGCAGCTGGGCTTTGCTTTTATTTTATTTTTTGCTGGGGCCTTATGGCACGTTTCTACAATTATTTAGTTTTTCTCTCTTAGAGCCCGGCTTTTAGGCTGCTCCTAATTTTCTTGCTTAGCAGATCCCTTGGAAAAAGAGAAAAAAAAAAGAATTTATCTTTTTGGTACACACTTAGCTGGCTTTGATCTGATCTAGGGTATGAGTGTTGTCCCCGAAGGAGATGTATGTGTGGAAGGGTTCTCTTGACGCTCGGCTCATGATTCAGAATCGCCAGGGAGCAGGAACAACCTAAATGCCCTTCAGCAGACGAACGCGTAGACACAATGTGGTGCGTCCGTACAGTGGAATACTATTCAGCAATAAAAAGGAATAAGGCATTGATAGTAGCCGCAACAGGGATGGGCCTTGACAACAGGACACAAAGGGCATGTGTTGTGTGAACCCACAGTTAGGAAGTGTACAGAATAGGCAAATCCACGGAGGAAAGTAGTAATTAGTGTTTGCAATGGGCTTGTCGGGGGTTGGGGGGGATGGGGCGTGTCTGCTAATGACAGTTCTGCTAGTGCACGGTGTCTCTCTGGGGTAGTGAAGGTGTTCCTGGTGATGGCTTCACCGCCGGCGAATATCCTGACACTCACTGAGTCGCACACTTGTCAAGGGCGGATTCCGTGGCGTGTGAATTCTGTGTCCTTCCGGCAGTTTGGAAAACCAGTGTGGGCTGGGAGCAGAGCCCGAGCTTGTCAGTTTCCCTTCACCTTGCGTCAGTGCCCTTGCGTATTTCCAAGGAGGGGTCTTTTCTTTTTAAGATTTTATTAATTTATTTGACAGACAGAGATCACAAGTGGGCAGAGAGGCAGGCAGAGAGAGAGGGAGGGGGAAGCAGGCTCCCCACTGAGCAGGGAGCCCGATGCGGGGCTCGATCCCAGGTCCCTGAGATCATGACCTGAGCTGAAGGCAGTGGCTTAACCCACTGAGCCACCCAGGTGCCCCCCAAGGTGAGGTCCTTAACCTGGGTGAGGATGGGTGATTTGGACAGATGTGGGCTGGTCGAGCCTTCCTCCTCATCGGCCTGTCCCTTTCTCTTCCCTGGTGGCCACTGTCCCCTTGTGTTTGCTCAGAGGGTCTCATCCTGTCACCAGGACAATGCTTCGGGGCAGGTATGGTGAGAACAGGGACCCCCAGCCATGGCGCGCACAGTCTCGCCTGACCTTGTGTGCTTAGGAGGGAGAATTTGATGAGGTTCTTTCGGGATCAGCCCATGGTCAAGAAGCTGAAAGCTGAGACTGTGTCTGTTAAACTTTAATTTGACTTTGACCCGTGGTAAGAAATGCATTTTACCCCGAAATGCCAGTTCAAGCCTCCATTTATTCATATCCATGAAATCATAGTTTTCCATAAATGAAACACATTGACCTTTTCTGTTCGATTCCGTTTCCTTTCATTAGAGAAATGCGCTGGTCACACTCAGCTGATTTTACGACCCACTGGGTCCAGATGATGGTTTCAGTTTGTTGCTCTGAGAGATGCAAGGAGGGAGCGAGGCGGTGGGTGTTCCAGGGCCCAAGGAGTTTGAGGACCGTGACCGCTGGGTCTGGTGTCCCATGCTCCAGCCTGGTTTTGCAGTCTCCTGTGTTCCTTGTGGTTCATTATCCTTCAGCTTCCCAGGTAGGGAGTCGCTCATCCTTGCATTGGAGGATTTTTTTCTCCTTGGTTAGATATATTCCTGGGTAGTTTATCCCTTTGGACGCTCTCGTACGTGGAAGTTGTCTGTGCCCGGAGTGCATCGAGCGGGCAGCCCAGTCACCCTGGTTCCTGGCTGGCGGAGCCTCTGTCAGTCGCCCGCTTGCTGGTTCTTGCCACCGTGCATGGCTTTTAGCTGGAGGGGAGGTCGCGCCCCCGCTGATGGGGGCGGGGAGGGGACTGGGAGGGGACTGGTTGCCTCTCGGGATAAGCTCCTGGCTGAGGAGGTGGGGACGAAGCCCTTCGATTCTCAAGTGTCCACCTGGCAAAGCCCGATAGAGGCCAGGGCCGGGTGCCCGGGACTGTGCAGTTGACAGTCATTACGCCACAAAGCAGGGTGTCTTGATTACAAGTTATCTCCTTGTGCAGCACCCCGTGGGCCCCCTGAATGAGGGAGTTGCTGGGGGCGCTCAGCGCCCTGGTGGTGTCAGCGGCGGCGGTGAGCTAACCAACCACAGAAGGTGCTGCAGAATCCTGGGGGAGATCACGGGTGTTCTCACCGGGTCCTTGTGGGCGGCGCGGAGGAGGGGGCGTCGAGGTGGGGGTGCTTGGAGGCGGAGGCTTGAGTCTGCTGACCCAAGCCTCAGGGCCCTTATCAGTGAGGGTGGGGAACAGCAGCCTGATCTCTGATGGTTGGGAGGATTAATCGAGGCCTTGCACGGAAAGGCTGAGCACGGAGCACAGCTGAAGGGAGGGCCCGGGGCCCCAGAGGCTTATCTTCCTCCTCCGCCGCAGGCGAGTGCTTCCTCGGAGCCACACTACCCTTGGGGCTGGGTGCCCTGCACGCTGTTGTGACCCACAGATGAGGAACCTCAAGGACGGAGAGGAGAGTGCTCTGCCCAGGGCCCAGTGGCGTGGACGTGGAGAGCTGGGAGCCACGGGAAGCCCGAGTGCCCAGCCACCAGGCTGTCCTCTGCCTTGTCGCCCTGGGCAGGTCACTGTCACCCTCTGTCTTGCTTTCCTTGTCTATAAAATGGGCACGAGGAGGCCCGCCCTGCCTCCCTGAAAGACTCGGGAGGTTTCAGTCCAGACAATACCTCGGACGTGGAAGCCCAAGGAAGTATTTGGGGACCCTCCAGGCCACCCCAGGACTCGGATTTAATGACGTCCTCACCCTGCGGCTCCTCCAGCTGCCTCCTCTAAGGAATGCTGCGGAAATGGGGCGGCGAGTCATTCATTCATTCGTGTATGTCTCACTCCCCTGTTCCTTCTGCAAACGAAGGGCAGGCCTTCGGGTACGCCCTGGACTGTGCCCAGAGACACATGTGCCTTTCTGCGGAGCCGTTGGGAGCAGAGCTGACCCTCCAGTCCTGCCCTTGGAGGAGGGACCTTGAGCACGTGGTGGGGCCCGCTGTGGTCTGGGATCAGGGAGGGCTCCCCCGCAGAGGTGGCTCTTAGCCTCCCACTAGAGGATGAGCTGGATTTAGCCAGCAGGGTGGGTGCAGGCAGAGGGCACAGCTCACAGGTCAGGAGGAAGTCCCTCCCCCCCACATTCATGCACCGCAGTCCCAACCCCCAGTAGCTCCAAGTGAGAACTTATCTGGGTAGAGGCGATCCACTGTGAGCAGTGTCCTTATAAAAAAGGGGAAATCAGGACATAGGCACATTGAGAGGGCGGCCCTGCGAGGACACGGGAGAGCGAGCGAGGCTGTCTGCAAGCCCAGCCGCGGGGCCTCTGAGGAAACCAGCCCCGCTGACACGTTGATCCTGGGTTCCAGCCTCTAGCTGGTGAGTATGAGCTCCCGGGTTTAAGCCCCCAGCCTGTGGCCCTCGGCAGCCGCAGGACACCAGTACGGCCCGTGGGACTGGAGCGTGGGGCGAGTGGACGGCAGTGGATGAGGTGAGGTAGTGGGCCGCTCAGAGCTGGCTCGGCCCCTCCCTGGCCTTGTCCTCCAGCGGCGGAGGAGGCACAGTCCCGTGAGGTCAAGGATCGCGCCAGGGCCGGTCGCGGCCACAGGAAGGCCTGCTCCTTGGCCCGGCCCCTCTTTCAAGGTGTCTGTTTTTGGAGAGGAGGCCTGGCAGAGTAGAGGCGGCTCTCCAGCCAGACAGGAGGGAAGCCAAGCTGTCAGTTTGGGGGAGGGGGCATTCGGTGCTGGGGGCCACTGCTGGGGGCAGAGTGTGGCCCTGCTCAGGGATATCTGTCTCCCAGTGGGCGCTCGGGTCCCTCTGGACCCCAGAGATGCGGGTGAGCAGCCATGGCCCAAATCCCCACAAAAACAACGATCATGACCCAAAAGAAGGCCAGGGCCGGGGGCCTTGCCTGTGAATGAGGTGATATTACATAGCATCCTCTTGACGTCTTGTATATGGAGGGAGGGTCTTGGCTCTGAGCCAGCTTGTCTAGGTGGTCTGGGACAGATCCAGCTTGCTGGATTTCAAGCAGAAATGTTCGGCTATGGTAAGCAAGCCTAGAAAAGACAGTGGTGGCCTCAGAGCGCCTGGCGCGGGGCTTGGGCCCTGCAGGGATGGCTTCCTGGGTTCCGGGATGGCAGGGGTGGGGGGTGGAGAACCTTGCCTCCTCCCTCCGCTTCCCCCTCCAGGTCTCCTGTCCAGGGGCCTCCTCCCTGAAACCCCCGCCAACTTCGGTGAGCAGCGTGTGCGTGGCCTTCAAATGGATGACCCCGGCCGCGAGTGGGAGAGGCAGTCAGCCAGGAACCAAGCTCTGTCCCTTCCCGCTCTGCTCATTTCAGGCATCCGGCGAGAACTGTGGGTCCACCCCTCGGGCCGAGCTCCGGTCTGATTCGGTTCGGGTGTTGTTCCACACCTCGCAGCCGGTGGGTAGACGAGTATCCACCAAGTGGAACGTGAGCGGGGGACACACACAGTGTAGACGGCGGTCTGAGCTCCATTAGATTTCTGCAGCAGTAACGGGAGCTTCCCCACGGCTGCGGGGGCCCCACTGATGGGTTCTTATGTTCCTCGGTGTGGGAGTGATCTAGTTTTCAGCATGACTTCTGAGCCCACTGTGGCGAGCAGCTTTGGAGGCCGCAGGAGTCCTGGAGATTTGGGCGGGAAGTCCCGCTCGAACTGAGGTCTCATTCCTCTGAAAGGCGGGGGGCGGGGGGACAGGGGGTCGGTGCTCGCTCTGCCCCGGGTCCTGGGCTCAGCCGCCTGCAGCTGAGTGAGTGGATTTTGGTGTTCAGGCTGTGCAGGCCTTGGCCTCGGCCTCTGCTCGCTGCTGGCAGGGATGGGCCCCCGCACCCACTGCGAGTGAGCCCTGCAGCTGCCTCGGTACGGTGAGTGGGCAGGGCCTGGGGCGCGGGGCTCACCCACATCCCTCCGTCCGCGGCTCGGTCACCACCCACAGCGGGGTCTGCAAACTTGTACTTAGATGGGAGGTTCTCCAGTCCCAGCGGAGACTCCTTGACTCTGCTTGTTAGAGCCACAGAAAATGGCCCTGATGGGTGTGGCTGTTGCAGTAAAGCTTTATTTACTAAAACAGACCTGAGGCCAGATGCCCCCCCTCCTGCCCTGGGGTTCACGGTCCTGGATCTGTGGCATAGATTACACTAGTCCTTTGTCTTCTTAAACCGTTACTGGAACAGGAATCCCAACAACCCCATCCCCGCTGTGACCTTCCACACCCGGGAAGACTCTGGACGCTACAGACTGGTGGGCAGGCACGAGACCCAGGTCACTGTCCTCTCTTAGCTCGGTGACCTGGAGCTGGTCCCGTTCTCTGAACAAGGGAATTGATGACACCTGTCTTACCCGTGCCGGGATCGTTTTAAGAATTAAATGTGTGGGGGCGCCTGGGTGGCTCAGTGGGTTAAAGCCTCTGCCTTCGGCTCAGGTCATGATCTCAGGGACCTGGGATCGAGTCCCGCATCGGGCTTGCTGCTCAGCAGGGAGCCTGCTTCCCTCTGTCTCTGCCTGCCTCTCTGTCTCCTTGTGATCTCTGTCAAATAAATAAATAAAATCTTTAAAAAAAAAAAGAATTAAATGTGTGAACGTGGGGGAAGAGGTCCCAGGGACCGTGAAGCGTCTCCGGGGCGGGGGGCACATTTGTCACCAGGTGCGGAGAGGAGACAGTCGGGCAGACACCAAGGCCGGTGTTTATGTCCATCCGTGTCGTGCACATACCCCTTTTTGGTGCAGGGCGTTTGGTGTTTTTTTCTGATCTCCGGGATTGAGTCCCTAGTGGCCTGCGGCGGGTGCTTCCCGCCCCCCCCCACCTCTCTCGGTGCTCTCGGCTCCCGAGCTCCGTCTGTGCGAACGGCCACGAGAGGAGAAGCACAGATCTCCCGGGACGCTTCAGCTGGGGCCGTGGAAGTCTTCCCGCCGGTTAGTGGAAAGGGTCTCATTTCAGGTGCCACGCAATCAGAGACGCCGGCTTTGTGGCCACAGGTTCTCTGCTGCAAAAAACATACAATTCTTCTGAAGCGAGAGGGAGGGCGCTGGAGAGCGCCTGCCTCGGGCCGGCTGTTTACTACGGGCACGGGTGCGGCGGGGGGTGGGGGGGGGGGCGCGGTTAGTAACAAATAACCTTCAGCAGAGAATGTTCTGCGGGCCTGGCTGCGTGTAGACGTATAGCCAGTGACTCCAGCCCTGGGCTTTTGGCCGTTAAGGGAGCTCCTGTGACCTTGTCGGGAGCCAGGTGAGGGGTTCTATGTCTCGGGGAGCTAGTTTCAGACTTGGCCACAGCGGCAAAAGGGAGAGGAGCCACTACCCACATTCCCTCCCTTTTTAAAATATTTTATATATTTATTTGACAGAGATCACAAGTAGGCAGAGAGGCAGGTAGAGAGAGCGAGAAGCAGGCTCCCCACTGAGCAGAGAGCCGGATGTGGGGCTCGATCCCAGGTCCCTGAGATCATGACCTGAGCCGAAGGCAGAGGCTTTAACCCCCTGAGCCCCCCAGGTGTCCCCCATACCCCCCGCATTCCCTGTCGGTGGAAGGAGCCCTTTCTGTGGTTGGCATGTGTTTACTAGGGGAAGCACATGGCAGGGGCCACTTTGCTGAGTCAGTGTCCCATAGCAGGCCCCGAAGGAAGGCGCTGTGAGAGGAGATCGAGCAGAAGGTCTCTATGATGGGTTGAGTTGTATCCCCACCCCCCCAGCCCCAAAGATGTACTGAAGTCCTAACCCTTAGCACCTGTGAATGTGACCTCCTTTGGAAATAGGGTCTTTGCAGATGTGATTTCGATGTAGGCTAGGACGAGGTCCTGTAGTGGGGCAGGCTGCTAATCCAGTGTGATTGGAGATGGAGACGCGGTCCCACAAGGGGAGAAGGCCACGTGACCACGGCAGCCACAAGCCAGCGAGCTGCCAGAGATGGACGGCCACCACCAGACACCAGGGGGAGGGGAAGAAGAAGGACTGTCCCCTGGAGCTGTCAGAGGGAGCGTGGCCTTGCCACCTTGCTCTCAGCCTGTGGGGGGACGCATGTCTGTGTGAAGCCCCGCAGTGTGTGGTCATCTGTTACAGCAGCCGGGACTGTGGGCCCCGTCGAGTCTTCCTCTGGTCTCAGGCCTGCTGACGGGCAAGGTGGTTCTCCAGCCCCTGAGGCTGTGAGTGATGTTGGAAGGTCGCCCGTGGACGTGGAGTTAGAGGGCTTCCCCTGGAAGCGCTCGGTGATGGAGCCGGCCTTGCGTGCCTGCGACTGGGCAGAGCCAGCCCAGGAGAGGCCAGAGGACTCCAGACGGTTTCCCCTCACCTGGTCCTGAGGGTGCTGCCCTCATTCGTGTCCTGCCCTCACCCCGTCCTAAATCCCCCCACCCCTGGGAAATGCGAAAAACATGTGTTATGAATTCTGTTAACCATGGAAAAGTCCAGGTAGAGAGATAAAAGTAGTAGATACCTCAGACCGGGCGACCCCGCTGGTCTTTGCGGAAATCGACGCCGCCGCAGCTGGGAAGCAGCCGCAGACGAGAGACCCAGAGACGTGCCGGTGTGGCCAGCTGCCGACAAAACCCTTCACAGGAGTGGGTCTGCGGCCAGACTTGGCCCACCGGCTGTACTTTGCCAGTCCTGGTGTAAACCAGCGGTCATCAGACCCCACAGCAGTTGGACACGTTCTGCTTTCTAGAATGTTCTCCGAGAGATGGCCATTTAAAGGGCTCTGTTACTGCTGCCTTCCACGACGATCACCTGAAGGGAGGATTATGACCTGATACGGGCAGTGTGGGTAAGTGAGCTGAGATTTCTTTCCACGAGACACGGCGGGGACAGCTCAGTGCCCGGAAAGTATGCAGCGCGTCTGTCTTTTTACCCAGCTCCCTCCTTCTCGGGAACACGGTCATTAAAATGTTTGTGGTGACACAGAAGCCTGATTCGCAGAGAGCCCAGTGGTGGACACAACCTCTGTGCCGGTCGGCGGATGAGTGCATAAACGAAATGTCTGTCCGTCTGTGGCCCGTGATCCAGCCTGACCGAGGCCGGAAATTCGGACACCTGCTGCAGCACCTCGAGGGCACTGTGCCACGTGAACCACGTCCCAGAATGACACATGCTTTAGGATTCTCCTTAGACGGGGTCCCTAAAGCAGGAAGATTCAGGGAGACAGGAAGCAGAGCCCGGGGTGCCAGGGGCTGGGGGCGGGGGAGGGGGAGTTGTGTAGTGGGGACAGGGTCGCAGTTGGGGAAGACCGAGAAGTTGTGGAGGTGGGCGGTGGTGGTGATGGTTGGAAGAGAGCGCGAAGGTACTTAACGCCTTGAGCGGTACACGTAACAGTGGTTAAAATGGTGAATTTTTTGTTACGGATATTTTACCAGGATGTAAAAAATAAAGGAGAAAATCCTGGGAAACACATTGCACGCACAGAAGATTGCATGTATGTACAGTGTAAAGACTAACCCTAGCCCTAGCTTAAAAAGTACCCACAGCCCTAGCGGGGGACTTAGGTGATGTGTCCCATTCCTCCCCTGACTCCTCCCACACCACCCCGGACTCCTCCCACACCACCCCGGACTCCTCCCACACCTCCCCTGACTCCTCCCACACCACCCTGACTCCTCCCACACCACCCCGGACTCCTCCCACACCTCGCCTGACTCCTTCCACACCACCCTGACTCCTCCCACACCATGACTGACTCCTCCCACACCTCCCCTGACTCCTCCCACACCATGACTGACTCCTCCCACACCACCCTGACTCCTCCCACACCACCCTGACTCCTCCCCCAACAGAGGTCGCCCACCCCCGCCCTGAGCGTGTGCCTAGCATTCGTGTGCCTTCCCCGTTCGGTTACCACGTGTGCGCACAGCCCTGTGTGTGTGGTTGTGCCTGATTTTGAACGCTCCGTGCCAGGATCCACACCAATTGTGTCTCTGTGACTCTGGAGGTCACCCAGGGCACACACAGCTCAGCTCTGCCTGGGCTCCCTGCAACTACCAGGTTGGACCCCGGGTCAGAGGCCCCGTGACTGTGGAACTGAGGCAACGCTGGGCTGAGTTTTGAGTTTGACCCCGGGAGAGCAGGCGGGGACAGGTGTGGACGACGGGCTCCCGCGTCTGCCTGCCTACCTTCTGACTCTTGCTGGGCGAGTCACCCTGCCTCTGTGGCCGTGGTTTCCCATCGGCACTATCTGAATACGATGCCCGCAAGCAGCACCCCGGACGTGGTCAGAAAGGCAGCCGGTGGAGAGGCTATGGTCGGGTCCTTACTGGGTGGGCCCTGCTGGTGATCGTTTCGCTGCAAAAAGTGCTTGGTGTGTAAATTTATCGTTCCATTTGTGGGAAAATTAAACACATTTAAGAGTAAATTAAATTAGGGGATTTGTGATCATTAGCTGCGTAAATGCTTTTTTGAGAAATGTAATGTACCAGGCAGGATCTGGCGCGCGGTGGCAGGCTCCCTAAATATTTGCTAGAACGAAGGATGATGTGATGAGCCAGTCAAGTCATATATAGTGGGATTATTTGGTTCTGAAACTAATGAGGTGACGGAGAGTGGGAACAGCTGCTAAAAATGATCCCGCGCTTGCAGAAAACCCAAAGACGGGAAAAGAGGCTCGTGCTGGGTTGCAGCTGCGTCCCGGGAGCCGTCCAAGGGCCCGTCTGGGACCGCGGTTTCAAAGCCCGCGTTTATCGCAGCCTCAGCAGACCTGTCTCAGGGGTGCACCTGCCTCAGACAAGCTTGGGAAGCCAGCGGATAGGAACCAGAATGCCCATTTTGTGGCTTTGACAGTGCCAAGTACACCAGGATCCCGAGTCTCCATCCTCTGCACTTGGGCCCCGGGGCATTGCGGGTGGAGGGGTGAGTCCTTCCTAGTTCCTAGTGGTCGAGGGCTTGTTGACACATCACTCCAGCCCCTGCCTCTGTCGCCGTGTGGTCACCCTCCCTCCTCTGTGCCTCTTTTCCGAATTTCCCTCTCCCTATAAGCACACCAGTTGGGCCCACCCTAAGCTGGTATGACCCCCTCTTAACTTGGTAACACCTGCAAAGGTCCTCTCTCCAGATAAGGGCTCGTGCACAGGTTCTGGGAGGATGTGGATTCTGGGGTTCACAGTACCCCGCACTTAGCAAGTGCCTAAAACCTGTCGGTGATTCTTCCTCTGAGGGTTATTCTCGTGGATGAGGGAGGGATGGGGACGAATCGTAAACACACCGTTCATCGTATTTTGTCTGGGTGCTGCGTGCTCGGTGGTTCCTCTGGAAGTCTGAGCTTGGTTTGGAAGGGGGAAGGAGGATTGGTTCTTTCTCTTTTCCCTTGAAAATGACTGTGGAGCATGCATCTTTCCAGTACCTATGCCTTCCAAACAGATAAGTCCTTTTAGATTAACTTTTGCTTTATAATTTTCATTCTGGGGGCGCCTGGGTGGCTCAGTGGGTTAAAGCCTCTGCCCTCGGCTCAGGTCATGATTCCAGGGTCCTGGGATCGAGCCCCGCATCGGACTCTCTGCTCGGCAGGGAGCCTGCTTCCTCTTCTCTCTCTGCCTGCCTCTCTGCTTACTTGTGAGCTCTCTCTGTCAAATAAAGAAATAAAGTCTTTTAAAAAAAAATAATTTCATTCTGTACAGTTTTTTTGAGGCCCGAGAGAAACAACGATTTTTCCTGATACTCGCTCCTACAGAACGAACACTGCTCACTCTCCGCCTTGGGGAATCGAACGGGCTGGTAGTGTCCCTTTCTTGTTCTGAAGGGAAAAGGCCACGAAATGTGGCTGTTGGGTGTCAATTCGGAATCTCGTGTGCTGCGTGTCGATGATCCTGGCTGAGGAAAGTGTGTCTTACGGCTCTGCCTGTACAGTCTCCCTTGGCTTGTTTGACAGGCACAGAGGCGTGTCATTAAACAGGTACAAAGACGCCTGTCATTGGGTTTTAAATAGCACTTGTCATCCTCCGGGTGGTGCATCTGCCTGGCATAATGGAGGGATGGATGCCACCATCCCAGGCGGCTTCTCCCCCGCCCTGCAACGCTTTCTCTCCTTGTCATCAGAGGAAACCTTTTTGCTTCTGTTCTGAGGAGGTGGAAAGGATTCAGAAACAAAGGGTAACTTCTTGCACGAGAGTTTCGCGGCTGATCGGCACAGGGCATCTTCTGCTCCAGTATCTGGGGCCAGGGGGCAGGGGGGCGGGTGAGGAATTGCTTTCAAGAGGAAACTTCCAGAAGTGGAGCAGGAGAAGCTGAGGCTGAGCTGGAAGCGAGGGAAACCGGCGGTGAGGAAGGTGGCCGAAGCCGGATGCCCCGGGGCCCACGTCCCCGCGTTCTGGGGGTGGGTGTGAGGACACCTGACGTCGCGCGGGTCCCACCTACTGGGACGGAACCTTGGCTCAGTGCCAGCTGGGGATGAGGCCGCATCAGGCCTCGGGGCCCAGACGGAAGTCGAGATGCCGCTGGCTCCCTGGAGCACGGGCCCCGAGGATCGAGTCTGGCTCAGGAGGAGACGTGATGGAGGAGAGGGAGGTGTGGGCTCCGATCCTTCCTTCTGGAACACCGTGGGCTCCCGTCGGCACGGTTCGCACACTGTTCCCGCCCCAGCAGCCACCAGTCTGTTCTCTGCATCTACGAGCTGGCGTGCGTGCGTGCGTGTGTGTGTGTGTGTTTAATCTACCTATATCCATATGCATCCCTCTATAGGACTCTCAGAGGAGACCACGGGGTTCCTGATTCTCGTACCTGTTTCAGGTGCACAGTTGGTTTCCTTGCGGAAGCTGGGCGGCGCCTCTCGTGACTGACCATCTGTGATTTCTGTGCCCTGGGGAGCCGAGCCCCGGCTTCGGGCATCTGCTTGACTGACTCGGCTGCTGAGAAGACCTCCCACTCCCAGCACAGCCTCCGTGGGCCAGCGGAAGGCCCCTGTCCCACGGGGTGGTCGCCGCTCCCGTGGGCTGGCAAAGGGCCTTCCTGCCTCCGCCCTGCTCAACCCCAGGGGGCGTCCCCCTGGGTACCAGTGCCCTCTGCTGTCATAGTGCCAGGCTCTGTGTTGTTCTAGGTTTGCCGGGCTTGTCATTACAAAATGCCGTGGACTGTGTGGCTGAAGCAACAGTAACTTACGTGCTCACGGTTCTGGGAGTCCGAGGTCGAGGTGCCGGAGGGCTCGGTTTCTCTCCCCGCTTGGTGATGGTGTCTTCCCTCTGCGTGTCCCCTCTGACCCCATTGTACCTTAGTGTCCTTTATAGAGGCTCTGTCTCCAAATCCTGCCCCATTCTGAGATCCTGGGGTGAAAACTCTGGCATTCGAGTTCTGGGGGGAAGCGAGCCCAGAATGACCCAAGCACGAGAGCCGGGAAAACGAGGTCAGCCTTGGGCCTGCAATGTACTTGCTTTGCCAGTTCCTTGGCCTCCCCTCTGCCTGACCCCTGGTGTGTGCCATGTCTAGTGGGGGTGGCATGTGGGGTGGGGCATGGGTGCCCCAGGGAGGGGGGGGATCCTGATGCCTGTGAATGCTCGAGGCCCCAGAGCACCTTTGTGGAACTCTGTCGGCGGGAGGGCCAGCTCTGGGGCCCTGGGGATCCGTCGAGCAACACCTGTGAGAAGGATGTGTCTCCTCGGGGTCGGGGATCGCTCGTCATTATCACAAGTAAGAGGTACTCGAGCGTCCCTGTGTCGGGTGCCAGAGGAACTTGCTTGTCCCTGTGACAACCCCCAGGAGCTCAGCCACGGTTGGTGACCCCGTTTTATAGACGTGGAAACGCAGATGTGGCCTGTCCAGGCCACCCAGCGGGTGTGGGGTCCACGGCTGGGCCCAGCTTTTGAAACCTGCTGGCGTGTCCAGTGGCCAAAGCGGGGAGCAGATCTGGTTCTGCTCCCCCTCCCCCACCATTCCAGGATCTTCCTGCCCTCCCCCCCCTCCCCCCCGCCCCGGGGAAGGGAGCAACACCGAAAGCAAATCTGCCAGCCTCCGCAGTTTGGGGGGCCTGGGCTCTGGCTTGGGCTTTCTGTTGCGGTGTCTGATTTCTGTTGTCATGGAAACGGGGTGGCAGGTGTTCCTTGTTAGCGCAGGGATGCTCCTGATGGGACTTGGCAATCGGAAGGCAGCTAGGGGCACCTGCCGTGGCGCCCTGCCCTGGAGCCCGGCCTCCAGCCTCAGGCCCGGATCGAAGGCTTATCAGAGGCCGGCGTCTGCTGGGCCCTTCTTCCCCTGAAGCCGCAGTGCCACGACCGGCTCCCACCGCGGGAATGGATACTCCCTTCCTTCCTTCTCTGTGCGCTGGCGGCCGGTTTTGCTGGGGCAGTTTGCTGGCCCACGAGGCGGTTGGCAGTGAGGACAGAAATAGTGTTTTGTGGTTAGCAGAGTTCTATCATTTGAAAGCAGCCCTGTCCCCTGGGCGGCCCGATCCCTCGTGGCCTTCCTCAGAGCACCCTGAGGAGACCTTTCCCGCAAATCGCAAGTCATGGGGTCCCTGCCCGTGTCCATATATGAACGCAATGTGTGTGCCCCGGCCCCCTGCCTGGTGCCCGCTGGCCTGGTGCTCGTCTGTGTTTCTCACGCGTCCTCCCGCCGTCCCCGCTCCCAGCCAGTGAGTACCCCCCGTTTTCTGACCATTTTCCGCAGGAGTGAAACCCCAGGCTGGCCCCAATTCCTCCTCTGCTTTATGGGGGAGGGTTGTTGAGACAAGAGTGGGACCTGGGCTGGCTGTTGGATTTACTGGGAAGGGGACAAGGACATTGGCGTGAGGACAGTGGGGTAAGAGGGTCCTTGGGAGTCCCCCTCGGCCCCGATGGGTGGACGCCTGCTGTGTGCACCACAGCGTGTCAGGAGGTTTCCATCCTCCCGGGGGTGGGGGGTCACGTGGGTCTTTGGAACGTTTGGAACGTTTTCAGGGACACGTGATGGTGATGCTGCTTTTAGAGGCTACGTGATATGATGGGTTTCTTTTTAGTGACCTTTTGGTTCTGTCTTTCCCCTTTACCCGGCTGTTGTTGGCCAGGATCTGGCTCTTGTTGTCACCCCTGGGTAAGCGATTCAGTCTGTCTTTTCCCCGGGAGCAGCAGACGGTGGAAGGCGTTCATGCCGAGCAGGCAGGGGCGAACCCGGCTCTGCTTGTCATCGGCACCATCTCCCCGATGCTCCGTCTTCCCTCCTGGGAAGGAGACGGTGGGACAGGCGGCGTGCCTCGTGCGGTCCTCGTGAAGCTTCACAGTTGAGGAAACCAAAGTCCAGAGAGGTTAACTGAGCTGCCCAGGGTCACACAGCAGTCGGAGCTCTCCACGTCAGCTTGAAGGCCGTCTCTCCCTGGCCTGCCGGGGACAGTGAGATGGTGGCTTTCGGAGGCCCCTGTGCCTCTGACGCCGAGAAAGCTCCCAACAGGTGCTCCTTCCCCACCCGGTGGAGTAAAACACACATTTCCCCTGGGCTCTGCCTGGTTAAAAAAAAAAAAAAAAGAACACTGGTGCTCGGGTCCTCAGGTGACCAGGATGGGGGCCCTCCCTCAAGGAGGTCGCGGGCTGGTTTTTGCCGGCGTCTCGATCATTCACATTGTTCCGAGCGGGCTCTTTGCAGGGGTGGCGGGACCTTTCTGGAGCAGAGACAGCCGTTGAAGGAGGAGCTTAAGGAGACCGAATGCAGGGAGGCTCCCTGCTCACACCGGGGCAGCTCTTCAGAGACAGAAGGCCTTGCTGTAGGGAGCAGAAAGTGGCCGAACGAGGCCACCGGCTCTCTTGGGGCAGGGGTGGAGCGGGAAGGGGTGCGGGAATGGAAGGCTGATGGAAGGGCTTGGTGGCCGGCAGAGGGGCAGACCCTGCCGCCCTCCCCTCAGGCCAGGATGGGCCTGGCTCTTGGCCTTTCTAGCCGAAGCCTGGGTGGCTGCGTTCAGGGCCTGTCCCCTGGGAGGGTCATGAGGCACAGGAGCGCGCTCAAGGCTCTGAGAAGTTCCGCAGAAACACTCGTCTGTTTAGCTCTGCCTCACCAGCTGCTTCCTCCGCTCCCTTGACCTGGCCTGAGTTCCTGTCACACCTGGGAATCCCAGGTCGGCCCGTGGAGCCTGCTTGGGGTCCAGAAAGGATGGGGACCAGCAAAGAGGCATCTTGCCCTTCTGTGCCCTGCTGTTCGCCAGTCTTCTCGGGCTCTGGGGCCTGTCAACGAGCCAGTTTAACAGCAGCCGTGGACGCGATTTCTGCCTAGAAAGTGCAGCCGCCGACGGAGGTAGAGGTCTGTGAGCGCTCCGTTAGGAAGGGTCCCCAGGCTCCCCAAGCTCGGGGATCGCCTGGGCGTGCCCCCTCCTCTGTGGCTCCGGGGCCACCTGCGTGCACTCCCCACGACCCCCACCCCCCCAGCCCGCTCTGCTTGGCACCCGGAGGCCTTTTCTGGAGCAGCGCCGGTCATCATTGTGCTTGTCACCTCTTCAGGCTCGAGGTCGGCTGCGCATGGTGGGCAGGACAGCTGTGACGGGGCTCACGATACTGGATGCGCATTTGTTCTGGACGCCCAGCTAGTGGCACGGCGGGGTACGAGTCCTAGCTCCATCGTGTTCTGGCCTCGGGGCCTTGGCCGTTCCTTTATCTTCCTGATCAGTAAAATGGGGGTAAGGGAGGGCACCCGCCCACCCGCCCCCCTCCACTTGGGATCCCCTGTAGCCATCCCCGGGAGCCTAGAAGGCCCATTCCTTCGGTGTCCCTGCCTCGTGTCACGTTGTGTCCTGGCTCTCCCCTCTCCCTCTTCCCCGCCCTCTTACCTACCTACATGGACCCAGGACTGTAGGAACTTTCTAGAGTTCTTATAGGCCCGTGACTCCCCCTGTCTGTTGCTTGGGAGAGAGTGCTTTGTTGCTGGGGAGAGTTGGTTCGACGATGGGAGTCAGCACTTGGCTGCCTTTCCTCGGGCAGGTCGGGCAGGTCGCCTGCCTGCAGAGCCTCCGTCTCCCAGTCCGCAGCAGGGAGCCCCGTCCTGGCAGCGGGGAGCCTGCGTGAGCTCGTGCAGGGGCATGTGGGGCGAGCAGGCTCCCCAGAGGCAGACCTCCTTCCTCCGGGGCTCCGGGCCCAGGCGTCTCTGTCCCCACCCCACAGGCCATCCCGTGCAGGTGGAGGATTTCAAGTTGGGGATGGAATGGGACACGAGAAGGGACCCTGAGAAGGGTGAGGGGGCAGTTGCTGAGGGCTTAAGAGACAGACCTGTCTGCAGGCAGAGGAGTCTAGAGAAGATATACAGGCGTGGTGGTCGGGCTTGGGGACGTGGGTGCAAACACCCGGCTCCCGGAGCGCGTGGTGGGGAGCCGTGGGTTGGAGTCCTGGGCCCCCCCACCTGGCCCCGTGCCCCACAAGCCTTGTGTGCATCCTTATTTCGGAGGAGATTCTGAGTTGAATGTGCCTGGCAGGGCGGGAGACGCTACCTTGCCCAAGGTCACAGCCAGATGGGTGGGCTGATGGGACGTCTCACTGGAGTCGTCCTCCTCCCCACCCGTCCCCCTGCCTGTGCATCCTCAGGTTGGGTCCTTAGGTTGGGGCCCGCATGGGCAGAGCCGCAGGGCAGTATCCGTGGGTGTCTGTCTCTTCCATGTGCTAACGTGATCCCGCTCCTGGGTGCGTCCTGAGGCAGGGCGAGGACTCTGACACCCGGGCTGGTAGTTACTGTGTCCCTAGAACTATGGCCTTGAGAGAGAATGGGCTCAAACTGCTGCCCAGGACTCTGGGGGGCTGAGACTGGAGCGGCAGAGGTGGTACGGAGAAAGATGCCTAGGGCAGGTGCTCCCGGGAGGAGAGTGGACCAGAAGGTTCCGGCCCGGAGAGGCGGTGGGGCACAGCTGTGGCCGGCAAGGTCAGGGGCCTAGGACATCCCAGCCGTTCCCCGCGAGCCCATTCAGTTGCCAGGTGCAGGGCGGGGCGGGGGAGCGCGGTGGCCCCGTCCGCTGCTGTGCCGGCCCCTCTGAGGACCCCCTGGGGGAGGGGTCACCTCGAATCTCGTGGGCACGAGCCTACCCTGCTCCTTCTGCATACAGTTCGTAAGACGACATGTGTTTGTGGATTTGCCATCAAGAAGCCAACCTTCTCAGGCCTCCTTGTCACATGCGCGCGACCCGCCACACTCGGGGACAGTTGTGTACTCATGCTTTGTGCTCGTTTCTGTTCGCTCTGCCTGCTTCAATGATGGCTCTGTCCCTGGAGCTCAGCCCGGGGTCTGGCGCAGAGTAGGTGCTCAGTAAAACGGGCACCGTCCAAGAATGTTCCGGGCCTTTTGAAATGACATGGAGGAGCTGGGGCGGCCTGAGTTTCCTGTGGCTGCGGTAACGAAGTACCACAGTGGTTTAAAGCCACACAGACTTACAGTTCTTGAGGTCTGAAGTCCTCACATCTAGCTGTCGGCAAGTTGTCCTCCTTCTCGAGTCTCCGGGGGAGAATCCATTTTCTCGACGTCTCAGCTTCTCAGGGTGCCTGCGCTCCCTGGCGTGGGGCCCACCCGGCATCTGTAAAGCCAACAGCACCGTGTCTTCGCTTCTCCTGCTGCTTCCGCTGTCTCATCGCTCACAGTGTCCTTTTTAGAATGACCCTTGCAACTCCTCCCCCGCCCCTGATAACCAAGATAACCCCTTGTTCCGGGATCCCTAGCCTAGTCATACCTGCAAAGTCCCTTCTGCCTTGCTGAGCCACGGGCTCCAGGGATCGGGACGGAGACATCTCTGGGGATAGGAGGGAGGCCCAGGAGAGGCGTCATTTAGGGAGGCCCAGAGGCCCTAAAAGAAAACAGCTCCTGCGAGTTCCGAAGAGGAACGCCAGAGGGGAATGTTAGGGTCCTGAGACAGTCCCTCGTTGTTCACCCACGAGTTCACCACTCGCCTGCCACGTGTCATCGAGTGCCTCCTCCGGGCCAGTCCCCATGCATCTGCCCTCTCAGACCACTGTGGACACACATCCAGCAACAGGTGCGTGCACGTGCCTTGAATGTGACTGCCCTCGGAAGGAAAGCGACGGGACGGGGCCTGATGGGACTGTGTGGGGTGTGGGGGGCAACCTTGCGTCCTCTGGCTGCTGCGAGGCAATCTACACTGGCCTCTGCCTCCTAGCTGCTCCTTTGGAACTTTCCCCCCAAAGGCTGGTGTCCGGGAAGCCCGGCGGGTTGTGAAGACCCACTCCCTTCCTGCCTGGACTGTCGGATCCCATGAGCGAGGGTGGAGCTCTGCTTGGCCAGGCGGGCCGCCCAAAATGCCGCGTGGGCCCCCGGAGTATCTCAGGGGAGGACGCAGCTGCCCGCACCAGGGCTGCCCCCTTTGGAAGGTGCCTGTCTGCCCACCAGGCCAGACGCTCTAGTTTGGATGGAATTGCAGATCCTGTCTGGTCTCGCGTCTGCTGGCGGAGATGGGCCACTAGAGGGCGCCATCCTGCCGGCTGTTTTCTGGTCCCCCACCACCCCCCCACTCCGCCCCCCCAGGTCTCTGGTGGCAGGTGCACACAGAATTGCCTTTTTTTCCCCCCCTAAACGACTTAATGATTTAATCTTCTTATTTTCTCAGCAGAGCATGCTTTGGACTTCCCTGAATACTATGGGACATTACTGATCGGATTAATTAATACGAGTTTGCAGTGCGGGGACCCACGGAACTTGCTTTACCAGGCTTACTTCTGCATTGCCGTTTCTGTTTTCTCGTTATTAAGCACATTTCTCTCCCGATGTGTTATTGGCACGCCCGCTCCTGGAAATGATCAGCAGATTTTGTAACCTCCTGCTTTGGTGGGGCGCCCCGCGCCGATCAGCTCCATGGGGGCCGCGGCCCGTGAGCACAAAGGGGACCCCGACGTGGCCTTTTTGAGAATTCTGGGTTTCTTAGGGGGGTTGGTGTCCGCCCTCGGCCCCCACCTCCTGCTTATTTTAGACTCTCTCTCCCTTTTTGTTAACTCGCGATGGGTTTTCATGACCAGTGATTGAAATGGCTTCCACGTCCTCACCAAAACCCCAGCACGATTGATTGGTGGAAGTGTGGTAAATGCGCCATCCCCGAATCAGGGAACAGAGCACACTCGTCACATCCAGATGAGCGTGCAAGCAGCCAGGAGGCAGTGATTGCCAGCCGTCTGTGCGAAGCGGGGGGGGCGGGGGGAGGGGGCTGAGAAAGCAGCAGGCAGAGCTGGAGGGCCCCTTTTAGGGGCCCGGGGAGGCCGGCCTCAGGGACGCAGGTCCACCTGTTCAGATAACACATGCCACAGAGCGCCCATTGAGCGGTGGCGGCCCTCGAGGTATCTGTCTCCGGGAAGCCGGGGCTCTTGCACTCATCCCCAGGGAAGCACGTTTGCCTGGGGAACCGGCCCCACGATCCTTTGCTCCTAGCATGGGGCTGCATTTTGATTTCACTGTGAGTCACTTAAGCCACGCTGATGAGCCTCCTGCGGGCTCCGTGGCTTCCTTCTCTTGGTCGCCGGTCACTGTGCATGGGTGGCTGGCCTCGGCTCCCTGCTCGGGAATTGGCGTGGTGGTGGCGGGGGACGGTGGGGGGCTGGATCACACGTGCCGCTGGCACCGTCCAGCCGCCAGCCTGATGTTTTTTGTAGAGTTGAGGTTCTAATTCAGCCTAATTAGCGTCTGTTTTAAATGCTCAGCCACCATCTGAAGAGGTTTGTGGTGATGCCTGAGCGGTGCATGAAGGCTCTTTGAGATTAGATCCTGCCTGATGTGCGGTGAGTTGGATATTTCGATGGCTGGAGTTTTTTGAGAATCGGAGATGGTGGGGTACATGGGCCCTCATCGTCTGAACAGTTAGCTAATGAGGCTGTTGGACCCCCTGATACTTACACAGACTTGAGGTTTCTGGGGTCTGGTTGGGCTCGGTGTCGTCAGGTGGGGACGTCCACTCTGTGCCAGGCCCACCTCTGGGGGCACAGGTGGGGATAAGGGGTTGGCCTCTGCCTCCGGGAGTCCATAATGTGGCAGGGAGACATTCACGTACCCCTCAGTTGTAACCGGGAGCACAGGGGCTGGCTGTGAGTTCATGGCTGGACCTTGAGCCTTTTTTTTTTTTCCCCTCATAGATTTTATTTATTTGAGAGAGAGAGAGAGAAGGAATGAGCACAGAGGGAGAGGGAGAAGCAGGCCCCCGAAGAGCAGGGAGTCTGATGAGGACTCGATCCCAGGACCCTGAGCTCATGATCTGAGCCGAAGGCAGACGCTGAACCAGATGCCCCCTGGACCCCGAAGCGTTGCAAGCACCTGGCTCATGGGGGAGCTTACCAGGTGGGTGGCTCCCTGTCACCCAGCACAGGTGCTGATGGCGGGACGGGAAGGGGAGACGCAGCACTTAGAGCTCGGCTGCTGCTTGTTGAATTAGTTGTCACGACAACCTTAGGATTGTGTCTGGTTATTATCCCCTGCAGTGGAAAGATGCTGAAAGACAGAAGGAGATGAAGCATGGGCCCCGGGCCGCTGTGTGACGAACTTCCAGAGCCTGTGTTTTCTGGCTTCTGCACGTGCGGCCCCCGGCTGGGGCTTGCGGGGCTGTGGACGGCGGGCCCTTGGGAGGGGAGGCGCGGGATGCCATGGGGAGGGATTTAGGCTTTGTGTGGGGAGGCTGTGGAAGGTGGGGATGGTCTGCGGGCAGAGGAATGACCTGATGGGCTGTGCTCTGGGGACGAAGTCTTGAGACAGCGTGGGAGGTGGACTGGAAGGGAGGGACTGGGAGCTGAGACCCGCAGAGACTAGAGCAGATGCTGGCCTTGCATGGGTCCAGCCAGTATGTCCTGCCCCCGAGGAGTGTACCTGCGCCAGGGAGGTGACTTGAATAAGCTGACCCACTTGCTCTCCACCTGAGCCATCGGCCCCGTCGTTCCCTGTCCCTACAGGATCAGTCATCCTTTATGAGCAGGAAGCCCGGGCCCCTCCCGTGTCCTGGTTTCTGCCCGCCAGGTGGTTTATACAGGAACGCTGACATTTCACGGTCACCTGAAGTCTTTCTTCCTATTCTCCTGCCCCCAGACAATTTGTTTCTCTGTGGTCCTCGCATTTTTCTGATCACCCAGGGCAGAGGGGAAGAAAAGGCCTGATCTGGGCCGGGGAATTGTCTGTTTGACATCGGCTTCTGAGCTCCAGCCTTTTTTGTATTTATACTTGGGTGACTTTTGGTGTTCAGAGACCTGCTCTCCTGGAGGCAGGTTGCCGGCTTTGTGCCCACTTGGCTCTCTTCCGAACGCCTGCGGCCGGTGCATGCCCAGCCCACGAGGCTTGGGGTTGTTGCTCTAGGGGGAGCTCGTCCCAAAAGTCCCTAATTGCAGAGCAGAGTCCTTTCTCTGTGCCCTCACCACCCCCTGACACAGCCACCTCACAGTAATTGGGTCCTTGGTGACCCACGACTGGCAGGCTAATGTGAGCCTTAATGGAAACTCTCCTTTTCCACCCAATTAAGTGGCTGTCAGTTCCCTGTTCTCCTGACTTTGGGTCTTTTACCTAAATTCTCCCGTTCGGCAACTTTTTGTCTCTGTAAACGCACAGGCGTTTGTCCCACGGATATTTATCGCCTGCTTATCACGTGTCAGGTTTTGTGCCGGCTGTGAGGCCATGGTCAAGAGCAGCGCCGGCCCCCCTGCGTTTCTGGGTGGGTGTGGGGAGGCAGGCCCACCCCAGCTACACCGATGGGGGTGGGGAGGGTGGGATGAAGGGATTCTGGCTGTCACAGGCAAGGGGAGCCGTTGGGAGCCAGAGGAGGAGCCCTTATTCTGTCTGAGGCCTGAGAGCAGAGAGAGGGTCATCCTGACAAATCTGGGGGATGGAGTGAAGTTAGCCTGATAGAAAGGGCGTCTCTGTTGGAGGGGACAGCTGGTGCAGAGATGTGACAGACACGAGTGGCTTGGGGATGCCTCATTAGGAAGGGGAGTGCAAAGTTGAGAGCACAGCTGGCTTGATGAGAGGTGGGGTCTGCTTATCGAGTGTTGGTAGGGGCTTGCGTTCTATCCTAGAGCCAGTGGGAGCGTGTGGTGGATTGCACCAGGGACACGGTTAGCTTTGTGTGTCGGAAGGACAACCTGTCTCAGAGAGGACTCTGTTTGCAAATGGAAGAAAACTCAAAGTAGATTAAGAACAACATGGAATTCACTGGTGCCTTTTGATGGAAAGGGCCACCGGTGGCTGGCTTCAGGTAAGGCTTGATCCAGCACACAAATGGTGTGGCTGAACTGTTCTCCCAGGTCTGTTGATCTGGTGCCTTCATTTCCAGGTTCTGTTTGGTGGTAGGATGATGGTGCAGCTTCGACCTGCATGTCCTTGTTGGGTCAAGGCCACTGGGGTAAAGTACATTCCCAGTGCAGTCTTCTTGTAACTGTGGACTCTGAGCAGGCGAAGCCCATTCCTGCCTTGATACCAGTTTTGTAGGGAGTGCAGCGTACCCACTGGCTCCACACTGGGGCTGAGGGCAGGTCCCCATCTGGATTGTAATGCCGGCAAATGGGGGTCCATGCTGGTTCCCGCCAGGGGAGGCTGGGTTCTGGTTTGCCCAGAAGAAGGTGACGGGCTATTGGAGAGGAGAAACAGCTGAGTCCAGGACAGTCACCTACAGGATGGGAGAGGCCACAGTGGGGCCCATGGGAGGCCGAGTGGCTGTCCTGGGAACGGGTCCCAACCCTCTCTGCACAGCTGCCCCGGGGCAGGGCACAAGATGCAGAATGCAAGGAGGGTCCCGTCCAGCGTCTTGCTTCCTCCCACTGCGTTCTTTGCAAGTGTATGTGTTTGGGGGCCTTTCGCCTTCAGCCTTCTGGCTCCAGAATCAGGTTATTACGGTGGCTTTGGGTGGTCAGGGCTGTGCCGTGCGGTTCCCTCCCTCAGTTTCTCTCTCCCTTCAGATGGCTTGCCGTGTCCCATGACGCTGGCCATGCTGTCGGGAGGATCCTCAGCACACCCTGCCCCCTGTGTCCCAGAGCCATTTCTGCTCTTGAATCCACTTTCCTAGGGCGTGGGAAGCAGCCCTTCAGAAAAGAGGGTCTTGGGAGAAGCTGGGGTGGCCTGTATGCTCATTCATTATTGCTGCCAAGACGGGCGGCTCAGCATTTGGCTCAAGATCGAGAACAAGGGGGCGCCTGGGCAGCTCAGTGGGTTAAGCCTCTGCCTTTCGCTCAGGTCATGATCTCAGGGTCCTGGGATCGAGCCCCACGTTGGGCTCTCTTCTCAGCGGGGAGGCTGCCTCCCCCTCTCTCTCTGCCTGCCTCTCTGCCTACTTGTGATCTCTGTTTCTGTCAAATTAAAAAAAAAAAAAAAGATCGAGGACGGGTTGGGAGCAGGACGGAAGCTCTGGGCTCTCCCCACGGGCAGGAAACTGTCTGAGCGTCCCTCTGATCCTGCCGGAAGCGGGAAGGTGATGTGGTTTGGGGACCCGCAGGCCTTGCATGGGTTGGATCCATCCCGAACGGGCTGGGCCCGCTTGGACTTGAGCGTTTCAGAGACCTCGTCTGTAGTGAAGCTTCGCGCGATAGCACGTATGAGGCGGGCCCGGGAAATCTCCTTCCGTCCTGGGGAGGGAAGCGTCCGTGGCAGGAGCAGGCTAGGTAGAGAGTGGTGGAAATGGGCCCCTGGATTTATCTCCGAAAGGAGCATTGGAGTCGCTGGCGGGTTTGGATTTCAGGAGCAGGTGCGCAGGGGAGGCGCATGATGATGTCTTCTAAGTTCTTACCGTTCTCAGAGTTGATGGCCAGGCTCCCCGACCGGCATCAGCGACATGGCCCTGGGGCTGGTGGTTGGCGCTGAGTCTTAGACCCTGTTAGCCCAGGGGGTCCTAAGTGCCTCGAAGTTGGGAGCCTGGCTGGGCGCTCAGGAGGCACGTGGTTAGCAGAGACCCCGGGGTGGGCTGTGGCTGACGATGGGAGGGGACATGACCACATACGGGTGGTGACCGGGGTATCCACAGTGTTGTCTCAGGCCTGGTCCTGTCTCACCTGTGGGGTTCCCTGAGGATGTGGCCCCTCAGCTCCCCTCCCGCAGCTTTCCCAGGCCGACCAGGCAGCCACGCACTGCCCCCGTGTCCCCGAAGTCAGAGGCCGTGGAGCGATCGGTTCAGGGAGAGCACAGAGGAGCAGCAGGTGGGTGCTGAGGACCGGGAAGTCCAAGGCTCTGAGCTGTGTAGATGCCCCTGGCGTCCAGCGGAAAGCATTGCCTTGAGCCTGGAGGGGAAGACGGAGTTGCCTAGGGGAGTGCTGTTCCTTCACCCCCAAAACTCGCTGCTTCTCTCTTGCCTGCACATGAAAGCATGGGCGGGGGCCGTCTGGGACTTCCTCGGGGCTCTGCGGCTCTCTTTGGGCGGCCGTCCTGCAGGGAACCCCCGGTCTGCGGGCTGGACAGGCTCGGCTCCCACACACCTCCTTCCCTGTAGGTCTGTCTGTCGCGGGCTTCGGGGCCCCACGGCGGGTGAGGGACACCGACTCCTATCCGTGTCTGTCTGTTGTCTCATCTTACAGTAACAGGGGGACGCAGTTGCGGCCCAGCCTCCCCTCTGTGACATGGGTCTCGTCATCTTGGAGCGGAGCCTTTCCTTCTTGTCTCTATGAATGTCACTGTGTACACCTAGAAATACACAGTTCGGGGTTTCTGACTGTGTTATTTGCGTAAATGTCACGCCGTCTTGTTTCGAAGTTGCACTGACAGGTGTCGGCCGTGAGCTCTCAAGGTGGCGGTCAGGAGCGCCTGCTGACCCCCTTTGGATTTGGCTTGTACTGAAATGCTCACAAGTGTGTTTTAGCCTCGGAACTTATTCCGTCTCTAGACATGGGCTGGGACCTCGTGCCCCAGCAGAGCCAAGCCCATAAATCTGGTGTCAGGCCGAGCCATCCCTACAGGGCGGGCCACCGTCCCGGGGCTCTCTTATTCCTGTGTCGTCAGCACGGTTCAGACTGTAATCCTCAGTGAGAAATTGCCGCGTGCTAAACACGCATAAATACAGCGGGCTCGTTAGGATGGGCCGGCATCCTCGTGTCGGGGCCCGGTTCCATCCAGATCTGCCCCTTGAAAGGTCAAGAGGCTCTTTTTTGTCCGTTTCCCCTCGCGGGTTGCTGAAATTGATTTCCCTCTTGTCCCACATCCGGGGCGGGAAGGGCCGCTGCTCTGCTTGGGGCCGTTGGCTCCCACAGCCCTTGACCCTGGACCGCGGACGCTGCCATCCATCGGCTAGAAACCCAAGAATCATGGACGTTGAACCTGGACATCATAACCCCCTAGGGAAGACCCGGCCTCATGCTCCAAGGCTTTTGCAAGCGTGGTAGCTCCGGAGAGGACGCCTCCCCATCCTGAGTGGTGATCGCGGCTCTCAGTGAGCACTGGTCTCTGCGCAGGTCGGAAGGAGCGGGGCCCCCGCCCCCGGTGGTCCGGTCGGCTCTGCTTGGCATCTTCCTTGGGCCCTGTTGTAGCCGAGGTGTGAGGTCTTCGTGTGTGGGACGACGGGCCTCGTTTTCAGCGGAACCACTGTGTGAGGAGCTCCGTGGCTGACGGATTTCCTTATTCTGATAAACTCTGACTTCTGCAGAGAAATGACCCTTCTGAGCGCGGACGGAAGCCCTTGCTTGCTGTTGGGCAGGGCCTGGGAAAGCCTCACGGTTGGGTCCTCCTAAGCACCGGGAAGTTTCTGTCCCCACAGCTGTCCTAGCCCAGCCCGTGGGGACACATGCGTCTCTACCCTCCCTTCGTTTCCCTGCAGCTGTGAGGACTGCTCGGTTCCCTTTGCCAACCGCCGGACCTGGGAATGGGTGTGTCTTGACCGGGACGGGCGAGCGTCGGGAACGGAGGCAGCTTTCCTGCCATCTTTTGGTCCCTCTTGTGGATGGGGTTCAGGCGACGTGATGTTTTGTGAGGGTTTTCTCTTTGATCCAGTTCCCACGGTGCTGCTGAAAATTCTCCTGATCTTTCGTTCTGCATGAAAACCAGGAAGCGTCAAAAACTATGGTGTCAAAAAGGCTCCCTAGGTGGCAAAACATCACAGCTGTGTTGAAATGTCAGAAAATGGAATAGTCACCGCTCCAGCGTCCGAGGCCGCTGCCCACCCCTCGGCAGGCCTTTCTTGGAGTCTGCCACAAAGCTTGGCAGGTGAGACCCCGTGGGCTCTCTGTACCCCATCTTTGCAGGTGGTGCCTCGCGATCCCGCTTCCTGCCCTGGCGTCCCCGGGGAGCAAGAGACTGAGAAGTCTTTGTGTGTTCAGACCCATATGTCCTGACCGTGACCTTGCTCCAGGAGCCAGGTGCCGTCAGGGCACGTGTTCCCAGGAATGCAAAGGGAAAAAAAAAAAAGGTGCCTAAAAGCCTGTTTTTTGGGAAGGAGCCTGGGTATAAATAAATAAATGAAACCCATACAAAGGAAAAGATGAAAAAAGAAATCAAAGATGGAACCTTTGCGTTTGGCCTGCGGTGTAAGTGGTGGGTTCTTTATGAGATGCTTTCAAGTGTCGACGTTTATGTGCTTGTAATTCCAGGAGGAAGAGGTGTTACTTTTTTTTTTTTTTTTTAAGCCTTGCCCGGTCCTTGTGTGGGGTGGTGGAAAGGCAACGGGCTTTGGAAACACGCCTGTCTACCTCCATCCAGCAGATGCTCCAAGCTAACATTTATTGAGCGCTTACTGTATGCCAGCAACTGATGGAGTCTTGGATCTGTCTTCGAGGGGTGCCCCCGTTTCATGGACGGGAGCTGAGGCACAGGGCAAAGAAGTGGCTTACCCAGGCTCAGCGTGTCGGTGGTCGAGCCGGGATCTGAAACCAGTGGTCCAGCTCCAGGGTTGGGAGCCGAGTTAGCACTGGTGCTGGGTGGGCACACGGTCCAGGAAAGAGAAGCAGGTGGGATGACTGTGTGGTGTGAGCTAGGCAGAGAGGAGCCTGGCGTGGGAAGGGGGTACCCAGGAGGGCTTCCTGGAGGAGGTTGCCAATAAGCTGAGGCTTGGAGATGTGTAGGAGTTAGCTGGGCATACTGAGGTGCAAGACCGTGTAGAATGGGGTTCAGCGCTGACTCGGGGCTCACTGGGGGCTGGATATCAGGTGCCTTCACATGTGACAGCTGCCGGCCCAGCCAGGACCCGGCTGCTCCCTCACTTGTTAGGAGATACGATGAATGCATGTCACGGAAGGTGCCTGGCACGTAGTAGGTCCTCAGGAAGCATTAGTGGCCCTCTGTGCTTCCTGTGGATGGGTAGGAACGTGGATTGTACGTTTATTGTGACCTGAGCTTGCAAACGGGTGGTCCTGGTTGGCCCACAGAATTGGAGTGATGTGCTCACATTGTAAATTGGGAGACTCCACACTAAACCCACATGGGAACTTTTTTGAAATCTCCTAAGACCGGTGACTGCCGTCTGCACGTCCCGGTCTGCCCCCTGCCCCCGGCTGTGTGAGGGGCGGCCATCCCCAAAGGGCAAATTGTGTTATCAAACATCCCCCACCCCTCGGCTCTGTCTTCTGACCTGGGCTCCCTCCTACCTCTCAACCTCCTATCTTTCCCCCCAGCACCGTGTGGCCCATGGCCACAGCACCCCTGGGAGGTGGACTTGGGTGCAGTGGGAACCTTTGCCATCCATTTCCTTGTGTCCGGCCATCAGGTTTTATGTGGACAAGGGCATCCCTCTCCAAACAGTGGCGTGCACTCAGGAAATCGGTGGGTCCTCGGCCTCCTGGCACTGGGCCCCGTCCGTTTGAACGTCCACACCCATTGAGCACACCAGAGGCCGGCTCTCCCGGGCCAGCGGATCTTTCTCCGTGACTCAAGGCAGCCGGCATTTCACATCTTTGAAGTGTTGGGATTTCTGGCAAATGGACCAGTACATTGAAAACCAGAACATTCCAGGGATTAGCGGAGAGCCACTAAACTGGCAGAGTGGGGTCCTTGGGGAGAAGCCAGGGAGAGGAGCCTCTCCTTCCACACGTCAGACTGACCCTCAGAGGACAGTAATCAGATTTAGACAGAAAGGTCCTCAGGGACGGGGCCCGTGTTCTCTGGGGAACCCAGGCTGTGAGAAGTCGAGTCCCAAAGAACCCTCCGTGGTTCAGCATCGGCGTGGCTGCACGAGGAGCTTCCAGAGTCCGGGCTGTCTGATCTGTCACCCGTATGCTTTGCAGAGAGGCCCAAAGTCCCTTCTCCAGATTTTTGCCACCTTTCAAGGCTGCATTCAAATGCTGCCTCCTCCCGGAAGCCTTCCCTGGTTCTTCCCCGGGGTGCAAGAGAGCCACACCCTCCCCTTCTTCCCTCTTTCTTCTCTTTGTCCCTCTGTGGGAGCCTGTTTTCCCATCTCGGTTTCTCCCCTTCACAGAGGGTGGGCAGATGCCCACCAGGGTTTCCGAACCAGGAGCTGAGCACTCGTGGTCTCACTTAATTCTCAGAATTCCCTATAAGGCAGCTACTGCTGTTACCCCCGTGTTACAGATGGGAAAACTGAGGCTTGGCAAAGTGAAGGGACCCCTCTAGGCCACGTGCCCGTATGTGGTAAAGTTGGACTCACGCCCCCGGCTCTGTGGTCACCGACCTGGACTCATGACCGAGGGCCCTGTCCTTGCTTCCCTCCGAGCTTTGCACACAAGCTCCTTCGGAATGTGCGGTCTGTTGAGCCAGTGCCTGGGCGGTTCTGGGAGAGCATTTCTCGTTTATTAAGGTCAGGAAATCTCGGGTCCTGTTTAGTGTTATCTTTGATGTACAAGGGCGGAGTGGAAATTTCTGTTTCCATGTGACCCGGTTTCTGTGCTTTGAAAACGCTATTTCCTATCTCCCCGTGTCTTTGAGATCAGGCAGCAGGGCCCCCTGGGAGCATTTCTGCGTGTCCGCCCCTCCGCCCTCCTCCCCGCCGCTCCGGCCCACAGCCTGTGTCCTGGGGAGCGGAGGACCCGTGTGGCATCTTTCTGAGCCGAGTTACGGGCTCGTTGTCGTGGCTCACCTGCGCCACACCCTCCGCCTTTCCCTCTTTCCCAGGCGGTGAACGTGACCACACCCCGACCGCCTAGACTTGAAGGGACCCCCCTGGCCTGTCCGTCCCTCTGTGATGTCGGCCCACGAAGTGGGACTTAGGCCTTCGGGGTCTCCGCATACACCCCGCTCACTGGGCCAGGGATGTCCTCCCCGTGTGTCCGCGGCTTCCGTGCAAGATCCCCTTTCCCGCTTTCTTTTCTCTGCCTTCAGAAGCTTTTTGCGGCCTAAGATGCTGCTCGTAACGCATCACCTCGTGGAAGCAATGGCTGAGATGCGGCCGCTGGCCTGGGAGCTGGCCGCGCCCCCCCCACCCCGTGGGCATCTGCGGAGTGTGGCCGGGGGAGCGCAGTGGGGACACGTCTTAAAACCCCACTTGTGCCTCGCCACGCAGGAAGGTGCTGAGCGTTCATGCACGTGTCGTGCAGAGTTAAGCTAAGGGTTTGGGGACAGGAAGACGACTGTGCGTGTGGCTTGCTCCTGGGCCACGCCCCGGGGGTGTGCATGCGCGGGTGACCGCGGGGACGGCTTCCAGCTTGCAGGCTGGGATGCTGTTGGCAGAGGGTCTGCTTTTTCTTCTGTGTTTTTTTTTTTTTTTCTGTTGTTGTGGTAAAACATACATAACATAAAATGTATCATTTTAACCCCTCGTGGGCGGGTGCTTCCGGGGCATGAAGTCCACTCACAGGGTGGCGTGACCGCCCCCTCGTCTCCTGAAGCTCTTCGTTGTCCTGCGCTGAAACTCTGTCCGCGCGAACCTGAGCCCCCGCCGCCCCCCTCCCCACCCCCTGCCGCTGGACGGGATGTCTGAGGCTCTGTGACTTGGGTCCCTCACTGGGTCCCACCGTGACCGCTCCACACGGCGTGCTGCCCGCGAGGTCCCCCGTGTGGCAGCAGGTATCGGGATGACCGTCCCTTCCACGGCGAGCCGCGTTCTGTGCTGCGGGCGGGTCGCATCTCACGCCGTCACCCACCCGTCGGGGGGCTCTCGGGGGCGATGCGATGTGAGTCGTGCTGCTCGGGGACGGGGGGATGCAAGAGTTTACTTTGTAGAAAGCCTCGTCTCGGGGCCTTCCCTGGTGCGAGATGCGGGCTTCCTCACGCGGGGCGGAGGGGCCGGCCGGCCGCAGAGCCCGCTGGGGTCCTGGCTCTGGCCTGGAGACCTCACGTTCACCGTTTCGTCCTCCCGGGGGCCCTGAGGGGTGACTCAGGCTTGCTTGGGGTCACACCACTAGCAGAGTTGAGGGGAACTGGATCGCCTGCCTGCTTCAAAGCCATCAGGCCCTGTCCCCTTGGTTATTCTTCAGGCCCGGGACCGGCCGTGTGGACGGTTCACGGCGACTGTGGTATTGGAAGAGGAAAGAGGTTTCACGGGAGAGAACGGTTCACGGTAGAGAAGGCCTGGGCACCCCGCTGACCCGGGACCACCGACGGGGCAGCCAGTCCAGAGCTCTCAACCAGGACTGTCAGAAGCAGCAGGTGCCCCGGCCCCACCCGTTGACTTGGGTCCTGGGGCTGGAGGCTGGAGTCCCAGGAGTACAGGCGCTGGACGAAACGAGGACAGGGTGAGAGTCCCGGTGGTGCCCCCTGACGGATGTGACTCGAGGCGTTTTCCTGCGGGGCGATGGTCCTTTCTGCCCCTGGCATCCGTGCTGTGCCTCTGAGCCCTGTGATTACCGAGTGCTGCCCTCGCCCAACACACGTGCGCACACACACGCATACACACACACACACACACACAGGCTGGTGCTGTCCACACCGCAGGTCACGGGGCCTCCGGGTCAAGGCTTGTGAGATTCTGTTGCAGGCTCTGGTGTCCCAGTGCTGACCATGACCTGCTCTTGGGCTCTGCTCCCTTGAACCTGACCACTGACAACAGCATCACTTTAAATTCGGGGCTTGCCTGTGTCTGTGTTAGGTATGGCCTCCACCCCCAGGTCCCCTGGCTGAGGACACAGCTCTCCACGGAGTGGTAGTGGTGGGAGGGGGGTTCAGGCCCTCTCTCTGGGATTCCAACTTTGTCCATGTCAGCAGCCGTGGGCGGATCTGGAAGCATCCAGAAGCTTCTGTGTGTTAGCCCTGAATTCCAAAGGGCAGTGAAAACCGACTGGCCGGGCTTGGCAGGCACCGGGAGATACTTGGCGCCAGAGGGAGGAACTACAGAACGTGGCCTGGGTTCGGAGCCTTCGTGCGCGGACTCTTTCTGGGCGACGGGCCATTTAGGAATGCTTGTTAAACGCTTACAGAGCAGGAGTCGATCCTGCGTGTTTCTGCTGCCAACACGCGAGGCCCCGCTACTCCATTGACACTGACCCTCGTTTTCCTTTCTCGACAGTGAGCGACCTGCAGGAGGAAGGCAGACATGCCATCAACTCGCCGATGTGCCCCGCCTCGGCGGACGTCCACCCCGAAGACACGCTGTTAGGTACCGTGCGCTCTGCCAGGCCCCTGTGGTTACCCCGCTGAGCTCCCGCGGCTGGTGAGGCCGAGGACGTGCTCCAGGGCGATGGCCTGGTGACCAGACATCACGCCAGGGGGCATCCGAGAGTCTGGGCTCTTAGCTCAAGGTCTTGTTTAGAAAAGTAGGTAGGAGGGAAAACCCCGTCTTCCTTTGTAAGTTTCTGCCTGTCTGATTCCCCACGTCCATTGTGTTAGTCGTTACATCCGATGAGTCGGACAGATCCCGGGTTCAGCCCCGTTGAAAAGACGGTTTGTTACAGGTGCAGTTCCCGAGGTGGGGGCGGGCCAGCCTTGGGCAGGAGGCTGGAGGGAGGGGAGGGCGTGGCCTGTTTTTCTGCTGGGAGGGGCTGGGTGGGACAGGGTAGCTGGGTGTGGACTGGCTGGTTGGGATAATCTCCTTGGGCTCTGGGAGCTCTGCTGAGTAGCTGAGTCGGTGCGCTGGGCCGAGGGCGGGGAGAGTTGGAGGGGGGATTAGGGCAGGGGCCTGTGGTCTGGGAGCGTGAGAACCCCTGGAACACATGGCCGCTGGGGGTGGGCTCTGGGTTGGTTGGCCTGCACATCAAGGGCAGTCACAGCGGAATTGTTGACTGTCTTGGGAACTGGCCAACCCTGGGAGGGACAGTGTCTCCAGGTCCCCAGGCCCCGAGGTGTCAAAGAATTTAAAAATATAGGAAATAAGAAACATAGTTAATACATCCTAGTCTTGGCACAGCCAGAGCTGTCCCGAGGCCGTGGGCTTGCTGGGTGGGAGCCGGCAAGTGATGAAGGCCTCTGCACCCAGCTCCATGGGACCACATCACAGCCAGCGCTGATGAGGTGAGAGCATGGACGCAGTCTCTTAAAGTGTGTTTTGGGATCTGGTCGGTCTGAAAGGCGGTTGTGGAACATTCTGCTTATTTCCAAACCCTGGTTCAAAGGGAAGCCCCGGTTGGTCCCTCCCTTATGGTTTCCGCGACAAGGCCAGGCCAGCAAGAGCTTGTGGAGAAATGCAGACACAGGTTCAGCTTGGCAGACCTGAAGCCAAGTGCTGGGCGAGCTCCCTGAGATCCTGCTGGGGTCCACTGTGGCCCCTGTCTCTTCTTGGAAGAGGATGACTATTCACTGTTACCGCCGCTGAGTCTGGCTGAACTGCATGCTCCTGGGTGACCCTCTCTCGGGAAACTGGGGACTCGCTTGTGGGTCTGAGAATTAGCCAGACACAGACCAGGAGGCTTCACCTCGGCCCTCTGGATATCCGGCACCGGGTAATTCTTTACTGTTGGAAGCTGTCCTGTGTCTTGTAGGATTTGAGCATCCCCGACCCCTACCCACGAGATGCCACCAGCTGGGACAACTAAAAATGTCTCCAGACATGGCTACATGTCGCCTGGGGTGGGGGAAGGACACAGTGGCTCCTGTTGAGAACCTGGTTTAGACTAACAGGAGGTCTAAAAGGCTTATCCTAGACACATGGCAGGCTCTCATTTTGTTGATAATGCCTTGAACTTGCCTTTCCCTGGGCCCTAACCCTCCTTGTTTTGCCGTCTTTATAAACAACTGCTCTCGGGCAGAGGGAGCTGGTGTCGTTCAGTTTGTTCCATAAGATTCTGCTTATCCCTGAAGTCTGTGAGACCTTGAGAAGGACTGACCTGGTCAGCGCCTGGAACTGAGATCTGAAAGGTGAAGGGGACGTGCAGTGCAGGAAAAGGGTATCAGACAGGGAGCAACATGTGCCAAGGCCCTGTGGCAGGCAGTGGTGAGGTTTGCTGAGGAGCAAGGGAAGGCTGGAAGTGCCAGACAGTGGAGAGTGCCCGGGACAGCCGGGGAGGTGAGGCTGCAGCGGGCCCTGGAGGCCACTTGGAAGGTGCTGGCCTCGGTCCCAGGAGCACTGGGAGGCTGCAGGGGGCCCTGGAGGCCACTTGGAAGGTGCTGGCCTCGGTCCCAGGAGCACTGAGAGGCTGCCGAGGGCCTTAGCCGGGACATCACAAGGGACCCCCATGTGGGTTACCTGGAGCATGCCTCTCAAGCGTCAGATCTGCATGACTCCAAAAAGTTTTCCACTTTGTCAGGTTTTAAAATTTGCTGCTGTGAAGCCAGTCCTCTCAAAGCCATTCTGTTCCCGAGCTCCGTGGGCGCCTGCCTGGGCCCCCGGAGCCTGGTCCTCACCACCTGTGTGTCCTGTGGGCCCACCCCATGCTCGGGTCCCGAGGCCTCCCTCTCCCCATCCGCTGCGTGCCGTCCGCGGTGCCTCCCATGCCCTCCCCTGTGTGGGCACCGGCAGTTTCCCGGATGGTGTCGGACCGGCGGGGGGGCTTTCCCGGGCTCTTCCTCTCTACCACGCCAGCCCCGCTGGAGCAGCTCGCTGGGCCCCACCGTCCGTGGACCGAGGCCTGAACATGGAGGGAAAATGGGTAACAAATAAACAGAACAGGGATGAACACGTTTTACTGTGAACCGTCACCCACCCCCTCCTTTTTTGCTCTTTTTTCTGATTTTCTGGTGCGTGCTATTTTACGTAGTGCGGAGCTTTCTCGGTGCGTGTATTCACTAACAGCGGCTGCGGGAGCTTGTACCGCGGACCCATGCAGCCCGTGTGCGTGCTGTCCTCGCAGCGTGATCCCACCGAGAGAAGCCTGGCTTCTCTGCGCTCTGTCCCTCTCCCCCGCGTCGGGCAAGGGGAGTCGGCCGTCCCCCCAGCCCCACCGCGCCGGCTGGTGCTAACCGGACTCTCTTCCCCGGCAGAGGAGAACGAGGAGCGCACGATGATCGACCCCACCTCCAAGGATGACCCCAAGTTCAAGGAGCTGGTTAAGGTAAGGAACGCCTCGGTCTGCGCCTTCCTGCTGGGCTGCGATGAGGGGTCAGAGAAGCCATGACGGGAGGGCTGGGGGCCCCGTGGCTAATTCGGAGTGACAACGGCAGCTTTTGTCTCCTGAGCCTGGTTTCGGAGCCCTGGCTCCGCGGTGAGGCTTGACTGGTGGCGTCTATGCGTGTCTGAGTGCTGATGGCGGTTCTCATCATTCCGATCTAAACCACGGTGGGGCTTCAGAAGTTAATCCCCGCGATGGAGGAGCGAAGGCTCGGGTGCGGCTGCGTCCTCACCCGGTGGGACCCAGCTGGTGGCCGTGGAAAAGCTGTCACTTCTGCAGCCGGAGGCGGACGCAGGTGACCCCCGGGCTCTGAGGACGCTGTCTGTGACAGTCTGTGCCGCTGACATCGGCCATTAGAAGTGCTTTTCAAAATGTTTCTCCACCTTAGCCGGCGCTGCTGGATGCAAGGTGGCGGGGAACCATGTTCTCATGGGGGCTGACACAGGAACGGGAAAGCCTTTGCCAATTGTCTCCTGGTAAAAACTGACCTCATAAAGGCCCGTGTTAGGGCCCAGACAAAATGCTGGGGCTCCCTTGCTTTGCTCAGTCCACTGGTCACATTCTAACCTCTTCCCGAAACATCCGTGCAGACCCAGCGGGAGGGAACGTTGACTCCAGCGTCCAGGCCTTCCGTGGCCCAGTCGGGCGGACAGTTGGGATTCACGGCCACACACGCCTTTCGGCTTTCTCCTTCTTCAGCGTTGGAGCAAAGCTGGAGAGTTCACGAGCATCACTTCCCTGAAACACCCCAGGGGAGCTGGTGCCATCCTCATCTTCACGTGAGGACAGAGGGGAGAGCCCTCCCCCTGCCAAGTTACACCTGTTAGAGGCGTGTGCGGGCTGAATGGGTCTGGTCGTCTGGGACCTTGCTCGTTCAGCCACGGTTGAACACTGGGTGCCGTGCTGGGCCCCGGGCGTGCTGAGATGAGCGGATCGCCTTCTTCCTGTGTGGGGTCCGCTTCGTGCTCCTGTCGGATTCACCGGACCCGACTGGGCTCCGTTGTGCCGCCGTGACTTCTTCTTCTTCTTTTTTTTAAAAAGATTTTATTTATTTATTTGACAGAGAGAGATCACAAGTAGGCAGAGAGGCAGGCAGAGAGAGAGGAGGAAGCAGGCTCCCCACTAAGCAGAGAGCCCGATGTGGGACTCGATCCCAGGACCCGGGATCATGACCTGAGCCAAAGGCAGAGGCTTTAACCCACTGGGCCACCCAGGCGCCCCTACCACTATGACTTCTAAGCCAGCAGGGTGTTTTGGGCACTGTGGGGTGAGGGCTGGTCAGCTGCTTGTCCTTCAGCAGCCCACGCAGAGGGGACCACAGCATCTCTGCACCCACGGCCCCGTGCGACCTGTGTGGGCTGTGGCTCCCCGGCTCTTCCGGATTCTGGATTTGGCTGAAGGGCCATGCTGCAGAGGATGGGGTGCGCCGATTGGGGGGCTGGCAGCATGGGCAGGCCTGCAACTCAGCAGACACAGTCGGCTGGAGGACCGAAGTCACCGGAGCCAGAGAGCCTCTCCCTTGCTTCCCCGCTGGGTGGCCGGGAGGGCCCCGGCACCGCACTCAGGAGGCCGCATGGCTGAGCACGGGTGGGTTTTCTTCCCAAGTTGTGGTCAGCTCGGGGGTGCCCCTGCCTCACCTCCCTTCCCGCTCACTCTTGCTAGCTTGGGCTTGTCCCCCACCCCAGCAAGGGAGCGGCAGTGAGCTTGGCCCCGGGCGCTCTTGCTGGGGAGCCCAGGGGTGGTGGGCTGAGTCACGGCCCCCCAGGGTGTCCACGTGACTCTTATCACCTCCTTTGGCAGAAGGGACTCTGGGGACGTAATGCAGGGGTCTTGGTTTGGGAGATGACCCTGGGCCACTCCTCTTTGGGAAGCTGTCCCGCCGGCCTGCAGGACCTGTGCCAGGAGATGGACAGCTTCTGGAAGGTTCTGCCTGCCCCCAGACTGCAGGCAGCATCTCAAGGCAGGCCGGCGGCCTGTTTTTCACTTTATCGCGCCTTTTCCAAGTGAGCGTGAATACGGCAAGCAGGACGGCGGTGCCGGTTGGCCGCTGGGGATCGTTAGTCGCTGTGGTGCTGGGATGGAGGGGCGTGCGCGAGGTACTGGTTCTCACCGACTAGAGCGGGTGGGCGGCGGCTCCCGGGATGCGGGGCTGGGCTTCAGCTGCCCCTGGTTCCCTCGTGTTTGCCGTGTGCGTGGGTTACTGGCTAGGGGGCCCCGGGCGTGCCCCTGAGTCAGGGTCTGCTCCCATCAGCACCAGCTTCTCCTCGCGGGGGGCGTAGCCAGTCCCCAGGCCACAGTGGCCTGTGCCCGGGGGTGGGGGAGCCCAGCCCGTGTCACTTCCTGCCTCCCCTTTCGGCTCGTCGTGGAGCCTGTGCCCATGCAGGTGTGAGGGGCCAGAGGCCAGCCCCCAAGCCCTACCCTCACTTCTGACACTAGTTACAAGTTTGGGTCCCCAAATCGACCTGCAGGGTGGACACTAGACGGACTCGCAGAAGTCACCGAACACTGCCTCACTCGCTGTTCGGGTTCATCCCAGCGAAAGGACACAGGCGAAAATCAGCCGGGGGAGGGGGCACCCAGGGTGGGCCCAGGAGGGCACCGAATGTGGCATTTCCAAATGTCTTCTGCGGGCATCGCGGACAGCGTCACTTACCGGCAGGATAAGAGCGTTCCCTGAGCGTTGCTGGGGAAGGTCCCCGAGCCTCACGTCCAGAGTGTTCGCTGGGCTGCCAGCTCGTAGGCTTGACTGACTGCCCTGGGGACCAGCCTGTCTTCCACCTTCACCGGTGACGAATAGAGTGTGGCCCAAAGCCCCAGCCTAAGCCAGGTTGGTCCTTTTTGGCCAGCCCCAGGCTGCCATGCAACCACTCTGGCAGGATGCTCTGGGGGCCCTGAGGCACAGGCCAGCCTGCGCTCCGGGCAAGGTTAGGGTCTGCACCTGGCCTGTGCTCTTGTGGCCCCCAGCACGGAGGACGCTGCTCCACCTGTCCCTTTTCTCCTGATGTCCCCTCCAGAGACACGTTCTCCAGCCCGCTCCCGCCACAGCCCCTGCGCTCCACACCCCACCTCCGTGCCCTGACTTGTCCGTCCCATCCCCCACTTCCCTGGCCTGGAATGGTGCACTTCCTCGTCTCCTCCCTCTCCAGTGGAAGCCTCTGCGGGTGTCAGATTTCGCTCCCCGCTGACTCCGCAGGGTCCCGCACACAGGGTGCTGATTCCCACCGGCAGGAAGAGGAGTGAGAATGGCTGAGGGACAAGGCAGGTCTTTTCGGCCTACCCCAGACCTGCGGAGTTGGAATCTTGGGAAAGGGGCTCTGGGAGCCTGGGGCGAGGGTTGGGGCCCTTGTGAATTGGGTGCTGATGCAGGGGGTCCCAGGACCGCCCCCCCACCGAGAAAGGGGACTGTGAAGGGCCAGTCTTGGTGGTTCCAACAAAACACCTCCACGCACGTGACCTCCGTGGTTCTTACTGCTTTTCAGACCCGCTCTCTGCACCGTGGACTCTGCTTGTCCACGCTGCTACTGGTTTTTGCAGGGATTCTGCTCCAAAAGGGTGTTTTCAGTGGGGAGCGTGGGCCACATGCTGGCTGAGCTGGTCACGGGTGAGATCAGTTGACATTGGCCATGTCCCAGTCTGGGCACCTGAGGGGCCATCTCTGAAGCAGCACGGTCAGCTCCCTTATTTTCTTGCTCTGTTCCCAGTCATCTGTTCTTTTTCCCCTCTTGTCTCGGTCCCTGCCCTGTTTCCCTCTGTAGACTTAGCCCCGTGACCCCGCTGCCGCAGGACTGTCACCGTTTAAAATATTGTCAGCTGCCCTCTGCTTCCCAGGAAAAAAGCACCTTGGCTCAGTCCACACCAGGCATTACGAATGAGGCCGTTCATTCAGAAATTCTCTCTGAGGACCTGTTGTGCCTCCCGTGGTGTTAAGGGGTGAAGGGGCGAGGGGCGCTTGGAGTCTGGCTTCCTCGATTCAAATCCGGGCCCCGACGGAAGTGGGAAAAGCATGAGCACCGTGGCAGGTGCAGAGCTCGGAGCTGGAGCGCGGTTGGGGCGCCGTGGGCAGAGGGGCAGGGGCAGGTCTGATGTGGGAACTGGGCCGTGGGTGTGAGCGTCCTGCGGGTTCCAGAGCCTGGAAGACCTCCCCCACGGCCCTCCCCGCTGGCGTTCTGGGCCACGGGCCTTTTCTCTAGCATCCTCCAGAAGCTTTCTGGACCACCCAAGGCTGAGCAGCTCGTGCGGCCCCGGGTGGGTTGCAGTGTGTGGATGAGAAAGTTGATGGTTTTAATCATCCTGGAAAGACGGTGTGGCAGTCTCCTGCCTTCCAGAACCAAGGGCCCGAGGAAGAAGCCGGTGCGCTCATAAGCACGCTGGGCCAAGGCGAGCTGACCGTGTCGTTAACCGGGGCGCACGGTCCTCCCTGTGAGCGGATTTCACGTCTCATTTCTCAGTTTATTGGACAAGACTCTTCCTGGCTGTGCGGTGGTTTTCTTCCTTCCCGTGTCCCCGTGGAGAGAATCAGCTGCAGGAAAAATGATCCCCTGGGCAGAGGGCGGGGCGTTGGAGACGAGCCGCATGGAGATGCCCCAGCGCTGTGTCCTGGCGTTTGCACCCGGGTGGGGCCGGCCCCCCTCCTGCCACATCCCGGCCCGCATCCGTGGAGGAGACAGCCGGCGAGCCTGTTTGGAAGTGATTAAAACATAACTGTCATAGCTTTGGGGGAGACAGGCCGCAGATCCTGATTATCCTTTGGGGGAATGAGAGGACAAGTAATTTTTTATTCTGCTTAAGGCAAGCCTGTGAGAAACACGAGCCGAGGGCATCGTCAATGTAGGTCCTAGACGTTTGCCGGCAGGATGTGGGGTTCGCAAATGAGTACGTCTGAGAACTAGTGATTGGTATTATCTTGAAAACGCCTTGCGAGAACGGGATTAAGACAGGCGAGCGGGGGAGGAGGATGGGGGAGGAGGATGGCGGTGCTTTGCGGTATCTGGCGACAAGACTGCCTCTCCCCCGGGCGGGCGTGGCGGTGGATTGGGTGCCCGGTTGCTTTTGCTTCCCAGAGCTGACTGCCGTGGTCTGTTGTGGGGAATTGGATCTGCATCCCTTTGTGTCCTGTTCTGTGGTCGATCAGGTCAGCGACTGGATGGGATTTTTAAGATTCCTTGTCTTCGTAGCAGAAGTGGTGTCTCTCGTGTATTTGCCAGCAGGACCGAGCTTCGGGCGAGGCAGCCTCTGGCAGGGGATGTCTGTGTGCCCAAGAGACCGGCCTGGGTCTGTAAGCAGAGTTGTAGGTGGCTTGAGCCCCTTCTGTGCGACTGTGTGTCCCAAGCATAGCCGCTGGAGATATGTCACTGAGCAAAACGGAGGCCGACAGGCCAGCCGGGGAGACAGATTTGGGGAATGAGTGTTTGGCCCGAAGGCCATGAGTGAGTTGAAGGAGCCCCAAACAAGAAGCAGGGTGGCTCTCTCTCCCTCTGTTCTAGGCACCATGGTCAGGGAGGTGGCATTTGATCCGAGAGCTGCTTGTTGATACCTAGGGCAAGAATGTCACCGTGGAGGCAAGAGCAAATGCAAAGGTCCTGTGGTATGCATGTACCCAGCGTGTATAAGGATGAGCGAGGAGGGCGGTGTGGCAGGAGCCTAGCGAACAAGGAGGACAGTGGTCAGAGATAAGATCAGAGAGGGGGCTGGGTGTTGACTCCCCACAGGGTGGGGTCCAGCTCTTTCTAGTAACCGAGGGAGGACAAGATGGGCCTGGCTCCTCTGTCCTCCTGTATATATATACCCTTCCCGCACATGCCCTTCCCAGCAAGCCGCTGTGATGCCTCAACGGCCCCACGTGGGGCAGAGATGAGGTCATGTTTGTATCTCCCACACCGAGGGCCGTGCCTGGCATGTACTGGGTGCTGCTGGTTATGCTGAGTGATCAGAAAGGAGCTTCGAACACGCAGAGAGCTCCAGGGACGGTCGCACTAACACCTGTGTAGATCACGGTAGCCGTCTAGAGCCGGGCCGCCTCACGAGTCCTCAGACGGCCCTGCAGAAGCAGGTGGGAAGACCTGCCTTCCAGAGATGAATCAAATAACTGCTTTACTGAGCTAGTATCCATATAGTATCCACTCCAGGGGGACTGTCTCCTCCCTGAGTCATGCAACCATCGCCTCAATCAATTTAAGAAGGTTTTCATCACTCCCGAAAGAAACCCCACCCCCACCAACAGTTGGCCCCTGTTCCTTCCCCCTTCCTGTGCCGGCAGCCACTCCATCTCCATGGAATTATCCTGTCTCCGTAGACTTGCCGGTTCTGGATGTTTCCTATAAGGAGAACCGTACGGTATGTGGACTTTGGTGACCGGCTAATTTCACGTTTGGAAGTTTCATCCATGTTGTAACAGATGTCAGACCTTTATTCCTTTTTATGGCCAAGTAATATTCCCCTGTGTGGCTTGACCACACTGTGTTTACCCCTTCATCTGTTGATAGACCTTGGGTTGCTTCTGCCTTTTGGCTGTTTTGAACAGTGGATATTTTGAACATCCGTGTACGAGATTTTGCGTGGACTCGTGTTTTTGGTATTCTCTTTTGGTGCATGCCTGGGAGTGGGATGGCTGGGTCAGGTGATGATTCCGTGTTGAACCTTCAGAGAAACTACCACACTGTTCTGCCAAGGGCACCATTTTCCGTGCTGTCAGCAACATGGGGAACATTCCAGTTCCTCCACATCCTTGCCAACACTTTCTGTTGTTTGTCTTTTTAATACAGCTCCCCTCGTTGGTAGGAAATGGTATCTCACCAGGGCTTTGATTTGCATTTGCCTAATGGTTAGTGATGTTGACCATCGTTTCGTGTGTTGGGCATGCGTGTGCTTCTTTGGAGAGAAGTCTCTCCAGATCTTCTGTGCATTTTAAAATCGGCTGTCTTTTAGTACTTTACTCATTATGGATACAAACCCTTTCTCAGAGGATTTTGCAAGATTGTTCCCCATTCTGTGGACTATCTTTTTACTTTCTTGCACGTATCTTTTTTTTTTTTTAAAGATTTTATTCATCTATTTGAGAGAGAGAGAGCGCGCACAAGCCGGTGGGGCAGGGAGGAGAAGAGGGAGAGGGGGAAGCAGACTCCCTGCTGAGCAGGGAGCCCGATGAGGGGCTCGATCCCAGGACTCTGGGATCTGACCTGAGCCGAAGGCAGACACGTAGCTGAGCCGTGCACGCACTCCTTTGCTGGTATCTTTTGAAGGACAAAAGTTTTTAGTTTTAATTCGGTTTAGCCGTTGTTTCTTTTCTCATTTGTGCTTTAGGTGTCATAGCTATGAAATCTTCCTTAATCCAAGCTCATGAAAGTTTACTTCTGTAGTGTTCATTTTTAGACTGAGGTCTTTGACCCATTTCGAGTTGGTTTTGATTTTTGTGTGTGGTGTATTCTTTTTTTTTTTTAAGATTTTTTTTTTAAAGATTTTATTTATTCACTTGACAGAGATCACAAGTAGGCAGAGAGGTAGGCAGAGAGAGAGGAGGAAGCAGGCTCCCTGCTGAGCAGAGAGCCCGATGTGGGACTCGATCCCAGGACCCTGGGATCATGACCTGAGCGGAAGCAGAGGCTTTAACCCATTGAGCCACCCAGGCGCCCCTGTGTGTGGTGTATTCTTTTGCACGTGGACACCCAGTTGTCCCAGCACCATTTTCTGGATTGAATTAGCATCGTTACTGCTCTTGGTAGACTATAGTGGGAAGACTGTCGGTGGCCTCTCCATTGGATTCTCTTGGTCTCTGTGTCTGTCCTTACGCCAGCACCACGCATTTTTATTACCATAGCTTTTCGGTTTTGTTTGAAATCAGGAAGTATGAGTTCTCCAACTTTCTTCGTCTTCTTTGAGATTGTTTTGGCTATTTGGGAGCCCTTGGATTTCCATATGCGTTTTCGGATCTGCTTGTCAATTTCTGCAAAGACGCCATCTGGATAGTGATTTTTTTTTAAAGGGTATTTATTATTACTTTTTCCAGCTACCACCGCAGCATAGACTGCTGAAAACCCAGAAGACAAAAATCAAACAGAAGGCAGTGGTAATTTTCCTTTATTTGTGTCCCTTCAGGCTTTGTCGTCTGTGTATATAGCTTTTGCTACACAAGAATTGGAGTCATTCCAGAGTTAGTAAATGTCTAGGGGCCCTTTTGGATTAGTACCTTGGCAGAAACATCTGGAACTGGAATTGCTGGGTCATGCAGCACGCACAGGGGTAGGCATTGTTTGGCCTTCTTTTTAACAAAGACTCTGAGGACCAGAGCTGTTAAATGGCTCCAGGTCCCACGGTTAGAACTCGGGGTGGGTGGTTCTGGGCCTCCGGCGTGGGCCCCGGGGCCCTGCCGGTACATGCCGCACCCTGGGTTTTGTAGGCGGTGGTAGTGGTGCTTGCTTAGGAGGCTGATGCTTGAGCGGAGCGAATGCCCTTTGTATTAGTGTTCTGTTGACGCGTAACTAAGTATCAACTCATCTGCTTAAAGCAACATCTGCTGATCAGAGCATAGTTGAGCAGGTCAGAGGTGTGGCTGGGCTCTCTGCTCTGGGTGACACCCGGCGGAGTTCTTTTCTGGAGCTTCTGGGGAGGAGGCAGCTCTCTGCCCCTGGAGTCCTCTCCTCTCGAGGTGGGCCCTGCTGCCTTTGGAGCCAGCCACGGAGGCTCTCCCCTCTGCTTCCCCTCTCTCTGCTTGTGGTCTCTGACCTCTAAATGCAGATTCGGAGGGCTCGTGTGCTTGGGCAGTTCCACCTGGATGCTCTTTCTTTCTTGACGTCGGCTGGGCCCTATAATAGCCACGCCATGAGGTGCAAACCATCATCTTCACAGTCCCAGGGTTGATAGGGACCTGTGCCCAGCAGGCTGGGATCTTAGGGAGATCTTTGAGAATCCTGCCTACAAAATCGTTTTAAAGTTAGTAACCCAAAATTATAGACAACATAAGGAACGTTATTAGTAGTCACTTACCTGGCATTTATGACCCTTTATGGCTCGGGACTTTGCTGGGTGCTGGGGGGAGGCTAAGGTAGCAGGTCCTATCCCTGGCACTCATTTTTATCTCTTACGTTTCAATGACACACTTTGTAGAAAATCCGCACCAGTAAATCTCATCAGGTGGCCAGAACAGGCCCCCAGGGGAGGGGTGTGGGGGGCGTAGACGCAGGGGTCTCAGCTCTGTGGCTGGGGAGTGGGCTCAGGGTCCGGACGGTGGGTCAGACTTAGAGAGCCACAGTGGGGGTCATTCCAGGTCTCTTGGTCTCAGGGGAGAAGGAAGCATCCCTCCTCCTCTGTCCGGAGAAAGCGTGGTCTGTGGAACTGTGCCCTGGACCGGCAGCAGCGGTGCAGGGAAGAGGCGGTTCTCTGAGACTCCGGCCGGAGGGAGGCTCTAGCTCGGCTCCCGGGAGGCACCTGGCCTACCTGCCCTGCCCGCTGTGGGTTCGCCTTCTGAACGCCCCCCTCTTCCCTGAGACGTCAGGGCAGAGCTCTGCGCCTCCGTGGCCTCGAGTTGCCATCGTTCCCCTCGAGCTCCTCATTCATCTCTGCCCAACTCCCAGCTGGACTGGGTCGGGGACACCTCTGCCCCCCCACCGCTGGGCAGGAGGCAGGTGCTGGGTCACAGCCGGTGAGTGGAACACTGTCACTTGGTGCCTGTAATCTCTGTGAACTTGCTGATAAAAGGACCACGGTAGAGCCCTGGGGGAATAAGGGATTCTGCCGGGAGCAGGTTTGCTGGTGGCCATGGGAGACAAAGGGACAGGACAGGTCTTCCTGTGATGGCTGGCAGCTGTATAACCGGAGTCCTGGGAGGGTGGGTGATGGGGCCCGGATGGCTTAGCGGGTCTCTGCCTCCCTCTGTGGATGTCAGGGCAAGAGGGGGCAGACATCCTCCCGGCTCCAGATGCTCCCAGCTGCTGCTTCTAGACCTTTCTCTCCCTCCTTGGACTGTCTCCCCCTATCTGTTCTCCCCTTCCTCATTTGCCTGCAGACCATGGCACGGGTCTTCCTCTTGACCTTCTCGCACCATTCCCGAGACCTCGACACCCTGGAGATGTCCCACGCACCCGCCCAGCCGCTCCCTGTCTCTTTCCCTCTTCTGGTCCTCCACCCTGCTTCGCCTGCCCACTCCCAGGCCCACTTCTGACCCTCGCTCCTGCCCTACCCATGCCCTCCACTGTGTCTGGGTGTATCTCTGCTCAGATCACCTTCTCCAGGAAGTCCCCTGACCTCCTGGTCCCTGATGGCCACTGTGCCCCCCCATCTCCAAACCCTGACTTATTTTTTTTAATAGACTTTATTTTCTAAACAAGTTATAAATTTATAGAAAAATAGCTAGAGAGAGTACAGAGAGTTCCCATAAATCCACACCTGATTTCCCCTCTTAGTAACATTCTCTGATAGCGTGGCACATTTGTTCAGTATTAATACATTGCTGTTGACTAAAGTCCACATTTCCTTCGTTTTTTCCCACTGTCCTTTTTCCGGTCCAGGACCCCGTCCGGGATCCCACATGACAATTCATCATCGTGTCTCCTTGGTGCCTCTGGGCTCTGGCAGCTTCTTAGACTTTCCATGCGTATGATGACCTTGCCCATTTTGATGAGTGCTGACCTGGAATTTTGGAGAATGTCCCTCTCGGAGAATTTGTCTGGTGTTTTCCTCTGGATTAGAGGGGGGTCATCAGTTCAGGAGGAACCCCAGAGAGGTACGGTGCCCTTCTCATCCCATCGTATCAGGTCAGGGCACCTGCCATCAACAAGGCCGGTCACTCTTGGCGTTTGACCTTCACTGCTTGGCTGGGTGTCTCCTGTCAGCCTTCTCCACCGTACCCTGCCTTATTTTCTCTCTAACGTGGATCACAGTCTGAAAGTGTGTGTATTTGTCTCTTTTCATGTCGGATTCGAATGTCAGAACAGAGGCCTGTCTGTCTTGTTCAATGTTGTACATAGTGGATGCTCAGTAAATTGGTTTGTCAACTTGGTGGCTGCTTCTGGCTGGCAGTAAGCCCCGAGTGCTGGGGACGTTGCCACTGGTGCCATAGCTCGCACCCGCAGAGAGCTTCGGGTCCAGTGAGGGAGATCATGACATAAATGTGAACAGGGTCAGGGAAATGGTGCTTGGGTGTGGTGAGGGGTGTTGATGGGGCTCGTGGCCTGGACGGGATGGGGTGGTCAGAGAATGATAGGGACGTTTGAGACCTGAGGGATGAGCGAGAGCTGGCCAGGCGATGGGGGAGGGAGATGTGTTCCAGCTGGAAGGAATGGCATGTGCAAAGGTCCTGAGGCAGAGAGGAACCTGGGGTTTTTGAGAATAGCAAGGAGGCAGGATGTTCAGGTGGAAGTGGCCTTGGTTCAGGGAGGTGGTTTAGTCAAGGACGGTGAAAAGGAGAGGATAAAAAGTGGGCCCAGTTATGAGGTGGGCAGAAGTGGGGTGAGGGGTGAAGTCCAGGCGCCGGTGGATGGCGTTCTGTTTCTTTCCTAGAAAAGGAGCAGGTTTGGAGAGAGGTGAATTCTTTCAGAGATGCTTTTAGGGATCCCTGAACAGCAGGATCGCGGAGGTGAAGCTGCATAGTTAGGGGTTTCTGAATTGGGGGCTGCGTTGGAAGTTGCGGGAAGGCATGAGCTGGCCTTGGAAGAGGGAGAGCAAGAAGAAGAGTTGTCCAGGGCGAGGCTTCAGAGACGTGAACGCAGAGGTCACGGAAGACTCCCCAGGGGAACTGGCAGGGAAGGCGGAGAGGAGGACACAAGCTGGTCAAGCATGGTGTCCGTGGAGGAAGGTGCTGGAAGGCGGGAGGGGGGCGAGCTCCGGCTTCCAGACCCCCGGCCAGGCTCCCAACCCAGACGGCTGGCTCTGGGGAGGGAGCGGGAGGGAGCGGGCGGGGGACAGTGCGGGAGAACCGTCGCTGGCTTGTTTGCTGACCTTTCGGATGGCTTTGTCGAAACCAGAATGCCATAGAGCCGCTCACCTCTTTCTTTCTTCCTCCAGACCTGCGTTTAATTTATGTTCCCTTCCATTCTTTGTGGAATTGTGTGTCTGATTTAATATTTTTGAGTTAGTGGGAAAACAGAAGATGCCTCACAGAAATTTGCTTTGTGGCCTGTTTCGCAGGCTACATCTGTTTCAGAGGGTGACAGAGAACACGATATTCTGGACTCGTTCATCTTTGAGAGGGCAATAACGTCCCATTTCCAAGAGGTCATTGAGACCAATTAGGTGGTTTTATTAGTTTTGCCTGCACAGGAAGATCCTGCTCTGTTTTTGATTGAGTCTGTTCAGGCGTCCGTTTTCTTTTGTGGCTGAAGTGGGATTGGCCGAATGGAATCCCGTTTCTCCATAGATCTCTTCACAGCTGAAGCTGTCTTCTCTTATGAGACATCGTCACGGAGGAGAATGGAAACTTTGTCGAGAAAAGGCTCCAGCGGGAGGCTGGCCTAGAGAAGTGAGCGTGTGTCCACGTGGAAACCGGGACACCCACGTTCCGGGCAGCAGGACTCCCCAAAGCCACGAAAAGTGGCGCCAGGGCCGAAGCCCTCAGCTGTGACACGTGGACCCATGAAACGTGACGGATCCGTGCGCCGGGGTGTCATTCTGCCACGGGAGGGAATGAGTTCTGACCCGCACTTCAGAGTGCGTGAGCTCTGAAAACATCATGCCCAGTGAGAAGCCAGACGCAGAGGATCCCTTATTACATAAGATACAATTGATACGAAATTTATAGGAAATCCCATTGGTATGAAAGTGCAATTAACCCGAAAGATCCAGAATAGACTAATCCACAGACAGAGAGCAGAGTTGAGTGGTTGGAAGGAGGGCTCGGAGGGCCTGCTACGGGCTGTGGGTTTCTTTTGGGGGCGAGGACGTTGTTCTCAGTTGCTTGTGGTGATGGGTGCACGAGTCCGTGAAGACGAAATACCCCTGAATTGCACATTTTCAAAGGGTGGATGGTATAGGATGTGAATTCTATCTCAGTAGAGGGGTGGGAAGGAAGAGGGGCTCGGAGCTGTCAGTCACGGGCCGTCTGGGACCGCCTCCTCTCCAGGGCTTTAGGCTCAGGGTTGCGGGAGCTGCTCTGGGGCGGATCCTAAGGGAGGGGAGGGATGGACGGATGTTGAATGGGCCACCTGTGGCGCCTCGGGCCGCGAGGGCCAGTGCTGCTGTTGCGCACGTTACCCCTTCCTCCAAGCCACCGTGAACAGGAATCCTCATTTCCTTTTCCTGAGAGCATTCCCGTCCACCCAAGCTCCCCGCAGGAGGATGCCCAGGGGCGTGGTGGTCCCCCCCTCGTGAAATCCCACGCGCAGTCCAGCCGCCGAGGCCGCATCTTTCCCTTCCCGTGTGCCCGGCTGCTGTGCCGGGGTGCGTCTCGGTGCCCAGCGGCGCTCAGTTCCTGGGTCTGCTCTGGTGGCGCCCCGGTCTGCCTGGCCTGGCGTGCGCGGCCATGACGCTCCTTGTCCGCAGGTTCTCATCGACTGGATCAACGACGTCCTGGTGGAGGAGAGGATCATCGTGAAGCAGCTGGAGGAGGACCTTTACGACGGGCAGGTGCTGCAGAAGCTCTGGGGTGAGTCTCGGGCATCCCCAGCCAAGGGCCACTCGGTCCTCTGCAAGGCGGCACGGGCTGCTCGTCCTCAGGGCAGCCTTGGAGCCGCAGCTCTGAGCCCACGCTCCAGGTGGCGACTCCTGGCGGCAGCAGGCCACGCCCAGGTTCCAGAACTTTCCTGTGGGGCCAGGGAGATGGGACAAGGACCGTGCGACTTCCTCCGCAGGCCAGCCCTCCTGCAGGGGCAGTGGGGGAGGGAACGGCCTCGTGCAATTTGCCCTGAAAGACACGCCATTGGTGATGGCCCGTGTGTCGTTCCCTTACTCTGCGCATCCTCTGGAAGTCCACCTGGAGGGAAAAAGTCGTGCTTGTCTTGGTCGTTCATCCGTTGGACAAAGAGTCAGCTTGTGGTAGGTTTGGGTCTGGGCTCTGGAGATGCAGTGGTAACAACAGGGAGGGGGTCCCCTCGCCCACCTGTGCCCCTCATTCTGGCAGAGGGAAGGAAGAGGAATGTTACGGGACACAAACAGATGCTTTTAGAGAGTGGTACACGCTAGGAAGGAAGCCAGAGGGTCATGGGCTGGAGAGGGTCTCTGAGCAGATGTGTCAGAAGAACATTCTGGGCCAAGACTGAGGTGAGGAAGAGTGTAGTGTTTAAAGACCCATGGGAAGAGGCTGCAGGAGGTGGGGGAGAGGGGTCGTGGGGGGCTGGACAGGGCTGGGAAGACGGACGAGGCCAGGTCGCGTCCAGCCCTGGTCGACAAAGGCTTTTATTCCATGTGATAGGAAGCTGCTAGGGCTTTTGAGCAGGGCCGTGACATGATCCGAGCTAAGTGTTTCACAAAGTCACCTGGGCTTCTGGGTACAAAGGGAGGGCTCGGGGGCAGATGCTGAGATCACGCAGGAGATCAGGGAGCCTGGGTATCAGACGACGTGGTTCAGATTGGGGGGAGGTGCAGACCCGGGGGAGAGATCTTGGAGGTTGGAGCTGACGTCGAGGCTGACGTGACAGCTGGGTTTGTCCGTGAGCAGTTGGGGAACCAGGAGCCCCTTGGGAGGAGGATGGGTTGGGGGTTGAGGAGGTGGGTATTGCAGGAACTGGGGCCTGTTCTAGCTCAGTCAGTGGCCAGGTGAGGGTGGAGAGCTCAGCAGCCCAGAGCTGATGCTTCACTCCGTGGTACCCAGGAGCCTCCCCCAGAGAGAGGGCGGCCCAGATATGTGAGTTGGCTGGATGCCACACGGCTAAGAATTTCTCAGGATTTGGCTGAGCCAAGGATCCCCATCTCGGAATGACTCTCCGAGGTACAAGCCCAAGTCTGAAACATTATCGGGGCTGGTAATCACTATCGCCTGTTTATTATTAAAAATGGCAGATTGAATCGTTGTATCATATACCTGAAACTGATCTAACGCTGTCCGTGGATTGTGTGCGGATTAAAAAAGCATCGGTCGGAGTTCCGGTGTTTTAGATTGTCGTGTTGGTGTAGTCATTCCCGGGGTCATCCTCAGCCCTGTCGGGGGCTATGGTGGCCTCAGGGTCATCACAGTGGACACGTGCGGTGACCCACGCTTTCAGTAGAGACGGGCGGGGAGTGCACGCATGTTTGGATCCGCTGGCAAGGATTCTTCCGATGGGGGAGCTGCCCGGGTTACCGGCTGTCCTCCTTGTCTGAAGTGAGGACCGAGCTCCCCTTCGGCCCATGGACTCAAAGCGTTGGCCGTGGGTGATGCCGCTGTCAGGAAACGGGCCCTCCAGCAGGTGCCTGGCTTCCTGGCAGAGAGAGGTTCTTCCTCGCAGTTTCAGAAGCAAACTTCAGAGTAATAGCACTCAGATGTTTTTCCTTCCGATGCTTTTGCACGCCCCTGTGGCTCTTTTGACCCAACTGCTTGAAAAAAATCGTGTTCTAAGCCCGAGTTCGAACTGGGATGTGGGGGGTTGGGGGGGGCCTCTGTACTGTCACTGGATCATAGGATGGGCTCTGAATTTGCCTGTCAACGATGCTGGCGCCTGCCAGGCGACAGGTGACAGGGGCCTCTTTAGAGCAGGTATCAGGTAAGAAATCTTGCCCCTCGAGGCACGTCCTTTGGTCCCCTCCTCCGCTGGCAGATTCCACACGGGCTGTGAAGCTGCGTGATTTTCCGTCACCCCGCGTTGGCTGTGTTACCCACAGGGTGTACAGGAGCGACTCTCGCTCGGCAGCCTCTGTGGGAGCAGCTGCCTTCCGTCCCTTGTCAGTATCTTACTTGAGTACTTGATCAGGCGATTCTAAAATCACTCGTATGTCGAGGGGGTTGACACACGGGTCTGTGGAAGAGACCCGTGGAGGAGAATGTTCGGGTCTGAACAGAAAATCGGCACGTGTTGCCTGCTCGTCGATGGCTTACTGCTGGTGTTGCCGTGCTGCCGAGATGCCGCAGTGACCCGTGTGAGCACGTGGTCCGTGAGCCCGGGGCCAGCAGGAATGACCCCCGCGTGGACTAGACATTGGGCTCGTCACTGTCTCCAAAGGCAGAAGCCGGCACCAAAAAGGAGACTGTGGCGAGGGCCAAGGCCAAAGCTGACGTCTGTGCACCTGGAGAGAGGAGAGGTCTGCGGCCGGGGCCCTGCCTGGTCAGGAAGGGGTCAGGAAGAGGAGGAGCCCGTGAAGGAGTCTGAGGGTCCAGCCGTGAGGGAGGAGGCCCCCGGGGAGTGCTCCCTCGGGAGGGGTAGAGGAAGGGTGTTTCAAGGAGGCAGGAGTGAGAACAGAGGGCGGACCTCTGGATTCGGCCACATGAGGTCACCCAGTGTGAGTCCCCAGCAGGATCCCGGGTGGGTCCTCTTCAGAGCAGACTCTGGAAACACCTGCTGATTCTGCCCCGTGGCAGGCTTCAGCAGGTGGAGCCCTTCTGCACGATGGGCCATGTGCGGGCCGAGGGCGGGTGCTGCTGCCAGGGTCCCCGGGGGGCTCCTGGGCCAGCTGGGGTCCTGCTTCTAACTCATGGAGCTCCCTTCTCCTTGCAAGAGGCAGGTCTCCCTGCGCAAGGTGTGTTCACGGCCCCGCATTCGGCCGCAGCGCGTTTGCCTGCCACATCCGAGGACCCCCCCCCACCCCAGCGTCCTCCGTCCCTCTCCGTGCTCTGAAGGCAGATGCTGCCGCAGCAAAGCCTGTCACTAGACAGTGACGCAGGCCACGCGGGCAGCCCGTCTGATCCTCTCCCACACTGCAGAAACAGCGGGACCCGCCTCGGGCAGCGCCCGGGAACTACTAGCCTCCTCGGTTCCCGTCCTGGGCTGGATTGTGTGACCCCTCCCCGCCCAACCCCTGCCCAGAAGTCCTAAGTTGAAATCCTAATCCCTAGAACCTCTCCGTGTGACTGTGTTTGGAGACACGGTCTTTCTAGAGGTCGTTAGGTTGAAATGAGGTCATTGGAGGGTGGACCCTAAACCCATAGGGCTGGGGCCCTTTTAAGAAGAGGAGATCAAGACCCAGATGCACGTGAGGACCTGGGGAAAGAGACCTTGGGGGAGACCGGCTCTGCCGACCCCTGGTCTCCGATCTCTAACCTCTAGGGTCCTGAGAGCAAGTTTACATCGTTTCTGCCCCGGTCTGTGGTGCTCTGTTCCCGGACCCTAACAGGCCGGGGTGGCTTCCTTCCCCTCTCCGCCGCACCTCCTCCAGCCACCGCGTTCGGGCTGCAGGTCCGCAGGGTTGCCTGGTGGAGGGTGAGGCTGCCGGCCCGCTGGGGAGCCTCTTGTCTGCTGCATCCCGCCCCAGGACGGTGCCTGGCGCACAGGTGCTCAGATGGCTCTTTTGTGAACTAAGGAAGGAAGGGAGGAGAGAAGGAAGGGAGGAGGGAGGGAGAGAAAGAAGGAGGGAGGGAAGGGAGGAGGGAGGGACGGAGGAGCGTCCCCAGCCCCAAAGGCATTGCTCTACAATATGATCCCGCCGGGAGTATTAACATGGTTACTCTTGTTCTAGTATTAACATGGTTACTCTTGTTCTAATGAAGGGAGGGGAGGACGCAGGGAGAGAATGTTGAGTGAGGGGCCTCCATACACAGAGCTTTGCTGGGGACCACCTGCAAAACGGGATCCCCACCGTGACCGGCCTGGACTCCACAGCTTGTATGCTGTCCCTCCTGTCTGGGCCACGGCCAGCAGCCACGTCCTGGCTCGCGGCCGGTCGGCCTTTGCGTCAGGCAGCACGGTCACCCTGCCAGGGAACAGGTCACCGTGTTCTGCTGCTGCTGTTGCTTTGCTGAGGAGTGACAGCCCGTCGGGAGGACAGCTGGGTCATAGAGCCCCTTCTCCCCTTGCCCCTTAGCAGGTGGGGGACCTTTATGGGGGGGGTAGTGAGCGGAGCTCGCCCCGGGGCCAGGCTCCGGGTCTGTTGCGGATCTCAAGCAGATGGGGCGGTTCTTGTCAGGGTCCCCCAGGTTGCTCCCAGCTCCCTGTCGGTGATAAAGTCCTTCGTGGCCGTGTCTGCAAACATCCTGCCATCCTTACCGCGGGGTCCTGCTGTTAGAGAAACAAGGGGACCCACCTTACCGCCTGTCCGGTTCCGGCCCCGTCCCTGGAGTCCCCGCGGGTCCCCTTCCTGCCTCGCAGGTGCACCTCGAGTCATTTTCCCATGTCACGTGCCTAGAATATTCCTAAGTGGGACACCTCCCATTCTAGCCTCGACCTCCACACCCCCTTTCCCGCTCTAGAGTACTTTCCCAAGGAGCACAAAGGACTAGAAAGCTCCAAGCGCTGTGATGATCTGCTCGCCCCAGTCTGGGGGAGGGAGCGGCCGGCCCCCTTGCAGCTGGGTCACCGGCGGCCCCGAGACCCTCCAGCGTCTCCTGACCCCTGCGTCTTGCTCTTGTTCTTCTCATTGCAGAGAAGCTGGCGGGCTGCAAGCTGAACGTGGCTGAGGTGACGCAGTCCGAGATCGGGCAGAAGCAGAAGCTGCAGACGGTGCTCGAAGCCGTGCACGGCCTGCTGCGGCCCCACGGCCGGGCGCTCCAGTGGACCGTTGACTGTGAGTGGTCTCGGGGGCCGCTGGGCCTGTCCCCACAGCTTGCCATGCTGTCATTCATCGTGGCCTCGCTGGGCTTGCGCGTTCAAAACCCGTTCCCGCTGCCGCTGTCTGGAAGGCAGCTGGGACAGGCCAAAGCCAGCGTCCCTGCTCTTGGGAGCTCGCTCCTGGGTGAGGGACAAAGTCACGCCTGTCATTGCCTTTTTTTCCCCCGTGCTTCAGAGAGGAGAGACGTTTCTGGTCTGGTGGGGCAGGGGAGTCTCCCAGAGGAAGGAGGGGAAAGAGAGAGAAGCTCCGTGGGGTTCTTGGAAGGGAGCCAAGCCCGTACACCCATGGCCCTGACAGCAAGGTCCCCAGGAAGGGGTTCGTGCTGGCCTCTGGGTAGATCACGGAGTGTGCTTGCACGGCCAATACGTGGCATCACGGTCTTCCCAGCTGAGACGTGAAGCCAGGAAGGTGAAGAACTAAAGCAAGAAAGTTCTTTGTCGGGGCCCCCCTCCCTCCCTCTCCCCAGGCCCCCCGCGTCCTCAGTATAGGCAGGCAGGGCCTGATGGGGAAGCTCTCCCTGCTGCCAGGGTCCCCTGGGCTTTGGAGGGACGAGCCCCAGGCTGTGGTGACAAGATTGGCGCCTGGTTTCTTGACATCGAGACGCGTCACAGACCCAAGCCTGCCTCAAGGGTTGTGGGCGCCATGGGGGAGGACTGGGGTGTTTGGAAGCTGTAAGCCCTGTATGGGACCGAGTACGACCGCACCTGTCCGAGGACTGGAGAGCTGGCGTGTTGGGGACGGCAGCCAGGGACCGAGGCGGGACAGGGGTTTCCCATCTCCCCCCTCAGAGCGCCGTCCCCCCTTGCTCTCCTCCCTTGCACAGGCCATTGATGGGGCAGGGGGAGACCTGAGTGGCCGGGATAATGATGCATGTTATTGTGACCGCTAAGTGGCCACGCTGACCCCATTTTCCACAAAATTCTCCCTTCCCTGGGCTAACTTCACTCTCCTGCCCGCTCTGTGTCCTTACCACCCCACCCCTGCTGACCCCTTTTGCAAATGCTGTGCTTTGAAAACGGTTGCCCATGTCACCTGAAAGTCAACAGGAAGGAAAGCTAATTAGAGAGGAGACGTAGACTCACACAAGGCGCTCGTCATCTTCATTTTCCCGTGGCCCCCGCTGCCCCCCACCCCCCCACCGTGGTTTTTCTCCACGGTCTTATTTGGATGCAGCGTCTTTTTTTTTTTTTAAGAGTTTATTTATTGATTTGACAGAGACAGATCACAAGCAGGCAGAGAGGCAGGCAGAGAGAGAGAGGGGGAAGCAGGCTCCCTGCCCAGCAGAGAGCCCGATGCGGGACTCGATCCCAGGACCCTGGGATCATGACCTGAGCCGAAGGCAGAGGCTTTAACCCACGGAGCCACCCAGGCGCCCCATGGATGCAGTGTCTTTATTGCCTTTTGGGCCCGGGCTCGGGGTTCCTGCAGAACCTGACCCAAACCAGCTCCCTTCTTCGCTCCCCGACCAGCAATCCACGGGAAGAACCTGGTGGCCATCCTGCACCTGCTCGTGTCCCTGGCCATGCACTTCCGGGCCCCGATCCGCCTCCCCGAGCACGTGTCCGTGCAGGTGGTGGTCGTGCGGGTGAGTAGCGGGCGGTGGACCTTGCCACCATGCTGTGGGGCGGGGGGAGGGGTGTGTGCGGAAGTTTTTCTCCCGTGGACTCCCCCCACTGCTGCTTTTTTCCCTCCCCCCTGTGCGTCCACCTTCTGTCCTCCCCTCTTGACAAAATGTGTGTCTTGCCCTGGCTTGGGGACACATGTCGGAGCCGGAACAATGGCACTGATTTGGAGAGAGGCAGATTCAAAGGCAATGAGTGTGTTGAGGTTTAATTTTCCAGAATTTTTTTTTTTTAAAAAGAACATTCATGTCTCTCCAAAGCCAAGTGGTTGGAATTCAGTTCTCTTGAATGAGCTTATTACTCACCGGAGCGGGTTGAGACCAACGGTATGAAATGGATACCCTGATGAAAGCTTTCTCTGCATCTGCTGTGAATTATATCCTCCAGTCCCCACGACTGCCTTCGTAGGGCCGTTTCTTTTGCTTCCCTTGGAGAGGTGTAACTGGGAGCTGGGGTCCTTCTGGCAGGGGCAAAGCAGCCTTTCCTGCCGCGTCCCCTGCGTTTAAGGGGACAGACCCAGCTCCGGCTCTGTGTTTGCGGTCTTGTCCAGTAAATGCGTAGGAAGCGCCTACTGTGTACTTGGCCCTGAGCCCTGGCTGTCGGGGACACCAAACGGGGAAAACACTCCGCTTGCGAAAGCACCACTCTCCTGCCAGACCGAGGAGGTTTCGCTCGGAACCCGGATGTCTGTGTGTTCATGCACTTGTGACGTCCAACTCCACTCTCTCCCTTATCGGCCCTGTGCCTTCTGTGGGCTGCAAGGCTCTGGCTGGTCCTGGTGTTATGAAGCTGTTTGTCCCCTCCGTTACCCTGGGAGCTCTGCCCGGACACTGCGGGGCGGGAATGCCCCCTTTCTGGCATCGGGCGAGGGTTACTCCCCCCTCCCCGCGCCGTGGGGGCCCTGCTTGCTTCCTAAGGAGGGAGGTTTGTGGTCCGTGGTGGTGATGGGGTCGGGGACCGATTCTGCTGCCCTAGCCCTCGGCGCTCACCCGAGGCAACCAGCCGGGAAAGGCTTCCCAAGGACACGTGGGCGTGTGGTTCCCAAACCGGTGTCCATCAGTCTCGGGGCCCCATGAGCGCCGTACGGCTTGGTGATTAAGGCATTTCCTTTCAGGCTGTGCTTGGGTCCAAGAAAATCTTTTGGGTTTTCAGAAAGTTTAACTGACGCGGGCAAGCACTTGCTGGTGCCTCCTGCCTGACCAGGGTTACGGAAGGATTCTTCGGGCCACACCCAATGGGGCATGCATCGTGGGGCGGAGGTCCCGGGAACTGGCCGGCCTCTGGCCTCAGAAGCCCTCCTCCCAGACCGCAGGGCCTGTCCCTCCATGTCCGGTTCTCCGGTCGGAGATGGGAGGTGCAAGGCATGTGGAGGTCCGGGGAGGGAAGGGATGAGGACAGGGGCCTTGTTACTACCCGGCAGCATGGCCACGGGCGAGCCCTTGAGTTCTCCGAGTTGCAGTGATTTGCAGTGATTTCCCCAGAAATCTGACATTATGCTCTAAAACTGAAATACTCAGCCTCGTGTGTCTGCTACCTCACCCTGGGCCCGGCATCTAGAAGGTGCCCGACAGGTGCGTGGATAGGTGAGGGACCGAGGTGTCTCCGGCCTCGCTGGCGGGTCTCCGGGAGCCCGGGGGCCGCTGACGGGCTCCGCTCCGGGGTGCTTGCTTTTCACCAGCAAGGACCAGCCGCGAGGCTTCCCCGGAGGCCAAGTTCAGGAAGGGCTGGGGAGCGCCGATCTCCAGAGGTGTCCATGGTGGGCTGCCCGGTGGGGAGTGAGTTCCCCATGTCTCGAGGGTTCATGTAGGGACTTACAGTGGTTGGATTAGCTGGCTGGTGAGAGCCACCCTGGGGCCCGGGACATGCAGGCTGCTCCTCGTCCCCGACCCCACCTCCCACCCTGCCACCATCTGCGCCTCTTCACACCTGCGGGCTTCTGGAGAATTCCATCACACAGTGCTGCGTCCTGGCGCTGCTGATGCAAAAGACCACGGCCTGGGAGTTTAAAACAACAGACGTTGTTCCCTGACCGTTAGGGAGGCCGGAAGGTCTATACAGGACTCGGCAGGGCCCCGCTCCCTCTGAAGCCTCCAGGGGAGGATCCTGCCTTCCGCCTTCCAGCTTCTGGTGTCTGCAGGCAGCCCTCCGGGTTCCCGGTCTTATAGGCGCGTCTGCCCAGGCTCTGTCGTCTTCCCTCCGTGCCTGTGGCTGTTTTCTCTGACGGAGACTCCAGTCCTGTTGGATTTGGGACCTACCCGAGTGCCTTGTGGCTTCCTCTTAACTAGCTCTATCTGCAAACACCGTGTTTCCAAACAAGGTCACGTTCCGAGGTTCGGGACGGACATGACTTCTGGGGCGAACGGTGTGGGGGAGGCATCCTACTTAGGCAAGCGTGCCTGTCCTTATACTGGCTGCTCCCCTTGTTACGGGGGGTTCCCGGTGCTCCGTCCCTCTCCCAGCTGCACGGCATATGGGTTCCCTTGGGGAGCTAGGGTATTAATCCTGACACCCCCTCCGCCCCCGCTGCCTTGCTCTCAGAGCAACACGGAGAGCCTAGGGAGAGGGTGGAGGAGGGGAGGGGACCGTTTCCAGCCACCAAAAGGGTCACCCCCTGGAGTTACCTGCAGTCCACCCTAGCGGGCGTGGCGTGGATGCTGTCCGATGGGTGATCTGCACGCAGCTCAGTACCGCGCCAGTGATGTCCTTCCTCCCGTCGCCTCTGCCTGCCCACGTGTTGGTGTGTTTATTTGTTCATTTTGGGGTTTGCAGAAGCGAGAAGGCCTGCTGCACTCCAGCCACGTCACGGAGGAGCTGACCACGACAACGGGGTAAGTGGACACCAGCCGGGGACCGGCACGGACGCGGGGGCCCGCTTCTGCGCGCGTCCCTCAACCCAGGGATGAGATCCGCACGCAAGCGCTGTCCTAGCTTTATGACCTGCGTGCACTTTTCTCTGCAAGGATTTTTTTTTTCCCCTTGCGAGGAAGGGCAAGATAGCAGTTTGATTTGGTATTTAAATGAGAAATTCTCCCAAATAGAAAAGTCGGCAAACCACATGCGACACGGGAATTAGAACTTAGCGAGGCGGCCTGAAATCTTTTCTGGAACGGCACCAAGAACGATAAGCAAGTAGAAATAGAACCGATGCCATTCAGAATCTCTTACAAGGAGGAAACGGCTAAGGGGGATTTAAAACCTTGAGCTTTTGTAAGGGGAGTGTGCTGGTCTTCAGAGTTTTCCGTGTGGGACAGAATTCTTCTCTGAAGCCTTTGGACGTATGTTCCTGATTTTAGAAGGTGAACTTCGAGCATGTTGGGTCAGGGGCAGGAGGGGTTCAAAATGGTCAGGGGACCCCTTGTTGCGGCTCATCTGTCCTCCCAGGCATCAGCTCCGTGGGAGAGAGAACCACACTTCTGGACTGGAACTTCCTTTGAGAGCGTGCGGACTGTCGCTCGTCTCGTAGGGAGAGCCAGGCGGCAACTTTGAAGACATCTAAAAGGCTTCAAGTCTATTGAACGTAGCCAATCAAATGGTCTGTTTTGCAGGTAGCTTTTAGGAGTCCCCTACGGCCCCTTGCTAAGGATCTTTAAAAATTCACTGCATTGGTGCCTCTCCCCCAAACCTGGTTCAGATGAAACAGAACATTAAAGATGGGTCGGCTCGGTGAACCCTCCTGCTCCGTCCACGGAGTGATTAATTACCGTGTCACCCACTCACGTCCCGTCTTTACAGATCCAGGCGGGCACGGGAGACCACTCCTGGAGTGGGCGCTGCCGGGTGAATTGGTGCGGTGTCCTCACATTCTGTGGGTCAGAGCAAGTCACAAGATCATCCTGGGTGGGCGGGGGAGACGCCCTGCCTGCCGTTGGGAGAGGCAGCTGGGCCTGTGGCAGCATGGTGGGGATGCAGCCCTGGGGGGGACTGTGGCCACCTCCTGCAGTGTCCCCCAGGGTTTGGTGACCTGAGGGAGGGCAGCTGGGGGAGTTAGGAGCTCTGGAATCGGAGCTAGCGGGCGGGGGCGGGGGTGGCGAATGGCCCGTACAGCTCACAGGAGTGGCCAGCCTGAGGGCACTGTGCTGGGCAGTGGAGGTGGAGGGGTTTGGGACAAGGGCGGACGGGCTTGCTGGTGACAAAGGCCGTGTCTGTAGAAACGTGGATTCCAGCCCGGGCAGCTCGTGGGAAGTGCTATGTGGCCCCAGACTCAGGATGGGGAGGGATCGCCAGTCTCCTGCCTGGTCTCCCCGACTCTGGGCGTGCTCTCCCCAATCCCTCCCCCTCTGTGTGGTCAGAGGGGATTGGATGGAGCATCTAAATCATCAGATGTCTGCCAAAACCACAAAGTACTGCCTCACCTGCCCGCTGGCCTTCCCGCTCCTTCTGGCCTTAGCGCTCTGGCAGCCCAGCCTCCCGCAGCCCCAAAGATCCTCTGCACCTTCTGTCTAGCCTCAGCCTCCTTCCTGTCTCTTTCTAGAGCTGGTTCTGAGGTCCCCTCCTCCAGGAAGCCCTCAGTGTTTGCCAGACACGAATGGCTGGCTTCCTTTTAGTTCCCGTAGCATCGCCTATATGTGACACTTTGGGTACCCATGGACTGCATTGAAATGTGAGCTTATGGGGCAGGGCCATGGGGTTCATGGGAACGGGCTGATTATTTCTGCATTTTCATGGCATGCCCATAGAAGCTGCTCGGGAAGTATTTGTTAAATAAGTTGGAGCCTAAAGACTCGAGTCTAGAGGAATTTGGGGATGATCTGAAGACCCCCTCGCCTCTCAGGAAGCTCATGCAGGGGAGGACTTGTGCATGGGGACCTCGTGGTCCTCATGGAGGGACTAGCCTCTGTGCCTTGTGGTTTCAGCCTCCGCCGGCTAGATCAGGGTCCTGCCTGTGATTCTTCAGGATCCCCGAGTTTCGTGTTCCTCTGAACGCGCAGCTTACCACGGTGGGACCCTTGGGTGATCTGCACCCTGGACTTCAAAGTTTCCCATTCAGCGGCCCCAGAAGACCCACTAACTGCTGAACCGTTCTTCCTGTTAACCGCTCCCATAGTTTAATCCCCCCAAATGGCATTTGGGAGTGGTTTGACTCAAGGTGGCCCCTTGCCGCTGATCTCGTGCACACATTTAGAAACCGATACACACTCCTGGCATTTGTGATGAGAGGGACAGAGACTCTGTTATGACAGGATTTACATTTTTATAAAGAGCCCTTCAGCTGGACAATTTAGGGCTCCGACTCTGGGGTTCCTCCATCGTGACCTCACCGCACTGTGTTCTGAGCGCCCGCTGACGGCTCTCTCTCTCCTCTGTTCTTGTTTGCAGGATGATGATGGGTCGCTTCGGTAAGTACCTGCGGGGCTGGGGAGTCCAAGGTCACGGGCACTTGCAGGCTGTGGCAACACGTTCCCAGATGCGTGGATGTGTGCTGTCACCCAGGTCACAGGGCCCACAGGACCCCACAGGGTCTCCCGAGGAGCCCCCTGGGGTCTGTCTGCTTCTCCGAGCTGCTGCAGGCAGTGGGGGGTAAGAAAAGCGTGGTGGGGGGTGACGAGGTGGTTCCTCCCGTTAGTCCCCAGAGAGCTGTTCCCATCCCTGTGGCAAGCAGCACGACCTGATCGTCCTCTCCGCGAGGGGTGGCAGATGGCAGGACAGCTTGGGACCGCGTTTCAACCCTCCAGGGTGGGGAGCCCCTGAGTCTGTGCCGTAGCCAGAGGCCATGGGAGTGAAGCTCATTGCTTCGGAGGCTATTTCGAAACAGAAAGCCCTTGACCCCCAAATGCCACGTTCTGCAGGGAGCACGGCTGTTAGCAGGAGAAGCGGAAGCCAAGTACATGTTTTCCCGCGTGCCCTTCGAGCCCGCCTGGCTGGAGCTCACCCTGTAGCTGTGGGGGGCCCCGGGGGGGGGAGGCCTGCCACCCCAGAGTCAGCCACGGGTCTGGCCACCTCATGGGTATCATAGGGCCCCGTGGCACGCCGCTGTGGCTTGTGTGCGAAGAGGGGACGTGGGTCCCCGCGATGTCCTCAGACTTCCTGACGTGAGCCTGACGCCGTGCGGGATGTTCATGGTCTTCACGATTTTTGAGTAGCGGTTCAGTCCTTTTTACGTGTCTTTGTTATTTTAAAGAAAGGGAGGAAAAGGGAACCATTGCCATGTCCAGTTGGTAGGGGTGTCACGTGGCAGTGGGGATGCACGCCACGGGGCCGGTGGGGGCTCCTGGAGGGGACAGGGGTCAGGCCCTGCGTCTGAGTAGGCCTGTCAGAGCATCGAGGGTCTTTGATTTTCTGAGCCATGTCCCATCCCTGTTGGGCACAGGCCTAGCTGGAGGTTTGGGGGACCCGGGGAGCATCCGTGCTGCGGGGGTGGGGGGGGGCTGTGTACCGCGGCCGGGGGACGAACAGTGCGGTAGCCTCTGGGCACAGGGTGACGACGCGCTGGGAAGGAGCCGGGTGTCGCCGTGTGAGAAGTGGCCTCAGCTGCCGTGCCGGCGAGCACGGGGGGCGTTTGAGCCTTCGGGGCCGTGGAACCGCGAGACGTCGGTGGGGTGACGACTTGAGAGGCTCGGCCTGCTTACGAAACGCGACAGGCCGTTAGCAGGTGATGGCCGTGAGCGCCATCCTGGCTTCGGCTTCTGCTGGCGCAAGCGCCGAGGTCCCCTGAGTACCCAGACTGGCAGCCTCCCCCGGCCCTTCTCCCGTGGGACCCGCCGGGGCCCCTCCAGCCCCCCACCCATGAAGGTTGGACCTCCTTCCCTCCCCCTGGGTCCTGGTCCCCGGCTCGCCCTTTGAGTTGGGGGTCGGGCGCCCGAAGACACCCCATCACCCCTTCCGCTGCTCCTTACCCTCCACCTTGGCTTAAGGCAAAGCCACGGCCCTTGAGGTGGCCTCGGGGCCCTTCAGACCACGCCCTCCGCATGCCTCTTGCCTCCTGTCTGGCCTCCTCAGTCGTCCCCCCCCGCGTGTCCTCCGCCTGTCGCTCCCCTGTTCCTCCGAGAGCACCCCGGGGGGCCCCCCTCCAGCCCTTGCACTTGAGTGCCCTCTGCTCGGAATGTTCTCCCTCTGGACTCGACGGAGGCTCACTCCTCAGCTCTTCCCAGGAGGCCCGCCCTGTGCCCCCGCCCCTGCCCAGCCCGAGTACTCTGTGCTGGCTGACGCTCACAGGGCCCTGCCACCGCCTGGCAGACTCGGGGTGCCGGGATGGCCTGGGGACCCTCGGCCCCTCCCTCTGCCCCTTCCCCCGTGGCTTCCTGAACTGTAAGCGTCCTGTGGGCTGGAGCTGTGTCTTCCTCGGCGTGCGTGTCCCGGAGCTGCTGCCAGCCCCGGGCTGCAGACATCCAGGAGCTTCCAGCACACCAGGGAGACCCTCCTTGGCTATGGCTGCCCGCTGGGTTTCACCAGGGGTCCTGTTCTGTGCTCATTTCTCACCTGAGCGCTGTGAGCTCGGGAGGGAGGGGTTGCCCTGCCCCCCACACAGAGGCCCCCCCCCTTCCCTGAGTCATCCCTGTCCTGGCTGAGGTGGGCTGGGAGGCCCATCTCCCTAGAGGAGCTGGGAGCTGCTGCCTGGTCTCCATGGCAACGGGCTTGCTGGCTGCATCTCCCCCGCAGGCGGCCCCTCCCCCGCCCTGGGCTTCGGGACAGGGGAGAAGGGGGGAGAAGCTCTCCTCCTCCGCTCCCCGTCTCCTCCTAAGGTCTCCCCTTTCTGCCGACAGCTTGTGTCCCCACTGCAGCCTGACTGGGCCAGCTGTGCTACCTCTGGCGGCCACCCTGGGGCACTCCTTGCCCTTCGGGACCTGCTCTGAGCCTCCCTCAGGCCACAGTCTGCAACCCCCCCCCCCCCCAGCTTTCCTGTGCTTCTCTTTGCGCTTTCTGTTCCCTGTCTGGAACGCCCTTCCTCCCTTTCTTGTCCCAGGAAACCCTGGCTTGGCAGGAGGCCTCGGTCCCCTGTCCCTTTGTCCATGGGCCCCATGGTGCTTCCGTGGACCAGGCCGCTCACAGGAACAGGGAAGTGGCTGGAACATCGTGTGGTCGTCCGCCCCTCGGCGTCGGTGGGGCAGATGGGGGCACCTGGACCCCATGTCCGTGGGTGGCATGCTGACGCCCGGCGGGCGGGAGGCGGGCTCCGTGTTGCCACGTTCCTGCAGACGAGCCAGAAATTCCTATTTATATTTTAAAAAGGTTAAACAAACAAAACAACTATATTTGGACTGATGGTCACACCCGTGAGGGTCGCACTGGGGCAGACGCCGGCCCTTCCCGGCTGATTTGGCCCCTTTCTGAGCCCTCGCTGGCTACCTCAGTTTACCCATCTGCCTCTACCCGGCCCGTGTCCCTCCCTGTTTGTCCCCGTGACTGTCGCCAGAGCTTCCTGAGGGACCAGAGGGAGGGGCGGGCTCAGAGAGGACATTGAATGAACTGAGCCCGAGCCCCGGCGACCTGCCTGCCAGACAGTGGGCTTGTCCCTTGAGGCCCCGTGTGTTTCGTTCTAACACCGACCGTGAGCTGGGGACTATTTTTACTACCACATTACGGAGGAGGAAACGGGGTTAGGGAAGGAGGTGAGTGGCCTGAAGTCCCGGGACTTCGAAGGCTGCGGGAACCTGTTCTCACTCCCGAGGCCAGGCCTCCCGCGCCTGGCCGGCAGCAGGTGAGGGCGGCGCAGGGGCAGCGGGCCTCTGCTCCCTCCTGCGGCTCCCCTGCACGCCTTCGCTCTGAGCCCAGCGGTGGCCCAGCTAAATATACCCGGCTGACGTCAAGCTCTCTCCTGCTCCGAGAGTTTTTCTCAAGCTGCATTTAAAGTTTGTGTTTTGCTTTGTAAAGATTTAGCTTTTTTCCCCCTCCCTTAGCAGACTGTCGTATTGAGTCTCATCTGACTTAAATGATTATAAAAATAATTTACAGCTGCCTGCTAGAGGAGCTGGAGGAGGGGCCGCTCTGCGTGGCCGGGCCTTTTGGTTGCTGTTGGCTTTCAGGTGGAGGAAGCTGGGCGGTCCTCCCCCGTGAACGCTCGCACCCCCCATGCATGGGTGCATCGTGCGATATGCACAACATACACGCTCGTGCATGGTGCCCTCGTGCGTGCACACACGCTGCACAAACCCCGTGCACACACATGTGCACGTACATGCAGCCGACATGGATGTGCAAATACGCACCACACATGCTAGCGCGCGCACACACACACACACACACACACACACACAGCCCCCTTCCACCTCTCCCTTCTTCTTTACCTCCCACCTTCCCTCTCCCCACCCCCCAGGCCAAGGAGGATGCTACCTGCGCTGGGGCGGTGAGTTGCGTCCCCATGCCCTAGACCTTGGACACCGAGCGCCTTCCTTTCGGGGCCGGACTGCGGGGAAGGGCTGGGACGCTTCCTCCAGGAGACCTGGTTCTCCGGCTTACTTGGGTACCAGCCTGTCTTCTCTCTGATTTCTGCCTCCCTCCCCTTGCATGGGCAGGCCAGGCAGTCCTGAAGCAAGCCCTGGGTCAGCTCTGGTTCTGGGCTCCCAGCCGTTCCCAGAGACGCGGTGGAGGTTTCCTACCCCCGCCGCACCCTATCTGGCTGGGCTCCCCAGCCCTCAGCCCTCCATGCTGGGGTCTGCCCTGAAGCCCCTGCTAGTAATAGTGGGGCTCTCTGCTGGCTGAGGTCCTGTGTTGCTCCAAGCACCTTGGGGGGACAGCTGGCTCCTGGAAGACAGAAGTTGGGGCTCCAGGGCCTTCCAGATGCCCTCCTCCCTTTCCCTCTCTGCCCCACCGGTGACTCCCCACAGCCCCGCATCCACTCTGAGGCCTCAGTCTTCCTGCCTGGACTCCGGGCTGCAGGGGGCTCTTTCCTGCCTCCAGGCCCCCTCCCCCAAGCAACAACAGGCTAGAACCGGGCAGCCACCGGCTGCTGCTTCCCCGCTGAGAGCCGTCTTGGCCTCCAGTGCCTGCCGTTGGAAAGGGAAGGGATTGGTTCTGCATTGATTTGGAGCACACGGCTGGGCCCTTGAGTGGCAGAGCAGGTCGGGGCTCACCCGGAAGAAGGAGGGTGGGTGGGAAACGACGGAACAGGCCACCTCGGACCCTGCCGGTGCTCCCACAGAGGGGGACACCCCCAGAAGAATTGCTGGAGAGAGAGAGTCCGGAGCAGGTTCTCCTATTTGTTCATTTGTCCTGAGGCGGTGGCGGGAACAAGTGAGACAGTGGTTTCAGCCAGCACGGAGCTGAGAGGCCTGCAACGACTCTCCAGCAGACCCATGATAATAAGGTGTACTCAAGCAGTGGCTAAGGGCATTGAGATGCATACCAGGGTCAGAGGACAGGGAGCTGGCATGGGGCACTCTTCTCCGTGTAGATGGTCATGGAAGGCCCTTCAGAGGTGGTGACATCTGAGAGGAAGCTGAAGGAAGTGACAGGTAGATAGCCCGTGCAAAGGCCCTGTGGTAGGCGCGTGATGAGGAGAAGCCAGGAAGCTGGTTGGTGGCGTGAAGTCAGGGAGGGTGGTGTGTGTTAGGGGGTGATTCTGACCGTTGGATCTCGTGGGCCACGGGAGACCAAATGAATTTTATCCTCGAGTGATAAGAAGCTGTTGGAGAGTTTTGGTGGGGGGCAGGGATGGGGAGGGGCAAGAAACGATCCAGTCTACCGTGTTCCTGCCGGGAGAAGGGATCGGAGGGCTGGGGGTGGAGGAGGGAAGCCAGCTAAGGCAGGAGGCTCCAGCTGCCACCGGTGAGGGCCCGGGGCTGGTGTGGGGCTGGCCGCTGTGCTGATCGGGAGATGTGCTCAGAGGTGGCAGCGAGGTTTACTGGTACGCATCGCAAGGAACGTGGGGCAGGAGAGAGGTGGGCAAGGGACGCCTCAAGTCGAGGATGTCATGGGGGCGGATGTTCCAGTGCTACCCGTGAAGTTCACGTTACAAGGCAGAAACTGAGGGCGGGGTGGACGTAAAAGCATTTTTACCCTGATTTTGCTCCCAGCTGCACCTGCCCTTGGGTTCTGGCGGGGAGTGTAGGGGCGGGACATCCCCGGGCGGGGGGGGGGGGGGGTCAGGAGCTGCCTGGTTCCCGGGATAGGACCCCACGGGACATTTCCATCAACCCTGCCTGTGCCTCTCCACTTGCCCCCGCAGAGCGGGACGCCTTCGACACCCTCTTCGACCACGCCCCGGACAAGCTCAGCGTGGTGAAGAAGGTAAGCTCCGGGCCGGGCTGCTTCCCTCCGTCCCCAGGCCTCTCTCCACAGCACGCGCTCTATGCCGGGAAGAAGGTGGGAACATGTTTGAAATCTCTGAAATGTTTGCCACATGGATTGAAGTGTAATTATAGTCAAAAACGTAACTACAGTGCATAAAATTAGCGCCTTTTAACTCAACATCTCTGCTCCCTGGGTGTCTCCCTGCCCACCCGCCCGCTTCTGTTGAGTGAATTAGCCAGCCAGCGCCCGCGTGGTCCTTCATTCCGACTCGAGGCTTTTTCTCAATGTGGAAATGTTTTCAAGTGTGTCAGCCTGCTGGCTCGAGCAGGCCTCATTACCACGAGGCTGTATTCACAGCCTGCCCGGGACACAGGCAGGCCTTTGCCGGCTGAGCTGCTTGGAGCACGTGTTTGGCCCATTTCCCTCCAAACAGGAGCGCCAAGGAGAGGCACTTCATCAGCCCAGGCAGCCTGCGTGTAGGCTACGGATGGAAAAAAAAGAAAAAAAAAACCATGTGAACTGAGGCTGTGGAGTCAGGGGTAGGGGATGATGAGCTTCAAGGGGGATCTGCCGGGAGGGCCTGTTCTCACCCAGAAGGAATCGAGACTCAGCTCTCAGCCCGTGTTGTTATCTGAGCGCCTGCAGACGTCTCGTCTGGGGAGGCACTGAGAGGATGGGTGCCCTTTCCACCTCCCTGTAAAATCCAAGGAGCGGTCATTTCTGCCCACGCGCCCTAAGGGAGAGAGCTCTTTGTCTAACACAACTGCCCGCAACAGGTTTCTTAATGCAGGACTTCTCAGGACCTTTAATACGCTGGCATGGGTTGGAATTCTCCAATATGGGACTCGGTAGGATGCATTTTCTAAGCTTATTGTCGATGGTGAGGTCTGTTTGTTTATGTTGTGATTGAATGTATTAAATTCCCATGGAACCCACTTGTGGAAAATGCTGCTGCGTCCTGGGACAATGAGAGTATTTTAGTTGTTGGAAGCACATCGCAAAAGGCTGGCAGTGCCCGTCCTGGGTGGAGCCTTCTTAGCATCCTTGGGTCATGACTGACGCACCTTGGGGTATCCGAGCAGTGCCCCCAACCCCTACCCCCATCACATCTGGGTCCCAGGAACTCATGCACAAGAAGATTCAAATCTGGCCCCTCCCCTACCTGTCAACTATGTGACCTGAGGCAGATGATAACACCTACCTCAGTTTCCCCACCTGTCAGGACCGAGGCGGGACCCACCTCTCAGGGGCGCTGTGGGAGTAAAATGTCATCATGTCCGTGCAAAGGCCCAGTGCGCAGTATACTGGATAGCGTTGAGCGTGGCACGAGGTCTGTCTGTCGGTAGATAAGATGTTAATTCATTCTTTGAAAAGATGCCTTTTGGGCACTGGGGACGAATGAGAAAATCTTTCTATCTGCCTGACAGCTTCCTGCTTCCAGCCCGGCTCTCCCACACCCCCACAGGAGAATTGCCATGTTGATGGCTCCTTGTGCCCCAGGAAAAAGCAGGGGGTCCTTGCCCACCTCTCCGGGGTCGCCCCCTCCTGCTCCCTCCCGTCCCATCCACATCCAGCGGCAGTCTGAAGATCCCAAAGCGTTTGCACATAGCACGGGCCCGGGGTTCTTGCTCGGCCCGCCCCGCCCCAGGCCCACTCAGATGCTCCCTCCCTTGGCATCCTGTGATGCCGTGGCCTCTCCTCCGTGGCACGTCTTGCATGCTGGGCTCTCGCCCTTGATTGCTCTGTGTCCCCCACCAGGCACGTATATGGAGAACTGTGCCACGGGCTCTCCAGGGGGGACCCTGTCCCTCCGTCTTCGTGGCCCCGGCACCAAGCAGAGTGCCTGGCATGTAGTAATTGCTCGGTAAACTTGACTAGCACGACTAAGGAAAGGCCATCATATCCAGGGGCGGGCTGGGATGTGGCTAGTGTTGTGTCCCACTGAAGCTGGGTTTGCTGGCGGAGAAGAGTTACAAGGGACAAGTTTTAAAAAACTTTGGCTAGAGAGGAGAAGCCGGTGGCATGCTGCCCAGAGCTCAAGCTTACCCAAGGTTACCGAAGCAGGTGCGTGTGGCCCCTCGGATCAGCCTTCTGTCATTCCAGGTCACATCTAAGACCCATCTAAAAACACAGTCCTCTCCCCCTGACAGTTTCATCCTTCTTGAGGAGCTGATTGTCCCCTGCAGGGCTGTTAAACACTTACGGGTGTGTGGATAAGCAGGTGTACTCCAGCTGGTGGACAGAGAGGTGCGTTTTCTTCTCCAGCGGGGATAGTATATGGAGGCATTTTTCCATTAAAACCAAGGGTCGCTGCGAGAATCTGAGCCTTTTTTTTAGCAAACATTGGAGATGATGGGAGCATCTCCCAAGCCAAGGTCAGGTCCGTCCCGTCGAATGGGAGCGGACGAGTGGCCTCTCTCACTCACGGCTCCCGTGTCTTTGCCTTCACAGTCTCTCATCACGTTTGTGAACAAGCACTTGAACAAGCTGAACTTGGAGGTGACGGAACTGGAGACCCAGGTGAGCATTGTTCTGGGGTTCGTGTTTTCAGCCAGCTCTCCGATCCCGCGTGGAGCACAAAGGAGACCGGCGCCGTCTTGTTGGCCCGACAAGGAGTCCGCCCTACAGTCGGAACAGCGAGGCCCAGCTGCTCTGGCCTTCTCTCGGGCCCTCTGTCATAATTTCCTGTGGCTGCTGGAACCGAGTCCCACAGACCAAGCGGCTTGAACCACAGACATTTCCATCCTCATGGTCCTGGAGGCTGGAGTCCCGGACCCACGTGGGCTGGGCTGCTTCCTTCGGAGGCCTTCAGGAGTGACTTCTTCCAGAGAAGGTCACGTTCACAGGTTCCGAGGTTAGGACTCCAGCACATTTTTTAGGGGACACAGCTGTACCCTAACACCCTCGGAGGCATCACACCTCCCCCACTGAAGGGCCTTGGCATGTGCAATTCTTCCAGTCTAGAATGTTCCGTGCGCCCCCCCCCCCCTTCTGTTCCCCATTGCCATGCTTATTGCGCGAGCGCTCGCGGAGTACCTGTCCAGTGAGTGTGCATGAAATGTCTCTTCCGTGGGCGGCGTGTGAAGTATCCTCCCACGCCCCATTCAGAGCTCATGCTGCAGAGTGGAAATCCATTTCAGGCAATCAGCGGGCATCAAAGACGAAGTATAATTTTCCCGGGATTAGCTGGGTGCCCAAATTCGGAGCTGTTCGCGTTCTTGGTGTAGATCCCTCTAACCCCCAGCTGATCCTCCTTAAACCCTTGGGTGATTGCCTCCGTTCCTGTCTCTCTCTTTGCCTTTCCTCATTTGCTTTTCTAATTAAAAAAGTAATTTAGGTTCATTGTAGAATGTCTGAAAATGCAGATAAGCAAAACAAAAATCGTTCCTAATCCCAGCTCCCAGAGATAACTGTGCCGAGCGCTTTGTTCCAGACCTTTCCTCCACCTGGCTGGCTGATCACGGACCTCATGGGTCTGTCCTGGAAAGCCGAACGGGCCGTTCGTAGCGAGTGTGTTTATTTGTGCATCGTTTGTGACATTTTCTGAACACTTAGCCTCTGCTTACTTGCCGTTAGGTGTATCAGGGGTCCACAAGTGTCCTCACTGGCCTCCTTTCTCCCTCCCCGCCGCCTCCCCCCTTCATCCTGTCCAGACCTACCCGACTGCCGTTCTTGTGGAGTCTTCCAGACGTCTTACACACACACGTGTATTTTGTTAACGACAGTGGCTCGTGCAACACGGCTCCTCTGTTACGCCTTTTATCGCTGGGGTCTTTCTGGTGCTGTCTGTGTGTGTGATTCCATCTCGTCCTTCCCTTGCCTGGCCGGTCTGTCTGTCTGTCTGCACTGGTCACCTCCGAGGACTGCCACCTCTTCCGTCCGTTATAACGCACCTCGTGGCACGAAGCCCACTCCTGCTCTCACGACGGGGGGCGCAGGCGCTCTCTGCCCTCAGCTTCTGCTGCCCGTGCCCTCGCTTCGTCAGGACACGCTCCTAGAAGGCCGTGATGCTTTGAGGGCCCGGGAAGGCTTGCCCGCCTGCACGCCCTGGGCCCTGCGAGCCATTCCCCACTCTCACTTCCCGCCGGCCCGCACGCCAGCAGGAGCGGCCAGAAGCCACAGACCGAGACTCTGGCCCTCAGTTTGCGTGGATCTGGAGGTACCCAGTGTCTCCTTTTTTCTCTCTCATCACACTTCAAGGGGATTTTAACCACTGTCCGGCAGGAAGGAGGTATTTTTATAAATAACATTCATCGTCAGGGAGATGTGGGCTCAAAGCCCTGCTCAGGGTGTGTGTGTCCGCGCGCGCGCGTGTTTATGTATGTGTTTAAAACCACTTCTATATTTTGGGCAGCTTCCTAGCTGTGTGATACCGAGCCGGTTACTCAACTTCTCTGTGCTTCTCTTCTCATGTTGAGGGGGCAGCACATACGGGGAGGCTTAACGGAGGTCGTGCCCTTACGAGCTGGGTATTGATGAAGACAGTGCCGTGGGAGTCGTGGGGCATCTGGGGGGTGGATCTCAGCTAGGGCATGCCCCCACCTCGGGACAAATGTGTGCTCTTGTGAGTGTGAGCTAGAGGGTCCGTTGGCTGATAAGCTGTGGTGCTCTGCCCGGCTCTCGCTCTCCCCGGCGCCCCTCTCCCTCCCGCACCTTCCCCTGCATCTCTCCCACTGCCCCATGCACGAGGGGGCCAGGGCTGGGTTCGGGAATGCCATGGAAGGGAGCAGAGGCTCTCCGCTTGTCTCGGCTCCCTGCGCTTCCCGGGCAGGTGATGGGGGGAGGATCGTCATTCGTGGATGGCCTGGAAATGGGTCCGTATTGCCGAGAGAGCTGGTTTCTCCGGGCCTGCTGCTGGCTCGGTGTCGGCGGGGCAGTCCCACCAGCATGGTCTACCAGGGAGCCGTCCTTGGCAAGCCCTGCAAGGAGGGTGCCCCTCTGCCTTGGTCTTTGTTCTTCACTCTCCTTCCCCTTTCTACGTGGTGATATGGGACTCTTGTGATCTCGACTTTTCTTCTTTAAATTGGAGGCCTTGATGGCCGGCCTAGGACAGTGGGGGGAGCTGCTGTTTTTAATAAAGTCCTCCTTTGGCTCATTTTATCCACTGTATGTCGCTAGTCTCGGGAAGCTGAAGGGGCCTGGGTGCCCAGCCCCTCGCGGCCGTCCTACCATCCCGCCGTCCCGCGCGGCAGTCTTCCAGACCAGGGGACCATGCTGGCCAAGAGAGCTTCCTCGTAGGGATGGAGGGGTTCTGTCACCACGCGTCGGCTGCAGGAGCCGCTGGCCATGTGTGGCCTCTGGGCACCGAAATGTGGCTGGTGTGACCGAGGAACGGAATTTTGTATTTTCGTTAAACATCTTTTCAGTTTAAACATCTTGGAACTTGGTTACGTAATAGCGTGAATGTACAAAGCTGAACTGTACACTTAGAAATGGTTAATGTGGGGGCGCCTGGGTGGCTCAGTCGGTTAAGCGTCTGCCTTCGGCTCAGGTCATGATCTCAGGGTCCTGGGATCGAGCCCCGCATCGGGCTCTCTGCTCAGCGGGGGGCCTGCTTCCCCCTGCCCCACCCCCGCCTGCCGCTCTGCTTGCTTATGCTGTCTCTCTCACACAAATAAATAAACACAATCTTTTAAAAAAATGGTTAATATGGTACATTCTAGGTATGTTTTATTACGACTCAAAAAAAAAAAAAAAAAACCCACATACGCCAGACAGAAAAGGATAAGGAGTTTCGGTTTTGCAAAATGACGTGAGTTCTAGAACGGAGCCTGGCCGGATGGTTGCACACAGCATGAATGGACTTCACGCCAGCAGCCTGGATACTAAAACGTGGTTAAGATGGTAGATTTCATGTTACGTATGTTTTACCGCAGCGACAAAGAATAAACCAGCAACATTCAAACAAAAAAATGTCTGATTTCAATAGGCACGTGTGACCAGTGGCAGTCGTATGGAACTACACAGTCTCAGACATCTGGAGGCCGAGGTCCTCACAGGTCCTGGCCGGGCAGCGGACCCCAGCCAGTCTCGGACCCTCAGAGACGCCCCCTCTGTGCTCTGTGGGGATGGCTGAGGCCCTCTGTCCCTTCTATACCTCGGTTCTCTTGTCCCCTTGGGCAAATTTTGTTTTGTCCTCACCGGTCTCCATTGCTTTATCTTTTTTTTTTTTTTTAAGATTTTATTTATTTATTTGACAGACAGAGATCACAAGTAGGCAGAGAGGCAGGCAGAGAGAGAGGAGGAAGCAGGCTTCCCGCCGAGCAGAGAGCCCAATGCAGGGCTCGATCCCAGGACCCTGAGATCATGACCTGAGCCGAAGGCAGAGGCTTTAACCCACTGAGCCACCCAGGCGCCCCCATTGCTTTATCTTTAAAAGGAGTAATTGTTCCCTGGCTTACTGGGGGTTGGGGAGAGCAGTCTTCCAAAGAGTCGGGGCTTTTGTTCTAGATTCCTGGTCCCCCTCGTGGGGGTGGTTGGTGCTGCCAGGCCAGGTAGTGGGGGTGGGGTGGGTTGGGGGACCTGGATTGAGGGTAGCAGCCTGCGGCCCTTTCCCTGACCCAGCGCCGCCCGGTGTTCAAGGGCCGGCTGGGATGGACACTAGAGGCTCATCTCGATGGACCTCAAAGGCTCATGGTCACCGGGGCTCAAGCAGGGGAAAGTGTCGTCTGGCACCGTGAGCACAGCGAGAAGAATGTGCTCAGACAGCTGACAAAGGGAGCAGGGGCACAGGGCAGCAGACCCCAGACCAGAGCCTAGGGCACCCTGCAGGTCGTGGACAGACGGGTCATCCCAGCAGCCAACAACGCTGATGGGGCGCTCCCTGTGTGCTGGGCCCTCCCTGTCTGCCTTCTCACTGCGTCCCCATGCCGACCCCAAGAGACGGGAGCCAGTGTTACCCCGAGGTCGGTAGTGGGGGGCTGGGCCTTGTGGTCAGGCTGCCGGCTTCTAGAGCCGTGCCCGTGTCCGCGTGGACACGCTCCGACCCCAAACACGTGTGTGCCCACGTCCAGTCCCGAGCGAGATGCTCTGCTCCCAGGTCCTTCTCCTGATCGCAAGCTCCTGCCCGAACAAGGCACGGATTTCTTGCTTTAAAACGTTTTCCTTCTTTGGGAGAGAACGCAGGATGTTCCCCGCCTCCCTGCGCAGCCCCGACACCTCACCCCGCGTCTCTCTGTAGTTTGCAGATGGCGTCTACCTGGTCCTGCTCATGGGCCTTCTGGAGGACTACTTCGTCCCCCTGCACAACTTCTACCTGACGCCGGACAGCTTCGACCAGAAGGTACGTGTGTGGTCTCCATCCCCAGAGCAGCCCCAGACGCGCTTGCTAAAGTGCACAGCCTAGACGGGCCCCTGATGGCTCTTCCTGGAGTCTAGCTAGAGTTTTTGGGAAAACAGGACTGCCGCCAAATGGTACCACTGTGAGACATGACCCGACCCTCCGTCACGGAAGTAAGCCCATCAGTCATGCCAGACGCTCCCGGGTGCTGTGTGTCCCGTCCTCCTCGGGGTCTTTCCCCTGGGACGGTACCCTTGGTAATCCTGGTGGCCCAAGGCCGCAGACTGGCACAGCCCTCCCGCGTCGATGCCGTACCCAGGTCACTTCTGGTTTTTCCGCCTGCTTCTGCCCTCCTCAATGCTGCTGTTCTCAGTGGTGGCCCAGAGTCCCGTGGCTCCAACACCCCTGTCTCCCTGTTCCCCCGCTCTTGGACAATTAACCTGTTTCTGGTTGTTTTCACAATGATATAATAGAGCATCTTCTCCAGTCTTTCTTTCCATCAGTCCGTCTCTCTGTCTGTATCTGTCTCCCTTCCTGTGGATTGTTTTCTAGGAAAATTCCCTACATGGGATTGTTTGGGTCAAAGCGCCTCAGCTTTGGATCCGGGTTGCTGCCTCCCCCGTGTCCCTGTCTGTGCCCGGGTGTCCTGCCTGCTCCTCGGGGCTCCCCGGAGTTCAGCCCGTCCAGACAGCAGTCGGTGCGTGGCCTTCAGAAACTTGGCTCGTGTACAGGCCATATTGCTTCGAACTCAGGGCATCTGTCGTTGGATTTTCCCAAAGCGCTAGACCCGTGAGTCCGAGAGGCAGACAATGCAAGCAGGTGGCAGGGAAACGTCCGACATTGGGGCCAGTGTTTATCAATCTGCATACTTCTGGCACCTTCCAGGCCGTCCGCTCGCGGCCAAATGTTGTTCCTGCCTCGCCTGCTGAGACGGAATCAGAACAGATTAGAGAGGGCCTGGCGTGGTGGAGCCAGGGTGAGTGGAGAGCGCGAGCCAGAGCGGAGCGCCGTCAGAAACAAGGGTGCCTGTTGTTCTGGAAACGAGAACACAGATAATGTGAGGAAGAGGCTCTTGCGTTTCCAGGCCCTACGGGGCCGCTGCAGAAACATTGTTTGGGAGAGAGAGTTCCTTTGTTCCGATTAATAATGATGCCGGCAGGAATGGTGAGTCGAGCCAAGGGGTTTTTTTCCAAGAGGAGACTGTGCACAAGGCAGGGTAGGGGAGCCTTCTCTCTGGCCCCGGCCTTACTCCCTTTGCAGCAGGGGTGAACGTTTTTGGGGGGTGCCTCCCTGGCCTGGGGAGTGTGAGACTCCCCAGTGACCATCTGTCTGTGCCTCTGCCCGAGGCAAGGTGCTGCTGTCCCCAAGCAGAGCGATGACCTCTGTTTTTAAAACAATTGTACTAGATTGTAAAAAAGACCAGACCCCCTAGGTTCCTGCAGACAGACAAACGACCCCCTCTGAGCTTTCTGAGATATGGGTGTGACTCCTCGCTATTTGTTTTATAATCTTACTCTGTGGGAGCCACTTTGCTGAGTACCTTGTGCCCTTAGATCATCTTTCTGGAAGATTCCACAGCATCCCTCTTTCTTGGGAGTGGAGTGTGTCCTGGAGACTCAGAGATGGTTCTTACCGGCAAATGCTAGAAAGGGCTTCATGTTCTCAAGGTGCTTTGCCTTCTGTCCCCTCATCTGATTCCCTTCCTGGGGACAAGGAAACGGGATCTCAGAGGGGCCGAGAGACAGCCAAGTTCCCTCATTCAGAAGGGCAGAGCTGGAAGAGCCCACTCCTATTCTACAAAGTTCTATTCCTCTGTCACCTGGCCAGGTCTTCCAAAATCCCTTGAATTGCAGAGGGAGAGGATTGGAGCACGTCCTGGCCATGTGGCTGGCTCCCAGTGGTGGCATGGGGCTTTGGGGTCTGGGGGCCTGGTCCCCTTGGGTCTGGGGAGCTGTTTGCCGCTCTGCCTGCCCTGTCCCGGGGCCCTGGGCGCAGGGGCGGCTTCTCTGCAGGCACGAGGGGTTGGTGGGGGTGAGGGCGCGGCGGGGACGGGAGCAGGGTGGCGGTGACTTCCTGTCGGGTGGTTTCCTCAGACTAAGAAGGAAGCAGAAGGAAAGTCGCCGCGGGGACATGGGTCTGGGCAAGAGCTTTTCTCGGTGTGCGGCCGGCGTGGGCTTTCAGAAGCCCGACCTGGTCAGCACGGAGCACTTTCGAGGACCCGTCTCTCCCTGTCCTAACTCATCTCAGCCCCGGGGCCTCCCCCAAAAAGCGGCCTTGGTGCACCCCACGGCTTTCCCTCTGGGTTGGGCCCACTCCGTGCACCTAGACGTCTAACACGCAGCTTGGCCTTCCCATTCGGCCTTTTCCAGGGGGCCTCAGGAATGGCCCAGGGTCCTCCAGCCCCCTGCATCTGGTCAGGGGCAGCCCCGCCCAGCCCCGGGGTGAAGGGCCTGTCCCCCCACGGGGAACCTCTGGTCACCGCCTGCCCCATGCTGGTGCTGCTGAGGGTCCTAGAGGCGGCCAGGCGGCCCCCAAGCTGCTGGGATTTTGACCAACTGCGGGTTATTTTGTCAAACATCGTCTTCCTGGTTAATTATTAAACAATAAGTACGATGATCCTCTTTCTGGTTCACTTACCCTGCAATCGTGCAGATATGACTGTTGAAAGGATGTGGGATTACTAGGAACCCCGGGGTGCTCTGCAGCTCTGACTCTAGGATTTACTTCATTTTCTGGTGCCCCCCGTCCTGTCCCCAACAGCCTTTGCCCCAGCGGACGGCTGCCTGTGGTTTGGTTGTCACCCGGCGTCTCTGTGGGTCAGGGGGAAACGGCCACGGGGAAGGTGTTATTTTTTTTTTTTTTTTAAGATTTATTTATTTGACAGATAGAGATTACAAGTAGGCAGAGAGGCAGGCAGAGAGAGAGGAGGAAGCAGGCTCCCAGCTAAGCAGAGAGCCCGATGCGGGGCTCGATCCCAGGACCCTGAGATCATGACCTGAGCTGAAGGCAGAGGCTTTAACCCGCTGAGCCACCCAGGCGCCCCGGGGAAGGTGTTATTTTAAAGCCCTTCAGAGGCTGTGAGCAGAATGCAAGCTTCCAGCACCCTCGTGGGCCGAGCAGTACCTTTCAGGGAGAAGCCCTGTGAGGTGTGGGGGTGGGGTGTCCCCCTTCCTGTGACATCTAGCAAGTCGAGGCCCCGTGCCCTGCGTGGGGCCGCTCGGGTCCTGGGGATGTACCGGTTCCACTCTTGCTTTCTTGGCAGGTCCACAACGTGGCGTTTGCCTTTGAGCTGATGCTGGACGGAGGACTCAAGACCCCCAAGGCTCGCCCTGAAGGTAACACCCTTCCCCAGCCCCGCCCGGGCTCCGGTGCCCCCTGTGCCCTTAGCTTCCGGGGCCGGGAGGACTGTGCTGGCGGAACCACCAATGCTGGCTTCAGTAACTGCTTGACTCAGGCGACGTGAGCTCTGCCCACCGCCTCGGGATCTGCACGCCCTTGCCGGTGCCGGCGCTCAGGCTAGAGCGGCTGTTTCATGCCTTGCAAGGATATTAAAGGCTAGAGCTGCTGTTGAGGAGTGTTGGGTGGATGGCCTTGTAGGGACGAGGCACGGTCATGCCGTGTGTGGGTCCGAGCTGCAGCGGGGAGGCACGGGGAGCTGGTGGTGGGACCACCCGGGGAGGGAGCTTAGGGAGCCCGGAGCAGGCCTGGCTCAGCCCCCTGCAGCCCATTCAGAGGGCGTTGGGCCTGCTGGCTGCCGCCCATTTCGGTGGCTCCTGACCTCCTCCCACTGCAGTGTTGGCCTGCGGGGGGTGCCGGGGCCGAAGCCTCAAAGGGAGGGCAGGAAGGAAGGTTGTGCCGGCTCTCCGTGCTTGCCCCCTGCTCTGACACAGGGAGACTGGAGCTGCTCTGGGGCTCAGTCTAAGGACAGTTGTTGGTTCACGGCAGCTGCTCGGCTAGGCTTCCTCTGGAAGAGATGCTGTTCCTTGCTTTGGGGTTGAGTACCTTCTGGGGGGAAAGCAAGGTTATGGTCAGTCTGTGGCCCGAGAAGGGCTTTTGCATCGCCTGGTCCAATGGGCCCATTACACAGGCAAACAGACTGAGGCCCAGGGCAGGAGGGTCACCTGTCTAAGGTCGCAGGCAAGTGAGAAAAAGACCTAGGTGCCCTTCCCGCCAAAGTAGGCACCCTAGACTTTGTCAGCTGTCACATCCCGTAAGGGCCCTGCCGTGGGCCAGACCACGTAGCCCATTGCTTGACCTCGAGGGGGCAGGAAGGAGCAGCAGTTTGCACACACACGCCCCCTCCCCCACCCCGGAAGGCCTGCCCTCCGTCCTGGCACAGGTTGTCCCGTGGTTGTTGGACCCCAGCAGACATCCTTGGCTATTGGAGACCCCACAGCCGTAGACACCTCTGGTCCCTGGACTTGCCCAATGCAGGACCTGGAAAGGACGCGGGAGTATCCTTGTCTCGCTGTCCCGGGTGCTCGCAGAGCAGGCTGGTGGCCTGGGGCCTCTCTTGGCTGCCTGTCCCGGGATGGCACTGCCCAGGGCGCCCTGGATGGGGGGCCATCGATCTTTAAACTGAAGGACTGCACTGTGGACAGGCAGGGGCCCCGTGCCTCCCGTGGGCTGGCACCAGGGCCTCGGTGTTCTCGCCCCCAACGGTGTCTCTGTTTCCTCCCGCAGATGTGGTGAACCTGGATCTCAAGTCCACGCTAAGGGTCCTGTACAACCTGTTCACCAAGTACAAGGACCTGGAGTGAGAGCGGCGAGCGGCGGGGACTGCGCAGGGCAGGGAGGCCGGCCTGCCCAGGTCCCCACCCCCTCCCCCACGCCGCCCGGCCTCCTCTGGCTGTGGGTCTTCAGCTCCCTCGTGTCACGCACAGTGGGTGGGATCCCTTGAAAGGCAGGGTTCTGCACCCCAGTGCAGGTGTGTGGTGCCCCTGGTGCTGAGACATTTGTTGGCCCTGATCCCCCCCAACACCCCCCACCCTATGGTCGGGGGAGGGGCGCACCCTGCAGTCCTTTCCATGGAGCAGATCACGGCCACAGCCGCAGGCGATCCGGACAGCACCGACAGCTCCGCGGGAGCCGGGGGTCAGTCTGGCTATGGTGGGGGGCTCTCCTGGGAAGCCAGGCCTTTTTTAGTAGGAAGCGTTTTATAGTTTTAAAAACTTCCCTCTAACGTCCCAGAGGCCTTTGTGGGACAGGAGGGCCACCCATGTTCCTTTTCTTGACCAGCCAGTGTTCCTCACTTACTTTTTGCACAGACATCCAAGACCTGGGTGACCCTCAGTGGCCACCACACGGGAGGCAGGATTCGGGGAAGCCGTGTCTGATTTTTTTTTTTTTTTTTTGGTGACAGTCAAGTGGGCTCCATCAGGAGCTAGGTCTAAAGTGTTGCTTGACATCTCAGAGGCCCCGTTTGGGAGTCGATGCATTTTTAAGCCTTTAGAAAGCAGGGTCTCTCAGTTTGTGGGGACCGCCATCACAGAGCACCACAGGTGGGGGCTTAGACAACGGGAACAGACGGTCCCCCAGCTCCCAGGCCGGAAATCCAGCATCAAGGCAGGGCTGGCCCCTCTCAAGGGCCCTCTCCTGGCTTGCCGATGGCTGTCCCTTTCTGGGGTCCTCACGTGGTCCCCCCTCTGCACCTGTCTGCGGCCTCACCTCTCCTTACAAGGACGCACGTCCTAATGGATAAGGGCCGCCCCTGTGACCTCATTGTACCGTACTGATCTCTGCAAAGACCCTGTCTCTAAATACAGAAGCATTCTGGGCATTCTGGGTACTCGGGCTCAGAGCTTCAACATATGGATTCTGGGGGATGCAGTCCAGGCCTTACTGGGGGGACATGAAGAATTCATCCCCCTTCCCACTGTGGCCTTTCTGGAACCCTGTTGGCACCTCCTGACGGGCACCCTTGAAAGTTCGCCCCCTCCCCCCCTTGGCTCCAGAGAAACGGGGGGCCTTCTGCTGGGGCGGTGTCTGCCCTGTGTCACCCCACCCCCAAGGCCACCTCCTCATGGCAGCCTCCTGGGCCCTCAGCATCGCTGCCAAGCAGGACAGGCCTCTCTCATCTCCGATTTTCACCTTCCTGCTGTCGATCGGAGCGGTTGCCCTCGTTGTTAACACTAAGTCGGACGCCGGCGCTCGTGACTCAGGAAACGCCAGCCTCGCCCGTCTCCGCTCTGCCCCTGCGAAGCTGGTGGTAGTTTCCAAAGAGCCGTTCTGACGCAGGTGGTTTCCCAGCAGGAGAAAGAAATAATTAAAACAGTATCGCGGTGTCTCCTGTGGGCTGCGGCGGCATTAAAGGGCCACACCGACAGAAGGCCGAGGGCTGGAATGTTCTGTGCCGACTTCATCACATGCGCAGGATCCCAGCCGGCTGCCCGAGCCGTGGAGCCCGGTCCCCCCGCTGTCACAGGCGGGCCTGGCGGGGCTCTACCCAACCCCGGATGCCCCCCGGGGCTGAAGGAGGGGAGACTGGCATTTGGAAAGAACTCAGCCTTGGGGGGCTTCGGTGCAGTGGGGACGTTCCAGCAGGGTCCACGCCTGGAGGGGGAGGCCGTGGCCCGGGGGGCAGGGAGCGTGTGTCAAGCCTTCTGTATTTCTGGTCGCAGAGTAAAAGGGATCCCAAGACACAGGCCACCTGGGAGCAGGCACGTTTGTCCAGGCCGACTGTCCAAGGCCAAGGTTCCAGCAGAGCGGGTGATCTGTTGTCCAAACGGCCTTTATTCACGTTGGTTCCTGGCGCTCTACGCATCTCATTCCCCTCCCCCGCCTTCACTGTCTGCTCTGAATCAGAGCTCGGGGCCAGGCCTAGGCATTCGCGTGGGGGCGCGGTTGTGAGGCCGAGGGCAGGGTCAGTGTTGGAGGTGGCCTCTCCTCCTGGGATCACTACCCCCCGGCTTAGTGACCATAGCTGTGAGTTGCAGGCTCTGTGATGCTGGGGCGTCTTCTTGGGGAAACTTGTGCAGCAGAAGCCGCTTTCCTTAATCTCAGAAGGTTCTAGAAGCTTTCCTCCTCGATTGACCCACCTTTCCAGTGCTTTGTTTTCCAGTGGGGTGGGGACCTTCCCCATGAACTAAGCAGAAGCGAGATCATTTGCACCTGAGCGGCCGTAGCTCAGGCTCTGCGGGTCCCGAGTGAGAGCCCAGGCCGGGGCCGTGCGATGGTCTCCTTTTATCCTTCTCGGAGCGGTTGTTTGGGGCCCCCGCCGGCCAAGGAGTCTTCTGCTTGCGGAGTCCTAATGTCCTCACTGGATGTGACAAAGAGCTTGTTTTAAAGGCACTGAATGTCTTTCTCGCCCCCTTTTGCATGCCCGTGTTTCATTGTGTTTCTAACTGTTCTAAGCAATGTCGCTTTTGGATGTTGGATGTCGAATAAAAGTCGCTAAACCCCGGACTGTGTTGCCAGCGCCACCCTCCCGGCTCCTCCGCCAGGCCGTGGGCCCTGCCGTGAACCTGACCTCCCGGGAGCCAGAGCCTGGGGCCGGGAAGTGCCGGGCGGGGCCAGCCACGTGCTTTTACTTATTCCAATAAAGACCCGAGAGCGTGGGGAGGCGCTGCCTCCGTCTGGTTCTGCTTCCACTCGCTTCATGGCCTCTGGTCGTGCCTGCCCGGTGCTTGGGCCCAGGAGCTCCCAGTCAGCCAGCGGGCAGCCCGGTGTGGGGGGGCGGGTCCCGCGTGGGTGGAGCCATTGCTGGGCCGGAGCCACGGGGGAAGAGGGGGTGAGTCACAGTGTCACAGTGAGTCGCTGAGCTGAGTGGGTCAGCCTAGCTCCCCGGTCCAAAGTGGCACGGGGGTGGCCAGCAGTCAGGTGGCACCAGCTGGACAGGGCCCCTCCGGGGGGACGGGGTGCTCCTTGCACTGCAGGGCGAGGGGCCCGGGTGACCCTCGATGCTTGTCGTGCTGTAAACCTTCCCTGCAGAAGTCACGGGTTGGGGGGAGGGGTGTTCAGGGGCCTCGAACTTCCCTCGACGCAGCATTAAAATTGTCACTATTCTAGTACCGCTGACCTGCGGAGCGAGGCCTCGGTGCTCTTCAAATGCTGAGGCTCTCAGACCGCTGCTGGGAAGGGCCTGGCTTCGGAGCGACACCTGGTCCAAAGCCCGTGCAACTGCTGGCCGGTCCCTTATCCCGCACTTTCCACGGCGGAACTTCCCACGGTGGAAAGATCCCTCCGGTTTCCCTCAGCAGATCCATCGTGCTCCCTTAAGATCTGCCTCCTCGCCTGGCTTCTGCTGGGATTTGGCCGGTGGCAGGAGGCCCTGGCAGGAAGGGGAGGGGGACTGGCAGCACGAGGGAGCTGTTGCAACCCTGAAGCCCGACGGGGCAGAGCCCTGGGAGGACAACCGGTCAGGAGCTCTGAGCCAGCCGCCAGCCGGGGGCTGTGGCAGAGGGGGGCCCACCAACCCACGGTGGCCCCACAGAGGGGCGACAAAGACCCTGACCTCACGCACGCACCCCCCTCCCCTTCCTGCCAGGGCCTCCTCCCACCGGCCAAATCCCAGCAGAAGCCAGGCGAGGAGGCAGGGGCAGCACCGTCTCTTCCAGGTTCTCTTAAACCGGCCTCGACTCTGCTTTACTAACCACTCCTCAGCCTCCCCATTCAGACGGGCCCTCTCTGCGGGGACTTGGCAGCGCACCGACCCCCGGGGCCACGCCCGGCCGGCCGCACCCCCCCCCCAGGCCGAGTGGGTTCCCTCCCCGCCGCGCCACGAACCCCAGGCTCGCGCGGCGCCGTCGGGATGGCAGAAACGGAACCCTGACCGTCTGTGTCGTCCTCTGTAAGCGGGGAAGGCAGCCGCACCTGCCCCACAGGCTGCCCCCGGGAGACTGAAAGCTCTTAGAACTCGGTCATACTTCCTGTCGTTTTTTAAGTTCTTGTGAACGACGCCGTTTTCCTGCTCGCAGGAACAAGCGCCCTTGTTCCCGCTTCCCACCTTCTCTGCCCCTTTCCGGCCCAATCTGTCAGCAGAAACGGGGGTGCTTGGCGTCCCGGTCCCTCAGCACGGTCGCCGCTGCCCTGAACATTCAGTTTCCCATCCTGGCTCGGGACAATTCGCGTGCAGGACCCCAGCTCGGGTCTGAGCGGATCGCCGACTCTCCTGCCGTCCTGGCCTCTCCTCAAACTCCGTAACACTGTGGCGCGCACCCTTCCCTCCACCTGGAACATTCACACACGTCTGTAGCGGGCGAACTCTTACTCATCCGTCGAGCCCGCTTCTCCTCTGGAAGAACGTCGTCCCCTACGCGACAGCAGTCAGCAGCATCCATCAAGTCTGCTTGGCATCAGGCCTTGTTCTAGGGACTGGGACCCAGAAGCCCTTCAGACCCGTGGTAAAGAATCCTGCAGATGTCCTCTTTCAGATGAGGCAGTTCAGGAAGGCTTCCTGAAGGAGGAGGCATTTAAGGTGATAATAAGGATGAGGACTTAGCCGCTTTAAAAGCTGGGGCAGGGGCTTCTAGGGAGAGGAGACAGTAAGGCATTCCGGAAGCAGAAAGGTGGTCAGCGTGGCTGGGAGGTTCAGGGATGGGAGTGATCTAGCTGGCAGGTCCATCAGGACTCGTGCTGGGCTCTGCGGAGTTGATTTTATTTTAAGAATAGTGGGATGCCATCGGTGAGGGGTCTGGGTCGGGAGCATCCCGGGCAGGGGTTGGGGTGTGAGGGACTGGCTGTGGGAGTCACACAAGGAGGCTCCTATGTGGTCCCGGCCGGAGAGAGAGGGGGAGAGGGGCCGGCTGGGGCGGGGGTTGCGGGATGGCTCGAGGCAGGGCTCACGGTTCGCTGGTGGCGGGGATGTGTGGTCTGTGGCCTCAGCCGCCGGCTGGCGCTGGCTGGAGATGGAGAGGCCAGGAGGGACTGGCTCGGGTAGGGTGCTGGGGAGGGAAGAGGGAGAGAGGGAAGAAATCGCAGATCTGAGCTGGCTGTGAGGCATCTGAGGGCTGGCAGGTGTGGCTGGGTGTTCGGGGCTCCGGGCACGGGGCTTTCCGGTGGGGCCGTGGAGGCAGCAGGCCCCGCGGCCCGGCGAGGAGGAAGCTCCGTGCCGACACCGCCGGGCAGGCCCAGCGGAAGCCACAGGCCTGGAGGAAGTGAGCCGCGCGCGTGGCCCCTGCCGTCCCCCGGCCCCTCCAGCCCCCCACGGCTGGGACTTAGCTTTTACTGGGAAGCCGGTGATCACGAGCTCCAAGACCTTCGCCTCCTGGTGTGGAAGAGGCTGCCGGGTGAGTCGTCCTGGCGTCGGAGCTCATGGGAGCCCTCGGCTCAGGACTTTCTGCCTCTCTGTAATGCCTGGGAGCCAGAGCGCAGCGGGGGCTCCTGAGGGCTTGTGGAAAGGACCCCAGAGAGCACTGCCTCTGCTGAGGCTGCACAGGGAGGGAGTCGGGCTGGGCCCCTCTGGCCCCAGGCTTAGCAGCAGCCATTCTTCCTTCCTGGGGCAGATGGGTACCATCCCCTTGTGTGGCCAGGCGGGGACCTCCCTTCCCACCTGCCGCCTCCCCTGAGCCTCACCCAGCAGGCAGGGAAGAGAGGCCTCCCGGTTTCAGATGAAGGAACTGAGGCCCCGGGCAGGGAGGGGCTGCCCGGGGCGGGAAACGGCTTGAGGCCATCCCAGCTCTACGCCCACTCCTCGGCCTTCGGTGAGCTGGGCCCTATCTTGTCAAGATTTTTAGGACCAGAAAGGGAGGGGATTTGTGCAAAGTCACGACAAGAATGAGCCTGGAAGCTGGGCCGCTGAACCCCCAGGCCAGGGTCTTTCCTCTTCTCTGGCCGCATCCTTTGGACGAATCCTGTCCAGGTGGAGGCTGGGGAAGTTGAGGGGGTAGGACTGGCCCCACGGCTGTGTTCTCCCCCATCCTCCTCTCAGGACAGGATGGAACCAGCAGTTCCAAGCTGGCCGCTTGGGGGATGGGGAGGCTGTAGCCCCTGTGAAGGTCCCCATCTTTGGGAGCCTCCCCGGGGGCTGGAGCTGGCCACCATTCTGATGGCGGACACCCTGGCCTCAGTGTCTGTTTGGGACCTGAAACACTGGGGAAGACGCAGAGGCCGAAGGGCGGGGAGATGCTGTGGGCTGAGCAGGAGAGGAAGTGAGCCCCGGGGAACAGGAAGGAGGTCAGGGGCGGCTTCTGGACCGGCCCCATCCTGCAGGGGGTGAGCCCGGCCCCCTGCCCTTAATGAACACGCAGAGGGGGGCAGTACCCACCCTGTGAATGTGGGTCCCCCCGTGCTGGTGGGAGCAATGAGACCCCCAAACCACAGAGAGGCCTGGAGAGGCAGGGCCAGGCCGCCCTCTGCAAGCCAGGCGTACGCCGACGGCACAGGAGTCAGATGACATTGGCGGGCGAGCTCAGTCCGCTCATTCACGCTGTGCCCCCTGCCTCGGGCTCAGGGACCCGGAAGAATTGGTCCCATGCCCACTTCTCATCGGGGGGCCTGTCCCCTTGCCTAGGCAGCCCCCACCCTCTCTCCCTGTGCCTCAGGGTCGGGAAGAAATGACTCACAGAAGGAGTGTGGGGCTCCTCGGACCTGATGCCCTCTATCCCCCACGCCCCCAGGGCCAGCAAGGGGCAAATGGAGTCGGAGTCCCTCTACAACCTGCTGCAGAACCCCAAGGTGACAGGCCCGTCGGCGGAGGAGGAGCTCCCGCAAGGTGCCGTGCCCACGTGGGGCTGGGGGGCCGGCCAGGGCGGGGACGGTGAGGGTCTGCACAGCAGGACCCAAACAGGCAGCTCTGGGCGCTGCCTTGCTTTCCAAGTCGTCATCTGAGCACCCGGTTCTGCTGGGCCCCTGCCGATGCATCTGCTTCGTCGCTGACAGCCCCCTGCCCCTGCTTCCAGAAACTTCGGCCGGCGTCCCCGTATCCTCATAACCGCACGTCTCGATGTCAGTGGTGACGCTGAAGAGGGATTCCAGCGGCTGCTCTGTATTTAGTCCCAGAGACGGCTCATTTTTTGCTCTGAGAGTGGGTGCTTTTGCCTCCTTGGCGTCCACAAGGAAACTGAGGCCCAGAGAGGAAGGTGGCAGGTAGCAGGTGACTCCGGTACTGTAGTGGACAGTGGACACCGGACGCCTCGCGGGATGGGGGCTTGCCGATCGCTTCCTTCACGTGCCTGGGTCCCTCTGTGAAGGGGGTGGCCGGAGGATGGGGTAGTGGCTCAAGTCTGTTTTCTGAGCTGGGGGAGCTCGCGGCCGCCGCCCCCGGAACCTCCCGCCCAGGGGACAGTCGGAAAGGACAGGCCAGGTGCCCCAGGCCGTCCTCACCCTGTCACAGGAAAGAAGCAACATAGGAAGCTATTCCAAAAGGTTCCGCTCAGCAGGGGCTTTAGGCGAACTTTCTAGACTTTATGTCACCTTTCAAACATAAGTATGAGGACGGAGAGAGAGAGTGAAATGATTCAAAGAGCAGATCGTGACTTGATCTAGGTGCTCGGAAGACAGCCCTTCGAGATAGGCGGGGCGGTGAGTGAGACCCCGGGGCGGTGAGTGAGACCCCAGGGGCGGGGGGGAGGGGGGAGCCTGGCCAGTGTCGAGAGCTGACGTCCTGAGCTGTCCAGCTGTCCAGGGCTTTCTGTTTGTAGACGGTGTGAGGCTGGAAAGTGTCAGGAGAAAAACTGCTGTTAGTGGTAAGCCTTAGGGATTTGAAAAAATATTTGTTTTTTGTTTTACAGTTGATTTAGAAATCCTTGAAGCACGAGTAGGCAGAACTGGAACGTGGGATGACTCAGAGCGGCAGGAAGCCTGCTCCGGGAAGGGTGGGGGGGACGCCACCAGAGCCTTCCAGCTGCCTACTCCCCAGGCGTGGGTCCAGAGCCTGCCGGTGCCCAGCGGGTTAGGTCTCCCTCCTTCTTGTCAGGAGGCACGGGGCTGGGTAGTCCTTGAAGGTTTCCAGAACGTCTAGGAAAAGTCTCCAGCTGCATCCTATGAAGATGGAGGTGTTTCATTTTGTGAATTTGGATAAGGCAGTTCCCCACATGGTGACTCAGTTTCCCCCATGTTCCCTGAGACTAGATGATTGTACAGTTTCCTCTCGTCTTTGACCTGTGTGGGTCCCGTGAGTCCAAAATGTCAGGAAGCTGCCGGCCAGGGTCCCGGGGCTCGGAGAGTCAGCCGGGGCGGCCTCGGTGCCTGTCCACACCAGGGAGCCAGACAGACGCATTCGGAGTCCCTTGGTGCCCGGCCCCTGGGCTTGCGTGCGCCCCGCGTCTTCTTAAGGGAGTGGGTAGAACTGCCAGATAAAACACAGGAGGCCGAGTTAAATTTGAATTTCAAACAAGAAATAGTTTTTCAGGCCAAGTATGTCCCCAAAATATAAATATTGTGCCCGAGGATGAGCGGGTACTCAGGAGGGAAATGAGCGGGAAATGCGTTTGGGGTGGGGGCGCAGGTGGGCTAAGGAAGGGGGTGTGGAGGGTGAGGCGTGTCTGGGGAATCCAAGTCACTCTGGACGTTTGATGCTCAGGGTGTGTGTGTGCATGCGTGTGCGCGTGTGTGGATGGGTGTGTGCACGCGTGTGCGTGGGTGTGTGTACGCGTGAAGCAAGAGGACCAAATTTGCCTCGAGTCAAGGTGCCTGCCTCAGTGAGCTGCAGGGAGAGAGCTGCCGCCCCCCGCAGCGTCCGCACATGGTGTCACGCTCTCCTTTGCTTCCAGGAGAAAAGAGGAAATACCTGCCCCCCACTTCCCGGCAGGATCCCAAATTTGAGGAACTGCAAAAGGTATGGCAGCTTCCTGTGGTCTCTCTCCTCGGAGGTGGTCTTCTCGTCTTCTTGGAGTGGGGACAGCGGGCCACCCATCCCCTGTCTGGCCTCAGGCCAGCCGTTGGGGATCCCGCAGGTCCTTGGCAGGCTTGCCTACAGACCACACGAAAGAACCTTCGTGGAGCGCCGACAGTGTGCCTTTACCTAGACAGTCCCAATAAGCCCCACGATGGTCAAGAGGGACCTGCTGTTTTGTATCCTTGGAGGGGATAGTGAGGCTCAGTAGGGTCACCTGACCTGTGGGGGACACATGGCTGGCCAGTGGCCGACCAGAGCTGGAATGTGACCCAGGCTCAAAACCTTGTGCCCTTTCACCTGTCCAAGGCCACGGAGAGCTGGCAAAATGGGCAGAAACGGGTGTGGGTCACCCGCGTCTGCCTATCTCTCCTTGGCTCAGAGTCTCCTGCTGTGGCTGCTGGACCAGCTGAGCATAGGCAAGCTCAGCTCTCCGTTTTCCTCTGCCTTACTTCTCCCGTCTCCACATGGCCATTCTGTTGCCTCCTCCAGGGAGGCCTCCTGGCCTGTACCACCTCCCACTCCCAGATTGTGGCCAATCCCCATCCTTCCTTTCTGCCTCCTGTTCCCTAGCTCCCTCCATCCCACCTTTCCCACCATCAGGCACTGGGACCCAGGGTAGGACCTGCGCGGTCCCTCTGGAAAACCTGACAGGGCGCTGACACGTCTTAATTTGGGCCCCTCCAAGAGCTGATCCTGAGACAAGGGTTTGGGTGCAAGTAGTGAGTCGGGAGGTTAAGAGCAGGAGACAAGGAAAGCAAGTGGGGAAGGGAGATGGGGAGGGTGGGACCACAGGGGCAGGGGTGGCCACCGTGGGAGCTGAAGCCTGCTGGGCCCCTCTGGGAACAGGTGTGGAGGTGGAGGAGCTTGGAAGTTTCCTCACCAGCTCTGGAGCAGCCGGCGCTGCTCCCTTAAAGGCACAGCGCTCTGCTTCCTGCCCTTCTGGCCTGTTGAGCCCAGGTAGGGTGGGGTAGAGCCTGGGCAGAGCCACAGAGGGGAATTGGGGGTGCCCCCTAGCTAGAAGTCAGGGGGATAGGGTGGGACACCCACAGCCCCCGTGACGGTGTCCTGGGGCTGCCATCAAGTATCAGAAACCACGTGCTTCAAACAAGGGGTTGATGGTCTCCCAGCCTGGAGGCCGGAAGTCCCAAGTGAAGGGGTGGAAAAGGGGTTCCTCCTGGAGGTTCTCGGGGGAAACCCATCCCAGGCCTTTCTCCGCCATCAGAGGTCTGTGACAACCCTTGGTGTCCCTTGGTGAGTAGACGGGCCACTCCACTCTTGGCCTCTCTTGTCACGGGGCCTCCTCTTTGTTCCCAGTACCGTGTCTTTCCTCTCCTTCTGAGCTCGCACCAGAACTGCCTACTTCATGTCCAGATTTCTACCCACAACCTTTTCAAGGCAGTTTGGGCTTTTTCTGTCAGGGGCTTTCAGAGCTCTTCCCAATTATCCGGTCCCACAGACACCTCCCCAGTTACAGGTTCCTGTGACAGTAACTTCCCAGCACGGACTCCTTGCACAGGACAAAGGACAACCCCACCATGCCCTGGTCCCTGGGAGCCCAGAGTAGGCCCCTCACTCAGCCTGGGAGAGCAGGGAGGGCTTCCCGGAGGAGGTGACGTTTGACCTGGCTTTGAAGGATGGGTAGGAGTTGGCAGGTGGGAGGAGGGCGTTCCAGGCCAAGGTTGGCCCCGAGCCAGGTGGGGGACCAGGTGAGGAGTGGTCCCAGGTCAGCTGTCCTGTTGGGGTCTGCAGGTGCTGGTAGAGTGGATCAACACCAAGCTCCTCCCCGAGCACATTGTGGTCCGAAGCCTGGAGGAGGACATATTCGATGGGCTCATCCTGCACCACCTTTTCCGTAAGTGGTAGCCCCCAGGGCTGGGGGCGGCCCCCCAGCCTGGCCCGCCCAGGCCCCCATGGGTGGGCTTCTCACCCACTGAACATCATGTGTGGAGTGCCTGCTGTTTATGGGCTCCTGGGCTTAACAAAAGAACCCAGGTCCCTGGCCTTGGGCTGCACCTGTTGCCGGAGAAGGCAGGCCAGCAGTGAGATGACCCGGGCGAGTAGAGGTGCCTTGGGCCCCTGCCCGGGGAGGAGGTGTCTCAATCTGGAAACGCCTAGTGCTCCCTAGGGCGCCTTCACTCTCAGGGCTGCCTCCTGCCCCAGGCAGGCCCCCCGCCCTGCTCCCGATTACCCTCCCCCCTGCTGTTGAGGTGTCAGGTTTGATCCACACACCTGCCTTCTGCACAAAGCTGTGAGGTCCCAGAGGGCGGGGGTGGGCCTGAGTCCGGTCCTCTGCCAGCCTGGGGCCTGGCTCAGCACTGGTTGGTCGTGGAGCCCTTCGTAGCTGGCTACTGACTGATCCCACCATTCTCTTCCCCCTGCCATGGAGCAGGTGCGGTTAATCCTCAGAGAAAACCCTATCCTGTTAGTGTCCCCATTTTACAGACGAGGAAACAGAGGCTTCGTTGCTTGTCCAAGGTCTCGGAGTGAAGAAGGCGGGGGAGTCAGGGCCACACTGCCTTGCAGAAAGGAGGTGCACAGAGCCGTGCAGAGGGCTCAGGGAGCGGGGACCGGGGTGGTCAAGGGGAAGGGCCAGTGGGGGGCAGCTCAGAGGGTGTGGGCTTGCTCAGGTCACACAGCTAATGGTGGGGGGGGGACCCCCAGTGCCTTCTCCCCTCCCCCCACTGTCCTCCCCCTCCTCCTTCTGCTGCCCTCCACCTCTCCCCTGACGCCTTCCTGGCTCTCCGGCTCTCTCCTGCCCGTAGAGATGCTGACCGGGATCAAGCTGGAGGTGGAGGAGATAGCTCTGACCGCCCCGAGCCAGAGGCGCAAGCTGGAGGTGGTGCTGGAGGCCATCGCCCGCAGCCTGCAGGCGGAGGAACGGCAGCTCAAGTGGAGTGTGGAAAGTAAGTGGGGCCTCGGCTGGCGCGGGGGCGCCTGGGTCCCTTTGCACCGGTGGCCTCTGTTGCCCCAGCGTGTGTGTGCACCTGCCTCTGGTATGGGGACGCCCCGGGGGCTTGGAAGAAGCAGAAGCGTGGCCTCCTGGGTGCAGTAGTTCACCTGCTGGGAGCCGACAGCCCTCCGCACCCTGAGCAACCGAGCGCACCGTTGAGCGGCGAGAATGCGGTCAACGATGCAGCCCCCGTTCGAGTCCCAGGCACCACAAGCCCCACTTCTCTTGTCCGATGGGTGCTACCAGTCTCTTTCATTAGTTGATTTAAGTCACACCTGCAGGGCTGGCTTGTGAGAAACGAGCATGAGCCCAGCACCCAGGTCCCCTCCCCCAGCCTGCTGGCAGTTCAGTACGATGTTCCCGCCATTCAGAGCGCCACATCCCTCCCATTTTCCAGATGAGAACACTGAGGCTGAAAGGGGTTCAGCACCTTCTCCAGCGCTGGGGGTATTGATGGAGCCGTTTTCAAGCCCAGTGTTGGTTGGGTCTCATGCCACTGCCTTGACCATGGCGCTTAAAGACTCACTTTCAATGACCGATGTACATAATGTCGGCCCTGAATTAAGTCACACTCACCTGAATCCAGCAATTCCTCCAGCCAGGGCCCCACTGGAGGGCATCGAGTTGCTCACAACTGTCGGCAGGACTGTGTCTGAAGCCCCGTCTGCGCGGTGCCTTGTACGCATGGGCCGCATTCGCAGGGCAGGCTGATGAGGACAAAGGGTGACAGCTTTGGGTTCAGAATGAATGTCTCCAGACCTCTGCCTTCCAGAAGGCTGGACACAGAGCTCCTTGGTCTTCAGAGGGTGGTTGTGACAGCAAGGAGATGGCCCCAGCTTTGGGCGGCTTCTCGGCTCTGACCTGTGTCCCCACCCCTCCCAGCCATCTTCAGCAAGGACCTGCTGGCCACCTTGCATCTGCTCGTGGCCTTGGCCAAGCATTTCCAGCCTGATCTGGCCCTCCCAACCAACGTCAAGGTGGATGTGATCACCATGGAGGTACGAGAGTGGGCCCTGGGGGACCACTGTGTGTAGGGTCCATATCCCCATACCCTGGGTTGGGGAGGTGCGGCATGGGAGGGGCCTGACCCTCCCTTGAGAGAGATCACATCCCTCCAGGACCGCCGTGGGGGCTGGGCTGGAGCTGCGGGTGGGAGACCTCAAGTCCAGGGGGCCTGTAAGTGGGTCTGCGGGTTGGCTGGTCCCACTTAGCTCAGCGGATAGCGTCTGCCTGGGGCTGTTAGGAAACTCCTGGCTGATGGCAGCCGTGTCACGTGGGCCGTAAGTGGTCATCTGCACATGGCCTTTCGGGAGCCTTCACAGCCTTGGCCTACATCACGGCAGTGTTGTCTCTTGGTCACTAGGGAGGGCTGTGACCGTGCAAGGGAGCCTTCTTAGGTTTCTCCACCCACGGGGCCCCCTCGCTCTAGTCCACTCACAGCTGGCACTAAGGTTCATGTCCCCAGAACCACGGCTTCTCCCTCAGGCAGACTTTGAGCACCACACTACCCCCCTCAACTTTGAGTACCTGGTGAGCAATGGCCCTTCCTGTCTTGGAGCTTACTTTTCACTCAGGTGAAATCATTCTTTTTTCAAAACAATTGATTAAAATCCTCTACTAAATTGCATCTCAGAGGGGACTTTATTCCTTTACTCCTTCACTTTCTTATTCACTCCTTCATCAATCCATGCACCCACCTGTCCACCCACCCATCTACCCACACTTCTACCCACCCATCCATCCATCCACCATCCACCCACCCATCCATCCATCCGTCCATCCATCCATCCACCATCCGTCCATCCATCCACCATCCATCCACCCACCCATCCATCATCCATCCACCCACCCATCCACCATCCATCCACCCATCCACCCACCCATCCACCATCCATCCATCCCTCCATCCATCTATCCATCCATCCATCCATCTATCCATCCATTCATCCAACATCCATCCATCCATCCACCATCCATCCATCCATCCACTGTCCATCCATCCCTCCATCCATCTATCCATCCATCCATCCATCCATCTATCCATCCATCCACCCACCCATCCACAATCCATCCATCCCTCCATCCATCTATCCCTCCATCCATCTATCCATCCATCCATCCATCTATCCATCCATCCTTCCGTCTATTCATCCATGCATCCACTCATCCATCCACCCATCCACCCACCCATCCACCATCCATCCATCCCTCCATCCATCTATCCACCCATCCATCTGCCTATCCATCCATCCACTCATCCATCCATCCATCCACTCATCCATCCATCCATCCATCCAGTCATCCATCCATCCATCCACCCACCCATCCATCTATCCATCCATCCCTCCATCCATCTATCCATCCATCCGTCTATCCATCCATCCATCCACCATCCCTCCATTCATCCATCCATCCGTCTATCCATCCATCCATCCACCATCCCTCCATTCATCCATCCATCCGTCTATCCATCCATCCATCCATCCATCCATCCATCCACCATCCATCCATTCATCCATCCATCCGTCTATCCATCCATCCATCCACTCATCCATTTGTCCATCCACCCACCCATCCACCATCCATCCATCCCTCCATCCATCTATCCACCCATCCATCCATCCATCCATCCACCCATCCATCCATCCATCTATCCATCCATCCATCCATCCATCTATCCACCCACCCATCCACCATCCATCCATCCATCCCTCCATCTATCCTTCCATCCATCCATCTATCCATCCATCCATCCGTCTATCCATCCATCCATCCACCATCTATCCATTCATCCATCTATCCATCCATCCACCATCCATCCACCCATCCATCCACTATCCATCCATCCATCCATCCACTCATCCATCCATCCATCCACTATCCATCTATCCATCCATCCATCCACTATCCATTCATCCATCCACTCATCCATCCATCCATCCACACACCCATCCACCATCCATCCATCCACCATCCATCCATCCATCCATCCATCCACACACCCATCCACCATCCATCCATCCACCATCCATCCATCCATCCATCCCTCCATCCATCTATCCATCCACTCATCCATCCATCCATCCATCCATTCATCTGTCCATTCACCCATCCATCTGGGATCATTCATTCATTATTCAGATCAACTCATGTTCATTGACTCCCTGTGAGACAGGCACTGGGTGAGACTCTGGGGATACCTAGGGAACAAGGCAGACATTGTTCTCATCCTCATGGGGTTCAAGGCTCATAAGAAAGAAAGACAGATGAGCCAGGCCACAGTGATGAGAGCTTCCAGGAACCACTCTAAGGAGGGGATGAGGTAGAGTGAGCTGGATTCTTTGGGGCTGCTTGGGCCACTACAGTCTTCATGGCAGGAGTGGGTCCCTGAGTTTTCTGGGATTACTCAATTTCTTCCCCTTTTTTCTTTCTCAGAGCACCAAAAGTGGTCTGAAGTCAGAGAAGTCAGTGGAACAGCTCACTGACTGCAGGTGAGGGATGAACTGGGACCCACAGCAGAGACCAAGTCATGTTGTTTTGGGAATGGGCAGTGGGGCCTGGGGCTGGGGTCTGATCTACCTGACCTTTGTGGGAGGGGCCCTCATACCTCTCTAGCTTTGTCTCCGCCCCCAGAGGGCCATGCTGTCCCCTCAGCCCTGCTGGGCGCCTTGCATCTCTCTGGGCCTCACAGGGCATGGCGCCTTGTGGGCTGTAGGCAAGCCCACACTGCCAGCTCATTTCGTCCTCTGCACAACCCAACAAAACAGGCAGAGTTGGGCTTAGAAAAGGGGCTGTGGCTCCTGGTCCTGAGGTCATATCATAGCCGTTGCAGGCCAGGAGGAGTCCAGAATTAGGGGCAGAGGACCCCAATGCCATGTTGGTTCCCTCTCGCCTGGTGCACACGTGCTGGATATGGGTGAGGGGATCATCCACGGCGGAAGATACTCTAGCATTATAGCAGCGGTCTGAACCCCTCCGGCCTCCCAGTGCCTGGAGATAAGTGCACAAACACTCCCTCATAACACCAGCATTTATTAAGCACCTACTGTGTGTGGGGCAGGAGGCTCCATCCTTGGGTGTCCATGTCAGCCAGCTGTCCACCTGTTTACCTTCCGTCTGTCCGGGCGAGCAGAATGCTCTGCCAGTAAGCCCCGCCCTCTGCCCTCCTAGAGGTAAGAGCTCTCCCAGGCCACACTGGCCAGGTCTTTCTGGGGCAGTCTGAGAGTGGGCCTCATGGGGTGAGAGTGGGACTGACATTTGTTGAGTGTCTGTTGAGTGCCTGACCCACCCTATGGGCAGGGTGGGCTGTGTAGCTCCTGGGACCCGTTTGATCCTCGCAGAGCCTGAGTAGGGGAGTCAGTTCTCTGTAGCTCACAGGCTTGGCATGCAGCCCCACCAGGGCTCGGCTCCCCCTCGGTGGGATACGAGCTGTGTGACCTCCAACAAGTCACCTCCCACTGGATTGAGCCTCAGCTCCTCTGAAAAAAACTCAGGGACCCACTCCAGCCATTAAGACTGTGGTGGCCCGAGCAGCCCCAAGGAATCCAGCTCGCTCGTGAAGGTTACAGGCAGTGTGTGCAAGGGGGCCTTCCCCCACGTGGACTCCCTCCAGCCCTGGGGTCCCCCTCGTGGCTCCTGTGGGGAGTGGGAGGTACTGAAACCAACAGCAAGTTGATGGCCAGGGTCCGCTGTGACCCAAGCATGTGTGCCAAGCAGGGCGAAGGTCAGGAGGAGGCCCCTCGTGCCAGGGGGTCTGTTGCACACACAGGCCCATTTAACCTTCCCCAGGGCTGCCCTCTGACCCAGTGAGGCTGAGTGACCTCCCAGTCACTCTGCTGCTCAGTGGCAGTGACCCAGCTCCCTCTCCAAAGCCAAAGCTTCAGGAACTTGAGTGGGAAGGTGTCGTCTGTACATGATATCACATTCCTGCCCCACTTGTGACCCTATAGTCATCTTTCTCGGTGCCTTTATGAGCTCGGAACTCTGTGACGGCTCCCCTGGCGTCTCGGGTGCACAGGGGCATCTCTCCCTCCGGCACCTTGTTTCATGCTGATGAGCTCCGGGTCTTTGCTAGAGGCTGCCTGCTCTGCCCGGCACGGCCCAGTCCCCTGCTGGGGGCCATAGGCACGGGGTGGGGGGGCAGTTGGCTCCCCTGGGACCACTGGGCCTGCTCTGGGCCCAGAACATCGCTTCTAAAGGGTGGGGCTGGAAAATTGAACTAAAGACAAAGGAAAACCGTTCAAAACAAGAAATGCAGAGTGAAAGAAGCCAGACCCAGAAGAGGGTGTCCTGGGTGATTTCACGGACATGAACTCCCAGGACAGGCCAAACGCATGCACGGTGGGAGGGACCAGAGCAGCGGTAATCCTGGCTTGAGGGGGGGGCGTCCGGGGGGCTGCTAGGAAGGGTCGGTATCTCACCGGGGTGCTGATCCCACAGGGGATAGGTAAAAACGCGCCCGCAATAAACTTATAATTTGTGTGTCTGGTGGCACGTGTAATGCCTCCCACCCCAACTACAATGACAACCACAGAAATGACAAAACCCAGACATAGCTCGGTGCGGAAACCTCCAGGGAAGGTGCGGGCCTCTTTCCGGCCCTTTGCTCTGCCCCAGGGCCCTCCCCGCCTGCGTATGAAGCCGCCAGGGAAGAAGGAGCCTGCCAGCTTTGTAGTCAGCCCTCCCCGTGCCAAGTCTTGGCATAGGAAGAAACTCGAGGTCTGAAGACGGTATTTTTTTTAACCATTTCTTTGCCTTTCTCCCCCTACAATCTCCCTTTAGCACAGACAAGGACCAACCCGCAAGTGAGTACAATGGCAGCTTAAGGAGATCTTTTGCTCTCGGCTGTGTGTGGATGCAGACGTGGCGACAAGGGGTGCTTTGCTGGGCGTTCTCACCCCTTTGCACCCCGCTGTGTGTACCTCGAGGATTCTTCTGGTCCATTTGTCCCTCCTCCTGCCTGTCAGTCTGTCCACGGATCTGGGTCTTTCCTCTCCTGATATCACTTGCGTGGGGGATTTAGAATCCCAGCAGTCTGACGATGGGGCGGTTACACCCGGATGGCCTGGGCTCTGATGCTTCCTCTCAGCAGCTGGGTGAACGTGGGCGAGGGTCTTAGCCTGTCTGTGCCTCAGCTTTCTCATCTGTGAAGTGGGATTAATGACGGCACCCGCCTCTTGGGCTGGTGATGACAGTTGAAAGAATTTGTGGATGCGCTTAGCACGCCGTGGGGGCCTCATCGTGGCTGGTCTGGGACCGTGGCTGCGGCTTCTGAGACAGACCTCTTCACCCATCCATAGCAGCATTGGTCCGGCCATTCCCTCTTGCTTTCAATCATTTTTTTAAAAATAATTGTTTCTTTTAATTTTCTTTTCTCTGTCTTTTTGGTACTGATGTGAACTTGTGGATTATTTTTCTTTCTTTTTTTTTTTTTAGAGAGAGAGTGAGGAGAGAGAATCTTAAGCAGGTTCTGCACCCAGTACAGATCCCAGTTTGGGGCTCAATCTCACAAGCCTGAGATCATGACCCTGAGATCACGGCCCTGAGATCATGACCTGAGCCAAAATCAAGAGTCAGATGCTTAACTCACTGAGACACCCAGCTTCCCCAGAACTCGTGGATTTTTTATTTTTTCCATATGTTTTAATCAGTATGGTGTTTTTCTTTTTTCTTTTTTTTTTAATTTTAAAAAAGATTTTATTTATTTATTTGACAGAGAGAAAGAGATCACAAGTAGGCAGACAGGCAGGCAGGGGGGTGGGGAAGCAGGCTCCCCGCTGAGCAGAGAGCCCTATGCGGGACTCGATCCCAGGACACTGAGATCATGGCCTGAGCCGAAGACAGAGGCTTTAACCCACTGAGCCACCCAGGCGCCCTCTTTTTTATACTGACATTGTACCATCTATAGCCAAAAAATTCTTTTCTAAAAAGATTTTATTTATTTATTTGTCAGAGAAAGAGAGTGAGCACAAGCAGGGGGAGTGGCAGGCAGAGGGAGAAGCAGGCTCCCCGCTGAGCAGGGAGCCCGATGCGGGACTTGATCCCAAGACCCTGAGATCATGACCTGAGCTGAAGTCTGCTGCTTAACCAACTGAGCCACCCAGGCGCCCCTCATTCATTCATTCTGCAGTCAGTTGGCCTGGTCGACTGTTCATCTGTCCATTCACCCACCAATGTATCCATCTACCCATCCATGGCTCACCCACCCCCCCACCAGTCCACCCATCGTCCAACTGTCCATCCATCTACCCACCCGCCCACCAACCCCTCTAACTATTCACCCACCCACCAGTCTGTCCATCATCCCTGCTTCCTAACGTGATCTTCCTTCCTAAGCCCTCCCCACTTAGGACACACGGCTGTCTGGGCAGGGGGTTCCATGAGGGGCAGCCCACCTGTAGAGGTGGAAATAATGGCCCGTGAGGGGCTTCTGGGAACAGGCTGAGGGAGGATGCGTAGGGGAGGGAAGGAGAGGGGAGTTTTAGGGAGGCTGGGGTGTGTGTGTGTGTGTGTGTGTGTGTGTGTGTGTGTGTGTGTGTGTAGGGCAGCATGAGGACGGAGGCAGGAGCTGTGGCTCCGGGATCGGAGTTTGTCAGGGGCCAGCATGAGGGTGGATCGTGCCGTGAGGGGCAGGGACGCAGAGCGGGAGCTCCTCACCACCCTTTCCAGCACACTCACACTGTTCTGAGCTCCTGTCACCTGCCACCCACTTGCCTTTAATCTCCTGGCTCCTTTGGGGACACGGTTCCCCGGAGCACGGGCCAAGGGACCTGGAGGGAAGCGCTGGGGTTCCCACCATGTTTGTGGGTGCCCTCGAAAGGCGACGCTGCTATCCGGTGCTGCCTTTCCCCTTTTGCTAGCGAGGGAACGGAGGCACAGAGAGGTGAAGTGACTCGCTCAGGGTTGTACAGCTGCTGAGTAGCAGAGCCTGGAGGTGATTTCTGCCAGCCCGGGCGAGGACGGTCTCCCCCAGGGAGACGTGTGGGCTGAAATACAGGGAAGCCAGCTTGTGGGAAAAGGGCGTGCGTCTGAGGACTCGGGCGTCTCAGGCGGGACAGGGCCTGAGCTGCTGAGCTGCCAAGATGCCTCCTTTGTTGCCGGGCCTCGCAGGCATGACTCAGCTGCTGAGGGTGCTGGCCTTTGCGCGATGCAGGGCTCGACGTCCTCATTCTGCCAATCCAGAAATGCTGGGGAGGAGACCTACGGGCCGAGTGTCCGTGTGGGCCTGCTCAGCCACCTGTGGTCGCTCTGCGGTCCTGTGGGCGGAGCAGGGGACTGGGAGGAGGGGGCAGCTTCCCGGAGGACAGGGTGGCGTCCACGGCAGAAAGGGGGCCCGGTCGTGAAGCCCTACTGTGTGTGCCCAGCCGCCGCGCCAAGTGTTACGTGGCCCCAGATCTCCTCTTTGCAAACGACCCTGCCTGGTAGCCAATAACACCCACGCTTTGTAGACAGGACACCAAGGCCCAGAGAGGGCACGTGGTTCCCTCTGGGCCATGCAGTGGGGAACACTGACCCAGACAGACCCAGGCCCATTTTTTAAATTCAAGAAACCAGAGATAGGGGCGTCTGGGTGGCTCAGTGGTTGAGCGTCTGCCTTCAACTCGGGTCATGGTCCCAGGGCCCTGGGATCGAGCCCCGCATCGGGCTCCCTGCTCAGCGGGAAACCTGCTTCTCCCTCTCCCACTCCCCCTGCTTGTGTTCCCTCTCTTGCTCTCTCTGTCAAATAAATAATAAAATCTTAAAAAAAAAAAAAAAAGCCAGAGGTAGAACCACAGCTCACTCTGGACTGGGGACCCTGAGAAACTTGTATGGAAATACGGCCCCGGTTTGGCACAAAGATAACCGCATGGTAATGAGGTGTTTATTGGTTCTGCCTGCAGAGGACGTCTTTGATGAATTATTTCAACTGGCCCCGGAGAAAGTGAACGCGGTCAAAGAGGTACAAGAGATCAAAGCTCCCGGTCGCCCTCCCGCCCGTCCGCCCTGAGTCCTGGGGCGGGAAGGGGAAGGAACAAGGCCCCCGCCTCCCCTCTTGTGCTTCGGATCCCACGCTGGGGGCCTCCCGTGCCCTCCCGAGCGGGAAGGTGGCAAACCTGAGCCCTGGGCTTCGGTCCTTGCTCTCCCCCGGGTAGGCCATCGTGAACTTCGTCAACCAGAAGCTGGACCGCCTGGGCCTGTCTGTGCAGAACCTGGACACCCAGGTAGGGACTCAGCTGTGGGGTCCCCAGGTGGGGAAGGGCCGTGGGGTGCAGGTGGGGAAGGAGGTCCTGCGGGGCCATGGGATCCGGGGCCCGCCCCTGTGTGGCCCAGGATGTGTTGCCTCTCAGAGCCATGGGGTCCTTCTCTCCAATGGAGGGTGGGTGTTGCTGGGAGGGACACTGTGGGGACCTCATGAAACAGGGACTGTGGGTTTCCCTTTGCGGTTGGAGCTCCCCTCATGTGACTGCATTTGCTCACGGCGTCACGTGCAAGGCCCTTACAGCCCTGCTCCTGTGGGCCCCGCAGCTGCCCAGGGCACCGTGGCTGCCTTGCACCAAGTCCCGCCATGTGCAGGACCAGAATCTTACCCAGTCAGCCTGGCGCAGGGGGCCGTGGCCTTCCACGAGGAGACCATGCGCCTGTAATACGTTGCCTCTGCACAGAGGGGATTGGAGAAGCTGATCGTCATCAGCCCAGGGCCTTCGGGGAGCAATGGAGCCTCCTGGCCCCCTGGTTTCTGCCCGTGCAGTGTGGTGGTCATAGGGGAGGGAGGCGGAAGGCAGGTCTGGTTCCCCGGTGGGCTAAATGGCTTATGGCGATCTTAGCCAGAGCTAACTGGCTTCTCAGACACACCCCGGCAGTAGCCAGCGAGGAACGAGGTCCCAGGTATCTGAAAGCAGGAAAGCCCTCACTATGTGTCAGGCCCAGAACAAAGTGTTTTACATCCAGGTCCTCCTGAATCCTCCTGAGAGTCCCTGCAGGGGGGAGCAAATACTCCCCCATTTTATAGATGAGGACACTAAGACACAGAGATGTTGATGAACTCATGTGAGGTTGCCCAGCAACAGAGCAGAGGACCTGGAGTTCGAATCCAGGGGGCTGAGACCACAGACTGTACACAGCAGCATGTCCCATGGTGGCCACAGAAGTCTGTGTGTGGTGGGTGCAGGGAGGTGGCAGGCTAGCGACACCAGGCTCTGGACCTGATGGGTACCAGATGGACACGTGTGGCCCCGGGCTTCAAGGACAGCTCCGTCATGTTATCTGCATGGCCTTGGGTTGGATTTCTCTGAACCTCGGGCTCCTCTTCTTTTAAAAGGAATTTAAGGAGGCCAGGCTCATAGAATTGGAAGCAAGAACACCTCCGGTGTTTATCACAGGACCTGGGACACTGTGGACATGCCAGAGATGATAAATTTGGGGTTTTATTTTATTTTATGTGGGTATATACAGGACGATCCCATAGGTTTCGATTTTACCTGCTTCTCGTCTTTATCTCTCTCTTGGTGAAGAAAAGACTTTTGGAAAATAATGATATATGGGAGGACCGTATAGAGAGACTGTCGGATAAGGGGAGAAGTTGAAGTCCCTCGTATTTCGGGGGTATTTTCAGGGAATATCAGCAGAAAAGATTTCAGACTGAAGTAATAACGTCGGAACAGACCCAATATGAGGAAATTCTATTAAGGACTTCAAGTGGAGGTTTTTCCTCCAATATCCAATCTTGTGTTTTGTATCTTTGAAGAGATCGGGTACGATTATGCTAGAATATGTTACGCCGACGGCGGGCGGGCGGCTTTATCTCTGAACACACAGACCGAACAGGCAGAAATATGAATGTGGCAGCCAGCAAAACGAGCCCATGTGCTGTTCCCGTCCTCTCCCGGAGGAGGAATTTTACACTCAACTCTGTTTTCTCCTGCGCTGCTGTAGCTCACGGAACAGTATGTGCTTTAAAAAGCGGTGTTTGGCTATTTCACCGAT